>NC_090840.1:60095957-62595957 GCF_028021215.1 Eschrichtius robustus | reverse complement strand
GATATGTGCCCAAGCTGAGGTTAAAGTGTCTCTTTAATTACCTTAGTTTAACACAATTATTCTAAAAATATATATTTTTCCCTCCAAAACCTTCCATAGATACAAAAGTAAAGGTGACACAAGTCCAGGAGAAGTATAGTTTAAAAAAAAATGAAATTATGAATGATGATGCTAGAAGTGTTTCAAAAAAAGCAATTGGAGGGATTAGAAACTATCTTTGAAGCTTACATCTGTGGCATAAAGGGAGTGTGACAATAAGGTTTAACTGAAGTTCCTACTGGATCTCAGAAATAAAAGAATAAACTAGACGTGAAGCTGAGTCTTGTTTTCTACTTCAGATCAAAAATTTTTTACTTTTAATTACATGCATTAATGTAGAAAGTGAGGCAGTTTCAGAGGTTTTGAAAAATAACAGGTCGGTGAGCTATTTCATTCATAATTAAACCATGGGAAAAAACAACCAAGCACACTTGCCAGTGGAATGAACTGCCTTGCAGACCATGTCATTCCCAAATCATTCTAAAGTGTTTTTCTTCGTCTGAATGCTTTAGGTTAGCATAGTTGAGTAAAGATTCTTATCTCTTTTCACTATATATTCTGCTTATTAATATGTCTTTATATATTTAATGAGAAATAACAGTTAATTATGAAAACAAAATCCACGAACTACACAAAATGTAGTACTTAGGATCATTCTACACGGAACATATCATAATGGATCTTTGAAGAATCCTTCTTAAATTTCTGTCAGTATCACGGTACCAGAGGATGACTTTCATGTTTAGGATAACCAGTTACAGATGCACATGAAACAAATATCTATCATTATGTCTTCTGACATATGGTTCAGACAATGGGCTTAGGTAAACAAGACAGGGAAACTCTTCTATAACATTGAACAATATGAAAAGAAACTGTGACACTTCTAGTTTGGTTATTTGTGTTCTAGTCCTTGATTGTTTAAGTGTTCTCTAATTTGTGCTGCTCCTATGTATCATTTCTACTATTAGCTGGTAGCCATGGTAACTGTCATAAATAGCTGAATGAAATGATTAAATTGCTTGCTGATTGCAAATACAGTTTGAATATAACACCCATAAGTGGAAGGATGATGAATTCTCTGCAGCTGGATGAACTTAGGTATGGCTTGAAAGGTGATTAAAAGCACTAGCACTTCCTAAAAAACGAAGGTCAAGTTGTGTCCCTATTGTATCTTAGACACTTTGCTGAGTACTTGGGATTTAGTGGTTGTGCACAAATTAGTTTGATTGAAAGAAGTGAAAATGACATATATTTATTATATATTTTGTAATGGGAATGATGGACATATTTTATGTTCTTATAATGTTCAATTGTGTACTTCTGATTTCAGCTCTGACATTTAAAGGGCTTGGGGGGGTGGTCATAGTTTCTGTTTTTAAAACAAGACAAAGCTGGAAAAACTTAAAATCAATAAATTTCCTTTGATCAAACAGAGAAATGAATTTTCAGGTCAAACTGTCAGCCCGAAATCCAGAGAGACAGATGAATCCAGAGTCACAGCTGAGATCTACTTACTTGGAGCAGACGCCACTGCAGCCATAAACTGGGAGGAAGACTTAAATGGTAATTTTGATGAAGTGCTGGAGACTGAATATGTACAAATATGAAAGTGAGGAACTCTTGGGCACCCCAGTTTTAAGGGGCCTGCATTTTTATAAACTTTACATCCAGGAACCCTACTAGGTTAAGAAAAAAAACAAAAACAAAACACTATTGGCTGTGGCAAAGCAGAGAATAATAATCATTGTAGAACACATCCAAAAACTCCCCATTAACAAAGTTCTCCTCTATAGTGGAAAAGATTTTGCCAGAGCCTTATCTCAGCTGGAGGAAGACACTTCCCCCCCTTCCCCATTTCCCACCCCCGATTCTTCCTGACTCACCTTAAAAGAGGAACACAAACATACACACACACACACACACACACACACAAACATAGCCAACAGGGAACAGTGCTTCGAGAAAATATATTAAGGACACTAAAGCCAGGGAAGGATTAGGGGGCAAGGGAAATTACCACTATTAGAAGTTAAAGTGGGGCCATTACTGCCAAACTGATGGATATTAAAATTATAACAAAGATAGTACAAAGAACTCCAAACCATAAATTTGCTGTCTTAGGTAATATGGAACAATTCCTTGTAAAACATATACTACAAAAACTGACACAGGGAGAAATGGGTATCCTGAATAGTCCAGTATCTATTAAAGAAATTAAATAAATAATTACATATTTTCTAAAAAAGAAAGCACTAGAGACATTTGGTTTCACTGGAGAATTCTAACAAACATTTATTGAAGAAATAATACTGAATCTTCAAAATCTTTCCCAGAAAATAGAAGCAGAGGGAACAATTTTAACTTATTCCATCAATCAAATAGAATGTGTCCAAGATCTGTATGCACAAAACTATTAAACATTGATGAAAAAAATCAAGGAAGATCTAAACAAAGGGAGAAATACACCACATTCATGAATTGAAAGACTGAATATCTAAAATGTCAATTCTTTCCAATTTAATCTTTACATTCGATGCAACCTCAGGCAAAATCCCAGCAAACTATTATATCAATATCAGTAAACTGATTTAAAAGTCTATATGGAAGGACAAAAGAGCTAGAATAGCCAACACAAGACAGCTGAAGAAGATAAAAGTTAAAGGACTCACACTATCTAATTTCAAGTTTTACTATACATTCAAAATAATTAAGACAGAATATTTACGGCAAAAGAACAGAATCATCACTGAATTGAACAAAATAGATTTCCCATAAATAGACCAATACAAATATAGTCAATTGATTTTTTTTTAACATGATTCAAAAACACAACTCAATGGAGAAAGGAGAGACTTTATACTAAAAGATACCAGAACAGTGGACATCCATATGCAAAAAAATTAGCCGGGACTCAGCACTAACACATTATGTAATTAATTGTCTCAAAACGGATCATGAACATGATGTAAACATAAAACTATAAAACATTTAGGAGAAAATTTTTATGACCTTGGTTTTGGTGATGAGTTTTTAGATACAACACCCAAAACACAATCATGAGAGAAAAAAATTGATAAGTTGACTTTATTAAAATTAAAAACTACTTCTTCTGAAAGACACTATGAAGAGAACAAAAAGCCTAGTGTCAGGAGCTGAGCTGAGCTGAGCTGAGCTGCCACGTGTTGAAGTAGCCAATTAAAACAAGTCAAAAATAAAAGAGTTAAGCCTTTAATCACTTACTCTGATGGTATAAGCAATAATCTAAAACCAGAGGAAGAACCAGCATGCTCTCCCTGTTCCATTTTGCCCGTGGAACTGCACACCAGTAAAGGGTCTGGTCAACCAGTGCAGATAAGGGGTCATCTTACTCTTGGAGGAGCCCTGAACAAATGGCTCGAACAGTTTTATGGACTCTGGGATGAGGGGGAACATAAGAGGGGAGGTCTAGGAGTGCAAAATTACTAGGTACTGAGTCAGCTTGGAAAATATGTCTTCCACGTTTCCTCCTTCTTCCCACATAGGGAGGTCTCTGCAAAGGTGACTAAGGAGAGCTCAGCCCAAGGTCTCAGATAAAGAGATCTAGGAGTACAGGTGCAGAGACTAGGAATGTAATTTGTAAAGAACATGACAGACAAGAGGTGTCTGAGGTCTTGAGTACATCTCCATTCAGAGACTGTATTGCACTGGCTGTGTACTGAGTCTCATGTGGGGAGGGCAGCCTTTCCCCATTAGGTCTGCCAGTGAAGCCTTTGTACTTGCCTATGTTCAGGCCCAAAAAATCACACATAGGTTTTAAACAGGAGCTGTACTCTTCAACTAGACATAGACAGGAAAAATATATTTACAAAGGAACTTGTATCCAAAATATACATAGAACACCTAAAACTCAACAATAAGAAAACAAACAACCCAATTTTAAAAGTAGGCAAGAGATCTGAACAGCTGCATCACTAAAGAAGATAAATAAGTGAAAGATAAGCATATGAAAATATGGTCATCATTATTTGTCATTAGAAAATGCAAATAAAAAACCAATATATCACTATACACCTGTTAGAATGGCTAAAAAACCCCAAATCTGACAATACCAATTGTTGCAAGGGTACAGAAGAACCAGAATTCTCATTTACTGATGGTGGGAATGCAAACTGGTATACCCACTTTGAAAAACAGGTTGAATTTCTTCAAAGCTGCACATATTTTTACTTTATAATCCAGCAATTGTTATCCTATATATTTATGTTGTGATTTGAAAAATTATCTCTACACCATCATTCCCATGCGGGTGTTTACAGCAATTTTATTTATTACCACAAAAACTGGAAGCAACCAAAATATCTTTCAATAGGAAAATAAATACGTTGTGGTATAACCACATAATGAAATATTATTCAGGAATAAAAGCTATGAAGCTATCCAAAGTTATGTATGAATCTTAAATGCACATTGCTAAGTGAAAGAAGGCATTCTATAAAAGCTATATACTGCATGATCCCAATTATAGAACATTCTGGAAAAGGCAAAATGATCAAGATTATAAATAGAGCAGTGGTTGTCAGGGGTTTGGGAAGGAGTTGAATGATCTGAAGCATGGAGAATTTTTAAAATCGGTTTTGGGGTACTGAAACTATTCAGTAATGGAGGATACACGGCAGTAAGTATTTATCAAAAACTGTAGCACTTTACAACATAAAGTGAAAAAGTTGATATATGAAAATTAAAAAAAGGATGTCAGGGGGGTTCCAGGATGGAATTCAGAGTGTGACTAAAGAATCTAACTGTATTCATCAATGCATGGCACAACCTATCTGAAAGGAGTGGAGAAAATGGTGCTGACTTTAATAACTTTGGAAATGAGTAGCACCTGTAAGACTAATGGCAAAATAAGCTGCCTATAAGTACTATACAAAAATTAATAAAAATTGTCCTCACAGGGCATGGCATAACGATTCTGGATCCACTATACATGTTCACTTTAATTAAACAATTAAGTAATGTATGGATGGTGGGATCCAGGATTTTCACTGTTAGAATGGCTGGTTACCTG
Organism: Eschrichtius robustus; assembly: GCF_028021215.1. Lineage (NCBI taxonomy): Eukaryota > Metazoa > Chordata > Mammalia > Artiodactyla > Eschrichtiidae > Eschrichtius > Eschrichtius robustus. The sequence goes on along the minus strand of NC_090840.1, from coordinate 62,590,868 downwards.
ATGAGGACACTAGAATGATTCATGTAGCAATAGAGTTGGAGACATCAGCATCAACTAATACCAATAAAATAGCAATAAAAAGTTCAAGCAGAAATGTGTGATTAAAGGACGGAGACAATAAATATATGAGAACCCCAGAGAAACTTGTAGTTCCAGACAGTTAAAAAGTGCTCAACAAACAAACAAACCTACACATGATGATGGGGGTGTATCTAAAGTACATAGGACCCTAATGAAAGAGCTTCCAATGGTCAAAGCTCTAACAACTTGAACAAAATAAATAGTGTAACAATGGATTATAGTCCAAATTATAAAATAAATATCCAAGGGTCCATACTAATAAAAATAAATAATTGAGTAAATGTATTTGGAAAAAGTTAAATCTCTCATGTAGAGCAATCTCAAACAAGTTATGCAGATGCTCACTCACATTCACAAGCATAATGAGTTCATAACTCCTATTCCTTAAGTTAGGCAGCACATAGTGACTTCCTTTCATAGAGTCCAGTATGATAAGGTGGGAAAATAATAACTTTCCAGTGGAGAAACCTAAAAAAACACTATCTCAGCCAGTTGATCAAGGTCAAGATCAAGAGTGATAAGTCACGTTGATAGTATATATCAAGTACGATGCAATGAAAATGACTTTGCATCTATATCTTCCTCTGATAAAACCATAATAATCAATATAATCATGAGTAAACATTAGGCAAAATCCAAAAGTGGGGTATCCACAAATATATGACCAGTCTTCTCCAATACTGTCAAGGTCATCAAAAACAAGAAATGTCCAAAGAAGTATTACAGCCAAGAGGAGCCTAAGGTGACATGACAACTATATACGGTATCCCAGGTAAGAAGGATAAATGATAGAAATATAAAAATGAGATTAGGTAAAAATTGAGGAACTACAAATATTTTGTGGACTTTAGTTAATAATTAGGCATCAATATTAGTTCTTTAATTGTTATATACCATACTAATTTAAGATGCTAATAACAGGGAAACAAGGGTGTGGAGTATATGCAAAAATCTATCTATGTAATTCTAAAACCATTCTAAAATAAAATTGTAAATGTTTAAAAATTGTCAGTAAAAACCTATGTGGTAGATAAATGAAAAATCTAAACCTTGGAGATATTAACCAACTCCATTTAACTCGAGTAAAAGATAGCACCAGAAATTTCATTTAATTTTTGTGATTATAAATATTTTATTTTTGGTTAAACAGCAATATGATAGAAGGTTCTTCCTGTGAAAAGATACTCAATTTTCTGAAATATTATCTAGGCTTAAGCCCCTACTACCCTCAGAAAATGTAACATGCAAATAGTAATTGAAATTTGCATAGATAATTATTAGTTTATTTTTCTCAAAAGAGGGAAAATAAAGATGTATCTTGTGTGTTTTTCCAGGTGTCCTTTGGCACCCTATAAAAGGATGTACTTGAAGAAAGATGTTAAAACTTTCAATGGCTTTTTCAAAGCAGCATATCTTGAAGTAGCTGCTCTGAGTGATAGCTGAACACAAATTTCTGACTAGTAGAAGAGGAGTCATGTTCACAGTACATAAATATTCACAGAGATGGTATCTTTAAATATAACTTGCAAATAGTCTGACAGTGAAAATGTATTTTTATGTTACTCAGTGTAATTAAAGTGAACTTTTCTGCCTTCCATTTTCTTTTGGTGAGTTTTAGCAAAGTTGTTTCCAATTTCAGCATCTGCTACATTGCTTAGATTTTCAAATAAATAGCTTGGTAGTTTCAAATGGTTTTATATTAGTCTTTATCAGGTTATTGAATTTGTGATATATTTTTAAATCATAAGATTTTTATTTGTTTTTTACATCTTACATATATATATCTGTAAAATTCAGTGACATTTGTTAAACAGTAATATGTAAAAATATTCACTATAACACTGTATGTGGAATACTAGTACATTACATGTAACATGGGACATTATCAACAGTTTTACTCTATTACATTACTCACAAAGACAAAAATGTGAAATAATTAGGTACCTCTAAATTTAGTTTTTAAGATTGTAAATAAAAGAGGACTGCTACTTCAAGCCAATATGGAGAAAGAGGAATTGGATTTACCTTCCTACTTGAAACAACTAAATATCCAGGCAAAGTATTAAAAATAATATACTTTTAGTTAATTTTTGTACATTAAATAGTAGACAATGCAGGAGGCTGATTCCTGGGAAAGAGGAAGCAAAGAGGATTAGCACTAATCAAAATGGAGCCGGGAATTTACTAGTGCAAGAGATAAAGCTGAGTCTGGAAAATCCAAGTCACATAGAGTTTGTAGGAAAACATATTGGAAGAGAGAAAGTTACAGAAAAACAAAGAGAGAAACCCCCTCAAAATTTTAGCTAAGGAGTGATCAGCACCTGAGAGTGAAAAACAAATACAGAGCCAGAAAAATAGCCCAAAAGGAGCAGAAGAAACAATCCTAGATGCTCACAAAAAGTGGAGATTTTTCCTGTTTCTATCACTTGGCGTGTAAAACTATAAATCACAGGACATCAGATAAAGTACTCAGAAGAATATTGACTCAGTATTGGAAAATGAGCAAGAGACCATAGCTACTTGGGTCCTATAAAGCAAAGCTTACAAACAAGCCTTGAAAGAAACAAGCTGTCTCCAAGAAATTTAGTGTGTCTCAGAATAAAGCTCAATAACACTTTGGGAATACACAAATATCTAGCAGCTAAAAGGGTAAAATTCAAAAATTCACAATATCTGATCCCTAATCAAAATTAACTAAGTATTTAAAAAGCAGAGAAACATAAATCCTAATGAGGAGAAAAAGCAATAGACTCATACCTAGAAAGAACATTATGGACTTACTAGACAAAAGCATTCAAATATTTATTATAATTAAAATTTAGGGGACTTCCTGGCAGTCTAGTGGTTAAGACTTCGCCTTCCAATGCAGGGGTGGTGCGGGTTTAATCCCTGGTCAGGGAGATATGACCCCACATGCCTCGCAGCCAAAAAACCAAAAAAACCCCAACAAACCTAGAGGGGTGGGATAGGGAGGGTGGGAGGGAGGGAGATGCAAGAGGGAAGAGATATGGGAACATATGTATATGTATAACTGATTCACTTTGTTATAAAGCAGAAACTAACACACTATTGTAAAGCAATTATACTCTAATAAAGATGTTAAAAAATAAATAAATAAAAATAAATTTAAAAAAAAGAAGCAATATTGTAACAAATTCAATAAAGACTTTAAAAATGGTCCACATCAAAAAAATCTTTAAAATAAAATTTATATGTTCAACTAGGCAGATGAAAGATTGAGCATATTAATAAATATTTAAAACATATAAACGGTCAATAAAATTAATTTTCTAGAGATGAAAAGTGCAAGATCTAAGAAACACTGTATGAAATAGATTAGAAACCGCAGGAAACAAAAAACACAGCAAGATCAGTTAACTGAGGCCAAAGCAATAGACACTATCTAAAATGAAATATATAGAGAAAAGAGGATGAAAATGAATAAGCAGACTACCAGTGAGCCGTGGGACAACTTTAAATGATTAGCTATATGAATAATTTTAATTTAAGAAGGAGAACAAGAAAAGAGTTAATAATATTTGAAGAATTAAAAGTAGGCGTCTCTCCATATTTTATTAAAACCAGTAACCAAAAGAGCCAAATTCAGCAAACTCAAGTATAAGAAATATGAAGAAAACTATACCATGTCACGTAGAGTTAAATTCCTTAAAGCCAGAGATAAATAGAGAATGTTAAAAGCAACGAGAGGAAAAAGAAATATTGCAAAGAGAAACAAAAGAATTATAGCAAATTTCTTTTAGAATGAATACAAGACAGAGGACAGTGAAGTTACACACTTCAATTTCTAAAGAATAAAAGAATATATCTTTTAAAAGAATATATCTTTTAAAACTAGCAGAAAATTTTTTTCAGATATACAAATGCCAAAAGAAATAAATTGTAGGCCCGTACTATATTAAATCCTTTAGGAAAAATATGATACAATATGGAAATCTCTATCTATTCAAAGAAATGGATATCAGTGGAAACAGTTAATATGTGTACAACTATAAAATATATTATTACTTAAAAGTTTTTAAAGGTAACTGACTGAAGCATAAATAATTGTAATATATTGTGCAATTTATTATATATATGAAAGTAAAATTTATGATAGCAATTACACAAAGGATAGAAGGTAATTTATGAGAATTCAGTTGGAAGATTCTTATTCTATCATGAAGTGGTAAAATATTATATAAGTTAATGTGCATTTACTGAACCTTAAAGCAAACAGTGAAATAAAAGAAAGGAATTATAGCTATTGCTAATATGACAGACAACAAAGTCATTAAAAATGATCAATGCAATCTAAAATAAGACAGAAAAGGAAAATAATGGAAGAATGGAATACAGAGTAGAATGGTGGTTGCTAGGGGCTGAGGAGCAATGTGGGGGAAATGAGGAGTGAAAGGGTACAAACTTCCAGTTATAACATAAGTAAGTATTGGGAATCTAATGTACAGCATGGTGACTATAGTTAATGATACTCTATTATATCTTATATGTTCTCATCAGAAAACAATGTAATTATGTAAAGTGATGGTGGTGTTAACTAACTCTATTGTGGTAATCATTTTGCAATATATTAGTTAGTGTATAAAATCAATATGCTGTACATTTTAAACTTACACAATGTTAAATATCAATCTTTTCTCAATAAAGCTGGATAAAAGTAAAATAAAATTGCCTACAAAAAGCGGAAAAAGTAAAGAGAGAATAGAAAATAGAAAACAACATACAGCAAGATAGTACATTATATTTAAGCACAACCATATCAAAAATTACTTGACTTGAATCACATCATCAACAACCTCTATTCAACTGACATTTGTAGAATGCTCCACTTAACAACAGCAGAATACACTTTTTTTTCAAGTACACAGAGATTATGTTGCAAAAAAGATCATATTCAAGATTTAAATTCAGTCTCAGTAAACTTAAGGATATCCAAGTATTTTTTAAAAGACCAAAATGGAATTAAATTAGATGAATAATAAATTAAATTAAATTAAATTGGTAATAGACATTTACACAAAACATAAATATTGTTAAACTAAATAATACACTTCTCAATAAACCATGAGTTTAAAGAATACATAATTAAGTTTTTAAAAATTGAATTGATACACAAGATTAAAAGATGTAAAATGTGACAACAAAAACATAAAATGTGGGTGGAAGAAGAGAAATGTTAAGCTTTAGAATGGGGTCTAACGTAAGTTGTTATCAACTTAAAATAGACTATTACAGATATAAGTTGTTATAGGTAAGCCTCATGGTAACCACAAAGCAAAAACCATAGAGTAAATACACAAAAGATGAAGAGAAAGAAACATAAGCATGTCACTAAAGAAAGTCATCAAACTACAAAGGAAGAGAGCAAGAGAAGAAGCAAGGAAAAGAGAGAAACTATAAAAACAGCCAGAAAACAATAACAAAATGTCAATAAGCACATACCTATCAATCATTACTTTAAAAGTAAATGGACTAAATTATTCAATCAGAAAATATAGAATGGATGAATGCATAAAAGTCAAAACAAAACATGACCTATCTATATGCTGCCTACAAAAGACTGAGTTTATATGTAAGGACACACACAGACTGGAATTGAAAGGATGGAAAATGATATTCCATGCAAATGGAAGCCAAAAGAAAGCTGGAGTAGCTATACTTACATCAGGAATAAAAGTAGACTTTAAAATAAAGCCTCTAATAAGAGACAAAGATGTTACATAATGATAAAGGGGTCAATCCAACAAGAAGATATAACATTTATAAATATTTATGCACCCAACATAGGAGCACCTAAATATATGAATCAAATACTAGCAGACATAAAGGGAGAAACAAACAGCAATACACTAATAGAAGAGGACTTTAATACACCACTTACATCAATGGATAGATCGTCTAGACAGAAATATCAGCCTTAAATGACACGTTAGACCAGATGGAGTTGACATATTTACAGAACATTCCATCTAAAAACAATGGAATACACATTCTTCTCAAGTGCATGTAGATCATTTTCCAAGATAGATCATATATTAGGCCTCAAAACAAGTCCTAATAAATTGAAGAGGACTGAAATCATATCTAGCATCTTTTCCTACCACAATGGTATTAACTAGAAATTAATTACACTAAAAAGACTAGAAAATTGACCAATATGTCAAAATTAAATGACATGCTATTAAACAACCAATAGATCAAGAAGAAATCAAAAGAGAAATAAAAAAATACCTGGAGACAAATGAAAATTGAAACACAACGATCCAAAATCTATGGGATACAGCAAACCAGATCTAAAAGAGAAGTTCATAGCAATACAAGTCTACCTCAGGAAAGAAGAAAAATCTGAAACAATCTAAACTTAGCTCAAAGAACTAGAAAAAGAAGGACAAATGAAGCCCAAAGTTAGTAGAAGGAAGGAAAGAAAGATTAGAGCAGAAATAAATGAAGTAGAGACTAAACAGACATTTGAAAAGATCAATGAAACTAAGAGCTGGTTCTTTGAAAACATAAAGAAAATTGACAAATCTTTAGCTAGACTCACCAAGAAAAAAAAGAAAGAACTCAAACAAATAAAATGAGAAATGAAAGAGGAGATTTTACAACTAGTACCACAGAACTATAAAGGATCATAGGAAACTATAATGAACAATTATAAGCCAACAAACTGGACAGCCTAGAAGAAACTGATACATTCCTAGAAGCATACCATCTACTAAGACTGAATCATGATAAAATAGAAAATATGAAAAGACCAGTTACTAGCTGAAGATTGAATCAGTAATCAAAAACTCCCAAAAAAAAAAGTCTAGGATCAGACTGCTTCAAATGTTAATTCTAACAAGCATTTAAAGAATTGTTGATGCCTAATCTTCTCAAACTTCAACAATAACAAAGAAGGAGCACTTCTGAATTCATTCTATGAGGCCAGCATTACCTTAATGCAAAAACCAGACAGACATCACAAAAAATGAAAATCATAGGCCAATACCACTGATGAACATAAATGCAAAAATCCTAAACAAAATATTAGCAAACCAAATTCAACAATACATTAAAAGGATCATATGCCATGATCAAGTGGGATTTATCTGAGGGATGCAAGGAGGGTTCAATATCTGAAAATCCATCAATGTGATACACCACATTAACAAATTGAAAAAATAAAAATCATATGATAATCTCAATAGATGCAGAAAAAGCTTTTGACAAAACTCAACATCCATTTATGATAAAAACTTCAACAAAGTGGGTATACATGGAACATCAACATAAAGGCCATTTATGACAAACCTACAGCCAACATCATACTCAATGGTGAACAGTTGAAAGCATTTACTAAAAGATCAGGAATAAGACAAGGATGACTCGCAACTTTTATTCAACATAGTACTGGAAGTCCTAGCTGCAGAAATCAGACAAGAAAAAAACAAAATGAAAGAAATCCAAATTGGAAAGGAAGAAGTAAAACTGTCATTGTTTGCAGATGGTGTGATACTATATATAGAAAATTATAAAAAACACCACTGAAAAACTACTAGAACTCGTCAATGAATTCAGTAGAGTTACAAAATACAAAATATATAGTCAGAAGTTGGTTGCATTTTTACAGACTAACTACAAACTACCAGAAAGAGAAATTAAGAAAGCAATCTAGAAAAACGGTACAGATGAACCTATTTGCAGGGCAGGAATAGAGATGCAGACATAGAGAATGGACGTGTGGACATGGGGTGGGGGAGGTGGGAGGAACTGGGAGATTGGGATTGACATATATACACTACCATGTGTAAAATAGATAGCTAGTGGGAACCTTCTGTGTAGTGCAGGGAGCTCATCTTGGTGCTCTGTGGTGACCTAGATGGGTGGGATGGGGGTTGGGAGGGAGGTGCAAGAGGGAGGGGATATATGTATACATATAGCTGATTCACTTCATTGTACAGCAGAAACTCACACAATACTGTAAAGCTACTATACTCCAGTTAAAAAAAGAAAAAAAAAAAGAAAATCCCATCAGAAAGAATAAAGCCTCTAGGAATAAATCTAACTAAGGAGGTAAAGGACCTATGCTTGGAAAACTATAAGCCACTGATAAAAGAAATTGAAGAGGACACAAACAAATGGAAAAATATACACTGCTCAGGGACTAGAAGAATCCAATCTACAGATTCACTGCAATCCCTATCAAAATATCAATAGCATTTTCCACAGAACTGGAACAAATAACTCTAAAATTTGCATAGAAACACAAAAGACCCAAAAAGCCAAAGCAATCTTGAGAATAAACAAAGCTGGAGGCATCATGCTCCTGATTTCAAACTATATTACAAAGCTATAGTAGTTAAAACAGTATGGTATTGGCAAATAAAACAGATATATACATCAGTGGAACAGAATAGAGAGCCCAGAAGGAAATCTATGCATATATGGTCAACTAATTTATGATAAGAAGCCAAGAATATACAATAGGAAAGGACAATCTCTTTAATAAATGGGAGATTTGGGAAATTTGACAGCAACATGAAAATTAATGAAACTGGACCACTATCTTACATCATACACAAAAATTAATCTGAAATGGACTAAACAATTGAATTTAAGGTCTGAAACCATAAAACTCCTAGAAGAAAATGCAGGCAATAAGCTCCTTGACATTGGTCTTGGAGGTGATTTTTTGAATCTGACACCACTGCGAGTACATCAAACTAAAAAGCTTCTGCACAGCAAAGGAAACCATCAACAAAATGAAAAGGCAAGCTACTGAAGGTGAGAAAATGTTTGCAAATCAAATGACTGATAAAAGGATAATATCTAAAATATAGAAAGAACACAAAAGCATAAAAACCAAACAATTCAATACAAAATGGGCAGATGATATTAATAGGTACAAGAAAATATGCTCTACATCATTAACTACCTGGGAAATACAAATCAAAATCACAATGAGATATTACCTCACACCAGTTATATGGCTATTATCAAAAAGACTAGAAATAACAAGTATTGATGAGGATGTGGAAAAAAGAGAAATTTTGTGCACTATGTGTGGGAATGTAAATTAGCACAGCCACTGTGGAAAACAGTACAGAGAATCCTTAAAAACTAAAAACAGAACTACTATATGATCCAGCAAGTCCACTTCTGGGTACTTATCCCAGGAAAAAAAAACACTAACTCAAAAAGATATATGCAACTCCATGTTCATTGCTGCATTATTTACAACAGCCATGATATGAAAACAACTTAAGTGTCCATCAATGGATGAATGGATAAAGACTTTGTGGTATATATATCCACATATATATGCATGTATACGTACACACACACACACACAATGAGATATTATTTAGCCATAAAAAAGAATGTAATCTTGCCATTTACGATGACACGGATGACCTTGAGGGTATTATGCTGAGTGAAATAAGTCAGACAGAGAAAGATAATTACCATACGATCCCTTATATACATGGAATCTATAAACAAACAAACAAACCAAACTCATAAATACAGAGAACAAACTGACGCTTGCCAGAGGTAAGGGAGAAACTGGTGGACTGCTTTTTGTTTGTTTGGCTTTAGTTTAAATTGAAAAAAAAGAAAGCCAAAATTACATTAAGATAGTAAAAACAAATGTAAAAGATTTGCTCTATCTGAATTCAAGACTTAATATGAAACTACAATAATCAAGATAGTATTGGCATAAGGACAGAAAAGTAGATAATGGAACAAAATAGAGTGTACAGAAATAGACTCACTTATATATATTCAGTTGGTTTTAGAGAAAGATGCTAAAGATTTCAGTGGAGAAAGGATAGTCCAACTGTGCTGAAACAGTTAGATATCCATATACCAGAAAAATGAAGTTCAATCAATACCTAATGTCATATTCAAGGTTGATTCAAAATGCTCATAGTCCTCAAATAAAAGTTAAAACTCTAAAACTAGTGGAAGGAGAAAATCTTTATGAAATTGTTCTAAGAAAATATTTTTTATACATGACATCAAAAGCATGATGCCTACAAAAAAACTGGTAATTTGGACTTCGTCAAAATTAACCACTTTTTCTCTATTAACATTTTTCAGAGAATGAAAATGCATAGATTAGAAGAATATATTTGAAAATTACACATCTGTTACAAGATGAGTATCTATAACATAGTTCTTATAATCCAATTTGAAGAAACAACTAATTTTTAAAAATATGATCACAAATTTGAAAAGTCACTTTACAAAATAACATGAACAAATGGTAAACTAGCACACAAAACCATTCTCAACATTAGTAGTCACTAAGGAATTAGAAATAAAACTGCACTGAGATACCACTACACATGCAGTAGAATATCTAGTTAGAGAGACAATGGAACTCTTATACACTGCCGCTGGCAATGTAGGATGGCACAAATACTTTGTAAATCAGCATGGCAGTTTCTTCAAAAGTGAAACATGCATTTAGCATATCATCCACTCATTAAATTTCTAGGTGTTTATGCAAGAGAAAAGAAAGCATGTGTTCTTACAAATACTTGTATGTGAATGCTCAAAACAACTTTATCTGTAAATCCTCCAAAATTCCAAGCCCCTGGTGTACACATACTTTCTCCTGGTTACTCTATCAATCACTAATATAGGTGTTACTGGAATTGACCGAAATGTAATTAAGGTCCCAATTCAAGTTAGCTTAAGATTATTCAGGTGAGCCTGACCTAATCACATGAATATGAGTCTGAACATGGACTTCAGGACTAGGGAAGTCAGAGATTGGAAGTATATGAAGGATTTGACATCCTGCTGATGTTTATAAAGTAGGATATCCATAAATGCTGGTAGCCATGCACATTGTACACAGAAACGAGAGAAATGGAAGCATCAACGTCGTTTTACTACATGAGGCAAAACTAAGTTTCCTCTAATGCGTGTGTGAGTGTGTGTGTATGCATGTACAAGCTTATGCCTACATTCACACTGTTTATTACATGGAATAATATAACATGTTAAATGCAAATCATAAGGGGTTGTTAATCCCATGGGACACTGAAATATGTGTTGTCAAAATAAATTGACTATAATGGAACATTGACTAGATTGAATTTTAGTGCAAAAAAACTGGATGCAAATTATAGAGGGAATACACTCATAATTTGTGTTTTACACACAAATCCACAGACATGGATGATTACATCAATGAAAATACAAATCACAAGAAGGAAATATATAACTTGTATATAGCACTTATCACTGTGTATTCCTCACTTCCTTGAGGTCTCTGCTCAAATGTCACCTTATGCAGAGATTACTCCCAGACCTCAGAAACAGCAGCTCCCTACCCTGACATTCTCTATCCACCTCATCCTCTTTTTCTTCTTCCATACCATTTATCACAACATTTTAAAATTATTTGTTTGTTTAGCTAGAATGTAAGTCCATAAATGCAAGGCAAGAAACGTATCTGTTTTAATTCTTAGATTATTTCTAAAACCTAGGCAGTGCCAAACATATCCCCAGGGCTTGATAAATATCTGTTGAAATTGTTTGGAGAAGGAAAGATAATGAAGGTCATTCTCATACATATATTCTCCCTAAAACTGAATGCCTTAATAAGCAATATTCATTTTCATATCCATTTAAAATACTTCCGTGATAAACATTTTTCAGGTAAATATTAATAAATTAATGACCTACTTGGACTATACACTTAAGCAAGCAGAATTTTGATTGCAGAACTCTCTTTCTGAGCTAATTTAAGTCCCACACTGCTCCAGAAGGCAGAGCAAGCTTCGTTGATCTGCTAACCTATGCATAAGAAACGGTCTTCACTTTACAGGGGACTCAAATATGTTAAGTTCAACTGTCAGTTATGAAGAAAGTTAAAGCATAACTTGAGTTTCTCTTAGAGTTGCAGATTATATTGTACCATCAGTTTATGTCCCATAGGGGAGCAAATTTAAGATACAATGTTTGAGGGAACATTTAATTTTCCAACATGATTCAGCTTGATTGTTTCCTGTAAATATACATTTGCATACCTATTTTGTTTTCTCTCTTTCTTTACGCTAGGAGTGCCATGAGGACAGAAATGTTAATTTGGAACTTCTGCCAAAATTATAGCAATTACCTAAAAAGACTTAGAGGGGCTTCCCTGGTGGCGCAGTGGTTGAGAATCTGCCTGCCAATGCAGGGGACACGGGTTCAAGGCCTGGTCTGGGAAGATCCCACATGCCGCGGAGCAACTAGGCCCGTGAGCCACAATTACTGAGCCTGCGCGTCTGGAGCCTGTGCTCTGCAACAAGAGAGGCCGCGATAGTGAGAGGCCCGCGCACCGCGATGAAGAATGGCCCCCACTTGCCGCAACGAGAGAAAGCCCTCGCACAGAAACGAAGACCCAACACAGCCAAAAATAAATAAATAAAATTAAAAAAAAAAAAAAAAAAGACTTAGAAACATTTAGTGGCCAAGAATCTGAAAGGTACCTGTAAAGGTATGTTCTAAATGATGGTAATCACTTATGTTTGTATAAGGACTTTACTGTGTGTGTATATATTACATTTATATATATATATATACTTTATGAAAAAATTCTATAAACTATATATATATATATTTTTTTTCTTTTTATTCTTATAACATCTCATAATTCAGAAAGGCAATGTGTTAGTATATTCATCTCCCACCTGAGAGAGAAAACTGTGTCAATTAGAATGAGCAGTTTAAGTTTACCGTAGGGTATAAGTGGAAAAAGGCACAGCAGGAGTTCTTTAGACGTGGTGACATTCTCTTTTCCTTAACCCATATGCCTATGGAATATCTATCTCTAATTTTGAGTGGACTATTCATTGTTCACTCTTCTATTGTGCTTATTTTTGTTGCACCTTTCTCTCATCAAGTAGAAAGTAATTTATGTAATACACATATACTAATCTTCAACACTAAAATCTTTACTTGGGGACATGGTAGCATTTATATTCAAACGTATCAGTCAGGATAGGTTATCTTACACAGTGGTAACAAAACTATCCACATTTTCAACAGTTGTTTCTTATGATACATGACCAGTGGGGGCCGGTGATGTGGAAGAGTTGTGCTCATCCTGCCACTTAGGAAAAGGCAGCTGGAGGCTTCATCTCATCATGTGCTTCCACAATGACTGTGGAATGTATCTGCCAAGAACCTAATAGGTAATAGACTTTTTTAATGTCCTGTGGATTAAACAGGGGATGAACAAAAATTTGCCCTTGCCCTCATACCCTTAAGTTTTAGTAAGTAAAGAGAGGCATGCAACGCACAGCTACATGAGTTAGTTAATGTAACACAATAGATTTTTTGAATAAAGTGAAATAGAGTTATGATTAGAGACTGGCCGTGGGGTGGTGTAACTACTTTGGTTGGATGGAGAAGAAGTTGACCTCTGTGGAGTGACATTTGATAAGAGACTTAGTGAAGCTAACTCCCTCAGTTTGCCCAGGACTAAAGGGCTTCCTGGAAGACAGAACGTCTGGTTTTAAAACTTGGAAAGTTGGGGGCAAACCAGAATGAGCTGTTTACTTTTTACCTGAATGAGAAGAAGGGTCTAGACATTCGAAATTCTGACAGGCAAGGATTGTAGGCAGAACTAACAGCAAGAATAAACACCATAGTCAGCTGTCTACAGAATAAATACTATAAGAGTGAATGCTAAGGCTATACTATATGCGCTGGTTGGTTAAAGAGAAAATTTAGTTTCTTTTAAAGCTATTAAGAGTAAGAGAAATAGAAACAAAGAAATCTACTACTCATAAATCTTGTTTTAAGTTCCAGGATGAATCGACCTAGTTCCGTTTTAGCCCTCTATAACACCTTTTTAAATTATGCAACCTAATTAACAAGCAGATTTAGATGGATATATGACTGTACATGCCTTGTTATTATAAAAGAATAATGATATTGGAGGACGTTCTGATTCTCCCTCTTCAGAATCAGAAGATATTTTAGAAAGCCACTTCCTTTCTCCTTCACAACCCTCACATACGACGTTATTCAACATGAGAATTGTCACATTCTCCTCTCAATTGTCACTTCCCATATGACAATTTATAATGCTGTACCTTGGAATTGTAGTCAATTTAATTTATCATTAGTTTCTCATCTGCAAAAATGGTAAAATGATAACAAACACATGTGGCTATTGTCAGTGTAGGTGAAGTGAGTTAAGTGGAATGAGGACACTATGATTTTCTTTTTAATTTTAAAAACAGAAATTATACAACACAGAAAAGAAAAACCTACTCATATGCATGCATATGACTTGTTTATATACACTGTACAATCTTAATCTGAGCTATGTGTCAGGCAGGATTCCAACATGTACCCACCCCCAACACACACACACACACACACACACACACACACACACACACACATACACAGCCAATGACACTCATCCTTGTATAATTTTCTCCCCTTGAGTATAGCAAGACTTCTAATATTACTCTTGTGATTATGTTAAATGACAGAAAGAACATTGCAAATGTAATTTATGTTACTAATAAATTGATTTGAGCTAATCAAAAGGGGATTATACAGGTGGACCTGACCTAGTCTCATGTTCTCTTAAAATCTCAACTAGAGGTCAGAGATAAAGGAAGAAAATATTCAAAACAAATGAAGGATTTGACTTCCCATTGCTGACTTTGAAGAAGTAAGGGCAGGGAATAGCATGTAGCTTCTAGGAGAGACAGACACCTAGCAGAGTGGATTCTGCCAACAATCTGAATGAGCTTGAAATGGATGCTTCTCTGGAGTCCCCAGCTAAGTGCCCCACCCAGGTGCTATCTTGAGCAGGAGACCTTCAGCAGAGAATCCAGTTGAACCACACCTGGACTTGTGACATGCAGAAATGTGAGATCATGAATGGGTGTTGATTTAGGTCACTAAGTCTGTGATATTTTGCTACATAGCAACACAAAACTAATACAGGCAGGATCCTGAGTGCCAAGTTGCCAAGCTCTATGATACAGGTAGCAAGTACAATGTTCATGCATAATTCTAAGTGTTATTGTAAAGTATCTATGACAGTGCTGTACAAAGGAATAAAACATGAACTACAAATTCAAGACATATATGCAATTTTAAATTTCCTAATAATAAAATTAAAAATAGTGAAAAGAAACAAGTATAATTAATTATAACAATGTGTTTTTTGGGGATTAGCATATACACACTACTATATATAAAATAGATAACTGACAAGGACATACTGTATAGCACAGGGAACTACACTCAATATTTTGTAATAACCTATAAGAGAAAAGAATCTGAAAAAATGTAGATGTATGTATAACTGAATCAGTTTGCTGTATATTTGAAACTAACACAACATTGTAAATCAATTATACTTCAATAAAAATAAAATGTTTAAGATTTATATATATATATATATATATATATATATATATATATATATATATATATCTCACAGCACATCAAAATTTGCACTAGCTACATTTCAAACGTTCTATAATAGCTTCCAGGGGCTGGTAGCTACCATATTGGGTTGTGCTGATCTAGAACCTAGGAGATTCTCTATCAAGTTCTTCTTCCTCCTTGCACTCCCTGCTTTGCCATCAACATACTACACAATAGTAAAGGACAACCCAAGCCATGCCAAACATGTGTTTTGACTTTTATGAACATAAACTGAAAAAATGAGAGAGCTTGTTACAGTAGGAGTGCATTTGGGAGCTGTGTGAAAGGTTCAATTGCTCACACAACTTAGCAGTCAAAATGGAAAAGAAAGAAGTGCTTGTGTGTGTGTGTCTGTTTAATTACTTTTTTTTGGATCTAGTAGAATATATGAAAAAGGATGCAGAAATTCCTAAACTTTAATAATGAGCTATTTTAGGAAAGTTCAGTGTGTTTCTTTCAGAAACTAGTTATATAAGATTAATTTGGTATGAAAAGATTCATAACTCATGGAATTATGGAAATATTTGCATATGACAACTTTTATTTTCCCAGCGATTTTGACAAGGCTGAAATGAGAAGTTGAGGACAAATATACCACTGCCGGTATTATATAGTGATGGAATTTTTAAGTTAGAAAGATGATGGATAGATGATAGATAGATAGATAGATAGATAGATATTGGATGCCATGTTAACACAAAGGGTTGAATTGTTAAGTCAAAACACACATTACAAATGTCGTATACTTCCCTAAAAACTCAAAGTTTACAGGCAGGCACAAGCCATAGAGGAGATATTATTTTCTAGAAGTATTTATATCCATCAGATGCAGCTTCTAACAAAACATCTCTTTTTGTTCCATGCATTAGGACACACTTTGGTTTATGTTTAACAAAAATTATCATAGTAATCAGTTTTCTTTTTTTGAGTCTCTAATAGATGTTTCATGTATGTAGTTTTGAATACTCAGAACAAACACAAAAGGCTCAGAGTAGTTTTTTAATATGCTCAAGGTCACTGAGAAAACAGTGATAGAGGATCTGGATCCAGGTCGTCTGCCAACAAACCAGTTTATTAGATGTAGAAAATTCGGTTTGAGGACTGTTTCATTTTATACACTGTTAATTACCAAATAGAACATGTTTATGTGGCTACTTTCCATTCTTCAACCAGCCAGGTCCCTCAAACACATAAATTCTGGTTCATTTACAATAATCAATTTAACCAGAGCAGGAAGATCCCGTTAAATTATTTTATAGATAGGAGCCCCCTTTTCCACTAGTAAATGCCATTAACACGTTTACAAAGAGGTTTGTTTGAAGAAAATTGCATGAAGGTCTGATTGAAGTCATTTACCCAGCTAGCCATCCCCCAAATAGAGCTGGAGTGAAAGACTTGTTAACTTCTTAACTCCTCCTTTCTTAGATTTTATAGTCTAATATTTTTGGCAAAAGGTAATATATTTTGTGGAAGTTTAAATATATGTTTATAAATTATAGATCTGCTGAACAAAAATATTTTTGAAATATTGAAATAAGTAACATCCAAAAAGAATGGAAACTTTGATTATACACAATAATTCTTACATAATTTATAATTTGGACAATTCTATATAATATGGTATTGAATCTAAGTACTGTACACTTAAAGATATTTCAAGCAAACAACTGCTTGAAATATCAGTTATATCATTTTGTAGGCAAACTGCATGCAACTGTTAGCTTCTGTAAAACGCTGTGTTTTGTTCACTTCAGAGAAGAATAAATCAAAATGATGCCATTTATTCTCTTACTGAATGGATGTTATTGTGTGTGTATGACAGAATTGTATGAGAAGAGTCAGGTGGCAGAAGTGAATAGGAGATTTTAATGGCATGAGAGAAAACCAAAATGGCTCAGGGCAATCTTTTGCTTTA
Source organism: Eschrichtius robustus (assembly GCF_028021215.1). Lineage (NCBI taxonomy): Eukaryota > Metazoa > Chordata > Mammalia > Artiodactyla > Eschrichtiidae > Eschrichtius > Eschrichtius robustus. The sequence goes on along the minus strand of NC_090840.1, from coordinate 62,573,413 downwards.
CTTATTTATATGATAAGAATAAGATTTTTTTTAAAAAAATGAAAACAGCCAGAACCTGTATTCTACTATTTTGATACTCTTAAGATGTAGAAAGTACAAGGTTTGGGCTCAAAAATGTCTAGTTGATTAAATTTGATACCTTGAAACAGAATTGAATAAGATTTTACACTGCTGGATATTGTAAAAAGTGGGTCTGAACGCGGAATAAGATCTTATCCATTGGTTTATTTGAGTGATTCTATGTAAGTAAACATCTGAAGTCTAAACATTTGCTAAATTTGATCTATAAAAAGGGACAGGGAGGAAGAAGTATCAAATCATCTAGTCATTTGTCCATGAAAAAATGTGCATGTCTATTGACTAAAGGTGACTTATTACTTACCCTGAAAATTGCTTGAGCATATATCTGAATATTCCCCACATACCCATCTCATTTATTTTAAAGAAAGCAAACGTGCAGGTGTATTACTGATGTGGAGATATTTGTATCAAAAGTGAAAAACAATTACACTGCAATAGTTATAAATGTGTAATAAATCACATCAGGAATATACAGTTGTTAAATGTAAAAAATTTATAGTTATAGGACAAGAAAAAGGGGAAATTTTCTATTAAAGCAGAAAATTTTCTACATAGAATATTCAACACAAAATTAATTTATGACAGAACATGGGTTGCTTTGGTTACATACTAATGTGATAAACATGGGACTTTAAGGATATGAACAATCCAGCCAAAATACACCTCCCCAGGCATGGATATAAAAAATTTAATTGTGGTTCATCCATGTAAATTTTCCCTGTATTTATTCAAATTAACTTTTATATTTGTAAGAAATTCAAGGATGTCCCTTTGATTCAATACATTAAAATTATAGCTTGGAAATGCCATGGGTAAAATATATCCCTAAGATTTTTATGGGTATTTTATTTCCCTTTTTTTTTTAAATTAAATCACATAAATGTTAAGCATGAAAAATATTAGGATAAATCCTAACACTGCATTCTTGAAATTGACCTCAACATACAATACCTGGTAAGAGTTTAAAGAAAAACAACACAGTGTTAGTTTTTCATTTCTGTGCTGATTGAACACCTGGTGGTTAAAAGTTCTGATCAGACCATGTGAGATCAGAATCCATCTCTGTATTTAATAGCTGTGTAGTTACAGACACCTTATGTCACCTTGCTCCATCTCAATGGGTTTGTTGTTAGAATTGAATGAGATCATGTAAAGCACTTAGACAACTACTTGGAATATCGTCAAGATTCAACACATATTGGTTGTTATAGTCTTTTTATATAGTGGCATAACCTTTCTTAAAACTTACACCACTTCCAGACGGCACTGAAAAATTATATTGGTCAAATTCAAATATGAAGAGAGAAGAAAAGTAATGGATAATAAATGACAGATGTTGTGATGGAAACTGTGTATTTAGTGAATCACATTTAGTTTTCATAAGAAAACTTCTGAGATGAATTTTTTCTAATTTCCATATTATACAAAGGCTTAATAAGTAAATAAATTAGGCAAAGTCACACAGCTAAGTGTTGGTGACAAAATTTCACCTTCAGCAATGGAAGGAATGGGACAATGATGAGGGAATGAGGATTGAAAAATATATGAACTTTTATTTATCTTGATTTATAAAACACTTAGCAGCACATGGTATATATTCGATGCCCAGTAAAGTTAAGTGTTTTTCTCACTGATCCTCCTAGGGAGGATCCAGTTTCTTTAACAATGTTTTCCCTTACCCTGTAACCATCCATTTACTTCATATTTTCAGCTGTCCCCAAGAAATTCCACACCTTCATTTAAGAAGCTACTATGTCCGATAATATAGGCACTAAAATGGAGTAATAAATAGAATGGAATAATGTTATATTGTGGCCCATATTGTCACTTTGATATTTTGGAGGATATCAGCTTCTGAACACATAGATGTTTCATTGTTATATTGATGACAATTCAAATAAATGTAGCTGTAGACGATGTAGACGATGATGATGATGACAAAGCCTTCTGTCACTGGGGAGTGGAGGATATGGAAGTTATATCTGTATGTTTTAGTTATAACTCTGGATAGAGCCTGAAAAATCATCTACCTCATTTCTGACCTTAGCCTAATTATAGGCTGATTTAAATGCCTTTACTTCAAGGAAAAATAAAACGTTCTTTTATTTTAAGGCATAGAATACTATGGTTCAAATAAAAGGGACATAAGGTAGAAAATCAATAATACTCCTGGGGCCAAGGGAATGTTTAATTGTCTGACACAGTAAAGGAAATGGAATTGAACTATGGAGGAATCTATTTGCCTACCAGACTCTAATAATAACAATAATAATATTAACAGTTAACTTTTATTAAGCATTTTTCATGCTAGGCACTATAATCATTTCACATGTATTATCTCACTAGTATTTTTTCTGTTTTACATATGAGTAAAAAGAACTTTAGAATAGTTGACATTTGCATTATATCAAGTAGCTATTAAATCACTGAGTAGAAGTAACAATGGCACAAGATTGCCTCTATTTGAGAAAGGCATGACAGTAACAGAGATTGTAATATGCTGAGAGAACCCAGATTACCTAGAATATGCAGATAGAGAGTTTTAAGAAGCAGTAATCTAGACATTTGATTAACAAGGTAAATAGGTAGTCAGCAGTTTTTTCAAAGTATTAAATGGAAAACTCGTGCGGTATGCAGAATAATGCCTTCCCAAAGATGTTCGCTTTCTAATCCCTGGAATCTGTGAATATGTTACTTTCAAGGCAAAAGAAACTTTGTAAATGTGATTAAATTAAGAATTTTGAGACGGGGAGATTATCCTGGATAAATCAGGTGGGCCCAATGTAATCATAAGGGTGCTTTCAATGGAAAGAGGGAGTTAAAAGGGTCAGAGTCAGAGAGAAATTTGAAGATGCTGCACTGCAGGACTGAAGATGGAGAATTGGATCCGTGAATCAAGGACATAAGTGGTCTTTAGAAGCCGGAAATTGTAAGGAAGTAGATCCCTCCACCCCAGGACTTCCAGAAAGGAATGCAACCCTGCTAAAACATTGATGTTAGCCCAGTAAATCCAGTTTTGGACATCTGACCTCCAGAACTGTGAGGTAATAAATATGTTATTTTAAGACACTAAAATTGTGATTATTATAACATCATTGGAGAACTAACAAAATCAGTCTCTGTAAAGATTATAATATAAAAGAATATTGAACATTTGCAGGAGTGAACATTAGGGGCAAATACTAATGAGCAATAATAATAGCCACAATTTATTGAGCATATACTATGTGCAAGACAGTTATGCTAATGTCAATTTATTGATGAGGGCACCAGAATTAATTTCATTTTATATAAGATGGAATAGTTTCAAGAGCTTAAATGTATATTCAAGGGACAGAGAGTAGGTGGTGAAACTGAGAAATACCAGCAAGAAAGATATGGGACTATCAGAAGAGAAACTCAGAAATGTGATAACTCATTTAATTAAAGAACATCTGTTATCATTTTTTTTTTGTTAAAAAAAGCTTTAGTTATTGCTACAACAATAAACATGATCTACCTGAACAGTAAAAATTCCATGGCTCATAGTTGATGAAAACCCTATCCAGAATGTTCTGTTATCAACTTGTCTATTTGTGATAGATATTAAATTACCAAAGTATAAATACAATGTTAAAAAATTTAAATGATCAAGGAGTCTTAATTAAATTTATTGAAATTTCTAGTAAAGTGTTATCCTTTGTAGCATTTCAAAATTTATAGTGTCTTTGAACTTAAAAGAAATAATAATATTCTTGACTTACATTTATTATATCACAGCAGAGATTTTTATCTGTGTTAGCATTAAGCCAATAAGTTTATATTAGGGAGGATTTAATTTTTTCCAGGATGGGAATAGAAATAGCTCTACAGCCTAAAAATATGTTAGTATTTAGATTGATGGCTTTCATAAACTAATGAGCTGGGTTACTTCCTATAAAAAAATAGAACTGTAATCAAAAAATTATTTTACTCACATTCATTTGAGGTTAAGTAAGTCTAAAAATATGCCTGAAAAGTCACAGAAGGAGGTGGAATGAAAGACTTAAATCTTTTTCTTAGTGGAAACACTAGTAAGAAAAATTAAGGGGTTTGGGTCCCAGCAGTTAAATAACTGATGTAATGTTTAGAAGATAAAGTTGCTACAGTATACATTAGAGGGAAAGGCTTAAGAAAAGATGAATTACCAAGCTTTTATAAGACTAAAAGCAAGCTATACTGACAACTGTTACAGGAAGAAAATAAGATACATAAAAGAAAAGAACATCCTGAAATATATGAGATGTATGAAAGGAAAGTTACTGTCTACATAGTTTTGAACTTCAGAGAGAGACTAATGAATGTGGGGTTTGAGGTAGAATTAGAAATTAAAGGCTATGATAAGAGTGTGTTATTATGTGATTGGCAGAATTGCATTAACAATAATATAAATAGGGAAACCATCAATCATTTCTTTCAATATTGGCAAATTCACTGAATTCCAGCTTACCATATTTAACATGACCCTGACGCAGCCTTGATCATCTTAATGAAATCTTTTCCTCCCTAGGCTTACATTTTTAGTTACGTTTACTTCTCGAAAAAGGGTTATTTGATTTTTGTTTAATTTTTACTTTAAAACATATTACATTAAATATACATTACACACATTCATTATATCAAATACTGTATTAAGCAAATATAAATATATACAATTGACAATAGTATAACTGATGGCCATGTATCCAACACTCAGCTTCCACAGTCATCCACACATAGCCAATGTTATTTCATTATATACCCAACATTCCTTGCCCATGTTATTTTAGAGAAAATCCCAATACAGTATGTATCAGGTATCATTTCATCAGCATGTTTCTCTAAAATATAAACATCCTTTAAAAGTAAAACTCAATGACAAAACCATTCAGACATCTATAAAATTAACAATAGTTATTTAATAGTAGTATTTTCAGTCACTATTCAAATTTCCAATTGCCTTACAAATGTCATTTAAACCATTATAACTATTTGCTTGAAGCTAGATCCAGATAAATTTCATAGTTTATGACAACTTACTGTGTCTTTGTGGTTGTTTTAATCTATAGACTTTCTGCTTCATATCTCTAACCATTCCAACTCTGCCAATTAATTTGGAAAAATAATTGGGGAATTCACCCTTAAAGTTTCCTGCAGCCTGATTATTGCTGATAGCATTCTCTATCACGGTATTTCCTCTAAATTGGTGGTTGAATCTAGAGACATGGTCAAACTCAGATTAGATTCTTTAACTCAACTATTTCTAAGATTTGAGATACTTCTTTTTGGACTCTTTATCGACATCTTTTTATTTCTTTTACAATACTGAGGCCCCATGAACCTCCGTTTCACTTCTCATTGATGCTACATGAAGTCTGTTGTCAACCTTGCCTAGAGTAGAGCTGTAAAAACAATGCCAACTATATGCTGACAAGTCCAAAATCTCAATTAATATCCCAGATCACTGTCTTGAATAACAGACCTGAACATCTAGCTGTCTAACAGACTATATTTTGTAGTCACAGATGTACCACAAAATTACTATGTCCAAAACTAAGTAATTTGTGTTTCCTTGAAAACCTGCTTCTTAATTTCCTTATTTTAAGAATAATTTCATATGTTAAGAACATGGTCTTTGGGACTACACATATTCTAATCCATGCTCTGTCAGCTACTTTCTAAATAAATTTCATCAGTCAATTAATTAATATAAAGAATTAATTTTTTAAAATACTTATAATTGTAAGTACTTATAACTGTAAATATTTGAGTGTTCACTATTATCTAGATGCCCTTCTAAGTGTTTTACATGCATTTTATCAGCTAAATCTTATATCAGCCTTTTGAAGTAGGTAAAATTACTCTAGTTTTACAGATGAAGTAACCCAGCCACAGTGAGGTTAAGTAAACTGTCCAGGCAGTTCGGTTTTCAGAGTCTAAACTCTTAACCTACATCTTATAATATTTTTGAAGAAATGAATAAATAACATGGTTAACAAACTGAAAATAATATCTGACACAGAATAGCTATATGTTGACTGATATTGATATTTTATTATTAAATTTAAAGTTTGTCAGCAAGGCACACGAGATCTTTTATAAAAAGAAAATAAGGCCCTCTATTTTCTCTCCAGCCTCATCTTTATCTGGTCCTGCTCTGGTCTACTATAATTTCTCAATGATATCTTGTGCTTTTGTCTGCTCTAGAATGCCACTCTGATCACTCTTATCATCTTGAAAACATAATATGTCCTTTAAGACTTAGTTCACGTGCCCCCCTTTAGCAAGAACAAGGTCCAAGTCTGAGTTTGATGTTCCCCCTTGATGGTTTGCTTATAATTATATCAAAGACAACCTCAAAGCCAAGCTTCCTAAATGAGTAAATCTATCCTCTTTCTCCATACTGTCCCATCCATTAACTTCACAGCTTGACAAATTCTGATTCCGTACTTACCAATTCTCTTTGGGAGCCCTCCTCAAGGTCACACATAATGCTCTACTTATTAAGGTTAATGGTTAATGGACACCCTTCTTGATTTAAAAAAAAAAAAAAAGCTAGATAGCTAGCTAAACAGGTAAATAGCTTTGCTTTTTCTGGTGAACTTCTTCTTCCGTACTTTCCCTGATATGACTCTTCAGTTTTTCATATTATTCTCTATTAGTTCATTTTAAACTCCTTTACCGTCTTTACTTTCCCTACATGGAAATGTTGATAATCCCCAGAATTTTGGCTTCAGACCTTTTCAATTTATGGCCTATATATTCTCCCTAATTATCTCTGATTTTTTACCATTTGATTTTAACATAATTGCATTTCAGGGAGGTAGAAATGTCTACTGACAATTTTGAAACTCAGGATTGAAGTTTTAAAATGACATCAGAGATTTAGATTTAAAAAAAAAAACTCATGTCTCAGAATTGATGGTTGTAACAGTAGAAACAGATGAGAATAAATTCAAAAGATTTTTTTCTAAGTGCAGAACAAGAGACAGATATAGCTACACAAAGATAGCAAACATAATCCCAAGTGTGTCCAGAGATGTCCCATTTAGGAGATCAGAAGCAGAATAAATGCCAAGGATAAAAACATAGAAGAAATAGTTAGAGAAGCAGGAGAAAACACTATCATCATGCTATCCAGGGCAGAAGAGTTTCAGAAGGAAACAGTCACTAAAATTAAGTGGTGTAAAATCAACTTTTATGACTCCATTTAATTCTTGAGGTCTTTAGAGTTATCTTTAAGAATTCTTATTTTTAGTAGTTCCCAAACTGTGGGTTGAAGATTCTTGACAAGGCAAGACAAAGAAATAATAGAAGGGATTCTCATATTCCTAAGATTTGTTTATAGATTATATAATCTGTTTTATACAATATATTAATTTCATATATATATATGTTTAGACTCATATATACATAGCTATACCTATATACAGGCTGTAGTAATTGAGAAATTGTTGAATATATAATAGTTTCCTCAGTCTAGAATACTCTTCTCTGCAGTCCAATAATCTCCTCAGTCTTCACTGCTAATCCCTATTCATATCTCAGGTCTCAATTTAAGTGTGATTTCCTATTGGTCTAATTGTTCCCATTTCCCATATTTCTTCTTATATGCTCTTATATTTGTAATTACCTAGTAGGTGCATTCATTTAATAAATATTTATTTCTGTGCTCTGTATATTGACACTAGCTTACTCTGGGATAAAGCAGTGATCTGGGTAAACAATGTTCCTATACTTATGAAGTTTAGTGTCTAATAAAGTTAACTCTCCTTATACTTTCTGTGAAAAGTAGTAAGAGGTCCAGAGTTTTATTCAGGCTTATAAATTGAGAACCTTATCTAGTTTGGAAAGAGGGAAAAATACAATGGAGAATAATTTTATGATGTAAAATTTCTCCAATAATTCATATACTTACAAGCAAGAATGGAAAGGTATCTAAGGGCTTGACATTCTGGTATATAATTTATGACTCAAGTTATGATGTTAAATTGTAATTTTAAGCTTTTTGCAGTATCCGCTTCCCATATCCCTCCATATGCTATCAACATTTTTGATAAAATTTGCTTTTGTACAATATACGAGCTAATGAGATAATGGGGAGATCATATGAAGACTGTTTCAATCTCATCCTTAATTTTATTTATAGATTTAGTTTTTACATTTTGCTCAGTGTGTCATTATGTTTCAGAGACTTTGTAATGCAGCTTGGAATAGGCCTCAGATCAAATTATTTGAAGATTAAGAAAAAAAAAAGTAAGAACATAGAAAACCGGTGCAGTGCACTCATTCGAAACAATGCAGTAGCCAACTTTGAACTAAGGTTTGCAGGGTTCAAGGCTGCTTTACGATGTTCAGATGCAGATATTCTCAGCATGAGATCTGGGTTTGCTATGACTTTCACCAAAAAACTAATGGCTTGAAAAGATGAGAATGGTTATATTTTAGAGAGATTTCTGAGTCCTTTGCCAGCTGGTGAACCAGAACCATTTAAAAACACAGAACCAGAAACACTTTTAGGAGAGCTGTCAGATTTTAACATTGCAGTTACATAATCATTGCATTCCCTAATGCATGCCAGAAAAGAATAGTTGGGAATTAATGAGTTAATCCAATCATTCCGTTTCTCTGGTTGTGAGCAGCTGTCCAGCTGTCCCAAGTCTAGGCTGTGCCTACCTTATCTGTTCGTCAGGAAAATAAGACTTCTATACATTTTATCTATCACACGATCATTTGAACATCTTTTTGTATTGTAGTGTTATAAACAGAAGTATTTCTCCCAGTTTATCTCTTAGTACTCTTATTTCCATCCAAGTGTTTGTAATCGCTGTTTCCCAAGCATGCCACATGCACACCTGCTTCCTTTATTTTGTCATGCTGTTTTACTCTTTGGAACACCTTTATGCTTATTTTCTGAATATTTTTTTCCAGTAGCTCCCAGTCTCCATGGCCCAGCTCAATGCTCCTCTACTAAGCACTTATGGTGCTTTTTAAATGTATTTATTTTATTTTATTTATTTATTTATTATTTTATGTATTTATTTATTTTTGGCTGCGTTGGGTCTTTGCTGTGCGCGGGCTTTCTCTAGTTGCGACGAGGGGGCTACTCTTCGTTGCGATGCACGGGCTTACTGTGGTGGATTCTTTTGTTGCGGAGCACGGGCTCCAGGCACGCGGGCTTCAGTAGTTGTGGTCCGCAGGCTCTACGGCGCAGGCTCAGTAGTTGTGGCACACGGGCTTAGTTGCTCCACGGTATGTGGGATCTTCCCGGACCAGGGCTTGAAACCGTGTCCCCTGCATTGGCAGGAGGATTCTTAACCACCACGTCACCAGGGAAGTCCACTTATGGTGCTTTCTTCCCACATTTCTTCTATCACTGTCATTGCCACTGAACAGTTTAAAAAAAAATTGTACAGAGTATATAGAATATTAAATTATGCCAAGTATTTGAGTGAAGGTTCTAAAATAGAATATAATAGTGTATATATATATGTGTGTGTGTGTGTGTGTTTCAGATATGACTTAACATACAAAAAATACAAACAGGGTACAAAAAAGTGCTATAATCATTCAAAGATAGAATTTACTTCAGTCTGAATCATATTATGTAATCACAAAGAATAGCTTACATTTATAAGTAGTTATTTTAAATGTAAGCCTATTTTTTGTTTTATTAATTAAATTGTTTTCTCCCTGATAGAAAGGAAAAAAGTTCTATCTACTTTCTATCCATAATTTCTAGGCAAAGTTTTCTACAGAGTCAACCAAAGCTTATTATATGCCTACTATGAGCAAAGCACGATTCTAGGCAATTTCATAGACAATATTTTAGTTTTTAGCTTTACCCAATTAATAAATAGTTGATTACAATAAAGATCAGCCCAATCACATATTTTCATACTGATTTTCAGATTCCAATGCAGACTCAGTTTCATGTTGCCCTTTCATATGCTATTTCATTTGGATTAATAATATTTGTTTTATAAGGAGTTGCATAACATTAAATATATTCTCCTTAGTATGATAAAAGTTCAGGATTATTATTACATTAAATTGGTTTATTTTCAAATATTTAGAATACTGCTTACCTATCCAGGTAAATAGAAACTGAACTGGAACTGTGAGTCATAGAACTGAATAGTAATACAAATTCTGAGGTAAAGGCAAATTCACAAAATGTGTGTGAAAGACTTCAGAGAAGGGAAATTTGTGGAAACTAATCAACCTGAAAATAGATCCACAATAGACTTTAGACATTCCTTTCCTATACACTGTATATAATAATTTGCTTTCAGTTGGAGGAAAAATAAAAGTAGATACAAGCAACTTTTAGATTAGCAGACACTTGGTCCTATCTGCCACATCCATAAGATATTTAATGCACTCTAAAAAGTCCTTAATATTTGACCATGTTTGATCCTGTCCAAAAATGTCCATATAGACATTTGGTCCACACCAAAAGTTCCTTGATATTTGGTCCTGTCAAAAATCATGTGGCATGGACCAAATATGTTCATGGACATTTTAGATAGGACCAAATTTCAAGGATCTTCTGTTGTAATCCAAATGTTTTATGAACGTTTTGGACAGGACCAAATGTTCTGCAAAGCAATTTTTAAAATAGAATAGGAATTTTAAAAGTATACTGCATAAAGATTTTCACACTATGCTAGCACTTTGTGATTAACTATGCATTATTACTTTTTGTTTTATGCAAACTCATATTAAATCTAAAACATTGTGCTCTTAGTATTTTCATGTACAAATCCCCAGTACTTTCATTTTCTTCAGCCTTTGCACTGAAAATGATAAACTACTTTTCTATGCATACAGGGAGTTTTTATGTCTTCTGTAACATGTACTTGTCATCCTTATTTGCTATTCTATCCCAATGTGTTTTAAATAAACATACATGTAATAACATCCTTTGAAATTAATTCCTGTCAAAAATTCTTCACAGAAAAAAAGTGCATAAATTTTTTTGAATTTATGTGTCATACAATGAACTCAGAATAACACTCAAGAAAAAAATGGAGTTCAATTTAGGTTTTAAAATTGCTAATTAACCCGTCTAAAATGCCTAATGATACTAAATTTCTCAATTTCTATTAGAGTGGTTCTGCCTTGTTTTAAACTTTAATCATTTAACTTTAGATTATTAAACCTTCCCAAGTTTCTTTGAAATTAGAGGGTATAACTTGTTAAAAAATTTATAACTCAATAATGACTAAGTATTAGTTTGAATGATTATAATATTATGAATATTATAATTATAAAGTTACACCCATAAAGTGTGGTATATAGTTAGTTCCAAACAATAATAAAATTCTTGAAACATGTTAGATTTAAGTTTCACTTTTCTGAAATATTTTGACTCTCTAGAAATTATGTGCCATAAAACATTTCTTGAGGGAGAATAAATTGTATTTGCCCTTATCAGTAATAGAAATTGTTTTTACTTTTTCTGAGTGACCCAATGACTAAAGATAAAAGTATTAAGTACCTCTCTTTTCTGTATGAGACTAGTGTTCTTATTCATTTATTTATTTCAGAAAAGCAGCAGCAGCAAACATTTAACATCCCTGCTACAACATCTTAGAGCCCCTGGTAATCTGGTCTTTTAGTAAAGATGATTGAGAATAGGTCTGAAGACTCTAGTGCCTCAACCAGCTATCATTCTCCTATTCATCAACAGAGACAATCATATCATTGATTATTAATATTTTCACTAGGCTATCTGTCTCATTGAGAATTCTTACATCTTCAAAAATAATAATCAAAATCCAGAGAGTTACTCAACACAGGTAAATATTTATATAAGCTTGAATACCATATTTGGGTATATCTATGTTTTCTTTAATTCTTGGGAATTTGTCAAATATTTCATGCTCAGTATAACTAATGGTTCATGTAGAAGCTTGTTTTATATGACATTAATTCTAACTTTAATTAAATTTATATCCATAGAAACTTGTGTACTATACAGCTTACAGAAAAATCCGATGACAATAGTCTAAGGCCATTATTCCAACATTTAAAAAATATTGGCATATACAGGATAAATATGGTAATATTTATATAGTAGAGTAGGACAAACTGAGATGACCTATAGGTAGAGACACATTGACCAGGGATTCTGGCCTGCCAGGGATGAGATCATCAATATTTTGGCACACTGTGACACAATTGTGATACACCTGTAAACTGCCAGAAACCTGCTGGGAAGCTCTGGATTAAGGTATTGAACATCAGTATTCATGACATTCAATATAAACTCAATTTGTATTTATCTATTGATCATGTTGAAAAGGTCTGTTTTGTTTTGCTTTTTTCTGTTTAATTCTGTATACACAAGCACTGTTTAATAGAACTTATAGGTTTGTTTGCATTTCAACAAATGCAAATCATTGAGGCAGGGTTAAAGTGAAAATTCACAAGTAATTTCAGAAAATATTCCTGGAGAGTGGGGAGGTAAAATGAGAAAGATAAAGATGCCAGTGGGGGATATTTTCAAATAAATGTCTACTCTCAGAACTGGGACTTTATCCCAGTGGGGAATGATAGAGAATGGTGCAGAATATACACCCAGAGGCAAGGGAGCTAAAATATTAAGTCATCCCCTCTGTCATTGGGTGAGGACAGCTCTGGGGGATGAGAATGCTCATTTGCCATCCTGCTGTGTAGGGGCAAAATTGGCCCTGGAGGCCAGGGAAAAGCCTCAGGTAAGGAGAGGTGCAGGTGGCAGTAAGAAATCCAGCAGCATGTATTAGAATGCTCAACCTTTAGCGGATGTGGACAGAACACTCCTGGGATCTGCTACTGTTTGGTTTAGTCAGACATTCTGCAAAATTCCATTGTTTACTAGTCTAAGAATAAATCAATCAATTTTATGCTCCTAAATCAGGAGTCAGAAAACTACTGTGCACAGGCCAGATTCAAGCTTTAAGAAACTAATTTAGCTATAATTAATTTAAGCTTAGGAAACTAAGATTTACAAATGGAATATTATAATTAAGTTAACACCTTAAAAAATCACTTATCTGACTGTCTTGGGTTTTCATATAATTGATGCAATTTTTTCTAGGTCATCTTTCCTTATCAGGTTAAAAAAATATTTCAATGTGAGTATTTTTCTTTTGTATGGTAGGAGTTTCTATCAATATACCATCTAGGAAAGGTCTTCTAGAAAAGGTGAACTATCCGTTCTCCATATTCCCATTTGAATGAGCAAATGAAAACAAGAGAATATATCTAGGCATTTAAAACTAACAGGGAATGTTATCCATATGCCAGAAAACTAAAAAACTTTATTTTTTTTTTATCAACTACAAGGAGAACCAGATGAGGAAAATATTAAAGATCAAATTGTGATGACCTCTTCAGGGACAGCATTTCCAGAAACAGAGAAAATCTAAAAGATTCCCACACATTCCCATGACTTAGATGATGAAAGACTGAGACTAGGAAAAGTGGGGAGACTGGTAGAGAACAATCTAAGATTTATTGCTAAAGACTAAATACTAAAATTACTTATGATGAGAAATATCAGTGGCTATATCAAATTGAAAAGTGTAAGGAAGTGAGACTTTTCCATGATGTGGAAAATTTGCCCTTGTTGTGAAAGAGCACCACATCTGACAAAGAGACTGGGCATAACCTGGTTCATAAGTTTCAAAGAAACAAGACTACATAGAAATGACATTCTTGCAAGTGGGACTGCTCATAGTTCTAGATTTCTCCATTCCCATCAGGAACACTTAGTAATGATATTCATTATTTTAAATATATATTCACACTAAAATCTGAAAGAAGGTTTTGAATAGCTACCTGGAGCTAAACAGGGAAAATAAAGAAGCATTTCCCCCAGTTTACAGGCAAACCAGAGGCCTGAAATATCTTTCAAGAATGAGCAAATAAGAAATAATAATTTATGTCTTCAAATCACCGTGTAAGATGGCAACCAGGATGTAGTTAAGAAAATTAGAAAAAATAGTTTAGTAAAAATCTATTTTATAGTCTCAATAAAATGTAAGACATGAACTTGAAAAATAATCAGAGGTAAAATAATAAAACTAAAAAATAAAAGGAAAGTTGTTTGGAGAATTAGTAGACAGAGGAATGAGGTAAGTAGACAAGAACCTAGTAGAATATAAACTCTCATCCAAGTAAAGTAAAGCAGAAGTAATGGTGAAGAAAATAGAACTGGTTATATGGAGTGTGAAGTTCATTTTATACCTTTTTATTCGACTTGAACCTGTTATTTGGTGTTGGATTTGACCTTGACCTTTGCAAGGTCAAATAGAAGGATGCTCCCTTCAACATTATTTCTGGCAGACCCCAATTAATATATCATCGATGACCATGTGATTCTTTAATTTGCTATTATATCTAATTAGCAGTGTCAGTAATGTACGTAAAAAGAACAAGACATGGCCATTCACATTGTTGTCAACATAGGTACTTACTTTCAATTCTCAGAAAGAATTCTAGATATAACTTGGAATAAAAATTACCTTATTGATGATTATGTTGAAATTCTATCAGTCAGTTGGTGAATAAATGTATATCTATTACTACAAGAAATAATATGTAATCATTAATGATGTTTGTGAAAGTAGTTATCTCTGTGTCTGGTCAGGATTATGATTTTTCAAGTAATTACTCTGACAAGGGAAATGGATTTACACTCAAGACAAATATAAGATAGTGTGTATGCTAACTTCATTCTGTCATTTCTATAAATGCTTATAAAAATAACAACCAGAACTAAATGCTGACAAGGATGTGGAGCTACAGGAACTCTCATATACTGTTAGTGGAAATGCAAAATGGCACAGCCACTTTGCAAAACAGTTTGGCAGTTCTAAAAAACTAAGCATACACTTACCATATGTTCCCACAACTGTGCTCCTTGCCAGCATTTAGTGGTGTCAGTGTTCCAGATTTTGGCCATTTTAGTAGGTGTGTGGTGGTACCACATTTTTTATTTGCATTTCCCTATATGATATTATAATTATGGATATGTCATTATACCCTAAGGTAAACAGCAGACATTAGGATTATGAGGTGCCATTTTATCATTGATAAAAAATATTAAAGGACAAAATTTTAAACAAAGTGAAAAAGCAATAGCACATTTCAAATTTCCATTGCTATTATTAAGGAGAAGAATTGATATAGAAGAATATTAAAAGATGGTATGAAGATTCTACTGAACGTGGAAGATGAACATTCCTAAATAGTAAGTATGTCACACAAAATTACGGTTATGAAAAACATATATTGAAAAACCAATATTGTATAATGTCTTTTAATATGTGTATTTGCCATCTATACATCTTATTTTGGTAAAGTGTCTGTTAAGATGTTTGGTCCATTTTTTAAATCAGGTTGTTTGTTTTATAACTGTTGAATCTTAAGAGTTCTTTGCATATTTTAGATAACAATGTTTTATCAGATGTGTCTTTTGCAAATATCTTTCTCCCTGTCTCTAGCTTCTGTACTCACTCTTTTGATATTACCCATCACAGAGAAGAAGTTTTTAATTTTAATGAACTCCAGGTGATCACTTATTCTTTTTACGCATCATGTTTTTGGAGTTGTATCTAAAAAAAGTAACACCATACCCAAAGCCATCCAGGTTTTCTTCTATGATCTTCTAACAGTGTTATAGTTTTACATTTTACATTTAGATCCGATTATAGTCAGTTTTTGTGAAGGGTTCTGTGTCCGGTTCAATTTTTGCATGAGGATGTCCGATTGTTTCAGTACCATTTGTCAAAGAGAGTATCTTTGTTCCATTGTATTGCCTTTGCTCCTTTGTCAAAGATGAGTTGGCTATATTTCTGGGCTCACTATTCTGTACAGTTAACCTATTTATCTATTATTTTGCCCCTATCACAGTGTCTTGATAACTGTAGCTTTATTTATACTCTTGAAGTCAGGAGGCATCAGTCCTCCAACTTTGTTATTCTCCTTCAATATTGTGCTGCCTATTCTGGGTCTTTTGCCTCTCCGTACAAACTTTAGAATAAGTTTTTCCATATCCATAAGATAACTTGCCAGGATTTTGATTGAGACTGTATTGGATCTATAGATCGAGTTGGGAAGAACTTATAACTTGGCAATTTTTATTCTTCCTATCCATAAGTATTTAGTTTTCCTTTGATTTTGCCCATCAGAGTTTTGCAGTTTTCCTCATATAGATGTTGTATATTTTTTGTTAGATTCATACCTAAGAATTTCATTTGTGTGTGTGCTAATGTAAATGGTATTGGGTTTTAAATGCATTTATGTATGTATGTATGTATGTATGTATGTATGTATGGCTGTGTTGGGTCTTCATTTCTGTGCGAGGGCTTTCTCTAGTTGTGGCAAGCGGGGACCACTCTTCATCACGGTGCGCGGGCCTCTCACTATCGCGGCCTCTCTTGTTGCGGAGCACAGGCTCCAGACGTGCAGGCTCAGTAATTGTGGCTCACAGGCCTAGTTGCTCCGCGGCATGTGGGATCTTCCCAGACCAGGGCTTGAACCCGTGTCCCCTGCATTGGCAGGCAGACTCTCAACCACTGCGCCACCAGGGAAGCCCTGGTATTGGGTTTTAAATTTCCAGCTCTACTTGTTCATTGTTGGTATACAGGAAAGCAATTGACTTTTGTATATTGAGCTTGTATCCTGAAATCTTGCTATAATTGCTTATTAGTTCCAGGAGTTTTTGTTGTTGTTGTTGTTGATTCTTTTGGACTTTTACAGAGATGATCACGTCATCTGTGAACAAAGAGAGTTTCGTGTCTTCCAACCCAGGCTGTATACCTTTTCTTTCTTTATGCATTAGTAAGAACTTCCATCATGATGTTGCAAAGGAATGCTGAGAGGAGACATCCTTGCCTTGTACTTATTCTAATTGGGAAAGCTTTGAGTTTCTCATCATTAACTATGATATTAGCTGTAGGATTTTTGTAGATAATCTTTATCAAGTTGAGGAAGTTTCCCTGTTTTCCTACTTTACTGAGGGTTTTTATCATGAATTTGTGTCAGATTTTGTTAAATGCTTTTTCTGTATCTATTGAAAACATTCTGATTTTTCTTCTTTAGTCTGTTGATGTGATAGATTACATTAATTGATTTTCAATTGTTGAACCAGCCTTGCATACATGAGATAAACCCCACTTGGTATTGGTGTATAATTTTTTTACATTTTTTTGAATTCAATTTGCTATTACTTTTTGAGGATTTTTGCATGTATTTTCATGAGGGATATTGGTTGTAGTTTTCTGTTCCTATAATGTCTTTGTCTGGTTTTAGTATTAGGGTAATGCTGGCCTCATAGAATGAGTTAGGAAGTTATGTCCTCTGCTTCTATCCTCTGAAAGAGATTGTAGAGAATTGGTATAATTTATTCCTTAAATGACCAATGCATTTTTGTTATTGTTTTTCAAAAATATTTTGAAAGTACTTTTAGTATTTCTTTATTTTAATCTTTGGTAATCTTCAAATCATGGTAATTTGAAAAAAACTAAATTCAATAATGAACTTTAACACAATCTTAAACTAGAAGGCAATATCTTTATTTTCATAATGCACCATAACAATGTTACTTACTATGGTCTTATATGTTAAATATGTCAGTCACAGAAACAACATGGCACTTAAGAATTTAGAAAAGACTTTTCTTTGCTCCACCCAGGGCCTTGTCTAATATGAAGTGTCCTTTAAAAAATATAAAGCCACCAATGTGCTAAGCCATCGTTAAATGCAGTATTATTATGGCAGCTCAGCAAATACTGCCTCTGTCTTCAAACACCAATACGTACATGCAAACAAGTGCATTTGTTCAGAAGGACTCAAGCATAAGATACAACTGCCATTTGATTACTGTAGTTCTGCAGACTGATGGTTACTCTCATCTAGGTCTTCAAACTAACTTTGTGATTAACGACTTCCACTTTGTAATACAAAAATCTTTCAAGACAGATGATTCAAGGATTATTTCTCACTTTAAAGCTTTTCTTCCTAGGAAGGACCATACCAGCCAAATAGCAAGGTACCACCCAGGAATTTCCTAATTTAAGGCAGGAGTATGGAATTTTCCTTTGTATTTAATTATTTTATATTTTTATTTTAAAAGATACTTGAGGTAAAAATAAAGAGAATCTAAATTTGCAAACTAAAAAATGAATGTGTCAATGAAAAAGATAAATTTATTAAATAACGAACAATTTTTATGTGTTTGGCATGTTTTTTAAAGTTTCAACTAGATTCACTTTAATTAGGAAATCTATATTGGATGGTCTAACCCCCCTGTTAAAAACCATATAGTAGGATAAGAATATATAACATATACGTTCATTATTTCAAATTATTTGAATAAAATGAGAAATATTATATGGAGCCTGGAATCTAGCTTGTTTTAGTTTTATTTATTTTCGTAATAGCACTTCTTTTTCACATATTACTCTATATTTGGAAATTTATTTTGTATTGATTGTATTTCCTAAGAATTGTCTGCTGGTAAGTATATTTACATTTAGAGTTAATTAAAATTTTAGTTTTATTTAAGTTAAAGAATAGTATGCTAGGATGTAATGAGAAACACAGTGGTTAAGATAAGTTAGATAGCTTTAATGAAATCATTATCTTTCTTAGTGACCTTGAGGGTGTCCTAAATTACTCTTCTTGATGGTACATGTCAATAGGTATAAAAGCAATAATTGTGCCTGATGGTCCATTACTAGAGTAGTTTCAATGAGAATATCGCATAAGGTTTGAAGGTCTTTTTATTATTCTAAGTGAAATCAATAAACAAATTAATCCTTTTTCTTTGCATCTTCACTCACTTTCAGAAGTAGGTTGCACTTGTTGAATAAATATTTCCCCATGTGAAGTGTGGGTTAATAAAAAATATTTTGAAAAGTGTTGAGCATAATACCTAGTATACATTAGATGCTCCACAAACATCTTTTCCTTCTCAGTAATTTCTTCTTTTTTCCCTCCAATAATGAGCAAAGAGATCTGAGTGGATTATGTTTATAGCATGTCTCTGAGAAAGAAGCACATGGTCATCCACAGAATGGGTAATGTAGAATCTGTGTAGACTCTGACTACCAAGTGATGTTCATATACTCTCTGTAGAACCTGTTAATGAACATTTCTGGAATTGACATAAAGATTAGAAATAAGACATATAGTAGATATTTCATATAGGTTCTATTTTTCTTCTTTTTATAACCACTTATAGCTGTTTTTAAAAAATGTGATACATTATTTAACTGTGAATTGATATATCACTAAGGATCCTGGCAGGAAATGAAAGTCACAGACAAAAATGGTGATTGAGAAAAATGTACTATAGTTTTGCAAATATGTGGGTAGGGTTAATGGAAACTACTAACCAGAGATCAGTACCCCATGGTTAGTCACAACTGGGAGGCATTAACGCTATCATGCCAGAATTTGCAAGAGTAGAGTGGTTACTAGAAGGTAGAAAGAGCCATCTGGGGAAGGCAACCCAATAAGAGCTGTTGCCTCTTACAGGGAAGATAGCCACCCTAGAGGAACAAAATAGGGAAGGACCTCAGCAGAAAAAAAGCCAACTTTACTCCTTTCTAACCCCTGAACCAAACTGGAAATTAGAGGGCAACAGAATCAATTGATATAGTTCTTCCCAGTCAGGCTTCTGGGGCCAGTACAGGGTGAAGAGGAATAGATCTGCAGGTGCAAACAGAAAACATTCAGCACAATGCACTTTTGGTAATAATGGATTTGATTTTTATTATAAAATCTTTCCTTTCTCAGAAGAATTTATAGCAGAGCATTATGAAGACTTCAGCTGCTCTAATTAATCTTAAGTGTTTAAACAGAGAATTAAATACCTAACTGGATGCCCACCATACATGTATTTTGGAAAAATAAATAATATATACATACATACATACACACGTACATACATAGAGAAAATAACTGGGGGAATGCAAAGAAAGATGAAACATGAACTACAGAATGGGAGAAAATATTTGCAAACCTTATATAATGGATTAATATCCAAAATATATAAAGAATTCATACAACTTAATAATAAAAAAATATAATCTGATTAAAAAATGGAGAGAGGAACAAAATAGACATGTGTTCAAATAAGACATCCAAAGATACAATGGGTACATGAAAAGATGCTGAACATCACTAATTATTGGGGAAATACAAACCAAAACCACTCTGAGGTATCAATTCACATCTATCAGAATAGCTATCATCAAGACAAGAGGTAACAAGTAGTGTTGGTGAGGATGTGGAGAAAAGGGACCCCTTTTACACATTTGGTGGGAATGTAAATTAGTCCAACCATATGGAAAACAATGTGGAGGTTCTTCAAAAACTTAAAAATAGAACCACTATATGATCCAGCAATGCTACTTTGGGTATATACCCCCAAGAAAAAAAACAGGATATCAAAGAGATATATGCACTCCCCTGTTTACTGAAGCATTATTCACAAAAACCAAGATATGGAAACAACCTAAGGGCCTGCGAATGGGTGAATGGATAAAGAAGATGTGGTATATATATATACACAATGGAATATTATTCAGCCAAGGGAAAGAAGGAATCTTGCCATTTGTGACAACATGGACGGACCTTGAGGACATTATTCTAAGTGAGAAGATAATTCAGATAGAGAAAGACAAATACTATGTGATATCACTTATATGTGGAACCTGAAAAAGCCAAATTTGTAAAAACAGAAATAAAATGGTGATTACCAGGCTCTAGGAAAGGTGGGATAGGAGAGATATTGTTTAAAGATACAGATTTGCAACTAGTAGACAAATAAATTATGTAGATTAATACACAGTATAGTGAATATAGACAATAATATTACATCATAATCATCAAATTTACTAAGAGAGTAGATCTTAATTATTCCCACCACAAAAAAAAGAAATGACAATTATGTGATGTGAAAGAGGTGCTAACTATTGCTACAGTGGCAACCATATTACAGTATATAAATGTATCAAGTCAAAATGATATACACGTTAAGATTACACAATGTTATATGTCAAATATATTTCAACAATAAAATAAAATAAATTAGAACAATTGCCAAATTAAATAACAATTGCCAAAGTGGTGATAAATCACTTGTAAAGCTATAATTGCTATTTAGGTATATATTATTTTATTTACACTTCTGACAGTTTTCTTTTCAAATGTATTTTCGTTACTGGATAATTTTATAATTTATGAGATTCTTAAAATATAATCTTTTCAATCTTTTTACTTTATAATAATAAATTTTAAAAAAGACAGTATGGCTTATTGTTAAATATCTTGGCTTAGTATAGGAATAAGATCTTAGAGTTAATGTTTTATCTACAAAGGACGATTATTCATATTTAATTTTTTAATATAACTTTGCCATGAATTTTATTGTTTCTATAGATTGAATGACCATCCCTGTAAGAGTGTTATTCTTCTATGCCTCATTGGGATCAGCATTTACCATGTGACTACCTTTGTCTAATAAAACACAAGCTGAAACGATGTGTGCCACTTCTGAGCAGAAGTTTAGAGCACTCCCATCTTTATGCAATTTTGCTTCCCCTCTGCTGTGGGAACATTTACCACTTCTCAGATTTGATGAAATATATAAAAAGGCAGCCCTGCAGCCAACATGTAATGTCAATGAGAAATGAACTTTGTGGGTGTAATTCACCAAGATTTGGGGTTTGCTTATTACTATAGCATAAGCTAGGGAAAGCTGAGTAATAAAATTTACTTAACTTATTTTTTTTTTTAATATTATGACTTACAACAAGTCCTTCAGATAATGAAGACTCAAATAAGACTGGATAGCTTCTTCCGTATTTTAGCAAATTCTCCAAATTTGCTAAAGGAAGCGTGATGTTCGTTTTTATGACACTGTAACTGGATGATTAGAATCTTGGCACTGGAGGACACTTTGTTATTAGGTCTGTGGAATTAGTGACTTCCAAGTGGCAATATGTGTTTTGATTTATTAAGACTATCCCCTGAACTATTACCATTTGTGGCTGTTTTGGCAGAAGTAGATGATCAGGCTGAAATATTTTTAGAAATATTATCATGAAGCTTTATGCCCCAAGACTTTCATGTTGTATCGTGTGAATTATTATTGTGTTATCTTTATAGCAAAAGTGGAATTAAATATGACTAAAAAGCTTTATGTTAATAATTCACTCTACCTAGTATATTTGTTTTGAGTGATAAATCTAGAAGTTAATGGAAATAATGAGAAATAACTGGTTAGATTTTGTTTAGCTTTTTATCAGACATGAGAGAAATTACAACATAAAACTAATGTAGCATATTAATTTTTAAGAATAGATCTGCATTTTTAAAAAATATTTTTGGCTGCGTTGGGCCTTTGTTGCTGTGCACGGGCTTTCTCTAGTTGCGGGGAGCAGGGGCTACTCTTTGTTGCAGTGCACAGGCTTCTCATTGCGGTGGCTTCCCTTGTTGCAGAGCACGGGTTCTAGGAACGTGGGCTTCAGTAGTTGTGGCATGTGGGCTCAGTAGTTGTGGCGCATGGGCTTAACTGCCTGGCGGCATGTGGGATCTTCCCGGAACAGGGCTCAAACCCATGTCCCCTGCATTGGCAGGTGGATTCTTAACCACTGCACCACCAGGGAAGTCCCTAGATCTGAATTATTAATAATTCTAAATATGTTTGTTTCTATGACTCTTCCAAAGTTTAGCACATGCATCAAAAAATTTTATTTTATGTTTTCTGTAACAGATTAGTGAGCCAGTTGCCTTTTTCCTTATTTTTATAGCCTTTTGTGGGGTGATATTTATATCTTCTGAATGTATAATATAAGTCGTCGTTATAGGATATGAATGCAGAACTAAAATGCAAATAAAAGAAAATGCCATTTTTGTCATCTAATTTATTTAGTTAAGATAATGAGCTGTTAAGAGTAACTTGACAGTTTGCTCTTTAAGGTATGAAATAGATATGAAAATAGATACTACACAATTTATATGCACTGAAAAAATAAGGGTATTGAAAGTGTAGCCTAAAATAAGACATAAATGCTGAGACAGGCTAAAAGGAAAGAAATAAAATATTAAAAGAATAAAGATGCAGAATATCTAAACTAAGTACACCTTAATCGTCCATGCATGATGAACATGTAGATTTAGAGGTAATGTGATTTAAACATACACTGCAATGAGCAGATAAATCATTCTGCAGGCAGCATTAAAGGAAGAGAATGTAAGATAACTGTTTTGGCAGTGAAAATTGTATATACTTTCCATGCATCCTCTAAAATAGTCAGTAGAAAATTTACTTGTTAATATTGTGGCATCATTGGTAAAGCAATTGATTTGACAATGATCTAAGAGATTTTGCTGTCAGTGGTAGAATCCTTTATAAGGGTCATGAACTGTTGTCATATAAAGACAAAAAATTTATAATTGATATAAATTAAGGAAATAATTTCATGATGGCAAAAGATTCCACTGGAACAATTCCAGAGATGGAATAGATAGACGGATGGATGGATGGATGGAAAGAAAGATAGATACATAGATAATAGGTAGGTAGATGGATAGATAGATATTCACTACATTCAGTAAATGCTGTAGTAAATGCATTCAATACTATATATGTGATAAAAGAAATTTTCACATATTGAGGTATGGCTTATACATCATTTGGATTGAAATTTATGTTAACTACAACAACCTGTCTTATGGCCTTTTTATCATGCATTGTACGTCTGCTTTAAACATTAAGAAAATAATGCATTACCCAGAAGTAAATTATGTCCCCTTTGAAGGTAACGATAAATGCTCCCTGCTCCTTTCTATGATGCCTATGCTAGTATTCCTCGGAAGATAAGGTTCCCTTCCCAGACACTAAGGTCATGCTGACTAGTTTTGTACATGCTAATCTGTATCTCTTTGGAAAGCTTGAAGGAATGCACCCCTGTCATATTTGTTCTTTGTTCTGACAAGATATAAAACTGTGCTGAAAACCATGCTTTTTCAGAGCACTTCTTTCCTTGGTGAAGACTGCACTCCCAGGCTATAGTCCACAGTTTGGCTCAAATAAAACTCTATTCTATTCCTATAAAAGATTTTTATTGACTATTTGCATAGCATGTGCTATATATGATATATATGCACATACTCAATATATGTGTATATAATATATGCACATATACCACAATCATAACTTTTAGTTATTTGAATCCATTCTTTATGTCAAAGTCAAATAAAATAAATTTAAATGATACCTAGATCAAGAATAAAAATAACAGTGATAACACAAATGGCTGTTGCTGGTGAGTATAAATGGGGCAGTCAAAAACTGTATAAAAGTAACATGCTAAGGACTCATGGAATTGAAAATTATATAATTTACCATAGTTATGGTCAAGTAATTTAAAAACAAAATAGTAATATGTTTAAATCCAGTATGAAAACTTTTAAGTATTCAGAGAGAAAAGTGTATCTTGAGTTATGTATCTAAAAAAGAAGGGATTTGAGATCAGAGCAGTCTATTACAGTATTATTTGCAACACCAAACCAATAGAAGTTCTGGAAATTGCCATTGATATTTAAGCAATCTATAGTTTACAATGCATTTTTCAAAGTGTTTTGAGTGGTTAGGAAGGTCTTCTTCTGACTAGTGAGGGTTGAGCAGAGATCTGAATGAAGTAATGATTCCATACCTAAATCCAGAGGAAGAAATTTCCAGAAAGATGGAGCATTAAACACAAAGATTCTGAGGCAGAATACGAGTTACTTTTTATAAATAAGTCAAAATTGTCTGATTAAGATGAAATGACTAGTAAAAGAATGATTTTATGCTGATATTCTTTTCTCTATAAGGATACCTATATCAGCTGTATTTTTTACAGTGGTTTATAGTGTTAATGTTCTTCTTTAGTCTTAATAATTTGATCTATCATTCCTACAGTAATTCTCCCTTTTTGATGTAGCTTCCTTTCTTTGCCCTAAACTATAGCTCCATCACAGCCTTTCTTAACCACACCTCTACCACAGCCCTTATCCATCCCCTACCATAATCACTGGTAAAAAAAAAATGGGTGATGAAAACAATCAAAAATTGAAAATAATTTGTATAATGCATTGCTTCTCAGAATCATGTCTCACTTTGACAGTACACAAAATAGAAATGCTCACTGATCTATAGTATTATTTCAGAAAGACCGATAAAAACTACACCTTATGTTTAATTCCACCTCTATTATTTTGCCAGGAGTGAATTTCACAAGAGAGCTAGGGAACAAGAAAATTGATTTAATTAACATAATAAAAAATCTATACCTAATCAAGCAGTCCTTTCCCATGTGGACAGCTGCTCCTTAGTGAGCCATGTGGCAGGTGGCTCCATAGGAGTGGTTGGAAGAAGGAAGTTCCCTTGACAGTCACTTTAAACAGAAGTTGCTTTTGGTTATTTAAAAAACAAAACAAAACAAAACAAAAAACACTTATTTTCCTTCCCCCAGGTTTCTTAACTCTTCCTCTGCTGCTTCTTTTTCCAATTTCATACTCCTAAATGATCCTTTGTTCAAAGAAATTATTTTGGTTGGTTGTTCTATCCACCAAGCCCTTTAATTTTTATGTCTAATGATAGAAACACTTGAACATAAGAAAGAAAAAGAAAATGTTGTATGTCATATTCCATCCTTCATCATGGAATTTGGTTTTCCTACACTTCAAGATAGTATTGAAGAAAGATTTTTAAAAAAATTCCTCCTCAGTGTTCTGCTTTGCATTCTTTCTTCTCTTTCCATTAAATCAGCTTTTATCCCCTTTTAATTCCCATACTAATGATCTTTTGAAATAAACCATAAAGTTTTTTGTTTTCCTTTCACTGAGAAAAACAAACTATAAGGAAAAGACAAGCCATGAGTTCATCATTTCATCATACCTTTTCGTCATACCTAAAATACTAAAAAGTATTTTACAAATATAAGACACTTTATATTATTTTTAGAATTTTTGCACAAGCTATTTCTTGGGGTGCCTCTTCTATGCATGCATGTCATACATTAATTTATTCATCCAGCAGATACATATTTAGTTCCTACCATATGTTCAATACAAGTCTAAATGTTGTGGTTACAAAAAAGTAATAAGATGCAGTCCATACCATTAGTAAGTGTGGGAAGGGCAGGGTGAGAAATATCAGTGGATAGTTAAAATTCCAAGCAATAATAACAACGATAAAGATCAGTAAATATTGTTATGTGGGCTCAAAATAAAAGCAGAATAAATTTTTGAGAAAATTATCCCTAAACTGTATATATGTGGTATATATATATATATATCTCCTATTTAGGCACATATAGGCACCTAACTTTTTCTTGGTTTACACTTCGGAATGATTTTCTGGCCTATTTTTAGAAAAACAAATCTTTAATATCATGAGACAGG
The DNA here is from genome assembly GCF_028021215.1 of Eschrichtius robustus. Classification (NCBI taxonomy): domain Eukaryota; kingdom Metazoa; phylum Chordata; class Mammalia; order Artiodactyla; family Eschrichtiidae; genus Eschrichtius; species Eschrichtius robustus. The sequence goes on along the minus strand of NC_090840.1, from coordinate 62,546,881 downwards.
ATCCTAGGATTTCAGAGTAACCGGGTTAACTTTAAAACAAACTATCTCACATTAGAATTTAAGTAGGCGTGACCACCTAGAGGGGGTGGGATAGGGAGGGTGGGAGGGAGATGCAAGAGGGAGGAGATATGGGGATATATGTATATGTATAGCTGATTCACTTTGTTATAAAGCAGAAACCAGCACACCATTGTAAAGCAATTATACTCCAATAAAAATGTTAAAAAAAAAAAGAATTTAAGTAGGGCATGGACTAATAGAGACCAAAAATGACTCCATTATTACAGCAGGATTTGATACACTGTTTAAACATTACTGGTCATTGTTACAAACTTTGTAGAGCAAATCCCATTGTTTTTATTCAAGTTGTTAGCAGAGATCTCTAATTGCTAATTTGATACTTCACCAAATAATGAAAAACCTGGCAGAGTTCATGAAGACTATAGTAAAACTGTATTACCTGTAGCTTTAATAAAGCTAATTAATTTGATAAGGTAAAAAACACTCATTAGTTCATCATACGTTAGTGCTTTACAAGCATAAGATACTTCATATTATTTCTAGGGTATTTCTTCAGGATTTATCTTGGCTTCATTCTTTTTATTGATTCATGTTATTCATGTATTTATTTATCCAGCAAATAAGTATTCAGTACCTCCCATGTGTCCAGCACTGGCCTAATGCTGGAACCATAAATATTAAGATACTGTCTATGCCGTGTATAAGAATGATAGTGGCCTGGAGAGATAGTTAAGTATATAAATGGACTGCAAGGCAGTAATATCAATGCCCAAGATATGAAAATATTATGTGAGCAAACAGTAAAAACAGATATGTCAGAATGATTTCCAGATACATTTACACCTGAACAATTATATCTTCCAAGGGGTGTGTGTGTGTGGAGGGGGGGGTGTGTGTGTTCATGAAATATTAGTTCTGTTGTAGAATACAAGAGAAAAAAACTTGGTCAAGTAAAAGTTATTGTTTGTAATGACATAAAGCACATTAACTTCCATAAGAGAAAACCACAATAAACAGAGATAGATATGTTGAAAGTTATAAGAAAGCCTTTTCCTATAATATTTTAGGCATAGATGATCTCCTGTGTGATACATATTATCTAAAAACTCCATGTGTCTAACTATCTATGTACCTCCCACCTACCTTTCTATCATCTATCTCATACCTTCTACAAAGCTTGATTTTGTAGAAGAAATATGAGTGTTACACCTTGAAAAGAATTGTTATTTTAAACTAGAATTAATTATAATTGATTCTACATTCCTAGGCAAAAGCTTAGTTCATATAATTGGAGAAATAAAACCCTATAAGTAAAACTCAAAGACATGAAAATCTCCCTCCTTCTAATACTCCAATTGTCATAAACCTTTGACTTTAAAGAAATTTATAACACACTGATCTCACCACTTTCTTTTTTTACTGTCCCCAACCTTATGTTCTCACATCTCATCTTCCAAGCTTAAATTTTGTAATAAACCATCATAATTATTTACTGGTATTTACCCTCAAGAATTTGAATCCTTATTTTATTATGCTTTTTAAACAAACAAACAAACACAAAACTGCCAAGTCCAGCTTTCTGTTTAGTCTTGCCTGCACTAGGATAATAGAACATGGCTTAAATAAAACCCTCAACAATACTGACCGGTCTCTCCTTCTTTTAGTTAGCCAAGCTCCCACTTTTGTATTGGATACTATTGAAGAAATTGCTCCAATTATTTCTGCCCTTTATATCCATATCAAACTTTCCCTCTCTCCTGGATCATTACTATCAAGTATAGAACTGTGGTATATTTCCTCTGTAATATAAAAAAAGAAAAAGATACAGAGAAAGAAACATCTTAATTCCATTTATCTTACCAGCTACTGATCTGAACTCTCTTTTCCTTTACACAAAACTTTCTTAAAATGATTGTGTGTGTTGTTTCCAATTCCTTTCTCACTATTCTCTATTGAACATGTTCTTATTAGGCTTCAACCTTATTATTCCACTGAAATGTTCCTTAGGTAGGACACCAATAACCTCCACATTGCTAAATTAAATTATCAAACTTAAATTTGCACCTGTTTTGTCATAGAAGTAGCATTTGAAAAACTTCATCATTTCTGTGTCCACAAAACTGTTCACTTATAAAAGGTGGTAGGATTATGCTATTGGATGGGACAACCAAAAGTATAAGGTGTTAGTTGACATAAGATGCTAATTTTCCTCAAATTAACTAACAATTAACCTAAATATAAATATAAACCCAAGTAAAATTTTAGTTTCTTTTATTTTATATTTGTTTTATCTTTTAAGTATATTTAGGCTTATGGAAAAGTTACAAAAATAATACCAAGAATTTTCTTATATTCCTTACCCCGCTTTCCTAAATGTTAACATCTTACGTAACTATGAAATAATTAGCAAGAACAGAAAATTATCATGATTAAGCAAGCTTCACAGTAATAAATGTTGTTGACAAGATCCATCACTGGATGCTAAAATTAGTGGTTGGAAGTATGAGGAGAAAGAACAATTGTATAGTCTCAAAGTGTAACCCATAGAGCTGGACTCTATGGGACTTTCCCGAAATGGACCCCTCCCCCATATCCTCTGCTTTAGCTCCTCTCTGAAGTACTTAGATAATACAATCTGATGCACATTTCCTGAGTTGGTTTACAGATGCTAAAGCCACCATCAAATGGAAGAAATTAACTACTTGATGATCATGAGCACATAGGCCCCAGACATACTGGAGCCTAAGGATTGATAATGTTAACCCCTGTGACACTGCACTGTTACCTCACCATCAACCAATCAGAGAATTGTGCATGATCTGATCATATACCTTTGGACTCCTCTTCCCTCACTTTGCCTTTAAAAATGCTTTGCAGAAACCCATCAGAGAGTTGGGGCTTTCTGAGTACTAGCCATCCTGAACTCCTTGCTTGGCATCCTGCAATAAGTGTTGCACTTTCCTTCACCACAACCTGGTGTCAGTAGATTGGCTTTGCTGCACGTGGGCTAGTGGATCCTAGTTTGGTTCGGTAACAAAAGTATCTCCCACAAGATACTAAGTAGCAATTACAAAGAGAAAGATAATGAATTTACAGTGGAGAAATTTGGCAGACAATAACTTAACCAAATGATCAAGGTATACATCACCAGTAATAAGAAGACGCAATATCATAACCTGTTAGTACAATGCACTGAAAAGACAGCATCATCTATGTGGTATTCTTGCCAAAAATGCAGAACCTAATGCCAATTATGAGAAAACATTGGACAAACCCAACTGAGGTACGTTTTACAAAATAACTAATCAATATTGTTTTGAAGACTTAAGATTATGAAAGATAAGCAAAGTGAGAGTAGTTAATTTTGTAATTTAAGAAATTCTATAAACTCACTTTAAAGTTTATATGGAGAATTTAAGGCTCTAAAATAGACATGTCAATCTAAAAAAATTGGATAAAGATGAAAATTATGTTCTATGACATATTAAGATATGGAACGAATTATTATAAATATGGAATGAGAGCAAAAAAAACCCAGTTGAACTGTGAAAAATTATTACAGAGTTAAAAAGCAAATCCATAAAATTTCAGAAGCCTGATATATAATAAAACACAAAACAAAGGGAAAACTTTAGTAATGGTATAGAATCAATGACATACAATATGGAGAAAAATAAATATGAATTCTTCCCTAAAATACCATCTTATATAAGGGCTTGGGCATCTTGGAACTAATCCTCTATGGCTACCAAGAGATGACTAGTTAAATTTTACATAGATTAAATAAACAAACATTAAAGGAAATATTATAAAGCTAAGAAAAATATAGAATAATATTTTTTGTGATGTGGGGATGGGGAAAGATTTCATATGAAAACCTGAAAAGAACCCATCAAGGCAAAAACACTATCTGTGTTTGATTACAGCAAAGTTATGAATTTCTATGCAATAGACACCTGGGACAAAGTCAATAGAAAACAGAATGGGGAAGGTATTTTCTATCTCTAACATTGCCAATGTGTTAGTCTAGAAGATAGAAGAACTACAAATTCATAAAAATGGCAATGACAAAATAATCCTGATAGAAAAGAACATGCACAAACGTTATGACTGATAATTTATAGAAGAGAAAACACAGGAAGCTAACACATATACCAAAAGATGCTGATAACCATTAGTATTTAGATAAATACAAATGTAAAAAAAAAAAAAAAAACAATGAGCTGTCTCTTTTTACACATTAGAAATGTAACACAACAAGGTGGGTAATGGATGGGGTTAGGAATGTGAATTTGAAGGACTTCTCATGCACTGCTGAAGGGTGTGAACAGCAATCAAGTATGTTTATCACACCATTATTTGTGGAAGCAACCTACTGCTTATCTCTGAAAAATGGATAGTTAAAACGTGGTAGCTGCTGATCAAGATAGCCTTAACTTTCTCCTTGATTTGTCTAAACTTTGGAGAGATTTCTTCCTGCTAAGCCCTTTACCTCCTTTTTTTTAAAGATTATTTACATTAGAAAACTTGCAATTTTAAATTCTCTTCTCTTGTGAGATGTAAATCTTCTCTCCTGCTTACCCAGAAATGTCTTTCTCAAGGACCTGGGGAGCCATCCTTCTGAAATGTAATCGTTAAAGAATATAGTGTCCCTATCTCCCAGTCTCTGTGGGAGGATAGGGGCCTAATTTAGATAAGGGACAACTAGCAAATACAGATGACCTAATCACATTGATCAATTTCCCCTTAAAGTCCTCAAGCATTTTTCCACTAGCTCACTGCAGGGTTTAGAAACTCTCTCGCCTATTGTTTCTGGGGAGTTGAGTTTAATCTCTCTCCTCTAGTGCAGTAGTTTTGACTTCTATTGCAATAGTCTTGGATAAGGTTTTCCTCGCCTTTTAAATTCCATCCACTGCAATTTTTCTTTGACGATGCACCCTTTGGAGTATGATGGAACAGTTAAGAATAATTGCAAGATGTATAAGATGTATAAGATGACCAGGTTTTCAGAACACAAAGCTTACTGAAAAAAAGTGAGAGACTGAATGAGATATCTAACTCCTCATCTATATGATATTGTTCATGTTAAAAATCCAATGCACTCAGATAATTATATCCATTTTACAGTACATAGAAACAACATGTAAAGTATACACATACTATTGGAGCAGAGGAATGAGTGAGGTAATGAAATGTAAGTAATAAACAAATTAATTAAACAATAGGAATTCACAAAGACCAATCATGACAGTGTGCTATAATGCACTGGTGAATATGATTAACTCAAACCTCTGCACCTGAGGTGAGAAGAAGTATACCAACAGATAAATCACTTTTTTTTTTTTTTTTTTTTTTTTTTATCAATTGGCTTTAGAGACTTCAACATCCTGGTTTTCTTTCTACCTTTCTACCTGTTTCCTCCTTAACTGCCTTATCTTTAAACACTGGAGAGGCCCAGGGTTTAGTCCTTAGGTCTTTTGTCTACCGTACATACACGCACTCCTTAGTGATTTTCTCTAATCTCATGGCATTACACACAATCTGTTGATGAATGGTTCACAAACGTACACCTCTTGTCCAGATATCCAAAATCCAGACTCAATATCCATCTGCCTACTACCTATCTCTCCTCGGGTATCTAAGGGATATGAAACATTTAATATGTTCACAAAAGAGTTGCTGACATCCCCTCTCCCACAAAATATAAAAATAAAACCCACTTCTTTTGCAGTCTTCTACTTCTCAGTAATTTGTACTTGAATGCTTCCACTTGCTTTGGTCTACATCCTTGAAATTTAATCAGTCTCTTCTTTGACAACTTCATCCAACTGGATAGCCTATAATATTTACTACCTACAACATACATGGAGATCTTGACAACCTCTCACCACCTCTATTTGTATCACCCAATTCCAGCCACAATCATCCCTTGCCTGAATTAGTATATGAGACACCTAATTGGTCTCCCTGCTTCTATTCTTGCCCCTAAGAAAAGTTTTCTCAGCAGCCAGAAGATCTTCTTAAAACATAAGACAGATTGTGTCATTTCTTCTCTCAAAACGCTAATGTTTATTATTGATCTTAGAATAAAAGTGAAATTTAATGCAATTACAGAAAAAATTCCATGTGGCCTGAAAATTCTAACTTTTCAGCAAGGTCAGCTACTCATTTACGAGGCCCAGTACAAACTAAAGATATACATACACATTTATTCTAAATCCGAAAAAGGTGTTATTAAAGATAGCTAAATATAAAGCTTTTCTCTTTCTTCCTTCACCAGTCTCTCAACTTGTCATGTTTTTGTTATTGTCATTCTAAGTAAACAATAATTAAATTTTTAATTTTTATTGCATAAGATTTACTGTCCATCTTAATACTGTGAATGCTAGTTTTAATGCAAACATAAGAGCATTTAAGTCATGTACAGAAACACTGAAATTAAACAATATATATTTTATAACTTGTCGATGTGTATATATTTTATTCTTCCAGAACAGTGGAAGCACTTTAGAAAACTAATTCAATGGTTTATTTCACTTCTTGATATGCTCCCATTTTACTAGTATTCTCTACCTTCAGTTCACTGATGAATAAGGAAAGACAAAGAAATAGAGCTATCGATTGCCCAATTTTTTCTTTCTGACATCATTGCCATGGAAGTAGTTGGCTAATACAGGGAAATAAAATGAGTGAGAAAGATATGATAGAGTTGTATGGTTGCTTGTGTTTTTTATTACACGGCCATCTTATTTCTGCATTCAAAGCAAGTTCTAGTTTAAGAAGAAAGTTGGGTTTTTCAAGACTGTCAGTGCCTCACATATTAAATCATAGATATTTCACTCCTACCTTACATTTGCTTTGAGTCTTGCTGAATGCCCATGCCTTAGTCCACTGGTATCCTGTGTTCATGAGGTATTGTGACTCCTGTACTACGTGAATGTGATTGCAAAAAACTGTGGACTTGCACATTATATCGCTTCTGCCCACATGCATGTTCCATTTCCCCATCAGACTTCACATAAAAAACACAAGTTCAACAACAAAACTGGTAAACATTTCAAGATGGCAACAGCAAAGCATCAAACTCAGTATGAGGCTCTTGGGGGCATGGGGTCCTATGTAACTACACAGGTTGCACCCCCACGAAGCAGACTGCTCAGGCTTCACCCTCTACGACTCCTTCCTTCATACTCTGTTCCAACAGCTTGGCTTCCTCACTCTCCCTGAATACGGCAAACATATCTTTGCCTGAGGGCCTGTGAACTTGCTTTTCCTCCAGGCGTCTGCATGGTTTCCTCCCTTTCTCCTTCAGTCTTTACTGCAGTATCACCTTCTCAGCCAGGGCCTTTCTGGCTGTCCTTCTTAAACTGTATTTCCCTCACCCCCAGAACATATCATCCCACGATTCTCTATTTTTTCTCTTATAAAGAGCTTTAATTTATAGCTAATATACTATGCATTTTATTTATTTATCTTGTTACATACCTCTCCCACTGGGATGTAAGTGGGAGGGAGTTCTGTTTTATAAGGTGAGGGCGTTTTGCTTGTTTTGATATTTGCTCTTTCCCCAGGGTCTATACTTATTAGTAACAAATATAAGGTGTGCAATAAATATTTAATAAATGAAGTAATGTATTTGGGCCAATGCTAAAGTGGAATTAAGTCAAACAAACAACAGAAACATCAGCCAGAAGCAAAATAGGAATGGGGATCAAACATTCAGCAACAGAAGAAATTTTAAGCCAAAGACAGAGGTAGCTAGTATGAATGTAAACCCATGGGTAGTACTGTCCTTAGATAATTGTCCTAGCAAGTGGGACCCTCACCTTGGACTCCATGCTTCAGAGGGGCCCAGTATGTTTTGCCACACCTTTGTCAAAACTTACGAAGTCCTGTAGTATTTTGAGTCCTAGCTCTCCGTTTCAGGAGTGTGGACCCAGTTTTGGGGAATAGTCTACTGAGTAGACATTTCCTGTTAGCCAGTAGAAGATGTCTTTCATTAGATTGTGTAAGAGTGGGCCACCGGAATGGTGCTTATGTGATATTTTGAGTATCTTATTCATTAGGTAGAAAAAATTCAGGGCAGGGACTACCAATGGTCCAATGGTGACCTTTGGGTTGGAGTTCTGCACGTGTCAGTATTCTAGTTACAGTGGCAACTCCAGTCTACACACTCCAAAGTGGAAAGAGTGGTGGCAGGCATCCCTTAGCCTCACCTCCCACAGCCAGTACCCAGGGTGCTCACCTCCCCCATTTATGTACCCCACACCATATCTCAGGCTGTAGTCCAGGGGTGCCCACACCTACCTCCCACGAGAGCTCTGCAGCGTCAGTGGACTCTTCCAATCAATGCTCTCTCTTTTCTACAATTGATGTTGTTATTCTGTGTTCTTCCAGGTTGGTCTTATGCCATGCTAGGTGAGATACAGACAGACTACAACTATTCTTGTTCTTCCCATTGGCTGGTTGCCTAACCTTTCTGCTTGTCATGGCATATGGAAGGCTAGTATGCCATCAACATTAAAAAAGGTTAAATTCTAAGAACAACAATTAGAGCCTAAAGATTTTAAGAGAAGTCATGGCTAGATGACGTGTCATCCTATGTTTATGCATAAGCGTTAGAATAGTTTTTTAACATGACCAGAACACAATATTCACATTCCTTTGCATTTATGGTCATCTTCAATCAAGCACAGTTAACAACCTTTGAGAGAGTCAGTCGGTAGAAATCAGCCTTCATAGGCAGCATGCTGGTTGATGCAGCACTATAAGTAATGATGTAACTGCCTTTAAATAAATGGTACTAGGGAACTGCAGAAGCAAAAATATCTACCTTGTTCCAATACAAATAGGTTTTAAAGAGTCTTGGCATTGTGAGTTGTAAGATCATTGCTCTTTTTTACAGTGGAATAAATTAAGTTAACCAGAAAGGGTACATTTAACAATAAAAACATGTTTCTTGGACTCATATGAATAGAAACTGATGCCTGAACACTATAAAGAATCTTCATGTGCACTGATTCGACAATACACAGCCATGTAAGTTTCTCTTCTCTACTCAGTTATTCCAAACCTTCATCAATAAATCACTATACTTCAGATAGGCCCATGAATTTTGTAATCTATTTTAAATCAAACTGTTTATATGAACAGAGGTCACAGAAAAACTATTTGCCTGGAGATGCACACGCACCAGAGGGTGGTACTACCTTTGGGAATTTGCACACTTTATGGAGAAGGCAATGGGCTTCCCACACAAAGTGGGTTTGAGACACTATGTTTCAAGGCACAGAGTCCCCCAAGTGGGTAGAGCATCTTAAGTTCTGAGCAAGAAGGTAAGGCAAAAAGTAACTCTAGGAATTTACTCACTCCGTGTGTAAACTCAATCAAGTAATTTCAATGCTCCTCACTTTTTCTCACTTGTAAAAACAGTTAATCAGATCAGATTAATAGTAAGGTCCTGTCTATGATTTAATTTCGTTTCTTTGACTCCTCCTTGAAGTGACTTTTTTGGCTCCATTTCTTCAACTGTATCCTGGGAATATATGTCAACTATATTTCCTTAGGACATCACAGAAACCAGTTAACTAATAATTTGGACAAATGAGGTTTTTTTAGGTACAGAGATAATTAGAAAACATACATTTTAAAAATTATTATATACAAGGTTTTTCTTTTTTCAATATGTGGTTACTTCAAGTTGTAACTAAAAGAGAAGTTAATTCAGCTTGGCTTTAAATATCCATAAGAGGGTGCAAAGTCAATATCTAAAAAAGAAACCTATTAAAAACACATATAAAGGAAAATTGCAGTCAAGCAGCTACACCATCTGGGTCATATGAAAATGAGAAGTAGTGATGAGTGTCTGCATGCTGATGGTGCTGCAGACCTAATCAACTCACTGTCTCTCCAAGCAGTCACGTGTACAGATTAATGAAGAGAGGTGACAGAATAAAACTTCCTGCTGACTTGCTGTGGATAAGCTATTTTGCCCCATCACTGCCTCAGCTTTGCTTACAGGATAGTAGATTCACTCTAGCATGTGCTTTTCTACTAATCGTTTTGACTAAATGAACTAAATCTTGTGGTAAAAGGTGGCAACAAACATCTGGTAGCTCTAAATCGGAATCAGTGTGGATAAACTCAGCCATGCTGTCTTTCATTACTCAACGATGATCACAAATCAGCATGCTGTCACTGACCCAACACAAGATGATCCAGTGTTACCACTTTGTCAGGCAGAAGACACATTTCTTAACAGCTTTCCAAGGTGATTTCTTTTATCCTATTTTCAAGATTATTTCTAAAGTCAGTGGAACAATTTTTATTGTGTTCCTTTCTAATAGGTAGTTTTGTAGTTTTAACTGCTAGGCTATCTCAAACTCAGGCTGAGAATTTTATTTTATTTTGTAACAGTTATCTCTTACACACAAGCATGTTAAAATTAAAGCCATTAAATACGTTCTGGAGTATTGGAACATTTTTCACCTACAAATTTCTGATTTTATTTGAAAATTAATGGCACTTATTATCCTTAAAGTACAAAATCAAGTAAATATTTAAAAGGCTAGGCACATGGGTATTGGAACCCTGGCCCCTTGGTGGAACTTACATCTTTAAAGCTTAACAACAATTAAATATTCACTCAGATAGAACTCACCATTGTTGTCAGATTCAGCTAATTATTGATTCCTGAATATACCAAGGCACTTTTGTGGAAATTGCAAAAGGAAACATGAATCACAAACCTCATACACTTCTCCAGGTTAAATTGTGTCAGGGCTAGGGCATAGCTTTTGGAAAACTAAGCCCAGACAAGAAATCAGTCTCCCAGCCCTCTGAGCCTTTGTACAGTGCATACACTAGAAAAGTACAGGCAGGAGGTTACCTGGTACCAATTTATAACATTTGTGTGGACCTGGGGCAAGAGGAAAATTAGAGGCTTGTAGATAGTACCCAAAACATTAAAATATTTATATATATATACATATATATATATATATATATACATATAAATATATATGTATATATATATATATATATATATATCAAGAGATATAGATACATAAATATTTAAATCCACAAAGAAAAAATTAAAAAAATTTTTTTCTCTACCTTGTCCAGTGGAGCATCGTGCAGATTTTCTGATGGAATAGGGCTGTAGGATGAGAGAGACGATTGATCTTTATAAGAAATTAGTAAGCAAACACACAAAAAAATTGAGATTCAAATTAAAATATATAATAATCTCTCAATACTTTTTTCTTTTATAGTAGCTAAAATTATTTTCCCTTTAGGGAAACTCCATGATATAAAATTTAGCATAATAAAAATGTCATTTAAAAAACTTAACACTTGCAATTAACTTATTTCAATCACATCTGTACTCTGTTTCAGGAGCAGAATTTCTCATGTTACTGAACCTTCCAAATCATTCAGAGTAGTGGGAAGGGGCTATAGTAAACTGTTCTATGATTAAGTTTTGAAGAATTTACTAGTACTGATGGTCCATAGTAAAAATAAAACAAAAACATTTTTAAAATTCTATAAAGCAAAACATTTTGGTTGTCCTTCTTTTCTTTATTCCACATATCTTGAGCTTCAATTTGTTGTCTTTCTTAAATTTTTCTTTATTGTTACCAAGTCAAGGAGAAGAAAGAAGAAAGAAAATGAACTAAAGCAACAGTTTCAGTATAAGCTAGCCCCATGTCCCCTCCCAACCCCAAATCCTTAGTAATTTAGATGCAACAATGTCTATTTTTGGAAATGAATGATTCAGAATGCCTCTGCCTGCAACAAAACTTCACTTTTCTTTTTTTTGTATCTTTTGACCACTTTCAAATTTTTATCACAAGAAAAGTAGGCTAGCCAAATTTTCCAAACCAACGTTGAAAATAGATATACATTATTCAAACATTTTCCCTACACTTTTTTATGTTATTAAGACAGAAGTTAACATTTCTTCTAACATGCTCTTGAAATTAGCCAAAATTATTTATTTATTATTTAATTATTTAATATCATATCTTGTTTTATTTACTTCATCTCTATAGAAAACCAACGATTATACTGAAGTTCATATGCATTGCTCAAGGATATTTTTTACTTTATTAATTATATAAATATCCACAATCAATAAGTAGTATTATTTTAGTGCTTTAACTTCATATCATTCTTAATGTGTCAGTTCCATGAAAGAGGTTGCATCAGTGAAGACATTTATAAAAATTTGCAATTATTGTTTAATACTATAGTATTAATAAGTTTATCTATTCACCTATCAATTTATTTAGTCAAACAATTAGCATTTAATATCAATTGTGCCTCAGATACTGGTCTGGCTCCTGAGAATAAAGATTTTGCTTTCCAAAGAGTTCACAGTATTGTGGATGTGAGAATCTCTTAAAGCTATGACCACGAAATTATGAAGTCAGAATAAATATAGCAATGCGATCAGGGTGTTAAAAAGACAAGACAAGGTTTTACTTGACTCAAGATATACAGAGACAGATTTTTTAAGTTTCTAGAGTAAAAGAAATTCTTTGCTGTGACTTTAAAAAAATTTTTCCATTCTTTCTTCCTTCTTTTGTTCCTTTTATGAACTAAATTGTTCCTAACTAAATATTCATATGTGAAATTGTTATATAATAAGATAGCTGTTCACAGGCTACTAGATTGAAATGAAATTTATCTGATTAGGTTAATCTAAGTGTGCCCTACACTCAGATTAACCTAATTGCGAAAGGTCAAATTAACTCAAATTTGTAGAAAACTTGTTGAAGATAAGTTGACCATAGATGCATGAATTTATTTCTAAGCACTCTGCTCCATTGGTCTATAAGTTTATGTCAGTACCGTAGTGTTTTAATTCCTATATCTTTGTAATATAATTTGAAATCAGAAAGTGAGATGTCTCAAGCATTGTTATTCTTTTTCAAGATTGCTTTGACTCTTTGGGGTCTTTTGTGATTCCATATGAAATTTAGGATTGCTTTTTCTATTTCTGTGAAAAATGTCATTGGGATTTTGATAGAACTTGCAGTGAGTCTGTAGATTACTTTGGGTAGTATGGACATTTTGTCAATATTAATTTTTCCAATCCATCAACAGGGAATATCTTTCTATTTTTGTAACAACATGGATGGACCTGGAGAGCATTATGCTAGGTATAGCAGAAACAAGACAGAAACAGGAAGTCAAATACTATAGGATCTCATTTACATGTGGAATTGAAAATAGTCCGATAGGTCCTCTCATAGAAGCAGAGAATAGAATAGTGGTTACCAGGAGCTGGGGAGAAGGGGAAATGAGGAGGTGATGGTTAAAAGGTACAAAGTTTCAGTTTCGGAAGAATTCTGGAGATCTACTATAAGACATAGCGCCTATAGCTAATAATACTATATTGTGTACTTAAAATTTACTAAGAGGGTAGATCTCATGTTAAATGTTCTTACCACAAATAATAATATGCTAATAAAGGTGCAGGAGGAAACTTTGGGAGGTGATGGATATGTTTATGTCCTTGATGGTGGTGGCTAATGGTTTTATGAGTGTATACTTATTTTCAAACTCATCAAGTTATATCTATTCCAAATATATAGCTTAAAAAAAAAGAAAACCTGAGAAATCATTGCTTTCAAATTTACTGATTTTCTTAACTCTTTTGATAACTTTAATCCTGGGTATATATTCTGATTTCAAACTTTGAGCTTCTTTCCCTATAATTATACTAAGTAGTCTCTCTCTCTCTCTCTCTTCCTCTCTTTCTCTCAAATCAAAGCAGTTTGTTTCTACCTCCTGAAGTACATTTTAAAACAGCAACCTAGGGAGAATATAAGATATATAATGGCATACTTATAGTTTACTTGAAGTAGTTCATAGTGAATATAATTTAGGAAAAAGTGTCTAGTGTTGAAAAAAGCATCATGATTTCAATCAGATCTGCAAAATTAAACAAAAATGCAGAGCTATGCATGGGAAAATATGCTAGTTCCATCTTCATATTCCAAACTCATTCCTATCACATGTCCACAGTAATGTACAATAGTCAACTATAATAGATTCACAAGATATTATTACTTACAACATAAATTTTATATTTGCAAAAATTAGCTTCAATGTTTGTATCAAACTTCCTAGTGCTTTTTGAGGTACATCAGTTAGTGCTGGTTTCAAAATATAAAAATAACTCAGAAAAAGAAAGATAAAAATTAAAAAATTACTTTTCTAAAAGAATAATCCCTAGTTATAAATAAACCAAAATTTTAAATAAAATATATACTCTGATGATATAAACATATATCTTCTTGGTAGATATAAAATTATACTATAAGAGTGTTTCAGTGAATTAAAATATACTACATTTGTTATCCATGTACAAATAATTGTACTAACATTTATGTTGATGTTGACAGTAAAGATTAATGAATAAATTAATTTGACAGTAAAGATTAATGAATAAATAAATCTTAAGTAATTGATGATATGACTCTTATTTTAACATCCTAGCTAATCATAAATTCTAAATAACAACATACTGATTTCTAATCAAACGATCGCATTCTTTAGACCACTGTATTAAGAAGTGGTATGTAAAAGATCAGATATACTCATTATCATTAGGGTAATAAATATTAGTGATTATTGTGATTGTATTATTTGCAGAACTGTTAAAAGTATTGAGGTAATAACAGAGAAAAACATTATTGAGTAGTTGCTCTGTCCTGCTAGAAGTAGTACATGCATAAATATCAGATTATCCTCGTAATATTGCTGCAGTATACAAATATGTGAAACTGACAATTAGCTTAAATAACTTGAGATTAAATAACTTGCCTACGCCCCCAAATTAGACAGTGACAAAGCTGAAATTTGCAAAGAACGTGGCTAAATTCAGAGCCCATGTACTCCATCTCTACTCTAAAATATATGAATACTTACATATATACTCCATGTTACATCCAACTTTTGTGATTAAGGTTACCTCCTATTTACTTGCTAAAATATATTGCAGTATGTGATCATCTTTAAAAAATAATTTTAACAAATGTATATTAATTGCCCCCTTTGTGAATGGAAATGAGTTATAGTGAATTTGTAACTCATGACGCCTATCAGGTCCACTTTTAACACATCATCATTTTTCAGATTTTAAATACATATATCAAATCTAGTCCTAGTATATACAGTGACTGAACTTGATATTTCAGTTTTGCAAGGACCATGTGTCTGTAATTAATGATGGTTGCCACAAGTTGGTAATCTTGTCATTACTGTCAATGAATAATTTTCAGATACATTAAAAGAAAAGTTAAGGAACAAAATCCTTTGTCATTAAAATCTTTGTTGCAAAACATAACAACATACTCTATATTTAAAAAAAAAATTAATTACTATTTTATATACTTATCTAAAATTATTGAAAATATGAAACAGAATATATAGTAACTTATCCTTTCATGAAGTGCTTAATTTACCACTGTGCGAAATTCATTGAATGTGTTCTCTCATTAATCATTACAAGTAAATATGAGATAAATGCTAACATCATCAAGTAACACATGTAGGGCCTACTATAAATTATGGAGTCAGAATAGTAATATAAACATTCTAATCAAAAGCTCAGATGTAAATCTGCTGTGATGTAAATATTTTGTTTTGTTTTTTTAAAATTTTTAATAAAATGTAAAAATATAATTTGGTTATACATTTAAATTTCTTTTGTAAATGTCCTCCATTACATAATTTTTGCATAAAAATTATAAAAATTGTATTTTTTTTCCTTTTTTATTTTTATTATTTATTTATTTTTAGCTGTGTTGGGTCTTCGTTTCTGTGCGAGGGCTTTCTCTAGTTGCGGCAAGCGGGGGCCACTCTTCATCGCGGTGCGTGGGCCTCTCACTATCGTGGCCTCTCTTGTTGTGGAGCACAGGCTCCAGACGCGCAGGCTCAGTAGTTGTGGCTCACGGGCCCAGTTGCTCCGCGGCATGGCATGTGGGATCCTCCCAGACCAGGACTCAAACCCGCGTCCCCTGCATTGGCAGGCAGACTCTCAACCACTGCGCCACCAGGGAAGCCCTAAAAATTGTATTTTTAATCATTCCTTTGACAGTGAAGTACGTGAAACCAGGTAGGAGTCTCATGATTATTTTAATATTTAATATTAAATAATATTAGTATTTAATATTATTTTAACATTTTTCCCACATCTTGAAAACATTCAAAGATGTGGACTATGCATCTTTGTTAACTATGTTAACTTTGTTAACATAGTTATTAATAACTTATGTTATTAAGTAATAACATATTACTTAATAGTAATAACATATTACTTAATAACAAGACAATGTATACTTGAAATTTATTAAGAGAGTAGATTTCAAGTGTTCTCTCCACATGGATGAAAAAGCGGTATATGAGGTGTTGGATATGTTAAATAGCTTGATCGAGATAATCAATTCACAATGTATACTTATGTCAAAACATCACTTTGTACAACTTTAGTATATATAATTTTTATTTGTCAATAATTTCTCAATAAAGCTGGGGGAAAAGACGTGGCTAGAAATCATTTAGGTATTTGTAATTTGACTTTACTCGGTTATGATGCTAGATTTCAAATTTATTTGACACCCATTATAGTCCTATCTTCAATGCCTGGTTCTAAACTGTATGTGGGAAACTGTATAGTCAGGAAAGAGTTCTAGTACAGGTTTCAGATAAGCACATGCATATTTCACTTCAATATCTAAGAATGGGAAAAGAAACATCTTATGTAAAAAAATATTTAACCAATTCTAAGGAATCTCTTTCAAAAGATATAATATAAAATGTTTAAGCAATAAGATATCATTGCATTATAAGAGTTTTCTAAATATCTATATAAAAAGAAAGAGCTGGTTATGCAAAAAGCTGATTGGGAGAGCACTGTATAATAATTGTGAAAGCCCTATACTAGAATATTGTCATAGTTGAGGAATGAAACACAGTTTGAAATCATGAAATGTGACTGGAGCTTTCGATGACAGGGAACATGATGTGTGAGTTTGAGGTCTGAGAAACAGAGGCCAGATCAAGTCTAGACCTAAAGGCCACGCTAAGGAGTTTAGATTTTTCTTTCTGCGATAAGAAAAAAAAAAAAAAAAAAAAAATCCTGAAAGTTTTAAAAATCCAAACATCAGAGAACTCTGAATGTCATTTTCAGAGTTTGCTTCCATTTTCAAAAAATTTGCATCAAAGGAGAAGTAAACGAATGATGCAAAAAGACAATCTTTCTAATTATCCTTCCTAAGAATATTTTTCTTTCATTCATATCCAGTAATAATTTATCTTGTTTTTTTTAGTGTAAAGAATTTTTGATAAGATACATTTAAAAAACACCATGGCAAAACAAGTGGAACTGAATTTAACATCACAATTTTCGTTATTCTAAAGATAAGAAATTATAGGTAGTTATGTAAACAACTGCTAACAGGTGTTTTAAACAGTTTCTTCTTTGGTTAAAGTATTGCCAGTGGCTTTATTTTTTTTCATTTTAACTTTTCCACAAGATTTAGATCCACTTTATTTGCTGGACATTCACTTGTGGGTGATGAAAAATACTAGTCCCACCTCCACTCAAAATAAAAATCAAAATAAAATTCTTGTTTACTTTGTATTGAGTGATAAAGACTGCTTCAGAGTTTAGCCGTTGGCTTATAATCTTGGTGTAAAATACTTTGCCTTGAATTCAAGGCGAGAAAGGATAGCCCATGAAAGTATCTGTTTCGGAGATTATGAAACAGAGGTGGATGAGGTACATCTTTTTGCTATATTTCTTCTTGCAGTTCAGGTGTGGTAAAGTGAACTTTCTTCAAAGACTTTAGGAGGAAAAACCTTTAAGATATAAGCAGAATGAAACAAAAAATTTAAATGTCTGGTAGTAAAAAACATAAACATTGTAATACTATGATGGGATTCAAAATTGCAAAAGCACTTTGGAGACTAATTTGGCAATTTATTGTAAATGTGAAGACATGCATGGCTATGCAATGTGTATATTCTAGACCCTTAGGAAAACGTCTTTTACTTGGGTCCTAGCAGAAATATTTAGGAGAGCTTATCATAAATCATTTATAATAGCCAAATATAGAAACAATCTAAATATTCAACAGGAGGAGAAAAGGGTAAGAAAGTTGCAATATTGTGAAAAGGAATATTGTATTTCAATTAAAAAGAATTAACCAGAAATCTATGAATCAACAAGTATAAATAAAAAAACAAATGCTGAGCAATGAAGGCAAGCATATATTAATATCTATATATTTAATATAGTTCTGAAATAATGATTAATAGATGATAGATATTTAGTAAAGTGTAAGGGTCTGGTAATTGCACACAATAGTGTAAATATTTCTATTTTATTTTACTTCCTAAGCTGATTGGTGGGTTCAGAAGCATTTGTTATATTAACCTTGTTACATTTTTGCCTTGAAAATTTATATAATAATGCCAAAGATATCATTTGCAGTAGAAAAGAATACATGATAAAACATGTATTATATATTGTAATCTATTTATGATGAAAACCTAATGACTTAAAAAATGCTTCTTAATGCTCTGTCGTGTAACTGTGATTATGATTTACTGAAAATTAAAAAAAAAATTTTTCTGTATATCCAATTTGATACAGAAACAAATAGCAAAACAGGATTTCCGTTTTTAACCTTAATTCAATAAAATTATTTTCAACATAGGCACTGATTCTTACTTTGATCATATATTTAATAAGTGGCTAATTATACATATAATAAATATACCTACCAAGAGCTAATATTTATGGAATATTATAAGTCCATTTTCTGTGTCAAAATTTTACTTCACACTATATCTCAGATCCACAGAGTATACTGATATATTTTTTTCTATAGTTATCTTGCTGTTTCTCTAAACCTCAACTTTTTGTAAAAAAGAGTGATAACTCAATGTTGACTTGACTTTTTATTACAGCCTAATCTGATCATGTAAGCAGTACATTCAGGTAGTTATCTTTGTGTCCTATGAACCAAACGCTCAGTGTCTTAGGTTCAGTCCCTCAGAGTGTATGTGTGGTGTGTGTGTGTGTGTGTGTGTGTGTGTGTGTGAGTGAGAGAGAGTGAGAGTGAGAGAGAGAGAGAGAGAGAGAGAGAGAGAGAGAGAGAGCGATATGGATTATGCAATTCCAAGATGGGAGGGAAGAATTGTATTCTTCAACAAGGTATCAATTACCTCAGTTAGCTTCCAGAATCCTGCCTTTTATAAACACAGGATTGTGTGCCATTCTCCTTGCTAACAGCAATGGAAGGAATATGAATCTGTGGCTGAAAAGATTTATGGTTTAGGTTTGCTCAGAACCTGTTAGCAATCCCTGGCTGACCCTATTTCGCTTCTTCTTCGACTGAAGAGTGCTGTGACTCAAAGAAGGTTTGTTCCTCAGGGCTCAGTGCAGAGATATCCCTTCCCTGTAAAGGTGACTCCGGTCTAGTAAAATTTTAGCCAGATATCAGTGATATCAAAGAGCATAACAGACTAAGAGCTGCCTGGGCCCTGCTTTGAATGAGCCAATCCCCTAGTAAGAAGTTGGGAAATACACGTCTTCACTCTCTGTTCCATCTTTCTTTTTTTTTTTTAATTAATTAATTAATTTATTTATTTATTTATTTATGGCTGTGTTGGGTCTTCTTTTCTGTGCGAGGGCTTTCTCTAGCTGCGGCGAACGGGGGCCACTCTTCATCGCGGTGCGCGGGCCTCTCACTGTCGCGGCCTTTTTCTTGTTGCGGAGCACAGGCTCCAGACGCGCAGGCTCAGTAGTTGTGGCTCACGGGCCTAGTTGCTCCGCGGCATGTGGGATCTTCCCAGACCAGGGCTCGAACCTGTGTCCCCTGCATTGGCAGGCAGATTCTCAACCACTGTGCCACCAGGGAAGCCCCATCATTCTTTTCTTTACCACAACCCTCTGAGTCAGAAAAGAAGTGGATTGTTATTGTTACTTGTAAAATTATTATCATTAGTTATCATTGCTATTGTTTTCTTTAGAAAAAGAGAAATGTGAATGACTGCTGCTTCTGTTTCAAGTATAATTTTAGCCTCATTCTATTTTGTCCTTTTTCTAGATAAGACCCACTTAGATACCCAATCATTCATTTACCTCTGCTTCCTGACCGCATGTAATCTAGGGAGCAATCCAGGTAATGCCCTGCTCCCTTAAGCCCTTCCAATGTCACCTAACAAAAGCCCAAATCCTATAATTAATCCTTTTTACCTGTCACTGAAACACCCCACAAGTACCCAAGGTGTATATTCTCCCTCATTTTAATGAGTCATGAATCCAACTTATTCAACTACAGTGATACCCCTGGTAATCTTTGGCTAAAGGGCACTGGTACGTTGCATACGTCATTCAAGATATAATATTCAGAGTTAGAAACATTACTCTCATACAAATATAGAAGAAAAAAAGTCAAATATTTTACTCAATCCCATAATTAATAAGAGTATCGGAGATGATAAAGCTGGTTAAAAAGAAAATATTTTGAGGAACTGGCTCTTCATTCTCATTTTGAGGAAAAAAAAGTGATTGTTAAAACAATAGTTAGAAACAAAACTGGCCCTATAGAGAGTTTAGAAAAAGGAAAGAAATAAACAACTTTGGTGGTATCTTTTCTGCTGAACAGAAATCTACAAGTTATCATGTAAATTCACAGTTTACTCAAATGTTAAATTATAAAATCAATTACACTTAAAATTTTCTAGAATATGAAGTAATTCTTTGGTGAGCTTGCTAAATATTGTCTTTGGTAACACTGAAATGACATGTGGTATTTATTGATTTCCACATTTTAGACAGTTTTTTCTTGACAGACATACCTTCCTAAAATTTACAACCTGCATATCTACCACAGGCAAAAATGGAAATACTGATGGATAAACTATATATAGTAGATTATCCAGACATGGTTGAGGGAAAATATTAAGATTTTGGAAAATTATCTTTCAAGACATATAATGTAGCTTGCAGGCAACTGCCTCATCACGTACCTATTTTGCATGATCGTAATCTGAATATTCTTTAATGTATCTGTTTGTATTCCAAGTGTAACAAATTCTAGTCTAACCTAGGTGGAGTAAGAAGAGCAAAAATAATAATTTCCTCATTGCTACCTCACCTCCTCTCCCTAAAAGTTTAGTTAAAGGACATTTCCATATTAAAACAAGGAGAAACTGTACTAGGAAAATAAATTAGTAGCATTTAGAGGTGCCAATATTTTGTTAGATCTAAGTACTTAAGAGTTAAGCTCTCTGGTCAGATTGTTTTAGACAAACCCAGATTCTAACTTTTATTAGATGCATGAGCTTTGATAAGCAGCATGATCTGTTTCTTATCATTTCTCAGTCTCAGTTCCTTACTACATAGAGATGTTAGGAAGAATAATGTTTTATTTAATAAAAATTTAAGTGCTTAGCTTGGAGGGGACTACAGTGATGAATAAAAATACAGTCCTGTCCTACATATAGCTTGCCACCTAGTAGATCAGACATAGCCCACTTTGGGGAGGATTAAATAAGGCAATCACATAAAGCACTAAGTATAATATCTAACATGATACCTGCTCAATCAATGTAAAGCATTATCTTTATAAAAATATAAAGTATTTCTAATTTTTATATTAAAATGTCTGAAAAAAAATAAAAGTATTTAAAAATCCTTGTATCACTAAAATATATTCTCCAATAATGTTTTACAACATTAATTTTCTTAGAAAAATGTTTGTTTCCCTATATTAAGCAAAGTTTAGGGATGTAGACACATATTTATCCTTTCAATATGAGTACTAAAAAAAAGTTTTAACTCATTCCCTATATAAATGATGACAAATTCCAAATCAATGTCCCCCAAACAAAAAAGGTTTGACTGCGTTTAGTTGCCTGGTATGTGTCAGAAGAAGTCTATTGTTACAGGAGCTTGGGGAAACTAAGTTTTCTATGTTCCATGAAAAGAAAATTCATCTACTATGCTCCATAATATTCACTTTATTTTTCAAGAGACAACCTGGTCAGTGAAAATGATTTTTTAAAAATAAATAAAAATTAACAAAAATCATTTTAGCTATGTTTATGAGAAAAAAAGCAGCAAAAAATATGTACTGAAGGACCATGTTAAGAATCAAATCTAATTCATAGCAAACTCTCCAATCAATGGTGGAAAAAAAAAAGTTGTTTCTTGTTCTTTGGCTGCATAAATTACTGTGAACTTATCTCCCATTTAAAACACTAATCCTCCTGAGCAATATAGATAATAACACTAAATAATTATATTTCATCCCTGTACACCACTGGATTTTCAGTGGCACAGATAGTCTACACAGGCAGCTGGACAGCAATTCTATAGCAAGATAATCTTCCCTAATAAATTCAATTTTCTCCAAGCGATGTGGTGCTGATCTATTTGTACCTATTAATGAAATATGTCTATGCCTGCAGTTTACTGAGTTGAAGGATGCATGTAATCTAAAAGTTTTTATAAATCACTGAAGAATTAAAAACTGGTAAATATTTGATCATTTTGGGATTTTAGAATTTTCAGTCACAAGCTCGTTTCATTGAAAGGCAACGGATTCAAAGTGAATGAGTTTAGGAAATTCTCAGAATTCAGCATATTTAATACCAAGTAACCATTTAACTAAAATCAGCACCAGATACATGTTGAAATATAACTTGATAGAAGATTTAGCATCTATTTTCTCTCTTCCTCCCTGTAAATTTTCAAATTTGGGGATGATAACAAGCTTTTATTATGTGCCGGTCTTTGTGTTCTAAACTTTTATAGGTATCTAATTTAATCATTTCACTCTCCTTATGAACTATGTACTACTAGGATTCCAGAGTAAAGATAATAAACCTCAAAATGAAGAGACTAAGATAACTTGGCCAAGGTCACCCAGTTTGGAGGAAGTAGTGTGTAAATTTGAAGTCAGAGCTTCTGCTCTTAACTCTTCCTGTGCTGCCTTCAAAGGGTATCACCATCTGCTCCAGTAAGTCACTGTTTTCTTGTACAAATCTAATGTTAAATGCAATTTAAAAAAATTATTTCCATATTAGATATAAACTCAGAGATGAAGGTACCAGTCACAAGTGGTAATGTTACAACTGCACTAATATTGTAAAAAGTGAATATATCTGTTATGATTTTTATACATTTAGCGTACAAGCTTTACATTGATCTATGAGGTGTACTGATATAAACCTTTATTGTTTTTTTGTTTTGTTTTTTGGTTATTTTTTAAAATTCTAGGCTCTATAGCAGCGGTCCCCAACCTTTTTGGCCCCAGGGACCGTTTTCGTGGAAGACAATTTTTCCACGGACGGGAGGGGGGTGGTTCAGGAAGTAATGCAGGTGATGATTCAGGCGGTAACGCGAGGGATGGGGAGTGATGGGGGAGCGGAGAAGAAGTTCCGCGGCCCGGGGGTTTGGGGGCCCCTGCTTATAGTGTTTCAGTGGGTAGAGTCATAAACTCTTGAAGATCAACAAGATCTGTAAGCTAATTAACCAATTTACCACAAATTATGGAAGGGCTAATTTTTGATAGTGATTGTGTTAGGAACTGGGATCGCAGAGATGAATCAATGTCCTGTCCTTACGAGACAGTCTGCTTAAGACAAGGATTAAATGAATACTAATAACTACTTAGTGTGAAAAGCATTAGAAATGTGTTAGCAACTAGAAGAAACTTAACGATGACTTGAGTGAGGAGGAAAAATATTCCTAAAAGATCCAGCCCAGTGTTTGTTTTCTCACTCCCACTATACCAATTCAAGACAAACAACAGCAGGAAAACAAACAAAATTGTTCCAACTTGCAGCAGAGTTTATTAATTTCCTTTCCAGATTTTCATAATACTTTGATCTTAAATTTAACAACAGCTAGGCTGATCATACAAATTACTGTGCAAGTGGATTCTTTTAACTTAAAATTTAGATGTTAATAACTGAATAATGACAATTAATCTAAATCAGAGCAAACCATGATGTATGGTCACTCTGATTTTAGCAGACACCACACAGCAGTACAATTACCTGGTTGACTTGCTTTTCCTATTAGTCGGTGATTGTCTTGTCTTCATGGTATATATTTCCTTTAATAAAAATTTGTATCTGAGTATTTAGCACATAGTTGTGTCTCAATAAGTATTTTTGAATGAGTGTATAGAAACTTCTGTATTAAATACAATGCACAATAAGTTGTTTTTATGCACATATATATTTATTAATATTGTAGAAATGCTAGCAAGAATTTTTGAATATCAAATGGCTAGAAACCTACGGTTGTCTAAGGAACCATTCTTGCTATATATTGAATAACTTTCCATATTTGTTGTTAATGTGAAATGTTACTGAATTATGCTATACATATAGAAAAGTGCAAAAATCATAAGTGTACTTTGTTTACCAAAATTGATACACTTTTAAAAGTGAATACTCCCTGAATCAGAACTCAAATTGAGAGACAGATAATTAGCAGGATCCCATGGAACACCTTTTCTGCTTACTTCCAGTAACTACCCTCCCTACCTTAGGATAAATAATATTTTGGCTTCTAATACCTTGATTAGTTTTCCTGTTTTGCAACTATTAATATGTATATTAAATTAAATCATCCTGTATGTATTCTTTTGTATAGGATTTTTTCTCTCAATATTATTATTTTTTTAAATTTTGGACAGTTTCTACCAAATCTAAACAGTATGCATACACTACAATTAAGTAATCAATGCACATACATATATATCCAACACACACACACACACACACACACATACACACACACACACACATATTCACCAAAGCCCAAAGACCTGAACAAAAATATTGAAAAGCACAATTTATAATTGTCTTAAACTTGAAATAAACTAAAATTCTATGAAAAGTTGGACTAAGTTAGTCACGTATACTCATGTAAGGAAACGCCATACAGAAATGAGAAACCTCATGCAACAATATGAATATCTCACAATATAATATTGAGAGAAATAACTCATATTTCTCTTTAACATTTATCATTGGTGACTTACAATTATTAGGAATTATAAATTTTAAAAATTAAGCATGGTACATACATACAATGGAATATTACTCAGCCATAAAAAAGAACAAAATAATGCCATTTGCAGCAATATGGATGGACCTAGAGCTTGTCATACTGAGTGAAGTAAGTCAGACACAGAAAGACAAATATCATATGATATTACTTATATGTAGAATCTATAAAAAGCAGTACAAATGAATTTATTTACAAAACAGAAGTAGAGTCACAGATGTAGGAAACAAACTTATGGTTACTAGGGGATGGGGGGAGGGATAAACTGGGAGACTGGGATTGACACATACATACTACTATATATAAAATCGATAACTAATTAGAACTTGCTGTATAGCACAGGGAACCCTACTCAGTACTCTGTAATGGCCTATATGGGAAAAGAATCTAAAAAAGAGTGGATATATGTATATGTATAACTGATTCACTTTGCTGTACACCTGAAACTAACACAACACTGTTAATCAACTATACTCCAATAAAAATTTTTAAAAACATGCTATTAAACCATTCATGGGGCCACTAAAATATGCCCTCTGATTGAATTTCATACAAATACACAATTTCCTGGTACCATTGAAAGTAAAATAGCCTTTTGAACTTGTATGTGAAATCTAAAAACTAAAACAAACTAGTAAGTATAACAAAAAAAGAAACAGGTATAGAGAAAAAACTAGTGGTTACCGGTGGGGAGAGGGAAAGAGGTGGGGAAAGATGGGGTAGGGGACTAAGAGGTACAAACTACTATGTATAAAATAAATAAGCTATAAGGATATATTATACAACACCGGGAATATAAATGGAGAATAACCTTAAAAATTGTGAATCACTATGCTGCACATGTGAAACTTATACAATATTGTACGTCAACTATACCTCAATTAAAAAAAAGTAAAATAGCCTTTCAAAATAGCTCAATTCAAGCTGTTTCCTCTTTAATGGATAGAAAGAGAAAGAAATTATAAATCCAATGGTTCATAAATAACATTTTACCAGGTAGATATAATTTAAGCAAAAACCCATAGCTTTCTATTTACATGTTTATTTCATCAAGAATGCTTGCATACCACTGTCTAAAGTCTCAACTATTCTTTGTAAACATTTAAATCAACACCATATCTATTAATTTCATATGTAGATATGTCTCACTCCATTATAATGTTATAATTCTTATATTATTTTCTGCTTCTAGTGAATGAAAATGGAAGATAATCATTAGAAATAACTTTATAAAGGAATGAGACTGCAATTTTACCATAAGTGTATAACAATAGAATAATTTTAAGACATCTATTTACTTAGAGGAATACACAAAACAAGCTGTAGCTTCACATAAATTTTAGGAAAAGTAATGGTTATAATGAGAGGTTTTATTGAAAACAGCACATTTGAACATTTGGATTCATATTTGTTACATGTATTTTCCTTAAAAACAACTCTTATATACATTTTGCTCTTACAACCAATTGTTACAAAATGAATATTCATTTGTATCAGTTTTTAACTGAAGAAATAAAATATGTCTACCTATGTAGCAATAGGTAGACATATTTTCAAAGCGATTAAAATGCCATTGAAACAAAATGATCAATTAGTATGATATATAGTGAGCCAGGGCAATGTATTAGGAAAGTATTATGAAAGACTTATCTTTAATAATCCTTTAATAATTTAAAGTAAATTTTAAAACTGCAGAGAAGATTTTTGGGCAATAAACATGAATGCTGTTTTCAAAAGCAAATGTATTGTCCCAAGAGTCTTACAAATATTACTAAAACATTATTGAGAAAGGATATATTTATATGCAATCTAAGAAATGTAAAATAGATGAAATAAAGAGTCAATGGCAGTGACATTTCCTACAGTATTTTTAAAAAGTGAATTATTTGAACACAAGGAAACCTCAATCAAAGGTTTCTCTCAGGTTAATAATCAGTAATTTGCATGCTATGAAAAAATCAGGAAAAATGCTGACACAGACCATGTATGGTCCAGAAATGTCTTGAAAGTGAAAGTCAAAAATATCCTCAAACATCAATGCTAATGAAAAATGCTCTGGGCACAAACCTCTGCACTTGACTTATCAATTGTAAATGACATTTTGGAAAAAGCAATTTTTATACATGGAACTCTTATTTAGAGTAGAGCAGTAGATAGAAAATAACACAGAAACCTAAGAGGAAAGGAATAAGTTGTTTGAGAATTTTAGAGTTTTATCTCCCAGAAAGATAGAATTTGAATTTGTTTTTTTCTCTGTATTAAATTTTCTCTCTATCCATTTCTCCCTCTATCTGTACTTCTTTCCTTCCTTCCTTCCTCCCTTCAATTTCATCTTTTCTTCCTCTCCTTCTTCTTCTTCCTCGTACTATCTATCACCATCTTCATCTTGTAATGAATGCTACATAACTTTGTGCATGAGCACGTAACAATACAGTTAAATCACGTTTGAGAACCTAGAAGATTCTTACATCAGTTTGCTCATTAAACAAACAATTTTTGACTGCAATTATGGAAGAGAATGTGAGATCTGGCAGTAAAAGTATTAATAGAAATATCTTCAGTGTCTAGTCTATAATGTTGTGTTGAATGAGTAAATTATTTAAAAAAAAATTGTTAAGCACTCTGATAAATGTGGTTCTAGGATAGTCCTTGCACAGTAGCGCACACACACAAAAATAACCAGTCAATTCCCTCTGAGAATGTCGAGAAAATATAATAGGAAAGGATATATATGGTGGACAGGTCATTCCAAAAAGTAGACAGGTCATTCCAAAAAGTAGGCAGGTCATTCCAGAAAAGAATGGTTTGGAATATCATGGTACAATCACACTAAACTATAACTAGTCATCACAAATTACAAGAGGGAGTAATCCATAAATGAAGTTAGCCAGGAAAGGAAGTATCTGATTAAAGAAGACTTTGTACACTTTTCTAAAACACTTGTACTTCAGACTATAAAAAATACAGAAACAATGTTTCATTAAAATAAGAAAGGATACAGTTCCTTACAGAATTCCAAATAATATATGTAGATCCTCTCCTCTCCAGATACAGAGCTTAATTCCTCTCCTCTCGAGAGTGGGCTGGGCTTAGACTTAGTGATTTACTTACAAAGAATATAGAAAAGGAAAAGTAATAGTAACTTTACAGTAGAAAAAACTAGCAGATATAACTTTAAGCAAGTGATCAACGTTAATAACAGTGATAATTATGTTAATATTATTTGCCTTCTGACATGCTATAATGAGAAGGTCACTTCACCTCAGCATTATATTCCTCAAAAAATATCAAGTCTAATCATGAGAAAACATTAGAAACTGATGGTCATCCTACAAAATACCTCATCAGTATTTTTCAAAACTGTCCATGTCATGATAAGCAAGGAAAGTGTGAGATACTGTTACAAACAAGTGGAGACGAAGAAACTTGATGGTTACATGTAATGTGATATGCTGAATGGGATCCTAGAAGAGAAAGATGACATTAATGGAAAAATTTATAAATTCTTAATAAAATCTTCAATTAATAGTAATGTGCCAGGCTAATTTCTTAATTTTAGCTCAGAAATCATGTGCCATAATTATGTAAGATGTTAAAATTTGGGGAAATTAAGTGAAGGTATAAGAGTACTCTCTGAACTATCTTTGCAACTGTTGTATAAATCGAAAATTATTTCAAAATTAGAATTAAAACATAAAAATATTAAAAAACAAAACAAAGCCTGTGGAAGCAATAAATGGACTCGTAGCTTAGTAGCCAGTTAGAAAAGTTACGAGGTTGCACTAAAGCCATGGGTGGGAGAGAGAGACATGAGAAGATTTGAGAGATAGCCATGATATTGCCTCTGTAGCACTAGGAATCTGATTATTATGTAGAGGGTGAAGTGACAACTGAAAACCAATCTTTGGTGAGAGTAAATCAACCTATGCTTATCTTAGCAAGATATAGAATAGAGGAGGGCAGGCAACTGGGAGACAGAGTGGTCACTGTTTCCATTTTAGACACAATTTATCCTTCTGTATGATATCCGTTCATTTCCAGAAGGTGATTGGAGTTTACATGTCACTCTAAACTTAGGAGATACAGGTTGGTAACCAATCTATGAGTGGAAGTGGAAACCTCTAAGAAAAGGATGATGACCACACCTAGGAATGTGAGTGAAGTGAGAGGATAAGAAGGTCAAGAACAAATATCCTAGGGAAAGCCACTAAGGGAAAGAATGTAAAAGACTCCAAACCTATCACCTGGGAAGCAGTAATCAACATAGGGGCAAATGTAAGTTATACAAAAAATTGAAATTATAAATTATACAGTGTTCCTTAATATAGGAAAAGCATGAGAGATTAATTTTATGGTGGAGAAATTGAGGGTAGAGTTGGGAAAATGGTCAAGGTGCTAAAATGATGTAACATATTTATTTTTATTAAACAATGAAGGAAACCAGGACCTGACTTCAAGGAATCAACATTCTAAAATGTATGGACATACCATGATTTCAAGTAGAATTAAATATATTTTATAAAAGTGATAATGTGCTAATAAATATAAATTGATCCTTAGAAAGGGAGAATTCAATTCTAATTTGAGTGGTTAAGGAATATTTTATGACGTTAGCTACACTTTGAACAGGTCAAGAAATAATATGTTCAGGAAAGGAAATGAAATAAACAAGGACAGAAATTGAAATAAATCAAATTAGAGTGAAGGTTCAGGGTATTTGAAGGGGATCAGTAGTACGGTAGATTGGAAAGTGAAGTTCAGGTGAAATTGTTAGAAAATGGAAGCTGTATTTGTTAGATTGCACTTTGCTGAATCTAGAAGCACAAGCTAAATATTGAGCTAAAATTAATTTTAGTAAAATCTATGTCTATGAAGAAATCAATTTCAGACCCATTTTAGTTTCAGATAAATATGAGATATAGAAGGTATGGGAAACCACAAATGCACAAGGTATGTTACTTGATAATTCATTTAGATAAAACTATGAAAAATTTTTTTAAGGCAAATAATCACTGAACCTAACGACAAAGTTAGAAAACAACTTAATGAGTACATAAGAATTAACCGTTAAACTTAATAATACAAGTTGTAAATTTTAGTGAAAATTATCTAGCAGGCCATCACTCTTAAAAAATTGTCATTAATTTTCATAATAATATTTAAATCAGATTTTTAAAGTTTATGAAGAGTGTTATGAAGCAGGTCATTTTCTAAGAAATTATCACTTTTATCAAAACTTAATGTGATAATCATAGACAACAAAAGAGTAGTGCAAAAACAAAATCAATTAAACTGACTGGATACTAATGGATTAGTTATCAACAACTGCTACTATCAAATACAGGAAACAAATACCGTGTTTTTCCTGTTTTGTTTGTTGTACTTTATTTTCTATTGATTGATGTATATTGAGTAGTTTAAAGTATAAATCTTGTGAGTACTTGATAAATATATATTGTTAGGCTAACCTGACTAAATAGAGAAATAAACTCAGATATAGTATGTATGTTGAGTCCCTATTTAGCATTAATTTGTCTTTACTGTGGATTTAGATATTTTCAAGTTATTTTTTCTGTCTCCAGTACAATCTTGTCCAAATATAAATATGCATATATTTTAAAACAATTCATTTGTAATAATTTAAGGTTTTCCTTTAATTTTAGTTTTAAAATATAGGCAAGCCATATTTTTAAAAAATCAGATTTTTCCTGTAAGAGAGATTTCACAGTCTCAGTGCAGTAAAAGGACATAGATTAAGGAAAGTAAAAATATAAAATATAATGGAAATATCCAAACTTAGAAATCCATATTATTTCTACTAAAATTTTCATGGATAACTATTTTCTATTAAATCTTATAAACATTATGCTAAAGTATAGTAAGATTATAAACCTGTAATTAGGAAATATTGGTATAAGTAGCATATAATTTTCACAACATATTTTAAAATTTAATCATATTTTCCATTGATCTTGCTCATATATGATGGCATAACACAATTTAAGTGTGGGATTAGAATTTCAAATTACATAGTTTGGTGCGTAAACTGATCACAAAGCTCAGTATCAAAAATGTAATATATCAAAACAACTGCTCTCCTGATGTTTAGTTGCCTCACAGCTGACTTTATAATTAAATCCAAGTATAATTAATAGACTTTGGGGACATCATCTAAGAAATATTGCTGAGGAACTTTTAATCATTTATAATTTGCATTTATTAATGAATATCTATGATTATGTTACTTATTTAATAATTATTTTATGTAATCCCAAATGTTGGTGTAATTCACATGTAGTGGTAATGAAGAAGTTGAATTCCTAAAGAGAGCAGCAGCTTAATAAAGTTACAATTTTTGAATAATAGTTATATCTGACTCATGAATTGGTTCTGCAAATGTGAAAGTAGTGGAGGGTTTGAAATGATAAAAATAATAGAAAAATCTAGGATTATAATCTACTGTAAGTGATCCAGCAGCACCGATGGTATTTTAAATCGAAGTTATTTTGTGTCACTGAAAGCCAATCATTCAGCTTAAGTCTGAGGAATTATTGAGTCCTTAAAAATGGAATAAACAAAGAGATGAAACAATTAGTAAAAGCCCAGGATAGTCAATGTGGCCGATTTTTCCATGTTGTCAAGACTGCACAAAAAGTATAAAAACAACATGTAATTGTAAAGTCATTGACTCTTTTGTAAGATTCATTCAGAATGTCCCACATTGACATTCTGACTGGACCTATATTTCTAAACTTAACCTTTTCCCCTCAATTGTTTAAAGCCATATTTTTATCTATATTGTCATAACATGAATTTTTCCAGAGTTTACAGACTGATATCTATCTTTAATGCACTTATTTATACATTCATTTCACATGTATTTACAGAGTGCTACTATATACCAGAAATTATTCTGTGTTGTTCAGACGTAACAAAAGAACACAGAAAAATTCCTTGAACTAATATAGTAATTTCTACTCTACAGAGATAAGAAATTAATAAATGACAATATAGTATAATAAAAATTCTAATAAAGAAATATAGCATATTTTCCCCCCATACATTGTTTGGTCCATGAGAACTAAACACTTGTCTTTAAATATGTACTATCTTTTAAAATATGTCATTACATATTTTGAAAGTCAAAAAATAGTAGATGAATTATATTTAAAAATATCAGTTCCCCTGATCCACCATGCCCTTCCCTATTGCTGCTTCAGACAGTTAAAAAGTTTGTAATCATTTATCTACTTTTTTTCAGATTTAAAGAAACATTTGTATACATGAACGTTGGTATCTTTAAAATATATTAGTTATGAATATTGTATATTTCAATTCTACTGTTGAAGATAAGGATTTATATTGTTACCCTTTCCAACTCAATATACATTTATTCCTTCTTGATTCCCCAAGAGAATTATAACTGAATACTTAAAAATTTTTAATAATAATATAAATACAGTAAATGCACATATAATAAGCACACAGGGAATATACCATATAACCTACACCTGAGTTGTAAAATAGAACACCCGGGCTTCCCTGGTGGCACAGTGGTTAAGAATCCACCTGCCAGTGCAGGGGACACGGGTTCGAGCCCTGGTCCGGGAAGATCCCACATGCCGTGGAGCAACAAAGCCCCTGCGCCACAACTACTGAGCCTGCGCTCTAAAGCCCGTGAGCCACAACTACTGAATCCTCGCACCTAGAGCCCGTGCTCTGCAACAAGAGAAGTCACCGCAATGAGAAGCCTGTGCACTGCAACAAAGAGTAGCTCTCGCTCGCCGCAACTAGAGAAAAGCCCGTGCACAGTAACGACGACACAACACAGCCAAAATTAAAATAAATAAAATAAATAAATTTTTAAAAATAAATAAATAAAAATAAAATAAAATAGAACACCCAACAACCCAGAAGTTTCATTATGAACTTTTCCAGTCAAGATCTTTCAAAGGTAAACATTATTTCTGACTTCTAAAGCCATGAAGTTTTTACAGTTTTGAACTTTATACAAATGAAAGTGTATGCATATTTTGCCCCTAGCATCATTTAATATTGTTTTAATATTCATCTTTTTATATAAAAGCTTTTTAATATCAATATAACCCAATCTATTTACACATTATACTGCTGATGAACATTTGCACTGTTTCCAGTTTTAAAGACAAATTTTGGTCTTAAAAACACTTTAGTATACATTTTCCAGTACATTTATGCTTACTTCTTTACTTTGTATAAATTCATTCATATGCAGGTTTAATTGACACAAAAATAAGTATTTTCAGTGCTCTTCATTCTTTTGTGTAGATGCAGATTCCTATCTGGTATAAACTTCATCTGCTTTAAGTGACTTCCTTTAATGTTTCTTGTAGTACTGGTCTGCTATTGACGAATCATTTTTTCAGCTTTTGTAGTATGAGAATATCTTTATTTCATCTTTGCTTTTAGAGATTTACTGAGTATTTAACTCTAGATGGGTGGATTTTTTTTTTTCTTCTGTAATTTAAAGATGGTCCTCCACTGTCTTTTGGCTTGTACTGTTTCTGACCAGAGGTATGCTATCATCTTTGTATTAGAATCTCTTTATGTAATGTGCCATTCTTCTCTGGCCGATTTTGACTTGTTTTGAGTACTTTAATTATAATGAGACAGTATAATTTTCTTTATGTTTCTTGTGAGTGACATTTATTTGTCTTCTTGGATGTAATTTTGATTAAAATTTGAAAATCCTCAGCCATTATTTTTTCAAATATTTTAAGTCCTCCTTCAGAGACTCCAGTTACATGAATGTAACTGACTAATGTCCCACAGCTGATGATAATCCGTTCATATTTTTTTCTACCTGTATTTTACTTTGAATGGCTCCTGTTGCTCTGTCCCAATTTCATAACTTTTTATTCTGCTGTATATAGTATGCTATTACTCTCAGTAAGTGATTTTGTTTTTTTTGCCCAGGTATTGTAAATTTTATCTCTAGAAACTAAATTTGTGTCTTTTTATACATTTAATTTCTCTACTAATCATACTAAGCTTTCCTCTACTTCCATAAAAGAGTTGTAACAGTATAATTATAATAAAGTTATACTAATATAGTTACATTACAGTTATAATAACCTTTTCAATGTTCTTGTTGACATTCTCTCATTTGGATCACATCTTAGTGTTTTTCTATTGATTGATTTCTCCTTCCATTATGGGATGTATTTGCCAGCTTCATTGCTTGCCTTAGAGGTTTTCATTGGATGCCCAGTGTTGTGAATTTTACCTTCTTGATTTCTGAATATTTTACAACTTCCATAAATATACTTGAGCTTTAATCTGGAATACAGTTAAGTTACTTGGAAATAGTTTGGTAATTTGAAGATTTTTTTGATGAGATCAGGACAGCAAATAGACTAGGGTTAATCTTTCCCCATTACAGTGTTTTATTCTACAACATAGAGTGTCTGACTTTCTTTAGACATAGTTTGTCTCTGTAATTCTTCTTTTTATTCAAGTGTTTGCTGTTCATTGAATGTTCTCTAGATTTATTGAGATAATAGAAAGCTAATTGAAGTTCTAGTGTTTCAGTATTTAGAATCTGGACCAAAGGATTTATGCTAGTATGTTTCATCGAAATTGCCTTATTGTGGAAATCTTTCTTTTATGATCAATCTTTTGATTTTTTTCCATTGGATAGTTAGCTTTCTTGAAAGAAAATTTCTCATTCATGGACTTCCTAGCCCAGGTCTGCCCTCTATGCAATCGAAGAAATAGCCACCTCTCCCAGTATTTATGGACTGGCTTTGACAGGGAAAGACCTTCATCAATCAGCCAAGCTAGAGATAATGTCCTTCGTTTTTTTTGTTTTTTTGTTTTTTTTTTTTAAAACAGATGCGCATTCTCCACTCCTCTCTTTTCTTCCCAGAGAAGAAGTTTCTTGACTGTGAACCTTTACTAATTTTGCATAGCCATGCTGGCTGCAGGAAGCAACCCACCCCTGTTCTGTGGGGCAGTGCACTGAAAGTCTGGGATGTTGGATGTACTCTCTATTCCTCTCCCTCCCTCCTGGGGGAGAATGTAAGGATTGTGTGCCTTCTCCCAATCTTGCATAGCCATGTTACCCACAATAAGCCACCCACCCATTAGTCCTGGAGTAGAGTACACTGAAAGGTTGGGTTATTGGATGTGTCCTCCACCCCTCTCCCACCCTCCTGGGGAAGATGTCTCATGGTTGTGTGCTTCTTCCCAATCTTGCAGAGATGTGACTCTGCAGTAAACTACCTACCCCTTTCCTTTCTTCTTGGATGCCTCCAGACATCCAACTATGCTGGTTCCCTCTACACTTCATGTTCTGGGGCAGCACCCCAAATAACCAGGGATCTTGGATGCACGTTCTTTCTTTCCCCTGAGGGAGAAGTCATCAGCCAAAGCAATCTCTCTAGGCTCTGAGTTGTTCTGGCTTGGCTAAAGGGCTAATATGGGTAAAGGGAAATCGTTCTTTTATCCATCTCAACGCAGCTGTCCTCAATTTTGTGTGCATCTGGATACTATTACTTCTTAGCTGGATTCTGGACTTCTCATCAACATATTTTGGTTCATCTGCCATTGTTAAATTGAAGTTTCTGTAGAGGGATGAGGGCTGGGACGTCACATGCCACTATCTTGCTGATGTCAATTCTTGTAGTTTTAAAAGGGCATGGAAGTAAATGTAAGTGCTCACCTCATCATGCTTAACTAGAAGACCCCTGTGTTATTTAGCTTTGCATCCCAAGATCCAGATGCAGTACCTAGTACAAATGTGGCTCAATAAATATTGAGTTGATTAAACTGTTCTAGATTTAATTTAGTAAGATCACAATGATTTTGACTATAATTTGTGATTATTCTGTTTGTTGTGTGGTTCTCAGGTTATTTGGTAGTTTTAAAACAGAAAAGCAATATAAATATTTTATTAACATTGTAAACACTTTAAATATATGATGGATTATGACATTTAATAAAATATCATGATTCCCTTATTAAACATACAGGTGAAACCTATCTATGCATGATATGGACAAAGATTATTAGATTGTCCCTGCTAACATTTAGTTACCATAATTTTTTATTTTACTTTCGATCACATGTTTTTCTACTTTTGTTATGTTTAAGTTGTTATACTTTTAGTTTTCAAACTCCTAAGCTATAATAATATTAGGCCAATATTTCATAAATTGTTATGAAAGTGTAAGATAATGAAGAAAATAAATATCATTGAAAATGATGTTACTAAGTTAAGGAGAAAACTGAACTTTAATATAAAACTTATCTTGAGTGATGATATAAGTGAATCTGTAAATATGATGGTTTTGAACAACTAAAACAAAACAGAAAATGGAGAATCAGAAATGTGATATCTGAAATATGAAATGTATTGGACTTTTACAAAAATATTGGCCAGTAGGTTGTCTTTTATGAATCTTCAAATAGCATCATGAAGCATCAAGAATGTGTTTCTTTTTTTGTTTTTTTCAAAGACAGCAAAAAGAATACCCCAAAAACCAAATAGTGTGTTTTCTAGAAGAAAACCAAACTAATGTCCCTCCATACAAAACTGATGAATTTTGTTGCTAAAAGCAAGAGCACACCCCAGAACAGAAACATCATTCAAAAGCATCCCACTTGTAGAAAAACATGCCTGAGTCAAACTACTTTTGAGGAGCTAGTAAAATCAGACATATTATTAATGAAAATATTATTCTACAGAGAAAGCACAATAAGCTATTGGCAAGATTCCTCTATCAAATGACAGTCAGACAATATAATATTAATGCCTCTAATGTGGAAAAGCAATTATATTATATATTTATGCTAGAAGATTGTTTAATTTACATTTGGACAAAAACATTGGCTTAGAGAGTATAAATTAGCCTTTGCCATATGAGTAGTTCATATAAAAAAGAAATGTTCTTAGATATTTTTCTTTTCCCTACATTCAACGTTAGTCATAAAAGAGTTTTCTTTTTTTTTAAAATTTATTTAATGGTTATTTTGCAAACCATGACTTAGACTATAAAATGATTAGTCTTTACAGAGTACAATCTCGATGCATAGCAAGGAATGGGTTGTCCAAAAATGCAATATATATTTGCAATATATATTTGCTTTAGTCACAGAAAAACAGTCTGCTGGCAACAATGTTCTATTGTTATTTATTCAATTTGAAAAACATAATGAAAATAAATAATATGAGCACTTCACAATCACTGAGTTTTTAACGTATTTTTCAAAAAAATAAGAATTGAGTAAAAGGTCCTGTTTTAACATAATGAAATATATTAATTGTTAAGTAGAAGAGTGCTCACATGAGTTGCTGAAATTAGAAATTAAAAGTGTACATTTAAGATGCAGACAATGCCAGAAAAGACTTTAATAAGTGTTTTGTTTTCAAGCAATATGTCTAAATGGCATTATTAGAATCCTGAATAAACTGAACCTCTGACTTCTTGATTGTTTAATTTAAAGTAATCTATGAAGATTACAGCAAACAGCTTCACTGATGAAAGTTTAATGTTACCTAACACTGATGTTTACTTGTTTTTTATAAAGAAAATAATGACAATGTTATTGGGCATACTTTGATACCATGTTCATATGTTACAATAAAATGTAAAGAAAAGATTTCTAGGACTGAATATATCCAGTGAATAATGAGGGATACATGAACTTCAATCTCCAATAAAGAAACTCCCAATCTTGCAGTAATAGAGTGTAATATGTTCACTGGGGTATAGCATCTGTTAGAACACAGAAAGCATTCTTTGATGGGCAGCCTTACCACGTTGAGGGCTAAAACTACAATAGCTACCAGCTACTTGCTGCCTTGCCTGATAATCTCTAATTGTGTTGGCATGTTATATTTCTGTTAAAAAGTACATAAGATATGTAATATGTTAGAACATGATAAGTATTATGGAGAAAAATAAAGAGATGTGGGATGAGGAGTAGAAATATGGGAGCAGTGATAGTACCTATAGTGGCAAGGCTCGCCTCAATGAGAAGTAGAATTTGAATAAATATTTGAAGTAGATGTGGGATTAAGTCATATATCACAGGATAAGTCAGTGCTATAGTCAATGCATACTGCTTAGTGATTGATTGAATATTGGGTAGCGCCCACTTCCAAAATGAACAAGCCTGACTCCTGTACTGAATGGTATTCCTCCTCATATACTGGAGAGATTAAGAGTAAAATTAATGGAAAATTACAACAACCCAATCCAGGCAGGACTACTAAAGGTGCAGACTTTTCAGGATTGAGGTATGGATCAATCCACCAAGCAAAGAACCATGACCAGCTGAGGTGCTTGCTCAGAGCACAGGGAATATCAACTGGGTAATGGAAAAAGATAGTTATAAATATTAGTTATGACCATGTGACTCTAATTGCTAGAAGTAGTTCTTCCTTATTTTTTATGAGTATGTATCAGTATTTGTTATGAATAAATTTATAAAATATATCTTTTTTTCTTCTATTACTCCCTTATCATCTAATAAAAGTTGTATTAATAATAGCTAACTTCACAGGACATTATTTAAGTTAGAGGAGATAAAGGATTGCCTACAACTACCAAGAACAGTTTTCACCTTAGAGCCTCTGGAAGGAACCAACTTTGTTGACTTGTAGCCTCAAGAACCTTGAGAGTACACATTTCTTTTGTTTTAAGACACTCACTTTGTGGTACTTTTTAATGGAAGCCCTAGGAAATTAATACAAATATAAATATATAGTCTGCCTGAGGACACTGCCCTTTATAGCCAACTCAAAAGTGAACCTGCAAAATATCAAAGTTGCCAGACTTTCACATTACTGATCCCAGTCAAGTCCTTAGCTTTTGTTCATTACAAGATATTTTAATTAATTTACACAGAATTACAGTATCAGGTCCCTGTGTTTCTGATTATTTGTGTTAGATTATTTGTTTAATGTCCTTGTTCCTTTATTATTTTGAAAATCCCTCATTTTGAATATGGAGATTTTGACATGCTGTTTCAAAATGTATATAGAAAAGCAAATGAGTGACTGTTTAAAAAGCAAAACAAACATCATGTGTAAAGTGCAATTATCTTAGAACAGATAATTAAAATAGCTCATATATTATATGCTTTATTGTTAATACTCTAATATTTCTGGCTCTAATAAAGGAACAAAATAACCTGAGTTTTATGTTATATTAAACTTCCTCTCAGAGTCTAGCTAAGATTGGTGGTTTATTACTTTGTGTCAAGAGAATGATCATTGTCATCAACTACATTATCTCTACCTCTCCACACCGTGTCCCAACTGGATACGTGCAACAACTTCCTAAATGTCTCTTTGTTTCCAGTTTTCTCCACTCCATGTGATCCTTCTAAAAGTAAAATTCACATGACATTTTGTTCACATAAGCCTTTGCATAAACTTTGCAATGACTTTGCCACTGAGCTTAAAATAAAAATCCAGACAATTTAACATAGTGACAAAACCCTATTTCAGCTGTCCATTTACCTTTTCCTATAGCTTTATCTGTTTTCCCTTTCTTGTCCATCACTGAAAATTTATTCTATAGCCTTCTGAACTATTATTTTTCTAAATCCTACTGTGCTATTTCTTGCCTTTCAGATCGTCTCACGTACTGTTCCCTCTGCTTCTCTATAACTGTAGGTTTCAGTTCAACTTTAGAACTTGTAAGAATTCAACCTTGACAAAAGCTTTATTTTCTTATACAATTCAAAAAAGTGAATATATGTTTGTATCCCACAGGCTGTCTCTGTAGTACATATTATGATTTGTTTTACTGACTGCTCATGGTTTTTGGTCCTACTAGGTGGAGTGAAAGCAGCATGATGGCAAAGTCTAAATCCATACTATTCACCATGTTAACTTAATGCCTCACACAACGTATTGCACAGAGCAGTGTCCCAAAATATTTTTAAAGTAGTGCACTAATTAATTAATTTATAGATGAACTTGGAACCCATTTGCTTGACAGTCATATAAAAAGTTTCAGAAACAAGATATTTCATGAATATTAATAGAATTATAAATACATGAATGTTTTCAATGACCACATGCTTTCAAGTAATATTTTGAAAAACAGTACTGAAACAAAATGGAGAGAAATGTAAACCATAATCATCTTCTAAAAACAATTTTCAGAAAGATGAAATTTAAATACACATATCAACAGTGGACTCATAACACTCATTTACAAAATCTTATCCTTTAATTTGATGAGGAAATGAAGTATCAACATAAACAATATGAATCTTGATATTGGCTATAATCAGATTGTAGCATCTGCTAATAAGTAATTACACCTAAAAATATTCTGTAATATTAACTCAAGAGATAAGATACTGTCAAATTCATCATGCAGTCTGTGCTTTCACTGATTAACCCAAATTTTTCTTTGGCATATAACATATACATGTGTATACATACGGATTAATATATATTTTAGAACATCTGGAAAAAAATAAAAGAAGGTCACAAGGTTATTGTTGTGTGTGTCCACCAAGGTATAGTATGTGTGTGTGGTGTGCAGATGAAGGTGACATGAATGGACCTTGTGAATATTTCACAATGTAAATGTTTATCACACCATCAAGTTGTACAATGTAATTATCTAAGAACTTTGTCAACTATACCTCAATAAAATTAGAAAAATTTAGGTATATTATACACTAAGGCCAAAACCAGATCTGGAAAACCTGGCAAGTCATGCTGCTAACTAGGTAGACAACTGAATCGACCTTTTCATGGATCCACTTAATGTGCCACTGTAACCTAAGTGACTGCTATCACTCTTGATCTCAGTCACTCAGTTCCAATAAAGCAAGAGCCTCTTTGTTATTTCACAGTCATCTTTTTAATAGTTTGAACTGATCTTAACAGTGCTATATCAGAATAAATTTGTGCTGAAGTTGATTAAACTATACTGATTAATGTTGCCTTTAAATTAATGGACATTTATTTAAAAGTGAGAATGCTACATCAGTAGTTGATTATTTTTAATAATATCTGTTGTTCTCATTCTCCCTCCTGTTTCTCTTCCTCTCTTTCCACCTCTTTTTCTTCCCTCTCTTCCTCTACCTCTTCATTTTCTATTTCATTTCATTATTTTTTTATTTATCAAAATTGAGTCATTTGAGAAATGTATCATATATTATAAATAATAGCATGTTTAATTAAAATTTATTCTATTTTCTCATAGCTGTAATTCCACTTTATAAATATCTATTTAAATATAAACTATTAGAAAAGTGCATAATACTACACAAGGTCCATGGTCTAACGATTATAGTCAAAATAGAAAATATGATATGGAGGTAACTATTCCATGGTATTCAGAAGATCAGCTTCTATCAATGACCTAATAAAAGTTAGACACAATCTATACCTAAGCTCTTCATATATTAAAATATCTACCTAGAAGTTTATTGTGAGAATTAAAATAATTATGTAATAATTTATTGTTTAGTGCCTGCTATTATTCAATAAATTAATGAATTTGGCAGTTATTTAGTGGGTGCTCACCATGTGCTTGGGAACATTACAACCACTGCATGTGGAGCTACCTTCTAGTAGTGAGAAGCAAACAACAGAGATCAATCAAAGATGAATTTTCATAGATATAAGTGCTTTTCAGGATCTATTCTAGATCAAGTGGTCAGGTATGCCCTCTCTGAGGAGGTAATATTGGGTTTTAGATGTGAATTATTAGGAGAAACAGTTATGTGAAGTCCTTTCGGAAGACTGTTTCAGGCAGGGGTCAAAAATAATGGCAATTGGTGAAATAAGCTTCAAGGGAGAGACAAAAGGTCAAAGTGACTAAAACCTGATGAAAGGGAGAGAAATAGGTGAAGTCAGATATGTGGGTTTGCATTAGGGTGTGAAGGGAATTTCTTCACCATGATAAAGAGTTTAGATTGTATTTTAATTGCGTAAGGAAGCTATTGGACAGTTTTAAGTAGAGAAGTAATATGAAATATTTGCTTACTTTTCTTTTAGGTTCTCTTCAGCTGCTACAAATTGAGAATAGACTATGAAATGGAGAAAAACAGGTAAAATGGAAAAGCTGGGATACCCTGTGGAATTCTGTCATAAGCATCCAGAAGAAATATAATAATGCATTGCAAGTAAATGTATCAGGTTATTTCCTTTCACTATGTAAGTATTAGGGTAGTATTTATGACAAAGCATAGTGAATTATATTTATAATCTGTTATAACTATATACAAAGTTATATACTATACAAAGGATATGGTTGTAAACTGTATACAAAACAAAAGCTATCAACTTGGCTTCTTTTATATAGACTCCAGAATCTGTCACTGTATGGTCTTGTCTTCTGCCCTTACTAGGATATTACCTGGAATTTTCTTTTTTCAATTCAGATAAATAACTGGGCCTAGTAAGTGTGTTAATAGTGTTAATAGCCAAATACACATATTTTTTAAAACATGACTTGTAATCCTATTTTCTTTTGGAAAGTGAACCTCTAGGCCAGTAAATGTGTGAAAGGGAGATTGTAGGGTAACAGAGTAGTAGGTGATTTGTATATACTCAAACACTTTGAGTAAGATCTCATTTTAACTTTCTATTTCTAGATTAGAAATATATATATATATATATATCTATATATATATATACACACGTATATATGTGTGTGTATATATATATATATACACATGTATATATGTGTGTGTATATATATATATACACACACACACACAGAGATTAGAAATACACACACTCATATGTTCATATATATAATCATAGGAAAACAGAGTAGTTGTCCATATTTGAAAGAGAAAAAATACACTTGTACTGTCATAATCACATAATAACATAGTATCATATCTCTTGTAATCAATCTCTCCCTTATAGTAATTCTTCCATAATTGTCTTCTATATTTATCCATTTCTAGTCTCCTTGCCGTTCGCTACCTTATTTCAGGTCCTTATCACCTGATGCCTGTATTACTATAATGACTCACCCCTTTAAATTTTCTGACCTCAATCTTGTACTCCTCCAAATCATCCTGTATACCCTTGGCATGTTAATTTTCTTAAAACACTATCTGCCAGACTTTTGGCCAAAAGCAATAAAGTAAGTCTTGATATAAAATAATGTTTTCATTATTTTACTTTTCAAAAATCACTCATGGAATTTAATTGCCATGAGGGTTATTTCCAAACTTTTTGGTTAATTCTAGACCAAAATTCATTGAGTTGATTTCAGCCTGTAGTGGAAAGAACACAATCAGGAGTAAGAACACACAGATCCTGATTCTAGTCTTGATTAGGAGCCTCTCTAGCCTTCTGACCTTAGCCAAATTATATAAGCCCTCCATAAATAAATATTCATGTATGCAATCTCGTAAAATAGAGAATATTTACTGTGTTTACCTCAATATATACAAGAGGAAAAGCATAAGATTTAATGTCACTCGATGAGTTGAGATTCTGATACATCATTTACATAATTTATAACCTATGATTTCCTCAGTTACGCAACATCTGTAATTTTAATTTCTTTATCTTTAAAATGGTCTATGGAGAAATTCCCATTTCACAGAGTTGTTGAAGTGTTAACTAAAACAATAGGCATGAATAGTTATTTCTAAATTATTAGAGTGTGTTTCTATTGTTAGTTACTGTTTTGTACGTTAAAAACATTCTGAATAAAAGACAGTGAGCAAAGGTAAGAAATGGCTATTTTACCTGTCTTACTATAAGCATTCCAGAAGCACATCTGGGGATAATGATTTAAGTATAAGTAGTTAATGCTGAAGTTAATCCCAGGAAACACTGGTAGCGAATAGGGAAGTGAGACAAAAAGAAGGTAAAAGAGGGTACATTTTTAAATAAGTGGCTGCTGTTGGCAACAGGACCTTAATCTTTTTGGGTGACTCTGGGAAATGATGAAGAACA
Organism: Eschrichtius robustus; assembly: GCF_028021215.1. Classification (NCBI taxonomy): domain Eukaryota; kingdom Metazoa; phylum Chordata; class Mammalia; order Artiodactyla; family Eschrichtiidae; genus Eschrichtius; species Eschrichtius robustus. Next base: position 62,502,809 of record NC_090840.1, on the reverse strand, counting down.
CATGTGTTACCAGTATCCCATCTGAGGCTTGAGGGAGACTTTTTTTTTTTTTTTAATATACTAATTTCTTTAATCATTAGTTGAAGGCTGCTGCTCTGGAGTGTTAACTCCCTCACACTTCTTGCCCATACTGCACACTAGTTTAACAGATTCTGGAAGGCAGACAATGTCCTCAAGCAAATATAGGCATACCTCAGAGATACTGAGTGTTGGTTCCAGACCGTTAAAGTGAATATTGTAATAAAGCAAGTCACACGAATTGTTGTCTTCCCAGTGCATATAAAAATTATATATACAGAGAATTACAATCCTGCAGCCTATGGAACAAAAACCACATTCACAGAATGATAGACAAGATGAAAAGGCAGAGGGCTATGTACCAGATGAAGGAACAAGATAAAACCCCAGAAAAACAAGTAAATGAAGTGGAGATAAGCAACCTTCCAGAAAAAGAATTCAGAATAATGATAGTGAAGATGATCCAGGACCTCGGAAAAAGAATGGAGGCAAAGATCGAGAAGATGCAAGAAACGTTTAACAAAGAGCTAGAAGAATTAAAGAACAAACAGAGATGAACAATACAATAACTGAAATGAAAAATACTAGAAGGAATCAATAGCAGAATAACTGAGGCAGAAGAACAGATAAGTGACCTGGAAGGCAGAATGTTGGAATTCACTGCTGCAGAACAGAATAAAGAAAAAAGAATGAAAGGAAATGAAGACAGCCTAAGAGACTTCCGGGACAACATTAAACACAACAACATTCGCATTATAAGAGTCCCAGAAGAAGAGAGAGAGAAAGGACACAAGAAAATATTTGAAGAGATTATATTCGAAAACATCCCTAACATGGGAAAGGAAATAGCCACCCAAGTCCAAGAAGCACAGAGAGTCCCATACAGGATAAACCCAAGGAGAAACATGCCGAGACACATAGTAATCAAATTGGTAAACATTAAAGACAAAGAAAAATTATTGAAAGCAACAAGGGAAAAATGAAAAATAACATACAAGAGAACTCCCATAAGGTTAACAGCTGATTTCTCGGCAGAAACTCTACAGGCCAGAAGGGAGTGGCATGATATATTTAAAGTGATGAAAGGGAAGAACCTACAACAAAGATTTCTCTACCCAGCAAGGATCGCATTCAGATTCGACAGAGAAATCAAAAGCTTTACAGACAAGCAAAAGCTAAGAGAATTCAGCACCACCAAGCCAGCTCTACAACAAAAGCTAAAGGAACTTCTCTAAGTGGGAAAAACAAGAGAAGAAAAGGACCTACAAAAACAAACCCATAACAATGAAGAAAATGGTAATAGGAACATACATATCGATAATTACCTTAAACGTGAATGGATTAAATGCTCCAACCAAAACACACAGGCTTGCTGAATGGATACAAAAACAAGACCAATCTTTATGCAGTCTACAAGAGACCCACTTCAGACCTAGGGACACATACAGACTGAAAGTGAGGGGATGGAAAAAGATATTCCATGCAAATGGAAATCAAAAGAAAGCTGGAGTAGCAATACTCATATCAGATAAAATAGACTTTAAAGTAAAGAATGTTACAAGAGACAAGGAAGGACACTACATAACGATCAAGGGATCAAACCAAGAAGAAGCTAAAACAATTATAAATATTTATGCACCCAACATAGGAGCACCTCAATACATAAGGCAACTGCTAACAGCTCTAAAAGAGGAAATTGACAGTAACACAATAATAGTGGGGGACTTTAACACCTCACTTACACCAATGGACAGATCATCCAAACAGAAATTTAATAAGGAAACACAAGCTTTAAATGACACAATAGACCAGATAGACTTAATTGATATTTATAGGACATTCCATCCAAAAACAGCAAATTACACTTTCTTCTCAACTGCACATGGAAAATTCTCCAGGATAGATCACATCTTGGGTCACAAATGAAGCCTCAGTAAATTTAAGAAAATTGATATCATATCAAACACCTTTTCTAAACACAGCACTATGAGATTAGAAATCAATTACAGGGGGAAAAATGTAAAAAACAGAAACACATGGAGGCTAAACAATATGTTACTAAATATCCAAGAGATCACTGAAGAAATCAAAGAGAAAATCAAAAAATACCTAGAGACAAATAACAACGAAAAAAACGATGAACCAAAACCTATGGGTGCAGCAAAAGCAGTTCTAAGAGGGAAGTTTATAGCAATACAAGCCGACCTCAAGGAACAATAAAAATCTCAAATAAAAAATCTAACCTTACACCTAAAGGAACTAGAGAAAGAGGAACAAACGAAACCCAAAGTTAGTAGAAGGAAAGAAATCATAAAGATCAGAGCAGAAATAAATGAAATAGAAACAAAGAAAACAACAGCAAAGATCAATAAAACTAAAAGCTGGTTCTTTGAGAAGATAAACGAAATTGATAAACCATTAGCCAGACTCATCAAGAAAAAGAAGGAAATGACTCAAATCAATAAAATTAGAAATGAAAAAGGAGAAGTTACAACAGACACTGCAGAAACACAAAACATCCTAAGAGACTTCTACAACTCTATGCCAATAAAATGGACAACCTGGAAGAAATGGGCAAATTCTTAGAAAGGTATAACCTTCTAACACTGAACCAGGAAGAAATAGAAAATATGAACAGACCAACCACAAGTAATGAAATTGAAACTGTGATTAAAAATCTTCCAACAAACAAAAGTCCAAGACCAGATGGCTTCACAGGTGAATTCTATGAAACATTTAGAGAAGAGCTAACACCCATCCTTCTCAAACTCTTCCAAAAAATTGCAGAGGAAGGAACACTCCCAAACTCATTCTATGAGGCCACCATCACCCTGATACCAACACCAGACAAAGATACTAAAAAAAAGAAAATTACAGACCAATATCACTGATGAATATAAATGCAAAAATCCTCAATGAAATACTAGCAAACAAAATCCAACAACACATTAAATGGATCATAAACCATGATCAAGTGGAATTTATACCAGGGATGCAAGGATTCTTCAATATACACAAATCAATCAATGTGATACACCATATTAACACATTGAAGAATAAAAACCATATGATCATCTCAATAGATTCAGAAAAAGCTTTTGACAAAATTCAACACCCATTTATGATAAAAACTCTCCAGAAAGTGGGCATAGAGGGAACCTACCTCAACATAATAAAGGCCATACGTGACAAACCCACAGCAAACACCAATCTCGATGGTGAAAAACTGAAAGCATTTCCTCTAAGATCAGGAACAAGACAAGGCTGTCCACTCTCACCACTATTATTCAACATAGTTTTGGAAGGCCTAGCCGTGTCAATCAGAGGAGAGAAAGAAGTAAACGGAATACAAATTGGAAAAGAAGAAGTAAAATTGTCACTGTTTGCAGATAACATGATACTATACGTAGAGAATCCTAAAGATGGCACCAGAAAACTACTAGAGCTAATCAATTAATACAGAAATCTCTTGCCTTCCTATACAGTAATGATGAAAAATCTGAAAGAGAAGTTAAGGAAACACTCCCATTTACCACTGCAACAAAAAGAATAAAATACCTAGGAATAAGTCTACCTAGGGAGGCAAAAGACCTGTATGCAGAAAGGTATAAGACACTGATGAAAGAAATTAAAGATGATACAAACAGATGGAGAGATATACCATGTTCTTAGATTGGAGGAATCAATATTGTGAAAATGACTATACTACCAAAAGCAATCTACAGATTCAATGCAATCCCTATCAAATTACCAATGGCAGTTTTAACAGAACTAGAACAAAAACTCTTAAAATCTGTATGGCGACACAGAAGACCCCAAATAGCCAAAGCAGTCTGAGGGAAAAAAAAAAAAAAAACAGAGCTGGAGGAATCAGACTCCGTGACTTCAGACTATACTACAAAGCTACAATAATCAAGACAATATGGTAGTGGCAGAAAAACAGGAATATAGATCAATGGAACAGGATAGAAAGCCCAGAGATAAACCTGCACACCTATGGTCAACTAATCTATGACAAAGGAGGCAAGGATATACAATGGAGAAAAGACAGTCTCTTCAATAAGTTGTGCTGGGAAAACTAGAACGCTACATGTAAAAGAATGAAATTAGAACACTCCCTAACGCCACACACAAAAATAAACTCAAAATGGATTAGAGACCTAAATGTAAGACTGGACACTATAAAACTCTTTGAGGAAAACATAAGAAGAACACTCTTTGACATAAATCACAGCAAGATCTTTTTTGATCCACCTCCTAGAGTAATGGAAATAAACACAAAAATAAACAAATGAGATCTAATGAAACTTAAAAGCTTTTGCAAAGCAAAGGAAACTACAAACAAGACGAAAAGACAATCCTCAGAATGGGAGAAGATATTTGCAAATGAATCAACGGACAAAGGATTAATCTCCAAAATATATAAACAGCTGATGCAACTCAATATTAAAAAAAACAAACAACACAATCAATAAATGGGCAGAAGACCTAAATAGACATTTCTCCAAAGAAGACATGCAGATGGCCAAGAAGCACATGAAAAGCTGCTCAATATCACTAATTATTAGAGAAATGCAAATCAAAACTACAGTGAGGTATCAGCTCACACCAGTCCGAATGGGCATCATCAGAAAATCTACAAACAACAAATGCTGGAGAGGGTGTGGAGGAAAGGGAACCCTCTTGCACAGTTTGGGGGAATGTAAGTTGATACAACCACTATGGAGAACAGTATGGAGGTTCCTTAAAAAACTAAAAATAGAATTACCATATGATCCAGCAATCCCACTACTGGGCATATACTCAGAGAAAACCATAATTCAAAAAACACATGCACCCCAATGTTCATTACAGCACAATTTACAATAGCCAGGTCATGGAAGCAATGTAAATGCCCATCGACAAGACGAATGGATAAAGAAGATGTGGTACATATATACAATGGAATATTACTCAGCCATAAAAAGGAATGAAATTGGGTCATTTGTAGAGATGTGGATGGATCTAGAGACTGTCATACAGAGTGAAGTAAGTCAGAAAGAGAAAAACAAATATCATATATTAACGTATGTATGTGGAACGTAGAAAAATGTTAGAGATAAACCGGTTTGCAGGGCAGAAATAGAGACACAGAGGTAGAGGACAAACATATGTACACCAAGGGTGGAAAGTGGCAGGGGGTGGTGGTGGTGTGATAAATTGGGAGATTGGGATTGACATATATACATTAATATGTATAAAATGGATAACTAATAAGAACTTGCTGTATAAAATAATAAGTAAAATAAAATTCAAAAAAATTATATTTACAATACTCTGTAGGCTATTAAGTGTGCAATAGCATTGTGTCTAACAAAACAATGTACACATTTTAATTAAAAAATTTTTCATTGCTAAAAAATGCTAACCATCACCTAGTCTTCAGCAGTTGTGAATTTTTGCTGGTGGTAGGTTTGAAATATTGCAAGAATTACCAAAATGTGACACAGAGATAGCAAGTCAGCAAATGCTGTTGGAAAAACAGTGCCAGAAAGTTTGTTCAACTTGTAAAAAATGCAGTATCTGCGAAGCGCAATAAAGTGAAGCACAATAAAACATCCTCGATATCCTGGATTATCTAGTCAGGTCCAATATAATCACACGAGCCCTTTAAAAGCAGAGAATGTTCTCAGGCTGGGACCAGGATGGGAGGTCAGAGAGATTCAAATACGAGAACTCAATTCACTTTTGTTGGTTTTGAAAATGAATGGAGCCATGAGTCCAGGAATGCAGGAGACATTAAGGGGTTGAGGGAGGCTCGTGGACAATAGTCAGCAAGAAACAGGGACCTCAGTCCTCCAACCATAGGGCCTGGATTCTGTCAACAACCTCAAAATATCTAAGAAGTAGATTCTCTCCTAAGCTTCCAGATAAGACCCCAACCTGGCCAATTCTTTGATTTTGGCCTTGGGTGACATGAAGCAGAAAGATCAGTTGAACCCACCTGAACGTATGGGTGAGCAGTGGGATAACTTGTGCTGTTTTCAGCTGCAAGATTGGTGGTCATTTGTTATGGAAGCAACGGAAAACTAATACAAAGGGGCATGATAAGTCACTCAGTACAGAAAACAAAGATACTCGCTCAAATTGTTCATTCCATCTATAACGTCCTTCTCCTGTTTTGCCTACAACCAAATTGTAGGAGCTGTTCAGAATCTCTCTTAAATTCCAGTGTCGAAATGATCCTTCTCTAAAGTCAAACTGCATTTACAATAAGAGCTACACAATTTAGAATTTGAGCATGTTCTCTCTTGGATAGTTCAGCGTTTCTATATTAAAACACAGTCTTCTCAGTAACATCATGCATTCCTCCCGGGCAAGGACACTCTCAATATTTAGGACTCTCTCTTTTACATACTTCAGGAAGATACAAAAGGACAAATGTGAAAGACTTAATAAAATACTCACAAAGACACTACTGGTATACCAGTACTGATATACATATCCACAATATTTACATTTGGCATCATTTTTCCATCTATGATCGTTAAGAGTAGCCTCTACATGCAGAAAATTAAAATCACTCTCCTGAATCTCCCTCCCTTGCACGTGTTGCTTTATTTCTCATTTTGCTTTGTGATGTCCTATTGCTACAGGGCCGCCAGTTCCTTTTGTTCAATCCTGACTGAGTATATTTTCTCTTCACCTTCTGTGGCTTCACCAAGTGTTCCCTCCCTCCTGTTTACATAGTTTCTGAGACCAACCGTAAATGTTTTTCAATACCACACCAAAAATGATTGCCTCTGATTCCTGATTAAAAGCAATGGATATCCAAAAAATAGAGACAGATTTTGTTTGGTGTGAGCACTTTAAGTTAAATTTTGGCATAACAAAAGGTTATTTGGAGACTGTCAGTTCTAAAGAGAATTATGATTAGAGTTATTCAAGTTGTTATTTATATTTGTTGTGGTTTTATAAAACTACTGTGATAAAGAAAGTAGCAGGAGGAAGAATAATGAATGGAAGGATGAAACTAATAATGACAATTTAGAAAATTGAATATTCACAGCCTAATGATTGTTGATGATGTATAATTAAAGCATTGTTGTAAAATATTTATTATTCACATAAAATGGCAACAAAGATAATTTTACTTAATAAATGAGTTTTTATTAGCTTGCCCATTACCTAAGGGTTTTTATGTACTAATAAAAATAAATCTACAGTTAATTCTCCAAAAACCTTTTAAAGTATAAATTAATATGGCATACATTTTTCTTTTTAACATAATATTTCTTTTCATTCCTTAACCTGCCATAATCTATCATTTCAATAATAAATCGTCTGTCAATTTCAAATGCGTTTTTAATACAAGTACTTTCTTTGAAAATTCTTAGGAATAAAAGAGTAGTAATTCTATTCAAAAACAATCCTTATTCAGAACAACATTAAAAGTAAACCAACTCTAAAATAAAAGCAATGATTAATATACTTCTGTCCTTAGTTAAATTCATCTCAAGTGTAATACTTATGGCACATATTCTCTCAATAATTTTGTGGATATTATATTGAGAAAAACAACTGAACAGCTATATACAAATTATTCATGTGTAAATTAAGCCATGTTAAAACTCTACAGACTTAACCCTCACAAGTATTTGATAAAAGCTACACATTATTTTGATAAAATGACTCATATAAAATATGTAAAGTAATAATATTAGTTAGGAAAATAATCTTTACAGAATGTTAAACTGTTCCATGAACTGGATGATCATCTTAATATGATCCTGTCCTCAGAAATTAATATAGAATAAATGAAGAGAGAAAGCAAGAAATAAAATACAGAAGAAGAGAGAAATTGCCAGTGCAATCATTGGTAGGAAAATATTTTTACCTGTCACATATAACTTTTGTTCAAGGAAATATTATCAACTACGTGTTAAGATTTATGGCTGGTTTTCATCTGATGTAAGGTTTTTCTGTTGGTTTTATAAAGAAATACAATTATTGTTCTATGATATAAGAAAGAGAAAAGTACTTTGGACATTAGTGACAGAATAAGTCATTTTTTTCCTACAGGAAAACCTTAAAAGACCATCACTGCCAATGTCAATTAATTTATATTAATGACAATAAAGAAAAAAATGGTACTTAAAACCTCAGCTGGGGGACACCTTCCATAGAATTTTGAAAAACTGTAGGTGCTGGCTTCTGACCCAGATTAGAGGAAATATTATATTTTGTTAGTACTGATAGAAAGTTCATTTCATTTGAGAATCGTTAAAATCCCACCAATCACGGAAATAGGAAATTCATGAGCTCATCCAAATTACGTTTTTTGACTTTCTAAGAAAATTCTAAGAAAGTACTGTTAAGGACAAAAAAAGTGAAAATCAAGATCAGTGGAATATTAAGATTAATATTAATCAGTAGAATATTAATCAGTAGAATATTAACATCAAGAATGGCGTAATTTCTAATAACTAATTTATCTATTAATTTATGATTTAAAATTTAAATGGGTCTAAGAGTTTAAAGAAGACTACACTTCATTTTTACCTAATTATTTTTTTATAAATTTTATTTTATTTATTTATTATTTTTGGCTGCATTGGGTCTTCATTGTTGCGCATGGATTTCTCATTGCAGTGGCTTCTCTTGTTGCAGAGCATGGGCTCTAGGCGAACGGGCTTCAGTAGCTGTGGTTCGCAGGCTCTAGAGCACAGGCGCAGTAGTTGTGGCGCATGGGCTTAGTGGCTCCGCGGCATGTGGGATTTTCCCGGACCAGGGCTCGAACATGTGTTCCCTGCATTGGCAAGCGGATTCTTAACCACTGTGTCACCAGGGAAGTCCCATTTTTACCTAATTATTTTTTAATAAGAGAAAACAACATAACGGTCTTTACAAGAACTTATCAAAACTATGGACCCTTGCAGGCATTTCTCAGTGGAAACATACATTCATTTAAATAAATAGACTATTATGTGTCATGTATTTGTGTAGGCTAAGGGTATTGCAAATTATATAAAATGGTCCAAGCATACGAATAAATTAAAATTTAGAGGGTTGTGTAGTCGAGTAATCAGGACAGTATCATATGCAAAATATGATGGGGGTAGAGTGGGAGAGAATATTTCATTACCAAGGAAAATTGAGACATATTTAGAAAAGGAAATGACTTGAATTTGGCATTACATTTGAAAATGTGTTATGGAAGCAGAAAGAATATTTCAAATTGAGGGATGCCCATGTAGTAGTTCATTAAAAAAGAGGACATGGCTTGTTGAGAGTATGTTATGAAGTATAGGCTAAAGTATATGTATGTTTGAGGAGAATGTGTTGAGATAAGGCTAGAAAGCTAGCTTGGAAGCTGAGAAGGAAGATATTTAGCAGCTAGAATTCAATATGCTTTCTTCCTGTACTGGAGAGACATTTCTGGGAAAGCCTTGGGATTCTCAAGTTGGTAAAAATACTAGTAAAAATTAATTTTGAGTAAGATCTCTGATTTGGGTAAATCGGATTTAACACATCAATCCTCTGTGTTCAAAATCATTTACAGAATTATACTGTATCCAGTTATAAATATTTTGTATTTTATTTTATTATCTACTAACAGGCTGATAACCCAAACAATTTAAATTTAAGCAGAAGATTTTGGGAGCAGGTTGAAGGATGAATTGTAGAGGCATAACAAGATTGGATAGGAGATATTTGTAACAGCTTAGGTAGAAGAAAATGAGTAATTGAAATTGGCAATGGATTTAGAAAAGGATTGTATGTGAAAGATATTTTAGTGACAGGACCCTTTGACTGCTGGGTGCATCTGTTGAAGTAGAGGTGGTATTCAACAAAAACACTAAGAGTTTTGACTTGGGCAGTCAATTAGATGATGATGCCGTTCACTGAGAATGGAATATAACATAAGGGGCATACATGCTTAGAAGTGAAATTACTTTGCTCAGTTTAGGAAATATTGCATTTGAGGCATGTGGGAAACATTCAGTTGGAGATGCAGCTATAGAATTACTGAGTTAAAGATGAATACAAGTGGACTTCTCTACCTAGTCTTACATTTGTATTTATAACCATTTATGATTAGGTACAGAATAGTTCTCTACTATATTTCTTCCTTCAAATGATAGCTCTTAACCATAGGGCTATAGTTTATTTTTACATTTTGCTAAGGAAGTTTTCTGTAGCTAGACTGGGATTAAAGTTAAACTATACCACTTGCTAGTAATGTGAAGCTAAATAATTTAGTTAACCTCTACATGACTTAGTTTTCTCATATATAATAAGAGTCCTTGTCGCCTAAATTTCTTATGAAGTGGATTAGCATACACACTTATTTTATATGCATATAAATATAGTATACGTACATATATTCTCCTAGCACAGTTTATAAGATATTTTAAACACTGAATATTTACTATTGTTAGAGCTTAGCTTTCTCTTGGTCAATTTTTAGCAGCAGAAATATGGAAAGTATCTCATATACTTTGAAAAATTATATTGCTACAGAAGTCAGAGTGAGTTGAACATTTTTTTGTGTGTAGGGTAGGGTTTGTGATATTATCATGCATCCAACTGGCCATTTGAAAAAGTGGGATGACATATAGGAAGCTGAATTCATTTAATTTTAAGTTGGTGAAAAGCCTGCAGTTTAGCTTGTAAAACCAATGAACCTATAAATCATTTCCTAATTACCTTTCACCACAACTTTTACTGTATTTGAGAGCACCTTTAGGTTGAACTTTCCTTATTCTGTTTGCGAATAAAGTCTGTTCCTCAGTGGAGAGATTTACTTTCCCTGTTACATAGTCTGCTACTTCCCTGGGGAAAAGGCTGGGAGACACATCTCTGGTGTGGTGATAGGAGCAACGATTTACTTCTATTTGAGTGAAACCCCTGCTTTAGGAGCTGAGTGCTCAGAGGTTGGTGGTGCAGCAGCCCCGGGTCTCTCCTGCTTTTCTCTCTGGGTGTGAAACCCGCGATCCACAAGCCAATACAAAGGCAAGTGGGCCCCTGGTATTCTCAGTCATGCTGCACCCAGACAGCCTGTAGGAGTTCTTAGCTGTACCTTTCTGGAGTAGAATTTCCATCTCACTGGAACAGGGATGGAAGATACAGGTATCCATGCAAATTCTCCAGACTCTCATAGTTCTTACCAAGTTTTAGTATATTTTATAGAATAAATATCTCTTCATTGGCTATATACAATTAGGACCATTTCCAAAGACTTTAAATGGTTGTTTTCGTTTTGTTTTGCTTTTTAAAAATATTTACCAGTTTAAGCAGGTATGCTGAGCTCCTCACACTCTCATGCCACCTCACTTTAATCCTGAACTTAAATCTCAAGTTCCAAATCTATTCCACCAGATAATCCAGGTCTTTGGGGTTGTCAGATGCTCCCCCAGCCATGCAATACTGTAATTACCTACTTGGATATTATTTCATGATATATGATTCTTTGATGATCTGGAAGGGGAAAAAGTGGTGAACAGAAGAGTTTTACTGCCAAAAATCCATCAAAATCTCCAGTATTGAAGAATGCCATGATGAAAAGCCATGATAACAATTGATATCTGTAGGAATTAAGGCTGTATAAACCATAGAATTTTAGAGAAAGTTCACAAGTTAGGTGTAGTTGAAACCCTGACTCTGACTTTCCTTGGTAGGCACTAACGGAGGATATACTGAGGTCTCTGATGATATTTATTCAAGCCAATAGACTAGCCACAAAGTATTTTCACAATTTCCAAAGCTGGTTGATCTATAGTCTCCTCATGGGAAGAAAAAAACAAAGCATCACAGGAATACTACACTTTTACAATATGAATCAATTTTCCTATTATGTCAAGGTCATTATGAATGTCATCTTCTGAGATAACTACTATATGAAATACATTTAAGGATTTTTCTGAACCATCTTTTCTATATTTCTGGTTTAGATCCGAGTGGAAGTGGTTAGGCACGCTACTTAGAAACAACATTAGCTATTTTATATTACTAAAATCCATATTCTACTTGGCAAGAAGAATGATGCTACAATTTAATGGCTGCAATGCGCTTTTACTGTTTTTTTCCCTCCCATAATGTCAAATGTATATGAATCTCATATTATTTCTTTAAGATTACAACTCGATGGGGAAAAAAATCAATCATATGTCTCTAATACTGAATTTTAAATAACAGGAATAAGATTTTTCTCTCTTATCTTTTGAGTCCAAGATTTAATACTTGACAGAATTTGTAGTTTTTCATTGGTAAGAACTGGTTTCTAAGCTAAAATTGTAATTTTCTGTGCTTCTCCAATTTTATATTTTCATAACAATAATTATCTTAAGTGATATATCACAGTAATGAATACAAGTAATGTTTAGGTACATAGTTCTTCCATTGTTTACAAATAAAAATTTTAAATAACAGTTTTATGGGGAAAATCATCATCCCAATTCATGAAAACAATAGAATCAGCAGTTATAATGGTTTACTTAAGGCAGACTAATTTAATTAGTTAAGTGGCTAAGTCCTACTCACTCATTAAATATTATGATTTGGGCAAGTATAAATATAATATTTTTCTTCTCAAAATGTTATGGTAGCCTCATCATTAGAGGCTGTCATTTTTAATAGTATACAAGATGGAAGGATGTAAGAAGCTAACAAAAAAGGTAACAAATATAAGTAAGTATGGAAGGAATAAATACATATCTGTCACATAAAAATGTTTATTACAATAACATTTTATATTTTATAACTTTGTTTGGATTTATTATATCTTTTTTCTCATAAAAAACTGAGGGAGGAGTTTTTGTCTTTATTTTAAAGATAAGAATATTAAAGAAAGTGTTTAAATTATTTTGTCCTATGTCACAAGTTGGTTTATACAGGACCAATATACGAAACAAGAGGATCAGATTATTCATTGTCTTTTTACTGCCCCATATTTCCTCCCAACAATATTTAGCAAAGAGTACAAGAGTTGATTTTTACGAGTCATTCATCTTAATGCAACAATGCAGTAAATGCATCTGACAGTCTTTGTGACGATCCACGGGAATTTCTTCTTAAAGAGACATATTTCAAACTTTCAGAGTCTCAGGAATATGAAATTTTGAGTTTTTAAACTAAATCATTTATTTTTACGTAGAACTAAAATATTAAATTCATATTATTCTTTGTATTGTTTATTTTAACGTTTGATGAAAAATGGATATATTTTTCACATTACTATTCACATACTATTTCACATTACTTTTTATGTATTATTAAAAGATATAGTTTGGTCATTTCTTATTCTTGTGCAAGTACTCTATTTTGATGGGAATTACTAAGAGTACAATATTTTTTAAATCGCTGAAATAAGTCTATAATGTCTTTCATATTAGGTTGAAGGAAATACAATTAAGAAAAAAATAACCCTGGATAAGCAAAAGAAAAATGGGGAGAAATAATATGTATGTAATACATTAGTCAATTGAGCTTAAAATGTTGGTATGTTTTTTATCTGGCTAGTAATAAGTATGTGTGCGTGTGTGTGTGTGTGTGTGTGTGTGTGTGTCCCTCAGAGGTGACTGACTCTGAAAACACTTGGAAAAATAAAAACCAATGACCATTTAAATTTGCAGATGTACTTCAAGAAAAGTTAAAGTAACAGAAATTACAGATAATTTGTCCTAATATTTGGAAGTACTACTAACGTGCTTCTTATTGATTCTTATGTATCAAGCAATGAAAATTAACCAAGTAGAATTAATTTTCCTAATAAAAATATGGAGAAGCTACATGGCTGAGGGAAGCAATTTCATATTCCTGAGGCTCTGAAAGTTTGAAATATTTTATCAGTTAAAATGAAACAGTGATGAACAATGCAGGCACCTTTTCCAGGAAATGTACATGTTTTTGCAAGGTCTAGCTTCTAAATTCTTAGTAATTTTGTCTTATTTATATCTCCTTTATAAAAGAAAAATTATATTTCAACTAAGGAGAATAACTAAATAATAATGAAAATATTTGTATGGTCATATAGAATATGGCTACTGCTGGTAAAAGTGTTTCAATTAATGGTGGCACATTTAGTAAGGGAATTTATTGCTCCAATTTTTATATTTGTTCAACTTGCTTAAAATTCTATTTATTCAGTACAAAACCTACAGTAGCTAAGCCCCTTGGCTCTTACTGAGGCCTGGTTTGGGGGAGAGTTGCAGTTAATCTGTATTGGTTTTCAACTAGCTATGTAAGGGAAGAGATTTTCTTAATGTAAGATTACCTAACTCTTGAGCTCTGTTTCAGAGCTTCTGAGAAAGATCTACTAATGAGTTACTTGTCAATGACAATAAATTCTAGCTTTTGTAATACAAATGTCTTACTCTTCCTTACTCTTTTACATCTCTCATTATTATCATTCCCAAAACTGTAATCATAATTGTGGTTATAAGTAATCCTATGCTTATACTCTTCTATTTTCCTAAGCCTCCTCATTCCTGAAAATTTTCTCATATTTCTCATTTCAAAACAGAACAGTTAGCTCTCTCTGAATCTCCAGACTAGGTTAGCTATTTCTACTGAGTTCTCTAAAACTGCCTATACTTTTATAGCCTCTTTTTGTTGTTTGCATATGAGCTAGGAAGAGTCCTTTCTCCTGTCAGAGCACGCTCTATACACTCTTTAGATCTTTCTCAAGAAATGGGGTCCTTTTGTTAGTCTGGCTTTCTCTTGCATTATCAAGTGTCTTATTTTCTGAGTACTGCCAGTTAGCATATAAACAGAGTATAATATCTTACAGAATATCTTGTATTGATATCATTAAAAATTCCTTTATTTCTTATTTGTTTTATCAACTATTATATATTTTGTAGATATACAGAGTACACATTTATATATTAAATTTTCCATTCTCCTCTTCTGAATTGTTTTATACTTGTGATGTTTACACATCTTTACCTTCCATTCACTCTTTAATCTTGTCCTGATTTCTAAACCCACATTTAGGTAAACTTTATCTCAACCCAAAGCAAGCAGGTCCTGCCCCAGATTAATGGTCCAATAATTTGCATCTCTATTAATGAGTGAGAAGCTCAGGCTAATGTGTCAGCTTCATTCAAGAAGCCTGGTTCCTTCCATTTTAAATGTGGAGAACTCAGACTGTGAACGAAATGCCAATATTCTTACAACTGATGAAAATTGGTATTTTGTGATATTCTTAGACTTAAGATGTAAACTGTACAGGCTTTTTTCCTAGTATATAATCAGCTTTAAATAACCTCAGATTATGTGAGGAGAGCTTTGGCCTCCAGTTATCAAAGCTACAGATGTGGTCTGGAACATTTCTAAGTGAATTAACTAGGATCATGAGCTCTATGACTAGACGTGGTTGAAGTTGACTATAAATGAAGTCTTGTTCCCTAATACTACAGATTATGGTTCCATTGTTAAACAACCTTGTATTCCTAAATCCTTAAAAAACAGAGGGCAATTTTATTTTTTCATGCATTCACATTGTTGCATTCATAAACTGCTTCAAATTTGGATGGCATTGCTAACCCACTCGGCTGCCTTCTTGAGATCAGTACAGAATGCCTCTCTTTTCTACTGTCTTCATTTAAGCACCTTTAAAACGTTTATGTATTACTCCACAGCAACAGCAATGGTAGACATCATCCTCTACATCAGAGATTATAACCCTGAACATCAGGGCAGAAGAGCAGACCAAAATTATGCATTTGGAGCTGCCGCAGAGGAATCATTTTAAATTCTATAAATGTAGAACTACCTCCTCTGTCAGTGACTGCCATGTAAGCAAAGTAAACACAAGGCATATAATAGTGTTTATTTCAGCTTTCATAGATGCCATTAGCAAAACTAAATTCACATTCATATTTATTTCATTCTTTTCCTTAAAATAGACATAAAATCACAAAAATTAGAAAGACCACAACTTGCTTTATTTTTAAATCCAAAAAATGAAATCGTGGCATTTTAAATGTATGTCTATCACAATCCCATAATTTAGAAATAGATTGACAACATATATTTCCCTTACATCTTTCCTCAGAGATGCAATTACTTTACACCTCAAAGATGTAACATTATTTTTCCAGTAATGTTAAAATTATGCTTAGAAAGTAATAATTTATTTTAAATAAAGGGTCTGATACAGCCTCTAACTTCCAACAGAATGTATAAATTCCAATAGAATGTATAAAGTCAGAGAAAAAGAAAAAAACACATAATGCAATCTTTGGTTGATACATATACTTTTGCATCTATCTGGAAGGAAGAAATTTACTTATTACAAGAACAGTGGAACTTGACTGAGAGAAGCAATTGATCACTCATGGTGTTATATGGCATGGCGTAAAGCAAACATCCTAGCATCAAAGTAGATTAGGAGAATCATTTGTCAGTCTGCATTTTCTATAGCCTTGTGGTAAAATCTTAAGGGCTGTCCTTCTTCCAGTATTGGTGCTGCATTTTTAAGTAGCCATAGCTATATGCATCCTCTTTGCCATCAGAACTTTGGCTATAACAGGCTGGAGGATAGAATATCTTAATAATTAATACCTGGTGTAAAATTAATATGGGGTGTATTGGAAGAGTGAAGGCAGGGAACTAACAATAAAGTATTGAACACAGGTAGTAAAACTCCCGTAATTAAAGCACAAACAACCTGGGAAAAGAGTTCTGAGAGAAAAATGGGGATTGCAATGGTTTATGTTCTTGATTTCCTTTCAAATACCAAAGTCAAGCCACAGTGTTAAAGACATCCTCATCTAAAGTTAACAGAAGCAAACTAAATAAATTCAAACACTGAATGTTGGGTTGACAACTATAGACAACACTATTCAGGCAAGAGGGGTGGGTACAACCTGCACAGAGTGGACAGAGCAGGGCCAAAGGAAACTACCCACCTGTCTACAAGCAGTCATTAAAACACATTAGAATTCTACTCATTTTGTGAAGACATAACAGAAAAAGAGCCAAACAAAATACCATATGATACACAGAAGAAAATTTTATACTAAAACCTCAGATTTAGAGCAGGAATCCTTAAAGTTTTTTTTTTCTCAAATTAAATAGAAGAAAGTTAAAGAAATTATTTATTATCCTAATAGGAAAAAATGATTTGTTTTGTTTTGTTTTATGGAACTGCAGCAGGTCATCATCAAAAAGTCTACAGATAAGGAATGCTGGAGAGGGTGTGGAGAAAAAGGAACCCTCCTACACTGTTGGTGGGAATGTAAACTGGTGCAGCCACTATGGAGAACAGTATGGAGGTTCCTTAAAAAACTAAAAACAGATCCTGTAATCCCATTCCTGGGCATATATCCAGAGAAAACCATAATTCAAAAAGATACATGCACCCCAATGTTCACTGCAACACTATTTACAATAGCCAAGACATGGAAGCAACCTAAATGTCCAACGACAGGTAAATGGATAAAGAAGATGTGGTATATATATATATATATATATATATATATACACACACATACACACACACACATATATATATATATATATATATACATATATATATGTATATATATGGTGAAATATTATTACTCAGCCATAAAAGAGAACGGAATAATGCCATTTGCAGTAACATGGATCGACCTAGAGATTATCAAAATAAGTGAAGTAAGCCAGAGAAAGACTAATATCATACGATATTGCTTATATGTGGAATCTAAAAAAAAAATGATACACATGAACTTATATACAAAACAGAAACAGGCTCACAGACATAGAAAACAAACTTATGTTTACTTAAGGGGAAAGGGAAGGGGAGGGATAAATTAGGAGTTTGGGATTAACATATACACACTACTATATATAAAATAGATAACCAACAAGTACCTACTGAATAGCACAGGAAACTATAATCAGTATTTTTTAATAACCTATAAGGGAAAAGAATCTGAAAAAGAATATATATATAACTGAACCACTTCGCTTTACACCTGAAACAAACACAACATTGTAAATCAATTACTTCAATTAAAAAAAAGAAACCACAACGGAATGGAATGGTAAAGATAAAAGGGAGAAGTGAATAGAAAATACCACAGGATAAAGTGTCATGAGAGATAAATATGATGAAGAAATTTATAAAGCAACAGCATATTTTCAGTACATAAGAAGAAATTTAAAAAGAGAATTTTTGGAAGAAAACCCAATCAGTGATATGTAGAGCAAATGTAATAAGATGTTCTAACATGTAGAGTAGAATAGAGGAGTCACAAAGGATGCAGTAAAAGATGAGAGATACGAAGGACAGAGAACGGATGCTTAGCCTGTGAAAATCAAGTTGTTCTGTAGAAATACATTATAAAATTAGGATATTAACAATATTCAAAACAATGGTCAGAAACATTGAACATAAAGTATGAGTATTTACATTTAAAAGTTTACCAAAATAAATAAATTTAAATATATTCATTCATAATCATTCTTAATTCAGAAAATGCCTGGAGAAATTTATAACGACTCTTACTTGCATAGTCCTTTTCCAGGATATAGTATACAATAAATGTTACCTTGATTTATTCTGGTTTTTAGATTATAAATGAAAGATAAAATATAATTCAAACATACAGACAGAAAAGATAGTTTAAGCTTCAAATAAACCTTTAGAAGACTAGTCTCCTATTTATTTAACAATAAACAGCATAAGATCTAATAAAAAACAGTAACTATAAAAACTATAGTAACTCAAGTTTTCTATTTGGTGTAAAGATGGGAGTTTTAAATACAGTATGCTTCAAGAGAATAGACAAGCTACTACTGAAAAAAATATTTGAAGATGTACTGCAGCCAATGAGAAATGAATCATACTGTACAATATAAGATACAAGTTTAATAAAGGATAATGAGCATTAACATCTGTTAAACATTATTAAACATAATTGGCTACACCAGCAACGGAAATGTTTATTAAAATAATCATACAACCTAAAACAACTCACTAACTGTAAGCCAAGGAAATAAAATAAGTAGATTCTATTAAGGATATTTCAAAATAGGGAATTCTCCAGGGAGAAATCATAGTGTATATTTTTTTCCTAACTTGCAGAGGATAAAATCAAAATATATAATTTTATCATTCAATCTAAATATCACATAAAAAGTTTTTACTTGAAATTTATTTCATAAATGGTAAATAAGGTAAAAATGTAAAAAATATTGAGAGAACCCAAGCAAAATGTGAAACTTTCCAACCTTGGCTCCATGAATCCCCCACTCCCAGACTCTGCATGAAAGGCAACCATCATTAAGGATGATTCTGAGTGAATATTTTTTAGTACTATGTATAGAGAAAGTAGAAAACCCGGCTTTAATTGACCTAAACAAAAAAGAGAAATTTCTGACTAATACAACTAAAAATTCCAGATGATATTCTGGAGCTTCAAGTGAGGTTTGATTAAATGCCTCCAAAAACTGTCAGTAACTTAATTTCTCTCTGTCTCTATGCTCTTCTACTGTATCATCAAAATCCAGGGAACACACAGGGTCCTTGAGCAGATTTAGGCTTTTCCTTAGTCATAATAACTGTTGCAGTTGCAGACCTCACCTCCAAACTCCTTGATTTCATACATAAAGGAAGCTGTTTTTCCTAGGTCCAGAGAAGAAAGTGGACTCTTTTTATTTTTGTTTTTTGGTTTCTAGTATCTGCAGAAGTCTTGTTTCCCAAATGATTCTTTAGATCAGGTGCATGTATCAAAACAAATGGTAAAGAGGGAGTAAAATTCACTAACTGGTATCAAGTATAGAGAACATGTGTCACAATTTGCTGAGACAGTTGTGAAGTTTGCTGGGAGAGATATGGCTTATGCTTTTTAATATGCATAACTATTAATAGTGCCCCACTCATTATGAAACATGTCCAAGTTTTGATCATAAGTTCATGGACATTTGACTTAAATCGTGAAAGGCTCACCCTTGGAACAAAACCAAAACCAAGACCAAAACATAGGACTGGGAAATTTGTCAGAGTGCTAGAAAGTCAGCCAGCAGTACATCCTATACAATTTCCACTTACAGCCCTCTTTCCTATGAATTTAAGAACAGACAGATATACATACACATCTTTTAAAATGAATGGCACCATATTATGTATTGGACTACAATTACTATTAATATTTAATAACATGTCTTCAAGATTTTTCCATGTTAATACATTTGGCTTGATTTCATTTCTTCTTAACAGCTACATAGTACTACTTACAATGGTTATATCAAATTTATTTAACCTTTTCTCTATTAATGGTTATTTGTTTTCTTATTTGATTTTTAAAACAATGAAGCAAAGCTCAATTGTATTCATGCATTTTTGTGCTCATATGCACGTATTTTTGCAAAACAGAATCACAGAAATAGAAATGAGGAGTCAAAGGGCAGACAAGCATAGTGTTGCCTTCCCAAAAGATTTCACAAATTTATATGTCTACAAAACGTGAGGGAGGTTACAATTTCATACCCTCACCAACATTTGATGCTATCAATCATTTTAATAGTTCTTAATCAGTGGGTAAAAATCTGTATTTATTAAATGTATTTTTCATTATTAGTAGTAAGTTTAAGCACTATTAAAATATTGTGGAATGATTATATATTTTATATTCTTGTATGATTATATACTTGTGCTGGAGTGTGCGCCTGTGAATGAGTACAAACTTGGAATAAAATTCAGCAAAATATTACCGGTAACTACTAGGTAGAATGATTGAATGATTAAAATTCTTAGTACAGTTCTTTTGACACCTATGAAATTACTATGTATGATTTTATAATAAAAAGAGAGAAGGCAATGTTTTCTTTAATATTCATTGTAGGATAGTGATAATAGAAATATCCAAGCACTATAAATATTTATATACAATAAATTATATTTCCAAATAGATATTTCATATCGTTAAAAATACACGGAATGGCATAAAGCATATTTCATTGCTAAATGCCTATGCCAAGTCATCTATGTAAATTTCTTCTATTAATTTGGCATTTAAAAATAATATCATTGTATCTAGTTTAATAAAGATATTAAAGTGTGCGATTTGGAGTAAACATGGACTTAAGTTTCTGTTTGGCTCTACCATTTTGTAGCCAGTTGTTCTTGAACAATTTAACATTTCAAATTCTGAGCATCTTCTGTTTTATAACAGTGATAAATATATCATTCTTCAAAGGAATAATATGAGAACAAAATGAAGTTACAAGGAAGAGCACGGCACTCAGATAACGTTGGTTTATTATTTTTTAAGTGTAAGTATTTCTTTATTTTTGTTGTTATTAATACTATCATTACCATTGTATTTTTTAGAAGACTACTGATCTCTGTTGATTCATTTTTTTCCCCCTCATCTTTCAAATGAATCAAGTAACTTTAAAGATCTAGCCCCCTAGATGAGAAGAATTCCTATTTTCCTAATCAGAAATAAAATGAAAACAATAATTTCTCTAATGATTTGTTATTTATATTCATTTATACGTACTGCAGCTTAACTGTAATTTCCTGAATGCTATAGCAAGGGGGATTAGGAGTGATTTATAACACTACCCAAAAAGAAAGAAGTTAATTGCAGTAGCATAAGTGGCAGACCTTTTGCTGAGTATTTCGGAGGAAAGCAAATTTAGCGTTAGGGCTTATGAAATTTCTATCCTCAGATTTTTTTGAGCAAGGTCAAAATCAGACTTACATATACCTCACATAACGCCACCCAACACGGCACAGAAGCATTTTTCAGCTACTTTTTTTTCCAAAAATATTTTTCTAAAAATAACTATAGCGTATTAGTATTTGTATTTTGTTCACGTTCTCTATATTATTGTATCCTTAGAGGCAATGAGACTCGGTACGCCAGAATGTACAGAGGTTGACATGGCAAGCTCGAGAGCTGGAATGTTTCATATGCAAATGCGCCCAGCCAATACACTATCCTGAGTTGATTGTGTATTGTTTATTTCACTACAGCTTCTCTGTCTCCCATTTAACTTGTACTCTAGTGAATAGCATGAGCACCGATACCAAAAAGAGGGGCAAATGTGATACCACTGGACCTTCCACACAGAAACAAGGGAAAGTATCATGCTGTCAGATAAAGTGCAAGGTTTTTGGCTGCTCAAGACACCTAGGGGAACAGGTGTAAGTAATCAGAGGGTAAACATCAGCTGGTGATCAAAGATTAATTGATGGAACCCCTTTGGTAATTTGAAGGTCTTAAGAAATGTTAAAGTTACC
Source organism: Eschrichtius robustus (assembly GCF_028021215.1). Lineage (NCBI taxonomy): Eukaryota > Metazoa > Chordata > Mammalia > Artiodactyla > Eschrichtiidae > Eschrichtius > Eschrichtius robustus. The sequence continues at coordinate 62,480,566 of NC_090840.1, read as the reverse complement.
AGAGATGTCTAAAATGTGTATGATGAGAAGCTGGAAGAAACAATTGCCAGAAGCTCAATGTGGCTTTAGAAACATTGAAGAGGTGGGAAAAATCCAAATCCTCTCCATGGGGACCATGAATGATGACCCACAGAGTCAGTGCAGGTTCCCATTTCCAACCACACATCCACTGCTCTAAATGATGTATATTCTGGTAATTAAGATTCTGGTACAAGGAAGAAACATTCTGTCTCTGCCCAAGATGGGTAAAAGAACTGCAGAGCAAATGTAGAAAAGAATCTGAGTTTGGAAAATCTAAATATTGGAATCTAGCCCTAACCAATACAGTAATACTTATCTTAGTCATCATCTATTTTGAAGTTGTTTCAACATTATCCTTGTGAGGGCAGAAACACAAATATATATATATATGAAATCCATAATTTATAAAATATAATTCATTGTACATAATTATGTTTAAATTGACAATATAGGTAAATGCATAGTTTCTATTTAGTATTATAGGTTTAGTCATTTTCAATGAGACATTTATTTGTTTCATAACATTTCAATTTAAAGAATGCCTTGAAAATTTTTTTAAATAAAATATCTTTTGATAAAGATTGCAGTGTCTAGAGTAGAAAAAATTGTAAGCACTAGTAAACTTCCTCTGCAATTCAGAAAGTTATTACAACAAGGCTTACTTTTTATTTGGGTAGGTACCTGCTACATGTCATAAGAATTTCATGGAATTATAGGAAATCTCTCTTTACCCTCAATTCTGGATATCTCAAAATTTTACAGCTATGGAGATTTTTATTTCACCATTTCTGCCCCGTATATTACAGACCTGAATCCTTTTCTAAAATTTTCAGGCTGTGGGTAGAGTCTTGTGTGGAAAACATATCAGTTCCATTTTCATGTATGCTTCTTGCTTAAACTTATTAACTATGTATTATCTCAGTAGTATTTAAACTTAAAAGTAAAATAGCATTGAATCATAAAAGGGACATTTTGGCAAAACTCTAGAAAGAGTGAGAAGAGTAGTGGTTACCAGGAATTGGGACTGGGGCAGAAGAGGGGATGGACATGTGGAGCTTAGGAAATTTTTAAGGCAGTGAAATTATTTATATGCTACTATAAGGGTAGATGAACGATAAAACCCATAGAACTATACAACACAGCAAATGAATTCTAATGCAAACTCTGGACTTTAATTATAAATAACATATTAATATTGTTTCATCATTTGTAAGAAAAGTACCGAACCAATGCAAGTCATCAATAACAAGGAAAACCGTGAAGAGTGTGCGAGAGGTTGTACATAAGAACTCTGCATTTTCTATCCAGTGTGTCTGTAAATCTGAACTTGCTCTAAGAAATAAAGTCTGTTAATAAGTCTGTTATTCTTTTTTAGAAGAAGTGGGGCTTTTTTCCACTCATAACAGGACTAACCATTCAGCTAGGGATTCTATTCACAAAACCCAACAGATGGTGATTCAAGCGCAGCTTAGAAACACGAAGTGAAGGAGCTCACTCCCTCTAGGAATTGACTAATTTACTTTCCCACATATGTGATCATTTGTACTTCATTTTTTCCCCCTCTCCTCATTAGTATTGTGCATATACTTAAGCTTCTGGAAAGTTCCCTTTGAACTAAATAGTGAAGCAATATATAATGCAATGTGTGACCTTCTTACAGGCACACACTCCACTTAGACTATGTAAATGTGCCCTTTCTCAAATTTTCCCTAAGCAGAAATTATAAAAGTGCTTACGTTGCAGAGTGATCCTTTGCATTCAAAATAAATAGATTTTAGATGTTAAGAAAGAAATTACTTAAGTAGATAGGTGCTAAAGGTTTGTATGCTAGAAATCAGGTTTGGCATTTGATACATGTGGTAAAGTTGAAGCACAAGAATATAGCAATTTTAGTAGAAAGATGCATTGCACTGAATATTTCACCTTAAGACCATATTCTATTATTGAAACTATTGTTTTATCATTGACTGAAAAAAATCAAGAAGAAATAGTCACCACTATGACGTGAATAATCTCTCCTAGGATTGTAGCACATTTATAAATCCAGACTTTGGATGCTATGTTATTTTATTTTTGGCCAACTGACTAACTTCATCTCTACCCAAAATCTATTGTCATACTCAATAATACTTTAGCTACTTAGGAAAGAGCATTAGTTCTTTCAGGCCTCCAATGAATATTTCACTTTCTTTGTTCATATCAAAATCTACTATTCTTTCATTTATTATTTTATTAATTATACCTCTATCTCTTCCAGATTCAAGAAAATTATATTTTTAAAGATCATATTTCTGGAATTACTTCAAACTTGAGCTTAACTTTTCAGTTAAAGCTTTAACTTTAAAGTTTAACTTTTGTCCTTTATAACTGATATAAAGGACACAAGGACATGTGTTTAGATGTGTTGAAAGAAAATATTAGTTCTATTTTATTAGATTCTAAATCAGTGAGATCATAAAGCAAACTACAGCATGCTTTGCTTTTAAATGGATTCAAAACATATCTGTTTTTCTCTTGCGATATCATGGAAGGATAATGGGAATGAAATTTATTTTTAAATATAGGAGTTATACTTGAATATCATTAAATAAAAATAGAAGTGAAATATGTAATGCTCAGCAATTTTAAGATTAGGATATATGTAATTTTATAAAGATATAAAGCTTTGAATTAAGATATTAATTTCAAAGCCTTCTTAGTTTGAAACTACTTCTGTGGGCTTTCTTTAATTATTCAATGTTTAGTTTCTCAGTTTATCTTTTTAATTCTTTATCACTTACACCCGTCAAGCTATAGAAAAACGCATTACTATATAAGATTAATTACTATCCATGCCCTTTGTAACAAAAAATCAGTTAAATATATTTTTTTCTATCTGTATGTGAGAAATTTTCATAGACTTCTTAAGCTAAATCAGATTCTAGAGCCCAGGTTTCAAGTAACTCTCAAAGGCATGAATTTGGATCCTGGGGCAAGATGTGGAATAAAGTAGGTCTATAAGGGTTAAAAATGTGTTATAAGTTAGGGAACTGGGATATTTTCCTTCCAATGTTAGTACCTCATTGTCTTCTAATACATACAAGTCTTATTTCACTGACATTTATTTAGTGTGAGATGTAAGAAAGTAAGCTATTGAACATTTTTTCTTATGCGTTAGCAACAGATATAAAATATACATTTATAAACATACATTGACTATATAATAAATAAATAATGTGTTATAATAGATAAAGAAATAAAAAGATCCTGAGTAACACATTCTTATAAATTACTGAAAATCAAAGATTAAGGAAACATTGTTTAATGTGAAACTTACCAGTGAAAGGAGGGAAATATTGTTGACTCTGACTTCTTCAAGGCAGCAGTCAAACCTAGAAAAAAATGGAATAATTGTCAGACTTTGAAAGAATAATGCAACGCAGGAATTACACCTAGTCAAATTTTCATTCAAGTAAAAGGCAAAATCAAGACATTTTCAAACATCACAGCAATCCCCAAGATATAACCACTTTGAGCATATTTATGAAGAAATTACTGAATCCTAAAACCCAGTTAAACAAGGGATGAATTAAAACAAACAAAAACAAAACAAATACCACCACAGCTATAGTAAAATTATGTCACAGGAAATTATGGTAGGTAAACAATTAATCTAAATATTGGAATTTGACCAAACAATTTGGGCAAATTTTAAAATAAATGTGGACTATTTTAAAATAAATGTGCTATAAATATGGGAAATTGTACTCAGGTGAGAGAGGTATGAATGCATATAAGAAAGATGTTCTCATTTATAACTGAATAATTGGAGTTTCTTTTAAAGGAACACCTATTTAGTACAAAAATTAAGCAATGCAATAATTCCAATCTTCCCCATAATTTTCAATAAATCTTTTAAGACTAATATGTTTTTTGATTGATAGACTTTTAATTTCAGTTAATTGTTTTATTTCCATTTTCTTTTTTCTTAGTTTGAGAAAAAGAGAGTTCATTATTTTTATTTAAAATGCCATATCTATATGGGCAGTTTTACCCCATATTACTTTTAATTCCCAAAAAGAACAAATCAAAGATGGAATTATTTAATAATGTGCCTTGAAAGATGCTTAAAATCAAATCCAGTTCAATGCACTCAGTTTTTCAGATGAAGACTTCGAGGGGCAGGAGGAGCCACAGGCTGAGAAACATCTCTGTTAGCTCTAAGCTGTGCTGTCTTGTGCAAGGGGTGATGGTTTTGGCAAGCTTAATATGGCCCGCTATTTTTAAGAATTTAAGAAGAAATCAGAAGAAAGTGTCCAAGATATCATCGTAAGAAGACCCTGAGCTCACCTCCACCCATGGACACACCAAAACTGCAACCATTTACAGAGCAACTATTGATTAGACTGTAAGACTAGCACAAAAGTTCTACAACTAAAGCTATAAAGAAGGAACCACAAGGAGACAGGTCGGAGAGGTGGAGACGTGGTATTCTCAAGACTCATATTCCTGAGTGGGCAACCCACCAATGGGAGGATAATTATAATTGCAGAGGTTCTTCCCAAAGAGTAAGGGGTCCAAGACCCACACTGGGCTTTCCAGTGTGGGAGTCCTGCACTGGGAAAATGAGCCTGGGGAGGCAGGAGGAAGCTTGAACTCACCCTGGGGACATAGACATGGGCAACAGTCATTTTTGGAAGCTCAGTCTACCATGCAGACAGTGGCGTTGGCAAGCACCAGTTTGAAATTATCCCTCTAGCTTATTAATCCTGAAATCTGGCCCCCACCTACCACCTGTTGATACCAGTACAGAGACTCCTCAGGTCAAGAAAATAGCTGGGCAGAGACACTGCCCAACACACCAGCAGGCCTGCTTCTTTAAGTTTTCCTGAGCCCACAGCTGCCTCAGGACCTGGCTGTGTCCACCAGAGAGCCCAGGTACTGGCCCCACAAACCACTGTGCCAGCAGTAGTCCCAGGACACCCAGCCTTGCAGCCAGAGACCCTGGGATCCAGCTCCACCCATCAGTGGGCAGGCACTAGACCTGGGACCAGCCTCACCTATCAGTGGGCAGGTACCAAAAATCTAGTAGAGCTCATCAATAAATTCAGTAAAGTTGAAGGATAGAAGATTAATATACAGGAATCTGTTGCATTTCTATACACTAACAATACACTAGCAAGAACAGAAATTAAGGAACAATCCCATTTACAATCACATCAAAAAGAATATAAAACCTAGGGCGAATCTAAGTAAGGGGTTAAAAATTCTGTACTCAGAAAACCATAAGACACTGATGAAAGAAATTTAAAAAGACTCAAACAGATGGAGGGATATACCATGTTCATGGATTGCAAGAATATTGTTAAAATGATGATACAACTCAAGGGAATCTACAGACTGAATACAATCCGTATCAAAATACCAATGGCATTTTTTATAGAACTAGAACAAATATTTTAAAAATTTGTGTGGAAACAGAAAAGACACTGAATAGCCAAAACAATCTTGAGAAGGAAGAATAAAGCTGGAAGTATCATGCACCCTGATTTCAAAATATACTGCAAAGCTGCAGTCATCAAAACATTATGGTACTGGCACAAAAACATATATGTTGATCAATGTAACAGAATAGAGAGTCCAGAAATAAACCCACATACTTAAGGCCAGTCAATCTATGACAAAGGAGGCAAGAATACACAATGCGGAAAAGACAGCTCTTCAATAAATGGTGCTGGAAAAACTGGACAGCTACATGCAAAAGAATCAAACTGGACTACTCTCTCATACCATGCACAAAAATAAATTCCAAAATGGATTAAAGACTTAAATGTAAGATCTGAAACCTTAAAGCTTCTAGAAGAAAACATAGGAAGTACACACTTTGACTTCAGTATTAATAATATATTTTGGGGTATGTCTCCTCAGGCAAGGAAACAAAAGCAAAAATAAACAAATAGACTACATCAAACTAAAAAGATTTGGCACAGCAAAGCAAACGATCAAAAAAATGAAAAGACCACCTATTGAATGGGAGAAGATATTTGCAAAGGATATATCTGATAAGGGGTTAATACCCAAAATATACAAAGAACTCATATCATTCAACATCCCAAAAATAAGCAACAATTTAAAAAATGGGAAGAATATCTGAATAGACATTTTTCCAAAGAAGATACACAGATGACCAACAGACACATAAAATGATGCTCAATATCTCTAATCATCAGGGAAATGCAAATCAAAACCACAATGAGAAATCAGCTTACATCGGGCAGAATGGCTGTTATCAAAAAGACAACAAATAACAAGTGCTGATGAGGATGTGGAAAAAAGGGAACCCTTGTACACTGTTGGTGGGAATATAAATTGGTATAGCCACTATGGCAAACATCATGGAGATTCCTCAAAATATTAAAAATAGAACTACCATATGATCCAGCAATTCTACTCCTGGGCATTTATCTGAAGAAAACAAAACACTAATTAGAAAAGATATACGCATCCCTATCCTCACTGAAGCACTATTTACAATAGTCCAGATATGAAAGCAACCTAAGAGCTCATTAATAGGTGAATGGATAATGAAAGATTACTCAGCCATAAAAAAGAATGAAATCTTGCCATTTGTGAAACATGGATGGAACTAGAGGATATTATGCTAAGTGAAATAAGTCAGACAGAGAAAGACAAGTACTGTATGATTTCACTTATATGTGGAAGCTAAAAAAAACAAAACAAATGAACAAACATAACAAAACAGAAATAGAGATATAGACACAGAAAACAAACACGGTTTCTAGAGGGAATGGGCTAGGGGGAAGAAAGAAATAGATGAGGGAGATTAAGAGGTATAAACTTCCCGTTGCAGAACAAATGAGTCACAGGTATGAAATGGACAGTGTGGGGAACATAGTCAGTAACTATATAATACCTCTGTAGGTTGACATCATAACTCGACTTATTGTGGTGATCAATTTGAAATGTACAGAAACACTGAATCACTATGTTATGTTTCAGGAACTAATCTAGTGTTATAGGTCAATTATACTTCAAAAGCAAGTAACTAAACAAACAAACTCATAGAAAATGAGATTGGTTTGATGGTTACCAGAGATAGGGAGTTGGGGGAGGGGGAATTGGATGAAGGCAATCAAAGGGTATACACAACCAGTTATAAGATAAATAAGTACTGGGGATGTAACACTGTTGTATGTTACATATGAAAGTTGTTAAGAGAGTAAATCCCATGAGTTCTCATCACAAGAAAAATTTTTTTTATTTCTTTAATTTTGTAGCTATATCAGATGACATCACTAAACTTGTGTTCATCACTTCATGATATATGTAAGTCAAATCATTAGGCTGTACACCTTAATCTTATACAGTGCTGTATGTCATTATATCAATAAAACTGGAGGAAGAAAAAAAGAAGAAATCAGGAAAAATTAAAATAGCATGTCTAATCTAATTTTATTGTAATCATAATAAAATAGATTTTCTCATTATCTCTTTATTTATCCTATCTCATCTTTTAAAGTGAAACCTAGAAAAAATTTTGCTGAATAGCAAAATCAGCAATTTGGGATGGTGTTATTTGGAATTATTTGCAGATGTTTAAAATTTTTATATTGCTTCCACTTTTTAATATAAAGAACAAAATGGTTTAAATTTAAATTAAGGAGGCTTTTTGGCTTAAAAAATAACTTGAATTAGTAAACCCACTCTAATAGTCTCTAGTAATTAAGTAGTATAATATGGAATAAATTCTCGATAATTTGTAAAAAGCTTCCAAGAAGTAATTTATGAAAAAGGATGTTGGTTGGAAACATTGGGAGTTCCTCAGGTGAAATCCAAAACTGGCCCTAATACACGGAGGATAAGGAGAGACCACAGAAACAGACAGACCACACCATATTGGTAGGTGGCAGTTTCAGTATGCAAGGGGACTTACAGAGGAGGCTTGTCTTGGATGACCACAACATGAGTAGATATACACACCCACACTCTAGACCTTAAAAGTTTATATATAGAGGCTTTAACTGGGTGGAATCACACATTCAGTCCAGATGGTTTCAACAACACACTCTCTCAACGCTGTATCTTGTAATGGCTCCTACTATGGGAATGGTGGACAGAGCATACATTTCAAGGATAGGGGGGTGGTAGGAGCCTCTGATTGCCCTGGGCCAGCTCTTGGGTCAACCAGTGGTCACGTCTCCTCAATGATCTCCAAGAAATGAGCAGTCACAATTTTAAAACATTTTACACTTTCTTAAGACTCGATGTTTATTCAAGTTTTCTAATTCAACTTTAATCATATTTTGTGATGCATAAATAAATGAATAATTTTCTATGCTGTGAAGCCTTCAAATGTGATACCCTATTTAGTTTCTAATGATTAATTTATTCTGGATTGAATTATGTGCCTGTTCTAAATTACAATGTGTATTTTGTTGTCTATCTTTATATCCTTATTAATATTGTCAGGTATTTGTCCATCTTCTTAGTATTTTTGAAATACTCTTTTTTACATGTTATTTTTTTCTGTTTTCCAATTAGTTATTTTTACTGAATTTTGAACTCTTCTTATTACTTTATTTATATTCATTTTTATTATTTATATAGTTTACTAAGTTATAGCTATTTACCTTTTTGTTTCCCAAAGATAAATGTATATGAGGTTAGGAATTTCTCTTGCGAAAAGCATCTCATTGAAAGCTGAGGTTGTTACTTATGATGGTCTCATAGGCACTGTGTTTATAACGTATTCTATTTTATATTTGATCAAGCAATTATTTAAGATAGTGTTGAAATAACTGAGTTGATGAAATTATGGAAAGAATTGAGTTTAAACATTATTTAACTTATCAAATAGTAAATTAATATCTCATACAAAAAAGTTTAATTTTGAAAACAGATAAACCTCATTGGTTATCTTTGAAGAATATTTGAGAATTAATATTTATTTGTAAAGCCAGTAAATAAATAGAAAGAATTAAGAATTTATTCTGCATTTCCTAGAGGAAATTACCACACTATTCAACTAATGAGAGAAAATTTCTCATTATAGGACAATCCCAACTAGTAAAACTAAAACACAAAATTTAGAATTCATATATCCTTGATTTACAATCTTTTAAATGAATCTGGACAATAATTACCAATGTCTCCTAATATTACAAAGACACTTCCTGGCATCATAGGGCTCTGGATGGAAGTATGTGCCACCACCTATGATTTACTATTGTCTAATAGTAAGTACAATTTTGATGAATCTTCCTAATTATAAGTAATACAAGGGAGTAAATGTGTTAAAGGATACCAAATGCATATAATAAACAGAAACCAGATCATAGGAAACTCCATTAGAAAATGATATATCAATTTTCAACAGCTACATTTTAAGAATTAAAAAAAAAAAACAGGACAACACGTTTAGAAAGAAGAAAGAAGGATCTATTGATTTAAAGAGACTCAAGACATATCATCTAATTTGGAACTGGATTCAAACAAAGTATAAAGGGAAGTATGAGATGATTAGGTACACTCATCACTTGACACTTGATAAATGATATAAATGATGTTAGATATACGATGATATTAAGGGGTTATTATTGATTTTTAAAATATGATAGTGATATTGTTGCTTATGTTTTAAAAAAAACTTACCATTTGGAGATATGTACTAAAATATTTACATATAAAATAACATATCTGGAATTTACTTCAATATAATAAAGAAATCTGGGAAAGACCTTGGTGGGATAGATTTCCATAAATTGATGGATACTTAGATGTAAATTTATAATACTATTTTCTCTACTATGAAGTTTCAATTTTTTCATTATAAAAATTACAAAAGAAAAGAAAAGAAAAGGTAGATGGGGATAGGTGATATATAAATGTCTGTTAAGTTCTTGGTTTAAGGTCTTACACATAGAAACCACTGAGAAAAGAACAAATAAGTCAACTAATTTGAAACTATTAAATAATAGTTAGAAAATATGATTTGTGAAAACTAGATATTTTTAAATTTTCTCTGTGACTTGGTTTTTTTATATATATCTTATAAGCCCCTTGAACTTTAGAAAATAATTTTACCTCCTCTGTAGAATATATTACTCTATTATTTGTATTAGCTTTCATTAAAATCAGCTTGTTTGTTAATTTATTTATTATTTGGTTACTATCATTCTTTTATATTGGACAATAGGTTTTCTGAAGACCATAAAACCCAGAATTTACTCACCATTTTATCTGTGCATATTCTACTGTCGGGCAGTAATCGTTGCTTAGAAAATGACTTATGAAAAAATCATTTAATGGAAAGTACTCTAGAAAAGACATTAATTGGCAAAATTTCCTTAGAAGGCAGTTAACTTTCCTACTAAGAGAATTGAGTTTTTATATATTTTGTACTTTTCCTAAATCTTAATGACAAAAGTAGTCTCCATTCAGGAAAATTAAGAGACCATCAAGCAGTTCAACAGATATGCTCATCCAGCTCTTGATAAGGTTTAAGAGTTCATGAGAGCCATTAAAAATGAGTCATCATGTAGGAGAGACAATAAGAATGCAAGAAAGCAAACAAACATAAATATGTGCTATAGAACTAGAAATAATGAAACAGAAATAGCCAAATGTAAAGAGAAACAAATGGGAAGAATTAGATAATGAAAGGGTGTGTGTGTGTATTTGTGTGTGTGTGTGTGTGTGTGTGTGTAGAAAAGTAAAAGTTCTGTAGGATTGTGCTGGTGAAATATTGAGCCCAAGAAACTGTAGTGAAGGAGGCAGTGTACCATATTTAAGGCAGTATTCAGCACAAGAGTGCTCAGCAGTGATAAGGAGATAAAGCACAAACTCATAAAAGCAAAAGTCAATAATTAGAGGCAGAACATGTTCAGTCTCAAAAGTACAATTCAGTATTTCCAAGGAGTAAGTAATCCATTTGGTTTTGATACACACAAGAAATGTTTTATTGGACACTTGCTGAGCTGCTTTCTTACTCCATCACTTCTGGTGTAGCAACTGTCCTCCCCCCATCCCCCTCTCGCACTTACACAAGTCTACATGCACATGGGTGAATGTGGTAAATGTTCCACAACTATATCTGTGAAACTGTCATCTTACTTCTATGCTACTTTTGTTGTTCCAGATGTGACTAGTGACCCAACATGGCCCAATAAAAGCTTATTTTTAAGCAACTGAGAGTTAAAGTTAAGATATTCCCAGATCAGTTAGCAGGTACATTTTTCTACCAGGTAGACTAGGGAGCACAGAAACCCGGTCTATGTAAAGAGAGGAGGAGGACATCAGAGAGAAATGGATGTAAGAGCTATAGCAAGTCCAATCAGCTTTCTAAGGTCTGGCTAATGATTTTCTCTGAGGGTTGGGAATTTTCCTGCTACTGTAATATTTGAAACGCACATCAAGCCTTATAATAAATCTACTGCTTTTACTTCATTAAGTTTGAATTATTTTTTTGTTACTTGCAACACAAAGGACCTGATTTAAGACAAACGTTCAAATGGCACTTTAGTTAACTATGGCTGGGTCCTAAAGTGACTCTGCCCAGCTCCATGATGACATAAGTAGGGATTCATTTCTCATGGCATAGTTGCTCTGAAGAGCTACTATTCTTTAGCATCATAGGTTATTAATTCTACTATGTAAATGCTCTGCACGTGCCACATAATTTAGTTACTTTTGTTTTCTTATCAAAGTAATTGTTTCATAAATAAACTTGTTATTTATTTCCCTTTTCTCTTCTTTCAAGGAGAGATCATATCAACATAAAAATAATGATAATAAATTCATATTTAGAATGGGAGCAGTTTGAGAGATGTAGAAAAAGTGAACAAGGGCAAAGATGAAGTTCAAAGTATGTTCTTTGTCAGTTGTATGAATTGCCTCAAGTAGAGTATTTCTATGCGGCATTAGTGAGTTAAAAACACTAGAAGATATGAGAGTTTCAAAGTCCTGAAGGCTAGTATAAGTCATTTACAATTTATTCTTCTTGGCTCTCTTTCAAATTTTCCCTTAACATTGTTACTTTCTCCAAGTCAGCTTATGTGCTTTTCCTATCCTGAATGTCCTCTCCTCGTTGTCACTTATCCACATATTATCCACCATTCAGGCTCTGTCTTTTTTACTCTTTGAACCCTTTCTAATTTTGTTAGGGTGACTTTGAATTCACAGGTGCTTTAAGAACCTCTTCCTTGTTATTTTAGTACACCGTTATAGATTCATTTCATTGCCAATGTAACTATTTCCTATAGGAATACAAACTCTCTCAAAATTCCAAGCTGCAGGAGAGTAAAGAAGGACTTCATATAAGTATTCCATATTGAAATGTAAGCACCATGAAGGCAGGGACTTATGTTTCTAGCTCATCATTGCATTGCCAGGATGCTGTGGCACAGTGGTTGACATTTAGTGGGTGGGCTGAATGTACTGTTTGAGTGTTGACTGATTATTCTCCAGAGCACATATTAGAAGACAGTATTTCATAAATGCAGGCTGCATTAATTTTCTAGGAATGCCATAACAACAGACATTCTGGAGGCTAGAAGTTCTAGATCAAGATGTCAGCAGGGCTGGTTTCTTCTAAGAAATCTTTCTCCTTGGCTTGTAGATAGCCATCTCCCTTCAGTGTCTTCACATGGCCTTCCCTCTGTACATGTATGTGTCCTAATTGCTTTTTATAAGGACACCAGTCATGTTGGATTCGACCCACCCATATGACCTCATTTTACCTTAATCATCTCTGAAAAGGCCCTATCTCTAAACACAGTCCCATTCTGAGTTACTGGCAGTTGGGATGTCAAAATATGAATTCCAGGGGCCACAATTCAGCTCATAACACACACTGGATAAGAAGCTTTCTTCTACTTACTGTTATTTATCAGCAAAGTGTAACAGTGTTCATGACGAGATGCCAACAAAAATACAGAAATAACTCAGACTGTCTTGTCTTTTTGTTCTAGAATTCTTAGAATAGATAACTCTAGTGGAACTTATTTTCTTCTATGTAAGGGTATTATATAATACATGTGACTGAAAGACAGTGAATGGATCAGGGATGCCTATCTGGCATGCCTATATGGCAAGGGCTCTCAATATGTGTGATTGAAGCTTGCCCGTCTATTCAGAAAAAGCCATTGTGTAACTTAAAATTAGTCTGTGTACCCTGGGTTAAAAACTCTAAATTAAAACTAAGTTAAAAACTCTGTTGTTAATATATAAGTGGCAACATTTTTATTACCAAAAAAATAGAAAAAATACATTTTATTAAAATAGGCCAATTATAAACTGGAGGGATTTAATTCTTTCCCCAATAGTTGGTCATAAACAGAATTAAGATGTAAGCAGTATCTCCTACATTAATACTTAGAAATGGTGTACTAGCTTTCTGAAATGAAAATAATTTGAGCTAAAATAGTCTATTTTACAAATATAAGAAATAATTTGCACCTTGGTGTAAGAATAGTTAATTGCCTATGCTAGTCATATAGGTACTTAGTTAATTTTCTCTATTTCAAAGAAAACATGCACCAGAGATACATGAACCTAAAGACACATTTTAAGCATTAAGGGGGTATCATGTGAAAACCTAGTAGTTCCTACATTATATCTGACTAATACATATTTTAGAGAGTGAATTCTTGTTGTGTTTTTCAGATGTAGTGAATGAATACTTTTAGGACTGAATTTCTTAGAGTAAAGGTTTTTCCTGAATAGAATTAGTTGCATTATCCACAGCTTGAGAATAAGTCGTATTCCATTAGTTTATCAGAAAGGTGATCCTTACTGGTTTTCTCTGCTATTCTCTCCCATCATTCTAAATAAAAGAGATCATTCTATAGCAGTTTTAAAGGATTTGCTTTAAAAATAATCTTCCAAAGATTTAGAGTCTGTGGAGTGGCCACCTCTACACTTTACTGGTCACAAGTCATTTTAAAGCACCTAAATCCAATCTGATAGGAATGTCCAGTCTGTGTAATCCTCAGAGGAGAATGTGGAAGTTAGTCACACACCCTAGCAAAACAACTGCCTGCCAGACAACGGCCATAGATAAATAGTCCCCAAAGGACTCTGAGGAACAGAAAAGTCAGTCTATATCTTATAGGGAGAAGCACATTTTGCCTCACAATAACTGGATATTTTAGACACTTTAGAGTGTTCTGTCTATTTAATAATTGGATCTGTAATTGCCCGAACAATTTTGTGTTTTAAAAATACATATTTTACTTCCTGATACTCCTCCAGCATTTTTTTAAAGCTACTCTAATGATGACCCTTAAAAGAAAAAAGTACCTTGTCTCTCCTGCTTATGGATAATTATGGCAGAGAAGGCAGAGAAGCTGGAAAAATCAGTAATGGAGCAGTGATTGACAGATGAATATAGAAAAAAATAGTAAAATTCATGAGATAACTGGGATTTGCTGGGCAATCATGTGTTTGAGAAGGAAAGCAGGACTCATTCACTCACATGATCTTGGCAGGCTGTGCCCAAATTTCAGAGTTAGTTCAAGACATGAAGGGCATTTTCAGTCATGTTGTCACTTCTCTTTTACCTTGGTGGCTCATCTACAATGCTAGGCATTAAAAAAGAAGAATTATGTGTCTTCCACAATTCTCCCCAATAATACAGTTTGATAGGGCATGACATTTCTTATGTTTTTGAACTTTTCAAGACAAATAAAGAAGTGGGATGGAAGAGGGGGAGAGGGCGGTAATATTTCTGATGAAAATAATTTTTCACAAGGCATTTCTGTACTTAGGGTCTCACTGATATAATTATTGACATTGCTGGAGACATTAACGATTGTGTTTGACATCTCCCTATAATGTAATCTGCTAATCATCTTAATCACAATATGCAGAGCATAATTTAACACTTCTTTTCTAACTCAGCGCCCTCACATGACTATCAATTAGCACACTGCAGTAAGAAAATGATGCCTTAAAGGACTATTAATAGGTGGAGGCCTTCCTGCCCTGATCTAAATGGTGCCAGATGGCTGTCTAATTAGTTACTCTGCTGTACCTACATTCCAATTCGGAGCTGCTATCTCCTTTGCAGAATTTCAGTTAAAAGAGCCTATTCATTGTTTCTTTTTTTTTTTTTTTTTTTTTTTGCTATTTTTTTTAAACATCTTTATTGGAGTATAATTGCTTTACAAAGGTGTGTTAGTTTCTGCTGTGTAGCACAGTGAATCAGCTATACATAAACATATATTCCCATATCTCCTCCCTCTTGCCTCTCCCTCCCACCCTCCATATCCCACCCCTCTAAGTGGACACAAAGCACTGAGCTAATCTCCCTGTGCTATGTGGCTGCTTCCCACTAGGTATTGATTTTACATTTGGTAGTGTATATGTGTCCATGCCACTCCCTCACTTCGTCCCAGCTTACCCTTCCCCGCCCCCGTGTCCTCAAGTTCATTCTCTACATCTGTGTCTTTATTCCTGTCCTGCCCCTAGGTTCTTCAGAACTTTTTTTGTTTTTAGATGCCATATATATGTGTTAGCACACGGTATTTGTTTTTCTCTTTCTGACTTACTTCACTCTGTATGACAGTCTCTAGGTCCATCCACCTCACTACAAATAACTCAATTTCATTTCTTTTTATGGCTGAGTAATACTCCATTGTATATATGTGCCACATCTTCTTTATCCATTCATCTGTCGATGGACACTTAGGTTGCTTCCATGTTCTGGCTATTGTAAATAGAGCTGCAATGAACATTGGGGTGCATGTGTCTTTTTGAAGTATGGTTTTCTCTGGGTATATGCCCAGCAGTGGGATTGCTGTGTCAAATGGAAGTTCTAGTTTTAGTTTTAAGGAACCTCCATACTGTTCTCCATAGTGACTGTATCAATTTACATTCCCACTAGCAGTGCAAGAGGGTTCCCTTTTCTCCACACCCTCTCCAGCATTTAATGTTTGTAGATTTTTTGATGATGGCCATTCTGACCAGTGTGAGGAGTTACCTCATTGTGGTTTTGATTTGTATTTCTCTAATGATTAGTGATGTTGAGCATCCTTTCATGTGTTTGTTGGCAATCTGTATATCTTCTTTGGAGAAATGTCTATATAGGTCTTCTGTCCATTTTTGGATTGGGTTGTCTTTTTGATATTGAGCTGCATGAGCTGCCTGTATATTTTGGAGATTAATGTTTGTCAGTTGCTTTGTTTGCAAACATTTTCTTCCGTTCTGAGGGTTGTCTTTTCGTCTTGTTTATGGTTTCCTTTGCTGTGAAAAGCTTTTAAGTTTCATTAGGTCCCATTTGTTTACTTTCGTTTTTATTTCCATTACTCTAGGAGCTGGGTCATAAAGGATCTTGCTGTGATTTATGTCACAGAGTGTTCTGTCTATGTTTTCCTCTAAGAGTTTTATAGTGTCTGGACTTACATTTAGGTCTTTAAGCCATTTTGAGTTTATTTTTGTGTATGGTGTTAGGGAGTGTTCTAACTTCATTCCTTTACATGTAGTTGTCCAGTTTTCCCATCACCACTTATTGAAACGGCTGTCTTTTCTCCATTGTATATTCTTGCCCCCCTTATCAAAGATAAGGTGACCATATATGTGTGGGTTTATCTCTGGGCTTTCTATCCTGTTCCATTGATCTATATTTCTGTTTTTGTGCCAGTACCATACTGTCTTGATTACTGTAGCTTTGTAGTATAGTCTGAAGTCAGGGAGTCTGATTCCTCCAGCTCCGTTTTTTTCCCTCAAGACTGCTTTGGCTATTCGGGGTTTTTTGTGTCTCTATACAAATTTCAAGATTTCTTGTTCTAGTTCTATAAAAAATGCCATAGGTAATTTGATAGGGATTGCACTGAATCTGTAGATAGCTTTGGGTAGTATACCATTTTCACAATATTGATTCTTCTAATCCAAGAACATGGTATATCTCTCCATCTGTTTGTATCATCTTTAATTTCTTTCATCAGTGTTGTATCTTTTTCTGCATATAGGTCTTTTGTCTCCTTAGGTAGATTTATTCCTAGGTATTTTATTCGTTTTGTTGCAATGGTAAATGGGAGTATGTCCTTAATTTCTCTGTCAGATTTTTCATCATTAGTGTATAGGAATGCAAGAGAATTCTGTGCATTAATTTTATATCCTGTTACTTTACCCAATTCATTGATTAGCTCTAGTAGTTTTCTGGTAGCATCTTTGGGATTCTCTATGTATAGTATCACGTCATCTGCAAACAGTGACACTTTTACTTCTTTTCCGATTTGGATTCCTTTTATTCCTTTTTCTTCTCTGTTTGCTGTGGCTAAAACTTCCAAAACTATATTGAATAATAGTGGTGAGAGTGGACAACCTTGTCGTGTTCCTGATCTCAGAGGAAATAGTTTCACTTTTTCACCATTGAGAACGATGTTGGCTGTGGGTTTGTCATATATGGCCTTTAGTATATTGGGGTAAGTTCCCTCTAGGCCTACTTTCTGGAGAGTTTTTATCATAAATGCATGTTGAATTTTGTCAAAAGATTTTTCTCCATCTAATGAGATGATCATATGGTTTTTCTCAATTTTTAAATATGGTTTATCACATTGATTGATTTGCATATATTGAAGAATGCTTGGATTCCTGGGGTAAACCCCACTTGATCATGGTGTATGATCCTTTTAATGTGCTGTTGGATTCTGTTTGCTAGTGTTTTGTTGAGGATTTCTGCATCTATGTTAATCAGTGATATTGGCCTGTAGTTTTTTTGTGACATCTTTGTCTTGTTTTGGTATCAGGGTGATGGTGGCCTCGTAGAATGAGTTTGGGAGTGTTCCTCCCTCTGCTATATTTTGGAAGAGTTTGAGAAGGATAGGTGTTAGGTCTTCTCTAAATGTTTGATAGAATTCGCCTGTGAAGCCATCTGGTCCTGGGCTTTTGTTTGTTGGAAGATTTTTAATCACAGTTTCAATTTCAGTGCTTGTGATTGGTCTTTTCCTATTTTCTATTTCTTCCTCATTCAGTCTCAGAAGTTGTGCTTTTCTCAGAATGTGTCCATTTCTTCCAGGTTTTCCATTTTATTGACATATTTGCTTGTAGTAATCTCTCATGATCCTTTGTATTTCTGCAGTGTCAGTTGTTACTTTTTCATTTCTAATTCTATTGATTTGAGTCGTCTCCCTTTTTTTCTTGATGAATCTGGCTAGTGGTTTATCAATTTTGTTTATCTTTTCAAAGAACAAGCTTTTTAAAAAAAATTTTATTTATTTATTTATTATTTATTTATCTATTCATGGCTGTGTTGGGTCTTCGTTTCTATGCGAGGGCTTTCTCTAGCTGTGGCAAGCGGGGGCCACTCTTCATCACGGTGCACGGGCCTCTCACTATCGCGGCCTCTCTTGTTGAGGAGCACAGGCTCCAGACGCGCAGGCTCAGCAATTGTGGCTCACGGGCCCAGCCGCTCCATGGCATGTGGAATCTTCCCAGACCAGGGCTCAAACCCACGTCCCCTGCATTGGCAGGCAGATTCTCAACCACTGCGCCACCAGGGAAGCCCCAGAACAAGCTTTTAGTTTTATTGAACTTAGCTATTATTTCCTTCATTTCATTTTCATTTATTTCTGATCTCATGTTTATGATTTCCTTCCTTCTGCTAACTTTGGGCTTTTTTTGTTCTTCTTTCTTTAATTGGTTTAGGTGTAAGGTTAGGTTGTTTATATGAGATGTTGCTTGTTTCTTGAGGTAGGATTGTATTGCTATAAATTTCCCTCCTAGAACTGCTTTTGCTGCATCCCATAGGTTTTGGGTTGTCGTGTTTTCATTGCCATTTTTCTCGGTATTTTTTTCATTTCCTCTTTGATTTCTTCAGTCATCTCTTGGTTATTTAGTAGTTTATTGTTTACCATCCATGTGTTTGTAATTTTCACGGTATTTTTCCTGTAACTGATATCTAGTCTCATAGCATTGTGGTCGGAAAAGATACTTGATATGATTGCAATTTTCTTAAATTTACCAAGGCTTGATCTGTGACCCAAGATATGAGCTATCCTGGAGAATGTTCCATGAGCACTTGAGAAGAAAGTGTATTCTGTTCTGCTGTTTTTGGATGGAATGTCCTATAAATAACAATTAAGTCCATCTTGTTTAATTTATCACTTAAAGCTTGTGTTTCCTTATTTATTTTCATTTTGGATATCTATCCATTGGTGAAAGTGGGGTGTTAAAAGTCCCCTACTATGATTGTTTTACTGTTGATTTCCCCTTTTATGGCTGTTAGCATTTGCCTTATGTATTGTGGTGCTCCTATGTTGCGTGCATAAATATTTACAAGTGTTATATCTTCTTGGATTGATCCCTTGATCATTATGTAGTGTCCTTCTTTGTCTCTTGTAGTAGTCTTTGTTTTAAAGTCTATTTTGTCTGACATGAGAATTGCTACTCCAACTTCCTTTTGATTTCCATTTGCATGGAATATCTCTTTCCATCCCCTCACTTTCAGTCTGTATGTGTCCCTAGGTCTGAAGTGGGTGTCTTGTAGACAGCATACATACAGGGTCTTTTTTTTGTATCCATTCAGCCAGTCTATGTCTTCTGGTTGGAGCGTTTAATCCATTTACATTTAAGGTAGTTATCGACATGTGTGTTCCTATTATCATTTTCTTAATTGTTTTGGGTTTGTTATTGTAGGTCTTTTCCTTCTCTTGTGTTTCCTGCCTAGAGAATTTCCTTTAGCATTTGTTGTATAGCTGGTTTGATGGTGCTGAATTCTCTCAGCTTTTGCTTGTCTGTAGAGGTTTTAATTTCTCTGTCAAATCTGAATGAGATCCTGGCTGGGTAGAGTAATCTTAGTTGTAGGTTTTTCTCTTTTGTCACTTTAAATATGTCCTGTCACTCCCTTCTGGCTTGCAGAGTTTCTGCTGAAAGGTCAGCTCTTAACCTTATGGGGATTCCCTTGTATGTTATTTTTTGCTTTCCCCTTGCTGTTTTTAATATTTTTCTTTGTATTTAATTTTTGATAGTTCAATTATTATGTGCCTTGGCATGTTTCTCCTTGGATTTATCCTGTATGGGACTCTCTGTGCTTCCTGGACTTGATTGACTGTTTCTTTTCCCATATTAGGGAAGTTTTCAACTATAATCTCTTCAAATATTTTCTCAGTCCTGTTTTTTTCTCTTCTTCTTCTGGGGCCCCTATAATTCGAATGTTGGTGCATTTAATGTTGTCCCAGAAGTCTCTGAGACTGTCCTCAATTCTTTTCATTTTTTTTCTTTATTCTGCTCTGTGGTCGTTATTTCCACTATTTTATCTTCCAGGTCACTTATCCGTTCTTCTGCCTCAGTTATTCTGCTATTGATTCCTTCTAGAGAATTTTTTATTTCATTTATTGTGTTGTTCATCATTGTTTGTTTGTTCTTTAGTTCTTCTAGGTCCGGTTAAATGTTTCTTGTAGTTCCTCTATTCTATTTCCAAGATTTTGGATCATGTTTATTACCATTACTCTGAATTCTTTTTCAGGTAGACTGCCTATTTCCTCTTCATTTGTTTGGTCTGGTGGGTTTTTACCTTGCTCCTTCATCTGCTGTGTATTTCTCTGTCTTCTCATTTTGCTTAATTTACTGTGTTTGGAGTCTCCTTTACACAAGCTGCCAGTTTGTAGTAACTGTTGTTTTGGGTGTCTGCCCCCCGTGGTTAAGACTGGTTCAGTGGGTGTGTAGGCTTCTTGGTGGAGGGGACTGGTGCCTGTGTTCTGGTTGATGAGGCTGGATTTTGTCTTTCTGGTGGGCAGGACCACGTCTGGTGGTGTGTTTTGGGGTGTCTGTGAACTTATTATGATTTTAGGCAGCCTCTCTGCCAATGGGTGGGGTTGTGTTCCTGTCTTGCTACTTGTTTGGCATAGGGTGTCCAGCACTGTAGTTTGCTGGTCGTTGAGTGGAACTGGGTCTTCGCATTGAGATGGAGATCTCTGAGAGAGCCTTGGCCATTTGATATTATGTGGGGCCAGGAGGTCTCACACTGTGAGACTCTCCCACCTCAGAGGCTTGGGCCTGACACCTGGCTGGAGCACCAAGACCCTGTAAGCCACATGGCCCAGAAGAAAAGGGAGAAAAAGGAAGAAAGAAAGAAAGAAAGAAAGAAAGAAAGAAAGAAAGAAAGAAAGAAAGAAAGAAAGAAAGAAAGAAAGAAAGAGAGAGAAAATAAAATTATTAAAATAAAAAATACAAATATATATTATTAATAATAAAAAAAAAAGTAATTAAAAAAAAAGAAAGAAAGAATGAAGAGAGTAACCAAAACAAAAAACAAATCCACCAATGATAACAAGTGCTCAAAACTATACTAAAAAACAAAACAAAAAAAGGACAGACAGAACCCTAGGACAAATGGTAAAAGCAAAGCTATACAGACAAAATCACAAAACGAAGCATACACATACACACTCACAAAAGGAGAAAAAGGAAAAATATATATATATTAAAAAAATATGAAGATAGCAACCAAATTAATAAACAAATCTACCAATGATAATAAGCTCTAAATACTAAGCTAAGTAAGATAAACATAAAACCAGAAACAAACTAGATGCAGAAAGCAAACCCCAAGTCTACAGTTGCTCCCAAAACCCACGACCTCAATTTTGGGATGATTCGTTGTCTATTCAGGTATTCCACAGGTGCAGGGTACATCAAGTTGATTGTGGAGATTTAATCCACTGCTCCTGAGGCTTATGGGAGAAATTTCCCTTTCTCTTTTTTGTTTGCACAGCTCCTGGGGTTCAGCTTTGGATTTGTCCCCACCTCTGCATGTAGGTCACCTGAGGGCATCTGTTCCCCGCCCAGACAGGACAGGGTGAAAGTAGCGGCTGATTAGGGGTCTCTGGCTCCCTCAGGCTGGGGGGGAGGGAGGGGTATGGAATGTGGGGTGAGCCTGTGGTTGTAGAGGCTGGCGTGACATTTCAACAGTCTGAGGTGCGCCATGTGTTCTCCCGGGAAAGTTGTCCCTGGGTCACGGGACCCTGGCATTGGCGGGCTGCACAGGCTCCCTGGAGGGGAGGTGTGGATAGTGACCTGTGCTTGCACACAGGCTTCTTGGTGGCTGCAGCAGCAGCCTTAGCATCCCATGCCTGTCTCTGGGATCCACCCTGATAGCCGCTCAGAGCCTACTTACTCATTCTTTTTCACATTTATTTGACCTGATGGTCTAAGAGGAAATAAAATTATGCAATTGATTACATTTTAAGACTTATTTTGATTAATGTAAAAGTTTGTCTTTAGTCTCACCCAAGGCGTAAAATGTTACCTAAATACAATATTGATGCGTGTGTTTGTGTCTACTTGCCCCCACCCCCAGCCTTTTTATTGTACTTCAGAAATTGCTGGTTGATGTTTTTAGAGTTTAAATTTGGAATCCTGGGACATAAATGAGTATTTGTTTATGGCTATATGTGAACATTTTATCTCAGATTTGTAATATGTAGTTCACTCCTAAACCCACGCACAAAAAAGCTACATTATGTAGCTTCAAGATACTGCTACCAAAATAGTTAATATCAATGAACTATATTCATGACAGTGTTTCAGTGTGCTGTCACCTCTGTGAGATTTAAGAAAATGAGACATACGCACTGAGTATAGAGATCCCAGGGGAGTAACTTGCCTAGCAACAATAACCATGTTAAAACAACCACTTCTTATATATTTTGTATATAATTTCTTGAGATGAATTAGTAGTAGCTTTAATTACAATAACTTTATATACACGATATATGCTCTAAAGGATTCTACAGTACCCAAATTGAAGAAAACCACAAAAGACTTACTACCTCCCAAATCAATGTCAGCTGAGTTCAAATTACCAGTTATTAAGAACAGAATACAATTATTTAAAGATATATTAAAGATATATTTAACCAAAATAAAGATATATTAAACCAAATCAGAAATTCACTGTTACGTGCTGTGATATGGACTAATAAATAAATTGGTTGGTCTTTTAGGATTTTGTGCTTGGGTCAATAACATAAAGCATTTCACATGTTTTCTTCAATTTAAAATTTAAAAATTTAAAATTTTAAAATAAATATGCATATATATATATATATATATATATATATATATATATATATATATATATATATATATATATACACACACACACAAAATTTCACCTAACCACAGTTGAATTCATCACTTTTTTATAACAGAGCTTAAAAAGTTATTATATTTTCATTTGACTCCAGCTTTTTTTGTTTTTCTCTCCAAGCCTGATGACTTTTCTACCACAAAACAAACTAAATATGATCATTTAAAAAGTGATATTTTGAAGTTATAGTTTTGGAAAAGACAGATTTGCCAATTTATTAGAGATAAAAATTCTAATTATAGCCTTGAAATGTGAATTTTCCACCTGCTTGCATATAACCAAAATGTTTTGGTTTGTGTATTTTCATCAAGCAAGGTAGGTCAATATTAGCATTTCCTACTATTCTTGCTTTTCAAGTGCACTATTTCATGTTTCACAGTACTTGTGATGGTCAGGTTTATGTATCAACTTGGCTAGATTTTAGTTCCCTGTTATTTAATCAAATACTAACCTAGGTGTTGCTATGAAGGTGTTTTGCAGAATTGATTAACATCTACAATCAGATGACTTCGAGTCCTCCATAATCTGGATGGGCCTGATCCAGGCAGCTGAAAGGCTTTAAAAACAGAACCGAGGTTTTCCTGATTAAGAAGACATTCTGCCTGTGCACTGAAGCTTCAGCTCCTCTACCTGAGAGTTTCCAGTTCACCTAGCTAGCCCCCACAATCGTGTAAGCCAATTCCTTGAAACACAATTTATATGTATATATACACACACATATATACATATACACACACACACTTCTGTTCACTAGTTATTTACAGTTTAGTTTTTTTGTTCAAATGATAACTTCTCTAATCTGAAAATAATCTGGCTAACTTGAGTTTAAATATAAAATAAACACCCAAATTACAATGCTTTTGAATCCATTTGTTATATATATATATATGTGTGTGTGTGTGTGTGTGTGTGTGTGTGTGTGTGTATGTACGTATATGCCTTTAGAAAACAACAACTACAACAAAAAGAAAACAAGCACGATCAATAACCCTCTTAGTCTAACTCTGTCCATATCACTGCTCTTAGTGCATCATTTTGGAGAATGTTTCTCTCTCCTATTCTATTCTATCCCCATACTAGGCACTCCCCAGTTTTCAAAAAAATTTCCCCTAATCTTCAATGTGCTCTGAAACCAGCAAGTCTTTCTCTTGATAAAACAGAACTTTTAGTGTTACTGTTTTACATAATGGATGTAAACCACATTCATCGTGAAATGTTATATAACAGTGGAAAGAAAAAGAAAACCAGCAACTAAACACACACTCAGATACACACACATACACAAACATTCCTATATCCATTTCCATTAGATTGCATACAAGTATGAATAATTTTGTATCTTGGTGTTCATGTTTCATGAATCTTTATCTCATGTTATTATAATTATTCCTGTACAATAGCTAATGGTTGAATATTTTATCACATTGACATATTTTATTCAGCCCCATTCTAGTATTATTAAATCAATGTTTTTTCACAAATCTTTCTTTCCATGTCTTAAATCTCCTTTGATTAAATTCTTCAATAAAATTGTTAAGTAGAAGAAATATTTTTAGTGTTTAAAAAATCACTTTCAAGTTAATTTTCTGAAAGACACTAAATTTTTTACATTTCCACCAATAATGCATAGCTTTAGAAGTCACTCTATGTAATATGAATAAGATGTAAAGATTAAAATGTTATATTTATATATTGATAAGTATATATAAATATACCTTATAAACATAATTTATTTATATAATTATATATAACATATAAATAAGTATATTGGTATATATAAATATAAGAAAACAAAGTTACTATAATAACATATAGTTTTAGAAGTCACTCTAAATAATAATCGTCATCACCTTAAAATTGGCATATGCACCAGGGAACTTTGTTAGTCACTTCAGTCTGATTAATTCACTAAAGAGCTTACAGCACAACTATATATCCCTCATTATAAAGACTTTAGACTAGAGATGAAAAGGAATTTTCCTGAAAGCTAATGGAAAGACCACTTTATAATAATTTATTATGAGAGAATAGAAGGTGAGGGACAACTTTGAAGGATCTAGTGAAAATTGTGACTATCATTAAAGCATTGAGACTGAAGCGAATTTTCTCTGGTTTATGAGAGAAAAAAGGGGCAGGGAATTCAATCTGCTTTATCAATGTTCAGTTTGTCCTCTGTTGTGTGGAAATGTACTTACACGAAATTTTGACAAGTGGAATGAGATGAAAAAAATCATTTTGCAATACTGGTGAGAGTCAAGTCTATTTCTATATTTTAAAGAGCCTTGCTCAAGTGTTGCCTTTTAACAAAAGATTCAGGATCTTGAATAATTTTTAACATTTCACTTCATGGCTGAAAGTTCATTTAATTTTAAGCATAAAATCAAGTATTTTAGGAAATGACTCAAGAGCTTGACAATTTTCCAACATTTCAGATTTTTCTTCATTCACTACAGAGAGAAACTAATGGCATGTGATTGGACAAACTTAAAGAGAAAAATGCTAATGCAACTGAAGTTCAAATTAGTAATTTTTTCCCTACTAATATCTGAAACATCTACATTTCCAGTTTGATTGTTTGTTTGTTACCTTGTTTACTTTAAAAAAAGTAAATCTTTATTTATATTTTACCAGAATATCGATATCCACATATGCTTGCTTGCTACAGTTCATAACATCATACAAATATGAGTTAGAATTTTCTAATTCAGCAGGATAAAGGACAAATTACGTATATATAATTTTGGAAAACCTAAGAAAAACTCCACAAAAGCTGACTAAAACACTGCTCTAGAGTCATTTGTTCTGAGTGGACTTAATTTAATGTTCATAAATGTAATGTTTATGAAGCTGCAGGTTTTAATTTGTGATAACTATTTTGCCTCAAAGGTTTTGCTTCTTTCATTTTACTTAGATTTATATGTATCTGAGGTCATGCTCACTATTGAACAGACTCTGAGGCAAAGACTCATGCGCAGAAGATTTATTAGAAGCATACTTAGTAACAATACCTGTAAGAGACTATGAGAAACAGGACGGTCCAGATAGAAATTGAACAGTGGTTAAGGTGTAAAACACCAACCCCACAGAAAGCTCTGGAGCTGGAAAGACCTTTCAGAGTTGGCTCTAATTCACGTATGATGGCTATGCTTTCTTACCCTACTGTGGCCGGCCCTGTTCCTCCTATTTAAATTTAATTGGGTGTGGGCTGCCTCTGATGAGAGGCGAATTCTTCTGACAGCTCCCTCAGTTATAACTGAATTAAAAACAAAAAAAAATTCTTTGTATTTGGTCTTATTACACAAAAATGAATTACAGTGTGCTATTAAGCCAGTTTAAATTTTTAGTTTTTGCCAAAATAGTGGGACTAACTCTGAACTGATTGTGGACTTTTATTTTACTTATCCTACTTTTTTCTGAATATCCAGGATATAAAAAGAATGGCTATTATAATGTACAAAAATATAAAGTATAAAAATGCAAAGCAATACTCATTCTCCTGAGTAGATAATAGAAGAGATGATTGCTCAAATAACTCCAATGCATTGTACTATTAATAATTTAAGAGTTGTTATAAGTCAAGTTCTTGGGTATTTAAAGAGAAAGATACCAATTATAGGGTTCAGAAAAGTTTTGATAAGAGTTAGCACTTGTTTGAATTTTTAAAGAATGAATAGTGTTTTGAGAGGCAGGGATGAATAGCAAGATCCTTCTAGGCAGAGTGAAGTGCATTAGAAAGAAGCAGAATTACCAAAGCGCAGAGTATTTGGGCAGAACAACGATTATCTCAATTTGAGGCATGTGAACAGAAGTAATGTTAGATTGCTAGTAACTTAGACTGTTCCATCCCTCAGATGTCAGATGGACTCTGCACTTAAGTCTTGGGGACAGAAAGGAGAGTGATACTGTAATGACACCATCCACAAACCACTCCTGCCCCTGTGCTTGCTCTCAGGCTCCACAACAAGCTAACCAGTGGTCCTGTCCTTTCCAGCTGCAAAAGATATTTCAAACCTGACCACTTCTCGCCACTTCTACCACTGCAACCATAATTCTAGTCCTCATCTTCTGTCATCTGGATGGTGGCAGTAACCTCCCAAAAGGACTCATTAGTTTAGCTCTTGCTTTTCTATAATCCATTCTCCAGACAGCAGACAAAGCCATCTTTTAAAAAATACAAATCATATCATTTCACTCTTCATTCTGAAGGCTTCCGGTGACTTTCTATGACACTGAGATTAAAAGCCAAAGTCTTGACCTTGACCTGCAAGGCCGGAGAGGATTTGTTTCCTGCCTACTTTTCTTGTCTTCTCTCTTAAAATTATTTCCCTTGCTCACTAATCTTCCTAGGTTTGTTACACTAGAAACACTTTCTAGGTTTGTTATATTTGGGGTTTTTGTTGTTCTTTTTTCTGAGCCCTAATGGCCACATGGCTGCTACCCTCTCATGGCTATTTCATCTGAAGCATTACCTCTGAAGAGAAACCTTTGCTAAGTGAACATCTAAAATAGTTTTCATATGATCATTCTCAATCAAATCACTTATTCATGACATTTTTAGCCTGTTTATTGGCTTGTGTTATGTTCTGCCTCCCCCAATAGAATGTAAACTTCATGAAAAAAGACCTTACTTACTTGTTCTTCACTGTGTAAACAGAGTCTATAAGAGTAGATGGCAATTTTTATATGGAGGTCACAGATTATTAGCAAATGATAACATTATTCATTGTAAAATATCTATCAAATTGGGTATTTCATAGATTTTTAAGAACATTGGAAAAATAATTTTGGGGTGTCTCAATAAATTATCTTTTCAGAATATGATCCCTACAGTATTTTAAAAGCTATCTTTAATGCATTCACAAATGTTTAGTAATTGTAAGGACTGTATAAAAATTGAAGTTTTTAACCAAAGTGTGCAATTTTCTTTCTTGAAGGACTTAGGAATGATGTAAATAAGATAAGCATTAGAGAGAAAAAAACAATGAAAATCTAATTGATTAAATCAAAGTTATAGAAACCATCTTAAAGGGACAAAATGGCTAGTAGGCCTAAAAGAACTTAAATATTAGTGAAGAAATGTGTAAATTTATATAAAGGGTATACATAACAGAGAAATATCACTCAGTCAAATAAGCACAGGAGAGGAAGTTCATAGAACAAGTATTAGCAATGTCCATCGATCCTGTCAGTGTCTGACAGGACTGTGTACTAACTTAGTAGATCTGCAGTCACGTGGGGTCCTAAACACTTCTAAAGAATATATAATAATTTCATTAATACTAACTGCTTTCATCCTTGAATCTGTACTAACCAAGCAAAATTTTGTTATCTCCCTTCCATATTGGACCATTTAGAGGGAGCAAATGGACTACTTATGCAGACTTAAATATTCCAGCATCTGTGACAATATATCTCACTGTAAATTAATATATTGGCATAAGCCTCCAGAAGAAGCAAGCTCTATGAACATCTTGAAGACTGATTTTGGACTTCTGTCTTCCAGAACAATAATATAATACATTTGTGTCATTTTATGCCACTAAATATATGGTAATTTGTTACAACCGGGATAGAAAACTATAACAAATATTATGCGGTTTGATGTCCATTCTATATTGTTAAAGATGGAGTGTTTTATATTATTTACTATAGTTAACTAAAACTAGAATGTTAACTCCCTGAGGGATGAGGCCATGTTTCTGACTTCCCTAGGGTCAAGCTATGTCCGTAATACATCACGTAATTTACTGTGTTGACCTGAAACAACTAGACTGCCAGTTATTGCTCCCGCAAAGATGGATTTATTTGGGATCAGCAGAGAATTGCAATTAGGGGTCTGCAACCACGGCGAGCCAGTGTAAGTCTCTGCATGGCAAGGAAAAGAGAATGCTTTTATAGAGAGGAAAAGGAAGTCGGGAGGCCTATAGTAACTAAAGAGTCCATGGCTTTTCATTGGCTGAGTCCTTGCCAGGGAAGGAGTCTTTCTTCTTCCTGTGGGGCTCTGTTATCATCAGAGGGTGTGAAAACTCCCCTATTCTGGTCTCCACACTCTATTTAGTGGAGGTTTCTGTTTATTACTTTTTTACTCTTGCTTTATTACTTTTTTACATTTGCTAATCAATTTAACGTAACAAATTGAAAAAAACTGTAAACTTAAAATATGTTTAAGCTATTGATCTTCCTCAAAGCCAAATTTTAGTTTTTACTCCACTTCTGACTTTTATCATTTATATAGGTGCTGTCTAAGCTGATTAAGGAACTTCAAGCCAAGACCAGAATGTAAAGCTCTCTTTTCTTTTCTGTCCTTTTTTTGGCAAATATTTTTCATGGAAGTTTCCCATAACTATTAATGCATCCAAAATGTGTACATTTGCTTTTCCTAGGAGTCTTGTTTTTAGAATCTGACCAAATTTATTAGACTTAGATTTAACTTTTATAAGACATATGACTTAAAATAAGTTAACTGATCTTAGTTTACTTATCTATTAACTATAATTCAAATTTTTGTCATAGGTTTGAGATGATTGTTAAATAATATGGTACATATAGCAAATGAGCAAAGTACCCGGCTTATAGAGGGTGTTGAATCATCACTGTCACTTCTCCAATCTCCCTCTCCCTTTCCTCTCATCAGATCATTCCAACTGTATGACTCATTTATCAGGGAGCTTCTTGACAGGCCCTCGAGCCAAGTGAACCTGAGACTGTTTTCTGTACCAGAAAACAGAGATAAATCCAGAAAGCTTGTATCAATGAATGCCAATGTTTCACTATTGGCAGTTTAAATCAAGCCTGCAGAAGAGAGAGTTTGGAGACTATATGTTGGTGTTCTAAGTTTTACACTGGATGATCTGATAATTCCTCCAGAGGGATGAATACTGCCTCCTTCCATTTCAGTCATTGCTGTCTGTGCACTCCTATCATGAGACAGGAACTTTAAATGTCAGCATCACCTACTGTTTCTGTGACAAGTAACTAAAACGAACCGACTTTTAGAATTATAGGCACTCAACAAGATTCATGTGACTGACACCAGAGTGGTGCCAAATAAATATTATATAAGTAATGGAAATAAAGGGTTGAGGTTATGAAACAGAGTGTGTTTGCAACATTCATCCATGTCAAGTGTTTCCTGGCTGGCATCACTTTTGTGAAAATTAGCAGACATAAAAGAAGAATCATTTTCTCCCTTGATCTGTGTGTTTGTGTGAGTGTGTAAGCTTGTGCACATATATGCCTGTCTGTATTTATCAATTTCTTTAATTTAGAGTAGATCCAAGGAGGACGTCTGTTCGTTTTCCAACCTCTCATCCATTTCAGTGAAGAGAAATGAGTAAATTTTTAAAATTCCCCAGAAACAAAAGCCAAGTTTATTACTGGGATTTTGGAGCAGCTGGAGTAACTACATGTACCAGCTATGCGAAGCATTTCTAAGCCTGAGGGAGAAGGAGAGTACTGCGACAGGAGGTGATATTTCCTCCGGAGCAGAGGTAACAGATAAAAGCCTAAGAAGCTATTCAGACCTGAATCTGACTTAAGATGGATTCAAACCGTCTTTATTGAAACCCTCTCTAGGATATTTCACTGATGGTTTAGAGAAGACAAGGTATATTTTGGAGGCTTCTGGAGCCATGCCTCACTCAGTAAATTGTTTATATTCAAATCACTTTTATAATGACTATAACAGAGTAATACTGCACCTTTCTAATGCGAACTCTCTCTCTAAAACAACCTATAATTATAGTTTATGATATATAAGGTTTATATTCTGGAAACCTTGCCAAAATTTAACATATCCCAAAATTGCTGATTTAATGGTAATAAAATTACAATTTTAAAGCAACTGGCCTATGTTCCAGATTTTGTTGTTACCTAATCTTTATTCATGTCTTTGCAACTAGCAGCCATCAAGGGGTAAAACTGCACCACGCAGATATGATTGCAAGTATAAAGCAACCCAGCATCATAGGCTCATAACAAGCAATAAACCTGATTTATTAAACAAACTCTATTAATGTTACACCAGGGATAAAGTGATTATGGCGCCTTTTACATTCTAAGAATTTACAATTATCATTTCTTCTTAAGAAAAGAGCCACATCTTTATAAAATAGTCACTCAACTCTGACATGCTGGGCTGTGTAAAACTGATAATGAGTTGAAAATGAATACTGTCAGCAGTATGTTCTCCAAAATGGTATACATGCCATTTGAATCAAAACAATAATAAACAAACCTTTACTTCTTTCAGAAGGGAGTTGCTATTTAAATCTCTAGAAAATATTCCTAGAATGAGTGTGAGCCAATAGACACATAAGCTTTTGAAATTTGAAGTTTAAAATAAGTCCATAAAATTAAAGTGTCAATGGTATAGAAATAAAAATACTAGGCATTAAAAACATTTAACAACACAAGGCAATAAGATAATATTTTTTAAAACCATGGAAAACAAAAATCTTTCATTTATAGCTGATCACATGATTTTCTAGTGAATAAATTAAGTGAAGGAGATTGGAGAAATGATATATATATGATTAAAATATTAAATATAAATATACACATATATTATATATATATAATATTTATAAGCTTTATTTTTTCTAGATTTATTTGGAGAACACAACAAAGTAAACTATTAACATCTTCATCAGTTTTTTGTTTTTTTTTTTTTAACTTGAATTATACTCATCTCACTGCTTTGTATACTCTGAGAATAAGGTTCCTAAGGAGACTAAGTTTCTTCCACTTCGTAATGTAAGAAATCTTACCTCCTCTATGTAACGTACTTCATTTTAGGGGGTTTTAGCTAAGCCTACCCTTTCTTAGCCACTGGGTAGGGTCTGTGGCCAAGAGCTGATACCATCCTGCTAGTAATAATGATTTTTTCTGAGTTGGTTAAGTTACTCCAAACTAGCCAGTATAAATTCTTCTGTAGATGTTTTGCTCATAGATACCAGAGGCATGACTCTCCTTCTACTACTATGACAGATTAAATATTTGGCCAAAATATTTCATTCCTTTCCACATCAAACTCCTGCTGCTACAACATCATCATGAGTGGAGGGTACCGTACCACCTCTTGAACTGGGGCTTAGCCAATTCTGATCCTAAGCCTTGAGAGATCTTGTAAGCTCCCCTTTGTTCTTTCATGCGTCTGCAATCTCCATTAAAACAGGGTGCCTCAGTTGGAGCCCAGGTCTCAGGAGGAAGATGAGGGACACAGGGTGTTGGCCCACTAAGCTGAGCCCTACTTGTTCATCAATGTCCAGCCATCACAGCCTAGAGCAGAATTTCACCAACCAACCAGCAAATTTATAAGAATAAATGTTTATTGTTATACGTATGCCACTGAAGTTGTGTGGTTGGTGGTTTATTAACAATAGCTAACTGATATGGTGGCTCAGACGAGGATGGTAACAGTGAAAAACCTGTGGTCAGATGTTGGATATACTTTCAAAACTTAACAAGAAAAAGAAAATACATGAGGTAGAAATCAAAAGGATAACTCCAAAACCTTTGCCTTGAATAACTGAAAGGAAGGAGTTACAGTTTACTGAGATAGTAACTGAAGGTTGAGTATAGACCAGTCAGTGTTTTAGACAAGATATTATGGGCTAAAGGGTGTTCTTTCAAAATCCATATACTGAAGTTCTAACTCCCAGTAGCTCAGAACATAACTTTATTTGGAGAAAAGGCCTTGAAAGATGTAATTAAGTTAAAATAAGACCATTACGGTAGGGCCCTAATACAATATGACTGATGTTCTTGTAAGAAGGAGACGAGACACCAGGGATGCGTTCACACAGAGGAAGGACCATGTGAAGACACAGCAACAGAGTGACCATCTGCAAGCCATGGGGAGAGGTCTCAGAAGAACCCAAACCCGCTGCCACCATGATCACAGACTTCCAGCCTTCAGAGCTGTGAGAAAATACATTTCTGCTGTTTAAGCCACCTAGTCTATGCTATTTTGTTATGGCAACTCCTGTAAAGTAATACAAAGGATTTCTTACAGGCCCCACTGACATTTGGGGCCAGGTAATTCTTTGCTGACAGGGGCTGTCCTGTTCATTGTGGAATGTTAAGCAGCATATTTGGTCTCTATGAACCAGATATCAGTAGTAACCTTTCAGTTGTGACAATCAAAAATGGCTCTAGATCTTACCAAATGTCTTTGGGATGTAAAATGACACCTGACTGAGAATCACTGTTTTCTAAAGTAAGAGCTCTCACAGACTCTCAGGAAATTTTCATAATTTTCCTCAACCAAGGTGCAACT
The DNA here is from genome assembly GCF_028021215.1 of Eschrichtius robustus. Classification (NCBI taxonomy): domain Eukaryota; kingdom Metazoa; phylum Chordata; class Mammalia; order Artiodactyla; family Eschrichtiidae; genus Eschrichtius; species Eschrichtius robustus. Next base: position 62,447,177 of record NC_090840.1, on the reverse strand, counting down.
AGCAATATGATGAAACTAGGAATAAAACCCAAGTTCATCTGACTCTAAAGGCGATGTATTTTTCAATGCAACCTATTATTGCTGGTAGAATGGCCAGGGAAGTACAATTAGAAGGGGCCAGTGGTGAATGCACAGGACTGAAATATTCCTTGAGAACATTTACCCTGATTAAGAAGCACTGTTCACAGAGTGCTACTGAGGATGCAGGTAAACAATACTGACAGCCCTGATTTTTGAAATTAAGATTGATGAAGATCTCACTTGGAACTCATCATTTCATGAAAATCTCTGTTGGTCTGCCTGTTCTGATTGTTACTACTAATTTTAGTTTGAGCCAGATGATGTCTGTAATCTTAAGGTGAGGGAAAGCTTTGAAATGTCAAAAATATATTAGTCAGTAGACAGGGGAAAGATGCAAAGAACTGCAAGTATATTACTTAATTTTCAATTAGTTATTTTAATTATCTACTTTGTTCTTGTGCCACATTTGACTGTGAGCTCCCTGCCATACAGGATTGTATTCTTTGTGCTTTTTTTTTTTAATATTCTTAGCACTTCGTAGTACACCTGACATATAGTCTGAATTTACTAAAATATACTGAATGATTAAATAAGCCAAAGTACCATCATAATAAAAAGTTATAAAAAGAAATAAAGAATCTATAAAATTAAAAAGAGTGAGATTGCAAAATAAGAAATTACCTGTGTTATGAATAGGACAAAAAGATATTGGGGTTCTGGTCTACTAGTACAAGTGCATAAATTAGCTTAAAAAAATAGAACAAAAATATCCAAATTCTGTGGTCCAATCTAATTTGTCAACGTTTCTGTAAAGACCTTAACGAACTGTTAGGAGTTCAGAATTGAAAGGGTCTTAACGAAGGCAGAAATAAAGAAAGCTTAACAATGGTTTTCATCTAGAAGTGTCAGCTTGGCTCACTTTTTTCTGGCATTTTAATGCTAATTGGTTAGAAAAGAGTCTAGGATTCAGAGGACTGCAATAATTTTAATTATGTTTGGCCTGCAGCACATAGCTGCACAGTGAGTGGGAGTAAAGCACTTCTTAAATTTCCCAGTGAGTATTTTCTGAAAACTGAATTGCAAAAAATACATGTGAATATCTGTAATTTAATAAGAGCACCCCAAACAAACACAAAAACAAAATACTCAAAGGAACATGTTTTGGAGACACTAACAGCAAAGTAGAAAGAATTTGTAGTCAATGTGGGAGGGAAAAGTGTCACAGGCTAGAAATAAGTTCATAAGATGATAAAAAAATGTGCAGAATTCTGGTACTACTGCTGTAGAACCACGGGAGTGAACTCTGGTTTAATTGTGTTTGGATTAAAATAGTAGACACACTTTCTACCATGTTTATACTTTACATCTTAAAAAGTACGGACGGTTACATTTGAAGTGGGCCACCATGGAAACATTTTGTTCCATTCACGTTGGGTTACTTAGGAAAGCAAAAATCTTGAGAATATCAACATGCTTTCTGAAATAAATTCTTTATAGTCTCTGTCATTCGGAATCATTCATATTCTACAAGAGTCTACCAGATCAGAAGTAAATACTGTCCTATCTCTAATAATATCTATATGAATAAAGTGCCTCATTTATCTGTCTTAAAGTGGAAATAATATAGCTCAAAGACAAACAAAATAGAATAAAATAATATAGCTCAAAGACAAACAAAATAGAATAATAAGATACGTTTTTTTGATTTTGAGTGACTCAGTATAAATTGCCACATTTTGTTCTGCTCCTATTTCATGGCACACAATGTCTTCTCCTACCCTAGTTGAAATGTCTAACTAAAACAACTATTATTTTTTTGGAATTAGATGGGAAAGTAATATTTTCATAATAGAAATTTTAAAATTATTTCTGCAGAATATATGGCTTAAACTATTTGTGATCTTTGTTCATGAGGAAAGTCATGAATATTGTGTGACTAATATTTTTCTCCTCTAATTTTAGTACTTGGAGTGTTGTTTAGTTATAATATTTAAAATTTGAAGAAAAATTATGAATATAGTACAGAGAAGTCTCATGTACACCACCCCTAGTGTCCCCTATTATTAACATCTTACATATTACTATGGTACATTTTTCACAGTTAATGAACCAGTATTGATACATTATTATTAACTAAATCCCATGTCTTATAAAGATTTCATTAATTTTTACCTAATGTCCTTTTTTTGTTCCAGGATATTATCTGGGATGCATTTTACCTAGTTTATCTACATGTGCCATTAGGCTTCTCTTGGCTGTGACATTTGCTCATACTTTACATGTTTTTGATGACCTTGACAATTTTGAGGATTATTGGTTAGTAATTTTATGGATTAACAGACAATTAGGATTTGTCAGGCATCTTTATCAAGATTATAATGAAGTTATGTGTTTTGGGACAGATGACCACAGTGGTAAAGTGTCATTCTCATCACATCATATCAAGGGTACATACTATCTACATGACTTATTAATGTTGATGTTGACCTTGATCACCTGGCTGAGATATTATTTGTCAAATTTTTCCACTATAAAGTTACTCTTTTCTTTCCTCTTTCCACATTGTACTTTTTGGAATGAAGTGATTGTGTATAGCACACACTTAAGGCGTGAGGAATTAAGCTCTACCTTTTTGAGGACGAAGTACTTACATAAGTTCTCCTGCGTGGGAGATCTGCCTGTTCTCTTCCATCTAGTTATTCATATCAGTGTGGACTCATAGATATTTATTTTATACTTCGAATTATTATCCAATGCTACTTTATTTTCTTGCTCAACTTTTACACCTTTGGACATTGGCTTCTGTGTCTCTGACATACCTACATTGTTGTGATTTTTTTTTTTTTTTTTTTGAGTACTTCTTTACATTCTGACACTAAAAGATGATCTTAGTTCAGATATTTCCTACCCAGGTTCTAAAATATAACATGCTTTTAAAAATTCTGAATAGCTACATAGAAAAGATAATACATAAAAGAAAATAATTTCCTTTTTTTAAAATAAATTCAACTTTGGCGAATTTCTTTGACAATTTAAAAAAATTTTTGGCATGTATATGTTTATATAATGTTAACTATTATTGTATTTGAATTTAATTAAATGTTTTATATATAATATATATTAATATATCCATAGATATATACATTTATGTATATATGAATACACACACACATGCACACTCACATACATACTTTTGAAAAAAGTGCATCACCAGCCATAATTAGAAAATGGATCCTGAAGCTTACTCTTGGCTTTTTAAAATTTTTTAAATAATAATATTTTCAATGAAAATCTATCTCTATTAAATAACAGATACATCAAGCATTTCATAAAATCCAAAATTTGAAGTTTGCCTCATCCCCACTTAAAAAATATGGACATTTTGATAGAACTTTTTATTTGGCTTCACAAATAAAAATGCTGAATAAAAATTCTATTTTGAAAAGTACCCAAACTGGAAAAATAAATCATCTCAAGATGTAATGAACTAGTGATAAAAAAGTGGATTTCTTTAAAAAAAAATTAAAATCATTTAATTCATTCTGATTTTCTTTAAAAAATGTTTAATCTGATTAAGTTGAAATTTTTATATGGACCTCTGTGTTCTAGATATTTAAATATTCCTTTAAATGGCAATAATATACCATTTTAGGCTCCCTATGACTTTAAAGAAAAACTAAAATTTAGAAATGTAGAGAATCAGCTCTTAAGTTCCATTAATTGCTGGGTATGCACCCTCAAAAAAAAATGCTAGAACAGAATATTTACAGACCCAAAGCTAAATTATTCCAGTAACAAAGGAAAGAAATGACAGAAATAATTAATAGACAAGCATAATTATTTGGTAATGTTTTCTTATTTTTTAATAAAAATCTCTCCCTTTAGAGATAAACTTAGAGTGTAAAAAAAAGAAAAGCACTTTTTTTTTTAAAGGCCTAAGTTGAAAGAAGACAGAGAATGATGCATTAAGATTTCTCAGGCCAGGTAATTAGTCACTGAGTTTTTATTCAATGACAACAGATTCTCAATCCTATAAAAATTAAAGCTCTATATACACACACATACATATATATATATACGCACACACACATATATGATATGAAATTAGAATTTTGTTTCTGATGGAGTTTGCTCTCAGTCACAAAGGAATTCAAGTATTTTCTACATTTCACTTCCATAGACAGGGAATTATCTTTCACTCATTATTGTAATTTTTTCCCTCAAATATATTTCAAGGTAAAACATTATGATTGCTAAGATGTATGGGGAAAGCTTAGTATGAAAACTAGAGCACTAATTTTTAATATTTTCAAGTTTCAGCGATTGGAGAAGTTTTGATTTAGATATTTCTTTGACTTATTTTTATTTCCTCTTAGGAGTGAGCTTTCTCAGATGAGAATGAAACATATGAAGTTTGACTGAATTAAGTTCCATGATATTTAAAAATAATTCAATTACAAAACAGGAACAATTGTGACTAAACCAAGGGCAATAAATATATTTGACTAAAAACTTTTCAGTTAGTAATTTTCATGGTTTCAACCAAGTTCCATTTTATTAGCCAGAAACCAAATTTTTGCTCTTAATGTCTCATCATTACATTTTTAGTCATAAATGCTATTATGAAAAAATTAAAAGGATCATCAACGTTGAACACTGTATGCATATTTCATCTATAAAAGAGCCTAACATATGTTGTTTTATTAGAACGTCACTAATCCCTACAGACTTTAAACGTCTTGAAGAAAAGAGTGGTAGAGGGCTATCATCACACCAAAGGAGCCCATACTTATATTTTACGAACAATCTTTCTGAAATTCTGGCAAACTTTTTACCACCTTGGCTTTCCATTTACACCCAGGAATAAGGTAATTTTAATCAAAATCATAGGAGGCAATCTAAATTTAGCCTCACATATAGCCCACAGACAGAACTGGGGCTGCTGATAGAGCTGGAGTTAAAATGTTCTTTATCAAGTTTGGGGATATACTGTTGCATTACTTTGTTTTATCTGCATGTAAACACCACAAAGTATTATTATTATTTAGTGTAGTCTTCTTATATTATGATGGGAGCCAGTATACTTGCTGGTGCAAACTGTCACATTATTGATGATTCTCTGCCCACCCCAACTCTTTTCTTTGTTAAGCAGTAATTATGAGAGGAAACAGATGGCAAACATTAGAAAATGAATGGTACACTAGCTTTACTGTAAATATAGAACATCAGACTCTCAATCCTATAAAAATTAAAGCTCAGTTGGAGCTCCACACCAGTGTGAAGAGGTGCCATCTTTACAAATGCACTACCTTTCTCTTTGTTCCTTGCTTTTAACAGGGAAAGGAGTTACTGTTCAGCTCTGACAACATCATTAATTTTATATTGCAATGACTTCTAAATAATGACAGCTATCAGTAGCCTGAAACAGCTTCCAATGTGCTTTTAACAGTTTAGTTTTGCTAGTTAGGCTTCAATTTCTATAATGACCTCATCCCCTCCCACACCCACCCCCTAAGAAAAGATGCTTTAAAATTCAGGTGTTGAAAATAAAACATCATTTCCGCAAGGATGGAAGATGTACAATAATTAACTTGATTGTGATTCAGTCAAATTTGGGCATAACCAAAATACATTTTACAAACCCTGTTAACTTCATTGCCCTGTACAGAAAGGTGATGCTTTGAAATAGTCTTTCTAATGAAATCATATTTTTATCAAATTAGCTTATGACTGATTGAAGCAAACTGCACTAAGTAGTAATATGTAATATTTTGGATACGATTAGTGTAAGCAGACTATAAAAACCATAACCCTGGGACCACAGTCTGCCTTCTATTTTCAGATATGTTTTTCAGAACAAGGCTTTCAAATTTCAGTGTCCATCAGACAAAATTTCAGACAAGTTTTAGGTAATGATTATCTCCGTATTTAACTCTAGAGACCATCATAACTTTTAGACTAGTTTTGGAATAAAACTATGTTATTTGGTAATATGGGTTTTTTTTAAATTAAGTAAGTAGTTTTATTTTTGGCTGCGTTGGGTCTTCGTTGCTGCGCGCGGACTTTCTCTAGTTGCATCGAGTGGGGGCTACCCTTCGTTGCGGTGCACGGGCTTCTCTTGTTGCGGAGCACGGGTTTCAGGCACGCGGGCTTCAGTTGTTGCGGCGTGCGGGCTTAGCAGTTGTGGCTCGTGGGCTGTAGAGCGCAGGCTCAGTAGTTGTGGCACACGGGCTTAGTTGCTCTGCGGCGTGTGGGATCTCCCTGGACCAGAGCTCAAACCTGGGTTCCTCGCATTGGCAGGCGGATTCTTAACCACTGCGCCACCAGGGAAGCCCATTAATATGTTATTGCTGATCTGTCATTCCTGGATCATACTTTTATGCTCATTTTAATGCCTTGTATTTTGTTTCAAAAAGACCATAATTAGTAATACTAAAAGCAAATGTAATAACTAATACCATTATTTCAACTGAAACATAATTGATATTACTTGGGATGCTGTTTATGATGGAGAGGCATAAAGTATAAAGTCTCTTACTTTTCACAAAGTTAATACAAATAAAGTAAATCCACTAACAGCCATAGATCTGTAAATTTTATTTTTTTCATACTATTTAAGCTTTGAATGCCAATATAACTACTTCATATGTCATTGAATTTAATTATAAAATGATAACAAAGTACCGTCCATCAGAATTTTAAATCCTGTATTCTGTTGTCCTTTATTCAAAGTACTATCCTAAGTAATTCTGCAAAACTCACTGTTCTAAACAGAGCTTCTCAAAAGAATGGAAAGTTTAAAAGAAATATAGAAATACATCATCTAGAAAATCTGTCTCTGTTCACAGAATTCAGATTCATCCACATGGCTAATTGTGTTGTATGCTCAAATATGCTTTTAATTGAGGAAAAAAACATAAAACGTTCACTGGGCCTGCACTACATCAACTGTATTGCTATAAAATATTACAGAGTAGGTTTGTTTTCATTCTTTATCTTTGGGTTATAGGAGCCCTGTCTCTCCATTGACATATGGTAACATAATCTTCAGTACCCTTTCTTTTACTTTCCTTCTTTTATAAGATAATTCAAATCCTCCTCTTAGAGCCACCTATTATTAGATGTAGTAAATATTGAGTCGATTATTTCTTCATAAAATTATAACTCACAGTTATGAGTTAAAATTTCAACCCTAGAAACCTCAAAAAGTATTAGGTCCACTAAATCTCCAGTAAATTGATATGTGGGTCTGTGTGCTTCAGATCTCCATGCACTAACAAAGTTATCCAAGAACATGAGCTATCTTTCCATTTACTTATATATTCTACAATTCTTTCATCAATGAATTATAGTTTAGTATACAGGACTTTCACCCCCTTGTTTAAATTTATTCCTAAGCAGTTTATTATTTTTGAGGAAGAATTAATATTCTTCCTCAAAGAAAAGGTAAAATGTCCATACCGTCCAATAATGATCAACAGATTCAATGCAATCTCTATCAAAATCCCAATGGCATTTTTCACAGAAAGAGAAAAATACATTCTAAAATCTGTATGAAACCACAAAAGAACACGAATAGCCAGAGCAATCTTGAGAGAGAACAAAGCTCTAGGCATCATACTTCCTGATTTCAAACTACATTACAAAGCCATAGTTATCAAAACACTATCACAGTGACACAAAATAGGCACATAGACCAGTGGAACAGAATAAACAGCCCAGAAATAACCCCACGCATATATGGTTAATTAATTTTTAGTAAAGCCATGAAGAACACACAATGGGGAAATGGCAGCCTCTTCAATAAATGTTTCTGGGAAAGCTGGATATCCACATACAGAGAATGAAACTGGACCCCATCTTACACCACTCACAAGAATTAACTTAAAATGGATTAAAGACTTCAGTGTAAGACCCGAAACCAAAAATTCCTGGAAGAAAACATAGGGAAAAAGTTCCTGGACATTGGTCTTGGCAATTTCTTGGTTAAGATATCAAAGCACAGGCAACGAAAGCTAAAATAAACAACTGGGGCTACATCAAACTAAAGATGTTCTGCACAACAAAGGAAACAATCAATAAATTGAAAAGGCAATCTCCAAAATAAGAGTAACTATTTGCAAGCCACTTGTCTGATAAGAGGCTAATTTCTAAAATACATAAAGACCTCATACAACACAATAGCAAAAAAGCAAAAACCCAATTTAAAAAGTGGCAAAGGAGCTGAATCGAGATTTTTCCAAAGAAGACAAACAAATGGCCAAGAGGTACATGGAAAAGTGCTCAACACTACCAATCATCAGGGAAATGCAAATCAAATCCACAAGGAGGTATTACCTCACACCTGTAAGGGTGGTTATTATCAAAAAGACAAGAGATAACAAAAGTTGGTGAGGATGTGGAGAAAATGAAACCCTTGTAAACTGTTGATAGGGATGTAAATCAGTACAGCCATTATAGAATACCGTATGGCAGCAGTTCCTCCAAAAATTAAAAATGGAACAACCATTTAAATCAGTAATCTCACTCCTGAATCTGTACATGTAGGAAGTAAAGTATCTTGGAGAGACATCTGCACCCCCATGTTTGCTGCAGCATAATTCACGACAAACATGCCATGATATGGAAACAACCTACATGTCCTTCAGAAGATGAACGGATAATGAAATTATGATTTTATACACACACATACACACACACACACACACACACGCAGAATGGAATATTATTGAGCCAGAAAAATAAGGAAATCTTGCCTTTTGGGATAACACGAATGAAGCTGGAGGGAATTATGCTAATCCAGATAGAGAAAGACAAATATTGTATGGTGTCACTTATTTGTGGAATCTTAGAAACAAAAATAAAAAGGCCCACTTCATAGAACCAGAAAACAGAATGGTGCTTTCCAGGGGCTGAGGAGATGGGGATGCGGAGATGTAGGTTAAAGGATACAAACTTTTAGTTATAAGTATAAATCATGGGGCTCAAATGTACAGCATGCTGATGATAGTTAATAATACAGTATTACATAAAAGTTGCTGAGACCACAGAAAGAAAAAGACTTAACTAGGTCAGGTTGTGGATGTTTTAATTATCTTGATCTTGGTAATCATTCCACAATGTATATGTATGTTAAATCATCATGTACACTTTAAATATACATAAATTTCCTAAATTTCCCCTAAATTTCCTATGTAGTCCTTCCCTTTTGCTCCTCAGGAAACCACTGATTTGCTTTCCATCACTAAAGATCAGTTTGCATTCTCTGGGATTTTATATAAATGAAATCTTATACATTTTTTGTCTGGTCTCTTTGACTCAACATAATTATTTGGAAACCTAGACATCTTTAATGCAGTAACAGTTCTTTAACTTATTTTGTTTAATGTAGGGTACTAATCCGTTTGTGGATATACCACAATATTTGATCCATTCACCTGTCGATGGATATTTGGGTTATTTTCAGTTTGGGGCTATTCCAAGTAAAGCTGCTAAGAACATTTGTATACATATCCTACTATGGACATAGATTTTGTCGTCAGTAAATACTTAGGAGTAGAAAGACTGAGTTCTATTTTTATATTGTCTTTAACTTTCTAAAAATACTTGTTAACACATATTTCTGTATGCTTAAGAAATTGCCAAAATCATTTTCCTGTTTTACATTCTCACTTAGATTTGATATCAAAAGGCTTTTTGGTTGTAGCTATTCTCATAGGTGTGTAGCGTTGTCTCATATGTTTTTAATTTGCATTTACCTAAAGAATAAAGATGCTGAGATTCATATGCCTATATTCTATATGAATATTTTCTTTAGTTCAGTTTCTGTCCAAGTATTTTGCTAATTTTGTTACTGGGTTGTTTTGGGTTCTTTTCATTTAGTTTGAAAATATGTATATGTATAATACATTACATTTATATATACATATATAATTATACATGCATATTTATTTATATACTGATATATACACTTTTAAAACTTCTTAGTTGTTTCAGGCAGAAATATAAATCATATCCCTATTACTTTATCTTAGCCAGAAGAATAAAAACATTTCATTTAAATTTCATTTTTTTATAGTATGAATATTATCACTGGTATTACGTAGTATCTAAAATCATAAAAAAACTTATATTCATAATTACCAATCTTCCATATCATATTTGTCTTCTGTTTTGCAAAATGTTTTATCCCCAATATTTTAACTTTTCTTTTAGTTCTTATTTTCTAATTATTCAGTTATCTGCTATTGTTCTCTGAAATTTCAAAAAAAGTCATTAAAATTATTTGATATTTCAAGTATACTTTCTTATAGCAACGTTTTATATGTTGCTTCATACTGCACTTATTACATTTGATACAGTAGGACAAATGAGTATGGTCTTTAAGCTAAGCTGGAAGGACTACCTCACCCCCATATCTTTTGCTCATATGATTTGAGGATACGCTCTTGGTCTCTTTATCCCATCACTTACTCCTGCCACTGAAAGAGCTACTTATCTAATTGGTCTATAGCAGACATTCATCTTGGTTTCTCAATTGAGTAAATCACTCATTAAAAGAACTTAGTGCAGAGGATTTGTTATTTTTCTCCTCCCTCTTCACCATGACCAATGGCAGTCTGCTGCCTGTGCAAGTGCATTTGTCATCGATTCTCAAGTTTCACTTCAAATAGGGCATTTCAAATTTGGGGGAGGATGGGCAATTACCAAACACAGTTTTGTTCTGACATTAAGATGCGTCCTTCAACCTAGACTTTATAAATGTTAAAGATTATATTTTTAGTATCCACCTACTGATACATTTTGGTTCAAAACTCAGCTTAAGAAAATGTATAATATTTACTAGGCCACCTCAAAGACTCCAATAAGTCAAAAAACCCTTGGAATGACCCTGTCAGAAAAGAAAATAATCTTTTCTCATTAATTCAGTAGAATTTTGATCATTCTAATCTCTGTCTACAAATCCTTGATATATCTACAAATTGTATTAGAATTTGGTCTTAAAAAATACCCAGTCTATTCCACTTATTTATTGAGAAGGCTAATCCATAAAAAGGGATTGATATATACAATGTCAATCTTCTTATTAGAAGAACCACTACATTATTTCAGACCTCTTGACTCAGAGACTAGTACTTTTTCAACTATACTCTTGTTTTTAAAGAGTTGCATGGTAATTTTAATTTGCTAATATGTTGAATTATTAATTTATCTGGCTTATTTATTGGTCTCCTGTTACACGTTTTAGTTTTGAGAAGCAATTGGAAAGGGTTATGTAACAATTTTTCTATGGTGCTCTGATCTTATTTTCAAATAATACCTTGTTCACTGTACCCTGTAGATATTGACATCATTTATTTATTTACAGAAAAAGTTGATGTAAATTAGGTGGGGGGGGGGGATTTAATCTTTCTCCATTTTTGAATTTTAAAGTTCTCTACATTCCACTCTACTTCTGGTTATAATGTTAGTTTTTTTCTGCCATTGAAACTTGAAGAAGGGTAAAAGGGAAAAAATAAAAGTTTTCTTTCCAAAAGTCAGATGAGACTGTCCCATATTTATCCAACCACATATTTTTTACTTCCATTTTCAGAAGCAAATAATCCCGTCTAGAATAGTTTACGTGTGGTCCTGCCAGGGTGAGAGAGAGGGAACAGATGGACCTCTCTGTGTCATTTCTCCTTTTTTGATTCCTTTGTGAAAAGTTCGGTGAATTGCTAAGCCACTCTTCTACTTTATCATTAAAAAAAGGTCTATGAATCATCATAAAACAGTGGCCTTTTCATTACCGAGCATCATAAAAGTAGATTTCTCCAAATTTATGTATGCTGAACATTGTGACTTAGCTACCTTACGTAATGAGGCCTGATCTGCAATCCATTCATTCATTACCTGTATTTCAATTGATTCTGCCTCACTTTAAAACTGTATCTCTGCCTATATATTGGACTCTTTTTTTAGTTAGTTCTTGTAAATTTTCCCTACACATATATATCTATGGAACTTCCCATTATCCAGGTAATTTCCTTTCTTACAGATATACTTTTCAAAACGGCGACATATTTCTATATGTTGACTACCATCTGTTATTATCTTTCGGTCTCAGAAAAATGTTCCTATATTATTGAGAATAGCTTTTGCATAATGAAAAATTAGTTTACTAAAAAATTTTTTATTACCATATCATTATATATGTAAATAGATACTCTATTACTATTATGAACTCTGCATAAATATTTCCTTTCGCTATCATATCTCTTTGGAGTTATTTTAAATTAGTATCATATTATCTATAATAGCAACTGATATGTAACTGGTTAAGAGAAGAGTGAGATTATTTCTTTTAAATGTTATCTTTTAGAAACTCTTTAAAACCTATCCTTCACTTCATCATTTTTATGATCATTAAACTATTTATTGTGATAATCTACCCTGGAAAATCAAGATAGGATTATTGAATTGGTCTTCGTATTGTATTTTTTCCTCATCAGAAACAAATCTTCTCTCAGAATATGTCTTTAAATTATTGTTTCAAAAAATTAGACATATATTAAGAGATGTAAGTAAGCCTTTTCAAATTAAAATAACATTTTTATAGACCCATTCAAAAGTTTATTATGCTTGGAGGATAATTCTTTATTTTCAATTCTTCATTCCTCTTATTTAAGAGAAAAAGTCTAAAACCAATTAAATAATTAACAAGTTATAATGCCTAAAAGTTTATCTAAAATTTGTTAAAAATATAATCAAAGTTGAATTATGTATCAGTAAAGAAAATATTCTTGTCTATTCCTTCAAGCCAGTTAGACAGAGATCCTTCTAGACTCAGGGACATAAGAGAGAATCAATACTTTGAGAAATCAAGTATAAAATTTTAGAAAACTCAGGCTAGCTCTTGAGTCTTATGTCAGAATTTAAGAAGGTGGAAGATGAAGATATTTCTTGATTAGATTTAGTGGTTTTAAGTGATGATTCCCTGTGAAAAGTTCCAAACTCTAATTTAAACAAATAAATGAGAGCCCAGGAAAAAGATAAGTACTTATTGAAATGATGCTTATACATAACCGTTTCCATTTAAAAGCATTAAAACCAAACCATGCTAAGCCATGTCTATAAGTCATTGATATATTGAATTATACAATTGCTTGATTTCTTATACAAACTCTCAGGGAAAATAAAAGAGATAAGAGAGAAAGCAAAAGTTTGATATCTGTATGAGATGTTATTGCAAGTTTTGTTGCTGAAGCAAAGGATAGTTTATTTCTCCTCAAATCATATATATTTAAAAGACATGGCAACTAATAGTGGTATTAATTAATAGTGGTACTTCGTATGGAGTACTTGTGAAAGTACTCCACACGAATAGTAAAGCTGGATAAACAAATAAATACACAAAAAATGCAAAAAGGGTATCTGTAGCCTAAGACATGACTTATTTAAAGATAATTTGTTGTATTTTCTCATATACATAGATTGTTTAAAGGCTGTTGTATAATTGGCCAATTACTGAACTTTATACATTTCCTTCTTATAAACTTTGCTTTGATCTGACAATAATCTCTATATTTATATAACACTTTGAGTTTTGCAAAGAGGTTTCCCTTTTATTCTTTCATCATAATAGTAACAAAAATTGGTTAGGAAAAATATCACTATCGTAATTGTACACGTCGGGATGCAGATAAGCCATGTTGAGCATTTCCCAAAGGTTTTATAGCTAATTAATAATAAAGGCTAAATAATAATCAAGACTGCCAGAATTTGGTGAAGTATTTGCTCTTTCATATTTTCTCTCAAATTACTATTTCAAAAATGCTTGCCTAACACTAATTCTGCTTCTGTGCTTCTCAACTTGCAATTTTTATTAATGATTTGTGCACACAAATAAGCTTACTTTGGCACTGTCAGAAACACACAGCTTTGCAACTTTCTGCTATATATTGTATTTCGTCTTTATTTTATATTTTCTTTTTTACTTATCCTTATAATAGTTTCTCTACTTCATCTTTCTGTAAAGAGAAACTGGAAAACCAATACTAGGAAAGCAAAATAATATCTAATGCTTGATACACTTCTTTTCAGTTGAAATTAGTTATGCAAAGCAGCATATTGGATTGATTTAAACTGAGACATCAGTGCCATTAGATGGCACTCTGGGTAAAGTTGACAATGTTATTTCTTATATTGGAGCACTACAATTTAAGGGTTTAAGTAAAGTAAATGGGATACAAGGTGAGTGAACATTTATAAGACAAAGAATCATACTTATTACAATGATAAAGGACATTTTTGCTCTCTAAATAATCTAAGGTTTCCCTTTGAATCATTACACACTATTACTCACGAAATAAAAATTAAGACATTATACAATGAGCTGTTCCTCATTGAATACATATTCATGGTTAAACTTTAAATTTTAAAATTATTTGTACTGCTCTGTGGAGCCAAAATCAATGTTATCAATCACCTTATTCATATCATTCCTAATATAATGTAACAATAGGTTCTAAAATGAATTGGCTTTTATAGGCTTATACGTGTTTTAAAACAATTTCCATGTATAAATATGGATTTACAAACATTGAAAACATTGTTCATATTTCTAAATTTTCCTTAGTAAAATAGGTGGTTTAGAAATATACTTCATGTATAAATATTCTGATTCTTTCTAACTGGATTAAATATGTTTTGTTGGAAGTTATTCCATTTGTTCAATCCTTTTCATCTGGTCACTAATATGCTAAGAGCTTAGGAGGGAAAGTTAAGGAGTTATGGTAACTTCCCTTGGGAGATGTACAAGCTCATTAATAAAAGAAGCTCTACATAAAATAGGCAATAATATAAACAAATGCACACAATTTTCCTCTAAGGAACTGATATAGACCTTTACTAGCATTTATTTACTATTTTATCATTACCAAAAGTTGGAGAAATATCCTTGATTACTGACTCTCTGCATTGCAGGTGCTGCTACTACTACTACAGATAGTACCTACTATTTATTGAGCACTCATCTTTTGACTGCAGTTGTACTGGGTTTTATATATGAGGATATATTTAATTATTACATTAACCCAATTAAGTACACACCAATTAAAAAAATTTAGCAAAGAGGCAACTGAACTGATTTTTCCGAAGTTACATACTTCCTCTCCTTTGTTTCTTGCTCTGACTGCAAGGATTTTAACTTAATACTAAACAAGAATTGATTTTGCAAAGACGGTGGGACTTCAAAGATATTCAGAGCAAGCTGGTAGAGAAGTGTGGAAGAAAAGAAACAGGTGTCAGACTGAAATACAGCTAAATTTTCTTTGGTGTTTTATCCAAGACACCTCATTTCATCTTAACAGATAATAATAATACGGAAGCATTTTTTACAGTTTAACTTTTGGGGGGACGTGAATGAGAATGTTGTTTCTTGTGTCTGAAAAAACAACACAAAGCAGTTTCCTACCTCATGGGGAACTGACTATTGTACAAAGCTTATCTAAATCAGATCCAAATTTTTCTTTTATATATTTTTTAATCTGATTCATATTAGTTTTGGTAGGTAAAATAATTCACAAGTCTTAGAGCTTTTCACAAATCTAGGAATTGAACCAAGTCTTTTTTTTCCTCAGGTAATTTCATCTTTATTGTTTTTATTATGATCTATATAGTACAAACACATGAAACTATGAAGCTTATGTTATAATTTAAGTTCATAGTAAAATAATAAAAACCTTTATACCTGTTGACTCACTGGACAAGTTAAGAAATAGCATGGTATTAGCATATGAAAGCCCACCTTAGCAATCTTGCACTCTTCACTTTTCATTCCATCATTCAAAACTGACTTTTGTATTATTCATTCCCAAATATTTGTTTAAATTTATCTATTTTATAAATTTGCTTAACTGGATTAAATTATATGTATTCTTCAGTTCTTTGCTTCTGTCTCCCTGCATTACATTTTTTAAATCTACTCAGGTTGATGCCCTCATGTTGATGAGTCAGTTCATTCTGCTGTAAATTCTCTTGTATTCCCTTATATCAAGATGGCATAATTTATTTATCTGTTCTATCGCTGATGGACAATTGGGATGTTTCCAGATTTTTGGTATTATGCAAATACTGGTCTGAATGTTGTTACATCTGACCCTTGGTGTACATGTTCAAAATCTTTCTCACTGGCGTATGCCTTGGCTTGGAGTTGCTTAGTATAGAAAATGAATACTCAATGTTACTATCTAAAATATTAAATTGTTTTGAAAGTGGTTATTGCAATGTATACTACCAACAGCAATATTATTGGGTTCCCATTGTACTATATTCTCACCAGTAATTGTTTTTATTAGGGTAATCATTGTGAAGGGTTATCTAATAATGCTTTAATGCTTTTAATTATCATTTCCCTGATCATGAGTGATATTGGCCATATTTCATGTTTGTTTTTCTGTCTTTCCCCTTTCGTCAAATTTTTGTGTATGTTCTGCCCATTTTCTACAGGGCTGCTTTACTTTTTTATATGAAGTTGTAGGGAATAATTTATGTATTCCAAATACTAATCCAGTTGATTTTTATTATTTGCAGATTTCATATTTTTGAATTTGCCCACTGTTAAAATTAACCTATAACCCTAAAATCAACAGTTGTTGTGCTTTCACAATCATTCAAAGACATGCACGGAGCAGCAAAAAATTGAGTTGCTTGATACACATGCATGGTCCCTGCTGGGGTAGAGTAAGATAACACTCTAGCTGCTTATTTCTGCTCTGTCATTTTTGCTATCTATTTAGTGCCACCTTTTATTCATTTTTGTGTGTTTGTTGGTAATTTTACTGTTTTAAATGGTTCTCAAGCAAAGTGCTGAAGTGCAGTGTAGTGTTGTTCCTAAGTGCAAGAAAGATGTGATGTGCTTTACAAAGAAGTATGTTAGATAAGCTTGGATCAGGCAAGAGTTATAGTGCTGGTGACCATGAGCTAATGTTAATGAATCTATAATATGTATTAAATAAGGTGTCACTAAACAGAAACACACATTAAACAAAGTTCTATATGGATGGCCTGATGAAAACCTTTTGACCAGAGGCTCATAGGAACATAACTCTATATCTTCCCTTGGAACAAATATCAGTATTGGCTAAACCTGTGTTTGGATAACTTTGTAGAACGCAGTGCTGCAAGTAATGACAATCAACTGTATTTTGTTGCTTGTATTTATTACAAATATTTTTCTCTGTGGTTTTTCTTTTCAATGCCTTTATATGATTATTTGAAAAATAAAAGTTCTTGCCATGTGATCCAGAAATTTCACTGCTAGGTATTAACCCAAAGAAAACAAAAACAATAATTCAAAACTATTTATGAACCCCAATCTTCATTGCAACATTATTTACAATAGCTAAGATATGGAAGCAACCTAAGTGTCCATCGATAGATGAATGGATAAGGAAGATGTGGTGTATATACACAATGGAATTTACTCAGCCATAAAACATGGAAATCTTGCCATTTACAACAACATGGAAGGATCTAGAGGGTATGTGCTAAGTGAAATAAGTCAGAGAAAGACAAATACCGTATCATACCAGACTCATAGACACTAAAAACAAAGGGGTGGTTGTCAGAGGGGTGGGAGATGAGGAGTTTGAGCAAACTAGGTGAAGGGGATTGAGGTGCAAACCTCCAAACTGAGTCACTTTGCTGTACAACAGAAATTAGCATAACATTGTAAATCAACTATACCTCACAAAAAAAGAGTTGCAAACCTCCAGTTATAAAATAAATAAGCCACAGGGTGTAATATACAACATAGGGAGTATGGTCAATAATATTGCAATACCTTTGTAGGTGGATAGGTTGTTACTAGACTAACTGTGGTGATCTTTTCATAATGCATGCAAATGTCAAGTCACTATGTAGTATGCCTGAAACTAACATAATATTGTACACCAACTCTAATTCAATAATAATAGACATATATACACTACCAAATGTAAAACCGATAGCTAGTGGGAAGCAGCTGCATAGCACGGGGAGATCAGCTCTGTGCTTTGTGACCACCTAGAGGGGCGGGATAGGGAAGGTGGGAGGGAGGGAGATGCAAGAGGGAAGATATATGGGGATATATGTATATGTATAGCTGATTCACTTTGTTATAAAGCAGAAACTAACACACCACTGTAAAGCAATTATACTCCAATAAAGATGTTAAAAAAATAATAATAAATAAATAAAAAGAAAGGATTTTAATTTTATTGAATTTATCAATTTTGTTCTGTGTAGTTTGTAAGTTTATTCCTATACAGTTTAAGTACTCATTCCCTTCATCTGGTTCCTTACAAAAAATGTCTTGTACCTCTTCTTTGTTAGTCTTACCTTCCAAATGAGTTCTTACTCTGTTTGAGGTTTATTTTTGTTTATGGTATAGCATAAAGATTTATATGAGTAGCCAATATTTGCTACAAAATGTATTGATTACCACAATTTTGGCTCTGATTTTCAAGACCCACTCTGTCATAAAGCAAGTTCTACTTATATACAACAAATTGTTCCTATTAAGAAAGAAGTGCAAACTGTAAAAGAGTACCAGTCATTTTTCTTTCAGGGGTGGGCCTAATGAATGAATGTGCATAAAATATGTCAATTTTCATACCATTCATCCATGGGGCTCTCCTTATATAGTAAAAACTCACAGGGTCAGGGGAACCAGAAGAGCTCACTTTGAATAAAAAATTGCATGATATAGAATTACATTTAATTTTATATATGTCATATTTGAAATTCTCAGTATAAATTCATTGATGATATGCAGTGTGCTTAATGACAGAGTAAGGTCATGAGATACAAATATATATGTCTATGTGATTTTCTTTACCTGGTGCATTCATTAATCTTATTCTTTTTTTAATTTCATTCATTCATTCAAACATTCAGATATTTCTCCACTTGGCAAATTCTCTTTCCTGTACCTTCCCCCTGACCAACTGTTACTACTTTTTCAAAAAAGGTTCTAATGTCACCACTTCGTGACATGTGTACCACCATACCACAACCACACAAATAGGCATTTTCCTAACCTGCTTGAGCTGCCATAACAAAATAACAGACTGGGAGACTTAAACAAGAGAAATTTATTATCTCACAGTTCTGGAGGCTGGAAGTCCACGAACAAGGCACTGGCAGAATAGGTTTCCCTTGAGGCATCTCTCCTTGGCTTGCAGACTGCTGCCTTTTTGCTGTGTCCTCACATGGCCTCTCCTTTGTGTGCACACATCCCTGTTATCTCCCTCTGTGTATCTTAATTTCCTATTATAAGGACATCAGTCATATTGGATTAGGGCCCATCCTAAGGGTTTTATTTTAACTTAATCTTCTCTTTAAAGATCCTATTTCCAAATACAGTCACATTCAGAGACACAAGGGTTAGAGCTTCAACGTAAGAATTCTGGGGAGAGACACAACTCAGTCCATGACAGGCACTCTTAAGTACTTAAGATACAATAAATATCTTTTCAGTTGTGTTGTGTTGAATTGTCTGTTTCTCAACAAATTTGTAAACTGCTCATAGACAAAAGCTGTGTCTTTTTATGTATATGTCCACAAAATAATAGAACGATTTTAATTATGTGCTTCTAGAATTAGTGTTACATCAAGCCATGTTAGAACCTGAGTCAAAAGGAAAAATCACTAACATTGATCAAGTCTTTAAAGTTCTGATATTTTATTTATCAGGGGTTTTTTCCCATTAACTTTGATTTTTTTAGACATTGCATTAAAATGGTATTTATCTGAATTACTGAGTTTATTTTTAGTGCCCCTTTAAATTTTGTATGTGAAGTAAGCGCCTCACTCCCTTCATCCTATGCTTGACCCTATCTAAAATGATGAAATTCACAAGACAAAATATTCAGTGATAGTATCACTATCCCTAAAAAGTCACAATGTGACAATCTTTACAAAATTCTATAGCAGGGATAATTTGTCTTTTGAAAAGTAGTATGAAGTATGGAAAATAGCACTACTTTGGAATTTGGAAACCTAGATTCTACTTCTGTCTGCCAATTATTTGCTGGTTCTAAAGTCCAGCCCTGCCATAGGTGATAGGTGGACAGAGTCAGGCAATAAAACTCAATCTATAACAGGGCATCAACATTCAGCTAATACACTTTCATAAAGTCACAATTTCATGCTCTACTTTGAGAGACTTTGATTCAGTATTTCTAGGATGTGGTACAGGGCTCTGCAGTTTTTACATATAACTCTACTCCCGAATAATTCTAATATAGATGGTCCTTGGACCATGTGGCTTTGTGGGGTACACTGATTGAAATTATCATAGTTCTGGTCATAGAAGTATAATCTGGGTTGGAGTCCCTGATGAGATTAAACAGTTAAACTAGGCTTAAGTCCCAGAGAGACTGTGGTTCTGAATGAGTTTTAAAGACAGAGAAACATAGAAATAATAGTACAAATTGATTCAGAGATGCTGTAATAACACAGAAAGACATTCACTAGAACCGCAAATCTCTAATACTTTCACTTTGTGCTAGTAATTATGGTCTCCACTGCTGCTTGATTGCCTATTAGTGTCAGACACTGAGCTACTCACATCACACTTATTGTTTAATTCTCACAGAATCCTACAATGTAGCATTATTATTTCTATTTCCTGAGGAGGAATATGACAATTACCAAAGTTAAATTATTCTTCCAGGTACAGCTGGTAATTAGATGCCTTCCTTTTTAGTACTGAGCTTGGACTCTGCCACAGTTAAAGCTCAATTATTGCATTTTGAAAGAAAGAGGACATCAGCCTAGCATAGCGTAGAATAGATTCAGAACCTGAATCCTGTAAATGCTTCTGACAAAAGTTAAGGATGGGCTGAAAGAACAGCTGAGGCCAAGCCCCCAGGCAACGGGCAAGAGCCCTCATTTGGAAGACAGAAATGATCCCACCAATCAGAGTCTTTAAAGGGAGAAATAAAGTAAAAGGGGAAGAGCTAAAGGAGAGCAAGACAACAGGCTGACCGGTAGGAATAAATGGGCATATGGAGTTTTAAAAAGGCTTAACCAGTTCTTTCACTAGGTCTGAATTTTAAAACAGATGTTGCGAGTTTGAAGGGAAAGACTTTGCAAGAGGTAGAAAACTAAGTATCAAGAAGAAATGAATTGTGAGTATACATGGAAGCTTCTTTGAATTGTACATACTTAACTTTCCACTAGCATTTCAGAGAATAAAGGTGGCATTTTTATTAACATTTCAATATCTTCTAACTGTGCTCTCCATTTCCCAGAGCACACCTATGCCCTTGCCCACTGAACTTACATATCTCCATTTCCTGATGATGAAAAAAAAGCCATGATTCCATATGCACTCAAACTACCTTAGGAGACATAAACACATTTATGATTATATAAAAGTTCTTTTCTGGCTACTTCTTAAATATTTGGGAGCTCTGAGTATGCCTATTAATAATGAATCAAGTATTTTTTTCTCCTTTTCTCTACTGCTCCACACTCCTCTGTTTTCTTTCTTCTTTCTTGCTATTGCTATATTTTTGGACCCAGTCTAGGGGGGCTCAAGATTTCGTGCTTTTGTGATCACCTGGAGAACTTATTCAAAAATCCACTTTCTCAGCCCTGCCCCTCAGAAATTCTTGTTCTTTGTGTCTGTTGGGGTTCTCTCTCTCTTTTTATCTTCCAAAACCCATGCCAGACCAATTAGTTCTGAAGCAGGTATTAGAGGATAATATATTAAGAAAACCTGTTATACGCTATGACAATTTCTATTCTACACAAGTCCCTCCGTATGCTCTCAAAAACTGTAGCTTTCTAAGGTTTGGGAGAAGTGATCCTGTTTAGCCTAATTGTCCTAAGTTTGCATAGGTAGTTAAATAGCACAATGTGAAAACCAAGTCCTTGAGGTGTATTTGTATTTATAACATTAAAGTACTTGAGTTGATTATACTTGAGTTCATCATATGAACTCCAATAAAGAAAAACTGTGTGCTCCATAGTAGACTCTGAATAATAACTGCTGAATGATTGAACAATTGCATATTTTGACAATTACACATTTCTCCTGTTTGTATTTTTCCAGGGTATTCACCTCTGTCTGATTCCTGGGGTTAC
Organism: Eschrichtius robustus; assembly: GCF_028021215.1. Lineage (NCBI taxonomy): Eukaryota > Metazoa > Chordata > Mammalia > Artiodactyla > Eschrichtiidae > Eschrichtius > Eschrichtius robustus. Next base: position 62,425,040 of record NC_090840.1, on the reverse strand, counting down.
ATACAAATAAATTAGAATAATGGATTTAGGCTACCTCACCTTCAGCACCCATCCCATTTGTACAGGAGCAATCATTTCCCCTTCCTAATCATTATCAGCCTTTCTTTCAAAACACCAGGGTTAAAACCTGCCTCTAAAAGATTACAAAGAATAGATAGAATTGAGTAGAAACACTTGCCAATAGTTTATATTAACTTGATTGAGTTCCTAAAGGCTATAGTAAAGTTAGAAAAATATATTTAGCTAAACCTATATACATTTCATAAGTTTATCTTCATCCACTGGGTACAATATCCCATGTAGATAGAAAACTCAGCATGCAGATTATCTATTCAGACAGATTTTGGGCTTAAGTTGACCTTAGATAATAAAATTTGTATAAATTGAAGAGATCATTAGCCTATACAAGGGTGTTAAATATTAAAAAACACTAAATATAATTGCATACCTATTCTGCCCCCTCTATCTCATACTTCTTTTGGCTAATTAATTTCCATCTCCAGATACGATATAAGCATGATTTCTTAAGGAGGGAGATTTCTTAACCTTGTTGCCATTGGTTATGTTATTTCATCCTTATGCACATTTTCACAACTCTCTGTACCTTCCTATGTTATCACTATTCTCACTTTATGGTTTAAAACCTGTTTATAGTCATTTCTTCTAAAGAATACACTATGGAAAGGTGACAAAAAGATTCACTTTATAGTGAAAAACTCTGACAAACACTGCCTCAGCAAGTGATCAAGGTTAACAGCAATATCATGTTGATAGTGTGGTCCATATGACGTGATAAATGTGATATGATGTGATTGAAAAATGGTACTTCATATGATGTGATAAAAATGGTACTTTATATGATGTGATAAAAATGGTACTTTATCTCTTTGGTCTTGTTTTCAAAACCCATATCCCCTGGATAATTATGGAAAAAAACAGAAGACGAATTCCAATAAAGAAAATCCTATAAAATATCTATTATTCCTCAAAACAATCAAGGTCATCAAAAACAACAAGTCTGAGAAATTCTCCTAGCCAAGAGTAGCCCAAGAAAACATGACAGTAAATGGATGTGGTAACCTGCATGGGATCCTGGACCAGAAATAAAATATTCGGTAAAATCTAAGAATATATGAATAAACTATGGGCCTTAGTTGATAACAATATATCAATATTGGTTCATTAATTGTGACAAGTACACTATGCTAATATAAGGTATTAATAATAGAAGCAATGGGGTGTGGAGTATACGGGAACTCTCTGCACTGTGATTGCACTTTTTCCTATAAATCTAAAACTGTTCAAAATAAAAACATTCCTTAAAAAAACTGTTCAGTTTTCTTTCTTCCCTGTTAGACTGTGATTTCTGAAAGTCAGACTGTGTCTGTTTTAATCACCTCTATACCCTCAGTACACAGCACACAAGAGGAGCTTGATAAATAATTGTTGAATGAGTGATTGAATGAATGAGTGAAATAAACATTTAATAACTGACTGTGAAAGAAACTTAATTCTCTAAAGAAACTTCTATTTATATATGTAAATAGTATTTCCTCAAACCACCAGTCAGGATGCAAATTAATGCCATCTGCCTCTTGTTCTCTCACGACCTCTTGCTCTTGGTTCCCTGCAGTTATTTTCCCTGATTGACTGCCCTAAATATCTGTTTGCTCCCAAAAGAATCCCTGTGCCCCTGTATAATCAACATCTTTTGCTTCGTATGCCAAGCACAGTAGACAAATCTGTGAAAACCAGGAAGAGCTTAGGGAGGGCCCCCTAGGAACAGACGTTCAAAAAAGCCTGGGCTGACTTCTGATGCTACTGATGCCAATAAATTACTCTCCCAAGACTCCTTGGCCACAGTCACATCATTTATATTAAAGTCTCTAAAATATTAATATTTAGAGAATCAATTGACTGGACGAGTTCCTTTTTAAATGCAAAATACCCCTAGGAAGTTTAAGGGGCTAAAATCCCTCCCCCTTTTTCATGAATTAAATCCAGGCACATGGCTTCCTAATTCCAGATCTGCCTAGTGGAAATGGGATTTTTGATCTGAGAGGGAGATGAGAAACATAATTTTGCAGACTGGGTTGCTTTGGGGTACAGAGTAGATTTGGTATTGTGGTAGAGGGGGCACTGCCAGGGTATGGATTCATTGACAAATTAGCAGAAGATACCAAAAGAGGTGGGAGGGGTTTACGCTGGGAGGGGAAAATGAGTCAAAGACTAGGGTCATATGAAAATAATAACAACAACAGTGAAGTGAAGAATAAGGAGGAGGAGGGGGTGGGGGGAGGAGGGGAGGGGGAGGAGGGGGGAGGAGGAGGACGGGGAGCGGGGAGGAGGGGGAGCGGGGAGGAGGAGAAGTTTTCTTCTGTTCATGCTGCTCCATGAGAGAGGGCGAGGAAGAAGCACAGGTCCCTTCTATTTCCCCCTCTCTTTTATATCACATCTGTACAGAAACCAGAACTGAGATTAACACTGTTATTACTATAATCCAGTGATATCATTGAATACATGGGCTTTTCAGGGTTAGTTCTGGAAAACAGCAAGATATGTTTACAATGCTGTTTCTATAGGAAAATATTACAAATTCTACAAAATTAGAGAAGAAAGTACACTTACAAGTTAAAGACTGGCTATACTTTGTTTAAAGTTAAGCTACAGGCAAATTTTAAAAAGCTCCTTAGTAGGCCAGAACGAAGACTAATTTAAGTAAAACCTTAGTACAACATACTAACTAATGTTTTAAATGAGATATAAAGGTCAAATGGCCTAATGATTAAAATATTTGTTCATAAATCTAGAGGTCTACAATTACATTTTTAGTTATATATGTGGCCTTGTTTAACTTTTTTATCAAGTAAATTAACCTGTGTCATTCTCACCACCTCTACTAAATATATATACATATATATAAAAGGAATCATGTGTTCATTCTTCTGTATTCAAAATATGCTTTGAATGTCAGCTAAAAGTTAAAGGTCCACTACAAATATGCATACACATTTTCTCTAAATTTGTTATAATTTAAGAGGAAATATAATAACGCCACTAATAGCTTGTGTTTATTGGATAATATTCAGTGTGCTAAGCACTGAATCTGTGTCCTCCCATTTAAATCTCACAACATTACAACCTGCCAATATTAACAGTGTTGATGTTTTTTCAGATGAAGAAATGTCTGGCTTATAGAAGTTAAGTGACAGAGCTAAATTTAAACTTAATTCCATTTGATTCCAAAGCTTGATCTTTTATCCTTCTTCTAATTAATGAACACTACTTTCAAAAATACCACACATAGTATTATGTCATAAATAAAATTTAGCAGATACCCAGTAGTTTTCCAGCAAAATAGACATCATTTTGAAAGTGTACTGAAACTTTGTAATGGAGATACACATTTAAATCAGAACATTTTCCTTAAAAAGGTGAGCAAATAGGCCAATAATTCATGTGTTCTTCCTTCTTTTTACCAACTTCAAAAGCCATATTACTACTCATCAGTGAGGTAAATGAAGTAGACATTCTTTAGTTATGTGATGCAATTATATTTTATGAGGAAAAAATGACTTAAGTTCATCTTTGTACTGAACACCAAAGTGAGTTTCTTGTCAACTGTGATGGTTCTGTCTGTTCCAATTGCTTCCCACCCTGCTAAGAATACACAGAATACACAGAAAACAAGTCTGTCAGGAGCCAAGTGCTCACCACAGGGAACTCCTTCCTGCTGGCACTGAAGTAATCTCATATCAGAGGAGGTCAGCTTACCTTCAGATTCATGACATGAAGATAAGATGATACAACACTTATCAGAATATTCCACCTTAAGGTTAAATAAACGTATAATGTGGCAATCCTTAACCTGAAAACAAATTATTTTTAGAATGGTGTATTTAATATTAAAGGGATATTTTGCTTTTATATGAAGGAATATATAAATACAAATTATCTTATTAGTACATTTTCTTTGGCAAATCATTTGAATTAAAAATGAGTTGTCTTCTAGGTCATTTGCTAAGATAGAATTACACATTCTTGAATGACTTAATTACAAATGAATAGATCATAATTAGTAATTTTGTATATTTTCCCACTTTATCTGCAGCATGTATGAATATTTACAAGTAGAAATGTGTTTTTTGCAAATGTTTCTGAAACAAATGTTATAATTCATGCAGATATTTAGCAATTTAACATTAAATATTATTAAATTTTTAAGATTTTTGTTAATCATGGAAATTAATCTATAAAATGTCCTGAACAAGTGAATTAATGCCATGCATGTAGGTAACCTGGAAACTTGTACTGTAGTAGAGCAGTGACTGTGGTCTACTGTCACTGTTATTCTTTTTGTAAAGCCACTGCTTAGTATAATAGAATCAGTAGCAACAAATGGCTATAGTTGAGAGAAATATGGAATGACAGATCTCAGAGCTGAAAAAATCCTTAGCAAATACATTTGGTCAAGTTTTTATCCTTATACAAGATTGTGTACACACATTTTATTGCAATCCATAGGATTTAGGAGACCCAGGTTTGGTAACAAAAATATGTTTCATGTGAATTAATGATAGGGGAAGTGCTTCATGACAAATAGATTTTTTTCAGTTTCTTGATATAAAATACTTGTTAGAGATTTTGTGGAAGTTATTTCTGCTTAATTTTGACTTTAAGACAATTTCCCTGGGTACAACATGATAGAAGGTGGAAATAATGCACTGAAAAAATAATGTCATAAAACCTAAACTGTCTGCTGCAGAGCAACTAAGCCTGTGCACCACAACTACTGAGCCTGTGCTCTAGATTCCTCGAGCCACAACTACTGGGCCCTCGTGCTGCAACTACTGCAGCCCACATGCCTAGAGCCTGTGCTCCGCAACAAGAGAAGCCACTGCAATGAGAAGCCCGTGCACCACAAGGAAGAGTAGCTCCCGCTCGCCGCAACTAGAGAAAGCTCTTGCACACCAACGAGGACCCAATGCAGCCAATAATAAATAAATTAAAAACAAAACAAACAAACAAACAAAAAACCCTAAACTGTCTTTAGAAACTATCTGAGCATGAAAGGGTCCCTATTTTCTTAGTCTGTTAGAATATGTCAGTATCTTTGGCTAGGAAAGAAGTATTTCCACCAGAAACAAACACTTAGTGAAGGAAAAAAATATTTATGTGACTGAAAATATAAAAAAAACAATGTAAGGGAGACTTACAGTTAGAGGGAAAACAAAAAATCTTGACAGCCATTAGAATCATACAGCTTCTAAGAAACCTAGTCCCAGACATGAGAAGAATGGGTAAAGAGGGGAGGGAGCCATAACATCTGATTAGAGAATGTGTGACATGTAAAATATACACACAGAAATTGGTTTGGGAGACTTCCAAGGAACTCTGTTAAAGAGAATTTTATTAAGAAAGGAAAATCCTTCCTTAGGTAGGTTTGTTCCTAGGATTTTTATTCTTTTTGATGTGATGGTAAATGGGATTATTGTTTCCTTAATTTCTCTTTCTGATATTTCATTGTTAGTTTATAGAAATGCAACAGGTTTCTTTATATTTATTTTGTATCCTTTAACTTTACTGAGTTCATTGATAAGCTCTAGTAGTTTTCCAGTAGTATCTTTAGGATTTACTATGTAGGGTAACACGTCATCTGCAAACATTGACACTTTTACTCCTTCCTTTCCAATTTGGATTCCTTTTATTGCTTTTTCTTCTCTGATTGTCGTGGCTAGGACTTCCAATACTATGTTGAATAAAAGTGGCAAGAGTAGATATCCTTGTTTTGTTCCTGATCTTAGAGGAAATGCTTTCACCTTTTCACCACTGAGTATGATGTTAATTGTGGGTTTGTCATATATGGCCTTTATTATGTTGAGGAATGTTCCCTCTATGCCTGCTTTCTGGAGAGTTTTTATCATAAATTGATGTTAAATTTTATCAAAAGCTTTTTCTGCATCTATTGAGATGATCATATGGTTTTATTCTTCAGTTTGTTAATGTGGTGTATCACATTGATTGATTTGTAGATATTACAAAATCCTTGCATCCCTGGAATAAATCCCACTTGGTCATGGTGTATGATCCTTTTAATATACTGTTGGATTTAGTTTGCTAGTATTTTGTTGAGAATTTTGGAATAAACCTACCTAAGAAGGCGAAAGACCTGTACTCCAGAAACTATAAGACACTGGTGAAAGAAATTGAAGATGACACAAACAAATGGAAAGAAATACTGTGTCCTTAGATTGGAAGAATCAATGTTGTTAAAATGACCATATTTCCCAAGGCAATATACAGATTCAATGTAATCCCTATCAAAATAACAATGGCATTTCAGACAGAACTAGAACAAATAATTTTAAATTTTCTGTGGAAACACAAAAGACCTCAAATAACCAAAATAATCTTGAGAAAGAAGAACAGAGCTGGAGGAATCACACTCCCTGACTTCAGACTATTTTACAAAGGTACAGTAATCAAAACAGCATGGTACTGGCACAAAAACAGACACATAAGTCAATGGACCTTGCCAAGATTGGCAACCTTCCAGAAAAAGAATTCAGAATAATGATAGTGAAGATGATCCAGGACCTCAGAATAAGAATGGAGGCAAAGATCAAGAAGATGCAAGAAATGTTTAACAAAGACCTAGAAGAGTTAAAGAACAAACAAACAGAGATGAACAATACAATAACTGAAATGAAAACTACACTAGAAGGAATCGATAGCAGAATAAATGAGGCAGAAGAACGGATAAGTGACCTGGAAGACAGAATGGTGGAATTCACTGCTGCAGAACAGAATAAAGAAAAAACAATGAAAAGAAATGAAGACAGCCTAAGAGACCTCTGGGACAACATTAAACGCAACAACATTCACATAATAGGGGTGCAAGAATGAGAAGAGAGAGAGAAAGGACCGGAGGAAATATGTGAAGATATTATAGTCAAAATTTATTATAGTCCCTTCCCTAACATGGGAAAAGAAATAGCCACGCAAGTCCAGGAAGCACAGAGAGTCCCATACAGGATAAACCCAAGGAGAAACATGCTGAGACACATAGTAATCAAAATGGCAAAAATTAAAGACAAAGAAAAATTACTGAAAGCAGCAAGGGAAAAATGACAAATAACATACAAGGGAACTCCCATAAGGTTAACAGCTGATTTCTCAGCAGAAAATCTACAAGCCAGAGGAGAGTGGCATGATATACTGAAAGTGATGAAAGGGAAGAACCTACAACCAAGATTACTCTACCGGCAAGGATCTCATTCAAATTCGATGGAGAAATCAAAAGCTTTACAGACAATGAAAAGCTAAGAGAATTCAGCACCACCAAACCAGGTTAAAAAAAATGCTAAAGGAAGTTCTCTAAGTGGGAAACACAAGAGAAGGAAAGGACCTACAAAATCAAAACCAAAAGAATTAATAAAATGGTCATAGGAACATACATATCGATAATTACCTTAAACGTGAATGGATTAAATGCTCCAACCAAAAGACACAGGCTTGCTGAATGGATACAAAAGCAAGACCCATATATATGCTGTCTACAAGAGACCCACTTCCAACCTAGGGACACATACAGACTGAAAGTGAGGGGATGGAAAAAGATATTCCATACAAATGGAAATCAAAAGAAAGCTGGAGCCGCAATACTCATGTCAGATAAAATACACTTTAAAATAAAGAAAGTTACAAAAGACAATGAAGGACACTACATAATGATCAAGGGATCAATCCAAGAAGAAGATATAACAATTATAAATATATATGCACCCAACATAGGAGCACCTCAATACATAAGGCAACTACTAAGAGCTATAAAATAGGAAATCGACAGTAACACAATAATAGTGGGGGATTTTAACACCTCACTTACACCAATGGACAGATCATCCAAAATGAAAATTAATAAGGAAACACAAGCTTTAAATGACACAATAGACCAGATAAATTTAACTGATATTTATAGGACATTCCATGCAAAAACAACAGATTACACCTTCTTCTCAAGTGCGCATGGAACATTCTCCAGGATAGATCACATCTTGGGTCACAAATCGAGCCTCAGTAAATTTAAGAAAACTGAAATCATATCAAGCATCTTTTCTTACCACAATGCTATGAGATTAGAAATCAATTATGGGGAAAATATGTAAAAAACACAAACACATGGAGGCTAAACACTACGTTATTAAATATCCAAGAGATCACTGAAGAAATCAAAGAGAAAATCAAAAAATACCTAGAGACAAATAACAATGAAAAAACGACGATCCAAAACCTATGGGATGCAGCAAAAGCAGTTCTAACAGGGAAGTTTATAGCAATACAAGCCTACCGCAATAAACAAGAAAAATCTCAAATAAACCATCTAACCTTACACCTAAAGGAACTAGAGAAAGAAGAACAAACGAAACAAAAGTTAGTCGAAGGAAAGAAATCATAAAGATCACAGCAGAAATAAATGAAATAGAAACAAAGAAAACAACAGCAACAATCAATAAAACTAAAAGCTGGTTCTTTGAGAAGATAAACAAAAATAATAAACCACTAGCCAGACTCATCAAGAAAAAGAGGGAGAGGACTCAAATCAATAAAATTAGAAATGAAAAAGGAGACGTTACAAAAGACACCACGGAAATACAAAGCATCCTAACAGACTATTACAAGCAACTCTATGCCAATAAAATGGACAGCCTGGAAGAAATGGACAAATTCTTAGAAAGGTATAACCTTCGAACACTGAACCAAGAAGAAATAGAAAATATGAACAGACCAGTCACAAGTAATGAAATGGAAACTGTGATTAAAATCTTCCAACAAACAAAAGTCCAGGACCAGATGGCTTCACAGGTGAATTCTATGAAACAGAGAAGAGCTAACACCCATCCTTCTCAAACTCTTCCAAAAAATTGCAGAGGAAGGAACACTCCCAAACTCATTCTATGAGGCCACCATCACCCTGATACCAAAACCAGATAAAGATACTTACAAAAAAAGAAAATTACAGACCAATGTCACTGATGAATATAAATGCAAAAATCCTCAACGAAATACTAGCAAACAGAATCCAACAACACATTTACAGGATCATACACCACGATCAAGTGGAATTTATACCAGGGACGCAAGGATTCTTAAATATACACTAATCAATCCATGTGATACACCATATTAACAAATTGAAGAATAAAAGCCATATGATCATCTCAATAGATGCAGAAAAAGCTTTTGACAAAATTCAACACCTATTTATGATAAAAACTGTCCAGAAAGTGGGCATAGAGGGAACCTACCTCAACATAATAAAGGCCATATGTGACAAACCCACAGCAAACATCAATCTCGATGGTGAAAAACTGAAAGCATTTCCTCTAAGATCAGGAACAAGACAAGGATGTCCACTCTCACCACTATTATTCAACATAGTTTTGGAAGTCCTAGCCATGACAACCAGAGAAGAAAAAGAAATAAAAGGAATACAAATTAGAAAAGAAGAAGTAAAACTGTCACTGTTTGCAGATGACATGATTCTATACATAGAGAATCCTAAAGATGCCACCAGAAAACTACTAGAGCTAATCAATGAATTTGGTAAAGTTGCAGGATGCAAAATTAATGCACAGAAATCTCTTGCATTCCTATACACTAATGATGAAAAATCTGAAAGAGACATTAAGGAAACACTCCCATTTACCACTGCAACAAAAAGAATAAAATACCTGGGAATAAACCTACCTAGGGAGACAAAAGACCTGTATGCAGAAAACTATAAGACACTGATGAAAGAAATTAAAGATGATACCAACAGATGGAGAGATATACCATGTTCTTGGATTGGAAGAATCAATATTGTGAAAATGAGTATACTACCCAAAGCAAGCTACAGATTCAATGCAATCCCTATCAAATTACCAATGGCATTTTTTACAGAACTAGAACAAAAATCTTAAATTTTTTTATGGAGACACAAAAGACTCCAAATAGCCAAAGCAGTCTTGAGGGAAAAAAACAGAGCTGGAGGAATCAGACTCCCTGACTTCAGACTATACTACAAAGCTACAGTAATCAAGACAATATGGTATTGGCACAAAAACAGAAATACAGATAAATTGAACAAGATAGGAAACCCAGAGATAAACCCACGCAACTATGGTCAACTAATCTATGACAAAGGAGGCAAGGATATACAATGGAGAAAAGACAGTCTCTTCAATAAGTGGTGATGGGAAAACTGGACAGCTACATGTAAAAGAATGAAATTAGAACACTCCCTAACACAGTACACAAAAATAAACTCAAAATGGATTAGAGACCTAAATGTAAGAGTGGACACTCTAAAACTCTTAGAGGAAAGCATAGGAAGAACACTCTTTGACATAATTCACAGCAAGATCTTTTTTGTTTTGCCTCCTAGGGTAATGGAAACAAAAACAAAATAAACAAATAGGACCTAATGAAACTTAAAAGCTTTTGCACAGCAAAGGAAACTAGAAACAAGACAAAAAGACAATGCTAAAAATGGGAAAGAATATTTGCAAATGAATCAACGGACAAAGGATTAATCTCCAAAACGTATATACAGCTCATGCAGCTCAATATTAAAAAAACAAACAACCCCATTCAAAAATGGGCAGAAGACCTAAATAGACATTTCTCCAAAGAAGACATACAGATGGCCAAGAAGCACATGAAAAGATGCTCAACATCACTAATTATTAGAGAAATGCAAATCAAAACTACAATGAGGTATCACTTTACACCAGTTAGAATGGGCATCCTCAGAAAATCTACAAACAACAAATGCTGGAGAGGTGTGGAGGAAAGGGAACCCTCTTGCACTGTTGGTGGGGATGTAAATTGATACAGCCACTATGGAGAACAGTATGGAAGTTCCTTAAAAAACTAAAAATAGAACTTCCATATGATCCAGCAATACCACTACTGGGCATATACCCAGAGAAAACCATAATTCAAAAAGACACATGCTCCCCAGTGTTCATTGCAGCACTATTTACAATAGACAGGTCATGGAAGCAACCTAAATGCCCATCGACAGACGAATGGATAAAGAAGAAGTGGTACATATAAACAATGGAATATTACTCAGCCATAAAAAAGAACGAAACTGGGTCATTTGTAGAGACGTGGATGGATCTAGAGACGGTCTTACAGAGTGAAGTAAGTCAGAAAGAGAAAAACACATATCGTATATTAACGCATTTACGTTGAACCTAGAAAAATGGTACAGATGAACCATTTTGCAGGGCAGAAATTGAGACACAGATGTAGAGAACAAACGTATGGACACCAAGGAGGGAAAGCGGCAGGGGGTGAGGATTGTGGTGTGATGAATTGGGCAATTGGGATTGACATGTATACACTGATATGTATAAAATGGATGACTAATAAGAACGTGCTGTATAAAAAAATAAAATTAAATTAAAAAAAATTTAAAAAGAAACATTTTAATATTTCACAGGTTGTTGCTAGGATTACATGTATATATCATCACCTAATAGAGTTTTTAGCATATGCAAGCAATCAGTAAATAGAGTTATCATCATCTCATTTAGAAAACTGTAAAAAAAAAAAAAAAAATCCACATCCCCCACTTACAGACTGTGAACCGTCTGCAAATTATATCATCTTGATATGCCTCAATTCAATACATTTTCACTTCACTAACACCAAGCTTTTCATAATAGTTATTCTGACATTCTTACCAGCAGTTTATGAGCATTTTCTTTGCTCTGTATTTTCAATAATATTCGTGTTTTCAGGTTTTTAAATTGATGCCAATCTGATGAGTAGGGGATGATTGTGTATTGTGTTGATAGTATATTTATGTTTTTAAATTTTATCAGCACATTGGATTTCCTTTCATCTTTTGGCCATTTATTTATTAGGCTATTTATCTCTTCTCATTAATGTTTAGGATTTTCTATATTCTGGAGAGTAATTCAATAGGAGTTAGATGCATTGAAAAGGTTTCTTCTAATTTACAGATATATATATATATATCTTTTAAAATTTTGTTTATGTTGAAAAGTAAATTTTAATAGTAACGTAGCAAAGTACGTCAGTATTTTATTTATAATTTGCATGCTTCTGTTTTATTTAAGAAAACTTTCCCAGCAAAGATTATAATGATACTGTTTTATCTGATACTTTTGAAGTTTTACTATTCACGTTTAGGTTTTCAGTAATGTGAACTCAGCTTTGTGCATATAATATAAGTTAAGGATCATTTTTCCTTTCCTTTTCTTTTCGAACTGTTTGCTCCGAGACACATTTCTTACCTCTTCTGGTTCTCATTTCTGTTTGAAATGGGGTCTGACTCCTGTGAGTCCTAAGTGCCAACCTATTTCTGGCTGGGTGAAAACATGGGGAGGAAATTGAAAGAGAAGGGACTGATATTTTCCTTTCTTCCTGTGCTTGGGAGATGTCACTGGCAGCAGCTGCATCTCTTTATAGGGCCAGTTCCTGCTAGACAGCTCCAGAATGTTTAACTTCTGCAAGTTGATGTCAGTCCCTCTGCTCAGTTAACACAATCGCCTCCATTTGACCTCCATATCTAGGGACAGTCATGACTTCCTGCTTTTTATTATTATGATTATTATGATCATTTTTTAAGGTTGCTTCAGTGTCTCCTGATTAGCTTCTCAGCCTTTTCCAACATGTGTAATTAATTCCATGCAATTACCTTTCAAAAAAAAGTTGCACACCGGAAACTAATGTAATATTGTAAATCAACTATATTTCAATACAAAAAATAAAAATAAAAATGAAGAGAAAATTCTTAAAAGATTGTTGCATGCATTTTTCTCCTCAATGTATTGCATATTTTCTTTATTGTATTAATTATATTAGAAGTCTGAAAGCATATTTTATCAAATAGAAGCCTAATTTGTGGCACATAAAATCAGTTTTATTATTTTAACGTCAATGTCAGATATTATATGTATTTTAATACTATAAAGTTGTGAGTTTGGTCATATCAGCCACAATTTCATCACTTTACAGTCTTCAATAAACACGTAGTTTAGAAAATTTAAAAATTCATAAAAAATGATTGTATGTTAATGATTTTTTTTCTGTGTTTGCTGAAGTGACCACATATTTTTCTTTCTCGCTTGGTATTGTGGCTCAGTAGATTTTATAAATGTACAATCATTCTTGTAATGTGGTTATTCCTTATTTGGTAATTTTTAAAATGTAACCTTCATTTTCACATGCCTAAAAATATCTTTATTGTCCCTATCATTTTATAATGGCTTATTTTTTACACAGTAGATTCATAGTTATTTGCCCTAGAATGTTTATATATTCTATTATTTTTTGTTCTCCTACTAGAATGTAGTATGTTCCATGACAACAGGGATTTCTGTCTCTTGTTCATAGCTCTCTCCAGGGCATGAATACCAGTGTCAGGCCAACAGTGGGAAATTGATAAATATTTGAATATTAGATAAATGAAACTGATTGCTGTTCATCCATCTGCAGCAGTGTACTTGCAATTCCTTTGAAAATAATCTGTTTTCTCTCAAGTAGTTTTTTTAAGGTTTTCTTCTTTTATATGTGTTTTTTCCTTAAGTGTTTCCACAGTGTTGTTGGTGTGAATTTATATTTATATTTGTCCCACACGTGAAATTCATTTCTCTGATTTTTAATTCTGCTAAACTCTTGGTAATTATCTCTTTAAACATTGTTAACTCTGACATTTCTTACATTCTCTGGAACTCTTATTTAAGAATGCAGGCACAGCCCAGTCTCTCTTCTGTTCCTCTTACCTTTTCTTTAATATATTTTATATCTTTAGTTCTCTGTAATAAATTCTGAGTTAATTACTAAATATTATATTTCAATTCACTAACTACCTCTTCACAGGAAAAAAGAATTAAACTTTTCATGCTTATCTGTCCTTCCTTCATATCTAATTATGTCAGTTTCACCATTTATTTTTATGGTCTTCTTTGTCAATCTGAGTTTGCTAATTATGCTTACTTTAAATCTTTCTCAGATTGCTTCCTGCAAATGAAATTCATCTTAAGTAAATTCATGTCTCAAGTGTTGATTTTTGTAGGATATGTTTGTAGTGCTTTGTTCTTTCATGTGTTTTGTAATTTTGGTTCGCAGATTAATTTTGAGTGGAAAATGTTTTTATTATGTATTGCTATTGTTATTATTAATTATTTTCTCTCTTCCTTCTTTTTAAAAATTTTATTGAAGTACAGTTGACTTACTCTTTCCTTCTTGATAGCCATTTTGCATTCTTCTATCTGATAAATCCCCAATCTAGAATGAAGTCTTATATATTTATCGTCATTACAAATCATCAGTCATCATGGAATTAGTAGGAGTTGGCTAAATTTGTCTTTCAAGTATGTGTTTTGCCTTTCCCTGCTGTCCTTAGCTTATCTTGTATCCACAGTTTCTGATAAAATCAAAGCCCTATATTGGTGGTCATGTTATTTTTTCACCATCAAGCATGAGGCCTTCTACATACATTTGCCTAAAGCAGTGAATCTGGCTGCAGTATGCCATATTTTATGTACAGTTTAGTCTGTATGATCTTCCGGTCCCCAGGAGGTCTCTAGCTCAGAAACCTGCAGAGCAGTGCTTTCAGACCCATTCACTCCCTGTAGTTTCTACTTTATTTCTGGCTCATGGATACGTTAATCTTGCTTTTAAGCATATAAATATCTTTTTAATTTTCTATGTTTGTATTTCTTTTGATATTGTTTTGGTTTTTAGCAGACAATGTGCTAAAGTAGGAAATGACAGCTCTGCCTTGAGCATAAATGCTATGGCTGAGTTTACAGTACCTTACATTTTTGAGTTAGAGACTCATTAAGTATTCGTAAGAAAAACTAAAATTTTCTGAACATTTACTTTATGTCTGACATACTCTGAGTATTGCAAAGGTAACAACTCAATACTTAAATCAACCTTATGAGGTAGATATTATCAGCCCCATTTTCCTGAAGAGAAAACTAAATGATACAGTAGTTTTAAGGAACTTTCCCAAAGTTGTAAAATTTAAGTTGCAGAGGCAAGTTTAGAACTGAGACTCTGATTCCAGAGTCCATGCACTTAACCATTTTGCTAAACCAAATATCAAATGCTTCGGTAAATTCTTAAAATCTATGTTGTCATTAGGCAGGGAATAAGCATCAGTTGTATTGTTTGGAAACTTTTATTTGTTCTGTATATTGTGACAAAATGCAATGCTTAACATATTCTCTATGACTGTTTACAACACAGCTTATGTCATCATTTCTAAGCCTCTCTAACAGTGGTCGAAAAAAAGAAAAAGCAATTTTGTTATATGCCTAGAGGAAAATAAGCTCTTTCTATATAACTTCATCTCCTGATGCACATTACTTGTGGGATGGTTGACTATCAGCATGAACAAATTCCTCTTCCAGCTTTTTGAATCCATCTAAAGGATGCCTGAAGGTGAAGGTGAGTTATGCAGTATATTCTGAAAGCATAAAACTTTGTATGACTGCATTTCTGACATACATGGGTTCGACAGCCTGAGAGTTCATGCATTATACATGGAAATACAGCCTGCAGTTCTAGTAACTACTTGCTAGGTGCATGACATCTATAAACACATTATCTATCACAGACTTTCATAACATTTATTCTGAGTGGATTTCAAGGTAAGTGTCTAAGCCTGTATTTGGTCTATGAGCTTTCTAAGTCCTGCGGTTCATTCATTCAAGAAGAAGAACAATTATTGTACTAATGTTACTAAGACTCCACTGTAATATTCCACATGTCTCAAAAAAAGAAAAGAATGAAGTCAGGAAAAATGTATTCCAATTTTAGCTTTGTTTGTTAATTAACTATTGACCTTGGACATATAACTGTGCATCTCTGAGGTCCATTTTTATTTGTAAATTACATTGTTTGTACATAAACTCATTCTAAAATACTAAAGTTTGTACATAAACTCATTCTAAAATACTAAAGTAATATTGTGATAAAAGTTCTATGTTCAAGGATAGCAGACATCAGAGAGTAGATTAAGGGTTTTTTTTCCCCAGTTATAAAATACAAAAGTATTGCATATTTTATTTTAGATTATTTTATGGGAACATTGAACAAATACTCAAATCTACAATATGCAGTAATATATTCCTTTCTTCTTTGAATGTTGGCTTATAGTCTCTAATTAAGTCTAAGCTATGTAAAACTTACATGTGTACATATGAACATGTATATGCATATAATATATATAATATATGCCTTAGTTTCTTGTTATATATAATGCCTTTTGATTTCAGTTGCTGTACACAGACATAAAAACAAGCAGATACAAATTCTAAGAGAAAATAATATGTATAGCATATAAAATATATATACCTATATGGATGGATGGATAGATAAATAGGTATAGATGATAGATATATAGATATGGTATCTTTCTCTCACAGTAGCTTTAAAATCATCCCTATTTTTTTCTGTTAATTACCCAAGAGTCCAGGAATACATAATAAATTATAAATCTATTGAAGCAGTTTTAGAGGTACTAAATCCAAAAGTCAAGGCTTTGGCCTGAGGCAGGACTAAGGAATTTGCAGATATAGGGCTTCAGAGTTGAATAAGAATCGTATCAGAATTGGGGATTAGGAAGTTTAGAAGAGGATGGGTTCATGTCAAGTGTTTTAAACTGTGGAGCACACTCTTTACTCCTTCTGAGTTAATAAATGAATGTATTAATTTCATTGGTTTCAAGGACAAAAGCTGACTTTTTTCTTCCAAAGGCTATATTTATTATTTTTACCCTCATCATTTTCCATAATACTATTTCCTCTACAGCAGTATTCAGTTGAGGTGCACCAAAAGGAATTCCACTGAAAGATCCTACCCAGTAGTACAATAAAATTTTTGTAGTTGGCAGGTTATAAATGTGTTTTTAAAATATAATTTAATCCAAGTTTCAAAATAACCTCTGTAAGATATATATTTTTATTGTATTTCAAATGAGGAAATTAAGAATAGATTTTATTAAATGTAGTATACTTAGAGTGGAGAAAACCTAATATGTTATAGCTTTACTTATCTGAAAGTCTTATAAATTGCTTTCCTTGTGCTAGCTTTAGATATAGGAAAATTGAGCCTTTGGGAAATATAACATCATAGTCAAGTGCATACAGAACACACACACCATTTAATCATATGAACTTGCTATATAAAACAAACAGGTTGTTTATCTTTGTAGTTTACTATTGGAAAAAGAAGCATCAAATTCTTCCAAATTATTTTTCTAATAACAAACTATATAATTTGCACATGTTGTAATTTACTTTGCCTTCATCTAAAAAGCAACACATTCATTTGCTTATTTCTTTTGTTGGGTGAGTAGAGAGATGTCAGACAAGTAACAGTGATCATTTATTTGAGTTCTCCATAGCTGAGTTGTGATTATGTGACAGAAAACAAAGGCAAGGACTTTCAGACTGTGCAGACACTACCAAATGACTTCAAGCATACTGAAAAACTAAGCCACAGAGGAAAGAGGTGGGAGTGTTAAGCAGACAGTGGCTAAAACAGACTCACACATTTGAGTTATTTCACCATTTACCCTGCAATGCACTGAAAGAAAGGTAGCCTTCTCAGTATTTGGTGCTTACCTATCTGCTCTGTCTCTCTTTCCCTCTCTCTCTTAAAAATATTTCTGTTTTGTTAGCTTGGTGAAGGAGATACCCAATATAATTATAATGAAAATTCATATAAAAGCACATTGTAAAATGAAAAGCACTAGAAAATGCACAATATTGTAATTGATGGCATTGTTATTATTGGGAATGTTTTTAAAAAGAAGCATAAATTAGAATGTATGTACAGGGAGGCATTAGTAAGCAAGAAAAGTATTATGCAAATTTAACTATGATTTAATATATGTTAAATTTTATGAGATTATTTTAATCTAATTTCCCAAGTGCTTAATTAACTGAAATCTTTTGCTTTGGCGTCTTTAAAATTTAATTAAAAAAATTTCAACATGTAATACATGTTCATAATTTATAAATAAAAATAGTTCTACAAGGCTTATAATAAAAAATTCCTGTCCCCTGCTCCAAATTTGCACAATTTTTTATTTTGTTCCCTAAAGACAATTACTTTTACAACTTCTAGTTGCTTCTCCCAGCATTTATTTCTATACAATCAGTAACATGCATCTTCACCTATTTCTTTTTTCTAAATGAAAAAATAATCATCTGTTGATTTTGACTATAAATGATGCTTCATTCACTTTGTCAAAGCCAAAATTACACCAGACAAAGTTAAACAGGCAAGGATGACTATTGAAGGCTATTTCAACAGGGCAGAGAGACCAGAACTCATTCTGAATTCAACTTCTCTGAAAGAATGAGCTGGAGAATTTTTAAGAGCTGGGCTGGGGGTTCCTAGGCCATCTGTGTTTACTAATTGGTTTTATCCAAAGAAAAGTAAGCAGGTCCTATCTTCATGACAGAGTCAGTTCTACAATTGGAGCAAAGCATCTGCAGAAGTTAGGCTTCTACCCTCCCATAGAGACTGTGAGCTGGGGATGCTATCTCCACTGACAATGGCATTTCAGAGAGATGGCTCCCAGGTCCCTGGCAAAGGCATTCCTGTGCTGTGAGACAGGCAAGAAGCTTTGAAAAAAGGTTTACAACATCTCAATGTGCAGAGAAGGAATTCACAATTACAAGTTTTCTAAAGAAATGCTCTACATAACAGGAGGTCATGGCCTAGAGTCAGGAGGAAGCCTGTCTGAAGTTTAGTCAGGCTGAGAGAATCATTAAGGTCACCTTGGTCCATTTATCAACTTACATCACAACTTCTGTTTTAATCTACATAAATGTAAACATAATCAAGATAACTAGGATAGAATTTTAATTTTATTAAGTGTAAGGATTATATCGCATTTTGAATTTTCCTCTTCAGAGAAGATTATTACTCTGTGCTTATACAGTGGTAATAAAGATAGCTGGCATTTATTAAGCCAGGTCATATGCTGTAGGTATATACCTCATTTATACTCATCAAAAATAAGATATGAGTTCAGGAATTACTCTAATTTGTATAATAGAGGACACTAAGGCTGAAAGGATTTAAACAATTTGAAATGAATCATAAAACTCACTGTACACTGTCACAAAATGTCTTGCTCTTCTCCAAATCTATAATGCCCCTTTACTTCTGAATATGCTGTGGCTTCTAAAAAACACCCATCTCCTTGGTTGTGAAGTACTATTGTTATGTCTACTTTATGACCAAGTGAAGATATTTGCCCTAACATTTCCACATTCCTCTTATCAAGAGAACTTCAGCCTAGTCATCCTTTTGCTTCCATAACACTCTTCACACAACTCTCATAGAGCCCACATTGCTTCATGGTGTGCATGGCCATTCTCTCCCAGAGAAGAGAAAGCTCTTTGAACACGTAGAATTTATTTCATTTATTGCTATATCCTAAGGCTTAAGAAGATTACTGAGCAGGTATTATAATGTATATTAATGTTAGTGGACTAAGGGTAGATATGCTTCTGCACAAAGTTCATATTGAAATGGCCACTTCTGCTTGAGGTTGTACAATAAAAACAGACTAATGACTCTCAACTGGACTGAGAAAGTATGTGCTCCCTTCACATTAGACAATAAACCAGGGGCTTAATAGTCAATACAACTGAGGTAGATGATTCTTAAGTTGTTGCCTTATATACATTTAGTAATATAGCACTTTCAATTTAACTGGCTGTTTTCTGAATTTTTGCCGCTAGTCTGGAAAAAAAAAAGAAACCCACAATGATTATTTTTCAAGAGTATTTTGTTGATGTGATTCTTGTAGGAAACAGACTGTGCTCCATATCATTATTGTTTTTAAATTCTATGGCATTTAATTAGCCAAACATATTGTTGAATTTGTAGTGATTTGAATTACTTTCTAAAATCCACTGCGTCCAAAAGATACTGCTACCATAATGTGATGTAATGACATGACTTTAATCTAAATCAAATAGCAAAACATGAAAATACATTCATTTACATTGACAAAATTGTAATTTCAACTCTGCCTCTTTTCATTTTGGTTTCATTTTTGTTTTTATTTCTAATTTTCAGTTATGGAGTTTTTTCGTGTTTGAATTCTGCACATTTTAATGCCCACTAACTATCATTGTACTTCACTACACTCTCCTTTTCGTTGTTGCTATTGTTATTAAATTCACATAAATGAAGGGAAATGTTTATTTTTACTTTTGTTTGAAGTTGTGTTTAACTAGTTATGAAAGGTTAGCAGATGTCTGGTCCTGTCTAAAACCTCCAGAAAACACTTGGTTCATGCCAAAAGGCCCTGGGTATTTGGTCCTGTCCAAAACCATATGGCACGGACCAAACATATTCATGGCCATCTTGGATAGAACCAGATTCCAAAGTCTTTTTGGCATGGACCAGATGTCTTATGGATGTTTCAGCCAGGACCAAATGTGCTGTAAGTATGATGATATAGTGTAGTAAACACAAATTCTGCCACTTACTAGCCAAGTGAGCAACTTACTTAACTGTATTTCTTTTATTAGTAAAATATACCTAACTCATAGTTTTGTTGTGAACAATGAATGAACTAAAAGATTTGGAGCACTGAACAGCGGGGCCTGGCACATAGTAAGCACTGCAGAGATATTTGCTAATGATTTTACTACAATACCCCTCCATATTGACAAACTACATGTAAATGAGTACCTCCATCTATAAATTCTTCCACTCTTCATTTTAAAAAGTTTTCTCTTGTAAATTCTAGAATATTTTAAATCAGATAAGCAAAAGGTTATTAAAATGTGCCATCTGTATATTGTGTAAAATATATTTTCTATTTTTTGCCTATTAGGCTACTTTGTAGAGAAGCACATATTGGCCATAAATTAATCATTTCTAGATAACTAAAACAAACTTGGAAAGATAATGATAAAGTAGTAGAATATGGGATATTTCAAATGATATTCATATCGTACAGCATAAATTCCTGAGGTTCTTTATTTTATTACTTAATTAAACAAAGTGGTTTCCCTTTTAGTTAATGTATTTACATTTCTACAAAGGAAGGTTAAATATTTTATATTAGTGGCTAAAATTTTGAAAATATTGTATTCATTTTCTAATCCCACCATTATTAATATATTAAATAAAACTGCCAGATAGGTGTTATATATATATATATATATATTTTTTTTTTTTTAAGCCATTAATTTTCCTAAGATAAATGTTTTCTGCCCCATAATGTACAGTGAAACAAATCTTGAAAGAGAGAAACCAAATCACTTTCCTGGTGCTTCTCAAAGAGTTATTTGTTTAATAGAAGTATTCTGGTAACAGCATATTTATAAAAAATTTACTTGTTTTTGGAAATAATTTACTTCTGTATTAATTCAATTGTTTAGGTACTTCAACAGTATAATTTTGCTTTCAAATATATTCTTACCAAGCATGAAATATTTCTACATAATTTTAACAACTGCTCTTAATTTTCATATCACCAGATATTTCTAAATTGGAGTGTATGATAATTGAGAACTTGGTTATCAAAGCAAAGAAGTGAGATACAAAACACGTACAATGTTTTAATCCCTAAATTACCAATTAGAAGTAGTTGGAATTTTTGACATAGAGAGAACTATAGACACTGCCAGAAATAAGTACTATCATTGTCTTTTCACCAGAATGGTTAGTTGTTAACAGCAACAACAGAAAAAAATCCTAAACTAAGTACAAAATTTTAAAAATTAATATTTTATGTTATTTGATAAAATTCCTTCTGAAAAGCACAGTATTAGATACATATAATAAAAAGTAAGTGATTTAGCTAAAAAATATAAATTTCTACTCATAATGTGAGTTGTAAATTGACTAAATATTTCATTATTTTAAATTGTGTTTTTGAGCATTTTAGCCTGAAACCTATTATTCAATTTGACACGAGTGTTTATATGAGTTATTTTTGCTTTGCAGTGAATCAATGGGATTCTCTTCCTTTTACAGTTAAAAGAAATCCAGCTGCCAGAAAACTTCAACAAAGATGTAACAACATTGCCCAACTACCATTGCATTTTAGGATCCTGCTAGTTGTAGATGTGGGGAAACCTGGTACATTTTGTGAGCTAGTAAATAATAAATATAAGTTAAAATCTTCCAAAGAGTGAATTGACTTCATATTATTGACCAATTATTTCTTCTCTGATAACCAAGGCATCATTTAAATTTTAAGAATGCACTCCTGGCAGTGAGTCTCCCTTGTGTTATGACAACCCTAGGGGTGCGGTCATTTTGGGTGGGCAGACGGGAGATACAGGGGAACCAGAGATCAGAGGAAGAGACAATTAAGACAGGAGGGCCTTAGAAGTTTCAATAATTATTTGAAAACTGTTAGATTTGAAGTTTAATCTTGTTTATCTATAAATTAAAACACACACTCTCATTGATGTATATTTCAGACTTTTTTTTTTTTTTTCACTAAAGAAGTGAGAATTAGATCATTACTTTACAAGGGTATGTAAGACTTTAACTATCCTAAGTAATGTGGTATTCTCATTTTGATTGGAAAGTCACAGCTAAATTCTAATACACTCTTAACAGACAAAACAAGGCTAGATATTAAGGGACATGGTTTGGAGTAGGTTATTGGGATCTTGGCTTGACGTATTCCTTCAAAACTCTTCTTCCTCCATGAGTTTTCCTCTTTTGTCTGTTCAATCACCCCTTTGCTAATGTTATCAAAAGGTAAACCCCTTCAGATACACGTGGAACATAGATGGTGTCATTGAAATGGCTTTGTTACATAATCTGTAATTTACAGATGAGTGATAGAAAAAAAGCTTCTATCTAATAATTTGAACTTTATGCCAATATTTTGTGCCATCAAATTCCCTGCAGAAGAAATAATCTTTGATAGAACTTGTTGAATGAATAGATCAGACGGCCAGTAGAATTAAGATGCCAAATATTTTTCTCTAAGTATGCCACCTTTTTATAAATCCCTTTACAAGTAACTTCAGTGTCGCAAAACATTCACCTGGAAAAGCACTGTCAAAAGTTATTTCCAAAGATGTCTAATAGTTTGAGGAAAGTTATTTTAGTTTCAGCATTTATGACTTTCAGTCACTTGAAACATAATAATTAAGTAACCATAAAATATTGTACTTGGAAACAAAAGGAGACAAAAATATATATACAACAGGTCAAACATCTCTGCTATATTTGAAGTCATTTTCTGCATATGTTGGTTTGACTTTCTTATGATATCTCAGAATCCCATAACTAGATGAGGAGACATATCTTACTTTTTGCTTTTCGTCTTGAATTCTTTCAGAGTAAATGGAATGTTGTACACTCTGCAGAGTGTTCAGTGCAGAGTCATAATCAGCCAGGGCCACTTGAGAGACAATTTTCTAACACAGCTGCTGAGTGATTTCAACGAGATCTCTGTGAACTAGGTGTGATGTTTATTTCAACTCTAAACAATATGTGGTGTTATGTGCTCATTCACTATCTTTGTAAATATTTTGAGGAACAGTCCACTTCCAGTTTAATATAAAGTCTATTGAAATAATGTATAATATGAATATATATCAGCCCGAATTAAAAAAAAAACAATATCTTTCATATTAACTGGATTAAAAATATCTACAAATGGATAGGCTGGGGAATTATGTCAATGAGACAAACTTCCATAGTATTTTGATAATTTTCATAATTGGAATCAAAAGCTTGTTCAGCATGAATCGCCCACAAAACATTTTTCTAGAAATACAACTGTGTGTGACCATGGAGATCCCTGCCTTTTGAAAGAGTAAAAATAATATATCATAATCTGTATTTGAAAGGTGTATTTTGTTTATATTTTATTTTTCAGAATTGCTTTGATACTCGTGTTAAGGTAACACAGCTGCCCAGGACACAGTTGGGAAAACTAGACTTCAGGGAAATGAATTAATTCTATGATCATTTTTCAATTTTGTGAAAAGAATAAACCCTTTTTGCTTTGTTTTGTTTTTACTTTTTCTATGCCAATTGATATTATTAAACATTTAATGCTAATTATTGAAATATATGTTGAAATTTCATGTTTTGAATGTCCCAGTTTTATACCAAAATGGCAAAATGATGCATATATTAGAAACCTGTGTAATGAAAAAAAAAACGCAATTTATGGAATTGGAAGTATGCCTGTGACTGGTCAAGTACACAAGGGTTATCATGGTGTTTAAATAAGACTGACAGATAAGATTTAATAAGACCCATTTAAAATAAGAATCACAGGTATACATATAGACACTGCACCATTTTCTAGTTGTTAGCAATTCCTGATAACCTTAGTAAGACCTTGATTTGATTCCCGGAAATTAATGTGTCCTCTTGGCAGGCTCTGGCATCCCTGGTGAGACTTTAGAGAAGGTGCAATGACACATTTGTTAACATCAGAAATAAAAACACCTCATAAAAGTTAGAGATAGTTAAGACCATGGTTAAGGAGACGGTCAGAAAATTTTTTCATGATTTTGTACAATCAGTAATTTGCCATCAACACATTATATGTTTATGAAGAGATGCACATTATAGTAACTTCAAAATCTTTTCCTATCTTTATTAAAAATGAATTTTAAAAAGCTACAGTCATAATCAGAAAAAAGTTACACTATTTAAAATAATAATTTAAAATTGATATTATTATATGACTTAAACACACATAACTTTGAAAAAAATCCTTGCCATATCATCCACACAAGTGTTTTTATCTCTATATAACTGAAGGAAATATTTATAAGGGTTTTCAACATTGGTGTGTCCAAGTTTCTAGAGTTAACGTGCTAACAACAGCCCCAAACAATAAGAAAATCACATATGAAATGGTAGACTGTCCTGTGCAACTACACAGAAAAGTCCTTTTGATAAAATAGGTAGTTCTATGATGTGTTTCCTATAATCAGATTGATGTGAGAAAGTTACTTGAAAGTCATTTTCTATTACCTTAATAGTAGTTAAGAAAATAATAACAACAACAGCAGCAGCAGCAAAATGTATCTGTTAATATAAGAATTCACTCAAACGCCAGGAGATAGTCTGAGAGCTTACCATTATGTGAATTTGACTATTTAATTCTTTCAATAATTCCATGAGGTAGGTAACATTTTTAGTCTCATCTTGCAGAAAAGGAAGATAAGGCATAGAAATATTAGGTATATAGCCCAGAGCTAGAAAGTAAAGTTCAACATATAAAAAAATAAATAAATGTGTTTTCCCAGATATTGTACACATGCAAGTGCATACATGTGTACTCACACATATACATATGAGTATTATATATAATCAGACACACATATGAGTATGTATTATCCAGAATAAACATACCAAGAAATTGTAAGAGGGGTCATTTATGATAAGGGAAACTGAAGAGCAGGAATGGGAGAAACATTATACATTTTTTGTATTAATTAAAATTGCTACCAAGTAAATTCAAATATATCCAATTATTTTCACATATGTGTGTGTGTTATAAGACTCTGATAACATCGTTTCTTGATAATATATACATTAAATATTATACTTAGAATATCTAATGCTATATTAACATAAAGCATATAGTGTGTGTGTGTGTGTGTGTGTGTGTGTGTGTGAGAGAGAGAGAGAGAGAGAGACAGAAAGAGAGAGAGAGAACTACCTTACTAAGGGACTTGAGGATTACATGTGTTATTGGCTTTAAAGAACCTAGAACTGAGCATCATAAACAGTAAGCACTAAATAAACATTAGCTATTATTGTTATTATACAGATAGTAGAAATCTACTAGTGTCTTCATATTTAGATACATATTCTGGCTGTGTTCTCCTCATTTACACTTTTAGACTGTATTTAAGTAACTAGCTTTGTCTTGAAAAAAATGTATTTTGTCGACCTTTGTTATTCTCTTTAGCATTCGTATTGTTTAAATTCCTACTGAGTAATGAGCTAATTCACTTGAAAATTCTAGCACTCTTGGCCATTTTAACTGAAGTTGGTCTTTACTGGTAGTTTTGCAGCCTATACGGACAGGCAGGAATCGTTTTAAGAGAGTAACCACAAGATGGCAGTGTTCTCAGAGGATCATTGGACACCTGAGAATAAGGTGCCATACACATTCCCACTGGTCCTCCCCTGTTTAAAATGATCAAATTATTATTTCAAGATGTGATTCAAGTGGACAGTTATGCAGAGGAGAATATTTCATAAAAACATATAATCTTTTCCTGAAAAGTAATGAACTATAATAAGGAATAAATATTCAAGTCTGTTGGACTCAAATGAAAATTAAGTATTTTATATTTGTATTGCTTTTAAAAAACACTTAAATTGATACATTCTTACATTGGACCCATATTGATTATAGAAATAAACTGATGAAGGCTAATGAAAAATAAAAATAAGAAAAAATGCCATCCACATATTTTAGGAAATTAAAGTTTGATTTATCATCTTGTCTTTATTTTCAATCTATGTTGTAAGGCATTATTTCCAAACTTTATTTTAGCAGTAGAATTCTTCCTCTCCTCCCAACAAGAACGCATTCAGAACTTATGATTTAAATAAAGGGTCCCCAGAACTTTGTCCAGTGCCCCATTCCAAAGAAGTCCCCATGGTACTTCTGTACAGTTGTATAGAACAGAAGACCACTTTAAAAGCACTTTTCCAGGGGAAACCTAGCCTGGCCAGTAAGTAATTAAACTTTTTTCTGGGGGTGGCAGGGATTGGTGGACGGGTGGGTATTTTCTGCTGCAAATGAACCATCCATAGTTTATATTTTTACTGGCTAGGCAGAACCATTAAGGCAAATATAAATACCCCTACAAAGATTTTAGTTATTCAAAAGATAACACTGAAGCTTATGTGAATGTCATATCAATTTGCTCATGAGAATGCTTTTGAATGGCTTGTATGATGGTGTCTACTTGCATAAGTTGTTTTATATAAATATCTGTAATTAAGGTCCTTTAGTAGGGATAAGTTGTTAATGAGAGGTGCTTTCAAAAAGAAAGAAAGGGGGAAAAGTAGGAAAAAAAAGAAAGGATTTTGCAATTTCTTACTGATGGTGATGCCAGCCACAGTATGACTCAGGGCCAGATTAAAAGAAATGAAGAGATCTGGGTCATTTTCAAACAATTAGGGGAATACTGAGTGACATATAAAGTCAATTCAAGATTATTAGCCCTAGAATCAAAAAGCCTACTTCAAATCAAGCTTTTTGTTTCTTTCTTTGGGTGGGTGGGTGGGTAGAGTGATATTGCAGCAGTCAATCTTTCTCTCTGGTCCATGCCCCCAGCTTTAAGTTGGGGGCACCTATGATTATATCAGAAGCAGATGTTTGTGATGATAATGATGTATGTGAAAATATTTGATGCTCCTTTAAGGACTCTAAAAACCTAAAAGGCGATTAGTGATGGAAACATGCTATAAATAATGTATCTGAACAAGCTTTTGGATTGTTCACATTCCTGAAAGTTGGTTCAATCAAGTTATTAATGACATATCCCAATTTTTATATTCTTACTTTGGCTTTGATAACATGTCAGTTGCCCCCTTAAACTACAATATTCTGTGAAGTATCCCTCATGCCAATTGTTATCATGTATCTTCAGCTCCCTAGAAAACAAGCAGCCCAGTCATTTCTTGTTAAGTAAGTTTGTGATTACCCAATGTAGTCTCTGCCCCACTTATCAGAGATGATAAAGGCTCTTTTATAATGGGGAAAAAAATGGCCCAGTATCTCACTGTTTCTTGTTTTCCAAAATTTTACATGTCATTCATTAAAACCTTTCTTATTTTGACATTAATCAGTTTAAGAATAGAAACTTTTTTAAAATGAAACTTTTTAAGTCAAAAAAAAAAACCCCAGAAAACCAGGAGAGGTAACTTCTAATACATGTTTAAAAATCTCATTGATATTAATAGAGAAGCAGTAAGTGTCCTATTATATAAGCAGGGAATTCACAAATGGGGAATCTAACACAATTTTCACACTGTATGGGGACAAGTAGTTTGGGTAATATACTGAAAATGAAGGGCCAATAAAATCAAAGCAAAATCCAGATACTTCTTTATTATGAAGTCCAGTATGTTTCTTGCCTTAATTTTATTTGTAGTATGTCATTGTAGAAGTGATAGGATTAAAATGTTGCTAACACACTAGTTACTCAGTTTTGAGCATAATGACATTCAATTAATGGTATATCATTCATACAGATACTAAGATGGCTGGTACCAGATCTTAAATATTAACTGCTTGTAAGGAAAGTAACACTACTAGAAATAATTTACACGTTAAAAGTTTCATGCTACAGTTTGCTTTTAAAAGATAGCCTTAACTTTTTTTTGGCCTAAATTTCAAAAATTGAATAAAAATAATCAATTGATAAATAGGGCAATTTGGTAAAACTTATGATTTGTTTTTTGTATTTCAATGTGTGTGTGTGTGTGTGTGTGTGTGTGTGTGTAACAAGGAGCAGTTTCATAACTTCATTCATCTGTATGTACTGTGCGCACTTTAAGAATTTTGGAAATGTCACACTATTTTTATTTCCTTTGGTTTTAATTTATTTTCAACCAAATATTTCTCTTTATCATCCTTTATTATCCTAAATGTTCTGAAAACCCTGAGTGATTAAAGAAATCTATAAACTCTGAATGTTCAACAAAGAAAATTACTTGGAGTGAACTAATTTCCAACAAAAATGGTGAAAAGGCCCATTTGGATTTTCTTGTATTCAGAAAAACACTATTTAAAAATGTAATTTCTCATTTTTGTTTTAATTATTTGGTTATCTTATAACTTTTGCAAAAACAATACCTTCTTTTTATATAAAATTATAAAATTAAAAGATGTTTGAAAATCAATAATCCTGCTCTTTAGAAACAACTACTGATAACATTGACATATAACTTTTTAAATATCTTTGTATAAATAAGCATAAAGCACTTATTTGTCACTCATTGTCATTAAATACACATTAAACATATATATATGTATATATATATATAAATATATGAGAGAAAGAGAGAGTAGAGAGAGAATGAAAGAAATGCATTCTTAAGACTGGATCAGAATTCACTAGAGGAAATATAACTTTAAGGGTAAAAATGATGCTTCTTTTTAGGCATTTTAATTCCTCACAACTGTGGACATCAGAGAAGAATTTCCAGTGTTACCACAGGGAAGCCTATGACTATATTACTATTTTCTCCCAGAAATGGATTATAGAATTATACTGCTATGTGTGCTGTTTTAATATATGTAAGATGTATACCAATTCTAGAAGTTGTGCATGTTTCTATGTAATCCCTTCTTATGGATAACTAAAATTCTAACTTTCCATTGTTGTAAAGAGCATAGATGGAAAAGTATTCCATTAAAAGAATGTAGAAAAGAAAGACCAAAAAATTTAAACAGAAAAAAATTTTAAATGCATAAAAGTGACAAAATTAAAAAGAAAAACTGAAATCAAAATAATGTAATTAGGCATCGTTTATTGGCTAAATCATTATAAATGATTAATACTATATCCATCAATATAATTTTATTAAAAATATTATTGCTTTAACAGTGATGCATACTTAGTAATAAAAATAGACCCTTCAATCACATAGAAACTAAGAAAAAATGACAAATGACATCCTAAGCCAAAATAACTAACCTCAATATTTAGTGAACTTTACTCCAGATATCAGTTTATTCACATGCTAAGAAAGAGATAAAAAGAGAAGAAAAGATAGTTTTGGTATTTGTCGGTGTTCTTGTGATATATATATATATATAGTCTTTGTTAATTATCCATATAATTTTCTCTCTGGGGATATGTTACAGACTTTTTCTGAAAGGTCCTGACAGACTGAAAAATTTCCAGCATGACCCTTGGGTAACCTCAGGCCTCACAACTATTCCTCCCCAACTTCTACCTTTCTTTTCAAATCCAAATTGCCCACACAATGGCTGCTAAATTATAAGAACAATTGATCCTCTTCTGAGAACTGTTTTTGAAGAACTATTACAGAAACTGGCTGAACTCCAGCTTATCCCTCCGGCTAAAGTCTACCTTTCTTCCCAAAGGTAGATCAGTCTTTCTAGGCCTTGTCAGGATGTCCTGGCATTCTGAATAAAAGCTTATGCCTAGAGGCATATGCTCTAGTTAATATGCTTTTACAGCTTGTGATGTGACTGGGAGGGGACTAGATCTGCTGCTTCTAAGCTAAGGTCACTTCTTCAATATACCCTTGTTATCTTCCTTTCTCAGACCTTCTGACCAGTGCCCTGCCTCTTCCCGTTGAGCACCACCTAAACATTTCCTCCTCCTCTTTAGAGTTCTTGGTATGGATCTCTTTGTTTAAATCATTTTCACTACTCAGGACTCCCACAGATGAAGTAAGAAGTTGAATTGATATTAACGGGATCTTCTTATCTATCCCTCTTTTTTTCTTTATTTAATTATGGGTGATCAACAGTCATTCAGTGAAACTCCCATTCCGTGTCTAGCATCTTACACGTACAAACATTTTAGCACCACAGCACTAAATATTGAAGCTCTTACAGGATTTTACCAAGAATTCAGAATTACAGTGGCCACTTTGGGGAACGTCGGATGTGAATAAAGTAATTCACATAAGTCACAGATTTAAAAAGTTCAAATGTAACTGAGCAGGGGCCTTTCCTGGACAGACCCCTGCCCCCATGTCCTCCTCCTGCCTCTTATTTATAGAAAAACTTTAGCTATCTAGGCCTTCTCATTGTTCCGAAGAACAAACTTAATCAGAAAAGTGAGAAAATGCAGAAACAAAGGAAAATAGTCAAACAAGGCAAAATAACAATAGTTTAGCCATTAAACAAATTCAAGAACCTTTAGTTCCTCCTCAGGGGCTAGAGGTGATTTTCTGAACCATATCCTTTAAGATTTTCTGCAGATACTGAAACTCCTACCAGGTGGAAGAAATTAGAAGCATGCTCACCACCAGCATGTAGACCCCAGACAAGTTGGAACCAGAAGGTTGAAGATGTTGACTCCTGAGTACCTCACCACTAACCAGTCAGAAGAATGTCCACCAGCTGATCATGTACCTTGCAACCATCTTCCTCACCCTGTCTTTAAAAACCTTCCCCTGGAAACTGACAGGGAGTTGGAGTCTTGTGAGCATTAGCCTCCTGTGTTCCTTCTTTGGTGCTTAAAATAAACGCTGCACTTTCCTTCACCACAACTCAGTGTCAGTAGATTGGCTTTACTGCACATGGGTGAGCAGACCCAAGTTTGGTTTGGTAACACAAAGACTCCAAATATTCCATGGATAGCATAATTATTTTTTGATACAAAGAGGCCTCTAAAAGATGGGCAAATTCTAAAATTGCTTCCCTGAAGGACTCCTTACAAAAGGCTAACACAAATATGGAGGATCTACAGTCAAAACTCAAACTCTCCCTTCCCTCTTCTGACTCAACTCCAGACTCACCTCCCACCATACCCCTATAACTCAACTTCCTCTGCCCATTCATATTAATTTTCTATCACTGCATAACAAATTACCACAAATACATCCATTTAAAACAATGTTCATTTATTATTTCACTGATCTGTAAGACCCAGGTGGGCTCCACTGGTTATAGTCTCACTATAACCAAAGGCCAAAGTCAGGTTGTCTGCCAGGCTGCACTTTTATTTGGAAGTTCTGGAGAAGGATCCATTCCCAAATTTATTGAGGCTATGGCAGAATTTAGTTCTTTACAATTGGAAGAATGAGTCCCCATTTCCTTGCTGGCTATCAGCTGGGGGCTGTTCTCCGCTTCTAATGGCCACCTACTTTCCTTTCTCAAGGTGACTTCCATCTCCAACCCAGCAATGGCACATTCATATCTCTCATGCTTCAAATGTCTCTGATTTCCTCTTCTGTCACTAGCCAAAGAAAATTATTTTTCAAGGGCTCATGTAATAGATTAAGCCAACCTTAATACACTCCCTATTCTAAAGTCAAGTGATTAGCAGCCTTAATTACATCTTCAAAATTATTTTTTGCCATGTAACATAATATAATCACAGAAGTAACAACAGGAGTTCATGTGAGCCATCTAGAATTCTGCCTCTTACACACATTGCTTTGTAACTCCAACTTCTTCAGCATTTTCACCTGACTTTTTCCCCCTTCCTCCACTGTACCCTCTCATTGGACAATATCCCCTCCCAATGTCCTATAATGTAGTCAGAGATGATAACCTACCTTCTTGTCTTACAACATTAAATCTTGGTTAAATTAGATTTCTGTAATTTAGTTAAGAACTTCTCAAACTCTCATGTGGAAGAATAGAAGTTCACAAAAGAATACAGGATTCTCCTAGCAGTTTAGAGAAAGTCTTAAACTGAATCCATCATCTTACAGGCACAAGAGATATGGAAAAAAAAAAAAAAAAAAGAAGCTGGTTAGAGAAGGCAAGATGAATTGATAACCAAAATGACACTAAATATGTATATTAAAACTTGACCATGGGTGGGCTATATGACAAGTATAAAAGTAGGAGAAGACCTCTTAGTATCTGACACTGAGATCTTTACTGTCAGTATTAATTGACCAATACCCAATGCTGTAAACAGAGAAAAAGTAGCTTCAAGATTTTAGAGGCCATCTCATTTCTACCTTCAGAGAATATTCTACTCTGATTGAGGGAGAACATATTACGACTGGCCTATGTATATTCTTTGTCGATGGTCTTAATCCTGAAATGACAAGAGATTGCTGAGCACTTTGAAAATACTTTGATTTAGAAAGAAATATTAAGCTCTAATTAGTAGCTCTTCTGATTAAGCATCTAAATAAACTCATGTACAAGCACATGTCTAAATCATTATAGACATATATACCTGTAGTCACTGTAAAGAACACACTCACTGAAAGAGCAATTATCCTGCCTTCACTTGAAAGACAGAATCTAAGTACACAAAGAACAGACTTGTCTGACAGGATGACACCCCTCTGAGGAATTAGCTGCTCTGGTCAGCCCACAATTTTTCTTCATAAAAAAGGGTAACATTTCTGTACAATTGCAAACACAACATGTTCTGTTTCTACTTGATACTGTGTCCACCCTCTCTACCATAAACCTTATTACTTTTCCATTATTTGTCCTTGGAGTAACAAACAGGTATTAGAGGTAGATATGTCAAATGACTCTCAGACTGTATTTGTCTCAGCTACTTCCTGCCTCTCTGGGCTTTCTCACTAGTTTATCAACTATTACTATCTGCTAAATCTTTAAAGAGTAGACCTATTTTGCATACATGTACTACTATTAAATATAGACCAGAAGGCCTCTTTCTGGAATGTCCAGAAAAAGAATCCCCAGACTATAACTGAATAATGTCACAGTCTCATTTTTACTATCTGATGCCTCCCCTCCCAATATCTTACACTTTAAATCTGACCACAATAACACTGGAGCTAAAGAAAACAGATATGGGACATATAAGGGACAGTAAACCCTTAAAGATCTCAACCAATCTGGCTATTCATTACTGAAACTGGCCCATTACTCATTTAAAAACAAGACTATTAAAGGACTAAAGCTCACTGTACTGCCACCCTCTACCACACATATTGGAGTGTTTCTTTGTGCTCAAAGATTGGAAGTTATTCTTGACTTTTCCTTGCTAATTACCAAAAGACACCTTAGAGGATTGCTTAGTCTCATAGGACACTGTTGACATTGGATTCTTAACTTTCCTGAACAGGCTAGGCCTATATTTGATCTGACAAAAACAGTAACACCGAAGTCCTTGCCCTGGACAGACTTAATAAAAACTCTATCTGTAACATGAAAGACTCCCTTTGAAAACTTCCTTATTCTGTATTTACCCATTGCCATGAATCTTTCTTTCTATTTGTACATAAAAAGATCATGAGAGGATTTGAGGTTCTATCTCAACAGGACAATAAAAATAAGACACCATTGTTTATTGAATCTAGAGTGAAGTCTACCCTCCTATTTTTGCACAATTGCAGCAACCTCCAAGTTAATGGAGACTTCTGCCAACCTAAATCTTAAGATTTCCACATCAACTCTGAATAGCAGGAGTTTCAATAACCTCACTAGGAGATATATTATCATGTACTGCTAACCACAAACAATCCAGTGAAACTGAAAATCAACCTTTGTATTCATATTTTCCAGTCAAAAAGATATCCTGGACTTCTACGTCAATAGGAGATCTAAAACTGAGACTGTCTCAAATTTTTCCAGAAGTCACCGTCATGAAAGAAGAAGCTTTCCCAAAACCTCAGATCAAGCAGCAGACTTGTTGATAGCATAACTCTGCTCAAGACTTTGGAATAAGACCCACACATGATTCTGTCACTGATTCTGCATTCTTCTTGTCATTTTTTGCTTGCTTTCTGAGAATATTAGTTTCCTACTGAGTTGCCTTAAAGATTTTTAATGCCAAAGTGTGATTTTTAAATATTTTTTCCACTAATCTTAATTCTCTGAGTAATTCAAGAAGATAAACAAAGTTTTTGCAAATCCATAAATATCAAAGTGCCCTTCTCTACTGATCAAGGTGGTGACAAGAACCTACCTAATACCAACAATAGCAGGATTTTGGCTAAGAGGTACTGTTCAAGACTTGCTAGCAATTCTCCAGTTAATACTTGTTTTCTCCACTGTCTGTTGTTAGGTTTTCTCCAAATTTTTAAATGTTTCTAGCCCCTCACAATACATGACTGAAATGCAACTGCAAAGACAAAAGTCACAGGAAACCACAACAGCAGTCATCTCCAGTGAGTCCTAGACTGCCATCAGCACTAGATCTGGAATTCTAAACAAACCAAAGTACAGTAAACTGATGGGACTCATCTCCCTGTTAACCAAGACAGGTATCCACAGAGGCCTTCACATTCCCTTGGCCTCTGCAGCTGCTTCTCCCCACCCTCTTGCACATGACCTTAACTCTTCCTCAGAGCTCTCAATAAAATCAAATTGCACAAACAATGGCTGCTAAATCACAAGAACAATTTAACCTCTTCCCCAAACCATTTTTTAGCAACTATTCCTGATACCAGCTGAAATTTTCCTGTCCTATAAAAGTCCCTCTTTCTAACTCAAGGTAGAACAATCCTTCAATGTTCTAACATTGCAGCATTCTCAAAGAAGGCTTCTGTTTAGCAGTGCTATTGAATTCCTTCCACATATTAGTAACTCAGGAATTTATTCAGATTATTATTACATGTTTATATAGTTTTCAGTTCCATTTCTGCAACTCTTTATTATTACCATTATTGTTAAATGAGATATTCTTTTCATGAGATCTTCTTCTGTTTCCAGTAAATATCATTTTGTCAAAAACAATTTTATCTGTTTGCTTTATAGCACTATCCATAGCCTATAGCCTATCCATAACGTCTCTAATGATTTTATTTATCTATATTTATTTACTTCAAAAGTGGCCTTGATATTCTTTTTTTTTCTTCTTTTACTCTCCATGGAATTGCTGGGGTTCTGTATATTAAAAAGTATATAGCCTATCCTATTGGTCATGGTATATGCACTAAATCAGGGATCTCTATTTGAGGTCTTCCCAATAACAAGAAACACAAATTTGAGTAACAAAAAATTGCATGGGAATAGGATTTTCTCCATTCTCGTATTTCTAAAAAAATGCAAGCATCCTATTTTTTTTTTATGATTCTTTTAATAGCTGTACTGAGATATATATATACAAAATACAGCACATATTTAATGTACACAATTTGATGAGTTTGGATATATACATACACCCACAAAATCATCACTACAATTAAAGTAATAAACATATCCTATTTTTGATTCATTCTTATATATAGGGCACATATACGAGTTGTTGAAATACTTCTAGATGGGATTATACCAGAATCAAAGTAGAATAATGATTCATGACCCTTTTTGAGAATGCATTAAAAGCAATGGAAGCTCTTTTAAGAAATATGCATGTAAGCATTTGCTTATAACTAAAAATGTACATGCATTTTTAGAGAGTTTACAGACTTCTTGCAGTCAGTTCACATATGCCTAGGCATCCAAAAGAACCTATTTAATTTTGCCTAGAAGAGTGCTCAAGTATTTGTCATGTACTGTGCTTCTGTTTTGCAGTTGACTTGTCAACCTTTTTTTTTTTTAAATCCTGGGTAGACAATAAATGAGTAGTTTAAGCAAGTGACACCCAGGAAAGTGCCCTATGTGTGTTCACTTCAAATGACTCAATTAATATTGCAATGAATATTTATTGATTCTGTCCAGAATTCATGGAACTATCACATAAAGGCTATTTGTTTTAGTGTTCTCTTGTGTACATTTGGGCAGAGATTGATGAAAGACTTTAGTTAATTTAAACAGAGAGCTTCTTTTATATAAACCCTTCCTGTAAAAATAGAAGTATGCCCATTTAGAAGTCCATATTAACTAACTAATTAAGTCAGATGACAAGTTTGAGATAATCTGATGGATGATATTTCCAATTTTGCTTTGTAGAAAAAGAAATATTTAAATAAGAGAAGAAAGCCACACTGAACCCTACTCATCTATCTCTGTCACTTTTTAATTACCTTTGTCTCACTGCTCTATTTTGGCTATGTCTGTTATAAAAACAAGTACAAGAAAATGAATCTAGACAAAGGCATGATGGAGAATGACATATTGGCAGCTATCACTCTGTTTATATGAAAGGTACTTAGATTCCCAGTTTAAATCTAAACTGTATACTTTTGTAATTCCCACTTCTCTGATTCAATGAGAAGGCCAGTGTCTAAATGAACAAGAGCCTGGACAGACATTTAGGAGAAAACCACCATCTGGGTAGAGGAATTATCACACATATCTTAGTGCAGCATGAATTTTGCATCAGTAAAAATCAGGGCTAAAGAAGAAAGGCAAAACAAGTAGCATTTGGGCATTAGGAGACAGGATCTCTTACCTTAAACATTAGCATCCTTATGGTGTGCAGTGACAGTGGTCATCAGGGTAAAAGGGCTCCTGCTAGTAAAAGAGCTCTTGGTAGAAATACCATGAAAGAAGTCTAGATCAGTATGGAAAAAGGGCAGATGCTACATTAAAGCTGGAAAAGTAGATATTGTATGCACACATGGTACACCCCCAGTCTCCCTAGTTTAAGCACATCAGACACCTCAATTTCTTTTTCTGAGGGGTGAGGTGAATAGAATTTCATCAGTTGTGGGTAAATGTGAGAGTCAAAGATACATAGTTTACTGCAAAAGATATATAGCATCAATGAAGAATAGTATAACAGTTCTAATATAATGTTACATGATCAGTTAAGCAAAATACTTATTAACTGCTTATATATCATACACACATTTTATATAGGTATATGGCCATTAAGGAATGATTCTTGCCATTGAAAGAGTTACAATATGGTTGCAAAAATAATTATAAATTTATCCAATATGTTAACATTCATACTGTATACTACTCCTAAGAAATAATTGATGTATAAAAATTAACTTCAATATAAAAACAGTGAATGGTATAGTTGATACACCAAATCATGTTACTGCAGTAAGAGATAAGTTTGGTAGCGTACTGAAGCAAAAAGAAATAAGTTCATTTTGAAGTTTTGACCCATTAATTATTCAAATTTAAATTCTCTAGCTCTCACTTTTCTTGGGGTAAAGTAATTCTACATAGGGCTATTGTGGAACTAAATACAATTTTTAATGTGGAAGGATATATATTCATTTCTTTTGCTTTGTAGCAAGGTGAATCTTGGTAACTAATAATTACATAAAATATCTAGATATATTACTTATCCTTTTCAAAGTATTTGTGCCTGTGATAACCAAAGGAATAATGGTGTAAAAGGAGTCTTTCTTTGGGCTTTTATATATATTTTAGCAACTAACTCATTATTTCAGCATATATTTACTTTGCACCAATTACACATTAGGCAGTGTGCTAGACACAGGCTAAGAAGTATTTTTGTTGGTTTGTTTGTTTTGATTTTTAAAGATGGGTAGGAATCTAGTCTCCTGGAGACTGCAATCTAAGGATGGAAGCAGATATTAAGTAAATGGAAAAATACATCTTTAATTGAATACTTTGGTCATGATCTGCATCCAACTGTGATATAATAATGGGTACTAAACTTGTCCCCCCACTATAAACAAGTAGAAAACTGTTTTCACATATTGGAAAGGCACCACAGGATTTTGGTCCCTGAGAGTTGGGAAATAAACAGAGTGAGTCCAACTTTGCTCCATCTTATAGCCCAGGGGTAGTCTTGAGAATATAGAGAAAGGAGAGGGAAACCAAGCAGAGTCCAGCATTCTCTCTCTCACTGAGATGAGGAGACAGAGATCAAACTTCACGTGCTGAGTGTCTGGAGATTTTATCTTTAATGAATGATTGAATTAATAACTCACTATGGGTTTTCTGTTTACAAGAAGAAACAGAAAACTCTGCTATGTTTTTAAAAGAAGTAGGATTCATAGAAGCACAAAATAAGAGACAGATTTTCAAGTGAGAGCAGGCGACCTTCAATCTTTTTGCACAGTATAAGTTCTGGAATTTTTTTAATCCTCTAGTTATTTTTCTCTGAAGATACCCTAGTTTGTTATATTTCTCTTAAAACCTGGAATTTCAGTGTAAAAGAGGGCTTTAGCTTTGTTTAATTAGGATAGGACACAGTAGTTTCCAGTTTATATGTTTTTCTGATTTTAAAAGGTAAGTACTCTTGAATTCAATTCCAGAATCTACCATGATTCACTCCAAAAAACTCTTTCCTTTAAATGTTTCTAAATTAATATCAAATAATATAACAGAATCTTATAATATAATTTACAAATAATTACATAATAATAATATTCTACAGTTTGACACTAATTCAATTCATCTGACAAAAGACATAAAAAAGTAAACAGGACTAGGTTCTGTTCTCAATGCATTCTGGAAGGGTGACAACAGAGTTATAACTGAATAATTATATTGCTAAGACCAGATAATTCTCAATAATTTAAATTATAAAGAAAAACAAAAAATGTATTATAAAAGTGGGAAAAAACTGAAGGCCAATACTTAGACTTGTATTTTATGCATACAGTGTACAAATTTCAGCCAGCACTCAGATCACAATATTACCAGCACCCCAGAAGCTGCCCTCTTGTCATTTTTAAATAGAGTACAAGGAGTGTTTCACCTGTTTTTTTACTACATATAAAAGAATTCACACAAAAAGTACTCTTTCACACCTGATTATTTTTGTTCAAAATTTTATTTGGAGAATCATTAATGACTTCGCATGTGAATATAGATCCTCCATTCTAAGTACTGTATAATCTGTCACTGTGTAAATATATCAACATTTATTTCAACTATAGATAAACATTTGGGTTATTTCCAGATTTGGGCTACAAATAGTATGGTTATGAATATTATGTTTAATAAAATTTGGTGATGGCACCCAATTTTAAATAAACTGGTCAGAAAGTATTTTCTAAGAAGGTGTTATTGCAATAAGATTTATATCATATATCAGTTAGTATTGGTGCATAACAAATTATCTCAAAATGTAATTGCTTAAACAACCAATTTTTATGCAGAGGAACAGTTGGATAATTTGCCCTCTGCTTCATGGTATCTGAGACTTCAACTTAAACACTCAAAGGTTGGCTATGGTTGGATGGCTGAGAGTTGTAATGGTTTAAAGTTTCAATCACTCACATTTATGATACCTGGGTTAGAATGACTTGAAGACCTCCACTGTTGACAATAATACATGAGTGGACGCTGTTTCTTGGCTTCCTCACAGCAAGGCAGTCTCAAAATAGTTGGACTTCTTACATGACAACTCAAGACCCAAACTTGAGTGTTACATAGCTTCACTTCTGGCACACTCTGTTGGTCAAACAAGCCCTTTGATTTGGGAGACCAAGACATAGACTTATTTATAGAAGGAATGCCAAAAAAAAAAAAAAAATGTGGGGCCATATTTTAGAACCTCCAAAAGTCAGCCATGAGGAACTCATTAATTAACACAGAGGAAGAAATAAGTCTAAAGTCTCAAAGTAGGAAACACGTTTTAACTTTGAGAAGGAGAAAAAAAATTCAAATTGCTTAAGTATAGGAAGAAATGAGTAGTAGGCAGAGACCATATTTTTTTAGAATATTTTAGGCCATTAAGTAGTCCATAAAGCATTCAGATTCTATTTTAAGTTCCAGGAAGTTATTGGAAAACATAGGGTAGAAACATTGTCTTATTTACATTTTAACAATATCATTTGTTTTTGGCAGCCATAGAATTAATGAGGTGTAGGGCGGCAAGAGACCGAAAACCTTTTTAAATAATACAGGTACATGAGGTTGTGGGCTAGGATAGTGGCAGTAAACATGCAAACGTGGAAAAGTGCATAGAAGGGTTTCATCATTTTTGGTTACCTCCTAATACTCATTCAACATTCCACTCTGGATTACCATTTTCCTTGAAATCTACTTGATCTATCTCCACCTACCTACCCTAACCCAGGATAATTTAAGAACTCCTGTGCTGGCTTAGGAATTTATATATATAGTTGTGATTTATTTATAATATTATATGAAAATTACCTATGTGTATATTTTCATACATTATGATCACTGAGATCAGGAATTTGGTCTTACCTGAATTTGTATCACTGGGGTCAAGCACAGTATTTAGAACTGAGTAAAAATTTAGAAACTAAAAAAATATATATATATATATTCTTCCAAAATGCTTAAACATTTTAGTTGATGATAGTTGCAACTAATATTTTGAATGTGTACATAATACATGTTCCAAATAAGTTCTATGGATATAAAATTTATACACTTTCTCTCTCTCTCTCTCTCTCTATATATATATGTATGTACCTCCATAATATACTATATTTCTTGAAATAATCAATTCTCAATATTCACATAATTCTTACTTACTTCTAAAATTATTGCCAAAATGTTTTTTGCAGTTTTAGCTAGTTCCTGTGCAACTGAGCATGTCATATAGTTATTTCAGAACATATAGAGAAGAAACAGTTTTTTAAAGTGATCAGTGCCATTTAGAAACAATTATTTTGCAGTAACTTAACACATTGGATCACTGATATTGTGTTGTCAAGAGAAATGCAGATCAAATTAAATGTTGATATGAAATGAAATTATGTCTCTGCAAGATGAGGTATTTAATATTATAAAACTTGAAATTTAGCCATGAGAAAACAACGTCTAAAGTCAGATAAAAAATAGCATTCATTATATAGTAACACGGTTTCGGCCACTGAACATAGGCAATTGATTGGTGACGTTGAAAATGATTTTAACACCAATCAAAAAGAAAAGAAAAATGTGAAGTACGCTATTTTGCCGGGTAAAACAACTAAGTTTTTACACAAGACTAAGAATGTTCCATACTTTCTTTCAGTCTATTTAGTCCTAGTGCTGCCTTGAGGCACAATAATGGATCCAAGGAACTCTCAAAGTCATCTCAAGCCTATAATTCACAGAAAATAGCGCGTTTCCTAAGGCACTGCTTTCAGCATGAAAGTACAAAATTAAAAACAAACAAAATGCTGGGTTGAGGGGCTTGCTGGACCTGTATATGAAAAGACTGAGATGAATGCATTAGTGTGAGAAGCCAAGTGTTTTTATTATTTTATTTATTTACTTATTTACTTTTTTAATACAATATTTGTTGAGAATATTCCATATGCTGTATACTAAGCCATAAAAATGAAAAGGTATAGATCCTTCTAGCTTAAACCCTTGTGGTATACACATAACAACTAAAGAAAAGATGCCAAGATATGTCTGAGGTTGTCTGACATTCCTCTCCTCTGGCCATTATTCAGAAGTCTCATCTCCCTCAACTTCTGCACACAAATCCAGGACACATGCTAATATTAGATAGGAGAGATTCACTTGTGAGCCACAGAACAAGACCAGCTTCATTTGATCACTGTTTTTTGTTCCTCTACTGAAGAGTCTCTACTCTTAACTTTGGTCTAGAATATCTGGTTCTAGATCCCTACTACCATTTCTGGAAGTCTGCTACCCACTGCTGTACCTCCTGCTTCATCTATGTATGAGTATATACTTGGTGCATACTCATGGACTTGGTCCTACATTAGACTTGTTGGATTTTCATTAACAGTTTCCCTATATATCTAGATTTCCTTTCATCTCAGTTGTGACTTTACTTACTAGCGTCACCCTTTGAAAAAATGGACATTAAGTGTTAGAAATATGTCCCCTCACCACAAACAGGGTTTTCCCCAGGGCTCCTGCACCAGTAGAACAAATCTGACAATGAAAGAGAAAACACAGTATAGAGAGATTTAGAGTCATGTAGAGGAGTATTCTGGACAGCAGTCAGTCTATCACCAAATGAATGGTAAAATAAGTGACCACCTTCAATATGCTAGTTATTCCTATTTAAGGGCTTTACTCATGTTGTAGTGAGAGCATGTTTATATATTATTTGCAATTTGCAAATGGTATCAATCGTTTATTCATTTCATTGCTGGAGTGGAACATATATTCTCAGAGGCCATGAAGGGAAGGACACAAAGACTAAGAAGGCATGAGAACCACACTTCAGGGTCATTTGGAAGAGACAGAGACATAAATAAATAAGTATAATATAAATTAATGTAGATAATATTCAAGATATATGCAAATGTAGTTGGAATTACAGAGAAAATTTTTAAAGGCGTTTGGAGTGGCATTGTAGGAGTGAGAATTGAGCTGAAGAGTAATATGCTGGATGAATAGAAAGAAAAAAGGTCATCCCAGGAACATTATTCAGAAAGTTCAAAGGCATAAATACATGAACGATCATGAAAGAATCATATTTTAGATCTGTTAGAGGTGTGAGAGGTTTATTGAGAAAATAGAAGAGAGTTGAACATAAAACTCTAGAGAACATGACTAATTTAAGGTTTAGGAAGACAAGAAAAATGAAAAGGTTTTGAGAATAAGAAGAGAGAGGAGAGTGTTACAGAAGTGTAAGAGGAAAATAAGAATATATATTTTAGGAAGAACAACTACTTAAGTTTTTTTTCACTCCT
The DNA here is from genome assembly GCF_028021215.1 of Eschrichtius robustus. Classification (NCBI taxonomy): domain Eukaryota; kingdom Metazoa; phylum Chordata; class Mammalia; order Artiodactyla; family Eschrichtiidae; genus Eschrichtius; species Eschrichtius robustus. Next base: position 62,381,909 of record NC_090840.1, on the reverse strand, counting down.
TTTTCTAGGAAGTGAAGATAAACGAAAAAGAAAGAAACAAAACTAATGTTGGACCAGAAGACAAATCAGAAAATTGCAGTCAAGTGTCTATCAAAATAAGCCATCTCATCCAAATAGTGAGGCCTTGGATGAAGCTGTGCTTCTGGTTCCTGCAAAGAGCATCAGCCAATTCCTTTGTGCAAATGGACCTTTAGCTGACAAACTCCACACTTTGCAAAGATTACACTCATGCTGTGACTGCCATTTTCTCTACACTTATTTACTTTGTATATACCTTGAGGACTTCATCTTTCACGTAAAACATTTAGTACCTTTTACCTGGTAAGTGCTGAAGAGAAACTAATCCTTGCTCTATGTATTACAATAAAGGGAGTAATCATTTCCTTGCTGTTTTTATTGTTATTACTATTATTTTATTGATTTGAGTTCTCTATTTCCATAAAAGATTATCAATTCCTTTAAGAATTCTAAGTTTCTTTCTTTGGAGTCACCTGCTACACAATGGAGTGCATTAATTTAGACCAGTGGTCCTAAAAGCATGGTCCCCATAACAGCAACAGCACCAACCTTTGGGAACTTGTAAAAAATGAAAATTCAAGAACCCCACCATTCACTTACTGAATCAGAACCTTTGGAAGTGAGGTCCAGTCCAGTAGTCGATGTTTCCACAAGCCCTGATGGAATCCAAAATTCATTATTAGTAGAATAAAGTCATCCACTCCTCCAGGAATTAATGATCTTTAACTAACTAGGATGTCAGAAGGAGAACATTGCTTCAGGACAGGGAAGTGGATGTACTTTGACTGTATGGATAAAAGTAGGTACTTTGGAGTTAGATAGATCTGGATTCAAGCCCCAAATTGGCCAATATTCTATCTGCTACCCCTAGCATCTTCTCCACTTCTCTCTTGGGATATCCCAACCATGTCTCAATGATGTTGAAAATTAAGGTAATGAATGTAGAATGCCAGGCACATAATGGCCAATAAATACTATTTTCTTCCACATCATAATCACCTTTATTGAGTAATAATAAATTATACACTCTGCTTTTATTAAGAGTTTTATAAGGAACAGCCCTATGGGAACTATTTCAGCATCTATTTTACAACTGTTGCTGAGGACATTTTCCATTATGTCATTCAAGGTCCCCTATATAAATTTGTATATGAGTAATGTCTTTATATGTTTGCATATAAAAAAAAAAAAGTAGAAAGCTAACAGAAAACTTAATCTAGAATATGTGCTAGAATGTTTCTTCAAAGTAGAATTCATAGTATCTAAAATATTTGTGAATGACATGTAAATAAATGAATTAGATCTAGTTCAACAGAAAAAATAAAATTAAAATGACGCAACTGTGGGTAAAATTCCCAATTTAAAATACTCTATATAATATAGATATTCCTACGTTTACAAAGTGCTAATAATTCAATAGTTAAATTGTTATTCTTTATTATTAATTCTACAAAATTTTATTCACCAGGCACGAAAGATGCATATACATATTAAGCATAATTTACTAAGAATTATGAGAGACCTAAAAAACATTAACATAGTAAAATCCAACATTTTCATTTTAAGATGAAAAGACGTAGGCCCAAAAGGCTTATGTCCTTGATCAAGGTAAATTATTTAGTGTTAGAACCTAGCCTGGAAATAAATGTCCCTGGTATTTTCCAATCTCACTGAAGTTTTCCTCTTTGTTAGTTAGAAACCTAAAATAGCAATCTCACAGATATATTGTTTTAAATTAAATGAAAATCTCAAAAATGCAATTCATCAATTTTCTAAACTCCCTGCTTTTAGTGTCGTGATATACAGCAAATTGAAACCCCACAACTATTTCCTTTGCTTCCATGGCGATTGAGTGCTCTGATTTGGGAAATATGAGGCTATTTTTTTCCCCAGTTTTACTGAGGTATGATTCACAAATTAAAAAATGGGATATATTTAGGTTGAACATGATTAAGGTTTATAATATGATTATTTAACATATGTATACATAGTGAAATGATACCACAATCAAGTTAATTACATCCATCACCTCACATATTTACCATTTTTGTGTGCATGTGTGTGGTAAGAACCCTTATGATCTATTCCCTTAGAAAATTTCAAGTATATAATGCAGTATTATTAACTATAATCACTATTCTGTATACTAGATCCCAGAACTTATTCATCTTATAACTGAAGGTTTGTAACCTTTCACCAACATCTTCCCATTTCCACTACCCTCTAAACCCTGATCAACTCCTATTCTACTCTTTGGTTCTATGAGTTTGACTTTTTTAGATTCCATTCATAAGTGTGATCATAAAGCATTTGTCTTTCTGTACAATGGAATATTATTCAGCCATAAAAAGAAGGAAATCTTGCCATTTACAACAACATGCATGAACCTGGAGGACTTTATGCTAAGTGCATCTGAGCCTCCTTCTCCATCTTGCCAGGACTTCTATATTACTCTCCTGCCATGATGTCATTTGTTTCTCCCCACTACCTTTTTTTAATTTTTTTTTTTTTATTGAAGTATAGTTGATTTACAATGTTGTGCCAGTCTCTGCTGTACAGCAAAGTGAAAGTTATACACAGACAGACATTTTTTTATATTCTTTTCCATTATGGCTTATCACAGGATATTGAATATAGTTCCCTGTGCTATACATTAGGACCTTGTTGTTTATCCATTCTAAGTGTAATAGTTTGCATCTACCAACCCCAAACTCCCAGTCCACGTTTGTCCTTACTTACATGCTCTTTTTAATTCTCTTCCTTTAAACCTGTATGTCCTTATAATCTTGGAAAATGCTTTTACATAAACTTCTCCTCCCTTAATTCTTACAACAAATGTATCTCTTTAGAAGAAATGGAAGCTCTGTGCTCTAATTTAGTCATGTGTCACACAGGCATTCTCTAAGACACCTTCTTGAACCAGTTTCTGTTTCAATCTCTTATCTAATTCTACGCTATTTAAATAGAGAATTTTAGTCCAAAATAGAAAGTACTGACCTATACTAATTTATAATGTCTTTTAATTAGACATAAAATAAAGGTCTTCTCAGTTGTAGGTTAATGTTCTTTTCTATCACACTAAATCTCAATAAAGATGGGTTTCAGCTAATAGGTTCAAAATCTAGGTAGTTTTTCAGTTGAATTTAGCAGGTATATATGTCAATGATACCACACTTACTATTTAATAGTTATGAAATCATTTTTTTTTTAAAGTAGTGAATCATTACACAATGCTGTATATGTCATCCACCAGAGGATGGTAATTTTCTTTGAAACTTGCTTTTCTGTGAATTCTCCATAGCATTTACTATGACATATATATTTAATCATTACATGTTAATCATTTTTAATTTATTTTATATAACAAAGCACACATGAAATCAGCCTGGAGAGCAATAAAATAAACATGAAATAAATAAAATGAAAATAAAATGAAAAAATCACCCCAAACATTGCTCATTTATTATCTATGAATAATTATTGAGCACCTATTATACAAAAAAGATCTTTCCAGTTGTCATGAATATCAAAAGAGTAGTGCTATCTGACTTCATGGAATTCATAATGAATAAGATAAATGGACAGGTAAACATATATTTATAAGCATAGAGTAAAAAATGTTACTTTTTAACAGTTGTCTGCTTAGAAAAATAACTTTATAAGCTAATTGGGACAAAAAGTGAGACCTCCCCCCCAGAATATGGATATATGAGTATCTAAGGTAATAAAAGAGATGGCAAAATTACTTGGCCTGGTAAAATGGAACAATAAGAACAATGTGGTTTTTGATCCTCAGAAGAAAAGGGCAGTGATAAATACGTTAAGAGAAAGCTATGTAGATTAACAGTCAGATGACTAGGTTGACTGAAGGAAGAGGTTGTGGAAATTCCTTGACAGAATGGCAGGAAGGCAGAATAGGAATTTCTTGTGAACAATTTGAAATATTTTCTTCCCTGAAATGTAAACTCACAACTCCTGAAAAATATACTAGATGGTTAGTGGAAATTTGTGAAATCAAGGATTTATATTAGTTTCTGGCCAGAGGTGGCTTACATGGGGCAGCAGCCCACAACTAACCGTGAGAAAGTAAGTTTCTCCATAAATTTTGAGAAATGTTTTGCATCTCCAAGTAGAGAAACTGAAAAAAATGATAATTCTACCTAGATATAAAAGAGCAAGAAGGACCCAGCTGTCATCTGCATTATTTTTAAGAAAGTTCCATGAAAACTGTAAAGAACATAAGTCATTTACAGATTACCATGAGGCCATATAGAAAAGACAGGTAAATCAGGTTTGGGACAAAGGACTGGAATGGGTTGAGGATGTCAGGAAACCACTCCTGAGTTAAATGATGCTAGAGATAACTGAAATTACATAGTTGAAGAATGAAGGGAAGGATTCTGCCTAAAGGGATAATTTAACTTTTTAATTTTGCATATATTTTCTGATATCTAATCTATTAATATATAGTTGTTCATAATTAAATTAAAACCATGATAAGTTTTACCCTGCAAACAATTTTTCCCTTTCCTTAAATTATGTGTTTAAGATAGTCTCCAGGAATCAGTTCCTATACCAAGGTTATGAAATATTTACTGTTCCTAATTTATATCAATAACATGCTTTCCTTCCAATATTATGCACCCAGGAGCCAGCAATAACAATATACAAGATACAGGCTTGATTAATATCTGCTTACAGTGAGTCTTATGATCCATTTTTCTAAATAAGCATAAAATTATACTTTGTGCTTAGTTTGCATTTTATTTGATGGCTATAAACATTAATCACTCACCGCTTTTTGTTTGTTAGTTTTGTTTTATTTTTCTCTTTGAAAATTGCCTATTTATCTCCTTTGTTACTCATCTACTAGGCACTTATTATGTTCTTTAAAAATATACAAATTGTTATTAAATGCAGATAATAACTACTAATAATTTATATTAACAATTTCAATGTAATTCTTTATAAATTCATGCTTCAAAATAATCACATTCAATATGAGACAAAACAGACTTTAAAACAAAGTCTATAAAGAAAGATAAAGAAGGACACTATATAGTGATAAGAGGATCAACACAAGGAGAGGATATTATACTCACCAACATATATACACCAAATACAGGAGTACCCAAATAAATAAAAGAAATATTAACAGATATAAAAGGAGAAACTGATGGGAATATAATGACAGTAGGAGACTTTAACACCCACTCACATCAATGGACAGATCTTCCAGACAGAAAAACAATAAGGCAAAAAAGATCCTTACAGTTAGACTGACTTAATTAATATTTTCAGGAAATTACATTGAAAAAAATCAGAAAACACATTCTTTTCAAGTGCACATGGAACATTGTCTAGGATAGACCACTTGCTATGACACAGAACAAGCCTCAACAAATTTAAGGGGATACATATTATTTCAAGCATCTTTTCTGACCACAACAGCATGAAACTAGAAATAAACCACAGAAAGAGAAATGAGAAAAAATGATTACATGGAGAATAAACAACGTGTTACTAAAAAACCAATGCGTCAATGATGAAATCAAAGAAGAAATTAAAAAATACCTTGAAGCAAATGACAATGAAAACACAACCATACAAAATGCATTGGATGCAGCAAAAGCAGTTCTTAGAGGGAAGTTCATACTGATACAGGCCTTCTTTAAGAAATAAAAAAAATCTCAAATAAACAACCTAACTCACCACCTAAAAGAATTAGAAAAAGAAGAAATAACAAAACCTAAAGTCAGCAGAAGGAAGGAGATAATAAAGAACAGAGAGGAAATAAGTAAAATAGAGATTAAAAAAAAAATAGAAAAAAATAAAACCAAGAGTTGGTTCTTTGAAATTGACAAACCTCTGGCCAGGCTCACCAAGAAGAAAAGAGAGAAGCCCAAGTAAACAAAATGAGAACTGAAAGAGGAGAAATCACAACTTATACTGCAGAAATACAAAAAAAAAAGAAAAACAACAACAACAAAATTAAGAGAATACTATGAACAATTATATGCCAACAAATTTGATAACCTAGAAGAAATAGACAACTTGCTTGAAACAGACATCTTACCAAAACTGAATCAAGAAGAAACAGATAATTTAAACAGATGCATCACTAGAAGTGAAATAGAATTTGTAATTAAAAAAAAACAAACTCCCTACAAACAAAAGTCCAGGGCCAGATAGTTTCACAGGCCAATTCTTCCAAACATGAAAAGAAGAACTTATACCAATCTTTCTCAAATTCCTCCTAAAAGACTGACAAGGAACAAACACTCCCAAAGACATTCTATGAAGCCACAATCACCCTGATACCAAAACCAGACAAAGGCACTACCAAAAAAGAAAATTACAGGCCAATATATCTGATGAATATAGTTGCAAAAATTCTCAACAAAATATTAGCAAACCTAATCCAACAACACATAAAAAAGATTATACACCACGACCAAGTTGGATTCATCCCAGGGTCACAAGGATTGCTCAACATAGGCAAATCAATCAGTGTGATACACCACATCAACAAGACAAAAGACAAAAATCAGATGATCATCTCAATAGATGTAGAAAAAGCACTAGATAAAATTCAACATTCATTCATGATAAAAACTCTTACCAAAGTGGGTATAGAAGGAACATATCTCAACATAATAAAATCCATTTATGACAAACCCACAGCCAATATAGTACTCAATGGTGAAAATCTGAAAGCCTTCCCACTAAATTCTGGAACAAGATAAGAATGCCCACCCTCACCACTTCTATGCAACATAGTATTGGAACTCCTAGTCACAGCAATCAGACAAGAAAAAGAAGTAGAAGGTATTCAAATTGGTAGGGAAGGGGTAACATTGTCATTATATGCTGATGACATGATACTATATATAGAAAACCCTAAAGACTCCACACAAAAACTACTAGAACTGATAAATTCAGCAAGGTAGCAGGATACAAGATTAACAGAGAGAAATCTGTTGCATTTCTTTACACTAACAATGAAATATTGGAAAAGGAAAGTAAAAAAACAATCCTTTCTAAAATCACAGCAAAAAATAAGATAAAATACTTGAGAAGAAACCTCACCAAGGAGGTGATTTATATGATGAGAACTACAAAATATTAATAAAGGAAATTGAAAATTATTCAAAGCAATGGAAAGTTATTTCATGCTCTTGAATTGGAAGAATTAATATGTTACTGTGGCCATACTACCTAAAGCAATCTACAGATTTAATGTGATCCCTACCAAATTACCCATGACATTTTTCACAGAACCAGAACAAATAATCCTAAATTTGTATGGAACCATAAAAGACCCAGAATTGCCAAAGCAATACTTAGGGAAAAGAACAAAGTGGAAGGCATAACCCTCCCAGACTTCAGACAATACTATGAAGCTGCAGTAATCAAAACAGCATGCTACTGACACAACAGACATATGGATCAATGGAACAGAACAGAGAGCCCATAACTAAACCCCCACACCTATGGACAATTAATCTTCAACAAAAGAGGCAAGAATATACAATGGGGAAAAGACCATCTCTTCAGCAAGTGGTGTTGGAAAAGTTGGGCAGCTGCATATAAATCAATGAAGTTAGAACACTCCCTCACACCATACACAAAAATAAACTCAAAATGGCTTAAAGAGTTAAATATAAGATATGATACCATAAAACGCCTAGAAGACAACAAAGGAAAAACATTCTCCAACATAAATCGTACCAATATTTTCTTAGGTCACTCTCCCAGGGCAATAGAAATAAAAGCAAAAATAAACAAATTGGACCTAATCAAACTTACAAGCCTCTTTACAGCAAAGGAAACCATAAACAAAACGAAAAGACAAACTACAGGCTGGGAGAAAAAATTTTCAAATGATGTAACTGACAAGGGCTTAATTTCCAAAATATACAAACAGCTCATACAACTCAATAACAACAACAACAAGCAACCCACTCGATAAACAGGCAGAAGACATAAATAGACATTTCTCCAAAGAAGACATACAGATGGCCAGTAGGCCCTTGAAAAGATGCTCATCATCGCTAATTATAAGAGAAATGCATATCAAAACTACAATGAGGTACCACCTCACATGAGTCAGAATGGTCATAATTAAAAATCTACAAATAATAAATGTTGGAGAAGGTGTGGAGAAAAGGGAACCCTCTTACACTGTTGGTGGGAATATAAATTGTGCAATATAATTGCACCAATATAAATTGGTGCAGCCATTATGGAAAATAGTACGGAGGTTCCTCAAAAAACTAAAAATAGAGTTGCCATATGATCCAGCAACCCCACCCCTGGGCATATACCCAGACAAAACTAATATTGGAAAAGATACATGAACTTTTTATGTTCATAGCAGTGCTATTTACAATAGCCAAGACATGGAAACAACCTAAATGTCCATGGACAGATGAATGGATTAAGATGATGTGGTATGTATATATATATACAATCCAATACTACTCAGCCATAGAAAAGAATTAAATAATGTCATTTGCAGCAAGAAGGATGGACCTAGAAGTTATCATACTAAGCGAAGTAAGTCAGAAAAAGAATAACAAATACCACGAGATATCACTTATATGTGGAATCTAAAATAGTACAAAAATGAACATATCTATGAAACACAAACAGACTCACAGACATAGAGAACAGACTTGTGGTTGCCAAGGGGGAGGCGTGGTGGGGGAAGGAAGGACTGGGAGTGTGGGATTAGCAGATGCAAACTAGTATATATAGGATGGATAAACAACAAGGCCCTACTGTATAGCACAGGGAACTATATTTAATATCCTGTGATAAACCATAAAGGAAAATAATATGGAAAAGAATACATATACGTATAACTGAGTCAATATGCTGTATAGCAGAAATTAACACAACATTGTAAATCAACTATACTTCGGTAACATTTAAAAAAACAATAAAATAATCACACATATCTAAGACTATTAAATTATTTCCTTCTTTTACTAATAGCTTTGTTAGTTTTCAAATAGTTATCTATTTAATCTCTTTAAATTAAGGTTAGCATTAGGTCTGAAAAAAGAGGGAATCCAATTCAGTTTTTCATATCTCAAGCAAGACCTCTCAGTATCCTCTACTAATACAGCTTCACTTAACCATGTGTTTGCAGTGCTTTCTTTATTCAAATCTAAACATTACCATACAAGATACTTTCCATTCTATTCTATTCTGCTGATTCATATAGCTATATTTGAATTATTATAAACTGCCTTTATAAGGATGGTACATATTCTCTCAAATAACAAGTACATTTACAGAAAATAATGGAAGTATTTTGTTGTCCCAGTGAGTAGCCAAAGAGTAAAGTAATTTTCCTTTACTTTACCTGAAGACTATTTCATATTTAGTTGTTTTCAGCAGTACTTAATCCAAACATTTAATATGTGTTTGGAGAATCACCAGATTCTGACAAGTTTTGAATAATTCTGTATAATTATTAGAATTTTTACATGAAGTGAATAAAAATTGCCAAAAATAAAATACATGGCAAATCAATTTACAAAGAGATGCTAAGCCTTCACGGTGATCAGGGAAATGCAAATCAAGATCACAATGATGTAATATTCTACATCTAGTCAGCTGGAAAATTTCAGAAATCTTACTATATCAAATATTTCAAAAATACTAAACTAAAAAGGGTACCGACTTCCAGTTATAAGTAAGTTCTGAGGATGTAATGTACAGCATGGTGACTATAGTTAATAACACTGCACTGCATATTTGAAAGTTGCTAAGATCATCTTTGAATAATATTGGATATTGCCTACCATACATCTCAGCAGTTCCACTTTTAGGTACATACCTCCTTGTGCATATACATCAGGGGACATATATGATAACATTCTTATAACTACTTTTGCAATAGTAAAAAAAATCAGAGACTTCCCTGGTGGTGCAGTGGTTAAGAATCTGCCTGCCAATACAGGGGACATGGGTTCAATCCTTGGTCCGGGAAGATCCCACATGCTGCAGAACAACTAAGCCCATGTGCCACAACTACTGAGCCCGCATGCCACAACTACTGAAGCCCACGTGCCTAGAGCCCATGCTCCACTACAAGAGAAGCCATTGCATTGAGAAGCCCGTGCACCACAACAAAGAGTAGCCCCCGCTCGCTGCAACTAGAGAAAGCCCGCATGCAGCAACGAAGACCCAATGCAGCCAAAAATAAACATTTTTAAAAATCAGAAAATTTAATTACAAAATCATTATATGTATATAATGAACTATTACACAGCCATGAAAATCAGTGATTTTAAATGACACATGATAGCAGTGATCAAATTTTATAGCATAATATTTAGTGAAAAGGAGCCCTGTGGACAGGACTCAGTTTTAGAGACTTTATATATAGTTCAAAAACAACAAAAAGCAATAAATACATATATCATATACACATGCATGCATATGAGATAAATCTGAAAAAGGAACAAAGCAAGGAAGTGATAAAAGCAAATTTTAGACTAATGGTTAGTATGAGAGATGCAAGGAGATGGTAAAATGAGCACGCAAGTATATATAAATTATCAGTTATGCTCTGGTTTGGGATACATAGGCATTCATTCTATAACTAAAAAAATAAAATAAAACACAATGAAATGAAATAACACCATTCCTGGAAAATGAGGATATCTTTCAGGAAGAAAGGATTTTAATTAAGCCAATTCTGTGCGCCTGAAATCCTTAAAAAGAAAAATTTTTAGAGTATCATGCAGGTTTGTAAATTAGATTTTTTGTGGTGTTATTTCAGAAATTTATGTTGTAACAATATGTCTTGATTGCACAATACTCTGAAAGATACCTGCTATAACAGTTTGGAAAAGACTGTCTGATTACTTCAATTAAAATATCCCCTTTAATATTGAAATGAACTTAGTTCCATTTGAAGTCATCTTTGGCAAAAGTACACTAGAAAGGTGAAATACTGCACCATGTTGGTTTTATGTCAGTGATGGGTAAGAGAGTAAACTGAGAAAATTGCTTCAAAACCTAATTATCATTTACTAAGTTTCAGTGATGAAGTCTGAGATTTTATTTAGAGCAATATTGGATCAAGTAGAGATATAGACTAATACAACTTTCCAAACCTGCTGCATGGGTTGATATTTTTCCTAAACCATGATTTATTAACATAAATATTTCCACAGTTGTCCTCTTGGCTCTGCTTGTAAAACAAGTTCCTCAGTCGAATTTTTATGTTGCACTGATATGGAGGCTCCCAGCTGACATTTATCGTGTCCCACCCCGTATCTCTTCCCTATAATAAGCTTATAAGTCAGCCCTGGAGAAAGGCATGCATAAAAGTGATGCCAGTAAGATTGTGCCCGTTTTAAAATTTTACTCTGGAGTCAGGTCAGGGTAGTATAAATTATTCTAGCTGAAAGTTTGGCTAGTAGTGTATTTGGATAGAGAGTACATTAAGTGAGACTGAGAAATGACCTAATGGAGTACAGTCATCGATACTTTGGAGTCAAATGGACCTTGATTAAAATGCAGGCACGCTCTGTTACTGGCTGTACGCCTTCAGAAGTATCACTTAATCACTCCAAGTCTCAGTCTGTACTTCTGTCAAATGCGATATTCATCATATTCACCTCTTTATGATTTTTGAAAGATCAATATACATATAATAAAGCATTTATGTTAATAAGCAACAGAAAACAATTAATAAAGGTCTGTTTTGTTATTATCAAAACCAACTGACTAAATCGTTCAAGAGGAGAGTATGTGTGGAAGAAATATTGTACTATTTTATTATGTATAAACTACAAAGCAACATTAGTCTTTCTTATCATTGCTGATAGTTGTATCTAAGCAAGATTTTCCAATAAGTTCACAGTAATACCAACTTGTCCTTTTTTTTCACTTTCTAAAAGTCTAGTACAATCTAATATCTACCTCTTATCTATTTGAAGTATTTTCTCCCTTCAAGCTCAGGCTTAACTCAGGCTCCAAAGGCTACAGGGGATAGACAGAAAATGGGCGTGATCTTTTGCTTTTTTCTTTCTTTCTTTTTTTGACTTTACCATTTACCCCCATTCTCTGTGCTGTCAAAGAGTGGATAGGTACAAAAAAGGGGGAAAGAGCAAAAAAAAAAAAAAAAAATTCACTATGTTGCAACATGTCAATGGTTCTCTCTTGGCAGTCAAACACCCTCAGATATGGTAGTTCTCCAAGTGTAATCTTTTTCCTCACCCCAAAAGCTTTTGTGGATTATTAAGAAACCCAGTCTTTGAGAAACTTGCATATTCTACTTCTTCGTCATGCAGTTGATTATTCTCACTGCTGACTATTTACTACTCCTCCCTGCCCCCAACCTCACCCTCCGAAACACCCAACAATCTGGCTAACCACTCCACACAAACTTTCTTTTTACTGTCACTTATATCTCCTTTATACCCTTGATTGAATGTCCTTTTCAAAATAACTCAATTCAGCATTCATCCTTGGTATCTCTATACTGCCAATAGGAAATAGAAATCTTTGTCATGCTGTTATGATGGCTGTACTTTCATTCTAGTCTTCTTCCTTCTCACTGAAATCATGGATAGCTTTAGCCAGCCCCTGATCTTTAGCCTTTTGAAAATTTGACTAAGAGCCAGTTCATATGATTCACTCAAATTCAAGGAAACCAATGTCAAGCTGCCTTGAAATTTTTCCGAAGCTCACCCTAGTTATTTTGAGCATTCCCTGTAAGAAATCCCCACTACTGTTATTTCTTAATCAATCTTCTCAGTTATTTTATAATCTTTAGAAATGGGTGATAAACTAAGAGCCACACAGTAGGTTTCATAATTTCTTAGATTGTCTTATGCAAATGATCTTGAACCTATCATTTGTGGTTAAAAGTCCAGAAAAATAAGAGTTACATTTATTATCCTACTGGATCATTGTTAAAGGGAGATTGACTTGATAAAATCATTTTATCAGTAAGTAGGAGAATTACAACTTGGCTACAGGTCTTTCAATAGAATAAGTCTTTAAATGCAACATCTACAGAAAGACATATATATATAGATAGATACTGATATATCTCATGCAGCTGAAGACAATCCTTATATGTGTATATGAAAACCTTTCTATACAACAATGTCCCATGCAGAAATGCACAATGACAAGAATTCAGAAAATTTCTCTGTGCCTCTCTGCTGCAAGAGTTTTTTTTGAGCTTTTGAATCTTTTTTTTTTTTTTTTTTTTTGACTGTACCTAACCAAACCCAAGTAGAGCAGACCCGGTTGCCTCTCCTTGGACTAAAGCTTCAACTCTCTGCTGCAAGATTTTTGAATAATTGAATTTATGATTCTATGATGAAAATTTCCATTAAATATATATTTATGGCTCACATTTCCAAATATATTGATTTATATGTATGAATTCTTCTCCATGCCTGTATCTGATAATAAAAAGACAGAAGTAAACACTTTAATTAATTTGCTCTCTATTCAGGGAAAGAAAACAAAAAAGCAAGGCTGTGCTGGCTTTTCTTCAAGTAGCATAAACTATGTGTACTTGAAATAAGAAAATCACAGTAAATCCTAGTATAGATAATATCTGATTTATTTTTAGATAATGCATTTCTTACCTAAGAGAATAATCTCACATGATTTACCTCTAGATTTTAACTTGTTAAACTTGCCATTAGATTTCCCACTTCCAAAGGACAGTATGAATTCAAGCATTATTGTCCCCAATACCAAACTGTTCCCAATTTAGTGCCATTTAATCAGAAAACATATATAATAATGATGATAATGGGAAAATAAAGCACTATCATGCTCTATACATGTTCTACCTAGAGTAAAATCAGAGTACTCATAATCAGTTGTGCACATTGTAACATACAATAAAAGTAAAGATTTTAGTAAACATATACTCTACATGTTCATCTCTTTGATTTACCAAATAAGTACTGGTTGTTTACCTGAGTTTCCCAGATTAATTGAAAATAGAATAGGAGCAATTCAAAGCACAACAGATTTATTTGGTAACTTCCTATCCGTGTGACCTTACTTTATCTGTGTGTGTACCACCATGTATGTATCACTTAACCATTATTCTATGACAACAGGAGGAATTCATTGTAATTTATTGTTATCTTATTCTACCTTTACATTACATATTAGTATTTCTCATTGCATAAGTGGAATTTATCCCTTAGGATTTGGATTCCCTAATTTTATCATCTTGATTCTTGCATAATTTGTAGCCACCTGATGGGTAAAATTATGCTATACAGGTGGGCTATCTTTCTAGATTGTTCAAGAACCACTCTGTCTTTGTGAAATTTACCTTTTCTATTTCTTGATCATGCAATTAATTATTCTCACAGCTCATCACTTGTATATGCACAAGTTCATTTCTAAAATCCCAATACCACAAGCATCATTTTATCATTATATTATATATCAGTCAGGAAGATCTGTGTCAAGAAACAGAAAACTTAGGGTGGTGGTGAGGGGTGGTGAGCTGCTATTGGCTGAAAAACCAAAAAGTCTGAAAATTAATTTGCTTTGTTTCAGCAGCTCAGTGTGTCTTCAAGGACCAAATTTCTTTCCATCTGCCATGTCTGCCCTCCTCAGTGTTAGCTTGTCTTAAGTTACCTTTCCCTCATATTGGCAAAATAGTTTCATTCAGGCTTCCCATCAACACATACAAAACAACTAAAATGAAATATCCAAGCAAGAGTCTTGAAATCTCTTTCTGACTTACTTCACTGTATATGACAGCCTCTAGGTCTATGCATGCCTCTGCAAATGGCACTACTTTGTTACTTTTTATGGCTGAGTAATATTCCATTGTATATATGTACCACATCTTCTTAATCCATTCCTCTATTGATGGACATTTAGTTTTCTTCCATATCCTGGCTACTGTAAATAGTGTTGCAATGAACACTGAGGTGCATGTATCTTTTTCTTTCTTTCTTTTTTTTTTTTTTTTGCATGTATCTTTTTGATTTATGGTTTTCTCTAGGTATATGCCCAGGAGTAGGATTTCTGGGTCATATGGTCATTCTAGTTTTAGTTTTTTGAGGAACCTCTGTACTGTTCTCCATAGTGCTGTCCCACCAACAGTGTAGGAGGGTTCCCTTTTCTCCACACCCTCTCCAGCAATTTATTGTTTGTAGATTTTTTGATGATAGCCATTCTGACTGGTGTGAGGTGATACCTCATTGTAGTTTTGATTTGCATTTCTCTAATAATTAGTGATGTTGAGCATCTTTTTCATGTGTTTGTTGGCCATCTGTATGTCTTCTTTGGAGAAATGTCTATTTAGGACTATCATAACAGAGTGAAGTAAGTCAGAAAGAAAAAAACAAATATCATATAATATCACTTATATATGGAATCTAGAAAAATGGTACAGATGAACTTATTTGCAAAGCAGAAATTTAGACACAGATGTAGAGAACAAATTTATGAATACCAAGGGGGAAGGGGAGGAATTAATTGGAAGATTGGGATTGACATATATATCCTACTATGTATAAAACAGATAACTAAAGAGAACCTACTGTATAACACAGGGAACTCTACTCAGTACTCTGTGGTGACCTAAATGGGAGGGAAATCTAAAAAAGAGGGAACATATGTATACATATAACGGATTCACTGTGCTGTACAGCAGAAAGTAACATGACATTGTAAAGCAAATATACTCCAATAAAAAATAATTTTAAAAAAAAGAGTCTGAAATCATACTGAGTGTAACACTTAAGGTTGAATTACCAGTTGGCTTAGACTAATCAAGGCTCATCCCCAGAACTGGGGTCAGCCAGCATGAGGACAGTGCTGGAAGAAAAGGAAACCCAAGGAAAATATCTTGATACTCTTATGTGTATATGAAAGAGGAAATAGATGCTAGGTAGGCACTCAGCAAATTTTCATCACACATAAGATGAAACAGACAACTCTGAGAAAATACATTATTTTCAGAGTAGTCTGGTATTTTCTGAATAACTGTTTTTAGTTTTCCTCTCCCAAGAATATTACTCATTTTGAAGTTCCCATAATTGTGAAGTTTATGTCCCAAATATTTTAATCAGTTGATCACATTAAGTGCAAGATTACTGTATGTGAACAGTAAATACAGTTCAAAAGAAAACAGCTGTAAAACTTACTCTCATTGATTTTTCATTTCTATGATATCATATTTAATTTGTACTGGGAAGTCATCATATTCAAGCTGAACATTCGTTCAGTGAAAATCAGAAAAATAACTTCAAAAAAATTTATGTTGCTATTGTAAGATTTTACTTATATATTTCTAATTTAATAAATTACATGGAATCACTTCATTTCATCTACACAATTAATTTTCACACAGTATCATTATAGTCATACACGAAAAGACAGTATAAATTTCATTACATTAGGAACTTAATAAAATTTCTCACCCATAAACAATCCATTTTCTCAGACTAACTACTTTTGGTCAATTCTCAGAATGTGTTATCATCGTTACTAAATTATAAAATTGTATATTGGTTGGATTTCATTTAATGCATTCAATTATATATAAATTACCTCATTCCTCAAAAGGCCTAAAATGGTTATCAGTGATGTTTTACTTATTGACATTATCTCATTCATAAAACAATTGGACCCAACAGCAAAAAACTGGCATGGCTATTCAGAGTTGAAACAGACATTACTAAATATAGGGATAATAGTGATACCTGAGAATTCCAGTTAGTTCAACATTGATTGCATGTGAGCAAATTTTCAGAAAATCTTTTTCTATAATCTTTAAACATTTTAGGACATGTATTTCTAAATGAAGAAAGATGCCTGAATATAATATAATATAATGTATTATATTATATTATCTATCTTTGGTTATTTGGGTCTTGATAGACAAGGGAGTGGATATTGGACAGGACAGCCTACAATGCAGTGAGCATGTGTATCACTCTATAATTATTTGTGAGACATGCTCCAGTGGGTCCTATTTTACTTCAATCATATTCATTACATGCAGTTTTTCAAATTGACTATGTTCCTTGTGTCATTCTGTTTTTCCTTGTGTCTTCCCTCAAACTGGAATGCATTAATCTCCGCCTTGTGCTTTAAGAGCTTCTTTATTTACATTCTGTGAGTATCCTCAGGCAAGTCACTTTCAAATTTTCTATGCTCCTGTTTACTAATTCTAGGCATGGAGATAATAATGCACCATCATATCAGATTTTTGCAGTTATTAAATATGACTTCTCATAAATGTGTGTGTTTAAAGTGCTACTTAACACATGGGATTAATGAAAAATCGTACATTATTAATTGTGCATGGACTGCTTATATTAGTCCTTCTAGATTCAGTTTGAGCATTTGAGGAATTGAGAGAACGTTAGTGTACATGAAGTGGAGACGGAATAGCAGAGAGTAGTAAAAGATGAGGTGAAAGAGGGAGTATATTGGAACATTTTTTATCCCGAGGCTAAAGGAAACTGTTGAACACTTTTAATCATGGTTTGATAGGGATTGAGATTTTGAATAAAGCAATCTATTTAAAGAAGAGCTTTTAGAGTATAATGGGAATAATCCTTTTAGCTTCACATGTATCAGAAGGCCTCTCTCTAAATTGTCTGCAGAGAAACATCAAAAATCAACAGGTGTTTTTAGATGCACTAGCCATGGCAGATATTGCACTAGGTTCTGTAGATGCAACAAGAAACATCTCAAATTCCTACAGACAACTCACAGCCTACTAGGGCAGCATTTCTCAAACCTTGTCACTGTTAACATTGTGGAGCATGTCATTCTTTGTTGGGAGGGCTGTCCTGTGCACTATAGGTTGTCCTCTGCAGCATTCCTGGCCTCTACCCATTAGATGCTGGTAGCAACACCCCTACCTTCAACTGAGACATCCAAAAATGTCTATAGGCATTATTTAAGCAAAATCTTCCCAGTTGAGAAACATTGTATTATGGAAAGACAAATAATTGCACCCCAGATTAAAAAGGGGGTACTAGGTTCTCTGTTTGGTTTAACTTGAGGGACTAATGTTGCATCCCTGTAGGGGGCAGAATAGGTTGCACCTCACCTAGTTTGCCGCACAATTGATCGACATAGTAAGCCTGTACCTACATGATGGAAGCAGAATTAATCAGGCATAAAATATCCTATCCGTTACCATCACTTTTTAAATTTTTACAATAATGTGACCCAATACAAAGTGTTACTTTGTGTCCTTTACAAGGAGAAAGAATCAGAGATACATGAGAAAAATGACTATAAATTAAAAACTTTTTGCTTTATTTCAGTTTGACCTAAAATGGTCTTTTGTACCTTTTATGGAGGGGGAGCTAATGGGGAAAAAATGCATTTACAATAAGAACTCTTCATCTCTTCACCATGTAAGGTGGATGCATTGTACATTTTTGTGCATATATTATCCATATTTGTGTTATTTCTTCTCCTTTCTCTTGAAGAACCAAGGGCTACTAAATTTCTTATTATTTTAATGGTACTATTTATTTAAAAAATAACATGAATTATTTAGACAATTGAAAACACATTGATTGATGAATACAAATTCCTACACACAATATATACAGTAGACTCGTACAGCTTGGGGGTTAATCCATGTATAACTTATAATATCTTTTTTCAAAAACACTTGATGCAATATCTTATTGCCTTCTGCTAGGTTGCCCTTCTATCACTTTGGAATACTGAGTAATCCATAAAATATTCACTGTGTATATTATGAAAAAACCCACTTTATTTTAAATAATAATCAAATTTCCTACATTAAGAAAAACCTGGATATAATCTTGTGTGAATCTAAGTTTATATTTAATGTAATTGTAAAATTTTTAAATATAGTTTGATAATAAAAGCTTAGTTTATCATTAATATACTCTGAAAGCCTGCTTCTTTTAGCTTAACCTAAAAATTAAAATGGTTCATTTTTTTCAAGCTAACTGGTCAAGCAAGATATTAAGAGGGGTATTTGGTGAATTTTAAGATCAGCATATACAAATGAATTTCAATAAAGCCTACTTTATTATAAACAAATTAAACAATTTAACAAATTACTTAATATAGTCAATTGTTAGGACAAAACTGGACTGAACCTTTAAGGATGTTTGTACTATTTGATCTGTTGCTCTGAAAAATAAACATTGTTCTAGGAGTAATCAAATTTTATTTTCTGCCGAAACATCATGTGTTCTTTCTCTACAAAGCACTCTAGACGGCATAGAATCATTTTGTTTCATCTTTATTTGGATTACACTACATCTTTAAAATTCTGACAAAGACTCAAAAAGTAATAAAAAGGTTGTAGATTGCATCTGCCTGATCTCTGTAAGTAAAGTATATGGTTATATTTTCCCAGAGATGGGAATATAAAGAGAGTTTTTTAGGAAAAGTTTTTATGACCCTTCTTTATAACTCGTTGCAAAGAGTTACAACAACTTTCACAGTGAGGAATATCTTCTTTCTAGCTACCCTTTATCCTTCTGACTTAGTTTGAGCTTGTTTATAGTTTTCTATCCAAAGTAGAAATGGAAAACAGCTGGTCACTTCCATCAGCTTAATTTTATCCACATCAACTCAAATTGCTAAAAAAAGTGAAAACTCAATAAAAGCAACTATTATCTTTGTCTCTTGATGCTTAGTTACCAGTTTGTCTTTTTTTCACAGCTTAAATGAAAAGAAGTTATATGGCTGAATTCAATGGTGTGATTGCGCTTATATAGTTACTTAATTATTCACAGCAACACTTGGCCTTCTTTATTCCAGGTTGAACAATTAAAATCCATTAACTTTTTTTCTAAGAGATCTTATTTTCCAGACCTCTGAATCATTCCTGTGAATGGTATTTAGATTAAAAATAATCATAAGTTCTTCTTGTCACTTGCAATTATATTAATTCATCCAGCAAATGTTTTAGTGATTACCATGAGTTAGGTATTCTGAATGTGTAGAATAAACTGCTGAACCAAAATAAGATATATTTACTATATGCTATTGTTCTTCTAAGCATGTAATATGTAGTAACTCATTTATTCTTCACAACAACCCTGTGGGTTTGATGTTATTATTTTCATCTTCATTTTCAGATATGTGCTAAAGACAGACAATAAACAAATATGATAACTGCAGACAGTAAGAACTATGGAGAAAACAAAATAGGGGTTGTAGTGAAGGCTCTCTCCTCACTGGATGACCTGGGAAAGCCTCACTGCTGAGGTGACTATTGCAATAAGACATGAATAAACAAAGAAGTCAGCTGTACCACACTACGCGTGGGAAAAGTCACCCTGCAACTACAAATTCTCTCTGAAGGGAAAGAGTTTCTTATACATGAGAAAGTGAAAGAAGCCCTTTGTGCCTGTACCTGGAAAAAAAAAAAACATGAATTATGCACTCAAGTTTCTTCCATGTTGTCACATATTTCAGAATTTCCTTCTTTTTTGGGCTGAGTAGTATCCTATTGTATGTTTTTACCATATTTTCTTAATCTCTTCCTCAATCGATGGATGTTTAGGTTGTTTACACATCCTGGCTACGTCAGTAGTGCCGCAATTAGCATAGGAGTTCTAATGTCTCTTTGAGATCCTGATTTTTTTCTTTTTCTTTTTTTTTTTTTTTTTTTTGTTTGCTGCACCGCGCAGCATGTGGGATCTTAATTCCTTGACCAGGGATCGAACCTGCGCCCCCCTGCACTGGAAGTGCAGAGTCTTAACCCCTGGACCACCAGGGAATTCCCTGAGATCCTGATTTTAATTCTATTGGATAAATACCCAGAAGTGGGATCGCTGGATCAATTTCCACCAACAGTGTGCAAGGGTTCCAATTTCTCCACATCCCCAACAAAATTTAGTCTCTGTTTTTTTAGTGATAGAAATACTGACATGTGTAAGGTTATATCTCACTGTGGTTTTGATTTGCATTTTCCTGATAATTAGTGATGTTGAGCACCTTTTTATTTGTCTGTTAACCATCTGTATATCTTCTTTGGAAAAGAAGAACTATCTATTCAGTTCCTCTGTCCATTTTTTTTTTTAATAAATTTAGTTTATTTATTTATTTTTGGCTGCATTGGGTCTTCGTTGCTGCACGCGGGCTTTCTCTAGTTGCGGCGAGCAGGGGCTACTCTTCATTGTGGTATGCGGGCTTCTCATTGTGGTGGCTTGTCTTGTTGCAGAGCATGGGCTCTAGGCACGCAGGCTTCAGTAGTTGTGGCTCACTGGCTCTAGAGCGCAGGATCAGTAGTTGTGGCGCACGGGCTTAGTTGTTCCACGGCATGTGGGATCTTCCCAGACCAGGGCTCAAACCCGTGTTCCCTGCATTGGCAGGTGGATTCTTAACCACTATGCCACCAGGGGAGCCCTCTCTGTCCATCTTTTAATCAAGTTGTTTTTGTTGTTGAGTTGTAAGAGTTCTTTGTATATTTTGGATATCAACACCTCATCAGATATATGATTTGCAAATATATTCTCCCCTTCTGTAGGTTACCTTTTCATTTTGTTGATTATTTTCTTTGTTGTTCAGAAGTTTTTAGTTTGATGGGTGCCAAGAACAAACAATGGAGAAAGGATAGTCTCTTCAACAAATGCTGGGAAAATTGGATATTCACATGCAAATTAATAAGAATGGACTCATCTTTTTCAAATATAAAAATCAACTCAACATCATTTAAAGATTTAAACATAAGACTTGAAACTGTAAAATTCTAGAAGAAAACATAGGAAAAAATTTTCATGACATTGGTCTTGGCAATGATTTCATCAATATGACACCAAAAGCACAGACAACAAAAATAAAAATAAACATCTACATCTAATTGGATTATGCTTTAAGAAAATTTTAGCATAGAAAATTAAGGCCAAGTTGAAATGGCTTTTGCGTTGAGAAAGGACACTTTCTTATTTCTTAACATGGGTGATACTATAGTATATTTATTGATGATGATGAGCCAGTAAAAAGATTTAGTAACGTGGGAGAATGCTATTTGCAGGATCAAAGTTTTGTAGAGTTGCACTGTCCAACAGGGTAGCCACAAACTACATGTGGTTACTTAAATTTAAATTAAAAGTAAATAAAATTTAAAAATTACTACCTAGTTGAACTAAACAAATTTCAAGTGCTCCAAATCCACGTGTCTAGCACATACCTAGTGGAAAGCACAGATGAAAATTTCTATCATCACAAAAAATTATCCGGACAGTGCAGGTTTAAAGCATGAGAAGGGAAGTGACTAAATTTGTAAAAATATAACTGGAACAAAATGAATCTTCGATTTTTCCTCAATTTTGATTATTGTTCAAAATGTAATTCATATGTAAATATAAATCCTAAAAAAGTATCAAAATTTCAACTATTTGTATAACTTTGGAAGTAAAATATGAAAAAACAACCAACAAAGACAGCTCTCTGGTTTGTTTTAGTAAAAATACTTCAGCTACATCTCAGAGTACATATTATGCCTAGTAAATCAGTCTGGGCATGGGACATAGTCTGATTCATATTATTGACTTGAACACCATGTGGTGAATAATCTGTTAGTCATAGAGTTTCTTCCTACTGTATCCTCATATTCTTTTTTTTTTTTAACATCTTTATTGGAGTACAATTGCTTTACAATGGTGTGTTAGTTTCTGCTTTATAACAAAGTGAATCAGTTATACATATACATATATCCCCATATCTCTTCCCTCTTGCGTCTCCCTCCCTCTCACCCTCCCTATCCTACCCCTCTAGGTGGTCACGAGCTGATCTTCCTGTGCTATGCGGCTGCTTCACACTAGTATCCCAGTGACCACAATTGCAGAGGGGGATGTGCCCCAGTTAGTTTTGTCAATATCTATAGCACAGAGAGGTTGTAAGTTTAGAGATGATAGACGATCCTTGGCATCATCCCTGTGAATACTAGACCCTCAAGAAATGTTAGGTGGTCTTACCATCATCATCTTTACTCCCAAGATCTAACTGAATATTTATAGGCAAATATATAAAAACATATATAAATACACTTATATTGCACAATGCCCTAAGAAGTCCTTGAAATAGTGCTGGGTTTATACCTAACTCTTAAAGTGACTATGAATGTAAACCAAATTTAAAAATAAAAAAGCTCAAGAAATATAAGATAGAATATTGTATTAAATTAGAACTCTTGATGCACTGTTATATTTATTTAAAATGTAGATTTTTACATATGGAGATATTAGAAAGTTTGCAGAATACTTTAGGGAATTCTCTTTCTAAATGTTCCTGAAATTTTTATGGATGGTTTAATTCTTATTGTTTGTATAATGAGACTTCCCACTACTTTTTCTTGAAAAGTAATCCATATATCATGGTTCTTGCAATCTGCAAAATTTTACATCACAAGAATTTCCTACAATCAATTTGTATTACTATATATATTATATGTTCTCTCATCCTTAATTAAGCAAATAGTGAACATTTTAAATTTTAATACTTTCTTTGCTTTTTCATATCTTAATATTTTCATTATCCATTTTTCACATGTGTCACTAGTACAGAATTTTGTTATTATCCTTTAAGATTTCTGTGAAAACTACAGATGAAAAATTATTTGTTAATGAATTCTCTTGACATTATAATTTAATAAGAATAGTGAAGGCAGTTTTTATAATGGGAAATTGGAACATAACAGTCTTAAATGATTTACCCAGAGTTAAAAAAAATCCTTAACAAAACTTGATCAAGGCTCGTAGATATTTAACATCAAATTTTAGTATCGACTGAAATCATAAGATTATCACATAACATTTATTCACCTTCTAAAATTCCAAATTTTAGTAGTACAAAACTCACACATGAAAATGACAATCAAATCATGTCTTAGTGGATAATTTTTGTGCAAACTAGATCAGCTGCAGGTCAAATATGGAGACATTTACAGGTTCTATGAAGGTGAAGATGTAAGAAAGCAGTGGTTCTCACAATTTTTGTTTTTGGGAACCTTTTATACTCTTGAAATTTCTTGAGGACCTCAAAGAGGTCTTGTGTCTGTGGGTTATATCTATCGATATTTATTGTATTAAAAACTAAAAAATGATTATTTTTAATTTATAATTTATTAAATATAATAATAAATCCATTATATGTTTACATAAATAACCCACTTTTATGAAAAAGAAATACATTTTCTAAAACAAAAGAAACCAGTGAGTAAAAAAGCATTGTTTAAAATTTTTGCAATTTTTAAAATGGCTGACTCAATAGAAGGTAGCTGGTTTCTGACATCTGTGCCTGAATTTCAATATGTGCTGATATGTTTTCTAGTTGTAATATATCTATATAATCTGGCTTCACATAGACACATAGTAGGAAAAGGAAGGCGTATTTTAATACCTTTTAAAAAAATTATAAAAAAGTTCCATTTGATACTGTACCAATGCCTAACAACTGGGAATTTCTTAAAGGTTTGTTGCAGTGTGGAATCCAAATCATAAATATCATGGAAATTTTTGTATTATTCTACATTTTTCTCACATTTTGACTGGATCACTTACTCACCAAAATTTTGTAACATTTTGCATTGTCATTTCATTTTTTTAACTTTATGCAATGCAATATCATTAGTTTGTCATTTGGAAAATAGAAGTTCATTGAGTTATGCAGATCTTCCATATTTTGACACAATTTATTACGTAGTATCAAAAAATCACAATTGTTGGGCTTCCCTGGTGGCGCAGTGGTTGAGAATCTGCCTGCCACTGCAGGGGACATGGGTTCGAGCCCTGGTCTGGGAAGATCCCACATGCCGCGGAGCAATTAGGCCCGTGAGCCACAACTACTGAGCCTGCACGTCTGGAGCCTGTGCTCCGCAACAAGAGAGGCCGCGACAGTGAGAGGCCCGCGCACCGCGATGAAGAGTGGCCCCCACTTGCCACAACTAGAGAAAGCCCTTGCACAGAAACGAAGACCCAACACAGCCAAAAATTAAAAAAAACAAATTAATTAATTAAAAAAAAAAGATGTAGCATTGTTTAAAAAAAAAATCACAATTGTTATTATCACGATTGTTCTCATGAAAGAGAATCTAAGTATTGGAAAACTATCTCGTGTTGACACAAGTTTCCCCCAAATCTAATGTTCTCTTGAAAGCTTGAATCTTACTGTTGGCCATAAATATCATAATTTGTTTTTCACAATAGGCAGACTCATTTCTTTCTTTTTTTTTTTTTCAGAAAATATCAGTCAAATACCCAAGTCTGAATAATCAAAGTTTGTCTGCCAGTTGTTTTCTCAAGTAAAAACGGTGTTCCTTAAAAAAATGGCTAACTCAGATCACAAGTCTGATAACCACACAGACACTTTTCTACAAAACCATCATCCTTATACATTTATCAGAAGTGCTTTACGTCTACATGCCCTTTTGTCACACAGAATATTGAAAAAACCATCTACTCAAGGGTTGTGGTTAAATACACTTAGTAATTTTTCTTTTTCAACAAGGATAGTCTTAAATTGAACTATTTTTCTTTTACAGCAAGTTCCTGACAGTGAAGAACATGTTACAAGTGGTTTGGGGCCACTACCTTGATTTGTACTAAGCCACCGATAGTTTTATGCACCATTGTTTTTGCACCGTCAGTGGAGATGTTTACAGAGTAGAAAAGACAACCTGTTAGTATTACTATAAAAATAGCTTTGAGCTTGTGGACATCTTGACAAAGATCTCTAGGCCCATCAGTCCTGGGCAAATCCCACTTTAAGAAACTCTTTAGTAAATAAAGGTGTTATAATATGTACTTAGGTTGTATACTAACAGTGATAAAGTTATTGTACTTCATGACATAGGGAAATTTTTAAGAGGCTAGGAGAAGGTAAAGTTCAGGTCTATTAAGTCCTTCTCACATACACATACAAACTTTACAACAATCTAGGGCTCTGTGAGACCACTATCATGACCTCTAATTCCCAAGACAGATTTTTGACATAATATTTCTTAACTTTATTAATTGCATAGTAAGTACACCTAAGGCTACAGAATAAAGCAACAGGTGTTCTCCATTAATTATTCTATTTATGTTCTTTCATTTCAAATATTAAACTATGGGATTTACAAGTATGTCAATCCATCTCATGATAGGGAGCATAGAAAAGAGAAAGAGGGGTGTCAAAGCTTAGAAAGAGAGATGTTTCATTCTGGAAGCAAACAGAAGGAAATGGATCAGTAGATGTAGAATTTCATCTCTTTCATCACAAATTTGCCTTAGGCTGACTTTGTTTATCTTTAATTCTAAAATCAGACAAGTGTAACAGTACACAGAGATTTGTTTGTTTTGCACATGTGCGACTTACTGGAAACATAGATGCTCAGCAAGGCAAAAAAATTATCTGAAATAAATTGGGAAGGCATAATCACATTTTATCTCCAAAAAAAATAACAAATTGAAATAGCTTTATTCCCTGTTTAAATATAAAACAAATTTGTTAGTTATATTTAAATATTTATAATATCATTATCAACATCCTTAGACATAGACTTAGGAAGCAACAATGGCTTGTAAAATTATACAGGGGAAAATTCTCTACTAGGCACATTTATTTAGACTATGCAACATCTGAGGTGATAAATCTCAGTTGATAATATCTTCCATTGTCAGACAAGTAGTCCTAGCACTTTCACTCCTATGGTCCCAAAGTAGAGCTTCATTCCAGACCCACAAGGCCCCACAATGTAATATTTTGTCTCAGTGCTACTCAACGCAATTCCATTTTAATTCATATTCATTCAAATGGAAGAAATTCCTGAGGGGAAGAGAATAGGCCATATGCCAAATATTAAGATTTAATTAATAAATAATCATGATGTTGACAGAATACATACACACATAGTGATATTTAATATTTTCACATTGCTATTAGTTCATAATAGATTTATTCCTTCTGTACACAAGTCTTGATTCTACTGTATCTACTATTTTTAATAATCATTTTCCTCTTGTGACCTATATGCATGTTCCCTCATTTTCCTGTAAAATTAGCTATGTTGGTATAAATAGCTAAGTTTGTAAAAGAGGCAAAGAATTTTAAATGGAATAATTTTTACCTTAGGTATAACCCCATTCTTAGATTATGTTTTCTCAGAGAAGTTAATAAAGGATATTGAAGTTGGCATGATTTGACTGATAAATTGGAGACAAAACTTAAATACATATTATGTCAGTTATCATCAGATGTCTGGAGACATTTGCCAAAATGTTTATGTATTTTTTTTTCATTCTATTATCACTGATAAATTCACAATGGTAGTGAAAGAGAGCAATGTTAATTTTTCCAGTTATCCTCTGGGTAAACATAATTTCTGACTCTAACATTAATTGAAAAACATAAAGTTAAAGAGGCTCAAGTTATTCATAGAAGCAGTCAAATTTACTGCTATTTTGTTAATGATTTAATTAGAGAAAGTGGAGAATTGTTTTCTAGCAGAGAAAAGGAAAAATAGACAAAATGTAAATTTCAATAGATTAATGTTTCAACATTGAAAATTTTCAATATTGAAAACCCATCTTTATCATTTTGCCAGAACAGATTTATTTAATTTTATGGCATGATTGTTACTTAATCTTGACCAGGATTTTTCAAAGTGGAATTTCACAGTCCTTAAATATTTCCCTGAATATCCCACCCACTCAACCCTTTCACAAACACAAACTTCTGTAAAGGCATTGGGTCTGAAACATGAATGATGTAATAGCCATCCATATTACAAAGCTGAAACGAAAGTTGAATAGTATTGTATCGTTTTATCCACATGCCAGTAACATTTATTGTGTGAAATTGGAACACCACCTCATTATAATATTTATAGAAAATATTTTGTGCCTTCTTATTCCTTCTAACTAACTCATTGAATCCCAATAGAAATGCCTAGATCCCTGTACAGCTAATCTTATAAACAATCACCAGATGGTGGATGATTGCAGTACTTTCAAATTTACCATGAGACTTTTAGCAATATTTCCTATCAAATTTTATGTTTTGGACAGTGGAACTTGTTTATTTCAGTGTTCAAAACAAAAATGCTGTTTCTCATTTCATATTGTGAAATTTTTCCTAACCACACTATTTTCTGTTAAAATTATGATAGTTTATTTAGTTTACAACCTATTACGATGTTAAAAAATGTTCCACAGGGGCTTCCCTGGTGGCGCAGTGGTTGAGAATCTGCCTGCCAATGCAGGAGACGCGGGTTCGAGCCCTGGTCTGGGAAGGTCCCACATGCCGTGGGGCAACTAGGCCCGTGAGCCACAACTACTGAGCCTGCGCGTCTGGAGCCCGTGCTCCGCAAAAGAGAGGCCGCGACAGTGAGAGGCCCGCGCACCGCGATGAAGAGTGGCCCCCGCTTGCCGCAACTAGAGAAAGCCCTCGCACAGAAACGAAGACCCAACACAGCCAAAAATAAATAAATAAATAAATAAAATTAAAAAAAAAAAATGTTCCACAATATGGGATTTCAAACTATTTTAGCATACCATTTTGAATAGAGTTTATTCAATACATATAGTCAGTAGATATTTTTTGTGCATCTATGTTATGTCAGACACTATGGTTCAGATAAGGGATACTGAGGTTTTTTCCACTTAAAGCTTAAGATGCTATTTTGAGCCAATTTTGTCCAATTATTGAGACTGTCGCTTCAGGAAGAGTCTGCCTGATTTTCACAGGATTTTCCTGGAATAAGTCCTCTGCCATATCAGCTTCTGGTGTTAGAAGTAGTAGTGCTATGTGGCAGATGTGTCATCTATTTATTGCTGAGGTACACTCATCTTTCAGCTGCAGGAATAACTTGGTGTCAGCTTTAAATATCCCCTTCTATCGGATTCCATCTACATTTTATCAAGATAAATTTTTTACTCTTTCAGAGAGGCAGATAGCAACATTTTGTGTCTCAAGTTCATTACTGATGTAAGATTTTCCTTGTTTTATAGTTTTTGATTATTTTACTTAAAAAAAGAAAAGAAGGGATTAAGCTATGTTCACACAGTTGTCCAAAAATTTTATTGAAATTTATCCTGGAGCATTGACACATTTATACAGATCCAGACAAAGGCATCCCAAATACAAGCAAAGTAATACAGGAGTCTGCATAGCCTGTATTCTAGAGCCAATATTCTGTTTAGCCTTCAGAATAGTCTCATAGAACCAAGAGGGTAAACATTGCAAAGGAAGGTTCCTGAAGTATCTGATGGCAATCATACTTCCATAACTGGCTGTGTTAATAGAATTTAAAGATCAGAGAGGATACTTTCTAAGTTGTAATTTTTTAGTAATATGCAGAACCATTTTCATACAATTAAGTAATTTCTTATCATTTTCTTACAGTAAAGGAACATGTGTCCCTTGTTACTGTTGAGTTCTTTGCACTGAACATATGTCATTACCTCACCATCATCCTTACAACTGTGAAGATTTCTACAGCAACCATTTTATTTTTATGGAGATTGTCTTTATTCCTTCCTGGGCTAAAGCCAAGTGAAATAATAAGAGAAAGTATTGAAATAACTGTCCAGTTTAGCTGCTCCAACATAGCACACCTAGGCCTTAAGGAATAAATGCAAGTTGATTTAAAACTATGGTTTCTGACATAGGAAAGAAAAGGGGTAGAGAGGGGAATTTGGTACCCCCATCCTCCAAATCTCAATGACAGAAAAGTCAAAGAATCTATAAAGACTCTAGAGCTTACCTTTAATTGACCCCAAGAGTTATTTACTCTGAAACACTTTATAGTAATCACTTGCTGAATTATTTGTTTTGTGTTAGAACAAAACTGATGAAAATGGAGATGATATAGCTAGATGTTAATTTTTAAAGTATGAGGGCACTATATAAATGCAAGAGGAATAAAATGTGCACCTAGAACTTGTGATAATCCAACTTTGAAACTTGGATTTTGAGCCTTGGTGCTTATAGAATCCCAGAAAATCTTTTTAAAATATAGATAGAAAATATTCCACTGGAAATTTATGGATTGTCTTAAAAATCTATAATTCCTGACAGTAATGTTGTACTTTTCTGTCTTCTCAATAAACTTTTAGAAATTTGGAATGGTATAATAGATATTAATAACACATTTATCCAATGGCTTTTAAAAACTGTAAAAAAAAAAAAAAAAAAAAGAGTTTGGGGACTTCCCCAGTGGTGCAATGGTTAAGACTCTGTGCTTCCACTGCAGGGGCGCGGGTTTGATCGCTGGCTGGGGAACTAAGATCCCACATGCCACGTGGCACAGCCAAAAAATAAATAAACGGATAAATAAATAAATAGAATAAAAAAATAAAAGTAAAAACTGGTAAAAAAAAAATCCTTGTTGCCAGTGTTTAAATCTAAAGAGAAAAATACGTATAACAGGAGAATGTAGGCAAACATCAAATGCTTGTATTTTAATATCTCGTCCCTTTCACTGCTATTTTCTGTTAATTGTATATGCCTGCTAGTCCCTATCATTCCTTTACTGAGAATTTTGGTTTTCTAGGTAGATAATTGATATTGATATGATGCTGAGCAGTATCATTACTCTCTGTACATTTTGGAGTCATCCCAATATTCTTGAACTAAGGATTAAAAGGGGACTTATTATATACAGACTGGTTTACTTAATATGCTACATTTTCTTTTTTTAAATTAATTAATTTATCTTTGGCTGCATTGGGTCTTCATTGCTGCGTGCAGGTTTTCTCTAGTTGCAGCGAGTGGGGCTTCTCTTCGTTGCAATGCGCGGGCTTCTCATTGCGTTGGCTTCTCTTTTTGCGGAGCACGGGCTCTAGGTGCACGGGCTCAGTAGTTGTGGATCATGGGCTCTAGAGCGCAGGCTCAGTAGTTATGGTGCATGGGCTTAGTTTCTCCACGGCATGTGGGATCTTCCCGGACCAGGGCTCGAACCTGTGTCCCCTGCATTGGCAGGCGGATTCTTAACCACTGCACCACCAGGGAAGTCCAGTATGCTACATTTTCTTAATTGAGCCATTCAAGAAGTAACTGTAGTAGTGATGTTTGACTTGTGCCTGATTTGTTATAGTCAATTTTTAAAGAACAAACAAAAAGCCTACACCTACTAAACGGATCCTGCTCTAAACCTGCTGGATGGAATCTACAATAACGCCAAGGCTTATTTTAGGAATAAACTTAGAATGGCGTAACTTCTGCGATTGCTAGTGACCTTGGAAATGGACCAGTCTCTAAGTAAGAACATAGCATACTCTGGGGTTGTTACCATTAATGTGCATCTCATGGGAAGCAGGAACCTAACCCAAATCTCCAGAACCATTTTGAAGGGTGAGGAGGGACTTATTCTATGCAAATAGAAAAGGTAATTTCTCAACAAACCTAACGAAATCAAAATCCTCAACCCAATTAGGTGGTATCATTATCAGCAGGATGGATACCATGGGGACTGGAGTCAAGAAAGATTCCCTCTGACTGACAATACTGTCAGAATTCCTGTTATGTAGAGCCATCTTCATGTGGCTGAATTCTTACCTAGTTTTGCTCCAGTACAGGAATTAGTATCCTCTTATCATGTCTGCTGGCATCTCTCTAATAATCCTTTCCTCATGACTATTGTACAGTGATTCACTCTCATTTCTTCTAATCATTTATATATTCTCTCTCTTTATAACTTTAGCTAACTTTTACCACTCATGGCCTCAGATCAGCTTCAAGTCTCCTACGTATGCATATTTTAGCATCAATATCCACTGCTAATAAACTCATCCAATTTAATGTTTTCCCACTCACATTTTTGAAAAAGAAAATTTAATTTTACCAGATTCTCTTTCCTCAACAAGTCATTACATATATCCCAGTGTACTGCATATTTTCCTAGTATATTGTCAGAAGTGGCTTCTCCAAAGTTTTATACTGATTCCAAGTTTAATATGCTGGAAATAAAAATCATACATGCTAGCAGGAAAATTCCAGTGAAAAAGGCTGCAATAAAATTGGGTATTATGCATGGCATATCTAATTTATTTAGATAACTTATAGGAAAGAATGGGAAATATTCCTGTGATGATATATTGAGGCCAAAGAGCCAAAGACTTTGAATGTCATACTAAATTAGTATGGTTTTACTTGATAATCAAATTTGTGGGTCTAACATTATTGTAGTAAGAATTGTGCCTTAGAAAAATTAACCTGGTAATAGAGGTGATGGAAAGAAACTGAGGATAGAGAAATCCAGGTAGCACACATCCAAGAGAGGAAATAAAGTATTGAATTAGGTAGTTATTGGATTAGAAAGTTGTAAACTAAGAAGTTACATTGATCTCATAAATGTGGCAGTAGGTTGGCTTGAGAGAGTAATCTGTAAAATTTGCTTTATGTGTCTCTTGTTCATTCTTTATCTGTGTCTGCTTCACCTCTAGGATATTTCTGCATTTTCTGCTGATTCACACACCATTCTAAATTAGCCACTTCCCTATTTTAACAACGCCACTGATATTCAGACAAAAGTCTAATAACCAAGCATCAAATTCATCCAGATTTACCGATAAAGGCATGTTCCCAAACATGTATATGAATACACTGATGTATAAGAAAATTTCTTTTTAGAGGAGTGCAAATATCAAATCAAAACTCAGTCATAGCCCTACTTTTCTTGTCAAAACACTTGACCTCTCTAGCCATGATTGAAAACTGATGACCCTACTCTTATCTTCAAATTAGCAGTACCTTTAACATGACAGCAATACCCATGCCACAATGAATGATTACTTGGGAATGCAATTCATTGTTTAAATGTATGATGCTACTTTCGGTTCATTTTAATCTTTTCTGAGTTTATCTTGCCAATTAACAACTTCACCCTATCTTTCAAAGTAGTTTAAAAATTTTATCTTACATTAGAAAGATGTTTGCAAAAAATCCAATATCATGTTCTAAATCTTGGTGAACATTTTGTTGAATGTCATGGATGACATTCTCACATCCCTGTGATCTTAGTTCGTGAAGTAAAAAGCCAGAGCAGAGTGCTTTATCAGCTAATCTTCACATTTTACTTTCACACCCATGGGAGACATTCTCATTTTAGCTGAGAACTGTAAATTTTTATAATCACCGTGTGATATCTAGTACTTGCAGTTTGCTGGCCACTTTGTCAGCTGTGTTGACATTTGATAGCCAGGATATACACAAAAGGACTTTTCAGGAGATTGGTAATTTTTTCCTATTGACTTGAAGCAACACGGTGGTAGGACACTCAAATTCTGCAAAGCAAGCAGACCAAGCCCTGTCAAGAGCAGTTCCATTGCAATCAATTACACTTGTCAACAAGGACATGAGAGTATGACCCGTGCATGGTAAACAATGCACATCATTTTCAGAGAAACATTGTGTTAAACAGGGTCCACGAAAACTGGAGCTCTCAAAATGTTTTGCATTTTCTTTCATGAATTCTGTAATACCAAATCAGACTTTTCCCTGTGCATTCTGGAATAATTTGCCCTCTTTGATACCAAAGTAGAAAGAGAATGTCTCTCTCAGTCAACTTCCAAGTTTTATCTCAACAGGTATTCTCACACTGACTGTGTACTATTTATATTTAGGCATTGTTTGTAGATGAAGTATGAGGAGAGACACAAATCTAATTCCTGCCCTTAAAAATGAAATTATTTTCTCCCAGTCTCTCAAATATCTGTCATCCTCTTAACAAAGTTTTTCATGGAGCAAATTTTGTAATTTTCATGAGATTAGATTTATGAACTTTTATTTGCATGAATAATACTTTTAATATCAAGTGTACGAGTTTTTTGTCTACTCTAGGTCCTAAAGATTTTCTCCTGTGTTTTTCTTTACCAAACATTAGATTTAGACTTATGTTTAACTTCAAAAACCATTTTGAATTAATTTTAGTATAAAGTGTGAGATTTAGGTCAAGGTCCATTTTTTTTTTTTTACTATAGATGGCCAATTGCTCCAGCACAATATGTTGAAAAGTTCATCCCCTCTCCATTAAATTGTTTTTGCACACTTGTCAACTGGGCATATTTTTATGACTCTTGCTGGGTTCTCTCTTCTGTTCTATTGTTCTATGTATCTATCACTCTGTAAGTACCACACTGTCTTGATTTGTATTCTAGAATATTTAAATAACTCCCCAAACCCAAAATTTAATAAAAACAACTGTCCAAATAAAAGATGAGAAAAAACATATGAACATACAGTGCACTGAAGAGAATACACAGATGACAAATAAGCACTTGCAAAGATGTTCAACACCATTAGTCATTATGAAAATGCTAATTAAATCTTTGATCCAATGCAAATTAAAACCATACAAGTCAGAATGGCTAAAATATTTTAAAATGGTGACAACTCTAATGATGGCAAGGACGCAGAGAAACCCGAATACTCATACACTGCTGATGAGAATGTAAAATATTATAGACGCAGTTAAAAAGAATGTGGTGGTTTATTTAAAAAATCTAACACTAAACTTATTATATGAGCTAGTAATTGAGCTCTCAGTCATTTATCCCAGAGAAATGAAAACTTATGTTTGCACATATTTGTACACTGATGCTCATAGAAGCTTTACTTGTAACAGCCCCAAACTGGAAATTATCCAAGTGTTCAATGGGTGAATGGTTACACAAACCATGGTACAGGTGTACCATGGAATACTACTCAACAACAAAAAAGAACAAACTAATGATACACGCACAACTTGGACGAACATCGAGGGGGTAACACTGCATAAAAAAAAGCCAGTCTCAAAAGGATGCACACTGTATAATTCTACTAGAAATAACAAGTTTATAGAGATGATGAACAGATTGATGTTTGCCAGGGTTGTAGGAATTTAGGCTGGAGAGGTGTGGAGACGATGCATGTGTGTGGCTATTAAGGAATGGCACCAGGGAGCCTCATGGTGATGGTACACTTCCGTGTCTTGTGGTTTAGTTACTTAAATCTGCACACGTAATTTTATTGCATAGAAACACACACACTTGCACACACAAAATTCAGTACATGCATTACTAACTGGTGAAATCTGTTTATTATACCAATATCAATTTCCTGGTTATGATACCACATTATAGTTATGTATGATGTTAATATTGGGTGAGGCTAGGTAAATGGTGCACAGGACCTCCCTGTACATTTCTTTACAATGTCCTATGAACCTATAATTACTTCTAAATAAAATTTTTAAAATACTAGAATGATAAATCCCATGCATTAGTTCAAGAACAGGCAAAACTAATCTATGTTTATGTAAGTCATAAGTTGATGTCCCTGTGGGAGGGGAAGTGAGAGATATAACTGGGAAGGTGTACAGGCGAATCCATTGGGCTGCTGGAAGTGACATATCTTGATATGAGTGCTCGTTTTATTGGAGTAAACGAGGAAAAATTCATTTAGTTGTACACTTAAGATGAATATACTTCATTTACTTTTTTCTGTGTAATTATCTTAATAAACAGAAAACGAACTGTTTAATTAAAGAGATGCGACTAAAAGTAAATAGATACATAGCAAAGCAAAGAATAGTGGTAGAGGTAATACATACTAAACTAGCTCTATGAAAGTAACAAGAAAGAAAAGACTTATGGGCACAGAGATCATGGAAAAGATAAGATTTGTCCTGTGCTTGAAAAATGTTGTAGGATTTTACAGGAAGAGAAAAAAGTTGTGGAAGGACTTAAAAAATATGCGACAGAGACCTTGGACTGCGCTAAAAGTGAAGACCATGACCTCAAAAGTCAGTTATAAGTGACAGTGTGGATAATGATGATGAGGACGACAATAAAGACAACAATGATGGCGCTGATAGTTATTAGCTAATATTTATAAGAAGTATTCAGTCTAACATTCAGTAAGTACTTCATGTGATTATCTCATTCAATCCTCAAAACAGTAATATACCATTTTACAGAACAGATTACTGCCTACTGAATGGGACTTAATCTCAGTGTAATAGAAAAGCTCTAGCTGAACTTTGTATGAGGAGGATTTGTTATTTTCTCTGAAATGACACAACATTTATGCTAGAAGGAATAGGAATACACAAAGAGGAGTTGGTGATGAAAAGTGATTACACAGAGCATTATGTCTGAACATTTTAAAGAAGTGTTGTTGTTTATAACGTTTACTGCCCCTCTTTTAGAATACTACCCAAAGGATTAGGGACCATGTTTAGCATTAGTAACAAATTAGGAGGTGTAGGGGGATCCAGTACACTACTGATTGTCAGTCTATTGGTCACAAATTGTTTAACTGGAATTTGAAATATTTGAAGTTGATGAAAATTTGTATCTGAAAGGAAGACGAGACCAATGTTCACCTTAGGATTATGGAACACAACAAGTCACATGACACAAAGGACTAATATTACCTAAATCCTAATTTTACCTAGTTTTGGTAAAATTTTACGATTGCATGGAGGATAATGTTTTACTGGTCCTCATACACATTTATTTAAAAAGGTAGTATCAAGATCAGTAAAAAAAAAAAAAAAAGATAGCTGCATTCTAACATTAAGGGGAATAACTACAAAATCACACTGCAAAAGGGTGGATATATAGGGAGGGGAAATCGTAGCCAATTTTTTAAACAAGCTAACCCACATGGGAATGAAAGACTGGGCTTAATGTCAAAGTGAAAAAAAATGTTGAAAATTAAGAATCAAAGATTATTACTATAATATTTAGGTTAAATACAAAATTGCTAAAACAATGATACATAAAAATATGATGGCTCACATAACATTGATGTTAATATACTTTTTTTCATCACAGTGCATCAAGAGCAAGTTCTTCCACAAGTTCATCAATGGACTCGGTCTAGTTAGACAATTCTATCATCCTCTCTGGAGCTAAAGAGGCTATTCTCGCTACCACTTCACAACCAGCAGGAAGCAAAGGAGAAAGTCTAGGATAAGCAGGTTGTCTTTAAACGTATGGCACGAAACTGTACCCATTACTTTTAAAATAAATCCTATTGGCCCAACCTCAGTCACATGACCCAAATTTAGTTACTGTATATGGCCATAAAATGCTGCAAGGAATGCTGAGAAATGTGCGTCC
This sequence comes from Eschrichtius robustus, assembly GCF_028021215.1. Lineage (NCBI taxonomy): Eukaryota > Metazoa > Chordata > Mammalia > Artiodactyla > Eschrichtiidae > Eschrichtius > Eschrichtius robustus. The sequence continues at coordinate 62,344,824 of NC_090840.1, read as the reverse complement.
TGGCTGAGCATTCAAGCGTCTAGGCAAAACTCAAGGAATTTTTTTTTTTAATGGCAAGAATGCATATTGTGGCTATTAGTAGTGTCCATGCAAATGACATTTGTTACTAAAGCTAAAAGGATCCCAAAGTTTGGTTTAGTTTGGAGAAACAGTCTTCAAAATTTTTTGTGGATTAGTGATATCCTGAGATTGCTGATACGTATGCAAAAGATCCCAGGGTAAGTCATCCTGACTCATGTTGAGTGTCTCATAATTTGGCCTTTACTATCTTACATATGGATGGATAGTCATCTGAATATTTCTGACCAGGCCATTGTAAATTTAAGATGTTTCCATCCAATGTTTTTAGATACTTTGCTCTTACTCCTTTATTAGAATAGGTCTCTTTGCTGCCAGAAAATTTCCGTGTCTTTCATTTCTCTTCTTACTCCAAAGTGAATCAAAGGAGAGGCTTTGGTTTTAGGGTTTTTGGTAGAAAAGAAAAGAGATGGAAAGGAGGGAAGAAAGGAAATTTCCTGTGTTTATCACCTATCTACATTTCAAGCAATATTATATCAAATGTTTTTATTAATATATATAAGTAGTAAAACTATAAAATTTAGAAACAAAGACTGAAAAAACCCATATATGTGTCAGTTTGAGAACTGCCCTTAAGGGCCATGGAGAAATAGTATAGAAGAGTAGAAAAAAGGAACAAAGAGTTACCTGTCATATTTATTCTTTTAGTAAGAAAAAGAAGTCGCAAGTAAAATGACCAAATGAATATTTGGCCATCTAGATGATGAACTGTTAAGAAAATTAGTTTCTATTTCTTTATGCATTTTAAACCTTCATTTCCTAAACATATTAAAATTACAAAAGCAAAATCTATTTCTGCATGTATTTAAATTTACAAAAATCTGAGAAAAAAAAAAACTAACAAAACCTATTAACACTTTGTGCTTAATTAGTTTAAATCTTAATATTTTATTCATCTTATTTTATTTAAAAAAAATATGAAACACCACTTCTGTGATTATTGCTTCTTCCTGTGATACCACTACTAAGATACTATCCCGACACAGATGTCATGACTGCATTTCCAGGCTTTGTTTCATCTCTTTTTCTGTTTTTTGTTCTTCTCCCAGATATATATTCCCCCTTCTGCAATAGAAGTATAATCACTGGAACTTGGTAACTTTCTGAAATCTTTCTTTTGTCAGCACTACCGCCATCATTATGAAAAATGTGCTTGTTTTGTTAGAAAATATGCTAGAAAGTTCTATGCCTTTGCTCACGACATTACTTCCACTTAGAATGTGGAAGGGAGTCCCTCCATTTTTTGCTTAAATCCCATTTCAGAGTCAGCCTTCTCCAAAAAGTCTACTCTGGTAACTCATCAATTCCACTTCTGTCCATTGTACCCTGTACAAATTCCTACTGCTACTAAGACATGGCTGCATTAGAGAGATCGCTGTGACCTGAAAACTATAAACTATACTCATAGAAGCCAAAACCCTAAAAGTTGAGTCCCACTTTATATACTATGCAACAAATGATAAAAGCAGATACTTAAATATATATAGATGTATATTTCTAGTCTGGTCTGTGCTACTTAAAAGATGAGTAATTTGGAAGAGTTACTCAAACTTCATAAACAGTGATATCTTCATATACAAAACTGAGGTAAGATAATATACTTTATAGAATTGCTCTAAGGATTAAACCATATAAAGAATGGGGTATGCCTATCATATTTCTGCCTCCTGGACATGCTTGGTAAATAGAAATTACCTTTCTTCATTGTCAGTAACATTTTCTACCACTATGCCCGCCAGACAGAGATCTCCTCTTAGAAATACCTCATCATTGTCCAAGGGTCTGGTACCGAAACATGCAGAAAAAAAAGTTACATGTTTTATTTCTCAAAATGTGAAGACTTAGGTTAAAGAGTATTACAGAATGAATGTTTGTGTGCCTCCAAAATTCTTATGTTGAATTTAAATTCCCAAGGTGGTGGTATTTAGTGGTGAGGTCTTTAGGAGGTAATTAGGTTTAGATGAGGTCATAAGGTGGGGCCCCTATGAGGGTATTAGTTCCTTTATAAAAAGAGAAGAGAGGCCAGAGGTCTCTCTATATAAATCTGCAATGTGAGGACACAACCAAAAGGTAGCCATCTGCAGGCCAGAATGTGTGTCCTCATCAGGAACCAAATCAGCTGGTACCTTGATTTTAGGTGTTAGTTAAGTCACCCAGTCTATGATGTTCTGTTATAGCAGCCTGAGCTGATTATGACAAAGAGGGAATGACCCCTTAGAGAAAGTAACCATACTGTTCTCAGAAGACCTCTTAAAATTTGTATCAGCCTAGGCATTGATGCAAGTATATAAGAAAAATTAAACAGACTCTGAAATCAGGGCTTATCTGATTGGAAGAGGGTGTATGTATACAAGTAACACTAGGGAATGAAAGAAGAGGAAATAGGATTTTGAGGAACGTTTGTCCATGAAGCACAATGACATTGCTTTTAAATCTCTGAGCAATTGCAAGATCAGTGGCTGAGAATCTCTTTCAGTATGGGGAGGGAGAGAAAAACAACAGAAGGGGTTTTCTCTGAAATCCCACTGCAATGGCAGGTCATTTTTTGTTTGTTTGTTTTTAATGATCAGTGTTCAGTGGCCCTCTCACAGTCTGCAATAGGACAGATGTTAATACTGTGGACTTTACTATTTTTCACTTTTTTATACAGCACAGAACTTGGTCTGAGAATTCCTAAATCCAAACGATGAGCCTTATTTACTTACATAGGAGAGCTAGTGTCAGTTTTCTGGCAAGTAAAAAATAGGTTACAATGTTTACTTCAACAGTAGTGCTATACTGATAAAATGATAGAATTGAAAGGTCATTGTGAACTGTAAGGTTACATAATTATGCATGGTTATGATTATTATTAAGGTGTCATCTTAGGTCAAGGCTAAGATACAGGTTACTAAATAGTGTAGGAGACAGTTGCTCAAATTGTTAGTCCTGAAGCTTCCTTTTGCTCTGTATTTAATGTCACCCCCTTCTTTTCAGATAAACATAGATATAAGAAACTATGACTTTTTATAATTATTTTCATGAAGTCACATTAATATCCTTTTGCATCTATTTCAGAAAAGTGAACTGTACATTTTTGTAAGAAATAAGACAAGTACAATTTTCAAAATTCCTGTGAAAGTTCTTTGTTCCGACAAAACCAGAAAAAAAATACCTATTAATTAATCATATGAGACAGACTTTATTTCTAACCGTTTATGCCCTAGCAGAGCTGGTAGGAAGTCTAGGATACCACCCACTTCTCCAAAAGATACCAAAGGAGACCTTTTGGGTCTGACACAAAAAATATGTCAGCAATCTGGACCTGCTCAGACATCCAGGGAGAAAAAAAAAAATCTCATAAGAAGAATTTTGAGAACTCTGATAAAATGTAAATTTTGTGTAGTATTGTTTTGTGTAAAACACAACAAGACAATAAAATTACCCTTTCAATGGTAAAGACCATTATGTGTTCTAAAACTTCTCATTTCTTATCTTGGAGAAAACTAAATCTATGCCCATTGCTTTTTACACCAAAGTATTAACTATCTTACATTAGACTAGTGAATGTATGTTTCACATTAAAAAATAATTCATGGTAATTACATTATATATCATGGTAGTGCAGTCTATTTATAACAAAGAATAAAATAAGTACCCACTGTCTAATCCAAATGTGTAATCATCACATCATTTTTGAACAAAATTTTCTCTGAAATTCAAATACTTGTACTTTTATTTTGCAATTCACTAGTGTGAAGAAGCTTTTAGAGGTAAAATTCCATTATGATGAAATGCAGTACTTCCACGCCGTTTTGCTGTTATAAGCTTATCTTATAATAAATCTTTTATTTGGTATCAAATTTCCAGTCAGCAGAATTACAGTACAACTTGAATTGATGCCCAGTCTCTCTAAATCATTAGAATAGAAAAAAAAAAAAAAAAAGCTTTGAACTCAGGGGAGGAAAAAGGGAAATATTAACTGCCATCCCTATTCAGTGAACTGGAGAGAGAATTCTCTTCTTGCCAGTGTTTCCTTCTCATTCCCCTTCCGTCTTTTCTTATTTCCCCCTTTCTCCTCTTACCACTTTCTCTTCCTCTCTCTTTTGGAAGGACCCTAAACATTTAGTTTGTGTGGATGGTTTAAGCTTGTAGGAGGCCTTTGGGTGATGAACTGGAAATATTTGAGTTTCAAGGGTATATAATTTGAATTTGGGTAATGGACAGTTAAGAAATTGTTAATGAAATCTTTGCTTCAACTTTTTTTGTCTCAAATTTTCTGAGCTTGGACCCACTGGACTTACTCTGGTAATGCAAATTACACTTATATTTGGTTTTGAAAATGGCTGTTGCTGGGTTAGGACCATAGGAATCATCCACAATGTAATTTGATTCATCACTGAGGGTTCAATTCAATCACATTATTGGAGTTTACTCAGTATTGGCCATCTGCCCATGGTAGAAATAACATGGTTAAAAAGAACATTTCTTTGTAATGATGTTTGCTACAAATGGGTTTAAGAAAGGAAGTGCACTCTTCATTATTTATGTGCTTGTTCAATACTTGGTTGCTCCTTATGTCCTTTATGACAGGGATCATACATCTAAAACTATGATAAGCTAAATGAAGTGATTAAGCAGTTTGATATTTGTTTATAGTGTTGTTGAAGATAATGATAATGGATATAATGATAATAACAATGATAATGATGATGATGACAACAATAAAGATAAATGGCAAACTCAGGAGGGAGAACTCTTTCCTCAATGATCAGCTTTATAACTAACAGAAAACATAGCAATATTATATGGTTCTGTCTAGATTTGAAAACCCAGATTCTATGTGTAGATTTCTTACTATTTAGAGTTTGTGTCAGTTTGTCAAATATAATGACTAATTTTTCCAAAATGCCAATTCTGATTTCCTTAGTTTCTGTATTAGTTTCCTAGGGCTGTTCAAACAAAGTACAAATTGGATGGCTTAAAATAAATTTATTGTCTCACAATTCAGGAGGCCAAAATTCTGAAATCAAGGTATCAGCAGGGTTGATTCTTTCTACATGTTCTAGAGAGAATCTGTTTCATGTCTCACTTTTAGCTTCTGATGATTGCTAGCAATCTTGGCTTTCCTTGAATTGCAGACTCATGACTGCAATCTCTGCCTCCATCCCCTCATGGCATTCCCCCTGTGTGTATATCTGTGTCTTCCCACAGTTTTCTTATAAAAACAGCAGTCATTGGATTTCGTGCCCACCTGAATCCAATATGATCTAATCTTAGCTAATTACATCTGCAAAGACCCTATTTCAAAATAAGATCATATTCTGAGGTTCCTGGTGGACATGAATTTTGAGGGGACACTATTCAATATGGCATAATTGACTTTTAGATCTTTAAGTCTCCTTTTTGGTGAAACTAGTTATTAATGACTGTTTTAAAGATAAAAATAATTTTAAAAAGATAATTAATTCTCAATGTTCTAAACTATAATAACTATACTTTACTAATATTATAGTTAATATATGAAAGAGCTGAAAGAATAGTTTTATTTTGATTGGGTTTGTTGTTATTGTTGCTTTGCCTTATTTTCCATTTTTAAACACAAATTTTTCTTTTTGTCAATCTACTTTCTATTAATTTGGTAGACATTAACAAACCTATTATGTTCCATTGATATTTCTAGATGATCTGAAACATAGATATAAATTATATATAGTTTATTGTTTTTAAGATCCTTACAATAAAAATGACCCCATTTTCTATGTCTAACAAAATAAATACTACGTTCAACAAAACAGTTTCAGTTAACTGTTTGGTAAAGTGAGGCATTTATATCAATTCCATGACAACTGATAAGTGATGCCAGTACTAGTGATTAAGACTGTAACTTTCAAAAATTCCCGGAATATTCTAAGATCTAAATCTCAAATTACTGGGCTTAGAAAATCAATGCACACCTATGTTCAAGGACACATGTGTGCATATACATTATTTGTAAAAACAATCAGTTTGGATTTTGTGATTGTACATGTTCATGTGCATGCATCTGTGTGTGGGAGAGAGTATATCTGAGGGCCATCAGGAACCAGGAGCAATGGAAGAAGCCTCAGGTACCTTCCCAGTCTGATCTCCCACAAAAGCCGTATTCTACACAATATCATGGGGACGGTCATTTGGCTGATGAACTTTAGGAGTGAGGTCACTCGCTACCTCATCAGAATAGCACATTCCATTTTAGAGAAAACCTCACTGTCAGTATCTTCCCAGCAGCATGCTCCTTGGAAATAGTCATTATATCCTCGGCTCATCCCTTAAGGATGAGAGAGACAACTAGGACCTTAGCAGGAAGGGATGAAAATAATTTAAAGCCTAGACGGCTCAAAGATGTGGCAGATGGCAGGAGCATTTCAACTGCCTTAGGAAGTTTCTAGCTTGATCCAGATATTAATAGGAATGAGGTGGCTAAAGGTGGGTCTACTGCAGAAAATTTCTCAGAAGATTGAGTTGTGGATGCTCCTATGGACCCCAAGGTCTTCTTTGCTCTTGGGTTTGCAATAAGAAGTACTTCAGAGAGTTAGCTTCAAGATGGCGGAAGAGTAAGACGTGGAGATCACCTTCCTCCCCACAGATACATCAGAAATACATGTACACGTGGAACTGCTCCTATAGAACACCCACTGAACGCTGGCAGGAGACGTCAGACCTCCCAAAAGGCAAGAAACTCCCCATGTACCTGGGTAGGGCAAAAGAAAGAAAAAAGAAGAAAACAGAGACAAAAGAATAGGGACGGGACCTGCACCAGAGGGAGGGAGCTGTGAAGGAGGAAAGGTTTCCACACACTAGGAAGCCCCTTCACGGGTGGAGACTGAGGGTGGCAGAGGGGGGAAGCTTCGGAGCCACAGAGGAGAGCGCAGCCACAGGGGTGCGGAGGGCAAAGCAGAGAGATTCCCGCACAGAGGATCGGTGCCGAGCAGCACTCACCAGCCCGAGAGGCTTGTCTGCTCCCCCGCCGGGGCGGGCGGGGGCTGGGAGCTGAGGCTCAGGCTTCGGTCGGATCGCAGGGAGAGGACTGGGGTTGGCGGCATGAACACAGCCTGAAGGGGTTAGCGCACCACAGCTAGCTGGGAGGGAGTCCAGGAAAAGGTCTGGAGCTGCCGAATAGGCAAGAGACTTTTTCTTGCCTCTTTGTTTCCTGGTGCACAAGGAGAGGGGATTCAGAGCACCGCCTAAACGAGCTCCAGAGATGGGCGCGAGCCACGGCTATCAGCGTGGACCCCAGAGACGGGCATGAGATGCTAAGGCTGCTGCTGCCGCCACCAAGAAGCCTGTGTGCGAGCACAGGTCACTCTCCACATCTACCCTCCCGGGAGCCTGTGCAGCCCGCCACCGCCAGGGTCCCGTGATCCGGGGACAACTTCCCCGGGAGAACGCACAGCGCGCATCAGGCTGCTGCAACGTCACACCGCCTCTGCCGCCGCAGGCTTGCCCCGCATCTGTACCCCTCCCTCCCCCCGGCCTGAGTGAGCCAGAGACCCCGAAGCAGCTGCTCCTTTAACCCCGTCCTGTCTGAGAGAAGAACAGACGCCCTCAGGCGACCTACACTCAGAGGCTGGTCCAAATCCAAAGCTGAACCCCAGGAGCTGTGCGAACAAAGAAGAGAAAGGGAAATCTCTCCCAGCAGCCTCAGGAGCAGCAGTTTAAATCTCCACAATCAGCTTGATATAACCTGCATCTGTGGAATACCTGAATAGACAAGGAATCATACCAAATGGAGGAGGTGGACTTTGGGAACAACGATATATATTTTTTTCCCTTTTTCTCTTTTTGTGAGGGTGTATGTGTATGCTTCTGTGTGTGATTCTGTCTGTATAGCTTTGCTTTTACCATTTGTCTTAAGGTTCTGTCTGTCGGTTTTTTGTTTGTTTTCTAAGTATAGTTTTTAGCACTTGTTATCATTGGTGGATTTGTTTTTTGGTTTGGTTCCTCTCTTCTTTCTTTCTTTTTTTTTTATTACTTAAAAAAAATTTTTTTAATAATTATTTTTTATTTTAATTATTTTATTTTACTTTATTTTATTTTATTTTATCTTCTTCTTTCTTTCTTTTTTTTCTCCCTTTTATTCTGAACCGTGTGAATGACAGGCTCTTGGTGCTCCAGCCAGGCATCAAGGCTGTGCCCCTGAGGTGGGAGAGCCAAGTTCAGGACACTGGTCCACAAGAGACCTCCCAGCTCCACATAATATCAAACAGCAAAAATCTCCCAGAGATCTCCATCTCAATGCCAAGACCCAGCTCCACTGAATGACCAGCAAGCTACACTGCTGGGCACCCTATGCCAAACAACTAGCAAGACAGGAACACAACCCCATCCATAAGCAGAGAGGATGCCTAAAATCATAATAAGGTCACAGACACCCCAAAACACACCACCAGATGTGGACCAGCTCACCAGAAAGACAAGACCCAGCCTCATCCACCAGAACACAGGCACTAGTCCCCTCCACCAGGAAGCCTACACAACCCACTGAACCAACCTTAGCCACTGGGGGCAGACACCAAAAACAACGGGAACTATGAACCTGCAGCCTGCGAAAAGAAGACCCCAAACACAGTAAGTTAAGAAAAATAAGAAGACAGAGAAAACACAGCAGATGAAGGAGCAAGGTAAAAACGCACCAGACCTAACAAATGAAGAGGAAATAGGCAGTCTACCTGAAAAAAGAATTCAGAATAGTGATAGTAAAGATGATCCAAAATCTTGGAAATAGAATGGAGAAAATACAAAAAACGTTTAACAAGGATCTAGAAGAACTAAAGAGCAAACAAACAGTGATGAAAAACACAATAAATGAAATAAAAAATTCTCTAGAAGGGATCAATAGCAGAATAACTGAGGCAGAAGAACAGATAAGTGACCTGGAACATAAAATAGTGGAAAAAACTACTGCAGAGCAGAATGAAGAAAAAAGAATGAAAAGAATTGAGGACAGTCTCAGAGACCTCTGGGACAACATTAAACACACCAACATTTGAATTATAGGGGTCCCAGAAGAAGAAGAGAAAAAGAAAGGGGCTGAGAAAATATTTGAAGAGATTATAGTTGAAAACTTCCCTAATATGGTTAATCAAGTGCAGGAAGAACAGAGAGTCCCATGCAGGATAAATCCAAAGAGAAAAACGCCAAGACACATATTAATCAAACTATCAAAAATTAAATACAAAGAAAAAATATTAAAAGCAGCAAGGGAAAAACAACAAATAACACACAAGGGAATCCCCATAAGGTTAACAGCTGATCTTTCAGCAGAAACTCTGCAAGCCAGAAGGGAGTGGCAGGATATAATTAAAGTGATGAAGGAGAAAAACCTACAACCAAGATGACTCTAAACAGCAAGGATCTCATTCAGATATGACGGAGAAATTAAAAGCTTTACAGACAAGCAAAAGTTAAGAGAATTCAGCACCACCAAACCAGCTTTACAACAAATGCTAAAGGAACTTCCCTAGGCAGGAAACACAAGAGAAGGAAAAGACCTACAATAACAAACCCAAAACAATTAAGGAAATGGTACTAGGAACATACATGTTGATAATTACCTTAAATGTAAATGGATTAAATGTTCCAACCAAAAGACCTAGACTGGCTGAATGGATACAAAAACAAGACCCTTATATATGCTCTCTACAAGAGACCCACTTCAGACCTAGGGACACATACACGCTGAAAGTGAGGGTATGCAAAAAGATATTCCATGCAAACGTAAATCAAAAGAAAGCTGGAGTAGCAATTCTCATATCAGACAAAATAGACTTTAAAACAAAGACTATTACAAGAGACAAAGAAGGGGATTACATAATGATCAAGGGATCAATCCAAGAAGAAGATATAACAATTGTAAATATTTATGCCCTCAACATAGGAGCACCTCAATACATAAGGCAAATACTAACAGCCATAAAAGGGGAAATTGACAGTAATACAATCATAGTAGGGGACTTTAACACCCACTTTCACCAATGGACAGATCATCCAAAAAGGAAAAACAAGCTTTAAATGATACATTAAACAAGATGGACTTAATTGATATTTATAGGACATTCCATCCAAAAACAACAGGATACACATTCTTCTCAAGTGCTCATGGAACATTCTCCAGGATAGATCATATCTTGGGTCACAAATCAAGCCTTGGTAAATTTAAGAAAATTGAAATCGTATCAAGTATCTTTTCCGACCACAACGCTATGAGACTAGGTACCAAATGTGGGGAAAAAATCTGTAAATAATACAAACACATGGAGGCTAAACAATACACTACTTAATAACCAAGAGATCACTGAAGAAATCAAAGAGGAAATCAAAACATACCAAGAAACAAATGACAATGAAAACACGACGACCCAAAACATATGAGATGCAGCAAAAGCAGTTCTGAGAGGGAAGTTTACAGCAATACAATCCTACCTTAAGAAACAAGAATCATCTCAAATAAACAACCTAACCTTACACCTAAAGCAATTAGAAAAGAAGAACAAAAAAACCCCCAAAGTTAGCAGAAGGAAAGAAATCATAAAGATCAGATCAGAAATAAATGAAAAAGAAATGAATGAAACGATAGCAAAGATCAATAAAACTAAAAGCTGGTTCTTTGAGAAGATGAACAAAATTGATAAACCATTAGCCAGACTCATGAAGAAAAAAAGGAAAAGACTCAAATCAGTAGAATTTGAAATGAAAAAGGAGAAGTAGCAACTGACACGGCAGAAATACAAAGGATCATGAGATAAGCAACTATATGCCAATAAAATGGACAACCTGGAAGAAATGGACAAATTCGTAGAAATGCACAACCTTCCGAGACTGAACCAGGAAGAAATAGACAATATGAACAGAGCAATCACAAGCACTGAAGTTGAAACTGTGATTAAAAATCTTCCAACAAAAAAAAAAAAAAAAAAATCTTCCAACAAACAAAAGCCCAGGACCAGATGGCTTCACAGGCGAATTCTATCAAACATTTAGAGAAAAGCTAACACCTATCCTTCTCAAACTCTTCCAAAATATTGCAGAGGGAGGAACACTCCCAAACTCATTCTACAAGGCCACCATCACCCTGATACCAAAAACAGACAAAGATGTCACAAAGAAGGAAAACTACAGGCCAATATCACTGATGAACATAGATGCAAAAATCCTCAACAAAATACAAGCAAACAGAACCCAACAGCACATTAAAAGGATCATACAACATGATCAAGTGGGGTTTATCCCAGGAATGCAAGGATTCTTCAATATACACAAATCAATCACTGTGATACACCATATTAACAAATTGAAGGAGAAAAACCATATGATCATCTCAATAGATGCAGAGAAAGCTTTCAACAAAATTCAACACCCATTTATGATAAAAACCCTCCAGAAAGTAGGCATAGAGGGAACTTTCCTCAACATAATAAAGGCCATATATGACAAACCCACAGCCAACATCGTCCTCAATGGTGAAAACCTGAAACCATTTCCACTAAGATCAGGAACAAAAGGTTGCCCACTCTCACCACTATTATTCAACATAGTTTTGGAAGTTTTAGCCACAGCAATTAGAGAAGAAAAAGAAATAAAAGGAATCCAAATCGGGAAAGAAGAAGTAAAGCTGTCACTGTTTGCAGATGACATGATACTATACATAGAGAATCCTAAAGCTGCTACCAGAAAACTACTAGAGCTAATCAATGAACCTGGTAAAGTAGCAGGATACAAAATTAATGCACAGAAATCTCTTGCATTCCTATACACTAATGATGAAAAATCTGAAAGTGAAATTAAGAAAACACTCCCATTTACCACTGCAACAAAAAGAATAAAATATCTAGGAATAAACCTACCTAAGGAGACAAAAGACCTGTATGCAGAAAATTATAAGACACTGATGAAAGAAATTAAAGATGATACAAATAGATGGAGAGATATATTATGTTCTTGGATTGGAAGAATCAACATTGTGAAAATGACTATACTACCCAAAGCAATCTACAGATTCAATGCAATCCCTATCAAACTACCAATGGCATTTTTCACAGAACTAGACAAAAAATTTCACAATTTGTATGGAAACACAAAAGACCCCGAATAGCCAAAGCAATCTTGAGAAAGAAAAACGGAGCTGGAGGAATCAGGCTCCCTGACTTCGCACTATACTACAAAGCTACAGTAATCAAGATAGTATGGTACTGGCACAAAAATAGAAATATAGATAAATGGAACAGGATAGAAAGCCCAGAAATAAACCTACGCACATATGGTCACCTTATCTTTGATAAAGGAGGCAAGAATATACAGTAGAGAAAAGACAGCCTCTTCAATAAGTGGTGCTGTGAAAACTGGACAGCTACATGTAAAAGAATGAAATTAGAACACTCCCTAACACCATATACAAAAATAAATTCAAAATGGATTAAAGACCTAAATGTAAGGCCAGACACTATCACACTCTTAGAGGAAAACATAGGCAGAACACTCTATGCTATAAATCACAGCAAGATCCTTTTTGACCCACCTCCTAGAGAAATGGAAATAAAAACAAAAATAAACTAATGGGACCTAATGAAACTTAAAAGCTTTTGCACAGCAAAGGAAACCATAAACAAGATGAAAAGACAACCCTCAGAATGGGAGAAAATATTTGTAAATGAAGCAACTGACAAAGGCTTAATCTCTAAAACATACAAGCAACTCATGCAGCTCAATATCAAAAAAAGAAACAACCCAATCCAAAAATGGGCAGAAAAACTAAATAGACATTTCTCCAAAGAAGATATACAGATTGTCAACAAACACATGAAAGAATGATCAACATCATTAATCATTTGAGAAATTCAAATCAAAACTACAATGAGATATCATCTCACACTGGTCAGAATGGCCATCATCAAAAAATCTACAAACAATAAATGCTGGAGAGGGTGTGGAGAAAAGGGAACCCTCTTGCACTGTTGGTGGGAATGTACATTGATACAGCCACTACGGAGAACAGTATGGAGGTTCCTTAGAAAACTAAAAATAGAACTACCATACGACCCAGCAATCCCACTACTGGGCATATACCCTGAGAAAACCATACTTCAAAAAGACACATGCACCCCAATGTTCATTGCAGCTCTATTTACAATAGCCAGGACATGGAAGCAACCTAAGTGTCCATTAACAGATGAATGGATAAAGAAGATGTGGCACATATATACAATGGAATATTACTCAGCCATAAAAAGAAACAAAATTGAGTTATTTGTAGTGAGGTGGATGGACCTAGAGTCTGTCATACAGAGTGAAGTAAGTCAGAAAGAGAAAAAAGAAATATCATATGCTAAAACATATATATGGAATCTAAAAAAAAAAAAAAAGAAAAGGTCATGAAGAACCTAGGGGCAAGACAGGAATAAAGACACAGACCTACTAGAGAATGGACTTGCGGATATGGGCAGGGGGAAGGGTAAGCTGGGACAAAGCTAGAGAGTGGCATGGACATGTATACACTACCAAACGTAAAATAGATAGCTAGTGGGAAGTAGCTGCATAGCACAGGGAGATCAGCTAGGTGCTTTGTGACCACCTAGAGGGCTGGGATAGAGAGGGTGGGAGGGAGGGAGATGCAAGAGGGAAGAGATATGGGGATATATGTATACGTATAACTGATTCACTGTGTTATAAAGCAGAAACTAACACACCATTGTAAAGCAATTATACTCCAATAAAGATGTTAAAAAAAAAAAAGATTTATTTCAAACAAGTGAAACATACAGAAAGAAAGGAGAAGGCCTTCCTTAAATATACAAACCTTGATTCTCAGTCTCTAGTTTTTCCTTTTTGAATGACTGAGATTCAACATGTACTGGATTGTAGGTGTAGGATGAGGGAAAATGTTGAAGTTCAAAAAAGCTTTAAAATAAGCTCTGTTGAAATGATCATGAAAACCATACCATTTTTAATTTTGGCAAATATAAAATTTCCAAACTTATGTTCAAAGACCACCAAAGGTACAGGAGCAAAGATGTAAATAAAATTAACCAGAACATTTATTTCAACTGTTTAAAATCATAAAAGCAACATGTAAATTATAGTTACTTAAACATTGTAATAAAAAGAGAAATATTGGTTAAAGGAAGCTAGTCTTATCTATAATAGCTAGAATTTTTTAAAACTCTTTTCTTTAAAAATTAAAATTTATACTTTAAGTTCAAAAAAGAAATAAAGAAGTACTTCACAGAGTGGGGGTGGGTGGGTAGGCATTGATGGACTTCAGAATAATATTGTTGTATTGTGGCAGAAGTCATGGTCAGAAGACCTGACCTGAGAGGCTTAGGGCTGGTATTTGGGAGATCTGAAAAGTCCTCATATTTATTGAGAGCCTCTGCTCTGGGACCCCAGTTGTCACTACAGATGACTTGGGATCAGGTCTCAAATATAAAAGAACATCAGGCAGACTAGGAAAGTGATGATGATAATGATCTCCTCTACCTTGATATCTTATGTTGTCCAATGACGGATGGGCCTCTTTGTGGACTAGATAAGTGGTGCTGGTACATGGATTCACATCATGTAATAAGAGAAGGGTATATATTCTTGGAATATGCTCTCTGCAAAACATCTGAATCTCTGAAAGTAGGTAAATAAGATATAACATTTAGCTGTAGCTTCATAGAAATCCATCAGTGAGCTGAGCAGCAAGGTGAGTAATTGTCAAGAATGGTGAAATGTCCTGGATATATACTCAGAGTACAATCTACCAAGGTAGCTTGCCCTGGTTGCATGAATGCTAGTAAAAGACAGGAGTATCCTGGATCAGACACAAAGGACTTCCTTACACAGGCATAGCAATAGCCAATGTAGCAGCATTTTCTTGTACCAGTTTCCTGAGCCCTAAATTATGCAGGGTAGTGCAAAAGGAGCCATGTATAACCTGGCTTCAGAGTAAGTTGCATTACAGGAGAGGAACCCAGAGTTTAGGGAAACTGCAAATTTTGTAATGGGCAGAAAACATGCCGACCACTTGCTCTGGGCTACTATATCTAAATTCCAAGATTGTTTGTTATACAGCCATACTCAGAAAAGATGGTCCAGAACAAAGGTAGTCTGTTCAAAAGATGTGCAAAAATTCAAGAGCTCTATGGGGAATTGTCTCTCCACAGTATAAGTGGAGATTCTGCATTTGAGCTAAATAAGTACTTTTTTATATCAATCATGTGATTTCTAGGAACAAACTTTCATTTCTGGCATAATTAACACAGGGTAGCATTCTTTATCCTCCTTGAAGCAACCATCATGATAAAGAATTATGCTAGCGTAGGCATAGACCTATTTTTTATGTTTATAGAAATAGTCATTTTTAGCCCTTTTTGGACACCCACTGTAGCCAAGATAAAGAGAATCTTAAGCTGATATTCATCATTCCAGAACTGTATGTTTGATTTGCCATGGGAATCAAAGGAGAAATAATTATTTAAGCCTTGTTTACCTTAATCCCTTTACCATTTCATTGAAACTCATGTTTTAAAACCTAATTTATATACTGATAATTCTCATGTTATATTCCCTAAGTGTCTCTTTCTTTCCAACTGCTTGTTGAACATCTCCATTTAGATGCCTAGTAAGCACCTCAAACTTAGCATGACCAAGGTAAATACCTCTCTTCGCAACCCCTGAAACTTCTTCTGTCATCTCGCATTCAGTTAACGGTAATTTTGTGGGTTGCTTAAGTTGGTTATTTTCTTCCTCACACCACACATTGATCCATTAGCAAAACCAAATGTAATACTCTTATATCTCTTATAATATATCCGGATTATGAACACTTTTACTGCTACTGCCTTGTTGAGATGTTTGCATTTTCTCATCTCTGTTACTGTAATGGCCTTGAACTGGTCCCTTTGATTTTGATCTCACCTTCTTAGAGTCTATTTCAATACAGCAACAAGAGTGATCTTTTTCTTTTTTTAATTAATTTATTTATTTTTGGCTGCATTGGGTCTTCGTTGCTGTGCGCGGGCTTCCTCTAGTTGCAGTGAGCAGGGGCTACTCTTCCTTGCGGTGCACGGGCTTCCCATTGCGGTGGCTTCTCTTGTTGTGGAGCACGGGCTCTAGGTGCAAGGACTTCGGTGGTTGTGGCTCACGGACTCTAGAGCACAGGCCCAGTAGTTGTGGCGCGTGGGCTTAGTTGCTCCGCGGCATGTGGGATCTTCCCAGACCAGGGCTCGAACCCATGTCCCCTGCATTGGCAGCTGGATTCTTAACCACTGCACCATCAGGGAAGTCCCAAGAGTGATCTTGAAATATGAAGTCAGACAATGTCATTCTTCTGCTTTAAATTCTCCAGTACCTTCCAATCTCACTTGAAGTAAATCCTAAATCTTTACAACATCCTACATGGATCTACATGATCTCCTGATCTCTATTATATTTCTGACCTTATATTTTACACCCATCCTTACTTGCAGCATTACAGCTCCAGATCCCTGAATGTGCCAGGTATGCTGTGACAGGTTTTTTGTACTTGCTATTTCTCTGCCAGGAATTCTTTTTCCCCAGATATACATGAGGATCTCCACATTGCCTTCAGAACTTTGCTCAAATATCTCCTTTCTCAACCATTTTATCAATAACTTATAAAAATCAGCTCCCCACTCACTTCATGACCTATTTTCTCCCATGTTTCCTCTTTTTTTTTTTTTTTTTTTTTGTCTTTTTCTCTAAAGCACTCATCAGCATCTGACATCACATGTATGGTAGAATATATTACTGTTCACCTACATCTGGGGTCACTCACTGTAAAACAAAACCAGTGGATAAATGCTCCAGCATCCTGTTACTTCAAGGAGACAATTCCAGTAGATAATCCGGATGCTTCTGAGGAGGTGCCAGCAGAGGCAATGCAAAGCCCCATTGCCTGGAGCAGCCAGCGCTGTAGGGCCCTTTCATATTAGCTTTTCCTGCTTCCCTGACTCATTATCCCCACTATGCTGACTTTCTAAACTACCTGAAACCAAGCCTTTATCTCAGGTTCAGCTTTTGTGGGAAACCAATCTAAGATATCATTATCCTGAATTTTATATTAACTTCTTTAATTTTTTATAGTTTCTACAACCTATCAGGAGAGTTTTATACATTTCCACTTAACTTAGAATGACATGGTTGATTTGGCTAAAGAAGTGTGAATGAAAGCTTCAAGAGTCAGCATATGTTTCACTGCACTCTCATTTTCTTCACCCAAGACAAGCAGAAATGTAGCAGAAAGAGGCTGCTCTGTCAGTCTGGGGTCTAGAGTGAAGGCCATGTGAAGCACGACTATAGCCAACCATGACGGATATGTAACACAGAAAAAAAGATCCCTTATAGTTCTTAGCTGTAGAGTTTTGGGGGTTGTTTTATACCACAGTAGCAAAACCTATTCTCTGCTCACTGATGGAGCTTATAATTTACTTAGCTATGCACTTACTATTTGTCTCTACCTCATCATAACATAAACTCCATGAGGTAGAGAACTTTGCTTTTCTCTTCCCAACTAGATGTCTTCTACCTAGAACAGTGCAAGGCACATTGGACATATTTAAAGTTATGTTGAAGCCTCATCAACTCATTGTCCCTCAAACACAACTCCCACATATGAAATTTGGTCACATATTTCCTCTAACTCAGAGGTTTTCAACTACTGAAACCCTAACCCAGTTAGGGTTGCCAGATACAAGATGGTCAATTAAATTTGAATTTCAGGTAAACAACAAATAATATAGAACATACTTAAATTTTAAAAATTCATTTTTGTCCAAAATTCTAATATAACTAGTGTCATATATTTTTATTTGCTATAATATTTTATTTGCTATAATATTTATCTTTATTTGCTAAATCTGGCAACCCTACTTCCAGGTGTCATTTGTCAATATCTGGAGACATATGACAACAACCACACACTAGGAATTAATTGGCCCACAATATCAATAGTGCAGAGGTAGCAAAACCCTATGATCTGGACTATTTTCCGGTTGCTTGCTATGCATCTGATTACTATTACTAATAGTGATTACTGCACTGTCCTTTGCCATTTGTCTTAAATATAACTGGTTCTAATAAGCTCTTGTTTCCCTTTCAGAATTTTATTTGCCCATATCATTCCTATATTTTCTTTAAATCTTAGGTACCTCTCCCTAGATATTTATAAGTGGCATACAGTCAAAGCCCCCAAACTTTCTAAGATATCTGAAGGCACACAAATTAAAAAACTATGTTTTTCTTTATATCTAAAGGATCTAAGATGATGCCCTGTTTACTCAAATATTTGATACATATTGAATGAGAGAGTAAATAAATAAGGACAACTCTGGGCAGATACGTGAATTCCAGTGCAATACTACTTTTTGTTCTGGGTCTGCCTAGCCATTGTCAGCCTACTTCTTGTTGCCTAAGAAATGCAGTTATTCTATTGTCAGTTGAAATCATATAATGGCAGGCATTCTTTTGTACTTTTACATTTACCTGGTCTGTTGTCTTCCCTAAATAGAAAAACAAGTGTTTAGAATCTTTCTACTGTATTACATAAACATTTTTACCTGCGAGAGAATAAGGAAAGAAATAAGGAGAGAGATTTCAATTACAGGATCTTTCAAAATGCTTGCCAATATGAATTTTAATAAAAAAAAACACTCAGTTGAAATCCATGCAATATTTTAATTAAATGGAGGACATTATTTTAAAAATTAAATTGCATTTTTATCTGCAGTCCCACAACATTACTGATTTGTTTTTTTGTGGGGGGGTGTAGTGGGGAAGGGTCTGGATTTGGGCCATTTTAATATGATTCTTGAGATGCATTTTTTTCTGAGATGAAGCTAAAAACAGTTGAGAATCTCTTGAGAGAATTTTGAGCTAGATTAGCTACAAAACTTAGTCTGATTTCAGTAAAATGTTTAAATCTACATATGGATATAGACACGTATATATCTATGATTGGTATATGTGCTTTGACTATGTATACACTATGCATCTTATGCTACTTTTCAGTAAGTATTATAAATATTTATATGTACTTTCTATATCTTGTTTTAAAAAATAATGAGAATAATATGAGAATAAAGGCAAATAATTTTAAAAACAGGTACTTTATGGGCATTTTGCTATTACTAACAATAGTACCAGAATGTACAAATGCCTTGGTTGAAAGATATAGAGAGAGATATAAAGAAATGTGAATATATGCAAAATAAAGCCATTTTGAATGGAAACCAGCAGATACTAACATATTCTTATTCCTTTCAAAACTGAACCATAACCACCAAGATGGGATGAAAACTTAAGTGAATAGTTAAGTATTTCTTTAGCAGTAGGAAAAATTTAAAGTCTATAAGAAAACAAAGTTGTAATGATTAATAGTTTTATAAGCACCCATATTGTCCACAAAAATAAGTGTATCAGTCCAACTACTACACTGTCAATTTCAGTGCAATTTTCCACTTTATTTCTCTTGAAATGCTTTAGTAGGCTTAATTGTAGTTTTGCTTCCCTGGGTAATAGCTTTCTTTCTTTTTTCCCTAGTCAATCCTGCTTAAATTTTTCTTTAAATATATAAAGAACAGCTACTGGTGAAAGCTAAATTCACTCTGACTTTGTGTTTTATAAATGATAATAAAATCCCATTTACTTCTTTATCTTCTTAGTAAATTAATTAAATCAGTTATGTTTTCTCTAGAAAAAAATATATCAAAGATCATGATCTTCCGTAACTAAAAGAAAAGAAGACTTCTGATTTTGGGAAGATATGTTGGCATAGGTATACTTTTCCTTATTCTTCCTGCTAAGTACAAATATAAAACCTAGACATTATATGTATATAAAACAAACATAAGAAGACACTGAAAGATGGATAGAAGATAATTCAGTCAAGGAACTCAGGAACAAATAACTAGTATCCAGACTAGGAATGGATAAAGTTGAAAACCAGGAAACTCTAACAGAGAAAGAAAAACAAAGCCCCCCAGAAAGCTGGTAAAAGGACCAGAAAAGGGACAACTTAGTAAGAAGGACAACTTTTGGACAATTGCCTAAACTAGAAGAGCAAACTAAACCCAGATCAAGAAGAAATGAAATCATGGTGATAAAGGGAAGACATCAATGAAATTGAAAACAGAAACATAAATGGAAAGTCAGTAAAACAAAGAGATGGTCTATTGAGAAGATCAATAATATTGACAAACTTTTAGAAAGATTGATTTAAAAAAAGAGAGAAGACACAAATTACCAGCAGTAGAAATTTTTAAAGGGAGCAATCATTATAGACCTTACAGACATCAAAAGGATAATAAGGGAATACAGCAAAAAAAAAGTCTACACACTTAGATTTGATAGCTTAAACAAAATAGGCTAACCATTGAAAAACACAAAGTACTGCAATTCACCCAATATTAAATATATAATATGAATAGCCCTAGAGCATAGAAAATAAACCTCCAGGTCCAGATGGTTCACTGGAAAATTCTTCCAAACATTTAAAGAAGAATTAACATAAATTCTACATGATCTCTTCCAGAAAACAGAAGAAAAGAGAACCATCTCCAATCATTTTATTAATCTAGTATTACGCTGATACCTAAAAAATACCAAGACAATACAAAAAAGAAAGAATAAAACTACAGACCAATATCCCTCATGAATAAAAACACAGACATCCTTAACAAAATATTAGCAAGTAGAATTCAGCAATATATAAAATGTCATACACAAGATCCAAGTGAGCTTTATTTCCCAAGAATAATGCAAGATTGGATCAATATTCAAAAATGAATCAACATAACCATCATATTAATGTGCTTAGAAGAAAATATTGATACTGAAAAAGCATTCGACAAAATTTAACATTCATTTATGATTTTAAAAAAATCTCAGCAAACCAGCAATAGAGGAAACTTTCCAAATTTCATAAAGAACATTCACAGAATACTACAGTTGATAGTTTATTTAATGGTGAAAAGATAAACACTTATACTTTTATATCAACACAATAAATATCTCTACTGTCACCATTCAATTCAATACAATGTTAGAATTTCTAGCTAGTTCAATGAGAAAAGAAAACAAAATAAAAGGCACACTGATCAGAAGGAAGAAATGAAACTATATTCCTATTTGCAAATGGCATAGGAATCTAGAGGAGAGAAAAGGAAGGAAAGAAGGAAGGAAGGGAGGGAGGGAGGAAAGGAAAAAGGAAGAAAGAAAAGATTCTCCTATCATGAATAAAAGAATTGAGCAAGATCACAGGATACCACATAATTATACAAAAAACTGTATTTATATATATCAGCAATGAGCACATGAAGCCTAAAATTAAAAACACAATAACATTTACAGTCACTCACATACCCAACATAGGACTAGAATTTAGGATACAGAAAGAACTCTTTAAACTGTAAGAGCAAACAAACCAGTTTAAACATGAGCAACAGACATGAAGAAATAGTTCAACAAAGAAGACGTACAGATGATGGAAAGTAAGCACATGAAAAGATATTCAGCTTCAGTAGCCATGAGGGAAATGTACATAAAGACACATATGAGATATTACTCTATACCTATCAGAATTACTAAAATAAAAAATAGTGACAACATTGCATGCTGGAGATGGCATGGAGAAATTGGATCGTTCATACATTGTTGGTGGGAAGGTAAAATGGTATAGGTACTATGGAAAAAGAGTTTGGAAGCTTCTTAAAGACAAAACAAAGCAAAAAAAAATAAATAAATAACCAAACCAAATAAACAAACAAAAAACTAAACCTGCATCTACCATTCCATCCAGCAATTGCAGTCCTATGCATTTGTCCCAAGGAAATAGAGTTATTCAATACATATGCACAAAAACCTGCTTGTGAATGTTTACAGCAGCTTTATTCATACTAACCCAAAGCTAAAACAATCCAGATGTCATTCAGTGGTGAATAAACTGTAGTACATGCATACCACGCAACAATATCCAGCAATAAAAAGGAACTATTGATGTATATAACAATATGAATTAATTTCCATAGAATTATGCTGACTGAAAAAAGAAAACCTCAGAAGTTTACATATTGTATAGTTCCATTTATATAACATTCTTAAAATAACAAATTATAGAAATAGAAGACCATATTAGTGGTCAACTTGATGGTTGACAAGAATCTACTTTATTTTATGTTGTAAGGCATATTAATGATTTTGGATTTTATTTTTTTTAAGTTTCTTCTCTCTTCTTTTAAACCAATTACATTTTTTACCAGCAGTTTTGAGGTATGATCGACAAATTAAAATTGTATATATTGAAAGTATGTGATGTGATTTTTTTGTCTCTTCAGTTTCTTATCCATAACCTCACATAGTTACCTTTTGTATGGGGAGAATACTGGAGACATACTCTCTTAGAAAATTTCACATATACAATACATCCTTATTAACTATAGTTACCATATTGTACATTAACTCTCCATAATTTATCCATTGGATTCTATTTAAATACAATGGAATGCCACTGATGAGTCATAAGATATTAAGGTCTATATGAGAAGACAGACTTTTTCAAATAGGAAAGTATTCAATTGTTTCCATGAGAGGAACTAAAGAAATGCATGAGGAATACAGAGGATTCAACTAAATTTTGTCTAACTTGTAATTGTGTCGATGACCACATAATAACCTTAATATGCCAGTCCGAGGCTCATGGCACCTCACTAAGTATTTTACACTAAATTCAATGACTTGCTTGTTCAGTTAGAACAGGAAGAAATAAATTATAAACAATCAGTAGGATAAAATGAGAAGGAAAGCCCCGATGTAAGAAGGTGATTTTATCTCATAGAACTGACCTTTTCTCAGGAGTATGCAAGGCCACAAAGAAGAGATCATGGTCTCAGTGGGAAAACATGCAGATACATCCCATTTGGACAACAAATGCATTCTAGAGGCAAGAAAGATGACAGGGTAATTAGGTGAATATACATATGGTTAAATAGTTTAAACAATATATATGTATTTCCAGGACTTCAGTGATTAAAATAGAATTGAGGAGCCAAGCTCCTCGTCAAAAAAATCTCTCTCTGATCTTTAAAACCCAAATATAAGCAATTTTACAGCCTTTACCTCACTTCATGGGAGGAGCTGCCCCCACTCCCACCCTGGACTTGAAGTGCAGCCAGTGAATTTGGGTCTCTAAAGGCAGTTGCCATCTTAGACTCAGGCCCCACCCCGGCCAGTCATGCTCTTAGGAATAGCTACAATCCTAGTGCAACCACCTTCATTAAGAGACTTCTTTTTACCTGGATCCTTCTGCCAACCCTTCCTCTGGAGCCTCCATGGAGACTTTATTATTGGGAGGAAAGGCAAACCTTGAAGACACTTTTCTTCTGTGCCCTCAATATAGTCAGTACTTTTCCACTGTGTTGATTCACCTGACCCTTGACCTAAGCTCCTCCCCTGTTCCATGTTCCCCCATGGATTGCCGTGAATGCCATTCTATGAGAAGAAATGGACTAGGGGAGTTTAGCCTCTTGCTTACAGTATCACAGTAAGTGATTAAAGGCTCAACTGTTACTTCATTTGGCTTGCTTTAATTGGCTGCTTCCAACCTGGCAGGTCAGCTCTCTCTCAGCTAAGCTGAGCTCGTGACAGACCGTTTTATTTTATTTCAGTCAGGTTTAATCTCTATCCCAGTTCAACATAAATTTTAAATGTGTGGGTTTTACTGTTTTAAATAGATTTAAAATATATTTTAATCCTCTAGCTCTAACATAGGTGATATTTTATTACTTGATTTATTACCATAATAAATAAGACATTTTCTATCTCCATCATTATGATGCTATAATATGCCATACTTATTATTTCTAATATATAGTAGAACCTTTTAGAATATTGGCTTTGAAGTGATAGCTGCCAAGTTTTAATAAGAATTATATGCAAACCCCATCTAGAAAACCATAAAGAGGATGAATATCATTTTTATATATTAATACCAATTTCTTTTTGTGGGATGGCTGCCTGACTGTTAGAAATTTGTTTAAGAAAATCTCAAGTGCATTCCAGATCTTTCACTAAACTCTTTGGCACATTGTAAAAGGGCATTAGGTGTTGCATGGAATATTCAGGTGATTTTATTTGCTAAATTTTTTTAAAGTCAGTGAAATATCATTAGGTCAAAATTTTAGGTCATATTATATGCACTATATGCTTATCTACCTAATGATGGCTGGTTTTCTCTCTACTATCCTGAGTGATAAGGATCTAGGTCTTTTAATATATGACTAATGTGACTGAGAAATTATAATGTTCATTAAAATTCTGGCTTTCAATAAGAGTCATCTCATCTCAGTTGTCCCAATACTTAATATAACGCTTGGCGCAGTGTAGGTATTTAATAAATATGGATTGAATAAAATAATTTAAAATCAATGAATTTATTAGTTGATTATATCTTATTAGAGATCCAAAGCAAACAGGTAAGGTAGATGTTGGATTCTTGGAATCTGTAAGAAAAATCATAAAACTAAGTTGTACTTCTAAAGTTCTAAATCCTGTGCAATTTTGCTCCAACAAATTTTGTCATCACAATGTTTAATTAGGCAATTAGCACTTTCTATACAAAGAGCTATCTCTGAAACAAGAATGGGGGCAAATGTTGACTCTAATGGAGGTCAGGGTTCTCACTGAATTTTATCATATGAAGAAGAATCTGGATGGGTATCTTGGAAGTTAAAACAATATATTTCACACCCATGATTAGCCAGAAAGATAAGTAACAAAGGTAACACTTTGAGAAAGCATTATTCCCTCCGCCCAGATCATTATTATTGCTTAAAAACTTCATAAGAAAAAAAATGAACTCTCATTTCATCTACATTACTGGTAACTGCATGGTGTGGTTAAAATTACATCACATAGCTAAAGCCTTATCTATAACATAAAGGAGATTGGAAAGACCAACAAAATTTAGAAAATATAGTTATCTTATACATTTCTTAAAAATATTAATGTTTGTGTTTTTCTAATAATAGCCATGTGTACGCATATAGACAAAGATTTTTCTTACTACCAATGTAGGTTAAGAATATTATTCTTTCAAAACAGAATATATTCCTAAAGTAAGATTCAGTATAAATGTAGCATGTATATCTCATCAATGGTTACTGATATTTTAGATAAAGAAAGAAATGATAAACAGAAAGATTTTTAAAATATAGAAAAAAATAAGAAACTTATAATTAGGTATCTGTACCTCTTATTTATCCTCAACAGTACTCGTTTGTTAATTTACAACCTCAGGATTTCCCTGGGGTGAAATCCAAAACTGGCCCCCATACAAGGAGGGCAAGGGAGACCTAAGAAAGCGGCAGACCACTCCAGACTGGTAGGTGGTGTAAGCAAGGTCACTTACATAGGAAGCTTGTCTTGCATGACCACAAGGTGAGTAGGTCTCTGTACCCGTCCTCCAGAATCTTAAAATCTTATATAGAGGCCTTAACGCGGTCCAGTCAGGTATTCAATCCACATGGTCTAAACAACACATTATTCCCTCAAAACTTTGTCCTTGAAACAGCTGCTAGTATGGGAGTAGTAGGTGGAATGTACATTCCAAGGACAAGGGATAGGGGTGAGGAGACTCCAATTGCCCTGGGCCAGCTCCTGGCTCAACCGGCAGTCACATCCTCTCAATGACCTCATCTACCATCTCTGGATTCCTAAGCAGCTAACCAGCTTCATAATAGAGAGCTTTCTAGAGAATTATTGTTAATTAAAATTACAACAGCAGAAAAGCTTTTAGGAGTTGATGTAATAAAGGTATTTGATAAATATTAATTGGAAAGCAAAGTTTTAGAAGATTTTAGCTGAAAACACTTCAAAATGTTTAAACCAATTTTCTAAAGTAACTGTTTTTTAAACTGGCTTCAAATTCTGCTTTCCAATATTTTTGGCTGATACCTAAAATTCACAAGTTCTATGAGCTCTCACCCTATAAACAAATTATCATAACTCAAAATGAGTAGTATGACTAAACACATGTAACCTAAATATAATCCTGAGGAGAGAGAATTCTTCTATAGTATGGCTATCCCCTCATGCTCTGCACAGTTCAGTTTTGGTCATAAGTTTTACAATCAGTGTTAATACTTGGAGGGCATCATAATATAGATCAACCAAAAAGCACTGAGAAATGCATTTTATATTTAAAAAAAAAGAACAGACTAACATACAAGTAGTCAGTAAAGGGATAGTTACAGATAAAATACACACAATAAATACTGCATGATGCACAATGAGTTTCTCATTCCAATAAATCTGTAAAAACTTTAAATTGTTTCTATTCTAGTTTAGTCAGAGGTCCCTTAAAATACTTTTGCAGTAAGGAAGGACTAAGAAAATAAATACATGTGTAGCTATATAGGCAGAGCTATAACTAAGAAGACTGGCTCTGTACAGCTCCTCACTGTTCTGAGTTAGAATGCTAGTTATTTAGTAACATTTAGTACTATATATTACTAGTATACGTCATACTAAATTCCAAGTATTATTGGTACTAAATAGTTCAAGTATTAGTACTAATATTAGTGCCTATCTTGTTGAGAAGCCTCCTCTAGCCATATTAGCTTTGGATACTGTACATAGAAGCCGTATTTCAGGCAAATACATCCTAACATCTCATCCATCCATTTTTATGTGATGTGGTTACAGAAGGGCAGAGGACAGATAGATGATGTTTTTCTTCTACAAATTGCAGAAAATACTAAACTCTACTGCTCTTGTTTGATCTTGCTGCAAGTTCACTTTAAGTATGTTCTTCATATTTGAGACAGTATGTCTCCACGAATATCATTTGCAAGATGCATGCATCAAACTGCCATTAATCCCAGTAATGGATTGTCTTTCTTCTGACACAGCTCTTCGGCTTTGCCATCTCTCTCTGACCTTCTCTGAACACAATCTAACCACTATCTTAATATGAAAATTGTATTTTTTTCTCCTATTGGATGGAAGAAAATTTTCTATGTTAGTTTACTCAGATAAAATTTCTCCCATTCAGTAAAAACAATGAGTCTACTTATGAAAAACTAATAAGCATTTCACCTTATGACAGCATCCCTAGGCTTTAAGTTTAACAACCTTGTGTATAATAGCATGTAGGCTACCACAATTATACAGATGATAATAGCTAACTTTTATTGAGTGTTTACTCCATGAACGGTTCTTTGTACCTAACACTCGATCTGCATTTTCTAATTTTTTGAAGTGCAAAATACAGACTATTTGGCAGAAATTTTACTTTTGGGGGTGTGGTTGTTACAGAGAGGAAATAAGGATAAAGTAAAGATGACAGAAAATTAATGGACATATTAAGTTTGAGATTTTTGTATTTCCCTTTGAAATAACCTACAGTCCACTTTGTAGGTACATATTTCTGATCCAAAAGCACGTCGATTTTAGTTGAACACATTAGAATAGTAGTTAAGAGGGACAAGTTGTAAATAATAGAAACACATTCTGTTGTTTAAGAAAATAAAGTGAATGTATTATAAGAAAACATGTATTTATCACAAAAATCAGGACTTGAAGAAATATCAGAAAGCCAAGAAACACCGTGTTTCTATATCTCATTTCTTTCTTGGCATCTGCTAAACTACTTCTCGCTCTGTTCACTGGCTCCTTCTACCTCTCCATGCTCCTGTCAGGATTTGGTAACCTTCATGATCAAAATTTGCTTGTTACTGTTCTGGTTAAAAACAAAACTAAACGGTTGCCTCTCAACTTTCAGTCACAATTCTGTTGAGAGAGAGAGAGAGAGAAGTAGTGAGAGAGGAGTTCGTGCCAACTTAGATAGGTATACAGTTTTGGTGTAATTAGATATGGCAAAAGAGGGGTACACAGGGTCACAGCTCTTCTTGATGGCAGTAAGGGAGGGAAAAGCAGATTTCAAAGTCGAGATTCTAAGGAGTTGGGTGTATACTCTATACCAATGAGAACAAATATAATCACTGAAAAGAGCATGCTGAGAAAGACTTAAGAGCGCTCAGGGTGAGCACCTGGGAACCTCTATAATTAAGGGGTAACAATAAGGATATGCAGAAATGAAAACCGAGAAAGAATAACCAGAAAAATAAAACTAGGAAAGACCAACAGGAAAACCAATGAGGGGATAGTTTCCAAAGGGTAAAAGTGGCAACAATGACACCAATCTAAAGTGAAAATAGAGATCAACAAACAGCAAGTATTAGCAAAGTTAGTGATTGCAGTTTTAGTGGAACTAGGTGGGGACAGTTGTTGGATTGATAAGTTTAGAAAGAGAATGCCAGTAATGGAAATACAAGCAGTGAACAGAACACAGTCTCATGAATTGTGGCAGTTTAAAAAAAAGTTTGTATATTGAGAGTTTAACATTATTCACATTTTTTTCGCAACTCTGCTCTCTTGACTGGGTGGAGGCAAGAAAAATAGCACTCCTAATCAAGAGTAATGAGCTGGTAAGAAGAATACAACAAAATTATTTGTGTGTTTATTTTTGTTGAGTCTTTTTTTTTTGAAATTCTGATTTGAAAAACAGGAGAGTTAGCTGAATAGCACTTAGGTACCTTAAAACTATAGATTATTTTACCTTTCATGGTATGCTTTTTATATATGTTATTTACTTATTCATCAAAATTATGATCTAACTGTAACTGATTTCTTATTTACAGATAAGATAACTGAAATATAAGTCAATCAAAGTGACTTGCTCAGGTTACTTGATAGTAGAGAGGTAATAGGCACAGACCCAAATCTCTTTAGTCATATTTCAATTTCCTTCTTCAGGACAGAAAATCAAAATAATTCCATGCAACAGAAATATTAATGGATTTGTGATGAGCAACCTCTTCAAGCACTTCCGCAAATGGAAACATAGCGTGCTATTTCAATCACTCAATTTACTTCTAAGAGAAAGAGCATGAGATTGGAATTCAAACAGAACTGAACTTCACCACTTTGTGCCTGCGTGGTCTCAATGAAAGCATTCTATGTCTATCAACTTCAGTTTATGCATCTGTAAAATAGAATCCTGTTGCTTATCTCCCAAGATTTGCAACAGAGAGCCTGACACATAGCAGATACTGAATACATATTGCTGAATTGAATAGAGGCACAAATCATTAAAACAGTAAACTTCCCTGCATGTACTACTCTCAAGTATCAATGATGCTAAGAAAAACAACTGACCGGGAGATTAGGAAGATGAAAATGCAAAGACAATGTGGAGTGAAACTCACACATCTTTTTTTTTTTTTTTAATATATCTATTTATTTATTTATTTATGGCTGTGTTGGGTCTTCGTTTCTGTGCGAGGGCTTTCTCCAGTTGCGGCAAGCGGGGGCCACTCTTCATTGCGGTGCACGAGCCCCTCACTATCGCGGCCTCTCTTGTTGCGGAGCACAGGCTCCAGACGCGCAGGCTCAGTAATTGTGGTTCACGGGCCTAGCTGCTCCACGGCATGTGGGATCTTCCCAGACCAGGGCTCGAACCCGTGTCCCCTGCATTGGCAGGCAGATTCTCAACCACTGTGCCACCAGGGAAGCCCTCACACATCTTTTTAATCACTTTAATTTACTCTACACTGCAGGTGACTTGCTAAATAAGGAGCAGGTGTTGGCTTTAATACAGCCAATTAAAAAAGGAGTTAACGGTATGTCCCTGTGTCGTGCTGAAAGCGATCCACAAGCAGTGTAGTGTTAGCCAAGTCTTTCACAAGTGGCTGAAGAAAGGAAATAAAAGTGCATCACAGTGCTCTGGAGACGCATACTGCAGAGAAGATTATCAAGGCAGCAATATCAATATGGGGTTTAAAAAGTCACTTAGAATTTACACAATTTATCAGAAGTCACAGCTGTGAAGCCTCATTGTTAATTAATGCTACAATGTCTTAATTTCATTCACCTGCAAAATGATTCTACTCACCCTTTCTCACAGGCTTTGAGAAACATAATTCTCTCAAAAATGCTTTGGAAACCCATAATGATGCTGATTTGGCAGCCAGCATCATAAAGAAATGGAAAAATGTGGTTTTTTTTTGTTTTTTTTTTGTTTTTTTTATTTATGGCTGTGTTGGGTCTTCGTTTCTGTGCGAGGGCTTTCTCTAGTTGCGGCGAGCGGGGGCGACTCTTCATCGCGGTGCGCGGGCCTCTCACTACCGCGGCCTCTCTTGTTGCGGAGCACAGGCTCCAGACGCGCAGGCTCAGCAGTTGTGGCTCACGGGCCCAGCTGCTCCGCGGTATGTGGGATCTTCCCAGACCAGGGCTCGAACCCGTGTCCCCTGCATTGGCAGGCAGATTCTCAACCACTGAGCCACCAGGGAAGGCCTGGAAAAATGTTTTGAGGCTGGAATAACTAGAGCGAACAGAGAATAAAGTCTGAGGTTGGCTATGAAATGTGTCAGAAGTCGTCATTAATGTTATTGTTTTGAGTTAGTATAAATATGGGTTAAATTTGTCATTATGGCACTAAAATCGCACATAACTGTTATTGGGTTCAATGGTATTTTGCTCCTGTACATCTGTTCCATGAAGCTTGAATGTATCTTTCCTACCCGATTGAGTTTTCATGATCATTCCTTTTCTCTATCCCATCATGGGAAACAGATGCAAGCTTGGGGTGCCTTTGCACTCTTTGCTCACCACCAATTCTTTCTTCCTTCAATAGTTTTTAGTGCATATGTTAGTATGGTCAGCAACTAGTGGTGCCTTAAAATGCACCAGGAATGCAATGAGGAAGGACTAAGAACATAAATAGATGTGTAGCTATACAAACAGAGATATAACTAAGTTGATTGGCTCTGTACAGATCCTCACTGTTCTGAGTTGGAATGCTAGTTATTTAGTAACATTATTAGTACTAAATATTACGAGTATTAGTAGTACTAAATTCTAAGTATTATAGGTACTAAACAGTTCAAGTTCTCATCCCAGTGCCTATCTTGTTGAGAAACCTCCTCTACCCATATTAGCTTTGGATATGGTACATAGGAGCCATATTTTAGGCGAATCCATCCTAAACATCTCATCCATCCCTTTTTATGTGATGTGTTTACAGAAGGTCAGAGGACAGATGGATGACGTTGCACATGAAGGCATGTGCAAAAAACCCATATGTGTATATATATATATATGTTATATATATAGAAATTATAATCTAAGCTATTAAGGGATGATGAGTAATGCTAAATGTTAATACAGTAAATAAGGCAATATTTGCTAATGTTGTTGAGTCCTTGCTGTATGTACCTAACTTGCACTTGCATCACCATATCTAATCCTCAATTCTATGAAGTAAAAAGCTATTGACGTTTTATTTTTAGAGATAAAAAATTTGAGGCTTAAGGAAGTACCTGAGTGCTCAAGTTTACAAAACCCGCCATTCAACACACAGTACAATTCTTCCCCCAGTTACTATTAACAGGAGCCAGGCAGTGAGAGAAACCACACATAAGAACTCAGTCTTGAGTCAAAAGCAGACATAAGAGGCAGGGAATTAAGATTTCCAAAGAATGGAGTGTTTAAGGGTGAAAACAAACACTCTGACCAGTTTCTCTCTCTCTCTCTCTATTTTTTTTTTCCTTTTAGAGACACATTTTCTCAAACTTTCTTGGGAATCATAATCGACAAAAGTTTGTATGCCACATACGTGTTTTGGTTTTGAAACAGGTCTTTTGGAACAATACAACCTTAAAAAAAACAAAAAACAAAAACCAGAATGTATGAGGTCACCCTGTCTTTTCTCTAGAAACGTGTACTTCTGATTCAACAATTTCAACTCAGTCAGACAGTTTTATGATTAACACAATTTCAATATGATTCAAGTTGTCAGAAATATATATTCTATCAACCCAGAATGTACCTCTCTGCAAAATTCAGTCTTTGTCTTTTCCTTTATTTTCCTTTCTTGTCCTTCTCTCCCTCTTCTCTCTGCCTTCTCCCTCTTCTCTTCCTCTCTAATTTGGCTTTCTGGAAAACCAGTGCTGAAACTTATTAGTAAGTGGCTGTCAAATTCTACACGTGTGTGTGTGTGTGTGTGTGTGTGTGTGTGTGTGTGTGTACATAAACAAAACTACTCCTCCCCAATCCATGAAACCATGTAAATGTCAATGTCAGTGTTAGTATTAAAAAAAAAATGGAAAGAAAGAAAGAAAAGAGTGGTGGGGGAGCAGTTCCTAGCAAAACTTATTTGACAGCTTCCTAGTAGTGGACTCTTCCTTTCTTTAGTTTTCTCAACTTTTGCTTAGTAAGCTGTTCAAGTTTTCTATTTTTTGCCTGGAAGCTATCATATAAAATTTAATATATATTTTTAATGTTTTAGCAGACAATTTTAGTTTTCTGACAGTTATTTGTCTACCTTTAATATACGTGTTTATAAATTATATTCTCTCAGACATGTCTTAAGAGAGTATCAATCTTTTAGAGTTAGTTGTCTAAGTTAAGGAGGTTTTACAAATGCTAAATACTAAAACCCTTAAATAAACATAATCCAGTATCATGAATTGTTTGGATCTGTGATCATGTACTACAGTGATTCCTGCTGTTTCACAAGTGTAAACTTTTGCAGCGTGACTTTCTCCATTCTAGAGTACCCTTCCATTTTCTGTCTGGTAAAATCCTACTCACCCTTCAAGGTCTTGTTCAAATAACCTCCTCTGTGAAGCTTTAATTTAATCCCCAGAGCATAATTAATAACTTTTACTTTGTAATCCCATTTGTTTTACTTAGAACTCTATTTATTTGACTCATTCTATTTTTTTCTTATATTACATGTCTGTTTCTTCAACTGGCTAATAAACTAACAAAGGGCATGGACTATTCCTATTCAACTTTACATCCAAGTGACAAACACACTGGAGGCCCAGAAGTTTGATGAAGAAGCAAGAATGATATTTTAGGGAAGAATCTAGTGACTTTCTTGTGATAATGTGTATAAACTTCCACAAATTCCCTCAGTAGGAGAGATTGAAATCAGTCTTCTGGTGTTTTTTGGTTTTGTTTTGTTTCTGATGTTTTGTTAAGAATGGGCTAGCTAGAGAAAGAATGAATTCCTTGAACGGGCTATTTACTAGTTAGTGAACGTATAAGCTTATATATAGCAGGTGACCTCTGAAAATATCTTCTAAATCAGGATTTTTAAATAACTGAGCAAAGATCAAGACTTCAGTGATTTTCATTCCTGAATATATTAAAATCATTAAAATTTCAAATTTAATTAATTCTTTGGATTCTTAAAAGGATTCCAGAAACAATTATTTTAAAATAGTTATAGATTTTCATTTTTAAATGTCATAAATTACTTTGAGTACTATCAGAAGAGTGAAAATATGTGTAACACTAATGTTCTCCAAGCAAATCAAATTGACCCAAGTACATAAATAACTAAAATCATGTTCCACTAAACAAAAAAGAATCATCATCAGTAGTGAATAACTCATAATCGAATGTGTGAATGGTTATTAACCGATTTTTGTTTTGTACATGAAAATAATGTTATATAAATAGTAGTTACTAATGTGTTTGTTATAGACTTCAAAATTTAGGAATATTGCTAAATTGTTTACTTCTTTCAAAATGCAATAAAATCAATATGTCTATCTATAGCCATTTATATTATGTGCCATAGCTCTTTTCTGATAGAAATATTATAATTTCAAGTATAGCATCTCCTATCAAATGACTGATACTTTAGTTCTATAATGCTGACATTAAAAAGTCTTTATACCATAAAATTATTATAAATGTTTTTGCAGAATTCAGGTAAAGGCAAGAAACATAATTTAGTTGTACTGGTGGGGGGATATCTGTACTCCTTATTTGTGTATCATGCATTAACACACAGGTGTTGCACGGCTAGCTAGGGAACGTCATCATAATACAAAAAGCTTAAGAATGGCATGAGACACATTTGGCAGTCATCAAAGTTTTCATTATCTCTGAAACATATTGACATCTTTTAATAGTGGTCCTGAGATTTACTGGTGTCACTTCCAATAAAATATTATTTGGCAAACTCAATTAAATTATTAACATAAATGATGAGACATCTTAATTCAGTGTTTAAATGATTGATATTTTAGGGGATTATGCTGTCAAATTTTTTAAAATGTCTTGGGGGTTTCTCAAAGTTGTATATGCTAAACTCTTTTTTTACTCAGGTAGATTTAAATTTGATGTGACTTTCCTCATTCCTTCAGCATATTTACCAAATTTGGCTTATATGATTTCCACAAATACTTTCAAATCTAATTATATTTTCTTCAAAATATGAGCTTCATTGCTCATTGTGGTTTTCTTCAAACCATTACCATTATTTATTTCTCTCAAAAATTCAACTCTTACACAGCATGTTTTTATTTCCTAATACTGTCTTCATCTATTCACCTTTCTAAGCAAAGATACTTTGAAATAAAAAAAAGACATCCTTTTCATTCAAATTAATAAACATTTACTGATGTGTCAAGCAGTGGGATAGGAGCTTCATATACAAGTCCTTCTTTCCCCTGGGGCACATATTCAGGCACGTAAAGAACTTCTGAAATTTAAAGTTGGCTGATCATTCAAAGCTTAATGCATTTAGAAGATGAGATATTCTCAGTACTTAGATATTTCACGATAGTTGATCTAACTTATATGTTCCAGGACTGACATGCACTTAAAGTCACATCATTTCACTGCATCCCCTTGTGCTTTTCTTGTTATGTTTAAAAACCACAATGATCTGACTCTTGTCAGCTTCTTCAGGAATAAATTGACTTTATTTACTCATTTTTCCTTCATCGGTAGGCAGACAAGAACATCATTAGACAATGCGTTGACTAGGGACACGTCCTCAGTGTCAGGCTTTAGAACCATTTTTTAATTTTATCTGTCTTTGGTTGACATATTGTTGGTTTTCTCTTGGTGTTCTATTAGTTTACCACAGACTGTATTTGTTTTGCCAGAAAGACCGGGCCCTATTTTTTCCACACTTCAAGGGCATGGTCATTAGCATTTAGGGTTTTATAGGACTGACTGTCTCAGTGACTTAAAATTGTATCAAAAGCAGTTAGTTATACAATAGGTGTTCCAGTCATTCAGCCAGAGTCTTGAATGCACTTGTTAGACACAGGTTCTAACCTTATCAGGAAAACAAGTTTAATTTATAGGTTTCATAAGATAATTGGAGAGCTAAACTTAGGAATGCAGATAGTGCTGTTTCTAACAATACCCCTGTCTCTATCTAGACAAGCACATGCTGATAAGGACAGCATGATCCTCTCCACACCATCACCACCAAGATTCTTTCACTTACCCTTGATCTTGAGTCATGTGTTGAAGATTCAAAATCCTTGGTGGATTAAGGAAACCTAGATAACATGTTTTCACCCTTGCCACCAAAGGATAAGGATACAACATGTTCCTAACAACTTCTGAAGAAAACTCTTTTTCCCTTTCCAAGAATCACACAAATATGAATTTTTCAAAACTAGGAAGGTGATTTAGATGCTGGGCATTTTGACTTAAAAGTGTCTATTATTAAAGCCCAGAGGCATATCCTGTCATTAACTTTCATAAAATTTATATTCCAAGCAAAGATGGGAAACATGGATTAATAAACCTAGATTTAATGTGTAGTCCCATCTTACTACGCAGTTTACAAGAAATAGGTCAGAGAAAGTATATACCACTTGCTGTAAAATCATGAAAGAGTATAAGAGTTTTGGTAACTTTTTAAGACTGCATAGCTAGTAGGTGCCAGAATGCAGTTTCACAACAGTCATTTTTATTCATTAGACCAGTAAACAAACCATAATTCTTCATATGGTTCCCTATACTCTTATCTGATCTACAAGAAAGATAATGCTTGTTGTAACTAAGGAATATTTTTCATTTTTCAGTTCTTGTGTTTAGCAATAGCAAATTCAGACAAATTTGGATAAGGTTTGCCAACAATCATTCTCAGGCTATTTCTCAACTTCAGGTATTCTAAGCTTCTTAAATTGGATACACTGCAAATTATGATACATTTTTCCAAGTTTACCACAGTTGAGTAATTTATTGTGAGGCTGTGATTGCAATATCCAGTCTCATATAATAGAATATGCCATGAGAAACTATTAGACATTTACTTAAAACTGCTGTTGATATTTTAACTCCTGAATAAAAAACACCATCTGTTGGGACTTCCCTGGTGGTCCAGCGGTAAAGAATCCACCTTCTAACGCAGGGCACGCAGGTTCGATCCCTGGTTGGGGAACTAAGATCCTACATGCCACGGGGCAACTAAACCCGCATGCCTCAATGAGAGAGACTGCGTGCCTCAAAGAGAGAGCCCACACACCACAACTAGAGAGAGAAAACCCTCATGCTGCAACAAAGAGACCATGTGCCACAACTAAGACCCACCACAGCCAGAAAAAAAAAAAAAAAATACAAACTGTTACTAGAAATTGTCTAGCTAGCTATATTCAAGAGAAATCTATTGTCACTACAAACTCAAAACAGTTTCCAATATTATTTTTTTATTTATATTCTAACATCAGTGAATAATAATGACTCTCCCTCTGTCAATGAAGACAAACTTCAGTCTTTACTATTGAAAACGCTGAACATTGTTTAAGATTCTTGTTAATTTCAAGAGCGCAATTTATTTACTAAACTGATTGAAACACTAGCAAATATAGACACTTTATGGCTTGAGAATGTAAAATGAAGTTTTAAGTTCAGTTCTAATTTACTGAAAATAAAGATGATTGTACTATTTAAATTACTGGGTTGTTGTGAAGAGTGAGGTAATTGATGTATGTGAAGCATCTAGCGTTTGTCCTGACATATAGTAAGTACTTGGTATCTTAATATAGCTCTGCTGCCATGAAATTTTTCATTGAAAAGTGGATGTTAGTGTCTATTACAGTAACCCAAGTGAGGTATACCCCAGAGTACACTGAGCCTGGGTCAGTATAGCAGTACAGTATCAACTGTATCATGTTTCACCCTTAACCCTAATCTGTACAGGGACCACCTCATGGTGTCCTATAGCTGGAGAAACACCAGTGTATTCGGATATAAACAAAAGAATATGGAGATTATGGCTCCTAGAAGATGACTTTGCCTATATAAGAACATCAAGGTGTATTCTATACAATGTGTTACATATTTATATGAGGTGGGGAATGGGCATTTTAGGAAAAATATTTTTAATTAAACTTGTGGCTTATGACCTTTCAACCATGTCAGTTTCTCATTCTATACATTAATTTTGTTTTGCATTAAGGTAAATTTATATACAATGAAAGGCACAGGTCTTGAGTGTGCAATCTTATCTGCTTTGACAAATGCAAATGCACCTGGAATGAACATATAAATCAAGATTTAGAAATTCATTTCATCACCCCAGAAATTTACCTCTTGCTTCTTTCCAATCAATTATCCCCACTAGGAGGAAACCACCTCTTCTTCCACCTTTCTGCTATCATAGATTAATTATTTCTCCAGAGATTCATAAAAGTAAAATTATACATTATATATTATTTGTGCATGGCTTATTTTGTTCTACAAAATGTTTTGGAGATTATTCCTTGTACTTGTGTGTTCTCAGTAGTTTATTATTTTATTTCTGATTATTAATTTTCCATTATATAAATCTACACAAATCACTTTTTTGTTGAGATTTGGATTATTTCTAGTTTGAGGCTTTTATAAAGAGAGATGAAAAAACATCCTTGTATAAGAGTTTTCATAGCTGCAAATTGTTATTTCTCCTGGATTAACAGCTAGGAATAGAAATCCAGTGTCATAGGGTAGTTGCAGGTTTAACTTTATAAGAAACTGCCATACATATGATTTTTTAATTGGTTGTGCCATTTTATACCTCCACTACCAATATTTGGTCTTCTAATTTGGCCATTTGAGTGCATTTAAAGGCTTATAGAGCTGTGATTTCACTTTGCATTTCCCTGTTGACTACTGGCTGTTGAGAAGTTTTTCCTGTACTTATTAATCACTTCTATGCTCTTTTTAATAAATAAATAAACACCTTTTAAAGTCTTTTGCAAAATTCTATTGACTTATGATATTTTTTTGATTGCATGAGTTTATATTCTGGATATAAATTATTTGTTAGATACGTGCATTGCAAACATTTTCACCTAGTTTGTGGCTTATCTTTTCATTTACTTAACAGTACCTTTTAATAAGAAGGCATTTAACTTTGATGAATAGCAAAATTTTCTGGTTTTCGTTCATAGAAAATGCTTTTGAAGTCATCTTTGTGAAAACTATTAGTGCAAACATTTTCTTGTATGTTTTCTTTCAGAAGCTTTATAGCTTTAGTGTTTATATTTATGTCCATGACCCATTTCAATTTAATTCTAGTATGTTTTGTAGTATAGGAGTTGAAGGTCATATTTTTCTATATATTTATTTGACTTTCTCAGTTTACTCGATGAAGAGATTTTTTTCTTCTCCACTGAGAAAGATCAGTTTATTTTGTTGGCCAAATTCTCATTTATTCATTTGTCTATCCTAATGCAATACCATATGCTGTTGATTACTGTGATTTTATATTGACCTTGAAATCAGGTAGTATATGTCCTCAAATTTTGTTTTTCATTTTCAAGATTGTGTTTGCTATCACAGACCCCTTGTATTTCCATAATAAGGAAATCAACTTTTGAATCAACTTTTCAACTTCTACTAAAACAATAATGTCTTACAACTTTTGTTATTGCATTGAAACTAAAGAACAATCTGGGAAGAACTGATATTGTAACAATATTATACGTTCCAAAATATGATTATGGTATAGCTTCCTATTTATTTTATGTTTCCTTTATATTCTCTTTGCAATCTCTTGTAATTTTCAGCACAAAGCAAATTTTTACTCCAATTTGGTTAATTTTATTTCTAATTTTTTAATGTTTTTATGCAATTGTAAATGGTATTTAAATGTAATTTTTCACTGTTTTCACTGTCAGTATATTAAAACACTGTTATTTCTGTATAATGACCTTGTATACTACAAAGTTGCTAAATGCATGCACTGGTTTTAATAGATTTTTTTTTTTTTTTTTTTTTTTTTTATTTTTGGCTGCACTGGGTCTTCGTTGTTGCATGCAGGCTTTCTCTAGTTGTAGCGAGTGGGGGCTACTCTTCGTTGAGGTGCACGGGCTTCTCATTGCATTGTCTTCTCTTGTCGCGGAGCATGGGCTTTAGGCGTGGGGGCTTCAGTAGTTGCAGCATGCAGGCTCAGTAGTTGTGGCGCACAGGTTTAGTTGCTCCGCGGCATGTGGTATCTTCCCGGACCAGGGCTCAAACCCGTGTCCCCTGCATTGGCAGGCGGATTCTTAACCACTGCGCCACCAGGGAAGTCCTATATTTTTAATATTTATTTAAATATTCTAGATAATCAATTATGGGCCTGTTAAATAAATATATTTTTACTTCTTCACTTACAGCCTTATGTCTTGCATTGACTGACTGACTGTTTTTTCTGCACCCACCAGGACTTTGAGGACACAGCTGAATGGAAATGAAGAGTGGACATCTTGGTCTGGCCTCAATCTTAGGAGAAATAATTCAATATTTCACCATTACATACATGCTAGCTGAATGTATGATGATAGCTAAAAAGATTTATCAGTTTTAAAATCAGACTAAAGAAATCCCCTTCAATGTCTAGTTTGCTGGGAATTTTAACAATTAAGAATTAGGGTTTGTCATAAATTTTTCTGCATTTCTTGAAAAAATATCCTTTCTTCTGTAACAATAATACACATTTTCAAACTCAACCAACACTACCTTATTTGAATAAACCTCAGTTAAGATATATTATCTGTTTTATATAATATTAGATTCAACTGGCTAATACTGTTTTATGGGTTTTTATGTCTATGTTTATGAGTACTGTTCGATAGAAATTATCCATGAAAATATTTGGCCATACATTTTCTGAGAAGCGTTTTGGTTATAGACCCAATTCATTCAATAGATATAAGGCTATTCAAGAGAGACTAGAAATAAACCCACACACCTACAGCCAATTAATCTTTGACAAAGGAGACAAGACCATACAATGGAGAAAAGACAGCCTCTTCAGCAAGTGTTGTTGGGAAAGCTGGACAGCCACGTGTAAATCAATGGAGTTAGAACGTACCCTCACACCATACAAAAAAATAAACTCAAAATGGTTTAAGACTTAAATGTAAGCCATGACACCAAAAACTCCTAGAAAAGAACATAGGCAAAACATTCTCTGCCATAAATCATACCAATGTTTTCTTAGGTCAGTCTACTAAGGCAATAGAAATAAAAGCAAAAATAAACAAATGGGACCTAATCAAACTTATAAGCTTTTGCCCAGCAAAGGAAACCATAAACAAAGTGAAAAGACAACCTACAGACTGGGAGAAAATATGTGCAAATAATGCAACCAACAAGGGCTTAATTTCAAAAATATACAACTCATACAACTCAGTAACAAAAAAGCAAGCAACCCAATCAAAAAATAGGCAGAAGACCTCAACAGACATTTCTCTACAAAAGACGTACAAATGGCCAATAAGTGCATGAAAATATGCTCAATAATGCGAATTATTAGAGAAATGAAAATCAAAACTACAATGAGGTATCACCTCACACTGGTCAGAATGGCCACCATCAAAAAGTCTACAAACAATAAATGCTGGAGAGGGTGTGGAGAAAATAGAACCCTCCTACAATGTTGGTAGGAATGTAAATTATTACAGCTACTATGGAGAACAGTATGGAGGTTCTTTAAAAAAACTAAAAATAGAGTCACTACATGATCCAGCAATCCCATTCCTGGACATATGTCTGGAAGAGATGAAAACTCTAATTCGAAAAGATACATGTACTCCAATGTTCATAGCAGCACTATTCACAATAGCCAAGATATGGAAGCAATCTAAGTGTCCATTAACAGATGAAAGAATAAAGAAGATGTGGTACATTTATACAGTGGAATATTATATTCAGCCATAAATAAAATGAAATAATGCCATTTGCAGCAACATGGTTGGACCTAGACATTATCATACTAAGTGAAGTAAGTCAGACAGAGAAAGAAAAATATCATATGATATCACTTTTATGAGGAATCTAAAAAAATGATACAAATGAACTTATTTACAAAACAGAAACAGACTC
The DNA here is from genome assembly GCF_028021215.1 of Eschrichtius robustus. NCBI lineage: Eukaryota > Metazoa > Chordata > Mammalia > Artiodactyla > Eschrichtiidae > Eschrichtius > Eschrichtius robustus. Next base: position 62,303,556 of record NC_090840.1, on the reverse strand, counting down.
AGACATAGAAAACAAACTTGTAGTTACTGAAGGAGAAAGAGGGGGAAGGATAAGCTAGGAGTTTGGGATTAGAAGATACAAACTGCTATATGTAAAACAGATAAATAACAAGGTCCTACTGTATAGCACAGGGAACTACATTCAATATCTTATAATAAACTATAATGGAAAAGAACCTGATAAACAATATATATGTATACATGTGTAACTGAATCTCTTTGCTGTATACCAGAAACTAACGCAACACTGTAAATCAACTATAGTTCAATAAAATATATATATATATAGATATGGCTATTCAGATTTTCTATTTTCTTTTGCAAGTTTTGTAACTTTTGTTTTCAAGTAATTTGTCTATTTCATGTGAATCTTCAAGTTTATTAGTATACATTAGATAATAATGTACCCTTATCATTTTAATATTCATATAATCTGTATTAATATCCCTTTGTCATTGCTGATATTTGGTATTTGCTTTCTCTTGATTAGATTTGCTAGGGACTTAACAATTTTATTAATTTTTCAAAGAACTTGTATGTTTAATATTTTCTATTTCTAGTGTGTTTTTTTATTTCACTGATTTCTGTGCTTTTAAAAATATTTACTCTTTTAAAGAAATTCAGATAAAACAATATTTTAAAGTATTTTTAGTACTACTTACCATATATATAGCTTATGATACTTTTCAGCCCTTGTACATTTGAGCTTCCATTTAGTATCATTTTCCTTCTATCTAAGGGTTATTGCTTTAGGATTTCTTCTTGAGTAATTCTGCTGGTTTCTCAGTTTCTGGTAGTATGTTTTGTTTTTAATCTGTAAAAGCCCATTCATTTTAATTTTTAAATAATATTTCACTGGATATTGTATTCTCAATTGATTTGTTAGATTTTAGCACTTTACAGATATCATTTAATTTTCTTGTATTTTCTATTGTTTCTGATGAGAACTGAGCTTGTTTTCCTGTCACAGTTTGGTTCCCAGAGAGGCAGATGCCAAAAGGAAATAGACTTTTAAGAGATTCTTTGAAATACAATGGCTACAAAGGATAATGAGAGAGAGAGCAGATCACAGCTGAAGAGAGGCTACAGACCATAATGCAGGTTTGACATCTGTGAAAAGAGAGAAAGAAGAATTGGTTAAGAAGAATGTTCCCAGGAGATTTCTGAGAAAGTCTTCACCAGACTGATAAGGGGTCACTGAGCAAAGTTTCCCCATTACAGAAGCCTCAAAAAAGGCAGAAGGGAGGATCCTAAAGGAAGTATGGCCTTAGAGGAAATGGCATTGTGGATCTGAAAGTATAGTAGCTAAAAGCTACTATAGGCACCTACTCACTGCAGTCCGATCCCTTGAAGGGAGATGGGTGTGTTTGAGGGGTGGACAGACCCTAGGCCAATGTGTCTTTATTCTCTGGCTGAATTTAAATAAAAACCTGAACAACGTTCTCCTCTATCCTGTATATTTGGTCTTATAACAGCATAAGCCACTAGAATCCAGAGGTCACACTCTCCCCATTGTCAACATTTGGCTGTTCAGGGAAATTAATAAAATACATAATAGAGGAGTAAAGCGTAGTATGTACCACATAGCATATATTTCAGCAAGGCACAAAGTTACAAGAAATAAAAGGAGAAACAATGTACTTTTAATGAGTCACAATTTCCCAGAACTTAAATCAAGAGAAGTGGACAATGGAAGATTTTCCCCATGTCTGAGATAATTAGAGCCTCTAGATTTTGAAGTAAGAAATTAATCTTTAAAGACCCATAACTACACTCTCTCGGGGGGAGGGGGGGGAAACTAGCCTGTGGGTAGGAGCACAGCTGCATACTGAAGTTGTGAATGTTATATTACAAGGGCACAGTATTTTCCTAGGTAGTATAAATTATAAGTATTCATACTTAGTGAGATGATTAGCTGTCTTGATTTTTTAACACCTACAGTTTGCTGGCTTTCCACGTTTTCAATTCTTAGGCTTAGTTTTATTGTTATTCTATTTTAAATCAATGTCCTTCTTTGGTCATTACTATATTTTGCCATAGACTCTCTAAACGTTTTTCTCCAGTTCTACCTAATCTATCATGTTTGAGTCACTATCTTTACACTTGATTCAACATTTAGTTACACTATATTTATTGTTTTAAAGAACTACCTTGTCATTATTGGTATTCAAATACTGGTAAGTGTGCAGTAATATGTCTTTTTTTGCTAAATTATATAAGGCTGTCATAATCTGGAAAAAAATTATTGTAAATTATTTCCATAAAATTTTCATTGCTGATTGAAACATTCAATTTACATTTCTAAGAAAATAAAGGGCATTCTGAGTTATCAAGGAATTTGAACTTTATTGTGAAAATGAAAATATGCATTAGCTAATTTAAATTTCAAAAATTTGATATGTTCCACTACTTTAAAAATAATCAATTTTATATGCCTGATATAGCTTGATGTAAACATTTGCTATAACTGAGAGAACTGGAAGTCTTTTTCTGCTAAGTTTTTTTTTTTTTTTTCCAATTTTCCTGCCAAAAATTTAAAATTTCTAATGGTCCTATTCAAAACTATCATGGTTATAAATAAATAGCAGAAGAACTTCTGTCACTGGAGTCTTATATTCATGTCACACCTGTGACTTCCAGAAAGAAAAAGAACAAGGAAAATTTGTCAATCTGTCTCTTAACAATAATGTTTATGGAAATTCTAGATTTCAAAAAGATATATATTTTTAAACTTATTGAAAGTTTTTATTAGTTAAGGCAAGTGAGTTCTATCTCTCTAGTTATGTCTGTAAAAAGTTTTTCTCTGAAAAAAATACAGTTGGGAAATTATGAATTTAAGGACTTATCAGGTTTCTAAAATACCCTGTAAACTGCTAATGCCCAACTAAAAGGAAAGTGACATTTTTAAGAACGAATATATCCCATTTTATTCAGGACTCATTTAACAGCATGCGACAGAAATCTAACCTGAATTGGTTAGAGAAGAAAACAAACTAAAAATAGTTCATGTGTTTATAATAACAAGAAGGTCCAAGAGATTAAGTTGTTCTAAAATACACCTAGATCTAGAACTACTTTCCAATTTCTCAGTTCTCCCTGCCTTTACCGGTTTTCATTGTCAGATAAGATCATCGTGTGTGGGTGTTATGTGTGACAGCAGTTTGGCAACAGGCTATCTCAACACAGTGATCATTCATATACTCACTTGTGAAAATAGAAGAAAACCTTACTAAAGTGGAGTCAAGAGGCCAGAAGGGGGTGCTCTCGTGCAGGTACCACTCAACATCAATGCAGATCCCAACAGAAAGAGGCTGCATCTCTGGCAGGAAGTGACCCTCCTTTATACTACCTCCAGCAGGAACAAAAAAGATTTTCTCCTTGCCTCACAACAGCTCAGCCAAGGAGCAACTGTCATAACTCAGCCAATGAAAAGCCACCATACTTCAAACTTTCGGTTTCCTCCAATGGATGTTTTGTTTACAGAAGCCCTCCCAACTTCCCCGTCTTCTCTATAAAAGAGTTTTTCTCCTTTGCTTTACTGGACTCTGGTCTGCCATAGTTGCGTGTCCCAGATGGTACTTTGCTGCTCCTGAATAAACCAGTCTTGCTGGTTAAATAACTGGCTGTTTTACTGTTTTAGGTTAACACACTTAATAAAAATTTATTGAGTGTTAACCGTGTGCTAAGCATTATTCTGGTGATTGGGACTATAGGAGTGAACCACAGAAATAAAACATATGGCTTCATGGAGTTTAGGTAATTATGATAAGTGACAAACAATTGCTAAAGTTCCTACCCACCTATCTCATTGTGCTGCAGACACACTGACTGATGTCTGCTCTCCACATGTCTGGCCCCATCAAAATGTTTGACTTATACTTCAAATAATAACCTATTCAATTCAGCCTTCCCTGCTGACCCTGTTCAAAACTCTACCCAGTCCCACTATCATCATTTCCAATTCACTTTCCCTACTTTATTCAACATGGTGCTGTTGTAATCTTCCATGGTAGTGTTTATGGCTTTCCCACTTAGAATGTGAGTCCATAAGACTTTTTTGGTTCATTGCTGTTTCCCCAGTGTTTTGATTATGCCTGTCTCATGATAGGTGCTCACAAACATTTGGTGTATTATTAATAGACCAACCAGGTTGTCCAAAGAGCAGAATTGATGTCAGGTATTCTGAATCAGGAGTTTCAAAATTGTCAAAAGCTCTCTGTTTTACTGTCTATCCCTATCCCTATCTTTCTTTATCATCATGAAAAACTCTCTCCACATGCATCAAACTGCCCTCAAGCAGAGTCAAGACTAAATCATCCTTTAAATATTGGAATCCCACTGAAAAGACAAGTTTTATCTGCCCCAGCATTAATCTCTATTTCCTAAAAGTTCCCACAGATCCACTTTTGTGGTGGAGGAGAAGGGCAGTTTGGAAAAAAAAAAAGGCAGCTCAGATCCCAAACCAGATGAGAAAGTTAAAATAACAGAAGCCTAGTTGATTTTTATTATTTGCTTCTTTCCAGTAGAAAATATCTAAGCTTATTCTCTAAATAACAATGGCTATTGAATAGAATTATCACCCCCAAATACTGTGTACTACTTAACTAAAGCAGTTAAAATATTTAGATGAGGGACACTCACAAGGGCATCATTAAAGCTATTCTAAAGTCTTCTGTAATAGAGATGAGGATACTGTGAGAAGATCCTTGGATTGGAATTCACAGCAAGTTACTTCACATTTTGGGGACACAGATTTTTCAATTTTAGAATTGAGATTTGACCAAAGGAACAGTAAAGCCATTTTCTGCCCTATAATCATTTATTCTAAATTGGGTATTTGTGGAATTAAGAAGTTTGGTGTATTTTTGAACATGTAATTTTGTATAAGGAATGTTTTTAGTATATATGACAATATACACCTGTAAGTGGACACATATCATGTGTGAAGTAACGTCTATTTGTTTTCTACTAGGGGCCTCCACAAATAAAAGTAAGACTACCTTTGTCAGGTTCTTAACAAACTCAGGGAAGTTTACTTCTTTTGACATTGTTCTTTCTTTTTGTTTTTGGATTTAAAAAATATAAGAACATATTTTAAATGATTCGGACCTAGATACATAAGTTATGACCTTGTATCCATATATAAATTAGATGAGAGCTCTTATGTAACCAACACACTTTAATATAACATTTCTTCCTAGTTAAAATTAAACATTATTTTTATTAAAATGATGAATTAAAACTAAAAAACTCTAGATAGGATTATTTTACTATCTGATTGTAAGTGACAACACCTCACTGATGAGCAAAAAATGTACATAAATATTCACAATGTGCTGCTTCTTTACCAGGCTGTCTGTCAAGGGTCACTTATTGCCTTTATTAAAGATGTCTCCTAGGCAGTGCTCACCTGGACTGTTAAATGATTCAGTCAAAACAAAGACACATTATTTAGCAAAATGCATTGTCCTAATTACTTTGTTACTATTATCTCCATACCTCAGAAGTTTTCTGTGATACTGATCTTCATTTGCTACTCTTAGCTTTATTACTGCATTCTCCCTTGCACAACTTGGACTATTTTTCTGCTAACTCACTGCTGATACTCTACCTAGATGGCTCCCACTATGTCCCAACTCTTGAAACATAGACATCTTGTTGATTCTCTCATGTCATCCTTTAACATCCCATGCCCCATGCTGAATTTAGTTCAGCAGGCTCTTCAAATCAACTCTGTCTGTTCCATTGATTTCTAAAATTTTAACTTGGTAAACTCTTAATTTGGAACTCAGTGAAAAAATAAATTTTGTTATACAGATAAAATTTTCCCAATTCATTTGCCATGTTTTTTTCTATAGCATTACAGGCACTGCTAAGCATTTATTATGCAATGAATGAACAATTACATTTTATAAAAGCAAACAAACTAAGGGCATAAATCCCAAAGTTCACAGTTTCACACTTGTATAGATAAATTAGATGCTGATGTTTGACCTGTCTCCAGGGAAGCTTAAAAAAAATTGAAATGCTGTCAAACTCAAATGGTAGTTCGAGAACAACAATAACGACAAAAAAAAAAATGCAGACGTTTTATGTGAATATTTATATATATAATACAACATATATATTCACATATTATGAGGTATTATCCTCGCTTCAAATTTACCTGCTATTTCTGAAAGACAACTATGTTAAAATGTGATGAATTAGAATTAAAGATGCAAAAGCTACATGCTGATGTCTAAAAAGAAGCAACTGCTAAGAGATTAGTAGAAACAAATATAATTGTATAAACACAATCCCAAAGGAGCAGGTGCAGGAGAAATTTCACCTTCACCAAATAACTGGACATAATGTTTAACATATGAGACAAAAGAATGACTCTTTGACAGTATAACATAGTGGGTAAGAAGACAGCAGAGTTCAAATACTAGAACCAGCACTTCCTGGCTCTGTGACCTTGAGAACACCTTAGTATTTTCATGTGGAAGATGGGAATATTGCCTATTTCTTACTGGCATGATGGAGGTTCAATTAGATAATTAACATAATTGTTTACTCAGCTAACTACTTAAAATATAGTAAATATCAATAATTTAGGTATTGTTTGTAATGAACATTACATTTGCTATTTGAATGTTTCTCGAAATTAGGGATAATACTTTGAGGTTGCATTTATTTATGCTCCCTAGATTTCTTCCAAGCAAACTGTAATTGTATTTTCCTAATTGCACATATATATCAATCATTTCCTAATCCTACTCTGTCTTGCAATATAAAAACCTCTGTTAAGTAAGTAAATATGTTTTCCAATTCAATTTGTTAGCAATGAAGATAAGTTATAACTGCAACATATAACTATGCAGTCTTCTGATGTTAATTCTCAAAGTGAGCTGTGCTAAAGAATGGTTTGACTTAATTTAATTAATAATTAAAATGCTGACGTAGTAACTTGTTACCCAGTGGATTTTGAACATTTGGAACCAACTAAAACATGCACAAATAAAAATAGTAATAGTAGCAGCAGAGGTAAAACTAATATTAGTTAAAATTATAATAAGTAAAATTAATAAAGTAATCTATATTTAGTGTTTTACAGCTTACAAAACTTTTGATAAATTCTTTAATAAAATATTGTTCTTCCATGTACTTTACCAAACTAAGTTGTAATAACAATAATAGTATTAATAAATACAAAATAAACATTTTGGTATGTCAATTACTATTATTCTAAGTGTTTGATTTACAGATAGTATACAGAACTGCCTACAAATTGGATCAAAGCTATTATTTGCTATTTCAGGCATCCTTTTTGTTATTGGAGAATATAAAAGAAAATACCGCTTTGTTAATAGCATACAATTTCATTAAGAAATCTATAAGGTAAAATTATTTCATATAAAATGCTTTCTATTTCCAGAGTTTGGTTGTAATATAGTGGAGAGTAAATGGCCAGTTATTATCACAAACTATTTGGAAATTTGTGACTGCCCCATCTCAGAGAATAAATGCAGGAAAAAATGCTCTTTTCAGGCAAAATACTGAAACAATAGCTAATTAAAAATTCATTCGTGAAATATATAAACATTATCCATGGTCTCTTATAAGACATTCAAAACACTATTTTAAAACACTGCTTTCCTAATTTCGCAGGCAGAAATCTCAAACTGTTTAAAAATAATCTAACCCTATTAATGGGTTCATCTTGTTTCCCACCCAACCCCCAGATAAGAATGCTTGTAGGTAATTATACACTGTGCCTGTGAACTGGATAGCAAATTTAAAAGTTTTACAGTTTCTTAATATGATGGAAAATTGAGAAAATACTTGGCCAATTCTTTCCCTCTAGAAGGTAATAACATAAATAGAGTTGGCAAAAATTGCTTCCTTTCAATGTTCTGATATCTGCAAGCTTACATCATACTCCCTGTAAAACATTATAATGCACAATCTTTGCTTCAAAACATAAAGGTAGAGAAAAACTTATTCTAATATTACAAAAATGTAATATGAACAATGTAAAAATCTCATGCAATTCCCAAAATCCCATTTTTAGATATTTGTTTTATATTTTACATTCCACTTCATTTTATTCAAAATGAATTCTGTTGTAATTTGTGTTAGTTTTCTCATTCTTCCTGTTTGAAATCTTATTTAGCTGAAAGCCAGCACAGAAAAAAACTCACTATGAAAAAATTATGTATAATTTGAAAAGGATCATCGTATTTATATTCATGAATTTTTATTCAGAAAGCTGTCAAAGTGAAACTATTTAAGAAAATAGAAGACAATGTATTTTTTCTATTAGGGAACTTAATCCACCTGAATGTAAGTGAAGGAATCTGGGGTAGCCATATTTCTATTAAGTGATGTTTATATACATAGTATAAGTAACATTACCTGAAGTATTATTTAAATGTATTCCATTAATTCAGCAGTTTTTTCATAGATTGGGAAGTGGAGACCTTTCAGCTGCAGTCAACCCCATCTCTGTGTGAATTTAATTTTTCCTGGGTTCATATACAGTTGATTTTTGAAATAAATTTAATAATAATCTCTACTATTCCATACTGTTTTACACCTAGCCTGAGTCATATATTAGCTATACACCTGGCCCTTACATAACTAAACCAAATCTATTTAAAATAAATTTTACCAACACTTAATATAGGTAAACTTAATCAGTTTTCACAGTGGTAGATAGGCTGTATCTCCATAAACATCGGCGTCTTCAGCCCACATCTATGCTGAATCTCTTCCTATTACTTATAAGGATAAAATGTATTCCTCTCCATGGCAGACCTTCTTTCCATGCTATCATCCTGTCCGTGTCTCCTGTTCTCTCTTCTCCAGGGATCCTCTCTCCATGACGGTCCTTTCTTCTTACATATTCAGCCTTCTCTCTCCACTGACTCCTTGTTTTCAGAATGTAAACATAATTATATTTCCATCATCTTTTATATGTAAAACTCCTTGAACTCTAGATGTACCTTTACTTCTACTTTTTCCTCTCCTTTTTAATAGCTAGTCTTTAAATAATATTTCCTAATTTCTTTAAAAAGAAAGCATGTGCATTGTTTAAAAAAAAAAAACCTCAGAAAAGCTCAAAGAAGAAAACTATGAATAATTATAGAACCACCAAAAATAGGAATTCTCAACATTCACATATAAAAATCATATATTCCTGCCTATGTACATAAGTAAATAAATATTTTAACAGAAACAGGACCAAACCACACATGCTGTTTGAAACAGTTAATATATAAGATTAAATATTATTTGGCAAGAACAGAAAATTTCTACTGTATGCACTGCAGTCTGGGTCTGTCAGCAGCATGTCAATGAGACTATTCTTGCAATGTCACCACTGCTTTTCTAATTTCCTAGGAGAAGGGGCACTTTTAAGAATTTCTATCAATGGCTAGTTTTTATCACTCATTTCCTGATCTTTCTCTTTGCTATTGTATCACCTCTGTCTTCTGGATTCTGTATACCTCCCTGGCCATTCTGTGCCCTTCCTGCATACCTAAATAATCTCATCCACATCCATGATTACCATTTTAAGATGATTCTCCCAGAATGATTCTCTGATCCAGCCTTCTTTGACCAATGGTGTGTGTGTGTGCGCACCTGTAACTAAATATGTATCTAAACATCTAAAAGACCAAGCAACTGACATTCAATCTAACAAAAACCATATTTATCATTTTACTCATAAAACATGTTTTCTTGGGAGTGTCAGGCCATACCTCTGTTTATCATTTCCAACTCAGTTCATCCTCTCACTAGGTGGTATTTGCATTAGATTCTATTTCATAAAAATACATCTATTTTTAAAATTTATTTATTTTTGGCTGTGTTGGGTCTTCGTTGCTGTGCACGGGCTTTCTCTAGTTGCGGCGAGCAGGGGCTACTCTTCGTTGCAGTGCAGGGGCTTCTTGTTGCATTGCGGTGGCTTCTCTTGTTGCGGAGCACGGGCTCTAGGTGCGCGGGCTTCAGTAGTTGTGGCACTCGGGGCTCAGTAGTTGTGGCTCCCGGGCTCTAGCGTGCAGGCTCGGTAGTTGTGGCACACGGGCTTAGTTGCTCTGCGGCATGTGGGATCTTCCCAGACCAGGGCTCGAACCCGTGTCCCCTGCATTGGCAGGTGGATTCTTAACCACTGCACCACCAGAGAAGCCCCCCAAAACACATCTATTTATTCCCTCTTCTCACTACTTTCTTTAGTACAGGTCAGCAACTTTTCGCACAGGTCATTGCAAAATCCATCCCGGTGGTCTATTTACCACTTGTCTTTTCACATCCACATCCAGTAGAGGTACTACCACTATTTCCTAAGAAGAAACTAAATTATATCATTAGCCTGCTTAAAATCTTTTAAGGCTATCAATTAACCATCCTTTGCATACCTGCAGCAACCTTATGTCTTCATTTCTTTCCTGCCCCATCTCAGCCCACTTTGTTTGCTTGTTTGTCAGACCTATCTTCTAGCTGCCCTTGATTCTATTCTGCTACCTCAAGAAACTTGACATATGCTGCACCTTCTACCTCAAATACCCTTCCCTTCTTGTTCACTAGTGATTTCTAAATGCTCAAGCTTCATCTGAAATCTTCTCAGGCCTTCACAATAAAGTAAGTTTATTTTTTACTTTCCAACTTCTTTAGTATATTATGTGCATATCATTTTATGCATATCTTTGATGTACATCAGCTATACCTATTTATATACATCACAATATATTTAGATTGATTTCACTTATACCCTCTAACTCCATAATTTGCATCTCTGTCGAGTTCTACTTGACACCAAATATTTTGTTATTTCCATTTGTGTATCCATGGTGCCTGGCATGTAATAAAATTACTAATGGTGACAAATATTCACTGACTGGTAATTCTTTGTATGTATAACAAATATATTCTTACATCGTATTTGAGAGTTCTTAAGAAGACCTATGATTTAGAAGTCCCACCCACTACAAAGAATTTAACTTTCCCAAGTTTAAATGGCTAGAAAGTGGCAAACATGGGATTTGAACCCTAGCATTATGGTTCTACAGCCTCTTTAACACTCAATATATATTTGTGTAATAGACAAATGAGCAAATGAGTGAATGAATGAATGAATAAGAACATAAGTTTTTCACAAATGCTTCAGGTTTTCTTTTTCTTTTTAGTCTCAATCAAGGTTTTTCAGTGAGTCCAAATTTGTTCTCTGCTATATAATTCCCTATGTCTTTAATAAATATAGTTTTATAATAATTAAATCAGAAATATATACCTGAAGTCAGAGTCCTTTTGCTCAACTATCAACTGAGAGCACAAAAGAGAATTCTGTGAGAGTAGAAAGGCAACCAGGGCCTTATGTAGCATAAGACTTATCTCTGTCTTGCCAGCCCATTCTGCATTTCAAACAATCATATAGGCGGGCTCCATGATATGGCTACACAGCGAAAGAATTTGTTCCTAGTATTTCCAGCCCAAATTATTCAGTTTTGATGCAAATATCTAATATCAAATTCAAAAACTTAAAAAATTGGACAAGGGCTTCCCTGGTTGCGCAGTGGTTAAGAATCCACCTGCCAATGCAGGGACACGGGTTCAAGCGCTGGTCCGGGAAGATCCCACATGCCACGGAGCAACTAAGCCCATGCACCACAGCTACTGAGCCTGCGTGTCTGGAGCCTGCGAGCCACAACTACTGAAGCCCACGCGCCTAGAGCCTGTGCTCCGCAACAAGAGAAGCCACCGCAGTGAGAAGCCCGCGCACCCCAGTGAAGGGTAGCCCCTGCTCGCTACAACTAGAGAAAGCCCGCGCACAGCAACGAAGATCCAATGCAGCCAAAAATAAATAAATAAAATAAATTCTTTTTAAAAATTGGACAAAACAGAGCAGCAAGAAAAATATAATGCACAATAGTCTGGAGGTAATGATCATTTGAGCCATCTCACATAAATGCATTCTTTTCCCGGACAAAGCACAGTACGTTTTCTCCAGTGCTGGAGCAATCCCAGAGTGACTAACCACATTTTCACACTGAAGATGGGATATGGGAAACACAGGACAATTTTCATAACTGAAATTTATTGATCTTTTCCAAAATGTAGTCCCCGTGATTTCAGAAATATCATAAACAATGTAATATAGTATTGCAATGATAATGTTGTGTTGATGTAAACAATTTTTAGAAAAACTGGAAACTACCATCTCTCTTCAGGTGAAATGCGTTATGCCATCATGATGTCTATGTCTGCCACCTGCAGCTGAAAGAAATGTTTCCTCTAAAAGAAAAGTCTGTTATGCCCTAAGGTAGGTAATTTCCTCTCAGAAAAAAGAAAGGTACAGAGAGAAGAATATGAAAAATAACAGTTCAGACTTTAAGCAGCAATGGCTTGAATAAGAATGTCATTAGTGAATCATCCTAACACGAAGGGGAAAGAAATCATCCTGCAAGACAGATGATAACACAAGCATTAGAACTGGGAACATAGTCCCGCAAAACTGGTAATTATCAATGCCAACTATACTATTTAGGAAATCAGAATATTATACAGACATTAAAGGAAAAATGCTAAATTAGCTGGAAAAAAGCTGTGCCTATATGACCCATTAGCACATTTATTTTAGTAAGCACCTACATGTTCAGTCACCAACATGCAATCATGAAAGAAATTTGGCCATGTGGAAGGCTGTGTAGGCAATAAAGAAAAATAAAACAACCAGAAAAATTTATTTAGTATATCATTAAAACAGAGGAAAATAACCTAATGATTTGGATTGTCAATTCACATTTTCACTAAAAATACATACAATGGTCTAAGTTAGAACCAAGAATCAAACAGCCTATGCACATTGTTGATATTACCAAAAATTAAATAGCAGATAAGATTTATATAAGAAATTTAGATACTTATGAAAATATGAGACTTGTTTTTCTTAGAATTCTACTTATAGCGCTTGTAACAGAAATGCAGTCCTGTGTCAGGCAAGATTAATTCAGTACAGTTAGGTGAAATTTAACATAAATATCTCCCTCAGTTCCTAATACCCCTCTTTTAACTATACTGAAACTCTGTATATAAACATGGACTTCTCTTTGACTATCAAATCTACACCCACACAGTTAACCTAGTTTTAGCTTCCTTCATGATATCTCAAAATAATAATTATTATTTTCTTAATAGTTATTATTTCTCAATCAAGATTTCTTTTAATTAATTAATCCTGTCTCTTGCAGGTAATAAAAATATGATTTTATTAAGGTAATTTATAATAAAAACTGAATGACTGAGGGATTATTTCCCTAAGTGACTTTTTGAGGTAGAATTTCACTTGGAGATAGAAATTCTAAAAAGTACATTTAAGTAGAAGTGTATGAATATTTAATTAGTAAAATGCATGGGGCAGTGATTTTGAATCATAGTGTCATTTAAATTTCCTTTCCATAATGCTAGTTTGTTTTTTCCTCAGTCCATTATTATGCCATAATTACCAGAATCAACAATTTTATGAATACATACACAAAACAAAATCTCAAAATAAAAGATGAATTCCAAGTTACAAAATTAGATATCCAAAAGGACCAAGAAGATATGGTTAAAAAAAAAAAGAGGGAAGCAGATTTGAGAACACATGTCCCATCTAAGTAGTGGAAATTATTGCCAAATGGAAACATGGATCTTGTGTTGAAAATGTTCCAATTTTTCAAGAGAAGCTGATATTTAGACTCTTACGAGAAATATGCTAATGTTAAACATTGGCAACTAAGTCATTAAAAAAAAAAAATTCAGTGGGAGACAAAAAGAAAACTTTCAGTGATCCCAAATGCTAGGATGGCCACTGTATAGGAGTAGAAAATGTATAGATTGGTATAGTCTGCTGCTCACTTTTTTGTACATTGTTCAAATCTCTCCAGGTCTCTCTAGGTTTTCTTGGTGGTAAAATGAAAGGATGGTGCTAAACCAAAATGTTCCCTTCCAGACCTCTGATTCTTTGCAATTTATTTTATAAGTGCCTTTCATGTGATGTTTGTTTGATCATAGGTATGTAGATATTAGATCTGCCACTGGATTAGAAAAATATTGTGTAATTATCTATTCATTATCTTATTTGCTAATATGGACTGTTCTAAGCACTGAGGATATGGCTGGGAACAAACCATATGAACATCCTCCATGGATTTTATATCCCAGTGCGTGGAAACAAATAATAAACGAAAAGACAAGTATGATATGTAGGGAGGGTGTCAGATGACGATAAGTACAACTAAGTAAAAATCAGGATGAAAGGAGAATGGAGAGTGCTGAGGGAAGTGGTTGACATTTTAAATTTTATGGACAGAGGAAGCTGCAGTAAGAATATGACATTCAAATAAAGACCTAAGAGAGATGAGGTCACAAACCATGCACGTATCTGGAGGAAGGTTGTTCCAGAAACACAAAATTAAAAATACTAAAACTCTGAAACAGGAAGCTGATGGAGGAGTTGTGATATGGCAACATGGACAGGATATCTGAAGTATTTTGTGGGAGAGGGAAAGTAAAAGGAGGTATAGTGGGGAAGGAGGTACAAGTTTTGGGGGGCACAATAAAGATTTTAGCTTTTATTCTGAGTGAAACATAAAGCATTGGAGAGATTTGAGAGGTGAAATAGTTCTTCTTATTTGTAGTTTTAAATACTGGGAAAAGAGAATTGAACTTTTTTCACAAAATTATAGAACTGCCTCATTCTCCCTTCACTTGTATCAGTTTTTACTTTCTATATTCTTAAGAATGTTAATATACTAAGTGACACTTAGACATATGGCATGTCCTTCTTTATGCCTGGTATTATTTCTTGTTTTGCAGCCTGCAGCTTTCCTATGATTATTATTTGCATGGTACATCTCTTAAGGTACATTTAGCATCCCTTTTAGACATATGGTTCAGTCTTGATTTTTTATTGTTATACAATTTTGAAATTGAATCTATCCTCATTTAATGCAGTTAGCAAGAGTATGGTTTTTACGTCTACTATCTTGCTATTAGTGTTTGATTTGCCCTTTCTGTTTTCTATTCAGTTGTTCTTTTTTCCATTTTCTTTCAGATTAAATGCATATATGTTAATTTTATCTTGATATATCTTCCTTCAGATTTTCAGCTCTGTCTCTTTGTGTATTTCTAGTGTTTGCTCTAGAGATAAAAATATTACTCTTTATCACTATTTACCTTGAATTAGTATTATAGAATTTTATATATGATAACAATTTGAATATAAATATACATATATACATATATATAAAACAACGTTATTCCAATAACTTCCTTACCATCTTTTGGAAATATTTTTATACATATCTTATATACCCCAAGTTACATCATTTCACCTTTAGCAACTGACTTTTTTTTTTTTTAATATATATACTTATTTATTTTTTATTTTTGGTTGCGTTGGGTCTTCATTTCTGTGCGAGGGCTTTCTCTAGTTGTGGCAAGCGGGAGCCACTCTTCATCGCTGTGCACGGGCCTCTCACTATCTCGGCCTCTCTTGTTGCGGAGCACAGGCTCCAGACGCGCAGGCTCAGTAGTTGTGGCTCACGGGCCTAGTTGCTCCACGGCATGTGGGATCTTCCCAGACCAGGGCTCGAACCCGTGTCCCCTGCATTGGCAGGCAGATTCTCAACCACTGCGCCACCAGGGAAGCCCCAGCAACTGACTTTTAAAGAATTTAAGAAAAAAAGAAACAGAAAATAATGTTTTATGTTTACTCATTTCTTGTGTTTCCTCTTCTTATCTGGAGATCTAAAATTTCATGTCTTACTCCTTTTCATTCTAGAGATATTTCTTTGGTATTTCTTCGAGTGCAGGCCTGCTGGAGGAAAATTCTCTTGCTTTCTTTAATCTGAAATATTTTATTACACTTTCACTCTTGAAAGACATTTTCACTAGACAGAATTCTAATTTGAAAATGTCTTTTTAAAAAAGTTTGCCTCTTCAATGATTGTATTTCACTATATTCTTGTCTCTTGTTTCTACTAAGTCAGCTGTCATTCCTGCTGGTTTTTCCTTGTATGTAATCAAAGCTTTTTTTTTTTTTTCCTTTGGTTGCTTTTAAGATTTTGTTAATGTTTGGTATTCAGTATTTGGAATCTGAAGGGTGTTACATTCATACTTTTGTTCCTCTTCTCTTTGGCTTTCTCTTCTAGAATTTTTTCTTCCCTCAATCTCCAGATGTTCTGTCATTCCTAACCTTCTTATCTAACTTTCCCCTAATATGACTGAAGCTTTCTGTTTGTGTTCCAATTCCCCTTCACTATGGGAATGGGGCCTGACATCAGGAAAGAAGCCTTAGGAATGTGGGCCTCACTCAGTGATGCCCTATTTCAAGGGTCAAATCTCCTGCATTTCCCTGCTGATGATAGTTATTTTGTTTTGTTATTGTTTGGCAGTTTTCTTCATTTTGGTTCTAAGATTATAATTGTTTCCTTTGTGAGAATTAGTTTGAGATAAGCTATTTTGTCAGTACTGGAATCAGAACTCATTTTCTAGATATATTGTGAAGAAGGCTATGGGTCCAGTGGTTATAAATCTCAAAGAGTAGTGTTCATGTGCATGTAATAATTAAAATGTTTCTTTTTTATCACTTTCTGTTTCTAGTGTTCTGGCACTCTTGGTTGTTGCTAAAAATCAGTGGTGATTCTATGCTGTAATTTCCTTAGAAGATCCAGGGTGAACTTCATAGCACATGAAATAAAGGAAGGTTCTCTTAGAATCATGCTTCAGACTTCATTCTTTAGTAAACAACTCCTCATCAGTAAGTATGGAATGGTATTTCCCTGATGGAAAGTCATGAGTTTAAAGGGAATTAGGGACTCATCAAGGAAAAAGGTCTTGACCACAAGGTGGCAATAGCACACAAAGAGCTTCACTTGTGTGGTGTTTTGACAGCTTTGCATGTGGGAAATCCCTACACAGCATGAAACCCTCCAGAGGAAACAGCCCATCAGAGTGTGCTATTACCCAGAAAGGAAAGAGAGCAAAGGGACTCCCAGGAGAGAGGGGGAATCAGAGAAGAGACTTTAGTATCTAGATGATGTCACCTGGCAGAACTATGAGGAGTCTCTGCGTCAAAGAGCTCCAAAGGGCAGCGTAGGCGTGGGGTCAGTTATAACAAAACAGTCTATTTTAGTTAGGGCTAGCAGATGTTGGGTACATTTTTGGGAGGTATGCAAAGCCAACAGTCTCTAAACTGCTAAAAAAAATCAACATATTGTGACTATATTTAACGTAATTGAATGTGCAAATATTTGAGTTTGGCCGAGCTAACTGGCACAAGTCTACTCTGAAGAAGTAACTAACGTAAGGCCAACATCCAGGGGTCATCTGTAAACCATTTATATAACGTGGATAAATAAAAGTAGACATCCTAGTAATATTATTCCATAGTACTGAACAAAGGGAAGCTTATGATCACTTAACTTTTGCAATTTGGCCTATGGTAAGGCTCCCTACTTTCCCAGCCTGTCTCCACCCCTTGTTCTTCCTACCCCTGTGCAACATCCTCAGCAAGCCATTCAGTCCAGCAACTGACCGCACCCTGTCCTCAAAAAATTTTTCCTCTCAACACAGTAACCCATTCTTCATCTTAATACATCAAGAAACACTTCAGGATTGGTTGAATTACAGAAAAACATTTATTGAACTATAGCTCACATGGAGCATGGAAATCACAAGAGTTTTACTTTCTGACAGTGTATACACTCACACAAGTTGAGTGAATACTTCCCGAAGTCATTTGCTTTTATTGCCAAAGTAAATTTTGTATATTGTGTTTTATTTTATGATTAGGCATTTTCATCTAGACTGAATGTGGTGTACCCCCAGATTTGTATGTTGTTGAAACCTAATCCCCAATGTGAGGGTATATGGAGGTGGGACTTTTGAGAGGTGATCAGGTCATGAGGGCAGAGACATCATGAATGGGACAGAGTGTCATTATAAAAGAGACCCCAGAAAGAGCTCTCACCCCTTCCACCATGTGAGGACACAGAGCAAAGACAACTGACTATGAACCAGGAAAAGTAGGTCCTCACCAGACACCAAAACCTGTCAGAACCTTGATCTTGGATTTCCTAGCCTCCATAACCATGAGAAATACAATTCTGTTGTTTGTAAGCCACCCAGTCTATGGTATTTTTTTGTAGCAGCCCAAATAGACTAAAACACATTTTAATAAAATATTACATAAACAAACAGAATTTGGTGTGCAAAAACTTGCCATTTTTAAAGGAAAACTAAATTGAGTGCTCTTTAAAAAACATGATACATTTATATCACTAAAAAAGAGTGCCATCAAATTAGGTAAAAAATTGATCTCAATTAATCTGAGAAAAATGTATATACTTACAAAAATTCTCCATAGATTTTTTTAGAAATGTCTTTACATATTTTCCCCATTTTAAAGGAACTGAAATAAAAAAAATGATAGGCAAAAAATTATAGGTGTGGTTTATTCTAGAAAGATGACACATCTACAGATTAAAAGGGAACTAGTTGACTAGTGAGTAACAGATTCATGAATATGATTTCATGTTTGAAGTTGAAATAAAATGTAATTTAATGTGTCTATTGTTTTTTGATTTATTTATTTAACACAATTTTTGCATCAATGACCTATTACAGGTTTTGATCATATTAACTAAGATAATTTGTTTTATGCTGAAAAAAATATTTCTTGTTCTGCTATGGTTTGGTTGCATTATTAAAGAAATTTTACTTTCTATCAACGTTTGCTAGCTTTCCTGTCTCAAAAGAATGCAGCTAATATTTAAGAATCGGTTTCTATTACATCGATTTGATTCTAAGTCTCCATTTGAAAAGAGCAGTGTGGGGATAGTGGAGAGTCAGTGGGAACGGTCAGCTCATTGCATCACAGCAGGTTCTGTTACTTTTGCCCATGGTAGGGATTGCCAAATTGCCATGAGACTCAACTTTTCTTCCTTTTCTTTCTGCCAAAGTAACTTTAATTTTGTTTGTGTAATTATTTTGGCCCCCACCCAAAAAAATTAAATAATTAAGTTGGTTTTAAGCAGAATACAAAATTATAGAATTCATAATTCAATATACCTAAATTGGACAACTATAAGATTTTTTTCTTACAATTGAATAAGCAATTTTATTAGAGAAATCATAAACAGAAACTAAAAGGACATTTATATTAGGACCAGTGGCTTATATTAACTGAGTTTATATATAGTGACTTGTTTAAATAGTTTATTTGGTTAGCATAAAAATTAGTACAAACTACTAATTTATTTTTAGAGGTACAACCTTTAGTTTAATGGTAATTTTAGAGTCTCTTTCTATAGTTACACTCTTACTTGTGTACATGTTTTTGATGACATACTGCTGTAAAAAGAACCAGTGGCTTGTTGTATCTGGCAATTAGCTGTCAGATCTCTGAGCTGAAATAAGAGGAGGGCTTAAAAAAATATTTAAGGAAGAGATGTTTTTTTGTGAGGTGGGGATAATTTTAGTGCAAGCTTCATCTTCTTTTAGCTAAAGTGGAGCAGGTGAGGACAATTTTAGAAATCTGTCTTGAGAACATCAGAGTGGCCAAGAAAACCAAGATTTCAGAGGCTAAGTCTGAGAGAGGATGTTAAGACTTTATTCAAGTCTTTAGGGCTTTTGATGATTTTTGGCACAGGGCAAGAAGACAAGAATCAAGAAAAATAATTTTGGCTAAACATAGAAAATTCTACATTGCTTTAGGTAAACTCATGGGCTAAACAAGAAAACAAATGGAATTTGAACTCCCAAGGCTATCAAGGAGAGAAGAGGTTAGGTTATAAAGGACTTAGGCTAAATAATATAGTGGAACAGGGATTTTAGAAATGTTGGGAACCTGTTGTCTGCAGTAGCCAGGGAGACTCTGAAGTCCTCTGAATTACTCTTACTGTCCTCAGAAAATTTGGAACTGGTTTTAGCATATCCAGCGTAAGGGATTTAACTCCACCAGAAAAAAAAATCATGTCCTAGGTAGTGTACCTTGACAAAATTGTTACTTGCCTTTGGCAAACTTATGTCCTTTTAACCTAAAAGTGTGAGTAGATAGATGGGAACAATCTTAGATGTCCTTTCTCTTTCAGAAACAACACAAGGTCATCCACATATTGGGTAAAAGTAGAATCAAGGAAATGTTATGGTTCTTCAGGGCTTGGTTAAGGACATGCATAGTAGGATATTGCCTTAGTAACCCCTGGGATAATAATGGCCTGGGTATATATGTATATATATATTTTTTATTTTCCCAGGAGAAAGCAAACAAGTATAAACTGTTTTGATCTAAAGAGACTCTAAAGAAAATACGTAGCCTGTGGAGGCTTCTAATATAAACATGTATTTGGGTTTGATACCTTGGAGAATCTGGGAAATTGGAAGTGGTTACTCTACATATGGCTCTTGAAACTCTGAACTGTGTCCTGACGGGAAGGATAAGAGTGTTACAAGGAACGGTACAAGGTATGATGAGTCCTATATTAGGTTTCTTGTCCTGTAGCTTACAGTTTTAGAGAATATTATGTAACTTTAAGTTAGATAGGTTCAACCCTAATAATTCTGCCTATATAAGTAGAAATTGTTTTCCACCAGAAATCTGACACATTCATGATCTTTCATTTGGGCTTGATTTAGACCAGTTTGGGTAATTTATAGCTTAAGGGTCTAATTCAGCAGGTTGCCTTTTTTGGTTAATAGTTTGGTTGGAACACAGCCATATTCATTCACACATTGTTTGTGGCTGCTTCCACACTACCAAGGCAGAATTAAGTAGTATTTACAGAGACCTTACGGCCCACAAAACTGAAATGTTTTACTATGTGACCCTTGGCAGAAAAAGTCTGCTGATCCCTACCAAGAATAATAGGAGGAAAACTTTATTAACGCAAGTTAATTACTAACTTTTTAAAGTACTGTGGAGTTTTAAATGCTTTTGTACTCAAGCATTTTCAAGTTAAAAATATTAAAAAGCAAAAAGTAAAAAAGAAAGAAAGAAAGAAAGAAAGAAAGAAAGAAAGAAAGAAAGAAAGAAAGAAAGAAAGAAAGAAAGAAAGAAAAAGAAAGAAAGAAAGAAAGAAAGAAAAAACCCAATAAGTTATTCTGGCTTTTATAATTAATCACCAGGGAGTTTCTAGCTGAATTTCCCAGAAAGAAAGGAGGATTTGAAAGATGATAGCCCTTCTTAGAGAATTGAATTTAAGAGTTTATCCTTTATCAGAAATACAAACTGAATTTATTCTCCTTACAGTAAGACTGAATAGAGAATATTATTAAATGTGACAACAGTTCTAACAATATCTGGATGCATTGTTTTGGTGGCCACAAAGTACTATGTACTACTTTTAATACTTTTCCAAAATATTTAATAAACCTCAGAGTGTAAAGAGATTAACATTATTATAGGAAGCGCTTATTATCCAGTGACTTACTGCAAATATAGTTTTGTTCTCTACTGATTTATGCTATTACTTAAAATTACATATATTTTTAATGTGAAGATTTATTAGGCCCTGTTAGTCAAATAGCAACCATTGTACACTTGTAATTTAAAATTTATCACCCTAAAAAAAAGACTTAATTTTCCCTTCATTAAAATAAATGACAGCCAAACTAAAAAAAAAAAAAAAAAAAAGACTTGTCAGTCTATAAACTGAGGAAATTTTATGTGCCAGGTACTATGATAATACTATACATGTGAAATATCATATTTAATTATTAAGCATACAATCTAGTTGATGTTGTTTTTCTCTTTTACACATGAATAAATTGAGACCTAAGGAGATTATATAATGTATACAGAGTTAAATAGCAGATCACTGGTAGGTCTCAGATTCAACCCCAAGCAGCTCAACTCCAAAGTCACTTAACACTCAGTTCTACTGTCTTCCAAGCAAAATGAGAATGAGATCTTATTTAGGCAAGGACATATTAAAATGTTTAAAAAAAATTCCAAGGGTGCCAATGAACAAGTGTGAAAGAAAGAGGATGATTTTATTTGAAAAATGGGAAGGATAAAAAAGCAAAACAGAAAGTAACTAATTTATGCATTTGTAACATAACTAGCAATTTACCCTGAGATCCTCTACTCTCTTAATATTGGATCACTGAGAGACTATGGATAGAATCTTACTGTTTTAGGAATCACCAGCTGAAACATAATCCTACCCATCAAGCCTTATGCCAAATAAATAATTCTAGACCAGTGACAGTCACGGCAGTGGAACGTGTTTGAGAGTAATTCTTTCCATCCCATGTTTTTGTTTTCTAACAAAAGGATGCACCAATATTGAAAATCATTCCATCTCTAGGTTGTGTATGTGTGTGTGTGTGTGTGTGTGTGTGTGTAGGACACAGGGAATGAAGGAAAGGACGACAGGAGATTTTCTATTTTCACTCAAGCATCCTAGAATAGGTGTCAGGAGTACACACTTGATTACCCGAACAGAGGTTAAATATAAATGCAGATCAAAATCTGATCATAACGCCTGTTTCCATTTCAAAGATGTAGTTAGAATTTAGGGACATCTTATACCCAAACAACCACGGTTATTTTTTTTTTTACAAAGCATATACAAATTTTCCAATAACTATATCATATTTATGAAAAAATGATTAATTTAGTTTCAATGGTCTTCTAGTTAATTAGCAGGATAAGTGGTGAATGACCACTTGTAAAAATCACCTTTTTTTCTAAAATACAAACCTGAAGTTTAGTAAAAGTCTGGAGAACAGAATAAAATCAATTCTCTTCTTTCTTATTCCTTGGCTCCAGTCTGTCTCCCTGATTCTCAACAAAGAAAAAATGGTATCTAACCACAAATGACACATTGATACTAAAAGGCATGCATTTATGCCTGATACAGGCACTTATTGTTTGTGCACCACTCTATCCTACAGAAAAACCTGGACCCCTTCATAATTGCAATCCTAGCCAGAACATTTTTGGATTATTGAATTTGTGTCTAAATAGCTTATTATTAGAGGGATATGGATTAGAGTTGTGTGCCAAAGCTTACCGGATGGAAATACTGAGGTGACCAGAGTCAGGTCTAATGTAAAAGGAAAGGGAAGCTAGATGAGGACTAGAAAGAAGAGAATGGGACCTGTTTTCAGTTGTTGAAGATCTGTCACAAAAAAGAAGGGATACTCTCGTCTATAATGCTGGATGATGGGATCTTAAAAGATGAGTATTACAGAGCAATGTATTTTGAAAATATAAGGAAAAATTTTAAACCGAAGTAGGCTACATTAAGAGTTAGTGAAAGCCTTTTCACTAAACACATGTATATAATTCTATGTTGTATGATAATTTATTTTGCGCTCTAGGGTTTGGAATTTGGAGTACAGGAGTTTATTATTCCCTCAAAGTTTAAGTATCTCAGTCAATTAGGCTAACATACTGTTCCTATGAACATACAGTAATTATGAACATGACATGATAATTTGGAAAAATGTATTTTTCTTTTTCTAGATTAGCTAGTCATTCTGTTCTCCTAATCCATGAAACAGAATAACACCGACATTAAGAGGACAAATTTTGTAGTCAGACTGATCAATGATTAAATGGTAACTCATACAAGCTGTGTGCTCTTAGGAAAATTGCAAAATTTTCCTGAACCCCTGTTGTCTACACTATAAAATTCTTACAGGATTTTTGAGAATTAAAAAAGATGGTGAATCAGAATCGTGGCACAGAATAAAAACACAATAAATATAGCTATGGTTATTACTTGGCCGTATGCATTTTAAGTACATACTGCTAGTTCCTATACTGATGATTCAATAGCCAAGACACTGGGAAACAGAATAACTGTATATTCTGCCAAACATAAATACATAAATGAGTCCACAGACTTCCCATTTCTTTTTCCAACACACAAACTTATAGAGCTTATATCCATAATAATCCCGGGGCAAGCATGTTTAAACAAACTAGACTCTGACCTGAATATTTTTATTAGAAAAATCTCAAAACCTAATTCATTATTTTCCTCATTAATTCATAGTCTAACATGCAACAGGTATTTGCTTAGAGACCATTACCTATACTTGAAAAGAAGTACATAAAAATGAATTAGATAAGATACTGAATACAAGTGGACATTTCTTTTACTAAGATGAGTTATGAGACTCAAATGTGATTTGCTTCAGTTTCATCCTTAAATCCTCACTGCAGTTTTCCAAATGTAACACCAGTTTTTTGAAAAAAAAAAAAAGTCCAAATCACATATCCAAATTTTATAATTACAACAAATATAGGTATGGAAACACACAGGGAGTGGAGTGAAACAATTCTCTAAAGAAGAAGAGTTGAAATACCTGAGTAATTACTAGGTAGGGAAAATATAAATCAATAAAATATAATTTACACATCAACGATCTTTAGATCAGGAATTATTTAGGGCAGTGTGGTCCTTAGAAACCTATATCAGAAACACCCTAGGTGGTTGTTAAATAGCAAATTTTTATGGCCAACTCTAGATCTCCAAATCAGAATATCTTCTGTATGGATAGGAATTTATACTTAGAACACGAAACTGGAGAAGTTCTTACATGCTAATTCAGAGCATTCATGTTTTATGGTAGGTGAGAAAAAAAAATACTTCTCAATCTAACTTCAATATCTTGGTCTCATTTGATTTTTTAAAATCAAAGTATAGTTGACTTACAATACTGCATTAGTTTTAGGTGTATAGCACAGTGATTCAGTTATATTTTTCTGATTATATTCTATTATAGGTTATTAGAAGCTATTGAATATATTTCCCTACGCTTTACAGTCAATCCTTGTTTCTTATCTATTTTATGTAGAGTAGTTTGTATCTGTTAATCCCATACTCCTAATATGTCCTCCCCTCCCTCTCCCCTTTGGTAACCATAAATTTGGTTTCTATATCTGTGAGTCTGTTTCCGTTTTGTATATAGATTCATTTGTATTATTTTTTAGATTCCACATAAAGTGATATAGTATTTGTCTTTTTCTGTCTGACTTACTTCACTACATATAACATTCTCTAGGTCCATCCATGTTGCTGCAACGGCAACAGTTCATTCCTTTTATGGCTGGGTAATATTCCATTGTGTATATATACCACATCTTCTTAAGCCAATTGTTTACTGATGGGCACTTGGGTTGTTTCCATGTCTTGACTATGTAAACAGTGTTGCAATGAACATTGGGATGCAGGCATCTTTTCAAATTAGAATTTTTGTTTTTTTCTGAATATATACCTAGGAATGGGATTGCTGGATTGTATGGTAGTTCTATATTTAGTTTTTTTAAGGAAACTCGATACTGTTTTCCATAGTGGCTGGACCAATTTACATTCCCATAATAGTGTAGGAGGGTTCCATTTTCTCCACACCCTTTCCAGCATTTATTATTTGTAGACTTTTTTGATGATAGCCATTCTGACTGGTGTGATTTTGATTTGTATTTATCTAATAATTAGTGATGCTGAGCATCTTTTCATGTGCTTCTTGGCCATCTGTCTGTCTTCATGGAAAAACGTCTATTTAGGTCTTCTGCCCATTTCTTTTTTTTTGTATTGAGTTGTTTGCTTATTTGATATTGAATTATATGAGCTGTTTGTATATTTTGGATATTAACCCCTTGTTGGTTGTATTGTTTGCAAATATTTTCTCCCATTGCATATGTTGTCTTTTCACTTTGTCAATGGTTTTCTTTGCTGTGCAAAAACTTTTATGTTTAATTAGGTCCTATTTGTTTATTTTGGCTTTTGTTTCTTTTGCCTTAGTGGACTGATCCAAGCAAATATGGCTACAATTTACATTAAAGAGTGTCCTGTCTATGTTCCCCTCTAGGAGTTTTATGGTTTCTGTTCTGACATTTAGGTCTCTAAACCATTTTGAGTTTATATGGTGTGAGGTGCTGTTCTAATCTCATTGTTTTGCCTGTGGCTGTCCAGTTTTCCCATCACCACTTATTGAAGACTGTCATTATTCCTTTGCATACTCCTGCCTCCTTTGTCATAAATTAATTGACCATAGGTGTGTGGATTTATTTCTGGGCTCTCTATTCTGTTCCAATGATCTATGTGTCTGTTTTTGTGCTGATACCATGCTATTTTGATTACTGTAGCTTTGTAATAGAGTCTGAATACTAGGAGGGTTATACCTACAGCTTTGTTTTTTTTTTCCCTCAAGTTTGCTTTGTCAATTTTGGGTCTTTTGTGGTTTCATATGAATTTTAGGATTATTGTTCTAATTCTGTGAAAAACGTCCTGGGTATTTTGATAGGGATTGCATTAAATCTATAGATTGCTGAAATGAGTAGTATGTTCATTTTAACAATATTAATTCTTTCAATCCAAGAGAACGGGATATCTTTCCATTTCTTTGTATCATCTTCAGTTTCCTTTATCAATGTTTCTAGTTTTCAGAGTACAGGTTTTCACCTCCTTGGTTAAGTTTTATTCTTAGGTATTTAATTTATTTTGATGCAATTTTAAACAGGATTTTTTTTTTCTTTTTAATTTTCCCTTTTGATATTTTATTATTAGTGTAGAGAAACACAACAGATTTCTGTGTATTAATCTTGTATCCTGCAACTTTGCTGAATTCATTTATTAGTTCTAGCAGATGTTGGTGGAGACTTCAGGGTTCTCTATCATGTCATCTGCAAATAGTGACAGTTCTACCTCTACCCTTCCAATTTGGATATCTTTAATTTATTTTTCTTGACTGATTGCTGTGGCTAGGATAAACTTAGAACCATCACTATTGCCACCTATTTCAGTAGAATTTGGTTATTATAATTTTTAATTATAAATTTCCATCTGGTTCTTTTTTACATCTTCTGTTTCTTTGTAGATACTCTCTATCTTTCTGTTTGTTTAAAGAGTGTTCATAATTGCTTGTTGGAATAGTTAAAGTCTTTGTCAGGTAATATCTGTGTGCCATCTCAATGTGGGCATCTGTTGATTGTATACTCTTATGTGAATCAAGATTTTCCTGGATATCTACATATGCTGAATGTTTTGAATTGTGTTTTGGAAGTTTTCAGTATTATATTATGAGACTTGAGAATGTTGACATTTAAAGCCTGTGGAATATCCTGTGATAAATCATAATGGAAAAGATATGAAAAAGGATATTTCATATATATATACATATACATATATGTGTGTGTATATATATATATAAATATATAAACTGAGTCTCTTTGTTGTACAGCAGAAATTAACACAACATTGTAAATCAACTATATCTCAATAAAATTAAAAAATAAAAATAAACCCTGTGGAGAATATTGATATTTTTTATATTTATCAGAAAATTAACCTGGCTATATTCAGGCATTAAGTTACACTGGCCTTTTGTGGGCTATAGTTCCAACGACAGTTCAGTTCTCAAAGACTTTGCAATGCTATTTGGATATAATGATTTTATAATAGCTTTTTAAAATATTAAAAATACAAGCAGCAAGTATAGACTTGAAATACCAGATACTTGAATACATATTATAAGTTCAGTGCAATCAAGTCACAAGTGACGTTGGTATAGATATTAGCAATTAGAGTAATGGAGTGAATCAAAAACCAGAAAGAAGTAATGGTTTTTATAAGGGTATATAACATGACAAAGGTTATAGTTCAATTCAGTAAAAAAAATTATTAACAATTTGACATAAAATGATAGGAAAATAGAACAGTTAACTATGATCAAATAGAGAATATTAAGATAATTCAGCTACCTAATTATTAAAGGACAAAATTATGTAATTCATATTCTTAGTAAAATGGGTGATCAATTGTATAACACACTTCAAAACATTATAGTAAGATCTCAACACTGAAAATGACCATTGATAAAGTTATTAATAATTAAGTAAATGGTATTATGATTAAGAGCTAATAATTAGAAGCATTGTTATATCCATATGTATAACTTAAAGCAAAATAAATTCCAGATCAATTAAATATTTAAATATAATATTATATTTATATATTATTCACTCAAATGTTAACTCAGATATTTTGAAGGTTATCTAATTTTAGCATAGAATATTAGCCAAGCGTTTTTCCCCACTAAACTCTGTTTCGGCAGATTTCCAAAAACACCACTTTACATTACTTTGCAGTAGGAGGTGTAAATTGACTAAAAACTCTGGAACTAAAACTAGTACTTTCATAGTACTCTGAATGAGTATGAGATTGCAGAGTGGAAATAGGGATATGGAAAATCAATAGGACCAGTGCAGTAATACAGGCAAGAAATGAAAATGGCTCATACAAGGTTACTGTGGAGGAGGTCGTGAAGAGCAGTCAGATCCCTAAATTATTTTGAATAGAAGGAGACATAGCCAAAAGTAAAAAATATATATGGGTATGGTCAGTGATAAACAGCCTCGATGGCTTCTCAGAGGCTTGGAGGTCTGGGATAAGGCATGTGCACAAACATTTGATTGTAGGGACAAAGTATAAAGATTTTGTACCATATATTAATTCGCACCAGAAATAATATCCCATAGAAGATGAACTAAACAACTGAGTAGAAAAAAATGCTCTGACCATTTGCCCTCAGCCAGCCATTTTTATTGACCACCACAGAACTGATGAGTCAGAAAGCAATTGCCAAGGTGACAGAGATGGAGACTATTCCTGGGCCCAGCAGGAAAAAGTACACTTATATACAACCTCCCAGCAATGGACACCAATTCTGAACTATGCTTTGACCACTTGGTGGCAAGTTTACTACATAGGAACCCTTCTCTCCTAGAATCACTTTGTTCTCACAGAAGCAGACACCTGTTTCAGGTATGTTGTTTCCTTTTTTGCCCTCAGAGCTTCAAGAAATTTTCTGAATAATGGGGCTGTAATGAGAAGAAGTCTGAAGTCCTACAAGGAAAGGTTTTGAAAAGCAGTGCAGAAATTGTTAGCATCCTTGAAAAACCGTAATTAGTATTTAGGACCTGTTAGAGCAGGGTTTGACAAATTTTTCTTTAAAGAGTCAGATAATAATTATTTTAGTCTTTGTAGTCCAATGAGCAAACTAGGGGATATTATATAGAGACTTATATAACATGAGAAATAATAAATAACCAAAAATTGTATTGATGAAATTTAAACTATAATAATAGTAATAAAAATAGAGTTTTTAGAGAGAGAAGATGGCGGAAGAGTAAGACGCGGAGATCATCTTCCTTCCCACAGATACAGTAGAAATACATCTACACGTGGAACTGCTCCTACAGAACACCCACTGAACGCTGGCAGAAAACGTCCAACCTCCAAAAAGGCAAGAAACTCCCCCCGTACTTGGGTAGGGCAAAAGAAAAAAGAAATAACAGAGACAAAAGAATAGGGACGGCACCTGCACCAGTGGGAGGGAGCTGTGAAGGAGGAAAGATTTCCACGCACTAGGAAGCCCCTTCGCGGGCAGAGACTGCGGGTGGCAGAGGGGGGAAGCTTCGGAGCCACGGAGGAGAGCGCAGCCACAGGGGTGCGGAGGGCAAAGCGGAGAGATTCCCGCACGGAGGATCAGTGCCGACCAGCACTCACCAGCCCGAGAGGCTTGTCTGCTCACCCGCCGGGGCGGGCGGGGCTGGGAGCTGAGGCTCGGGCTTTGGTGGATCGCAGGGAGAGGACTGGGGTTGTCGGCGTGAACACAGCCTGAAGAGGTTAGTGCACCACAGCTAGCCGGGAGGGAGTCCGGGAAAAAGTCTGCAGCTGCCGAAGAGCAAGAGACTTTTTCTTGCCTCTTTGTTTCGCTGCACGCAAGGAGAGGGGATTCAGAGCGCCGCCTAAACAAACTCCAGAGAAGGGCGCGAGCCGCGGCGATCAGCGCGGACCCCAGAGACGGGCGTGAGACGCTGGGGCTGCTGCTGCCGCCTCCAAAAAGCCTGTGTGTGAGCACAGGTCACTCTCCACACCGCCCCTCCCGGGAGCCGGTGCAGCCCGCCACTGCCAGGGTCCCGTGATCCCCGGACAAATTCCCCGGGAGAACGCACTGCGCGCCTCAGGCTGGTGCAACGTCACGCCGGCCTCTGCTGCCGCAGGCTCGCCCCGCCTCCTCCGTACCCCTCCCTCCCCGCGGCCTGAGTGAGCCAGCGCCCCCGAAGCAGCTGCTTCTTTAACCCCGTTCTGTCTGGGCGGGGAATAGACGCCCTCAGGGGACCTACACGCAGAGGCGGGTCCAAATCCAAAGCTAATCCCCAGGAGCTGTGTGAACAGGGAAGAGAAGGGGAAATCTCTCCCAGCAGCCTCAGAAGCAGCGGATTAAAACTCCACAAACAACTTGATGTGCCTGCATCTGTTGAATACCTGAATAGACAACGAATCATCCCAAATTCAGGAGGTGGACTTTGGGAGCAGGATATATTAATTTTTCCCCTGTTCCTTTTTTTTTGTGAGTGTATATGTATATGCTTCTGGGTGAGATTTTGTCTGTATAGCTTTGCTTTACAATAGCTTTATTTTACTTCACTATATTATAGCCTCTTTCTTTCTTTCTATTTTTTCTCCCTTTTACTCTGAGCCGTGTGGACGAAAGGCTCTTGGTGCTCCAGCCAGGCATCAGGGCCGTGCCTCTGAGGTGGGAGAGCCAACTTCAGGACACTGGTCCACAAGAGACCTCCCAGCTCCACGTAATACCAAACGGTAAAAATCTCTCAGAGATCTCCATCTCAACATCAAGACCCAGCATCACTCAATGACCAGCAAGCTACAGTGCTGAACACCCTATGCCAAACAACTAGCAAGACAGGAACACAGCCCCATCCATTAGCAGAGAGGCTGCCTAAAATCATAATAAGGCCACAGACACCCCAAAATACACCACCAGACGTGGATGTGCCCACCAGAAAGACAAGATCCAGCCTCATCCACCAGAGCTCAGGCACTAGTTCCCTACACCAGGAAGCCTACACAACCCACTGAACCAACCTTAGCCACTGGGGACAGATACCAAAAACAACGGGAACTACGAACCTGCAGTCTGTGAAAAGGAGACCCCAAACACAGTAAGATAAGCAAAATGAGACGACAGAAAAACACACAGCAGATGAAGGAGCAGGGTCAAAACACACCAGACTTAACAAATGAAGAGGAAATAGGTAGTCTACCTGAAAAAGAATTCAGAATAATGATAGTAAGGATGATCCAAAATCTTGGAAATAGAATAGACAAAATGCAAGAAACATTTAACAAGGACGTAGAAGAACTAAAGAGGAACCAAGCAATGATGAAAAACACAATAAATGAAATTAAAAATACTCTAGATGGGATCAATAGCAGAATAACTGAGGCAGAAGAAAGGAGAAGTGACCTGGAAGATAAAATGGTGGAAATAACTACTACAGAGCAGGATAAAGAAAAAAGAATGAAAAGAACTGAGGACAGTCTCAGAGACCTCTAGGACAACATTAAACGCACCAACATTCGAATTATAGGGGTCCCAGAAGAAGAAGAGAAAAAGAAAGGGACTGAGAAAATATTTGAAGAGATTATAGTTGAAAACTTCCCTAATATGGGAAAGGAAATAGTTAATCAAGTCCTGGAAGCACAGAGAGTCCCATACAGGATAAACCCAAGGAGAAACACGCCAAGACACATATTAATCAAACTGTCAAAAATTAAATATAAGGAAAACATATTAAAGGCAGCAAGGGAAAAAAAACAAATAACACACAAGGGAATCCCCATAAGGTTAACATCTGATCTTTCAGCAGAAACTCTGCAAGCCAGAAGGGAGTGGCAGGATATACTTAAAGTGATGAAGGAGAAAAACCTACAACCAAGATTACTCTACCCAGCAAGGATCTCATTCAGATTCGATGGAGAAATTAAAACCTTTACAGACAAGCAAAAGCTGAGAGAGTTCAGCACCACCAAACCAGCTTTACAACAAATGCTAAAGGAACTTCTCTAGGCAAGAAACACAAGAGAAGGAAAACACCTACAATAACAAACCCAAAACATTTAAGAAAATGGGAATAGGAACATACATATCGATAATTACCTTGAATGTAAATGGATTAAACGCTCCCACCAAAAGACACAGGCTGGCTGAATGGATACAAAAACAAGACCCATATATATGCTGTCTACAAGAGACCCACTTCAGACCTAGAGACACATACAGACTGAAAGTGAGGGGATGGAAAAAGATATTCCATGCAAATGGAAATCAAAAGAAAGCTGGAGTAGCAATTCTCATATCAGACAAAATAGACTTTAAAATAAAGACTATTACAAGAGACAAAGAAGGACACTATATAATGATCAAGGGATCGATCCAAGAGGAAGCTATAACAATTGTAAATATTTATGCACCCAACATAGGAGCACCTCAATACATAAGGCAAATACTAACAGCCATAAAAGGGGAAATCGACAGCAACACAATCATAGTAGGGGACTTTAACACCCCACTTTCACCAATGGACAGATCATCCAAAATGAAAATAAATAAGGAAACACAAGCTTTAAATGATACATTAAACAAGATGGACTTAATTGATATTTACAGGACATTCCCCAAAAACAACAGAATACACATTTTTCTCAAGTGCTCATGGAACATTCTCCAGGATAGATCATATCTTGGGTCATAAATCAAGCCTTGGTAAATTTAAGAAAATTGAAATCGTATCAAGTATCTTTTGCGACCACAACGCTATGAGACTAGATATCAATTACAGGAAAAGATCTGTAAAAAATACAAACACATGGAGGCTACACAATACACTACTTAATAACGAAGTGATTACTGAAGAAATCAAAGGGGAAATCAAAAAATACCTAGAAACAAACGACAATGGAGATACGACGACCCAAAACCTATGGGACGCAGCAAAAGCAGTGCTAAGAGGGAAGTTTATAGCAATACAAGCCTACCTCAAGAAACAGGAAACATCTCGAATAAACAACCTAACCTTGCACCTGAAGCAATTAGAGAAAGAAGAACAAAAAAACCCCAAAGCCAGCAGAAGGAAAGAAATGATAAAGATCAGGTCAGAAATAAATGAAAAAGAAATGAAGGAAACAATAGCAAAAATCAATGAAACTAAAAGCTGGTTCTTTGAGAAGATAAACAAAATTGATAAACCATTAGCCAGACTCATCAAGAGAAAAAGGGAGAAGACTCAGATCAATAGAATTAGAAATGAAAAAGGAGAAGTAACCACTGACACTGCAGAAATACAAAAGATCATGAGAGATTACTACAAGCAACTCTATGCCAATAAAATGGACAACCTGGAAGAAATGGACAGATTCTTAGAAATGCACAAACTGCCTAGACTGAACCAGGAAGAAATAGAAAATATGAACAGACCAATCACAAGCACTGAAGTTGAAACTGTGATTAAAAACCTTCCAACAAACAAAAGCCCAGGACCAGATGGCTTCACAGGTGAATTCTATCAAACATTTAGAGACGAGCTAACACCTATCCTTCTCAAACTCTTCCAAAATATTGCAGAGGGAGGAACACTCCCAAACTCATTCTACGAGGCCACCATCACCCTGATACCAAAACCAGAGAAAGATGTCACAAAGAAAGAAAACTACAGGCCAATATCACTGATGAACATAGATGCAAAAATCCTCAACAAAATACTAGCAAACAGAATCCAACAGCACATTAAAAGGATCATACACCATGATCAAGTGGGGTTTATCCCAGGAATGCAAGGATTCTTCAATATACGCAAATCAATCAATGTGATACACCATATTAACAAATTGAAGGAGAAAAACCATATGATCATCTCAATAGATGCAGAGAAAGCTTTCGACAAAATTCAACACCCATTTATGATAAAAGCCCTGCAGAAAGTAGGCATAGAGGGAACTTTCCTCAACATAATAAAGGCCATATATGACAAACCCACAGCCAACATTGTCCTCAATGGTGAAAAACTGAAACCATTTCCACTAAGATCAGGAACAAGACAAGGTTGCC
The DNA here is from genome assembly GCF_028021215.1 of Eschrichtius robustus. Classification (NCBI taxonomy): domain Eukaryota; kingdom Metazoa; phylum Chordata; class Mammalia; order Artiodactyla; family Eschrichtiidae; genus Eschrichtius; species Eschrichtius robustus. The sequence goes on along the minus strand of NC_090840.1, from coordinate 62,269,597 downwards.
CACTCTCACCACTATTATTCAACATAGTTTTGGAAGTGTTAGCCACAGCAATCAGAGAAGACAAAGAAATAAAAGGAATCCAAATCGGAAAAGAAGAAGTAAAGCTGTCACTATTTGCAGATGACATGATACTATACATAGAGAATCCTAAAGATGCTACCAGAAAACTCCTAGAGCTAATCAATGAATTTGGTAAAGTAGCAGGATACAAAATAAATGCACAGAAATCTCTTGCATTTCTATACACTAATGACGAAAAATCTGAAAGTGAAATTAAGAAAACACTCCCATTTACCATTGCAACAAAAAGAATAAAATATCTAGGAATAAACCTACCTAAGGAGACAAAAGACCTGTATGCAGAAAATTATAAGACACTGATGAAAGAAATTAAAGATTATACAAATAGATGGAGAGATATACCATGTTCCTGGATTGGAAGAATCAACATTGTGAAAATGACTCTACTACCCAAAGCAATCTACAGATTCAATGCAATCCCTATCAAACTACCACTGGCATTTTTCACAGAACTAGAACAAAAAATTTCACAATTTGTATGGAAACACAAAAGACCCCGAATAGCCAAAGCAATCTTGAGAACGAAAAATGAAGCTGGGGGAATCAGGCTCCCTGACTTCAGACTATATTACAAAGCTTCAGTAATCAAGACAGTTTGGTACTGGCACAAAAACAGAAATATAGATCAATGGAACAGGATAGAAAGCCCAGAGATAAACCCACACACATATGGTCACCTTATCTTTGATAAAGGAGGCAAGAATATACAGTGGAGAAAAGACAGCCTCTTCAATAAGTGGTGCTGGGAAAACTGGACAGGTACATGTAAAAGTATGAAATTAGAACACTCCCTGACACCATGCACAAAAATAAACTCAAAATGGATTAAAGACCTAAGTGTAAGGGCAGACACTATCAAACTCTTAGAGGAAAACATAGGCAGAACACTCTATGACATACATCACAGCAAGATTCTTTTTGACCCAGCTCCCAGAGAAATGGAAATAAGAACACAAATAAACAAATGGGACCTAATGAAACTTAAAAGCTTTTGCACAGCAAAGGAAACCATAAACAAGACCAAAAGACAACCATCAGAATGGGAGAAAATATTTGCAAATGAAGCAACTGACAAAGGATTAATCTCCAAGATTTACAAGCAGCTCATGCAGCTCAATAACAAAAAAACCAACAACCCAATCCAAAAATGGGCAGAAGACCTAAATAGACATTTCTCCAAAGAAGATATACAGATGGCCTACAGACACATGAAAGAATGCTCAACATCATTAATCATTAGAGAAATGCAAATCAAAACTACAATGAGATATCATCTCACACCGGTCAGAATGGCCATCATCAAAAAATCTAGAAACAATAAATGCTGGAGAGGGTGTGGAGGAAAGGGAACACTCTTGCACTGTTGGTGGGAATGTACATTGATACAGCCACTATGGAGAACAGTATGGAGGTTCCTGAAAAAACTACAAATAGAACTACCATACGACCCAGCAATCCCAATACTGGGCATATACCCTGAGAAAACCATAGGTCAAAAAGAGTCATGTACCAAAATGTTCATTGCAGCTCTATTTACAATAGCCAGGACATGGAAGCAACCTAAATGTCCGTCGACAGATGAATGGATAAAGAAGATGTGGCACATATATACAATGGAATATTACTCAGCCATAAAAAGAAATGAAATGGAGGTATTTGTAATGAGGTGGATGGAGTTAGAGTCTGTCATACAGAGTGAAGTAAGTCAGAAAGAGAAAAACAAATACAGTATGCTAACACATATATACGGAATCTAAGAAAAAAAAAAAAAAAAAAGGCCATGAAGAACCTAGTGGCAAGACGGGAATAAAGACACAGACCTACTAGAGAATGGACTTGAGGATATGGGGAGGGGGTGGGGTGAGATGTGACAGGGTAAGAGAGTGTCATGGACATATATACACTACCAAATGTAAAATAGATAACTAGTGGGAAGCAGCCACATAGCACAGGGAGATCAGCTCGGTGCTTTGTGACCACCTAGAGGGGTGGGATGGGGAGGGTGGGAGGGAGAGAGATGCAAGAGGGAAGAGAAATGGGAACATATTGTATATGTATAACTGATTCACTTTGTTATAAAGCAGAAGCTAACACACTATTGTAAGGCAATTATACTTCAATAAAGATGTTTAAAAAAAAAATAGAGTTTTAAAAAAAATACAAATATATTAAAAACAAGAATGAAACTCTTTTTTAAGGGGAAGACATTTTTCCAACTGGGATTCAAAGTCTGTTTTCCTTATCTTCAAAACTGATTGCAAACGTTCAACTGTTAATGCTGATCTGTAAAGAGATTTTACACATTTCATCTTCGAAAATGTCTCTTCGCACAGTCAGGCAACATAGGTGGCACTCACAATGCTGTGATGTCATAACATCCTCACTACAACTTGTAATGCCATGAGCAGCAGTGCAAAGAAAACACCATATATGGTCTCTGTCTCAACTACTCAATTTTGATGGTAGAGTGAGAAAGAAGCCTTAGGCAAGACTTAAATGAATAAATGTGTCTGAGTTCCAATAAAATTATATTTATGGATTCTGAACTTTTAACTTAATTTTCATATATCCTAAAACATTTTCTCACTTTGATTTTTTTCAACATTATAATATATAAGAAAAATTCTAATCCTTAAGCCACCAAAAACTTTTGGGAAAGTGAAGAAGGATGGTGCATTTGACCTGTAGGGAGGATTTTGCCAAACCCAGCATTACAGGAAATAGTAAACTAGGCAGTTGTTGAAAGAGAGTCAGAAATGCTAGCAGGAGGCTGAGAATCTTGTGCTAAGTGTCATAGCCTCTGGCACAGCCAGATGTCAGTATGGTCCTGAGGGGAGAGACACTTGCAGAATATAATAGGTTCAATATATGAAAACACTGGAGAGACACCAATGAACCAGAGGTGAACTGACTCTTACTGGGAGATACAATGTAGCCTCAAATAAGAGTTCTTGACTAGAATATATCTATCAGTCAGCTCTATTTACGCCTAGTAAAGTGTGAACCCTCTTTAGAGGAAGATAACCTCATCTGAGGCTCCTATATGTTGTATACACAATGTAAGTCATTAAATAAAAATTATTAAGTAGGCTAAAAAGCAGGATTATACTGCTGAACATCAAGCAAAAAAAAAAAAAAAATGACAACGGAAACAGGCATATAAGTGCTTCAAATATTTAAATTAGAGTATTAGGACTTTGACTATGATAAGTATGTTCTAAACTACAGAAAGAAAAAAATTCAAAAACAGCTGAAAAGTTGGAGATTTTTCCACAGTGAATGGAATTTACATTAAAAATTGTATTAAGAACTGAATTGTGGTAAGTATTAGTGAAAAGTATAACCTATGAAACCTCATGTCATAGGTTTTACGGCAGAGCAGATATGCCAGAAAATGGTATTAATGTACTGGAAGATGTTTCCAAGAGAAAGCATGAAAACTGGAGTACAGAGACAGAAAATAATAAATGGAGTTAAAGAAAGTTGGACCAATAAAGGAGTCAGTAAACAGGTTTAACCCATATGTTATTGCATAGGGCTGACATACATACAATTGGCATCCAAGAGGAAGAGAGAAAGAATGAGACAGAAACAATACTTGAAGAGATACTGGTTGAGGTTATGCAACCCTGATGAAAGATAATCCCACACATTCAAGAAGCTCTGTTGAAACCTAAGCAAGACTTATGCAATGAAAACCACATGAGGAATATTATTATAAGACTTATGAAAACCAAAGATCAAGAAAAAAAATTATAAACTAGATTGGAGGAAAAACATAAGACATAATCTCTTCAAAGGAACAAGACAACAATTTACTTCTCAACAGAAATAAAGGAAGTCAGAATATAAGGGAACACCAATTTAAAAATTATGAAAGGAATGTACTATCTATTCCAAATTTTATGTCCAGTAAAAATATTGTTCAAGAGTGAGTAAACTAAAGGTGTTTTCAGACACACAGAACTTTTCAATTCAACTGATAATTATGTAGTAAAAGAAATACTTAAATGACTGTTACAAGCAGCGAAACTGATTCTAGAGGAAGGAAATTTAACAATGAATCTTAGAAAAGGATAAATCATAAATGAATATTGACTGGGTAATGACTGATCAAAATAATTATAGTAATGTCTTTGGGGTTTAAGATGGATATATAATTGAAATACATGACAACAATAAGGCAAACACTGATGAGGAGTAAATTAAATTTATTATGAATTAAAGATTCAGTTAAATTCAAATAAAAATCCCAGCAATTTTATTCTATGTGTGAAACAGACAAGTTGATTTTAAAAGTCATGTGAAAATGCAGAAGGCAAGTAAGAGCCAAGGACATTTTGAAAAAGAATAAAAATAGGAAGATTTAATTTCAAATAGCATGTCATATTTTGATGTTTTAGTAAGACAGTGTCACATTGGTACAGAGAAACAAGAAAAGTTAAGTTGAATAGGATAATTTCATAGACAGACACACACATATAAAGTCTTCTTATTTATAAAGTAAAACTGCAGTGCAGTAAAAAAAAAAAAAAAAAAAAAAAAAAAAAAAAAAAAAAGATGGGCATTTCAATAATCAGTTTGGGTCAATTGGATAACATATGGAAAAATAAGAATCTTAATCTAATGCCATTATATATATATTTATATATATCTAATGCCAATATATATATTTATTTATATATCAAATATATTTATTTTTTATATATTTATATATAAAATATATTTATTCTATGTTATTGTGGGCTGAAATGTGAAAAGTAAAGCAATATAATTTTTTAGGAGAAAACAGGATACAATCTTCACAACCCTATTGTATGCAAAGGTGTATATTTTAGGGCACTGAAATTAATGTCAACAAAGGGAAAGAAAAACATTGAAAAGTGGACTACGCTTAACATTAAGAAATTTTCTTTAAAAGACATACTATAGCATCATGAGAATAAATAAACTAGGCATAGAATTTCCTGAACAGCATTAATTAAAGCTAACATCATACTTAGTCATGAAAGACAGAAAGCTTTTCCCCCAAGATCAGAAATAATGCATGGATGATGACCATTTTTCACCATTACCATTTTGGAAGCCCTAGCCAGAGTGCCTGGAAAAGAAAAAGACACAAAATGCATTCAAATTGGAAACGAAGAAGGAAATTATCTCTTATTTGCAATTGATATCATTCGGTACAAGATCAACATACCAAAATTAGTTGCATTGTTATACAGCTGCAGGGAAAATCCAAAAAGGAAAGTAATAAAAGAATTCTAAATATAGTAGCATCCAAAAAATAAAATATTTTGGAATAAATTTAACCATGGAGGTGAAAGACTTGTACATGGAAAACTACAAAACATTACTGAAAAAAAAAATTACTTAAAGAGTACCAGGTGTTCTTCTGGGATGATGAAAAAATTTTAAACTAGAGAGGGGTAGTATTTGCACAACATTTTGAATGCACTAAATTCCACTTACTTGTATATTTTAAAAGAGTTAATTGCTTAATTGTATGTTATGTGAATTTCACCTCAATTATAAAAAAAGAAGAAAACTATCAGGGTAGTGTCTAAATAGGGAGTGGGGAGCCAGATGGTAGGGATAATAACTAGTGGTGTTTTCTGGATACCATTACTGTTTCCACGTCTTGATTTGGCACTGATTTCAGAAGTGCTTCACTATTTGAAAATTGTTGGGCTGTATGCTTTTTATTTTGCATGTATATATATATATATACACATATATATTTTGTACTTCAATAAAATTAATAATAATGAAGTTGAATTATCAAACCCAACTAAAATGATTTTAAATGTGATTTTATAAAATGTCATTCACAATTTCAATAAAAAAGGCAAATAAATTACTCAGAAATAAGTACAACAAAAAATGTTCAAGACCAGGAGAGAGAAAATAATATAACTAATGAAGTATATGAATGAATACTAAAATGCATGGAGTCATATGTCACATTTAGAAGTGCGGTAATATATCATAAAAAGTTGATTTGTCCTATACTGATATATTAAATATAAATCCAATGAAAATAATCAGAGTTTTGATAAATTTTATAAGACGATTCTAAAATTTCTATGAAAAAAATGGATGACACTCAAGGGACCCTTGAATTAGGAAAATGTGGTAGGCAGAATTCTAAGATGGTCCTCGAAGACTCCTCATGCTGATGTACATGTCCTATGTACATTCCACGCAATTTGTGATTGTGATTATCTAGTCATTCCTGTATTTAGGCTATGTTATAATGTTATATGGCCCAGCTGCCTCAGAGAAAGGGAGATTATCTGAAGTGGGCTTAACGTAATCAAGCCAGCCCTTAAAATGGACTGTAAAGTTCCTGAAGAAGAGATTTAAGGCATGAGAGGGATTTATTGCAAGGGAGATACATTGCTGTTTTTGAAGATGGAGAGGGACATGTGATGGAAAAGCAGCTGCCCTCCAAGAGTTGAGAATGAACGGCATGTGACAGCCAGCAAGGAATCAGGGACCTGAGTCCTACAAATTCAAGGAATTGATTCCTGACATAACACCATCAGTATGGAGGAGGAATCAAGCTCCAGATGGGAAGGCAGCCCAGCCTATATCTGGATTTTAGCTTGAAAGACCTTGAAAAGAGAATCAAGTGATGCCATGCCCAGACTTCTAATCTATCAAACTCTGGAGATAATAAATGGGTGCTTAAGCTGTTAAATTTGTGGATATTTTTAAACACAGCAATAGGAAACCAACAAAGACAAGACAGAGGATTTTGTTCTACCAGGTATCAAATTACAGACCTATTGAAGTTAAACTGAAATTTGTGTCAGAAAAGAAAAGGATTTTACCGGAACAAAATAAAGATCACTAAGCAAACCTGTGCAAATATGGAAACTTGGTGTTTGAAGTGGCAAGCAAGATCAGTGGAAAAATAATGAATTATTCAGTAAACGGTTTTGAACTAATCAGTAATCTGAATAAAAAAGAAAAAAAAAGTACTACATTCCTCTCTTACATCACACCTATAAATATTCTGGATTAACAACTTAAATAAAAGCAAACCTTAAAATCTTAGAAGTATAGAAAGAATAGTTTTATGTCCTGGGGAATGAATAGATATCTTAAGATATGTAAAGCATAAACAATAAAGAACAAAATTATAAAGTGGAAAAGCCAGATATGTGAACTAATTATTTGCAAGGCAGAAGACTAAAAATTCAAATTAACACAAATTAGAGAGCATTTTGCTGTGGTCTAGAAAAGTAGAAAATGTGGGCATTTATTATCCAGCAATCTATTCCCAGATATATCTTCCAGAGAACCTCTTTGAAAGGTACACTTGGATATGCATAAAAATATATAGCAGCATTGTTTATAATAATAAAAAATGAAAAATAAACTAAATGACCATCAATCTTAGCAAAAATAAAGGTCAGTTTATGTATAAAAAGGAATAATAAGCTTTGAAAATAAATGGATTTGAATTCTGCAAATCAACAGGATGGGGCTTACAATACGTCATATAACATATCACGTTATAGAAGAATACATGTAATATAATATGTTCCATTTAACAAAAATTAAAAACATGTGAGATAACATTTATGGGAAAATGCATATGTACTACAAGTATAGAGAAGTTCATGAAAACAGTGAATATCAAATTAGGCCAGTAGTTATTTGTGTAGGGGTGAGGAGGGTTGTGAGTAATTGGCGTGGGGACCCATGTGGTCCCCACATGGGGATACCCATGTGGTTGGTTCTCATTACAGTATTATTTTTAATTTCTGAAGGTGAATTATTGGCACATAGATACTTTACATTTTATAAAATGGTATGCCTTACATATTTTTATATCTGCAATATACCATTATTTTTAATAAAATAATTTGCATTGCTTTTATCCTATATAGGTTTTGAAAAACTTTAAAATTCATTATCGTATTTAACCATCATAAATCTTAGCATGATCTGTCAGTCAGATACTTTTACTACCTATTTTTTAGATAGAGAAAAGACAGTTTAAAATGGCGGTATCCAGCAGAATTTTCTGATGTGAAAGTATACATACAATTCAACGTACTGAGCTACTTCTTTTAAAAGGAAAGAAAACAAATATTATTGAATGTCTACAAAGTGCCAGGATACTTACATATTATGTCAATAAATCATGACAGCAATCCAATGAACTAAGTATCACTAAACCACCATAAAAACTAAGGAACCTGAGATTTGGAAAAGTGAAGTCACTTGCCCCAGAATTCTTCCCCAGTGGCAAAGCTATATTTGCCAAGTTGTTTGTATGACTACAAACTTTGCATTCATTTTACATATTACTGATTCTCTAAAGCACCTGGTTTCTTGGGTGGTAGTCGAATTATTGTATTTCATAAAATAAAGAGCCAATGATTTGCTTTCCTGCAAACAGACAATCTCTAAATTCTTTTGAGACTTTTCAAATTGTGTTCTCTGTATGAAAACAAAATCATCTATAATTACAAAATATACTTTTCTATCCTCAAAAATAACACTCTTAGAGAATTTTTTCCTCCAATTTCACTATTCCTTGCAGTGGCAGTACATTAACTTTGAAAATTTCCACATTGAAAGTCATTTCCTCACAGACCATAAATCCATAGGGCTGGAGAGTAATTCTGTTTTCTTACTTATGTAACATCCAGCTCCATGCTGAGTGCTGGCTACTCTTGGTTCCATAATGCTGCATACGGACCCTAAGCTTGGTTTCCTTGAAAGGTAGACCTTTCATGTAAGGTTTAGTAATTGACCCAAGTACTATAAAAAGAATGTTTTAAATCATTTGCATACTAGTTAAATTAAGGCCGCCGAACACCTCCTGTCTGTTGACCTTCATTCTCCTTCAGTTGAGGAGCTCTCCCTTTGCTTTGATAGAAGAGGCACAGAGAAATATCAAAGTCGTTATTTTGACTTCAGCTATTCAACTCTGTATCCTAATCCTTATAAGCCTGCCATTCAAGAGCTTCCTGGAAAGTCAAAAAAAATTCTTTTGAACAAAAGAATTGAAGTTCTAACATCATAATGTCCTTGAAAAACTGGAGAAACAGAGAAGACCTCCCTCGAATTATTACCTACTGTTCCAGATATTCTCAGATAATAGTGATAAGAAAAATGATTCTAAATGGTTACCAAGATTTCAAATTGGTGGTATTTTTCACAAGATATACTTCTTTTCCTAGTTCATTATCTATATTCTTCAACGAATCCTGTCATTTTGTTCCTCTTTGTGGAACATCTATGCAAATTATAAGAGAGAACATTCTACTAATAAACACCGAATTAATTTTTAGATTTTTTGCAATGTATTTTTACAAAGCAACCACAGTGGATATTAATCAATTGTGTGATACTGTAAATAATGATACATTCCCTGATGTTTCTTTGTGTATAAGGGGCAAAACCCGAGTATAGTGTTTTCTCTAACCTCTGTGTAAAGTCAAAAGATTGATTTATTACTTTCAAATATTTAACTGCATCCTGCAATTAGATACTAAGAGAATAAACTATACAATTTATTTAGTTAATATCCCTGGAGTTATCTTAATGTTATGTGAAAGGTAAAGTTTCCAGGTCTCAGTGATGTGTTTTTAGTACCGTTTCTCCACAGAAGAGCTAATCATATATTTTTCATGATATTTTGCTCTTTATAGAATGTCACAAAAGTGAAAATATAGTAGGTAATAACACCACAGTTCTTTCACTTAACATGCTTTTTAAGTTCCGTTATTGAAAGTGTTCATTTCTGCTGGTAAGTAGTATTGCACTGTATGGACCTACATTATGTATTTTTAACTTACAGTAGATAGGCATTTGGGTTGTTTCTAGTTCGGGGCTACTATGAATAAAGCTGCTATAAACATTAACTTGAAAGTCTTCATGGTACATTTCCATTCATTTCTCTTAAATAAATACCTAGGGGTAAAATTGTTGGGTGGTATGGTTAAGTGTACGTTTAATTTTATAAGATACCAATACAGAGCTTTTGAATGTGACTGTTATCATTTTGCATTCCCAGCAGCAATACATGAGAGTTCCATTTGTCTCATTCCCTTACCAACACTTGCTATTGTCAAACTTTCTCTTTTTGTTTTTAAACACATTTATTGAAGTATAATTGATATTCTAAAAACTGCACATATTTAGTGTATACAATTTGATGAGTTTGGACATATGCATATACCCAGAAAACCATCACCACAGTCAAGGTAATAGACATAACTATCACCTCCAAAAGTTTCCTTGTGTCTCTGTTTTTTGTTTTTTTTTTTTAATAGATTTATTTATTTATTTATTTATTTTTGGCTGTGTTGGGTCTTAGTTTCTGTGCGAGGGCTTTATCTAGTTGCGGCGAGCGGGGGCCACTCTTCATCGCGGTGCGCGGGCCTCTCATTATCGCGGCCTCTCTTGTTGCGGAGCACAGGCTCCAGACGCGCAGGCTCAGTAGTTGTGGCTCACGGGCCTAGTTGCTCCGCGGCATGTGGGATCTTCCCAGACCAGGGCTCGAACCCGTGTCCCCTGCATTGGCAGGCGGATTCTCAACCACTGCGCCACCAGGGAAGCCCATGTCTCTGTTTTTTTGTGGTAAGAACACTTAACATGAGATCTATCCTCTTAACAAATCTTTAAGTGCACAATACAGTTTTGTTGACTGTAGGCAATATGCTGTACAACAGATCTCTAGAACGAATTAAACTTGCATCACTGAAACATTTTTATGCCTTTAGCTTTTTAAGTTTCCCCAGATTTATTGAGGAAAAATTAACAAATATACTTGTACATAAAGTACACATGATTTAATACACATATATATTGTGAAATGATTCCCAAGTTCAAGATAATTAACACATCTATTACCTCATATATTTATGCCTTTTTAAATTATTTTCTGTTTTGAGAATGTTTAAGATCTACTCTTAGAAAAATTTAAGTATACTATATTATTATAGTATCCATGCTATATGTTAGATCCTCAGAATTTATTCACCTTATAACTGAAAGTTTGTACCCTTTGACTTACAATTCCCTCTCTACCTCTCCCCCCCCGAAGCCCCCTGGCAACCATCATTCTGTTCTGTTTCCAAGCAATAGACTTATTTTTTGATTCCAAATATAAGTGATATCATAGTGTTTTTCTTACTCTGTCTGGTTTATTTCACTTCGTGTAATGTCCTCCAGACTCATCCATGTTGTTGCAAATGGCAGGATCTCCCTCTTTTTGTGGATGAATAACATTCCATTGTGTGTGTGTGTGTGTGTGTATCACATTTTATTCATCCCTTCAACCATCTAAGGACACTTAGTTTGTTTCCTTATATTGACTATTGTGAATAATGCTGCAGTGAGCCTGAGAATCCAGATATATCTTTGAGATACTGATTTCATTTTCTTAAGATATATACCCAAGAGTGGGATTGCTGTAGCATATGGTAATTATATTCTTAATTTTTTGAGGAATCTCCATGCAGTTTTCCATAATGGCTGTACCAATTTGCATTCCCAGCATACAGGGTTCTAATTCCTCAACATCCTCACATTTGTTATCTCATCTTTTTTGATAATAGTCATTCTAACAGGTGTAAGTTGATATCTCATTGTGGTTTTGATTTGCATTTTCTTGAATAATTAATGATGTTTAGCACATTTTCCTGTACCCGTTGGCCATTTGAATGTTTTCTTCCAAAAATGTCTATTTAGGTCTTTTGCCAATTTTTAATTGGAATTTTTCTTTTTTGCTATTGGGATATATATAAATGTATACATATATATATAAAAATCTTTATCAGATATATTATTTGCATATATCTTCTCCCATTCCATAGGTTGCCTTTTCAATTTATTGTTTCCTTTGCTGTGCAGAATCTGTTTAGTTTGATGTAGTCTTACTCGTTTATTTTAGCTTTTGTTGCCTGTGCTTTTGGTGTCGTAGGCAAAAATTCATTGCCAAACTCCAATGTCAAGGAGCTTTTCGCCTTTTTTTTCTTCTAGGAGTCTTATGGTTTCAAGTGTTATATTTATATTTTTAATCTGCTTCAAGTTAATCATGTGTGGTGTAAGATTGGGGTTCAGTTTCATTCTTTTGCATGTGGATATCCAGTTTTCTCAAAATCATTTATTGAAGAAACTATTTTTTCCCCATTGCGTGTCCTTGGTGCCCTTGTCAAGGATTAGTTAACTCCATATGTTTAGGTTTATTTCTGGGTGCTCTATTCTGTTCCATTGGTATATATGCCTGTTTTTAAGCCAGTACCATACCATGTAACTATCACTGCGGTTTTCATTGACAAATCTCTGGTGACTAATTGTGTTGAGCATCTTTTCCTTTGTTTTTCAATTTACCCATCATTTTTTTTTAATGATAGAAGCAACTGCTCCACATCAGCCCCAGCAACTGGAATTCTCCTTGGTTTTTACTTTATTCTGGTGGGTCTGTAGTGGTATCTCATTGTGGATTTAAGTTGTATTTCCTTGATGACCAATGAGATTGACCATTATTTTATATATTTATTGGTCTTCTGTGAAGAACCTTCTGTTCAAGTCTCTTCCTCATTTTTAAAATTTAATTCATTTTTTTATTGATAGATAGGAGTTATTTTCATATTCTGGATAAAAGTCAGCTTATGTGTTGGAAATATCTTACCACAGTATATGGCTGGACAATTCCTAAATCAATGGTGTCCTTAGATAAACATTATAATTCTTTAATATAGACTTTTCATTCTGTTTTCTGAGTTTCCATTATATTCCACTGTCTATGCCTCTGTCCCTTTACAAACACTCATAGTTTACATTATTATAGCCATAACTTCCAGTCCAGAATACAGTGTTTAAAGAGGGAAGGGGCCTCAGTATCTCAAATAGGCAGATTCAATTCAGTTTTCCTGTTCCTACAAAAAAAAATCCCAACAATTTGAGATTGACCATACAACATCCCTCCCTCTTTTGGTTTCTTTTCTTCTATGTCTTATCATTTTTCCTTTCTATTTTGCCCGTTCTTCCAATGGGTCCCTGCAGTCTCCCAAATCAGCAGCCAATAGTAATATATGCTCATTAACTTTACATATATTAATATGTTTGTTCATGTGAGAGTCTAGAGATGTAATGGCAAAAAATAAAGAAACTCTTATTCTCCCTACTACATGAGAAAGATTAAACTGTATAAAATCTAAGATAAGAGATTTAAAATAGCATACTGAGGATTCAAGCAAAGTGATTTTTTTCAAAACTGTATGAGCTATATTCTAAGAGGAAAAATAAACTATTCAAAGCCATCTAGTATTATCAAAAATAAATAAAGAAAACAAATTTATGGGACAATGGGAAGGCCCATACTCTAAATATTGATATTTTATAACTAAGCTATATATTGATTACCTTCTGCACATTTTTAAACTCATAAGTATGGTGACTAGGACATTTCAATCGAAAACATAAGGACAAAGGTCTGCATACTATGATAAAAAGTTGTGGTTATCTATCAAATGCCTATTCAGAATAAGCCAGCATTTATAAAGGTGAGGTGTAGAATTTTTACTGTGTCTTTCAATGTGGACCTTGGGCTTAAACTCTCTTTTCAGGATAACCTCCTATTCCTAAATTTCAGCCACCTTCAGTGGTCATTTATTTCCTTTAGGAAGAGCAGTGAGTGACTGGATTGCACAGCAACATGGAGACTAAATAACATATTGTACAACTCCATAGATGTTACACAGAGGAGTAGGAAAGGGAGACATTACCGTGGAAGGAGAGCATACCCTTACAACCCAGAATGGAAATCAATATGCCTTTGTCATAAAAGCCACATTGCTTCTTGTTACTAGTTGAAATATTAGAAGAGTAAAGTTGCCTCAGTTTAATTACAAAGTAAAGTATTTGCAATATTTTCAATATTGTCCCTGTATCAAAACACTTTCTAAATTATAAAAGAACATAACTGAATAAGGCAATCTTGGATTTGTGCATTATCATAGTTTAGTTAAATAACATCAATCCTCCAAAAGTACTATTTAAACTTCAGTTACTGAACTATATTAATCGTAAGTAATTACACAAACTTCGCTGCTAGCTCTTTTGTCCACAAATCACTGTGAATAGATGTGCATCATGTTCAGTGATCAAGTACATCAGTTCTTTTGAAGCCTGTCAGTGATCGTTTACTGTTTAGTTATTTGAAGTCTTACCAGGAAAAGTACTAAGGGGAAATTTGCTAGAATTTAGGAAGTGGAGGTCAGATGATGAGGCTACTGAAATAGGTATTTTAATAGAGCAGTAATAGGTAATGGCATATTCTAGAGCATGGCCACTAAAGTAGGTAGGTGGAGCTGGGTGGAAAATAAGATCCTAGAGAAAAGCTTAGAGAAGTGAGTGGCTGTACCAGGTACAGACGAGTTATCCCTGGGGATATTGAACACACTCTTAACAATAACTGGAAATGTGGTGGAGAGAAATGCAGTTAGGTGAATGCTAAAATAGAAGAATTAAAGGGTACCGTCCACTAGGTTAAAGAAATATAGGTACTGAATTGATTAGATTAAGCTTGATAATCAGCTACATTGATAATCTACTAATAATAAGTTCTACTGACTTTTCTTCTTTAAACTGAACTTTTTGTCTCTTTGTACAGTAAATTATGCAGTGTTGTGTCAGGAGGCGGTTACAGAGAGGTACCTTTGCAGGTGTAAGCTGGGATCTGTGGACCACCAATACATTTTTTGTTTGGTGTTCAACCTAGGACAAGAACCATGTTGGGAAAAAGTGAGAACTATTTAACAAGGGGTTAGGAAGTAAATTCTTCACATTTAGTTTTTGATTTTTAATAAAACTTAAAATTTCCCTATGAAACAGGATCACAATAATTAAAAAAAACAAATAATATTGGGAATTATTTTTAGAAACAATCAGGAAGTTTTAGGTTGAAACCATTATGAGTGAGGGGCATTAATTCAAAAGAATAAAGGAAATGGAAGAAATGTCAAAAAATAAAAATCTAAAAAACAATCTTAATTCATGGAACCTAGTGAGAGGCATTTAAAGAATAAACACAATTTCTCTTGATGTTAATAAGTGTTCTTTAGTGTAATTCAAAGGAGTTTCATTGCATTTTCACAGTATTATTTTTTAAACTTATTTTCCAGATAAGAGCAGTTTGCATAATAAAATATGTTTAAAATCAAAACTTATCTGAATATAATTTATTCTTTGATGTTCCAAATACATTTGAGGACTTTGACATAACTAAAAACCTTCCTTCAATAGATCATTTACCATTGTGTTGGGAATAGGAAAGGCTGTGTTGGCTCTCCTCTATCTACTCTGTCTCTTCTGTACAGAACCTACATTATAAGATTCTTATAAACACCTCTAATTTAGTGAATTAGGCAAATGACTGATCAGTAGCTGCCAGAATAAAATGCTTTGTTTGTCCTTTTGAAATTGTGTTTTTCCCCTTTTCAATCAGTTCGCTTTGTGTCATGTACTAATCAATGGAGAATATCAATCAAGAGATTTTTAAGGATATTTCTTTGTTCACTTGTGTATGTGACGGGTTTTCATCTGCACACTAGTTAATAAAGTAGTGAGTGCAATCTAGATATTAAAATCCTTAATTCCTAGTTAGTAAAATATGTGTACATTTATTTGAACAAAATATCTCAAAGGTTGAAACTGGAACAAAATGAAGCGGCAATTCTGTGAGGTTTCACAGAACACACAATTCCCATTTTATTTTGGATGTCTGATCTATATTTTTGTGACATACAGAGATTAAAGGCTAAAACCATAGGGATTTAAATACAAAAACCATACTTTGAATTTTATTTTAGGAGAAAATTGGTAGTAAGTACAGGTTCCTGAGGGGAAAATAAATTGAACATCCTTTCTCTTTATTAGAATAAGACCAATAATTAAAAAAAAAACAAAAAAACACACACACAACTATATCTTGTCATTATATTCACATTTAAAGGAATCCTTAAGAAAGAAAATTTATAAATAAAATTTATTTTGGCATAAGACATAGCTATTGACTTAACTCAGTGGAGTTCTTTGTCTAGTTGTTCTTTTTTAAGAGTTTATGTATCAGAAGTAACATCTACATTTTGTAACACTACAAAATGTATTCTGTGTCACATAGTTTGCAAATTCACTGAAATAACAATATTCACTGCTTTTGTTGAACATTATCTACTTTAGCTTTAGTGCCAACTTTTAAGACTCCAGGATTTGTGTATGTATTAAAAATATTTTTCAATTAAAGTGAAAACACCAATCATATTAGATCAGGGGTCAACCCTACTCCAGTATGACCTCATCTTAACTAATTGCATTTGCAATGAACCTATTTCCAAATAAGGCTATGTTCCATGTTCAGTCTTTCTGGTATTCATTTCAGTATTCTTTCTCCTGATAACTATTTTTTGTTTCTCAAGGTAGTTGAGGATTTCATAAGATGTATGTTACACATATATTAATAAGTAGGTATATAAGTGATGAGAACACATAAAAATACATGTTTGTGTATACATATGCATGTTCATGTACACATAACACACATGTGCATGTGGTTTGTTTAGGAATTTGAGGTAGAAAGAGAATAAGGCAAGTCTGCTCCATTGCCTTATTGATCTTTTCTCTCTTGTCAGTATTATGAATTCCTCATGTATTTTTCATGACACTTACTTAATAAAATACAGTTAAACAAAACAAAATCATTCATGTACTTCAATACCGATAACTCTAAAATACAGAAATTTAACAATCAAAAAATGGCCAAAAATCTAAATAGACATTTCTCCAAAGAAGACATACAGATGGCCAAAAATCACATGAAAAGATGCTCAACATCACTAATTACCAGAGAAATGCAAATCAAAACTACAGTGAGGTATCACCTCACACTGGTCAGAATGGCCATCATCAAAAAGTCTACAAACAATAAGTGCTGGAGAGGGTGTGGAGGAAAGGGAACCCTCCTGCACTGTTGGTGGGAATGTAAATAGGTACAACCACTATGGAGAACAGTATGGAGGTTCCTGAAAAAACTAAAAATAGGACTACCATATGATCCAGCAATCCCACTCCTGGGCATATATCCAGAGAAAACTATAATTCAAAAAGATACATGTGTCCCAATGTTCACTGCAGCACTATTTACAATAGCCAAGACATGGAAGCAACCTAAATGTCTATCAGCAGAGGAATGGTTAAAGAAGATGTGGTATATATACACAATGGAACATTACTCAGCCATAAAAAAGAGTGAAATAATGCCATTTGCAGCAACACGGAGGGGCCTAGAGATTATCATACCAAGGGAAGTAAGTCAAATATCATATATCACTCATATGTGGAATCTAATTTGTAAAAAAATGATGCAAATGAACTTATTTACAAAACAGAAACAGGCTCACAGATTTCAAAGACAAATTTATGTTTACCGAAGTGGAAACATGGGGTGGGGGAGGGATAAATTAGGAGTTTGGGATTAACCTACACACACTACTATATATAAAATAGATAACCAACAAGGACCTACTGTATAGCACAGGGTACTCTACTCAATATTCTGTAATAACCTATATGGGAAAAGAATCTGATAAAGAATGAATACATGTATATGTATAAATGAATCACTTTGCTGTACACCTAAAACTAACACAACATTGTAAATCAACTATACTCCAATAAAATTTTAAAAAAAAGAAATTCAAAAACTTTCAAATGATTCTTAAATATCCAGCTCTATCAACGTCTATCAAAGTGGTTGATAAATAACAAACATTTGCAGATGATTTTTGAAACATATTTAATAACTTAAAAGGAATCAGGTTAATTCTGAACTGGTTCAACTATAATAGTATTAGTTTTTGTCTACAGTAGAAATCTCAGTTTCTTAAAGGGAGAATTCATGGCTTAATTCTTACACACAGCCTATTATCGTCCCATCCAATGTGCACCCAGCAAATCTCAATATTAATATAAAACAAGTCAATAAACATTAATTGATCAATTAGTTAAAGCATTTGAGGAAATAATAGCTTACTCCAAATATGCTTTATAATAATTACTCACATTTTGAATTTTATAAGCTGTAATTTCCATGTTAAATTTTGAATATTACATACAGTAAGTTTAATTAAAAAAGGACTCATATAATTATTCAATATTAGATTTACAATATTTTAGCTTCTGCTTGATTCATATATCTAAGGGTGTTTAGAAAAAGGGCAAAGCGTCAATTAGCAGAGGGCTGCACAGCTTGTAAAATATTTTTTAAATCTACTGGGAGTTCCAACCTCCATAAAGAAAGCCCATTCAATGTTAATGAAGCCATTCCTAAGAAAGGCCTAGGGAATGTCGCGGAGAAAAAAGCATATGAAAAAAAGAATATGACTTGCCAAATTAGTAACTTAATGACTGGAGTAGGTAACTAATCTCCTATTGAACCAGAAATACCATGGGATGGGAGAAGCTCATGCAGAAATAGCTTTCTGCAATCTTTTTTTTTTTTTTTTTTCTCCTTAGAAGAAAAGACAACCAAAATAAAAGCCTAATAGGAATTCACCTAAGACACTTTATCATCCTCCAAGATGCATTTAATAGAAAACGCTGTCTGTAAAATCTCTAGGCTATATCATCTGTGCATACATCTATGTCAAGCCCTGATGCCCAAAGGAAAGAGCTGAGGCAATTTTGGAAGCATTTTAGCAAACATGCTGCTAACCTAGAATTATGCCATGGATCTGAGTCCAAAGAGATAATAACTTGTTATTTTAAAGGCCAGAAGTCATTTTGATAGGTTTGTTTAAATCTTATATACGATTTTGGAAGGAGTGCAGTGCCAGTCTTCAGACCATGGAGGAAATAGGTAGATTAAAATAGAAAATCTTGACAATAATTATCTCTATTATAGTTAGAGATTTGAAACATGGACTTGTGCTGATATTTCTATAAATATAGAAAAGATATTTAGTCTTTTTTGAAAAGATAACTTGCTAATTGTCTGCTTTCTCAGGACAATGGTCTTCCATCTCTGCTCCTTGAAGCACTGTTGGGCCACTTAAGGAGGAAGTAAGAGGCTGATGTAGTGCCAGGCCCCCAACCAAATCCACCCTCATTCAACAAGAAAAGATTCAAGTTTATCACACATTGAACCACTTCATCTGATGATAGAGATTATAGGTATAAAGAAGTTTGGAAGTTGGCCAGCATATACAATTATTAATGACTAAGATTTATTGACCCATGCTGTGTATTAGGTTAAGTGTTTTTTATACATTGTATGTTTAAATCTTTCATGCAAACCTTAATATTAATATGCCCAATTAACAAATCAGGACACTGAGATGTAGAAAGACTAAGTTGGCCAAGGTCATAAAGCTCGTAAATGGTATGTAATGATATATTTAGAGTGATATAATACTTTAATAAGTGATCTATTTACTTATAAAAATGTAGCCTTAATGTGAAGCTGCTACAACAATCCATTATAGACTGAGTGGCTTGTAACAACAGAAATTTATTCCTTATAGTTCTGGAAATCTGAGATGAGGGTGCCAGTGTGGTTGGGTTCTGGTGAGAGACCTCTTCTGGTTTGCAGGTGACCATTCTCTCCTTGTATCCTCACATGGCAGAAAGAAGATCAAAGAGCTCCCTGGAGTCTCTTTTATAAAGGCACTAATTCATTCATGAGGGCTCCACCTTCATGATCTAATCACTTTCCAAAAGCCCCCCACCTCCTAATACCATCACATGGAGGGCGAGGATGCCAACATACGAATTTTGGGGGGACATGTATATTCAGTCCATGAAAAATGTAAAATCAGCTGTGATATTTGTTCTTCTAGTTGGTGTTTTTTTTTTTTTTTTTAATGTATGTTACCCTGGCAACACCTTTTCCCCAGTAGTTATTTTTCTGTATTGTAAACACAAAGTCCTAGTTCACTTTGGTTTCTCTACTAATGCCCTACCAACCTCCGGTGAGATTATTTAACACTTGCTGACTATTCACGCATTTCAGACATATCACTAATTACAATGAATAAATCTGTGGCAACTAACCCTGGAGCATGTGACATAATTATCCAATCAGCTGTTAAATTCAGAACATCTGTCTTAGTAACTTTCAATTTGGATTCCATATTTAAAGTCAGAGGTTGTTGGTTTTAAATTTTTCTTTATGAATCCTTAGTACAAATGGAATGCCTTTGCAGGCCTCTGGTTTTACCTGCGTTGCAGGTCTCTTTCTACCTCTTTGAACTGTTTCTAAATACACATACAGAGGTGCACACACATTCCCTACACACACAACTCTAAAAATAAAACTTGAAGATAGCATATCTCATTCATTTTAAGTTAGACCATTCTAAACATGACTTTCAAATTTGTGAAGAACTATATTGCTTGTTGTTTCCCCACTGGGGTATAAAAAGGACCAACAGATAAGCAGAGGAAATTACTTGAAACTAATAATTAACTGCCTTCAAATGGCTAAATCTAATATTGTCAGACTTGTTGTCTGTGAGGTGTTCAATATCACTGACCACTTTGGCTTTCTTGAAATCATCCTCCCTTGGATTCCTTGGCTTTGAGATACTTTACAAGTTTTCCTTTCAAATTTCTTTAACAAATGTCCTTATGTTCCTTCATCGGTTATTCCCCTTCTATCTGTTCCTAACAGAATGCTGTTCTCTACCATTTCTTGTTCTTTTGTTTTCCTTTTTTCACTCTACAGAACTCCCAAGAAAATTTCATCCATTAACAGTTATTGATGTTGTACACTGTGCTCATAACTCCAATTTCTCCTCCTATTACTCCTGCCTACACTCCCACGCTGCAGCCAAACTGGTCCTGTTTCCATCCCTGGAATGCCTTGGAATCAGGTTCTACCAAAGGGCTTTTCTAGTAGCTCTCTGTGACAGTGTCCTAATGCTGCCTAACAAACTACAACACACATAGCTGCTTTCAACAATACCCATTTATGAGCTCACACTATTCTTCTAAATAAAGCCCCTCCCTGCCCAGTCACTATTTTAACAAATTATCTACTTTTTAGAATTTTAATGACTTCAAAATTTCTCCTGTATTTATATTTTCATTTGTATATTTATGAGTTTCAAATCACTAGAATCAGAGGAGAATCCTTGTCAAACCTCAATGCAGTTTTATCCCTAGACTATAAAATGGCAGTGAAATTTAATAAAGCCTTAGGACCAAATATGCAATTCCCAAATTTAACATTTATGAGAGAAAATTCTCTCCTGAACTGCAAGCCAATGTTTTTTAACTGCTGCCTGTGCAGATCTACCTATGTGTTCTCCACCAACTTCAAATCTAATCTATCAGAATAAAAGGAATTGTATATAATTCCAACACTCTCACCTCTACTTACACTTTAATTAATGGTCTCCGAATTGGCAGGGGTGGAGGGAGAACAGACTAATCTATAGCAAATTAAAAAGATATTTAATCTCTCAACACAAAGCCTCTTTTTTCATAAATGCTGAGTTTTCCAATTTTTCTAATTTTATAAATACTATGAAATATTTGACCTTGGATAACTAAGGCATCACATACTGCTTCCTGCATTAGTTCCAAAATGTTTAAAATGACTATCACTCACTCAAAGTAGGAGTTCCATAGAAAACTTGAAGATAGACTACCTATATGGTTACTGTAAAAAATCATATTCTAGTTCTGCTTAGAGAGCTGGATTTGATGATTTTATAAATATGTTCTAGTCTAGAATTCCAGTCAAATAATAGTTTCCAAATTGGCTGGGTAAGGAGAAGTGGAAACTATGGAAGGCAGAGTTACTAAAAATAGGGAAGGAAAATTAAAAATAAAATTATAAAACATATACAGTTGACCCTTGAACAA
This sequence comes from Eschrichtius robustus, assembly GCF_028021215.1. Taxonomy (NCBI): domain Eukaryota; kingdom Metazoa; phylum Chordata; class Mammalia; order Artiodactyla; family Eschrichtiidae; genus Eschrichtius; species Eschrichtius robustus. The sequence goes on along the minus strand of NC_090840.1, from coordinate 62,247,619 downwards.
CACATGTTTGAACTGCTTGGGTCCAGTTACATGCAGCTTTTTTTCATTAAATACAGTACTATATGATCCACAGTTGTTTGAATCCACAGATGTGGAACCTTGGATACATAGGGCTATCTATGGGACTTGAGAATCCAGGGATATTGGTATCCATAGTGGGTCCTAGAATCAATCCACCCCAGATACCAAGGGACTACCATATACTATTTATCAATATTCAACATAAAGTCACAGCTTTTACAAACGAAAAGTAATTTCTTACAATAATATGATCAAAGCTGGATTCTCAACAACACACAAATTACTTTTAACTTATAAAATAATATATACTACATCTAAATATAGAAAGATATAGAGGTATAGATATAGATATCTTTATCTACCTATTTGTAATAGGTGCGTGTTCTTCCTTTGAGGCACAATAAATTGTTTTTATATATTTGATATTTTAAAAATTTTCAACATAGCATTTAAATCCTAAATTTATCTTAAATTTAGCAAAGTTAAATGCCTGTTTAAACAGATAACTAAATGAGTCTAAAAAGTTATTAATTAGCTGGAATCCTACCACCAAATGCTTCATTTCCCTCTTTTTTTCTCCGTTTCTCTTCATTTAAGTTGGTTTTTTTAATATTAATTTTGTCATCACTCTTACTGAAGATACTTTATAATTCCATAGTTTATTGGCCATGCACAACTTCTGAAGGACAACAGTAAAATATTTCAAAAGAAAAAAGCACAACACAATGGCATGCTCCCGAGCACATGATTCAACTTTTAGATTGCAGCTTGAATATAAACTTATGCTTGACATTCTTTTCTGTATAACCTGAAGAAGCAATTTCCCATTGCTAATCTTTATACATAGCCATGCGTCAATGATTGCTTCTCTATCCCAGATAAAATGTAGATATGAACTTCTCTTATTATTTGTGGCAAGGCACCATAATCGTAGTTAACGTCTTAAACTTAGGATCCCAGAATTATTTTTTATTTTGTTGTCAGAATACTGACAGAGTACCTGCTTTTGTGCCCAAACCTCCTATTTATTCTAAAAGAAGCTAGGCCCACACATTATATGGGTTACATCATGTAAATAACACTATAGAGAACCATATGCTGCAGCCTGATAAACAATTTCATCACCTACCACATTTTGAGCTGTTCCAAAAAAACTTTTTATGATTTATTCTATGTCTGTTTTTTATGTAAATGCATGAAACAGCAATCAGAAACTGGAATGGTGTTCATTAGTTATCCTAAAATTACACAAGGAAGTGGAAAGTGAAGAAATTCACCTTTGTTGGTTCCACATACAGGTAAAAATTGGAGCAGCATTAATTTATTTATCCTACAACGAAAGTGCAAAGTGATAGGATTTGGAGGATTTGGGGATACATGCCTCAACAAAGACCAAGGATAATCTGATATATTTTTCTCTGTGGTATGATTTGAACAGAACAAATTGAAGACCCCATTTCTAAGAAATCTCACTTGTTCAAATTCCTGAAATTCCATCCAGGAAGGATGGAATTCATAGGATCACTGATTTGGATTTAAGAATTATATCTCTCATTGTCTCCTGTTAAATTTTAGTCAATTCCTGCAATCTGATTATTAGATCACACTTCAGGACTCCGAGGGATGAGATGACAGGAGTATCCAGATGAAGGGCTAGATCCAAACCACCCCACCAACTGAGGATGAGGTATCACAGAGGGGTCTGTCAGGCAGCCAGGAAACAGTATTGCTGCACCATGTGCTGGCGGCATGCAGTCTCTATCGCTTGATCATGGGGACAAAACATGCGGCCAAGTGCCAAAAGAGTATATGTGCTTAATAATTCTACTTAGCAGTGGCTTGGCAAGACCCATTCCAACAAAGCAGGCAGTATGGTGAAAAGATCAGAAACCGAAAATTCCACCTAGTGTTTTAAAATGTACAAATCCTTCTAATAAATATCATCACATTTGAGGCAGTACAAAATGAAGCTATGCAATAAGATTTATGTTAAAATTCTAGTATCAACATTATATATGTAATCTTTGCTAAATAACTATATTTCTTTTATATGCTGTTTCCTAGATGATATAAATAAGGATAATAACAACAATACTGTGTATACCAAATAAAAACAAACCTGGACTTAGGTAAGGAGAGTCTTTTGGAAAAAAACTTTTGTAATAGGGAGAGATCTCTGACCACAAGACCTGCAAGCATCTCAAAATTAAACAGAAGAAAAAAATCTTATTTATGTATTAATTATTGTGAGAGGTAAGTAGGACTAGCAGAATTTTGTTAGGGAGGTAGTAAACAGTGGGGATGAACAGAAAATATGACTGGGTATATCAGCAGAAGATGTTTCTCTCTTTGGTCAGCTAGTTCTTGGAATGAGTTGTTAAGAGGGCATGCTATATACCTTAGTGCTTATTGAAGCGTAGTGGCAAGCCAAAGTTTCAGGCTCTGTGGGGAGATGAGAAGCTTGACTAAAGTCTGCTCAAACCAAGTAAGTGGGTAAGTAATGGGCAGTTGTAAACACTTGGTCAAGTAGCTGGAAAGACTAAATGAGATATTTTGCTGTGTTTGCTTGGTTGGCTATTGTTATCTGATACGTATGGATATCATGTGAGTATAAAGATATGTTTGACCCAATTTTAAAAAGTAAAAATTTATAATATAGGACTAAGATAGATAACTAATAAGAACCCACTGTATAGCACAGGCAACTCTACACCATACTCTATAATGACCTATATGGGAATAGAATCTAAAAAAGAATGGATATATATATATATATATACGTATAACTGATTCACTTTGCTGTACAGCAGAAACTAACGTAACATTGTAAATCAGCTATACACCAATAAAAATTAAATTTTTTTAAAAAAGAGGGTATCACTTTAATTATTTATGTTTGTTCTGCTATGCACAGAATCAAAGTTTCTCATTTTTCTATGACACAAAGACAATGATTCAGTTGAGCTAATTATAGTGTAAGCCAAAGGAAAAAGTTATCAAAATCCTTTTAAATACTTGGTTTAACTGCAGGACAGACCCTGCTTAAGAATAAATTTTACAAGTCTTTTGAAAGCTGAGATTCTATTAAGTCCATAAAAATATCATTCCTTTTTATGGCAACATATGAGATATAATTTTAAGCATCTTCACTTCTAAACATGTTTTTCTCAACTTTTAGGTATAAAATATCTACATGTTGAAAATGAAGCTATCACAACATCCTAATTTGAAGGAACATTTCACATTTTCTTTTCTGTATAAATGTTATCTTTCTATACCTCCATTCGGCATCCATGGTATGTTAAAGAGAAAGCAATTATTTTCTGTTAAATAGAACATCCTCTGACTATTGTGTTTATGTAATTACAGCCTTCTAAATGAAACACTGTAGATGCAAGAGGACATCATTTATTTTAAAATTTCAAGAACAATATTGAAAGGAGAAACCAAATATACACGCCAAATATAGTAAAGGAAGTATAGTAGTAAAAAATAAACCAGCTTGAAAAATGTTATAGCAGGAATATACTTGGTTCCTAGGCCAAATGCTGTTCAGAAACAATCATAAGCATAATATGGCAAATCCAATATTTTAAAAAAGTGCTCTTTGAGTGCCATCATTTCAACACTAATACTGTTCAAAATATATTTGGTATAAATTTATGAGATTGTCACTAAAAATTAACTTATGAACTCCACTGGTATCAAAAGAGTTCCCTACTATGTGAGGGGCTACCTCTGAAGAGTTATACAATTTATAGAATTGTTGAGATAGGATTGTATAGTATTGAAATTCAAACTGCTAAGGCAGAGGAGCTCATTTAACTTGTTTCTTAGAAAGTTTTGTGGTTTCCATGGTTCTATCAGATACAAGGCCAATGTTTAGCAAAAGCCATTCTCTAAAATCAGTGAGGGAAAAAATAATTCTCTCATCATAGAATCACCAGGGAACATTCAGAGGAGGAAGAACTAAAAACGACACACCATACAGGATTCTACTAATAGGAAAATAAGTCATTGAAGTCAATAATTGGTGGAAAACAATTTGCTTTGAATTGGTGAAAGGCAAATATTCCCTGGAGATATTTTGAGGAAAATGCTATTTCTTAAAATCTAATTTTTAGGCAATTACAGATTGATACTGAAAATATCTTGTTTTAGAAGTACTTTATTCCTTTAAAAATTTAAACAAATCCCTGATTTAGTCAGGCATAAAAGAGTGAAGCCACAAATGAAGTGAAAAGTGGGAAAGGAAATGCAAAACAATTATGCAAAAATATAAAATCAGATCACAAAGTTGAGTATTGCTATACTTGTAAATTTATGTTAGAGGTTATGTTGAGGGGCCGAGATGTTTAATGGAGTACTACTAAATAATACTAAGGCACGTCAACAACTTTAATATCCAACCTAGCAAATTAGTTAAGTAAAATATCTCTAGCATAGTTTATAACTTTTTAATATAATCTTCTCACCAACCTTGAATTCATAAAAATGCTAAATAATAGGTGAAAACTACAGAATGCAACATTGGTAATTTTCTTAACTATTTATTAGGATTTATGTACGGAATTGATATGAAAACACTTTCATATTTAGATATCAGCAGTCATTAGTGATTAGTTTTCTTTCTTCTTCACTTTTTTCCTGTATTTTAAACAATTTTATTTTAAGTTAGTATATAGTTTTGTTAAATGTGTTTATTAAAACTGAGAGAAGAAAGGATAACTGAGTGCTTATGATCATGGTCTTTAGAGTCAGACACCCGTGGTTTCTAGAAATGCTGTTACAGTAACATTATTAATGGTCACCAATAACTAGTTGTCTTCTCTTCCATGCGTACAAAGGACTACACTTTCTAGTGCTCTTAGGTGGGGCTATTTGCTTAACTCTGGCCAATGGGTTGTGATGAAAATGGCAGATGTCACTTACGGAACAAAATATAGAACTGCAAATATAAGCTATCCATGTTCCCTCTTTCCCTTCAGGGGTGAATCTTGAAGCCATGTGTTAAGAAGAAAATGTTGTTTTGAGGTATTGATAGTTTGGGGGCTGTATGTTAGTTCAATATAAGTTTAATCTATACTAGCCTATATAAAAATTAGTAATGGAAGTATGATCCTATTGTTAATAAACTCTAAAATAGGTAGCATTGATGTAGCATCCTGGCTAAATGCGTAACTTATTTTCACGAAGTCTAAGTTTTCTTATACATAAAATGATGTTAAAATTATTACTTAAATCATAGTATTTTGAGTGTCTAAATATGTCATGTAAAGTACTTAACATGGTTCCTGACATTATAGGCATTCGATTAATTTTGATTATTATTAATATATGATAGGTGCAACGGCCTCGTATATCTCAGTTTTGTTACAGTTCAGTGCCTGGGAAATTGGATGATAGAGTTTGAAAAAAGTAACTGAGTAAAATAAGGATTATAGAGTATAAGACAAAGACCTAAAAGTGACTATAAACTCCTATAAACAGAACTCAGGAAATAGATATATTTGGAATCCTGCTCATCATGGTTTTAGTTACCTGAATCCACTTCTCATTTTTTAAAATTAATTTTTATTGGAGTATAGTTGTTTTACAATGTTGTGTTAGTTTCTACTGTACAACAAAATGAATCAGCTATACATATACATATATCCCCTCTTTTTTGGATTTCCTTCCCATTTAGGTGACCACAGTGCATTAAGTAGAGTTCCCTGTGCTGTACAGTATGTTTTCATTAGTTATCTATTTTATACATATTATCATATTTGAGTGAGGAGAAGCCACGCCAAGAGGGTGTCCTTTAAGGCAGGGATATAGATTGTCTCCATGATGGCCAAATTAGATAAAGTAAACATAAAGCTTAAGTGGTAGGAGACAGAGGGGTCAGTTGACACACAGTCTTTCTAGGGAGCCATGTTTCAAGCCAAATACATGAAATCCATGCAAAATTTCCAAAAGGCAAGAGTACCAACACAAATGAGAGGCAGATCCAAGATTCAGGATATAGTCAAAATCTACAGCTGAATGAGAAGATATCCATCCAGAAAAATTAAAGAGGACCCACGTTTAGTCTTTCCTATCAAGGAGAACTGGGATGAATAGAAAGTTTATAGTCCCTACCTTTGAAGGTAATTTGCAAAAAGATGGAATTTATATTAGCTTATAACAATAAGCAAAGTAACTAAGTTTTACAAGAAAATAGGAAAAAAGCCAACATCCTTCAAATCAAAGGAGGGAAGAAAGCTAGAAAACAAGCAGTGAAAAGAGACTTGATTAATGATAAATGTTACAAAAGACCAGATTATTAGAGTTTCAGAAAGCTGGAGAAGCACAAGATAGGACAGGGCTTGTTACCAATTTGGAAATGTTATCAAATTGAAAACATAAATGCAGTCTAGGGCCTGTTATGGCAGCCTGAAGTGCAGGAGGATAAAGCAGAAGACAGATTAATTAAATGACTGAAAATCCCCACAGACCTAGAGGAAGCATCAAGCTGAAGCCATCACAAAACAGACAATCACATTTGATGCAAAATATGCTCTAGATCTCACATAGCCTCTTAATATACACTGAATTTCATTTGTACAAGTCATCACTATCTTACCTGATTTAATGAAATATTAATCCACTTGGAATCTTTCCTTCTATTCTGCCCCCATCCAACTCATTTCCACATATTGACTAATGATTCCTTTTTTAAAAAGTAAACATTGATTCCAATTCAAGATAATGGACTGGGCACACAGATGCTTATATTTAATTCCTACTAAAACTGTGTTGAAATAATGGCAAAATGTTTTTTTTAATTCCTCATTAAAAAGGAAGACATTCAGGAGATACGATATTTTAAAAAATAAAAAAAATTGAAAACACAGTATATTAGTCAGTTCTCAGAGAAAAAGAGCCAATAGGATATGTAAATATATACAGAGAAATTTACTGTAAGGAACTGGCTCACATGATTACAGAGGCCAGAGTGTGTAAACTTTGCAGTGTGGGCTGGCAAGCTTGAGACATAGGAGAGCTAATGATGCGGTTCCAGTCTGAAGAATGGCAAGCTGGAGACCTAGGAAAACTGATGGTTCAGATGAAGTCCAAAGGCAGTCAGCCAGAGAATTCCCTCTTGCTTGCAGAAGCCAGACATTTTGTTTAGTCAGGCCTTCACCTGATTTGATAAGGCCCACCCACAATATGGCGAGCAATCTGCTTACTCAAGGTTCACTGATTTAAATGCTTATCCCCTCCAAAAAACCCTTCATGCTGACACATAAAATTATCACGTGTAATAAAAACAAGTACAATAAATATAAATAAGTGCATTGGTAGATGAATCAAAGCAGGGGATCCAGCAATCCATTCCTCATGAGAAGTCTTGCAATTTATGAAGATACCCTAAAGAAACTCAAAATATGTATCTAAAAGAGTGAACAATGGGTGACCATCAGAAAAACCTATACAAATTATGTGTATGAGGCAATGGGTATGTTTCCCCTTCTTTTCTCAAAAGGTAACATGTAGAATGCAGCTACCATGTGCTTACTCTCTAGAAAATAAACAAATCTAAAATATATAACGAGAGAGGTTTTTTTGTTCTTTACTCATGAGATTTGAATAAACTGTATAGCATGTAATAGAGGAAATGAGAGAGACCCAAAGAGACCCCATGCCTTCAGGAATTTGGAGGTTTTTTAAATAATGGCCAGTTCTTTGCTCACTCACCTAATAACAGGCCTGATATTGATGAACACAGACCTACTCAAAGAGTTTCCAGCAGCTCTACTATACATTTTAAATGGACAAAAAAGGATTCATATGCATGTGCAGAATGTCAGCAACATAATGAATTTCAACAACCAACCGACAACAACAAAAATGATAAGGGAAGGAAAGAAACATTATCCAAGAAGGATAGAACTGAACTGTTAAAGATATAAATTATGGCCTTCTGAGATATAAAACAAATCATAAAATATACATAAAGAATCAATTCAATACATAATCATCCTACTAACAAGAGTTTCAGAAAGGAAAAAGAAAATACCAAACAAAGGAAATTAAGGAAAAAGAATAGTAGAACAGCATTTCCCAACTCTTCAAGCTTTAAGTATTCATCAAGATATTTGAGGCGTGAAAAAAAAACAAACAAAATCTTAAAACTAGATACAACCCTGTGAAATTTAAAACAGCCAGAATAAAGAGAAATTTATAAGAGATTCTAAAGAGAGAGAAAAAAAAAAAGAAATGACATATATTCAATACAAAGTCACAAGAATCACGATGGCCTCAGGTTTTTAATCAATGATATCAGGTGCTGAATGCAATGCAGCAAAGACTTAAAAAGTTCTTACAGGCAATACTGAACCTAGACTTCTATGCACAAATTATTAACCAAATTTGAGGAAAATGTAAAGCAGCATATGTCTGTGTGTGTGTGAAATTTAGTCTCAGAAGTTTAACATCCTGCAACTCCCTTCTTACGATGTTATTTGAGAATATGCTCTTCCCAATACTGAAGAATACACAAAGCACAAAGGAGGAAGAGGAAGACAGAAGACATGGAACACTATTGACATGACCCAAGACTTGGAACTGGCCTAAAAAGCAACTGATCCAGATTGCTCTAGGAAGGAAGTTGCTGTGATAAGAGCAGATTATAGAAAACAGCAGATGAATGTACAGACATGATAAACAGAGAAATCAGGGAAAACATAATAAAGGTAAAGAAAACACCATTTAAAAATTTACAAAATGATTCTCAAGAAAGAAAATATAACCACAGCATAGTTTTGACTATTTAGAAATGAATATTTAGATATTCATTACAACTTAAACTGAGTTACTACTCATAGAAAAAGCAAGTCAAACAAACACGGCTTTGTGTCTGAAAATCAAGATCATCATGTCACTTGCACTTGGCAAGTTATAGCTAACAGATGATGGAACATAAAATAAGGAGGTAGAGGGAAAAGGAGGTAAAGGAGAATTTTTGAACAGATCAGTGGGGATTCAAGGTATAATTGCTATAATTCATAAAACATGAACTACCTTTTAAGCATATTATTTACAGTTTCAAAGATAACCAACAGAGAACAAATTGGAAAGAGAGGGGGAAGAGAAAGGGGTTGGTATAAGTTAGCCAATTATTTATCAATAGATAGAAAAACTAATAAATAATGTTTTAAGTCAATATATATCATGCTATAATATTTATAAACTGTCATGGTTTTGGAAGGTTAAATTTGACTAGACTGAACTACATTTTAAAAAATTTCCTTTCTCGTATATTTTCTATTTAGGGTGTGCCGAAAGAAAGACACTTGGGATAAAGTTGGATGGAGGAAGGGAAGCAGCAGCCATTTTGCAACTCATACACATCGTTATAGATCTGCTGCCTCACCTCACTGGTGTGAGGCAACAGCTGGCCTATGATGCTCTACTTGTCTCTGGATCCTCTTTCAGCATCTTTGACTCCTGGGTCAGGAGTGTATGTTTAGCTTTGTGATGGGTTGGCTTAAGCTGCTTAGGACACCCACACCACCACTTAACGTACTTTCTGTTTGTCTTCACGAGCTCCAGTTTGCTCTTGATCTCTCCCACCTTCCATTCATGTTTTTATCCTGACTTCCTACCCTGTGGACTTCAGGCTCCAACATCAGACATGAAACAACTGCCTTATTGAGGGAGATTGCCTAACCATTACCACAATTTCATACGGTCAAACTCTATAAGAAATCAATGCACATGTATTTGTACATATCTCCAAGTGATTCTGCTTCTCTTGATGAAGCTTGATTGACATAATAATCCAATCAAGAGGTATAACCAATTACTATGATATCTGTGATTTACTTTTAAATAAACAATGGGAAATTACATATGCCTTAGTTTTAAGCTACTTTATGGGCCAGTTATTTTTCCTAATTAATAATTAATTCATATTAGTAATTAATGCATATTCCAAGAATGGTCACTTAGCATTAAATAAGAGAAACTATACCCTAGAAGTGCTTACTACAGTTTGACTCAGTGTCCTTCACCTTCAAGAGATATACAATTGCATTTACAGATTTTCACATTGGTCAAATTTAATGGCATATTAATTCACAAAATGTGTATTAGAAACATATTCTCATTGGTGATATCAGTTATATTCGAGATATTTGCCGTGGTTAAAATCTTTAAGACATATTCTTTTTTCTTGATAAATTAGGTACAAAACTCTCGTGAGTATTCCACTCTTCCCCTCCTAGAATGTGCCTGAGGCACGATACTGTGTCTAGGTAAAAGTTTGAAGTATTTGTTTTTCATGACGTTGAACATAAAGTTGATTGAATCTTTCCTTTATATCAGTGCTTTGTAACCTTGGGTAATTTTGCCTCCTAAAGAATATTTGGCAATATCTGGAGATTTGGGGTTGTCAAGCTTAGGGGAGAGGAAAAGGCAAGTATTACTGGCATCTTGTGGTGGAGGTCAAGGATGCCGCTAAACAGTCTATAATACCCAGCTCAGCCCCTTAAAGAATAATCTATCTCAAACTTTATAATAAAAGGTATGATCAGGGCATATTCAACGACAATGATCTGGAACATATTTTCTAACTTTGACAAAGGAATATAATTTGTCTTTCTTCAAGCTTTCTAATAAGTAACTTTCAATGTCATTTTACAACCAACAGAATACCTTTAACTAAATAATTAATAGTAACCATTATTGGTTAGAATATTTAAGAATTGGAATTCATATACCTCTGTGGGAATATAATCATGTGCTCAAAAAAATTTATAAAAATTCAGAGCATTAATTAGCCACATGTTAGAAAAACCCATATATCCATCACTACAATATATTCATATAAAGAACACTATGCAGCAATAAAAAAGAATAAACTTTAGCTATATGTGCATGAATAGATGTATTTTCTGGACAAAAATATTAAACAAAATAACTAGACAACAGAAGAAATTATACTGTATTGCTGGATAATTCCATGTATACATATAGTTATATAAATGGGCAATAGAAGTCAGACTGTCATTTTCGGGAGGTAAGGACCGAGGAGGAACATAAAGGTAGATTCTCCATGCTCACAATTCTCTATATCATCATTTGTCATGTAGTTATAAAAGTGCATTCATGTTTTACTTTTACATGTTTTGAACTTCATATGATGTTAGGTATCAATGCAAAATAGTTGAAAAATGTAGCTAACTCTATTTAGTTACAAAGTCATCCTAAGAACACAGTGCCATTGACTTTTTTATACAAGTTTTTTGTTTGCTTTATTTTTACAGTAAATTTTTTGACCAATTTCATGATGGGACACAGAACTGTATTGTGTGGAATGGAAAGCACAGTTATCAAGAACCGACTTGAAATGTGATCAGGAGAGTCACTCTAAAGAACGATTTTAGGACTAAATCAACTAATTTATTTCCCTTTTTATGTATGACAAGTATAATATATGATAAAATATTCTCATTAATGTAATAAGTACTAAAAATGAATCTAATAAAGATAAATTGGCATTAAATCATTGTTTAATTGGCAAATATATTTCCTTAATGTTACACACCATACTTGTTCACCTATCATAATTTAGGTGATCTACTGGGTAGGACATACATTAATGACCAAGAGGAAAATTTCCTGCCTTCAAAGGGCTATGAAAGTAGTGTGACAAATAGACATTGCTATGATTAAATTAGAAAATGCATATGTATGAACATCTCTATTAAGATATGCTCATCCAAGGTTTTACTTAAAATTAATGTTATTCTCTCTGAGGCATGTAAGTTTGAGTAGGCATCCACAGAGTGGACAAAACAAAGTCCAAGGCTCAGTCAAGGCTGACACTCACACAGAATCTCAGTTTGCAAGCCCAATAATCAGAGATCAAATTATGTCAGTTTGGGTGACAAGATATGATTAGATGAACAAGAGATTTATTGGAGGAAGGAAGGACAGTTGGATACAAAGAATCTCAGACTGCGGTGCAGTTCTAAGAAAGACCAGCTGAGCCAGTGGGGAGTCCCGGGGCCACCTGAAGGATCCCTGTCTCTTGCAGAAATGGGTAAGCACTGGCATCCTCACCTTGCTCAGTCATTGCCTGAGAGCCGCCGGCAGGAAGTATATCCTCATCAAAAAGTATGTCCTCACTCTGGACGGATCCAGAGTGGCAGCACCTCTGTGAATCATGTACCTAACAGTAAGAAATCTGAACAATACATTTTCACTGCCACTCCACAAATCAAGTTGCACAACTCTCCTACGTAAAGCATTTAAATGCCATTAGGCTCAGGATGTAAATCAAACTCTTTAGAATGACTTAAAGGGCTCTTTGGAAATGAGCTCTTGTACTCTCATTCATCAAGTTTCTCATCATTTCTTTTCCATACCTTAGCCCCCCCTTATCAAACTTCATATTCTTCTTCCAAATAGTCCATGGATCTTATACCCTCTAGGCTTCTACACATACCATTCTCTTTTGAAAAATTATTTAATTAATTAATTTATTTATTTATTTATTTTTGGCTGCGTTGGGTCTTCGCTGCTGTGTGCAGGCTTTCTCTAGTTGCAGCTAGCGGGGGCTACTCTTCGTTGTGGTGCGCGGGCTTCTCAATGCGGTGGTGGCTTCTCTTGTTGCAGAGCACAGGCTCTAGGCACGTGGGCTTCAGAAGTTGTGGCAGACGGGCTCAATAACTGTGGCTCACAGGTTCCAGGGCACAGGCTCAGTAGTTGTGGCCCACGGGCTTAGTTGCTCTGCGGCATGTGGGATCTTCCCAGACCAGGGCTGGAACCCCTGTCTCTTGCATTGGCAGGTGGATTCTTAACCACTGTGTCACCAAGGAAGTCCCTTTGCCATTCTAACTGAATGAAATAATCTTCATTTTTACCTGGCCAATTAAAAAGAATCTATAAATTTTAAGATTTCAGTTTACTCTCCGGAGATGTCTCTCACAAAAACTGAAATAGTTTTGCCTCACTTTTGGTCTCTTAGACCTTGTTATGTACTCTGTCATGTTGCCTATCACAGCAGACTGCATCTGCCCATTTGTTTTCCTCTTTCTGTTAGACTAAGAGTTCCATACAAAAGGCATCCTATTTCATTGAGTAGTGAATTCCCAAATAATAGCATAGTGCCTGGCATGTATTTAGTAAATATTTGTTGACTACTTGAATATACACATCTAGTTGGGTCAGTATGGTTCTAGGTACCAAACTTGGGTTTTTGTCAATTGCTCTCATTGGATATCCAGAAAAGGTAGGATGTTAAATATGGTAAAATCCCCGCATTAGGGAAGGGAGACAGCTGTGAATGACTCTTCTTTCCTCTATCAAAGATTATCTTACATAAGGGCTGGAAAATTTGTATATAAGGTAAAAGTATATCCCAATTTATTCAAAACAGCCCTGACTTGTTAAATTATACTTGTTACCTTTGCTTAATTATTAAAATTAAACAATTTTGGTTCCTTTTGATTCCCTTTTGATTCCCAAGAGTGGCTCAAGTTTGTACAAAAATTACGTAGTCCCCTTATCACATATGCCTTGGAACTAGAAGCACAGAGCATTTGTCATAAAGTACAGGAATAACTAATTTCACTGTGTTTGCTATATGGGCATAGTACATGAAACTGATAAAATTTTTCTTAAGAAGGAGAAATAAAACAAAAGATTACACAAGTGAAAACTAAAAATATAGACAGAATAATGATTTTGTTTAAAAGATCATAATCTTAAAAGTATGATATATATTATATCTAGATTTGAAATGTTTGTTTCATGGTTGTACAATCTTTGAAAGAAAATGAAAACTTCTCAGTAAAGGATATAATGCTATATTTAATAGTAATTTAATGAGCTTAAAAATTAAATCACAAACATTTTAATATTGTACTATATTTTCATACAGGTAGAGTTAAATTTTCTCACTTCCATTATCTAAAAAGAAGTACTACTATTGTGTAACATCCAGTAAAAAGTATCGTTTTTTAATTGAAGACGAATCTTATGCTTAAATAGTATTGCTGTAGCCTTATAGCCCCACTGAGGCCTCTTTGAATAAAAGAAATTTCTCTCCATAGGGGAAAAAAAACCTCAGAAGATTCTTATAATTAGTCAGCATAGTTCTAAGACTATTTACTGCACCCAGAAAAAGAAATCAACACAAAATTTAGGTCAGAAAACAGAAAAGGAGAAAAAATACAACACAAAAAAGTTATGAACATACTCAAATATGTATGCATATAGATTCCTAATCCTAAATTTTGAGACCCTGGAGAAGAGAGAGAGCGTTTGTGTTTTTTTATATTTCTATATTAATACAGTCACTGATTGATAAAAAATATTTTTTCATAAGTCATTTAAAAGAGACAGCCGTTAACTGACAATAACGTACTAGTGGGTATTTAACCCATTACTAGTGGGTTAAATATTATGGGTATTTAACCATAATATTGTGGTTAAAAGCATGGACTTTAAATCCAGATACTGGAATTGAAGTGGGTTTCATAAGAGATCCTACCTCACGTGGTTGTTATGAACATTAAGTAAGCCACTGTTTGTGAAGCGCCTGAAGGTATTCACACAACAAAGCATATGTTTATAAGTCTTGTTATGATTATTGTTATTAGTAATACTGCGTGAATGACCTAGGCTTTATCCTCAATTTGTTCTTTGGATAGTGGAAGAGACAGACAAACAGATAAATCTACTAGGATGGATTAGAAGAATTTAGAGCCATGAATATTTCTATTTAGCAATAAATGCCGTGATAGTTGCTCAGTAATACCATGCTCACAATATCACTGATTTAGATCCAGGAGTGTGTTTGATTGTCTTTTATTTTCCATATCATTCAAGTAATTCTGTTAACTTAAAGAACAAATAAAAATGTTTCTTATTAGGGTCTAAGAATTCAGAGTTTCATTGAACTTAATTTTTTTTTAACTTCCTGCTAATAAAAAGAGTCCCTTTCAGTTCATTATTTTTATAACCATGGTTTGATGGAAGAGTCTAAAGTAGTGGACATTGTGAATCACTCAATTCCAAATGTAATGTGAAAGCAAATGAGTACATTAGCAGTAAGAAGACATTCAGTCTGTCAAAAGAATAATACATTACTTTAGGCTTGTAATATATTTTTTAATCACTTGGTGGTTTAGTTTTCCTCAAAGGAGTGAAAATGAAAAAAATCTAGGCTCAAAATACAAGATATCGACTTGCCCATTGGCTGTTATATTAAAATGCTCAATTTCACCATATGAATACACAACATTATTTGTCTAAAGTGTCAATTTTCTACGGTTTTATTCCTGAGTAATACATCATAATTACATAGGATTCAATAATAATGATGATAATAATAATAACAGTAGTAATAAATAATACCTTCTAGTAAGACTTCTTATGCCTGCACCTGTAAAGGGTCACACAATTTTAAAATAAAACATTTTAGAAGACCATTCATTATATTGCTGTTGATGCAATTCACATTCAAGGATCTCTGGATGTCTGAACACTTTCCACACGGCTCATATAAAAAGGGAAACCATATTTACCTATATCTACATTATTTCCTCCAGAACTCTAATTTGATGTTTATATCATAGTATTCCTTATCACATGTTATTTCAAGTAGTTATAATGCACTTCTTATTTCAGATTTCAAACTTCATGAAAGCAGGTACTTAATCTATTGTTTTCATGTATTACATATTTAATAAATCCCCAAGGCCAGCCAGGTTTACCTCTGTAATAATTTTTACACTATATTTCTCCTTTGGACATTTCCAGGCTCTTTTTGATTGACATACGGACACCAACAGGGCAAAACGGCTCTGATCCCAGGTTCACTATCTGGATTCCTGTCATCCTCTAGGATTCAGTAATTCCTCACTGCTATTATATTTCAGTGCTTTTCAAAAATGTTTTTCTTTCAAGTTTTCACTTGTCTTTTGAAGGAGGACTCTTACAAAATATGAACCTGCTATTTACAATTGTATAGGTTTCTTTCTATGTGTATTTTAACTTAATATATAGGTCATTAAAATTTTTACCTGCAGTATCATACAAAATTGTAAAATACTTGAATATACTGTCAGCAATGGTGGGGCAAAAAGAGTTATTTACTGGTTTTGCTTTATAAATTGATAGAGAACAATTCTTATATATGTATATATCTGTAATTTATTTACTTTTTTTCATTTTGAATATGTATTTCACATTTGGTAATTTATTTCAGGGACACAATCGTAAATGTATACAAAGAATCTAGTACAGGGACTTCCCTGGTGGTCCAGTGGGTAAAACTCTGTGCTCCCAATGCAGGGGGCCCGGGTTCAATCCCTGGTTGGGAACTAGATCCTATATGCATGCCACAACTAAGAAGTCCACGTGCCGCAAGTAAGACCCAGCTCGGCCAAAATAAATAAACATTAAAAAAATTTTTTTAAATAAATAAAAAGAATCTAGTACATTATATAATACAAAAATTAAAATCAGTGTTCATATCTAATGAATCCAAAGATTAGGATATTTAGAAACATAAATAGGGGGAGTATTGTGCATGTGGTGAAATAGCCAATTTTGCTATTACTCTTACTAAAATAAAATTAGTTAATTTTGCCAATGTTTATCAAAGTTAAGACTGCTATTCTAAGAGAGTTTATCAATTTTAGGTTGAACTAAAGAACTGAGTCAAAAGTATAAACAAGGACAACACCAGGAACATCTGAGTTACATGATTTGGTAGAGATATATACCTTTGCTTTATCTTCATTAACACATTTATTTACTTGTTTGTTTAAAACATGTGAGTATAAAGATGTGATCTTAAAGTCTATGGACAGTGATTATATCACTGTTTCCCTGTTACCCATTCATAACACACCTTCAACAAATGTTCTCTTCTGCCCTCTCTTCTCTAGTTGTTTAATCTCAATATCTTATTCATGGAAGAGTCAGATCTTGTTGACTCCTTGTAGACTTACTTGACTGGTTCAACCTTCAACAAATATGATCTAAACCATCTTTATAACTGACTACTGTTATTAGTTTTTCCCAATATGTGGATAAAAGCTGACCAATAATTTCCCTGAAACAACTGTTGTTAACTTGCACAAATTTTTAAACTTTCTATGCATATAATCCATTTTTTATTAATACTCTTATCTCTAGGATAATTGAGAAAAACTTAAAAATATGTATTTTAATATGACTTTGATAAGTTTGATAAACTTTAGTAGTCAACTTCATTCACTCATATTTATTGTCAAGGTGAAATATATTTATTAAGCAACAACAGGAGACATCATGTACCAAGCATAGGATTGACAGCAAGAATACAGGGAAGAGAATTACTTTAGGCGTGGTTACTACATTCACGGATCTATGAGTATAGCAGAGACTAAATCACCATGAGTTGTTGATCATAAAAGCAGTTTCTGCCTCAGGTTCATCTATGACCTAAGCAACATTATGCTGCTACAGCATTTGAATAAAAGGTAGAGAGAGAGGAAAAGAAAAGTCTATTTACAGTCTTTAATATTTTTAAGAAACAACTACTTTGATTAGGGTCTCTTGTATTTGATTACTCTACATCAAAAATCAGAAGTCTAATAAAATATTATGCAAGGTCTATAGTGTTTAAAATTGAATTAACTTCTATCTTCTGAGATATTCTTTTTGGTAATACATTTCTATTTCTGATTCTACAGAATAAGTGATATAGCCAAAGACACTGATAACATTTGCTAACCTCAAACCCAGGGATGTTCTGTGAATGCCATTACTTGGGTTATTTAGCCTCAGTAAGTTGCATTTTAGTGCTTAAAATAATGCTGATCTCACTACTACAATGTGCTTCCCATTCCCATAAGTTCTTGCACTGATAGAATTATACCACAGGGAGACTCATAATTGTTTGTCTCTTTAATGTAATTACCATAAGAACTGCCTTGCTTGGAACACTGAGAGGATAGTTCCAGAACTTGTTGGCCTCAATGGTTATAGGGTCTGTGTACTTAATTATTTAAATACACTTCACTGTATATTTTGACTCAGGACTAAAACTATACCAAGGCCAGTAGAAGATGGTTAAAAATTGCCGGACAATCATTAGAAAAAAAAAAAAAATCTAGTTTAAGATATTAACATCAAGTAAGTTTGTATATGATTCATTAAATGAAACCAAAAGAGGATATTATAAAATAATAAAAAAAAAAAATCCACATTGAGGATTGAAATGCCATGACCCCTTAAAAACCAAATTACTGTTATAAAATATAGGAAATATAAAAACAAATTCTGCAGAAACACAATGGAAATAAAAAAAACTTACTGCCTCTATTATGTTAGAGGATATACCTTAAAGTAAGAAAGGATATTGAAGAATCAAATGATATTTAACCAATGATGTAGGTTTAAAAATATATATTGAATTCTATGCCCTGAAATACAAAACTCCCTATCAAATCCTCATTAAACATTTTTAAATGTTGTCTATATATTATTCTGCAAAGGAAATCTCAATTTCAAAATTATCAAATAACATAGGCCATGTACTTTGAACAATATAAATAAATGTACAACTATAAAAGCATAAAAAGAATATCAAAACAAAAATACAAAAACTATTAAAAAATAAAAAATAATGATGGTGCCAAAAATGGAAATTACTACCAAAATTGCTAAATATCTAGAAAAATGTTTTAATATAAAGATTACATAGCTAAAGTTACAGATATTTAAATTTTTCCCTAAAGAAAAAAAAAATCATTTTTAACCTGTTTCAAGGCTACATGAGAGAATAAAATTGAATTAATCATCTACTTTAAGAATTTAGACATAATATTAAAGAAAAAATAGTGGATTAAGAAATGGAGACTGGGGACTTCCCTGGTGGTCCAGTGGTAAAGAATCTGCCTTCCAATTCACGGAACGCAGGTTCGATCCCTGGATGGAGAACTAAGATCCCACATGCTGCAGGGCAATTAAGCCCGTGGGCCACAACTATTGAGCTCGCGCGCCTCAACGAGAGAGCCCACGTGCGGCAAACTAAAGAGCCCATGCACCCTGGAGCCTACATGCCACAACTAGAGAGAGAAAACCTGCACACCACAGCTAGAGAGAAGCCCGGACACTGCAACAAAGAGCCCACACACCAAAACGAAAGATCCCGCATGCCTCAATGAAGATCCCGTGTGCCGCAACTAACACTCAGTGCAACCAAAAAATAAATTAATTTTTTAAAAAAAGCACTGACCATCAAAGAAAAAAATATGCAAGTAAATTGGACCTAATCAAAAAAAAATTTTTTTAATGGAGAATGAGTAGAATAATAAAAATATACAAGAAATAATCCTATCTAAAAAGAATATATTCTAAAAAACATAAGACTTGGAGAAGCCACACAATGCAGCGAAATAAGAAGAAGAAAAATCACAACATATGCAAAGTAAATTGAAAGGGCCAATGAGTGCTCTGTAAAACTCATGCAAATAATTTGAAGCATTAGATATAACATAAAGTACAATTTTTTAAATGTCATTACGTGACAGGAAACCTAAACAGTTAAATGCCTTGGAAGAAACTGGTAAAACTGTCAGAGTAGTACCATTAATAAAACTAATTAACATTTACTGAATGCCAAACATTTCAAGCTCTGATTAAAGAGGTTTACACAGCTTATCAAATTTGCTTCTAATAGGGTTTCTATGAGGAATTTACATGATTTTTTTCAAGTTGTAATGAAGAAAATAATATACAGTGTAATTTTTTAAGATTAGAAAAAAAAACTTCGCCATTTATTTTGTAAATTAGTCGATCTAGCATTAGTACCAAGTTAGTGAAAGATGGAATGAAGATGAAAATTGCCAATTAATTTAACTGAAAAAGTCCATGCAAAAAACTGAAAGTACTAGCTTATTAAATTGTGTGTACATATCCATATACTGCATGTAAATGAGGTTTCTCTCTGGGTTACAATCTCATCTCAAGGCCTGACTGAGGAAGGATCTTCTTGAAGATCACTTGGTATTGGCAGAATTTATTTCCTTTGGACTTTTGGACTAAAAGCATCAGTTTTTCCCTGGCTATCCACTAGAGGTCACATTCAGTTCCTTGCTATATGGGCCTTTACATAGAGTATTGCACATATCAATTTGTTTTATCAAAGCAGGCAAGGGAGAGGGTCTTCTAACATGGTAGAAATTACAATCTTATGAAGCATAATCATGGAAATGCTATTCCATCACCTGTGAAATATTCTCTTGGTTAGAAGAAAGCTGTAGGTCCCACCCATATTAAAGGAGAGGGAATTACAAAAGAATGTAAATACCAGAAGATGGGGGGAGGCATCTTATCACTTCCCATCCGCTGAAAAACAATATTTAAGTAATGTTTATGGGTTAAAATACTAAATATTTAAAAGCATCAATTCTCCCAAAAAATACCAATATTTTGGACTTAATACCAACTAAAATAACCTTTTACTTTTTTCTTGGAAACTGACAAAACTATTCTAAAGTTGTCTGAAAATTAAGCATGTAAAAAGAATCAGGATATGGTCAGGATAAAGGCAAATAATAGAGTAATGAAAGACCTGCCAGTTACTAAAATATTTATTATTATTGACAAAAAATAAGTTTGTCACTAGAGAAAAAATGGAGTCTGTAAACAGTCCCAAATATGCACTGGGTTTTACTACACGATTAAGAGGACATTTTAATACCAATATAAATTCTAAGTGGCTAAAAAATCTATAGTGAAAATATGATAGGGAAGTATAAGCTATTAGAAGAAAGTCTGGTTAAATAATTTTATAAATTTGAAGTATAGAAGGCCTTTCTATGCTTGACCTAAAACCAGAAGATCATAAAGTAAAAAGCTGACAAATTAGATTCTATAAAATTTTATAAAATTATTTATAAAAATTATTTTACAAAAATTTTTATAAAAATACCAACAACAATAAAGAAATCTAGTAAACTAGGGAAGTATTTGCAAAACATATATTAAATGAGGTACTTGTTTCATCAAATAACAATGGTTTTATTTAATTAAAAAAAAAAAAAGAAAAACAGGAAACAAACAACTTGTCAGAGAGCAAAATTTTTAAATGTTTGTTTGAAAAGATTCTAAAACTCAAACATAATTTAAGACATGCAAACTAACCAAGCACTAAAAAAACCCAGCTGAATTTGAAAAAACCATTAAAATAAGCTGACATCCACTATATGTAAATCAATCCAAAAGTAAAAACCTTACCTTACTCAAAATATACAATTTGCTATTCCTAACTTGTAATTAGATGATTTTTCCACAGTGCCATACTTATCACTATGTAGGGTCCCGAAAGTACCCAGGGAGCTATAAACAGATGTGAAAGCCTATGCTTGGCAGCCAGATGGAATCAATAAAAGGCAGGTTCACCAAATCCTTAAACTGGGATAATCTCATAGGAAGAAGTCAACAAGATTTCTGAAAGGAAAAGCTTGCCTAACACCACTCAAGTATTTGAATTGATATATAATGTTGTAATAGATCAAAATAATGAATAAAAATTTGTAGATTTTTAAAAGAATTGTGAAAGGGTATATATTAAGCATATGTTTTTATTTTCTGTAATTTTCATGCTCTGACATCTGGGGCCTAGCTGACACTGGAGGAACTGCCTCTTGCAGGGCTAGCTACTTCTTAGATCAAAAGACTTGCCTGTGATTGTGACTTTCATATGCAAACCAACCTTTCCAGAACCTGCACCCCAAGCACCAACTCTACTATGTGGTGCTAGGCATTTTTCTATGTGCTAGTCCATTACAAGTTATTTTAAATTAGTACAATTTTTGCAAAGTAATCTGAAATATAATTAGGCCATATTTACCATTATTCCTAATCAGGGAAAACCAGTTTTCTAATAAACATGTCAAAACTACAGTGTGAAAAGAATGGAGGAACTGTCTATTAATAAAAAAAGAAATAAAACAAACAATCAAAGAAACCCAATTTAAAAATGGGCAGAAGAAGGACTTCCCTGGTGGCGCAGTGGTTAACAGTCCTCCTGCCAGTGCAGGGGACACGGGTTCGATCCCTGGTCTGGGAAGATCCCACATGCCGCAGAACAACTAAGCCCATGTGCCACAACTACTGAGCCTATGCTCTAGAGCCTGCGAGCCACAACTACTGAAGCCCGTGTGCCTAGAGCCTGTGCTCCACAAAAGAAGCCACTGCAGTGAGAAGCCCACACACCACAACGTAGAGTAGCCCCTGCTCACCGCAACTAGAGAAAGCCCGTGCACAGCAATGAAGACCCAATACAGCCAAGGATAAATAAATAAATAAATTTAAAAAAAAAAAAATGAGCAGAACTGAATAGGCATCTTTCCAAAGAGGAAACGCAGAGGCCAACAGGCTCGTGAGAAGATGCTCAGCGTCACTAATCATTAGAGAAACACAAATCAAAACCACAATGAGATATCACCTCACACCTGTCAGAATGGCTATCCTCAAAAAGAACACAAATAACACATGTTGGTGAGGATGTGGAGAAAAGGGAACCCTTGTACACTGTTGGTGGGAATGTAAACTGGTGTAGCCACTGTGGAAAACAGTATGGAGGTTTCTCAAAAAACTAAAAATAGAACTACTATATGACCCAGCAATTCCACTCCAGGGTATACATCTGAAAAAAACAAACACGCTAATTTGAAAAGAGACATGTACCCCAATGTTCATAGCAGCATTATTTACAATTGCCAAGATATGGAAGCAACCTAAGTGTCCATCAATAGATGAATGGATAAAGAAGATGTATATACATACATACACACACACACACACACACACGTATACATACAATGGAATACTACTCAGCCATAAAAAGGAATGAAATTTTGCCATTTGCAGCAACATGGATAGACTTGGAGGGCGTTATGCTAAGTGAAAAAAGTCAGAGAAAGACAAACACTGTATGTCACTTATATGTGGAATCTAAAAAAAATACAACAAACTAAATATAACAATAAAGAAGCAGACTCACAGATGTAGAGAGCAAACTAGTGGTTACCAATGGGGACGGGGGGGAGTGGCAATATAGGAATGGGGGAGTGGGAGCACAAACTACTGGGGGTAAGATAGGCACAAGGCTATATTGTACAACATGGGGAATATAACCAATATTTTGTAATAACTGCAAATGAAAAGTAAACTTTAAAAATTGTATAAAAATTAAAAAAAAAAATCAGCAGAACTGCCCATAAAAATGTGATAGTTTAAAATTTATAGGTTAAATATTGTTAGTGACCAGAGTCACTATAGGAAGAACACAAGAATCTACACAAACTGAATTATATTTCTAATAATGCCAAGCTAAAGCAAAACCAGTTTTTGACGATGCTATTTTTTTCATACTTTTAAAAATACTATGGCTTAAGAATGAAGACTAGCTTAGACTTGGAGGTAAAATCAACACCAAAGTATTAAAGTTCACTTGAAACTTAATACTTCAAAATATGCTTATCCTGTTTGGGGGATGGTAAAGAGACATGTCATAATTCACCAGTAACTAATCTTATTTCTACAACTGTACAATATAGAAAAGTTTATGTGATTCTAGCAGTGTTTTCATCTTGTAAATGAATCTGTGAATGAGCTTCTGCCTTATGCCTCTTCTAATGGCACTGTTGTTAGATTTTCGTTAACTGTTTTTGATCAAGAAGCATGTGGATTTTATGTAAATTGTACTAGAAAATCCTATGAGATTTATATCTTATGAGATGTAATATATTATAGTAACTTTCCCTGGTGGAGGATGGGGAAATTTAACATATAGGTTTCCAAGTAACACAGTAACTTGAAAAACTTAGGTTTACTTATGGTTTCCAAGATTCACAGTGTAATGACTAAGAGAGTAAAAATAATGAACAAACTTGGGATTGGTCCCCGAGACACTTTAAACTCCAAATTCCATGTGACTACTTTAGAAATTCTGCCATCAATAGTACATATAGGAAAAGATTGAAAGGAAGCTTAACTTGGTTTACATCTCTCTTTAGTCTACATTTGAAGTTAATGGAAGTGGTTTCAAAAAAACACTCCCTAACCCAGAGAAAGAGAGAATGAAGACAAATTTGAGGACATGGATGAGGGCACAAGTTTTCAGTGGTCATTTTCTGAACTCTGACAACCACACCCTACCTAAATATGCCCCTTCTGTTATTTTATTTCTTTTTGTATTTAAATTTAAAATAGTTTATTATCATCGTCTTCATCATCCTACTATCATCATTATCACATACATCAGTCATTTGGAAACTATCCTATTGAAGCACATTTTAGTTTAGACAGAATATCCTTCTTTACTTTCTTATACCTGGAGACCAAGAATTATAAACACTCAATGAACATTTGATGATATATTATGTCCCTCATTCCCACCATGCCAAAAAGAGGAAATCCTTGAAAGTCTCAACATTCATATTCAACTTAAACTTGGCATTACAAAACCACAAGACAACTTCATGTACCACCTTGGAGTGTCTCAAGTCTACTTCATCAACTTTACACTGACTTAGTTTTATTTTAAATGCCAGAAAAGTGTAGGTGACTGCATTTTAAGTATCTGGAGTGACTCTTCTACCAGCTTTAAATTAGTGGCTATTGCTAACCCACAGAGTTCATAACACACACACAGTCCGCTTGGTGGGCAGACTAATAAGGATGTCCCCAGGGTTTGCATTATCAACAGCTCCTATTGAGTTCAGTTCTGTGGGATCCTCAAAATAATGTGCTGTTTAAATAAATTTGTCTCTGTGTGTTTCCACCCAGGATCTTTCTTAGAAGTAACTTCACTTTAAGTTTTACGTTAAAATGACAATTATAATCTCAATTAGCTAAGCAAAATAGGAATGAAGCTCATGCAAAATCAATTACTTAAAGAATGACATTACAGATGCTACAGTGCAAGATTCAAGGAAATGCTATAAATTTGGAAAATTTAGCCTAATAATTCCAAATCTAGAATTTTAACTTAATAAAATCTTTATTTTACTGATAAATCCCCAAATGATGATTTTAACCAATGGTTAATTTCTATATACCACATTTATATAATATTATTTTCATTAGCTGCTATAAACTTTAGTAGATCAATACTAATAACAGTATCACTATAGAACCATCTATAAAATTCAGCATGTGACTCTGTGAGCTTAATTTTCTGCATGTTTTAAGAGGCACTGGTGTCATTTAAATAACAATCTACCAATCACATAAAAATGTAGCACTGGAAAATACAGCCAAATCAAAACACAAAATGAAAATATCCAATAATTCCTGATAGTATTATTTGATAATTTAGCAACTGGTAGTATGATTTCAACTATGGCTTAAAGAATGAAAATGCTGATTTTGAAGTCAGGGAGAAATATATTTATTATATGCATTAATAAGTATTTGTTCTCTATTGATAGTGTTTTTAAAAATAAATATTATCTTATTAAAGATTTTTTTAATGTCACCCAAAGAAGCAGAAAGGGCATTATAAAACCACAGAGATAATTTGAAACTACCAATTTTAAGGACAAGCTTAGGATAGGAAAGGAATATAAAAATATTCTAAATGATTTTTCACTGCTCTTCAATTCTAAGATATATATTAAAAAGCAGTCTACTGCCTTCTTAAAAATAAATCTTGGATATCTCACTCTTTTGTAGAGAGTAACTAATTGAGTAGCCACAAAATTAAGTGGAGGAGTTTATGGATTATTTTTAGGGGAGAATAGGGATCTATGAGCTTTTTTAAAAATGAGCTTCATATTTTATAATGCCTAACAATAGACTTCAGGTTTAAGGCATTACCAAGTCAACTGTACTTTGAGTAAAATATCCCAAGAACATTTGGAAGAATAAAGAGTATTAGAAAGATTATTGAACTTGGAATCAAGAGAGCTGGATTCCACTCCAAATTTTGGCATGAAAGGTATTTAAAGCTACCCACAGTTTTGATAATTATTAATAAAATATTTGAATCTAAAGGAAATTAGAGATCTTTTTAAAGATTTTTTTGAACTAACTTTAGACTTGGAGAATAGTTTAAAAATTCTACAAAGAGTTTTCATATATCCCTCCTTCCCCTTTCTCTAATATTTCCATTTGACATAGCCACAGTGTTATTGTCAGAACCAGAAAATGAACACTGGTACAATACTATGAACTAAAGACTTCATTCAAATTTAACCAGTTTTTGCACTAACATTTTCCTTTTGCTCCAATATTAAATCCAGAATCCCACATTGCATTTAGTTATTATTTCTCCTTAGTCTTTTAGTCTGTAAGTTCAGGCTTTCCTTGTCTTTCATGAGCTTGACACTTTCAAAGAATATTGATAAATTCTTGTATCGAATGTCAGTCAATTTGATTGAGTGTGAGACTTCTTCATTACTATGTATTTTTGTCAAGAATATCACAGGGCTGATGTTGAGTTCTTAAAGCATCACTTCACAAGGTTCATATTGCTGTTATGTGTTATTACTGGTGATGTCATCCCTCCTATTTTTTTCACTCTTAAGTTATTGTCTTTCTTTTTTGGTTAATATCTATTTTAAGAGTGGTATTTTTATATTTATGGATCCACTATTATTTTGGCTTTATGGGTAAGAATCAACTTCTATCATATTTTTTTTTTGCTCAAATTGGTCATAGCTACTTCAATTTGGCACCTGTGTTTTCCACAAGCCTGCACCTTTTTTTGAGAATGTATTTTCTGGCACTGATGGAAGGATAAACCAGAAACTAAAGGGTTTAGTTTCCTATCAGAAGTGGATAGGAATGGAATGGAAAAAACCACGTATTGGTAATATAATAGCAGAGATTAGGAGGAAGTGACATTTCTCATTATCTTTTGTATTAGAACCATAGCCATATTTCACATGCCATTAATATAGTCCAAAATAAATGAGCAATTAAAATCAACCTGGATGTGGGAAAACTAAAAATAAAATACCAACAATAATAAATAAACCTAACTATTAACATGATGTTCAGTACAACAGAATAAGCAATTTTAAGTAACTTCAGGAAGCAGTACCTTGACTGAATACTGAATAAATATGTTTCAAGCAGAAGCATGGAAATATGGGTAGCAATTCTTAAATTGCTTTGTAAGTACACTGTAGTTAATCAAAAAGTATCTCGTAGCAAATAAGAACCAGGTTTCTCACTGTTGGAGAAATAATTCACAAATAAGGGAAGGAGGCAGGCTACATTTAACTCTGTGATATTGGATTTGGATTCGACTTAACCAGTACAAAGTTATATATATATATATATATATATATACACACACACACACACACATACATATGTATATGTATATATATGTATATATATATATGCACACATATGTATATATATTTTTTTATATATGGTGAATTTATATGACTCATAAAATGCATTGTGTGTATACAGTTGACCCTTGAACAACATGAGTTTGAAATGCATGAGTTCACTTAAATGCAGATTTCTTTCAATAAATATTATGGTACTACATGATCTATCATTGGTTGAATACACGGATGTGGAATTGCTGATACAGAGGAGCCGAGTGCAGAGGGCCAACTGTAAGTTATACGTGGATTTTTGACTGCATTTAGGGTTAGCCCCCCAACCCACGTGCTGAAAGGTCAACTGTGGGGATATATATTTATATCCACACACAAATAATTAGATATAGACATGTTTATTTATGTGGGTTAGTATATGTACTTATATTCCATAACACTATACACTGAGAAGACCTAGAAGCAATAGCACCCACGTGGTAAAGAGCACACCGAGAGCCCAGATCTTGGATTCTAAATGCCATTCTCCATTTAGATACACTTAGAATGTACCAAGACTCCTTGTGGTTTCTAGGTTGTAGCAGGAGAAATACTTAAAGGTATTTTAATAATGTAGCTCAAATATATTGCTTTGTTCACCAGTGTAAAAGCATCTGTACATCAAGCAAATGCTTTTCTACTAATTTTAAAGAACTTTAGGAAAACATCTCCTCAATATCAGCGGTTTAGAGCAGAGGTTTTCTAATCACAGTAAACGAACTTGATGTTGATGGCAAGTCAAAACCAACTAAGGAGCCCTCAGCTCTGTAAGCCAAAGAGCCCAAGACTGCTCTGTAATGTGTTTACTTTATGCTTATATTTGCTCTTATAATAATTAACACATTTCCCCATCTTACCCCTCTAATAGAGCAATAATAGGCTTCTATTTTTGATTAGGACTCCCCAATACATTGCTTAATATATATTTATTCATTGCAAAAATATTTATGAAATATTAATAATAACCAATATCCAGATTCTAAAAACTAAGAATAGTGAGATAAATGTGATACAAACCACTCTTCAGAGGTAGAATCCAGAAGTAGATATATGAAAAATACACAGATATAACACAAGGTATGATTTATTAGTGTTGCAAAACAGCACAAAAGCTGTGTTCGGGGATTGATAAATAATTGATGCTTTCAGAGAAATGTGTCATTTGAAGAGGACCATGAAAGATAAGCTTTAAAAAGGGTATAAGGATGTTAGGCTAAGGAAATCTAATGTGTCAAGACATTGTAAAAAAGATGAATGTTTCAGTGTGTCTTGAATTCAGTGCAATCAGTTAGCTATTGCCATATAAAGGCAGCAAAATTCTTAAAGGTCATTGTGTTAAAACCACTGTCATTTATTCAGAATAGATTCAGGCTAGGAAAAGATAGGAATAATGATTTCTGCCCCCAAAGTTTATATCTTTCTCCTGGGCTCAGTAGTCAACATGGGCATGATTTTCTCATGGTTGTGAAAGAGATGTGAGAGCAACTCTCAGCTTTTGTCACATCTGCCAACATCCAATTATTCAAAGCAAGTTATATGACCAAGTCGAGCATCAAAGAGTAGCAAATATTACTTAACCCATGTAAGTAGTAGGCAGAGTGAGTATTTTCAAAAAGAATATAGTGCAAAAACCACATCATTACTAGTTTTCTTTCAATAAAATATTCTCCCTGCATTCAACTGAAATTCTTATGGCTTTCTCTTATCTGAATGTTTCTGAATTAAAGAACACTTATTAAATTATATTTTTGCGCCAGTTATCACAGTCCACTACCTTGATTTTTAATATTTTAGCTGCTCATAGAGCAGATGTTTGTAATAATGTATGTTTATCTTATTTGCAGTAACTCAAGACAGTATATCAAGTGCTCACTTGCACAGCACATATGCTAAAATTAGAATACAGATTAGCATGGTCCCTGAACAAGGATGACATGCAAATTCATGAAGCTTTCTTTTGTTTGTAACAAGTAGTAAATAAACTATAGAGATCTAATGCACAGAATAATAAATATATAGAGTAACATTATACTCTAGTCAAGTAATATGATAAATGTTGCTTCAATGGCAACCATGTTACAATATACAAATGTATCAAAGTAGCATGTTATATACCTTCAATTTACAAAGTGTAACATGTTAAATATGTCAAATTTTTTAAAAAGACAAGGTATTGTTTTTACATTTGTTTTTTTTTTCTTTATTTTGAAATGTTTTCTTTATTTTTCTTTATTTTGAAATGTTTTTCTTTATTTTGAAATGTAAAACTGAAACTGAACAATGACCAGTGGGAGAAACTTATTTAAATGATTCATTTTACCTAGAAAATACCATGATAGCTGAATATGGTTCTAAACAACATTTTCCACTCAGTTCTTAGAGAGAACTGTAACTTCAATTAAAAATACACCTGAAGGGGCTTCCCTGGTGGCGCAGTGGTTGAGAATCTGCCTGCCAATGCAGGGGACACGGGTTCGAGCCCTGGTCTGGGAAGATCCCACATGCCGCGGAGCAACTGGGCCCGTGAGCCACAATTACTGAGCCTGCGCGTCTGGAGCCTGTGCTCCACAACAAGAGAGGCCGCGATAGTGAGAGGCCCGCGCACCGCGATGAAGAGTGGCCCCCGCTTGCCACAACTAGAGAAAGCCCTCACACAGAAACGAAGACCCAACACAGCCATAAATAAATAAAAATAAAAATAAAACATAAAAAAATACACCTGAAAAAAAGAATGCTTTTTGATATAATAGGAAGCAGTTAGGCAAAGTAATGTAGTCCAATCTTAGCATATCTAATAGTTTGAAACACGACAAGGTGCATCTTCTAAGAAGAAAGTCTATATCCCAAAGTCAGTGTCTATGTGCAGGATTTCAAACTTATGTCTAGTTATTGATGTTCAGAGAATCATATTCCACTGATAGAAACTTTTAGCTTTCCTAATGTTTCCATGGAACATAATGCCATGTATACTCTCAGGTACTTTCCAGGGAGAATATCGGTAGGTTTAAAAACGTGGTATGTTAAAATACATTGCACTGATGTGCAGGTTCGTCTTTCTGTTAGGTTGCCATTATTTGCTCAGGGGAGACTTCAAATGGTAACATAAGATGCTTTGAACTTGTAAGATCTGTAAGGTTGAGATTTCTCACACAAATCATAAGAAAAATAAGGTATCTGGCTCCCAATATATGTAAATGATGGAAATCATTAATCTCTCTAAAAAATGTATTATATTTTCTAATAGTAACTCCAGAATGTGCTTTTAAAGTTGATTTTTATATTGTTTCTAATGAAAGATTTTTAAACATACCAATGCTACTCTTTTTTTTTTGAATTTTATTTTATTTTTTTATACAGCAGGTTCTTATTAGTTATCCATTTTATACATATTAGTGTATATATGTCAATCCCAATCTCCCAATTCATCACACCACCACCACCCTCTACCACTTTCCCCCCTTGGTGTCCATACGTTTGTTCTCTACATCTGTGTCTCTATTTCTGCCTTGCAAACTGGTTCATCGATACCATTTTTCTAGGTTCCACATATATGCGTTAATATACAATATTTGTTTTTCTCTTTCTGAATTCCTTCATTCTGTATGACAGTCTCTAGATACATCCACATCTCTACAAATGACCCAATTTCATTTCTTTTTATGGCTGAGTAATATTCCATTGTATATATGTACCACAACTTCTTTATCCATTCGTCTGTCGATGGGCATTTAGGTTGCTTCCATGACTGGCTACTGTAAACAGAGCTGCAATGAACACTGTATATGACTCTTTTTGAATTATGGTCTTCTCAGGGTATATGCACAGTAATGGGACTGCTAGGTCATATGGTAGTTCTATTTTTAGTTTTTTAAGGAACCTCATACTGTTCTCCATAGTGGCTGTATCAATTTACATTCCCAACAACAGTGCAAGAGGGTTCCCTTTTCTCCACACCCTCTCCAGCATTTGTTGTTTGTAGATTTTCTGATGATGCCCATTCGGACTGGTGTGAGGGGATACCTCATCGTAGTTTTGATCTGCATTTCTCTAATAATTAGTGATGTTGAGCAGCTTTTCATGTGCTTCTTGGCCATCTGTATGTCTTCTTCAGAGAAATTTGTATTTAGGTCCTCTGCCCATTTTTGGATTGCGTTGTTTTTTTAATATTAAGCTGCATGAGCTGTTTATATATTTTGGAGATTAATCCTTTGTTCATTGATGCATTTGCAAATACTTTCTCCTATTCTGAGGGTTGTCTTTTCATCTTGTTTGTAGTTTCCTTTGCTTTGCAAAAGCTTTGAAGTTTCATTAGGTCCCATTTATTTTTTTATTTCCATTACTCTAGGAGGTGGATCAAAAAAGATCTTGCTGTGATTTATGTCAAAGGGTGTTCTTCCTATGTTTTCCTCTAAGAGTTTTATAGTGTCCAGTCTTACATTTAGGTCTCTAATCCAATTTGAGTTTATTTTTGTGTATGGTGTTAGGAAGTGTCCTAATTTCATTCTTTTACATGTAGTTGTCCAGTTTTCCCAGCAGCACTTATTGAATAGACTGTCTTTTCTCCACTGTATATCCTTGCCTCCTTTGTCATAGATTAGTTTACCATATGTGCATGGGTTTATCTCTGGGCTTTCTATCCTGTTCCATTGATCTATATTTCTGTTTTTGTGCCAGGACCATATTGTCTTGATTACTGTAGCTTTGAAGTATAGCCTGAAGTCAGGGAGTCTGATTCCTCCAGCTCCGTTTTTTTCCCTCAAGGCTGCTTTGGCTATTCGGGGTCTTTTGTTTCTCCATACAAATTTTAAGATTATTTGTTCTAGTTCTGTAAAAAAAGGCCATTGGTAATTTCATAGGGGTTGCATTGAATCTGTAGATTGATTTGGGTAGTATAGTCATTTTCACAATATTGATTCTTCCAATTCAAGAACATGATATAACTCTCCATCTGTTCGTATCATCTTGAATTTCTTTCATCAGTGTCTTATAGTTTTCTGCATACAGGTCTTTTGTCTCCCCTAGGTAGGTTTATTCCTAGGTATTTTACTCTTTTTGTTGCAATGGGAAATGGGAGTGTTTCCTTAATTTCTCTTTCAGATTTTTCATCATTAGTGTGTAGGAATGCAAGGGATTTCTGTGCAATAATTTGGTATCCTGCAACTTTACCAAATTCATTGAATAGCTCTAGTAGTTTTCTGGTGACATCTTAAGGATTCTCTATGTATACTATCATGTCATCTGCAAACAGTGACAGTTTTACTTCTTCTTTTCCAATTTGGATTCCTTTTTTTCCTTTTTCTTCTCTGATTGCTGTGGCTAGGACTTCCACTACTACGTTGAATAATATTGGCGAGAGTGGACATCCTTGTCTTGTTCCTGATCTTGGAAGAAATGCTTTCAGTTTTTAACAATTGAGAATGATGTTTGCTGTGGGTTTGTCGTATATGGCCTTTACTATGTTGAGGTAGGTTCCCTCTATGCCCACTCTCTGGAGAGTTTTTATCATAAATGAGTGTTGAATTTTGTCAAAAGCTTTTTCTGCATCTATTGAGATGATCATATGGTTTTTATTGTTCAGTTTGTTAATATGGTGTATCACATTGATTGATTTGCATATATTGAAGAATCCTTGCATCCCTGCAATAAATCCCACTTAATCATGGTGTATGATCCTTTTAATATGTTGGTGAATTCTGTCTGCTAGTATTTTGTTGAGGACTTTTTCATTTATATTCATCAGTGATACTGGCCTGTAATTTTCTTTTTTTGTAGTGTCTTTGTCTGGTTTTGGTATCAGGGTGATGGTGGCCTCATAGAATGAGTTTGGGAGTGTTCCTTCATCTGCAATTTTTGGAAGAATTTGAGAAGGATGGGTGTTAGCTCTTCTCTAACTGTTTCATAGAATTCCCCTGTGAAGCCATCTGGTCCTGGACTTTTGTTTGTTGGAAGATTTTTAATCACAGTTTGAATTTCATTACTTGTGATTGGTCTGTTCATATTTTCTATTTCTTCTTGGTTCAGTGTTCGAAGGTTATATCTTTCTAAGAATTTGTCCATTTCTTCAGGTTTGTTCATTTTATTGGCATAGAGTTGCTTGGAGTAGTCTCTTAGGATGCTTTGTATTTCTGTGGTGTCTGTTGTAACTTCTCCTTTTTCATTTCTAATTTTATTGATTTGAGTCCTCTCCCTCTTTTTCTTGATGAGTCTGGCTAATGGTGTATGAATTTTGTTTATCTTCTCAAAGAACCAGCTTTTAGTTTTATTGATCTTTGCTATTTTTTTCTTTGTTTCTATTTCATTTATTTCTGCTCTGATCTTTATGAGTTCTTGCCTTCTACTAACTTTGGGTTTTGTTTGTTCTTCTTTCTCTAGTCCCTTTAGGTGTAAGGTTAGATTATTTGAGATTTTTCTTGTTTCTTGAGGTAGGCTTGTATAGCTATAAACTTCCCTCTTAGAACTGCTTTTGCTGCAACCCATAGGTTTTGGATCATCGTGTTTTCCTTGTAATTTGTCTCTAGGTATTTTTTGATTTCCTTTTTGATTTCTTCAGTGATCTCTTGGTTATTTAGTAACGCATTGTTTAGCCTCCATGTGTTTGTGTTTTTTACGGTATTTTCCCTGTATTTGATTTCCAGTCTCATAGCATTGTGGTCAGAAAACATGCTTGATATGATTTCAATTTTCTTAAATTTACTGAGGCTTGATTTGTGACCCAAAATGTGATCTATAATGTAGAATTTTCCGTGTGCACTTGAGAAGAAAGTGTAATCTGCTGTTTTGGGATGGAATGTCCTGTAAATATCAATTAAATCTATCTGGTCTATTGTGTCATCTAAAGCTTGTGTTTTGTTATTAATCTTCTGTTTGGATGATCTGTCCCTTGGTGTAAGTAGGGTGTTGAAGTCCCCCACTATTATTGTGTTACTGTCGATTTCCTCTTTGATAGCTGTTAGCAGTTGCCTTATGTATTGAGGTGCTCCTATGCTGAGAACATATGTTTATAATTGTTATATCTTCCTCTTAGATTGATCTATTCATCATTATGTACTGTCCTTCCGTGTCTCTTGTAACATTCTTTATTTTAAAGTCTATTTTATCTGATATGAGTATTGCTACTCCAGCTTCCTTTTGATTTCCATTTGCATGGAATATCTTTTTCCATCCCCTCACTTTCAGTCTGTGTGTGTCCCTAGGTCTGAAGTGGGTCTCTTGTAGACAGCATATAGATGGGTCTTGTTTTTGTATCCATTCAGCAAGCCTGTGTCTTTTGGTTGGAGCATTTAATCCATTCACGTTTAAGGTAATTATTGATATGTATGTTCTTATTACCATTTTCTTCATTGTTATGGGTTTGTTTTTGTAGGTCCTTTTCTTCTCTTGTGTTTCACATTTAGAGAAGTTCCTTTAGCATTTGTTGTAGAGCTGGTTTGGTGGTGCTGAATTCTCTTAGCTTTTGCTTGTCTGTAAAGCTTTTGACTTCTCCATCGAATCTGAATGAGATCCTTGCTGGGTAGAGTAATCTTGGTCGTAGGTTCTTCCCTTTCATCCCTTTAAATATATCGTGGCACTCCCTTCTGGCTTGTAGAGTTTCTGTTGAGAAATCAGCTGTTAACCTTATGGGAGTTCCCTTGTATGTTATTTGTCATTTTTCCCTTGTTCCTTTCAATAATGTTTCTTTGTCTTTAATTTTTGCCAGTTTGATTACTATGTGTCTCGGCATGTTTCTCCTTGGGTTTATCCTGTATGGGACTCTCTGTGCTTCCTGGACTCGGGTGGCTATTTCCTTTCCCATGTTAGGGAAGTTTTCGACTATAATCTCTTCAAATATTTTCTCGGGTCCTTTCTCTCTCTCTTCTCCTTCTGCGACCCCTATAATGCAAATGTTATTGCATTTAATGTTGTCCCAGAGGTCTCTTAGGCTGTCTTCATTTCTCTTCATTCTTTTTTCTTTAGTCTGTTCCACAGCAGTGAATTCCACCATTCTGTCTTCCAGGTCACTTCTCCGTTCTTCTGCCTCAGTTATTCTGCTATGGATTCCTTCTAGTGTATTTTTCATTTCAGTTATTGTATTGTTCATCTCTGTTTGTTTGTTCTTTAATTCTTCTAGGTATTTGTTCTTTAACTCTTCTAGGTCTTTGTTAAACATTTCTTGCATCTTCTCGATCTTTGCCTCCATTCTTTTTCTGAGGTCCTGGATCATCTTCACTGTCATTTTTCTGAATTCTTTTTCTGGAAGGTTGCCTATCTCCACTTCATTTATTGTTTTTCTGGGGTTTTATCTTGTTCCTTCACCTGGTACATAGCCCTCTGCCTTTTCATCTTGTCTATCTTTCTGTGCATGTGGTTTTTGTTCCACAGGCTGCAGGATTGTAGTTGTTCTTTCTTCTGCTGTCTGCCCTCTGGTGGATGAGGCTATCTAAGAGACTTGTCTAAAGTTGATTTTTTAGTCCACACATTTTTATGTGTATGGTCAATAAAAGAGTATCTAACTTACTATATTAAAGCAAGCAAGATACTGATATATATATGTATATATAGTGCAACAACTGGTAAAAATCTGAGAACTTTGAAAGTACACAAATCATTTTACATTTGTATGTGTGATGTTTCAACTCAGTAAGTATTAAATCCATTGTAGATATATGTCAGTAATAGGTGTTGTGAATGTGAGCATTTATCTTTCATCCGTATTTCAGTGGTGTTGGAAGTTTTTCTCATTTGGTATGAGATTGTACTATATCAATTTCAAAAGAACGATTTTGAGAATGTTGTGCAAAATTATATAAGAATCACCTTAAAATAGGAGTCTCCTTTAACATATATCTTTGCCCAGAATAAATGAAATGTATATGAAACGTGAAAAATGAATGTTTCACAAATTATCAATTTACATGCAAATTTCATCAACTTTCCTATTACAATCATGCCTCATTCTGTAAAGCCGGTAGCCCAGAATAGATTGTCTTTGACAGTGTATCTGTGAACTTCTATGAATTCACAAAAGGCTTTTTAAATGATTGCTGACCCCTGGATATTACAGACACATTTTAGAGTGTAAGAAGTAAAATGTGGTACACAACACACTGATTGTTTCTTGTTGAAAATATAGTATTTTTACGCCCTGAATTTATTAAAAAATCGTACCTGGAGTAAATGGCCAGCATACAAGGCAAAACATTAGATTCTGAGCCATCAAATTATTTTATCAAAAAACAGCTCTTATTAAATTTCTAGTGTGTCCAGGCTATGCAAAAGACACATATTCTCCTTGTTACCTAAGCTCTGTGATTATTTTCCTTACTATCAAAACCATGTTTTCCTCAGCACCCCCATGCACTCATGTTAGCTTGAGTATACTTGTCCTGATTCCTGATAGTCAATAAACATGAATTCTGTGTAACTTCTACAGTATTGATTTTAAGCATAAGAGCTTTTGACGACAATTATTTAAAAAAACTAACTAAAACATTAACTCTTATGAGTATGGAATTTATTGCATTTCACCCAAAACAGTCTCTCTTATGAATAGGTCTTTTTTCCTTCCTTGTGAATTCTAACTTTTAAAAGAACATCTGGGCTCTCTCCTCAACCTTCATCTCAAATTCTCTTCAAAGCTTTGAGGATGAATAAATGCTGTCATGGTTACTTAGATCCTGAAGTGGTGAACAGTGGGGGGAGAGCAGACCTGACTTCCTCTTCATGGTTATAACCACATGACAAACACCACTGTATTTCCCGTAGCATGCAAGGGAAATCAAAGTGAAATATTTCTTCTTCATTCCTTTATGTCCCACAGAGATGGAAATCCAAATTTAATGTCACTTCTGTTTATGAAATACCTTTGTTGTGTGTGAGTCAATAGTTCCATGGTTAATAGCACTCCCATTCAGTGGGCTCTGGCTTCTCATGTGTGTCCCGG
The DNA here is from genome assembly GCF_028021215.1 of Eschrichtius robustus. Taxonomy (NCBI): domain Eukaryota; kingdom Metazoa; phylum Chordata; class Mammalia; order Artiodactyla; family Eschrichtiidae; genus Eschrichtius; species Eschrichtius robustus. The sequence goes on along the minus strand of NC_090840.1, from coordinate 62,210,299 downwards.
CTAAGGGTCCTTTAAGAACAAAGAACCTGAGAACTTTCTCTCTTTACATAATTTAGGCCTAATTTATACCAGCATCGCACCTGGACTTTGAGGTTTCTCTTGCAGGAGGATGAAGCAATCTCTTTTTTTGTGTGTGATTATGGGAAAAGCCATCTCCGTGTATCTCCCCAATCTTCTTCCCCATTCTGCCTCTTCACAGTTGTTTTTATTGTTGTTGTTGTTAAGGCAAAATAAAGGGATTAACGTATTAAGCCATATTAATCATGAATGCACTAAAAGTTGTTTTTTAAATTCATTTAGCAAGTAATTTATTCAATTCACATCTATCTTGAACTAATAATGGTAAGCACTTAATCTAATTTCTGGAATTACTTCAGTGAGCAAGACAAACCTAGTCCTTGTTCTCATGGAGCTTATGTCTACTGAAAGAGATAAGACACCCCAGTTTAATCAACAAACAAAATACAGTTATAATTATATAATTGAATAGTGTAGAGGAAACAAGATGGATGAGAAGGATATGGTCAATGAGAAAGGCAAAGGGATTAGATTACAGAGAAAAGAGCCAATATATTAAAATTCCTCGATGTGTGACAGAGCTTGGCAAATTTTAGGGATAGAAAGAGGGCTACTTGGTGGAAGGTGGAATTACTTCCCAAATTAGAGAAAGCCTCTAATGCACTTACAGGTTACTTTTAACTTATATGAGTATGTATATCTAAAACACATCTCTGTAGACAAAATACACAGTCATCCCTCCCCATTTGTGGGGGGGATTGGCTCCAGCTCTCTCTGCGGATATCAAAATCCACCCATGCTCCAGTTCCTTATATAAAATGGCCTAATACAGTTGCCCCTCCGTATCCATGGATCCACCTGTGGTTCACTGAATCCGTGGTGGCAGGAATCCATGAATACGGAGGGCCAATGGTAATTGGTTCTTCTTTGTTAATTCAATCTGACAAATTGTAACTTTTAATTATATTTGCACCATTCACATTTATAGTGATTATTAACATATTGATATCTCCTATGTTTGCCAATATTTCTGCCTTTTTTGTGTAAATTGAGCATTTTAAATGGTTCCTTCTTATGTTCTTTCTTAGCATACCAATTATTATTAAATTTTTACTACATGCCCTTAAGTTCACTATATAACTACTGTAAATCAACCTACAAATAACACTGTCACTTCACTTGAATTTCAGGAACCTAAGAATAAAATATCCCCAATTCCTCTTGCCCATGTATTGTGGCATTTCTGCCATTCATTTCACTTGAACAAATGTTATTGCAATCCAATGCATTTTTTACAATTATTACTTTAACTAGACAGTTATCTTTTAAATTAGTTAAGAAAATAAAGGATTTTATTTTACCTTGATTTATTCCTTCTCTGGCCTTCTTTCTTTCTTTATATAGATCCAAGTATCTAACCTATAACATGTTCTTCTGCATGCAATATATAAGCTCTTTACTTCACAGAACTGAAATCTTACTTGCATATTCTTAATTAATGAGTGTGAAAAAACATTAAAGGTATCATGAAATTATTGACTTGCTTAATGCTACACATTATAAATATTTGATATGAAGGCACAAGAACATCATAATCAATATCATTTCATATAAGAGTATTCAATAAATACTGACTTATATTTTAAATTTGTATTAAATGCTGTAGCTGTTATAATTTCTGAGCTTTTAAATTCATCAACAAATCCATATTTGCCACATTCTCTTGCCCTTAGTACCTGTGTGCTATTCCCTTACCTGTAACTTCCTTTCATCATCATATTTACCACTTGCCACAAAATTAATGTAACTCAAGAGATAGTGCCAAATTGGCAGAGGGGTGTCCACCAAAGTTATTCATCTACTTTTTAAATTAATGTGCACATCAATTTAATAAGTCCTTAAATAAGCCTCTATCATCTGCAACATAGAACCTTCTCTAATTTTAGATGATGCAGTACATATTTTTATTTTATTACATTTTGACCTGCAGGCCCACTTCCAGCACAGAAAGAAGAGAATATAACCTCTGATGTAGGTCTGGTACTTTAATCACTTTGGCAAAATCAGAAACTACTTGGAACAGCACACTGACTGATTTGCTACTAAGTAACCAGTTAGTGCTCATGGAAAATAAAAATATGCCTTGTTATATTATGTTCATAGATTTTTTTGGCCTTCAGAAGGTTTGTTTCTCCTCAAACTTTATTTTAATATAAACAAAGAGAGAGACTCAGAAAATAAACATTAGCAAAACAGTAAAAAAAAAAAAAAAAAAAAAAAATCCCTTTATAGGAAACGTCTTGTCCTGAAAGAAAGAACAACATCAAATCCAGCAAAAGGCCAAACTCCACCTTTCTGTTTGCCACAGTGATTCCATCTGCAAAAGGCAGACATCTGGGGATTTTGAGGCGACGGTGAGGAAAACAGATTTAAGAGGCCAGGTCTTCTCAACAAACTGACCAAATGCTGTATTCAGACATGAAAAATTGTATTAAATTCCTACTAGAAAAACCACAGTATACTTAATAGAATTGAGACGATCAAGTAAGATTATAGATATATTTAACGAGAGTAACATAATCCATAATTATTAACTGGGAAACATTATGGATGAAATCAAAAAGAACAGCCAAAAATGATTGTAGGCATGAACGGCCCAGCTGTCTGGGTTTAAAAGTCTCAAGTGCCCCATGATTCCACCACATTCATTTTATGTGAAAACAACCTTTTCTGTACCTTTTATATATCTTCCAGAATGCCCGAGGAAAAACTATTTTAATTACACACTTTTGCTATCATTTAAAAAAGAGCACTTTTCATTTGTATTTTCCTCGTTATCCCTCAGTATCATGGAATTCTCACCATTCGTCTTAATCTCGTAAATTATAATTCATATGCTTGAAAAACAAGAAATTGAAGGCTAATTGATGAGATCAGTCCTTTTTAGTTCCTATGGGTTTATTTCATAAATATAAAATGTTTAATTGGTCGTAAGGCTAGAGGGTTTTAATTTAGAATTTATAAAGGAAAAGGAAAGAAAAATAGATATTCCTTAGGATTGAATAATTAAATTTCTGGGTAAAACTTAGTAGGAATAAGGGTTCTAAATTCCTTAATTCACAGTTGAAGACACCAAGACCTAAAGAAGGGAAGTTATGGACTAATAACTCAAATCCCCATGTGCTGACTCCCAATTCAGTGCTCCTATTGTCAAAAAACTGTGGTGCATTTTTTACCCTTTGGCCATTCTTTTCTCCTTTCTGCCTTTAATTATGTCCTTCAGCTAAGGTACAAGACATTGAACACAATACATTGACCACTATTTTCCCTGTTTATTTTGCATGGGTGTATCTGAAATAAGTTCACCTGAAAATTATGAACTGTAACATTTTGTCCACATCATAAAATGGAAATTACTAAAGTTTTCCAATTTTTTTCCCAAAATCCTATACTCTCCAATACAAGAATATGATTTAGCCCATTGAACCACCAACTTTTCATAATAAGTTACTCTTCTTCTCTCTTCATTCTGCTAAGATTTCTCAGAATTCCCTAAATCTGTGTACTGGAACACTCTACACAGGCTAGAGTATACTTATGAAGGGCATCAGGGATGGAGATCTTGGAAGGCACTGAATTGTTCTGAAATTAAATTAGCCAATCTCTTGGAAATTGAGTCCATAATATACTAAAGAAAAATGCATTTGAAATGTCACTGCCCTCCACTAAACACTCACTGTGCCAAATTCTAGCCTGGTGCTGATTTTTAACAGGCAGTCATAAGCCTTTTGAAAATAGGGTTTGCATTTAAAATGCTGACATTTAATTATTTAAAAAACTCAGGTGTCTGAATAGAGAGAAGATATATATTTCCTTTTGTTTTTCCAAGAGAGTAGGAAACTTCAGTGATTGTTTTCATATGATACAATAACTTTGACTCGTTTTCTTTAAAAAATGTTATTAAATACAAAAAAAGAAAATAAATGTATTAAGAGCGCACTTATATGCATTAAATTTCGACAACAATAATTGCTGGAACTCGATCTTTTTACTTAGCTTCTGGGCTACTTGTCATCCACATGCAGAAACTCCAAATGTCTTTTCACTCCTTTCTTCTTCTTATGCCTTTTAAAAAGAAATGAGGCTAGCTAGATTTGTGTGTACCATCCAAAAAGCTTCCTATGTCTAATTGGTTTCCACAGACAGAGTGGCAAAAGTTTTATACAGCAGAATTGCCCATAGATAGCAGCACAATGCAATGAACTATTTTTAGATCCCCTCCTCTATTCTCTGTCATAGCATAGTCTATCCATAATAGCAAAGTCTCACAAAGTGAGACGTCCATTACTGTGAATTTCAAATTGCACACTGCTGCAGTCTCTATATCCTAAAGTACTATGTAACCTATCCTAGGCAATCATTTATATTTTCCCATTCCTTTTTGTTTTTGAATCTGGCCTGTTACCAAGTAAGAGAGCAAAGCACAATTGAAGCATGACTGCCTGTTTTACTGATCAAGCTGTTGCTTGAAGTTCCCTGCACCATCCAGCTATAAATCCGTAGCTTAAAAAATCTGGCATGTAAACAACAGATCACTGTCCAATGGAACAGAGATTGTTACTGCAGAGGAGGAAAGAGGTTGAAAGGTTGCGAGAAAGCATTTGATTCAGCAAAGGAATTGAACCTGAAAATAGCTAAGGAACCCTAGGCTTGCTGCATATTTGAATACTATATTAAGCGTACTGGAAGAGCAACCGCAGTGGGTAAGAACTACAATCTTCATTTCTTCTTTATCATTCATTGGCAGAAATTCTCTTTGGGCTGACAGGGCCAATAAAATAGACACAAGAAATCATTTACTAGTGAGATATGAAATCAAAAGCATAGTGACGTAATAAATAGCTAAAATATGGGCATTTTTAGCTGTAAACACATTATTAACTCTGACACATATAATTTTTTATAATTTGGGGGAATTTGTTGTTATATTCCTCAAGACTTGCAATATGCAGGGATGATTATGGGGTAACATAATTGCTATGAGAAAATAGAATACAATATTTTTAACAAGTTCAGCAGAGTATATAGCAAATAAAGACTGGAGAATACAAACTGGGTTTCACTGTTTCCCATTTATGTTTCCAATGAGTTTTACAAAACCCTGTTTTCTTCTTTAATTTCTTTTTGTGAGAATTCAGGACTTCGCGTGCACATGTGAGTGTCATTTTCATGTGCGTGCTTGCAGAGGCTTTGCAAATGTGCACAAGGATGAAACGGGATTGACTGACAGGAAGTGTAAAGAGAAAAGAGATAACATATTGGAGGATTATAGAATAGTTTATAACTGGTGAGATTTGGGCAAGGAAGGAAAACAGAATTCATAGAATACAAGCTTTACACAAACACTTAACGTTTAAGCCCTGACTTAAGAATCTGTGGTTGAGAGGTGGGGCAAGATCCAAACATGCTGAATGTTTTTCAATGTACTTAACAGTCTCATTCAATAAAATAGTGTTTAACCGATAACTGCTCTTTCCAACCCTGAGAAATTGATAGTGTGGAGAATGTGTGGCTCCTACTGCAACCCAAGAACTTTGCAAATAATTATCTTCACTCATTGACATTGAAGTAAATGTTCCAATCTCGACTAAATGTTCTAATCACTACCATTGTTTCTAGGCTCTGGCCAACTTGTCTATAATTTCTAGTAGCAGGTGCCCCCCATCCCCCAGCACTTTTAGTGCTTTCCTGACGGCCAGCCCCTAAAAACCTATACTCTCCCGGGAAACCTGTCTTGGCATAAGGAGTATATAGGTTCCTTTTTCTCCTTCTAGTAAATACTGAAATATAAAACAACTATGTCCTTTAATTTAGTTTAAGTATAAACTTCCAATTCCTTTCCTCGCCACCTAATTTCCAGAATTCCTGGGTTACACTCCCTAACAAACTGGCATTGTATTGCATACACTTGGCTTCTACATGAAACATCTAGTTTTGAAAGGGACATCATACAATGTTGCAAGACTAACTCAGCAGTTTTTACAACATGCCCTGACATTGAAGTTGTAACCATGTCAGGTAAACTTTTACTCTCTTGTAATATTATTATTAATGTTACATAAATGCTATTGAGGATATTTTCTACTATTATATTTATTCCTAATCTAGGCTGTTCATCAAAGTTAACAGAGTAGTACATTTTAAAATACGGGTTCTGGATGAATAAGTGATCTGGAAGATAGAATAATGGAAATCAACCAATCAGGGCAGCAGACAGAAAGGCAAGTGAAAAAAAAAAAAAAATGAAAGCAATATATGAGACCTGTGGGATAATATAAAGCATCCCAACTGACACATAATAGGGATCCCAGAAGGAGAAAAAAGAGAAAAGGGTATCAAAAAGGTATTTGAAAAAATTATGGCTGAAAATTTACCAAACCTAAAAATGGAAACAAATATCCGGGTACAGGATTCACAGAGGGCCCCAAACTAGATGAACCCAAAGAGACCTATACCTAGACATGTTATAATTAAAATGCCAAAAGTTAAAGATAAAGAGAGGATTCTAAAAGCAGCAAGAGAAAAACAAAGTGTTAATTACAAGGGAAACTCCATAAGGCTATCAGCTGATTGTCTACACAAATAGAGATTGCAGGCCAGGAGGGAGCAGCAAGATATATTCAAAGTCCTGAAAGGGAAAAACCTGAAACTTAGGATACTCCACCCAGCAAGATTATCATTTAGAATAGAAGGAGAGAGAAAGAATTTCTCAGACAAGCAAAAATTAAAAGAATATAGCAAAGAAACACATATCCTAAAAGAAATATTGCAAGATCTTCTCTAAATAGAATAGAAGAATCTATAGGAAAGAGAAAACCACAACTGAAAAGTAAATGACTTAAATAAGCCAGTACACAGTTTAAAAAAAAAAATCAAAAATGTTTTTGTGAAAGTGATGATAACTACAATAAACAGCCTAAGGATAAACTTGAAGATGTAAAAGAGGACATCAAAAATTATCAAATGGGAGGGAGGAGAGCAAGAAAATGTAGATTTTTTAAAAAAAATGTGTTTGAGCCTATATGACTACCAGTCTAAAGCAAGTAGATATAGGAATGGGTTGATATATTTGAAAAGCAAGGTAACCACAAATCAAAAACATACAAAAGATTCACAAAAACCAAAAAGAACACAAGCATACTACAAAATAAAACCATCAAACCACAAAAGGAAAAAGAAAAAGGAACAAAGAAGAAATACAAAATCAACTGGAAGACAAGGTTTAAAATGGCAATAAATGCATATCTATCAATAATTACCTTAAGTGTCAATGGACTAAATGCTCCAATCAAAAGAAGATGATTCAAAGAAAGGGAAAGATATCTCATTCTTTTGGATTGAAAGACTTAATATTGTTAAAATGGCCATACTACCCAAAGCAATCTAAAGATTTCATGTGATCCCTATCAAATTACCCATGACATTTTTCACAGAACTAGAATAAATAATCCTAAAATGTATATGGAACCATAAAAGACCCAGAATTGTCAAAGCAATCCTGAGGAAAAAGAACAAAGCTGGAGGTATAACCCTCCCAGACTTCAGACAATACTGCAAAGCTACAGTAATCAAAATAGCATGGTTCTGGCACAAAAACAGACATATGGTTTAATGGAACAGAATAGAGAGCCCAGAAGTAAATCCATAAACCAATGGTCGATTAACCTTTGACAAAGGAGGCAAGAATATACAATGGAGACAATACAATCTCTTCAGCAAGTGGTGTTGGGAATGCTGGACAGCCACATGTAAATCAATGATGTTAGAACACACCCTCACACTATATACAAAAATAAACTCAAAACGGCTTAAAAACTTAAATATAAGACATAACACCATAAAAGTCCTAGAAGAAAACATAGGCAAAACATTCTCTGACATAAATCTTACTGGTATCTTCTTAGGTCAGTCTCCCAGGGCAATAGAAATAAAAACAAAAATGAACAAATGGGACCCAACCAAAATCATAAGCTTCTGCACAGCAAAGGAAACCATAAACAAAACAAAAAAAAAACAACCTACAGAATGGGAGAAAATATTTGCAAATGATGGGACTGACAAGGGCTTAATCTCCAAAATATACTTACAGCTCATACAACTCAACAAAAACTCAATCAAAAAATGGGCAGAAGACCTAAATAGACATTTCTCCAAAGAAGACATACAGATGGCCAACAGGCACATGAAAAGATGCTCAACATCGCTAATAACTAAAGAAATGCAAATCAAAAGCTCAATGAGGTACCACTTCACACTGGTCAGAATGGCCATCATTGAAAAATCTACAAATATCAAATGCTGGAGAGGGTGTGGAGAAAAGGGAACCCTCCTACACTGTTGGTGGGAAGGTAAATTGGTGCATCCACAATGGAAAACAGTATGGAGTTTCCTCAAAAAACTAAAATAGAGTTTCCATGTGATCCAGCAATCCCACCTCTGGGCATATATTTGGAAAACACCATAATTTGAAAAGATACATGCACCGCAAAGTTCATAACAGCACTATTAGAGAAATGCAAATCAAAAGTACAATGTGAGTATAGTGTGGGAAGATGCTCTTTTTTCCTGATTATCTTTGATTCAATTTTCCTTAGTAGATTTCCTCTTAGCTAAACTAGCTAAGAGTTTATAAATATATTTTGAATAAGTCAATTTCAAGCCCTGTACAAATCAGTGGGAGAGACATTTCATGTAATTTTATCTCATTGTGTAGTCAGCTACTTAGTACTGCTAAAAATAGTAACTACATGTGTTTCATGTTGTCAAGAAGGTACTATGAACTCTTTTTGATATTCTGGATGATGCGTTTACTTTATATTGTCATTTTTATTAACTAGTAAAAGCATTAAAAATGTAACATAGTTTATTTTAAAATGCCCATTGTTTTCATTTATACCATATTTCCAGCAAGTAACTTCCTATCTAAGATAAAGCAGTTTTATGGAAAAATCCATGAATTTCAAGTATTTAATATTCAAGTTATATGGAGATAGCTAAATTATTAAGTTTTATATAAATATGTGAGAATGGTTTAATCAATTATTGCATAATAATTTAAGCAAATAAAATGTTCTATAAATCAACAAAAATTGTACTTAATGTACATGAAGCTATAGAAAAATGAAAAGGAAAATCCTGTTAGATAATCTACTAATTGTCTATATTTTGCAACTTAAGGTTATTGGTCACATGGTTTCCTTCAAACCCATGATTATTAAATGGGTAATGATCAGTAAAGTCTTTTAGAACCTGTATAGCAAGTCATATTATTTACAGACTGAGTATGTTTTCTATATAAGAAATATTACATGTTTTGAATACTTAGCATTATAAATTTTACATCTTCATTCATGCAGGGCTTATCTCCCTCACTTTGTTATTTTAGTGAACAAATCTTTGTGTATAAATCTGTCAAGAAACTAGACATAGAGTTGGTCCTTTTCAAAGCTTCATTTTAAATTATCTGCTATGGGATAGTACTACTACTATTAGGTGAATATATAAGCAGAAACAATTTTAATATTCAATTAAAATTATATATATGTATGCATGTGTGTGTGTGTATATATATACATATATATATGTATATAGTTTCCTGGAAAGCTTCCAGCCAGCAGAAATGAATGTATGCTCAGATATCCTGAGAAACCCTGCCAAACTGTAGAAAATAAATGGGAGGAGTTACCTAAGCCAACAGAAAAACTATTTTCAGGAATAACACGGAGAAATAGGAAGATACACAGCCATGGGGAAGAAGACATCACTTTAATAACTTTAATAACCACAAATTATAATATACTAAGTATTTCCAGACAATATTATTTAGGATTTCAAAGTCTTTTAAAATCTTCAGTAGACAAGGAGCTAGCAGTTTTGTTATACACTTTACACAGGTTTTAAAACTAACTGTGCCGTGAAAATTATTTTAGTACTCACACTGTACATGTTTTCACAATCTTAAGTATTTTATCCACTTGACAGTTGGAGTAACTCCCACATTTGGATCTTGGTTTACAGACTAAGTGTTATCATGGTGTGGAAAGCCAAACTGAAGCCTTTGAAACTGTCCTTCTACTTTGGCCAACACAGTAAATCAAAAATAATGTGCTTCAAAGAGAGGTGTCAGACACTAGTGATCCTATTAAAGACCTAAATGATCCAAGGGTGGTGGTCCTAATCATAAGCACTGAAGAATTATTATCGAATGACTCTAGCTCAATGACTCTAGCATTAGCCTTATTGTAGCTGTTGTGCCAGATATGGTATCAATGCCAAATGAATTCCAGAATGTAGCAAGTCCTTCCTAGTAGAGAAGAGACTAATACTGCTTTCAGCTTTGGTGAACTGGCAGAAAGAGGAAGGATAGGCCAAAGAGAATGAGAAGAAATTTGCTATATTTAGAAATTGGGTAAATTATCTGTCATATTTCAGCTGGCATGATTTACTAAAATCTTAAATTTAAGTTTTGAGGACCCCAAGACACACAGCAAATCTCTACCTGCCCCACAACTCTTTACAAGTCTTCATCAAAATGCAAGGAGATAATACATAAAAGGTTGAGGATAGGGCAAGAGAACTAAGGAAGATCACTCTTAAGATACATTGGACTTCCCGGAGTGTTTATGCTGCATAACAAACTACCTAAAACGTGGTGGCTTAAAACAACGTATTTATTATCTCATGGTTTCTGTGGTGCTAGAATCCAGGAATGGCTCACTTCGGCCCTCTGCAGAGGGCCACATAAAACTGTAATTAAGGTTTACCCCAGTTCTGGGATCTCATCAGAAGCTTGACTGAGAAAGAATCTACTTCCAAGCTCCCTCCAGTCATTGGCATAATTAATTCCCTTGTGCCTGTAGGCTTTATAGCAAATGGTTTATATGAAAGCCAGTTAGGGCAAGTGGAGGGGAGAGCGGAAGGGATGGGAGGAAGGAGGGAGACAGGGCAACTGACTCCAAAGATGGGGGCTCTCTGGAGCCTCTTTTATTAGAGCACTAATCCCATTCATAAGGGCTCCACCCTCATGACCTTAGCACCTCACAAAGGCCCCACCTCCTAATACCATCACCATTGGGGTTAGGTTTCAACATATGAATTTGCAGGGGACGCATTCAAACTATAGCAGAGTGGAAAGAGTACAAAACAATAGAAAAGAATATGTTAGTTATTATGTATGTATTACATATATATGCATATACTTAGTTATATATATACAATGTATATAATATACATAGTAATATACATAATTATAACTTATATATATATACATATATATATATATAATTAGCTTTCTATCATTATATAACAAATTACCAGCCCTTTAAGCAATATAAATTTATTATCTCACAATTTCTGAAGGTTGGAAGCCTGGCATGCAGTGGATAGACCTTCTGCTCAGAATCTCACTAGGCTAAAATCAAGTTATAAGCCTGGGCTACAAGTATCTTCTAGGCTCGTGATCCACTTCTAAATTCACTGATTGCTGCCAGAATTAATTTCTCTCTCATACTTTCCACATTGCCCCTCCATCCTCAAGCCAGCAATGGACGGTCAAATTCTTCTTGTGTTTCTCATCTGACTTCCTTTTCTACAGTCATCTTCTAGTTTTATGGGCTCACATGATTACACTAAACCCAGTTTAATAATCCAGGAAATCTTAAAGTCAAGTGATTAGTAACCTCAGTAACATCTAGAAAGCCCCTTTTTTTCATTTAATGGAACTTATCCTTCAGCATAACACCAGGAGTCAAAGGTTATGGGGGCCAAAATTCTGCTGTATATTCAAAGGATATACTATTAACTGACTATTTTAAAGAAAATGCATGCATTTATGAAATGTACAGTATATGTAGAAATAAAATATATAGCATCAAGAAAACAAAGTATGAAGGACTTCCCTGGTGGAGCAGTGGTTAAGAATCCGCCTGCCAATGCAGGAGATACAGGTTTAATCCCTGGTCCAGGAAGATCTCACATGCCACGGAACAACTAAGCCCGTGCACCACAACTACTGAAGCCTGCAATCTAGAGGCCACGTGCCACAGCTACTGAAGCCCATGTGCCTAGAGCCCGTGCTCCGCAACAAGAGAAGCCACCGCAATGAGAAGGCTGTGCACCGCGACGAAGAGTAGCCTCCGCTCACCTCAACTAGAGAACGCCTGCTCGCAACAACAAAGACCCAACACAGCCAAAAGAAAACAAAGTATCAGAGAAAAGTAAATGGAATTATGTAAGTCCCTTATATTATTTGTGAAACAGTATAAGGTTATTTAAAGACAAAATCTAATAAGAGATGATAGATATTGTAATTTCTAGAACAACTACTAGAAAGCAAGATGGAAAAATAAATCTAAGAAGTCCTCATGGTAGGAAAGTCAGATGAAATAATTTGTTTTACTTTGGAAGGGATTTCCCAGAATGCTAAGAGCATTGGTCCTTAGCCATTTCACCAATGTTGCAGGTCTCTGAATCTTTAGTTCCCATCCCCTGGAGTCCTTGATGTCTAGACAGTCTAGATCTCTTTGGTTGACAGGAAAGGGAACAAGGGAATTGACATAGCCCTGGGTAAACTGTAAATATATACCATTATCTCTTCCAAGTGAATGTGAGCTCATTCTGATTCTCTGTCCTAATAGAGATATAAACAAATGAATTTGATAAATCTATGGACTCATGCATGTTTCTGAGATAATGTTAATTTTCTCTAGTGCAGATACTGCATCTGGTAGACTGTCTGAAATTAAAGTTACCACTTGCTTGAGATAACAGTATTTAATTTTCATGCTCCATATTCTATCTGATTTTTGTAAGGTCTGGATTTACGAATTAAACTGATGAATGTTGGGACCACCACTTCTCCATCCGTTAGTTCTTTAAGGTGACATCTATTTCTGCTATTCCCTCAAAGATGTGACTTTTTAAAATTGAAATCCTGGTTGTGGAAGAAGAGCAGTTTCAGAGGTGCCATATAGACTTCCAAACTACAATATAGCCTACCACATGGGCTAAGTGCCAAATATAGTGTTTATGCCTTATGCCAAGTAGATTGATTCTAATTATATATTTAGAGGTTAGAGAGATGACTAACAGGTAGGTCTATGTCTGAACTCAACTTAATACCTGCTCACTTTATGTTCCTAATCTCTAAGGGGTTGTGGAGTAATTGTCAAGAACTACAAAGTATCTGGAATTTTCTCTATTTGCAAGCTAACAAGTTAACCTGCCACAAGTTCATGGATGGTAGCAGAAGACATGAGACTCCTGGGTCATAGATAAAGGACTTTTATTACTCATGGCACAAGAAGAATCTCATGTTTGCATTAGTTCCACCTGCTCTACAAGTCCCATTGGGGTCCATGTGGGGTGATACAAGTGGATACTGCACAAAAGAGTGGGTCTGAACCACAGCTGACGGACCATAAGCTTACAAAACTCAAATCTGTGATAAGGAAGCTGTTAGAAAACTTGCTTAAATTTCTCCCCAGAGCTAGACATTATCTTTATTATTATAGTTAATAAACAAATCTGACCTCTGCTCTGGAAGGGAACACTATGACTATCTTCTAAGGTTGTTGGCTCACCTTCTTCAGAAAAAAAGTTGATTTAAAAACATGCAAAAAAAAAATGCAAAAACAGAGAGGACCATGGAGAATTGTCTACCAAAAGTTATGAAGCCACTTCATGTCTCCAGATACACATGTGAAATCATACCTTGTGGACAGTCCTCAAAGTATTTAAGTATCTCCTCCATTCCCCTTGCCAACAGTGCAGAGTTATAGGAGTAGTCATGTTTCAGTTCCTTTAGGGAAGGACTGAGGTAATCATTACTGTGTGTAGTTTCAATGTAGAGTCCTTCCTTCTGGTTACCTAACCATTATTTCAGTCAGTTTGCTCTGAGTTTAAAAACTAATGTAGGTCTAGAAATTGAACAAATTATCATGATGTTTTAATGGAACAACTGCCCTCAGATTCATGATCATCCATCCTTGATTTCTTCTGATGGTACAAAGTTAGAATTACCCTTACTGACTGTCCACATATTTTGCCCTCATGATACTGTGCTCTACTAAATATCCCACAATGCTCTTTGGGTCTTGGCTGTCACTTTAACATTGTTCTTCATTATGATAATTGAACACTTGCCTTCTGACAGTGAAGCATCAACACCTGGTCAATAGAGTTTTGCAAGCCTAGAATCCTTACTGCTATCAGTGGATCTAGTTTTATAACAGAATCTTCTACAGTAAGCTCTGGTTTTCAGAGGAAAGATACCAGTGAACTGCCAAGATGCTGGTGTTTGCCCCACTCACCTGTATATCCCTCATCACTTTAGTAAATAGAATGACCTTTAAATCCTCCCCTGGAACATGACCATCTGGTGGGTTTTGGAGAATTCCTTCACTTAGACATGCTCATTAAAGGCATCTCCACCTCACTAAGCATAGATTATTACTTCAAAAAAATGGTCCTAAGAGCCATCATTGCAACAGGTTTGTGCTAGCTCCAGGGATAGAAAGTAAACATACCCCTTGCATGGCTAAACAAGAGGAGAGAAAACAAACTAAAAATACCAGCAATGAAAGCTGAGACAACAGTACAGGTATTATAGTAATTAAGTGGATAAGAGGGAAATATAATGAACATTATGCCACTGAATTTGAAAATTTAGATCAGCCACAAAATTTTTGTAAGAAAAGAAAATTTACCTAAACTCATCAAAAACCAAATAGGAAATGAAAATAGCTTTATATCAATCAACAGGATTGAAAACATAATTTTTTAAAAACACTATGGAAAAAATAAACTCTAGGCTCAGAATGCTTTACTGGTGAATTTTCCTTTTAAAAAAACAAACATCGTATATAAGATCTTTTAGAAAATCCAGCAGAATGGAACATTCCCAATTCATTCTATGAGACCAGTATAATTGGACTTGAAAATCTGATAAGACTATTATACAAAATAAAATCACAGAATAATTTCTCGTCATGATACATGCAAAAGTCCTTAACAAAATATTAGCACAGTGTATCCAGTGATATACCAAAAGGGTAGTACTTCATGATCAAGTGAGAATTCTCAGTAATGAAAAACTGATTTTACATTTGAAAATCAATTTATGGTATTAACAATTGAAAGGAGAAAAGCAGATGATCATCTCAATAAATGCAAAATAAACTGTTTGATAATATCCAACATGCATTTATAATAAAAACTCATTAATTTAGAAATAAGAGCATACTTCTATCTGATAATGTGAATCTTCAAAAATAATATCAGTATATAAAAAAGCATTAGTTTGAGCAAAAGAAATCAGATTCTAACTGTCTTTACTCATAATCAGTTACTTTATTTGTATTAAGTCCCAAAATAAGCAAAATAATCCTTGGTAATATAAATCAGAAAGTGATTTCATCAGGGTACAGAGAAAGAGCGGAAATGGACTGGAAAAAAAAATTTGGAAACTTTTCTTGATGATGGAACTATTTTATGTCTGATTTTCGATGGTGGTAAGCAGGTAAACACAGTTTCAAAACTCAAAGTAAAAATGTGGGAACTCTTTATTATGTGTAAATTATACCATTAATATTAAAGAAAAATACTAGGTATGCTTGTAATATTTTATTTTTACAGCTGAGTTCTGAAATAGCCAATTAAATGGGCTTATTTGTTTTGGTTTTGCTGGCCTTGTGCAAACATGACTCATGATATTAATGATTTACTGTCTTGTTTGCAGTGTGCCCAATGCATATTTAAGTAACTTTGATAATAGCACATTATCAGACAAACTGTAAAAGGGCCATTTATTGATGTTTTATCCATTTCCTGCGTTTTCACAACAAATTGATCTATTTGCAGCCAAAAGGTCAAGTAATGAAAATAAAAACAAAAATAAACAAATGGGACCTAATTAAACTTAAAAGCTTTTGCATAGCAAAGGAAGCTATAAACAAAACAAAAAGAAAACCTACAGAATGGGAGAAAATATTTGCAAACTATGTGAGTGACAAGGGTTTATCTCTAAAATTGAGCTGTATGAGCTGTTTGTATATACCAAAAGCAAACAATCCAATCAAAAAATGGGCAGAAGAGCTAAAAAGACATTTCTCCAAAGGCACATGAAAAGTTGTTCAAGATCACTATTTATTAGAGCAATGCAAATCAAAACGACAATGAGGCATCACCTCACACTGGTCAGAATGGCCAACAACAAAAAGTCTACAAGTAATAAATGCTGGAGAGGGTGTGGAGAAAAAGGAACCCTTGCACAATGTCGGTGAGAATGTCACTATGGAGAACAGTATGGAGGTTCCTTTAAAAACGAACAACAAGAGCTACCATATGATCCTGCAATCCCACTCCTGGACATATATCTGAAGAAAACCATAATTCAAAAAAATACATGTACCCCAATGTTCATAGCAGCACTATTTACAATAGCCAAGTCATGGAAGCAACCTAAGTGTCCATCGACAGATGAATGGATAAAGAAGATGTGGTATATATACACAATGGAATACTACTCAGCCATAAAAAAGAATGAAATAATGCCACTTGCAGCAACATGGATGGACCAAAAGATTATCATACTAAGTGAAGCAAGCCAGATAGAGATAGACAAATATCATGTGATATCACTTATACGTAGAATCTAAAAAAAAATTATATTTACAAATGAACTTATTTACAAAACAGAAATAGACTCACAGATAGAAAACAAACTTATGGGGGCTTCCCTGGTGGTGCAGTGGTTAAGAATCTGCCTGCCAATACAGGGCACACGGGTTCGTGCTCTGGTCCAGGAAGATCCCACATGCTGTGGAGCATCTAAGCCTGTGCGCCACAACTACTAAGCCTGTGCTCTAGGGCCGGCAAGCCATAACTACTGAAGCCCACGTGCCTAAAGCCCTTGCTCTGCAACAAGAGAAGCCACCACAATGAGAAGCCCGCACACCACAACAAAGAGGAGCCCCCACTCGCTGCAACTAGAGAAAGCCCACATGCAGCCACGAAGACCCAACGCAGCCAAAAATAAATTAATTAATTTAAAAAAAAAAAAAGAAAAGAAACTTATGGTTACCAAAGATGGGGGGGGGGGTAAATGAGGAGTTTGGGATTAAAATATACACATTATTATATATAAAATAGATAACCAATAAGGACCTACTGTATACCACAGTATTAAGATATTAAGCTATTAATATACTTAGTATAAAGATACTAAGATACTTAATATCTTGTAATAACCTAGAATGGAAGACAATGTAAAAAAATATATATGTATTTATATATATATACATATATATGCATAACTGAATTACCTTGCTGTACACCTGAAACACATTATAAATCAACTATATTTCAATAAAAAATTTTTAAAAATTAAAAAATCGTTTAATACAACAAATATTTATTGAGTACCTACTATGTGCTAACCATGCTTTAAGGAGCCCAGGATATGTTAATAAATCAAACAGACAAAATTCTCTGCTTCTGTGGAGCTCACATTCTTCCATTTTCTCTGCCAAGTACAGTTAGTCTCCTTTATGCTGTTACCTTTGCATCTTAAACTCTAAAAATTAGACTTATTCAGAGCTCTTTCTTCAATCTCTTATTCTTTCTACATTAATTCTCTTGGTGGTGATATTTACTCTCATGGTTTTACATATCATCCATTCACTGATTACTTCCAAAATCATACCTCCATTTGATCTCTTCGTAGAGCACTGGACTCACTTATCCAACTCACAACTTGACTTCTACAAGTGAATAGCTAATAAGCACCTCAAATACCTAAAACCGTGATGATCATGGGTCCCAGTTTAGCCAAGACAATCTGTATTTACACTTAGAGTCTTATTGTCTTTGTATAACTACTAATATATTCCCCTTCAATCTCAAAGGGATCTTGATATGGATAATATGGACATTCTATCCAAACAGCCCTCTTGATTCCACTTCCCAATTTAGTTTTAGCCATCATAATAATGGCAAATCAATTTGCCTAAGCATTCAGTCCAAAATAATGTTTTATTCTCTAATACTCTTGTTTGCTTGTACTCTATCTGCTAGAAAGTACTATTGTTTCTGATTTCAAAACATACCAAATCTAACCAATATATAAAATGCCACAGTTATTTCAGATTTATAATACTTTATTTTCCTTAAAAGGTACTCCTTCAAATTTTAAAACCACATAGCATCCAGGGTGAACTTACGAAAATCTAAATTAAATCTTGCCATTCTATTACTCAAACCCTTAAGTAGATTCTCATGAATCTCAACACGAGGTCCAAATTAAAACTGATAACATTCTTTATAATTTTCCCAAGCCTACCTCCCTGAGTTAATCTCCTACCACTATGTGTTTATATACTCTGCTTTTGTCAAACATAACATCTCATTGCTCTTTAAAGGTGCCATTTTTTGTTAACTCCAGAGCTTTCAATTTATTGTCCTTAAATCTTGGAGAACTTCTCTCTTAGGTTTTCTGATGCTTCCTCACTTTCATTCATATGTGTGCTCAAGAGTTCTCTTAGTTGGGAGAAAATATTTTCAATGAATCTCTCACATTTCTGCATGTCTAGGTATTCAAAGCATATTTATTCAAGTTTATTTTTATATTCCAGGATAGTAAAGATAGAGAATGTCTCTTTCCCTAAACATATATACCAAGTTTACACAGATAAAGACCTCAATCCTCTATCCCGAGAAAACTTGCTCACATTTCAGGGTAATAATGTATCTTTCTGGAGGGAAGATGAACAGGTTTCCTAGAGGTCACTTTTTAAGACTGGGACTATCCTAAGCATTTCTCAGCTGTGACACAACATATACAACATCCATTTGGGCGCACCTCTGCATCACCCCCATGGGACTCAGGAGGGTAAGTAATGATGAAAACATGGAGCTCATGCTACCTGCTGTATTCTGTGAGTAATCTACTTAGGTTCATTGTCTTCTCATCAGCTGAATCTGTGTAATTGTAGTGAGTCTGCCTAGAACCTAGAAGTTGCCCCTGCACTGCTGGTTGGGAACCACTTGGCCGCTAACAGTTAAAAGTTCTGATTACCCAATTTCTACATGGGAGGGGAGGTTTACCCATGCCAGCAACAATTCTCAGACACCAGCTGGGTGTCCTACGATTCACCTCAAATCTGAGGCTATTCTCTCCAGAGATAGGCTCAGATTCCACAGGTTAAGGCTTCAGTCCCCACGAGATTGCTCCTCTCTCTTGACTTTAGATATGAGTTGAAAACCCAGGTTATTACCGGTGTTTCTGACCAACAGGTTATAGATTGGATGTTCCAATGATCCTCTCCTCAGGTTTGATTAATTTGCTAGAGTAGCTCATAGAACTCAGAGGAACATTCTACTTACTAGATTACTACAAAAGATTATTTATGTATTATAAAAGAATATAACTCAACAACAGCCAGATGGAAGAAACATATAGGACAAGGTATGGTGAAAGGGCAACTAGCCTTCATGTCCCCTCCAGGAAGACCACTCTCTCCAAATCTCCACACGTTCATCAAACTGGAAGCTCTTTGAACTCAGTCCTTTTGGGTTTATATGGAGGCTTTACTTGATAGGGATAGTTGATTAAACCATTGGTCATTGGCTATTGATTCAAATTCCAGTCCCTCTCCCCTCCCTCCCTGGAGAGCAGGGGGATAGGATTGAAAGTTCCTACCCTCTAATCACATGGCTTGTTCTCCTGCCAACCAGCTCCCCTACTTAGATTGACTCCAAATCACCTCATTGACATAAGACATATTTTATGTCTCTTAACACTTAAGAAATTCCAGTGGTTTAAGGAGCTATGTACCAGAAAAGGGGACAAAGAACAAAAATATATTTCTTACTATAAATCACAACAGTTTTTCAGAGATTAGATAATTCCCTTGTTCAAAACCTTCATCTGTTTTCTGTCTCAGTAAAAATAAAGTCGTATTTCTTATTGTGCCTCATAAGGTATTGTCCCTACCTGCATCTAAAAACACATTTACCCCCTCCCTCCTCTCTTCCTCTTCTCCCCTTCCACTCAATGTTCAATTAAGGCTGATAAACTGCTATTCAGTCTAAGATCATTATACCAACTCTATTGTTTCTTATTCTCTACCATTCTTCCTGTTCATAGAATACATTTCTACCCATATCCATCAGGTGAAAACCTATTGATTTTTCAAAATTCCGTTAAATTGTCTCATCTTGTAAATAATTCCTCTTTCAGAAGTACTGGCTACTCCCTTCTGTTGTGACAACTCTATGAATATAAGGCTCTTATTATTCTGCATATAACCTTGCTATTTCACTCATATTTGTAGGTCCAACTTTCCCTTATATGCCCAACTTTTCCACCAAGCTCTTTAGTAGATACCATTTATTTAGTTCCTACTGTGTGCCAGAAAGTGCACCTTTCACTCTAGATGCATATAAAGTAGATGTTATTCCTATTTCAGGTTCATAGGTCGAAATACTGCTCAAAGACTTACAGTTGTTAAGAAGAAGAGGCAGGATGCTAACCAAAGTCTTTGAATTCCCAAGGCTCTAATTTGCATCACTTTGTAAATTTCATAACACCTATTAGAACAAGACAATATCATTCCCTTTAAACAGGTGATAAATCTGAGCCTCAGAAATGTTAAAACTTTTTCCTGTTCAGAGATAAGATTTGATTTTTTTAAATTCTAGGACTTTATACATAGTTACTGCAGAATAAGAGATTTACAGAGAAAATGAATGAGTATTTCTGTGACTACATGGGTTTATAGGGAAAAAAATCAACAGGACTCAAAGTTTAGGTGTTGAGATTTTTAGGTTCAGTAAATGAGTGACAGAAGCAGGTTTATTGAGTAGAGGAACCTATTAGGTTCCATATGTCAGGCCTTGTTTCAATTATTCTAAGTGTGAGATGATGATGAGGCTTTTATTGAAGATTTTTAACAGGCAAATTGAGATAAATTCAGTACAAACTCCTAATCTGTTTATGGCAAATGGTTCCTGGGCTAACTTAATTTGTAGAAAGCCTGTCTAATTTCTCACATTTTGACCCACATCTGTCAATCAAAGTAAGTACTCTTTAACACCAGGCACTGAAAAGTGAGGCAAAGTTTTATTTATTGGGTATAGTTGTGAAGACTGCAGGAGATCAATGGCACTATTGATTCATTAATTTAATAAGTAATTATTGATCTTCTGTGATGTGCAGGATGCTGTGATAGGCAACTATTACACATTGAGAAGTGAAGAGAGCTTACATTTTAGAGAGGGAAGCACGTAATCAAAAAGTACACAAGGAAATAAATGTATAAATAGCATGCACAGTACTGTGAAGGAAATGAATATGTGACCATGATTAAAAAAACAAAGCAAAACAACAACAACAAAACAATGGTCATACACATGGTAAGTAAGGAGAAATTTCTTGATCAGGTGGTCAGGAAATTCCTCTCTGAAGACATGATGTTTGAGTTTAGAAGGCTAATAAAAATAGTGCAAGGAAGAGCACCCTTAGAAGATAGAATGTGTACAAAGACCTGAGGTGGGTAGGAGAACTTGGCATGTTCCATAACTGAGTGAAAACCAGAATGGAGGAATGCTATTTTAACCAAATATGGATTTTAAATTATTTTCTTTTATCAGTCAGTCCTAAGGAACTGCTAGCCAAGTTGCCTTGCTATGTTCTAAACATAAAATAAGAGATGAACTGCGTTGGGTCTCAAATTATTATCCTGGAAAGCAAAATGTGCCAACTGTTGGTCCATCTTGCAAATGATACTCCCAAAGTATGCAAACCCCACTGTTAACCATCTAAACATGGTTAGTCTATTGGACTCTCTCACATGTAGCTGTTAAATCAAAACTGCACATACGGAAGTATTTTTCTTTGGCTTTTTATAGCTTTATGCTGATAAAAACAGATGAAGAAATGACAAAGAAATGGGCTCATGTTCAGGCTATACCTATTAACACTGTGTTATCATGTTCTAATTTAACTTCTCAGTGCCTCCATTTCATTATAATCTAGAAAATGAGTGATAATGGGATCCGCCTGATGGGACTTTTGTGAGGATTTAATAAGGTAATTCATGTAAAGCCCTCAGCAAAATGCCTAGTGTGTAGTAGATTTCAGTAAATATTTACTATTACGAAGTTTTAAAAGATTTTGCTCTGCTTATAAGAGAAATATTTCTATAGCTATATTATGTTGATGTGTGCAGAATTATCCTGATTCCTTTTTATCAGTAAAGCAAAATGTACTACATCTGTGAACATTAGGCTAAACTGTGTTTCACCTCTATAAAAATGAGAATGGGAAATATAAACCTATACTGCAGTGAAAAATCCCCAAATTCCAGGTTAATAGCTGCTTTATCCTTTTTTATTTTGACAATAATTATATATAAATTCAAATAGTTTGAGGTTTTATTTTCTATAATCATATATTTAGTTAACTGAGCTTTAATGGAATAAAAAAATCTCATAAGAAATATTATTTACCTATGAAAATAGAAATCGTTACTAAAAACAGTTTAATATATGAGGAAGAGTGTGTGTTGGGGTGTGTATATATGTTGGGGTGTGTTGGCCTGGGAAAAGGGTAAGAGAAGAATGAAGGGTGGAAATTTTGCTCTTTTATTGGTAGAGAGATTATTGAGAAACAATAACAAAAGGCAGAAGTTAACACGGATTTATTTGGATTCGGAATTTAAAAAGATGATTACCTCAAAATCCAGGCTTAAGACCAAGTAATAATGATTTTATAAATTGCCATTGAAAGCAACTACACATTTAAATACTCAAGGTAGTGGAGGACACTAAATTCTGGGTGCTAAAGAGAAAACATAATATGAACAGGCCAGAGGAAATTCTCACAGTCATGTCCACTTGATTAGATAACAAGATTTTTTAATTTATCTACCTTCAACATGCTTCTATTGCAATCTTATATCAATATTTCTCAGTAAATAGAAATCTATTCTTTTAGTTTCTCAAGCCAAACTTTTTCAGCCATTTTTGACCCATCTCTTTCATATTTCCCACCCAATCCATCAGCAAATCCTGTCAAATCTACTTTGAAAAATAAATGAAGAATGCAACTATTTCTCATAATCACCATCACAACCCCATGAGTCTAAGATACTGTCAGCTCTTTAGGTCACTGCAATAGCTTCCAAACCACTGTCCCTGCTTCCCCCTTTGTTCCCAATGGCCTATTCTCCATCCAGTAACTAGAAAGATCAGGTAATATTGCATTTCTGTTGAAAATCAATCAAGTAGCTTTGCCTCTCACACACATTAAGGCAAAGTTTTTAAATGACCTACAAGGTCACTGGCTATGTCACTGGTCTAATTTTCTACCACTTTTTCCTCCTTAACTCTGCTACTCTCACAACGTTCATTCATTATCTTTACTGTTAATCCCATTTCTGCTTTAGAGGCTATCAACTGCTACTCCTTTGACCTGAACGTTTTCCCCCCCCCCGAGGCTTTCAGTGGTTGCCCTCCAGATACTCCATTCAGGTATCTGATAAAACATCACTTCCACAGAGTCCCTTCCTGATAACAATATGTAAAACAGCTACCCCTTGCACCACTTGTGATCCAAGTTTGTTCTGTTTCTCCCTAAAACACCTACTACTACCAAATATGTAGTAATTTATATGTTTGTAGCCTCTCTTCTCTCACTACTACATCCTACTCCATCAGGGATTTTTCTCAGGGAGAGGACTTTATTTCTATAATTACGTCGACTTAAGGATTGTATATGGTATGTTGTAGAAATTCAGTAATTATTTGTTTAATTAAAAAACAAATAAATGTGAGGGACTTCCCTGGTGGCCCAGTGGTTAAGACTTTGCCTTCCAATGCAGGGGGTGCGGGTTCGATCCCTGGTCGGGGAGCTAAGATCCCAAATGCCTCGTGGCCAAAAAAACCAAAACATAAAACAGAAGCAATAATGTAACACATTCAATAAAGACTTTAAAAAAATGGTCCACATAAAAAAAAAAAATCTTAAAAAAAAATCAATGTGAATGATTCCATAAAAATAGTAGATATATGGACAAACACAATAAACTCAAGAAAAAAGCAGCAACTAATGAAGAATTCTAAGTATATTTTGATATCTAAGAAAGAAACAGATGGTATTTAGATTATTCCTTAAAAATTAACGTGCCTAATATTTTCCCTACAAAATAAAATTTAATTAACATCAGAGAAGAACAAAAACAAAAACCTTTTTCTGACCGTTGATAAAATTAGGTTTTTCCTTACCAGGAAAATAGATTACAGTACTGAAGTATGTACTGCATTCCTCATCAAAGATACAAGAGGCTATAGCAAGTCCAGAGAAGGGACTAGTCACAATGCTTTTCAAAGTAGAATGGGTAGACAATCTGCATTAATAGCATCTAGATTGACCATCACAAGTCTAATGTTCAACTCTAATCCAGACCTACTAAAAATGAATCTCTAAAAATTAAGTCCATAAATATTCTTTTTTAAAATAATCTTCCAGATTTTATTTATGTGCCCTAACTTTGAGAGATACTCTGTTATAAACATCTGTCATTGGACGTGTGTTGGCAAAAGACTACTTGATTACATGAATCATGTATCTGAGCAGTCTTAGTATTTTACATTAAGGTATAAAATGTAAATTGAGAAACAATGGAGTTATTTTAAAATCTTTTATGCACAACATATTAAATTCAGGATTGTAATGCTAATAAAATAATTAATTATAATTAATATTATAATTAATAATTTAATTTTAAATAAAATGTATCTCTAAATTAAAAGCACACATGATCTTATTTGAATGTTCTTGTATCAAGCTGAGCTTTTGGTATCCTCTAACAAAACTGACCAGTCTAACAAATATCTTTAAGAGAAAAATAGAAAAAGCAGACAATATTCTCTCTCTCTACCTCTGTCTCTCTCATGTAAAAACAGGAATGTGACTGGTGAAATAATGACTAAGATAAGCAGATAAGCAAAAAATAAGACAATAGTGTACATTATGGCATCAGTTTTTTGAAGTTGAAAAAATGACTAGCACTAAATAATTTTAGGTATACCTATCAATTGATGAAAAAGAATAAAAAGAATGTAATAAAAATTATGGTTATTTGGGTGTTGGGGAAAGGTAGGCAAGTGGTAAGGCAATGGTATGGATCTCAGTATAGACAAGCTAATATAAATTAATAGTTCTTTGGTTGGGAGTTGGAATCATATGCTCTCACTGAAAACATAACTGTCAAAAATTTATCTCTGATGAGATTAATTAACAGATAAAATTTGATTGTGCCTTTGATGAAAAAATATTGTTTGATTTTGGAATGTATGTGTTGGAATTTTCAAAATTATAAGATAGAAACAAATTTTAGGATATTGGGAGAGATTTACCTTGGAGATGGTACAGTCTTTATCTTAGACACTGAAAACCAGTGTACACTAAGAAACATAATCATTTAACAACAATGGCAGCAGCTACAGCAACAAACTGTCAAACAACAACATCCACCCAGCTCTATATGAAGATATTCAGGGATTATTTACTTTTTATGAAGATGCCTCTTCTGAAAGGTTCCAAACAAACTGTATATTCCTTTACAATAAATCTTCATCAATAAATTAAAGATATAATGTCATAATTTCTAATGAAAATTCATTTATCCCCTTTTATTTCCATTTTGACATCTTAGTGTATTTATTCTATCCACTTTTGAAATCACTACACATGCTAAGTACAGTGATATTGATATAAGATAATTTACATTTTTATAAATACTGTTCTCATTAATATGCTTCTGCAGCCAAGGAAGAGGCAGTCTTAACCTAAACGGGAATTTTTTTTCACATCAAAAGGAGACAAATGTTCCTTCTAACTTAAAATAACTGAAGGTAAAAGAAACGTGATACAAACAAATGCATGCCCATGGATGGATATGAGTATGTCCTTCTAAAAGGAAAAGAAATCTGTTTTTCCTCTGATCTGGGGTAAAATTCCACAGTGCCTTTAGCTGCTTTCTGATGGTAGGAGGTTTCCTTCAGTTCTGATTTTCAACGCCAGTTACTTGTATGATTAAAAAATATATATATTCTTGGGCTTCCCTGGTTGTGCAGTGGTTAAGAATCCTCCTGCCAATGAAGGGAACACGGGTTCAAGCCCTGGTCTGGGAAGATCCCACATGCCGTGGAGCAACTAAGCCCGTGTGCCACATCTACTGAAGCCTGAGCACCTAGAGCCCACGCTCTGCAACAAGAGAAGCCACCACAGTAAGAAGCCCGCACACCGCAACGAAGAGTAGCTCCCGCTGGCCGCAACTAGAGAAAGCCTGCATGCAGCAACGAAGACCCATTGCAGCCAAAAATAAATAAATAAATAAATTTATTTTAAAAATATATACTCTTAATGCATTAATCAACTTGTCTGAAATCTTCCTTAATGTCTCCAAATTATTTTCTCCTACATTATATTTGCTGGATAGGATGAAATAGATAACTAAAAAAAGTGTTTATGATATTTTATTGTCTAATTTAAATATATGTTAAAAGTTCACATGTAGTAAGTTCTTTAAACGTTTCAAAAACTGTACCAGAAACTGTTACAAGCAATTTGCACATATTAAATCTTTTAAATATCAACATCCTATGAGCTAGGAATTTTTATCTCCAGGCAAAAAGAGGAAAATAAATCACAGATAAGTAAATTGTGCAAGGTCACATGCTTAGTAAGGAGTGGATCTAAAAACTGTAATTAATTAGTTTAATTGCAGACCCCATGCTCTCGACCATTATGCTATAATACATCAAGCTCTGTTAAAAAACTATTTCCAACTGAAAAATTAAATAGCTGGAAAACACAACTAAATATGTGGTGCAAGGAAAACAAATTTTGAAATATTTAGACCACTATTATCATCAAAAATTAAAATTAATAGTTATTTTATTGTATATATCTTTATTAAATAATGACATTTAAAATAATTCTGCTTTATAGTTATAAAACACTCAAGTCTTTAAATGCCTAAGCTTTGCAAGCGTATAACCAATAATGTGCTTTATTTATTCTATGATAAACTCTGTTGTAATACTCTTTTGTGGACCACTGCAATGGGTATGGAATTTTAAAAACTGTTTATCCTTACACACTGTGGGTTAAGTCAATACCAGTGAAGAAACTGGGCTGCTTATAATGTGGCTACATAAAAATGCTGGGAAAAGAAAACTGAGTCATTTTGGCTCTTTCTAGTGCCCTGCCAGAACAGAAATGTCATTAATTATTTTCATTCAGTCATACATGTATGCAGTCATTCCAAAAAACATTTTCTGAGCCTATGAAGCACAATAAGAACAAAAAAAAAAATCTGTTATTCTATGTCAAATACAAGGAATAGAATGATGATGAAGAAAAAAATCACACTGTTCCAGCCTTAGGTTTTTCAGAGTCCAGAAAAGTTGATCTTAGTCTGTATATAAACTGCTTATATGTATAGAGTGTGAGGAAATAATCATGTCAATCTTAGGTTCTAGACCAGGGGTCAGCAAAGGATAGCCCAAATGACTAATGTGACCTTCTGTCTGTTTTGGTTCATTTTGCATGTTGAGGTAAGGAAGTATTTTTCATCCCCAGTACTGAAAAGAATCAAAATTATGATATTGTGTGACACATAAAAATTATAGGAAATCAAATTTTAGTGTCTGTAAATAAGTTTGTTTTTAACACATCCATGCTCATTCATTTATGTATTGGCTGTGGCTGTTTTTACACTACAAGGACTGATTTGAGTAGCTATGAAAGATGATATGAACTGCAAAGCCTAAAATATTTGCTATCTGTACCTTTCTAGATATGTTTGTTGCCCCTCACATATATCACCCATATCCACCCATATATGAAATGTTTACTGAAAAATTGTCATTGTATGAATGGAGCTACTCACACTGAAATACTCCTTTTCTGAATAACTTAGTTAACTCCTTATTAGAAATTCAGATGCTGCCCATTTTGAACAGTGATTGTGACTGATTATTGCAATCTTTTAAACATACAAGTAATATGTTTGTTTTCAAATATAGAATATTTTGTATTATATATGTGATATTACTCTATTTAATTATGGCAATTTTTTAAAAAAATCTAAAGTGGAGCCCCTATCCACAAATAACTAATATTAAAATAGGAAGAAATCATGAATTACTTATTTGTCAAAACATGGGCTATTTCTTTGGATGGAGCTATGGTTCTTAAATCTCTAATGTTGGGATAGATTAAGTTTGGGAATAAGGCTAATGTCGGGTGACATAATTATACCTCAGATTTCCCAAGAGCAATTTTATTTTTCTCCCTGATTATATTTTGGGATTCTCTTGGCTTATTTTCTTAGAAGAGTTTAATTTTCTTGCAGCTGATGATATTAAAAAACAAATTCAAAAACCAAAAAAAAAAAAAAAAACTCATATTGATGACCTAGATTAAAAACAATGTTGATTCCGAGATCGCTTACTGTTACTTTGGATTCTATACTATTAGAACTAAGTTTTCCCTCCAGACTTAGTCTTCCATCAGAAAATTTTTTGGATCGACTATAAGAAAACTTCTCTAGTAGTAAAGTTAAGGTACACACCTAAGAAAGAGTGGTTTAAACTTTATTCAGTTCATTAGTGTGCATAATCTTTTACATTGACTCAGTGTATGATGTAATTTCACTAGAAATACTATTAATAAATTGTCCATTAAATTGTTAAAGACTCCTAGGGTAGACTTAACCATCTTTTTTCCCTATATTTTTATTTCTTAGGACCCCATTTATACCCAGAGTTTCTTTTATCACTTCCATACATCTTTGGCTGTCCCAAATCTGCATCAGCAGCGCCAAATTTCCACTTGAGAACCAAATCTGTGTCTCTAAATGCCTGTTGAATATGGCCTTTTATGTTTCATGGACAACTTGATTTCATAATGTCTAAACTGAATTTATTTAGTTTTCCTTCTCCAAATTCACTTCATGGTACTTTTTTTTTTTTAATAGACCTTTATTGGAGTATAATTGCTTCACAATACTGTGTTAGTTTATGTTGTACAACAAAGTGAATCAACCATATTCATACATATATCCCCATATCCCCTCCCTCTGGAGCCTCCCTCCCACCCTCCCTATCCCACCCCTCTAGGTCATCGCAAAGCATGGAGCTGATCTCCCTGTGCTATGCTGCTGCTTCCCACCAGCTATCTATTTTATATTCGGTAGTGCATGTATGTCGATGCTACTCTTACTTCGCCCCAGCTTCCCCCTCCCCGCTGTGTCCTCAAGTCCATTTTCTATGTCTACGTCTTTATTCCTGCCCTGCCACTAGGTTCATCAGTCATGGTCAGTATTCTTAATTTCAGTGAATGGTATCAGTTTACTCTCATGTTTCCAAAGCCAAAATATCAGAATCATTCTAGACATTTTCCCCACCCGTCCTTCTTGTTGTCATGCCTTCCATCTCCCCACTCAATGAAACAACTGGAGATCAATATTTATATATTTTAGCTCCTAGGTGCCTTAGTCTCTAAGTACTAAATATGTAAACATTCTCTCCATTTCAACAGTCACATCCTTAATTTGGTTCATCATCTCTTATGTTTTTGACTTTTATATTAGCCTCTTTACTAGATTCCTTGCCTAAGTTTATTCTCAAGCTATCCATCCTCTGCAATGTTTACAGAAATGATTTAACAAATCTGCATTAAATGATTAAGTCCACATTGCCCAAATTAAGTCCAAATATTGTATTATGGCATAAGGAGCTCTCAGTCTCCATCCTATCTCCTGTAAAATGCATGTCTTTTTACTTTTAATTGCACCCTATCATTTAGCCTCGCAGAATTAGGGCCATTTCCCAGCACACACCATTCTCCTTTGCTTCTGGGCCTTTTAACACAATGTTCTCTCTACCTGGTTTGTTTCTCTTACCTTTCCTACCTAATTCCTGCTGGTTCAAATCCAGCTTAGTTGTAACATTATTATAAAAGTTTTTCTAGTGTTGTGAGTAAAAATGGCAAAGAAATCCCGAAATGCATCCTTCCATAAAGGCAATGAAAAATGTGTAAAAACTGTCAGAATCAACCTTTATGGAACTTGGGAAAATTATAAAAAGCTAGCAGCAATGAGGGTAATACTTAAGTAATAAAAGCCATCTGAATCTTGGAAAGAACCTTGTGGCATTTTAACCTACCCTGTTTCTATTCACATTCCCCAGTTATGCAATGTCTTTGAAGATAACAACCCAAAACCCTTGTTCAGGTACCAGTACCAGATGGAACAAAATTATGGTTTGTTTGACCTGTTTAGTGGCTCCCTAGATGACCAGCTCCAAAGGGTTTGCCTTTGTCTTGCACAATAGGAACTCTCCCAGTGCTGAAGCTATCTGAGGCATTTGTCAAAAACTTTATAGGGAGATGTAATAGCCATTGCTGTCTGGGACAATGAATAACATTTGGAACAAATCACTGACTAAACAAAACGCTTGGGAGAAAAGCCTGGGGAATGAGATGCTTTAGGTAATAGGTGTTTTTAAAAGCTCCAAGTTATTCTTGGGAATCTAGAAGGCAATGTGAATTCCCAGAGTAGGGCACATGCTCAAGAAAGAAAGAAGGCTCTAAACTGTCACCTCTGACTGACCTTTATGCTCTACATGGGGAGGAAGTACAGACTAAGGAAGAGTTGTGAACTGCCTGGCTGAGCGTTGAAGGCGTGCCCAACATGCAGAGGCCATCAGCAGACTGGGAGTTTATTGTTTCTAGGTATTTAAGCAAATCTCACCACTAAACCACCCAAATAGAGGAATTAGTGGCCACACATGACAAAGAATAAAGACTTTACAAAATTAATTATTCAGAATTGTACTCAATGTATTCAGTACATAAATTGTATATAAATTATATAGGTGTGTATAAGTGATAAAAGAAACTCTGGGTATAAATGGGGTCCTAAGAAATAAAAATATAGTGGGATGGGGGCATTATCTGATTTCCAGAGTTGTCACATTATCATATTAAAAATGATCAGTTTTCTACAACAAATATGATGCATACAAATAAACAAGAAAGTATGACCCATATACAGAAGAGAAAAAAGCAATAGATAGAAACTGTCCCTAAGGAAGCTCGAACACTGAGCTTACTAGACAAAGATTAATATATTTGTATGTTTCTATTTATATGAAATGTCCAGATTAAGCAAATCCATTGAGACAAAAAATAGATTTTGGTTTCCTAGGGGGGAGGGGGAGGGGGAAATGAGCAATGGCTCCTTAATGGGTATGGAGTTTCCTTGGGGCTGATTAAAATTTTCTGGAATTAGATAACGGTGATAGTTGCGCAACTTTGTGAATTTACTACACACCATTGAATTCTACAGTTAAAATGGTTAAAATGGTGTATTTTTTGTTACATGAATTTATCTCAATAAAAATGAGTCCCTCCCCCTGCCAAAAGGCTTTCAAGACATTTCCACATTAGGTTTGGTATTCCTTATAGATATCATAGGACCCATGATATACATCTATCAGATTCTCTTGAAATTGCTATTTCCTTGCATGTTTTTCACTTTAACTGTGAGTTCATGGGGATTAGTGATAATGTACCTCAGTCTAATAGCTAGAACTATTCTTGAAGTACATATTCACTGCACTGGAAAAACTTAAAATAGGACCTTACAAACACCTACTAGGGATTTCTCTATGATCATGGGCTGTTTCAAAATGAGAGTGGTAATTGCCCCCAAAGAATGTAGCAAAAGGAAATGCTGCAGTTTTCAGGGGTGGCCAGAGAGAGCCCTTAGTCTGAGACATCAAAGAGCTTACTATTTCTTTTTTTTTTTTTTTTTTTTTTTGAGCTTACTATTTCTGAGGAAATGTAAGCACAAGTGAAACAATTCAACTACACCACCAGATGTAAAATATAGGACATGTGCATTACTGGATAACAGAAAAAAAGTAAAATATGAGAATGAATGCTATAGAAAGAGCTAATGAGGAAAGTGGAAATAAATCTGGGCCTGAATAATGGTTACTTAAACACTTCTTGGGGAAGTCACTCACCATCTTCCCATCTGTAGACTGAGTTCTACCATGTGTAATTGGGTTGTTATCAAAATAAATGTGTTTAACAAGGTACTCAAAGTCTAAGACAATTAATCAGATATGATGGAGCAAGAAGACATTTGAAAATTACCTTACGTTTGCAGGTTTTGATGGCTAGAAAAATTGTAGTGCCTCAACAGTATAAGGAAGACAAGAGGGACAAACTATTTTGAGCAAAATATGATGATCTTAAGACTGGACACGTTATGTTTGAAGACTAAGTGGAACGTAGATATAACAACGTCAGAATTCAGGGGTAAAGAGTGAACCTTTCTTAATATAAACCTAGAGTTTTTTCAAATAAATACAAGTAGATGCTCTTCAAATTGGGTTTTGTTGCTTTAAATGACATCCAGAAGTTCAGGTAACAAGGAACACATATTTAGCAACTTATCTTCAAATTCATATTTCAAATCAATGACATAATAATTGATCCATTAATCCATTTAATCAATATTAATCACTAATACATGCCAAGAATAGATGTTGAGAATAGATGAGTGAACACTATCTACAAAGTTCTTACCTTTACAGAGCATACTTCATAGTAAAGTTAAACATGTCAGTCAAGTAAGGTCTTCAACTTTGATTTTAAAATATCAGTATGCATGTGCATTACAAAGCTGTCATCACATAACTTTTTCATTTCTGTCCTATTCCTCAGCAGATTAGTTCACTGTTATTATTAACTTCATGGCAAGCACCATATGCTGCCGCCAAGAGGAAGCATTTTTACCAGGCTTCAGTTCTGAGCTGTTCCGACTGCTTCCTTAGTTCCCTTTCAGTACCAAAGTTGTGCTGAGTAAAAACAAAGGGCCTATTGCTGGGTCACAGCTGAGAGGACAAGTATACCAAGGTATATATCATACCCCTACCCCAGAATGGTATTTACAGTCTAGAGACTGAAGCAGAAATTTATACAAGTATGAAACTATGAGATGTATAGATTGTTAGCTACATATCAAACTTGTCAAACTCAGTGTTTTATTCAGAATTCTGAGAGTACATTACGAGTTCAATACCTGTGTCCCAGGATCCTGATCAGTATCAGAGTGTAGTGAGTAGCGAAAGGGAGAAGAGGTATCTACACTCCATTCCAGTAGCATAGTTGATGGTAGATTCTTCATGCTCGAAAGCCAAGATGGTAGCATTTCGTTTGTTTAAAACTATTATTTATAATCACGTATTTAAACGTATTTCAAATTTAATCCCTTTAAAAATATAAGCATTAATTACAAATGATATTTTTTTAATTTAAATGATGATATATTTTACATTAGACCTGAAAGCCCATAAACAGTAGTTAGAAATGATTTTTTTTAAAAAGAAAGCCTATAAACAGAAAATACATTCATTTCAAATAAGCTTGGAGAAGTTATAAAAAATGATCATGCAACTAAGTCACAGAGACATTTTTACTAAATTCCAAAAGAGGAATTTAATTTGCATGACCAAGGTAAAATTATTCTAAGAATTTATTTTGAAGTAAAGACATTCTCTTGACAGGCAAGTTCAACTCAGATCATTGGAGAATGGATAAGATTGGATATAAAAAGGGGAGTACATTTCAGTGAAACAAACTGTGAGCAAAGATACAAAAATATAAGTGATGTGTTTGGTAAATAGCATATATATATAGATATACAGTCAGCCAGAATTTAGTGATTAGGAAGGATATACTACGACAGGATAAGAGGCCCAATATTTAGTCTTTGTATTAGGCATTACTCTTTCATTGGCAAATCATATTTCTTATGCAGCTATGGAATTCTAAGGTGTGCAACTGATCAGAAGCTCTTTATACATAGCTATATAGATGAAATATAATATTTTCAGATTTTCTCTCTTTGCAGGTAGCATGATGACTGGCATAGAAAGCCTTAGCAGAAAAACATTTATCTGCTCTAGCAAAAATATCTTAAAGAGAATTTTGATCAACTCGGCTTGATTCACATGTCCATCTCTAAATCTTTTCTTCT
Source organism: Eschrichtius robustus (assembly GCF_028021215.1). Taxonomy (NCBI): domain Eukaryota; kingdom Metazoa; phylum Chordata; class Mammalia; order Artiodactyla; family Eschrichtiidae; genus Eschrichtius; species Eschrichtius robustus. The sequence goes on along the minus strand of NC_090840.1, from coordinate 62,176,100 downwards.
CTGGCTAAGGCAATTTTATTTGGTTTGACATAGGCTATATAACTACACCACACTACCTTGCTATTAAAATTGTTTGAATGGCTTGTATTTCCACTGCTAAATAAAAAAATTACCACAAATTTAGAAGCTTAAAACAACACATGGTTATTCTCTCATAGCTTCCATGGTCAGGTGTACAGGCATAGTTTAGTTGGGTCTTTTTCTCAGCTTAGTCACAGCAATCTGGAAGCTAGACCAAGATTGATATCAAGACTTCCATCAGGCTGCAGTATAATCTATGTTGAGAGTTTAGCTCAGCTACTCCATGATATTGCTACTCTGGCATCCATTTTTGTGGCGAAGTGGCCTGCAGGGACCTTGAACTGATATGAGCCCCTCCCTGGAGCACATACCTTAGCTAACAGCCCCCAGAGTCCCAAGTAATTGTAAGTTCCTGATAAACTCCCCAGATTTCTTTGTGGTAAGAACTCTACCCCATCTCCCAGGAGATCCCCTTGTCCACTCCTTTGATAAAGCCCTATCAAAGCTTACCAAAACCCCACTCTTTTTGGTTTGAGGTGACTATTCCAGCCTTAGCAGGGGAACCCCAAAACACTCCACCCCATGGACCCTGACAGAGTGTGTGCCCCAGGGCCTGAGGTGCTCCCTCTGCCTGCACCCTGCCTTGACCTCCCTTTATGGCCCCTGGAGATGTGCTGTGTACCTTCTCCAGAACCTGTAAATAATAAACTTCTCTATTTCACTTTCCCTTGTAGTCTTTTGTTGACCCATGGTTCATTATCAACACCCCGGGGCTCTACCTAACAAATGTTAATTTAACAAAGTCACAACCATCTGAAATCTAGACAAAGGAATAATCCACTTCAAGGTCCCTCAGGTTGTTGGCTGAATTTATTTCTTGTGATTGTAGGACTGAGGTCTCTGCTTTCTTCATGACCATCAGCCAGGCATCTAGAGACTGCTTGTAGTTTCTTTCCATGGGGCCCTTTCTAGACATGGAAATCTGCAACTTTTTTCTTCAGTTTGCTACTCATTGTTGGACTTCACGCCATTCCTGAAAGTTCTGTAATAATTTTCCATTTTACCATGAATTCAGTTGAAATCTTTACTTTAAAAATTAAAAATAGGAACTTCCCTGGTGGCGCAGTGGTTAAGAATGCACCTGCCAGTGCAGGAGACACGGGTTTGAGCCCTGTTCTGGGAAGATCCCACATGCCGCGGAGCAACTAAGCCCGTGTGCCACAACTTCTGAACCTGCGTGCCACAACTACTGAAGCCTGTGCGCCTAGAGCCCGTGCTCCGCAACAAAGAGAAGCCACTGCATTGAGAAGCCTGTGCACCACAAGGAAGAGTAGCCCCAGCTCCCCACAACTAGAGAAAACCCGCATGCAGCAACGAAGACACAACACAGCCAAAAATAGATAATTTTTTTAAAAAAATTAAAAATAGTCTCCAAGGTGTTCTTACGCAATCTTCCACCCAGATTTACTTGTTTTCTTTATTTTTCCTTGAATTATCACCTCAAAGTCCTCTCTTAGTGATCTTCATTGTCTTACTTCCACACCTTTTCCCAAAACAATGCCTTATGTGTGGAGATAAACTTTCACAACCCTTTTCCTACTGGGCTTGTCTAGCAAATCCCAATTTATTAATTAAAAGCAATGTCTAGAACTGAATGGCACAAATACCTCTCTCCTGACCAGCCTAAAAAGACCACTGAGGAAATGGACATTTTTCTGAGATTCTAAATCAAGACTACTATCTGTATTAAATGTATGTGGGAGACCATATGTAAAGTTTTAAATCTTCCTCTAGGGTTACTGTTCCTTTCTAGATTAACATCAATATTTTAGTGCTCCCTTACAATATCTTTCTTAACATTGAACATACTGTTTCTGACATAATAAACACTACAAAAACCAATGACTGAATTATTTTCTTCAGTAGAGCAAATCCTAATTTAATACAACTATCTTTTACCCCAGTATGAACTCTGTAGGAGACTGAGCTTGTGGTCAATCAAAAATTTCTAGTATTTTAAATAAAGTTTCTGTTTAGCCAGGTCTCAATAATCCTGCACTTATAAAACTGATTCTCTCACCAAATATAAGATCTAATATTCATGTTTGCCAAGTTCATTTCTGTTGGTGTAGACAAATTTTCTTTAGAAGTAAAATTTATCCATGCAGGATTAACTAACCTTACCATTTTTTACTTGTCTACATATTTGAGAAGTATGCTTCCTATATCCTGATTTCAATTATTGACTACTGAAGAGTACAGATTGGAGGGCAGAATCTTTGGTATGCACTTTACTACAAGCTGACATCATTTCATTAACACTTTGAGAGTATATTTTTCATTTATAATTATAACCATTTAATCATCTTAATATCTAAACTTTATATGAGACCTTATTGAAAGCAGCACTAAAATCAAGGTAAAGTACATGTATGAGTCCTTTCTAATGGTCTTCTCCTAGATATCTACCTCAATTCCTTTCTCTCTTCCTTCAGTTCTTTGAAACCCTCTTTTCAGTAGGGTTTCCACAGTTACCTTATTTAAATTACAACTTCCATCAACCCAGGCATGCCTTACAACCTTCTATTTTTCTTTGTTTTTATGTTTTAGTTATTTGTCAATTACTCCCCCTAGCTAGAATGTAAACCCCATGAGGACAAAGATTTCAATTTCTTTTTGTTTTATACTTGTGTTCACAGAAGCTAAGAAAGTTCTTGGAATAATGGACACCAATGAATATAAGTGAACATGTGCATTACTCTTATTATTCAACTTGTGTCATATTACCATAATGTGTTTTAAATAAAATCTTGTCTATATTTAATGATTACCATTATTTTTCAAGATGGCATTTCTTTAATCATTCCTTCTAGAACTTTCCTCAAAGCTTAGAATTATTTTAATTTTTTGCAGCTTCTATTCTCAGTCTTTCTCTTTTTTCCAGATGTTTTCCTTTATCCTTCAACAGGTTTTCAATTCCTTTAGAAAATCATACAAAGTCTAAATCAAAGTATGTTTTTCATCTATAAAATTGATTATAAATAATATAAATCTCCAAATAGTAGTTTATAATATTTCTCAAACTGGATTTTGCAGAAGTACTCAATGTCATGTCACCTTGTCTAATAAGTTTTCAAGCTTATTGTAGGCATAGAATCTGAATATTTTACCTAAATATTAGACTTCTGAATTGTCTTGTTTTAATATCAACTGCATTTTTTTCAAGTCTAAGAATAGTGCTTGCTCATGGGTTTTCTTGTAAATGACAAATAAGAATTCCATAATTTGGAATTAATTAATTCCATAATTAATCATGAATTAATTCTGCTTTTAAAGAAGTATTGACAGTCTTTGCTTACTTTTGGATTAATATATAACAAAGCTATTCCCTGAGGGTACATATCTTTATTCAATATTGGCTGTGCAAAAATGTGCTCTCTCTTAGCCCCTAAAGTACCACTGTATACCAGCATACAGCTTCTTTTCATCCATTAGGAAAGCAGTAATCAAAAGAAGAATATATTCACAAAATGTATGGCTCTTGGCTCGCTTAGAACTTGAGATGACTCTGCTGAATACACTTGATTGACAGAACACTTGGCTACTTTCATTACTGCTCTAAAAAATGAAGCATCCTCAGTGCAACAATTCTAAGTAGAGATCTTACTATTTCCTCCTTCTTAATTTGAATATCTAGCTGGAGACAAATTTTCAGTTACTCTTGATCTTCAAATCTGGGGTCCCTCTTCTTTTACTTCCCTATTCATTTGTTAAAAATATCTAGGACAGATTTTTCCCAAAGAACTTTTTGTAAAATAGTAACTTGGGTTGAAATTGCTGAAAATAAAGCTGATAATTTCTGAAAATACTAAACTTATAAAGGAACAAATATTTAAATTAAATGTGTGATTCTGAATAGCTACAAGAGGATATGGTATAGAGTAATCCTAAATTATTCTAACTACATTTTATTTTTTTTACTTTTCTCAAAAACTTCATTACTTTTTGATGGAACAGTTTTGGAAGTGGAGAGATAATAACTTCAACATTCATGATTTCTATATTTCATTTTAATTTCAAATGTAATTCCTAAACAGATGAAGACTAAATTTAGCCTATAGCATGCCACTCACAACTACATCTTGAGTTAACTACAGTTCACTGATGACAAATTTCATCTTTGAATGTTTGGAAGACTTACCCACAAATTCAGTTAAAATAGTCCACGGCACCTAACTCTACTAAATCACTAGACTGGCAGACCTACTATATTTTGCTAATCTTCCTTAGGTCACTTTCTCTCTCTGAGATAATAAAAGGAACATCACATTTAATGGTTTGCAGTTTGCAAGTGTTATCATATGCATTATTCCATTTTCATTTGATTCCTCAGAATAACTATGTGATATAAAAAGAGTTGTATAAGCCACATTTTAGAGGATAATTAAAGCATAGAGAGAAATGAAATGCCTAATTTCTCATTGCTTGTACATGAAAAAGAAAGAATTTATTTAGGTCTTCTGATTTCAAGTTTAGTATCCTTTTATAAAATATCCAAATTTAAAATATTCTACTCATAATTCCAGTCATCTAAGGCCAAAAACAATGATATTCTCATCATCCATCCAGATTTGGCCTCTTGCCTTTATAAACAGGATTGTGAAAAAAGCTAATGCCTTTTATTTTAGTTCAATATTTATTCAGCACCTATTATGTACCAGACAATGTTCTAGGCACTAGGAATTCATATACAAGTATACTATGGCATAATCTCTGAGGAAGCCAACACATTAGAAAATGTATATATACATATAAATATACAAAAATTGCATACATACTAAGTACAGAGAACATAGAAGGTACAAAGGTTAAATAGAGAGCAAATGACCCTTTAAGGAGAATGGTGTTGGTCTGGAAGGGATTTAGGGGGAATCTATAATATGATGATACTTTTTAAGAAAAATAGTTTACCAGGTATTTAAAAGTAGAAGGAACTTCAATATAAGCTAAAAAAAAAAAAAAAAAAAAAGACAGAGAAAACAAGTAATGTATGAAAGGTATAGAGAGAGAGTAGATATGAAACATCATGGAATTTTCAGAAAACTGGTCTATTTTTATACTGCTTTAGTAGAAAGTGGGCTGGGAATGAAAAATAGTAAGGTATGATACTGAACAGAAAAGCAGTTTGGTAGAGAGAGAAGGGCCTTAAGTTTGAAGCCAAAATTTCCTACATTCAAATTCTAACTCTCCCATGTATTAAACATGCTACCTTGGGAAAATTACCCAATTTCTCTGAAACTCACTTTTTTCCCTATGCAATTGGGATAAAAACGCCTACCTGTTATCATTATGAGTGTAATGAACCTACCATAGGATGTGACAATAAGTAAGTGCTACATAAATGAGTTAGTGGTATGAAAGAGTTTAAGCAGGAAAACGTCAAATCTTAAACTTTCAATTTTGCTACGGATCACAGATTCTATCATAAATCACCCTCAAATGCTTTTAAATTATAAAGTAAATTGTGGGTAAATACATTCTGAACCATCTCATATCAGTTTTGTTTTCTCTGAAGAAATTAAAATGACTGCTTTTAGCACTTGATCAAAGATCCATTTTCCAAATGTGTTTTACTTATTTTGTCTCATTTTTCTAGCTTGGTGACTTATTTCCATTATATAACTTTAGCTAACCTAGTTCAGTGTTTTTCCATTTCATTTAATGTATACATTTTATCATAAATAATTGTGATGGTGTCATATTCTGGTATTTGGAGAGATCTAAAATACAGTTCAAATATTAAATTTCATAACTAAATAGCATATGATTTTAAAAACAAAGCAATGTTTTCAATATTTAGTGCTCACTTCAGAGGAAAATAAAAGACTGATAGACAAAACCCATTGTATCCAAAGTGTTTCAAAATGTACTAAAAGTTAAAATTTATAAACTTTAATTATATGAAATTATACATCACAATAGATATGAACCTCAGACTTGCTTCATAATAGAAATAATGATTTATACAAATATTTTTTATTATAATAGTTTTCCAGTGAAATTTTAGGATACCAGTGGTAATTCCTGGTAATTCTTTGGCATACCAGCTATGATTAATGTGTAAACAATGACTTCATTTGGTTTAGAGAAACCCTTAGACATTTAATCCTAATTCTAGGAGAGAGAGCACCAGTTTGACTCTTTCCTTTTGCTTTTCTAATGGTATATTGATACAACAGACAGAACAGCTTAAAGAAAAACACAAAAAGAACAAGTAAACATCACTCCAGTATTGAGTTCATAATATATACATACATGAGGATATATATTTAAATTTTTATATTAGATTTAAGTATATTTCTGTATTTAATCTCATGAAACTATAGTTACTTTCAGATGCTTGGGCTGTTTCCAACAGTTTTCTCTGAAAGGTTAAGTATGAAATTGATCCTAAACCTAAAGAAGCAATTTAAAATATTGATATATCATTTGTCTTTACAAAAGTCCTCCTGGGTTTACCTATCTCTACATCTGAATTCCAGATTTTCTCCACAGAAAACCCCCAGTTTTGGGGTCCTTTTATTCTTTGAAGTTGGTCATGTCAATACCCTAAGTGAGTTTCAAAGATTTTTTCTCCTACTCTATCAAATTTTATGTCCACATCTGGGTCTTAAGAATCTCCAGAACCTTCTGAGTTATTTTCTAATTTAGAATCTGAGGCAATTGGATCTTATCTTAATTCTGAACTGGTTGACATATATATCCCCCAAATATAGACTAAGTAACTCATTCTCACACTTAAAATTTTTTTTCTTCTGAATAAATTAATTCATTTAATCGCTTAGTCATTCTTTTAGGGAACATGTACTGAGTGTCTACCATAGGCCAGAAACTGAACTATTATGGGTCTCAGCTACTACTTTTAAGGAAAAAAAGGCCAATATTATGTGATAAAAGCCATGCTACAGAGAAACAGTTTGGTAGGGTAGCTCAAAAGAGAATGAAACATGCTGTAGGTCAGGGAAGATTTCTTGGAAGAGATGAAGTCTAACCTGATCCTAAGAGAGCACGCCAGTTAGGGTAGTTTGGACTATAAGGGTGCTAGATTAGCAAGCAGGGAGGGATCTAACTGTTCAAGCCTTGGAGTCACTAATGCCTCATTTTGGAGAAGTTTCACATATGTATACCCATTAAGTTCTCTGTGATTTTGAGGTCATAAGTTCAAGTTCTGGGAAAAGTGTTTTGGAGGCATTCTCTTTATTTTCTCATATCTTTTTCATATTGGCTTTGTACAATGTATTGGCAATTATAACCAGTGTATTAGATCTTAGTCCAGTCGTCTGGCAAGATGCTCTCAGGATCAGAGAGTATATTCCCCAGAATGCCACGAAAAAATTCAAATTCGCTTGCCTTTTCTCTTCTGCTACAAGATTAAAGTTGATCTATTCACTTTTGACTCATTATCATACATGTTCTCCCAAATCAAATTAGACAATTTGACAGTATCACTATTGTACATACCAGTTATGATGTATTTTAAACAAACCACCAAAATCTAGTTGAGTTAGTTTTTTAAGGTCTTTCAAAGTTTATTTACTAGAAAAATATTAGAGGTAGGGGAGCGAGGATGATACTGTTCTTATCCAGTCCCTTCATATCTTTGAGTAAATCACTGTGCAAAATCTAAGTAAATCACTTAAATAAAACACTGATTTTCAGTTTGCCTATCAGTAAAAATGTGGTAATGACAACCTGTATAAATTTGATAGCTTGAGAAACTGCTATAAAGAGTATTATAAGGTTAGGCTTCCCTGGTGGTGCAGTGGTTGAGAATCCTCCTGCCAATGCAGGGGACACGGGTTCGAGCCCTGGTCTGGGAAGATCCCACATGCCGCGGAGCAACTACGCCCGTGAGCCACAACTACTGAGCCTGCGCGTCTGGAGCCTGTGCTCCACAAGAGAGGCCACGATAGTGAGAGGCCCGCGCACCGCGATGAAGAGTGGCCCCCACTTGCCGCAACTAGAGAAAGCCCTCGCAAAGAAACGAAGATCCAACACAACCAAAAATAAATAAATAAATTAAAACATCACCCTTGTGTCTGCTACTGAAAAATGACACTAGCTCAAGATTAAAAAAAGAAGAATATTGTAAGGCAAAGTTAGGGTCAATAGAATTGTAAAAAAAAGATAATTCAGACACTTATGTAGATTTTTTAATGCCAAATAAAGCAATTCTGATTGCTTTATCTGAGCGGTCTCTGGTTCTGAAGACATAAAATGTGGATTTAATTGATAGATATTATACTTACTGAACACTGACTGTGAAACTCAGTTTGATTCCTCTTTATTTGTGCTTAGGATCAGACTATGCAAAAAGAATACAATTTTATCCAGATCCAGTAAAACAAAATATTGACTGTATACCAGTTTATTGAAAGTTGAAGACAAAAAAATAGAAGTGATTATCAGATTGACTAAATTGACTAAATTTTGGCATCAAAACTTACTTTTTAAAATTCAAATTTCTAATAAAACAGTTTTAGTTTTAAAATCACTCTTTTACATGAGTCAGATTATTTCTGTATAGCACAATTTTTAAATACTAAACACTGAGTAGCTTCTTCCTTCACTTAATCTTCTGAAAATAATAAAAACTCAGAGTGGTTGTTAAATTTATTGTAATTAAAGTTGATTCACTTTGTTATCCAGCAGAAACTAACACACCATTGTAAACCAATTATACTCCAATAAAGATGTTTAAAAAAAAAAAGAATAGACATTATGCTAATTAAAGGTAGTAAGGATGCAAATTTCATTTAGCTGATGCTGTAGTGAAAGTGTTTCCATCCTTTCTAATGGAGTCACCTATAGGCATCTGGTATTTAATGTACCAAAGCAGCTGGAGCATCATAGTTGATATTGGTTTCAATAATTAATCCCTGTACTAATATCTGGCAGAGTGGAAAATTGAAATATCACACCAAATAGTATATAAGTAACATTAAATATCTATAGCTTTCAAATCTTTGGTCAGGTGCCTGCGGGGTATATAGCTAAGGAAAGTTTTGTCATCATGTTTGTTTCTTTATAAGTTTGTATAAAGAATAGCAAAAACCAAAGTTACAATTGTATAAAATATATTTTGACTCTAAGGTATGCAATAATATATTAGTAGGGTGGAGTATATGGCAAGTAATATTCAGATTATCAATAGTAAATTGTTCAAGTCATTCACACACTTAATATTTGAATAGCTGTAAATTATCAAGCACCACATTAGGTATTCAAATGATAGACATAATCCCTGGCCTTAAATTGTACAGTCTGGTTGAAATGCAAAAATTAGCCAGAACAAATGCAATGTAAAAGAGATGAAAAGGGTGCTGCAGTGGAGAATAATAGGGTCTATGAGGTATGTAAACTAGTTGATGGTATATAACTAATATTTTAAGAAATCATAGATTAAGGCAACAGCATGTCTGAAATTTTAAAAATCAAGTAAATAATGTTGCTTAACATTGCCAGATCTTAATTTGTTTGAAATTCTGTTCACTAATAGTCTGGTTCATCCTGCTTTAATATTTGCTTTAATGGAAGGTATCTGGTCCAGCCGTTGCCTCTTTTCACTGATCTCTTTATAATTTACAAGTGTAAGACTCATATTTCCTATGATCTAATCCAATCAAACCATGAATTGAACATCAAGAATTATGTTTATTATATTTCATTGTGAAATTGTCCTTCAATCACATTTTGTTGACTGGTTTCAGTACAGATATTTTAAGTCATCCAAGCATGTGGTCATAAGGAGATTTATTCTTTATTACTTCAACCATTTGCTCTTTTACTAAATACTGCTTATGCCTTCCAAGTTACCATTCTAGAGTGACCCATTCTTCATGCTCTCTCTGTTACTTAATACTCTACATAATAACTGCTTGAAATAATTACTTTTATTTGACTCCCAAACTCCTCTGGCCTTACAGACAGACCTTATTTCTGTAACTGCAGAATATGTGATATTGATGACTATCCCTTTCATAACAATAATAGTAATAATGACAACATGAAGAACAAATGTGTACTAGTTTCATTTACCAATGAAATGGTAAATGACATATCTGACATATAAATATATGACATATAAATATAAGGACATATAAATAAAAATAAAATGTAATCCATCAAAACAAGGATCAACAGCATCATTTAGACACCATAGTGATAATATTGACAATAATAACTTCAAAAGATACACCAAAGATTGAACCATAGTTCTTCTGACTCTAGCACTTTTTCCATCTGTGATACTGTCCCAAAATTACATAAAAAGTTGGTTTAATGAATATATATCATGAAAGAATTATATGAAGAAGAGTATGCATAAATTATTTATGAAATGTCATCTAGACAATTAAGCATGAATTAAGAAACCAAATTAATATTTAGTATACTTTTGTTTAATCACAAATAAATAAATTACTGAAGAAAAATTGTGAAAGCAAAAGTTATGAGTTTAACCAAAGGCTTGTTACAAATATAAATCACCATATATCCAAATAAAAGGAAAGTAAAATTTATGTTAAAGAGAATATAATAAGATGAAAATTATAATATTTTCTATAAAAGTCACTGAGGGAGAGTACATAAACTATGGAATTAAGGCTTGGCAACAATTCTTTAACATGTATATGTCTACTCGCTTTTTGTTTTCTAATTTTAGGAGAGATTAAAAAAAAGCAAAGTCTCCTTGAAGGATCAATTTAAGTTACATTTCAAAAGCTAAAAACAAAACAAAACAAACAAAAATACAGACAGCAGCTGACCCATCCCATTGGTAGTCATGGATTAAATTTGTTGCAAGATTTCTGACTAACTAATATGAGAATTACAGGGAAATTACATGGCTTCAGATCCCTGAGCAGAGAACGGTTCAGAAAAAGAGTCTATGTCACATTTTTTCAAACAGGTAATAAAATTATCAAAAAAAAAAGGCAAAACATGATATCATAAGCAAAGTATTAGTGTTTCCATTTATTGTAACTAAAATGTTAGTTTTCACTATTATTTTTTAAAACAAGTCTTAAAATGGTTAGGGACTCTAAAAGATTTTAAGATACTTCTTTTTAAATATATTATGGAATTACCACTGAATAAATATACACAGGTAAAACTGCTTTGCCAAAATTCAATGGATCAAAAAAAGGAAATTTCACACTCATATTTAGAATCACTAAAAAACAATGCTATTCAATATGCTTCCTTTTTTTTCTTTGCACTTACTCCTAATGACAACTTGAAATATTACAAGTGGGAAAAATAGACTTCTAATACTCAGAGCTACTATGACAACAGAAAAAATAATTTTTTTAAAATCCTAGAAATGAAAACCATCAACATAAACTATAGTTTCTATAAAAATGTAATATTATTCAACAGAGAAAATATTTAAGATTAATCAATAGGCCTCAAATTATGTTCCTTTAGAGATACAAAATTATGTTCTTTCAGTAAGAAACTGTTAAACTGTCAATTGACTTCATCCAAATGTTTATTTAGAATTTATCATCTTACTACTAGTCTCTTGATGTATACGGAGTCTTAGAAATTATATGTAGACTGTAGTTATACATTCTACCAATTAATGAAATCTTCTCTATTAATGTAGCACTCTGTGCTATACTGATTCTTTTCTGTTTTAAACTTTTCAGATTTTGTGCAACTATAGTCAAAATCATATTTTGCAACTACTTATGCATATCAAAGTTTGAATCACAGGTCGTTTTTTTAACTCAAATAATTACATAGTACATTGCATGTAGTAGTTACTCAATATATCCTGTTGAGTTCATGGACAGAGAATTTGTGTGTAATATGAAAGCTAGTTTTGTACTGTTTGTATTGGCGTTGCTTTCTAGATGTTATAATACTGGTTTTCAGAAGATGTAATAATTGTGTTAGAATGAAAGGCATCCTCCCTCATAAAGACCATACTTAGATATTCTGTCTGTTTGCCAATTCTAGTCTCCAATTCTTTGAATATAAGATTTGAGGAATCTACAGAATATATAGAGTTGTACACCTTATACTTCACACGAAGAACAATGGAAGTAAATAGAAAATGTAAAAAAATCACAATGGAGAAATTAAGGGAGTATCAAAAGGGAGTAATCTGACAATTTATCTCAATAATTAGAAGATGACATTTAAAAACAGTGCTCTTACCTGGCACAAAATGTCAAGAGCAGATTCCATGCTTACAGACCACCCACACACAAATAATATATGACAACCTTTTTAATTGCATTGTGGTAGTTGTTCTCCTTGGTGCAATTTTTAGGTTTGCAACTTGACATTATTATTTGCCAGTTACTTAGAACAGAGAAAAAAGGTACATTCTTTGAACCTTGTCATATGAACCAAAGGGTCATGCATTAGCTGGATGTAAATGATTACTGTATATTCATTGTTTTGAGTATTTAAGTATATTTTTAAGATTATTAATCATTTTTTGTAATGTACATACCATTAACTCTACAAATATTTAGAAAATTATGCTAGTTTCAGAGAGAAGTTTTATTTTTAGGCAGAAGATATATTTAGAGAAGATGAAGGCCATGAATCTCCTCTTCCAATCTATTTAAGTTATGACAGTGTAAAATAATTGTTTCTGAGCCAAATAGGATTATATACCTACATTCTGAGTTTTTCTAAACTCTTCTTATTAAAACAAAAGACCATCCACAGATTATAGAAATATTCTATTCCTATGGCAGGGTCCTGAATTTCATGATTTCCTTGTTACATCCCAATTATTGAATGTAAAAATCTACAAATATTCCGTCATTTGGGTCTACTCTGGAGGCAGTAAAGATTACTGATTAAATGTAAATATATCTGCTCAACTATTAAATACCACTAGAAAAAAATTATCAGTTGAAATCAACATGGGGGTTTAAACAACAAGGAACTGAAACTGTCGAAAGTGATTAAGACAGAAAAGAGGAAAGAGAAGAGAAAGAAACCATTGTAAAGACTAAAAATATAAAGTCAGAAAGAGTGATTCCAAGCATATCAATAATCCAAATAAATCAGAATGAGTTTGACTCTCAGAGGAAAATAAAAATTGTTTTAAAATGGTGTTCTTATAAGAGACACATCTAAAATAAAAGGAAGGCATGAAAACTATGTACCATACACATGCTAGCAAATATAAGTCACTATGGCAATATTATCATATAAATTAAAATTCTGTGTCAGTATTGTTACATTAGGATGTGGCAGTCATGAGAATATGCCTTGCTGACCTTCTATTGTAGGGAGTATAAATGACAAAGGCCATTCCAGCTTTGAAATCCATCACCTTTTTGCACAGAAACTGTGTCATATTGGAATACATCAGAGATACAAAGGCAGACCAGTTCTTGGGAAAGAAAGGATCACTTTGTCTTTTGCCTTTTGTTCAAGGACTCACTGATGGCTTTGCAGAATTTTCTTTACACTGCTGGGCAGTCTAAGATAATTTCACCCAACATTATCCCCCTTTCCGACCTCTCACCCACCCTTTTACATCTCCCTCTCTATTCCCTATAACAAAGGCATTTCCCCGCATATAATTCTTATACATTTAATTCTGTCTTGGTGTTTGCTTCTTGGAAGACCGAGACAAAAGGAGGATACAGAATAAAGGAAATCTGCTTAATTAACATTTGAATTCTAAGAGTCTCTCAGTAGATTATTTGACTTTTTGATGCACACAATTGTAATGTCCATGAATAATGAAAGTTTTATTTCTCTTTTAAATCTAATGAGCTGTATTCTATCTTATTTTCTTTTTTGTACTTCTAGGGGTTTTAGTGCAACAACAAATACAAGTAGTGCTATGAGACCATCTGTGTAATATTTGATGCTAATTTTTAATAAATACTAGGATGAGATGAAGAAAGTTCCCTACTGTTCCTAGTTTTCAAAGATGGATTGAGATTATCTAGCTCTCTTTAATCACCCTACACTCTTAACGTGGTGATTCACAATAGTGGATCTTGAAAAAAATACTGAAACCTTTCACTTCTGGAATTAGTCTCCACTTTTTTATGACACATTATCCGAAATTTTTATTTCTTATTTATCTATATTTTTCTTTGTATCATTATTCCTAATAACATATATGCATATATAATGGGCTATATTCATAAATTTTACCTTTATTTTTGAAAGACTTAAGATATGTAATTTTTCTTCCTTGTAATTCATAATCTATAAAAATCGGTCAACTGTATTTCATCAAAATTTAAAACTTTCACTCTTCAAAAAGCACTATTAGGAATAATAATAAACAAAGGAAACTATAGACTGTGAGCAAATAATTGCAAGGCATATATCTGATAAAGAACTTGTACTGATCTCAAACCTCAGTTATAAGTAAGCATACAACTCAACAAATAAATGCACAAAAATTTAAACAGATATTTCATCCAAATGTATGTATTTATGGATAAAAAAATAAGCTTATGAAAAATATTCAAATTTATTAGTCATTAGCCAAATCCAAATTAAAACCACAATAAAATACAAGTAGGAATATCTAAAATTAAAAGGAACAGTCGACTCAAAATGGATCAAACGCTTAAATATAAGACCTGAAACCATAAAACTCCTAAAAGTAAACATAGGGGAAAAGCTCCATGACATCGGTCTTGGCAGTATTTTCTTAGATATGACACCCAAAGAACAGGGAACAAAAGCAAACACAAACAAGTGGATCTACATAGAATTAAAAAGCTTCCGCACATCAAGAAAAATAAATATAGTGGAAAGGCAATCTATGGAATGGGAGAAAATATTTGCAAACCATATAACAGTTAAGGGGTTCAAATATATATAAGGATCTCATAAAACTTAATAACAAAAAATCTAAATAAAAAATGGGCAAAGGACCTGAATAGACATTTTTACAAAGAAGACGTACAATGGCCAACAGGTATATGAAAAAGTGTTCGACATCACTAGTCATCAGGGAAATGCAAATCAAAACCACAGTAAGATATCAACTCACACCTGTTAGAAAGACTATTATCAAAAAGTCAAAAGAGAAGTGTTGGCAAGGATCTGGAGAAAAGGGAATCTTTGTGCAATGTTGGGGGGAAAGTAAATTGGTACAGCCATTAGGGTAAACAGTAAAATATATGATCCAGCAATCCCACTTTTGGGTATACCTCCAAAGGAAATAAACTCACTATCTCAAAGCACTCACGTTCATTGCAGCATTATGCATGATAGCCAAGTAAGTGTCCATCAACAGAAGAATTGATAAAGAAGATATGATACACACACACACAAAGGAATATAGTTCAGCCATAATAAAAGAAAATTCTGCCATTTGCAACAATGTGGATGAATTTTGTGAACATTATGCTAAGTGAAATAAGCTAGACACACGAAGACAAATACTACATGATCTCATTTATATGTGGAATCAAATAAAGTTGAACTCATATAAACAGAGTAGAATGCTGATTACCAGGGTCAAGGAGGGTAGGAGAAATGGGGAGCTGTTGGTCAAAGGATGTAAACTTTCAGTTAAAAGATCAGTTAAGTTCTGTAGAACTAATGTACAAGGGGTGACTATAGGTAATAGTACTGTATTGTATAATTGAAATCTGCTAAGAGAGTAGAACTTAAGTGTTCTCACCACCAAAGGAAAAAAGGTAATTATATGAGGTGATGCATATGTTAATTCTTTTGGTTGTGGTAATCATTTCACAATATATACATGTATCAAAATATTACACTGTACAGTGTAAATATACTTAAATTTTTGTCAATCACACCTCAATAAAGCAGGAAAAAAAATAAAAGGAATAACTACATCCAACGGTGAAGAGGATGAGGAATTGCTAGTGGGAATGTAAAATGATATGGCCATTTTGAGAAACAGTTTGTCTATTGCTTAAAAACCTAAGCATACAACTGCCGTATGACTCAACCTTTCCATGCAGTTTTTTACCCTAAAGAAAAGAAAGCTTACGTCCATAGAAAGACTTACACATATACAGTATAGTGGCTGTATTTGTAATAACCAAAAGCTGAAAACCCACATATTTATTAGATGAATGTTCCACAGGACAAATTTTTAAAAACAGACTATTTATACATATCACAACATAAATAAATCTCAAAATAATTGTGAAGTGAAAAAAATAGGATAAAAGTACATACTCTTTTTGGTTCCATTTATATGAAACTCTGTATGTGCAAAGTAATGTAACCAAAAAGTAAAGTAACCAAAAGTGGGACAGGCTTTATTTTTGGGAAGAGAGGGAGTGAAGGTTGGGGAGAGGAGGGAGAAGGAATTGCAAAGGCAAAGTAGGAAATTTTGGGGGGTAATGGATATGTTTACTATCTTGATTTTACTGATAGTTTTAAAAGCTATCAAATTGTGTTCTTAAATATCTGCAGTTTATATCAATTAACTTCAATACAGCTGTTACAAAGACTAAAGGAAACTAATACTTTAAAGTAGTAATTTTCAAATTAATATCCAACAGAATCATCAAATAACTTTTCAAAAGATTACTGGGCCCTAACCTTCAAAGGGTCCGTTATAAAACGTCTGGCATAGGGCCTGAGAATTTGGATTTCTAACACACTCGCATGCACTGTTCATGCTGCTGGTACTAAGACTGCAGTGTAATTAAGCAGTAAGACTGCTTTAAGTCCTGGTTAGTCAAGGTATCCTCAGACTGACATCTTCAGCATCACCTAGGAGCTTGCTAGATATGATCATCTTAGACCACAGCCCAGACCTCCTGTATCAAAAACTTCATTTAAATAAGAAATATTAAATATCACATATGGAGAAAATGATACCTTAAATAGGATATGCATCACTAAAGAATATTTTTCTAAATTGTGTAAGAAAAAATATGTTTAAGTCTCATGCACTGAGAGAGCAAGGAAATTTGAACAATTTTTTCCTCTAGATTGCACATATGATGTTTAAATTAACCTCTAGATAGGTAACTCCCATAGTTTAAATTTATGAATTGTGGATTCTGGACAACTTGTACAGTTGCACTCTTCCAGACAAGGCTGAAATCAAGAATTGTTTCTTCTCTCTCTCTCTACCTCATTCCATCTGAGATGACTAATTCACTGCTATTGTCTTTGACTGGAAATATAAAGTGAGCCTGGAAAGATTATTAGCTGTGTTAAGGAGTCGGGACTTTGTATTTGCAAGACTTTCTGTTTGAAGGCTAGTGTATAAAAACATTAAATTATCTAATAAATCCTTTAGGGTTGAAAATTACACATTAGAGATTTGGCGATAAGATCATCTTCAGAGCTCTTACAAGATTATATTTATTACAACAAGAGACTAAAGAAACTCCAATTCTACCCAAGCATCGCAGTGAGATTCTTTCGGCTGAAATTGAATAGGATAAAATATTAAGATCTTAATTCATTTAAATGCTTGTTTACATGTGTGAACTTTTATTTCTTTAACTTACATAAAGACGATATTTTATTTCTTGAACTCTAATTTCTCCAAGAGACCTTAATATTTTTAGAGGACTCAATGATTTCATTATTCTTTAACACTGATAATTTTTAAATATTTGTAGAATTTTTATGCTGCCTTTTACACTCATCATATAACTTCTGTTTGGGACTCATTCAAAATAGTAGATAGAATAGAGAATATATTTTCTGTTTGGGAAACAGTATCTCCTCGATCCATGTCACAGCCTACCAAGGACAAAATAAAAAAACTACCTCTATTGGTTCCAGAAAGATACACAGAGAAGCAATGGTTGCTACTGGCAGAGTAGAGTTATAAACATGGATTTCGACTACTGGTCTCTTCTCAGGAATGCAGCTACAACAGCGGTTGATTGTAACTTAACTGATAAGCCCAATGTAGTAAGCAATACTGACTGAACTGCACAATTACTTAGTAAGCATTTATAACCTAAAGGTCTCTGAGAACCACTCTCAGAAATTCTGATCTAACTGGTCAGTGTTGGACCCAGGTACTGGTATATTTTAAAATACACTTGAGATGATTATAATGTGCTGCCACATTTGAGAACCACTGAGTTTAAAAAAAAACAAAAAAAAAACCCTGGAAACTGTAAAATGGAATTCCTTTCTCTTTTCTTCATTTTTTTCCAGTCTATTTCCATTATTTTTAGCTACTCACTAATAACATACTCTTCTCTCTTCATGGGAAAGTTATAACCTATATGATTGGGGAGCTAAAATGAGGCAATTGAGAAATCTTAATGCAGCTCCTGCTACATTTTCTCATCTTTTGAATAACCTGTCTTAAGCATTCAAAAGTTCTGGTATTCTATGTGAAAATTGCCAGGGCAGGTCTTATTCTGCAAGAGATTTATGTGTAGGAGAAGGGGAGAAAAAATGAAAGATTTTAGATCTGGGTATATGGAACAAAGTTATAGTCAAACTATTTCACCATGGGTCCTGCAGCAAATACTGTGGTTTACCACTCAGATACTCCCTCCAGGACTGAAAGTGTTACCCGTTAATCAGTCACAGGTGAAATTTCTGCAGAAGTTATTCTTAGGCAAAGGGAGTTGCTCGCCCAAAGTTCTTCTTCCTCCCCAGGGGTGGACTGCCTCCAATGACTGCTTAATACAAGGGAACAAGGCCTCCTCCTCCCTTCTATCCCTCAGGTTCAGTGCAGGATATCTCTGAAGAGCTATCCATAGGACTGGCTGAGAATTTTGATGCTACTGCATTGCAGGTTGATTTTTCCTTCTGCGCAATCCTGTTTCTTTCAACCTCTTAAAAGGTATTGTTCCCTAAAGTATTTCCCAATATTCCTAAAACTCCGTTTTCTGCAGAACCAGGCTAATAACTGATGGTGTTAGGAGGAGGAAGCAGTTTATAAAAATGGGATTTTGAAGATGGATTATTCATTGGCCTATTTATTGGCAATTAGAACCCCATTGCTGGGATAGGTGAAGTGCTGATAGCCTCTGTAATGAGACAGCTGTGTAATTGTTAATACTCTCACCAATGGTGACCTTGAATTGTATACAGTGAAACGAAGGCACTGAAGCATCAACATCTTAGGCATCTGACAGGTTCAGGGGAAGTAGTAATTATGAGAAACATAATTGCCAGAGGTGTTGCTAGGGGTAATCAATGAACTGGAGAAAGACAGCAAAAGCCTGTGTTAATTAATCACTAATATAAGACCATGTGTTTAAAAGCCATAGAGCCTCCTTGGCAACAGAAATGGAAACCTTTATCTCCTGCAGCTGGAAGGCAGAAGCTGAAGCTTAAGGTCATCTCTTAGTTATAATGGTAATGCAGCTCCAGAGAAGACTGAATCCTTATATATAACAATTCCATTACACCATGATGGGGCCCTAACTGGGAAGGAGTGAGACCCTTATACTTGGGATGGAGACATCTGTGACAATGCACGTGAACATCTGAAATCTCCATGTGCTCTTAAACATTCTCAGACCGCAGAATCTCCTAAATCCCCACCCACTAAGTCTCAGTACTCCCCAGAATCCTCCAGGATACCTCCATGTTAAAATCTTGCACCTTGTCTGAAGAAAATCTACCAGTTGCTGCTTTAAGAGATAACATGTGTCCCCCACAGAATGTCTACCTCTCCTCCAGTTTTGTCCATGAGAGCAATAACCAGTATTAAGTGGCAACATAACTCAGCTTGGATGGCACGTGATCTACTAAGGGAGCGAAAGGAATATAGAGCTTATGTAAGGGATTGAATGCAGAAAATCTGATGTCAAGGGTATCATGACATAAAGTTAGGTAAGAGACACGTTATAAAATTGGGAACAATTTCTTATGAAACTCTATTTAAAACACTGTCTAAGATACAAGAGATAGTTTTAACCTGGTAGAATGGAGTAGAAAGCCCAGAGAAGGCAATGTCCCCCACTAAGTACAAAATAAAAGCCACAACTACCCATAGCAGGCAGTGTAAAAAGGAATTGAGAATCTCGGTAAAATGGAATGTTGAAATGGGTATCTATTATGTAAGGCTGGAAACCACTAGTCAACTATATTTTAAAGGAGGCCTAAAGGACGCTCCATTTACCCAGTCAATAAGGCATGCACTGGTGAGAAATTGAGCAGTAGTTTCTCTGTAAGACTGTAGTTCAGGTCTGACCACTGGAAAAGCTGTTACAGAACTGGGTTCCCTGAGAGCAACGTGAATGGTAATGAGAGTTTCCTGACAGAAAGAAGGTCATGTGATAAATTACTGTAATAAACAACAATGTCATAGCAAAAGCGGGGTGGAGGCTGACATCAAGCCATCGAGGTTTTTAATTGGATATGGCATCCTTGGGGGAAAGATATGTAGGGCAAGACTGATGGCTCAATTTGTATAATCAATCTTAAAAATCAAGGTAAATTAAGGAGGCATGATCAGGAAGCTAAGGACTGCCACTCAAAAATTCATGATGCTCTGCCCGCTTTCAGGTCCTGGACCAGTTTTCAGGCCCAAAACTATTTGCCTGAAGGAAGGTCCAAGTTCCCAGAAGGAAGGACAATGAAAAGCAATATTATGTGTAAATACTAATAATTCACCTAGCCTCTTCCCAAAAAAGATCCAGGACCCTTTACTCCGGAAATGATACACTAGGGACTGGGAATACATAAATATTTGGAGGATTGATGGACAGAGTCCTAGATGACACTGATATATGGTACCTGCAGCATCATCACTCCTGCTAGAGTGGCAGAATGTGGGGACTAAGTAGTAAGGAAAGAACTGACCCAGATCTGGCTTATATCAGGTTCCACTAACCTCACAGACTCACTATCACCGAATCCTCATTTCCCCAATCCCTAAGTGTAAGTTTAACTGAACATTCTTCTCAGTAAACCAATCCCCAAATTGGATCCTTAGTCTATGTAGTAAGAACTTTTTGCAGGTAAGTCCTGCAAAACTACCCATCCCCCCATACCAGGCAAGATATTAAAATGACATCACAAGCCAGAGGAAATAGGAGAGGTCAGTGCTACCTTTAACTAAAGCATTCCAAGACTGTGGTCTCTATTGTATTCTCAGTTATTCATCATGTCAGCCCTTAGAAAAGCAAGATGGATCCTAGCGAATGACCATCAATTCCCTCAAATTTAAGTGAGTTGTGTCTACACTGCTGCTGTACAAGAGGAGTTATCTCTTCAAGAGCTTAGTAACATGGCCTTGGGTACGTGGTATGTAGTAATTGATCTGCTCAATGTATCCTTCTCAAGCCTTACTGTGAAAAAGGACCAGTTTACATGGAATGCCACAGGACTATGTTAACTCTCTCCCCTTCCCTCATAAAATACTCTCAAGAATTCTAGGCCATTAATATATTCTGCAGACTATCAGACTGGTCCACTATATCAATGGCATGATAATCAAACCAACTGAGCAAAAAGAGCAAGTATGTTTGAGGATGGGTAAGATCCATGTGCCCCAGAGGAAAACTCTAAAAAGCTATGGGATGTGTCACACCAGTGAAGTTTTTAGTTGTCAAATGGACTGGGGTATGCTTTTCTCAAAAGTAAAGAACGATAGATTGCTTCTTGCACTACTCACAACTACAAAGGAAGCACATAACCTGGGAGACATTTTGTATTCTGGATATAGCATATTTCACACTGGGAATTATTGTTCTGCCTCATTTGCCAGGTGATTTGGAAGGCTGAGAACTTTTGGTGGGACCCAGAGCCAGAAAAAGTATCAGCGGCAGACATAGGTTATGATTCTTCTACTTGGGCCCTTCTACTTGGGTTAAATGACTCTGAAGGAATAATACTCCTTAGAATGTATGTCAAGCCCCTGTGAGAGCATCATCTTGTAAAGCTTTAATTTTCTAAAGTCATGCCATCATGTGAAAACAACACCTGGCATTCTACTGTGCACTTGTAAAGATGGAACAGTTGATTAAGAGATATCAAGTGAATTTCAATTAAGAATGCCAATCATGAGTATGTAAAATGGGTGAAAGGGATCAAAAGGTACATACTTCCAGTTATAAAATAAGTCATGGGGATATAATGTACAGCATGGTGACTATAGTCAGTAATATTGTTTCACAAATTTAAAAGTTCTAAGAAAGTAAATCTTAAAAATGTTCATCACAAGAAAAAATATTTTAACTTTGTATGGTAACAGACAGTAACTAGACTTATTGTGGTGATGATTTTGCAATGCATACAAATCTCAAATTATTACATTGTAACCTAAATATTATGCCAATTATAATTCAATTTAAAAAAAAAAGAATGCCCATCATGAATAGGCATTCTATCAGACCTAACAAGTTACCAAGTCAAAAGACTGGGGAGGCCCAGCAACAATTCATCACAAGACAGAAGTGTTCTAGGAAGCATAGGGTACAGGTAGGTCCAGAGAGCAGAAATTAACTTCACAAGCAAGTGATTCAGACTCCCATGTCGTCCAATGTTGTCCCAATACCTCTCCCTCATGTCACACCTATGGGTGCCAGGGGAGCACTTAAAACAGATGATGGAGAAAGAACAAGGATGAGCTTGGTTTGCATGTGGGTCAGCTCATATATGAATGGAAACTGAAGATACACTCCTTCTATACTACAGCCACACTCAGGTATGACCCTGAAAGCCAGCAGTGAGGTGAAATCTCCCTATTGGTAAAGCTTAGATTCTACAAATTCAGGTCAGTCAGCCTGTCTTCAGCAACACCAGTGCTGTTACAGTGGGCCCATGAAGAGAGCAATAGAGCTACACCCACTTACCAAGGCTAATCTAGCTGCTGATGCCTCTGAATATCCAACAGAATCCAGTGCATAAGATCTGTTATGGATCATGCCTAGAAGATACCAGTGAGCGACTTGGTAGCAAGGTGATTACATGGGACTCCTTTCAGCAGTGGACTCCTTTCATGATGACTAGAACTGATGCCCATTCTGAATATGGATTTGCCTTTCTTTCTTATAGGATCTTAGCCAACATCACTATCTAAAGATTTATATAGTGATCCACTAACATAAGATCCCTCGTTACTCCACATGGAACCAAGCAGAAGATGTGCATAAGTGAGCACATGATCATGACGTCCACTTATTCCATTACCTCCCATACACTCTCCAACCATGAGCTCAACGAGGAAGAACACATTTCTGAAAGTCTACCTAAGACTCCAGCTTGAAGATGGTAACAAGACACTAATTCAATCACGGTATCATTTACTGAAATGAATTCTGGAGATCAAACAGGTTAGAAAAATAAACAAATAGTTTTATACAATGACTATTTCTGACATAAAAATTATTTTTATACAATTAGAAAATTTTATTAGGATTTAGTTCATTTGCTGGATTGTATAACTATCAAAATCTTATTCGAAAGCTTTCATTAAAAAATTACTAGTGACTTTATTATATAAATTAGAACGAATTATTTTTTTTTCTCATCAGCATCAACATCATAGTCAACAACATCAAAAAGTCATAAAAGGCAGTCATAGTGTTTTGATAATAGGATTAAGTTGCAAACTAGAAGCAATAAACGATTGACACTATGCGGGACAAAATTGATTTCAAAAATTATACTGGAGAAAGGCAGTTTTTCAGAATAATTTGAAAATACTTAAAAATCTTCAAAATATTATTTTACAATCTTCATTTCATCAGAATCTCATTTGGTTAAATGATTTTCTTTGATTTGCCTCACAAGTGACCGGATATAATGTACATGGAAAAATTATGCAGGTGTCTAAATGTCTCAAGGGCTTGGTATCCTAGGTAACACCACAAGGATATGAAAACTCATCTCCCAACTAGAAAATGAGTTGGGTCAATGCTCAGTCTATGCTTAAGGTTAAAAAGTAAAGAAGCAACCTCTATTTTACAAAAACGAAATCCCTTCTAGATCCCTTGGTTTCTCTAAATGTTGTTGATGGATTAGCTTTAGCAAAGTAATTGCTAAAGCTGGCCATTATTATATATTTAGACTGTGAGGATTAAAGTGGGATCAAGTAGGTACTGGAGGAAAATGATCACAATTAGGCAGTGATGCTTACATTTATTCTAATTAGCTCCTCTTTAGACTTTCTATCCTTGAGAGCTTTCCAGATAAATTTCATGGCTGAACCTCTTATTCAACAACTAAGTACATCCATCTCTATTTCCTCTCTACTTTGATCTACTCTTTCCGCCTTTAGACATTTAACTGTCATCCTTTACTAAAAGAAATGTTGAACATATGCTTCTTTTTAAGATTCATTTTTGAGAATGAGAACAATGCTCTCATGAGTAAAATGAAAGAAGGCCATTAGATTTCCAAATAACACCCTGAAACTATGGCAGATATCATTTGAGATAAACCTATGATAGAGTTATTTATAATAATACAAAGTAAAATTACAGATCTTACAGAAACCTAACAAAATGCATGTTATTGTTAATATTGATTAAAATAAAATCACATATTTTCTTTTAGTCTTATAAAAGGGAAGAAAAGGAGAGGGGATTAGGGTTACATAAGTGACATTAAGGTCTGGTTGCATTCTATGCTGGTTCTTTAACTGTAATAAGTGTCTTTGTTTGAAGCTATGTAAAAGAAATCAAGTCAGCTCTACTGCATTGTTTTCCAAGGAAGTCAGAAACTAATCAAATTTGAATTCTAGCAATGTTTACAGTAAATGGAAAGACACTTTTCAAAAATGAATATTTGTGAAAGATGTAAAAATTTCCACTTACACACTACAATTTTCTTCCCACAGATTTATTTCTCATCACAGATTGAAACTCCATATTCTCTACTGATGTGACATGTGGTTTATGCATTAGGTGCCTATTCTAGACAAGTTATATTGCATGAAAGCATGAATATTGTGTTGTTTGACAAAAAAGTAAAGGGCTAAAGGGAGGGAAGGGGAGGGGATGTCCAGGTTTATGGGCAGCAAATTATGAGAATACAAAACTGGCTAAAGGATTTTATATAGCAAGAGTTCCCTGTTAAAGTTGGTAACATAATGATTCATGTTCTATATGAATTGGTGTTTAATAAAAAACCAAGAGCTTTATGAACAAAATTCTGTTCATATATTTGAAGGTCAGAGTTTTGATTTATATTACCTTGATGATCTGGAAAAGAAAATAATACTATGCAAGAATATGTAGCAACATTAACAGCAAATGAAAACTATAGTGACCAAAACTTTGAATGTCAAAATTGAGCCCAAAGTGAAATATTTGTCATCAATGCAATTGTAAACTTTAAAATGGCATGGAAAATGGAAGGGGTTATGGGAGGTATAGCAGATATATTTAGTGGGTAAGTCTTGGATTTGAATCCATCCCTGGCATGAGTCATTATTTTTCCATTTTTTAATTATGTGATATTGTGTAAGTTATTTTTCTACCTCCAGAAATGTTGTGAGAATTACCTAGAATAAAAGAGAAAGTAATCTGCCATCTATAAATATTTAAGCAATTAACATTTAGTGATTATTTTTCTTCTTGTCTAGATAGATAAATCTGTTTTTATTTCCTTTTCAAATGTAAATGTTTCACCATACATAAAAAAATGGTTAGGAACTAGAAATTCAAAAAGCATGACTAAAAATTTTTTTTTTTTTTAAAAAAAGCTTTTAATAAATTATTTGACCATAACTCCAGAAGAAATTTTTGGAATTTATGATATAATAAATTAAATCTAAAAAAATGAAATTTTTTTTTTAACATTACATAAAACATTTTTATTTAGAAACACAACATTTGTTTTCTTTCTTACCTTGTTAATACAATTTTACCTAGGCTCTTGACTTGCAGTACTGGCATCAATCATATAGCCAATTTTTGCATCATCTAACACAGTTTTTGCATTTAAAAATATACATATAGCTCTGTTTCCTTATGATGCTTTCACAAAGAAATCAAATTCTAAACCACATATCTAAATGTTACTAAAATTTATACCAGTTCCCCAAGCCTCCCAGTACTTAGTTGGCATGTGTTTGGTACATATACATCAGTTTGTTGCTTTTAAAGGTGAAATTTTAGAGACTTGTTTACCATCATATAGAGACAATTACAACTGTAAACTTCATGTTAAATGTTTTATCTAATTGGATAGTGTTTCCATCAGCTGAGTCTTCTAATCAGAGATATGCTGGGAAATATTTAAAACAGGCTCTGGCAGTGACGGGAAGTTCAAATCCTGATTTGTACTATTTTCCAATTTCCATAGGGTAAATACTCCTACTCTGGTTAATTTTAAACTACCAACGTGAAGTCAACTGTCTTGCAAACTTCCTGAAATTTTAACAGTGGGCCCTCCTGAGCCAGCGTGAGCCAAACCCACAACACCAATAAAAAACCACAAACATCTTTCTACCTACAAATCTGGTTCTTTTCCAAATAGCACTCCCAGGTGCTTGTCTTTAATCTGGGTTACTCCACAGTCTCCATCTTTATTGGCTGCTTCTCTTCAACACAAACTCACTTATATTTACTAAAATCTCTCACTCAGTCCCAGCTTAGGCTCATTTTAACAAAAATAATTTCCATAATATTGACATTGACAATATTCAACCTCATGTTAACTCCAAAGCGTAGTGAAAGTTTTGTTCTAATCATTTACATTGTTCTCCGGTCACTAATTACCATGCCATGGCCAAATTTGAAGGTTCCTTTGCAGTTTTCCCAACTCATTTTATGAGACCAGTAACATCCTGACACCAAAGACAGTACAAAAAAACAAACCGACCCCCTGCAAAAAACCACTATGCAAAGTTGACTTAACATTTGAAAATCAAATTAAATCCACGATTCCAACATGCTAAGGAAAATTATTTGAGAAAATCCAACACGATAAAAACTCTCAGAAAGTTACAGAGGAATTACCTCAACTTGATAAAGAAAATCTACAAAAAACAAACAAAAAAACCACTAAAACCAACATCCTACTTAACAGCAAAAGACACAAAGCTTTCCCTCTAAAACTGGAAACAAGGCAAGGACATGCTCTCACAACTCTCATTCTCCTCACTACAGGAAGTTCCAGCTACTACAGTAGGCAAGAAAAAGACATAAAAGGCACAAAGGTAGCAAAGGAAAAAATAAAACTCTCTGTTTGCAGGTGTCCATGATTATCTATGTAGACCAACCCAAGTAATCACCAAAAGAAAAAAACAACAAGTAAGCGAGCTCTGTGAGGTCACACAATACAAGATAAACACACAAAAATCAATCGCATTTCTATATATTAACATGAAACAATGAAGAAAATAACGTTCTTATATTTTAGAGATAAGTACTGATATATTTACAAACAAAATAACAATTTCTGATATTCATTTCAAAACAATTTGCTGAGGAGGACGGGGTAGGGATATACATAAAGCAAGATTGGTCCTAGGTTACTAGTAGCTGAAGTTGGATAATACAGAAATCTTTACAAGCACTAACCTCTCTTGTTCCGCTGTTCTCTAAGCGTGGTCCTTGCACGGGCAGCACCGTCCTTCCTGCGGAACTTGTTAGAAGAGCAAATGCTCCGCCCCCAACCTATTTATTTGGAATCAAAGGCTCTGCACGTGAGGCCCATTACTCTGGGACTTCACAAGCCCTTCAGGTGATTCTGATCCAGGTTAATAATTCCAAACCGTGGCATGTCAACTGCTCTCACCTGAAGATGTTACCAAACCAAACTTGGGTCCGCTTGCCCACGCGCTGTAAAGCCAATCTACTGACACTGGGTTCTGGTGAAGGAAAGTGCAGCGTTCACTGAAGGGCATCAAGCAAGGAGGCCAGGACAGCTAGTGCTTAAAAGACCCAAATTCCCCGAAGGCTTTCAGGGAAAAGTTTTTAAAGACAGGGTGAGGGAGGGGGGTTTGGGGGTGTGTGTGATCCGCTCATGGACATTCTGATAGGCTGGTGGTGAGGTAATCAGGAGTCAAGATCATCAAACTTTAGGTTCCAACCGGTCTGGGGTCTCCGTGCTTGTGAGCAGCAGACAGTTAACCTCTCCCACCTGGCGGGGGTTTCAGTATCTGCAAAACAGCTCGAAGGACATGGCTCAGAATATTACCTATAGCGTTTGAGGAGGAACTAAAGGTCCTTGATTTTGTTTAATGGCTAAACTGTTATTATTTTCTCTTACTTGACTGTTTTTCTTTTTTTCTGCATTTTCTCACTCCTCTGATTAAATTTATTCTTTGACTAAAGTTTTTTTTACAGACAAAAGGCAGGCAGAGGATATGGGGGAAAGGACCATAGGGTCCTGCTCTGTCTCAAAGACTGGTAGATTTTGTTATGTTTTAAATTATCCACAATACGATGGGGAAATAAATGAAAACACCTATGCCAGATGTTTCACTAGCAAATTAGAATAAACTTTGAAAACATACAATTCTAATCTTAAACACTTTCAGAGGACAGCAGAATGGACTCTGTTCCCTAACTCAGTTTATGAGACTAGGAAAATCTTAGCCCTGGAATTGAACAAAAAGTATGAGAAAAGGAAATATCAAAGCCAATCTCACTCGTGAACACAAGATTCAATAATTTTACACAGGAATTAAGGAAATTGCATCAAGCAGCATATACAAAAACAAACAACAACAACAAAACCCCCACCATAACTAAACTGCAGTTACACTAGGAAAGCAAAGTTGGTTTAACATTGGAAAAACTATAAACGGAAGGGAGTATGAGAGAGGTTTGTTTATTCCTAATATATTCTGTTTCTTGCTCCAAATGTTGGCTACCTGAGTATGCTTGACTTTTAAAAATGTATTAAGATGTATGCTTATGATTGTTACATTTCTGATTGTAAGATAATTTTAAATGAAGATTTTGAAAAAATCTTTAAAATTGTTTTTTATTCTCAAAGTTCTTAGTCATTATTATAATTGATTAAAAAATAGGAAACATAGGAAACTCTATTATCGTAACATAATACACTGAGGAAAGTACAATGATAATAATTCTGCAACTTTTCCTCCAAATAATCTTGAGATACTTTCATCTACTGACATTTGATTTTTAAAAAACCCAAAACTTCAAGGTTTTTCAATACTATAATAAGCATTTAAAAGAGTAAATAAAGTGATGATTAAAACCAATTTGGCTTTTTAAATATTAAAATAAACTGGAACTTATCTTACTCAGAATACAAAATATTAAAACATTTGATTTTTTTAAATGAAAATGCAATTATGAATATTAGAGAATGAAATCAGTCTTTGTCTGATGTTTTAAAACATCATTGGTTCACAGCTGCAGGAGTTCCTGAGGTAAAATCTGAAACTGGGCTCCTTACACGGAAGGCAAGGAGAGACCAAAGAAAGAGGAGGCCACCCTAGATTGGTAGGTGGCAGGTTTAATAAACAGGGGAACTTGTATGTGTGTCTACTGGATTAGTAGATCTTTTCAACTGCCCACGACAATCTTAAAATTTTATATAGAGGCTTTAACTGGGTTCAGTCACATCAACCATCCAGACTGTCTCAACACCACCTCGCTCTCTCAAGAATGTGTCCTTGGAACAGCTCCTAGTGTAGGAATGGTGGGCAGAATATACATTCCCAGGACAGGAGCTGGGTGACGAGCCTCAGATTGCCCCATCCAGCTTGAGGGTCAACCTGTGTCACGTCTTCTCAATGACCTCCTCAAACAAGCATAATAAAATTTCCTCCTATCTTTCAATATCCCTTTGGTCCCGAAGTCAAGTATGACACAAAATGTCAATTAAAAATTAATTTAGAAACAAATTATAATTTTCTTAAACATTTAATTATCACACACCATTGTTATTAAATGAAAAAAAGTCCAAGTTTGGTTTTATACGACTAACAATTTATGCATTTCATTCAACTGAATGAATTATATATAATTTAATAAAATAGTAACCAACAATGAAAATATTTTGTATTCAAAAAATGAAATATTTTAATGATGAGGAAACACTCTGAAAAAACCAAAAGGAAGTTTATTAACAAGCTAAAGCAACAAAAATTTTAATAACAAATATCTTAACTGACAGATATTGGAAAAATTGGTATCTTTAATTACATAATAGAAATACATTTGTCTCAGAAATGTTATTATTTGTTTCTGTCTGAAGTCATGGAATAAACCAGTCCACTATTCTCTGGAGTCTCCTTCACAGTCTGTGGCTATAAATATTCCACAATATCAGAAAATTTCTTCTTCCCTATCCCCCTCCCATTTTTAAAAAGTGAATCTTTTGTCATTTTTTTCACCTTTCATGCAGCAGAACTTTAGCTAGTAAATCTGGAGAGATCATTTGATACAGACTTCCAGCTACTGTATATAAGTCTAACACTTATCTTTATTTAAAATTTACAGATAGAAACACAGGCATATTTAGATATATTTTCAAAATTGGCTGTTATAAATTTTTCAGCATAGTTGTTTTAGCACCTTGACTGTTGGCACAAGAAACATGATTTTAAAAGAATTCACATTCTCCACAGAACCAATTTTCTATGGGTCAATACAGGTATCTTTTCCTACATTCTGAAAATAGAGCTCCTTTTGTACATAGAGCACTTATTTTTTTTTAACCATGGAAAATCTTTTATACTAAAAAAACATGATTCCCTCAGGATGAGATTTTATATAAAAACTAAGAATGACATATGTATTAAGCATTACTGTGTGCCAGAAACTTTACATAAGTTATTTCTAATTCTCAAAATTTCTGTGACGTACAGACAAGAAAAACCAAAACCATAGAGAGGTTAACTAATATGCCTACATTCATATGACTTAGAGAAATCAAGCTCAAAACCAAGGTTATCTAACAGCAAAATCTGTGTTGTCTACTCATCATTCCCTAAAGGTCTGTAGATAGGGAAATTTACATCTGAAAGATGGTTCACTGCACTGGGCATGATTTTCCTGACCATTTAACGTTATGGTCCTTTTGTAGGAGCTTTTGATACCTAAAATACATCTGGTAAATCTTTTCCTAAGCACCACTGACTACTTAGCTTTAGACAAATCTGGATGAATAGAATATTTTTTCAGCAAAAAATTATGTCCCAAGCTCTAAGCAAGGAGTTGATGTATCTAATCTAAATAAGACAGGGATCCTACTCTCAGAGAATTCAGTATTTTATTAGAGCACACAGACACAAATGATTTAAAGTTAAATTTTTGCCATAGCAAGAGAAAGAAATAAATAGAACTATCATATGATCCAACAATCCCACTCCTAAGCGTATATCTGGAGAAAACCATAATTTGAAAAGATACATGCACCCCAATGTTCATTGCAGCTCTATGTACAATAGTCAAGACATGAAAGCAACCTAAATGTCCATCAACAGAGGAAAGGATAAAGAAGATGTGGTACATATATACAATGGAGTATTACTCAGCCATAAAAAAGAATGAAATAATGTCATTTGCAGCAACATGGATGGACCTAGAGATTATCATACTAAGTGAAGTAAATCAGACAGAGAAAGACAAATATCATATGATACCACTCATATGTGGAATCTTTTTTTAAATGATATATATGAGCTTATTTACAAAACAGAAATGGACTCACAGATTTTGCAAACAAACTTGTGGTCACCAAAGGTGAAATATGGTGGTGGGGGCGGAGGTGTGATAAATTTCTGATTGACATACACACAGTACTATATATAAAATAGATAACCAAACAAGGACCTACTGTATAGCACAGGGAAAAGAATCTGAAAAAGAATAAATATATGCATATGTATAATTGAATCACTATGCTGTACACCTGAAACTAACAATATTGTAAGTCAACTATACTCCAATACAATTTTAAAATTAAAAATTGAAAAAATGTTTAAAATATTTAATGGGTGCTTTCTTTGCCCTAGATTCTTTATATTCCTTGTAGTAATTTAACTCTCACGATAGCTCTACAAGGTTAATGTCAGTTTCCTCTTGGTGCTGATCAGAAGTCAAGTTATCTACATAGAGATACATGTATA
This sequence comes from Eschrichtius robustus, assembly GCF_028021215.1. Classification (NCBI taxonomy): domain Eukaryota; kingdom Metazoa; phylum Chordata; class Mammalia; order Artiodactyla; family Eschrichtiidae; genus Eschrichtius; species Eschrichtius robustus. Next base: position 62,144,092 of record NC_090840.1, on the reverse strand, counting down.
TGTAAAGGGAAGAGTTGGTACTTGAACCAACTATGTGGATTCTAAAATATAAGAAATTTCAACTCTATACACAGCTTCCTATAAACTTTATGTTCAAAATAGTTCCTTAGGAAAATTTTAGTTTCAGCTCAGAGATATTGAGAGCCAGAGAGTAGTATTTCTACACTCACAGCTGAAGACTACAACTACTTTACATGAGGGAACTGAGATTGCAAGGCAAAGAACTAACCCAAAATCTAGAGAAAAACAGGTGACTGAAGAGAAGAACAAGATTTAGGCATTTTTGTGTATGGTGTTAGGGAGTGTTCTAATTTTATTCTTTTACATGTAGCTGTCCAGTTTTCCCAGCACCACTTATTGACTCAAAATGGATTAAAGACCTAAATGTAAGGCCAGACACTATCAAACTCTTAGAGGAAAACATAGGCAGAACACTCTATGACATAAATCTCAGCAAGATCCTTTCTGACCCACCTCCTAGAGAAATGGAAATAAAAACAAAAGTAAACAAATGGGACCTAATGAAACTTAAAAGCTTTTGAACAGCAAAGGAAACCATAAACAAGATGCAAAGACAACCCTCAGAATGGGAGAAAATATTTGCAAATGAAGCAACTGACAAAGGACTAATCTCCAAAATTTACAAGCAGCTCATGCAGCTCAATATTAAAAAAACAAACAACCCAATCCAAAAATGGGCAGAAGACCTAAACAGACATTTCTCCAAAGAAGATATACAGATTGCCAACAAACACATGAAAGAATGCTCAACATCATTAATCATTAGAGAAATGCAAATCAAAACTACAATGAGGTATCACCTCACACCAGTCAGAATGGCCATCATGAAAAAATCTACAAACAATAAATGCTGGAGAGAGTGTGAAGAAAAGGGAACCCTCATACACTGTCGGTGGGAAAGTAAATTGATACAGTCACTATGGAGAACAGTATGGAGGTTCCTTTAAAAAATAAAAGTAGAACTACCATATGACCCAGCAATCCCACTACTAGGCATATACCCTGAGAAAACCATAATTCAAAAAGAGTCATGTACCAAAATGTTCACTGCAGCTCTGTTTACAGTAGCCAGGACATGGAAGCAACCTAAGTGTCCATCGACAGATGAATGGATAAAGAAGATGTGGCCCATATATACAATGGAATATTACTCAGCCATAAAAATAAACGAAATTGAGTTATTTGTACTGAGGTGGATGGACCTGGAGTCTGTCATACAGAGTGAAGTAAGTCAGAAAGAGAAAAACAAATACCGTATGCTAACACATATGCAGGACAGGAATAAAGACACAGATGTAGAGAATGGACTTGAGGACACGGGGAGGGGGAAGGGTAAGCTGAGACGAAGTGAGAGAGTAACATTGACATATATACACTACCAAATGTAAAATAGATAGCTAGTGGGTAGCAGCTGCAGCACAGCACAGGGAGATCAGCTCGGTGCTTTGCGACCACCTAGAGGGGTGGGATAGGGAGGGTGGCAGGGAGATGTAAGAAGGAGGAGATATGGGGATATATGTATGCATATAGCTGATTCACTTTGTAATACAGCAGAAACTAACACAACATTGTAAAGCAATTATACTCCAATAAAGATGTTAAAGGAAAAAAGAAAAAAAAATAGCAAGGAAATATTGTGAACAAATCTATCTCCATAAACTGAACATATTATATGGGATTGACTAGGAAAGTCACTTAAGAAATAATGACTCTGAATAGTCCCATCTATCAAAACGGTTCAAGAATACTGAGAAAGTTGATTGCTGGAAGCTCATGGGTTCTGTAGGACTGGAAAATAGGTGAGTGTGTGGGATGTTAAGGAAATGAATTTGTAATGTCAAGACAACGGAATTTAATTATGCATTTATTGGGAGTGATATGCGTCACTATATATCAAGGGAGTGACATGATCAAACACCCAGTTCAGAAACACACACATCTTGGTTGTTTCTAATTACCTCTCACCAAAAACAATGGATTTTTTCCCTTGTTATACACATATAATGGAAGACCCATGGGTGTTCTATGACTTTGTTGTTGCTTATTCCAAACAATAATTTAATTTTGAGTGTACATTTCCAAGTGTGTTAGTTTTCATCCTTGCCTCTTTTTCTTTTTAACAAGTGTATCATCCTAACTAGTGTGTTATGTTGAGACAACTGATGGAAAAACAGTAACAAAAACTGTTATTTTTCCCCATGAAAAATCTCTCAAATTCATCCTATATACTACTTCTGATATATTTCTTTAAAGATAACAATAATTGATTCATTAGTGTTATCTTGCCAATAAATTAAACACAAACATCTCAATCTGTTTTTTTTAAATCTGTCCACATTGTGATTATTACCAACAATTCCAATTTTTATATCCCATTATTCCTTTTAACGTACTCACACTGTAACTATACAGTACAACTTACAGTTTCACAAAAAAATGTTCTATGCATACCATTCTTATATTCATTCATGTGTACATTCTTCAAACATTTATTGAGTTTAAGCCATGCATTAGTCACTAAGCCTATCCTGTATCACTGGGAATAAGATGACAAATACAATCGTATTTTCTGCTCCCTAAAGACGTTGTAGTCTAGTAAAGAGGTATGCAAGGCACCTGCCAGAAAGTTAATCTAACAAGTTTAAGCCAAAAAAGGACTTATTGGCGGAACATCAGATTGAACTAAGATTTAGGAAACAGGCAAGTTCCAAGCAAGCTCTAAAAGGTGAGACAGTAAGAACAGCAGCAAAGGGTTTGTCTGGTCCACCTGACTGCTGTGGCATACATAAAAGTGACCTCTACCTAGTTCCATGTTGTCCTAGAGGAGAAAATCTGATTGTTAATACTTGTTCTATATTGCAATCTGACAATCCTATGCTATGATTTCAACAGCCTTTCTTTATGCAAGATACAATATAATGCATAACGTTTTATCTTTTTAAATTATAGGTACTTTAATCATATCTCATCCAATTTGCAAGGTTTAGAATTTTGTAAGTTCTCATACTCTCAGACACATACTTTGCATACAATTTTCGGTTTGCACCATCTAATGATTAACCTCATACACTGTGTAAAGAGTAAATTAGGAGAAGCTTATTTTGATTTATTTTCAAGTTATGTTAAAGTATGTCATTACTGTAGCCATTAAGATGTCTAACAAAAATTTTTTTTAATACAACTAAAAGTTGAGGTATCCTTTTTTCTACTTCACTGTATTTCTATTTTTATAAAATATTCACTGGAAAAGGTATAGTTTTGTGTAAAGACACAAAACATGGTTGGGTGGTTTAGGATTTCAATAGTGGGAAAAGGAAATTTGAAAGTGCTAAATTACATTTCCAGTTGAAAGTTAACAATAGTTAATGTTACAAATGGATTTCAAGTATCATAAGTGACTTCAATAGCACCCATTCGTCAACTTTCAATAATGCCATTATTTCACAAAACTCAACCAATATTTCTGTTTCTTACTTGACTGCAGTAAAATTTCATTTTGTTTAACCATTTATTTTAAATAAACTTTGAGGTATAATTTACATAGAATAATACTCAGTGATTTTAAGTGTATATCTCAAGGAATTATCACAAATATATACTTGTGTATGCATGTCCATTCCCCCCAAATTTCTCGTGTGTCATTGCAGTCAATCACTAGGAAACCATTCTTCTTCTTTCTGTCCTTACGTTCTAGTTTTGTCTGTTCTAAAATTTAATATGAAATCGTATCAACCACTTAATTTAAATGAAATATTACAGTATGTGCAAATTTGCATTTGGCCTCTTTAGCTCAGAATATTTTTGAGATTTATCTTGTTGTCGTGGGTATCAGTATTTGTTGTTGTTAATATGCCATTTTACTGATATACCTTGATGTTTATCAGTTTACCTGTTGACAAACATTTGAGTTGGAACATAAATTAAGGTAGTGTAAGTACGAACTTTGTTCTTATTTTTCCTAATTATTTTGGCTATTCTAGGTCCAATGCATTTTCATATAAATTTTGTACCAACCTGTCAATTTTGCTGAAAAAAACCTATTATTTTAATTGGAATTTGAATTCTAAAGATCAATTGCAGAGAATAACTTAAAATTATTATGTTATCCAATTCATGTGCATAATAAACTCCACTATTCAATTTCTCTTTAATTTCTCTTTGCAATGTTTGATAGTGTTCCTTGTACTGGTCCTTCACATATATTCAATATTTTGATGTTATATTCATTGGTATTTCTTTTTTATTTCATTACCCAATAGTGTATTTCTAGTTATAAAAATACAGATGATTTCTAAATATCCCTATATCCATTGACTTTGCAAAGTCTACTTATTAGTTCTTACAGATCTTTCTATAGATTCCTTAGGATCTTCCATGTATACAATTTTATTTTCTATGAACAAAGGCAGTTTTATTACTTCCTTTCCAATTTGTGCTGACTAGGGTCTCCAATATAATGTTACGTTACATAGAAATGATAAAAGTAGATTTCCAGAAGGCATTCACATGTTCCCCAACTTTAGCATTCTACACTTCAATTCTCCTATAGTGGTAGACATCTGTAGGCTACTGCTGTTCTTCTCACGTAACAAATAACTACATTTGATTCTCTTACCTATGTATTTCCTAAATCAATAAAGCATACAACATGCCAGGGACTGTATTGATTTTTTCTGATAAAATTATCACATTAAGCACAGTGACCGCGATGGAGGCAACCACTTGCTAAGATTACATAGTCCAGTGTCATTAGCCGGAATTCATCTGCGTTTTGAAGGGGTCAAAAAGGCAAAGTGAAAGGGATAGGGTCTATCACATCTTCTTTCAGTTTTTGAGAACAGCATTAATATCTGCAGTGCTACTTAGGGTTTTACATTGTTTCTGATTTACTTTTTTAGCCAGGAATGGGTAATTTCAAGGCCTTCTTGTATCTTGGTTCTATTCTAAGTCCAGGTAATCATTCTAAAAGCAATGCCAGTTGCTAAGTATGTCCAACATAAATATATACGTAAGAGTCAAGAAAATAACCACAGGTTGGGTCTGTGTAGTCTATGGACTTGGACTAGAACTCTACAGAGCACTTGGCCTCTAGAAGACCCAACTTTAAACAGGGGCCGTGATTTCATTTAGGTCTCACTGATATCAGTGTTTGCTCAGACCCTATATTTAACAGTCCAAAGGAATTCTCCTTTCCCGGAGGTACCATTACTCTTTTAAATAGCTGCAAGCCCTTTATGCAAGTACTGGGGAAATACTAATATCATATACACGTAGTAACGTTTCAGGATCCCTCCTTAAGAGTATCTAGACTTACCTTTAATCAGTGGGCTCTGGACCTAAGTGGTTCAAATCTGGAAATTGATCAAGGTATCACAAATTCCCATAGAGGCAACTAATATCAACTTATTCTGGCTAAGTAAGTCAAGCAATGGCTTGTTCTACTGCCTATCTCTCCTCTCTTGGACCACCATGGTCTAATAGCCATAGCCACAGATTTCTTTGAGTAAAGATACGCTACCATTCTGCTTTATTTTTATTTTTACCATTATGTGTGGTTTGCCTTTAAGTGCCATCACCTGTGTTCTGCTAGGCCAGGATTCTATCACACCAAGAAATATGGAAGTATCACTCACTGTTAATTCTGGCCCAAGGAAAATAGCCAACATTAACTTTCTCAAATACCTCTCTGTTGAATTGTATATCACTTTAGTGTTCTCTGGGCCTTCTAAAGGACAAAAGTTAAGAGAACTCCAGTCTCAAGTAATAACCCTATTTTCTCAGGCCCACCACTTTGACCTCTTCCTTAGAACTTTGCCAAAGAGATCCCGGCATCTCCACATCATTTATTGTAAACCACTACTGCTTCAAGCTTTAAGTAGTCCTCCCAGCATCATATTAAAACCAGCTCTAAGGGTTCACACAGAGTGTATTTTATGTCACTAAATTATGCCTCCAGGTAAATAAAGCTGTACTTCTTCAGCCTTATATTATGTACTTATCCAGTGAAATATTATCAATATCCACTCCTATATAGGTTTCTGAGTTTCTGTTAGTGCATATTTACCTATTATCCCAGTCCTGAAGCTTGTCTGATGAGATATCTTACTAGTAGCAGAGACTATATTTCCCTTCTTGGACTATACTGAGAGTTGAGAATATTTACAGATTTGAGTGAAATATTGAAGATGTGAATGACCTTCAGAGGAAAAAATACATTTCAAGGGACTCACCTCAGGTAATTTTTTTACATTGTCCTCTGTCAAGGGAAGACACTGCTCCCAAAGTCCAGAGATATCAGGAAAATCTGGAGATGCAACATTCTCAGGTCAATTCTTTCCAGCCATCCAAGTTCTCAGAGTCTCACTTACTACCACAGCACTGATGTCAGGAAACCCCCAGAAGCTGAATGTTCTGTGTATTTTGCAATTGTTCAACACTTGTAATTAAATCCTGGACCTGCTTTTTCAGTGTTATCTCTCCTCCAGTTGCAGGTAATAAACAGTGCAAGAAGGCCTTCTTAATTTTCTAGCATGTCCTGAGCTGATAGCTGGCTGAACTGAGCCTGCCATTCTTCCACCTCAAGACTTCTGGAACAACTGAAAAAGGTAAGCCGCCTCCACAACCCTTATAAAGGGTTTGCCCTCATAGATTTCACGTGTTAGAGCTATTACACAAACCTGTGTGCCTCCCTCCACCTGGTTCTCATTCAACTCTCCACAATTGAGTCTTTAAAAACATGGTGGTAAAGCACATAAACAAGGAGTTTTCAGCCTCCCATTTATCACCAGTAACGGGGTCTTTCTTGCCATTCGACCTATGAGGGAACCAATTTCAGAATCCCATCTAAAGAGGCTAATTACTATTGCTACTTCCAGTATCAACTGTTTTGGTTTAGGTTCCTTCCTGAGAGAGGGTCCTGAAACAAGCACTTGGAAGTCTGGGGGTGAGGGGAGGAAGAATGGAGTAACAAAAACAGAGAGAATGGGGAAACTGAACATGTGAAAAAGAAAGCCTGTGATTGAGCACTTATGATGTGGTTAGTGTTGTGAACAACAAGAGCTAAATCCACTCTCAGGGAATCATTTGAGAAACTACACTGAATGTATCTTAATTTATCCTTCCAGAGAACATGGGGGATGAAACATTTATCCACTCACCACTGGTTAAGACTCCCTTTGAAGGGCATTAAATTTCCTTTACTTTCTAATTCCTCTAATTGTAACTGAGTGGCATTCTAGAGCAGAGAGACATCAGAGTGAGCACTTAACATAGGAAACTGGCAAAGATGTGTAACTATCTATCCCAGATGCCTGTGCTGAAATCAGAGGAGTTGAGAGCGTGGCTTGGAGCCCCACATGCAACTACTGTAACAGCACAGCACCTGTGTTTCTACACGATGCCTGGCACTTACTAGGATTTCAATAATTATTTTTAAATTTTTTAAATGAATAAACTAATATAGTTAAATTCTAATGACACCATGATTTTAAGATATTAATCTAGCATAAACTACTAAATTCTTGAAAAAAAGTCCTTTATTTCTTATTCCCATAAATGGGTAAAAAGCTTTTCTTTCTCCATCATTTCTTTAGCTGTAAAGTCTTAGCAGACAAGAGCTATCTTTCTTATATTATCAATGAACACTTCTCATATCTGTGTTGCGCTTTCTTATGCATTGGGTGTGCTTTGTGACCTTTATTTCAATAGTGTGTTTGTCAGTAGGGAGGCTGTCTGAATTCTGGTGTGCACTAATGTGAAACGTTCACAGTATTTTTATCTTTTTGAGGCAAGTGCCTGTGATATATCTTTTGACATTGATGTTCTAATGTAGCTCATTCATGTCAGAGTTCTTTTAATGCCATCTACCTTGACTGGAAAATCATTTGCGGAAGGCGGGTGAAGGTGGGGGAATCATCTTTATGCTTGCTCATGCTATAATTATGTCAGAAGCTGAGGAAGTTTAACAGTGTGCTGCACTTTAAGCACTTTGTGATAGTCATCATCTTTGATCAATGTTTTAAAGCTTCACTGCTGATAGAAAGGATGAAAAGCAATTATACAGCATTACTGTTGAGCTGTTATTCAAGGTCCATCATGTTTTTTATTCTTTTTCCCCCCTCTGCTCTTAAGAAGAATATGTTTTGTAACATTGACACAGCCATCATATTTTGAGTGGTTGCAAACCTCCTTTCTTCTAATTAAAGCCATTGATAAAGCATCTATGTCTTGGATTGAACTATTCATTCTAAATAGGTTAAGATTATACTCACTGTTAGACTTTTTTTTTTTGCATGTGTGTTTGCTATTCCATTTAGATCTGGCTCTAAAATACAATCAACAAGCTCTGAAGTTGTTTTGCCTTACATAACCATTCATTATTTGAAATAGAGAAATGCCTAAATTTTTATTATATTAGAGTAATGGTCCCTGGGACATTTCATGTATTTTGAATTAAATAACAGTAAAAATGCATTAAACACCAAATATTACATATAGAACACACATTTTACTATTAGAGTATAATGAGATGTTTTGAGTAAGAAAATTAGCCAAACATTTAATTATTAGAACAAATTTAAACATAGTAAAGGATTTTTTGACTTTACTACCATACCCCAATTAAAAAATTAACATAGTAGTGATGAAAATAATTTTTGCTTTAGGCATAGTAAGCCACAAATGCAGTACACTGAGTGATTCAGAAATATGGGCTAATTAGCTTAGTGACAAATATATTAAATGCTACTTTTAAAGAAAATGATAATGTTATAGGGCACTTACACCTTAGTATTAAAAAGAATATAAAATTTATTTTAGTGGTTAACAAAATGCTTTAGGAAAACACAAGGCTTATGCTTTGAATCCCAGTGTAAGTAAGCAATTGTCACATCATTCAGTTTTTTTTGGTTTAGAAACATGTCATTGGTATTGAAACATGTCATTGGTATTGAAAGATGTCATTGGTATTTACACTTACTTTTATTCAGTTACTGGGTTCTAATCTTCCTAATTTCTTTCCCCCAAATGGAAGAGTCTGATTTTCTAAGGCTCCTTAAGCACAATTAACATATGCTTTTATCTCTGTATCACCTACACCTGGCACATACACTGTGTTCAGTAAACATTAATTAACCAACGGTACAAATGAATCAGAATACTATTTGTTATATGATTAATACATCTGGCATTTGGCATTCTAGAATTTATGACCATCTCTAGTTCTTTTTAAGATTTAATCACCACTATTGGTTGACTTTGTCACCATTGTCTTCATCATCATCTTCATCATCTTCACCAGCTAGGCTAACCAGAGACTTTCTGTATATTGATCCTCTCTCTCTCTCTTCCTTCTTTCTTCCCTTTCTTGTTTCCCTTCCTTCTATTCAATACTATTCAGTAAGTATTTTTGAGAAACCTACTATTTTCTTAGCACTGTACTTGGTACTAAGAACACAATGCTAAACAAAACAAGCAAAATCACTAAATATTGTCGCTAACTACCTAGAGGAAAAGGCCAGATAAATACATAAACATTACCAAAACAGAGGAAATAATCCTAAAATTCACATGGAACCACAAAAGACACCAAATAGCCAAAGCAATCTTAAAAAACAACAAAGCAGGAAGCATCACGTTTTCTGATTTCAAAATATATTACAAAGCTACAGTAATAAAAAAAAGTATAGTACTGGCATAAAAACAGACATAGAGACCAATGTAACAGAATCAAAAGCCCAGAATTATACTCAACCATATACAGTTACATGATGTTCAACAAGAGTATTAAGAATCCACAATGGAGAAAGGATAGTCTCTCAACAAACAGTGCAGGGAAAACTGAATATCCACATCAAAAGATTGAAATTTGACCCTTATCTTACACAGTACACAAAAACAACTCAAAGTGGATTAAAAACTTAATTATAAGACCTGAAATTGTAAAAGTCCTAGAAAAAAACAAAGGGAAAAATTTAAGGACAGCTGTCTTGGCAATGATTTATTGGAAATGACACCAAAAGCACAAGCAACAAAAGCAAAAATAGCCAAATAAGACTACATCAAACTAAAAAGCTTCTACACAGCAAAATGAACAATCAAAATAATGAAAAGACAATCTATGGAATGGGAAAAAATATTTGCAAACCATATATTTGATAAGGGGTTAATATCCAAAATATATAAGGAACTCAAACAACTTAATAAAAAGCAAAAACCACATAACCCAATTTAGAAATGGGCTAGGGACTTCAGTAGACATTTCACCTATTGCAAATTGTCAACAGGTATATGAAAAGATGTTCAACATCACTAATAATCAAGGAAATGCAAATTAAAGCCACGATGAGATATAACCTCATACCTGTCAGGATAGCTATTACAAATTTAAAAAGAAAAAAGTGTTGGTGAGGATATGGGAGAAATGAGAACCTGTACAATGAAAACAGTAATGGAAAATGGTGTAGCTCCTATGGAAAACAATCTAGAAGCTCACAAAAAAATTTAAAAAATAGAACTACCATATGATCAAACAATCTCTCTTCTGGGTATTTATTCTAAAAATTGAAATCAGCATCTCAAAGAGATATCTGCACTCTAATGTTAGTACACTAACTGCAGTACTATTAGTTAGTACACTAACTGCAGTACTATTCACGATAGCCAAGATATGGAAACAACCTAAATGTGCATCAACAGATGAATGGATAATGAAAATGTGAAAAAATATTTATATGTATGCAATGACATATTATCCAGCCTTGAAAAAGAAGGAAATCCTGCCATATATGACAACATGAATGTGTGGAGGACATTATGCTAACAAAATAAGCCAGTTATAGAAGGGCAAATGTTGCATGATTTCACTTATATGAGGTATCTAAAGTAGCCAAACTCATAGAAACACAGAGTAGAACGGTCGTTGTCAGGGGCTGGGGAGGGTGAAATGAGGAGTTGCCGTTCAAAGAGTATAAAGTTTCCTTATGCAAGATGATTAAGTTGTACAGATATACTGTACATTGTCTTTGGTTAACAATAATGTACTGTGCACTTAAAATCGTGTTAGGAAGTAAATCTCATGTTAAGTGTTCTTACCACAATTTCAAAAGAAAGAAAATCAGTGAACAATACATTTTATGAATACGAACACAATAATCCACAACCAAAATCTAGCAAAGTGAATTTATGGACATACAAAAAGAACTATATATCATTATCAAGTGATCAGTCCCAGGAATGCTAGGTTGGTTTAATAGTTGAAAATTAATTAAAGTAATACATTATATCAATATAATTAAAAAGAAAAATCACATTATCATCTCAATAGACACAGAAAAAGCATTTGACAAAAACCAAAATCCTTTCATGATTAAAACACTCAAAAAAACTAGGAACAGAAAGGAACTTCCTCAACTTGCTAAAGAGCATCTATGAAGAACTCATAGCTAACATCTTACTTAATGGTGAAAGAATAGATCCCTTTTTCCTAAAATAAATAAAGGATAAGGATGTCTGCTCTTGCCACCTTTATTCATATTGTACTGAATGCTATAGCTAGGAAAATTTAGGAAAAAAAAGAAAAAAAGGCATGCAGGTGGGAAAGGAAGAATTAAAACTATCTCTTCATCCCCAAGATGATGGGATAGGGGAGTTAAAACTGAACGACACAGGGTTTCTTCTGGAGGTGATAAAATATTCTAAAATTGGCTGTGATGATGATAGCACATATATGTAAATATACTAAACAACATTGAGTCTTAGAGCTTAAATGGATAAATTGTATGGTATGTGGATTACAACTCAGAAAAACTGATTTTAAAAAGAAAAAAAATATGTAAACAGTGTAACGTGTCCATTAATGAGGAAGGGTATTTTAGATGGGGTGGTTATGGAAGGCCTCTCTAAGAAGGTGAGGGCTTTGCTAAGACCTAAATAACAATATACAAATTTACTACTGAGCTTTTGAGTGTGGTTATTAAGTGGTTAGGAAGTCACTAAGTAATTTATACTTAAATTATTCAATTTAAGTCAATTTATACTTAAATATATTTACACATCTAAAAACTTTGCCTTTTTTTTTTTTTTTGCTCACAAATGGAATGGCTCTATCTCAACAGAATTGTCCTCAGTCTGGGTTAATAATTCTCTATGAATTTATCAGGTCTTTTTTTGTTACATATTTCTTTACTAAATACAGACATCCATGATAAGCTTATGTAGAATTTTTTACCCAGTATTTAATTAAAGGATAACCCATGTCCTCCTTTAAAAAATGATTTCAGACAAAATATCTTTAATGCTAGCTTTTGGATTCCATTACTGTTTTTCTCTTTCACCAAAGAACTTAAAAATAGCTGTCTCATGTAATGGTAGTAACTACATGTTCTCTTAATAGCTCCTCACTTACCAAGGGTCTCTTTGTTCTTATATTGATATATAATCTATTTTTTCCTTTTTTTTTTTTTCTCATCACAAGAAAAAAATTTTTTTGTAACTCTGTGGTGACAGATGGTAACTAGAATTATTGTGGTGATTATTTCCCAATGGGTACAAATGTTGAATCATTATATTGTATACCCAAAACTAGTATAATGTATATTTCAATTATACTTCAATAAGGAGATATATCTAGAATCTGACTTTTCTTATAATGTCCACTTCAACCACTGTGTCTAAGCACACAGTGTTAGAATATTGCCAGTGTTCTTTTTTTTTTTTCACACACACACACTGTATTTTATTTTTACAAGAGATAAATAAACTGACACCAAGCATTGTAAATGGATGACCAAAACAAAAGCAACAATGATTGCAATTACCAAACACGAAACACACTCATACTATGTCATAATATTGACATTCAGTCCAGTAATCCTCCACTGTAACAGCTCCTTTACTTTGCAGTGAAAATTGATTTGTATATTTTTTGCCTCTGAGTCCTTGTGGGATTTTTTTTTTTTTATTCAAACAGAAAGTCACAGAAATTATAATCATCCTCATCAGTTCACTCAGTCCCATGTAACTAATTTTTTTTTCAATCTTGATCTTTTGTTAGCACTTTTATGAATTCATCAGTTTTCCATTAGAGTTCTGAAAATGCTTATTCATTCAGTTCAGCGGTATAGTCAGTTACCAGAAACCTGTACTTGTCAGAGTCTTTTCCATGAATTCCTTGAAGATGAAACCCTTTTATAGGAACATTTTTGCAAAAGCATCAGAGTACACCCAGAACTGTCTGTAAATGACAAAAGACTTAAAAATGACCACGGTTAAAGATTTGATGAAAGTTCATAATAATGCAAAATATCTTTAATGCTAGCTTTCGGATTCCATTACTGTTTTTCTGTTTCACCAAAGAACTTAAAAATAGCTGTCTCATGTAATGGCAGTAACTACATGTTCTCTTAATAGCTCCTCACTTACCAAGGGGCTCTTTGTTCTTATATTGACATATAATCTATTTTTTCTTAATCTAAAAATTGTGGTGGTAAAAATATAAAAGATAGACATAATATTGCACTTCATGGATTCTTTTATTTCTGTGTGTTTATATATGAAATATAATTATAAAAGACACATATATGTTTTATATAAATATATATAAAACAGTTATATAAGAATATAATATAATTGGGTAACAGCAACTCAGTAATGCCAACAGTTTATGAAAACAGGGATTCTATCTTCCTCATATTGCATGTTAGCCTTACCTCTGTTTGTCTGGCTCTCCTCTGTTGTCCTCATTCCAGGTTCCAAACTAAAAAGAACTCTACATATATAGCAAACTCTTAGTGGCAAAGGAAAAATAAAAAGGGAGCTGGAAAAAAAAGTGATGGCTCTTAAAGTTTCTGCTCAGAGTCACCATACTGTCACTTCTGATTGTGTTTCACTGGTCAAAGACGTGACACCCTCTGCCCTGCTATCACTGAGAAGGAGAAGTATACTCCTTTCATAGGAAGGCAGTGTAAGTTATATCACAACGAGTAGGAATATATAATTTTCTTAATCATCTTACAGAAGAGGAGAAATAGTACATTTTCCCACACATCTTATGCTGTTAATAAATTTATAATTTTTTATGGATATATTTTTTACCAAAAAGCTTCTTAAAGAATCTTGAGTTGCCTTGAGGAAAAAAGTAGCAAGCCTTATCTGACTTTTAGCTTTAGCCCTCTTGATGATGCTTATGCATGTCCCTGTGACTCTGTTATATTCCTCCTGATAAAATTTCTGATATTCATTCCTATTTCTAAATGTATTTTTGAAATGTGTAATAGTCAGAGGACGTCAGCTTAATCACATGACTCTGTTTAAGATATTCTTTAAGGTTTCACAACCCATTTGTATAAGTTTGAAAGTGTGTTCGTTTCTTTTTCAAATACGCATCATGAGAAACAGCAATCTTTCATTCTTTAGAATTGGAAAATTTGTCTTTGTACAATCTGCTTTCCCATCACGTTGTACTTATACTCTTATCCTGCTTTGGTAAATATTTTGTTGTACAATTGTTTTCTTTTAAGTTCCCCATTATTTTACTTCATGAACCAAGATCTATTTGTCAGAATTAGGTAAAAATTGGTTGTTATACTTCTGATTGCCTTGACCTTCACCAAAATGAAACTGCCAATAAAGTATGAAGCAAGTATGTATAATACACTTTTTATTTCAGTGAAGCACAGAACAGATATTCAATTAAGTCTGGACTTTCACAACTAATACATTTGACCCTAACATTTTGCAGTCTGCATTTTGAAGGTGGTAATTATTTCATCTCTCTAACGTAGTTGGACATTTAATAACATACATAATATAGTAACATAACAAGATATTTTCCACTATTTTAACTCCTTTAGATATCTTATCATCACAAGATATTAACATCTTCACATATAAAACTCTTGTGTTGCCTCTCTGTAAATTCCTTCCTTTGGAATAATGCATATTTCTGAATTCCAGTTAAAAGTTCCAACCCACAAGGATTCAGATACATCTACCTGTTTGTGTCAACATTTGATATAGTTTTCTTCTTCTAATCATGATTCTGCAGATTATTTTATGTATCCCTTTAATTTCCCTGAAATCACATCTGAGAGAAAACAAAAACATATAGATAAAAATATACATATCTATATGACTGTTTTTATTTATTCACTGTACTTTGTTAAATTCATTCCTTTTGCTACCTAAGACCTTGGAACTGTTATACAATAACCAAATTTGATTTCTTAATTTTAAAAAAAGCTAAGAAAACAAATGCAAAGAGATACACTGATTTTTTTTTTTTTTTTTTGGAATGTATTCAGGAACAAGCAAGAAAAAGGATTAAAACAGTAGAAAACTAATCACTTAAGACATGAGACATGCAAAAACTATATTTGACAGTGTGGCAAGGGAAAAATTTATTTTCAGATTCATATCAGTGGTATTCTATCCATGAAAGAAAAGAATCCATCCAGACATAGGTAAAAGCATATTGACTACATCAAGCAAGAAGAGACAGTGTTTTATAGATTCCTTACCCTTTGCAATCAAAGACACAATCAACAATCTTAGGTTATATATTTGCTTAAGTTCATATAAGGATTTTTATAAATAGAGAAATATCATATATTCTACATTTTTATTCATTTTCCTATAGTTGCCATAATCATGATTGCTCACATTGTAGCTAAGTACTATCCATAAATTTTATAATACAAATGATAAGATGAAAAAAAACTAAATAGACTTTGAGTCTTTCTCTCTTTACCCTACTCATGTAAATCAGATATAAAATTTTCTAATTCATTTTATCGTGTCTATATTATAAACTGAGAAATTCAGCATTGGAAGGTAGTACACTATACCACTCTATAGGAAGCTTACAATACGTCCACACGTTATAATATCTGTAGCTTGAATTCTCACCATTTTTTTCCTAAGAATAGTGACTCATGCATACATACATTTAATTTTTATTTACTATTGTTTTGAGGATCATAAAAGTAATATTGCCTCAATATATAACATTTACAAAAGAAAGAAACCAATAAAATGGAAAAAAAATCTTTAATTCCATATACTTAAGGACCTTAGATGACTATTTTTAACTTGTCTTTCTTTTACATGTTGGAATATGTGTGCGTGATGAAGATATATATCTATCTCCAGGTGCTCTTATGATGAAATTAAGCTTTTCCTCATGAAATTAAGTGATCTTCTTAACCGTCATTTTTAATAGCTGAATATCATTCCGTCACCACACAGGTGCCTTATAGTTTAGATATTCCTCTATTGGCAGAATGTAAATTTTTAGAGTTTTTCCCTGCTACAGATACTATTCTTATTTAAACACATTTTATGCAAAATTTCAACTGCAACTCCAGTTATGTTTAGATAACACTAGTAATATCTAGAATTACTGAGTATGAAACGTCTATATTTTAAATTATTGATATGTATTTCCACATTGCTTTCTGGAAAGATTTTATCAATTTACATGTTTACTTCAAACGTAGGAAATGACTACTATGCTACAACTTAGCTGCCATTGAGTACAATCACTTTGGAGGGTCTAATTTTACAGGTGAAAAACACTTTATTATTTTCACTTGCAGTTCTTTTTTTTTTTTTTGAATTAAGCAAAGCCACTAACTACTTAGGCCATAGCTGTAGATGTTCTCAGCACCAAAATATCAGGTCCCCGTCAACTAGAGCCTCTTCCTGAACCATCTTTATTACTCAGAAGTAAAGCTAAATCTGTACAGGGACTAATCAATAAGTGGCTTTAAGCACATAGAAATCCTATCCCTGATATTATTCTTAGAGGCAACATATAAGAGGTAAATCCCCCGGTCATATATTCCCTTCTATCTATCCATTCTCATGCTGATCTGCCCTTTCTCTTCCTTAACCCAACCACCTATATATCCCATGATTCCAAAATCTTTCTGCTGTAATAAAAGCAAAAGATTTAGGGAAACAAAGCAAAATTTGGGAACTGTAAGAATTTAAAGCTTAGAGGTGGGAACCAGCAAAGCAGGGACCCAGACTTCTGGAGTTTGCTGCCTAACTGGGACTGTTTCCTTTGGCTATTGAAGATGATCATGGACATGGACATAATACTCCTAAGAGAGGGGCCCCAGCCAGCTGGTGCTGGTATTTCTGATGGGTGCTATGAGGTTGATTATAGAAGTGCCAAAAAAATCTGCAAACTGAAATTAATAGCTGCTACTGAAACCAACTGCTGCTGTAGAGCATAGAAGGATGGCTTTAAAGCTGAGAGACAATTTCTTAATAACGGGCACACTTGTATTAGTTGTTTAATTGTCTAGCATGGACACTAATGTACCCTTATTTTACAGATATGTAACCTAGAAGTCATAAAGTTACTTAGCTTGCCCAAGGTCACACAGCTAACCAAGTTTAAGCCCATGCTGTCTGGCTCCCAAGGCTGTGCTTGAACCACTTCTTGAACCACTACTTGAACCACCTGTATATTACAAACATTCTGTATCCTCAGATATTTCTTTGAAGACTAACACTTTCCTAGACATCCATTGAAGCTATTTATTTTCTTATGGCCCCAAATCTCTTTAAACCAGGGGCCTTGTCATTTTCCGATCAACATCCTAGGCTCTTGGTTATTGGTTTCCACCTCACTATTCCACTCCATTCCAATTTTGCCACTTATTCCTCTCATCAAACTATATATCTTGTTGTCATTGAGAGGGACTCAACCCATAAATTCAACAATTTAACTACATCATTATCTCACTATAATCCCCTATCCTCCCAAACCTCTGATGCATTCACATTGCCTATACCTGTTTTTTGATCTCACAGAGACCTCCAGTGTTTGGATCCCTCTATTTATCTGATTTTGTATATTGGTCATTCTCTGTCATCAGTTCCTTTCAATTCTCCTGAGATTCCATGTGCCATTACATCAACTAATCTTTTAAAAATATCTACAAATGTATCCAGATTTAATTTCCCTAGTCAGCTCTGTATCTTTCTCCAGTTCTTTGTAAGATATTTAAAGTCCTTTCTATATTCTTAAATGTTAAAATTGACTTCCCTTAGCCTGAGGGGGGCTATAGATTTAATTAAGTGTTTATAACCAAATACACTTAATTTCAAAGACAGTTATATTTTCTATGTTCTCCAGTTAAAATAGGAAACATGACCCTTTTCCTGTCTTAAGCTCCTCCTCTCTGGGTTCCACTTCTTAATCCATTTTGCCTAATTCTTATCATTATTTAATGTTCATGTTGACTCCTCTGGGGATAAAAATTATCCTATAAACTTATGCGTTCCTCTACTATCACCTTGTCTCTTTGCATCTCATAATGGCAACATTTCTCAAATATATGTCTGTTCACATACTCTGTCCCCTCATTTCCCTCTCTCATTTCAACATATTTTTTTCTCTGGCTTACACCTTAACAATCAAACTAAAATAATTCTTGCAAATATAAAAAATAACTTCCTGATTATAGTTCTGGAAATGACAGAGTAAGCGCATTCCATTCCATTCCTCCCACTTACTAAAATTCCTAGAGTAAATTCATAGAGCAATTGACAAAGAATTCCTAAAGGTAGCACACACATGGGACAAATCAGAATAGAACTGCAAAGCTTTGAAAACAAAGTTGACGTTTCAACCACATACCACTAAGTGGGCTAGGTTTTACGTTTTTGAACCTTAGCATACTGAATGCCTGAAGAAAAGACAGATTTAAATATGAATTAGACTCTTTTAACATAACACTCAAAATGTCCCAGATACAACCCAAAATTACCCATTACTCCAAGAATAAAGAAAATCTAAACTCTCATGAAAAAAATTTAATTAATAAATGTCAATACTGAGATGACACAGATGTTGGAATTATCCAACAAAATATCAAAGCATCAATCATAAAAAATGTTCTAAGAAGCAATTAAGAACACTCTTGGAACAAATGAAAAAAGATGTTTTAAGTATCAGGAATGAAATAGAAGATAAAAGATAGAACCAAATGAAAATTTAAAACTGAAAAATAAAATATTTAAAAACTCACTGGATAAACTCAGCTGCAGAAGGGAGTTGAGAGAGGAAATAATTAGGGAACTTAAAAATAGATCAATAGATATTACTAAGTCTGAGGAACAGAGAGAAAATAAAGCCTTAATGACTCTTTTAGGACAATAACAAAAGGAACTTTATTTTATTGCTCTTATTTGAATTCATTTTTTTCCTCCTACCTCCTATGACTCCTCTTGGTCTCTGTTTTTAACACAATCACCAAAGACAGTAGATCTTTTGCTTATTTATTTTCTAAAATAGTCTTCCCCTTATTCCATACTTATTGATTCTCAGAGTTTTAAGATCTTTTTTAGTACTCAGTGACTCCTCTTATATTTTTAAAATAATGTTTCATGGTTGAAAGCAAAAATTGCCTGATGTCATCCTCCAAATATGTAGCATAATAATTACTACCACTATATCATAAAATAGAGCATATAAAGGGACAAAAATGTAGTGAAATATGTACTTTCCTTTAAAATTGGTGAATATTGATACTAGTGGATGGTAGTAAGTTGCATATACAGATTGTGATCCCTACAATGGCAGTGGTTGGCAAACTACTGCCCTTGGACTAAAACCTGTCCATCCTCCATCTGTTTTTGTACATAAAGTTTGATTGATGCAATACTATGTCCATTTATTTATGTATTATTTAGGGTTGTTTTTTGCTACACTTGCAAAATAGACTAGGTGCAACAGTGACCATATATCTCACAAAGCTTATATTATTTACTATCTGATCCTTAGAGAAAATATTTGCCAACACTAAAGCAACCACTAAAAACTTATAAAAAGAAATGTAATAATAAAAATATGGATAAATCAGGCAACAAAAACAAAAATAAAAAAGTGGGACTACATCAAACTAAAAAGCTCTCGTCAGCAGAGGAAACAGTCAACAGAGTGAAAAGGCAACCTGCAGAATGGGAGAAAATGTTTATAAGGCAAAATCCAATGAAGGGTTAATCTCCAAAATATATAAGGAACTCAAACAACTTAATAGCAAGAAACTAATATCCAAAATAAAAAGTGGGCTAATGACGTGAATAACCATTTCTCCAAAGAAGACATACAAATGGCCAGCAGGTAAATGAAAAGATGCTCAACATCAGTAATCACCAGGGAAATGCAAATCAAAACCGCAATAAGATATAACCTCACACCAGTCAGGATGGCTATTAACAATGACAACAATAACAACAACAAAACACAAGTGTTGGCAAGGATATAGAGAAATCAGATCTCTTGCACAATGTTGGTGGGAATGTAGAATGGTACAGCCACTATGGAAAACAGTATATAGGTTCTGCAAAAAATTAAAAACAGAATTACCATATCATCCAGCACTCCCATTTCTGGGTATACATCCTAAAGTATTAAAATCAGGATCTCAAAGAGATATTAGCACTCGCATGTTTACTGCTGCACCATTCACAATAGCCAAGATACAGAAACAATTTACATGTCTAGCTACAGATGAATGGATAAAGAAAATGTGTTATATACATACAGTGGAATACTATTCAGACTGAAAATGAAAGACATTCTGCCATATACTGCAACATGGATGAACCTGGAGAAAATTATGCTTAGTGAAATAAGCCAGTTACAGAAAGACCACTACTGCATGATACTACCCATTTAAGGTATAAAAAGTAGTCAAATTCATAGAATTGTGGTTGCCAGGGACTGGAAAAACAGGATAATGAGGAATTACTTATTAACAGGTATAAAGTTTCAGTTAAACAAGATTAATAAGCCCTAGAGATCTGCTGTATATCATTATACCTATAGTCAACAATAATACATTGTGGGGACTTCCCTGGTGGTGTAGTGGTTAAGAATCAACCTGCCAATGCAGGGGACACGGGTTCGAGCCTTGGTCAGGGAAAATCCCACATGCCGTGGAGCAACGCAGCCCGTGCTCCACAACAAGAGAAGCCACTGCAATGAGAAGCCCGCGCACTGCAACGAAGAGTAGCCCCCACTCGCCACAACTAGAGAAAGCCTGTGCACAGCAAAGAAGACCCAATGCAGCCAAAAATAACTAAATAAATAAACAAACAAACATTTATCAAAAAAACAATAATACATTGTTCATATAAAATTTTAAGGGGATAGATCTCATGCTAAGTGCTTTTACCACAATAAAATAAAATTTGAAAAATATAGATTAATCGAAATGGTTACTATATGATGTTCAAATAACCCACAGGAAATGAGGAAAGAGGAAAGAGTGGAACAAAACACACACACACACAATAAAATAGAAAATAAGTGATATTATGGCAGATTAAGATGTTTTCTTTTGTTTAAGTAAATTGTTCTAATTCTCCATTTCAATTTTATAATTTTCTTAGGATCTGGTCATTTAGAATGTGTTCATATATTTTACCTATTTCTTTTTTTCTTTTTTTTAAAAAATTATTTATTTATTTATTTATTTATGGCTGTGTTGGGTCTTCGTTTCTGTGCGAGGGCTTTCTCTAGTTGCGGCGAGCGGGGGCCACTCTTCATCGCGGTGTGCGGGTCTCTCATTATCACAGCCTCTCTTGTTGCAGAGCACAGGCTCCAGACGTGCAGGCTCAGTAATTGTGGCTCACAGGCCTAGCTGCTCCGCAGCATGTGGACTTTTCCCAGACCAGGGCTCGAACCTGTGTCCCCTGCATTGGCAGGCAGATTTTCAACCACTGTGCCACCAGGGAAGCCCCCTATTTCTTATAGTTACTTTTTATGTAACTACTCTCTGGTGACCAATGACATTTCAATTTTATTTGAAAAATTAATTCAACAATATTTATTGAACACTACTATTTGGTGGATAATTTGCTAGTCTTTAGAAGTTATAATAAAGCATCTCAAGTTGACTACAGTTCATATTTTAATTGAATAACTTAACTTCAACCACTTCCCTGTCCTAGGCTCTGTAGTAAAAGAATGGCAAAGGAAAGGCTTTAATTTCAATGATTACTTACATATATATTTATCCCTTACAAAGAAACTAGCAATTGTTTAATAGTAAACTATTAAAAAGCATTTAGAATGCCTCCTATTATGCAAGATACCTGTAAAATAGTCATTTAGTGGCACTAAAAATCAAATAATTAATTTTGCTTGGTAGAAATAGAAAAGCTTCTTATAAGAGATAACATTTAATTTTATATCAGAGAAGTGGGGATTTTTATTACAAACAGAGTAAAACACAAAAAATTGTGAAAGCAAGTGAAGCATATGAATATATTCAAATCACAGTACTGGGAATTAGATTTAAATACAATATAAGAAGTTAGAAAGAGATACATATGGTTAATCATGGTAAATACAGCAGTGGAAGAAAGATTCGAAGAAATATTTAAAGTGAATGAATGAAAGAGAGTGGGCAAAGTAAAGGAGAAGACATTCTAAAGGTAAGTTGTCATGGTTGGAAAGGGAACCATGTGACTGGGAATCATAAGGAGGGGTAAGAATGAGTGACCAAGAATGTGTGAACTGGGAATGGTGGGGCAGAAAGACAAAAAAAAAAAAAGAATATAGACTGACAAATTTGAGAGTTTAAAAGATGTCCTTCCAAGCCAAAATAAATTAAAGACTATGTGACATAAAACCCATGTTTTGTTGGAATCTTTTTGCCATGATTTGAATAGAATAATGCAAACTCATCAAGAAAAATGTCTCAGAGAAAATGTCCTAGTTTTTCTTTTCATAACTTTTAGTTCAACAAAGGAAACCAAGTCAAAGAAAATGAAACTGAAGTAAGGAATGTATTTTTAATACTCAAATTAAGAATATGTCAAGGTCAAAATATTGATTTCTAAAAGAGATTTTAAAAGTACGAGAATCAATAAGCATGGAACAGTGGGAAGATTATTTTAGACAATAGATAAAAAAGGTCTACTGTCTTCCGTAATTATGTTAAAAGCAGAGACCATGTGGAGGCCTAGGAGGTAGTGGAAAATAAAAGGAATTCAAATAAAAGCAATAAAATAATGTTGCTTTGGTGCTTATACATGCATAATATCTATGAATAAGTTTGAAAATAAGAAAGCATTTGCCTCTAAAATGAATCAGACATTGTTCGGAGATCTCATAGAATAACAGTAATTTGGCCATGTCTCTAAATTCAGGAAAGATAATACTTAAATGAGCTTAGTAATCATAATTTTAAAGGCTGGAAAGCATGGAAGCACTTAGGAATCAAAAATTGAAATAACCAAAAAGGAGACAAGAAACATCTGCATAGATAAATGTAAAAGGTGGATTTTCTTACCCTAAAAACCTGACTCAAAATCCAGAGGTAGCAAAATGGAAGACAAGTCCTCTAGAAAAAAAATTTTTTTTTTTTTTGGTAGCTTTACATTTATTTGTCATGGATCAATTAGTCTACCTACATACTAGGTTCATTCATTCATTCATATATTCATCCATTATTTATGGTCCATGGTTTATCTGACAATTTAGGTATTGCAAATACTGATAAATCTCTCATATATCATACTTCAAGGTACAATATTGTCATTCATTCTGTCTAAACTCTTGACAGACTGTTTCATCACACAATAAACTTTTTCTTTTTTTGTTTTATTGTCTCCTACTATATTTATGGGAAAAGTTTAAGAACTATAAACTAGAAAGTTTTGCGTTTGGATGGATACCTAACATGTTGAATAACCTAACTCAGAAAGTACTAACTAATTGGCCTCTGTAAACCTAAGGCAAATTTATGGCAAATTCTGAATCCTAGTAAGAAATTTTTGACAAAAATTTAGAGTAGGTATTGATGGAAAGTGATTTAATTTTCAGATGACATATACCTTTGAAGAACGGAAGATAGAATCTAGATATAAACAAACTTTAACAGGCTGGAAACTGGTGCTGAATCTAAAATGATGAACCTTAATAGGAACAAATGACACATTCCGCCCTTAGTTTCAAATACCTCATCGAATAAACTGTCTATAGAGAACTGTGGCTTTGTAGCTATAAACTTTAAATTGACTTTTTAATTTATGTGAAATAATGTAGCAGCCAAAATAACAAATGAGATCTGAAGTTGTATGGATTACTAGAAATAGAATGCCTAGAGTAACTTGTGTGACAATAGCGTTCATTTATTACATGCCCTTTCTTCCTGGTTAGAAAACAAGCAATATAAGAGCAGAAATCTAGTCACTTAATAGTAAACTCCTAATGTTTAAATGCTCATTTTTTGAAAGACAAAAAAAACTATGCCATGAAGAAAACAAAAATTGCTACCATTAAGAAATAATAGTGGGACTTCCCTGGGTGGCACAGTGGTTAAGAATCCTCCTGCCAATGAAGGGGACACAGGTTCAATCCCTGGTCCGGGAAGATCCCACATGCCGTGGAGCAGCTAAGCCCGTGCGCTGCAGCTACTGAGCCTGTGCTCTGGAGCCTGCGAGCCACAATTACTGAGCCCGCGTGCCACAACTACTGAAGCCCGCGTGCCACAACTACTGAAGCCCGCGTGCCTAGAGCCCATGCTCGGCAACAAGAGAAGCTGCCACAATGAGAAGCCCGCGCACCGCAACGAAGAGGAGACCCCGCTCGCCACAACTAAAGAAAGCCCGCATGCAGCAACGAAGACCCAACACAGCCAAAAATAAAGAAATTAAAAAAAAAAAAATAATAGTATACATTTTTAAAATTTTGGCATATCTCCCTCTATGCATAATGCTTTTGACATAAATAAAATCACATTGGATATTTTATCTTGTGCATAGTATCTTTAGCCTAAATAAAAATGTATTGGATTTTTTAATTCCATTTATTTCCTAAAATATTGAAAACATTTTTGACATTAATACTACTACTTAATAAACATCATTGCATGATAAATAATGACTGCATAATATTCTATGACTGTGCCATAATATTGACATTTAGGGCTCCTATACTAACATGTTCCTAATTTTCTCATATCATTTACTGTAGTTTTATTACCAAAAATTGTCAAAGGAAACAAATTGTTTTAATCATTATACCTATTCTCATATTTCATAATGACTTGAGGAAAAAAAAATTTACACTGATTTGCTATCTCAGTCATAAGCTAGGAAAAAGCCTCTTTTATTCTGCTCTAGTGTCACAAATTATCTCCAGAAGCAGACACTGAGATGAAATTTAAGGTGTAAATTCTTTATTGGAAATCAACACCTGTGAATAGAAGCCGGACTGGGCAAAAGAAGAAATCAAACTGCAATTCAGGATTGACAAAGCCTCAGCCAATATGGTGGGGAGCTCTGGAGTATGTGTTGCCTGTTGAAGTGACAGGACTTTTATATCACCACCTGACTCAGTAGCTGTTTGTGGGCTGCCACAGGAAGGACATGACTTTGGGGGAGCTGAGGCTGGCATGAAGGAGCTGCCACCTGGAGGCCATGTGCCACCTGCACTCCCTGCTGGTGGGCATCAAGCCCTTTTATGAAGCAGGAATTGGGCAGTGCCTGTACATGTCTACCACATCTTGCCATCTAACTGGGTAGGGTTCTCTTAGTTGGACTTTTTGCCCTTGAGTTAAATCTTAGACTCTCCCCCTTTGCAAATGTTATTCTTGATTGCCTACTTTGTTACAAATTTTAGAATCTTCCAATGGGGCTATCTATGTTACTCTCACTTCTAGCAAGAAAATCCCATTGTGTGTCCACTCTTAAGATTTAGGGGCAGAGTAGAAGATAGTCAGGATATTCAACATGTCATTAATTCATAAATAATGTAACACTATACAATTATCTGATAGTTTCTCTTCATATTAAAACATTAGAAATTATTTGGGGACTTCCCTGTTGGCACGGTGGTTAAGAATCCGCCTGCCAGTGCAGAGGACATGTTTTCGAGCCCTGGTCTGGGAAGATCCCACATGCCGCGGAGCAACTAAGCCCGTGTGCCACAGTTACTGAGCCTGCGCTCTAGAGCCCACAGCCACAACTACTGAGCCCATGTGACACAACTACTGAAGCCTGTGTGCCTAGAGCACATGCTCCGTAACAAGAGAAGCCACCGCAATGAGAAGCCCACGCACCACAATGAAGAATAGCCCCAGCTCGCCGCAACTAGAGAAAGCCTGTGCACAGCAATGAAGACCCAACACAGCCAAAAATAAATAAATAAATAAATTTATGAAAAAAAAAGAAATTATTTATTTCCTGATCCACATAATGACCTTGTCCTATTATCTTTGTCTGGTACAATACATAGAGATCAACTACTCCAAAGTAATTAACTGAGGGGTTTTTTTCAGTCTGATACTAATAAAATGATAAATTAATATTGAATTAATATTGAATTAATATTGAATATTAATAATATACAAATTGATTTTACCCACATTATCCAGCATTCACCAAAAAAATCCATAGAGGTAACAATAATAAAAATAACATTTATTGACATTTAATATGAGCCAGACACAATGTAAAGTGCTGCACGTAGAATATCTCATTTAATATTCCTGTCATTTTTGAATTAGGCATTAGTAATACTGTCTTCATTTTGCAGGTGAAAAGATTGGAACTCAAAGAGGAGCACCTTGCACTCAGTGAATCAGTAGATGTGTGACTTAGAGCCGGAGCCTTTAACCATTACTCTTTTGTCTGGGTAAGACCATGTATATAGTTACAACCCTCACTTCCCAAGTGAGAAACCTACATTTTTCAGAGAAGTGTCTCAGACCTTTTGGCGAAATGTAGTGGCTAGAAGTCTTAATAGTTGATAGTGAAACAACAAGTACAATTTATTAAATAATTACTGTGATGATTGTTAATAAGAAATTAATAATATTGTCACCCATGCAGCCTAGGGCCCAGGCGCAGAAACTTAAGATAACAGGCAAAGTAGGCCAAAGGTCACCACTTTCCTTGCCTTGATTTTTCTCTTTGTTTCTATACCAACCCCTGAGAGCTGAAGGAGACTTGCCCTGATTATCTCTGTGTTTGTTTCAAAAGTACCTGGTATATGGCAGAGATGTTTTGCAGCTGTACTTTGAGAGATATATGCTTTGAGAGGTATACAGTGGTCAACCACCTCAAACCAGCACAGACTTGACCACAGGAACCCGCCTGGAGGAATCTGAGTTACCTTTGCTTCATTATCATACTAAGATCTCCGCCCAAAGGAGGGATTTGTACTTGGCTAGGCATAACTTGTGCCCCGTGCAAAGGAGCATGGAAGACTGTGCATGCCCTGGCAGCACCTGGAAATTTCCACCCCTTTCCTAGAGGCCCAGAAGACCTGTCTGCATTCTAACCCTTAAATTCCTTTACTCCCATCCCTTCGGGGAGAAGGTGCCTTTAGAGCCTGAGCTCCCTTTCTCCATTCTCTGGCCATTGAATAAGAGCCTGTCTTGCTTGCACAAACTCAGTTTCATTATTGGTAGCGCGAACCTGAGTGGGAAAGAACTCCCTGACCGAGTCAGGAGTTAGGCTTGGTCCCCAAGAGGGAGCCTCGCGTCTAATTCGGTAACAATATTTTAAAATAAAAGTTAATTTTAGCTCTCTTGATAGGAAATATGATTGAAAATTACATATACTGAAAAATAATTAAATGTATAAAAAAAAATATATATATATATATATATACTAAGCAGATTACAGGTGACCCTTGAACAATGCTGGCATTAGGAGTGCCAACTCCCCCGGTATCTGCATATAACTTATAGTTGGCCCTCCCTATCCTAGGTTTCTCTGTATCCCTATTTCTGCATCCTCTTATGCAAACAACCTCAGTCTGTATAGTTCTGTATTATTTACTATTGAAAAAAATCTGCCTATAAGTGGACCCACGCAGTTCAAACCCGTGTTGTTCAAGGGTCAACTGTATTTAAAAAATACTATCTCTTTCACATTTGTGTTAAAAAATTTCTACCGAAAGCAGCTTAATATAATGATGTGTATTTGATTCAAATCTCGCCAGTGCCATATTTGATCTCCAGAAAATAATATGAAAAACAATGAAAAAATGCTTAAGCTGATTCTTCATTTTGAAGTAGGAGACATTCCCCAGTTTCTTGTGTGTGTCTTTCACTGTGCAAATGCTGAAAGAAAGAGAATGACCTTACCCTTTCCGGAAGGGATTCTCCCGCTTCTCCTTTCAGCGAAAGGTAAAGTGCTCGACCACTTGCTGGTTCAAACCTCAGTTCCTTAGGGGTTCCCAGGGTGAAATTTGAAACTGGCCCCCTTTATGCAGAGGTCAAAGAGAGACTGAAGGAAGAAAGACCACTCCAGATTGGTAGGCAGCTGTGTTAACAATCAAGGGACCTTACGTAGGAGGCTTGTCATGCGTAGTAGCAAGATGAGTAGATCTCTTCACCTGCCACCAGAATCTTAAGAGTTTATACAGAAGCCTTAAGTTCAGTCACATATACTGTCCAGATGGTCTCAGTAACGCTTTACTCTAAAGATTGTATCCTTGAAGTAGCAATTAGTAAGGAAATGGAAGGCAGAATGTACATTCTGAAAACACTAGAGGCAGGTAAGTTGCAGCTTGCATGTCATCCAGTGGTCATGCCCTTTCCGTGAACTCCTCCAACACCACTATAAACAGTTTTGCAAAAAAG
Organism: Eschrichtius robustus; assembly: GCF_028021215.1. NCBI lineage: Eukaryota > Metazoa > Chordata > Mammalia > Artiodactyla > Eschrichtiidae > Eschrichtius > Eschrichtius robustus. The sequence continues at coordinate 62,115,452 of NC_090840.1, read as the reverse complement.
GACTGTCCTTTTCATGACACTTAGAAAGTATGCCAGGCTGCCACGCTTTCATATCTGTGATCAATGAGTTAATGAGTCATAATTTATTCATAGCTCATTGAGCACTTCTCTTTTTCAATGCATAAATATGAATATATACAATTTTTATTATAAAGCCCATAGTTAAGAATTTGAATAACTATTATGTCTGAATATGTGATCAAATAGACACAATATATTATTTTAGAGAAAAAAAGAAAATTTAAAATGTAGTACTAAATTCTTTTGATTCATCTTATAAATTTTATAAAATACACAAAATTATGAATTCATTGGACCATAAAAGAAAATTTGAAATAGGTAAAATGACATGGAAATATGAGGAAATTATGAGATTGTTTCACTTGTTTTTATTTTAAGTGATATCCGTATCCTTTTTATGATCAATGTAAGTTGGTGGCAAGGCTTCTAACGTATTAATTAACTTTCTGAGGATGAAATGTGCTTATAGCATTTTCCATGAAAATTACGCGTCACTGAATATCATGGAGTACAGCTAAAGTGACTTCTATCCAAAGGTCTAATGGGATATTACATCAAAATATTAATATAGATTTACCCATAATAAAAACTTGCTGTGGTAGTGAGACTGGATTGTAATTATATAAATATTCCTATTCATTCTAACAAATGTTGTAAAAGTAAGATAAAGTAGAGAATTAAGTAAAATCCCTATAGAAGGAAATAACCAGCGTAAATGTCTATTAAAAATTCACATAAAACTATATAATAGGGGAAAATTATATATCATGAACTACTACCTTCACGTAAATTCTTTGATGGATTTCATATTCAAAAGATTCTAGATGGTTATTATTACATCAATATTAAGGTATTTGGGGTTGCTTTGAGGCTATCATTAAGAGTAACACCTAGTTTCCTCTAAAATGTATGTTTATCATGCCTTAATTCTTATTCTTCAGTTATGTCTGAAAAGAAATTGGTAAAGCACCACAAATTTATTTTACAAATGTAGAAATATATTAGTTTCCCTATATTCCGAGGCATTAACAACCATTAAAAGTCACTGGCAGATGTATTGCCGTGATAGCTGTGTATACACATAAAGTCTCATATAGTCAGAGTTTACCCAAATCTCAATGGTTTTGACATCCTAAAATATTTCCTTTACTTTTTTTTTCCCCAAAGGGAGCAAGAGCCTATTAATAGAGTGGCTATTGGAGTCTCTGTGCTGCTTCTTTTCATGTTTTCTCCTGGAACGTCCAGAAAAAGAGACAATTGAGAAAGTGGGGAAAGAAATTGGTCAGGCTCCTAGACTGTGTCTTCTCTATCAAGTTCTTTAGATTTTTTATGCCAAAAAATAATAAAAACAGTTTATCTAGAATTCTGATGTCAATAAAACTATTACTCTAGTGTTCTGACTCTAACAGCCTGGCATCCAGAGAAAGGAAGTCAAATGCATAACTCAGATAACTTTTCATACATACTGTATTATTAATTACAGTTTGAACTAGAAAGTTACATATTGAAAGGACTATAAACACCTTGAGTCTGATAGTAACAGGTTCTTGTAAATTAGCTAAACATTTATATTGACCCTGAAATCTATTAGGTTTCAAGGAAAACATTAGAGCTTTGGGTTTGAAAAGATTTCCCTCAGGCTTTGTTTTTTGTTTTTCTTTCTGGTTTCTGCTGATGGTCAGGACTACAGCTTTCCTGAGATGAATAACCAGGGTAGGAACTTGGGCAAACAGCCCATAGTAAAGATGGGGATATTTCATTTTTTAGGTACTTTGTATATAGGATATTTCAGGGACCCTGCTGTTCTTGTTTGGGTTCCCCCAGTAAAGCAGGTTTGAGACAAGGACTCTTATGCAGGTGTTTATTTTAGAAGTGACATTAAGGCACCAAAGTGAAGGCAATAATTGAAAAAAGAAAGAGGGAAAGTTGTCTTAAGTAGCATTATTATGCTGTTTCCACTATGGGTCATTGGGACCCAATCCCACTAGGGACTCTATGAGGAATCCTATAAAATGCATATCAGCCTGAGACACGAATAGGGGTATTTGTTTACCCAGTCTGCCCCACACTTATATGTGCATGCATGCATCATCCTGGCTGATTAGGCTTCAACAGTCTTCCAATGGAGCTGTAGCAGAGAAACACCATTCAGAAAGCAAGACATGTGTTGTATACCCATGTTAAAGTGCTGTCATGCTAGAGCAAAAACCAACAGTAAAGTTTGAGGTAAATATAAGAAATATCTGATAGAGACCACCTCTCCTTGCACCGCTCAAGATCTCCTGTGCCCTACGTTAAGTCCAGTACACCACAGATGTAGTGGCCAGCCTCAGACTCTACACAAAGCTTAATACAAGAGTGTTAATTGAATAACTTAACATACCCAGAATTGTAACTTGTCCCTAGGATTTAACTGATATTCATCATCTCTCTCTTTTACTGTATAGTCTTAGATTACTCTTATCCTCAGCTGGTCTCAGTTTCTTGACTGATGAGAAGACCCAGACCTTGATCCCTGAAGAATTAGAGCCTTCAGTTGCTGTACTTGTCAGCTTAAGGTTGTTGCAACTGTACACATAGTTATCACTATATCTGGATCATCAAGATTTGCCCCAGTGAATCTCCTGAATTCCAGATATATTCCTTTCTGACCTATTGTGTTGCCAAAACTCTAGCAATCTCCAACAACCTCCTTTCACTGTCTACTGAACCAACAGTAATGATAAGCCCAACACGACCATGTGAGAGTCATATTGAAGCTATGAGAGTCATAGCTTCAAGTTCTGTATTCCCCGGTAGAAACCTCCACCACCTCACTCCAGACCAGGACTTTTAATCTTGCCAAGCCTATGGGTGAGGAGATACAAAGTAAAAATTTGGCAAGTGAGTTACAGGAAGTAACACTGCAACTGACTAATTCTACATCTACCTCTTGGTTCCTGGACCAGCATTGTAGGTTTTGAGAAAACAACACCAACTAAGCTATTTACCTGGCATATATGTTCCATGTCGTAGGACAGTTCCGTAATCTTGCAGTATTTTTCTAAAACTGGTACTTTAAACTTTAATAGACCATTATTTGAACTTTTTTAACCATAAAATGGGCCCTTTGGTCTGAGTTAACAATATGGTGGATCCTATGCGGGGTTGTGCTGGAAGAGTAACTGCAGTCAGGAAAAGCGAACATTGATGTCAAGGCCAATAAGAAATAATCATTGTCCCTGGTGAGGTTGATGTGATTTAACACAGTCAGTGTTCTATTAAGTTCCTAGCTTTGTTCTTGAAGACTAGTACCACATTAAAGACTAAACATTAGTCTCTGCTTTTGGCAGGTTTGGCCTTCAGCAAAGGTAGTAACAAGATGAGCCTTGATGAGAAGGAGCTAATGTGTAGGCTTCATAGCTGCTACTATGGCCACTCCACTCATGAACATTTGTGCAAGTGCTGGGATAGATGAGAAGAGCCTGACTGACATCCTTAGAATGAATCTACCTACAAGAATGTTGAGTGGTTCCTCTTTGGTGGATGCTCTCTGTTGTGAATTACTCAAACCCAAATATCTAACACTTTGTGCCACTCCAAAATATCCATCCACTGTCTCTTGAAACTTCAATTTTGTTTCTTCCCTAGCCAATCATCCAAGCTATTTGCCAATGTCCAGAAATAAGTGTTTAGTCATATATTAGGCCATTTCTTAACATAAAAGGTGAATAACTATGTTTAATGCTCACAGCTATGCTTCTGAGAGCATTCTTTAGGGCAATACCTGATGCATTCTTTAGGACAATACCAAAGGAGGGCTGGAGTGCAAAACCATCTCTTTTTGGCTTGCATCAACATATTAAGCTAAGGAATCAGTAAACCAGTTCTGAGTTGGTTCACTCACTGCTATTTGTTAGTAAAAAGCTGCACCATAATCTACAGGTGTGAGTTAAAGCAAAGGCTCTGTGCAACAGAAGTAAGCAACATAGGTGTCTGATCACTCAATTTACCTGAGCCCAAGCTATAATGTACCATTTGCATCCTAAAGAGATTGCTGTTGTGCCCTCTGAACTTGTGACTCACTGGATCAGGTAATATCAAAGTCAAGATTTGTAGATCTGGTGCCTGTAAACTCACTTGATAACTCAGAGTGAACTATTTAGTTTATTCGAGGATCCAATCACTTGCTAGAATATCTTTCAAATGGCAAATTATGCTCTGCTGCAAAAGGCATGGCTTTTTTCCAGAATTTTAGGAATCTGCTCTTTGCTATCTGATATTAGTTCTTCTATTGCTGCTGTAATAAATTACCACAAATTTAACAACTTAAAACAACACACATTTATTATCTCACACTTCTGTAGGTCATTAATCCAAACATGGTTTGGCTGATTTTTCTGCTAAACGTCTAACGTTGAAATAAAGGTATCAGCCAGATTGAGTTTTTGTCTGGAGAACCTAATGAAGAATCTGTTTCCAAGTGTATTCAGATTTCTGAGAGAATCCAATTTTTTCTTTTTATAGTACTGAGGTCCTCGTTCCTTCATAACTTTAGCCAAGGGGTACTCTCAGCTCCTGGAGTTTCCCTGCATTCCTTGCTACCTGGTACTTTCCATCTTCAAAGCCAACTATAGGAAATGTCCATAATATCAAATCCTTTCACATTTTGAAGGAATATCTCTCACCAGGAAGAACCTTATTCTTTTTAAGACTCACCTGATTAGGTCAGGCTCACCAATGACAATCTCCTTATCTTATAATAAACTGCTTTGGGAGCAAAATCACTTCAGTAAAATATATTTTGTCATATAATATAACATAATCATTGGAGTGATAGTTCATCAAATTCACAAGTTCAACCCACACTCAAAGGGAGGAGCTTATACAAGGGTGAAGGCCACTGAGTTTATCTTAGAATTCTACCTGTCCCACTCTCCTACTGGGGCTTCTCAGCATCTCCTTCCAAATCCATGGAAGCTCACCAAGTTGCTTTTTGGAACAATTCAAGTTGTTCCTTTAATTGTAGAGCATGAAAGGTACATCAGCCTTGACTTAAAGATGATGTCTCAGCATGCCCGTACCACTGGTTACCAAAAACGTTCAGGAATATTGCAGGCCCCCTGAAAACCTTTTGAAGTTTATCTCCCTCACTTTGGCATGTATACATCTTACTAAGGCATCCAGAATACTTATTTCTTCTGTTCATCAGATTCAACCAGGATGATACCATTAATACAGCATGATGTTCTATGAAATGTCAGGGTTAACATCCCTGAGGACTAAATTGTGAGTAAAAGCAGGAGCATGAATCTGGGACAAATGTGGACTGTTGTCCATCTCACATAAAACAGAAGTACTTTTGAACATTTTTATCAAAACAAATTTAGAAGCTATTTGTTAGACCACTAGCTACATACCAAATTTTCTGAGTCCTCTGGAAGTCCCCTTAGACAATTCTGCTCATTGTACTTTGGTTCAACCCCCAATTCAGGTGCTCATACCATATATCCAAGACAAGAATAAAAAGCGGAGTTATTTGTCATTCTACCTGACCCCAAATATTTATTTGCTTTTTGGAGAATATTATATGTATGTCAAGTCAACTGTGGTTGGTCATTTCCCCTCCGGAGTGAAATACATAGATACGCTGTTACACTACTATTATCTTTCCACAGAGTCTCAGAAATTGTTTCATCCAGGTATAAAAGTCTATCTGCTGAAGCTGAAGTAGAAAAAGGGAAGAATGAACATTGTGGTACATGACTCTTTTTGAATTATGGTTTTCTTAGGGTATATGCCCAGTAGTGGGATTGCTGGGTCATACGGTAGTTTTATTTTTAGTTTTTTAAGGAACCTCCATACTGTTCTCCATAGTGGCTGTATAAATTTACATTCCCACTAACAGTGCAAGAGGGTTCCCTTTTCTCCACACCCTCTCCAGCATTTATTGTTTGTAGATTTTTTGATGATGGCCATTTTGACCGGTATGAGGTGATACAGCAGCCACATAGCACAGGGAGATCAGCTCGGTGCTTTGTGACCACCTAGAGGGGTGGGATAGGGAGGGTGGGAGGGAGACACAAGAGGGAGGGGATATGGGGATATATGTATACGTATAGCTGATTCACTTTGTTATACAGCAGAAACTAACACAACAATGTAAAGCAATTATACTCCAATAAAGATGTTAAAAAAAAAAAATGAAAAAGGGAAGAAGTTCATTGTCACTTCCCATTTCTACACTCTTTTCTTCCTGGAAGTCTTGAGTTCCTGTTAAAAGCTATGATTATTGTGTAGATACATCTTTCCCATATCAGCATTCCACCCTGCAACAAACTCTGATTTGATCCATCCCTCACTATGAAAGCCATCAGCCAGCATTAGTGAGCAAGGTGAACGGTGCTAGCTTTATTCGGTTGAGGCCAAAGTAATGGCAGTTCCATCAAGTCAGCCAAAATTCAGTTTCCAGGGCTTTGGAGTCCCCTTGACTTAGGAATGTTAAGGATATTCTCTCCTTTCAGCAAGCAACTGTCTAGGGAGGCATTGTTGCCTTCCAGGCTTTGTTCTCCCATTGTCTGAGCAGATTCAGAGAAACTCAATGGCAGGGGAGCAATCGAAATAGTGGAGAGGGTTTTTTTGTTGTTGTTTTAAGTAATTTTTAGGCAAGACAGGCAATTCTCCTCTACTGTATATTTGAGAACTCAGAGGCTGTGTGCTGTGGTAGTGAGAATGAATAGCCCAGATATCTAGAGGATGGTAGTCTTCTAACACAGGCATTCCTCACACAATACCTTCTTTTTTTTTTTTTTTTAATTTTTAAAAAAAATTTTTTAAAAATTGTTTATTTATTATTTATTTATTTTTCCTTATTAGTCATCCATTTTATACACATCAGTGTATACATGTCAATCCCAATCGCCCAATTCATCACACCACCACCCCCACCCCCCGTCACTTTCCCCCCTTGGTGTCCATACGTTTGTTCTCTACATCTGTGTCTCAATTTCTGCTCTGCAAACCGGTTCATCTGTACCATTTTCTAGGTTCCACACATATGCGGCAATATACGATATTTGTTTTTCTCTTCCTGACTTACTTCACTCTGTATGACAGTCTCTAGATGCATCCACATCTCTACAAATGACCCAATTTCGTTCCTTTTTATGGCTGAGTAATATTCCATTGTATATAAGTACCACAACTTCTTTATCCATATGTCTGTCAATGGGCATTTAGGTTGCTTTCATGACCTGGCTTTTGTAAATAATGCTGCAACAAACATTGGGGTGAATGTGTCTTTTTGAATTATGGTTTTCTCTGGGTATATGCCCAGTAGTGGGATTGCTGGGTCATATGGTAATTCCATTTTTAGTTCTTTAAGGAAACTCCATACTGTTCTCCATAGTGGCTATATCAATTTACATTCCCACCAACAGTGCAAGAGGGTTCCCTTTTCTCCACACCTTCTCCAGAATTTGTTATTTGTAGATTTTCTGATGATGCCCATTCTAACTGGTGTGAGGTGATACCTCATTGTAGTTTTGATTTGCATTACTCTAATAAATAGTGATGTTGAGCAGCTTTTCATGTGCTTCTTGGCCATCTGTATGTCTTCTTTGGAGAAATGTCTATTTAGGTCTTCTGCCCATTTTTGGATTGGGTTGTTTGTTTTTTTAATATTGAGCTGCATGGGCTGTTTATATATTTTGGAGATTAATCCTTTGTCCAATGATTCATTTGCAAATATTTTCTCCCATTCTGAGGGTTGTCTTTTTGCCTTGTTTATGGTTTCCTTTGCTGTACAAAAGCTTTAAAGTTTCATTAGGTCCCATTTGTTTATTTTTGTTTCTATTTCCATTACTCAAGGAGGTGGATCAAAAAAAATCTTGCTGTGATTTATGTCAAAGAGTGTTCTTCCTATGTTTTCCTCTAAGAGTTTTATGGTGTCCAATCTTACATTTAGGTCTCTAATCCATTTTGAGTCTATTTTTCTGTATGGTATTAGGGAGTGTTCTAATTTTATTCTTTTACATGTAGTTGTCCAGTTTTCCCAGCACCACTTACTGAAGAGACTGTCTTTTCTCCACTGTATATCCTTGCCTCCTTTGTCAAAGATTAGTTGACCACAGGTGTGTGGGTTTATCTCTGGGCTTTCTATCCTGTTCCACTGATCTATATTTCTGTTTTTGTGCCAGTACCATACGTTCTTGATTACTGTAGCTTTGCAGTATAGTCTGAAGTCAGGGAGCCTGATTCTTCCAGCTCTGTATTTTTCCCTCAAGACTGCTTTGGCTATTTGGAGTCTTTTGTGTCTCCATACAATTTTAAGATTTTTTGTTCTAGTTCTGTAAAAAATGTCATTGATAATTTGATAGGGATTGCACTGAATCTGTAGATTGCTTTGGGTAGTATAGTCATTTTCACAATATTGATTCTTCCAATCCAAAAACATGGTATATCTCTCCATCTGTTGGTACCATCTTTAATTTCTTTCAACAGTGTCTTATACTTTTCTGCATACAGGTCTTTTGTCTCCCTAGGTAGGTTTATTCTTAGGTATTTTATTCTTTTTGTTGCAGTGGTAAATGGGAGTGTTTCCTTAATTTCTCTTTCAGATTTTTCATCTTTAGTATATAGGAATGCAAGAGATTTCTGTGCATTAATTTTGTATCCTGCAACTTTACCAAATTCATTGATTAGCTCTAGTAGTTTTCTGGTGCCATCTTTAGGATTCTCTATGTATAGTATCATGTCATCTGCAAACAGTGACAGTTTTACTTCTTCTTCTCCAATTTGTATTACTTTATTTCTTTTTCTTCTCTGATCGCCATGGCTAGGACTTCCAATACTATGTTGAATAATATTGGCGAGAGTGTACATCCTTGTCTTGTTCCTGATCTTAGGAAATGCTTTCAGTTTTTAACCATTGAGAATGATGTTTGCTGTGAGTTTGTCATATATGGCCTTTATTATGTTGAGGTAGGTTCCCTCTATGCCCACTTTCTGGAGAGCTTTTATCATAAATGGGTGTTGAATTTTGTCAAAAGCTTTTTCTGCATCTATTAAGAAGATCATATGGTTTTTCTTCTTCAATTTGTTAATATGGTGTATCACATTGATTGATTTGCGTATATTGAAGAATCCTTGCATCTCTGGGATAAATCCCACTTGATCATGGTGTCTGATCCTTTTAATGTGTTGTTAGATTCTCTTTGCTAGTATTTGTTGAGGATTTTTGCATCTATATTCATCAGCGATATTGGTCTGTAATTTTCTTATTTTGTAGTATCTTTGGTTTTGGTATCAGGGTGATGGTGGCCTCATAGAATGAGTTTGGGAGTGTTCCTTCATCTGCAATTTTTTGGAAGAATTTGAGAAGGATGGGTGTTAGCTCTTCTCTAACTGTTTCATAGAATTCCCCTGTGAAGCCATCTGGTCCTGGACTTTTGTTTGTTGGAAGATTTTTAATCACAGTTTCCATTTCATTACTTGTGATTGGTCTGTTCATAATTTCTATTTCTTCCTGGTTCAGTCTTGGAAGGTTATACCTTTCTAACAATTTGCCCATTTCTTCCATGTTGTCCATTTAATTGGCGTAGAGTTGCTTGGAGTAGTCTCTTAGGATGCTTTGTATTTCTGCAGTGTCTGTTGTAACTTCTCCTTTTTCATTTCTAAGTTTATTGATTTGAGTACTCTCCCTCTTTTTCTTGATGAGTCTGGCTAATAGTTTATGAATTTTGTTTATTTTCTCAAAGAACGAGCTTTTAGTTTTATTGATCTTTGTTATTGTTTTCTTTGTTTCTATTTCATTTATTTCTGCTCTGATCTTTATGAGTTCTTTCCTTCTGCTAACTTTGGGTTTTGTTTGTTCTTCTTTCTCTAGTTCCTTTAGGCGTAATGTTAGATTGTTTATTTGAGATTTTTCTTGTTTCTTGAGGTAGGTTTGTATAGCTATAAACTTCCCTCTTAGAACTGCTTTTGCTGCATCCCATAGGTTTTGGATCATCGTGTTTTCATTGTCATTTGGCTCTAGGTATCTTTTGATTTCCTCTTTGATTTCTTCAGTGATCTCTTGGATATTTAGTCACATATTGTTTAGCCTCCATGTGTTTGTGTTTTTTACGTTTTTTCCCCTGTAATTGATTTCTAATCTTGTAGCATTGTGGTCAGAAAAGATGCTTGATATGATTTCAATTTTCTTAACTTTACTGAGGCTTCATTTGTGACCCAAGATGTGATCTATCCTGGAGAATGTTCCATGTGCACTTGAGAAGAAAGTGTAATCTGCTGTTTTTGGATGGAATGTCCTATAAATATCAATTAATTCTATCTGGTCTATTGTGTCATTTAAAGCTTCTGTTTCCTTATTTATTTTCATTTTGGATGATCTGTCCATTGGTGAAAGTGGGGTGTTAAAGTCCCCTACTATGATTGTGTTGCTGTTCATTTCCTCTTTTATAGCTGTTAGCAGTTGCCTTATGTATTGAGGTGCTCCTATGTTGGGTGCATATATATTTATAATTGCTATATCTTCTTCTTGGAATGATCCCTTGATCATTACGTAGTGTCCATCCTTGTCTCTTGTAACATTCTTTATTTTAAAATCTATTTTATCTGATATGAGTATTGCTACTCCACCTCTCTTTTGATTTCCATTTGCATGGAATATCTTTTTCCATCCCCTCACTTTCAGTCTGTATGTGTCCCTAGGTCTGAATTGGGTGTCTTGTAGACAGCATATAGATGGGTCTTGTTTTTGTATCCATTCAGCAAGCCTGTTTCTTTTGTTTGGAGCATTTAATCCATTCACGTTTAAGGTAATTATCGATATATATGTTCTTATTACCATTTTCTTAATTGTTTTGGGTTTGTTTGTGTAGGTCCTTTTCTTCTCTTGTGATTCCCACTTAGAGAACTTCCTTTAGCATTTGTTGTAGAGCTGGTTTTGTGGTGCTGAATTCTCTTAGCTTTTGCTTGTCTGTAAAGGTTTTGATTTCTCCATCATATCTGAATGAGATCCTTGTTGGGTAGAGTAATTTTGGTTGTAGCTTCTTCCCTTTCATCACTTTAAGTATATCATGCCGCTCCCTTCTGGCTTGTAGAGTTTCTGCTGAGAAATCACCTGTTAACCTTATGGGAGTCCCCTTGTATGTTATTTGTCGGTTTTTCCTTGCTGCTTTCAAGAATTTTTCTTTGTCTTTAATTTTTGCCAATTTGAGTACTATGTGTCTTGGCGTGTTTCTCCTTGGGTTTATCCTGTATGGGACTCTCTGAGCTTCCTGGACTTGGGTGGCAATTTCCTTTCCCATGTTAGGGAAGTTTTCGACTATAATCTCTTCAAATATTTTCTCTGGTCCTTTCTCTCTCTCTTCTCCTTCTGGGACTCCCATAATGTGAATGTTGTTGTGTTTAATGTTGTCCCTGAGGTCTCTTAAGCTGTCTTCATTTCTTTTCATTATTTTTTTTCTTTATTCTGTTCTGCAGTAGTGAATTCCACCATTCTGTCTTCCAGGTCATTTCTCCGTTCTCCTGTCTCAGTTTTTCTGCTATTGATTCCTTCTAGTGTATTTTTCATTTCAGTTATTGTATAGTTCATCTCTGTTTGTTTGTTCCTTAATTCTTCTAGATCTTTGTTAAACATATCTTGCATTTTCTCTATCTTTGCCTCCATTCTTTTTCTGAGGTCCTGGATCATCTTCACTATCATTATTCTGAATTCTTTTTCTGGAAGATTGCCTATCTCCATTTCATTTAGTTGTTTTTCTGGGGTTTTATCTTGTTCCTTCATCTGGTACATAGCTCTCTGCCTTTTCATCTTGTCTATCTTTCTGTGAATGTGGTTTTTGTTCCTCAGGCTGCAGGATTGTAGTTCTTCTTGCTTCTGCTGTCTGCCCTGTGGTGGATGAGGCTATCTAAGAGGTTTGTGCAAGTTTCCTGATGGGAGGGACTGGTGGTGGGTAGAGCTGGCTGTTGCTCTGGTGAGCAGAGCTCATTAAAACTTTAATCCACTTGTCTGCTGATTGGTTGGGCTGGGTTCCCTCCCTGTTGGTTTTTTGGCCTGAGACCTCCCAATACTGGAGCTTACCCAGGCTCTTTGGTGGAGCTAATGGCAGACTCTGGGAGGGCTCACACCAAGCAGTACTTCCCAGAACTTCTGCTGCTAGTGTCCTTGTCCCTTGGTGAGCCACCGCTGTCCCCCGCCTCTGCGGGAGACCTTCCAACACTAGCAGGTAGGTCTGGTTCATTCTCCTATGGGGTCACTGCTGCTTCCCCTGGGTCCCAATGTGCACACTACTTTTTGTGTGCCCTCCAAGAGTGGAGTCTGTGTTTCCCCCAGTCCTGCCAAAGTCCTGCAATCAAATCCCACTAGCCTTCAAAGTCTGATTCTCTAGGAATTCCTCCTCCCATTTTCAGACACCCAGGTTGGGAAGCCTGACATGTGGCTCAGAACCTTCACTCCAGTGGGTGGACTTCTGTGGTATAAGTGTTCTCCAGTTTGTGAGTCACCCACCCAGCAGTTCTGGGATTTGATTTTATTGTGATAGCACCCCTCCTACCGTCTCATTGTGGCTTCTCCTTTGTCTTTGCATTTGGGGTATATTTTTTGGTGAGTTCCAGTGTCTTCCTGCCGATGATTGTTCAGCAGTTAGTTGTGATTCCTGTGTTCTCGAAAGAGGGATTGAGAGCATGTCTTTCTACTCTGCCATCTTGAACCAATCTCACCCTCAACTATTTTAATTTGCATCTTATTAATGCTTCCCAGCTTTCAAAGTTCCACAATGCCTTCTTAATAATATTTTCTCATCCTCCTTTATTTCCAGATGTCTCTTCCCCTAGAATTATTTTAGCTTCCTGTCCTTAACCCAGTTTGTCCACTCCTGACAATTTTCTCCCTGACGACAGTTCTTTCAGAGTCACTCTGGTTTTTGTATTAGCCAGGGAGCTTCAGTTGCTGGCAAACTTCCCAGGAGTCTGGCCCAGAGCCAACAGCATTCATCTCTTAGACATTCCTGCAATTCAGGAGGGGAACTTTCCTAATACAATAGGCTGTCCCCAAATGGAATCAGAGTCTAAGGAAGTATTTTTTGCTCCCTGAGTTCAGCAGCTCTCTTTTCCCCTTCTGATGGGTCAGTCTAGTGCCTTAGTTAGAAGTGAGTCTCCTATGTAAACCACATCCTACTGTCTGCCAGCATTCACAAGTTGAAATCAACATTTAAATTTCTAGCAATTTCTCCAGGCTTGGATGCTCTTGCTTTTGAGGGAATAGTTATCTTTCCAGGTACTGTTAAATATGTTTTGGTTCTGAAATTTTCCCAGAAGATCCTGGTGTTCTCTATAATATTAGCATGCTGTAGCACCCCCATTATAGGATGGTGGGCTCTTTTATCTTTTGTTCTCTCTCCTTAACCTTAAAGCTCATAAGGGGTGAGAGACTCATGAGCAGGAGCCAATGAACTGAATTACAAGCAGGTTTATATCCCTATAAACAACAACAGAAAATGTACCTAATTACTGGTTACTAGCAGTTTTTGTTCCAGTCTCTCATTTCAAGTTGAATGTACATCACAAGGTTTCCTGGGGGATCTACCTTCTCTGGACACTGCATGTATTCATGGTAAGTTGGGGTTTGCAGGCAAACAATGCAACAACTAGACAACTAGCCCTTTCTGTGACCTAGGGTCTTGACCTTCAGTGGATCTGGTGACCCTCAGGCAGAAATATGACCACTAACAGCACCTGTGACCTATCTTTATGCCCAAAGGGTATGTCTCCCTTATCCAAGGTGGTCCAGCTGACCATAATCTCTGCCCCTCCAGGTAGCCTAAATTCAATGCAAGAGATATGTGCCCCAGCCTCAGGGTGATCCAGATGAATCCATCTGCTGTATTCCAAAGGCCATTTCTGGTATAGGAAAAATATGTTCTTTGTGAGAATATAACAAATTTAATTTTTACCATTGATTATTAAGATTGATTTGTAATGTTCCAGTTCAAACAGTCATGTTTATGGTCCAGTACTACCATGCACAGTAAGAATTGCATGTGTAATTATTTATATTTCTATATACTAGCCATAAATAGTAGGAAATTTCAAAAAATAAAGTTTATCAATTGTAATAAATGTACCACTCTGGTAGTAGATGTTGATAAAGGGTGAGGCTGTGCATGTGTGGAGTAGGAGGTATATGGGAAACTTCTGTACTTTCCTCTTAATTTTTCTGTGAACCTAAAAGTGCTCTTAGAACAGAATTGTGGTTGCCAAAGGGGAGGGAGGGATGGGGAAGGAAGAACTGGGAGTTTGGGATTAGCAGATACAAACTATTGTATATAGGATGGATAAATAACAAGCCCCTACCGTATAGCACAGGGAACTATATTCAATATCCTGTGATAAACCATAATGGAAAATAATATGAAAAAGAATATATATATGTATCTGAATCACTTTCCTGTACAGCAGAAATTAACACAACATTGTAAATCAACTATACTTCAGTAATTTTTTTTTAAAATAAATAAAACTGCTCTTAAACAAGTCTTTGAAAAAAAATTATTTCAGGCATTCAAGGCTGGCTCAACATTCAAAATCAAAATCAATCAATGTAATCTACCACATCAACAGGCTAAAGAAGAAAAATTATATGATCACAGAATTGGCACAGAAAAAAAATGGACAATATCTAATATCCATTCACGATTTAAAAACAAAACCTCTCAGAAAAGCTGCAATACAGGAAAACTTCAATCTGATAAGGAACACTTACCCCAAAACCTTCCAGTAGCATCATACTTAATAGTAAGAAAGTAGACACTTTACCTCAAAACTGGGAGAAAAAATTCTCTAGAAAGGCTAACCAAGGTTCAGGGCAAGGAGGTCCTCTTCCAACACTACAGTTTGTTTGCTGGATGTCTTTGCTAGTGAAATAAGAAAAGAAAAGGAAATAAAAGGTGTATGGATCGGAAATGAAGAAATAAAGCTGTCTCTATTTGTAAATGACAAGATTGTCTACATAGAAAATCCCAAAGAATGGACAAAAAAACTTCTATAACTAATCAGTGAGTATAGCAAATTCACTGGACCAACACTTGATATATATGAGTTGAATAGGTGATTCCCAGGGGATTATTTTTAGGGTAGAGAAATGATGATATTCTGTATGATACTGTAATGGTGAATGCAAGATGGTGGGCATTTGTCAAAGTCTCTAGAACTTTACAGCACAAAGAATAAACCTTATGATATGCAAATTTTGAAAAATCATTTAGGAGTTCAGGTGATCTCAGGATGGAATGTAGAATGTAACAGAATTGTATAAATGTATTACAACTGTATGACATAACCTCGCTGAAGGGGCTGGGGGAGTGAGATGCTGACCTAAGCACCTTTGGAAATGAGTGGAGTTTTTAAGACTAAAGGCAAAAGGAACTGTACATAAGATTGTACTCTAGTTGATAAAGTTTTTTCCCATGGATTTACAGGTTAACAATTCTGGAACAACTATACATGTGTATAGTACATGTATAGTACATGTACATGTATACATGTATGTATACACAGGTTAGTATTATATATTCATATATATCTCTATGCTTTTTCAACTGAGAAGGCCTGGAAGTGATGGTAGCCTGGTGGTAATTAGCACCCTTACAGTTCAGATCTTGGTTTCTAATACCACTTACCAATAAAAGGAACCAGTGCTCCTTGGAGAAATGATTGATTCTAATACTGGATAGGAAATACACAAGATGATCCTGGAGTATCTTGTGGTGTCAGAAAATAAGAAAAATCTCAAAAAACAAAAACAAAACCCCTATCCACAATAATGGAGATATTTCAAAAGGACATAGAGGTCAACTGAAAGAGGTCTCCATGGCCAAAGCTGGAAAAATTTGAGCAACATGATTTATAAAGTAGTATTAGATTATAACCCAAATTATAAAATATCTATGTGTCTATATTGATATAAAAATGATTGTTGAAATAAATAAATATAAGAGAGTAAATACATTTTATGTTCAGAATAATTTCAAGTAATTTATATACTTACTCTCCCCTTAAGGAGGAAGAGTATTACTTCCCCTTCCTTAATCATGGTTGTAAATAGTGACTATCTTCCAAAACTATGAAATGAGAGTGAAAAGAAGCGTAACTTTACAGTGAAGAAGTCTGACAAACATTACCTCAAGCCAGGTGATCAAGGTTAACATCAAGAGTGATGTGACATATTGAGACAAACTGATAGTATATACCCCTGATATAATGTGAAGATCATAGCACTTTATGCCTCTGGTCTTTCTCTCTGAAACAAATCCCTCAACCTAATCATGAGAAAACCATTAGGTCTATCCAATTGAGGGACATTCTACAATACCCCTTACCAGTGTTCCTCAAAACTTTCAAGTTCATCAAAAACAAGGAAAGTCAAAGAAACTTTAACAATCAAAGCAACCTAAGAAGATATTAGTTGACTCTTTTTTTTTTTGAAGGTTTTATTTACTTATTTATTTATTAACATCTTTATTGGAGTATAATTGTTTTACAATGGTGTGTTAGTTTCTGTTGTATAAAAAAGTGAATCAGCTATACGTATACATATATCCCCATATCCCCTCCCTCTTGCATCTCACTCTTGAACAACGTGGAGGTTAGGGATGCCAACTCTCCACACACTCGAAAATCCTTATATAATTTATAGTCAGCCCTCTGTATACACCATTCCTCCATATCCACTGTTCTGCATCCTCAGGTTCAACCAAGATGGATCATGTAGTACTGTAGTATGTATTTAGTGAAAGAAATATATGTATAAGTGGACCCACACAGTTCAAATTCATGTTCAATGGTCAACTGTATACTAAATGCAATGCGGTATTATGGTGGGATCCTGAATAGAAAAAGATATTGGGAAAAAGCTAGGCCAATCAGAATGAGGTATATACTTTTAAAGTAGTTTTTAATAACAAAATTAAGTAATAATGTATCAGTACTTGTGGTTCGTTAATTGTGACAAATGTACTATAGCAATGGAAGATGTTAATAATAGGGAAACTGAATGAGGAGTATATAGGAATTCTCTGTATAATCTTTGCAATAATTTTGTAAATATAAAACTGTTCTAAAATTTTAAAAATTTAAAGTTTATTAAAAATTTTAAAAAGAAGAAAAACAATTTACTGTAACATCAATAGCAAGCAAAACTTAGAAATATTTTAACATATTATTTGGGAGACCTGTATCCTGAAAACTACAAAGTATTACTGAAGAAAATAAAACAAGACTAAATAAATGTAGAGCAGTACAATATTAATGGAGTAGAAGACTCAGTATTTTTATGATATCAGTTAGTTCTCCCCAAATTCATGTATGGGTTTAATGTAATCCTATTGAATAATTCATTTTAGAAACATATATACTGATTCTTGAATTTATATGGAAACACAAAGGACACAGAAGGGCCAAATTTTGAAAGAAAGGAATCAAGATGGAGAACATGCACTATCTGATTTCAAAGCTTAGTCTAAAACTACAGTAAACAAGATAGTTCAGCAATAAAGAAAATACAGGCATAGAGATCAATAGAAAAAAATGAGGGTGTAGAAATAAATCCACCTTATATGAGCAATCAATTCTTAATGAAGCTGCCAAGATAATTCTATTGTAAAAGAATGATTTTATCAACAAATTGTGCTGGAACAAACAAATATCCCTATGCAAAATGAATCTTGTCCCTTTCCTCACACCGTATACAAAAGTAACACATAATAGATCATAGACTTAAATTTAACAGCTGAATCTATAAAACCTTAGAAGTAAATAAGATAAAATGTATTTTGATAGAATCTAGTATTTTTGCTATAATTACAAGTTCACTAACATTTTCTTCTATAGTACTTAATACTTTATTAATGCCATCCAGTGTATTTTTCTTCTGAGGCATTGTATTTTTATCTCTAGAAGTCTGCTTTGGGTCTTTTTATATTGTCCATATCTCTCTTTATTAGGTTCATGCTTTCCTCTACCATAATTTCTTAAATGTATGGAATATATTTGTAATAGCTCTTTTATCTGCTAATTCCATTATCTGTCATTTCTGGATCTATCACTATTGATTGGTTTTCTCCTTATTATGGGCCATATTTTTCTGATTATCAGCATGCTTGGAAATTTTTGATTGGATGCTAGTCATTATGTTTGTGATATTTTTATGTTGGATCCTGATTTTGTTTTGTTCTGTTTTATATTTTTTTAAATATGTTTGGGCTTGGTTCTAGGATTCATTTAAGTAAACTGGAAACAATTAATTATTCCTCAGGACTGAGTTTAAGTTCTGTTAGGCAGGACCAGAGCAGCCTTTAATCTACAGTAAACTTGGCCCCATTTTTGAGGCCATTCCTTTTAGAGTCCTCTACTTGTTACTCCATATGTTGAGGAGGTATTTCCACTCTGCCTAATGAGAACATAAACTATAGTTGGCCCTCTGATGTTTCTAGTGATTTTACTGCTTGCTCTCTTTTTTTGTGCTTCTTTGCCTGGGCTTGAATGGTTTCCCTCTGTCCAACATTGATCATTATTCAGATGAAGACTCAAGGGAAATACTTTGTAGCTATCCAGATCTCTCTCTTTACGTAGATTACTTCTCTCCAGTGCTCTGCCCTATGGATTATAGATGTCTTGGCTACCCCAAATCTTAAATTCTATATTATCAACTTAGGGAGGCCACCAGGCTCTATTTGGTTTCCTGTGCTTATTTATTTTGTCTTCTCAGAAATCACTAATTTATGCTATATTTGGTTCAAGTCTGAAAATTATGCTTCTTATATTTTGGCTGAATTATTGATTGTTTAAGGCAAATGGACAAACAGGTTATTCCATCACATCTGGAAGTGCAAATGCAAATTTGATGAACTTTAAAAAATATTCACTATCATGTAACAATCACCTCAGTCAAGATATAGACTAACAATAAATAACAAATACAATTTTTAAAGTGAGTATCTCTTCATGGTATGATCATGGCTGATTATTTTTTTCTCTTTTCTGTACATTGCAGTTTTTCTTTAATGACTCCATCAATTTTGTAATTTTGAGAAAAATTTAAATGTAATTATAAAACAAAAAATTCTATGTTTCACAGTTTATACGCTTTCTCTGCCTTGTTAGAACCTTCATTTTACAAGATATTTTCTATACAATTTGTCAACAAAGCCTATTTAAACATTAAAAATGCCAAAAAACATCATTTGAATTCTCCTATTTTGTATTTCACAAATAATATTTTGCACAATTAAATTTCTGTATTAGTTTTTCATATATTAAAATTTAATGTGATTTCCATTTGTGTCTAATTTTATTGTTTAAGTAATAAAAGCATTCATTAATTTTTCTGCAATGTTTCTGTCCTCTTTCTGGAATTCTGAATAAAGAATTTTCTGAAATGAAAACATTTCCTTTAATAGAATTAAAGTTCAAGAAAGTTTTTAAGTTCAAGAAACAGAAGAATGTTAGGCAAAATCTTTATTTAAGAGAATCCAGAAATAACAAGAACAAAGAAAGCTATTTATCATTGTAGAACCATGGTAATTGCATACTACTTTAATGATTAAACTAATGATTTAATGCTTGGAATTTAAAGGCTTGGCAGAACTCCTCAAGCAAACAAAAAAAGCAAGAAAGACTGGCTATGGGTTGTACTTGTCAACAACAGCATTAGCTTGAAATTTACTTTGGAAAATACTGTATTATATTAAGATTCAAATCCCTCAAGTGTTTTAACTTAACATGTAATGTAACCAATTGAATTATAATTCAATCAATTATTTGGCCTATGTTTAATGTTTAAATTTTAAAATCCTGCTACCAAGAAGGAAGATGTCACTGACTTATAAATATATAAATTTACATACATACATTATTAATCAATTAAATGAATCAATCAGTTTAATCAAACTAAGAAATTTCATTTTTAACTGGGCCATGGGAAACCTTTCACATTGTTTTTGCCTGACTGCTTATTTAATAGCAAATCTACAAATCTGGAAAAGTTGTGACATTATTTCAAGACAGTGTGAGTTTCAGTTCGTAGTGCAGGGACAATGAAGAAATAAAATGATACTGATTACATACTCAAGTGAATACATATTACATGATTTTGAAACATTTATGATTATTTAAATGGAAAAAGAATGATTCAATGATTTTTTAAATGGAGACAGAATTTTTTTAAATGTAAGTTTTAAAAACGCTAGTTATCAGGTGTAGAGTTTATTGTCTGTTGCTTACTGTATCTGGAACTGGCTCAGTTTTCTACATAATAGTTACAAATCTCCAGTTAACTGTGCACTTGGTGACCTAAGGTTAAAAGTGAAGGTAAATGTACCTTATATATTATGATATTACTTATACAAGTTAAATTTTCCAGAAGTACAGTATGGAAACATTTTTTACTCAACAAGCAACAAAGGAAAACAGAAAAATTCCTATACTATTTTGCACTTATTTACTTGTATAAATTCCTAAATGTCTCACAGCTTGGTCCAGAGAATAATAAAAGAGAAACATGTTCAGAATTACTTTCTATGTTTGTAAGAATGTGTTGTTATGAGCCATTTCTTTTCCTGCTTTGCAAAGGGATTGTGAAAAAATATTCTGGTTCCTATTGCAAACTTAATACCAATACCAAGTTAATACATATCTTGTGCTTCTTTAATCACACAATCAGCTATTCCTGAATCTCTCATAGACTATTAACACAATTTTTGTATTGCTGGAATGCTACTGAATACTAGAACTTTTGGTAGTGCACCAGAAAGTTTATATTATCTATTATCATATTTTTTCTTGTTCACTGCCTAAGCATATATAATTAACTAAATAAGCCAGTTTGTCAACCTGATGTGTTCTCTTTTATAACTGTGAAGCAAAGTTCTTTTAATATTTCAGAGAGCCTACCCTGTGCCTCATGCATTTACCATTAGTTTTACCCTGTCATATATCATGCCAAACTCAGCTTAACATTACATCCAGTGATAGTACTTGGCTCTCTTGGTTATGACAAAATAAATTTTATATATGCATCAAATTTGATAAAAAAAGTTTATTCTATACTATTGTGTTAGTTCATTGGTTGAGAAACACATCCCTAGAATCAAGAGAGCTTAGGTTCAAATACCAATATTAGCCATGCATAAGCATAAATCTTGGTTTCCTATCAAATGTATATTTTTAAGGAAATTTAATTATATATTTTAAGAAAAATAAAATAATGTAAAGTAATGATAATTTAAAAATTTACAAGAAGTAAAGGAATATAAGTGATATTTTATTAAAAACACTCTTTAGAAATTAAAAAAAATAATTGTTTAACAAAAGTAGAGTATAAAATAAAAATCTTTACAATTTTTGAAAATATAGTCCGTGGCATTGCTGGTATATTTTCCCAACAATTAACAGTTTCTACAATATATCTCTGCATATTTTGTTACCTTTGAGAAATAATGGGGCTTGATATAAGTCAACCTTATAGGAAAAGAATCAAAAAATAAAACAAAAGCAATTTTAAAATCAGGTTTTTCCATTCTCGAATCATTATGTTATATACCTGAAACTAATATAATATGTCAATTATATCTCAATTTAAAAAAAAACAACTATTGCAGGGGCATATACTAAAGAGTTTATTTAGACAAACTTATTTGTGATTAAAACCCATGAGCAATGGGTGTGTCAAAAAACTGTAGAAAAAATGGAGAATTGTTATTACTAAAAATCCACTAATCAACTAGTTTTAAAGTGGCTTTCCAGGTATCCTACCACTATTCCTGGGCAAGCTCTTGAACTAGCAATATTTTGTAGAAGAAACTGTGTGTCTGTTCTGCTTACTCTACCAAAGGGACCCAAGAGCGGGTACACAAGACAGTTGACATCACTGAATTCATGTACCTTCATTCTGTAAGCTCCCTGACATTCTTCTATTAAACTCTTTTACTATAACCAGAGGATCTTCTCTTCTTTACTCTCTTTCTTCCTCTACTTTCCACTTCTTGCAAACAAGGATTCTAGTAATACATTGTCCATAGCAAAGTTTTTATAATAAAGTATTGATTTTGGATATGGAAAATGATAGTAAATGACACATGTTCTCCTCCTGTGAAAATGATGAGAAAGTATTCTGCCGTGTCCTTTACTCTAAACCCCCAAGTACCATTGTATTCAAGAGTAAGGATATAATCATGAGTTCAGCTAACACAATGAATGTGATTCTGCTTCTTAGGCAAACTGCTTAACAATGCTCCTTGGTCAGAATCCACGTAGACCTATAGTAAACATCATTTTTCCCCCGCCAGTGGGTCTCAAAAAAAAAAAAAAAAAATCAGAAAAGATTCAGATGTTCTTGGAAGAGAGGAATGCAGTAATCTTTCTGGGAGCTACAGAAAATCATATGAATACCTTTATGCTCTTTCCTCAATCACCTTGTATTGTCATAATGTTGACAAAAGATTTTGAAAAAATAAAACAAAACCCCACATAGAGTGATAGTACAATAAGAACCATTATTTAAATCCTGAGGGTAAAGTTAAGGGGAGGAAAATTCATCTCTAAGGGAATAAGAAAGTAAAAAGAGTTACTGGTAAAAGAAGTTTAAAACTGTCAAGGAAATTTTTTTTTTAATTGTTGAGGGGAAAAATACTAAGAAAAAAATCAAACAACAGTACAAAGTTAAGAATGAAAAGATTTTCTAAAAAACATTTGGCAACATAATAAAGACAAGGGGAAGATTAAAGACTGTCTAAGATGTTATCAAAGGGACAATTACAATATATAAAGATACTAGGATTCTATCTATGTGAACATTAAGATTACATAAAATAATGACACAGGAGAACGAAGGAGGAAGACATTTGAGTTCAGATAATAGATCCACACATTAAAGTCATATATTTAGGAAAATGCTTGAAATATGAATAAAATGCATTCTTACTTCGATTTGTTGGAAAAATAACAATTAAAATGCCCATTGTAAAAGTGAACACAGCTCTTTTTCATATTAATAGTTTTATATGCTATTTGATTTATATCTGTGGCCTTGATTTCTTACTTAGGCCAAGTATAAATAAGGAAAACAAAAAAAGTTCTAAATATTCACATCTAGGATAGCACTTCCTCCAAAATATAACAAATTAAGGGTAAACTATATTGTAGACAGAGGAGCTGTATGCTCCCACCCTTTGGGGACAGTCTCTAATGTGAATGAACCAAAACCAATGGCTTGATCTTACAATATGAACAAAAGCTACTAAAGCAGGATACTTCTATGAAAGGAACAATAAGTAAGAGTATTTCCAATCAATAGGGACTAAAACTATTGACTGCACAACAGGAAGCTTTACATACATTTCTTAAAGGGATAGAAAAAATATATACTATAGTAAAAAACAACAACAGCATGGATTTGGAAACCCAATCAAAGTTCACAGTACTTGGGTTATTATAAAACATGTGATGTGATGTGATGATAACTTTTGATTATTTTTATGCCCTATAGATAACCTTTTCTCTTTTTAGTTCCAATGAGTCTTTGAAAGGCTAAGGCTAACAACAAGTAATTAAATAAACCAGTGTTTTTCCTGTTTGCTTTTGTTGAATGTTTTTAAACAGAATAATTGTATATTTTCTGTTTGTTTTCACATTTGGGGGTATTTTTTTATTTAATAGATTGAATACTATCGGTTAATAATGAAACATTTGAGCAAGAAGTTTTTCTACTCTCCTCATTTTTAAAACCCCCTGGTTAATACCATCTTGGGTTATAGTCATAATATAATTCCTAGAGGGGATGGGTGAGTAACTTTTAATACTTTAATGTTATTGCTTGCTTTTTTTTTTTTTTTTTAACTAAATTTGGTGTGGGAAGGAAGAGATTTAAAAATGAAGCCACTTACTTCTCTATTCCTTTGGCCAGAGAAAGTTTAAATTGGGATTAATGAGTGCTTGGAGGCACTTTTTAAAAAACACTTTCTTAAGGTAAAACGGATATGCAAAATTTGCACACGTTTTGAGTACGTTATGAATTTTGACAAATTCATAGATTTTAGAAACCTTCACCACACCAAGAAAATGAACATATCCTCCACCCCCAAAGGTTCCCAGTACCACTACTGAAACCCATTTCCCCCCTCAACATCATCCATAGTCAACCAGTGATCTGCTTTCTCTTATTACACATTAAATTGCATATTTCAGAAATATAAATTCAGTACCTATTCTTCATTTCTTAGTTGCTTTCACTCAACATATGGATTCTGAAAATAATCTATATTTTTTACTTACCTGTATCAATAGTTGCTTCCTTTTTATTGTTGAGTAGTATAACATTATATGGATAAACAACAATTTACCCATTCACTTTTTATGAACAATGGTTTGATTCCAGATTTTGGCTATTGAAAATAAAAATGTATGAACATTTATGTACATGTCTTTGTATGGACATTCACTTTCCTTTCTTTTAGATCGTTAGCTAGCAGTGGAAAGTTAGGTCACATATAGATGAATAATTAACTGTTTAAAAAACTGCCCAACTGTTTTCCAAAGTAATTGTACAATTTTACAATCCTACAAGCAATGTAGAAGAGTACTAATTGCTTTTCACCCTCACCAATATTTGGCATAGTCAGTTTTTTATTTGTTGGTTGTTATTTTCATTGTTTTCTGTTTATCATCACTATTACTATTATTTTAGCCCCTTTAATGTATGTTTAGTCATATGATGGTTTCATTTGCTTTTCTTGGTAACTGATGATATTGAGCTTCTCCTATGCTTATTGGCATATGTCTTCTCTTACAAGGTATCTGTTCACTTTTGCCAATTTTTATTGAACTGTTTGCCTCATTAGTAAAGTGTTATAATCTTTATTCTGATCACAAATCCATTGTCTAATATATGTGTTGCAATTAATTCTGCTAATCTGTGGCTGGCTCTTTCATTTTTTAAATAATATGTTCTGAACACCAAACTTTAAATGAATATTGGTCATGAAATTTGATATATCAAAAATGATTCATGTGTTTTGTTCTGCGTCTGGGAAAGCTATGTCTACTCCAATGTAGAAAAATGGTCTCCTACTTTTTTTCTAAAAGTTTTATACTTTCAGATTTTATACTTAAGCCTATGATCCATTTTGAGTTAATTTTCTGTTTATAATATGAGGTAAGGGTCTATATTTATACTGAATATAGTTTCCTCATTGAAACACCTTGTCAATTTTGTCAGAATTAACTGACAATATAATGTGTGTCTATTTCTGGACCCCTTTATTTCCCCATCCATGTAAAATGTCTACTTTTTCACCACTACCAAACTGTCTTGATTACTGTAGATGTAGAGAGCTTTTACCACTATAGTAGAGCTGAAAATTTTAGAAGTAATTTCAGAGTACCAAAACTATGCTCACATCCAAATTTAGATCCATCTGTCATTTGCTTCAAATTCAGTTAAGTTGGAGTGTATGTATGTAGTCAAGGTAGATGAATGGGGAGCAGTGAGACTCTTCTGATTACCCAATCCCTAAGTTTTCTATTCTTTAATACTAAATTTTGAACTATCTTTATGCTTTATCTAGAGTTTCAGAAATAAGATATTTTTTCTCCAGTCCTATCGCTTTTTATCCTCATTTTTCCACCATCTTAGAATTCAATAATCTTTTTTCTATATCATAAGTTCCACTGCAAGCCATTCCCTGGATATCATTTTGTGTCGTCTCTGAGCTAAACTTCATCTTCTTCCTAGGAAATAACCTACTTGGATCCTCCTACTTGAACTAAGATGAGAAATGAATCTACTATGCTCCATCCCAACTCTACTAGGGCAGTGGCATTGTATGTACTTTTTAAAATAATTATTCATCCACATTAATTTTAGATACAATCTGAAACTGAGAATCAGTAATCCAGGTCAACTCTCTCACTGCAATGGTGAGAAAACCAGAGCCTATTCATTTTCTTCATTCATTTACTTAGTTCACATTTATTGAAATCAATACTGCTGTCAGACACTGTGCTTGGCACTGCAATTACAAAGAGGGAGCATGACTAGATAGAAAACAATAGATCTGTGGTGGAAATTTCATGTTCAAGACATTTTTGAAATATCCAAGTGACAATGTAAAGTAAGGAATAAGACATATATGCATTTGTGATAGAGCTGGTTATGTAGAAAATAGAATTCTCTCAGGTAAGAGTCTTTTAGAGATGATATGAACACAGGCTTTAGAATCATACATAACATGATTAAGACTGGCTCATCCATGGTACAAGAATTGGTACTTTCTTCTACTATACCCATGTTGTACATCATTAAGTGACTATGCCTTTTGTTTTTTTACAACAAAAGTCTTTTAACATAGTGTTTCAAGAAGATAGTGGCAATTGATATGACGTCTGCAACATATAAAAGGGTAGAATTTGTGTAAATAATAGAAATTTAGGATTATGTTTGAATCTGGGGTGATAAAAATGCAAAATGAAGGATCCAATCACCAAAATCAGGTTTATGAGAGAGGTGAAACTGAGGGAAGATGGGAGCTTGGAATGTCATACTCAAAGCCCATAATCAGAGTCTATTAAGGCATTAGGGTAAGATGTCCAACATCAGGAGATGTAGAATTATCTTAAATAGATGGTTGCTCTCAATACTCTTTGCAGGCTCATAGTTGTGAACATAGTCCATAGTTTGATACAGGGTTCTTAGATTTTTAAATGTAGACATTACAGATTAATTTTATTCAATTAATTGTGCCTTTAAATTCCTCAACTTTTCTATTATAGAAAAACTAAAATCTAAGTACTCTACTTACAATGGAGTTCACATAATCATAGAAATAACTAAAGAAAAATATTTTTCAGTTTACTATGTGTGCCACATATTAGGAACTAGGGCTATGGTCTTCCAAAGAAACAGTACAACACACTGTTACTTTTTAAATTTTAATGCTTCCCATATTTTTTCACTGAGGACTTCTCAATGGAATTAAGCTAGGCAAATATGTTGTCTCTATACCTCTCAGTTCTCTATGAAGATATTTCCAAAAGAATCAAAAAGTTATGCCCACGTCATCTTTCTGAAGCAATGTAGTTGTTTCTCAAATATCCAGCATATTTTATTTGTCCTATTTTTTTTATCCAGTGTTCCTGTCTTTACTCTTGGGTTAAAAATTATGTCCTTAATCCATGTTTACATGTACTTGATATTTATAGATAGATTTTATGTCCCCAGTCAGACTTTGTTCACTCTAGCTCATAAAATTTGAGGTATTTTAATCCCTTCTCATTAGTCTAACTATTCACTCTCTTAATCTCTCATATTGCTTTTGCTGTGAGCTCCTGGTTTTCATTTATCTATGTGTTCCTAGGATTGGAATGTGTATAATTAAATGTATTCAAGCAGATGAGTTCACATCAAATAAGGAGAAGACAAATCACTATCACCATGCTTGTCAAGTTGATAAAAGTCACACAGATTAAAAAAAAAGCTCTTTTATATTAATTATTCACCGACATTTTACTATTATGAAGCATTTATATAGCATGTTATTTGCACAGCACTAAATTTTCTTTCATGTATATGCTCCATATTTTTGTCTATTTGCTTAATTTCTTGGTATTCTTTTAAATCCTCCAGTGCCTACTACTGAGATTAGGTCAGATGCCTAAATTCTAAAATAGTTATTACTTCTGAAATTCATTAAATATTTGAACTCCTCCTCTGTTAGTACCATTAATATTGTTTCATCGTTCATAGAAAGATGTAGTAGCTACTCTAAAAGTAGCAGCTGTAACAGTCGTAAAGAAGTTACAGAACGATACAAATAAAGTTAGGTGAATTCCTTTTTTAAGATTAGAATCGCTTTTGTTGGTGAAAATCTATTTTCTAAAATAATCACCATAAGAAAATCAATTGATTTTAATATCTCAAAAGCTTAAATATGCAATAATGTATTGAGATTTTAATTTTCAATCTTTTGTTGTTGTTAAACTATAGTCATGTAAACCTTGTTTAAAACATTAGTACATAAGTTATGACAAAGCAAAAATGGTATTTAGGCTTAAAAGCAGAGCCTGCTTCAAGACCCCTTTATGTTATAATGATATTAAAGATAATTCTGCCAGTTGATATCAGTTTTATCTCAGACATTCTATTTCACATTAAGCTCTGATCAGTTTATTTCCTATACGTTGTTGAGAGTTAATGGACACTTATAGCCTTGGAAATGTTTAAAACCAAGTCAAGCTTTTATTTGAAAAGAAAAATAATTCACTTTTGTTAACTAATCATGTTCTCTATGATTATTAACAAATACAGAAAAAAGGGACTTCCCTGGCGGTCCAGTGGTTAAGACTTCGCCTTCCAATGCAGTGGGTGCGGGTTCGATCCCTAGTTGGGGAATTAAGATCCCACATGCCTCGTGGCCAAAACACCAAAACATAAAACAGAAGCAATATTGTAACAAATTCAGTGAAGACTTTTAAAAAAATGGTTCACATAAAAAAAAAAAAAAAAAATCTTAAAAAAAACACCAGAAAAAAATTGTAACAGAAAGCAAAAGCTGTATTTTTTATAGATTGTCTATAAAAATCAGGTCTCAAAATCAAACAGCAACCAAATTGAGGTGCCCAGGAAAAAATCAGAAATACTTACAAAGAAGAAAGCATTTTCTCCTTTTTTTAAAATATTATTTATTTTATTTATTTTTGGCTGCGTTGCTGCACGCAGGCTTTCTCTAGTTGCGGCGAGCAGGAGCTACTCTTTCTTGCGGTGCGCGGGCTTCTCATTGCGGTGGCTTCTCGTTGCGAAGCACTGGCTCTAGGCGCACGGGCTTCAGTAGTTGTGGCACGTGGGCTCAGAAGTTGTGGCTCGCGGGCTCTAGAGCACAAGCACAGTAGTTGTGGCGCACGGGCTTAGTTGCTCCGTGGCATGTGGGATCTTCCCAGACCAGAGCTCGAACCCGTGTCCCCTGCATTGGCAGGAGGATTCTTAACCACTGCGCCACCAGGGAAGCCCAAGAAAGCATTTTCTACTCACAACTTTGAGAAAGGCAGAAGATAGAGGTTGGATTTGAGGAGGAGTTAAAAAATGAAGAAAGAACATCTCCAGGTCTCTTCATCTAACCAGCCCCAACATTAGAAAGGATATTCAAGGACATTTCCAAGTTTATATGGGGATGTTGTAACTAACATAATTTTCAATTTTTATTGCAACATCTCACATTATACTGCTATACATATGAAAGCTCAGACAATCATAAAATACCAGAATACACTAGGACTCAGTGATAACCTAATAGTTGATTCTAAGAATAAAAGGCAGAGAGCGCTGAAATGGGAAAAATATAATTTGGCTCTTCCTTTTAGAACCCTAAAGCTGGGTCTTGTGAAACTTCCTGGATGAAAGAAGATCTCCCATACCTCCCCTCTGTGGATGCACTCTTATTTAGTCCTGCAGGAAATAAACACATTTCCAAAACCTCCAGGAGAGTTGTGGTATTTTAGTATTTGTTTTTTTAAAACAAGCCAAAGAAAATCAGGCTTTTGATGATGGTGGGGGTTCCTATTTGAGAACGTCTCTGATTCCCTGAGAAGTAAATCAACTTTCCCTAAATCCTGAGTAAAAGTTTCCAGGGCCTCTGGAATTCCCTGATGGTTTTATCTAGTGTTGGGGCCCAGGGCCAGTCACCCCAAAATATGGCTCAATGTTGGACTGATTGCTTTGAATTAAAGTTACTCAAGAAATGGCCAATGCAAGAGGGACACTCTGACCCTTCTCTCTGTATCCCTAAAAGCAGGAAATAAATCTCCCGTGTAAAAGGTGTAACCCCTTTAACTGGAGGTAGAACACCCTTATCTCCAGAGATAGGGAATTTGGGAGGAGAAGCCCATATAAATAAATCTTGTTATTTCTTTAATTTACCACCCCAAGTCCAAATTCTGTTTAGATTCTTCACTAATTAAGGACCCAAAGCTTAAGTTTCTTTACCCTGTCAATTTATCACACATTTATTGTTTCTTTGTCTAAAAAGTATAAAAGCTACCTGCTTTGGCCACTTCTTAGGTTCTTTTTCTATGAGACTTCCAAGCCCACAAATTAAAAGTTGTTTCTTTTTTTTTCTGCTAATCTGTTTTGTGTTGATTTCATTATTAGTCCAGCCACAAGAACACAAGAAGGGTAGAAGGGGAAGTTACCCCTTCCCCAACACTAGTAACAAATAATGCACCCTATTACAATAATGTCATGCTGTTAAAATGGTAGCTAACTCTGTACAGTTATATGGAAATCAGTGATTAACGATAAACTTCCCAAAAGTATAGCAATGGCGATTTGCTTACAGAAAATGACTAAGAACAAGCTCGGAACTCCAACACTCAAAAAGGCTTTGCATTTTTCAGAGTAAAACTGCTGCTTAACTGCTATTTATAATGTGCGATGTCACCGTCCACCTTGAGAGTCCCTTAGT
This sequence comes from Eschrichtius robustus, assembly GCF_028021215.1. Taxonomy (NCBI): domain Eukaryota; kingdom Metazoa; phylum Chordata; class Mammalia; order Artiodactyla; family Eschrichtiidae; genus Eschrichtius; species Eschrichtius robustus. The sequence goes on along the minus strand of NC_090840.1, from coordinate 62,084,943 downwards.
ACCATAATTATCAACAAAGAATGAATATTCATAGTATACAGGAAATTTCTCAAAATACTTGAGATTTTATCTACTTTCATGTAGTTGTATATTGCAAACTCAAATGAAAATAATGATTGTAATAATCTCAGGTACATGTATTTCTCTCTCTCTTTTTTTTCTCAGTTGAAAGCATACTGAAACCTCATTGCATCTATATTGTTATTCCCTATTGGTCATATGATAATCTGACCTGGCTAGGATTTAAATAATATTCATCTGTTCTCCATACAGCTTAAAGTTAAATGTGACATTTCTCGCAAAAATATATTTTTTTCCTATGCTCTAAGATAAAAGTTGTGTCCATACATAAAAAAATACAATAAGGCCATTTCCAAGATTGTTTAAGGCATATGTATTTTCACTTCAAATGCTAACTTTTTAAAATCCTAAATACTTTTTCTCTGATATGAATTATTCAGTTAATTATTTCATTCTTGTAACTTCTTTTTTCTTTCTGTCCCTTCCCTTCTTTTTTCTCTCTCTAACATTCTCTATAACCCTTCCTCTCTTTTTCTTTCTCCCTTTTTCTCCTCTTTCCCACTCTCTTCTTTCCTTCCTTCCTTCCTTTTTTCCATTTTTCATTCTTCCTTATCCTTTATTTTTCCCTTTGTTTATATATGGAGAAATATTTACGTCTTTGGTAGACTCTTCAGAAATACTGACCTCAAAAATTATATTTTCTCCTTTATCAGATTGATGTTGTGTGTGTGCAATTTTTTTCCTGATTTGAAGAAACGTAGTCAGTCACAGTAAATAGCTACCTCAATTCTTTAAGGTTAATCAGTAGTGATTTTTTTAAAGTAACTGGGTGGCCATGTATGGCTTATGGCAAATTATCTTACTGATACTCAAAATCTAGTTCACCTGTGTACATTTACAAATAAATTTATGAAGCATTTAAAATTTAATTTAAATGCATTTTTGTTCTCAAAAGGATTCTGATTAGTTTTAGAACTTCAATAAAGATAACAACAGATGTACTTTAGAAGCAGGAGATAAATCTACATAAATTCATAAAAACAAAGTCCTTTGAAGTTTCATTGGTTTACTTTTTTGTTTATACTTTTGTCAGCATTTTACCAGCACTGTACAAAGCTATATGTGCATGCATAGATGTTGAAACTATGCATAAGTCCTAATATTTAAAGAACAGGTGGCTGACTAAATGTGATCATCTACAATATATAACTAGCTTATCTGTAAACTCACATTACTCAGCAGCATAGACATGCCATACATCTTTGTATCTATATATCTATATCTATATCTATATTCCAAAATACGTAGTTTCTTTTATCATAATAAAAGTTACAAGAGTGTTCATAGATTACTTCAAAATCTCCCACCTCTGTGGGATGCTAAAGATATAATGATGCTAAAGAGAAACAAAGACAAATATACTTGGGGGATATTAAAATGGGAGCCTTATAAAAAATAATGGAAAGACATTTTCTCTCTGTTTCCCCCAACAAACTTTCCTCTCTGCCCCTATTCTAACTTCTCAGTGGGCAAGATACAAATAGGTATTTGGAACTAACTGGAGAAGTTGAACTAGAAGTGAAGTGGTGTTTCCTTCTACCTTTATATTTACTTACATTTCGAATGCTTAAGTCTGATTTACAAACTTGGAACAAACCATACTTATCAGTAGAATATTACTTGCCACTAATTCCCTGAGAAACAATTAGAAAGGTTTTCTCTGATATCACCAGTGTCTTTCTTTTGCCCTTAGAAACAACTGCTTTGTATTATCTTCTTCCTACCACCCGTGTTCCTTCAGAATCTTAAGTGCTTTTGTTGTGTCCTCTCTCTCAAAGGAGACTTTGAAACATTTGACATTTCAGATGAGCTTTGCACTTTGCAGATTTTTCCGAAAACTTTGTTTAATACAAGCAGTTAGTATTTTATTAATATGTGAATTATTATTCAGCTTACTTACTTTTTCCTAAAAACAATTACAAAAATATGTACTGCTAAAACAAGAAGTTTGTGGTTAAAAGAGATTAAATTATGTAATAGTTATGAGTAACATTAGGAAATTAATACAATAGAACTGAATGATAGAAATAACTGGGTACATTTAAGTGAATTAAATCCTAATGGTTTTCAGGGTATTTTATTCATCTTCAGTCCCAATGTTAACTCAATGCCTACAACATAGAACATAGTTCATATATCATTTTTTAACTAAAAATTACTAGTACTCAGTATCTACCATTATAGGGTAAATTGTCAAAGAAATTTTGAGTGAATAATATGACTTGACTATTTCTATATTTGAATAGCCATTTGGGTGATTTACAGAAATACATCATCCATTTACATTTTTATTAATTGCTTAATTTTAGAGTATTAGAATATATGTATGCATGTGTGTATATATACATATATATATAGCAAGTTCATATATATATGTACATACATATACATATGCATCCATATATCTATATATCCATATATATTTGTATGCTATATAAATATGTAACATATATATTTATAAATAAACAGTTGACCCTTGAACAACACAGGGGCTAGGGGTACCAACTCTCCATACACCTGAAAATCTGCACTTAACTTATAAAAGGCCCTCAGTATATGCAGTTCATCCATATCCATGGATATGTCCACAGGTCTGCATCCGCAGACTCAACCAATCATGTATCTTGTAGTACTGTAGTATTTACTATGGAACAAAATCCATGCATAAGTGGACCCATGAAGTTCAAATTGATGTTGCTCATGGGTCAGCATCCATACATATGAATATATATATATAGCCATATATAATATAGGTGTTAATATTATATGTGCACACATATACATATACATTGATATATATTTATGTTATATATAAAATATAAGCTTCATGTGAGAAAATCAGCCTATATATAGTTTTCAGATTCATAAAAAAGATGACAGACACCTAAAACTATTCTTTTCCTTGATAAACTTCCTTTTTTTTCCTCCACACAGAGAAATATCTTTTTCTATTAACTTCCTAGCACCTGCCTGACCATCCTGGGTCATCTTTACTAGTACCCTTTTAATATGTTCAGTTAGCATGTCTTTGTTCAATTACAGTTTTCAGTTGTTGTTTTATTGCATTATGTTGTTTTTCTCCTTCAGAGTTTCAAGTTTTAATATTTTGAAATATATCGGTCTGTTGCCTATATCAATCACTGTCTTTATTTGCTCTTTTCATTTCTATCTCTATGTTCCTTACTGTGATTTTTGTCACATATATTTTAGATATCTTGTAATTTGTCTTTATTTATGAGATTGCTTTGTCATTTCTTCAATTTCTTTTCTGATTTCAGGAAGCTCAAATCTAACATTTCCTTGATTTTTCTCTTCAGTTATATTCTGGTTTTGAATTTCTTGGTTTCTTTCATGTAAACAATTTCTTAATTATATTTTTATATTGTATTTATATTATGAGTATTATATTCAATTGCCTCCATTTTGAAATTTTTGGGGGGAAATGTTTTAATCTGCTGAAATATTTTAATTGTCTTTTTTGTTATTGTTGTTTGTTTTTCCATATTAACTTTATACACACTGAGTTTTTTTTCTGTATTAGATTTATATACTTTATGCCAGAGATAAACCTAAAGCAAATTGAATTAAAGAGGCTAAAATAAAATGACCAACAAAATATATGCCAAATGCAAACAAAAAGAAAACAGAGGTTTATCAAGCAAGGCAGAATTTAACCTCTAACCATTAAATGAGATAGATCTATAGTATTAAAGTTTGGAATTTACAATGGTTGTACAACAACTCCAAACAGCTAGCCTATGAATAACACAGCAACAAAATTTCTAAAGTAGAAACTACAAGAAATAAAGGAAGTGATAGAGAGTCAGACAAAACTCACCCAAAATAGAGATTTAACTTATTAATCTATATACGAAACACTTCAAATGGAAATAAAACATAAGTACAGAGAAGACCCAACCTAAACAATATAATTAATAAGATATATATATATATCTCATAAATAGTGCTGGGAAAACTGGACAGCTACATGTAAAAAAATGAAATTATAACACTCTTTAACACCATACACAAAAATAAACTCAAAATGAATTAAAGACCTAAATATAAGACTGGATACTATAAAAGTCTTAGAGGAAAACATGGCAGAACACTCTATGACATAAATCACAGCAATATCTTTTATGATCAATCTCCCAGAGTAACGGAAATAAAAACAAAAATAAACAAATGGGACCTAATTAAGCTCAAAAACTTTTGCATAGTTAAGGAAACCACAAACTAAACAAAAAGACAACCAACAAAATGGGAGAAAATATTCACAAACAATGAGACTGACAAAGGATTTGTCTCCAAAATTTACAAACAGCTCATGCGGCTTAATATTCAAAAAACAAGTAACCCAATCAAAAAATGGGCAGAAGCCCTCAATAGACATTTCTCCAAAGAAGAGATACAGATTGCCAAGAGGACCATGAAAAGATGCTCAATATCACTAATTATTAGAGAAATGCAAATCAAAACTATGAGCTATCACCTCACAGCAATCAGAATGGCCATCATCAAAAAAATCTACAAACAATAAATGCTGGAGAGGCTGTGGAGAAAAGGAACCCTTCTACAGTGTTGGTGGGAATGTAAATTGGTACAACCATTATGGAGAATAGTATGGCGGTTCTTTAAAAAACTAAAAATTGAGCTACCATATGATTCAGCAATCCCACTAATGGACATATATCCAGAGAAAAACATGGTTTGAAAGGATACATGCACCCCAGTGTTCATGGAAGCACCTTTTACAATAGCCAAGACATGGAAGCAACCTAAATGTCCGTCAACAGATGAACGGATAAAGAAGATGTGATATATATATACAATGGAATATTACTCAGCCATTAAAAAGAATGAAATAATGCCATTTGCAGCAAACATGGATGGACCTGGAAATTATCATACAAGTGAAGGAAATCAGGCAGACAAAGACAAATATCATATGATATTGTTTATATGTGGAATCTTAAAAAAAAAAGATACAAATGAACTTAATTACAAAACAGAAACAGACTCACAGACTAGAAATGAACTTATGGTTACCAGGAGGAATGGGTCAGGGGGGAGGGATAGATTGGGAGTTTGGGATTGACATGTACACAATGTTATATTTTAAATAGATAACCCACAAGGACTTACTGTAAAAAAAAAAAACAAATATATATATATATATATATATATCAACATATACTCATCGGTAGTATAGAAAAAAGCACTTCTTTTCAACTGCAAGAGAAAGAGTTTAAACAGAAAAAGTAATCTGAACAAGTAGAAATAATATAGAAGTCAACATTTGATTATAGAACACTATGTATCTGGATGTGTTTTGCCAATACATTAAGTATCTCTAATTTATGTATATGAAAGAGATTGATTTATAATTTTCCTTTATTATGTTTGTCACCTTTGGTATCTGGTTATGTTGGTCTTACAACAATTGTTAAGAAATATTGCCTTTTTCCTTGGAAAACATTGTTCAAGATAAATGTTCATTGTTCTTACATCAGGAGCAGTCGCTGGTGAATCTAATTGAGATAGAACTTTCTCTTATAGGAAGGTTTTTAATAATACAATCAACTTCTTTAATAAATATTGGACTCATCAAAATTTTTATTTCTTATGTCAGATAATATAATTGCTTTCCCAAGGAATTTATGCCTTTGCTTTAAGTTATGAAATACCTTGGCATACAGTTGTTCACAATATCATCTTATTAATTTCTTTGTTAATAGAACTCCTAGTAATGTTTCCTTCATCATTCCTAGTTTTGGTTAATTGTATTTTCCTCATTCTTTACAAAAATATATTTTTATATTATTTTTTAAAGAATCAACTTGTGGCTTTGTTAATTTTCCCTGTTATTTATCTATTTATTTCTCTTCTTATCTTCAAGGTTTTCTGCCTCGTATCTCTTTTTGTCTTAGGGATGTATTTGCTCTTTGTTTTCTACCTTTCTGCGTTGGAAGTGCTTAGGTTAGCTAATTTCAAATCTTGTTATTTTCTAATGTATGCATTAAAGTTATAAATATATCTTGGAGAGCTTCTTTAATTACAACCCACAAGTATGCATTTCCTTATCCCCATATTAATCATTTAAACATATAATTGACCTGTTTTACTAATCTCAGCCTATATTTTAAACTTTTTCTTTCATATTTCAATTAATTTTGAAGTGTATTTTAAAAATTTCTATGTATTTGTATTTTTTTCTAGTTATCCTTTTATTAATAATTTCTAACTTAAATTCACAGTAGTCTAAGAATAGTTGCTGAATAATTTTAAAATTTATTTATTGAAGTTTTCTATATGGCTCAGGATTTACCAATTATGGTAATTGTTACATGGATACCTGACAAAACTATGTGAACTCTTTCATCATTGAAAGCATGGTTCTCCACACGCAACTTCGGTCAAATTTTTTAAATTGTGATAATTTCCTATGGGGTTTACCCCTTTATTTTTAAAAATTACCCCTCTTTATCACTAATAATGCTTCCTTCCTTAAAGTTAATGTTTGTTTTTTTTTTTTAAGTTAATGTTTTATATTAGCATAGTTACATCAGTTTTTTGGTTCATTGTGATATTTGCATGTTACTTTTTTTCTATCATTCAATTTTCTGTTTTATTTTAATATATTTTTGACCAGAGATGCATTACGGACATAGGTGTTAGTTTCTGCAAAAATCCCCTGGTCAATAATGTATTAAGTGTGTCACTTATAAACAGCATATAGATTTTGTTAAATTGAATCTGGCTATCTTAGTCACAATGAACTATTCAGTACTATTTGCATTTATAATAATTACTGAAATAGGTTTTAATATGCCAATTATGTTTTCAATTAGTGTCTTTTGTTTCTTGTTTTGTTTTGTTTTAATTTAATTCCTTCTTGTTTCTTTGAGTTAATAAAGTGTTCATTTCATGTTTTCTATTGTATAATTTGCTTATTAGTTACATTCTTTCAGTGTTCTTTTAGTGGTTATACTAGATAGCACAACCATTATTTTTGACTTATTATATTGGATACAAGTTATTATCTTTACCACCTCCTGCAATATTGTTAGAGATCATTTAAAATGCATTTTCTCCATTTCAGATTTTATGTTATTGTTTACATTCATTTTAATTCTATGTATATTTTAAACTACACAGGTATTACACTTACTGTTTTAAATGATCAATATTCATGTGGAATTTTCTGGCTGTTTAACATTTCCAGTGATTTTTATTTCCTTCTGCAGTTTTTGTTTTCTTCTGTCATCATTTTTTTTTTTTTCAGATGGGAGAACTCAACATACAGATGTCCACACACACACACACAAAAGATGGAACTAGGAATATAGAAATAAAAATTCAGACTTAAAATAGCTTTTAAAAAATCCACAATCTATGCAGGAGCTGTCTGTCTTCCTACACCCAGTTGTATATTCTATGATTTGTATCTATAAGGAAACTGCTGCCAAAGACTTAAAGCAAAATTTTATCCTCAACACAATTGGGAAAACAAAAAACAAAAAGAGAACTAGTTAAATAAATTGTTTCCATTATTTCATGCTACTTCTAAACAGAAACTAGCATTTAATTTTATTGCCTCACTGTCACAATAAAACACAAACAAAAGATTCAAATTAATGCTTAGTTATCCCATATGTCACAGTAATTTCTAAACCATCACCTTAATAATACACTAATTTTTCATGATGCTAATTTTATAATAAGGGGAAATATTCTATAATTTACAACTTCATACTACCATTCTCCACCTCAAAAAAATCAAATAATAATAATAATTCCTAAGATATATAAATAATTGACTTGCTAGACATCATATGTTTTAAGCCGTGTCCTCTGGAAAGCGTATTTGGAAGGTACAAGTTTAGGATAATGATGGGGTAGGGGAAAAATAGGAAATGAGACAAGGAAAGATTTGAAGCAACATGATTTTCACCCTGTTGGCACCTGCCTCATTGATGTCTAAGAACAAACTAAGCAGATTTCTCAGCAGTTGTGTTTACTCAGCGTGGAAGACTTTTCTTGAAGGACTGCAAGGAATTTATATGTCTGGCTATCTCCTGTCTGACATTTATCTTTGGTTAAGTTTCCAACCATGGTAAGCAAACTCCCCTGCACTCCAGGTTGTAATATTCAGAATGGCTGCCATTGTGAAGGAGCCCCATTCCACCCTTTACGGCAAGGTGCTTCACCTAACTTGGAAAGTGGAAAGAGGGAGGCCGTCAAGAGAGACTGGTTTGTTTCCCAGTTTTCCGAGGTGAGAAATTCATATTAAGTCTCACAACTAGCCTATAGGTAAGGCAATAAGTTTTGTCCCATTTTGCAACTGTGTAAAAGATCATCCTCAAGGTCATACAGCTCAAAGTACCATAGGCATAAAATTCAGACTGCCTTAAGTGTCCACAGTCATAGCTTGTGGATTATCTGCAGTCCCAAGGGTCAATATTAAATTATTATTCTTTAATTAAACAAAAGGAATATTTCTTCAATTAAACAGTTTTATAGTGCTATGCAGGCAGCCTGTCCTTAAGTGGAATATTTTAACAGAGTGTGGGTTGTTTTATATCATTTTGAAAGAATGAATAACTTTTTTAATAAAATGTTGCCCTTGTGGCACTTGAATATATAATATATGGGAAAATTTATTGAATTTAATTTGGTATTGGTTAGATGAAAGTTATAGTTAACTCTGTAAGGAAATCTATACAATTATCTAGAAGTACAAGCATAAATAGTTCTTGATGTCCAATACTTTTTCTTCCTAATAAAGAGGATTATTTATTTAAGAAAGGGAATATAATAAATACTTGATGCTGAGCCAGATTTTCCTCTGCATTTCATAGTCATAACCCACTTCTCCAAGATTTTGCCCCATAAATGAAGCTCACACTTAACTTCAAGGCTGAATTGTGATACAATAGCCTCTGAATTGAACCACACCGTGATGTGTTTGAGACAGCAGATAATTAGAAGTCATTTCTCAGTATTCTGGACATCATTTCTGTGCTCTTTAAATGGACTTAAACCACCGCTGCAAACCACACTGAAAGTGATACAGCCTAGGCAACGTGGTATAATACAAGGTTATGATTCCTCTTTTACTGTCAAGTCAGATATTTTATTTCTAAGATGCTAATTAAATTCAAGTCTCTTGTTCTAAGTAATTAGAATACAGTGAATTAAAAGAAAACTGTTTTATAATGTTTTTGTGCAAATAAATCAATGTTTTTAATTAGTTCATGAATAGAACTCTGAGTATATTTCAAATGGCCAGTTTTGCTAATAAGGATGAGTAATCAAACACTGATTATAGAGACATAATATATAATTACAAAGATAGCCCTTCATTCCTATATTTTGTTTCCTATAACTTCATTGGTCCTTATTTCTTCATCTTTTTGAGATATTTAAATATTTATTTTTAAATAAAACAATTCTCTTGCTCAGATTTTAGGTTTACCCTTTAATTGTGTGAGTACTTATGTATGCACATACATTAGAATCATCCAAGGGTTACAGGACAAAACAAGTGGAAGATACAGACCTTGACCTATATAGCTTTACCTTTCTTGGCTTTCAAATTGGTGATGAGTAATATGAATGATTTTGTTAATAATTATCCATTTAAATCGGACATTGTAACATTAATTTAAATCTATTGCTTTTAAAGCTCTATCGCTGGAAAAAAATGAAGTTAGGAGATCTAAAGAGTTAAAGTTATCTCTCAGTAAGCTAAACTGGACTTTCTCCCCCTTTTTCAAGAGACTGTATTATAAAAAGAAGAGGCTACTCCTGCTTACTGTGATTTATTGTATTTTGCTACGTTCTAAGTACCAGATAAGCTTTACCAGTTACATCCTACTGTGCAGCACTTAAAGTACAGTGGGTCAGCTCTAAAACAGACCCAATAGCAACTATATAGTTTGACTGAAATGTATCTTTATCTTCAAATGAAATAGGTATCTTCTCTAATTAAACTTTTTCATGGTTTGATATAGTGTATTACCTTCTTTTTTGAAACTTTAAAATTTTCTTACTTATTTATATATTGGCATTTTTTCCACAAGTATAGGCTATGAGAAACGCCCTGATTTTGATGGCCTAAACCGAAGGGATACTATCACTTTTTGATCTCATGGAACACAAAGGAAGTCAGTAATTTATTTTTCCTGAGAAAAATAATGTTCCTCCATAACATGGTGGGTATATGTGAGACATTTGAAATCAAATTATGTGCATTTGTGCATCTGAGTTTGAGTTTCCTAAATCTTAGAGTCTCAGTTTTCTCATTTGAAAAATAAAAATAATAATCACTTCAAAGAATAGAGTGTTTGTAGTGAAAATAAGGTTTGAGTACATTGTTGAATACTTACTCTGTATCCAATAAAAATTAACAATTATGTTATTATTATTTTAGTATGCTGATATCAATTTTTAACTGACTATAGGAATGTCATTAAAGATAGCTTAAAATTCTGATTGGTGTTAGGTATCCTAGAATGAACTAACCTCAAAAAAGCAGAGTAGAGAACTGAAAGCCAGGATTTGAGTCCTAGAAAATGCTCACATCTACAAAAGGAGTTGTTTGTTGATAGATGCCAGTTATTTTAGGAAGTGAAGAACAAAGCTAATCATTGGGTCTGGATTGCATCAGAAATGAGTGGGCAAAAGACAGGTTTAGTAAGTGGAAGTGCAGCCCCCAGAAACTGAGATTTTTATTCTAATCCTCACCCACAGTAGCTCAGTGCAAAGTAAGCTCTGTCTTTTAACCAATAAAGAGGAAGTAGGTCCCTATCCTCCACTTGTTTTATCCTCTGTAACACTTGGATGATTCTATTATGCGTGCACACACATGCACACAAAGGGTAAGCCTAAAATCTGAGCAAGAGAATTGTTTCATTTAAAAATAAATATTTAAACATCTAAAAAAGATGAAGATTGTTCATCAATCCAATGACAATGTCTACAGATAACTGAGACTATTTTCTGTATTTATTTGCATCAATCAAGAGCAAAATGAAATCTAAAAATTCCTTTTCATTGCTTATATTATAACTGTAGAGGCAAAAATTAGTAATGTGTAATGAAGGCAATATCCTTAGTCAACAATCTAGACTTCGGGACAATAAGCTTCAAAGTAATCTTCTCCTTAGTTTACTTTAAATATTCATGTCAAGTACTGTTCTAGGTTCTGGGGAAATTCAGATAAACAAGAAGATAAGACCACTATTTCATAAATTTTGCACTCTGGTAAAGGGAGATAGAAACAAAAAATATAATGAGATTGATCAGTAGTGGTAAATTATATAATAAAAATAAAATAGGTTAATTGAGATAAAAAATGGATGGGTATATTCAGTTAAATTTCCAGGAAAAGCATTACTCTAGTAATATTAAGCATGATACATAAATGACAAGAGATAGCCAGACATGCCAAAATCTGGAATACAAATAGACCAGAAAGAAGAAGCAGGTCGTATAAAGGTCTAGAGGAATAAAATTTGGTAGTTGCAGAACCAGAAAGTAGGTCAGTGTGATTGGACTTCAGTGAGGATGCTGGAGGATATCAGGAAGTGAAGTCAACAAATAGGGCCTTAGTTAATGGCAAACTTTTCAGAATATCATATGGAGTTCGGATTTTATTCTTAAATTAATGGGAATCCATTGAGGGCTTAAACAGGGTATCTTCAGGATCTGAGTATCTGTTAAGATCATTCTGTTTGAAGTACAGGAAATGAATAAACTAATATAGAGAGAATAAATTGAAAGGGAGTGAATTTTGAAGAAGGAAGTTAGGATAAAATACTACTTTGTTAATCCTGGAATGGATCTAACGAATGGATTTATTTAAAGTGGTAGTAGTGGAGAGAGGGGAATTTTGATATGTTCTTTAAATAAAGTCATTAAAATTTGCCAATAGTTTGGAAATAAAAGGGTGAGAAAAAGAAGAAAAAGAACATTCTTAAGCAGAAGGTTGAGAGTAGGTGTAGAAATCAAGTATTCTTTTATTTTCTGCTATGTTTGCAATAATTATTGGAAATCCAAGTGGATACATGAAGGAGAAAAGTATAGATACGCATGTCTGGAGTTCAGGGGAGGAAGATGCTGAGTCCATAACTCTAAGACTTGTCAGTATATCAACATTATTAAAGTGTATCATGTTGAATAAGATCACTTTGGAAAATAATTCAGAGAGAGAAGACAAAGGATTGTGGTACCAATCTCTGAGGTGAAAATATATCCCTCATATTTGAAAATCGACACTTTGGTTCTTAGTAAAGTGAATCTCATCATTTCCTGATATTAATAGCAATTTTCTTACTGACTTGGCTAATAAGAAATTGACTGTAAATAAAATAAGGATTCACTCTTTTTTATACTAAGCTAGTACATCTACATTAAGAAAGAATAGTTCTAAGCTAAAAATGTATTATCTATAAGGGAAATACTATATATGTAACTTAGACATAGATTTACCTGTGAACAATAGAAAACCCTCAGAAATTATACTGGCATAATGGCAAAATGTATCTCCAGGAACTCAGTTTATTACTCAGCCTTGTGCAGAGTCTGGAACTTGTTCTCATGTTGCAGAGTAGCATCTGTGCTCAAGGTAATAAGATGGAAAAAAGAATCAAAAACAATAGGAAAAATAATAAAGAATCAAAAATAATAATAGTATCTCTTTAGGAAGATTCCCATAACTGCTACATACAGATTCCATTTACATCCCATTGGCTGACGGCAGTCTCAAAGCCCCTCCACAATGCAAAGGAGGATGGAACCATGGTCTTTATTAGAGTTGACTGTATTAGCAGCTAAGTATTAAATTTCTTTAGAAGGAGTGAATGGGTACTGAAAATAATTAGTATCTCTGCTACTTTCATATCAATATTTAATAAAAATGATGATGTGTAAAGATAGTATTAAAAGGAAGTAATTAAATTGACAGTCATTAACTAACTCAATGAATTAGTCCCACTTTCTCAAAAACCTAAGGATTATATGCTTACTTTAAATTGTATATTGAACAATATAAATTGTTCACATCTAAATTAATTTACTTAATGTCCACACATTATCCTGTATCCTTTTTGCAGCCCAATGTAATATGAAATTAAAGGGGAAAAACTATAAAGTTTAACAATAAAGGCAATAGAAAATTTAAAGGGAATATCTGCAAAGTGTTACAACAAAGCAAAATATTTAAATGAACTTGAAGTGTATGTTTAAGTAGAAATGCTGTTTCAGAGATAATGTATATACTGCAATGTGTGCAGTGCCTGGGATATATTAAATCCTCAACAAGGCCAACTAAATTCTCTTTCTGCCATTCTAAGGACATGCAAATCTTTGCTCATGCAAAACACTCTATGTAGAACATCTGGGGGATTCCTTTTCAATAATTTTTATTTATTTATTTATTTATTTTTATTTTTGTCTGTGTTGGGTCTTCATTGCTACCTGCGGGCTTTCTCTAGTTGCAGCGAGCAGGGGCTACTCTTCATTGTGGTGCACAGGCTTCTCATCGTGGTGGCCTCTCTTGTTGCGGAGCACAGGCTCTAGGCATGCGGGCCTCAGTAGTTGCAGCACATGGGCTTAGTAGTTGCGGCACGTGGGTTCAAGGGTGCACGGGCTCAGTAGTTGTGGCGCACGGGCTTATTTACTCTGCAGTGGAATTGCTTTTAGGTAGAAAAATCAGGGGAGGATTTCAAAAAATATTCAAGATCAAGTATATTTATTAGAATTGGGTTTTTTTTTCTAAATATTTTAGTTCACTAGTAAGGAATAGGTCCACTCTCTGAAAATCCCTAAATTTTCGCTGAAGCACTGAATATTAAAAGTTTTTCCTTGGACCTCTCCAATTACTGAAATTTCCCTTGTCTGGTCTGGAGTTATAGGAGAGCAGTTCTGCTTTCACTTGAAGGAACCAAAATCAGGTGAAGAGCTTACTCCATGGATAAAAGAGTTAGGTGCCTCTCACCATTATTATTTACTATTACCTCAATGATTAATAATAAAAATTATGTGGGCTGTCTAAACCAGAACAAAATAAAAGTCTGAATAGATAAAGGTAGGGGGTTAATCAGTGAATTTGGAACATTCTTGCATGGTAGAGAAGACCTGTAAAAGAACCCTCAGAAAACAAATATGTTTAAAAATGTTTATTGTAAATTGATTTGTGGGATTTTAGGATTGAAAATCCATTACTTATGGGATTTGAACTTAAGGCAAATTATTTCATATGTTTCCCTCTTTAGTTTTGGTTATTCCTTTTTTATCTTCCTGTGATATTTCCATGTTCACTTTATAGAAGTACATTTTTCTCGGGCACATTTATTTATTAAAATGGAAGAGTTTAACCAGCATAAGAAATAAAATGATATATTTTATCTCTTATAAAAGCAAAGTATAATACCAAAAAGAATTGAGAGATTTTCAGAACTGCTACATGTTTAATTTTTATTTTGCTATTTAAAACCTTACTACCAAAATAATTTCTATTTTATCATTATAGGCTCAAATCTAAAATGGATTGTAGAGATTAGTTAGTTCACTACACCACACTACTATCTCCGCTTGAACATCATTAGTGTTGTGTTTTCACAGAACGCAGAGAATATCCAATTCTATTTTCAAGCAAATGTGCAAATGTTTATGTTCTCTATGGTTTATTCTGCCACCTCTCTCCAAAATCTTATAAACATGGATCTCACTTTAGCTCTCTAGAGTCACAAAAATTCTTGGTCATCATTTTTCTATGTGTCAGACACTGAGTACATTAGCAAAAGTTTCATGTCCACTATGTCTTGTTTTTTCCAGGGCAAAAACTTTATATTTGTCAAATATTTTTCATATTGCCTTTTTATGGTGGTCCAGGAGAAAGACTGCATTCTTGCCTCCCATGCAGCTGCGTATAGGTAACTGACCAAGTGCTAGTAAATTGAATATAGAAGGAAGCAGTCTGTGCTAAATTCAGAAGTGTCTTTAAGGAGAGATGTGTCCCTCTCTGCCTTCCTCTAACTTCCTCCTTTCATTGGTTTCTTTTAAATGTGCTTGAAATTTGGTTATAAATATATGGAGCTTAACATCTGAGTATAAGTATGAGCTAAATATTCTAGGAAGATTTCACTGGAAATAGGGAAGGCAACCTGTTACTGGTAACTTGGAGGAACAATGATCCCAACTTGAATGACAAATCTCCAGAGATTTGAGTAAGGAATAAAACTTTGTGTGTAATTAAAACACTGTATATATAGGTGTTTTCTCAATTGCTGCTGAGATGTCTTTTTAAGGAGATGTATTTTTAATGGATACATCCTTATATAAGCTCTCATATTCCAGATGTGTTGTGTGAAGACATTTTGCAATACTGAAAAAACATCACTATATTCATGTACAATATTAATTATGAATGATGACATTTAACTGATATTAAATTATATGAAAAGAATTAGAATAATTTTAAACATTTATATTATTGATTGTACCTGCTGACTCTGTTTTGAAAAATCAGAGATTTAGCATACTTCTTCCCACCTTTTATCTCCATTCCAACAACCTGATTTTGTCAGTTATCATTTTATATAGTCAAGATATATCGCATTTACTTTTCTCTTACCTAAATGTAATTCTTAAAATTAGTTTGCCCTGATTTGAGATTGAATAGAGTCAAAGTTCCTGATCAATTATTTTTTTAAACTATAGCTTTCCAAATTCCTTCATTCTTTATTTTTAGGGATTTATTTGCTGTCCAGATATGATAGTCTTCTAGTAGTTTTCTCAATAGTAAATGCTCAAGGATGGTTTTGCAGATATAAGAACATTCATTGCTTTATGGCTGGTTGAATTTTTTCTGAATATAAAATTACTGAGACACATTTCCTTTACTCAAAATTCTGTTTTATTTTGAGAATATTTGAAGCCAACATGATTTTCCAGTATTATACAAATTCCTTTTCTGACTAGATGCCCATCAGCTTCATAGGATATTTTTTAGTGTTAATTATTTACATAAAATTTTTCCCAAAAACTTCTAAATTTTGTACTGTTAGATTTTTTTTTTTAATTTGTTAACTTTCCTTCATGGAATTAGTTTTCTTTCTGATTGTTCTTCTGTATTTTTAATGACTAATTCTTGTTCACCAGTGTTTGTTCTATGTATATAATTCTATTGAGTGCATGGAAGGGGTAGGATTATGTAGACTTTATAACTTCCTTAAAGCATCTCCCTCATTCTTCAGTGCTAGCCTACCCTCTTATACTATGACTTCCCGCTTAATAACTCTAGTGAACTCCAGAGGGTTCAATATTATTCTATTAAGTTTGGTTTATATATCCTTTGAAATATTCCTACTGCATCAACAATGTATTTTTGTTATTGATTTGAACTGTGGTTTCCCTGGTTTTGTTTCTCTGTAGAATCTGAAAATGAAATCTTCTTTACTGACAGAAATTTCTGAAAATTTTTGACATATTGATCGCACGCTTTCTTGTTTTTCTCTGCCATTGTAGCTATAGTCTGATCTCTATGATGGTTCTTAAACTTTCCATGGGACTTGGGGGTTTGTAGGGTTGCTGATCCTAGCTTCGTCTGGAATTTTTGTCTGGTGTCCTAAACTTGCCTCTCTGAAGCAAAGTAGTTTCTCTGGAAAATATGACTATATTTTCCAGTCTGTTGTGGTAATTTTATAGCCTGTCTATGTGCTTCAATGGCTTACTGCCAGCTTCAGGTCATCTGTGAATTTCATTTGCATGTTTTCCATGTACCCAGCTAAATCACAGATAAAGATGCTCAACAGGATAATATTAAGAACCAAGTCCTGTGCCTCTGTTCATTCCAAGCTGACACTGAGTCATTAATCAACATTCCCTTGGGATTCTCACTGAGAAGTTTTAAGTGTAGCTAACCATAATATCAGGAAGTTCAGAATTATCCATCGATTCCTCAAAAATATGAAAAAAAATTGTCAATAATCACGTTAAAATTCCCTTACTCTGTAGCTTTAGCATTTCATATCTCGTCTCTCTGCTTTTACTGTCCTCCTTCTGACTGTTCTCTGCTCAGGATCCAAAATAATCCTTCAGATCTGATTAGGTTACAGCCCTGATCCTAATGCATCAATGTCTTTCCTATAAGTCCCCACATGATCTGAACTCTAGTTACCTCCAACCATTCTTGTAAGACATTGCCTTTCTTTAGAAATTTTGTAATTGCTGATTTTCTTACATGAAATGTTCTTCCCTCACATAGGGACATGGCTTTCTCCTTCACAGTGTACAGACTCTACTCAAATATATCCCAACAGATATATTCCCTAATTATCCTGCTTCAAAGAACATGCCCTTTCCATCAGTTTTTATGTCTTTACACTCTTTTATGTTTTTGCATAGTATTTGTCACTACTTGACATTGCATATCACATAATATGTATCATGTACAGATCAATAGATGATAGATCGATTTAGAGATAGGTATAGGCATAGATGTAGATATAGATACATAGGTATAGATATATTTATAGATATAGATATACACTTATATTAGGCAATTATGTTTTTATCCTTTTTTCATTTTTCACCAAGAGGGCAGGGCCTTTTTTGTTTTATTCACAAGCCTATCCACTGTCTTTTGAAGAATTCCTTGCAGTCAAAAACTGTTTGCTGAATAAAAGTCTAAATGATGGAATGGAGGAATGAACCCTCTTCTTCTACAAGTCTATCAAAAAATAACTTTAATTAAGTGAGGATTTTAAAAAATCCTCATTGGCTTTTATGGGTCATTCACTGCCTTTCTAAATGTTTATAAATCATCTGTTTGAAACTTTTTATCAAAATTTTCTTGACATTAGACTGAAATTCACTTGCCCATGGTCCTGGCATTTAGAACCACCTCATTTACTTTTAAGAAAATTATGTCTTTGAGTATTTCTAACCTTAGAGAGCTTCTAAAGAGATGAATATAGGTAAGTGGTAGAATATGTGTTAAAATAGCCCATCTTATCCCAAGAACCACTATGTTATACTCACTGTGATTCATCAGTTTTCAGTGATGATTGGTAGAGAGTAAAGAGCTAGGAAATCAGGGGCAGAACTCTAGGTTGGCTCCTTGGTTCTGCTGCTTATTTACCTTATTTCAATTTTCTGTCTCAAGTTTTGCAATCATTATCCTAGGAATTATACTTCAAAGGGTTGTAAACAAGTATAAGGGAAATAAATATAAGATACCACAGAAGTAGTAGGTGTTCAATAAACATATGTTAATGTAATTAATAGCCTGATGGAGCAAGGACAAATCTAGTGCTCCCACAGTCTTACCTAAACTGGTATTAACAGTTGTTTTCCCACAGTCTTACCTAAACTGTACTTTACTTTTTTATACCAACATTTTCTATACTTTTCTTCTCTGATGAGCATTTTCTTTGAAAATAAAAGGGAAGTTTGAATTTTTTTCTTTATGTTTCTGTCAATACAATTCATAAATTCATAACAAGGATCACTTGGCTAATGTTTTTTTTTTTTTTTTTTGGTTGTTATTTTCTTTATGTGTCTTGTCAATGAAAATTTATTGCTCAATTAAGGTTTCCTTGTTTGTAATATAATTAATGCATGATTTCTCTAAATTTACCCATCTGCCACATCTGGACATGTTAGTAAATAAAAATAGAAATACAAATTCAACAACACCCCCTCCACTGACACGTACACACACACACACAGATTGCTTCCAGAGAGTAATGGCAGAAATTAATAGTGATCTTGTAGACATAAAGAATATAAGGATGGTGGTGCCTGTCTATCTGTATATAATTTTCAGTCTGGTCGTTACAGAACCAAACAGATTATGTTAAATGACAATGGGCAAGTACTAACAGCAACTGAAGCTATGCTATATCTGGTGTCTTCCCTAGAGCATTAACAAGGCCTCAAGTAAAAGGAAGGTGACCAGTGAGCCAATTAATATATTCTTGTCTATCCCTATCACTAAAAGAGGATTTTTCTTTTGTTTTATGATTTATGATTTTAAATTCTATTAAGAACTCTTTACCTAAACCAAGTGCAAGGTATGGTTAGGGTTAATTATTTTTGCATATTTTCCCACCCCATTTGTTGAAAAGTATTCTACTCTTATAATTTTGTACTAGGCCTGGTCTCCAGATTTTTCTACCCTCTGATCATAGGAGATAGGAGTCTTTATATGTTTTCAAAAAGACCGACTAGCTTTCACACTTAGGTATTAATTGGTGGCTAATCACTTTTAGTTTTTCTTTGTATTTCTCTAAGGCATTAATTATACTCAGAAAAAAATCTAATTCCATAATATCTATAACAACTATTTATATCTTTCGAATGTCTAACACACTATATTCGCATATACATTCTCTCCTACGAGTACCCCATACTAGGCCAGATCCTAAATTATGCCATAAGACAAAGAATTAGGAAGTATAGGGAAAGAAGAAATGAAATGCTGCTGTTTGTAAATAACATAATTGTATAAATAGAAACTCCCAAAAAACTGCAAATAATATATCCAAATTTATAAATAAATTTAATAAGGTCACTAGAAACAAGGTAAATACTGTACTAAAATACTTACATTTCTATTTTACAGCAAAGAGTATTTAGAAAATGAAATTAATATCATTTACAACTGCATCAAAAATATCAATATTCAGAAATACACTAATGAAAGATGTTCAAGATCTTTATAGGAAATATTATGGCCATAACGGTTTCCTATTGCTGCTATAGTAAATTTCCACAAACTTAGAACAC
Organism: Eschrichtius robustus; assembly: GCF_028021215.1. Taxonomy (NCBI): domain Eukaryota; kingdom Metazoa; phylum Chordata; class Mammalia; order Artiodactyla; family Eschrichtiidae; genus Eschrichtius; species Eschrichtius robustus. The sequence continues at coordinate 62,065,062 of NC_090840.1, read as the reverse complement.
ATATTCATTACCTTAGAATTCTGTAGATCAGAATTACAAAGTGGGTCAGCAGAGCTACATTCTTTCTGGAAGCTCTAGGGGAGAATTTTTCCTTGCCTTTTCCAGCTTTTAGAAGCTGCCCATATTAGTAGGCTTATGGCTACGTTGCTCCAGTCTTTGCTTCCTTTGTCACGTCTCTTTTGACTCAGACACTCCTGTCTTCCTCTTACAGATCCTTGTGACTACATTGTGTCCACCCAGATAATTCAGGATAATCTCCATCCATGAATGTTTAATTTGATCACACCTACGAAGTTCCTTTTTGCTATGCAAGGTAACATATCTACAGGTTTCAGAGATTAGCTTGTGGATTTTTTGCCATACTGCCTACCACAATCGAGAACAGTTAGAGAAGAAATGAATGAAAATCTTTATAGTAAACATTATGGGGAACAATTGAGGAAGGTGTAAATGTTCATGGATTAGGAGTTTAAATATTGCAAAGCAGTCAATTCCTCCTAAATCATTCAATAGTTTCAATGTAATGCTATTTAAAATATTAGCAGTATTTTATCTTTATCCAAATGAAAATGCTGATTCTAAAATTTATATGAAAATTCAAAATACAAAGTACAACTATGATAATTTTAAATTGACCTTAAATGTTGTAGCACTACATTGTCGTACAACAAAATTTATCATGAAGTTTACCATAGTTAAGACAGTGAGGTGTTAGTGTAAAGATAGATAAATATATCAGTGAAATACGACAGATCAGAGATTCCAGAAATTCATATATATATATGAACATTTCTATATAGAACCTATCTATATTATATTAGAACATACTATAAGAACATTACTAAATGATGTCATGGCAGGCATACAACTAATTCTTAAGCACAATACAGAGAAATCTAATTATAAACATAAGATTTAATAATGGGGGAGATTGATGTCAGCAAGATTGTAGAATAGGAGTTTTCTCTTTTTCCCCTCAAAGAACACCAATTTTGACTATCACCCATGAACAAGAGAGAATACCTTTGTGGAAGTTTGGTAGTCTAGTACACTATTGAAGCAAAAAATCTGAGACTAGATGTATTGAGGAAGGTTAAAGGAATAGTTTCACTTTTGCCCACATCACCCTCCCCCAACGCAGCACAGCTCAGTGCCAAGGGAGACTCTCTTAGCCCATGATGTCTCCCACAAGGGAAAGTGAGCCTTCTTCCCCAGCTGTGCGGGATGCTGCCAAAGGGGCCCACTTCTTTCCCAGTCCATCCAGAGTGCCACCTGGGGAGTTAGTTTGCCTTTCAGATCTAAGCATTACATAGTTCAATAGGGTTTTTTCTCCAGATAAAAAAGAAACCTAGATGGAGATCAAGGTTTTCCCCTGTCCCAAGGCTTTTCCTCCACTTCGTGCCTACAGATAAGATTAGCACAATACCATTCAATACAACAAGTGGGAGACATGAACCGGGAGTGGTGGTGAACCCACAAGCACGCTGAGTTGCATGCAGGGACCCTATTCGGGGAGAGGAGAGAGGAAAGCTGAACAGGGTGGTCACAAATAACTCAGGGCTCTGAGATAGAGGACTAGTGGTCACGTGGACCTCACTCCTGGAGAGAATATGGCAGGTGAACTGAACAATCTAATCCAGCCTCGACTGGATTACTAACTGCTTCATGGATTCCATCTAAAGCCTGTCCAGAGAATGCTGAAGATTCCTCACCTGTGGATCCCCCTGACTGGCCCACAGCCACCCCCAATGTCCCATGCGCCTCACCTACACACTCCCAACCCCTATGATGGGCTGCCTGAGTGTGCTCCATGAGCGGAAAGTACCAGACTTTGAAGACAGTTAGTGAGCATGTGCAGAAAGCCAGCCCAACTACAAAGACTGAGAGAAAACACACAAACTTGAACATTTAGCACCACCTTAGAGAAAGAAAATGGGAGGCTGTCAGCATTAAGCCTGGCTTTGTAAGATTAATAGAAGGCATACAATTTGAAGAATTATCACCCTTCCCCGAGAGAGAATAAGTGTGGGAGGGGTAAACCCATACAGAAGTTCTGAGAAAACCTCAGAATCCCTAGCAGGGCTGACAGGTGAGAATATTTCTCATTAGAAGCCACCCAGTAAGAACTGGAGGAAGTTAGTGCTTCTTTAAATGCAAAGATAACAACACAAGATGTAAAGGAACACACAAAAAAATCAAGAAAACATGACCTCACCACAGGAACACAATAATTTTCCAGTAACTGGCCACAAAGAAAGATCTATAATTTGTCTGATTAAGAATTCAAAATAATTGTTTTAAGGAAACATAATGAGTTATAAGAAAACACATAAAGACAATAAAACCAAATCAGAAAAATAATACACAAACCAGTTGATAAGTTAAACAGAGAGATGAAATCATAAAATATAACCACCCAGAAATTCTGGAGCTGAAGAACAGAATAAATGAAATGGAAAATGTAAAAACCAGTACAGAGATTGAATCAGTGATCAAAAATCTCCAACAAAGAAAGTTCAAGACCACATAGTTTCCTTGATGAATTCTACCAAACATTTAAAGAATTAATGCTAATACTTCTCAAACTCTTCCAAAAAACTGAAAAGTAAGAAATACTTCCAAACTCATTTTACAAGGCCAGCATTACCCTGATACCAAAGCCAGAAAAGGACATAACAAGAAAAGAAAATTACAGGCCCATATCCCTAATGAAAATAGATGCAAAAAGTCTCAACAAAATACTAGCAAACAGAGTTCGACAGTACATTAAAAGGATCATATACCACCAGAATCATGTGGAATTTATCCCTGGGATGCAAGGATGTTTCAATATACATAAATCAGTAAATGTGATACACCACATTAACAGAATGGTATGGATAAAACCATATGATCATCTCAACAGAATGACAACATTCATCCTATACTCATGATAAAAACTCTCAACAATGTTGGATATAGAAGGAATGTACACCAAAATAAGAAAAGCCATGTATAACTCAAACTCACAGCTAACATCATACTCAACGAGGAAAAGCTGAAAGCATTTCCTCAAAGATGAGGAACAAGATAAGGATGCCCATTCTCACCATATCTATTTAACATAGTACTGGAAGTCTTAGCCAGATCAATTAGGCAAGAAATAGAAATAAAAGGCATTCAGATTGGGAAGGAAGAAGTAAAAATTGGGTCTGTTTGCAAATGACATGATCTTATATATAGAAAACCCTAAAGATCCCACCAAAACTTTTTAGAACTAATACATGGATTCAGTAAATTTGCAGGATAAAACACCAAAATACAAAAACCAGTTGCATTTCTATACAGTAACAAAGAACTATCAAAAATATAAATTAAGAAAATAATCCATTTATAATTGCATTAACACAATAAAATATTTAGGAATAAATTTAACCAAGGAGGTGAAAGATCGGTACACTGAAAACTATGAGACACTGATGAAAGAAATTGAAGAATTCACAGATAAATGAAAAGATATCCCATGATCATGGATTGTAAGAATTAATATTGCTAAAAGGTCTACCCAAAGCAATATACTGATTCAATGTGATCCCTATTGAAATTCCAATGGCATCTTTCATAGAAAAAGAAAAAAAAATTCTAAAATTTGTATAAAACCACAAAAGACCCTGAATAACCAAAGAAATCTTGAAAAAGAAGAAAGCTGGAGGCACCACACTTCCTGATTTCAACCTACAGTACAAAGCAGTCCAAACAATATGGTACTGGCAAAAACAAACACATAGACTAATGGAACAGAAGTAAAGAGAGCCCAGAAATAAATCCATACATACATGGTCAACTAACCTTTGACAAGGGTGTCAAGACTGAGTAAAGGATAGTCTCTTAAATAAATGGTGTTGGAAAACCTGGATATGCACATACAAAAGAATAAACCTGGACATTTATCTTGCACTAGTCATAAAAACTAACTCCAAGTGGATTAAACACTTAAGTGTAAGACCTGAAGTCATAAAACTCTAGATGAAAACTTTGGGAAAAAACTCCTTGACATTGGTCTTGGCAATGAGTTTTTGGATATAACACCAAAAGCATAGGCAACAAAAGCAAAAATAAGTAAGTGGATCTACATCAGACTAAAAATCTTCTGCACAACAAAGAAAACCACCAACAAAATGAAAGGCTACTTACAGAATGGGAGAAAATATGTGCAAACCACATATCTTACAAGGGGTTAATATCCAAAATATATAGGGAACACGGATAATACAATAGCAAAAATAATAAGGTTTTAAAATGGGCAAAGTACTGAATAGACATTTTTCCAAAGAAGAAATATAAATGGCCAACAAGTGTATGAAAAGTTGCTCAGCACCACTAATCATCAGGGAAATGCAAATCAAAACCATAATTAGCTATCACCTTACACCTGTTAGGATACCATTTATCAAAAAGATAACAGATGGCAAATGTTGTGGAGAATGTGGAGAAAAGGTACCACTGTAAACTGTTGGTGGGAATGTAAATTGGTACAGCCCTGAAAGACTATGGTGATTGCTCAAAAAAAATAAAAATAAAAATAGAACTACCAGACATTCCAGCAATCACATTTCTGCATATATACCCATTTATATCTGAATGAAACAAAATCATTATTTTGAAGAGATATCTACATTGCCATGTTTATTGCACAATTCGGGATGATAGCCAAGATATAGAAACAACGTTAAGTGTCTGTCAATGGATGAATGGGTAAGGGAGATGTGAGATAGATAGTTAGATAGATAGGTAGATGATAGACAGACAAGACAGACACAATGTAATTCAGTCATTAGAAGGAAGGAAATCATTCTCTTCATGACAACACGGATGAACCTAGAGGACCTTATGCTAAGCCAGACAGAGAAAGACAAATAATGTACAATCTCACTTATATGTGGAATCTTAAAAAAAACCAAAAATCATAGAAAGGAAGAGTAGAATAGTGGTTACCAGGAGTTGAGTGTGGGGTAAATGGGGAGATGCTAGTCAAAGGGTTATAAGATGAATAAGTTCTAGGGATAATGTATAGTGTGTTTACTATAGTTAATAATACTTTGTTTTACACTTGAATTTTGCTAAGAGTAGATCTTAAGCATTCTCATCACACACACAGAAAAGGTACACTATGTGAGGTGATGAATGCAGTAATTAACCTAATATGGTAATCATTACAACATATATGCATATCAAATCATTATGTTGTATACTTTAAATATATACACTTTTATTTATCAATTATTTGAGGTGTATAATTACATACACCTCAATAAAGCCTGGGAAAGAGAAATAAAATATTTTTAAATTAAAATTAAACCAAAGTACTTTCTTTGATTACAAGAAAATTAAACTAAAAATCAATAAAAGAATGACATAGGGAAATTCCCCAATGATATAGAAATTAAAAGGCTCACTTCCAAATAATCCATGAGTCAAAGAGGAAGTCACAAGGAAAATTTTAAAGTATTTTGAATTTATTTTAACAATGCTAAATCATACTTTTGTTTAAAAAAATAAAATAAACTGGTAAATTACTAAGCATTGGTTCATTAAACAATAGAATTTAAGGGGTAAAAAGGCAGGATATAAAGTGGGAGAGAAACAAATGAGTCACTAGGATGAAATATACAGCATGGAGAATATAGTCAATATAATGTAATATCTTTGTATGGTGACAAAGATGGTCAAAAGGTACAAGCTTCCAGTTGTAAGATAAATAAGTACCAGGGATATAATGTACAACATGATAAATATAAATCACACTGCTGTCTGTTCTATATGAAAGTTAAGAGAGTATATCCTGAGTTCTCCTCACAAGGAAAAAAAACTTTCCTTTTATTTTGTATCTATATGAGACGGTAGATGTTCACTAAACTAAACGTGGTAATCATTTCATGATGTATGTAAATCAAACCATTATGCTGTATACCTTAAATTTATAGAGTGCTGTATGTCAATTATATTTCAATAAAACTGGAAGGAAACATAAAAAATAAAGTGGGAGAAGAATTTTCAGTAGGAATTTCAAAACAGTTTGGGGCAAATCCCCCAAAACATGTGAAAATTTTCTCAACCACAGTAGTCATCAGATAAATCAAATTCAAGTCAGGATAACTTTATATACCCAATAATACAGCTAAACCTAAAGGCAAATAAATAAAAAGAATAAAATACCAGGTGGAAACAAGGCTATAGAGCTTTTGGAACACTCATACACTGCCCACAGAAGTATAAATTCCATACAACCACTCGGGAAAATTGATTGGTAGTATCTACTAGAGCTCACAAAGACATATCCTATATCCTATATCCCTATACTATTGTACACCTAGGTGGGAAAAGACATGTGCAACAATGATCATCACAGCATTGTTCATAATATCCAAAACTTGAAGCATCCTTCTCAGTTTTATTTAATGGAGTGCTTTTGACATTTGGGTGGGATTGTCCTTCTTATTATGGTATAATTAGCATCCTCCAGTCCACCAAAAATAGCAGTACTGTTGTCTAGTCATTTTGACAAAGTATTTCAGTATAGCTTCAAATGGCCTCTAGTAGAGAAGTACAGACCCCTCATGAACTGCATTACATGAATGTCAAGAAATGAATAATACTGCAGAATAATGGACACAGAAACAGGGCATTTCATGAGAGCAAGAAAATAGGTTCAGAAATTGATATTCCTTTTAATGCATAGAAAAGGGGTGTTTCTTTAAGGGATTGTGAGGCGTCTCAGGAAGAAAGACTTAAAAGAGTATATTGAAATTACTTTAGAAAGCAAAGTTTTAAACCATTTCTCTTTTGGATCGTAATCTCATTATATATTTGTGCGACAATTAAGTAAAAAGCTTTTACTTATATTTTCAGTACCAATGAAATAACCCTGGCAGGAATGAAGCAGACTGTCTCATACCTTCTTACTGGCCCTTGTAGAGAGAAGCATCAGCCCATTGAACTGGCCTTGCTTGGAGTAGCTGGAGTTAAAAGGCTATACCAGAGGGCAAAAGAAGTAAGATCCAAGATACTCTAGGAGAACATGATAGAGGACAAACCAGAAGATGGAATCATCTCATTACTATAAATCTCAAAATGAGGAAATCTCATTCAAGCAGGTAACCAGCAAGTAAATACTTTTTGGATTCATTAAGAGGAGGGCAATAAATGGCAAGCATCTTCTCCACCTAGGTCTGAATAACAAAGAGTGAAGGTAGAGGCTAATATATCATCTTTGTTACTAATGAAGACTAATGAGGAGGGTGTAGCTTCATTTAGCACAAAATGGGCCTCCCAACTAAATCTCCAAAATTACCCAACCAGTCATTGTCTTGCTAGACCTGGACAGCCTTCTGTTGAGAGGCACCAGCGAAGTATTATGCTCTCTGTATGTTGGTTAGTTTCCAAGAGAGAAAGTAGGTGAGCTAAGTATGTTCAGTTATTTGTCTCAAAATTATCAACAGGGCAATTTATAACACATCCCTAGGAAGGAGTGAGTAAATGTGGAGAGAGGACTGGGGCTCCCTTTAGGGGAAGAAAATATCAGGCATGAGGAGGAAGGATAAAGGAATGTGTTCCTTTATCCTTTCCTAGTTTTTTTTTTTTTTCTCCCCCTTGACATATTGGGCTTAACAAAGAAGCTCAGGGTTAAAGAATTTTGTGGCATTTCCCCCGATCCAAGTAATTAGCAGTTTATCTGAGTCATACTGCATCTACCTTTCATGAGGCCACTTCTCTAAACTTCTGCAAATGCTGCTCTGTGTATCCTCCTAAGACCATCACTATTTGGTTTACATTTTGCTTCTGAAATGTTCTGAAATGAAGCAAAGCAGTATATTCATTAAACTAATTCCAAAATCACTCTATACTGTCAGTAAAAAATTCACTCCTTGTTCCATTTTTATACAAAGTTAAGTTCATTCATACTATTCGTCATTCTATATCAACCAGAATGAACTCAATGAATTCAAATAATATCAAGATACTTTAACAAAAAGATGTACAAATATTTTTCAACAACAAAAATTATGTCAAAATGCAGAAATACTTTATAATTTAACACAAATTCTCTATTACTTTTTAGGGAGAAATTCAAATTCAAAGGTTAAACCTCCTTGCAATGATGTTAAGTATTCAATGAATTAAAGTTCAAAATAAAATCCTCTTCTCCTTGTGAATGAATGATTAAAGCTCTCCAGTCTTTATTTAAATCTTAAAATCATTCTTCCAATTCTCTTAATCTGTTAATTTTTTGTTGAAGGGGTTTTGATGCCTGGTAGGAGCTAGAAATTCCCTCTCTGGAACTGTGTGATTCTAGTAGAGTCCCAGAAGTTGTATTAATTTATTTCCAAGTGTCATAAGTGTTACATTTATTCATTAAACAAATATTTGTTGAGTGACTCCTCTGTGACAGGCACTTTCTTAAAATCTTAGGGTACATTAGTTAATAAAATATATCAAATATCTATAATCTCATGAATGATATTCTAGAGAATATGACATAAAAAAACAATAATACATTAAATAAGTTATATAAAATTTTTGAATGTGCTATTGGAAAAAAATATATACAGGGTAAAGAGAATAGAAGCTATAGATGATATTTTAGATAGAGTAGTGAAGCAAAGCCTCATTGAAAAGATCCCATTTAAACATGACTTAAGGTAGGCAACTTGGGAGAGTAAACCATGTGGCTTCTGGGGAAAGCATAGGAGGCAGAGAAAAGTCAGAGCACAGGCCCTAAGTGCAAGTCACATGTTTCAGCGGGTATTCCAGCATCTGGATAGAGCAGGGGTTCTTTCAGTCACTGTCCCTGGGGTCCCTCACTGGAATGGGTAGAATTCCTTCAGAGCTTCAGAAGTTATTTATCAATGCCTAATACATCTAATAAATGTAGTTTACCTTTACTTCTCTGAATTGCATAATTCTAGCTGGGAGGTGTTTTTGCTTCAGCTCAACATCTACTTTAGACATAGACTTTAACTGTCATTGATAACTTTGCTGTGTCTTCTCTTAGTTTGGGCATGTTTCCCCCAGGGTACAAGTAATCTCATCATCTCCACCTTCAAAGGCTATATTCTAACCTTCAGGCCTTCTTTCTCAAATATGTCTAGAGTTTTTAACCTCTAGGTATGTTTGCAATAATCTTTAATGGGTAGTTCTTATTATGGATCCTTAAATCATAGCTTTCAAAGGTGTCTCTCAATGGTTTCCTGAACCCTGATTCTCTTTGTGGGAATCATTTCCATCCACTCTGGGATATTTTGTCTTCCCTGTTAAATTTCTTTGGACATTAGTCAATATTTCTCAATTGCACGTAAAATACTTCTTTATTTTAATGGCCTTTTAAAGAGCAGTTATATGCTAGTGCTTATCAGGTTAGCCTGAACTTCCAGATCTCATTTTCCTCTTAGGTATTTCTAATTTGTCCTCTAAAACAGATTAGATCTCAATCTTTTCCTTAAGAATATCTCTCTTCCTCCAGTTCAATCAGCCTGATTTGTTGTCTTTTGTTTTTATTCCTGTACTACTTCCATCCTGATCCTCAAACTGAAGCACTCTTCTCAAATCCATCCAATTTCTTCTCTATTTTTAAGCAAATCTGACTCTTAAGGTTCAAAGTATTCCAGCAGACCCAGAACATTAATACTGCCTTATTTTATTTTAGCTTGCAATAACTTCTTTAAGTTGTTTCTCTACTTCAAGTCATAAAAATGGCATATTATTTTAATATACAGTCTATCACTAATATTTATTTTATAATAGACCACTTTTTATGGGTGAATCCACACGTTGAGTCATAGAAAATGAAGTTCTGGTCAGAGCTTATGTAATTAAAAAATCCAGAACCAATTTGGTCTCAAGGAATGGAGAGTGATGTCTAAAAGCCTGTGAATAAACTACATGAATCCAAAGTTTTCTGGTCCCTTCATAGTTACCCTTAAATCTGACTGTAGAATTAAATTTGGGCCAACCTATCTAAAGCTGCCCAAGTGTTCCTAGTACTAAAACCTAAGAGTTAGGGCTTCATTAATACTCTGTAGCAATATGAAACCCTGCTTAAATGCTTTCCTTAGTTTTATCTAAGCCCCCTCTGCCAGCCTCACATCAGCTAAGGCTGGAGCAAGCACACACACACACACACACACAAACACACACACTCCAAGTGTAGTTCAGTATCAAGATGTGGTCTGTAGGCCTTGCTTAATGCCCTTTGTATACACTTGCCATTTATCTCAGGCCATTTTCAAAGCCTAGCCTCACCTCCACAAGGTCATAAACTTTACCCTTGGTTAAAAAGCAATCCCCGGACTTCCAGTTTCCACTCCAGCATGTAAGAAAGTCATCAATTCGTCCTAACAAGTACAAATCTGAACAAACTGAAAAAATCAACAACTCTTCTTCGATCTGTCAGAGAAGTGAGGTCAAATTGGAGAGATAGACAGGTGCATAAAAAGAATCACAACTTACCAAGAGGAGACTCATGAGCAGAAACCTCCACAGGAACCAGTGCTGGGGTAGGAAAACCTGAACTGTAATTCTTGGATTGCTGGAGGCTCAGCATGAACAAATCTGAGGGTTAAAAACTTCAGTGAGGCCAAGTCATAGGGGGTCACCACACTTATGTGAGTTTTACTTCCTGGAGCTCTACCAGGTTCTCACAGTGAATATTGTAAAACTTCTTCTGCTTCATGTAGGGGGACAGGGAAAATAACATTTTTAAACAAAGTATTCTATCATTTTTAGTAAGACCTGCCCTTAAGAGAAATGTTTTAAAATCAGAGCCTAACCTGTTGGGGTTTTACAGGGCCTAACTGACCTGGGAGAAAAGAAATACCCCACTCCAGCCCTCTCGAACCATCCTTGTTCTACCTAAGGCAGAGACAGGTAGGGAGGATGGGGAACTAAAGGCACTTGTAAAGTTCACAGCCCAGGGGCACAGCTTCAGTAAAAGACTGAGAACTATTCATAGGAGTATAGAACATTCCCCTCCCCCCACACTTCACCACCACATCATTAAAGTCCTATTTACCAGAGTTCCTCTTACCTAGCACATCATGCCTGGATTTCAATAAAAAATTACAAGGCATACTAAACAGAAAAAAAAAACAAAACTGAAACATAGTTTGAAGAGAGAGAGAAAGAATCAGAACCAGACCCAGATATGGCAGGGATGTTGAAACTATCAGACCAGGAATTTAAAACAACTATGATTAATATGCTATGAGTTCTAATGGAAAAAGTAGACAACATGCAAGAAGAGATGGATAATGTAAGAAGAGAGATGGAAATTCTAAGAAAGAATAGAAAAGAAATGCTAGAGAACAAAAACTATGTAAGAGAAATGAAGAGTGCCTTTGGTGGGTTCATTAGTAGACTGGACACAACTGAGGAAAGAATTTCTGAGCTTGAGGATATGTTGACAGAAACTTTCAAAACTGAAAAAAAAAAAAATAAGACTGAAAAAAATGGAACAAGATATCTAGCAACTGTGGGACAAATACAAAAGTTGAAACATAGGTTTGATGGGAATACTAGAAGGAGAAGAAAGAAAGGAACAGAAGAAATATTTGAAGAAATAATGACCAAGAATTTCCCCAAATTAATGTCAGATACCAAACCATAGATCCAAGAAGATCAAAGGACATCGAGCAGGATAAATTCCTACAAACCCACACCTAAGCTCTACCCTTAACTTTCACCAAGGTCTCCAAGCACATACACCCCAGAGTTTATGAGAAGCATCCATCAACTGTAGATCAATGGTCCTCAACTGAGGGCAATTTTGGTTCCCAGGAGACAGTTGTCAATATCTGGAGACATTTTTGATTGCCACATGGAAGGAAGGTACTACTGGCATCTAGTGGGATACTACAATGCACAGGAAAGTCCCCCATACACACAACAATGAATTATCCAGCCCTAAAAATCAACAGTGCCAAGGTTGAGAAACTCTTCCGTGGACAAAGCCCCTAAAGCTACACTCAACCTTGAATAACAAAATGGCAGGTTTTCAGAGGATTAAAAGCCCTTACTTAGGCATCAACAGTTAAAAGCAAATGCAAACTCCTACCCAACTGAAAATAAGCCTTCCCAAACCACCAGGTTAAAAATTTCCAATCCACATGTTGAAGAAGTAGATAGAGTTCCACCAGTTGTGCCAGCCTGAATCAGCCAGCAGAAACCTTCAAAGAAAGGAATGTGATTAGGGTCTTTAAAAAGATTTGGGTTTCATGAAAATTCTTCCACTTAGATTTACAACCCTGAGAGATTTACTTAAATTGTTTGAGTTTCATCTATAACATGAGGAGGAAATGCACAATTTTATATCATTGTTGTACAGATTAAGTTACTTGGCATATAACTGGTAAGTGTTCAAAGAAGTTAGTCCTGATGAGGAAGATTAGAGTTTTGCTGGATGTCCTATATTTTCTCCTAAAGAGCTGCTCTGCAAAAGTTTCCTCCCCGTTCCCTGCTCTGGGAGGCTGAAGTCTGTAGGGTCTACATCAATGATCTCCCTTGACCTCTCAAACCCTGTTGACTTCGGCCAATAGGGAGCACCAGAAGTAAGCTGGGAAAAGAAGGAAAAGTGAGTATTGATTATTCCCTGGGCTCCCTCTCTTGGGGGTTTATGGGTCATAACAGCCCTTCTAGCCTCAAAGTGTTGAATTATCCCTGTGGTTTCTCTACACCTGACTGCACTTTCCTCTACACCTTTTGAAAAGAGTTCCTTTATTAAACTCTCCTGAAAATACCCAGTTTGAGCTCGATTTCTGTTTCCTGTCAGGACTTTTATTAATTATGATGATGGTGATTGCTGTTTTTGATGCCACAATGATTTCTGTAGGGGCAAAGATCATGTCTTATACCACTATTTTCCTCAAAGTCCACAGCACTATTAAAATATAATGCAGATACAAACAAAACCAGTGGATTCTTCTGTTTTAGTTTGATTGCCATTAATATTAATTCATCTAGGTCATTTCATTAAAAAATTCTACACATTACTAGACAATAATAAGCATATAAAGCCAGAAACATTAATGGTATGCAAACACAGGTATATCATCCTTTTAATGTTGGGGTTTGTAATGTTTCCTCGGAATAATAATTTATAAGCAAATGTCTCCTATTTCACCCTCCTCTAGAATCTTGAAATCTTAAAAAAAAAAATTCCATTAAGTGCAACAAATGCTTAACATAAAATTTAAATAATGGATAAGCTTCTCATACTGCAATTTTTAGCTTAGGGCTCTCAAGAGATTTGGCTCTGAAATTAGATACAATCACTTTTCTGCCAAAGAAAATTATACTAGTTTAATGAAACTGTCACAGACTAGACCAAGCAATATACACATCAGATAGATCAGTTCCCAAAGACTGGTCTTCAAACTTCATGACTCCTTTTCTAATAGAATAGCAAAAGTTGCTCAAATTTTAGCCATCTTTTTAGTTTAGGGAGCATTTTCTTCTCAACAATGAAGGTCTTTTAGGATCTAAAGCATTAGGCCTTTAAGTCTTATGTGATCATATATAATTTATCACCCTATCAGGAGCTGTTTGAGAGTATCTGGAGGGGCTACTAATAATTATATGAGGTAAAAGGTGTAAACTGGGACTATGAGGAGAAAGCTGCGATATTTGGTTACTCAATTAAGTTCCTACTAGACTGAATAAAATATATTTCTTAAGATTTTCAGGTTGTTTCTTCTTATCCTGTATTAGTGTCAGTCCTCAGAATGTCTCACCTTGGGGTACTTTCTACAATTTTTCAACAGGCTTTGGTTTTTTTCACTTTTGTTTTTTGGAATTTAAGTGAGAATTAGCCCCTAGGTCTGCTTAACAATACTCTTGGCCTTTCTATTACTCTTCTCGGTAGGCATCAACTAAAGAAACAAAAAAAATCTGCTGGGTAACTACATCTATCAGTATTTTTGTGTGTGTGATTATAAATTTGATGTTTACCAAAATGTCTATAATCCAAATAAAGCATCCTATAGACAGGTTGGAATTTAGTAAGACTTCCACTGAGGATATTTCTTATTTAAATTTCAATTCTGTTAGAAAATATTAAAGTCAATACTATGGTATAAGGAGTGTTCTTTTAAACAAATAACTGTAGCTGATTATAAAATTTTTAAATTTGAAACTTATCTATAAAGGAAACGTAGATGACAAGCATGTCATATACAGAGTTTTCTGCCTGCAGTCATGTGAACTGATTGAGACAACAGTCTTCAGTATGAGAGTTTGTAATGAAAATAAATACAGGAACATAGCACTGAAAGCTCTATTGGTTCTGCTGACATGAAGTGAATTAAATATAATAACCTTGTAAATGCTCATATTTCAATCAAGATATGAACCTTTTTCATGTCATTTCATTGTTCTATTTTGAAGTAATAAATAATTATCTATGTACTGCTTTGCCATGATTAAAGTTTAAATGGATGAGCAAAAATCCCACTGAGCTTTGTGAAACCTTAGAAACTGAATATTGGCTAACAGCTCTGAGCAGTTAGTAAATAAAAACATTCAAATGCAAAGCTCTTTCACTGTAGCTTAAAGCAGGATGTCGATATATAATGAGCTGTACAATCTATATAAATAACTGGCATCTATGTTGATAAGTTTATCAAACATATTCTATTAAGCCTTCATGAATTTAGAGATAAGTGCCTCTGTATAGTTGATACAGAGAACCTTTTGACATTCTGCAAAGTAAAAAAATGGTGCTCAAGTTAAAATTACAACTTAGAGTGTTCTAAGCAGTACCACAACTCATTCACCTCAAAGAAACACACCTGACACATGTCACTCATTCAAAACGTTCTTACCATTGTAATTACAGTACATACATGGATGAGAGTCAAGTTAACAAGACGACAGACTTTTATCCTGCAAGCACACTTCTTGTTGGGGCTTTGTCCCAAGCTGATTTATAATAGGTAGGTAAGCCTTTTAATAATATATAGAAAAGCCTAAATCTTTCATGAGTTTGTTGTTACTCTAGCAGAGTGCAGGAAGTTCTGGTTTGAGAAATCAAGGAGTATCAGCAATGGAGAAAGAAATCCAGGTATTTCTAAGATTTTCTATTATTCACTATTCATTCTTCCATTATTGATTCATCTGCTCAACAGACATTTATTGTACCCCTCACATGCCGAAGATATACACTAAGCACTGTAGAAACTAAAAATAAAACAAAAGCTATTGATCCTGCATGTGGTAGAAAGCATAGTGGCCCCCAAAGATGTCCACTTCCTAATCCCTGAAACCTGTGAATATTTTACAAAGTAAAAAGGACTATGCAGATGTGATTAAAATAAGATTTTGAGATAGGATTATCCTGGATTATCTAGTTGATCCAATGTAATCACAAGGATCATTCTAGAAGAAAGAGGTCAGAGGCAGAAAGAGAAATTTGAAAATATTACTCTGCTGGCACTGATAAAAGAGGAAGAGACCATGAGCTAAGGATGCGGGTGGTCTCTACAATCTGGAAAAGGCAGATTCTCCCCTATGGCATCCAGAGGGAATGCAGGCTTGCCAACATTGTATGGTAAGTGCCACTTTGAACTGCTGACTTTCAGAACTGTTATAGTAACTTAATAATAATTTATATTATTTAAAGAATTTTAAAACGTTAAGTTGTTTTAAGCCAAGAAGTTTGTGGTAATTTGCTACAGCAGCTGTAGAAAACTAGTGCACAACCTTACAGGAATTTGTGGGCTAAAAGAACTACACACTAAAGATATAAGTTAACAAAAAGTCAGTATCTCTCTGAGAGATAAAAACATGAGATATGATAATGAAATACTAATAACTGATAACACTGATTGAGCAATTATTATATGCCAACACACATTAATTTTTACAACTCTTAGGATAAAAATATTGTCTACCATTTCCTGTGGTGGGAAAAATTTTTTTTAACTTATTTTACTTAAAGTAAGTTCAATAAATGGGAAAGTCAGAGCTTGAATCCATGCTGTGTGATTTCCGATCATGAAGTCTAAACCACTGTGTTCTATATAACACCTCACCAAACACAGACATATGGGAGTTAACAAAGAACAAAGAACAAAGACCTAACCGGGCAATGAATTCATACACATATTAGAGGGGGGTGAGGGAATTACTCTTGAGACCAGGAGCAGTAAACACAACATACATATCCTGAATAAATATCTTCATTCAGGTCTTATGTAGCTTATAATCATAGTCACCTACATATGCCATGCTTTATTTAATAGAAGGGCTTTGTGACATGGTATTTTTACCTTTTTTTTACTTCTTAGGTAGCTTTCACTGAGTAAATTTTCCCCCAGAGTAATCAGAGTCATTTGACATGGTAAGAACACACACACACACACACACATAATGGCCTGACATAGTTGTGTTTATCTTTGTGTATTCCCATACATGTCATGAAACAAGGCATATACTGAATACCCCCAAAGTTTTATTGAATAAACTAATTAATTAATGAAAATAATCAAAATATTTTATGGTGTTAAGTGTCTTAAGAGCAATCTAGTATAACACTCCCATGAAGAATGGAATCCTTCTTGATAGAGTGATTAAAGTCATTTCTTAGAGCATTTATTTTAAATGTCAGAATGACATATATAATTGTTTCTACTGGAGCAACTTTACCAGTGAAGATTTTTAATGGGAAAATTAAAAGATGATAGTTTAAGTTTATGAAAATAAGAAAACTAAATAGAAATTCTGTTTTGAAATTTTGTTTGCGAGACAAAGAGAGTCTGTAATATAAGTTAATATTCATGGAAATGGGAAGGGAGAGAGGTGACTGCAATGATCCTTTTTAAAATAGAATTAACCAATTTTATTGAGTGGTTAGATGTAGACTATTGGGAACAGAAGATAAGATAACTCCAATATTTTGAAACTGGGTTAGTTAATGGGAGCTTCACGGAGCCACTGGTAGGCATTCCTAGGGGAATTCTGTCTGGAACTTTTTGAATTTGGGACTTCACTTGGAATACCATCCTGCAGTATGTTTTCTGTGAAGCCAAATTTCTGGTGGCAATTAGTAGGTTTTTATGAGAAAGAAAAGGGAGAGAGACTCTAGTGAAACAATTGGAACATCTAACCTGATCAAAGTCATTTCTTTTTCAGGATGTCTTTGCACCTTAAATACTACAATATACACTGTGATTATCAAAGAGGAGAATAAATGCTTGGCTGTAGAAAATTTTTCCAGCATATTTTCTGTAGTATATAATCAAAAGAACATACTTTAGAAAACACAGGAACAGAATTATCCCATAGGTTGTTGAAATAGAAAAATTATGATTAGAAGAAAGAGAGTGACAAGACATTTATGTAGATGAGAACTGAATGTTGGGAGTGCCAAAGGTAGTTACGAAAAATGTGCAGATAGACTAGAGAGTGCAAAACAGATATGAATAACCTACATTTTTATGAGGAAAACAGGAATAGAACACATCAAAGAGGACAGCTAAATTGAAATGAGAATTAAGGGAATTAGAACAGTATGGCATCACTGAAAGAAAACGAAGAAAACATTTCAAGAATGATTCTCTTGATAACAAACTAAATTCTGTATACAGGTTTCAGGGAATGAATAAGGAGGAAACTAGAGTTTGGGAATCAATTTTCCTAAGTCTAGTTATTTTAAAGAAAGCAGTTTCAATGGAACGGTGCAGTCAGAATTCAGATTGAATTCTGCAGATTGAAAAGGGTTAGAGAAATACGAGGTAATTTTAGTTGTGAATTTTTCAAAATGTTTATGATGTTGGTGAAATGCTCAAGATAGAAACTTGAAAATGTAACAGATTAGAAAGTAATAATATTAATAAAAATATTTGGGTGGTTAAGTAGAACCTGAGCATTTTTATTTGTGGAACGAAATTATCAATAAAAGAGAAATGAGATTCAATTAGGTCCAAGAGAGAGACACAGGGAAAAAGCAGGAAAAAAAATTAAGATAACCAGTAAAGAGTGAAGATGTAGGAAAGAAAGGGGATTAGAAGATATTTTTGTAGAAATGAAAATGTAAGTGCCCCGGTGAGATTAACTCACTTTGAAAAGCCAAAGATAGGTAGGGGCAGGGGTCACTGAACAATATTCTGGTGGAAGATGTATTGTGATGGAAAGATCATTGCCTTTAGAAAGAAAGATCTCGCAGCTTGCCTCAGTCACTTTGCAACTACAAACTGGGCAAGTATCTCTAACTTCTCTTAGACTTAGTTTTCATATTTTTTCTGTGTAAAGTGGTTTGTAGCTGACAAACCTCTTAAGGTAGAAGATAAAAATTATTATAATATAGTCAAAAAAGAGAAACAAGGTCACATATTGTTCTATTGCTTTGTCAAAGAATGTTTTATCCTTCAAGACATTCTGGTCTTTCTCTGATATACATGAATTTGGGACTTAAAAGTTACAAGTAGTTTCTTTGTCCATAGATACTTGCAGTGTGGATTTGGGTTGGAGTTTCTGTATGTAAGAGATACCCTGTTTGCTTCTCCAAACCTTCTCATTTTCTCCCTGTTCTGTGCTCCTGGAAGGCTGATCTTTGTGGGCTGCATCAGTGGGTTCCCTTGCTCTGTCTTTCTATTTGATTCCACCAATAGGAGTAACTGTAGGAAGATGGCAAGGTGGGAGAAGGGAATGGTCAGAGCCACAGGATCACAGCTTCCCTCTAACCAAGGCCCAATTCCCACAAGATGGCTCCCTCTGAGAGCTACGCTCTCTGTATTCTGACCACTGCTCCCTCACTTTTCTTCTTCAGGCCTTGGGGTGATCATAGCTCCATGCTGTTGCTTGGAAGAATGCTTCACTGTCTCACTTGTTGCTCTTAACTCTGCCAACAGCTTTGTAAATAATTGTGTTCTTCCTAAATTAAATTATTCTCAATTACCCTATTTATGTGTGTCATCTGTTTCCTCCAAGGACCATGACTGATGCAAAGGGGGACTATATGTATGTTACACGGTGGAGCTTATCCACATCTAGACAGGATCCCATTTATTAGCTATATTACATATTATATATATCCCTTATCAGTCCATAATGATTCCCACTTCTCTTATGCTAGACATGAGCTCTGGTTAGATCAGTTACTCTGATAAATCGACGTAAGCATCTTTAGCCCTGGGGAGTGCATCTAGACTATCACACCATTGATTTATCTCCATAATATGTGATAAAACAGAGAAATAGGGATTTTCATTCAAAGTCATCTTATCTGTGTCCTTGAAAAAGTTATCTATAATTATTTCAGCGAATTAATAGTTTCAATGAGTAGATTAAGTGGGTGATACATGGCAAGTGCTTTGAACTGTGCCTCAGACATAGTATATAATACAGGAATATTAGCTGCTCTTTGTCCTCTCTTGTTCATCTTGTCATTATTATTACTGTTATTATTATCATTGTTGTTATTATTCCAATGGGAACAGCCATCCCACAGGAGACATGAGTTTCCCAGGGTCTCTATAACTTCCAGTGAAATACACAGAAAACAGCTTAGACTGATCACTCACACTATTCTACGATTCCATGATGGCTAATTCCATTATTCTCCATATGCCTGTTTACTTCAATCAGTACCAGAAACCCAGGCCTTCCAATTCATGCCTCATCACCCGGAATATTATTTCTATATCACAATTTATATCTCACAATCCAAATCAGTTTCCTTTTTTTGTCTAAAAAGCTTTTAATTTAACCTCTTAAAACTCAGTTTATCATCAGCAAATGCTTTGGAAAGCTTACAAAACTATCATTCCACACCAGCTCTTCTTCAGTGGCTGTGTTGAGGGTAACCCACTGATCTTACTATGTTATCACAATCTATCCCTGCCCCATCTTATCATAGCTCTCTTTACCCAACTTAGAGTCTATAACTTATATGAAAGTTCAACATAACTTAGATGAAAGCACCCTGTATTAGTCAAGGTTCTACAGAAAAACAGAAGCAATAGAAGAATTTATATATAGGAATTGGCTCACAAAATCAATTGTTGGATATAGCAGATCTGAAATCTGTAAGGCAGGCTGGCAGTCTGGAAACTCAGACAAATTTTTTTAATGAGGCCCACCCACATAATTGAGGGTAATATTTACTTAAAGTAAACCAATTGTAAATATAACCACATCTACAAAATACCTTCAGAGCAATATCCAGACTGGCATTTGACAAAAAAAAGTCTGGGTACCATAACCTAGCAGAGTTGACAAAGAAAATTAAGTATCACACACCCTTAAATTCTTTTCTGTTGCTTTTTAAAATGATTTATCTGAAAAAATTCAACTACTAGCTTATTCTAATTACTTGCCAACTATATTTCCCCAGTAAAGTAATGATCCCAATCACCAAGATAGATATTTTAGATCTTTCCTCTAATCTTAAACCTGTAACATTCACTAATAACATCCCAACTCTTACTGCAAGCTGATAAACTTGCAATAAACTTCATTAAGATAAATAAGCAATCACAGAGAAACTCCCTCATTTTCTCATCATGGAATTTACTAAGTTGCTAGTATTTGTATCCATGTTCTTTTCTTTTATTCTGGTGTGATGGATGGAAGAACATCATCTGCTTTAATTAGTCCAATTCCTCCACTTGTGTTCTGTAGTCTATTAATTCTTGATGCCTCAAGGAATTTGTTCTGGCAACTGAACCAGTACCAGTTTCTCTCTTTACGCTGTGCATTTCCATGTACCCCTTACAAAGTTGGTACAAGGTCTCACATCACATTATTTTATTTTCAACAAAGACTTAACTATATTTTCTGTTCATGTTTTAAATTATTTCATTTACTGATTTTATTTGTTTTTAGATTATGGCAAAATAAACCTTATCCATTGTGTTTACATCTGTCTCTGGGTACCTAGAATCATGCCTGGCATGTAGAAGTCATTTTATCATATTTGCCAAATGAGTAAATGAAGGAATGAATGCTCTCAGTTTGTTTAAATTATAATATCCATGAAACTGAAAATGTGCATACTTTTCTTCACAACACGTTCTGCAAGTTTAAATGATGTTTATACAGGATCAATAGTAAGATTCAACCCAAGAGGTCAGACTAATAAATATTCTAGTGATGATGGCACCACACAAATCTTCAGGGCTTACAGTCAGGACACATGCACAACAAGTGGAGTCTTTGGAGACTGAATGACTAGGTAAACTAGGACCATGAAGAGCTGGAATGTGAAAAGTTTTACAGACACACTGAAAAAAAGACAGCTTCAATTAGGGCCTTGAAGAAATACTAATAGAAAACACTTCTTCCAAGTAAAATTCAAAATGAAATGAGTCATTTTCAGAAACATAATTGTGAGTTTAAGGGGCAGCATGGTAAATAGTGATTACAAATACCCACGAAGAGAAATATCGTTATGTGAAGGCTTTCTTGTAAAGACTGCTAATTGCATCAGCTTTTTTAGTCATGCTCATTCACATTCAATAACAACACCATAATAAGCATCAACTTCAAACATAAAGGGCATGATTCATGAAAAATCGGTACTTTCCTCCAGCATAGGTAAGATCAATTATGAGTTCCTGGTAATAGCTTACCGATTTAAGTTTAAGAGAACTAAAGATTTTTCATCAAGAGTTTTTTCTTTAAACATCCTCCAGACTTAAAAAGGAGAACTAGTCAGTTGAATTATTTCAGGGATAAATCAAGCTTACTAAATTGATTAACCTTCATATTTCTTCTAAGGTATGTTCTCCACTGCTTATGTGTAACCAAAATATTTTCTGAAACATTTCCAACAAGCTCTCATTCCTAGAGAAGGTGTATATCAGTGACTATTTAATTCCTATAGACCAATGTAAGATTTTAAGTGAAAAAAATGCTTTTTTAATCTAAAGTCAAATTTACTGATTTCTGAGTGAAGAATTCCTGAATTTCTAGATTATAACCACCACCCAACCACCACCATCAGTATCATCATAGCTACTTAATTTACAAAGCCACAAATCCTCTTTGAAAATTATTAAACATGGGTCCATGTTATACAACATGAAAATTCTCTTCCTACCTCACTCCTTTCCCAATTCCCACTCTTCTGGGTTTTTTTTGTTTTTTTTTTTTTTTGGTATTTTTCAGGGTATGCTTTTCCAGGTTAATTTTTGTGACCAAAATGAATAAAAGAGTATTTTCTATTTTTTATAATAACGACAAAAATGAATTGAGTACTTTCTATGTCCTGCATTAACTAAATTGTTTGCATGTATTATCTCACTTAATAAACACAACTCTATTACACCAGAGTCATTAATATTCCTGCTTTATAGGTGGGAAAACAGGTATTTAAGGTAGTTAAATAGAATTGTATCTACATGTATGCATACATATTAATATTTGTGTATTTGTGCAACATACATGTACATATATGTTCATATATTTATGTATATGTTTATAGACATTGTTTCTGGAAAAAGAATACTTGAAGATAATACTAGCTCAGATGTAGGTTTATTTTATGTTTGATAGTTATTGGAAAATTGTTCTATAAAGAAACTAGAACAAATTTTACTATCATCAACATCAAGCACATAACAAGAAGTACTTTATCTCTCATATTTTCAGCAATCTGATGAATCCTTTATCATATTTTCCAACATAATGATTTTAAACATATTTATTTTTGTTTGTTATTGGCAGTTATTTTTCCACTAAGATATTAGTGATATTAACCCCTAGTTATACATATGTTGTAAATGTTTCTTATCAGTCTATTTTGTGTCTGTGGATTGGTTTTGATCCAAATCCTTAGCCTACCAAAAAAGGGAAACACAAACCCCTAAAGTTCATGCCAGGATTGCTTTGACCTTTTCACGGATCTTAGAAATGGATGGGGCTCAAGTCTGCAGAGTTTTTTTATGGGAGACACAGAAGTTCTCTTTGGACCTATAATGACTTTAAATAATCAAGAAGAGAAACATGCTATACCCAAGGATGTATGTCTTGGACCTTATTGTGAAACTTGTGACTTATGATATCCTGTTAAATATAAACCTACTGAATTTTAATCATTTCAACCAAAGGAGTTATGAAATGAAATATTCACTTGAGAACTTTGATGCAAGCAGGAAAACTATACTTTTTGACCCGATTATCGTATTTTCCAAACTATGTGAAATGACAGTACTTGTTAAGTCACATCAACAATATAAAATATGTATGCACAGTATTCAGATACCAAGTAAACACCACCATAAATAAATCAAAGGTTTTAAAGTTACCTGCATAATAAATAGAATGTTATAAATGTATAGGCATTTTACAAGTACAGAGAGACCTCTGATGTATGACCATCTGGCAGGTTTTGACAGAAGATGTCCTTGAGGCAGATGTAACTGTGAAATACTAAGTTTCTTTGTAACTGTTAGTCAAATAAGTGGATTTAGAAGCATAGCTGCGAATATAATAATGTGTATGGTCTCTTTGATAGAAACTTTAAATGAATGCATTAGTAAAGTACAGCTAAATCTATTTTTATGATACATTTGAATCGATGGTTTCTTCCAAACACTTTAGGTGGAAAGAATAGCATTCCTAGTTGACTGCCTATAGTGGAGAGTGGTGTTTGGGGTTAGGAAGAATTGTGCTGACATTGACTTTTTTTTTTTTTAACATCTTTATCGGAGTGTAATTGCTTTACAGTGGTGTGTCAGTTTTTGATTTATAAAAAAGTGAATCAGCTATACATATACATATATCCACATATCTCCTCCCTCTTGTGGCTCCCTCACACTCTCCCTATCCCACATCTCTAGGTGGTCACAAAGCACTGAGCAGATCTCCCTGTGCTATGCGGCTGCTTCCCACTAGCTATCTATTTTACATTTGGTAGTGTATGTAAGTCCACGCCAATCTCTCACTTCACCCCAACTTACCTTTCCCCCTTCCCATTTCCTCAAGTCCATTCTCTACATCTGCGTCTTTATTCCTGTCCTGACCCTAGGTTCCTCAGAACAATTTTTTTTGATTCCATATATATGTGTTAGCATATGGTATTTATGTTTCTCTTTCTGACTTACTTCACTCTGTATGACACACTCTAGATCCATCCACCTCATTACACATTAACTCAATTTTGTTTCTTTTTATGGCTGAGTAATATTCCATTGTGTATATGTGCCACATCTTCTTTATTCATTCATCTGCCCATGGACACTTAGGTTGCTTCCATGTCCTGGTTATTGTAAACAGAGCTGCAATGAACATTGTGGTGCATGACTCTTTTCAAATTATGGTTTTCTCGGGGTATATGCCCAGGAGTGGGATTGCTGGGTCATATGGTAGTTCTAGTTTTAGTTTTTTAAGGAACCTCCATACTGTTCTCCATAGTGGCTGTATCAATGTACATTCCCACCAACAGTGCAAGAGGGTTCCCTTTTCTCCACACCCTCTCCAGCATTTATTGCTTGTAGATTTTTGATGATGGCCATTCTGACTGGTGTGAGGTGATACCTCATTGTAGTTTTGATTTGCATTTCTCTAATGATTAGTGGTGTTGAGCATCCTTTCATGTGTTTGTTGGCAATCTGTATACTTTCTTTGGAGAAATGTCTATTTAGGTCTTCTGCCCATTTTTGGATTGGGTTATTTGTTTTTTTGGATACTGAGCTGCTTGTAAATTTTGGAGATTAATCCTTTGTCAGTTGCTTCATTTGCAAGTATTTTCTCTCATTCTGAGGGTTGTCTTTTCGTCTTGTTTATGGTTTCCCTTGCCGTGCAAAAGATTTTAAGTTTCATTAGATCCCATTTGTTTATTTTTGTTTTTATTTCCATTTCTCTAGGAGCTGGGTCAAAAAGGATCTTGCTGTGAT
Source organism: Eschrichtius robustus (assembly GCF_028021215.1). Taxonomy (NCBI): domain Eukaryota; kingdom Metazoa; phylum Chordata; class Mammalia; order Artiodactyla; family Eschrichtiidae; genus Eschrichtius; species Eschrichtius robustus. Next base: position 62,040,196 of record NC_090840.1, on the reverse strand, counting down.
TTATGTCACAGAGTGTTCTGCCTATGTTTTCCTCTAAGAGTTTTATAGTGTCTGGCCTTACATTTAGGTCTTTAATCCATTTTGAGTTTATTTTTGTGTATGGTGTTAGGGAGTGTTCTAATTTCATTCTTTTACATGTAGCTGTCCAGTTTTCCCAGCACTGCTTACTGAAGAGGTTGTCTTTTCTCCATTGCATATTCTTGCCTCCTTTATCAAAAATAAGGGGACCATAGGTGCGTGGGTTTATCTCTGGGCTTTCTATCCTGTTCCATTGATCTATATTTCTGTTTTTGTGCCAGTTCCATACTGTCTTGATTACTGTAGCTTTGGGGTATAGTCTGAAGTCAGGGAGCCTGATTCCTCCAGCTCCATTTTTCTTTCTCAAGATTGTTTTGGCTATTCGGTGTCTTTTGTGTTTCCATACAAATTGTGAAATTTTTTGTTCTAGTTCTGGGAAAAATGCCATTGGTAGTTTGATAGGGATTGCATTGAATCTGTAGATTGCTTGGGGTAGTATAGTCATTTTCACAATGTTGATTCTTCCAATCCAAGAACATGGTATATCTTTCCATCTGTTTGTATCATCTTTAATTTCTTTCAACAGTGTCTTATAGTTTTCTGCATACAGGTCTTTTGTCTCCTTAGGTAGGTTTATTCCTAGGTATTTTACTATTTTTTTTTGCAATGGTAAATGGGATTGTTTCCTTAATTTCTCTTTCAGATTTTTCATCATCAGTGTATAGGAATGCAAGGGATTTCTGTGCATTAATTTTGTATCCTGCTACTTTACCAAATTCATTGATTAGCTCCAGTAGTTTTCTGGTAGCATCTTTAGGATTCTGTATGTATAATATCATATTATCTGCAAACAGTGACAGCTTTACTTCTTCTTTTCCCATTTGGATTCCTTTTATCTCTTTTTCTTCTCTGATTGCTGTGGCTAAAACTTCCAAAACTATGTTGAATGACAGTGGTGAGAGTGGACACTCTTGTCTTGTTCCTGATCTTAGAAGACATGGTTTCAGCTTTTCACCATTGAGAATGATATTGGCTGTGGGTTTGTCATATATGGCCTTCATTATGTTGAGGTAAGTTCCCTCTAGGCCTACTTTCTGGAGAGTTTTTATCATAAATGGGTGTTGAATTTTGTTCAAAGCTTTTTCTGCATCTACTGAGATGATTATATGGTTTTTCTCCTTCAATTTGTTAATATAGTGTATCACATTGATTGATTTGCATATGTTGAAGAATCCTTACATTCCTGGGATAAACCTCACTTGATCATGGTGTATGATCCTTTTACTGTGCTGTTGGACTCTGTTTGCTAGTATTTTGTTGAGGATTTTTGCAACCATGTTCATCAATGTTATTGGCCTGTAGTTTTCTTTATTGTGACATCTTTGTCTGTTTTTGGTATCAGGGTGATGGTGGCCTCGTAGAATGAGTTTGGGAGTGTTCCTCCCTCTGCTATATTTTGGAAGAGTTTGAGAAGGATGGGTGTTAGCTCTTCTCTAAATGTTTGATACAATTTGCCTGTGAAGCCATCTGATCCTTGGCTTTTGTTTGTTGGAAGATTTTTAATCACAGTCTCAATTTCAGTCCTTGTGATTGGTCTGTTTCTATTTTCTATTTCTTCCTGCTTCAGTCTCGGAAGGTTGTGCTTTTCTAAGACTTTGTCCATTACTTCCAGGTTGTCCATTTCTTCCAGGTTGTCCATTTTATTGGCATATAGTTGCTTGTAGTAATCTCTCCTGATCCTTTGTATTTCTGCAGTGTTAGTTGTTACTTCTCCTTTTTCATTTCTAATTCTGTTGATTTGAGTCTTCTCCCTTTTTTTCTTGATGAGTCTGTCTAATGGTTTATCAATTTTGTTTATCTTCTCAAAGAACCAGCTTTTAGCTTTTGAGCTTTGCTATCGTTTCCTTCATTTCTTTTTCATTTATTTCTGATCTGATCTTTATGATTCTTTCCTTCTGCTAACTTTGGAGTTTTTCTGTTTTCCTTCTAATTGCTTTAGGTGCAAGGTTAGGTTGTTTATTTGAGATGTTTCTTGTTTCTTGAGGTAGGATTTTATTGCTATAAGCTTCCCTCTTAGAACTGCTTTTGCTGCATCCCATAGGTTTTGGGTCATCGTTTTTTCATTGTCATTTGTTTCTAGGTATTTTTTGATTTCCTCTTTGATTTCTTCAGTGATCTTTTGCTTATTAAGTAGTGTATTGTTTAGCCTCCATGTGTTTGTATTTTTTACAGATATTTTCCTGTAACTGATATCTAGTCTCATAGCATTGTGGTCAGAAAAGATACTTGATATGATTCCAATTTTCTTAAGCTTACCAAGGCTTAATTTGTGACCCCAGATATGATCAATCCTGGAGAATGTTCCATGAGCACTTGAGAAGAAAGTGTATTCTGTTGTTTTTGGATGGAATGTCCTATAAATATCAATTAAGTCCATCTTGTTTAAGGTATCATTTAAAGCTTGTGTTTCCTTATTTATTTTCATTTTGGATGATCTGTCCATTGGTGAAAGTGGGGTGTTAAAGTACCCTACTAAGATTGTGTTACTGTAGATTTCCCCCATTATGGCTGTTAGCATTTGCCTTATGTATTGAGGTGCTCCTATATTGAGTGCATAAATATTTACAGTTGTTATATCTACTTCTTGGATTGAGCCCTTGATCATTATGTAGTGTCCTTCTTTGACTCTTGTAATAGACTTTATTTTAAAGTCTATTTTGTCTGATATGAGGATTGTTACTCCAGCTTTCTTTTGATTTCCATTTGCAGGGAATATCTTTTTCCATCCCCTCACTTTCAGTCTGTATGTGTCCCTAGGTCTGAAGTGGGTCTCTTGTAGACAGCATATATACAGGTCTTGTTTTTGTATCCATTCAGCCAGTCTACTGACATTGACTCTTAACACACAAAGAAAGGAAAGCTGGACGAGGGGAATAAAATTGATAAGCTTTGTTTTATAAAAGAGGAAATTGACACTTCAACACAGAACTTCAATAATGACACACACAGTAATGTAAACCAAAGCTTTCAAACACCAAGTTGGATGTTATTCTCACTACACCATAAGATCCCAGGTAAGTTATAAACATGAAAATTGAAAAATCTAATTTTTCTAATAACCAAAAGATAAAAACCTAATTTATATAATATTTATATGGGCTTATATTAGGGTTAGAGTTTTTAAAGTATACAAGTTAATTGTAATAGTTATATTTTAAATAAATCAAAATACATCATGGTATTTTGTGGGATAGGGAGAACAGTAGAAATGCTAAAAGTGAGATGCCAATGAGAATCACAATTATTCGTTTTATGCTTTTAAGGAGAAAGTGTAGTTAATTTGACTTGTGTATTGCTCCCTATAGTTAGACTCAGAAAACTGACTATAGCATCCTCCACATGTCCTTTAAGTTTCGACTGAAATATTTTAAAATAAATGTAGGTATAGGCAACTGATACACCAAGATTTCTGAGTAGAAATCCTAAATCTTCAAAAATGTTACAACTTATATTAGTTCTTTGGCTAAAGACAAGAAAACATTTGAAGCTCTGGAGATTTTTGACTCAGCTTTCTTGTTTTCCCTCAGTTATATTTCTCCTAAGGCTGAATTTGAGAAATATTTCTTCTTTTATACTACCCAGTTTACCTCCCTTTTCTTTTCTTAATTCCCACTGCTATGTTTTTCTAATACAAACACACATCTGCTATGGAAAAATCTTGCCTAGGGATGGCTCTATTCATGGTGAATTCTCATCAGAATAACTCTTAAAAAAATGGATCACATTTTGATATAATTTACATTTGATATAATTTAACATCTTCCTTACTGTTATATTGTTTTTTCTTCCTTTCTTCTAGCCAACATGAAGCTACATTTGTTTTGAATTTTCCTGCTGACAGGTGATTGATTAGCCACAAGAAAACATACAGTTTCAACATCATTTCCATTAAAATTTACTTTGTTCAATAACTGACAAAGTGTAACATCAAGTATCTATAGGGTGGATTAACATGGGGTTGAGGTCTCAATGTGCGTCTCTTGCTTTTCTCCTACATGACATATAACAAAAGTGTCCTTGAAGATACCTCAGTGACAAAAGGCTCTGGGAGCTCATGGTTGGCTTTGTTATTTGATAGCTGACCCAGAAAAGCTCTGACTGATGCTTAGGAGCACCTGCTGAAAAACCACTCAGCTGGGCAGAACATGTGCTGAGACTAAATGGCAGCAGAGAATCCAAACACCTGCTGTTTGGTGAACTGAAATAGGCAACTATAAGTTGGAAAAAGAGATTTAAAAAGACACCAAACCCACACATCTTTAAGAAATTCTGCATTGGTGTAGGTACTGCACAGTACTCAACCTGAGTAAAGACTGTATTCCAAAGAACTGTTTCCAGCACAGAACAACCAGATCTGTGGAAAATAGGACATAGAAATTTTGGACATAATGGGCTGTTTGATTCTCATAATACAGCTGTATACTAAAGCACTGGCCTTTACAATTGTCAAGGTCTCCCTCCAGCTGTGAGTTATGTTATGCCTCCCTCCAGGGCACATGAGAATGAAAGCCAAGGCAGTGGGGGAAGGGGGATTATCAGAAATCTCATAGGATAATGGAGAAATGAGGATAAAGCTGTGCCCTGTCCTCTTTCTTTTTCTTAGTGAATAAGAGCTGACATTCCAAAGCCAATTCTGAGCTAGACCATAAAGCATTCAGTTATTTCCAAGCCAAATGAAAATAAAAGTCGGCTCTTACAAAGTGGATGTGGGTCTTATGGAGTATTGTAGGTCCATAAATACAGGAAAGAAACAGAAAAGAATATTGAACATAAAAGGATATTCCAAGATTTTTCACTGAAAATAGGAAGAAGAATGGAGCCAGTGTGTTAGAGAATGGCTATCAGAAGGAGCTAGTAGGTAGCAAGTCATAATCATACCGCTGAGGCACTTGTCAGGATTCTTCTTTGAGCTGGAAAATACAGAGAAACTTAAAACATTGAAAAGACTAGGAAAGAAGGAAGGCAAGAAGCAATTTACTCGACTCATGAAAGCATTTGGGACAGCTGCTCTCTGAGAGTTCTGTGAAAATGTGTATGTCTACTTTTGAGTGAAGAGTAGATGATACTTCATCTGAATGTCAGTGGTTTTAAGTAGAAAAACATGCATTGTTTTTGTGGCAGATTTGATATTTCCTGACATGCTTTGGGAATAGGAACGGCTCTTCCTTCCTTATACATCACAGTGTAGAACCTGACATTGTGCCTTCTTAAAGATTACTTTGAGGATCAGGTTGACCAGAGAGCTTGGTACAAGTGGCGGGGTAAAAAGGATGTCCTCACTTGTAACACCATGAGGATGGTTAGGCTTACAACTCCCCACATTTGCTAGATCTGGTAAAAGTCCATTAGGATTCAATCAAACTTGAGGAAGTGGAGGCTGTCCCTAATGAATGTGGCTCAAAGGCAAATATGCGTACACAGAGTGTAAAAAATTAGAGATTTTAAAGGTAGTAGCATCATCTCTAAAGCCACTGTGGTCTTGACAATGATGAACAATGTTTAAGGCCTCAAAGAGAGGGGCCCAGGTTGTTCCCATGTGTAATAGGATCTTCTTTAAACACCAACCTGAGGAAGGGCACTGTGGGTTACTTCTAAGTGGCAAAAACCATTATGTTGTGATGCCTTTCTGACTGCTGAAATCCAGTTCTCTGTTTCTTGTTTTTGTCTCTAAGATGGTTCCAGACAGCATTTAGAAATCAATCTCACTCTACCCAATCAATAGCATCAACTTTTGTAATCTCCATATAGTACCTCTGATTCTGCACCTGAGTGCACTGACTATATTGGTTTATACTGCTAGAGTTGTTTGTCCTGCCCTGACATGGTCTTGCCACTGCATCACCCTCAAAAATGTCTTTGCAGCTACACCTGCCTAGCACTTTATGGGGAAGTTAATTTTTCTGCCAGTCCTGGGCTATGTACTGGGCCAAACTCTCTCAGGTGGCCTCCTATGTCAGAGTCCAGAACAAAGCTGGCCTTGCTTCCTTCTCTACTTCTGCCAACACTCTCTGTTTCACCCATCAGTGTCTTTGTCAACATGGCACTTTCTGTGCTAGTTTTCAAACAGCCCTTCCTATGCCATAGGCTCTCATAGATTTTGAGAAGTTGCTAATTCCCTACCCCAAAGCCAGGTGCTAAAAGGAATGATAGGAATGATAATCTCTCTATTGCTCCCCAAATCCCAAAGGCCATTCTGCAGCCAGAGAGGCTCACTTATTTCTGACCAGCAAGACCAAGTTGTTCCAGACTTACCTGGTTCTTCCCATCACTGGCTCAGTCTTCACCAGGAAGCAATTCTGTGGCCACAATCCAAATGTAAGTGAATAAAGCAAGATAGAAATTAAATGGCCCAAATCAGTGTAAGTTGTTTTTAAAAAAGCCTCAGAAAGATTAAAGAATCTCTGTACTTTCTTCCTTTTATCTTATTTCAAACAATTTATCATCACATAAATGAATCTTGAATTTCTCTACTCGGAGACATTAAGCAGCCATTCAATTGGTGGAGAAAGTGCCCATCAAAGGGACACCTAATGATCAACACTCAGAAAATGAATGAATGAATGGAGATATAACTATTTAGATTAGAAACATATGGCAGGCAATCACCTTAAGTTTTCAAAGTGTTCTCCCTAAACTAATTTGACTTATATTGTCTTATATAATTATTTGTATTTTCTTTAATAAATGTAAAATTTAGACACATTTAGATGCTTAATATTTCTGTTCTAAGAAAGGATAATTTCTAAATATCATAAGGAATATTTTCCTTATTTTACTACACGTGTCTTTGTATGTAAGTATCTTTCCCCTTCACATTGGATCTTAATTATAGAAAGAATCTGATCTGAGATTCATCACCTAGGGAAAAAATAATGATTTTTAGAAGTAAAATAGACACTAAGGGAAGCTAAGGCAGGCTTTGCGATCCTTCCTAATGAATGCACATGAAAATGATCAATCAAGCCTATTGATTAATCAGCTGTTAAGATACAGATAATCGCTGCTATATGATAACAGCTCAAATATGGTCTTCCTAATCTGGCTCTAATGCCAGGATGTCAGGCAGATTTTTGTGTAATAGTGAGAGTATGCTAAATAGCACTTAGATTTAAGAAGCTTTACTTATTCGATGGACTCTAAAGTTGATAAATGTCGACTCAGCTTCACTCCACAAGAGAAGGTGGGAAAGTGCTTCTACATCATGTGGATTGGGGATGGTCCTTCCTGCTTCCTAAGGTTATACAAGAATTCTGAGAGTGTGGTACTTTATGAGATGCCTAGGAAATAGACAAAAGGCTTTTGGTCTGTAGCTCAAGAGTGGTAGTTACTGGAATTTTATCCCAAGAATCTATGGTCATTTGAGTGGAGCAGCTCTAGTTCCTCCACACTAAACATTGTCAAAGAGCATCTGCTGTTACTCATCAGTCTCCAAAGGTGCACTGCAATACCTTCAGAGGTCCCATCTCTGCAGAGGTTCACCTGCAGAGGTGCAAGGCACGGTGTTCACTGAACTTGCAGAACCTGCCACTGTTGCCCACTCCCAAGTAATCCTTCTTAAAATCTTCTCGGGCAGGGCAAAGCTACCTCTTCCAGGCATATCACCAGACACATCTATTCTGCCAGTATATTCTTGAAACAAATACCTGGGTTGTATTTTTCATGTTAAAATACAACCTCTACAACACAAAACATTCTTCTAGATTGAGGAGGCCAGACTCAGTTGAAAAAATTACAAGCCTTTTTGCAACAAAGAAAAGAATAACCCAAACAATCAATACAACATTATCTATCTATCTATTCATAGACAGGTATGTCATATATAGAGATAGATATACATAGATGTAGATAGATAGATAGATAGATAGATAGATAGATAGATAGATAGATAGACAGACAGACAGATATAGATATAGACAAACAGATATCAGTAGGGCTATACTAATAAGAAGAATACATTTGAATATATTGATACATTATGCTGCCACACTGATAACCTCACTTATTCATTTATTTAACTGATATTTATTGAGAAATTTTAAACTTGGTATATTCAGGTAGCTATCACTGCAAAAAGATAAGACAGGCAAAGGTAAAGGCTCTTGTTCCTGTCACTGGGACAAATGCTCCATATTTTCTACATTTACTGAGAGAGAGAATATAAACAAAATTAAAATAAATTGTAAACAAGATAACCCATATGAAAAAAATAGAGGCCTTAAGACAGTTGCTGATGTTATGAATGTCACTTACAAACATTCTTGCAGATAAGTTGGTAGCCCCAGGCAATGTAAAAATCTGCCAGGACACTTTCTTTTTAAATATATTTACTGTTGGTTACATGTGAAAAATGAGGTATCTACACATATCTACATCTTTCTCTATATAAATATAAATACCCACAAATTTTATGAATTTAATATGTACCATCCAAAATATGTTCTTGTTAAAAACAAATATGAATCAATGAAAAAAAAGGAACTGTTCATCACATAACACAACAAAAATCCCATGCTAATCAGTCTAAGTGATTTTTAAATTAATGTGATATAACCAAATCCTGGGACCTGACTAAAGATCAAAGGCCAAGACTTTTGAGAGCATCTGAGATTAACACACTTATTTCCTCATGAAAGGTCTACCCTGGAGAGAGTCAAATGAAGCAACTTTCCTGTTAATCTCTTGAAAAAAAAAATTACGAAATGTTCTAAACTAAGCTGAATAGTCATCCAACAGCTGTTTTTGTAGCAAAAAGTGAAAAGGATTCTGGGCTGTTTTCCTTTAGGGAACCTATGGAAGAGATTCTTTCATAATTAGCATCGAGGAAATGTGATGACTCCATTTATCTTTTAATTGCATGCCATTTTATTGAAATTGTGTATGTGCTAAACAACTTAATGTCTCTTTCATACCTGAAATACTTCAAAGCTATAAGATTTGTATAAGAAAAAGACATAAGACATCCCAGCCCTATTTGACATTCACGAAATCTACAGTAGTGTTGTCCATGATATGTTGCTTATTTTTTGCAACATACTCCTGGTAAAAGAGAGAAATTGGGTTATTGATCCACTTACACACACCCACATCCACCCATGCCCCCCACCACACACACACAGAACAGTGTCTCTCAACTGTGTGATATACAAATATAAAAAAATAGCAATCAATACATGTAACATATAAATGAGAGTCAACTGTACAATCCTACCGCTCATTATGATAAATTATATACCACCTGAAAATGAAAAGCAGTAATATTCCATTAAACAAGAGCACTTACGAATTTTATCAGTTATTCACTAACAATAATTTAATGTAAAATGTCCCAAAGTTCTAATTTCACTAGATCATAGATATAGTCTACCTAATTTGGAAGAAGGTGAATTATATTTTAAAAAGTAATTTTTATTACAAAAGAGGTAATATTCCTAAAACTACTTGTTCAAATTTGGGGGAAGAGAATTTAAATGGTGCTAAGCATATGTGGGGAATTCATCGAAGCCCAGAAGATAAATATTTCCTCACCCTAGCACCTCAGGTAACTTGAATATCACGAGTCTCAACTGGAAAATTAAAATGATCTCCAAATTCTTTGTAGTATACTTTAAAAGATATGGAAACCATGGGAACATTTTTATAAAGGCAAGGATCATGGTTAAACTATTCAAGGCTCTTTCTCCAGTACCTAGCATGGTGCCTGGCTTATAGCATAGACCCTCATTAAATATTCATTCAGAGAATGAGTAAAATATGCTCCCTCTTCCTTGGAAATGCTCAAATATTTCAACATTTTTTTGCAAGCATGTCAACTACTCACAAAAGTTTCTTACATACTTGGACATATGTATATATATTTCTATTACCTTCGAGTAAACAGAGTAATCATGATCTCTGCAGTATGATGTATTTTTATCATTGGCACACACATGACATTGCTTGTTTGTTTGCTTGTTCATATTTCCTTCATCTCTCCCTCCCTTCTATCTTTCCTTCTTCATAATAAAGCAATATGTTCCATGAAATCACCACCCTCTCCAGAGGCTATTACCTTGAAAATAATTTCATCTAGCCATTTGATACTCCCCTACCCCATGCTTCTGCCTCCCTCCATCCAAATTAACTATGCCCCTCAATCTATTATTTGTTATTTTCTCACTTTCCTTTCAGATATTTCTATCTCAAGTATATATATAATAAGGGAATACAGGTAAATAGACATATATTTAATTTTGGTTCTTTTAACTATGTAAGAATGACATCATTAAGTGCATAATTTGGGGCAATTTATTTTCATTTATTGTGATTTTGAGGTTCATGCATTAGTAAGCAGCACTGCACATCATTAATTTATATTATTGTATTAGCATCCTAGTTTATTCATGCGCTGTCTTGTCATAGGGCATTAGAATTGTTTCCTCATTTTTCACTATGCTATTGTTTATAGCATTTTTATGAATGTTATGGTATGTATCTCCCAAGGTGTAGATGCAAGAATTTATCTCACGTATATACCGATGTTGGTAACTGCTAAGTTATCGGATAAGTGAATGTTCAACTTTATGATGCAATGATGAACGAATAAGTATAGAATGGTAACTTTTCCTTGTCTTTATTTGCATTTCTCTGATTACTAATTAATTTTTTAAGAACAGAACTCCTTAATTTTAAAATTATTATAATGATTAGTTTTAAATAGTAAGCCCAACAGGTACTACCTAAGAAATATATTTTAATCTTATGGATAGGGAAGGATGTCTTAAAGAATACACAAACAAATTTAAATTGTAGATGGTGTTCAAATTCTTCAGATTTTTTTTTTTTTTTTTTTGGTTGCTGCTTTTCTTGGCCCTTAACTGTCCCATATAAACTTTAGAATCAATTTAACAAATTTCGTGAAGTACAAGTTGTGATTCTGATTGGAATTTTCTTGAACATATATGTTAAAATAGAAAGACTAGAGAATTTCATGAATTTCAGTTTTTCTATCTATTTATTTAATTTTCTTTAATTCACTTAAAAATGTTTAAAGTTTTTTCCTGTAAAGATCTTACCTATTTTTTGTTATATTAATTATGAGGCCTTAAATTCTATTGTAAATTATTTCATCTCAATTATTTTTTCTATGTATCTGTCATTGGTGTAGTAAAAAGCAATTATCTTTTCTAGTAATTGCTAATGTCTAATAATTTTCTGATAAATTGTCTAATAATTTTGTTTTATATGTAAATGTTTACATAAAACACATTATCTGTAAAACAATATGTTTCCTTTTTACAAGTCTTAAATCTCAAGTTTCTTTTCTTATCATACTGTGCTTGCTACATCCTAAAATAGATGTTAAATAAAAGTAGTAATGGCAGGATCCTTGTATTGTCTCTGATTTTTTTTTAAAAAAAGTGTTTTCAATATTTCCCACTTAGGATCCTGTTTTCTTAAATAATTTTAACAGTTTTTTTTTTTTTTTTTTTGGCTGCGCTGCATGCAGCTTGTGGGTTCTTAGTTTCCTGATGAGGGACTGAACCACAGCCGAGTCCTAACCACTGGACCACCAGGGAATTCCCTAATAGATGTTTGTAAGTGGCTTAGGAAGTCTTTCTTTTCCTAATTTACTAAGAGTTTTAATGTGAGTTTATGTCAAATTTTATCAAATTTCTTTTTTCTGTTTATTGAAATGTTTGTGTACTTTTTCTCTTAAATAACTATTGCCATACTCAGCCAAATTAAATAATTTAATTTATATTACTTCTATAGCTCGTCTAAGGGCTAGCAATTTTTTTCCTTCAATATGCAAATAAGCATTTCTATTAAAGAAAATTTAAGGGTGTTTAGGACCCAAATTTAATTTGAATAAAGTTTCACGATTTTTGTTTATCCAAAAATTTTTTAAAAGATTTATCCGATGGTATCATTACTATTTTGATGTTTTATATATCTTCTTCATGTTTGGGCAACTATCTTCAGGTTTTATGATTGATGATAAAAATCTAACGTATCCAGTATACAACTATCTATTTGATATGGTATAAAGTAAATAATTTAGAGTTACAGAAACCCAATGTGAATCCCCATTGTATCAATTACCAGCTTTGTAATATTCTGAAATACATATACTTCTTTTCATATTTTTTATCTGTAATAATATAAAGTTTTTGATTTTTGAGCCATAGAGACTTGATCTGTATGAAGTGGGCAGCAAATAGTAGGTATTACTTTTTATTGCCACTGTAATTATTATTATTTATATGTTCCTATATCAAATACTAAACAACAGACAGATATAATACAAAGTGAGATTTTATAAGAAACCTTGTTAGGATCCTACATTACACATATAAATTCCAAACTTTCAAATAATCTGAGAGTGGCAACTATGAGAACTTAAAAATAATGCTTCCCATTTCTAAAATTATAATTAGGCCTTGGAGTGTCCAAATGAAATTCACATTCTGTTCTCTTCCTTAAAGGGAGCACTGACCACTATTTACATATTCACTGTATAAAAGTCATTGTGTATGTGTAGATTTAGGCTTACCTTTGGGCTGATTCTGAATAGATATTGTGGACCTCATTTTTTATTTTGAGTACTAATAAACGATAGTTTCCATAGATACATGATGACTAATTAGAATAATGAGCTTTTCAAAAGTGTCTGTCCCATGGCTTTAAAATAAGGAACTCAATTGTCATGCATTAGATATATCTTCTACTTCCCCTCTAAAAAATAATAATCTTATTATGCTTGTAATATCAATAAGGGTTGATACATAAAGATATACATTCAGAAGTCGCAGGTGAGCTGAGGCACTTATTTATCTCCACTCTAACTCTGTATTTTTCAACTCCTAGCTCTTTACCCTGTCCCTTTCCTCTGTCCCCTGAGTCCATAAAAAGGCAGGAACTTTTGTTTGGGATCCTTAGCAGTGATGTAATTCCTTCCTTCCATACTGTATTCATCTGATCCTCACCTGGTGCCATTCCATGGGGGGAAAAGGAACACTGGGGAGATGGTGCCTCTCTCTTTGGCCTCTTCCTTGTACAGTCACAGTAAGTGAATAAAAACTTGATCATTGTTTTCAGTTTGGCTTATTGTCCTAATTGACTACCTTGGTACCAGGAAGCTCAACACAGAATTTAATGTTATTTTTCTCCAGCTGGAGGATGAACTATAGGGTCAATTGGATTGTTGATTTAAAGCAGATCACTTGATCTGAGCTCAATATTTTGGATAACAAAGTGTCAGCGTCAAGGGACCCTGTTTGAACTGACTTAGAGTGATTATAATGATGGAAATTGTAGCTGAGGTTACAGCATTACCATGAAGCTGAGGGTAAATGGAATTTTACGGACATGGTGATCAAACTGACATATTAGTAAAACGTACGAGACATTTACTTGATCCAATACTGAATCAAAAGTTTGGAAACTAAAAGACAGGACAGGCAATAGGAATACACAGGAGTCAATATTTGAAACATGGCAATGGGAAACAATAGGAAGGTAGTCAAGAGTCTGGAAGCATGACGGCAAGTCTTTCCAGGGAGCATATTTTAAAAAAGACATTGAGATATCCAAATTTCAATGTGAAAAATAAATTCTAAGTCATAAATTGAGCAGCAAATTTCTATTTCTGCACAACAAACAATGCAGGAATAGGAAAAATAGAAAGGCATTTGGAAGGTGCAGTTTGTGGGGACACATACAAGAAAAGCAGGATTTAGAAGTGGAAGAAAGCAATTTGGAGTTAGATATAGAGCATCAGCAATAAGGAGACTGAAATTGGCAGGGTGGGGCAGTGGATAGAGAATGGAATTAGTGGTCAGATAACCTGGGATAAGATTTCCACATTTAATATTTGTATCAGTTTGCTCCAGACTTGTTACAAACAAAACAAAACTGCCCCCAAAGTGGCTTAAGAATGTAGGAGACTTATTCATTCACCAAACTGAATAGGTCTAGTAAGTTGACTTAAAACGCAGCTTTCTGCAGGGACTCAAATAATTTCACAAGGCCTAGACTTCTCTCCTTTTCCTTCTCTGAGTCTACCTTCCTCTAAATTCATTCCAAAATCTAATATCACCCCCTTATGAGGCACTGTTCCAAGAGCATAAACAATCTCTCTCTTAAAGACTCCAGGTGCCATAGAGAGAGCCTCTCTTCCTGAAGCTTCAGTAATAGTCAGGTTTTCTTACGATCGCACTGGCTAAATGCTATGCTCACTCCTGATGGATCACTGTACCTAAAGGAATATGAACTAGTGTGATGGAGGATCTTAGTCAAAGTAGTAAAAGGAGGATTATGAAACGTGATATATGCAAATAATCCAGTTGGGTTCTTATCCAATATAATCACTGTGGCTTTAGAACGCTTACCTTCATTAGTCTGAATAATTAAAAAATACTTCTCCCTTTTGTACTAGGGTACATGCCAATCCCAAGGAAGTTTGCAGAAGAGAGCAGTAAGTAAACTCAATGCAATAAGAGAGTGAGCAGGTAATTAACCTGGAAATTCTTTGTGGTCATATATAAAGATAGGATAGGGGGGAAAAAAAAAAGAGTATTAGGTAACCAGATATATAGCAAAAGAGTCAGAAACTATGGCTGTAGGTTAAGTTAGCAACCAGTGTCTCACACTGGTGTCCTGGTTTTCCATCATTCTCATCTTATCAATAAGTCATGGCGTTCAGAGCTCACAAAATTTACACAAGGAAATTGTTGAAACTTAGAATCTAATTGAAAAGCCCAAAACAAGTAATTTTGGGGACTTGAATCAAGATGACAGAGTAGAAGGATGCAGAACTCATATGCCCCCAGGAACACATCAAAAATACACCTACATGTGGAAAAATTCTCACTGAAAACTAACTGAACACTAGCAGAAAGACTTCTGTACAGCCAAGGCTATAAGAAAGATACACATGGTACTGGGTAGGAAAGGAAGAGAATTATCAGGTCAGGACCCACGCCCCTGGCAGGGGCTTCAGAGGAAAAATGATATTACATGAGAGAGACCCTCCCTGGGTAGGAGCAGTTAGATGCACATATTGGGTGCCCCAGCCCCAGGGGCCAACAAAGGGAAGATGAGCCCCTTTGGCTGGTTGGATGGCTGGTGGGACTAACAGGAAGGCTGGGGAAACCTGGATTCTACTCGTGAGTAGTGCACAAATGCTTGCTTGCTCTCGCAGAAGGGCAGAAAGGGTAACTGAAACTGTGCAGCTGGCTGACTGGTTTCCCAAACCATCCTGGCACAAGTCCCAGTCTGAGTGGAGCAAATGCTCTGGCACCATTTGCCTTACTTTGCAGCTCTGCACTGGAGAAAGGGCTACCACAACCAAGGAAAAAGCTCAGCCATGGGGTGCTGTGGGAACTCAAACCCTAAGCGATGTCTGAGCAGGGAGGGGCAGCCATTACTGGCGATTGCACAGGTGTCACATCAGAGGCAGACCAGATCTCTGATACACCATGCCCCAACCCTTGCCAGATACCCACACAAGCCCCTCTTGCTCCAGCACTGGTCCCCTCTGGGACCAGTATATATATACCGGTATATATATACACACACACATACATACATACATATATATATATATATATATATATATATATATATACATATATATATATATATACACATATATATATATACATATACATACACACACACACATACACACACATCTATGTGTATATATATATAATATATAATGTATAATATAGTATATAGAATATATATAGTATATTACTCAGCTATATAAAAGAATGAAATTCTGCCATTTGCAAAAACATGGATGGACCTAGAGAGTATTATGCTTAGTGAAATTAGTCATATAGAGAAAAACAAATACTCTGATATTACTTAAATGTGGAATCTTAAAAATAAAACAAAGTAATGTGCATATCAAAACAGAAACAGACTCACAGATATAGAGTACTAACTACTGGTTACCAGTGGAGAGAGAGGATGGGGGAGGGGCAAAATTGGGACATGGGGATATGGGATTAAGAAACACAAACTACTATGTATAAAATAAATAAGCAACAAGGATATATTGTACAATACAGGGAAATATAGCCATTATTTTGTAATAACTTTAAATGAATTATGATCTATAAAAATATTGAGTCATTATGTTATACACCTGAAATTAACATAATATTGTAAATCAATTATACTTCAATAAAACAAACAAACAAAACAAAAAAATAAATCATGTTCCTTTACCCAACATCCAGAGTGGAAGACTTTGCACTGCAGTACTAAAGGCATGAATTTACATTAATATACTACTGCTATATGGACTTGACATATAATTCTTGGATAGTGATATCTATTTATTTACCTATTCATTAAACCACTCATTTATTAACTTATTAATTTATTATTCAATCCAAATTCATTCAAAATCCAGTACATGCTAAGTATTCTGTTAGATGTTGAGGGACAGCAGTATTTTTCCCTTTAAGAGCTCTCAATTATGTAGTAAAAAATGCTTGGGAGTTACATGCAATCAGTAGTCCCTCACAAAATCCTGAAATTCACTTAAAAAAAGTAATCACCTTGTCTAAGATCCACTCCCCATCTAAACTCCACCTATATCATCTACTCATCTTTAAGACGTGTCAACTCCCATCTCAGCCATAACACATCCCCTGGCCATCTACCATCTTGTCTATCCTCCCCAGCAAGACTCTAATTACCTATTAAGTCCTGGGGATATGAAAATGGAAAATACGTATATCTTATATTTCTGTAATATACCACATTTCTGAGTTGAGTAAATGCTCAACAATACATACTGAATTAAAATGTTTAAGTAAGTAACTCCCCAAAAGGCAATAGATATATTTCCTAGCATATGTATAAAGGCACTATGCTTACTTTAGACTCTCATGAACTAGCCCAATGTGTACAAAATATTTAGGTGGAGTTTAAAATATATAAAAATAAATTTAATAAATTTTAATAACAAATTTTGGATGGCATTTCAAATATAATGGAAGTAGAAGCTATTTTATGTCATTTGATTAGAATATAACAGAAGTATAAATAAATTTATAAAATACATATATAAAAGGAAGGAGGTAACATTCTATCTAAAAGGAGAGAGCATGTGACTGCATAGTCATAATCAGTGATCCTAAATGACATTGACTTACCCTAATGAGTTAAGATTCTGCCAAAGTCTATTTCTATATATCATGTCAGTGAGAAAAATATATGAAGAAATGATATAAGTGAAATTCAAGTTTAATAAACTTCAAATATATTGATATAATTAAATTTTAAGTTGTCAAGATGAATACACTTCAAAACTGATTATTCTTGGCTGAATTAAAACTTGAGGTTAGTAATTCCAGCAAGCAAATTTTAAGTAATCAGAGAGTATATACATACTAACTAGTCACTTCAGAAAAAACCTTATCAAACATTTTGGGTTAGTAAATGGAGTCCCATGGGAATATTTTAGGTGATTTGCAAAAAAAAAAAAAATGTTTTAAAACATAAATCTACTTAAATATAGTCTACTGTTTAAAATCAATGGGGGAGGGACTTCCCTGGCAGTTCAGTGGGTAAGATTCTGCACTCCCAATGCAGGGGGCCTGGGTTCAATCCCTGGTAGAGGAACTAGATCCCACATGCGTGCCACAACTAAGAAGTCCGCATGCCGCAACTAAGAGTCCATATGCTGCAACTAAGAAGCCCGCATGCTGCAACTAAAAGATCACACGTGCTGCAACTAAGACCCAGAGAAGCTAAAATAAAATAAAATAAAATAAAATAAAATAAAATAAAATAAAATAAAATAAAATAAAACAAAATAAAACCAATGGGGGAAGTCTGTTGGTTCACCATATTCTTTTGCACACTCATTTCTTCCTAAGTTCCACAATATTGTTGTTAACATTAGTATCTTTTTCTACCATCTTTGAAATTAAGGGCTTATGCTGATTCCTTTTAACTTGTCATTATTCTTGACTCTTTTCTGGTACATAACTTGATAGTTAACCTGCTTTTCCTCTGTTTCTGTTAAAATTCTTCTAGAGTAATTCATGAAGTTATGTGGTATGGTCCCTCATATATCTGAATTTCTTGCCATAGATTAACCAACATATTTATAATCTCTTAAAATGAGTAAAAGTAAAGAAATGCATCATAATAAATATAAAGCCACAGAATGAAACATATGAGAAATTTGTAACCACTTGTAATTCTGATTAGTTTCACTACATCCTTTGGATTTATAGATTTGATTTGATCTGAAACATCTTTTATGAGTATTAAAATTTCCAAACTGGAATAATAATAAGGCTGAAATTAACTTAAAAAAAACCCAAAAAATTCACATTGTAATTCAATTTTTTAAGTCGAAAATATTATGATGTCTCCAAGGAATTTTTAGGAATTGGTTGAGATGGTTGATAATAACTATTATAACTGTTTTTGAAAAATTCCAAATATAAAACTTCATAATTACTGAGAAGTATGTAGAGAAAACTCTTTGACTGGACAGCCCTTCTTCCGAATACTCACATAACTCTCTCAGTTGAATCAATTATTTTCTCAAATGTTAGCTCCTGAGAGAGGATGTCCCTGAATTGCCGCACTAAGATCATCACCTAACAAAATGTGATCTTATTTCTTTAGCCCTCTATCCTGACTCCACACCTTAATTTTGTTTTTTAATACTTGCAGAACTCTCCGATTGAAATTTTATGCTGGCAAAATATTCTATATCCATTTTATCCAACAGAATAGTCAACTGCCACATGTGAGGACTGAACATTTTAAATGTGACCAGTATGACACATTTAAAATGTGACCAGTATGACACATTTCCCTCTTGTGTATCCCTCCCACCCTCTCTTCTAGGAGTTTGATGGTATCAGGTCTTGTGTTTAAGTTTTTAATTCATCTCAAGTTAATTTTTGTAAGTGGTGTGAGATAGGGGTCCAGTTTCACTGTTCTGCATATGTTTCTCGAGTTTTCGTGGAATAATTTGTTGACGAAACTATTCTTCCCTCGTTGAGTATTCTTGGATCCCTTGTTAAATATTAGTTGACTGTGAATAGTGGGATTTAATTCTAGGCTCACTATTCTGTTCCACTGTTCAATGACTATTCTGTTCCACTGTTCAATGGGTCTATTTTTGTGCCAGTACCATATTATTTTGGTTGCTATGGCTTTGTAGTGTACTGTGATACCACCAGCTTTGTTCTTTTTTCTCAGGATTTCTTTGGCTATTTGTGGTATTTTGTAGTTCCACACAAATTTATGATTGTTTCTTCTATTTCTGTGAAGAATGCCTTTGGTATTTTGATGGGGATTGCATTGAATCTATAGATGGCTTTAGGAAGTATGGCCATTCTTTTTTTTAACATCTTTATTGGAGTATAATTGCTTTACAATGGTGTGTCAATTTCTGCTTTATAACAAAGTGAATCAGCTATACATATACATATATCCCCATATCTCCTCCCTCTTGCATCTCTCTCTCCCACCCTCCCTATCCCACCCCCCTAGGTGGTCACAAAGCACCGAGCTGATCTCCCTGTGCTATGTGGCTGCTTCCCACTAGCTATCTATTTTACATTTGGTAGTGTATATATGTCCATGACACTCTCTCACTTCATTTGTGAAATGCTTTTTCTGTGTCTATAGAGATGATCGTGTGATTTTTATCTTTTATTTTATTGATGTATATAGATTGAGTTTGGTAGTGCTTCCTCCTCCTCCTCCACATTTTGGAAGAGTTTGAGAAGAATTGCTGTTAATTCTTCTTTAAATGTTTGGTAGAATTCTCCAGTGAAGCCTCCGGCCCTGGAGTTCTCTGTGTTGGAAGTTTTTTGATTACCAATTCAATCTCTTATTATTTGTCTGTTCAGATTTTCTATTTCTTCCTGATTCAGCCTTACTAGGTTGTGCGTTCCTAGAAATGTATCCATTTCTTCTAAGTTATGTAATTTGTTCCCATATAAGTATTCATAGTAGTCTTTTATGGTTCTATGTATTTCTGTAGAATCAGTTGTAATGTCTCCTCTTTCATTTCTAATTTTATTTGTTTAAATCTTCTGTCTTCTTTTTCTTAGTTAGTCTAGCTAAAGTTTTGTCAATTTTGTTTATCTCTTTGAAGAACCAGCTCTTAGTTTCATTGATCCTTTCTATTGTTTTTCCTTTTTTCTATTTCATTTACTTCTGACCTGATCTTTATTGCTTCCTTCCTTCTGCTAATGTTGGACTTAATTTGTTCTTCTTTTTCTAGTTCCTTGAAATGTAACATTAGGTTGTTTATTTGAGATCTTTCTAATTTCTTAATATACACATTTATTGTTATATACTTTCCTCTCAGAACTGCTTTTGCTGCATCCCACAATATTTGATATGTTGTATTTCCACTTTAATCTGTTTCAAAATAATTTTTTATTTCCCTTTTGATTTTTCTTTCACCCAATAATTTTTTAGAAGTATATTGTGTAGTTTCCACATATGTGTAAATTTTTTCACTTTCCTCTTGTTGTAGGTTTCTAGTTTTATAACACTGTGATCAGAAAAGATAGTTGGTATGATTTTAATCTTCTTAAATTTGCTACATTTGTGTTTGTGTGTGTGTGTGTGTGTGTGTGTGTGTGGCCTATCATATGATCTATCCTGGAGAATATTCTATATGCACTTGAGAAGAATTATTCTGCTGCTGGTAGATGAAATGTTCTATATATTTGTATTAAGTTCATTTCAATTGCAACATTTGTTTGCTGATTTACTGTCTGGACAATATATCCATTGTGGAGAATGGGGTACGGAAGTTCCCTACAATTATTGTATTGCTTTCTAATTCTCCCTTAAGATCTGTTATTATTTGCTTAATATATTTCAATGCTCAGGTTTTAGGGGCATATATATTTACAATTATGTCTTCTTGTTATACTGACTCTTTTATTGTTATGTAATGCCTTCTTTGTTTATTGTTACCCTTAGTTTGAAGCCTATTTTGTCTGATATAAGTATGGCTCTGCCTGTCTTCTATTGGTTTCTATTTGATTTTCTCTTTAGTTTATTTGTGTCTTTAGAACTGGGATGAGTCCTGGCATCATATAGGCAGCAGATACTTGGGTCTTGTTTTGTTTGTTTGTTTGTTTATCTCTCCTGTCACTGTTTGCCTTTTTATTGGTGTATTCAATCTATTTACATTTAGGATGATTATTGCTATGTACCTCCATTTTATCTTTTTCCTTCCCTTCTAATTGTTTTGTCTCTCCATTGTTTCTTTTTCTTTCTGTTTCTGTCTACATTTGTAAGTTGGTGGTTTTCCAAAGTGATTTGCTCAGTCTCCCCTTTCTTTTTATGCTTTGTGTCTCTGCTCTAATTTTTTGTTTTGTGCTTACCACAAAAATTACATAAAACATTGGCTTTTCTTTTTTTATATATATTAATTAATTAATTAATTTATGGTTGTGTTGGGTCTTCGTTGCTGCGCATGGGCTTTCTCTAGTTGTGGTGAGTGGGGGCTACTCTTCGTTGCTGTGCATGGGCTTCTCACTGCGGTGGCTTCTCTTGTTGCGGAGCACAGGCTCTAGGCGTGCAGGCTTCAGTAGTTGCAGTGGGTGGGCTCAGTAGTTGTGGTTCGCAGGCTCTAGAGCTCAGGCTCAGTAGTTGTAGCACACGGGCTTAGTTGCTCCGCGGCATGTGGGATCTTCCTGGACCAGGGCTCGAACCCGTGTCCCCTGCATTGGCAGGCGGATTCTTAACCACTGTGCCACCAGGGAAGTCCCAACATTGGCTTTTCTAATAGAGCCTGATAGCTCTCTTAGGGTTTCTTCACTTTTTAAAAATCTTAGTTCTCTTTCCTCTTATACCTGAATCATCACTAGATTCTTATTTTCCAGCTCACTAATTCTCTCTTCCATCTGATCTCCTCTATTTCCAATGCATTTTAATGCATTCTTCATCTTATTTATGAAGTTTGTCAGCTCCAGAAAAAGGTGTGTAGTTAGTACTTGGGGCTATGGGTATACCCCGGGCTCTGTAAATGGACTCTCAAAGTGGGGGGTCCCAGAGGTCTGTGGGCAATCTTCATGCCAGACTCCTGGGGCAGACAGCAGGAGATACTTTCCTTCAGTCTTCTTGGTCTACATAGGTCCTTTTCCTTTTCCTCCTCCCAGTCACTGTGGTTTCTCCTCAGAGAGAGCAATGCATCCATCCTGTTGCAGAATGTGTGGTCAGACCCTCTACCTCCTCTGCCAGAAAAGTCACACTGTCCCAATGCTAGACCTGCCACTGCTTTCTCTGCTGCTGCCACCTCTGCCACTGCCAGTTTCACCATCACACTCCATGTTTAGTGCCCCCTTCCATGGTCCAAGCCATCATTTTCAAATGATTTTCAAACACACAGATGGATAGATCTTTTAGGTGTCCTGGTATACTGTGTGGAGGTGTTTTATTTTGTTTTGTTTTTGATATGGATGCCCTATTAGTTGTAAATTAATTGAAGGGTAGAGAAAAAATAAACCACTCATGCTTCCAAAGAACATTTTCTTAAATCTCATAAGATTTTTTTTGCATTGCAAAAGAGTTTGGTCAAATTTCTGGAGGGTGGGAGAGATAAGTGCATTTGTCAAGAGTTGAATGTTCTTGCTTTCTGTTGATATTGCTTATTTGTATTATGGAATAGGCTTTGAGAGTTTTTACACACCATTAAGCATTAGTGTACATGGCTAGTTTTGCTTTTTCTTTCTCTAATTGTTATAATTTTGAAATATATCAAGTATGGCAATGTTTCTAGTAAGGCAAAACGAATGGTAAAAAGAAAATTATAAACATGTGATGGTAAATGGTAAAGATAATCTATAAGTTTTTTTAAGTGTATTTGATATAAAATGCATCCCAAAACATGTACTTTGTAAGTTTTTGTAAATAGCAGCTTAGAAACCCTCTACTTCAACAAATTCAATAAAAATTGTAATATGCTGACAATTTTTTAGCATTTGTTTCATTTTTGATATGATACTCCAAGAAATTTTTCAGTCTATTTAGAGACTCTTATGTAATCCAAATCTTTAAAATGTTGTAAATAATTTTGAATTTTTTCAACAAAATGTATTGTTCTTATGTAATTTAAGATAAACTGGGTTTATCACTTGTTAAATGGAAAATAAACCATTTTTTAACCTCTTGTGCATCAGAATTGTTTTTGACTGCAGCTAACAGAACACACAACTTACTCTGATATTTGTTTCACATTTCAAGAAGGCTAGCAGCAGGGACTACTCTGAGTATCTCTTGGCTTTTTCTTGGCCTCCATATAGTGTAGCATATTGTAGAAGCTAAAGCATTACAATCTTACAGGATGCCATCCACGCACAGAAAAATGGCAGAGTTCTTAATCCCCTCTCTTTTATCGGGAAGGAAATGATGCCCATAAGACTTAAACAGATATCCCATGTGTCTCATTAACCAGAACTGTGTCATATGCCTGTCTCTAGAACAATCATTGGAAAAGGAAAATAAAGGCTAATTTTTGTTGCTTTTACCCTCCAAATTTGTATATTGCTATGGCCTGCTTGTTGGAATTATAAAAGTATGCTCCTCCTACAGTAATTTTTAAAGTAATTTTGTTAGCATATTGTCAAATTGTCAAACTTTCTTAATGCAAATTTTTAACATTTAGATAAAATAGTAGTCATATTTGGGGATAAACTTGTTAAAAAGCTAAAAGTAAAAATAAAGGTTTTTTTTTAGTTTTTTAACATTCTTCCTATAAAATTGGTTTATTGACCATATCCAAGCAAGCACATACATACATCATTTTATGTGAACGAAATACAATATTAATGTCTCAAACATAGTTGATACTCAGTAACTGATGGGCAAATGAACTTCTGAAAAACGTGGATTTTCATATCAATTAATTTCAATATACATTACCATATATAACTGAATACAATTCAATTGGATAAATGTATCATCATTAATTTCCCTAGTATTATGACTTGACAGATTACTTGTAATTTTACGAGTATGACTAAGGCTGTAATGAGTACCCTTGAGTTTATATACATGTTTGAACCCACTCTATTATATCCTATAGGTAAATTTCTAAAAATAAAATTGTTACTCAAAATATGTTAATTTCCATCTAATACATATTTTCCACTGTCTATTGGAAAGATTGTAACAAACAAGGAGTCGCAAATTCTCCACACTTTGGTAACAAATGTGCCTATTAATCTAACAGATGATAAAAGTAACTGTCGATTTATTTTATTATGTCTCTTTGTATCTGTATGTGTAAACACACACACATATATTTATTTCATTATATATTTATAACGATTGATAATTATTTAACATGTATTTATTTCATTATAAAGATTGATATGGTTGAGTATATTTTTATGTGTTTTTGGCCATTCACAATACTTTCCTTTTATGAATTGATCATTTATGTGTTTTCCCACTTTTGTACTGGAATGCTTGTCTTTTTCTAATTGATTTCTGCTAGTTTAAATTAAATTTGGGCTATTGCTTACTCTCAATCAATTGAAAATGTATCTGTATATTTACTTGAAACTCATATGACCAGTTTAGTGTTAATATTCTTTTTTTTATACATTTATTTATTTATTTATTTATTTATTTTTGGCTGCATTGGGTCTTTGTTGCTGCGCGCGGGCTTTCTCTACTTGCGGCAAGCGGGGGCTACTCTTCATCGCAGTGCATGGGCTTCTCATTGTGGTGGCTTCTCTTGTTGCAGAGCACAGGCTCTAGGTGCGTGGGCCTCAGTAGTTGTGGTTCACGGGCTCTAGAGCACAGGCTCAGTAGTTGTGGCACACGGGCTGAGTTGCTCCATGGCATGTGGGATGTTCCCGGACCAGGGCTCGAACCCGTGTCCCTTGCATTGGCAGGTGGATTCGTAACCACTGTGCCACCAGGGAAGTCCTAGTGTTAATATTCTATGAAAGGCTCACCCAAAAATAAGCCTTTAGAAAATGTAATTAGAACATGGTTTTTCAGAAGCAAATCTTCGTCATAAAAGGCACAGATCTGCAAAACACTAAATGTCAATTTATTGAATTCCTTCCAACAGTAGTTGCACCAATACTGGCTCATGAATTAATGTATTGCTGTGTGTATTATATATGGTAACACATATTGGATTTCCATCAACTTGTTTCTAAATGTTTTCCAAATATTTAATAATATTTGTATAAATAAATAAAGAAAATTTAACAAATAAATTCCTTAAAGACAACTGTTAATAATACAAAAATAATAGGACTCAGGAGACCCCAACACAGAGCTTTTCATATTTTAACCTATATACATTCAGGTATAGGTGCAAGATTCTGATTTATGTTGCATTTACCAGCTGGTACTTTCCCTCTTCAGTATGAAATTAAGCAATTTTCTCAACCTTGAGACTATAATAATAATTGCCTCCATCAGTCCCATTTTGTCAAAACTTCATTTGTAATTCAAATGATAAAAATAATTTGCTTTCAAAAAAAGTACTTTTCAAGGCCACTCAATATTTTGAAGAAAATTCTCCATTTTCACAGTCATCTCTCAGATTTTTTTTCTCTTATAACTTTAAAGTTTATTAATGATTTCTTCTTTAGTTTTGGCTCACTATTTCTGTTGTTTAGAGTATCATAATCATGATTTCAATCCACAGTGGGGCTTGTTGTTTTTACCTAGTAAAACAAATATTGTGATTGTCCTTCCCAAAATCATGTGCCTTGGTTAATGTGATGTTGCTATCAGTGTATACAAAGTCAGAGCTCCAAGGACCACGGACCTGAAGTTCAAGGGTATTTCCACTAGAAATCATCTTTGTATTTTTGCTAGCATAGCCTAATGACTTAAAAAGTTTGAAGGATTTGCAATGAAAAAAAGTTTTAGAAAATGACACCTTTGCTCAAATTTCTCCCAGACAATAATCACATAGATTCCAATAAGATCATGAGGTAGAGATTCTCTTTGAAGTAGGAATATAAGATCTACAAACTGTAGAAACCCAGCCCAACTTATGTTTTCTATATTTCTTAAATCGGTGTTTTTCAATCAAATACTGGAGTTGTAGTGTGAAAGTCCATTTCTCCCACATATATTAATGAAAGAAAACTATCACTATTGTTTGGTTATTTTCAGAACCACTAAGTTATTTGTCAGTTAACTTGCCACTAGGTCATGGGTTCTCACACTTGACTATTCATTAGTATCACCTGGGTTGCATTTAAAAATTCCCAAGCCTTGTTTACACTCTGAGATTCTGATTTAACTGATTTGATTGGAGACCTAGAAATCATGTTTTTAAAAGCTCCCCCAAGTGATTCTAATGTACATCCAGGGCTGAGAACCATCACCAAAGAGCTTAATGATTATTGATGAAAGATGCAACCCATGGAAAGAAATGTGAACCTCAGGTATCCTAACCTTTAATTTCAATATTGATAAAACTTAATACTGATCTCTCTAATTAATGGCTATTTATACCATTGCACAGCAAAATTTTCTATTGACTGTTTTGTTTTCTTTCTCAGAGTTCACTCAATCGGATCCTCAAGAGGGGCAAAGATATTATCCCAGTTTATTTTCTGCCTGGTCAAAATAATTCTTAACTTCTATTATGTGGATAGTAGGCCACTGTTATTGAAATTTGAGAATACTAGTATAACCTCTACAATTACAAGTTATTGAATAGGGCCCCTAATTAATATTTTATCCTCTGATCTGTCAGTTATATAGTTATACTGATCTAGTTTTCTGTATTGACTTTCTTTTTTTTTTAAGACAGAATAAGTTTGGGGAGTTTTTAGGGAATTCCTTTTTAAAGTAATGGCTGTACCATTACACAGTTTTAAACAAGAAGAACTCAAATTTATTGTAAATTTATTGTATTCCATTCAGATAATGGAGAATGTGATATGGATAATTATAATAATAGTCATGCCAGACATGTTTCAGCCTTGTTCTTTTTTTATATCATCTCTAATCCCTAAAACAATCCTGCAAGGAAGGTCTTATACTGTCTGCTTCATAGGTGAAGTAACAAAAAGTTGTCTAGGTTAGGTCCATAGAGTCAGAAAGTACCAGATTCATATAGCTTTTAGAAAGCAGTAGGGACAGACTTCTATTCATCCAAAACCTGTAATTCATTCATTATACCATGATCAACCAATATTCCTGGAAAATAAAAGGGGTCTGCTGTGTTATTAAAAGTGGTTAGTAGCATCAACTGGTACAACGTAGAAAAATAATAATAATATCTCTTCTAGTAAGAAAATATAGGTAATCAATGCAAATTTCTAACACCAGGTAATTCTCATACTTATTGAAACCTTAAAAATTTCTTAGAAGCTCTCGCTACCTTTTTCTTCCCATTTTCCCAGTCTCCAAAGTCCCCACACACAAAGCCCAGTGAAGGAAGCAGCTGGTTTAAAATCCAAATTCCCTCCCCTGGGAAGAGAAGGTAAAGAAAATAAGGTCAAATCTCCTCCTGATAATAATTACTAACAGAAAGATAAAAGGAAATCCTTACCTATGGAATATTTTTAGCATGATATACCTGGTGTCTAGGTTGTTTATAGTAAACAAACTTGGAATTTATGTATATATGAAGCATGGAACTCTGGAAAATGTTCATAATGTATATAATCATTGGAGTATAAAATTGATCTTTTATGACCTAAATAGCTTCCATTGGCTAAGTGATGCCCTGTATGATCCACCTAGGTACTCATACATAAAATATGGACCAGAGTACTGCTTAAATGAAGGAAGAAAGCACCCATAAAGATGTGTTGATATTAATTCTCCAAGTTTTACCTGTGTCTTTCAGTTTTCTGTATCCTACTTTTGGTGTCATTTGAATTAGTCAGTTATAATATTGTAAAAGATCAGATTATGAGACTGATTTGACAAGCACCCATTAAATGAAATAATAAAGAATAAATTTAACAATATATGCACATGGTCTTTATGAAGAAAACTATACAACTATGAAGAAATAAATCAAAGAAGATATAAGTAAATAATGTTCCACGTTTAATATTAAGAAGACAATATTGGTAAGATGTCAATTCTTTCTCACATGATCTACAGATTCAATATAATTCCAATGAACTCCCAGCAACTTATTCTGACAACATCAACAAACTGATTCTAATGATTATGTGCAAAAGCAAAAGACTCATTATAGCCAACATGTCACTGAAACAGAAGAACAAATTTGGAGGACCAACACTACAAAATTTCAAGACTTACTGTAAAGGGTACAGTAATCAAGTCACCATGATATTAATAAGAGACAAATAGATCAATGAAACAGAACAGAGAACATAGAAATAAGATCTACACAATATAGTCACCTGATATTTGAAAAAGGAGCAAAAGCAATTCAATGGAGAAAGTATAGATTTTGGAACAGATGGTACTGGAACAACTAACTGGACATCAAAACGCAAAAGCAACAAAAAAATAATGAATCTAGACACAGGTCTTACACCTTTCACAATAATTAACTCAAAGTGGATCGTAGACATAAATGTAAAACAAAAACCTATAGAATTTATAAAAGATAATATAGAAGAAAATCTAGGTGACAATGGGCTTGACAATGAGTTTTTAAAAACAGCACCAAAAGCATGATCCATGAAAGGAAAAAATTAGTAAGTTGCACTTCATTAATAGTAAAAACTTCTGCTAAGCAAAAGACACTATTAAGAGAATTTTTTTTTTTTTTTAGGCCACACTGTGCAGCATGCGGGATCTTGGTTCCCAACCAGGGATCAAACCCGTGCCCCCTGCATTTGGAGCACGGAGTCTTAATCACTGGACCACCAGGGAAGTCTCTATTAAGAGAATTTTTTAAAAACATAGAATGAAAGAAAATATTTGTAAATCACATATCTGATAAAGGACTTGTATCAAAGATATGCAAAGAACTCACATACGAAAAGATGCTAAAAAACAGATACCAATAAGGAATTATAAATTACAACAAAGAAATACCACTAAGCAACTTTTGCTTCAAGGGATCTAATCTAGCTCACTAGTTCAGGCTGAACATTCTCTGAAGTATTTCTTCAGGCATGCAAAAAACAGGGTTAACAGGTTTAATCTGTTCTCCCAAAAGTGACAATCCAGCAATTCCAAATAGAGTATGAAAAGGATCTAATTGGAGTATAATTGCTTTACAATGGTGTGTTAGTTTCTGCTTTATAACAAAGTGAATCAGTTATACATATACATATGTCTCCATATCTCTTCTCTCTTGCGTCTCCCTCCCTCCCACCCTCCCTATCCCACCCCTCTAGGTGGTCACAAAGCACCGAGCTGATCTTCCTGTGCTATGCGGCTGCTTCCCACTAGCTATCTATTTTACGTTTGGTAGTGTATATATGTCCTTGCCACTCTCTCACTTTGTCCCAGCTTACACTTCCCCCTCCCTGTATGCTCAAGTCCATTCCCTAATAAATTGGTCTTTGTCAATGAGAATGTTAACTGATAAAGAATTGATGAACCCCGCAGGAATTAAAAGTTGAAAAAAAATAAATGGCTGAAATTTGGGAAAAGAAAAAAGAAATACCACTGTATACATATTAGAATGGCTAAAATTCAATAATAGACAATAGCAAATTATGGTAAGGATGTGGAACAACAGGACCTCTCATTCAATGTTTATGGGAATGAAAAATGGTACAGTCATTTTGGAAGATAATCTGGAAGTTTCTTATAAAACTAAACAGTCTTAGCATAAAATCCACCAATTACACTACTAGGTAACTGAACTGAAAACTTATGGCCTCAAAACACCTATACATAAATGTTTATAGCAACTTTATTCATAAGTGCCAACACTGGAAGCTGACACTATGTCCTTCAATAAATAGGTGAATGTACCAACAAACAGTGGTAAGTCCATGCAATGGAATATTATTCAGCAATAAAAAGAAATGAGCTATGAAGGCATAAAAAGACACAAAGGAAACTTACAAGCATACTTCTAAGTGAAAGAAGCCATCCTGAAAAGAGTAGCTACTATAAAATTCCAACTATATGACTTCCTGGAAAAGGCAAAACTATAGAGAAAGTAAAGAGACAAGTGCTTAGCAGGGTTTAGCAATAACGGGTTGGCTTGAATAGGTGAAGAAGTGAAATTATTTTGTATGATACTACAATGGTGGATACATTACATTATGCATTTGTCAAAACCCGTAGAAATGTACAACAAGAGTAAACTTTAATGTAACTACAGATTTTGTTAATAATAATGTATTAATATTAGTTCATTAATTATAACAAATGTACCACACTAATGCAAAATGTTAACATTAGGGGAAATTGTGGGGATGGAAGGGAATATATTGGAACCCTGTACTATCTGCTCAATTTTTCTGTAGATCTAAAATCGTTCTAAAGATAAGATCTATTATTTAAAATAAATAAATTATAAAATTGGATGTAATATAGCCCTGGCAGAATGCCATTATTCTTTGCATACAACAGAGTCAAAGTAGGTCACCCAAACTAAAAAAGAAGACCTCATCATTATAAACATTTCCATGCCCTGGTTCCATGCCCTTTGTGTCATCCAGCTCCTTTCACTGCTGTCTAATCTTACCATTGCCATCTATCATCAGGAAAGTAAAGTGCTGCTTTCTGTGACAATGACAGGATAGTATGCGTTCCTCGAGAGGTACTGACATGTCTGCCTAGGTGGTGAAAGAATTGTATGCTGATGGCCACATGCACATATAAACAATAAAGTCTGTTTGTACAGGTCTTACCTTCTCTCATTGTTCCTTGAATTCAGTGTCCTGGGGACTCCATTCAGTTCCCATCTGACTTGGACTTCCTAGGAAGTGATTTAGCCACCATGTCTCCTGTTGCCTCTATAAAAATAATTACTTATATCACTAATATAGTGGATGCTATTGTTATGTTAATATATAATTAATTTCATGATTTATTATTATTATTATGGCATTCAGAAACATTAATGAGCACCTATCATATGGCAAGTAGTGTTGCATGTGCTTTTTACCAGTAACAACTTTTATCCTTACAGGAATTAAATGATAAACTTATAATGACTATTCCTTTTTTACAAGGGAATAAACCAAGGATTTGAAAGGCAAATAATCTGCCCAAGATCACACCTAATAAGTGGTGTAGCCAGGCTTTAAACTAAGGAAGTGTGACTTCAGAGCCTATGCTCTTATTGCCTCTGTTCTGCTGTATGCAGAGAGCTGCTCTCCGATATTCCAGATTGTGGAAATGAACCTGAAGTGCACTGTGGTGTAGTGAAGACTGTAATGGACAAGAAGCAAGGCATCCTGTATAATTTTACCGTCAGGTCACGTGAGTTTTTAGAAAATTCGGGGCGTTTTAATTTATAAAATATAACTAAGTCTATCTTCAAACCTGTGTGAATATCCCTTGAGAGGCTGTATATTAAAGAGTATATAAAATAGTCCTTAGGCTGGAAACCACTAAATGCATAAATTTTTTCTTGTGATATAATAAAGTAGAAACACAAATCTTAAGGGTACAGTGCAAAGTATTTTGATGAATATATACACCCTTGTAACCAAAACCCCAATGAAAATATAGAGTATAACCATTATCCTAGAAAGTCCCCTCATGCCTTTCCTCTCCATCCTCTTCCAGTGGTCTCCACATAGAAGTTCTTGAACTTCATTAAAATAGGATCATATTGTTTGTACTTTTAGGTCCGGCTTCTTTGCTGACTATAATGTTTCTGAGATTCACCTCAGTTTTGGCATATATTACTAGTTATTACCAGTTCGTTCCATCTAATTTCTAATTAGAATTCCATTGTATAAATTGACAAATTTGTTTACCTATTCTTCTAATGATGGATATTTTTGTTGCTTCCAATACTTTGCTATATTGAATAAAGCTAAAATGAACAATTGTGAAAATGCATCCTGTGGACATATGTTTTTTCTGTGTCTTTTTTGCAAATACCTAGGATTGGAACTCCTGAATCAAAAGGTAGGTGTATATTTAACATTATAAGAAATTGACAAATAGCTTTGCACAATGATTTGACGATTAGACACTTGTATGTCTAATCTTGTATGAAAGTTCCATGTGTCTTCTCATCCCCTCCAACATTTGGTGTTGGTAGTGACTTTATTTTAGCTGTTCTACTGGGTGTATCATGATATATCATTATGGCTTTAATTTACATTTTTCTGATGAAAACAATGTTGAGCATGTTTCCATGTTTACAAGTGCTAGTATAACCTCTTTTTGGAAATATTACAATCATAATCAAGACTTGGTAGCACTAGTATAAAGCTAAACAAACAAAGCAATAACACTGATATAAAGTCCAGAAAGAGACCCAAACATATATGGACACACAATTTTCAACTGTTACAAATGAAACATATATGTATATATATTTTCCCTTATATAAATGGTATAATGTAATCTATATTTTTCTTCCACTTGATTTCATACCTAGGGAGGATATTTTTCAAATAAATAGATAATTTTAATGACTATGTATTACTTGATTGTATGAATGTAACAATTACTATTCTATTCTCTTATTCACATACATTTAGATTTCTTTCTGATTTTGTATCATAAAATTGATCTAATGACTATTTTTGTAAAAATAGATTCATCAAATTATACCATAATTTTTAAAATTATGGTAGAAACATTAAACAAGATTTACTCTCTTAACAAAACTTTAAGGGTATAATACAGTATCGTTAGCTATAAGCACAATGTTATACTTCAGATATCTAGAAATTATCTTGTATAACTGAAAATTTATACCTGTTTAATAGCAAACCCCCATTTTCCCCTCCCCCAGGCTCCTGGAAAAAACCATTCTACTGTTTGTATGAGTTTGACTATTTTAGATACCTTGAGGAAGTGGAATCATGCAGCATTTGTCTGTCTGTGATGGGCTTATTTCACTTAGCATTCCATTATTCCATTGTATGTATATACCACATTTTCTTTATCCATTCTTCTGTTGATGAACATTTACATTGTTTCCACAACTTGCCTATTGTGAATAATGCTGCAATGACTGTAGAGGCAAATATCTCTTCAAGATCCAGATTTCAGTTTCTTACAGCTTTCTGCATACAGGTCTTTTGTCTCCTTAGGTAGGTTTATTCCTAGGTATTTCATTCTTTTCATTGCAATGGTAAATGGGAGTGTTTCCTTAATTTCTCTTTCAGACTTTTCATCATTAGTGTATAGGAATGCAAGAGATTTCTGGGCATTAATTTTGTATCCTGCTACTTTCCCAAATTCATTGATTTGCTCTAGTAGTTTTCTGGTAGCATCTTTAGGATTCTCTATGTATAGTATCATGTCATCTGCAAACAGTGACAGCTTTTTTCTTCTTTTCAGATTTGGATTTCTTTTCTTTCTTTTTCTTCTCTGATTGCTGCGGCTAAAACTTCCAAAAATGTGTTTAATAATAATGGTTAGAGTGGGCAACCTTGTCTTGATCCTGATCTTAGTGGAAATGGTTTCAGTTTCTCACAACTGAGAACGATGTTGGCTGTGGGTTTGTCATATATGGCCTTTACTATGTTGAGGTAAGTTCCCTCTGTGCCCATTTTCTAGAGGGTTTTTATTATAAATGGGTGTTGAATTTGTCGAAAGCTTTTCTGCATGTATTGAGATGATCATATGGTTTTTCTCCTTCAATTTGTTAATATGGTTTATTACATTGACTAATTTGCATATATTGAAGAATCCTTGCATTCCTGGGATAAACCCCACTTGATCATGGTGTATGATCCTTTTAATGTGCTGTTGGATTCTGTTTGCTAGTATTTTGTTGAGGATTTTTGCATCTATGTTCATCAGTGATATTGGCCTGTAGTTTTCTTTTTTGTGACAACTTTGTCTTGTTTTGGTATCAGGGTGATGGTGGCCTCGTAGAATGAGTTTGGGAATAGTTTGAGAAGGATAGATATTAGCTCTTCTCTAAATGTTTGATAGGTTTCGCGTGTGTAGCTATCTGGTTCTGGGCTTTCGTTTGTTGGAAGATTTTTAATCACAGTTTCAATTTCAGTGCTTGTGATTGGTCTGTTTCTATTTTCTATTTCTTCCTGGTTCAGTCTCGGAAGGTTGTGCTCTTCTGAGAATTTGTCCATTTCTTCCAGGTTGTCCATTTTATTGGCATATAGTTGCTTGTAGTAATCTCTCATGATCCTTTGTACTTCTGCAGCGTCAGTTGTTACTTCTCCTTTTTCATTTCTAATTCTGTTGATTTGAGTCTTCTCCCTTTTTTTCTTGATGAGTCTGGCTAATGGTTTATCAATTTTGTTTATCTTCTCAAAGAACCAGCTTTTAGTTTTATTGATCTTTGCTATCATTTCCTTCATTTCTTTTTCATTTATTTCTGATCTGAGTTTTATGATTTATTGCCTTCCACTAACTTTGGGGTTTTTTTGTTCTTTCTCCAACTGCTTTAGGGATAGGGTTAGGTTGTTTATTTGAGATGTTTCTTGCTTCTTGAGGTAGGATTGTATTGTTATAAACTTCCCTCTTAGAACTGCTATTGCTGCATCCCATAGGTTTTGGGTCATCGTGTTTTCATTGTCATTTGCTTCTAGGTATGTTTTGATGTCCTCTTTGATTTCTTCAGTGATCTCTTGGTTATATACTAGTGTATTGTTCAGCCTCCATGTATTTGTATTTTTTACAGATTTTTTCCTGTAATTGATATCTAGTCTCATAGCGTTGTGGTCGGAAAAGATACTTGATACGATTTCAAATTTCTTAAATTTACCAAGGCTTGATTTGTGACCCAAGATATAATCTATCCTAGAGAATGTTCCATGAGCACTTGAGAAGAAAGTGTATTCTGTTGTTTTTGGATGGAATGTCCTATAAATATCAATTAAGTCCATCTTGTTTAATGTATCATTTAAAGCTTGTGTTTCCTTATTTATTTTCATTTTGGATGATCTGTCCATTGGTGAAAGTGGAATGTTAAAGTCCCATACGATGATTGTGTTACATTTATTGTTGTTAACATTTGCCTTATGTATTGAGGTGCTCTTATGTTGAGTGCATAAATATTTACAATTGTTGTATCTTCTTCTTGGATTGATCCCTTGATCATTATGTAGTGTCCTTCTTTGACT
Source organism: Eschrichtius robustus (assembly GCF_028021215.1). Lineage (NCBI taxonomy): Eukaryota > Metazoa > Chordata > Mammalia > Artiodactyla > Eschrichtiidae > Eschrichtius > Eschrichtius robustus. The sequence goes on along the minus strand of NC_090840.1, from coordinate 62,004,965 downwards.
CCTGTAATAGACTTTATTTTAAAGTCTATTTTGTCTGATATGAGAATTGCTACTCCAGCTTTCTTTTTTGCCAGTTTTTTTTAAATTAATTAATTTATTTATTTATTTTTGGCGGTGTTGGGTCTTCATTTCTGTGAGAGGGCTTTCTCTAGTTGTGGCAAGCGGGGGCCACCCTTCATCGTGGTGTGCAGGCCTCTCACTATCGTGTCCAGCTTTCTTTTGACTTCTATTTGCATGGAATATCTTTTTCCATCCCCTCAATTTCAGTCTGTATGTGTCCCTAGGTCTGAAGTGGGTCTCTTGTAGACAGCATATATACGGGTCTTGTTTTTGTATCCATTCAGCCAGTCTATGTCTTTTGGTTGGAGCATTTAGTTCATTTACATTTAAGGTAATTATCGATATGTATGTTCCTATTACTATTTTCTTAATTTTAGGGGGTTTGTTATTATAGGTCTTTTCTTTCTCTTGTGATTTCTGCCTAGAGAAGTTCCTTTAGCATTTGTTGTAAAGCTGGCTTAAGAATGAAATTAGAACACTCCCTAACACCATACACAAAATAACTCAAAATGGATTAAAGACCTAAATGTAAGGCCACACACTATAAAACTGTTAGAGGAAAACATAGGCAGAACACTCTATGACATAAATCACAGCAAGATCCTTTTTGACCCACCTCCTAGAGAAATGGAAATAAAAACAAAAATAAACAAATGGGACCTAATGAATGTTAAAAGCTTTTGCACAGCAAAGGAAACCTTAAACAAGATGAAAAGACAGCCCTCAGAATGGGAGAAAATATTTGCAAATGAAGCAGCTGACAAAGGATTAAAGTCCAAAATTTACAACAGCTCATGCAGCTCAGTATCAAAAACAACAAACAACCCTTTCCAAAAATGGGCAGAAGACCTAAAAAGACATTTCTCCAAAGAAGATATACAGATTGCCAACAAACACACGAAAGGATGCTCAACATCATTAATCATTAGAGAAGTGCAAATCAAAACTGCAATGAGGTATCACCTCACACCAGTCAGAATGGCCATCATCAAAAAGTCTACAAACAATAAATGCTGGAGAGGATGTGAAGAAAAGGGAACCCTTTTGCACTGTTGGTGGGAATGTAAATTGATACAGCCACTATGGAGAACAGTATGGAGGTTCCTTAAAACTAGAACTACCATATAACCCAGCAATCCCACTACTGGGCATATACCCTGAGAAAACCATAATTCAAAAAGAGTCATGTACCACAATGTTCATTGCAGCTCTGTTTACAATAGCCAGGACATGGAAGCAACCTAGGTGTCCATCAACAGATGAATGGATAAGGAAGATGTGGCACATATATACAATGGAATATTACTCAGCCATAAAAAGAAACAAAATTGAGTTATTTGTAGTGAGGTGGATGGACCTAGAGTCTGTCATACAGAGTGAAGTAAAGAGAAAAACAAATACCGTATGCTAACACATATATATGGAATCTAAAAAAAAAAAAAAAAAAAAAAAGGTTCTGAAGAACCTAGGGGCAGGACAGGAATAAAGACACAGATGTAGAGAGCGTACTTGAGGACACAGGGAGGGGGAAGGGTAAGCTGGGATGAAGTGAGAGAGTGGCATGGACATATATACACTACCAAAGGTAAAATAGATAGTTAGTGGGAAGCACCCACATAGCACAGGGAGATCAGCTCGGTGCTTTGTGTCCACCCAGAGAGGTGGAATAGGGAGGGTAGGAGGGAGATGCAAGAGGGAGGTGATATGGTGATATATGTATACGTATAGCTGATTCACTTTGTTATAAAGCAGAAACTAACACACCATTGTAAAGCAATCATACTCCAATAAAGTTGTTAAAAAAATAAAAAATAAATAAATAAAATGTTTAAAAGAAAGAAAAAAAGAAAGATCCATATTTCAGATTTTTGGATAAATACACACAGAAGTGGGATTACTGGATCATATTGTATTTTTATTTTTAATATTTTGCGGAATGTACGTACTCTTTTCCAAAAGGAATGTACAATTTTACATTCCCACCAACCATGTACAAGGTTTCTAGTTTCTCACACATTCACCAACATATCCAAATATTCATTCTTATCTTTTCTTTTTTGGTTAATAACCATTCTAATAAGTATGAGGTGATACATCATTGTGGTCTAATTTGCATTTCACTGACCATAAAAGAAAAATGTATTAACTTGTCTTCACCATATTTTAAAATTGCTGCTTTTCAAAAGGCATTGATAAGAAAATAAATAGGCAAGCCTCAGACTGGGAATAATATTTCTAGCACATGTCTGATAAAGGACTCATATCTAAGTTACATAAAAAACTCCAAAAAATGATTTATATATGCAGTTCTAATAATCATAGGAACACTTAAGCACTACATAGAATGAGATATTAGCATAGTTCACATGAAACATTGAATCCCATGCATTTTATCATCTCTCAGAGGTCTTTGAGGCATCTGTGTAATACCTCTATGGTTGAAAGCAAATGCTCAGATGTTGACATTTAAAGTAGCATTATAAATAAGACAACAACGTTTTTACTTGATTTGTTTCTTTTTTTCTCCCTTAGGAAGTCTTTCTGAGGAATCTCACTGTCAAAAGGAAAGTTCTGCCTACATCTAAGGATGCTCTCCAGCTGCCACAACGATTTAAGTTGTCCAAAGTTTACCAAAAGCAACGGTTTACCCTTGTTGCTGGCTGATAGTTCGGCTAAGAAAAAGAGGTTTAGTGATTTGTTCAAGGCTCCATTTGAATTGTTATAGATGTAGGACTATTCCAGTTTTCTGAACAAGTTTAACAAACTTCTACTTGTTCCCCTGAACAGCAAGATGATAAAAACATAAATACTTCAGGATCTCAGATCTCAATGAATATATGTTCTCTTGACTCCCAATAAGTTGTTTTATCTGCCTGATAGGGCAATCTAGTGAAAAGGAAACATATACACACATGCACACGCACACACACACACAAAGGGGAGGTAACTCTAAATACAGTGGGAGAATAACATCATTTCTGATGAAAAGATAATGGCAACAGTCTTCTGCAATTTACATCATGCCTTATCTTACACAGAGTGGTTGATCCAATAAGCACTCTACAATGTTCTCCCTCTGAACACCCAGATTTCTAGCACGGAGGGGCCAGTTTATCTACCATCTCTTTTTGGGACCCTGGTTCTTAACCACTTTTGCATCATTCCTACAATGCCTTGCTCATTAAATATTACCTGAATTAATTTCATTGTCTTAATTTACCATTCTTCTCACAAGTAGTACATTTCAATTAAAAATCTCTGCTGCTTTGTCTTTTTGTTCCAATAATATAATTATATCCAAACTTGATTTAATTAGATTTTTGTGGGTTCATCTGGTAGCTTAGCACTATAGCATTGCTTTGCTATAAAAGTATATTCCTAAAATATGAAAACTCATTTATAAACAACTTTGAAGCATAAATAATTAATAAGTTGGAAGCTTATGAAAAATAAAATATGATGCTTATGGTTATTCTAAGTCAACTGATATCACCAGCATTTTGTACTCCTCTGTTAACTGTGGTATGAATGTTTGTGTGTGTGTGTGTTTGTGTGTTTGGTCCATCCTTCTATCCTCCCACATGCCTAAATAATAATGATAATATAACCATATAGACTTAGTCTATGGATGTGTTCCTTAACATTTAAAAAACATGCTACGCTTGTATACAGAAAAATATATAAAGATGGTATGCGGTCTCTGGGTTCTCTATTATTAATTGATGCATCACTTAATTCACTATTCCTTTTAGGGCATTTTAGTTACTCATTAAGTAATACATTTTGGGAAAATTCTAAGTACTGAATATTCTATTTAAAAAAAGAAGCATCACACTGAATTAATAGAAAGCAATGATTTGATTAGAAATGTTAAGTTCTATACTTTCCAAATTATGTAAATAATAAACTAAACGTGGCATTCTGTAGTGAACAAAAGAGGAAATTAATTTCTACTTTTAAATTAGCCTTTTTATTTATATCATTAAGATGCAAATATGAACAAAGAGGGAACAAAAAGGAGGAACAAAGTGTATTCACTGAGGGAACAAAGAGGGGGGATTAGAAATTTCAATTCTCTTCACATAGTTCCTGACTCTGCTAGTACTTTCAAATAATCAGAGCATCATGGAGCTTAAATGGGCTTTAGAGACCATCTTGTCTAGCACCCTCATTTTGTAAATTTTTGAATCTCAGAGGGGTGCCAATTCTCTAAACAAATATATTCTAGCAAAGGAGATATCTTGATTATATGTTTATATGATGGTTGTTTAAAATTCTAATTAGTGTATTAAAGTAATTATTAAAGAGAAGTCTGTAAAATATTCCTCTCACAGTTCGGAAGAAACACAATAGAGCATTTCTCCCTCATGTGAATTGTATTTAAGAAAAAAAATACAAATGGTATGGTTTTTCCCATGATCAGTTATAAAATCCATTAATTCATGCTGACATTTAAGTGGTTCGTTTGAAAAATGAAAATCAGTTACCCAAATAGAGTATATCAAAAATAACATTAAATGTTTTACAGTTTAAATTCTGTTAACTTGCAAACTCAGTAATTTCTGTCAAGTCTTATATGAGAAGAGTTAATTATAGAAGCTAATAGGGCAAATTTATTTCTCTTAAATGCAAAAGATGAATTTATAAAAATTTTAGAATCCTATAGCTCTTGGAGGGTATATTCAAGAACATCTCCATTCAGTAATGAAAACCCTAAATCCATCACTGAAACATGCAAATTATATATATTTTAAGAACTCAGTTGAAGAGGGATTGTATAACTTCCCTCTGTAATTCATTCCAAGGTTTGAAAATCCTATTGTCAGGATTTTCTTCTTCTTATCTAACCTACGTCACTCACGCTTCAGTTAAGTCCATTACTTCTTGTTTTTTTTCCTCAGTATAAATTGAGAACTGCTGAGATAGAGCTGATTTACAGATTGAAACAGGTTGAATTGTTTCCTGATTACTATCTCTTAGAAGAGAACATTCTAAAAACAGCAATTTGGGTAACTTAAATAGAGTTAAATATACTGAATTACCAAAAACAAATAAATTTCACTGAAATAATCTGTAAAATTCTTGAGAAGTAGTAGAAGTGGTGGTAAATTTACTTTTAGGTGGTTTCATACGGCCAATGTCTTAGGTAAACAGAGGTAAATGCTCTGATTACATTAAGAACAACAGAAACAGAAAAATGTGTTGGCATATATTCAGAAATTTCAGAATATGTAGAACTCTACTATATATAGAGTTCTATATATTTTGAATTTTTTTATTTTTAAAATGACATAATGTACAACATGGGGAATATAGTCAATATTTTATAATAACTATAAATGGAGTACAACCTTTAAAAACTGTGATTCACTGTACTGTACACCAGCAATGTATACAATATTGTAAATCAGCTATACTTCAATAAAAAAATGCATTTCAAATTTCTTTGATTTATCTGAGATTATTCTTAAATGAATATTACAGTTCCTGTTTTAGTTGATCACCAAGTGATTACAACGACTTAGAGAAGATGGCAGAAGCACGGCTTGAAATGGAAACTTGTGTACTGAATTCTTGGGTATTTTTCAAACCAAGTTCACATACTTGACATTATTAGCACTCTATGGTTTGATCAGTAGTTCTATGCCTATGATTTTCAATCCTTTCAAGGTTAGAGAAACTATGAGAAATCCTTCTCTTTGGAAGAAATCCCATAGATGGACCCAGAGATCTGTCTTTGAGAGAAATGATACTTTATACTCTGCATAAATCTAGAGATTCCTGTAGTACCTGCAGTTGACCTGAATCTATGTACAACCACAGAGAAAAATTAACCAGGTCACACCAAACTTGGAACATTTTATCCATAAAAAAGAAAGCAGAACTTCAACAGAAAGGAAAAGTAATTTAAGAGATTACAATTCAGACAACCTGGGTTAATCAGGGAGCCGACATTCCACATCCGTTGTACTTGACACGACTTTGCAGGTTCAGTGCTGAAAAAAAACAAAACAAAAATTTTTTGGCTTCTACCACTGCCCTACTTGAAATTGTAAAACTTAGAGATTTTTCTCTGTAAATTTTTTCTTACTTTCACACTTTTCCAGCTACCACATCAGTATATTTTATGTAATCAAAACAGTATATTTTCAACTTCTCTTTTAGACAATTTTGTTGAACTTTAAAATAAGCCATGTGAAGAGAGAGAGAGAGGGAGAAAACAAAATTTGTACAGAAATATCAAATACCCAGACAAGAAACTTCCACAAGATAGAAATGTTCCAAATCCTGTAAAGGGGAAAAACAAACAACTAAAAATGCTTAAACTCAGAAATAGTTTTTTTTAACATCTTTATTGGAGTAGAATTGCTTTACAATGGTGTGTTAGTTTCTGCTGTATAACAAAGTGAATCAGCTATACATATACATATATCTCCATATCTCTTCCCTCTTGCGACTCTCTCCCACCCTCGCTATCCCACCCCTCTAGGTGGTCACAAAGCACCAAGCTGATCTCCCTGTGCTATGCAGTTGCTTCCCACTAAGCTATCTATTTTACATTTGGTACTGTATATATGTCCCTGCCACTCTCTCACTTCATCGCAGCTTACCCTTCCCCCTCCCCGTGTCCTCAAGTCCATTCTCTACATCTGAGTCTTTATTCCTGTCCTACCTCTAGGTTCTTCAGAACCATTTATTTTATTTTATTTTTAGATTCCATATATATGTGTTAGCATACGGTATTTGTTTTTCTCTTTCTGACTTACTCCATTCTGTATGACAGACTCTAGGCCCATCCACCTCACTACAAATAACTCAATTTCGTTTCTTTTTATGGCTGAGTTATATTCCATTGTATATATGTGCCGCACCTTCCTTATCCATTCAACTGTCGATGGACACTTAGGTTGCTTCCATGTCCTGGCTATTGTAAACAGAGCTGCAATGAACATTGTAGTACATGACTCTTTTCAAATTATGGTTTTCCCGGGGTATATGCCCAGTAGTGGGATTGCTGGGTCATATGGTAGTTCTAGTTTTAGATTTTTAAGGAACCTCCATACTCTTCTCCATAGTGGCTGTATCAATTTACATTCCCACCAACAGTGCAAGAGGGTTCCCTTTTCTCCACACCCTCTCCAGCATTTATTGTTTGTAGATTTTTGATGATGGCCATTCTGACTGGTGTGAGGTGATACCTGATTGTAGTTTTGATTTGCATTTCTCTAATGATTAGTGATGTTGAGAATCCTTTCAAGTGTTTGTTGGCAATCTGTATATCTTCTTTGGAGAAATGTCTATTTAGGTCTTCTGCCCATTTTTGGATTGGGTTGTTTGTTGTTTTGATATTGAGCTGCATAAGCTGCTTGTAAATTTTGGAGTTTAATCCTTTGTCAGTTGCTTCATTTGCAAATATTTTCTCCCATTCTGAGGGCTGTCTTTTCGTCTTGTTTATGGTTTCCTTTGCTGTGCAAAAGCTTTTAACTTTCATTAGGTCCCATTTGTTTATTTTTTGTTTTTATTTCCATTTCTCTAGGAGGTGGTCAAAAAGGATCTTGCTGTGATTTATTTCATAAAGTGTTCTGCCTATGTTTTCCTCTAAGAGTTTTAGAGTGTCTGGTCTTACATTTAAGTCCTTAATCCATTTTGAGTTTATTTTTGTGTATGGTGTTAGGGAGTGTTCTAATTTCATTCTTTTGCATGTAGCTGTCCAGTTTTCCCAGCACCACTTACTGAAGAGGCTGTCTTTTCTCCATTGTATATTCTTGCCTCCTTTATCAAAAATAAGGTAACTATAGGTGCATGGGTTTATCTCTAGGTTTTCTCTCCTGTTCCATTGATCTATATTTCTGTGTTTGTGCCAGTACTGTACTGTCTTAATTACTGCATCTTTGTAGTACAGTCTGAAGTCTGGGAGCCTGATTCCTCCAGCTCTGTTAAACTCAAAAATATTTTTAAAACCTACACAAACTCCATAATCTGAAATTAAGATTTTTTTCTAAAATATGGATTATACCTGAGGTACTAGTTAGTTAAAGGTCCAGGTTTCTGAGCATCAGCCTTGACTTACTAAATCAAAATCTCCAAAGGTGAGTCTTGGATATTTGCGTTTTTAACGTTTCCTATGTGATTACCCAAGCCACTAAAATTTGTAAGTACCCCTGTGGAGTTTCACAGATATGAAAACAAACAAACAAAAAAAACCTCTTCCAACAAGAAAAGCTGACATGATGCCAAAGTCTAAGTCCCTTTAGACTGATTAGCTTGGTTGAAACAGAGGATCCCTTCATCTGGCCAGAAAGCCATCTCATTAATGCTATAGGAGCAAGATAAAGCAAGTAATAGTCAGTAAAAGCAATCACCCCAATGCAGAAATTTCCTTGAGGACAGAAACACTGTGGTTCACAGTTGTGTCCTCAGCACAGAGTAGGAACAAAAATATTTGTCAAATGAATGGGTGAACATAATCAGAAAGTTTGCCCTCACAGTCAAAGGGTGATCTAATGCCTTATTCAATGCACAGCAGTCTTGTTCAGAATGTATGACCAGCTACAATACCTTGAATAACCCAGCTCTTAAGTATGCTGAAGGCAATGGTGTGTAGGGGAGACTAATGGAAAATTACCAGCCAAGAGTAAAAGCAAGCTGTGTTCTTGACCTTCTCCGTGCTTTTCCTTTTTACTATGCAATTGGCACTATTATTGTTTTCATCACTGCTGCTTGTGGTATTCTTTGTGAGCAATTTATTGACATACTATTCTTCTTTCTGCATTTTTCTATTGTATTTCTTCCCTCTAAACTTTCAGTAATTTTTTTCAGGTGAAACTTTATTTTATCGCAAAAATGGTAAGGAGACACTTAAAATGCTGAGAAAGTTTAAATTTTACCTGCATATCTTAATGCATTGATTTCAAAGCATTAAATTTTTGGCATAAATTGAGTGCTAGTAAAGGGAAAAATCAGTACCTAGAGAACAAGTGAAACACTCTAGCAAAGGCTGGTAATATTTGGTGGACTAAAGCAAACAGTGTTGTGAATAAGAATTTCACAGTCTGAAGAATCCATACATATTGAATGATAAAATTTGCATAAAAATGTTTATGAAATAAAAATTTCACAATCCAACAGTCAGACACAATTAGGGTAAGTCATTTCACCTATTTATTACAATTCTGACCTTCTGAAAACTTGGTAAAATAAAGTTCATGATTACTTAGATACAATATTTTTATTTAAAAAATGAGAAGTCAAAACCTAATGGGTAGTTTTAAAGTGGGATAAATTTTGTAATACCAGAAATGGTACAAAGATTATCTATTGTCATTTCCAATTTAAATTTACATATAGCATGCATTTAAAATATTACATATTATTTATAAGTAAGACACCATGGAAATCTAGTGTCATAAGTACCATTGCAAATGCAATACCTACTGTTATGTAAATAAAATGTTGAAATAAAAACAAACAAACAAAAATAGACATTGACCAGACGGAAATATAAATGGAAGAAGAGTATTATAGACAATTTCAAAAGCCCTGAGTTTTTCCAGTCAATTGTTATCAACCCAAAATAGCTGGAGTATAGGGGAGAAGAATTGTGGAAAGCGAACATATAAAATAACTGCTTTGTTGATGACATGTGAAAGCTTGAACCCTTTTTACTATCCACTTTGTTTCAAACCTGAATTCTCCATTATCCCACCAGCATGAACCTTTCCAAATCCGGGCATACCTGCCAGCAAACTGTCCTACTCATTCCTTTCACGTGTGAAAGAAAATAATGTAACTCTTTTGCATTAATAACTCTTTTCTCATGAATATCTCTGCTGAGAAAGTACAAACCAAGATTATTTCTAATGCCTAGGGGTAAAACAACATCATCGATGAAACTTAACTCCAGTTAGTTATCGGACCTAAGAAGAACTGGATCTGTTTCCTAGGCTTGATGGTCCCCTTCAACTTGTGGTTATGGTAGCAGTTAAACACCATGATCCATGCGTACTTTTGCTTGTGTGTGAGAATTCAAAAATATATTACATTTATGTGGAATGAGGCAAATATTTGCAAAGTTGGTAAAAAATAAACAGATTTTAGGAGTTTTAAAATGTACTAATATTTATACTTGAATATTCCATTTTCATAGAATTTGATATATCTGAATTCAAAATATGTTTGAAATCTCCATTTCTAAGTCTCCATCTGACACCTACATTCATAACAATGAGTGAAACATTCCTTTTGCTGAAAGAGTTTAAATGGAAAACCTACAGGCATAAGATAAAATATATAGCTAATAATACAATTTATAGAGTGCTCGAGTATATATTATTTTATATAATCCTCATATCATTTATGTGAGATTTCATTGTCACCACATGCATTTACTTAGAAAGAAATTGAAATCTTCAGATTATTCTTTAAATTATACTGTTAGTAAATTTCAAAACTCAGTCTTGAAATAAATCTTATTACTAATCCAAGTGTCTTTCCCAAAAGTTGTGCTCCAGGTGACAGCACACATGGATGATGAAGCCAAAGTCAAGGGTGACATCACACCAAAAGGTAATTAGACTTATTTTCTGATCCAATAATGTATCATTTAATATTAATTAAAAGTCATCCCTCTTGTAAATACTTATCACAGATACCTAAGAGACATTAGAAAAGAAATTCTGGATAGTTTAGGGGAAATCATAACCAGTAGTGGATAAAACACATCAACCTTCATATAATTCTGATGATTCATCAAAATAATTCCAAATGCACACCTGACTGTATATCTATCTAAAAGTCTATCTCTAATTATAGATAGGTAAGTATAGAAATATGAAATATCGATGTGTGTGTAGAAACATAACTATTTTTACTTTTATAACATTTGAGCTATAGTATGCTTTCATTAGTAGAAATACATTTTTTAAATTTATTTTTGTAATACTTCAACAATATCAAAATGTTTCATGATATTTTTTTGCTTCCCCCCCCCTTTGGTTTTACTTTGAATTTTTATTCTGATTTAACCTCCCTCCATCAAAGATGAAAACTCTCTCCTCATACTTTAACTGATTAGTTCTCTGTGGTTCTCCAAATCCCATCAATCAGTAAAATGGCTTATTATCAACATAGTTTTTTCTCTAAACCAGTATGGGTTGAGATATAAAAAGAGATATTTGGGTTTTCTACAACTTCTGTCTAAAACATTGCCAGTGATCCATGACATAGCACAGTGATTATCATGTAGTAGATATTCAATAAATGTTCGTAGAATTATGGCAGAATGTGGGAGAAGGATTCAGTTCATGGAGGAAAAGTGATATTAAGTAGAGTAATGGCTCTATAAATTTATAGGTAGTTGAATTCTCCCAGCATATGTGATTCACAACCCCAGGTGAATTATCCATTGCTCAGACAAAGAAAACAAAACAACAAAAAACTACCTAATCTTTGGTATCATTTTTCTTCCTCCATTTATAATGAAAACTGAAATAGGGAAGAAAAAATCAGAAGTAATAATGAGAAAAGATTAATTAAACTTTTAAACTTCATGAAAGTTAAAAGTTTGAAGAAATGGAAGTTTCTACTTTAGATGACCCAGAGCATCCATTTCTAATAACTCTATAATGACCATTTTCCTTTTAAGTGCATCCCTTCTTATGCATGCTGTTTTAGATTGATCACAGAATCCCTTGAAAGGTTGATAATTATTCATGCCTGGCTTTAATGAACTTGTATATTAGGAGAGGATTTTAGGAATGATTTGGTTCCTTTTTCCATCCGCCTGGGAAGTACTGTATGGTCGCAGCCATAGAAAAGGGTCAGAGAGAACCTTATCCAGTCTGTGTGGCTGTCCTCATTGATATCATATTGAGGACATGATCACAGAATAGTCCCAGAATATATCATATTTTCATGTTGGTAAGCCTTTAGATTGTGTTTCATTACCATGCAGGTTTTTTTTTTTTTCTCCCCGAAAGTGCAGGCATTCAATTCAAACAGCCAATAGAGCAACAAACTGTTGGCTTCTGTGGTTGATTGCTTCTCATCCTTAATTCTTTAAAATAAACGAATTCTTTTTTAGCAAGTTACTTATTCTTTCTTATAATATTTCAAAACATTTTTTGAATGTCTGCTAAGTGCATTGCACTGTGAGAGCTGAAATCATCTTAGCTCTGCCTTCAATCTAGTAGAGGATTCAGACGGGTAAACAAATCATTACTCAATATACTGGGATGGGAGCTTTAAGAGAAGCAAACTCAAAGCACACTAGTGGTGAAAAGACAATAGTGTTTTCACAGAAGGTCATACTTGTGCAGGATTTTTTAGAAAAAAAAGGGGGGGGCTTAAGAAGGTGCAAAAATGAGAGGAGAAATTATTTCAGTCAGAGAGAATAAGGGGTAGAAAGGCAAAACAGTATGAACAAGATAAAGTATTTTGGGACCAAATGTGATTAGACGTATACTCCCTTAGAAGAATAAGCATAACGTACTTTGTTCCTCTAGAATTCTGGAGTGGGAAAAAGATAATAAAGCCAACATATGTCAGTCAGTCAGAATCAATAGTAGTTAAATTAGAAATGGACAGAAGAAAATATTTGCAAAATGAAATTTGAGATATTGAAAGTGACAATGAATAGACATTTTCGACCCATAAAAGCACCAAGTGTTAGATATAATTTCTCCTGAACAACATTATGAAATTAATTTTGGAGTTACTATAGGCCAAATAAAACTTTGAGGTCAGTTTTTGTGTATGTGGAGTGAGTTGGAGGGTATTATCGTCGTAAGGCTGGGGAACCACTTTCATGATTGCGATAAAAGGAAAAGCTTTATTATGAGAGCTTATCAAGCTCCAAGTCTCATAAGATTTAAAAAATCATCTTTTTCTTTCTTTTTGCAGCAAATTCTAAATAAGTACTACTCTCAAAGAATCTACATCTTACTTTTAAAAATTTCAGACCCATTCTATAAAAAACATTTAATAAAATTATTTTTGTATAGTATTAATACATATCGCTAAATTTCAAATGAATCCAGCTTCTAAAAGATCTGGGATACAATGGTACATATTTATATCATATCAGCAGAAATAATGATGTAATTAATGTACCAAGGGATATTGAATAGTTTTTTCAAACATAGTTTTTCAATACTCAAAGACTAAGAGGAATATACCCATCTTGAAGGTTCAGATCAAGAAATAGTTGGCATTCAAGGAAAGGAAGGCATGGATATGAGTGCCGAAGAACACACAGCTTTCCCTAAACTTAAAGCCTCAGTTCTTTTTGCCTTATACCATTGCACTGCTCCCTCCTACAGCTGCTATCTGCTTAAGCGGGACAGGAGCTGTGAGCTGAGGAGTAAGCAATCTGTCCTCGCCGAGAGTGAAGAAAGACTCAGTCAAAAGTACGAACCATTCACTAACCTCATGCATCCGTTCTTATCCCTAAATATCATTATGATATAAACTTTTTTTCAAATTTCTCCCCAACGTCCAAATGAAAGAGTTAGGGGAAAATAACTGTCAAATGCCTTCAATATGCTGCCTCAAAAAATCTGCCTTTGTGGAGATATAAAACATTACCTGGAACGAGTAAATTAGAATTTCTGTTACACAACTAAAATTCACACAAGCACAAAAAATGTTGTTGGAGTGAAATCAAACAAAGAGAAGACAGACACTGTAAATTGCATATGGTAGCCATCATTTCACCTATCAAATCAAGAGATAGTAAGCAAAAGCACAGTGAGAATATGGATGATTTCAAAATACTTCACTCTAGGGAGAATTTTCTAATTCAAACAACATCAATACGAGCCTCAAGCTAGAGATAATTTAGATTCATTAATCATCAATAACCATATTATACTGAAGTGAGAGGTCCATGAAAGGAAAGACAGCTGCTAAGTGTTCAATTAATTGGCCATAGTGCCTTCAAAGTGAAATGCATGGTAACAATTTCTCAGAAAGAGAGGAGAAAAATTATATATATATATATATATCGCTTGGACACATTCAGTAGAAAACAATGCAACCACTATGGAAGGGCTCACTACTTCTTACCCTTCCTTTCTCTCCTTGCCAACAGATTACAGCTCTTGGGCACAGACATAACATGCAATATAGAAAAATGTGAAAGTTGGAACAAAGAATAAAGATGGACCTTCTTGATTCCTTTTTTTATATAACCCCTCACACATGTTTTATTCATCATTATGCCCGGGCACTCACCCTCCAAAGAATATCCTATATCAGTTCATTTCTCTACTTTTCATGGATTACTACCAATCCAAGTCTTGAACATCTCTGTCGCCACTGCTTAAATAGCCTCCCAACTGGTCTCCTGCTCCTCAGTTCTGCCACCATGCCCACCATTTCTTCATTCTCCACTTAATTTCCAAATAATCATTCTGAAATAAAAAACAGATAGGTCACCCCCTCATGAAAACACTCCAAAGACCTTCCAGCGTACTTTTTAATGTATATATGTATGCATAACTTAAATACAGTAAAATATACTGCTTGATGTGCACAGTGTATGGGTTTTGCCAAATACGTAGAGTCATATATCCACAATTATAATCAATTAGGAAGGAGGGGATTTTACAAAATTAAAATAAATAATACTAATTGCTCAGCCCCTGCTCAGCCTCTGAGGACTACTTTAACTAGGGTTCCCATGCAAATTCTCTAAACAGTAGACACGTATGTCTCAGTGGACATGTGAATGAAAACAGAGAGCCATGTGAAGATTTGGAGGCACAGCATAAGAAATCAAAACCCAAGTGAGGATAAATTTTAGTATGTCTGAACTACAGAAAGGTCAGAGTGATCATAGTACTGTGAACAAAGAGAAGAGAAGTAGAAGATGCGCTTGGAGAGGTGGTGGGTCCAGCTCCTTAGAGACTTAGAGGCATGACGAAGAGTTTGAATTTTTTTCTAATTGTGAAAACAGAAATGGTATACTTTAATTTATGCTTTAAAAATACTATAGCTGGCTGCTGAGTAAAGAATAAATTGAAAAGAAGAGGAGTAGAATCAGATCATTCAGCAGAAATATTGTCATGGCTCAGGTCAGGATCATGGCATTTTGAGCAGATATCTTTCAAGATGATGGAAATGGTTGAGTTGGAGATATATTCTGGAGACTGAAGAGATAAGATTTTCTTTGGGATTTGATAGGATGGTGGAGCATGGTAGGAAAGGGAAAAATAGTACGTATGGTTGTATCAGTTGCCAAAGCAACTGTAGAGGGAATAAACACATTCTTAAAGAGAAATTAAGGTCTATTTTAGACTTGTTAAATTCAAAATTCATTTATGACACCTAAGTATTGTACAAATGATGATAGTGTTTAATTATATTACTTTAAAAACATATTTTTGCAATTCTCAGCTGAAGTGACAACTCTTGTGGAACTTCTTGATGTCTTAGGTATGTACCTCTTCTCTGTTCTCATATTACTCTGTGCTCACCTCTAATATCCCAAATGAAAGCAAATATAGAGTTTCTTTCATCAGCCTTAAGAGAGTTCCTAGCCTAGAATGTATTCAATTAATAGATTTTAAATACACAGTTATCTCTTTCTCATATTTTAATTTTTTGAATCATATTTCCCACAAAGAACTTTCTACAAGTAATATTTTGAAAATATCAAAGTATCAGACAACGACAGTAGGTTAAAAGGAGCACATACAGCAAGGAACAGAAGAGAAAGAGAAACACTGAGAGACAGAGAAGGGTATAAGGGACAATTTGCCTAAATGGGATGGTCCAAATGCTCACAGTGCAGATGTTCATGTAATGCCAAGAGGGCTGCTTTGCTTTCAACTACTTCATGATATTTAATTAAATATGCCTCAGAATCCTTTCCTTTACATAATAATTTATTCTCATTTTTTGCCTTACGCTTTACATTTTTGACAGTTTAAAAGATGATCCTTTATTCTTTCTATACACCCATGTCACAAAGATTCATTTTTTCATGGCCCTCTTCCTTTGTTCACACTAGAAATTTTTTTCACCTCCCTGATATGAAATCTTGCAAGATTCCATTTGAATTAAGCTTTGGATGAACAGTCTTTAATTACCAGTTGTTGTTGAACTGACATAAATGTTGTAGATAAAACTATCATTTTCTACTGAACATAGTTTTGATCTTTTCTCTATTATATGACCATAACCAAAGTTGAAACTATTTTTTTCTACTCTCAATGTATATCAATAAAAGAAAATCCCAGGATTTTCTAATACTGATCTTTTCAGCTTAATAACTTTTACTAATATAATTGATACATTTAACTTTTTTCACAAGCTGTGGGTATTTAGGCATCCATACACAGAATAATGTTTTACTAAAATGTTATGTTTTTATAAAGACACACGGAGTTAAGACAGGCAGTATAAATTCTAAAATATTATGAGCATGGTAAAATAATACCATGTTGAAACAATATTTATGATTTATTTTACCTTTAAATGTTTATTGTCTATACAAAATTATCAAGGAATACAGCTACCCACAACCCATCTGTCTACCCCTACACATTTACAAACAGCTTAGCCACAGGAAAAGCCAAGTAGCTCCAGAGAGAGAAAGTTTACAAAAGTAAGAAGGATAGTCATCTGAACAGGCTTCATGTGTTGGTGAATTCAGAAAACAAATACCTACTAATATCTGTTCTCTAATGATTTTTTTAACATATGGGAACTCATGATCTCCTTTATTTGTAAAGCAGTAACATTTAACTAAAATTAATTATAGGACATTTCAGTTGAAGGCAAGGAGTGAATGGGAAAAACATGCAGTCTGATAACCACAAAGGACTTAAGAAAGGCAACTTACAGTAAACAGAATATTTATGGTCAATCAAATTGCAATGACTCCAAATATATTTTTACCCAGGTAAGCAAATTGATGCAGCAGAGGAAGAGGGGTGGGGAATGGGGAGTGGAGATGAGATTGCTTGAACTATTTGCTATATATATTACACCACATAGCAAATACTATTTCAAACACAGATTATAAATTAAACCATAAATTAGATACTATGATATAGAAGAGGCATGGCCACTTTCTTCAGGAATTTACAAATTTATTTGGAATAGAGGAAACTACACAATTAAAAATAAACTGATAACATAAATCATCATTCTTACACATTTTGGTATCTTCATTGAGGCCTCAAATAATAGTACTTTCCTTACTATTTTTTGATTGATTTGATTAACCATACCACTTATTCTCCATAAAGTTTAAATCAAAGTGGCAAAAGTTTAATGATAATTTTGTTTATTTAATGTGATAGAATTTTTGCATAATTTAATATATTATTACATGATTTCACATATAAAACTCTTGCTTTATTATAAGATATAGATTATTTCCATCATTTAGTTGTTAGAGATATTACTGTTTAAGTGGGCTAAAATAGTTTTATTGCCTTTAATCTCATCATTAAAATGTAAATCACTATCTCTCTAGTATATCATACTTGATAATATTTTCATGAATGCTTCAAATTTTAACCTGTTTCACATTCCTATTTTTTAACTGATATATCACATAGCAAATCTGTAGTTCCTTGAGTGTTAAAATCTCCTTATTTTTGAAGTTGTTTATTGAATCAGAACTGAATCCACTATTTTTGTATTACTTCCAAAGAAATGATCGTGACGAGGATATTATGCATGTACTATAGTCTTTTAAGTGCACACAATAGTGTTAAGAAATTATAATGTTCTCCTGATAACCTCTAGTTCTTTAACTGAAAGGTCAGTTTTTTCACTGATTCATTTATTAAAATAAACACATTTAACGGCAATAATGAGTCAAGCATGAGCTCCTATTATGAAAAATAAACAACTGACTGTTCAATAATAAAGTCTATATTAATACACATTCTAAGAAAATAATTTAATAGCACTTTTCTTAAAATTATTATCTGTTCTTCAACAATTTTACACAATGAGGCAATTGAAATAAATAACTGAAATAAAGTTATTAAGTTCAGTATATTGAGGGGCCTATGAGTAATTTCTATATTTTTTCTTTGTTTCATTGGAAGATTTAGATTAATGACTATATGATAATGTAGCTGAATTTTTAGCTCTTTATGCATTCGAAAATTCATTTTAGTTAAAATTGAGTGGGGCGGCATGTATTGCCTGTTTCTACCAGGGGATATTGTGTAAGCTGCTTATCTTTAAAAAAATTCAGTGAGCATTACCCACAGCAGGGACATCACGGGAATACAGAGGAGATGGAAGGAGCAATAGATAAAAATAACAGCTATGTTTCCTGACATGATGTACTAAACAATAGAAACAGTTCAGCCAATGAGAATCAGACTCTCAATTTTGGTGTGGTACCTTAGCAGTAAGTTAGTTCCAAGGAAAACACACCTGATCTGATCATGTGCCATTATAAAGCAGGCTCAACTCTTAATACTATGTCAAGGAAAAATGCTATTAAAACAATGAAATCTACACAGGTCAAAATATTCAACCTGCTTAATCAGATGATGCTGTGACAACATATTTGATTTCCTTGGTTTCCAGGAAGAAATAAGTGGGAACTTGGCAGCACAAAAGTCCTAGTCTAAGAAGCACCACCTGCATCACTACTACATTCGTCACCAGCCAGGCATCCAACAGGAACACTATACCTTGGGAGCCAGGATGAAATAATTGGGGTATAGGCAGTTAGTTTGCTAATGTGCTCTTTTTTCACTTTACCCCCAATAAATATCCTATTCCTCAAAAGTCTAGCAAAAATGCTTGCTTTTAATGGTGGGCCCCAGGGAAATGGGAAATGCTGGTAAAATCCCCACTCCCTTCCCCAGATTCCCCAGCTCATTCAGGGGCCATCTTAAATAAAGAAGTTGAACAAGTAGCTCAAGTTCCAACAACTTAGCTCTGCATGACCCAGACTTTACCCCTGAGTCTAACTTTTAAACTTGTACTAGTTGATGCTGCGTTATTAATTGAATATGACCTGATTGTTTCTTGCCAGCGAATTGGTGCAAGATCGACTAGAGGAGTGGAATTCTTATTGACTAGAAACTTGGAAGGGGAAAAAGTGTGTGTGTGTGTGTGTGTATACACACACACACACACACACACACACTCTCTCTCTCTCTCAGTTTCATTAATTCCTTCCCCTTGCAACAATCTGCCATCTAACTATGATACGTGGACATTATATAAATTTCCATTTTTTTTATAGTCAATAGCTAAAATCATCACAAAGCTTTATTTTACTCTAGTAAAATCAAAAGGTGGCCATGGAGACATTTCCCAACACATTCTGCAATCTGATATAAGAAAACACAAAAAAGAAAAAAGAAATTGTGATCCCATGCTTTCATTTTTCTATTGGAATTAATGCATGAAATTGGATGCCGATGATTATAACTACCATTAGTAGCCGTTAGAAACTGTTTCTCTGTAAGATATTCTATGGAGGAATTGCATTAGTTAGAAGGCCTAAAATGAATAGCACAAAGTAATTTGGGAAATTTTTATTAGTGAATTGGGAAAAGAGAGAATTTGGAATTAATTATTAAAGAAGAAAACAATATAATATTCAAAAATGATTAAAACTATGATGATAAAATAAACTTTGGAATTTTTCCAGACCCTTGGCTGGCCTTTCTAATTTACACAAAAGCCCCAAGCTCTCAGAGCTGACCCAAGCAGAACAGGCATACACTCATCATACTACTAAGAACTTCCTATGATTTTTTTAACATTCAAGGCTTACAAAAGAAAATAATCAGTAATCCTTATAGACAGGTTGTAAACCAATATGGAAAGTAGTTAAATATATTATTGTGAGCTAGGAAAATGTTTGAAAACTCACAAAAGCAGAAAGTGTTTACAGATTCCAAATATGTATCTGGCCATGAGATTTTTAAACCTGTTTTTAAAGCAAATCAAGGATCTCAGAATTGAGCTAAATACATGATTTGTGACCCCAAGAGGTCCTAGAGAGTTCTGAGTAAGGGTCTTCAGATCAAAGTTTTCTGCTAAGAAAAGAGTTTGGGAAAAGAAAAATGTTGTTTGAAAACATTATATTGTGAAAATAAAACTGCAAGATCTAGATGCTCTGTTTTAAGAGGAATAAAGCAAAGAAAAAAAAAGAGCTGGATCATGAATATATGTTTATTGTAAAGAAATATTGCCTGAGGAACATTAAATATGAATTCTAGATTTCAACCTAAAAATGTGCCTACA
The DNA here is from genome assembly GCF_028021215.1 of Eschrichtius robustus. Taxonomy (NCBI): domain Eukaryota; kingdom Metazoa; phylum Chordata; class Mammalia; order Artiodactyla; family Eschrichtiidae; genus Eschrichtius; species Eschrichtius robustus. The sequence continues at coordinate 61,984,667 of NC_090840.1, read as the reverse complement.
CTATTCAGTCAGATACCAAAACTAGACCTTGAAAAAAATAAAATATTTATATACAAATAAAAATGCCCATAAAGGAATTTAAAGTTTATCCCTGAATCTGCCACTCTAACACTACAACACCAGAATGTTTTCAACATGGCATAAATTTACATCCTTGAAAGGAATCATGACTTGAAAACCACAAGAAATTCTCTGGTAGTAAAACAATACAGCACAGATAAAGTTTTTTGTGCTGTTGTTGTTAATTTAAAAACCTCTAAAACATTTATAGAGAATTTTAAATTATGACTCATAATAATTTATTTATTCATTCAACTATAATTTATTTAGAATTCTACAAGCTAGCAATCCAAGAGCTGGAAGATGTATAAAGTTTCTGTTCTTCTGAAGTTTGCATTCTAGTTGGTATAAAATTAAAATAGAGAAAAAAAATTAATGATTAAGAACATGCCAATTAGTGAGAAGTTACATGATAAAGTAAATAAAATTAAATGAGAGGAAGTTACTTGCATAAGCTACTTTAGAAATCATCTAAATGTGCTTTACATGGCAGGGATGGTGTGAAATATATAGATGCTATACAAAAAAAAATTTGATCTGAAATTTTAAGAGCAATTTCAGTGAAATACTGCACTCACAGCATTGATATAAATTTTCAAGTTAGCCTAGACTTCAGAGTACAAAAAACTAATTTTTTTTGTTATTATATAACTCAAGCTATAATTGGAACTTCACTGAACTAAGAGTCAGAAGACCTAGGTTCTAGTTATTTACTTATTTTATTCATTCATCTCTTAATGAATTTATTTTTCATTCGTTCAATATATATTTATTAAATGCTTGCTAAGTGCCATAAAGCCTTGCATGGAAGCCTTAATATACGGCAGTAAATACTATGCCTAAAGTCCTTATCCTTCTAATTTCCTTCATAGAACTTATAACAATTTATATTAAAAATCAAGGACTATGTCTGTGATGTTGACCACTATATAGCTAACACTCTCATGTAATAGATGCTTGGTAAATATCTACAAAAATAATAATGAAGGAAGGAAGGTAGGAAGGAGAGAAGAAAGAAGGAAGGGAAGAAAAGAAAGCAAGAAAAGAGGGAGAGAGGAAGGATGAAAAGACAGTAAGAGAAAAAGGAAGGTAAAGAATGAAGAAAGAGAGGGATGGAAGAGAGACAGAGGGAATTTAACAAATATTTTATTGAGTGTCTACTGTTTGTCTAACCCTATCAGATAAACTGTTTCTGTGATGAAAACAAATAACAACAAAAACCCTACCAGTTTAATGAAAGTAAATGGATATTTCAAGAGTAGAATAGCTATTGCTATGAAGGAGGAAAACACAAATGAGAGCCAATAATCCAGTTTAGGAAAGGAATCAGGGAATCAGAGTTGGGAAAGGTAATGGTAGATTCTGTCACAACGGTCTGTATTTAGATAAGTTATAAGTCTAACATAAGACTTTTTTGCTGAAGTTCAGGCAAACATTTCTAACTGCCTACTAGATCTTCACTAGGGTCCATTCCATAGTAATATAAATTCAATGTGTCCAAACTAATTTTCTCATCCTATTCTCTACATCATGATTTCTTCTTTTATGAATCATGTGATCATTCATCTCATTAATGCCCCGAAAATGAGAGAGCCTTCCTCTTCCTTATCTATTCTATCCAAGGGGTTTCTAAATTGTATCAATTTTCTTCCTAAATATGTCACAAGTTCTTTCTATCCATCCATATTTGCACTGCCTTGTTTCAGATCCGCCTTGTTTCTTTGCTAATTATAATGCCTACTTAACTAGGATTCCCTATCCCTGATGCTGGGGCTTTCATCCTACAGCATAAATGAAATTTTAAACATCCAGATATAAGGCTGTCATCTCCTGGATTGAAATACTTCAGTGACCCCCCTTTTAATAAAGATAAACTTAGCATAAATGAAAGTTCCTTCATGATTTGGTCCATAAATACCTTCCCTACCTCATGTTCCCTATGCTCCAGCCATACACAAATGCTGAATTTCCCAAACGTGTCCTCTTTTTCTCATCTCCATAATCTTACATGTGGTGTTTATTCTTCCTGAACTGATTACACCCCTTTGTGAATATAACTAATTCCTTCTCATCCTTCACTTTTCCCAAACTCCTCTTGGATAATATTACTCAGTCTTAGTACCCATGTTTACCTATTCATAGAACTCTTAACACAATGCTGTGCAGTAGGTGATCCATTTTGTCTTTGCTATTTAATTTTGAACTCCTAGAGAACAAAAAAGTGTTGTCTGATTCACTTATAACCATGAGTGGTACATAGTTAACTCCTGACAAATACTGAATAAATCAATGTAGAAACTAATTAGTAAATAAACCATCAAACAGTTTATTATCTCATACATATGTTTTCAGTAGATAATTTTATTTCTAAGTTACTCTCCAATGATCAAACTTCTTATTTTATTTAAAAGGAAAAAATATTCCAGGATCTTATATATTATTCTAAGAGGGAATTCATTCTTATTGTTTCTACAGAGAACGTGTGTGTGCATGCATGAACACCTGCCTATAGACTTTCTGTTCAGGATATTTTCTTATTAAGAAAATAATACTTAAAACTTATTAAGTTTTCTTATTAGGAGAAATCAGGATTAAATAAGAAGGATGTGGAAATATAAAATTGCACTGTTAATGCAAATTAGCATGCCAATGAATAGTTACCTCTGATTACCAGAGCTTTTAAAACTCCAATATATGTGAATAAAGCATTTTAAACTATACTGAATTTTCTTCCCACCATTTTCTTTTCTTAAGAGAATTCAAAAGTCTAAATTACTCCAGGTGTAAGTTTTAAAGAAGTAAATGCCACATATCACTTACCATTGGGGACACACACATACACACACACCTTAAAATTTGGAGATGAGCAATGAAATGGAAATTTAGTTAAGGTGGATTTTTTTAAAATATTGAATGCTAACATCAGCAAGAAAAATCAATCAGTACAATTCAGCATCTTTTTTGAAAGGAAAAATTACAAGACACAGTCCTAAGTAGGAAACAACAACAACAAAATCCTTGGACTGACAGTTTAAATCTATTCTTGCTTTCTAAATCTTGATTATTTCAAAACCAAAAATAATTCAGGAGATGTTACTGACACAATAAGCTAGACCCAAACATTGAGTAAGACAAACTATTCTATTATCAAACATACTCAAGGAGAACAAAATAAACAACACTTTGTAATATAAACCCTAATTATGAAAGGAGAAAGTTCTCAGACACAGTGTACCAAACAGATTTATCTTTATGAAGGGAAATATGAGATATCCTGACACCACTAATCACCGCCTACTCCCTTGGTGCCCCAAGGTTGAATCTGTGAGGATGCTGTTGGGAAGAGGAAATCAACTGCATATTTTAAAAGCTGAATTTAGTACTTCGGTATTTTTGTTTAGCCTTGTAACGTTCTTAATAACACTTGATAGACAATATTAGAAACTTTTCCTAAATGCTCTTATTAAGGCTTATATCATACTGTAGTGAAAGTGCTCATTTTCTTATTGTTCTCCTTCCTATACAACATTAAGTTTCTTGAGAATAGAGAGTGTCTTTCTTTTACAGCATCTTTAATGCCTAGTGTTGCCCAAATACATAAGTATTCATGATCTTCTGTTCCTGTTGAATAAAGTATCAGTGTCTTCTAGCCAAAGACCACCAGGAACACACCCATAGTTAAACAAGTTGTTTTATGACTCATGGCAGCCAGGAAAAGCACCCATCAATAAGGAGCAACAGGGAATCTCAGTAAGAGGGTGTTAGAAAAAAATTGATTATAGCATTTGATCCTGTGTTAGGTAACTTTGGGGCAGGTCTAAGGAAGGAAGGATTTGCTCTATATTTGATGCAATCAGGAAGTGGGGTTAATTCTATGACTGGTCATTTTAATACAACTTATCTAAGGGAAGAGAAGGCTAAACAGAGGCCAAAGCTATAATCAATAAGGTAGCCGCAGTGGACCTCTCAGCCTAGGGTAACCGCCAACTAAACACATGGGCATGACAAACTTAGGCAAGGCCAATAGAAGAATCATCCAGTCAACCCACAGAATTGAGAGAAAATAAAATGGTTGTTCTTTGGGATGACTGTTATGTAGCAATAAATATTTGTACTGTCCCAGAATAAAAGTTCATCAAACACTTTAGTAGGAGTCTACTTATCCAAAAGGAAGGTATATTTCTTGAAAGTTAGAATAATAAAAAGGACATAGAAAATTAAATCATTAATTTTAATGCAAACTTGCAAGTTTTTCAACAATTTTTTTAAAAATTTTTATTGGAGTATAGCTGCTTTACAATGTTAGTTTCTACTGTACAGCAAGGTGAATCAGCTCAACAATTATTTTTCTACTACTAAGTTCAAAGAAATATTAAGTAGGAAAACTTTAATGGATAACTTTGAGTTCCATTTGTGCCTATAAGGGAAATTTTACAGCAAATGTGGTAGTAATGTCCATCTGACTATTTCTATGATAATTCTCAATATAAGAGCATAATATTAAATAAAAACAAATGAAGAACTCTTAAAGAAACTTATTAATGTACCCTGAATGAACAACCTTCTGGTCTAACATTATGTAAGAAGGTAGAGTAGAAGTCTTACCTTCTAAGCTGGGGATCTGAATAACAGACCATTTGCAGCAATAGTTTTGGATGGAGATATTCTGTATAAGTGACTGAAGGGAAGATAAGATTAAGATTGTCATATCAACAGGGGATAGCACTGACTTTCTAACAGGAAGGTCAGAAAGTGCTGGCAGCATTGTTGTTCAACCAGAAAGAACACTTCAACTTTCAAAAAAAGATGTACCTTCAAAGACATCTGCAGATGTAGCTAGAATTTTCCTTAAGAAGGCCATTTGTATCCGATCTAGCACTTGAGTTGTAGTTACTTGAAAATCTAGAGTCTCAAACTATAGATTATATTATAGATGCTGTTTTTCCCAGAAATCTATTTGATTGGACTCTTGTTCAAAGAATGCATTAACAATTTCTCTCTAACTTGGTTAGAGAGAAACCTCACAAATGCTTCTGTGGAACATCTAATTTCAAGGAGCATAATCTCCAGTGCAACATTTATGTGCTCTATTACTTAGCAGTAATCATTTTTATTTTGATAACGATCTTCTAAAAGCAATCAATGATTCTATGAATATAATTATTGTTGAAACTTCTTTTCAGTGGTAGTTAGGAATTGGAGCCAATTATCTACAGGAATAGACCTCAAGGAAGCCTAAAGCCTGGAATAACAAAGAGATGGTATACCTGGGAAACTGACCTTTGTTTCACCTACTCCCACAATAAATGTCAAGGAATATACTTGAGTTGTTAGTAGTTATGTGCTTTTGATTGCAAACAGGGATAACACTTGAATCTAGGAACATATCCTGCCCCCATAATAATGGCAGAGCATGGCTCTGCAGAAAGGGTAGTGGGCTACTTACTCTACTCAGGTGTGGCACTGGGCACTGTTGTAGGAATTTGAAAATCAGAGAGGCTTGTCCTTTTGACTGAGACTACTATTGTTTTTCTGGCTTTGAGCAGCAATTTTGTGTATATCAAAGGACCTATGTCATTTGACTGAGTCTGGCCATCTTTCTGTCACCATCCTCATAATGGAAGACCTGGGACTGATGCCTAAAGAAATTTAATATAAAGCATCACATTCTGGTTTACTGATTTGTGGAGATATAAAAAAACTGGAAGGATATGATCCCAGAAAAAACAAAAATGATCATATTTGTAACCATTCTTGTACCAGACCACAAAAGCAGTATAGCTGAAAAACTGGGAAGAACAGTTGTAAAAGTGTGTTCTCGTCCCTTTTGACTCTAGGCTCTTTGGCACTTTGGCCAACTGGTTAAGAAAACAAAACAAAAAAACCAAACCAAACAAAAAACCAAACCAAACAAAAAACACCTAGAATATGAAGCAAGCAAAATGTATAATTCCCCTGTGGCTTCTGTTGGCTCAGTAGAAGAGGCACCTGAGGTTACAAAAGAGAAGGAAACAGGAAACCACGAGATTAGGTGTCTGGCTGGCAAGGCAGCAGATACTAAAACTGTGGTCCATGTGGCTGGAAAGAAGACAGCTCTAACGGTACTGCTCTGAATGGCTGAGGTCCTGTGGGCCTTGCAAGCCCCAGCCTGGCATGTAGCAGCTTTTGGGCATGCGTTTGCAAACTGCTGAGGTACTAGATATGGGAAAGGGTAAGAAAGGAGCTGAGAAGTGTTTTCCCTTGTACTGATGCAGTTCTAACTGCAGAAAAAGAAAAGAGGATGAGGAGGTCAGATCACAGAAAGGAGACAAAATAAGTTAAAGCTTTGGTATCACTTTTAAATGTGAGTAACTCTGTTTTAAGATATGTGAGTTAATCTTGCTGCTTTTACAGACAGGCCGAAATGAGAGCAGTGACCTTGGAGCACTGTGATTTGTGCAAGCTAATTGGGTTACAAATAATGGTATTCAGAAGACTGAGTATTAGAAATAATTTTCTAATTAGAGCAGGTGGCCTCCAAGTACAAATGTAAAGTACTTAATTGAGACAGAAAACTTTAATTGGTAAGAGTAGGCAAAAGCAATTTCTTTCTGAACCTTCTGACTTAAAATATGGTACATAATATGTATGGGAGCTGGCCAGGAATAAGGTGTTTTTCAACTATGGCATTGTTGCCATTCTGAGTACTGCAATTCATTATTGTTCAGAAGCATCCCACACATTAGAGGACGATTAGGATCTCTGCCCCCTGCTCGCTGAAAAAAGGGCATTATCTTAAGAGTCCTCAGTCATTGAGCAAAAGCACTTCCACATAATTGAAAAAAAAAAAAAAAAAGCTAGGGGCATGCCACCTAAATGTGAATTTAATAAATACACACTGACAAATTTTGATCTGTCCAAGACTCCTAGTATATGGAATTAATATGATCTTATGATCATGCTGATATGTATTTCTGACAGAATTTTGTTGAGGGGGAAAAATGACTTCTCTGGGCTGAAGCTAACGGAGAGATAAGGGGGGCGTGGTGGTGAGTAGGGGAGGAAGGATTGACAGTGCATATGAACACTTTCCCAGCTCCCAAGTCTTAATTTTTAAAAGTTTTCTTCCTATTTTTAGAGATTTTAAAAGTTATGGTTTGAAACTACTATTTCTATACTGGGAGGGGTCAATGTGGGTAAATGTGTATACCTTCTTTCAATATAAGATGGTTCAAATTTAGGTGAACTGTCTCAAAAATGAACTGAGTGGGAGCTGACAAAAGTGTCTGTCTGTAGACCCAGGTGAAAAGAATTCAAGTGACATGAGAGAAGATGCAGACTTGCTACAAATGCTGAGAGCTTGAAAGAGGTCTTCAGCTGGGTCTCATTCCTAACGCAGCTCAAGGGTGCCTTCTATGCAAGAAGCTCATGCATTTAATGGAAGTGACTCCAGTTTCACTGCTATGACACACAAATGCTTTCTGGTATAGTAAGTCTCCTGAGAGAGGGCAGATACTAATTTGATAAGCGAAACAAAAACTATGGTATTATAAGCCATCAAGAAGATAGTGAATGTGAAGTAGCTAATCCATGAGAGGTTTTTGTCAGTGCACACTTGTAACCCCATGCAGTTACTCTGTCTACACCAGGGGCAAAATAAGACAACCAATGACTTTTGAAATTTGGCAAAACCATAACTACCTTTACTCCACCAATTTACCCAGATAAAGTGACTGTGTGTTCCTTCTCTGTTGAAGTCATGCAACTGGCTCCCACAAAATACAAAATCAAGCATGCAGAAGATGGTATGCCTTAATTCATGCAAAATGTTGAACACTTGCAATTGATCTTCTCATAAAAATAATTTACTGAATATGTTGTTTCTATGTGTATATTAAAATCTCTGGAGATGAGTCTAAAATGACATAAAGTTACATATAAAGACTTTGAGAGATATGTAAATGGAACATGAACATAAATATGAGAAAAATTTATTAGTGCCCTTTATGAATTAAATCTCATGAAACATCACAGTAATGTAAAAATGTGGATTTAAGACATTATTCCACTTAAACTTTGGAGTATTGTTTTTAAAATCTATGATGTTCCTAGATATTATTTTTAAAATTTATCTATCTATTTATCTGTTTATTTATTTGGCTGTACTGGGTCTTAGTTGCAGCATGTGGGATCTATTTCCCTGACCAGGGTTCGAACCTGGGTCCCCCACATTGGGAGCATGGAGTCTTAACCACTGAACCACCAGGGAAGTCCCCCTAGATATTAATTTAATTGTACTTTCTAGCATTCTATAGATTTTTTGGTTAGACAAAGGCAGGAAATATATTACATTGTTAAAGGTTCTTAGCAATTTGAGTTCAGTATTAAGGTTACCCATGATAAAAATTGAATAATGACACAAGCAAAAATGAAGAAAAAAGAGATAAAGGAGTTTTAGACTCAGCTCTAAAGATTTGTATTTGTCTGTATTGTCCCTTTTGCCTGTCTGGTACTTATTAACTGTAGGTGATTCTAATTGAGAATGATACATAATACATAATATTTACATACTAAATATTATGTATTTAGAAGTGTTAAATAAATTGAATACATTGATGTGAATCCATAGTCTTCTGAAAAAGGTTATTTTTCTGTTCTGTCACTTTAAGACCTGTTATTCTATGCCACTCTGCTCTTTTTTTTATAACCATAACTGAGTAGTTCAAGTACTTATTGTGTTAATACTGCTTGTAATTTGTTTAATTTCATATATATATATGAAATACATACACACATACATATATGGCATACATATCTTAGATTGCAAAATTCAATTATTAAGACATCAATTCTTCCAAACTCAATCTGTAGATTCAACACAATCTCAATCAAAATTCCATCAAGCTCTTTTGAAGATATCAACAAAATCATTCTAAAGTTTATATGGAAGCAGATGATTTAGAATACCCAACACAATACTAAATAAGAAGAACAAAGCTGGAAAACTCATATTACTCAATTCCAATACCTACTATAAAGCAACAGTAGTGAAGACAGCATATATTAGCAAAAGGAGAGAAACAGAGAGCAATGCAACAGAATATAGAGCCCAGAAACAGATTCTCACAAATCTCATAAGTCGATCTTTTACAAAGGAGAAAAGGTAACACAATAAAGAAAAGATAGTCCTTTCAACAAATGGTGCTGGAACAACTGGATTTCTTGTGCAGAAATATAAACTAACTCACAAACCTTATACTTTTCATGAAAATCAATTTAAAATTGATCACAGACCTAATGTAAACACAAAATGATAAAACCTCTAGAAGATAACATAGGAGGAAATCTAAATTACCTTGGCTTTGATGACTTAGATCCAATACCAAAAGCACAACCCATTAATTAAAAATATATTAAGTTGCACCCTATTAAAGTTAAAAACTTCTTTTGTTTGTTTTGTTTTGTTTTGTAACATCTCTATTGGAGTATAATTGCTTTACAATGGTGTGTTAGTTTCTGCTTTATAACAAAGTGAATCAGTTATGCATATACATATGTTCCCATATCTCTTCCCTCTTGTGTCTCCCTCCCTACCACCCTCCCTATTCCACCCCTCTAGGTGGTCACAAAGCACCGAGCTGATCTCCCTGTGCTATGTGGCTGCTTCCCACTAGCTATCTATTTTACGTTTGGTAGTGTATATATGCCCATGCCACTCTCTCACTTTGTCCCAGCTTAACCTTCCCCCTCCCCATGTCCTCAAGTCCATTCTCTAGTAGGTCTGCGTCTTTATTCTTTATTCCCGTCTTGCCCCTAGGTTCTTCATGACCTTTTTTTTTTTTTTTTTTTTAGATTCCATATATATGTGTTAGCATATGGTATTTGTTTTTCTCTTTCTGACTACTTCACTCTGTATAACAGACTCTAGGTCCATCCACCTCACTACAAACAACAATTTTGTTTCTTTTTATGGCTGAGTAATATTCCATTGTATATATGTGCCACATCTTCTTTATCCATTCATCTGTTGATGGACACTTAGGTTGCTTCCATGTCCTGGCTATTGTAAATAGAGCTGCAATGAACATTTTGGTACATGATTCTTTTTGAATTATGGTTTTCTCAGGGTATATGCCCAGTAGCAGGATTGCTGCGTCGTATGGTAGTTCTAGTTTTAGTTTTTTAAGGAACCTCTATACTGTTCTCCATAGTGGCTGTATCAATTTACATTCCCACCAACAGTGCAAGAGGGTTCCCTTTTCTCCACACCCTCTCCAGCATTTATTGTTTGTAGATTTTTTTGATGATGGCCATTCTGACTGGTGTGAGATGATATCTCACTGTAGTTTTGATTTGCATTTCTCTAATGATTAATGATGTTGAACATCCTTTCATGTGTTTGTTGGCAATCTGTATATCTTCTTTGGAGAAATGTCTATTTAGGTCTTCTGCCCATTTTTGGATTGGGTTGTTTGTTTTTTGATATCGAGCTGCTTGTAAATTTTGGAGATTAATCCTCTGTCAGTTGCTTCATTTGCAAATATTTTCTCCCATTCTGAGGGTTGTCTTTCCGTCTTGTTTATGGTTTCCTTTGCTGTGCAAAAGCTTTTAAGTTTCATTAGGTCCCATTTGTTTAGTTTTGTTTTCATTTCCATTTCTCTAGGAGGTGGGTCACAAAGGATCTTGCTGTGATTTATGTCATAGAAGGTTCTGCCTATGTTTTCCTCTAAGAGTTTGATAGTGTGTGGCCTTACATTTAGGTCTTTACTCCATTTTGAGTTTATTTTTGTGTATGGTGTTAGGGAGTGTTCTAATTTCGTACTTTTAAAACATCTGCTCTGTGAAAGATCCTGTTAAGAGAATTAAAACACAAGTCAAAGGCTCAGAGAAAATATTTGCAAAACGTATATATGATAAAAGATTTGTATCCAAAATATAAAAGGAACACTTAACTTTCAAAAATAAGAAACAATCCATGGAGACCTTCAAGATGGCAGATGAGTAAGACGTGGAGATCACCTTCCTCCCCACAAATACATCAGAAATACATCTACATGTGGAACAACTCCTACAGAACACCCACTGAACGCTGGCAGAAGACCTCAGACTTCCCAAAAGGCAAGAAACTCCCCATGTACCTGGGTAGGGCAAAAGAAAAAAGAAAAAACAGAGACAAAAGAATAGGGACAGGACCTGCACGTCTGGGAGGGAGCTGTGAAGGAGGAAAAGTTTCCAAACACTAGGAAACCCCTTCACTGGTGGATAGGGTGGGTGGGCAGGGGGAAGCTTCAGAGCAGTGGAGGAGAGCACAGCAACAGGGGTTCAGACAGCAAAGTGGAGAGATGCCCGCATAGAGGAACGATGCTGACCAGCACTCACCAGCCTGAGAGACTTGTCTGCTCACCCGCCAGGACGGGTGGGGGCTAGGAGCTGAGGCTCAGGCTTTGGAGGTCAGATCTCAGGGAGAGGACTGGGGTTGGCTGCATGAACACAGCCTGAAGGGGGCTAGTGGGCCACAGGTAGCCAGGAGGGAGTCCGGGAGAAAGTCTGGACCTGTCTAAGAGGCAAGAGACCATTGTTTTGGGGTGCGTGAGGAGAGGGGATTCAGAGCACCGCCTAAACGGGCTTCAAAGTAGGGCGCGAGCCAGGGCTATCAGCCCGGACACCAGAGACAGGCATGCAATGCTGAGGCTGCTGCAGCCACCAAGAAGTCTCTGTGAAAGCACAGGTCACTATCCACACCTCCCCTCCTGGGAGCCTGTGCAGCCAGCCACTGACAGGGTCCCATGACCCAGGGACAACTTCCCCAGAAGAACACACGGCACAACTCAGGCTGTTGCTATGTCACTCCGGCCTCTGCCGCCTCAGGCTTGCCCCGCATTCCGTATCCCTCCCTCTCCCCAGCCTGAGTGAGCCAGAGCCACCTAATCAGCTGCTACTTTAACTCCGTCCTGTCTGGGCAGGAACAGACACCCTCAGGTGACCTACACGCAGAGGCAGACACAATCCAAAACTGAACCCCAGGAGCTGTGCGAACAAAGAAGAGAAAGGGAAGACTCTCCCAGCAGCCTCAGGAGCAGCAGATTAAATATCCACAATCAACTTGATGTGCCCTGCATCTCTGGAACACCTGAACAGACAACGAATCATCCCAAAATGGAGGCAGTGGACTTCGGGAGCAACTGTAGACTTGGGGTTTGCTTTCTGTATCTAATTTGTTTCTGGTTTTGTTTATCTTAGATTAGTAATTACAGTTTATTCTCACTGGTAGATTTGTTTATTGATTTCATTGCTCTCTTCCTTTTCTTTTTTTATATATAGATATATATATTTCTTGCCTTTTTCTTTTTTGTGAGTGTGTATGTGTATGCTTCTTTGTGTGATTTTGTCCGTATAACTTTGATTTTACCACTTGTCCTAGGGTTCTGTATGTCCGGTTTTTTGTTTTTTTTTTTTTTTTTTTGGTACAGTTTTTAGCACTTGTTATCATTGGTTGATTTGTTTTTTGGTTTCTTTGCTGTATTCTTTCATTCTTTCTTTTTTTTATTTCTAATAATATAATTTTTATTTTTTGTTTTAATAACTTTATTCTATTTTATTTTATTTTTTCTTTCTTTCTTTCTTTTTTCCTCACTTTTCTTCTGAGCCATGTGGCTGACAGGGTCTTGGTGCTCTGGCCAGGTGTCAGGCCTGTGCCTCTGAGGTGGGAGAGCTGAGTTCAGGACATGGTCCACCAGAGACCTCCTGGCTCCACGTAATATCAAATGGCGAAAGCTCTCACAGAGATCTCCATCTTAACACTAAGACCCAGATCCACAAAATGACCAACAAGCTACAGTACTGGACACCCTATGCCAAACAACTAGCAAGACTGGAACACAATGCCACCCATTAGCAGACAGGCTGCCTAAAATCATAATAAGGTCACAGACACCCCAAAACACACCACCAGACGTGGTCCTGCCCACCAGAAAAACAAAATCCAGCCTCATCCACCAAAACACAGGCACCAGTCCCCTCCACCAGGAAGCCTACACAACCCGCTGAACCAACCTTACCCACTGGGGGTAGACACCAAAACAACAGGAATTACAAACCAGCAGCCTGTGAAAAGGAGACCCCAAACACAGTAAGTAAAGCAAAATGAGAAGACAGAGAAAACACAGCAGATGAAGGAGCAAGGTAAAAACCCACCAGACTAAATAAATGAAGAGGAAATAGGCAGTCTACCTGAAAAAGAATTCGGAGTAAAGATGATCCAAAATCTTGGAAAAAGAACGGAGAAAATACAAGAAATGTTTAACAAGGACCTAGAAGTACTAAAGAGCAAACAAACAATGATGAACAACACAATAAATGAAATTAAAAATTCTCTAGAAGGACTCAATAGCAGAATAAGTGAGGGAGAAGAACGAAAAAGTGACCGGGAAGACAAAATAGTGGAAATCACTACCACAGAGCAGAATGAAGAAAAAAGAATGAAAAGAATTGAGGACAGTCTCAGAGACTTCTGGGACAACATTAAACACACCAACATTCGAATTATAGGGGTCCCAGAAGAAGAAGAGAAAAAGAAAGGGACTGAGAAAATATTTGAAGAGATTATAGTTGAAACTTCACTAGTATGGGAAAGGAAATAGTTAATCAAGTCCAGGAAGCACAGAGAGTCCCATACAGGATAAATCCAAGGAGAAACACGCCAAGACACATGTTAATCAAACCATCAAAAATTAAATACAAACAAAAAATATTAAAAGCAGCAAGGGAAAAACAACAAATAACATACAAAGGAATCCCCATAAGATTAACAGCCAATCTTTCAGCAGAACCTCTGCAACCCAGAAGGGAGTGGCAGGACATATTTACAGTGATGAAGGAGAAAAACCTACAACCAAGATTACTCTAAACAAAAAGGATCTCATTCAGATTCAACAGAGAAATTAAAACCTTTACAGACAAGCAAAAGCTAAGAGAATTCAGCACCAGCAAACCAGCTTTATAACAAATGCTTAAAGGAACTTCTCTAGGCAGGAAACACAAGAGAAGGAAAAGCCTACAATAACAAACACAAAACAATTAAGGAAATGGTAATAGGAACATACATATCGATAATTACCTTAAATGTAAATGTATTAAATGCTCCAACCAAAAAACATAGACTGCCTGAATGGATACAAAAACAAGACACGTATATATGCTGTCTACAAGAGATGCACGACAGACCGAGGGACACATACAGACTGAAAGTGAGGGGATGGAAAAAAATATTCCATGCAAATGGAAATAAAAAGAAGCTGTAGTAGCAATTCTCATATCAGACAATATAGACTTTAAAGACTATTACAAGAGACAAAGAAGGACACTACATAATGATCAAGGGATCAATCCAAGAAAAGGATATAACAATCGTAAATATTTATTCACCCAGTATAAGAGAACCTCAATACCTAAGGCAAATGCTAACAGGAATAAAAGGGGAAATCGACAGTAACACAATCAGTAGGGGACTTTAACATGCCACTTTCACCAATGGACAGATCATCCAAAATGAAAATAAATAAGGAAACACAAGCTTTAAATGATACATTAAACAAAATGGACTTAATTGATATTTATAGGACATTCCATCCAAAGCCAACAGAATACACTTCCTTCTCAAGTGCTCATGGAACGTTCTCCAGGATAAATCATATCTTGGGTCACAAATCAAGCCTTGGTAAATTTAAGAAAATTGAAATCGTATCAAGGACCTTTCTGACCACAACGCTATGAGACTACATATCAATTACAGGAAAAAATCTGTAAAAAATACAAACACATGGAGGCTAAACAATACACTAATTAATAACCAAGAGATCACTGAGGAAATTAAAAAATACCTAGAAACAAATGACAATGAAAACACGATGACCCAAAACATATGGGATGTAGCAAAAGCAGTTCCAAGAGAGAAGTATATAGCAATGCAATCCTACATCAAGAAACAAGAAACACCTCAAATAAACAACCTAACTTTACACCTAAAGCAATTAGAGAAAGAAGAACAAAAAAACCCCAAAGTTAGCAGTAGGAAAGAAATCATAAAGATCAGATCAGAAATAAATGAAAAACAAATGAAGGAAATGATAGCAAAGATCAATAAAACTAAAAGCTGGTTCTTTGAGAAGATAAAAAAAATTGATAAAACATTAGCCAGACTCATCAAGAAAAAAAGAGAGAAGATTCAAATCAACAGAATTAGAAATGAAAAAGGAGAAGTAACCACTGACACTGCAGAAATACAAAGGGTCATGAGAGATTACTACAAGCAACTATATGCCAATAACATGGACAACCTGGAAGAAATGGACAAATTCTTAGAAAGGCACAACCTTCCGAGACTGAACCAGGAAGAAATAGAAAATAGAAACAGACCAAACAAAAGCACTGAAATTGAAGCTGTGATTAAAAATCCTCCAACAAACAAAAGCCCAGAACCAGATGGCTTCACAGGTGAATTCTATCAAACATTTAGAGAAGAGCTAACACCTATCGTTCTCAACCTCTTCCAAAATATAGCAGAGGGAGGAACACTCCCAAACTCATCCTATGAAGCCACCATCACCCTGATAGCAAACCCAGACAAAGATGTCACAAAGAAAGAAAACTACAGGTCAATACCACTGATGAAAATAGATGCAAAAATCCTTAACAAAATACTAACAAACATGATCCAATAGTACATTAAGAGGATCATATAACATGATCAAGTGGGGTTTATCCCAGGAATGCAAGGATTCTTCAATATACGCAAATCAATCAATGTGATACACGATATTAACAAACTGAAGGAGAAAAACCAAATGATCATCTCAATAGATTCAGAAAAACTTTTGACAAAATTCAACAGCAATTTGTGATAAGAACCCTCCGGAAAGTAGGCATAGAGGGGACTTACCTCAGTATAATAAAGGCCATATATGACAAAACCACAGCCAACATCATTCTCAATGGTGAAAAATTGAAACCATTTCCTCTAAGATCAGGAACAAGACAAGGTGGTCCACTCTCACCACTATTATTCGACATAGTTTTGGAGTTTTAGCCACAGCAATCAGACAAGAAAAAGAAATTAAAGGAATCCAAATCAGAAAAGAAGAAGTAAACCTGTTTCTGTTTGCAGATGACATGATATTATGTATAGAGAATCCTAAAGATGCTACCAGAAAACTACTAAAGCTAATCAATGAATTTCATAAAGTAACAGGATACAAAATTAATGCACAGAAATCTCTTGCATTTCTATACACTAATGATGAAAAATCTGAAAGAGAAATTATGGAAACATTCCATTTACCATTGTAATAAAAAGAATAAAATACCTAGGAATAAACCTACCTAAGGAGACAAAAGAACTGTATGCAGAAAACTATTAGACAGTGTTGAAAGAAATTAAAGATCATACAAACAGATGGAGAGATATACCATGTTGTTGGATTCGAAGAATCAACATTGTTAAAATAACTATATTACCCAAAGCAATCTACAGATTCAATGCAATCCCTATCAAACTACCACTGGCATTTTTCACAGAACTAGAACAAAAAATTTCACAATTTGTATGGAAACACAAAAGACCCCGAATAGCCAAAGCAATCTTGAGAAAGAAAAACGGAGCTGGAGGAATCAGCCTCCCGGACTTCAGACTATACTCCAAAGCTACAGTAATCAAGACAGTATGGTACTGGCAAAAACCAGAAATGTAGATCAATGGAATAGGAGGGAAAGCCCAGAGATAAACCCACACACATATGGTCACCTTATTTTTGACAAAGGAGGCAAGAATATACAATGGAGAAAAGACAGCCTCTTCAATAAGTGATGCTGGGAAAACTGGACAGCTATATGTAAAAGAATGAAATTAGAACACTCCCTAACACCATACACAAAAATAAACTCAAAATGGTTTAAAGACCTAAATGTAAGGCCAGACAGTATAAAACTCTTAGCAGAAAACATAGGCAGAACACTCTATGACATAAATCACAGCAAGATCCTTTTTGACCCACCTCCTAGAGAAATGGAAATGAAAACAAAAATAAACTAATGGGACCTAATGAAACTTAAAAGCTTTTGCACAGCAAAGGAAACCATAAACAAGACGAAAAGACAACCCTCAGACTAGGAGAAAATACTTGCCAATGAAGCAACTGACAAAGGATCAATCTCCAAAATTTACAAGCAGCTCATGCAGCTCAATATCAAAAATACAAACAACCCAATCCAAAAATGGGCAGAAGACCTAAATAGACATTTCTCCAAAGAAGATATACAGATTGCCAACAAACACACGAAAGAATGCTCAACATCATTAATCATTAGAGAAATGCAAATCAAAACTACAGTGAGATATCACCTCACACTAGTCACAATAGCCATCTTCAAAAAATCTACAAACAATAAATGTGGGAGAGGGTGTGGAGAAAAGGGAAATCTCTTGCACTATTGGTTGGAATATAAATTGATATAACCACTATGGAGAACAGTATGGAGTTTCCTTAAAAAACTAAAACTAGAACTGCCATACGACCGAGCAATCCCACTACTGGGCATATACCCTTAGAAAACCATAATTCAAAATGAGTCATGTACCACAATATTCATTGCAGCTCTATTTACGATAGCCAGGACATGGAAGCAACCTAAGTGTCCATCAACAGGTGAATGGATAAAGAAGATGTGGCACATGTATACAATGGAATATTACTCAGCCATAAAAAGAAACAAAATTGAGTTACTTGTAGTGAGGTGGATGGACCTAGAGTCTGTCATACAGAGTGAAGTAAGTCAAAAAGGGAAAAACAATTACCATATGCTAACACATATGTATGGAATCTAAAAAAAAAAAAAAGGTTCTGAAGAACCTAGGGGCAGGACAGGAATAAAGACTCAGATGTAGAGAATGGACTTGTGGACACGGGAAGGGGGAAGTGTAAGCTGCAATGAAGTGAGAGAGTGGCATGGACGTATATACACTACCAAATGTAAAATAGATAGTTAGTGGGAAGCAGCCACATAGCACAGGGAGATCAGGTAGGTGCTCTGTGACCACCTAGAGGGGTGGGATAGGGAGGGTTGGAGGGAGACCCAAGAGGGAGGAGATATGGGGATATATGTATATGTATAGCTGATTCACTTTTTTATCCAGCAGAAACTGACACACCATTTTAAAGCAATTATACTCCAATAAAGATGTTCAAAAAAAAAATAGTAGGAATTGAAACTATCAATACCATGTAAAATAAAACAAAACACAAAAGCTCAGTCCGTCAAAACTTATTAAATACCATCAAAGTTGTAATCAGAGAATATTCTCATATTTAAATGTTTCCTTTAATAATCAGAGAAGGTATGATAATGAAATAAAGAATTTAACTAATTTTTTGAAAAATAAGTAAAAGTGGTCATCAATAATTGATAAACAAAGTATGATGATGAAAGTCCACTGAAATTACAGAAAATCCACAGATATTTTCTGGTAACTGCATTCCAGAGTTGGCTCATTCACAAATGCAGTATAATCCCTAATCAAATCAAGAAAAATAAAAATAAATATTATAAATACACATAATTTGTGTGAGAATGGACATAATCTTAGAAACTGAGTAAATATCTTGTAAAAATTTACTCTGAGATATTTGACAAGATTCAATAAAAACTGCCAAATTGACTTAATGGAAAAAATTAAGAAAAATTGTTTAAGGAATGAATTTCAAAATCAAAATGTACCAAGATGACTTTATAGATTTGGTTTTCAAATTTACAAAGAAATATAAAAATCTCATGGTAAATGTATTATTATACATGTATAATATACAAATGTGCCCCAGTTAATATTTCAAATCTCATTTGACCATCATATCAAAATATTTTAGCTTAATAACTTTTTTTCAAACACTAAATAACAACCTTAGGTAAGCATGCATTTAAAAGGTCAATATATCATTATGACATCTAGAAATACACTAAAAGCATGACTAAAATGTATTTTGAGAAAGTAAGTACATTTTGATACTGGGATTTTTCTCCTATATAATTTAATATTTTATTGAATCAAAAGAAAAAAAATATAGACTGTTATTAAATGCTGCAATGTCATCTGAGGAAATTATACAATGTCATTTGAGGACATGATAAAATATCTTATTAAATTTAAAAAAGATATTTCCTTTACATGATAATGAATATGTTTCAAGTTAATAGTGATACATTAGAAGTGTATGTCTTGAAGTTGTGAACAAAACATGGATGGACTCTATTACCTTGATGTTCTAGCTAATGCAATAATTCAAGAAGGAAATATGATGAATACATAGTTGCAAGAAGAATTCAACATTAAATTATTAGAGATGATGCCATCTACCTAGAAAAACTCAGAACACATAAACTTACAAAGAAATTCAAATGGTCATAAAATAACCTTGGTCTCTTGTATGCCCATATGATAGGGGCAAAGCCTAGGAAAGCCATTCTATTGTATGGTAAAACTAGCAAGTGCAAGTTTTACCATATGACAGAATATTGCTTTCCACTGGTAAAAGATTTTCTAGGGGTACTCCACTGATCTGAACCTGATCCACTCTCACCTCCAGCACATGACTGAACAAATCAATATTATTTATAGAGTTTGACCATATCTTGTTTATTTACTTTGCTATCACTTTGTTCTTGTAAGAATGGGAGTTTTGTGTCAGCCTTCAATACCAACCCTGTCTTCTCTGCCCTGCATCTCGTACATATTCCTTCAAGGTTCGGGCTGACAGTATCACTTCCTAGTTTTCACTCGAGGAAGACATTTTTTAATTTTACATTTCTCCAGCCATTTCAATTTGTATTTGGAGGAGAGAGGTTGGGAGATCATGTTTATTTTATGTACATTTTAAATGACCCTTTCAAGGAAAAAAATAAATTTTCTTGGCTCAAATAGTTTTTGCCTTGAACTTTTAAAATTCACATGAAAATCTTAGCTTATTGCAGCAGTATTTTTCCTGGTATTACTTCTTCATTTTTTGTCATCATGAATATTTCTAAATAACGTTTTAGCATTGTCTGTTTAACAGAAAAAGAAATGGACTGTAGTGTATGCACACATGTATGCAAGTGTGTTTCACCCAATATCAGTATGCATTTTAAAAGTAACTTTAAGCCATTTATACTTATTTTTATAACATTTTAATCTAAACTTTGTCATATTTTTATGCTTTTTCCTTGTAGAAATTTACTTTCTTTTTGTTTGTTTTGCTAACTTACTACATTTCTTTCCTCTTTTGTTCCTTTTTCTAACTTTACAGGCTAACTACCATTAGGCTTAAACATACTGTAATCTTTATATTTCTCTAATATCACTAAAAATAATCTCTTTAGTCTTTTCCCATCCCACATATGAAGTCATTTACTTTTTCTTAACTTTCTTGCACCTTGTATAATCTCTTATGTTCCATTTATATTATTTTAAAATATTTAACCTCATTTAAAAAATAAATTTGGCATTTTCATGTAGTATTTTTTGATATACAAAAGACAAATGGATACCTACTAAAAATATAAAACCCAAAATAAAGGAAGCTGCAACAACACCAAATGTGTTTTTTAATGCATTAAATTAGAAGCATTAATAAAAATCATTAATATAAACAATTGTCTAAATATTTTTATAAATATGTCTGTAACACTATATACAACAGGAGATAGTTAGATGATTGATAGATATATAGAACTATCCCCTGTTGGCTCTGATAAATTGATAGATATATCTATGTCAATCTATATAGATATTGATATATAGATATAATCTATCTCTTATTGGTTCTGTTTCTTTGGAGAACCTTTCCATATATATATGATATATGACATATGTTTAGGGTTTACCATGTACATATTAACTTATCAGAATCAGCTTTAGCTTCATACAAGCTTAATTCCAGTAATATATACAAATGTTAGTCCGAAATAACTCTATTCTTTTTCCCCAATTTTTGTGGCATTACATAATATACAGTATGTTTACTAATCTTACATACCCAATAATATACTGACATAATTATGACTTAACTGTCATAATTTCATTACCACACCCACTTTGATCCCATCCATTTCCTTTGTTCTGTTGTATTAATTTCTATATTGCTGGGTTATAGGTCCACCCACCCAATTACAATTGTTTTCTTTATCAGATAAGAGAAGAAATGAGGAAATTGTGCATTAATAGTGTCTGTTACAATTACATAATTACCATTCCTTTTGCTCCATGTTTGCATGTATTGCAAGGTCACTTGCTTTCAGCCTGAAGAACTTCCTTTAATATTTCTTGTAAGGTGGGTCTGCTAGCAATGAATTCCCTGTTTTTATTTATATGGGAAAGTCTAAGTTTCACCTTTAATCCTGAAAGATAGCTTTGATTGTTAGATGGATAGATAGATAGATAGATAGATAGATAGATAGATAGATAGATAGATAAAAGATATATAAGGTCTATTTATCATCTATCTACAGTTCTATCTATATCTCTATTTATTTCTTATGTCTATACCTATCTATCTCTCTGGAGATAAACAGTCTTGAAACTATTGATAAAGAATTGGCTCTTATGATTATGGAGGCTGAGAAGATCTGCAGCCATAATCTGGAGACCCAGTCTAGGTCGGAGGCCTGAGAACCAGGACAGCCAAGAGTGGAACTTCCAGTCAGAGTCAGAGGCAGAAGGCAGAAGGCAGAAGACTGACGTCTCAGCCTGAAGAGATCAGAGAGAGAGCAAATTGTCCCTTACTCAGCCTCTTTGTTCTATTGAGATCTTCCACCAATTTGATGAATCCCACTGACAATGGGGATGGCAAACTGCTTTACTCAGTCTACTGATTCAAATGTTAATCACATCAAGAAACACTTTCACATATACACCCACAACAATGCTTAACCAAATCTATGGGCACCCCATGGCCCAGTCAAGTTGACATAAGAAATTAACCATCACAATATCTATGAAATTAAAATGCTATGTTAAAAATATTCATTTAATGCAAAAGAAAGCAATAAAGGAGAAATAGCAGAACACAAAAGGCAAGAGACCTGTGGAAAACAAAATATGAATTGGCAAACATAAATCTAAATATATCAATAATAACATTAAATGTGAATGAATTACACAATCCAATCAAAAGGCAGAGATTGTTAGACTGGATGAAAAAAATGACAACTATATATTGCGTACAGGAGACAGTTTAGATTCAAGACACAAATAGGTTGAAAGTAAAAGAATGGAAAAAGATATATCATTCAAACAGCAACCACAGGGGAGCCAGAATGGCTATACTAATATTAGAAAAATAGACTTTAAAACAAAAAAAATGTTAAATGAAAATCAAAACCACAATGAGATACCATTTCACACTCACTAGAATGTCTAAAGTTTAAAAATCACATACAATGAGTTGCTAAGGATGTGGAGAAATTGGAACCTTCATTCACTGCTGGTGAGATTGTAAAATGGTTCAGCCACTTTGGAAAACAATCTGGCCGTCCCTCAAAAGTCTAAACAGAGTTACAGTATGACTCAGCAATCCCACTCCTTGGTATATATGCAAGAGAAATGAAAACATACATCCAAATAAAAGTTTGTACACAAATGTTTATAGCATCATTATTCATATTAGCCAAAATGTAGAAACAACCCAAATGTCCAGGAATGGATGAAATGATAAAATGTGGTATATACATACAATGGAATATTATTTGGTCACAAAAGGAATAAAATATGAACACATGCTACAACTTGTGTATGAAGCTTGAAAACATTATGCTAAGTGAAAGAAGCCAGTCACAAAAGATCACATAACATATGATTCCATTCATATGAAAGCTTAGGATAGGAAAATCTGTATAGATGGAAAGTAGATTGATGGTTGCTTAGGGTTGGGAGGATAGGGCAGGGGAATAGGGTGGAAATAGCTAAAGGATACAGGAGTTCTTCAGGTGAATAAAATGTTCTGAAATTGACTGGTGATGATGGTTGCACATATTTTTAATGTACTGAAATACACTGTAACATTTAAATGGGTAGATTGTATTGTATGTGAGTTATAGCTCAACAAGTCTGCTTAAAAATTCTGTTCTTTGAAATTATTTAAATCAAAGGAAAGAAACAAACTATAGTAATAAAATATTCAATCCCCCTTTCACACAAATTTCTTTTCTAAAGAATACAAAATTCAAAGTGACATTTCACTATTTTTCATTTCTATACTGTCTCCTGCTTGTGATACCTTTCTTCACTCCAACAACAAAAAAATCTAATTCTCATTATTCTATAAGCAGTTCCAATGTCACTTCACCTGACTCTTCCATAGGCAACATAGTCACTAATGTGATCTGTGTTTTTATAGGACTGTGTTCATACCACAATTACAAAGATTACCCTTGATCATAATTGCACATTATCATTTCAGTTTCCTTCTCTACACCATGAGATTTTAAAAGACGGGTCTTTAGTAACATTTTCTTTTTATGCTCAGTATTCAACACTGTAGACTTAGAAGCGAATTTCACTTGAAGAAGCATATATAACTCCACTTTTGTGCAATATCCATTTCAAGGCACCAAGGGGAGAATACAAATATATTAGATAAGATTATTTATTTTTTCTAAGTTTCTCTCGTTGTCATAATTTCTCTTTATAGTCAAGGACAAAGCATCTGCCTATTCATATTATAATGGAAAAAAGCTTTCTCCAGGTTATCTAAAAGTAAGGAAATATGTACTGCAACTATAATATGCTAGTACAATTTATTAAGTATGTTAATTCAACTTAATAATTAGTTCAGGGGAACTAGTATTTTTAATAAAAATGATTGTTTTGTCTTATAAATCCATATATAAGCTGAACATATATTTTCATATTTCACATTTTATATATGTATATTTCAATTTATCTTAGAGATTGCACTTCTTGGTTTTATGGTTATTCTCATTATGTTGAAAGATTTTCCTCTCTCAAAAGAAATAAATTTGTTCAATAATGTCAGTTTAAATAAGGCATTTTGAGAAGTCGTGACATATTCATAAAATTAGAATATGCCTTCTAATGACATAGGTATTTAGATGAATATGTGTAAATCTTTAAAGATAAATTTAAAAATTGACATTCTATACCCAACCAAATTTGGAAATGAAGAAAACGCTTTATGATTTTGCTGTATTTAGCATTGCTAGGAATACTTTTGATGGTGCCCATCTTTTAGAAGCATCTTCAAATGAAAAAGCAGAAGACAAACATTGGCAGGATGAAGCTTGAGGCTCTTTAAGCTGTCAACTTGTCATTTTTAGAGAATTATGTTTAACTTATAATGGTTTTACATTACTTCTAATGCTTCTTTTAATGTTATTTCCCATGAGTTGATTTCACTATATGTACCAGAGGTAAAATATTTCTTATATTATTTATTTTCCCAGGATGTTAGATATAATAAATATTAGCTCTGTCCTTCCCTCTTCCTCACTATCCTACTTCGCTCCTCCCCATTTTATAAGTAGCTCAATCTTCAACATTTATTACCTTTGAAGAGAGATGATACAGTGCTGGAGGAGGTCACGGAGAGGACGTGACCACAGGTTGACCACCGAGCAGGACCCGGGCAAAAGGAGGCTCCTCACTCCCTCCTTTGTCTTTGGAATGCACACTTTTCCCACCATATCCACAGTGAGAGTAATTTTCAGTGATGCGACCTTGAGAGAGCAACCTGTTGTAGAGACCATCTGGACCGTACACTTGACTGAACGCAGTTAAGTCCTGTATATAAACTTTTACGATTCTGGCAGACGCAGAGATCTACTTGGCATTCGGCCATCCGACACAAGCCTCGTATGTAAGTTCCCTTGCTTATTAAAACAGCCAGCTAACAATTTGAAGTGGTCTGCTTCTTTCTTTGGTCTCTCCTTGCCCTCCATGTATAGAGGTCAGTTTGCAAACCAACATACAGCAAAAAGGAGAAATCAGTTCTTCTAAGTTTAAAAACAGTTTCCTTAGAGGAATAATTTAGACGAACAAGTGAAATAGTTGAAACACCAGGCTAGTCTCCAGATAGGAGAAAAAGAAGTTAGATGAAATACAGGTGGTCCTTAACTATGCCTCCCACGTGAAATCACTTGGATGCCCAGCTCTGTGTGAGAGAAGTCTGTAGCGCTCCACCCAGATTTTCAGCCTTCAGGAGCAGAGATGCACCATGCTCCTATTTCCAGGAAAACACCGTGTGAGGCAAGAAGCCAGGGTTGTTTGTAACTAGCATAGGGCAGAAGCAATAGGATAAAAGTGGTTAAGAACTTTTTTTCCCCTAGGCAAAATCCTGATGTGGTCTCAGAATTCCCACCACTCAGCTAGGATCAGGATGATTAAAACGTTTACTTTCTCATAAAAATGGCATATAATGGTGAAGGGCTTTGAACATAAGTTACCCATGGTCACACAGGGAAACTTACAGAGTAGAATGTTTTCTCTGCCCCTTAGAGGGGTATATATGAAGCCGAGAGTGAACCAAATAAGGAGAAACTTTCGGTTAAGGGTCAAGAATGGCACAGAGGCAACTAACAGGAATAAATATCCTGATGTCAAACTGGAAGGCAGAAACACAGGTGTGAATAAGAATCATGATGCTCATGAAAGAAAAGCCACCACTTCTCTCTCTCCCATGGTTTTGCACTTCCTAAATCCTCCAGAACTTACACAAAGCCTCAGAAAAGCAAGAAAATCCTAAACTGATAGCGATCACACAAATAATATGTGGTAGAACAAGGACTCATACTTGATATGGATTATAGAAAATTAAATTACATTTCTTACACACCTGAGTTTCTGGACTGAGATTCATATGTTCTAAGAAACAATTTAGAATATTGAAATCTTTATTTTTAGGAATTTGTTTGAAGTTATCTAAAAGGAACACCGATGTGTTTAAAAATAAGTTCAAAGTACTGCAAACACAAGACTACGTGATAAATAGCATCTACGAGGAGAGATGTGGTTTAACAGGATATCAGAATTGAAGGCACCTGGATTATCAATATTTTGAAAATAAATATCAGGGTGAAATTAAAAATTGACTGAAATGATTTCTTGACTGATTTTTTTTTAATGCTGCTAATTTCTGCCAATAGGGATTTTCCTAAACCTCTCATAGACTGGAATAATTACATGTTCTTTAATTGAGAGATAATGAATTAATTAATTTTAAACCTTTTGTCTTTTTTCTACTGCATAAAAATAGTAATATTACAATCCTCAAGATATTTTATATTAAGCCTCCAAGTATTCTCTTTCCAAATCTTTTTCTCAAGATTGAAAAATGTATATATATGAATACCAGAGGTATAAATCTCAGAACTAAACTCAACTAAAATCTATCATTTAATAAACACTTGATAGTATATGAAGGATGTGGTAGGTGTTGCAGAAAATGCAAATATATGTATATATGTATATATATGTACAATACGGTGGCTAGAGAGCTTATACTCTAGTGGATAAATAAGACATGTAAACAAATATCTGTAATGCAAGATATAAAGTGATAAATGTTAAAGGCAGACTGATAAATTATGAAAATTAAGTAATTAAAACATCACTTCTGGGCACAGGGATCAGGGAAAATTTCATGGAGGGGAAAGCTGGCAAAAATGGATCTTGAAAAATGAATGTCATTTAAGCAAAGAGAAATGGAAGAAAAGTAACAGGGAGCAAAATCATATAGGTGAGAAAGTGAGTTATGTAGAACAAAAAAATGTACCTCAATTTTGTGAGAAATTAGAGCAGCACCATATAATAGAACTTTCTGAGAGTGAAAATGTCCCCTGTATGTGCTATACAATACAACAGCAACTAGCCACATGGTTATTGAGCACTTGAAATGTAGCTAGTGTGACTAAGGAACTAAATTTATAATTATATTTAATTTTAATTACTTTAACTTGAAAGTCCAATGGCCACACATGTCTGGTGAATATCATATTGGACAGAGCAACCTTTGAGTGAATTGTGGCAAATAAGGTGTTGAGCCCCGTTTGTGGATTGAGTAATAAACTAGTAAGCAATAGGAAACATTTCAGGTTTTCTAGGAGGAGAATATCAAGAGCACAAATATAGATAATACCAAACTGACCAACAACTGACAGCCTTGTGAAAGAGTAGATGAGAATAAAACAGAAACGAGAGGAAAGAAATCTTTTATGAACACTTTTGCAACAGTGTAATGAGAGCCTCAGTTAGAATAGTCTCATTTAAATGGTGAAATGCATAACAGAAGCAAGGAATCTTCCAGACATGCAACTGCCAGTGCTTGGCACTACCTTATCTGGGAAACCTTCTCTGACTTCTGCTAAATCTCTTCTTGACTCTCCTCATTTCCTCCAACATCCATTATGAGTTTCTGGAATATGCTATCAAAGTGGATATTTCTATAGTATTATTTTACAGGACTGTGACTTTCTGGTTATCTCTCACTCCTAGTAGATTGAAAATTACAAAATGACAGAATGTGGTTTATAAGTCATGGCATCTGCCAGTGCTGGGAACATGAAAGTTATTCACTATGTCAATGGCTAAGACTGAATCGGTAAGAAGGAAGGTACTAATAACAAACACACTGGTAGTCAAGTCTGAATTATTGGAAAGATGGTGATGCCATGAACAAAATGGAGAATGCAGAAAAATGTATTTAGCAGAAACTGGTGAATCATTTTAGGCATGCTAAACTTATGATTTCTGGCAACATTCAAGTAGTCAGAAAGGTAAGAAAGAACTTAGCTGTGGGGAGAGCAGTTAAGAAGAAAGGTGTAAGTATAGGAGCAACCCACAAAAGTGGTAACTAAAACTGCAGATATCTAGGAGACTGTAAAAATGTGTGCACATAAAAAGGACATTGGATTAATTAGCACAAGGTAATTTTATGTTTCTTTAAACATAAAAGCAGTAGATTTGCCTATTTAATCAAAGTAATAGGGAAAAATAATTGAGGACTTAGCTCTCTATGTACTATATTTTGTTCTCCCAAACAAGAATAAATTGTTTTTTTACCTTCATTCTATTTTTCTAGGTGTTAGTGTCACCAATTCTGAGTTCAGGTAAATGGATGAGGCATTAACAGCTCAATATCCTTAGGCTTGCTCATGGCATGTGAGATACACACACAGGTCTATTTCACAAGGCAAGGTAAAAAAAATGTATGAATTATCATTGTTTTTCTAAGGTTAATTAATTATATCTTTATACTCTTTAATGTAGTAGTTCCTAATATTATTCTTTAAACTTGTTCAGAAATATATGTAATTTAATAGAAATAAAATAAATACTGGGATGAAAGTCAGAAGGTCTGAGTTCTAGACCTGACATAAAATAATTGACCATTTGAATGTTGGCAAATAACTAAATATTTGTCAGCATTGGGGTCATTACCGACTAATGCCTGAATTGAAATACATGAGCTTAAGTTTTTAAGTGGTCAAAATAAATGAATTTAGACAAAGAATTTACTTTTGAGAAATAATGTTTCAATAGTGAAAAAAAATTTGACTCTAAACTCTTTTTTTAATTTATTCACAAATATTGTCAAATTTCTTTGGTTATGTTGTTGAATCACAGTAACTTATATTTTTGCGTTAGTATTTGCACCACACTCTGGAAGACAATATCTACTGAGATAACCGATAAATGCACACCACCATCATTGACTGCTATCATAATGTTGATTTATTTTGTAAAGGATGCATGTGCTATAATTAGAATCTTTAAACATGAAGAGAAACATATCCTTCCTGTTTCATATCCTTTCCTATTCATATCCTGTTTCAGATAGTATGCTTTCTATCCACATCCCAGTGAAAATAGTTGGTCTCTATTCTACAATATAGAAGATCAATGACTTATTATAATAATAACTGTGTTATTTGCTAAAATGTTATGTTCACTTACTTTTCTATCACTTAAATGGTGTAGGGAGAACAACAAAGGCAGAAAGATATGATTCATTTTTATGTATAACATGTGGTAATAATCAATAATGAATACTAATAACTAAAGTGGGAAACCTAAATTAAATAATGAATTTACAGACATGAATTTCATCTTAGTGATGATTTTTCCTTGCCTAGTCACAGAATCTTTACCACAGTTTAATTAGGTATATTACTCTTAACAGAACTAATATGTTCAAGAGGGAAACACTTTAAAAAAAATTTGTTCTAACATTAAGTTATGAATCTAAGAGCCTTATATTGTAACATCTGACACATGAATATGTTCTTGTAAATTTTTCATATAATAGAGAATTATATTCTATAAAAAGTGAAAACTTACTATTGAGGCAAACACATAATAGTTTGATGCACATGCCTCCATCATTTTCCTAAATGCACTTAGAAAAGATTTAATTTGCATAAAGGGATTATACTGTATATATTCTTATTTTACCTAATAATGTGTCTTGGCAATCTCTTCATACCCACTTATAGACATCTACCTATTTTTTTTTATTATGACATAGTATGCTATTGTAAAAATTTGTCATATTTTATTTAACCCTTCAATAATGATGAATATTTAGTTGTTTTCATGACCTAATAATTTCCCAAAGACCCAACCTCCAAATACCATCACATTGGACATTAAGATTTAACATATGAATTAAGGGAGGGGGACACAAACATTCAGTCTATAGCACCCATAATATCTTAGTCCCATTATATTTTTCTCCTCAATGTAGTGGCTTAATACATTCTATTTCTATTAACAATCCTGATACGTTTCTTTCCTTCAATAAAGCAAATCATTTTTCTGATCAATACTGTCCAGTATTATCCACTATGCTATGCTCTTTAATTTCATTATTCAAACTAATCCTCATGAAAAACTTACGAGTTAAGAATTTTGATATTTCTGTTCCATATGAACAAATAAGCCACGCTTAACAGTCTTATCAAGTGGTATATATCAAATCCTATTTGCTGAATAAATCAATACTTTAAAAACCTCAAATATTTGGATTTGGATGTACTAAAATCAAATTACATTTCAAAAGCTTAATACAGTCACGTAATTAAAATATGAATATACCTCATGGTAAGTCTATGAAACCTTCCGAGATTGAAAGCATTTCCTCCACTACAGATTCCTCATAGATGGTACTTCAGTATCAGCTAGTACTTCAGAAAACAGCCATGATCATATCTTCTAACTTCATCATATCTTCCATAACATTCATTACCTCTCCAAGCTCCTGTCAAAAGTCTTGCTGTTTTGTGGATGGTAGGCACCATAGGCATATATCACCTCAGTATTCACATTTGTTAAATTGCTCTCAACTATTCTCAACTTTTTTTTTTTTACATAAAAGCCATCTTCTCTGCTTCATGTTCTCCATATTTCTGGATGACTCAATGTCTGTGTGGACAATCCTTCCAACATCCTGGTTACTCTGTTTGTAACTTCATCTCTAGGAAAAGCCTTTATTTTCCTTTCACTTCCACTGACTGCATCCATGGCCACAGGTTAGACATTATCATCATCCACTGAACTGCTGCATCTTTAACCATCTTAGTTCTCCAACCATTTTATCCCAGTACATCACACCTTTTTATCTAATATAATTAAGGCTCTCAGTCTCATTATTTCTCTTCATTGTCTTCTCTACCCTTGACTTTCCTTTCCCATCCAATATTGTGGCCCTTCATCTCAAATCTGTATTTGCCAATACCCACAATTCCATTGTGTGTGCCAAATTTAAGGAGAGTAATTAAGAAGTTATTTCAACAATCTAATTATAATTGAAGATAAAATCTGAAAAATTCAATGATTGTTTGAATAAATGCTATGAGTGATACCACTATGTCAAAAACATAAAATACACAGAGATCTCCATTTTCCCCTCATTATATTTCTATGCTCCAACCATGTAGAATTTTTATTTTCATCAAATATTACCTCTCCCCCCATTCACCCACCCAACTTGACATGGCTATATTCTATTCATACTTTAGATGTCAGATTAATGATACTTTTCTGACCTTGAGAAACTAATAAAATGCTCTTGAATACGCTGCATTGAACCCTATAGTCTCCTATAATAGCAGTGATAATGGTCTATTGTAATCTTCTGGATTCTGTTTCATTTTGTTTTTTTCCACAGAACTGTAAATTCTCTGAAGGCAAAAACTTTGTCTAACTTTATTTGTTAGTCTCTCAGGTAATAGTACAGTGTCTAGCAAAAGTCATGCAATAAATCTTTATTAAGTGAATAAATAAGTAGATTGGTTAATCAGTAATGGCTCAGTATTAGATTAATAAATAAAAGACAACTGAACTAATTTGAGAGTCAGTCAGTTAAGTGTCCCAAGGTAAAAAATTACTGAAAGCCTTAGTTAATGGTATAAAAAAGCTTAACAGATTAAGCTTTAGAAGATTCAGACAATTTCCAGTAAAGTTTTCCTGGCTGGTGTGGTTTTGCATATGGCAAGTCCCATGGTATCACATTCAAATACTGAAACTCCCCCTAGTGGGCTTGATGAAGCACCCTGCGCTTTGCAAACTGTGTACTTTGGCTTCCTTTTGGACATCTGAAAACTGCAATCCTCCCATTTGCGCATGAGTGAATGATATGGAAAGCTCATGGGGTCTTTTGAGTTTAAAGTGTATAACTTAATCTGGTATTTCATCTGTGCAAAATATTTAAAATTAACTTACACTGATTATTTGGTGTCATATGACTATAAAACTAAAATGCCTTACACATTTTACTTTATTCTGTCAAGCTCATTATATGAATAGACATAGCTTTGAAAAGTATCTCAAGTTCTTCTAGAGTTAGCATTTTGGTTTGTTCTTATTTAGTGGCACAAAATCTAAACTACATTATCTCTTGATTTGGTATGGTGGGTTTCATTTTTATCTAGTTAGTATAAAAGAATTTGTCTTTTTAATGTACCTTGATTTTTACATTGAAATAAAGTATCATAATTTAACTAACGGCAAACGTTTGCTTGTTTTTGTTTCTAATACTACCTAATGTGGTTAGGATTATAGAACAGCAAATATTTATTTATAGTGAGATGGACTGATCTAGAAATATAAATAATAAAATGTAAAATAGTCATGCATTCGATCATATATAACTAATGGTGTTCATGGGGACAAAAATACAAGTACTGAGTTCTATGTAAAGCAAATGCAGTTAATGTAATTTTATAAAAAGATGAATTTATTTCTTGTAAGACATAACCAGATGTATGAATTTAAGGCAACTTTAAACAGCAGAAGTATTATTTACCAGGGCATATTCTAGTGTCATTGAAAAAATACTGGCTAAAAGTCCACATATGATATCACTTATATGTGGACTCTAAAAAAAGGGTACAAATGAACTTATCTGCAAAACAGAAATAGAGTTACAGATGTAGAAAACAAACTTATGGTTACCAGGGGGTAAGGGCGGGGGGAGGGATAAACTGGAAGATTGGGATTGACATATACTCACTACTATATATAAAATAGATAACTAACAAGGACCTACTGTAGAGCACAGGGAACTCTACTCAATGCTCTTTAATGGCCTATATGGGAAAATAATCTAAAAAAAGTGGATATGTGGATATGTATAACTGGTTCACTTTGCTATATACCTGAAACTAACACAACATTGTAAATCAACTATACTCCAATAAATTTTTTTAAAAATCATATTTTAATGAAATATTATTTATAAATCAAAATTAATACAAAAAGTCTGTGATGAATAAAATGTCCATTTTTAAACAAAGGCATGCTGCTGTTCTGCTCTCTGTTTGTTCTGTAACCCTGTGCTATTTGCACAACAAGAACAGACCTTTTCAATCAGCCCAGGGATCCCAGCTCTCCTGTCAAGTAAGCTTGTGACAATAGCATGCGAAGAGATTGAACAACTCAGGACTTTATATTGTCATTTTTAAATCATAAAACTTATAGTAACTAATTCCACTTGGTTTGAAATATGGGAGACTATTTTGGTAAGTATACATATGGGTACGCATTTTTCCTTTTACAGCCAACTCCAATATGGGTCAGCATGATACAACAAGCAAAGAAAAGAAGCTAGGCAAGGTGACTTTAGGTGAAGTTTCAAACCCAGCCTAATCCCTTGAGAAAAACTGGAATATAAATTACAGTTGGGTCTCACTATCCACACATACCCCATTCACAGATTCAACCGACCACCATCAAACTCGACCCTGAGGGTATAGAGGGTCCAACTGCACTACAGGGACTTGAGCATCCTCAGAATCTGGTGTCCACTGGGGAGTCCTGGAAGCAATACCTTGCGGTTTCTGAGAGGTGGCTGTACAAATTAAAGTTTGTCTATCTTGAGACAAAGGGCCTGGGATTTTATCCTCCCATACCAGCAAAGCACTGGCAATCAGCCACCTCCAGGAGAAGGTGGAACAGACTCCCAGGCACTTCAGCTTTTCCACAGAGATGCCAAAGGACAATCGTCTCAAGAAGGTTGCAGGTGCAAGCCTGAACAGCAAACCTCACAGACACTGTGAAGAAAAAGGATCTGGCCAGGGCGACAATTTCATTCATTTTAGGTGTCCACTGAATTTATTTTGTGACTGTCGGCAAGCAATTTAAACTCCCTGAAGATAATATCCATCTTGATCACCTCATAGATCTGTTATAAATAAAAAATGTAAGGTAGTAAGTTAACCTATCATTCTCAAATTCAGTCCGTTAATAGAGAACACAGACATAGGAGTCAGCAAGTGAGCCTAAAAGAGGTCTGAGTAATGAAATAATATTACAAATTATACACGTTGAAACTCACACGCTAGTCACAGTAGTGGTACTCATATTCTCTCTGGGACCCTATTTCTTATTATACTGAAATAATATTACAGGATTTAGTTGTGTGGTTTCCAGGCTCCTACATAATAAAGAAGTAAACAAAGCAGAAGGTGAGAGACTGCTCCAGATAGATCTGCGGACAAACAAATAGCTGGAAGGGACAGAAATGAGATGTGACCATCTGCCAAAAACACTGTCAGTTACAAAGATGATAAAAATCGTATAAATGCCCCCAACTAGCAAATCAGTTTATATTCATTTACCATAGCTATACACACACAAGTACATATGTGTATATGTATACTCATCATCTACTTTATTTCAGAAAATATTTATGAAACTTACAAGAAATTATTTTAGATGACATAGAGAATTCTAAAGAAAGGAAGAAGAGAAGAATTGTCCAGCCAGAGGGTAAGAAGTAGTGATGATCGGGAGATGGGGCTTGCACAGTAGAGTCAGAACTGAGGGAGTCTTCCCATCCACATCTGCAGGCATTCATAGCACCATGTTCTCAGGCCACCTGGTCACCTCCCTCATCACCAGATCTAGCTGGGTATAAGCTCCTGGGACTAGGAGCTGGAGGATGTATACTAGATCCATACCAATGGAGGGTGCCTTTTTGGTTGCAAAAGCAATAGAAGTTGTGGGTTGTGTTAGTGATAGCATGTTCCAGTAATAACTAGTGACCATGAGACTGCTATTGGATAATGGAGATGATATTGAGGAAAATACTACACACTTGTAGAAAAAGGAAGACTGCTTCACTGAGGCACAGGTTATTTTCCCTTAATCTGTTCAAGACCTCTGGGGAATACCTAACTTAAGGAAGGGTTTTAATGCAAGTGGAAAGAGTTTTAAGCAAACTCAAACAGATAACTCAAACATTTGGCATTCATTCATTCATTCATTTATATCTTGCTATCTTAACCTGATATGCATTATGAGACTGTTACTATTTGTGGGGCTACGTAATAGAAATTAATTCTGGCTAGCAGATGCAAAGTGAGAATTCATTATAGAGACCTTGAGATCCTGGGGTCACTCACAAAATTGAAAAAGATGAAAAAATAAACTTAGAAAAGTGAGGAACCAGGGCAAATTGGAAATTCAATGTAGTTGGAAGTAATTTACAGCAGTATTTGGTTATCACCACTATGCTAAATCAGCTCAAATAATTTTTCAGCCTTTGTGACACTGTTAAATATTCAAAGGATCCAAAGTAAATCACAATGAACAAAGCTAGGTCATGTGCCCATATATGGCTAGGGATCTTTAGGAACCTTGACAGACAGCTCTATAAAGACTGCAGACAAGGAGAGTGAGGTAATAACCAGAAAGGAAATCACAGCATGATAACCAGAAAAAAGTTAAGATTATGTTGTACAAACAGAAAAACGAAAGCAAGAACAAAGAATGAAAATATCATTTAAGTCTCTCAAAAGCTATCAAGTGCACATTGGTTGGACAGGAGTCATATGCAGTCCAGAGCACAGAAGAAAAATCCCCAATAACATCATATCAGAACCAGGGACAAAATGAGAGTAAAAGATACGCAAGTCAGAAGCCCCTGAACTGTTATGAGAACTGAGATGCAATTTGAATTCAGTCTTCTTGTCAACCAAAGCATGAGTCACATCAAACAGAGATCTATCTTCCACCATACAGAAATGGATGTTACACTGAAATTTAATATAAAGAAAACAGAAAAAAATTGATGTAAATACCTGCTGTTTGAGTCATCAACACAATTTTTTAAATATAGAAAGTGTGTGCTACATTTTGGAGCAGTTTCTATTCAAAATAATTGGTCTCAACAATACATAAATAATGATACCCTCAGATAATTGGAAAATTCTGTGATTCAGAAAAAGTTTTCTCCCAGAGTTATGAATACCTGGAAAAAATAATTGCATTATTGACATGATATGTGTACAATATTGAAAAGTCATCATGTCAAAATTGCATACATGATCTATAAAATACTAGAAATTGATAGAGCTGTGCAACTGCACAACATTTAAATTCAATGTTTAGAAGTCAGTGTACTTCTAGCATCCTACATGCATTAATTTTCTAATAAATTAATACATTGAGATATTTCCAAATGATGTAAATATCAATAGGTTTTGAATTAAAACTCCTGAATTAAAAATTGGTTTGCTCTGCAAAGGGAAAAGAAAATAAACATTTACAGCTGTATTAAATATTCACCTTTTCTATGTGTATGAAGACTGTCAATTTCAGGATTCTTCTGCATGCAATTTATATAAATATCACCAAATAATTGATGCAAAACTGTTTATTTGAGCAGCAGCTTAACTTACTTATCAACAAGTTAACAGCGTGCTCTTTCCCTCTGCCCCTTCCTGCTTCAGCTCTCCCAGGGCCTCAATGTGTTAGCTGATTAGTGCGATTTCCAGATATTATAACATCAGTCAAGGATACAATTTTATAATTTATATTGAGGAAAAATTAGCTTTTCTGTATAAATCGCACAATTAAAGTAATTATAACAGTAGGTATGTTTTTCTTGTGTTTAATTTTTTTTCACCAGTTTTCCCATTTACTAAACAGCCTATGGCACCCAAAAGCTTGCTTGGCTAGACTTAGGTGGGGTGCCTATTCTCTTTCCTGGGAAAACTGACCCATGTGAAATTCACTATCCTCTTTTAACCTCTACTATAAAAAAGCGTGTTGAAAATGGAGGGGCCTGTTATATCCCTTTTGATTCAGTAGAGCGTCAGGTCATTTTCATGGACACTAAAATCTTAAAAATTCACCTGCTCATGGCACAGAAAAATCCAGTTGCTACTTCCAGAGAGAAAACTGTTCAACGTTATCAGAATTTGATTAACACAAAATCATGATCTGCTAGGAAACAGTGATACTGTCATAACATCATTCTCTAGTATTTTGCAGAGTGACCAGCAAGCATCTCAAAAAGCCATAAATAGGAAGGTTCTCAACATGAATTCCACAATACCAGAAAACTTGCTGTATTTCCCTGCATATTTTCTCCTTACATGTTCTATGTTTTAAATACTTAGAATAGACACCTGTACAATTTAGTGCCCTGATCAAGCCTCCTCATATTTTTTTTTCTGCATTTGGACAGGATGCCCTAAGCATAGTGTATCTTATCCATGCCAGATCGGACAAATGTCAGACTAAAGGAAAAGCCAGTTGCTTGCCTCTGTGCAGAGTAGCAAGTAAAAAGAACCAATCAGCATGAGTTCTGTCAATACTAAACTAAATTTAGACCGAAGCAGCCCAAGTAGCTGCCTTGGCTGCCCTGATTTCCACTGATTAAATGTGCTAAAGACCTTTAATCAATTAGGGTCAAATTACTTGAGAATAACTTCAAGACAAAATGAGAACAAAGGTATTTTTAATATGTGTTCATGTGTATATTAACAGATAAAATTTACTTTCTCACGTTCATATAAGGGACCTCTACTTACCCACTATGAATTGAATTCTTTCCTGCGAATTTCACTACAGATCTTGTTTTTCAATCATTCATTCATCCAATCAATAATTTATCAAATGTCTAATACTGAAGGGCACTGGACTAGTATTTGAAGTTTTGGAGGAAAAAAAAAAAAGACACTGTTCATTAGGACCACAAACTTGAATACAAAGACTAAATAGGTAAAAATGGTGATACATTATGATAAATATTCCAACAGGATTATGCACAAGTTCCTACCAGAACACAGAAGGTCATTTTGCTCAAACCAAGGAGAATAATAAATTAATTCTGCAAAAAGGAAAAAAAAAAATCACCTGATTTAGTTTGAAGCCTATCCTGGAGTTTTCCATGCAAAATGGGAACAAAAATGAGGGAGCAAATGTCAGGAAAAGGGAGCAGCAGTAACTGGTAGAAATGCACATATTTTTCAAATAATTTGAAGGACATACGTAGACATTGAGGAATTTTAAGTAAGAGAGTATAAAATGAACTGAATTATGTATCAGAAAGATCAATCTAAGTCCTCAGTAGAGAATGCATTGAACTGGGCTGGGATGTGAAGTGTTGAGGGCCTGCAGAAAATCAGTGATGATGAAATTCATAGGAAGACACTGATTTTAGAGGTATTAAGAACACAGAATAAGAAAGAAGTGAGGAAAAGAGAGGAAACAGGCACAAATTCTAGGTTTCTGATTTTGTCTACCGGCTAGGAAATTATGATTCAAAAGTTCTAGACTTCAGTTGTGAAATAAGTGAGAAAACAAATTAAAGGAAAATGGTACAGGGCTTCCCTGGTGGTGCAGTGGTTAAGAATCTGCCTGCCAATACAGAGGACACGGGTTTGAGCCCTGGTCCTGGAAGATACCACGTGCCGCAGAGCAACAAGACGCATGTGCCACAACTACTGAGCCTGCGCTCTAGAGCCCGCAAGCCACAACTACTGAGCACATGTGCTGCAACTACTGAAGCCCGTGCGCCTAGAGCCCGTGCTCTGCAACAAGAGAAGCCACCGCAATGAGAAGCCCGTGCACCGCAACGAAGAGTAGCCCCAGCTCGCTGCAACTAGAGAAAGCCCGCATGCAGCAATGAAGACCCAATGCAGCCAAAAATAAATAAATAAAATAAATAATTTATTTAAAAAAAAGAAAAATGGTACAAAATAGGAAAAGTATTTGAAACATTATCATCATGATATATAATCTTAAGAAATTATTCTACTTGACTACCTAAAACCAACCTTGGTTTTAAATCAAATCCAGTCTAGTCATCAGTAAAGCTAGGTAGATACTTAGTGATATTGATCAACCAGAGTCTACTATAGTTTACTGAGAACCAGCAATACATCCCTTAAACAATATTAAGACCCCATAGGTCTTCCTCATCCTCCATAAATGAATTATGAATAAAACAAAACCAAAAGCTGTTTAAGAGATAACAAGAATTAAAGAATTTGCAGCAGATGGTACCAGCTGTGCACATTTAATTCCAGCTCAAACAATCTGCCAAACAGACAGAACTGCTTTTGCATGGGAAATTGGAGTGTCTCGGAGCCAAGGAGGAAATCAGAGAGTAGAATTTCTGGCATTAGTTATCAAACCTTTTATTATAATTAATGTTAGTGGACACAACCCTTCTTTCCCTTCCCTGCTTTCTTTGCACTATGTGCATTGCCTCTCCTTCCTCTCTCTTTCATAAGCATATATACACCTACACGCATATATACATACACACCAATGTTTCCATCAATTAAATAAAGAATAAACTCAGAGTTACATAGTCAAAATGTAATCTAGGCATTCATCAAACATGTATTAAAGTGATTAAAGTGTATAGTATAAAAGTGTTTATTGTGGACCTTTTAAAGATACATTTGAAACAAATCCTAACAAGTTTCAATACATTTGTACAGACATAAACTATAAATAACAAAGTAAAAGTAAAGTAATATAAATGTCATAATATAATCCATATAGACAATACGTATATGCTTAAAGAAAATAAGACCTGAACTCAGCCTTGAAATTTGGAATTGGATAGGCGAATAAAAAATAAGTAAGTATTAAAATCCAAGACAGCAATATCAACTAAGACTCAGATGCAGAATGCAAACACATTTGGAGTGTGCGTTGATTAGAATTGACTCACTAGAAGGAGGAAACATCCCTGAATGGTCTTGACTATGAGATTTAATACCGTCAATTTATCCTGAAGATAATGATAATGGAACAACATGAAGGTTGTTTGAAAAGGTAAGAACCATGATGAAATGATCATACTCAGTGCATGACAGAATGAAGCAGAAGCTGCAAGCCAGTGTAACTAGTAGGTCCTTGCAATAACATATGCATGAGATAATTAGTACCTGAGCTCACATGATGGCAGTAAAATGGAAAGGAACTTAGTGGAGTCTAATATAAAGGAGGCATTTTCAGATATTAGTGTTTGACTCTACCACAGACATAAGGAAGAGAGAGGTGTAAAAAATGAGGTTTTGACTCTGAGTAGTTGGGATGAAAATGGCAACGATTACAGAGAAGTTCAATCAGAAGAAGCAAATTTGGGGAGGGAGGAGAATACGGAAGAGGATGAGTGCAATATGAGCTGCATTGTGCCTGAGATGTTAGGAACAGAACAAAATGTACATAAATTGGGCTCAAGCTGGGGCTTGAGAGTTCTAGATCACACACAAATATTTATGTAAAACTCATTCTAAAAGAGGTGACAGTCATAAGAATACATCAGTATTTTGAAATAAATGAATATTAATGAGTGAAAACTTATGGAAGTCTCAAAATGTTTCAGTAAAGAATGCTCCCACTTAGGGTGGGGATAGGAAGAAGAGCCTTTGTTGGGGGTCAGGGGGACAGATATCAGAGATCAAATTGGAATCCACTAACCATGTTCCTAAAACCAATGTCACTGGCTGTCTTGGGTACAGTATTAATTTCCTAGGGCTGTGAAAACAAATTACTAGAAACTTGTTGCCTTAAAACAACATTTAGAGTTTGAAATCAAGGTGTCAGCAGGATAGATTCCTTCTGGAGCTTCTGAGGCAGAATTCATTCCATGCCTCTCTCCTAGCTCCGGATGACTGCCAGCACTCTTTGGCCTTCCGTTGATTGTAAACTCATCACTCCAATTTCTGCTTCTTTTTTGCATCAATTTTTCTTCTGTGACTTTGTGTCCCATTTCTCTCTCTCTTTTTTTTGTTAAGGACACTTGCCATTGGGTTTAGGGTCCACCCTAAATCCAGGATGATCTCATCTCAAGATCTTTATCTTAGTTATGTCCATCTGCAAAGACTCTTTTTAAAAAATAAGTTTACATTCACAGGTTCCAGGGGTCAAGAACTGGAAATATCATTTTGGGGGGGTGCACTATTCAACCCATTAGAGGTATTATGAAATGGTATGGAGTGATAACGGTATACGGTAACTTCTTCTAGCAACATACCTCTTGAGAATGTTAATTAAAAATGTGTGAAGCAAACAGTTATCCCATTTTACAGATGAAAAATTAAGGCTCATTCTGTTATCACCAAGTGATAGCTTTCTTACCCTAAAGGCATTTTCAATCTCAGTTTTTTAATCTAATAGGCATTACTGTAACTGCTTCAGATTCAGAATAGCATTTATCTTATTGTTTTTGCTTTGAAAAGGAAGAATTTGTGTTGACACACCATATTCCTTTTCCCCACTCTTTTCTGATCACTGAATGTACAAGATTTCTAACCAGGAAGAGTTGTTTATTTGTTTGCTTTTTTTATTGTTTTGTCATCATTGTTTGCTTTGACTATGTTTTGCTTGTTTGTTTGATTTAGAAAAAGAGCAGAGGTAATTGGGAAGAATAAGGATCAAGATTTTATTTTTCCCAGGGTAAGCACACTCTAAAACACTGAAATGGACAAATTGAGTGATAATTACATCATAATTGTTGGATAGCTTAACCTCCTTAGAGATGCTGTTGCTATTGTATTTATATATTTAGACTCTTACGTCATGCACTAGATTCATTGACCATTCTAGACATGTGAAATCTCCCAAAATTCAGATTGGTATTCATATACTGGATAATGAGGTAAATTCTCTATGCATTTGCAAATATAGTATTTGTTCATAGTGTTACTATCATTAACCAGACACAAAAATATTCCAGATCTACCTACTTATTTATACTATATATTTATTAATATTAACAGTATATATTGCATATTTTATTTACTATGTGCTATATTAATATTAAATTGTATTATTTAATAATTATTGAATCTTACTAGTATGTTTCTAAAAAATGCCTGATGACTTCAATCAACTTGAAAGGTTACCTTCATTCTTTCTATAAACCACTGTATACAAAATGCCAAAACAAATTGATTTGCTTATTCAATGAA
Organism: Eschrichtius robustus; assembly: GCF_028021215.1. NCBI lineage: Eukaryota > Metazoa > Chordata > Mammalia > Artiodactyla > Eschrichtiidae > Eschrichtius > Eschrichtius robustus. The sequence goes on along the minus strand of NC_090840.1, from coordinate 61,942,874 downwards.
ACGATCCACTGACTGAGTTGTTTTAAAAATGTGCCACTGGAGGTTTACTTGAACTGACCAAATATTATGGCCTACTAAAGAGAAAGGAAATGTAGAAAATATTTGCAAGGACACTTATTGTCTCCCAATTCCCACCTCTCCCTGGCTCATTTTACCTTTCTGGCCTCATCTGCCATGTCTTTATCACTTAACCAAATTGACCAAATCCTAGATATGCTTACAGAGTTTCTAACTTTCCTATAATATTTCTGGAAAGTAGCTCTCCACCAAGATATTTTTCTGCCAAACATCTCCAGATGATTCTAGAATGGCTCAAAGGTATATATTTTGCTTGAAGTTTTCTCCATTTCCCCCAGCTATATATAATCTCCCACCATCTTCGTGTTTTATAAGCATCTCTCTTAAAATGGTTGAACTATTTGACATTCACTACTGTTACCTGAGAATATATTCTATCCCTTCTATTACATTGTAAGCTCCTTGAAAATAATTTGTGAATCTTGTTTTTGTTTCCTTGCAGTAGGAGCTCAAAATGATTTCTTAAATAAATGAATGAACACAGAGATGAAAATGATACTTGCTACACAAAGAGTAAAGATGAAATTGATCCCTGTCCAGATGGGACAGATATTTGTACTTACAATCCAAATTGGATTATGTGTAGCCAAACCAAAATCAACTGCATTGATTTTCCTTCCTTCTGTGGCCAAAATGATCCTTCTAAGTCAAGGTCACAGTTATCTTCCTCTGAAGAAAGAATGCTTATGTTGTTTGGCTTCCGGTACTCTTATTCTGGGAAATATTTCTACATTTGTTAATTTTAGATAAATTTGAAAAATCAATGAAATAACAGAGTTGTTGGTGATCACTTGGGAAGTTTAAACACTGGGTCAAATTATGCAATAATGAATATTCATACTTTTAATATGGTTCAGACACTAGCACATGTAACCACAGATATAGATTATGGACTTCAAATTTGTGAAACCTCCAACAGTTCTATTATTAATGGCTCCTCTAATTAAAGTTTATAAATATTTAGGAAAAATAACCTCACAATTATATTTATAAAAAGTTAATAAATTCTGCTTTATCACCAGCAAAACCACTTCACCATCTTGTGAAAGGAAATTTCAAGCACAGGTGACATACTTGCCTTTTACCTCTGGGCTGTGTTTTGCTTGGTTGGGGCTTCTAGGATTATGATCAAATACAATTTAAAGCTTGCACCTTTCCAGAATTAACCTTCAGTTTTAGAATTGTTTACTTCTAAGTTTAGATTTCTCAGCAAAATTTCATAAAACTGATGTTTAAGTAGATAAGTGAAACAAAATATAAAGAAGGCCTCATACATGCTACCTAATCTACAATAGACTAGCAAAATGCAAAATAAAATGTATTAGTGGTTTTACTGAACTCTGAATATTTGAACATACGCATTTACATCAATAAATTATAATCAATTTTGAAGATTAGCCAATAATATATAGATGATCAAAAAGTCAAACATTTTAGGAGATAATAATGAGTTTATTGGCAGATAACTTCAGGACGTGAAATCAAATATGCATTGCATTTTAATAGTAATGATGATAGATTTGGTATCTTTTGAAATCCAGCCATTTGATTTATATTCTCTAAATATTTATGCATTCTCAAGTGCATTTGAGGCTGATACCACATAACTATATTAGAGTTAAAGTAATGACGGTAAAAAGATCTGCTACACTGGGAACTCAGATTTATTCAGAGCTTGTCAGCAAAACAACTATATTACTTATGAAAAGAAGAGACCTGGATTATCCTGATTGTTCAGCAAAGATACCTTTTGCTTAACTTTTTATTTCTATTCCTTTACACAGAGACAAGTTAAGTGATATTAAGGCCCAGGGTTAGCAGGAAAGTGAAATTATCCTCAAGACAAACAGAACTGTCTTTAAAGATTCTCTCAATTCTTATCTTTTTTCTTTTAGGATCATTACTTACATGTTCTCCAACGATTTACCATGGTTCTTTTCGTTTAGGGAAATGTGCTCATATAGTTTATATTAAACTATCTATATAGTATATTTATATTGTCTATATTTAAGAAGGAATCAGTTTAAAAATTTGAATGTTAATGTACTAAACTTATACATGTGGCTCATGTCAAAAATAAGTTTTTTTGGAGTCAAAGTATGATTTTTTGTCTGGATACAGCAATAGATACTGCCTTCAGTTTTAAGGCTTTTCTGTTCTCTCATTGTTTAAAACACACTGTTATTACCCTTATGTGACATAGAAATTCAGTCTCTGACTTTCTTAATGTGGTTAAAGCTGGAAAAGACTGAAATGCCTGTTAAGCCTCACTATTAATAAAACTGAAAGAGGAGTCAGGACATAAGAGGAATGGATGCCTAGGAAGCACACTTAGCAACACTTCCAAGATGCTCATCTCCACCTTTCAACAATGCTTCCTGATTAACAGCAAGACAGATGCTTTTATCCACCTGATAATTTATCTTCTTAAATATGATTGCTTAAAGAAAATTTACTTTATCATGAATATTAGATCTCTTTTTTTTCTCCTCAACCAAATAGGGACTATTGCAAGTCGAAGTGTACAGACTTGAATTAGAATTCCTGCATTATTCTAGATTCGACATTTAAATTCAAATGTTTTATTTCCCAGGAGTTGGAGAGGTCAGATATGATGGACTCAAGAGGGGACACTTAAGTAGAAAAAATGAGAAAATTAGTTCCTCTTTTTATCCTACTCTCCTGGCAACAAATTCTAAATGAAAACTGTGAACAAACAGGAAAATTCCTGCTTATTTGTAAATCATTAACGTTTTTACTTTATTTTTTTCCCCCACAGACCCATAGGTTTGAATTTGAGCATTTTAATTAAAAAGTGTATGTCTACAATCAGTGGGCATTCAGCACTAATAGGCAGGAACATTTCTATGACAAAATAAATACTGCGTTTGAACAGTAATCCTCATGTAAACCTGTATATCTGTGACATGAATTAAGAAAAACACTTTATAAGTTCATGACTCTGTCAAAAGTACATGCAATTCTTTTCAAAGTTAAAGGTATCCTCTTCCCAAGTCTTTATGTTGTCTTTTTCTCAGTGTATTCATTCTGTTTTGATCATTTTTCTGTGATATTGCCCTTGTGATGCTAAAACAGAGTAAATATATATCGAGGACCTCGTTTAAAATGGAGCAATTTTTGAAAAGGTGCTTATTTTCTCCCTTTTAAGTGCCAACTAAGTCTCGTTTTAAGATCAAACTTCACTGTATTCCATAGTATTTGGGAGGGGGCCACTGAAAGGGAATGGAAATCTGGTACTTCCAGTTTAAAGAACCTGTCCCTTTCTGATCTAAACTCTTTTTAAGAACTCTCCAGGGTACCTCATCATTGTGATTGGCTTGATGATCCTTACCAAGTCCCTATTTCCCTTGACCTGTATGTGAGAAGATCAATAGGCTGCAAGAAGTTAAAAAAAAAAAAAAGAACAAAAGAGGGGGGGATTTTAGTAACTGACAAGTATAAAAAGAAATGTTTTTTCTGTGTGTGTGTATATATACATATATACATAATTTCATTACCTATACATATAAATTATATATATATATAATATATATAATTTGATTACCTTTAAATCATCTTATATCTTTGCTTTTCTATAGTTATACAGGTACATTTGTTATAAAAATCATATTTTTTGCTATTAGACTATTTTAAAACAAGCATCTTTGGGAGCTAGCATAGGAAAGAACAGTGGGCAAGCACACTGACTCAAAAATTGGACACCATAGATCCATATTTCCTCGTAAATATATTACCTCGGGCAAGGCAAGACAGTTAACTTCTTTCTGTATCAATTTCTTCACCTATAAAATGAGGATAATTGTAATATTTGTCTCAGCAAGTTGTACAGAGACTGAATACGATATGCCTTGTGAATATAATACAATGTCAGGCATACAGTAAGCATTTAATGTTAGCTATTATGTTAGCTATTTTTTTATTTTCTTTTTCTAACAGCCTTAAACAAATCTATGTACAACTGTGCTGCTTTCCTACAGATCAGCTGAGATAGATGATTTCTTCCACCCAAATTTAGACACTGTATTTTTCCTTCCGGAGAAACTGAGGAATTTCTCATCCAGGATTTTGGCTGATAATATTATGTTTCTGGAATACCTCTGGGAATGCTCCCTTGAAGAGGAAGCTGTTTAGCATGAAAGACAAGAGTGTGATCCAGCACTGACTGTACTGGATTAAACGTTAGTGCTCCTGATGATGACCTTGGATAAACCATTTCATTTCCCCATGCCTTAACTTTTCACATCTCTAAAATATGATTTCCCATCCTATCTCAGGAGCAGGAAGATGCAGGTAAAAAACAGCTCGTGATTTATTATGAGCTGTAAAAACTAGAAACTATAGTATTGTTCAATGCATTAGGTGCTACCAGATAAATCTTTTAACAACTTCACACTGAAATTATAGGCAGGATTCATTTAGGGGAAGATAATTGGATTATAGGATTAGCATGTTTGACAATAAATTTTAGACACTGATATCTTAGTAGTAGTCATGATGGTCCCATAGTCAAAGTTTATTTTTGCACAATAATTACTGTTAAAAGTATTCCTGACTTTTGAGAAATAAAGTTTTTGGGTGTAAATTCCTCCTGTCTGGATATATACCTATGTGTTCAAATAGATTACATACACCCAAGATTTTTTTCTTTTAATGAAAAGTGAAATCAGTTGAGGTGACTAAGCTCTGCACATTTGGTAAGGAGGATTTTGTCAGGTGTCCTCATCAAGTCCAAGGACCTGTTTGCAGGTCCAGCAAAGGCAACAGCAGCAGCAACACACCCTGACATCTTGACTGAAATCACTGCCAGAGCTGCCACCAAGGTGGCTGAGCAGGCGAATGACGTTTTCACTGTTGATCCTCCCAGCCTCCGTCTAGTCCCAGCCTTGTTGCCCACTCCCTGGAATCTGCATATGCGGACAATAAAAGAAAGCACTGGTGGGAAGGAACAGTATCCTGCACACCGCCCTTAATGCACCTCTCCGAGTTAAATGAGGTCAGTTATGCATTTACAGCTTTAGCCTCTTGCTAATGTTCCCTACCCAGAAGAGAAATTTCTCTTTCTCTTCTCCCCTCGCCCCCCACGAACATACACACAGGCACACGCATATATACTGCACAGACACACTTGGGAAAACACCCACACATAGAAAATCATATTCCTCATCATTTCCATAAACACACACTCTTACCCTTCACTATAGCGCCCATGTACACACACACACACACACACACACACACACACACACACACACACACACACTCTGTGGGAGAATCACAGACCCACACAAAATGCCACGTACCCGGAGAGCTCAGAATCCTTCCTATGCTTGCAGATTGAACCCACACACCTCGCACGCCTATTGACGCTCGCAGTGTGCCCACTTCCCAGAGTAAAACTCCCTCCAGATGCAATAGGCTCGCTCTTGTGAGTTGGCAGCTCCACATCATCGAGCCCAGGGACAAAAGCTGGCCAGGGTTCTCGTGTGGTGCACGGGACAGGAGCCATCATTTATGGGCAATGTGGAAAACTGCAAACTCAAATTGGGCAGTCCTCTTAACCAAGCCCTATAGATAGATACTAATCCCCCTGATAGCCTTCGGCATGCAAATGGAGACAGAAGCTTTTGCAATCTATTGCAGAACCATTGCTGCAGTCCTCCCCCTCCTGAGATGGTATCAGAGTCCCGAAAAGGGCAGATCTCCAAAAAGGCGCCTAGTCTAAGGAACATGTGGGTTATAAGACCTGGGCCAGGACCAACCAAAAAAAGATTAGAAAATTGACATGCAAGAGCAAAACACGCTGGTCTCCGGACAAAGCTCCCCCACACCTTGGGATGAGGGAAATTGGGTACCTTTTAGATGTGAAAGAGAAGCGGGAGGCTTAGCGAGGGCCAGTAGATGGCGCAAGAACTCTTCCTCTGTACAATGTTAACCCTTGAGTGGTGTGTTGGCGCGGCCAGGTCCAAACGTATAGATACATAGGTTTTCCGTTTTGAAAGAACCCTCCCATTTACATATTTGGGACCGATTCAGAATTAAGACAAATGGGTCTGTTCCAGATAACTACCACAGATAAAGCAGTTTAACTGCAGCACACATCAGCTGAAAATGGGGTAGGGAGGATGAAAGGGCGAACTCTCTGAGGAGATGACTGACTCCCTCCCCACCTCTCACCTCCGCCCTGGTCAAGGATGAAATCGGTTTGCCTAATGATCAAAAAACCCGGTTGTGGATTTACATCTAGGCACTTGAATATGTAAATGTGTGTGTACAAATAAATTCTTCTCTGTGATCTCCCTTTTTCAATTAAATCACAGGATGATAAATGTGAGACGCCTGCCTGAAATATACTGCAACTACAGTAGTAACACATGTCCCGTTATAACGGCATGGCCATCGATGGAGCCCGACTCATTTATCATCACGGTTTCCCTAAAAGCAATACAGATTCTCCGATTAAAATATTCCTTTAACATGCTTCTATATTCACAGGCTGCAATGGAGAACTCAGTGACAATATTTCTTGGGCTGTTTTACAGGCAGAATTGATCTATTCGGGGAAAAAAAATCAAACCCCTTAATTTCAAATATTGTGGGGAGTTTGTCAAAGAGACGAGCTGGCCTTTAAGAGGCTCACTGGTGGTTTCTGGTGGTTGCTATAACGAGCTAGAATTGAGGTAGATTTCGGTGGAGGGGTAAAAACGCACAAGAAAAGACAGAATCCAGAGTAGCAGAGACTTTGTGCCCCCGTTGGAGAGAGATGGTTGAGTCCTCGTCAAGGTTGCTGTGGTATCCCAGAAACACCATTCACTTCGAGCTGTGACCGCGCACCAATAACAGCAGCAACTCCGCTGCGCCGGGCTGAGGAGCAGGAATTAGGAGCTCGCGAATAACATGAAAGGGATCCGCAAAGGGGAAAGCCGAGCGAAGGAATCCAAACCCCGGGAGCCTGACACGAGAAAATGCGCTAAATGTGGCCGCCTAGACTTCATCCTGATGAAGAAAATGGGGAGTCAAAGTGGATTTACGTTTTGGAACCTCGTCTTTTTATTGACGGTGTCTTGTGTGAAAGGTAGGTTTGCTTTCGGGGGTCGCCTCTGCTTTGGATGGAGGTGAGCTGACTTGTCGCCGGAGAGGGGTAGCTTCTTTGAAATTTGCACAGATAAAAATAATCATGATAATACAGAAGAAGGAGTTGATTCACAGCTCTTTTTTCCCCCTCAGATAGGAAATGCATTTTGCTTGCCAGATTTGGCGTTCAATGCAGTGATTGAGCTTGTGCTCAATAAATATTCTTGCAGTATGCTCAAACGAATACGTGAGTTGGTTCGTATACCCTCTAACTAGTGGATATCCAGGCAGAATTCCTCTGCAAGACTTTTCTTGGTGGTGAAGATTACCTTGATTTCTAGTCAAACCAGTGGTGTTTGATGCTTTGGCTGGAGTATTTATATTAAAGAGTGTCGTGTAAATGCTTTTTAACCCTTTCAGGTAGGAAAGTTACCGACATGTTAGGAATGTGCTGATTTTAAATGCATTAGGGCACAGGGGTCTTTCACGCATCCCTCACACCAACATGAAGGTGTGCGTGCATATGTGAATTATTTCTACGTGAGCTCTTTTGCATTGATAAATGATAGAGGAGCTTCCATAGGTCCTGTGGTAGAGGTTTCGCTTAAAATGGGGCTTTTAAACGGTCTGAGACGCCACGAAGTGTTAACGAGCTACCTTTGGGGATGAATGAAAGGTAGGAGGAAAGTCATTAGCTGACGACCAAAAAGAAAATCCCCAGCAAGTCTCAGCGTTCAGACAGGTAGAGTGAGTGTCACATGCACAGACAAGGGGAGGGAGTGGGTAGGATGTAAAATTTATTCCTAAGCAGGAAGGCAAGGGACAGTCAGGATCATTGGAAGGAGAGCTGTCCTCCGGGAGAAAATAGATCCCCAGCTCTGTTCTAAAACTTCTCCTGCACCCTGCTGCCCATTAATTGCTGCAAAAAATACTCAGGCGGTGTTTATGACTCATGCCGTCATGGCAGCTCACATAGACGCGAGGGATGTCGTTTTTAGTGAAGCTAGTTTCAAATCCTGGGTGTCTGTGTGTCGGGGGTGGGTGGTGGGAGGGAGGGGGGGTGTTTTGGCCCAGGCGCGCCACCGCTGTCAACACAAACTGGACGCTTCTTCCTTTGTAAAGGAGTGCCTCTCTGAACCGCAATCGGGCCGCGTCTCTATGAAACAGTTTATTGTACAGCTTGCAGCTGGCTGTCCCCCCACAGAAGGCAGTCCATTTGCATTCAGTGGAAATGATAATTCATGTTTTGGGTGGAGGGAGCTGGAAGGGTTACCTCTCCCTCTGTTAGGACCAAGGATGGGTGGCATGTCTCGAATTTTAATTTACATCCTTAAATGCCAAGAAGTTGTCCCTGGTCTCTGTGGCAGCAACTGCCTTGTAATCCCAAGCTGCTCCTCAAAGCTTGACACCCCGCCCCCCGCCAGCCTCAGCGCTGCTCTAAGCCAGAACGCTTGTCCTCAGCGGCGTAACTACACTGCCTAGCGCACAAAAGGCGTCTCGGGCTGCGTACAAGGGGTTTTCGTCGCCGGCTCGACGTGTGAGGAGCCTCGCATTTACGCTTAGTTCGCCTGCCACTGGGACTCGGTGGTTGATGGATGGCCCTGGGGCTGCCAGCTAGACGCGCGCTCCGCGTGACTGAGGCGCAAGGAGCCAGCAACAGTTCCTGGCAGGAAAAATGTTGAGGTGGCTCCCGCTAGAAGATGACCGGGGGCTAAGTGCGAGTTTTCATGTGATACCTGTTGAGTCAAAACACATTCGAGGGGCAGATGGGGAGAGGGAGTCTCCGAAGCTGGGCGAGCACGCCAGGCTGACAAACACGGAGCCGCGCTGCCTGCAATTACAGCCGGGCTGCCCGTACCTACCGTATATTCTAGATAAGACGCGCCGATAGAAACGAACAGCGCGTTAGTTTGCTTTAAATGGCACTGGAAATGAGACCCCTCTCCTCTACTCACAGCTCCCGTAATTTGGACTGAGATAATCGGCCCACTGAATATATTCCAGTTTCGGGGACATTGGGAAGAAGGAGTATTTCACACTCTGCTTTGATCCGGTCCAAAATCATTTTTCTACGGACCATTAAAAATTTTTTCTAATGGTAATAAGATCCTTCATTGTCACTTACCTGCCACTTGAAGGGCACCTCCTATATTTTACAACTTGGAACACTGTCCTCAAATTCTGAGACACAAACTTACAGAGGCTGTATGCTTTAGACTTGCTCCCGGTCGCCCAGTGGTGCCAATTTTTAGTTGTTTCTTCTCCTTCTTCCCCTTCTCCTTAATTTTACCTCAGTCTCAAGGCTTTTCCTAAAACCAAGATTGCAGCAATGGCTTAAATGTTCTTTCCCCCAATGTCTACGACTGCTTTTGTCTTCCACGCTGTTTTTCTTCTGGTCTCCCAGGCCCACGGGGAAGCTCAGGATGGGGAATCCTTCTAAGAGCTTTGCAGGTCCTAATCTAGGCTAGTGCTAGGGTTCAGGAAGTCCGAGGCGCAGGCGCTTGCTTTTCCAGGTGAACAGCTCCTGCCAGGAGAATTCCACTTTCTGTCCACACTTTTCATCCCTCCACTGTCTCACCTCTGCCTGCCACAGCAATGACAAAGAGGCTCAGTGGGAGAAAACGCCTCAGAGTAGAAGACAAAGTGGCCTTCAGTAGTAGGCCTGAATCGCTCGAGTGGGGTTGAAGGGAGAGGCAACCCTTTCTGGGCATTCTGTCTCCTGTCGCCATCTGAAATAAAAGGCCACGGAGGGCACCAAATTGGGCTGTGGGGCGGGCCGGGGGCGGCTTGGACTTGATGCATGCCTATTTCAGGCTGAAACACACACACACACACACACACACACACACACACACACAGAGGAAAGCAAAGGTTTCTGAAATGCAGCCTGCAGCTGCAACGTGTCTGTTTTAGGTTTCAATCACATAGAAACTGAATCTCCAAGTCGTGCTTAAACGTCCCGCCCACGTAAACAGACACCCGCGGGGTGCTTCCCCACGCTCCTTCTAGGGAGATCCTGGGGGAGCACACACATCTTGCAGGAAAGGTACAGAAGGCACTAACCTCGGTGGACAGCAGGTGAGAGCTAGTGGGCCGCGTCCCCCACCGTGTACTAGAGCGTGATTTCAGGGCTTCTCTCTGGACCCCAGACTTCGAGAAGGATCCACGTTTCCGCGTGCTCTGGGACTCCAAGGAGATATTACTCCCCCCACAGAGCTCTTCTGGAAGAGCGGAGCTCGCACCTTCTCCCGCAGTTAATTAGTACTGGAAAGGGTCGCAGTGTCCACGCAGGGGGAGAGCTGCCAGCAGCGCTCATTAGCACCTTTTGCCCACCCCAGTGTGACCGCGCCGGAGGTTTCAGCCCCGCGCTTGTGCTGGGGGCTGATAACTCTCACTCCCCTGACCTCAGGGCGACAGTCTGCCCTGTCAGTAACGTTAGGAAAATTTCTGTCGTGTCTTGAGGGACCTTTTGAGAGGTGGGTGTGTTGGGTTAATGTCTTTACAAACCAGTAACAACAGCAAACAAAAAGCCACCCACTGCCAAGGCCACCATCAAAACCCTCCCTTGAGGTTAACAGGACTGAGTCAGCTGCTTAGAGGTAACCTTCACGTTTGGGTCAGGGGTCCCTGTCCTGCTGCGGTATGGACAGGAATCCCTCCCTTCCATCTGTGTCCTCCGGGAATACTTTATTTGCTTCTAGAAGGCCAGACTACCTGAAATATTCATGGACTACCTGAGGTTGAAACTGGATGCCTGACTTGGTCTTTGGCGAGATTGTGAGGGTGTGTGTGTGGGGGGGGGGGGGGTGCTGGGAGGAGGAGGTACACATGGATCAACACGGAGGAGCCTTCGGGAGGCCTCGAGGGTGGGTGTGGGTGTGTGTCCGAGGCGGAAACGGACGGCGGATAACAAACAGTATGTTTCTGTTCCCGGAGTCGCTGGTGCTGCAACCACTGCTGCCGCGCGATCCGGTGCAGGCGCCGAGAAAGCTCCCTTTCCCCATGCTGACCTCAGCGCTGCCCTCACTGAAACAACTCCTCTAACAGGCTCTCCGGGAGTTCGAAAAACTCACTGGGGAATGAGTCATGGAGACTGATGCTCCTCTACCGTCCCCTTCATCCCCAGCCCTCCTCTGCCTCTGGGAGGAAAGCAAGCTGGGGTCAGTCCCAAGTTTGGAGAGCCACAAGGGCTTCGTTGGACCCTAGGGGAAAGGGCAGAAGAAATGAAAGAGTACAGGGTCAACCCGGTTGCCACGTGGTCCTCTCCCAGACCTGCTGGAGAGGCCAGCTGAGGGCTGAAAGCGGGACAGGCACGGGGACTGTAGCGCAGTGCAGAAAAAACATGAAGCAGGACGACCAAAGAAAGAAAGATAGACTCAGGCAGCAGGCAGATTCCCTTCTTGTTGAACACGGCGCCTTTGGGGAGGCTTTGCACCACCGAGTTGGTAAGCCAACCCAATTTACCGCCCTCAAAAGGCTTGAATAGCTCTGAGCTGAACTTCCCCTGGACAGTTACCCTGTTGAAATCGTTTGGAAATGTCGCTGTGCAGCATCAAATTTCCCAAATCTTTTGGTGTTGAGGGTTTTGGGGAGGATGTGAGGGCTGCATCAAGTCCACATAGGAAGAGTGAGTGTGTGAGCAGAAATAATTAAGGAGCAGGTTTCAGGTTTTGAAAACCTGATGCCAGAGCCTTTGAGATCCTTCAAGGAGAAAAGGGGTAGAATTACTCCATAATTAAGTACTCCAGGGGCATAGATTTAGTTGTGGTAGTTGTTATTACTGTTCACGATATTAATTAGCATTACTATTTATGCGCTAGCTGAATAGATTTGGGGTGCACATGTCTTTTCCCTGAACACACAGTTTGGTGTCTACAGAAACAGTGAAATATTAAAATAAAGCAGTAGCAAATGGCATCCGTACAGGGCTCTAAATATAGTAAAACTATCAAAAGTGAGATCTGATAAAACAAAAATTAAGAAAGGTAGCAATTAATAATGCCCTTGTATGCATATAGAAAAAAAAAAACAAACCTCAAATGCTAAAGTACTTGTCTAATCTCAAATACAAATAAGCAAAAGCAACTAAACTTAAGTTCCCTAAGGCTCCAAATATACTTCTCCTTGTGTCCCAAGAGTTTTACTTTCTTCTACTTAATATCAGGGTTTCCAGAAAGGGCTTCAGGATATTAAACACTTTCAATGTTTTGTCCAGTTTGAGAAATAACTTTGAAGCACCAAGCAACATGTCTGGTGAGTAACTTGTTACTTCAGGTAACATGACTATTTGACAAAATATGCCATCTTGTACTTTGAATTCCAGTGTTGGAGAGATTAAAAGTAAAATGTCTGCTAACGAAAAGATTAGGGGAAAACGCCTGAGATGCCAATAAAACTTAAGGCCATTTTATTTTATCTATATATACATTAAAACATAGCTTCTCTTTCTGTCTCTTTTTTCCATCCCCCTTACTCATAATCCAAACGGGTGTGTAGTTTATAGATACAGTGACAGTTCTAATTTGGATTTTGGATGAGGTCTGGTAAGGATGATAGAACAGATACTGTCATTACCAATTCATCTTTTCTTTCTCAAAGTGAGCAGGTGGGGTGATTCATGGTACTTTCCAGGGAGATCAATCTCCACATCTACAAGAATTTCTCTGAATTAGACCCCTTGTAAGTCTCTCATTCTCATCCGGAATATTACTTTTACAGGAATGTCACTGAGAAAATTCAATTTGTTGAATACCTTCCAGTATTCATGGTCTCAGTGCTGGTGATCATCTTTCTTTTTCTCAAGCCTCCAATCTTGCAGCTATCAAATGCATTTCATGCCATCACACCTTTTGCTATGCTATTGCTTGGTGCTAGTTGAGGATTCTTAAGGATTAATACTTTTTATATAATCACAGCCTGTCGCCCTGCAACCCAATTTGAAATCTCTAAAAAGTCAAAATTTATAAGATTAGCATATGCATCATATACCTTGTACCTGGTTCACAAGTATATCTGTGGTAATCAGATGCCACTAGATAACACAATATCATTCTATTTGCTCATACATGTTTGCACTGCAGTGATTTCAAAGTGTTCCTAAACAAGTAGCATCAGCATCCTTTGGAAACTTGTTAGAAAGATGAATTCTCAGGTCCTTACCCCAGGCCTATTGAAACAGATGCCCTGGTAGTTGGCACTGACATAGGTGTTTTTAACAAGTCATCCAGGTAATTCTGATGTGATCTAAAATTTGAGAAGCACTACAGTAAAGTAGAAAGAGCAAGGGCTCTGGAGCCACCAAGACCTGAAGACAAATAATGATTCTGCCAGCAACTATCTTTGTACTAGCAGCTCAGTTTTCCTAAGCTTCAGTTTCATTATCTATTAAAAAGGAAATTAGAATTTCAGTAGGAAGATTATATATGTAACATATATAGTACCTGACACTAGTAGCTATCATCAGTATTATTAAAATACACTTCCATGCACAAAGCCAGTATGAACTCCCACACACTTCATCCCTAACACCACCAGCCCTAACTTGTCCACAGCAGTAAATAAAAAATGTAGCACCTTCTCACTATTATTTCACTTTGGCTAAGTTCCTAGGCTATTATACATTGGAGAAACACTCTTGAAATTTCTTCTTATCACCTTTACACAGTTACTTTGGGTGCTGGCTCTATGAATCAGGGGCAGACCCATAGCTTAAATATGTTACTCCTACTCCCGGGCTAATTTTATCCATTGCATACCAATATTGATTTATGTTAATATTGATTGATTAATGTACTTACATGAATTTGTTAATTCATCTTGTCACAAATCCATGGTATTTACAGGGCTGGAAGAATTCTTACATACCAGCTGGTTCACCGCTCATACTTTATACAGTAAAATGCACATGCCTAGAAAGGATAAGAGATTTTTTTACTAGGTTACAAAGATAATTAGCTCCAGAACTGAGACTAGATCATTGGGTCTTCAAGTTCCTGTTCAACTCTCTTTCTACTGTACCTTATCAATTTTACTACAGAGTTTTCTCAGATGGCATCAATGAAGATAATCACAAAAGTTAATATCTGAGTACCATATACCAATTAGTACCATGTAAAAATATTAGTGACTATATGTTTTGTGGTAATTTTTTTAATGTTAACTACCCATTTGGTAAAAGACAAAAAACCAAACAAACAATTGTGGAATGAAAATATTTTCTAAGACTATTATAATATGCACATCAAATAAATAACTAATCATATATTCAATAAAGTCTATTTTTGACATTACAAACCTATAAAAATAAAATCAGTGTACTGAGTTTTTTAATGTATCATAAAGAACTTAGAGGGCTATTACTTAATCAAATTCTTATTTATTTCTTCTCATAATCTGGGCACAGTTTATTTAAAGGCTTTTAAATCTAGAAAATCTGTTCCTAATTTACTTTATTCATGTTTTTAATATATTCACATTATATTAACATGAGATTTATGCATTCTCTCTCATCTGCATTTACATTTGCACATTTCTCTCACATGATATATAAATGATGGTATCATGCAAAACTCCCATAGAAGTAATAATATATTTTATAAATATTAATAGTGTAAGAACAATCAATAATGTGAAGGGGTTATCTTCAATTTTAGTGACATGTGAAATATTTCTAAAGTCTCTTCAAGATATGGGAGTAAAATTTCCAAAATAATGAATGTTGCTAAATTTGAAGTGTCTAAATGTTCAGAAAGGGATTGAAATACATAGAAAGTAATGAGTGATTCTCTTAAAAGCTGAGTTTGTAACATTCAAGATTATAAAGTCCTTCTTCCTTCTTTTGCTTTATGTTAGCAAATTTTAAAGGAATATTTATGATTACACAATTTAAAGTAATGGCAAGGGTTTTTTTAACTATGACAACTTCAAAAATAGGGTTGCATACCATTTTGAAAGGAAATTTATAAAGGGAAAGAGACTCACAGAAGAGGGTTTATTCAATTTTAACTGAAAAAAAAAAAAAAACCCAACTATGCTATAGTTTTCCCTTATACAAGTTCATCAGGTTGACTCCAGAATACTCAGAGGTGCTTCATATATAGAGAGGATATAAGACATTATTATGTTTGGGGAAATGGTACCAAAATAGGCATGTGTATTTACTGCATAAAATATGAGCAGCAGGAAACTCTGTGCTAAGCCCTTTATATAGAGTGTGTCATCCACATCTCAAACAGTGGTTCTCTCTCTCATTTTCCTGTTTTGAATCCTAACAAGCATCTTGTGAGATAGCTGTTATATCCTATGTACAGATTATCATCTCCATTTATAAATCATCCACATTTCCTGGGGCCAGAGAGGTACAATGACTTTCCAGGATCATTGGTTAGCTAGTGGTTGAATGAAATCTGAAATAATAGATTTTTAAGTTCATAGGCTCACTAAAAGTTAAAACTAAAAATGACCAAGTTACTAATTAGACCTCTTCACTTTTAAGAGAAAAACTGAAATCTTGAGAATTTTTTTTTTTTAATTTTTATTTATTTATTTATTTATGGCTGTGTTGGGTCTTCGTTTCTGTGCGAGGGCTTCCTCTAGTTGCGGCAAGCGGGGGCCACTCTTCATCGCGGAGCGCGGGCCTCTCACTATCGCGGCCTCTTCTGTCGCGGAGCACAGGCTCCAGACGCGCAGGCTCAGCAGTTGTGGCTCACGGGCCCAGTCGCTCCGCGGCACGTGGGATCTTCCCAGACCAGGGCTCGAACCCGTGTCCCCTGCATTGGCAGGCAGACTCTCAACCACTGCGCCACCAGGGAAGCCCCCGAGAATTTAATTTAAAAGAAAGCCTAAAATTAATATCCATGTTATATATATATATCACATATTATATATATATATACATCATGTTTTATATATATATATATATATATCACAGTTACAGTAATACATAACTTCTCAGTTTTGTAATTTTCAACATCTTTTACTTAACTTGCCTAACTTTGTTCTCTAAATTATTCTGTAAGATGGATATGAAAGCTATTTTCCAGTTTTATAAGCAACAGTAAGTGAAGTAAATGCACAATAATACAAAGTTAAATATGTCAATATAAGATATAAAACTATTTAGTGCATTAAGGACAAAAAAGAAAAAAAAAACAAATCAAAACGTATAACCCTTAAATTTTAACCCAGTGCTCCTGAGTAAAATTTAAAAATTTATGAACGTAGATGACTTATGGACTTCACATATAAAATAATATGTGGGCATAAAACTATTTACCAGTTGTATCATAAGCTATGGCAAATAAATTTATTCCATTTGGTACCTACTCTTCCATTCAGTTCTATAGAGTTTTAACGATGGGAAAACTCTTATGACTTATTTGTCTAGTGTCTAATAGGGAATGTGCATTAGATTTATTTGTGGGTTCAAGGGAAAGCGCTTTATAAAAAAACAATCATACCCAAGCTTCAGCCACTTGCTCTACTTCTTCCCATAACTGCATCCTAGTTAAAAGCGCAGGTATAGGTGTACATCTTCACATACAGAGGAGACAGTTCAGAGAAGTGAAGAGACTTGCCAAACAAGGGAGTGCAAAATAGTCTTTCAATTCTCTGTCCAGTACATGATTTTTTACTGGGTACTGCCTTATGAGCTTTTTTATTTAGTCCTAACTGGTTTATGGCAGTAAAGCACCTTGAGAGGAGAGACAACTGTGCCTATGCCCAAATCCTGACCAGGTTCAAAACAATACTTCCTGAAGCGATTGTGTCAAGAGACACAGATACATGAGGGTAATAATATTGGTAAATGAGAAACTTAACAAGCAATCTAAAAATTAACTAAAAATGAAATGGGGGCATTGAAATATACATCATTGTCTAAAAAAGAAAAAATACACATATTAAATTGTACTTAAGCACTCAAAATTAGCATCACATTTTCCTTTGAAGGTGATAAAATGTATTTTCATATGCAACAAAAGTACTGTTGTACCTAAGTCCTTTCTGAACTTTAGACTGTCTCAATATAAATATGTACTTACCTTTTTTCTACTTACATTATTAAAACTTTGTGGGTATATTTTTAGAGATGTCATTTTAACCTATATTTTAAATGTTACAGCTTGGATATCCTAACAATGCCCTCAGATGTATTATTCATAGAATATACATATTACATTGGACACTGTTAGGGAACATCGTTATTTTGAATAGTTTTGCATCTTACAACAGTTAGGTATAGATTTCTCCAAGGTTGCCAAAATTTAGGGATAAATTACAACTGCAATCTGTCTCCAAGTCTATTTCCTACAATTATACATTCCAGAATTTTATTTAATGTTGAAAATTGACTGTCAGCCCAGTTCTCCATTTTAAAATTGATCCAATTGTAATAATTCACTTTAGCCTATTGAAATTTTAAATCATAAACTGACTTGACGTTTTGTTTGCATGATTTTGGTGAAGGGAAGGGGAAACAGATTGATAATTAAAATGCGTTTTTCTCAAGCTTGTTCACATTCCCATTAGCCTCTTGTTTATTCATTCACAGCTACTTAATAAAATTATCAGCTGTGTTTCATTGTTTGATATTATTGTAATTTCTCAAATATCTATTTTTTGTGTGTTTGTTCACACTCTGAGGGTTGTCTGATTTGAAAGAAATATGAAGAAAAAATGTTGTTGCTTTTTTAACATCTTTATTGGAGTATAATTGCTTTACAATGGTGTGTTAGTTTCTGCTTTATAACAAGTGAATCAGCTATACATATACATATATCCCCATATCTCCTCCCTCTTGCATCTCCCTCCCTCCCACCCTCCCTATCCCACCCCTCTAGGTGGTCACAAAGTGCCGAGCTGATCTCCCTGTGCTATGCAGCTGCTTCCCACTAGCTATCTATTTTACATTTGGTAGTGTATATATGTCCATGCCACTCTCTCACTTTGTCCCAACTTACCCTTCCCCCTCCCCATGTCCTCGAGTCCATTCTCTAGTAGGTCTGCGTCTTTATTCTCGTCTTGCCCCTAGGTTCTTCATGACCACTTTTTTTTTTTTTTTTTAGATTCCATGTATATACAAAATTGAGTTATTTGTAGTGAGGTGGATGGACCTAGAGTCTGTCATACAGAGTGAAGTAAGTCAGAAAGAGAAAAACAAATACCATATGCTAACACATATGTATGGAATCTAAAAAGAAAAAATGTTTTTAATTTCATTTTCTCTTAGAATACCATATAATGGTACCTGGGGTTTATCAACTGAGTCAATGAAAAATATAATTTTAAGCTGATTTTATTATGAGTATTTTAATATAGAGAAATGAAAATGGGTCTCTTTCATTGTTATTCTATTAAAGCACAATAAGATACTGTTAAAAGACTTTAACTTCAGATAATTTGTAATTTTTAGGAATGGTTTTGTTTCAATGTTTAAACTATATTTTTATATACAGATATGACTTTTCTGATTCTGTTAGTGGAGGTGTAATTTGAATTTCCCCCAAATGTTGGTAATGAATTTATGCCGATCTATCTGTATGTTCTAATATTGAGCTCTGTGTTGCTAAAAGCTGCATTTGCGAGATAACAGATCAAAGTTAGGAGAACAGGCAGAATAAACACAACTGAATCTCCTGGAGATGAAACACAGTACCTTGAATTTATTGGCTCTGTGCTCTAACTGACTGAACTATGTAGACTAGACAAAATATTTACTCAGTGTTCACATATATGGAGAAACACTAAGTTAAGGTTTTTTGGCTGATGTCTAAATCAAAACAGCTGAACTGATTCAAATGTTTTGTGTTAACACATTTGCATCCAGGCTGCTAATTTGTGTGCCAACTTCTGGCTTAATAGTGTATAAGATGATAGAGATGATAAACCCTCTTAAATGAAGTTTGCAATAGAAATGCTAACAGGCCCATGACTACCTGCATTGAATTCATGTTCAATGCTCTTTACAGGGCTTAAAAAAAAAAATTTCATCCCTGAATTCTACTAGTACTTGAGCGCTCTTTTACCTGTTAAATCTTTTTAAAGGAGGTCAAACAGAAAGTCTTAAAATCAATTTTCTAGCAAAGTGCTAGGAAATCTTTAATATCTGTGTTAGTCTGTTAGTGTTCATTAATATATTAATAGATGAAAATCAGAAATGACATTTTGAAATTAATTTTTAAATATTACCAATGTGTAAGTCCTTAGGAATCAGCCATTTTTCAATATTTTGAAGCTCACTACTTTTTACCTGTCATTGCATAGATTATTGCAATCTACCCATCTTAGAAAGAGTACATTCTAATTATGTCATTCTTTCAAAAGTAAAATTCTCAAAGGCCTCAAGAGAAATTGCAAGATGTTAGACATATTAAGTTACATCTTGTGCTAGTTCATGTAAATATTTGTTTCTATCATTTTCTTTTTGTTAAGTCAAGTTTGATTTATTACACCTTTTATTAGAACAGTATTATTTTTAATTGAATATTATTATATTGATACAATTTAAGTTAGAAGTTGTGAAAGATACAGTGGTCAGTAGGTTTTATTTCCACAGAAAGAACCAGTGGCTTATGTATCAGTTCTGAGACTCATCCACACATTCCTTCAGCCATCAGTCATTTATTGAGGGCCAGTGTTTGTCATGCCCTTGCCTAGACTCTGAAAATATAGAGATGAAAATCTAGTCACTACCCTAAAAGAAGACAGTCTTCATTTTGAAGGAGAGTTTCTGTGAACATAATGCCAAAGAAAATTGTGAAATTGTTTAGTTCTTCGATGTGATTCTTTTATCATGAAATATCAATGTAGTTTATTACATCTTTATTTACATATTCTATATATTAAGTCTTTATCCTCTCACAGGTAAGTATTAACATCCTACAGACACTGTTTGAAACTTTCCAGTGAAAGTCATCATTCTGTGATCTAATCTAATGTAATTTTCCCTTGTAATTTTCAATTAAAATGTTTATTGACTCCCATCTGTTCAGTGAACTGATATTAACTAGTTTATCCAGTATTAATGAAGATCCCACATGTATTTCTATAACAGCATTTGTACAGTTATATAATAGTTTGTAATCAGCAAATTGTGCTTCTTACCCATTCTTTTTTACATGTTTGTTTCTGCCTCAGAACTCCTCATTGGCTTCCTAATACTTTTAAATTTAAATTTAAATCTCTACCCCTTCATTTAGTGATTCACATGAAATAAACCTTGAACTAACTTATCAAGGTCAACACATGCAAAGGGTAAAATAAATAACTAAATATAAATATAACTGACTCTGTCATAGTTTTTTATTTCTAATTTTTTCATCTTTATTGGAGACTTATGTATGTTGGGAAAACAGTGTTTCAGTAAGTAGATTATGTTTTGTTCTGCTTTGTTTTGTTTTAATCCGTGATTTAAAGAGCAATAGAAGGATTGATGAATGATTATACTGAAATCCTGGCATTTGACGAAATGCTGGCATTGGATCAATGCCAATTTTGCTACACAGGAGTTAAATAGAATGATCTATCTTTACAAGGTTAAGACATTCATCAAATTTTATCCTGTATTTTACATTTTCTTTATTCCCCTCATGTTGATTACTTTGATGTTTCACATTATTTTAATGTTTGCGCCAACATCCTACTTCATAATTGCCATCTCCCTATCCCTTTCCACATTCCATAAAACTCACTTCTTTGTGATCTAATGATTTAATGTGTAAGAAACCAGATTTAATATTTATTAATACAACAAATATTAACGAGTTTTTCTAAGCTCTAAAATCTCAGCTATTAATGTAAGATAAAACCAAACATGTCCATTGTCTATGTAAATTGCTATCTTGTGCTCTCTGATGACATTAGCAAAAAAACAAAAAAGTAAATTTAGAAGATTGAGATGAAAGAGCTTTGGGTAACATGAATTGTTTTACTCAACTTGGTACAACTAAAGGAAGGAATTTCTATGTACGCCACAGTAAATTTCCAACACTCTCCACAATACACTCTCCATTTAGCTCCATTTATTGAAATCCCAAACTAATACATGGGAGATAATTTGCAGGATATGCTGACTTGGTTCCATCAACATCTCAAACCCCACATCTAAGATCCTTCCCTTCTTTATCTTAACAAAGAAGAATATGGTCCCTTTACATTTCTCAAAACTATATTATACAAACAAACAAATAAATCTGCACTGCCTTTCCATTCATTTGGTTTTTCCTTCTCAAGTTCCAACTCTCTGTTTCTTTCAAACTATTATTGACAATTCACATACTGTATACAGTCTTGTAAAGTAGACTTTGCGTAAAATGCAGTGGAGATGCTCTCAAGCTGGCTTGTTTATTGTTAGTACACAAGAGAATCTCAGAGAAGCCACCTGTAAGATGTACAGCTAGACTTCATGAAAACCATGAAAATGGATACAATTAGATTGGCTCAGCGTTTGGAACAAGTGATCTTTGCCTATGCAGCAAGTTCTGGGAAGGGTGTTTTGATCAAAGAAACAACACTGTCACATACATTTCAAGTATTTCTTAAACCCCAAATGCAGTCAATAAAATTTTGTTGATAGCGAATAAACACAAGTAAAATAAGAAGTATATGCATTTTTATGAATTGTATATTTAAGCACAAATATTCACAACTTATGAATTCTGCCTCCTATGTTGTTATTTCAATTTTTAATATAGTTATTTTTCTCTAAAGTACATGTAAAAACACTTCCCTCAGTCAGATATGTTATTATTTTTTCTGATTCTTCATTTCTTTTCTCATCTTCAGGACACAAAAAAGAAACATTTTCATTGTCCACTGCTATGGACCATGCGTGTCTCTCATGCAAGCACCTCAACCTTGAGTGATAGATAGATTTAGCTCCTCTTTAAATCTAAGGAAGCAATTTAGAAAGGAAAGTAGCTAGCAAGTGGAGAAAACTGAGTTCAATCCAGGCCTTCCTAACTCAAAACCCTTGCTCTTTTCATCACACCAAACAGGATTTCATCAACTTTGAGGGGAAAAAATAATCCAGAGATTGAGATGAATTTTGAATTCTTTCCAAAGTTCAAGGTTTCTTTTTTGGAGTGAGTATTTCTGAACACAGAGCAATTTATTTTATATGCTGCAAGATGAAAGGAAGGCAACAGAAACAGAGGAAGTCAGGGGTAACAATTCAGAAAGGTCAGACTTGTTATGTCATTGGAGGGACAGGCCGCATGTTAGTGTTGGGACATGCTTTGTTGAATCCTTTATTAAGTTATAGTTTGCTGTTAGAATGAAAAAAAGTGTATGTATATATATATATATATATATATATATATATGAAATGCTTTGGTGCTATGACATTATAGCTAGGAATTATGTTTAATGCTGCCTGAAACTGTACTTTTTTTCCTTTCTACAAATTAAAATAGATAGTGTGTGTATAAGGTCTCATTTCATATTTATTTATAGTCTTTATTTTAATAGCCCAGACTTCTTGGATGACTCTGTGAATTTATTTCTTAGAAGTATAAAAGAAATGAAACATGTTTCCTTAACTCATGACTCTTATTAAGTAAAAAGGAGTCTGTCAAAAATCTTAAATCACCCAGCATGGGATCTCCATGCCTTAATAAGTACCTTATAAACAGAGTAGGCACTCTAAATATTTGGAGGCTTGAATTGGATTACAGTTAATTGAATGCATTCATTTAGCTTAGGTCCAACCTGTACTCAGAAAAATCAATCTATATTGCCCTCATCTTTCATTTGTTTTATATTTCAAATGTTTCTAACGCCATCAATGGTGGCTACTGATATCCATTTGGATATCCAATGTTTCTGGGAAACAAGAGAATTTATAAAAATGCTGTATATTTATTTAGTGTATAAAAGTATGAATCACATTTCCTCCTTTCACTTTTGAACATATAAGCCAGTTACTTTTACTTGAATGGTTTGTACTGACGTCCCTTAGCTCAAAATATCACTACCTCCATTAGCACTGCAGTAAGAACCCAGAGTAGTACTGGGCCCTGATAAATTTACTATTGCTATCAAAAATAATTGTTCATTATGAGGCCCCTCCAGCACATATTTTCAAATACTATTCAATACATCAGACAGCAAATTCATTTGGAAACGTTAGGATTATTCTCACTCTCTAATCTGATAGACTCGAACTTGAATTCTAATCCCAGCTAAACAATGGCTATTTGACCTTAAGTGTCAACTTTCCTTTAGGCTCAGTTTCCTCATCTCTTATATTCTCTGTAAGTTTAACATTATCATGATAGCAAATGGATCAGTGTGAGAAAGCACTTTATGAAGCGTACATTGCCACTAATGACTATTGCAACAATAATAACTACTATATTATTTATTTGAAAATATCTAGACACATTTACTTCAATTTATCCAATAACATTACTAAAGAAGATGCATCTCTCAAACATTTAATATGATATTTCAGGTTTTAAATCATCTTTTGTAGGCATTAGGATAGCATGCTATTTAAGATAAGCCTTGAGATAGATGCTCTTTTCTGTAAATCAGCAGGCTCCTTGATAAAGGGAGTAATCACACCCTAACCCCAAATAACTGGTTTTGTAAATCAACACTAGCTATATATTGGAATTGCTTAAACGTATATTCCTTGCAATGAAAAAGTTAAAAAATGGTCTTCACACCTTTTTAAAGTTTTAATTAAAGAATAAATATTAAACTTTATTGATTATTTTCTTGGATTTATATGTCTAATTATACAATTTTTACATTTTTCTCTGTTAAAATGATGTGGTGTTTTAATCATTTCCCCTGGGTGGTGGCCAGCCTTGCAATCTTGGGATAAACACTGGTTAACCCTAGTCGGCACATCCTTTCACATATCATTGTATTCTGTTTACCAATATTTGGTTCATTTTATCTCTGGATTCATTAATAAACACTTTTTTGTTCTTAGAAATTTGGAGTATGAAAAGCTTATTTCTTAAATTATTTTATTACATACTGTTTGGTTTTTTTTCTAATCATATTTTGCCTCAGTTTGGGCATTTCATAATACAATTTGTATTCATTTCTGTTAATTATATTCCTCCAAATGATTTGATAATGTTCACCTAAGTCATCATCATATTGTTATTTACATTCCTGATTTTACTTTCTACACCATTTTCTTTTATTTTGGGTTGAAACCATAGATTAAGAATTTTGTAAATATTTTTCCAGGAATAAAAATGTAAATATAAATATTATGCTTTTATCCAATTGTATTCTATTTTTAGTCTTACTACTTCCATTTGTGTTTGCTTTTCTGTCTTCCGAACTTCTAGGAAGAGACATTTCACTGTGTTTCTATTTTTTTTTATGTCTTACTATGGCATGTAAAACCTTTTTTCCAGATACTCCTTTGAGAAAATATATTAATCTCACTATGTCAAAAGATTATTTTTTTTTATGTTTTATTTATTTATTTTTTATAAATTTATTTATTTATTTTTGGCTGCACTGGGTCTTTGTTGCTGCACGCAGGCTTTCTCTAGTTGCAGCGAGCAGGGGCTACTCTTCCTTGCGGTGTGTGGGCTTCTCTGCAGTGGCTTCTCTTGTTGTGGAGCACGGGCTCTAGGTGCACGGGCTTCAGTAGTTGCAGCACGTGGGCTTAGTAGTTGTGGCTCGCAGGCTCTAGAGTGCAGGCTCAGTAGTTGTGGCTCATAGGCTTAGTTGCTCCGCAGCATGTGGGATCTTCCCGGACCAGGGCTCGAACCCGTGTCCCCTGCTTTGGAAGGTGGATTCTTAACCACTGCGCCATGAGGGAAGTCCCTATGTTTTATTTTTTGATTCTGAATCTCTTATTTAGCCAGTACATATGATAATTTATTTTATTTAGCCAGTACATGAGAATCTATTTTACAATTACATATTTTTCATTATTTGTAATTTAAAAACATTGTATTTTGATTGATATTTGATGTAAAATAAGGCTTTCAACAATTATGTATATCTGTCACTCACTATATAAACAATTCTTTTAAAAAATTTTATGTAAAGCTGAGATCAGTTTTAATACAGCCTAATTTTTGTGTAATTCTTTTTAGGATGTCATTAATTTTTCTACCTTTCACAATATTATAATACTATTTGAGATCTCCAATTTTTACTATATTTTAATTGTTACTTTTTAAATTAGCTTTTAAAGCATTTACTTAGTATGTTATCTGAAATATGAAAATGTAAATTATAACTTTTATGGACTTTTTCTGGACATTTTCACTTCAGTAAGCATTTGTTGAGCTCCTATTTTTTAAGTCTACTTAAGTCTAAGTCTAGAATTGTGGGCTTGAAAGAGTCAGAAAGTGTTGAATAATGGTCTCTCTATGCCAATAAATAATTCATAATTCATTCTAATGGGAAAGAAATGCATGTGAACAAATAATAATATACATTAATAAACACCATTATATAGGGAGATCAAAGCACTATCAGAGTTAGAGAACAGATTGATGAACTAGCTTGAGAAAGAAGAGGTAAGTTTCATAGCAGATTGATGATTTAAGCCGTATGCTGGTGTTTTGAAAGCTGGGGGTATGAGAAGGACCCAAGGACTCTAATGTGCACCATCTTTTTTATCTTACCTTCCCTAAATCTGCCCCCATCATCAAGCAGAGCTTTGCATGCAGAGTGGTCCCCTCAACAAATCACCAAATCATGTTCCTAGTAAATATATCTTTTGCCTCCATGAAGTAAAGTTTAGAAATGTATTTCTTTGGCTTTCACTATGAAATATACTGAAATCTGACCACATGACAAGTCTTTATGCTTTCTGTGATTTTACATGTCTAACAGATTTTAGATCATTGTTTACTTTTTAAGATGGGGAAATTCTTTTTTACTCCCCTAACAAACCTTATCTTTATCAAGATGGTTCCAAATACCCAGCACATACAGTAGCTATGGTGCTAATGTTATTCTCTATAATTTTCCAATCAGTTGTTCCTGGCTAAATTTCTCCAAGTAACCTTGTCCTCTGTTGGAGAGTTTCAAATACTCTAATCATGATATTCTGACTAAAATTATTGCCATTCTTCTTTGGCCATTGATGCATTTCTGCCTTCTGTTTGATTTCCTGTTATTGTTGTTGAAACAAACAACTCTAAATCTGATAATAACCTGTTGAGGCTGACCATAGGCTCCAGAGGAAACTGCTTCCACATGTGATCATAGACTCCTTAGTGGTTTAGAAGTGTGGGGAGCCTATGGAGGAACCAATAGTTTTGAGTAGAATAGAATTTAATTAGTTTATACTTAACAGTATAATAGATAGAATGTCGTATTCTTCATCTACCATATGTTTGTCATTATAGTTTTTTTTTGTGTGTGTATTTATTTTGCCTTCTCGTTCTATTTATGCTATTCCTGGAGTGGATTTTAAATTCTTTTGTTTTAAACAAAACAAGCCCATTCCCTAGTTTAAAATATATCCCCAACATCTTCACCTTGTTGACATACTCTCTCTCCTCCTCAGATGCATTTCTCTAGATGTTCTCTAGTTGAATTAAATTCTCCATTTCTCACACCACCCTAAAATTTCATTTGTATCAGAATTATAGTTCTTACCACAATCTGCCTTGTATTCAGTAATTTATGCATATTATATCTTCCTCATGTTAAGAGAAATATGGGAGGTCAATGGCTGTGTGTGTGTATTTCCAAAGAATCTTGCACAAGGCTTTAGAGGTAGAAACTTAATAAATGTAGGTTGCTTTAAATCATCCTGAAATACAGCAGAATATTAACTGACTTACCATTTTCTGACATTCTAAATATTATTTTATATATTATTTTATTTTTATTTATTGAATAATCAATATTTATCTTTTTTCTCCTCCTCTAATCTTTTGTTATAATTGTGTTTTATTTCTCCTATGATGTTCTCTAATTTGCTGTTTGATTTAATTTTGTGCTATTTAACCTGCACTTTGTTAATGTTTTAATCTTCTTTTGCTTGTTTTTTTTATCTGTTTTAGAATTTGAAATGTCTCTTAAAGCATTACTTTTAGTTTTGAAAATTTATGGACACATCATTTCAGGTATCTTTTATCAAAGAAAAAATTGAGACAGCCTATAGCATAAAATTGTGTTACATTTATTACTCTTAGGTATTTCCATTTCTTCAATGTGTGTTATCCCAAGTCATTCATTAACTCCTATCTTCATGAACTTATATTTTTCTTTGAGATATGAAACAGTGATAGTGTTCAAGATATGTTTGAAGTTTGCTTCCAAAATCCCTCTACATAACTTCCTACTATCTCTATTGAAATTAACTTTCAGATCACAAAAAAAAAGACATTTTTTTTCCAACCATGATTTCCTCATAGTTTTTACTTTCTCCTGTGTCTCCATTTCTTTATATTTAAATTGTGGGAGTTAAAGCAGATATTTAAAAAACCATGCATTTTGAAAACTCTCTCTCTGTGTTACTGCTTGACTCATCAAAACTGTTCCTTTCTTTTGTTGTTGCAATTTTTACTTCACAAATTATTCTCCTCAGTTTTAAACATTTAAACATGTTTTTTAATATTCTTGTTTCAGTCTTTTTTTAATTGAGCATGAGATTTTTTTTTTGAGGAATGAAAGTGGTGTGACATGCTTTGCTCTTAGAGGTACCATTGCCTGTTACCTGCTATGATATCTGCCTAAAGTTGCTTCACTATTATTTCTTTTTATTTTCTTTTTGTCTCTAGGCAATCAATCATGTTATTATAATTATCAAAGATGCTTATTATCCTTCAATGTGTTTTTATATTAGCATATCGATGTTATATATCTAAAGAGCTGATCATTTTTTAAAATTCTTATAGCCTTCCTGACAGTTTTACAGTTAGCATCAATTTTGCCCATTTGACCTTTTATGCCTCTTTATGACTGTTGGCTTTCCTCTGGATTCAAAAAGTAATAACAAGGAAATCAACAAAGACTTCATATTGTTAAGTCAGATTTTTTTAACCTGACTCATTTTGCTGTAAAAAATACCTTTAATAAAAATAGTAGGATTACTACCAAGTAAAGGATTTAAAATTGGCCAATCACATACTTGAAAAAGTGCTTAGATATTCAGTTAGGGGTTTTGCCTTTGACTTGTTCTGTTTTAACTTACTTCTTGGTTAAGTGGGAAGGAAGCAGAAAGTGATGGAAATGGTATATTCCAGCAAATTTTTTCTACTCCTGCTGCTTCAAAAGCACAGGGAATGTTAAGATTCTAAAACCAGTCTTCAGCGCTTGGGCAGATGTAACAGGTGAGTGATTATTTGCAAGGCTGACATGGTTTGTAGAAGTGGAATTATAATAGTTTTCCACTGCATGAATGAATCTGACATTTTGTTTTAAAGATGAAATAATTTCCAATGCCAAGTTTTCAACTTTAAAAATTTAATAGCTTTCATAGAACTACCCAGTGAAAACTGCTGTTACACTGTAATGTTATTGGCAAGCAGAATAAAATATCTATAAAAATATGACATATGGGTAGCAAAATTCTTTACTCTTTTGTAGCGCAACTGACAATAACAACAGAATCTAAAAGAGAACATTTTCAAATAATAGGCTTTGCTTTGGATTTTTTTTCCCCTTTCATTAAATGTGATCATCACTTTTCATTCACTGAAACTTAGTTGTGGTAAGATTTATTTAGATCATGAAAATTGAAAAATTCTGATGATTTAATTTATGTCTCACATTTAATGTTTCAATATAACAAAAACTACTATGGTAAAAAGAAAAATAAATTATTTGAACATATCCTATATATTTATGTATGTATTTGTTTTTTGAATCCTTTGAAATGTGATAGAAAATTACACCTGCTATTCTAGGATGCATGTAAATATTGGGGAACATATAGAGTCTACAGCATGTAGCAGTTAATATAAACACTAATAAGTCATTTATACTTTGTTTTCTTATTGAAAACTGATTTTGATTGTTATTTGACAGCTTAAAGAGACGTCTACTATTATTTTACTAATATTCTCACTACATATTCAATATCATATATTAAAATTGTGGAGAAAATTTTGTTCATAAGAAGCAACTGCTGCATATGACAACCTTAAATAAAGTAAAAATTATATTGTGTAATGAGTTTTGAAATATTTTATATCATTCTGTTTTTCAAAACAATGTGTTCTTTTTAAATGAAAATATGTTAGATTTCTAATGTGCCTGCCATAGTGAGGTCAAAATTTCGTTATAAAAATGATACCAACTTCAAGATGTTTATCATTTGTAGAACATTCTGAACAATCCATTCATTTATTGCACAGCATTTGAAAACCTAATTCTAAATAAAAATTAATTACTCTGTTCATAGTTTTGGAAGGTTTTACCTGCCGGAAAGAAAATTGCTTCTGTTTTCTTCCTAAGTTGATCTTGATTCTTTTTAGTATTCATCATAGCCTTTTTTTTTATAGCTCTCCTTTTAAGTATTATGGTTTGTCCTGAGTTCCATTCTAGCTCTATTCTCTTCTATTAACCACACAATCCCTACTCACTGAGAAGGACCAAACTTTTATCTTCACTCAAGTCATTTCGTTTGAGCTCCATACACATATATTTTACTGCCCAATATACTGTTCTTAAGACATCTGAAACATTAAACTTAAAGAGTAACGTGATTTCTACCTACCTAGACCCAGGAGTTGCTCTTTTTTTTATATTAAATAATTTCATTTATGTTCTGATTTTTCCAGTCCAGAAAATAGAGTCTCAATCTCTCTCTCTCTTTCTGTATTGTCCAAAAGAAATATAATGAGAGCTCACTATGAAATATAAAATTTTCTAGTATCCATTTAAGACATTAAAAATAGGATTATTGTAATCAAATATTTTATTTAATCCAATATATCAAAAAATTGTTTCACTTTAACATATACTCAATGAAATAATTAATGATATATTTTACCTTCTCTTTATCCTTACAAGGTATTTATAATGCAGTGTATATTTTGCACCTTCTGCATATAAAACTCCAGATACTAAACTTTTGGAAACAAATACTTGTATATTTAGATATCATAAAATTTATAACTGAAACAATAAATTCATATAAGCAGGTTGATCCAAAGATAAAAAATTACAAGAACTGAATCGGTTATGAAAAAAAACTTAAATATTCTCATTCCTATTGACAAAACTTGTTCATCAACTTTGAAAGATTTGATTTGACATAAAAGCAAAAGGATACCCGTTTCACAACTAATTCTGTCCAAGATAAGTAAATTTGCTAACTTTTGTGTCTCAAAATCTCATTTTTATTAACATCAAATTGAAAGAGACATTGTATACACTGAACTCTAATTTTATCTATATCAACAATATTGTTCAAATTTTTCTTATAATGTTCACAGTCAATTTACTTATCATTGCTAACTAGTGACAGAAATATTATGCATGATGATTCACATTAAAATATCTGAAATAATTATTATTGCACTGTATTATAAAATGTTTACTTTTAACATTAATAATCATATCTATCTGACAAGTTAGCTTTTCCTTTTACTGAAGCTAAAAATCTAGCTCATGCATATTCACTTTGATGTCAGTGAGGAAACGTAAACCACACTGCTGATTTTGGTCTTTGATTATTGAATATTTGGCAAGAATTCCTTTTGTTTCAAGAGAATCTTGAATTGGAAGTAACAGGATGGTTAATATTTATAAATTTCATTCACAATTCAACTAAGAAGCATTGGCAAAAACACAGATCTTTGAATTCATTGTTTGTCCTTTCTTTCAACAGTTTCACAAACTAGTGATAATTCACGGTTCATGCATGTATATACTGAATGATTTTTAACAACTGTATCCATGATACTTTGCAATGAGGCACAGTCACTTCTTTTTAAGTTATAATAAATCCTGATACTTGACTAACATATCTGGAGCCATCCATCTGTCATGTTAGAAAATAATTAAATCATAACTAGCTGAAATATTTATTTGAGAGATGTAAATTTTCTTAAAATATATATGTCATGAATTTGATTCTTTTGGTTGTGAATTGACTTTTCCTCATAAATCTGGAAGTCCTTTGAGCAAAACATATCACAGTATTAACTGGGGCAGTATTCTCTTATTACATGACTCATCTAAAGGTAAAGAAGAATACTTGCAATTTTTCTAATTTTATTTCAATTGAAATTTGATATTAGAAATTCTTGCATTCTACATGCAATTGTTTGCTTAACTGAAGATTTTATTGCTTTTTGTAAATTAGTGTTTTAAGTGTTTTCTTCAAACATTCTAACAAAACTTCCATAACCAAAATACTAAAATAATTTATTTTATCATCTCTATACCTAAAAGTGTTTGTGTGTGTGTGTGTGTGTCTGTGTGTGTGTGTTGTGAGCAAGTATCAGAGACATTTTATTCTCAGCAAATTTTAAGACATCAGATACTGTTAAATTTTTTTTTTAATTAAAAAAATTTTTTTTTAATTTTTGTTGAGCAGTTAATTCTTGTTTCAAGTGACTAATTTCTTCAGTTCTTTTTGTACTGATAAGAAGAAACTGCTTATCAAATGTGTTATATATTTGTTGAAAACAACTAAATATCATACATCTTACTAACATTTTTCCTTTTCTCCAAACAGCTCTTTTATTTTTCTCTGAGGCAGCAACTTTCCACTGCCTTTCATAAACCAAATTGTAACATAGCTACTTCCAGTCTTTTTTTTTTTCAACTGTTTCCAATGCAGTACTGACTTCTTCATCACTAGTTTACTCTGCATGAATAGTATTTTTTCTTGTTTTAAGTGGAAAAAAAGTTCATACTTATTTATAAGATAGGAAAATAATTAAATTATATTATGTTTAAATAATAAATATTTTGATTTAATTACCAAATTACAGTTTTCATAGGCCTCACTGTACCTTGTGCTTTCTGCCTAAAATAAACACCTTAAAATAGTATAAGGGAGGATTGTGACAAGTTGCAGCAGGAATGAGGGAGGATGGGGGCATTGGCTGCGTCTTCTGGACACTAGAGAATGGAGCTAGACCAGGATCCAAAGCAGGCTCTCCATACTGACCAGGCCTGGAGGACAACGCCCAGCTGGAGGACCAAGCGGAGTGCAGAAGGCCGACCACCCCGTGCCTCTCAACTGGAGAATTTAACCCATTTACATGTGAGCCGTGTGGTTGGCAGGGTCTTGGTGTTCCAGCAGGGTGCCAGGACTGAGCCTCTGAGGGGGGAGAGCCGAGTTCAGGACATTGGACCAACAGAGACCTCCCAACCCCATGTAATATCAACCTGCAAGAGCTCTCCCAGAGATCTCGGTCTCAACGCAGAGACCCAGCTCCATTCAATGACCAGCAAGCTCCAGGCTGGACACCCCATGCCAAACAAGTAGCAAGACAGGAGCACAACCCCACCCATTAGCAGAGAGGCTGCCTAAAATCATACTAAGTTCACAGACACCGCAAAACACACCACCAGACGCTGTCCTGCCCACCAGAAATACAAGATCCAGCCTCATCCACTAGAACACAGGCACCAGTCCCCTCCACTAGGAAGCCTACACAACACACTGTACCAACCTTACCCACTGGGGGCAGACACCAAAAACAATGGGAAATACAAACCTGCAGCCTGCGAAAAGGAGACCCTAAACACAGTAAGTTAAGCAAAATGGGAAGACAGAGGAATATGCAGCAGATGAAGGAGGAAGGTAAAAACCCACCAGACCAAACAAATGAAGAGGAAATAGGCAGTGTACCTGAAAAAGAATTCAGAGTAATGATAGTAAAGATGATCCAAAATCTTGGAAATAGAATGGAGAAAATACAAGAAACTTTTAACAAGGACCTAGAAGAACTAAAGAGCAAACAAACAATGATGAACAACACAATAAATGAAATTAAAAATTCTCTAGAAGGAATCAATAGCAGAATAAGTGAGGGAGAAGAACGGAGAAGTGACCTGGAAGATAAAATAGTGGAAATAACTGCCAGAGAGCAGAATAAAGAAAAAAGAATGAAAAAAATTGAGGACAGCCTTAGAGACCTCTGGGACAATATTAAAGGCACCAACATTCGAATTATAGGGGTCCTAGAAAAAGAAGGGAAAAAAGAAAGGGATTGAGAAAATACTTGAAGAGATTACAGTTGAAAACTTCCCTAATATGGGAAAGGAAATAGTCAAGTCCAGGAAGTGCAGAGAGTCCCATACAGGATAAATCCAAGGAGAAACACACCAAGACACATATTAATCAAACTATCAAAAATTAAATACAAAGAAAACATATTAAAAGCAGCAAGGGAAAAACAACAAAAAACATACAAGGGAACCTCCCATAAGGTTAACAGCTTATCTTTCAGCAGAAACTCTGCAAGCCAGAAGGCAGTAGCAGGACATATTTAAAGTGATGAAAGGGAAAAACCTACAACCAAGATTACTATACCCAGCAAGTATCTCATTCATATATGATGGAGAAATTAAAACCTTTACACACAAGCAAAAGCCTAGAGAATTCAGCACCACCAAACCAGCTTTACGACAAATGCTAAAGGAACTTCTTTAGGCAGAAAACACAAGAGAAGGAAAAGACCTACAATAACAAGCCCAAAACAATTAAGAAAATGGTAATAGGAGCATACATATTGATAACTACCTTAAATGTAAATGGATTAAATGCTCCAACCAAAAGACACAGACTAGCTGAATGGATACAAAAAGAAGACCCATACATATGCTGTCTACAAGAGACTCACTTCAGATCTAGGGACACATACAGACTGAAAGTGAGGAGATGGAAAAAGATATTCCATACAAATGGAAATCAAAAGAAAGCTGGAGTAGTAATTCTCATATCAGACAAAATAGACTTTAAAATAAATACTATTACAAGAGAAAAAGAAGGACACTACATAATGATCAAGGGATCAATCCAAGAAAAAGATATGACAATTGGAAATATTTATGCACCCAACATAGAAGCACCTCAATACATAAGGCCAAAGCTAACAGCCATAAAAGGGGAAATTGACAGTAACACAATCATAGTAGGGGTCTTTAACACCCCACTCTCACCAATGGACAGATCATCCAAAATGAAAATAAATAAGGAAACACAAGCTTTAAATGACACATAAAAAAGATGGACTTAATTGATATTTATAGGACATTCCATCCAAAAACAACAGAATACACTTTCTTCTCAAGTGCTCATGGAACATTCTCCAGGATAGATCATATCTTGGGTCTCAAATCAAGCCTTGGTAAATTTAAGAAAATTGAAATTGTATCAAGTATTTCTTCCAACCACAACACTATGAGATTAAATATCAATTACAGGAAAAAAAAAACTGTAAAAAATACAAACACATGGAGTCTAAACAATACACTACTAAATAACCAAGAGATCACTGAAGAAATCGAAGAGGAAATCAAAAAATACTTAGCAACAAATGACAATGAAAACACAATGACCCAAAACCTATGGGTTGCAGCAAAAGCAGTTCTAAGAGGGAAGTTTATAGCAATACAATCCTATCTCAAGAAACAAGAATAATCTCAAATAAACAACCTAACATTACACCTAAAGCAATTAGAGAAAGAAGAACAAACAAAAACCAAAGTTAGCAGAAGGAAAGAAACCATAAAGATCAGATCAGAAATAAATGAAAAAGAAAAGAAGGAAACCATAGCAAAGATCAATACAACTAAAAGCTGGTTCTTTGAGAAGATAAACAAAATTGATAAACCATTAGCCAGACTCATCAACAAAAAAAGGGAGAAGACTCAAGTCAATAGAATTATAAATGAAAAAGGAGAAATAACAACTGACACTGCAGAAATGCAAAGGATCATGAGAGATTACTACAAGCAATTATATGCCAATAAAATGGACAACCTGGAAGAAATGGACAAATTCCTAGAAAAGTACAACCTTCTGAGACTGAACCAGGAAGAAATAGAAAATATAAACAGACCAATCACAAGCACTGAAATAGAGAATGTGATTAAAAATCTTCCAACAAACAAAAGCCCAGAACCAGATGGCTTCACAGGTGAATTCTATCAAACTTTTAGAGAAGAGCTAACACCTATCCTTCTCAAACTCTTCCAAAATATAGCAGAGGGAGGAACACTCCCATACTCATTCTGTGAGGCCACCATCACCCTGATACCAAAACCAGACGAAGACATCACAAAGAAAGAAAACTACTGGCCAATATCACTGATGAACATAGATGCAAAAATCCTCAACAAAATACCAGCAAACAGAATCCAACAGCACATTAAAAGGATCATACACCATGATCAAGTGGGGTTTATCCCAGGAATGCAAGGATTCTTCAATATATGCAAATCAATCAATGTGATACACCATATTAACAAACTGAAGTATCAAAACCATATGATCATCTCAATAGATGCAGAAAACGCTTTTGACAAAATTCAGCACCCATTTATGATAAAAATTCTCCAGAAAATAGGCATAGAGGGAACTTACCTCAACATAATAAAGGCCATAAATGACAAACCCACAGACAACATCGTTCTCGATGGTGAAAAACTGAAACCATTTCCTCTATAATCAGGCACAAGACAAGGATGCCCACTCTCACCACTGTTATTCAACATAGTTCTGTAATTTTTAGCCACAGCAATCAGAGAAGAAAAAGATAAAAGAAATCCAAACCGGAAAAGAAGTAAAGCTGTCACTGTTTGAAGATGACATGATACTATATATAAAGAATCCTAAAGATGCTACCAGAAAACTACTAGAGCTAATCAATGAATTTGATAAAGTAGCAAGATACAAAATTAATGCACAGAAATCTCTTGCATTCCTATACACTAATGATGAAAAATCTGAAAGAGAAATTAAGGAAACACTCCCATTTACCACTGCAACAAAAAGAATAAAATACCTAGGAATAAACCTACCTAAGGAGACAAAAGACCTGTATGCAGGAAACAATAAGGCACTGATGAAGGAAATTAAAGACGATACAAACAGATGTAGAGAAATACCATGTTCTTGAATTGGAAGACTCAACATTGTGAAAATGACTATACTACCCAAAGCAATCTACAGATTCAATGCAATCCCTAACAATCTACCCATGGCATTTTTCACAGAACTAGAACAAAAAATTGCACAATTTGTATGGAAACACAAAAGACCCTGAACAGCCAAAGCAATCTTGAGAAAGAAAAACAGAGCTGGAGGAATCAGGTCTCTGACTTCAGACAATACTACAAAGCTACAGTAATCGAGACAGTATGGTACTGGCACAAGAACAGAAATATAGATCAATGCAACAGGATAGAAAGCCCAGAGATAAACCCATGCACATGTGGTCGCCTTCTTTGATAAAGGAGGCAAGAATATATAATGGAGAAAAGACAGCCTCTTCAAAAAGTGGTGCTGGGAAACTGGACAGCTACATGTAAAAGAATGACATTAGAACACTCCCTAACACCATACACAAAATAAACTCAAAATAGATTAAAAACCTAAATGTAAGGCCAGACACTATAAAACTCTTAGAGAAAGACATAGGCAGAACACTCTATGATATAAATCACAGCAAGATCCTTTTTGACCCAGCTCCTAGAGAAATGGAAATAAAAACAAAAATAAACAAATGGGACCTAATGAAACTTAAAAGCTTTTGCACAGCAAAGGAAACCATAAAGAAGACCAAAAGACAACCCTCAGAATGGGAGAAAATACTTGCAAATTAAGCAACTGACAAAGGATTTATCTCCAAAATATACAGCAGCTCATGCAGCTCAATATCAAAAAACAAACAACCCAATCCAAAAATGGGCAGAAGATCTAAATAGACATTTCTCCAAAGAAGATATACAGATTGCCGACAAACACATGAAAGGATGCTCAACATCGTTAATCATTAGAGAAATGCAAATCAAAACTACAATGAGGTATCACCTCACACCAGTCAGAATGGCCATCATCAAAAAATGGACAAACAATAAATGCTGGAGAGGGTGTGGAGAAAAGGGCACCCTCTTGCAGCATTGGTGGGAATGTAAATTGATACAGCCACTATGGAGAACATTAGGGACTCTCCTTAAAAAACTAAAAATAGAACTACCATAGAAGCCAGCAATCCCTCTCCTGGACATATACCCTGAGAAAACCATAATTCAAAAAGATTCATGTACCACAATGTTCATTGCAGCACTATTTACAGTAGCCAGGACATGGAAGCTACCTAAGTGTCCATCAACAGATGAATGGATAAAGAATATGTGGCACATATATACAATGGAATATTACTCGGCCATAAAAAGAAATGAAATTGAGTTATTTGTAGTGAGGTGGATGGACCTAGAGTCTGTCATACAGAGGGAAGTAAGTCAGAAAGAGAAAAACAAATACCGTAGTTGACACATATATATATGGAATCTAAAAAAAGAAAATGGTTCTGAAGAACCTAGGGGCAGAACAGGAATAAAGACGCAGACGTAGAGAATGGACTTGAGGACACGGGGAGGGGGAAGGCTAAGCTGGGGCCAAGTGAGAGAGTGGCATGGACATACATACACTACCAAATGTAAAATAGGTAGCTCGTGGGAAGCAGCTACATAGCACAGGAAGATCACCTCGGTGCTTTGTGATCTCCTAGAGGGGTGGGATAGGGAGTCACACCCCTCTAGGGTGTTGTGGGAGGGAGATGCAAGAGGGAGGAGATATGGGGATATATGTATACTTATAGCTGATTCACTTTGTTAAAGAGTAGAAACTAACACAACATTTTAAAGCAACTATACTCCAAAAAAGATGTTTAAAAAATATTATAAGGGTACATAGGAAAAAATAATACAAATTGTGTCCATCTATTGACACTGACCAGAGCACTGATAAGTTATCCATGATACTAGAAATGATGTACAGACAGGAAAAATGGACTACCATACCACAATAGTATCTTATGTGATGAAGCAAAGTAAAATATAGTCCCACAAAAATAATAAATTTATATTTAACAGAAAAATAATATCTTACACTTCCTCAGTTCTTAAATTTTAAACTTAAATTAAACTTAAATAGAATTAAAAATTCATTTAGTTATACCAGTTATATCAGCCACATTTCACATGCTCAATAGCCACATGTGGCAAGTGGTTACCATATTGTATAGCATAGCTCTAGATCATTCTGTGAGTTCTCCATCCAACCTACAGATTTTCCAAAGCAGTGCCTTTACTTCTATCCTCAATGCCAATGTTTTAATCCTACCTGTCTATGAGACTGTTGCTATTGTCTTCTATCTGGTCCCCTGTCCCCTATTGTCAACCACATGACTGTTAAGGGTAAGATCTTTAAAAACCAAATATTCCAGATAAACAACAGTTCTTACTGTATAGCACCGGGAACTATATTCAATATATTGTAATAAATTATAATGGAAAAGAATATGAAAAAGTTATTCAGATGTATATATACACCAGAAGCTAACACAACATTGTAAATCAACTATAATTCAATTAAAAAACAAATATTCCTTTCATACTCTTTTCACTTAAAAAACATTCTTTTCACTTAAAAACCAGTCTTTCAATATCCTTCTGAAGACATTCAAACCCATTTGTGATACAGTGCCACTTGCTTCTTTAACATTTCTGTCAATATTCATAGAAGATGGTAAATAAAAACTTTTTGAAAGAATGAATGCATAAGTGAGTAATCAAGAATCTGCTGTTGGTTCATTAAAAATGTCACGTTTTTACCATTTTGACCTATTAACTTTTCAATGGAAAAAAGTTCTCTTAACTTCTAATTCATTGTCACTATTGAAGATGCAAAGCAAGTATGCTTTTTCAAAATATGATATATCCTACCTCTTGGGAAGTAAATACCTATGCTCCACATTACCTTCTGCCTTTTCATAGTATTATTTAAATTATGCTAATTTAAATATTTGCCATTTCATAAGTTTTGGGAGCATGGCATCTGTGTTAATCTTTCTATTCTGAGAGTTTCCTATCAGACATAGAACAGAGCAGATGCACAGCAAAGCTTAATTGACTATGCAACTATGGATTTTAAATACTTAAACTTCTTTTATGCAGCAGATGAGAACAATTTGCAGTAGTAAGAATAGTATAATGGAAGATTTTTCCATCATAGGAGACTTTAGAACCAGTGTGCTTTTAAAAATAATTTGTACAGAATGCTGTCAATTTCTGTCGAGGTATAACACAAATGGAATAATTTTAAAATAGGCTCTAATAAAAATATAATCATTTTAGATTTTGTTCATCTTAAAAAAGAAATGACATCAGTTAAAAGGGGGTTACATACCTTTCAAACCAATATTTGAAATTGTATTTTTAAGTTGCTGACCTTGCTATGTAATGCTATATGATTCAGTAGAATTAGAACTTAATTTGCAAATCTAAAGCCAGCCAAAGATCCATTTTGTAATTAAGCCAAAATTTGATAGTAATTGAATAAATATAACATCAAGGTAGATATGGATGATTTATACAGAAGTGGTTAATTTATCATGTCCTGTAATTTATATAATCCAATAGGTTTTGCTATTTCTTCCCTTCCATTTGTGATTACTCTGGTCCCCAAGTGTGTGATGATGTGCATATGTGAGAAATAAACTGGCTAGGCATGTAGGCTTTACTTCAGATTCCCTGGATTTGCAAGATAATTAATACTTCTACGTTTTTATCTTTTACCTGTAAAGTTATCTTCTAGGTTGGGGTGAGGATTAAATACGATAATTTGTGTCAGGCAAAAATGTTTGGTAAGACAGTACGTCAATGTGAGGAAGGAAGATCAGATGGGTAAGGAGATAGGTATGCTATTATGAAATACTTTTATAGTGTAGTTTTAAGTGAATCACGTGAAAAAATACAAATAGGAAAGCACTGATTTCTGTTAGAAAGACTGATTCCCCTCCTAGCACATGCTTTTAATTATGGAGGTTAACATATGGTCTTTCATCATTAACTGGTTCACCTTGAGCTTGAGTGTTTCAATTTATATAATAGCAAGAAAGTCCAGATGAACCACAGATTAACAGTTTCAAGTAAAGAATTTATTTTATTTTATAAAAAGGAAACTGCCTACAGGTTCCTGTTCTTGGGAAAATTCCATTAATTTAGCTTTCTCAAGTTCTTGACTCTCTAAATCTACCCAGTTCAACTATTAGTAGTTCCATCTAGTGAAAACAAAGCAAAATTGCAGACACAAGATTCCCTGAGAAATAAAACCATCTCATCTATGAATACTGTGATAATATTTTAATGCCTGAATTTATGCTAGTATAAGGATCAATATGGTTAACTGTTGTGTTTCTTTAGCTGGTCTGGCTAATTAAAATTGTAGAGATTGACAATAATTTGTGCCAAATGATGTCTCCTCTCATATATAATAGCAATAATAACACCACATACATGGTTTACTTCTATAAGCTTATTTAATCATAATAGCAAAATTGTGATGTATGTATTATCTTGCCATTTTATAACTAAGGAAGCTGGAGCACAGAGATTAAATAAGTTACCTGGGTCCACAGCTAGTAAATGGTAGAAACAGGATTTCAGCCCGTATATTCTAGCTTCTAAAGTCCATGGTCTTAACTATTATCTACCAATAAGAAAATTTTGCAGTTGTTACAATTTTAAGAAGATTTTTCCATTCTAAGACTGGCATAATACACTGAAAGGATCTTACTCTGAAGCTGCTGGTACCATATATGTGTTGCCAATGAAGGATTAGTTCAACAACTCCATATCATCTGTCATATTAAATTAATATGGTTAATTTGGAAATATGGGGCTAGTGTTTCTTTTGGTCTAGAATGCTATAAAGTCTATAAGCACAAGGAATGAATGATTAGGTTTAGGCTTTATGTATTTCAGAAGCATTGAGTCCTAATTTTGAGAAAAGCTAGTTTAGCTGATTCAGTCTCACAAACTAAACGCTTACTGAAGTATACAGCTTTACAAGAATCTCATGATAACCCGTAATTAATAATTGTAATGATATATATTTTTATTCATTGAGTTCAAGAAATATATTTTCTTTACTAATAAGGGTGTTTCAGTTTTAAAGAAGAAGATTCAATTATTTGATCTAGGGCACAGGTCAGTAAAGAATGAGCAACACAGAGGATTTGGTGGTATCACCAAAATCATAACGGTTTCCTAACTATAAATTTAACTTGGCATCTGTGTCTCTGGTGGTTGAGGATTTAGTAGGATATCAATTAACTTCAGGTACGTGGAGAGGCAGCCAGAGAGCATGATTCCATGCTTGACAATCAGCAATCTCTCATAAACTAAAATGATCTTTCCTGATGTAATTTCTTATAATGAAATGGCTATACATATCACTGCCCTTCTGTGAGAGGTTATCTGACAAATGACTTACTTTCTCCTTTACAGCATTTTATCTTTATACTTTATACATTCAAAATGTTTCTTTTCATAAAAAATTCTAAGCTGCATAGGATAGTAGGTACAAATCTGATTCTGTCTGGGATCAGCTATGTGAACATCAGCAGATCACTTAACCTCTATTACTTAGACTTTCTGGACCTCATTTGCCTTCTCTATAAAATGAAGTTGAACCAGATTATTATGTATGTATAGCGATTGGATATATTCTACAAACTGACCTTACTGACTGAACTAAACCAAATGCTCTCCACAGATTAAGACTTTTGGGGGAAGGGTTTTGCATATGGAAAATTAAGTTAAAAGGATAGTGATGATAACAAAGATAGGATAATCAGAAGAAGGAGCTGGTTATTGGGAAAAGGGAGAACTTGATTTTTAGAGCTTGGGTTTGAGATGTTAGTAAGACATTTTTTATTGACATCCAATAAACATTAGAAAAAGTATGTTTAGACTTTGAGAAAAATACAGTAATTAGTACCATCTATCAAATATGTTATATGCTTCAAAGCTCTTTAAACATATTAGTTCTTTTAATCCTCACAGCAACCCTGCATTTGGGAGGCTTCTGCATGACCATTATTTTTTAATATACCTGAATAGTAGACAGAGTAAAGAGAGCAAAAAAAAAAAAAAAAAAAGGTGGGGGGAGGTAAAATGTCAATGAGAGAACCTTGAGATCATTCTTTTTTAAAAGTAGAAAGTAAGTGATGACCTAATGAAAGAGACAGAGACAAACAATTGATAGAGTTTGGAAGAGAGCCATGAGGGTTGACTGGTAGGGAATACAAGGGTTCTCAAACAGGAGGGGAAGATGTACAACACTGAAGACATTAAAGGGTAAAGGAAAAAGAGCTCTTAGAAGGATTATTGGATTTGGCCATTCATAAATAACCTTTTAATGAGCTGTCTCAGTAGAGTGGTAGAGGCATAAATCAATTTACAAGGAATTGAGGAGATAGTAGGTGATGAGAAAACAGAGACACACATACACAATTTTCCTAATGAGCTTATGACGTTACTGAAGGAGTGAATATGGCTAGCTTTGCTGGAGCCCTCGTAGTTAGAATTTATCTTAAATATCTACATAATATTACTTACAAAATAGAACACAAGAACAAGCAAACAGTAACAAATCCACAATACCTATTTGTACGTGAGAATTTATTTACCACATATAGAATACGGAGAAAATATAAGCATCTATGACGATGGATATAAGGCAATGAATGAGTAAATAAAGAAAATAGCAATGTAAAAGTTATTTGTCTATGTAAAAATGAAACAGTTATGGGTATTTTAACTAGAGGACCTGGATGTGTTTGCCTGGGGATAAGGTAGGCTTCATCTGGCCCTTCACTTGGAGGTCTAGAGATTTTCTTTCTTCATTATGCGCAGGAGACCAAAAGGCTTTGAGTAAATAACTACCACCAAGATTAAAGTTGACAAAAGAATTCCAATCTATTAATTCACACTGAAAATGAGGAGTGTCATGAAGATCAAGAACTGCTGCTTTTCTGTGGTAATCCATTAACATATATATTTGAGTTTTTATTATTTGCCAGGAGCTATACTAGGCATGAATATAGAATGGTGACCAAAGTATACTCTTGTGAAGGTTGCTATAGTGCAGCTCTCTGCAGTCAAGCTCCACAGCAAACCAAGACTTGCTTTAGTGAAAATAGAAAGGAACTAAAGAAATTTAGATAACATAGCATCTCATTTGGCTCTGGACCCAGAAATTTTTTTGCAGATATTCTCTTTACATCAAATGGAAATGCAAGCATGGTAATGCTTCTTTGCTTCTTTTTAAATTATTTCTATTTTGGTCAATACCTTTATTTTCTCTTTAGATCAGAAATGTCCTTGTTTATACAAAAACTATAGAATACAGCTCTAGTTGTTCAGAATTATCCCCATGCTGCCTAACTGAAAGAAATTCTTAAGTCTAATCTTTTATTGTTTTAGCCTTCTGCTAACCCTGTTGGGTCAGCCAACTTCTGTCACTGAATGTTGGCAATCTCATTTCTGTAATTTTTAAGTTCACGAGGAAGGTCTTACTATGCCTTTCAACTACTGAAAATAATTTCATGGTTGTGGATTGCTTTTTATTATGCTTAGTAGTTTGTAATTGTAACATTATAACAATGGCACACAAAGAATCACAGAATAACTTCATTAATGACTTCTCATTCCTATACATTAAAATCAACTGAGGAACCATCAAAATAATCTGCTGCCCATATTCGGACATACTGAAATTTGTAAACCACTGAGTTAGAAAATTCAGTCCTTTGCTCAATGTAGAATGACACTATGGAATTCCTGAAGACAAGTGGTTAATTCCCTGTTTGTTTATAATTTTTTTAAGTGTTCTTTAATTTTTTTTTACAGTTTTGAAAAGTAGTTCTGGTTAACTATTTAAAAGTGCTTTCTTATACAAAGTAGCTCTAGTTAATTGTTAAAAAAACGGATCTTTTCTTCTATAACTTTAAACTTTAGTCCGAGGTATACTTC
Source organism: Eschrichtius robustus (assembly GCF_028021215.1). Classification (NCBI taxonomy): domain Eukaryota; kingdom Metazoa; phylum Chordata; class Mammalia; order Artiodactyla; family Eschrichtiidae; genus Eschrichtius; species Eschrichtius robustus. The sequence continues at coordinate 61,898,753 of NC_090840.1, read as the reverse complement.
AAAGAGCTACTTCGAATAAATCGAATTCTTGTTCATGTGAGAATGTTGTAACTCTTTGGAAATTGCTGATGTTACTTCTTTTCTAGGCTAGCTACCAGTATATTTTCAATTGTTTCTCACAATCTCAGATTTATTGATACAATGGAGAGTCCATTGGTATTTGGACATTGGCCCTGTTGGGACTATTTACACTGTTAAAATTGGAAAATACTACAAATCACAGCTTTTTTATTTTTTATTTTTGCTAGTCATTTTACTGGCAAGCACTGTGTATGCACTGTGTGCCATCATACCACATGCTAATTCATAGTATTTTTACACACTGAATTTAAAGTGTGCCTATGAGACAGATATGGACATGAATAATTATGATAAATTTTATAACATAAAATATGATTTATGATAAAAATATTTATGATCTAGTTTTAATAAAGCTTAAGATGCCCAGTATTAAAGGCATTGTCAATGAATCTCTTAAAAGTAGCTCCTTGAATCTTACCTTGATACTACAGATTGGATCTAAGCAGTGCAAAGACATCGAGACTTTATATATCTTCATCCTGGACATTATAATTTAGTTGAAGCAGGTTTAATCGCAGCATTGTAAAGTTATTGTACATGTCGGCTCATTTAAATTTCAGTTAAGTTCAATTCAAATGATAGGTACTGAAGACTTGCAATATCCCAATCACTGAACTAGGTTCTAGACAGTGTGAAAAAGACATATATCCTTCCTTCAAAGAACTTAAAGACAAATTCTCTTGTGATCAGTTGAAACTTCTATAGACTATTCATATGAAACCTTATTGATTTAACTCAACTTAATTGGAAGACATCACATCTAAATGCTTTTCAAATTTAGTTATTACTCCCACATCATTTTTCCAGCATGTGTAAGTCTCATTAAAGTCTAATTTAGCTATCTTTTCTAACTTCTGTAATCTACTAATTTGGTAAACACAACTTGTGAACTGCTGTATACAAATTTGCTAAATGTGTTCAATATCACTACAGGCCAAATAGAGCATTGTGGTATTTCCTTAGAGACCATTATTCAGTTTACCATAAACTTAATAATAGACCATTGTAGATACAGTTTTTGAAGCATTACAATTCACTACTGTCCAGTTCATATGTCCACAAACTATCCATACATGTAGAATCACTGGTAAATATAACTTATATAAGCCCTTAAAAAATTGACAGCTTTGTTGTTCCGAATAGTCATACTGAACACATTTGTTGTTTAAATCAAGATATACATTTTTTGGAGTTTTCCTTTTTCAGTAGATTATAATATGTAAGAAGAAAAAAATTGTTGCATCATCCTCATCTTACATATAAGAAAACTTGGCCCTGAAAAAATATGCTATATATACCTTTTCAGACCCTAGTTTCTATACATATATGTCTGTATATATATACATATATATATATATATATACACTAAGCTTATGTAGCTTAGCAAGACCTAAAACCACATTGCCTGACTCCTGGTTCATTGTTTTGTCCACTATGCTATGCTTTATGAAAATTATTTGTTCTTAGTAAACTATTATTGGCACTTTACAGTTTTTCAAATTCATTGAATGGTTTATGTCTCTTTAGTATTCTTACTTACCTCCTTAACATTCAAGTTAAAAATTACATCCTATGTAAAGTCTACTGTCACTTCCCTAGATAAAATTAGTGTTACTGCTTCATGCTTCACAGCATCTGTCCACAAATCTATCACAGACCTTACCACGTGTCTGTTTTGCTATGATACTGTGTATGACAAGAGTGTACATTTTATGTTATGTTAATCTTTGAGTATCAGAATTGGACACAATTCTTTAAAGTGATAGGTGTCTAATAAATATTTGCAGACTATAATTAATAGGTCTCTTCTAGATTTGTGCTTCTGTTATGCGTCAAACACTTCTTTTCTTATATTTCTGGCATCTGCTTTTCCCCTTATTTTGAAGTTTGACACTTTTACCATATACAGTTCTCGCCACCACTACCTCTTATCCTTGAGATTTATCAGGTGATGACAATGGTTGTAAGAGCATATCTTGCAAGCTGTTATATTAATCAGGAACATAATTCAACACAATTCATTTAAAACAGCATGATATCCTCTAAGTAATCCTCTCACTAATATTGAGCTTCAAACCCCTATTAATCATCATTATTCTACACTGTCTCTAAAAAAAAAAAAGTAAAAAAAAAAAGCATGCATTCACTGTATACAATGCTAGATCTTAAGCAGATACTTTCCTTCCTCATTTATCAATTTTGAAGATAAACTTTAAAAAGGTTTTTGTTATTGTTGCCCTTGTACTTAACACTTTTTTAAATCTGTGGATTATCCTAAATTTTAGTCTATGATATTGATCATACAGCTTGTACCACCTTTGTCTTTACCCTTGAAATATTCTTATCCCCCCATTTGCACATAACCTTATATGTAAAGTTCCCTCTGAAATTATTTAGTTTTCTTTTTCCTAACTATTACAATGATTGATTATTACAATTTCCAGATTTTTAAAATTTTGGGCGGCTTACCTCTATTTCATCTTTTCAATTAATGAATATATTACATATTGTTTTGTAGTTTATAAGTGCTTTCATACATCATTTAGTCTGATAGACATTATGATTCACATTTTATTCATGAAAAAACAAGACATATTGTTAAGAAATTTGCCGTAGTTTGTGTAGCTCTCAAATGACAGAGGTGTAATTCAATTCCACATCTTATGTGATCACCTATAAATTTTCTATTATGAAATTCTAACTCTGGTTTCAGGTTTTGGAAACACATCATCTTCTAGCATTAATATTATGTAAATAATTATTCTATTAGTGTGTGTGTATATATATACACACACTATATATATACATACCTATATACACACACACACACATATATATATATATACACACACACAGAGACACAGAGAGAGGGAGAGAGAGACGTGTGTATATATATTACAATACTCAGCATTCCTTTCATAGTTGTTGGGATGGAATACAAAGAAAGCTTCTTTTATTGTTTTATGAGATCACTAAGGAAGTACATTTTCAGCAATGTATTAAGTGATCTTCATTGACTCAGATTGAAAATCCCAGCATGTCTAGGCAATTTATGCTCACCATTAGCAACATAAACTTCATTAGGGCAGTAACTTGTTTTGCTCTAATTTTATAATAAAGTATATACATATATATATATATATATATAACTTCTTTTTTTAAAGGAGCAAATGGTTGTCAGCTTGTTTCTTTGGCTTATAATCTGCAATAGAAAAACACTTTCTTAATTCTATTGTGCTCTGACAACCAGTATTATGCCACATACAACAGAAGATGTATATTAAGGCTTGGTAAATCCCAATCACTGAATTAAGTCATAGACAGAGAGAGAGAAAGACATATCCTCCCTTCAAGGAATTTAAAGCTAAATTCTCTTGTGAACAGATGAAACTTCTATAGTTCATCAATATGAATAAGGTTAGGTTATTCATGGTTTTTTATATGTTTAAGGAATATAAACATGTTAAACATATGTTTAACTTATAAACTTATGTTAACATTTAATTTATAAATGTTAACATAACTTTGTTAACAAAAACATAATGTTTATTTATTTATTTTTTGGCTGTGTTGGGTCTTCGTTGCTGTGCGCAGGCTTTCTCTAGTTGAGGTGAGGGGGGGCTACTCTTCGTTGAGGTTCATGGGCTTCTCATTGTGGTGGCTTCTCTCGTTGCAGAGCACGGGCTCTAGGCATGTGGGCTTCAGTAGTTGTGGCTCGCAGGCTCCAGAGCGCAGGCTCAGTAGTTGCGGCGCACGGGCTTAGTAGCTCCGCGGCATGTGGGATCTTCCCAGACCAGGGCTCAAACCCATGTCCCCTGCACTGGCAGGCGGATTCTTTACCACTGCACCACCAGGGAAGTTTGTTACATACGTTAATGTATGTTTAGTTTATTAACTTTAACATATAAACATGTTTATCCATTGTGTGTTTATTACAATGTTTTAAACAAGTTTAGTTTTTACTAGGTATTAGACATACTTTAAAACAAGTTCAGTTTTAGAGTATGTCTAGTTTATCCTGATTGCTATATATTAAGCCATGGTAATAGTAACACATTATTTTATACCATATTACGTATTCATTTATTTTAAACAAACTATATGTGTTGATCCTTCATTTTTATCATTATTCATATGGTACAAACAAATATGGCTGTAGATTTTAAATATAGAGCATATTTCTTAAACCTATGCTTTTAAATTTTGGAAGAAATATGTTATATTCATTTTAGAAATTCTACAAGGTACATTTTTCATTAAGAAATTTTTCTAAAGTAACATTTCAAGGAAGTAGTTATTAATGTTTCAAATCCATGTAATTATTTCATTAAGTTGGCTTTGGGAATCATTTTGGTGGTTGAGTTTTTCCAGTCCATTTTGCTTGAAATTAAAACTTTACATGTGAATAGATCATAAGGCATTACTTGATCACGCATGAAACATCAACCACAACTGTAACTACTCTGGTTCACATCTCTGTAAGGGAGCCAACGTGGTTCTTTCTATCATTCAGAGATGGGAAACCTCTCCAATCTCAACCACACACAAATGTTTGCAGAGGGGAAATATAGCTTGATTGGTGAGATGAACCTTTTATCATAATTTCAAAAGAAGTATTTACTTTTGCAGTTGCTACAGATAAATTTAAAACAGCTGTTACTGGGTAGTTCAGAAGAATTTTTCACATTAATGCAAAAATTGCTTTCCCTTTAGAATTTCATAATCATAGGAAGCAATCATGTTTTATTATTGCCTTTTTCCTTTCTATGCCCTCTGAAAAGAGGAACAGGGGAGAATGGGAATATTCCAAACCTCAACCTGGTGCTTTTGCCAGATTTTCTATATATAGTTTCCTTTCCCCTGCCCCCGGATTCTTTATTTATTTGAAATAATTTTTTTAGAACTAAGGCTCTTTTTATTTAGATCCAAAAGATCCCCCATAAGATGATACCATAGAAACAGAAAGTAAATATAATTTAAAATATTAGATTTTGCTTTTTTTACATGAGCCTTCTTCGTTACTCTAGTGATATCTTTAAGAGAAGATTTTCAGAAACAAAGCTATCAAAATTAGTCTCTGGTTGTTTCATTATTCATCATATTTGTAATACAAAAAAGTTTTTCATTAGTTAAAATTTTAAAAAATACCATGAATCCTAGAGAAAAAGCAATGCTAAAGTGGACACAGCTGTGGGTTTATTAAATCCAATTCATTCCTAATTTAGTAAGAACTCCCACTGATTCTAAAGATAGTTTTGCCTGAGTAAGGACTGAAAAATTGGTCTTTATATTCAGAGGGTGCAACTGTGTTTAATGCTTGGATAGTTATTCTATTCTGCCTTGAAGTCATTAGTGCACCTGGTTTATAACTTAATGTTCAGAACCAAAACGTGTTCCCTGAAAATAAGCTATAAAAAATGAATCAGCTACTTAAAAGGTATACTTTACTATGGCACATGTTGTTGATTTGTTTTTAATAAATCATCTGCTGGCAAGATAAAAAGTTTAACTCTTTGTACTAATATCTCACAGTTCCTCTCTAAAGTTACCTACTTATATTTCATTATCAGTAATGGATGTATGCATTTGGGAGATGTCAAAGCTCTTTAGAGTTAAGATGAAAAATCTCTGGCTTTGAAGAATACCATCACATTTCCTTCAAGCTCCGCTATCAAAGAGAAAAAGGATGATGATGATAATAATGAATAAGATTAGGCCAGGAGTTTACACTTATATTAATGCATATGCTCACTAGAGTATTAGATCCAGGGACATTATATCCTCACTAACTAACTTGCAATATTTACAGAAGGTACAGATATATTATTGAGTAGTTTTGAGCAATTTCTCCTGGCTTTACAAGAATCCATGTCTTAAAGAAAATAGAAATCAAGTACTTGTATGTATGTATGCATTTTACCTTGAAGTATAATTTATTGATATTTTGGCAAGAGCTTCTTGTAGCTTTAGAGACTGTCCTCTCAATTTCCAAGAGTCAAATGCAAAGTAATGTCATCTTACTTTGATGATTAATTTTATGTGTTAACTTTGGTGAGAAGAACTAATAATCCTGTATCATGAAAAAACTGTCAAATCTGAAAATTAAGGTAAATGACTAGTTGTCACTCAAAAGATGTTATGAAGTGAAAATCAAAGCCACAAAGAGCAATCTGTCTGAAGCAAAGATGATCATCTTTTCTAATGGTCAAAGATGTGTATAGTGAAATATCCTGACTTTAATGGCATTTACATATATAACAAAGTTTTTCTTACTGCTGCCTTAACTAACTTTAACCAGATTTGAAAAATCTATTTAAAGCTTTTTTTTCTTTCTCTTCTACCTTTTTTAAATCTGTGTAAATAATTTGAAGGTAATGATTATTTGTAGGACCTTCTTCCTTTTACTTTTGTCCTTAGATACTACAGTTGACCCTTGAACAACGTGAGGGCGAGCGGTGCCAACCCCTCCCTGCACGTTAAGTCAAAAAATCTGCATGTAACTTTACAGTGGGCCCAACTTGTCTGCAGTTCCGCATCTGTGGATTCAACCAACCTGGATCATTTAGTGCTGTAGTATTTATTGAAAAGGATCCGAATGTAAGTGGACCCATGCAGTTCACAGCCCTGTTGTTCAAGAATCAACTGTATATGCATTATCTTATATCTTGTATTTCTGTGTAATGATTAGTACTTCCAAACACATTTAAGAAAAAAAAAAAAAATAGTGCTGCTTCTTCTTTGCACTGGCCCCTTCCCAGTGCTCTCAAATGCTATTAGATGCTTCAGAAAGCCAATTTTATTATTGTATCCAGTGACTTCTCCATCTCTGTAAAATAATGTTCACATAATCCAGGCATTCACAACTCTCTGCAAGGCCTTGAACCTACATTTTCACAAATCTATTTCACACCTCTATATGAAAACTCACTTTTATAGACAGTGGGCAACTCACCTACAATTAGTTGCACTTTGCTTTGTTCACTTATCCCATGCTAGAATCCCTCCCTTCTTATTTACCCATTCATACATATCAAGTATTCAGGTTGTTTCTCATTTTCCAACTCGTTAGATGATGCCTTCTGGAATTGACCTCTTCCCAGTGAAACAACTATCAGAAAACCAATTTCTTGTCCAAGCCCTATCATTGCTACTTAAATGACCTCAGCAAAATAATGAATCTCTGACTCTCTATCTGTAAAATAGATTTCAAATAAGTGCTGAGTTTTTTCCACCTTAAAATTCAGCATGCCATGATGCTAAACATCCCTCCCTAAGGTCTTAGGGACTTATGCCTATAGCTCTAAGCAAGCAGTGGAGAACACTCAACCTAAGCTCTCTCTTCGTTTGCTAAAACTAATATAACTACCTTTAAATGTTACTTTCCTAAGTCATTGAATACATGTTACGTACTAATAAACATAATTCACTGAAATGCCACTATTGGATACCATTCCTGACACCACCTATGTGTCAGGCACTGGATCAGGAAATTTACAATTCATTTTCTTTAAGCCCCATCCCTCACCATTTTGAAAATATTAGAGCCATTTAAAGAAGCAGTAATGAAACTTAGAGAGGTTACATCATATTCTAAGAGTCCCAGGCAATTCATGTTGGAGCCTATTACAAACCAAGTTCTATAGATTTCAAAGCATATATTCTTTCTTCCACGTTACAATGAACTCAAGTTCTATATTTTATAACAACCACCACAACCACAAATGAGAGCTGACTCTGGATCCCAACAATATGTGAGGTGCTGTGCTAAATGCCCCTGTGAAATAGATTCTGTTATTATATTTCTTTCTTTACTTGACAAAATTGAGAATTAGCGAACTTACTTTTTCTAAGTACTGTCAGTGCAGAGCAAAGCCATTTTCAAACGAGGATCTGATACCAAAAATTTTCCTTCTCACCTGTATGCTACAGTGCTTATCTTTCCTCCAAGAGCTATTACATACCTTAATCTAGGATTCATATACCAACCATTTTATTTTTATTTTCCTGCTGGCAGTAGAAACGCTATGGACTTGTATACTTGTGGATTAAAGGGTTTAGGGACAAAACAAAATACTTTTTCTAAATTGGTGTCATGCTTTTTCTGCTGTGTAATTTGGGGTCGGTTTTCTATCCTCCCTGAAAGCCAATTTCCATGTTTTTGAATCAATACTGTAATGGTTTCTGGGAGGACTAAATGAGAAGATATAAGTGCAAATGTTTCACAAAATGAGACACAAAATAAATTTTTTATTTTCCTCTTGTGACAAATGGTTTTCTGGATTATGTCCCTCCAACTGGCAAGATTTCTAGGTCAATTACTCTTACTGAGTTACTCACCATATGAGAATGAGACCTAGGTTTCTTTCCACGTTTTTTAAAGTTTAGAATGTGAAAATTTTCCTGGTGTTTATAGACAATTATTTCTCTACAACCCATAGAACATAAATATGTATTTTGACTCTCCAGGAGAGGGTTGTAGTACACTGATATTTTTCTATTGGAGTATAATTGATGTATATTATATTAGTTTCAAGTGTACAGCATAATGATTGACATTTGTATGCACTGCAAAATGATCACCACAAGAAGTCTATTTGCCATCTGTCACCTTACAAAGTTATAAAACATTTTTTCTTGTGATTTAAACTTTTAAGATTTAATTTCTTAGCAACTTTCAAACTTGCAATACAATATTATTGACTTTAACCCACATATCGTACAATAAATCCTCATTACTTATTTCATGACTGGAAGTTTGTACCTCTTGATCACCTCACCCATTTTGCCAACTCCCCAAATCCCAACCCCTCTGGCAACTACCAATCTGTTCTCTGTATCTATGAGTTTTGTTCTGTTTCATCCTCTGTTTTATTTTTTAGATTCCACGTTTAAGTGAAATCATACTGTTTGTCTTTGTCGCTCTGACTTATTTCACTCAGCCTAATACCCTCAAGGTCAATCAATGTTGCAAATGACAAGATTTCCTTCTTTTTTATGACTGAGTAGTATTCCATCGTGTGTGTGTGTGTGTGTGTCTGTGTGTGTGTGCACGCGCGTGTGTATCTCACGTCATTTTTATCCATTCATTCATCTGTGGACACTTAGGTTGCTTCCATGTCTTGGCCATTATAAATAGGGCCGCAGTGAACATAGGGGTGCATATATCTTTTTGAATTAGTGTTTTTGTTTTCTTTGGGTTGCTGGATCATATGGCAGTTCTATTTTTAACTTTTTGAGGAAACACCATACTGCTTTCCTTAGTGGCTGCACCAGTTTACATTCTAATCAACAGTGCACAAGTGTTCCCTTATCTCCACAGTCTCACCAAAGCTTGTTATTTCTTGTTTTTTTTCTTGATAATTGCCATTCTCAGGAGGTGTGAGGTGATATCTCATTGTGGTTCTGGTTTGCATTTCCTTGATGATTAATGATGTTAAGCATCTTTTCATGTGCCTATTGGCCATCTACATGTCTTCTTTGGATTCAGATCTTCTGCCTATTTTTTAATCAGATTGCAATTAGGGAGCATGATAGCTCCAGCTTTGTTCTTTCTCAAGATTGCTTTGGCTATTAGGGATCTTTTGTGGTTCCATGTAAATTTTAAGATTGTCTGTTACATTTCCATGAAAGATGCCATGGGAATTTTGACAGGGATTGCATTGAATATGTAGATAGCTTTGGGAAATATGGACAATATTTAAACAATATTAATTCTTCCAATCTATGAGCATGAAATATCTTTCCATTTGTTTGTGTCTTCAATTTTTTTTTCACCAATGTCTTTGTAGTTTTCAGTGCACAAGTCTTTTAACTTTTTGTTAAATTTATGTTGAGGTACTGTATTCCTTTTTATGCAATCGTAAATGAGATTGTTTTCTTAATTTCTATTTCTGATAGTTTGTTGTTGGTGTATAAAAATGCAACAGATTTTTGTATATTGATTTTGTACCTTTCAGCTTTATTGAATTCATTTATTAGTTCTAACAATTTTTATGGAGTCTTTAGGGTTTTCTACATATAAAATCATGTTGTCCACAAATAGTGCCAGTTTCATTTCTTCCTTTCTAATTTGGATGCCTTTTTCTTTTTCCTACCTGGCTCTTGCTAGGACTTCCAATACTATGTTGAATAAAAGTGGGGTACATCACCCTGCCCTGGATAACTTCATAGAGTCTTGCTCAATTATTTTGCCTATGAGATAAATGAATATCTCCCCTTTTGGAGAATGTTTCCTAGGTCTTTTATTTCTTTTAATTTTCTTTCCTCAAAATTTGCCTTTGCGATAACAAGGTACCCATAGCTCTGAAGATTTTTGCTTTCATCTCAGTAATTATCCTCTTGTTGACGGAAACTTCTTTCTCCTCTTCTTTTTCTTCTTTCTCTTCCTCCTCCCCATCCTGCTCCCCCTTCCCTTCTTGTCTCCTCTTCTTCTTCCTCTTCCTCTGTCTCCTTTACTCCTCCTCTTTCTTCTTCTTCAGTTATAAGACTTTTCAATACATTTTAACTAAACTTAAACATGACATTACCTTCAAAAGAGTTAAGCAGGAATTTTGACAGTGCCCTAGTCACGTTATCTTATGAATATGGTTTTTCTTTCCATGTGAAGTGTTCACCATTTGACCACTACCTTAGTTTTAATATCTTAAATGTCCCATGGATACAATTGCTTTATTGTTCAAACAGAAAACCTGGGCAATCCTAGAATATCCAGGAGTTTTAATCAGCATACCCATATTTAATGACACAATTCTTTGCATAGAATAAGTAGCTGATGAATATATGTTTATTAACTAGATTCCACGAAGATTCCATTTACTGAATTATATCTGCTTTGTCCCTAGTAAGGAAACTTCTAATTTATATTTTTGACCTATCCAAACAAGCAGTATGAAATTTAGTAAAGGCCATATGTGTATGTGATAGTATCTATTGTCAAAATAGTGTGCAACAAACAACTCGAAATACCAGTGGCTACAATAAAAAAGCATTTACCTAGCTCAAAGTCTGAGAGTTTGTTGGAATTTTCTACTGGTCTTAGCTGGACCTGTTCACATGATCAGGTATTAGTTGTCTGTCAGTGCACTAGTCTGACCATTGTTGACACAAGTGGAATGATTTGGTTCTGATCTACCCATCTCAACTTCCAGCAAAGCAAACCTGGGCATATATGCATAGTGATGGCTAAGGCACAAGAACTGAAGTTGAAAGTGCAAGAGTTTTGTCGCATGTGTTAACATACCATTGGCCAAAACAAATCATAATTTTCCAAAGCAAATTATGCCAAAGCAAATCATAATTGGCCAAAGCAAATTCGTAATGAAGAGGCAAGAGAATACACCCAGCCCTTTTAGGAAGAGAAAATGTAAAGTCAGATAGCAAAGGCCATGGCTACAAGGTGGGGTGAAGAACTGAAGACATTAATGCAATCAATTTTCAATAATTCAACTAATCTAACATTGTACACGTTGTAAGTGATAGGAAATGGCCATTATTTTTGAGCTTAGTAGAGAAATTCAACGTTATATAAAATAGACAATTTTCTTCATACTACTCCTTAAGTGCTCCCTAATTTTCCAATTTTCTCAGTTACATAGTTTTAAAATCTGACTTTATGAGCCAAAAACTTTAATGCTTTATTCTGCATATTTTCCTTGATTTTTGGCAATTTATCTTTTGTGCATTGCCTTTAAGTTACATCAGTCACTGAAGATGTCACATCTTTCTATTTCAACTGCCATGTTGCAGTTTATATTAAGTAGACCATTAATCACTTTCTTGAAACTTGAGCTCCTTAAATTCTTCATTGTATCAAAGTTCTTTTTTCAGTCATTTTACAATAACTGAAGCTGATGACATTTTCAAAAATTAACTTTTTAAGAAAATTTACCTGTGTATATTGTGTAGTTTTTTATGGATTTGCATTTAAAATTAAATTCTAACTGTTGAACTTGTAGCATTTCTGAAGTATAGTGTGTGTTAACTATCGTAATATTATGAAAAATATTCAAATTAATATGTGAAAAGCAAGAAAACATAAGCCACTCCTCAACTAATGTTAATTATTATATGTCACTCATTGAAGAGAGAAAGTAAAATCTCTCGATTTGCTTGTTGATGTGTTGGCAGTGGAGCTTCATTAATCTTTTAAGGTACCAAGTAAACGTCAAAATGTAAGTAAAAGAAAAGGAGACAAGAAGTTAACCTTAACACTTTCATTTCAAATTAGGGAGGTTGACTAAATTATTCATCAGTGTGTTCATGATTTTAAATTTCTACAAATTTTACTTCTATTAAGCAGATAATCTTGACTCCTTACATGGAAGAATACTTCCCCTAAAATAAGCGGTTCACCCTAGGGGCAAGACGGGAATAAAGACGCAGACCTACTATAGAATGGACTTGAGGATACAGGGAGGGGGAAGCGTAAGCTGGGACAAAGTGAGAGAGTGGCATGGACATATATACACTACCAAATGTAAAATAGATAGCTAGTGGAAGCAGCCGCATAGCACAGGTAGATCAGCTTGGTGCTTTGTGACCACCTAGAGGAGTGGGATAGGGAGGGTGGGAGGGAGGCGCAAGAGGGAAGAGATATGGGGATATATGTAGAACTGATTCACTGTGTTATAAAGCAGAAACTAACACACCACTGTAAAGGAATTATACTCCAATAAAGATGTTAAAAAAAAAAAAAGTGGTTCACTACTTCTTGAACTGATGAACTTAAGTAGAAAACTTCTCGAAGAATCACTAAATATAATCAGTAAAAAACTATGTAAGGGCTTCCCTGGTGGTGCAGTGGTTGAGAATCTGCCTGCCAATGCAGGGGACACGGGTTCGAGCCCTGGTCGGGGAAGATCCCACATGCCGCGGAGCAACTGGGCCCGTGAGCCACAACTACTGAGCCTGCGCGTCTGGAGCCTATGCCCCGCAACAAGAGAGGCCGCGATAGTGAGAGGCCCGCGCACCGCGATGAAGACTGGCCCCCGCTCTCCGCAACTGGAGAAAGCCCTCGCACAGAAACGAAGACCCAACACAGCCAAAAATAAATATAAATAAATAAATTTATAAAAAAAAACAACTATGTAAGATGATATGTATTCAGAATTCTTTCATTCTGCAAATACTAATTGAGCATTTACTAAATCCTAGACAATGGGTATACTACAATAATTATGATCCTTGCTGTGATAAAACGTAGAATTCAGAGAGGCAGTCAGATATCAAACAGATAAGCTCCAAGTAAGTACCTAAATTTGTTACTAAAGTCTTGATAAATGTTATGAAGGATAAGAATGTAACAAGGGAAAAATAATATTTGTGAGAAGCAAGGTAATTTGGCAAGGGAAAACTGAGAAAGGGACATTTGAGCTTATGCATTATAGATGGTGAGTTGTTATCTAAACGAAGAGTTCTTCAAAAGGACATTCCAAGAAGATGAAATGCATGCACACACATGTACAATATATACGCAAACACATCTACCTGAAAATAAAATGTAGTAATTTTGGAACATTTATTAATTTTATGCAAGTGGAAAAAAGAAAAGAAAATGCATCTATAACCTCATGCTCTAGAAATAATTACAGGAAATATATGGAAATGAATATCAAGAATGTCAATTATTATTTCTTTCTAATTATTTCTTTATAATCTATGCACATACATATATATTTTCCTACAAAATTGGTATAAGACTCTATATACAATTTTGTAATAACTATCTTATCCTTTGACAATGTACCCCAAGCATTTTTCACTGGGAATAAATGCCCTTTGACAATATCACTGTAAGGACTGTAACATTGTTATATTATGGATATCTATAATATCTATGTCTATTTCTATATCTGTTTCTGTATCTCTATTTTATACAGTCTCCTATTGTTGGATATTTAGGTTGTTCTTGCTATTATAAATATTACCTCAAATAACAATTTAAACATAAATTCTTCAGCCACATTTCTGATCATTTGCTTAGAAAAAGACCTTAATGTGAAATAACTGAGATACATGAAATGACCAGTTTTAAGGCTCTTGTGATTCATTTCTTAACAGCAAAGTATGAAGCACATTTTTCTGCAATTTCATTAACATTAGGTATTAGCATTAAAATGTGTAGAGCTAATCATAGCATCTTGTTTAATTCGCATTTCTTTGCATATTGGTGACAATGGAAATTTTGTTTTCAATTTTTAATTGTTATATTTATTTCCTTTAAAAAGGTTTTCATGTTCTCAAATTATTCTTAATGCTGAAAATGATAAAATTTAAAAAACACATTATTAATCTAACTTGCTAAAAGACCTAGAATTTTACATATCTTTAATTTTTTATATTTTTGAAAAAATAGCACTTTGTTGCCTTAGTCTTTTAGTTTTGTTTAAAAATAACAACTGGGGGGCTTCCCTGATGGCGCAGTGGTTGAGAATCTGCCTGCCAATGCAGGGGACACGGGTTCGAGCCCTGGTCTGGGAGGATCCCACATGCCACGGAGCAACTAGGCCCGTGAGCCACAACTACTGAGCCTGAGCGACTGGAGCCTGTGCTCCGCAATAAGAGAGGCCACGATAGTGAGGCCCGCGCACCGCGACGAAGAGTGGCCCCCGCTTGCCGCAACTAGAGAAAGCCCTCGCACAGAAACGAAGACCCAACACAGCCAAAAATAAATAAATAAATAAATAAAAATTAAAAAAAACAAAAACAAAAACAACTGGGACTTCCCTGGTGGTAAAGAATCTGCCTTCCAATGCAGGGGACGCGGGTTCGATCCCTGGTCAGGGAACTAAGATCCCACATGCGCTGGGGCAGCTAAGTCCATGCACCACAACTACTGAGCTGGTGCACCTCAATGAGCGAGACCGTGTGCCGCAAACTACAGAGCCCATGCACTCTGGAGCCCGCGCACCACAACTAGAGAGAGAAAACCCGCACGCCACAACTGGAGAGAAGCCTGCACACCACAATGAAGACCCTATGCACCCAAAAAAAATTTAAAAAGAAAATAAATAAAATACATAAAAAAATAAAAATAACAACCATATTAGGTAGTTTGGAAGGATGAAAAATACTTAATAATTCTTTTCTTTTCTTTTTATTGTTTTGTTGTTGTTGTTGTTTTGGCCACTCGATGCAGCATGCGGGATCTTAATTCCCCGACCAGGGATTGAACCCATGCCCCCTGCATTGGGAGCGTGGAGTCTTAACCACTGGACTGCCAGGGAAGTCCCAATAATTATTTTCAATAAAGCTGGGTACTGTTCAAATTTTTATAAGTGCTATTTATACTCTGAAGTTAAGTAACATTCATACAAAGGAATACTTTTTAGTTAAATTTATATAAAATATGTGAAATATGTTTTCATGAATTTATTTGGGCAAAATGTAAAAAATTAAATTCTATTCATTTAATCTGGGAAGTTAATGAGCCTGCTGAAAAAAGATAATAAAGAGTTCACTTTGTCTACCAATAAAAATTTTTTTATAGATGCTAAAGAAATACAAAAAATTAAGGCATTGCCTAATAAATCAAAACTATAAAAACATTTTGCTATCTGAAAAGAGAGACTGTAAAGAATAAAATCTTGGGCAGGCTATGAAATACAAAACGATTACTTCAGCTGAATTTATAGTTGTATGACCTTCTAATTTTTTTAGCATTAAATTACTGATGACCATAAATTACAAGAGAATACTGATTATTTTAGCAGTTCTAGCATGTCAGCAAAATTTAGTCTATATTAAAGTTACGTATATATTTATTAGTGGATGTTATAATTTTTCCCTAAATTTTGCATATAAGCAAATATCAATATAAGGAGTGTACCAGTTTTGTAAACTTAATTTCTTTAAGCAAGTAGCATACTACATATAATTACACATGATTGTATGTAAGAATGAAAATAGCTGAAGAACAAAGAACTACATGCCTTTACCTTATGATCATACTATACAAGTAAAATATTAATATTGAGTTGAAACTAAAGAAAGACTAATGCATCCTGATAGGGTTCTTCAAATTTGTGTCTTTTATAAATCTGCTTCCTTTCATCACTCACATTTTACAAAGGTGAAGGATGAATTTAGGTTCAGTGAATGACCTTTAGCTAGAGCCAACTTTGGCAGGGGAGGTGGGGTGTTGGTTTTTCAGGTGACAATTTAATAAATTAAGGATCTATAATATACTATAATCTATAGGGAGTATAAGATAAGTCATATCCTGTGGTTAAGGCTCACAGTGAAGTGTAGGAGAAAGGCATGTAACTGAAACAAAATGGAATTTGAGAAATGGTGGCAAGGGAGAGTGGGGAGTGGTATTCTTTCTGGGAATCTGAAAAAAATATCCTAGAGGAAATATTATTTGAGAATAATGCTGAGGGTTAGTGTATGTTGTAGATGGAGACAGGAGGAAGGGTATTCAGGTCTTAGGAAGCAGAAATCCTCCTATCACTGGGAAGGTACAGTGTATGTATAACCTGGGGCATATATTACTGTGATTGGAAAGATAAGCATGTTGCATATTGTAGCCAGAACATGGAGGGTTTTGAGTAGTACAATGATAATGCCTTTTGATCTTTTGATTTTATTACCATGGAAGAAGGAAAACTACATTTTTTTTTTAATTTGAAGGGGAACATGAGCTAATTACAGTTTTAAGCATATAAATGATGTTAGTAGGAATAGTGAACTGAAGGAGCACTGAAAATAAATAGTTAAGGACAGCAGATAAGGAAAACAAATGCTTTGACATTTGTTAGGTGAGATGTATGAAGTCTTGAACTGGGGATATAGCATGTATAGGCACCAAAAATTTATAGAGTGGAACTAAAAAAAAAAAAGAGAGAGAACTGACACAGGTATGCAGGGGAAGGGTTGAAAATAACAGGGAATGCTAGTTCAAGTGATTGTGAGAATTATTTTCAAATAATTGTGATAGAGAACAATATAATTTAACTTTTCCAAGCATATTTTATATTATTTCATATTATTCCTCACTCCACTGAAAATATTTTCATTCTTACTCACTATTTCATTAACAAATATGTATTGAGTGACCACTAAATGTTAATTATATTTAATTTTATATGCTTCCCCAAATATTGTCACTGTCTCCGAATTTTCATCTCCACATCCACATTACCACTATAACTTCACCTCTATTTGTTTAGAAAGAGACATCCAAAATAAAACTACTTTAGTATCCTTGTTCCACTCCAAATTTTCTCCTTAGCTTGGTTGTTCTTTAACTTTAAATTTGGTCATTGAAAAAGAAATATTATTTTTAGTCAGGACAAACTCAATTTCATTTTGTTTGTAGTATTTGGATTTCCAACTACTTTGTTCTATTTTATATAATCCTTTTCATAATACCCTCTTTTTTTCCACTCTCTTAAATGACTCCTCCCCTTTGGAATATATATGAGCAGGAGTCCCAGCCAAATACATCTGCCCTTGATTCTGTCCCTCTGTTAAATGGCTAACATATCATTTTTGTTCCTTCTTCAACCTTCTTGAAAGTCTGACACCAATTATATTCAATTTGTTTATCACTCATTTCTTATTGTCTCACAAATTTGGTGAAACGTATATTGAAGGTCCTAAACCTCCTTGGCTTGCTGGCAGTATTGGATATTTTAGAGCACCTCCTCATTTATAACATTTTTTATTCCCTTGCATATACCGATGCCTTTGGTGGTTCCTGTTCTTCCTTCTGTTAGCCTAAGTAAACAAAACATCCTCCAATGTTCAATCCTAATCTTTTTTCTTCTCTCTCCCTACACTAAGATAACTCTTTTTACAGCTTCAACTCTGCTCCAAATCAGTCTCTTTCTCCCTCTTTCTCATGTTCTCAGTCTCTGCCTCTCCTTTTACTCTCTTTTCTTAACTTTAGATTTACATTTCCAAAGCCTATTTCTGGAGATTCAGCTCTTTTGTCAAACTCAAGGTATGCAAATAAAAATTCATCTTTCTTTCCTAAATCTGCACTTTTCTCATGTTTTTAAGAATGGTACCAATGAATCCATCTTTAATTGGAAAATGTCAAAAAAGCCCAGAGTACAGAATAATTTATGACATACCAGCTTATTGAAATATTGTGTAATATTTAAGATGATGTTCCTTAACACTAGGTTAACAGTATAATTCTATGGTTAAGAATGTAGTCCTTGAAGTCATATGCAAACATCAGCACTATCTCCTACTAGCCCAGTCTAAGATTTCTTATTTGTAAATTGTGGACAATAATAGTAGCTATTAAAATGTTGTTGTGAGGATCAAAATATGATTATCTATGTAAAATTCCTAGTATAAAGTATTTGCTCAATAAGTGCTAGTACTGTTATTTTTCCCTTGATGATACATGTTAAAATTATGTTTTTAAAGAATATCTACTAATATGTGAACATTCTCTATGAAACAACGCTCATATAAAATGAAGCATCAAAACTTTAACTATTATAACACTTTAATGTCAGAATCTCAGAAGCATTAATAAATTTGCCAATTTAGTTTGCAAAGCTGGATATAGATCATATATTTTAGTTTTGAATATTCTTGCACAATTTCTTTTATATCTTGTAGATTTTACCATAAAACACACGAAGTAATGTATTTTGGACCATAAAAAATAAGTACTAGAATATATTTTTCTTATGTTTTCTCCATGAAGATTAAAAACTGAACATTTTTTGTTCTATGTTTTATTTATTCATTTCAGGCAAAGCATATCTACAACATCTGATTTTGTATGGTTTAATAATGTGCATTTTCCTAACTTTCCTATTCCGTTTTATAAAAGAATAATGCTACCAAGTGTTGGCTCAACTTCACTATTAAGGAGGAAATCTGCCAAAACTAGTAAATTATAGAGTATCATGAAATTATAATTTTGTAAGCACAGATTTTGCACGGCATTGGCAGTGCAAACTGTCTCTTGAGAACCAACAACGATCAGTAAGTGCCTATTATTTTTTACCTTTTGTTCATTGGCAAATCATAAAATAAGATCTTAAAATACTTTAAATAAATAAACCATGAGAATCAACACCTGTAGTTTAATCCTTATCCCTGCTGATTTGGACTGGAAAAGAAAGCAAGCACGAACAATTCCATTATCTTTTCTTTCAGACTATGAGGGACCTAATAGAACTTTGGAAATATGAAAGTAAATATATTAAAAATACATACATTGAAATTGCTTGTTTAAATATAGAAACTATAAAGAAGTTAGCATTGGCATTTGAATCACTTAACACAGCGATAATACATGAAACACAGGCGAGTGACCCACATGTGTATATTGATAGCAAAATATTCTTTTCCTGAAAGCATGAACAAGTGAAATGCCCTTTTACATAAATTTTGTCATTAATGACTAACTATAAAATTAAATAAAATAAATCTGCTCAACCAGAATTGTTAACCACATATTGTAAAGGCACATACCATTCATAGAATCATGTGATCTGAGAATTGAAAAAGATCCAAACACATATTTATTTCAGTGTCTCATCTAATGCAGGGATGCCTTCTTAATAGTACTTACAGTGTTCCTCAGCTTCTATCTCATTTAAGATATCAAGATGTTTGTATGTTTTATTCTTCTTATCCTCATAGTGCTTTTCTTCTGAATGTTTAGGGTAACATTCTATTTCAATTGTCTTACAGTGTTTTTAGTGTTTTCACAAAGCCCGCCTTAACTGTGGGTTCTTTGTCTTTCAACTACATGAAATCTATGAAGATTTGTTGTCTGTTAACTTGTAGAGCATGTAGATTAATGTTGGTCCAATCAAACTTAGCTAGGAATTATAAATGCTTTCTAATCCACAAATAAAAAACTTAAATGATATGGATACTTCTTAACCAAATTACCAGCATATAACAAACATACATCTAGTGGAGATTTTTTGAACCTTTTTCAAACGTTTTTCAGCCTCTAATTCCTGATATGGTGTCATGCTTAAATATATGGTGAAGCTCTAACACTCAAAGTTTCTTTCTACTTGATACCTTCCCATGTTTGTTTCAATATCATTGCTTAACTTATAGAGACAATACCTCCATGAACACAATGTGCTACTACTATCCTTTCCTTTTTCTTCTCTTTGGCCATTTTAATTACTTTTCCCCTGTAGTTGAAATCTTTAAATGTGTATGTTAGAAATACTGAAGATTTGTAGCACTCTGCTTCAAAAAGCAGTGCCCAAAAGGTTTAAAACACGTCACAGCACTTTTTTACATAGTCATTCCATTTTTGAGCTGAAAGTCAAAAAAAGAAGAAAAAAATGGAGGAAGAGGTGGGAAATCTTCTTTCAGCCCCACAAATTTATTTTGTGTCCATTTTTGTGCATTTGGCCATGGTGGGGGGGGATAAGTGGAGTAGGAGGAAAGCTGTTAGATTCTGGAAAATATGTTGATCATCAGTCCCAGAATTTATTTTTGTGAATTTTACATTTTTCTGGGCTTTACAATTACTCTATTGTGAAGGAGTTGAATCATAGCCTTTTAGCTAGATGCACTTTGAAACCAGAAAATTCATTTCTGAAGCATAAAAATATTTTGTAAACTGGCTAATACTTTTATTTTGAGACAATTTATTTATTAATGAACATTTTTAAATCTTCAAAGTTAATGTTGCACACAACCTTGGCTAATCAAAATAGAGATATCATTGCAAATTTTAAACAGAGTCAAAACTGTCATCATTTCCTTTTAGAATATTACCAAAAGTTGTTATTTAGAATCTAAGCAAAAGTAAGATACTTTACCGAATAGAGATAAATATAATTTTAGCCATTCCAAATAATAATATACCTTGCAAAAGGTATATAAACTACTTTTTCTTGTGTCCAACAAAAGAAATCCTTATGTTTTCTTTTAAATAGCTAAATTAAAATATAATTCACAAACCATACAGTTCACTCCTTATTAAAATGCAATTCAATTTCTTTTTGTATATTGATGGGGTTGTACAGCCCTCACCACAGTCTAATTTTAGAATATTTTGCCTCCCCCTCTAAATGAAATCCTGTACCTCTTAGCAGTCTCTCACTATCCCTCTCCCAAGCGCCCCCGCCAGCCCTAGGCAGTTACTAATCTTCTTCCTTCTGTCTCTTATACAATGTCTACTCTCGACATTGCATATAAATGGTATCATAAAATATGTGATACTTCATAACTGGCTTTTTAAACTTAGCATAAGTTTTTCCAGGATCATTCATGTTGGAGCATATACTATTATTTATTTTTAGTACCAAATAACATTCCATTGTATCATATTTTATTTATCTATTCATTAGTTAATAAACATTTAGTTTCTTCTACGTTTTTGCTATTATTAATATTACTGCTCTGAACATTGGTATACAATTTTTTCTGTAAATATATGTTTCATTTCTCTTGTATATATACTTAGGAATGGAATTGTCGGGTCATAGAGTAACTTCATGATTAATTTTTTGAGGAATTGTCAGACTGTTTTCCAAGCAGTTGTACCATTTTACATTCTAACCAGCAGTGTATGAGGGTTCTTTTTTTTTTGGCTGCTTCGGGTTTTCGTTGCTGCACGGGGGATCTTCCGCTGCAGCTCGCAGGCTTCTCTCCAGTTCTGGCGTGCAGCTTTTCTCTCTCTAGTTGTGGTGCACGGGCTCCAGAGTTCATGGGCTCTGTAGTTTGCTGCACGTGGGCTCTCTCATTGAGGCGGGGGCTCAGTACTTGTGGCGTGGGGGCTTAGTTGCCCTGTGGCATGTGGGATCTTAGTTCCCCGACCAGGGATAGAACCTGTGTCCTCTGCATTGGAAGGCGGATTCTTTACCACTAGACCAAAAGGGAAGTCCCTGTATGAGGGTTCTAATTTCTCCACATTCTCACCAACACTTGTTATTATCTTTTTGATCATAGTCATACTAAACAGGTGTGGTTTTGATTTTCATTTCCCTAATGACTAATGATGCTGAACTCCTTCCTCTTTTCCATGCAAACCAAAGGAATATGGGGACTTCCCTGGCAGTCCAGTGGTTAGGAATCCGCCTTCCAATGCAGGGCACTCAGGTTTGATTCCTGGTTGGGGAACTAAGATCCCACATGCCATGGGGCAACTAAGCCCACATGCCACAACTACTGAGCCTGCGTGCTGTAGAGCCCACGCACCACAACTAGAGAGAAGTCCATGCACTGCAATGAAGAGCCCACCTGCCACAACTAAGACCTGAAGCAGCCAAATAAATAAAATAAATAAATAAATAAATATTTAAAAGATAGAAAAAAAAGAGGTACATTGCACTCACACTGTAGGCAAAAAAAAAAAAAAAAAAAAAAAAGGAATACGCACTACGAGAACATTTCTGAGATCATCTTTAAGGTTCAAAGCCAGTGTTTGTTTATCAGCTTTCTGCCACCCCTCAACACCCCTCAGTTTTATCATCACATTTAAACTTACTCTTCAGTCCTTCAAAGCTTTATATCAGGCATTTCTTTTAGGTTCAGAAAACATTTTTATCCAAATTTAACCCTTGTTTAGCAGTCATGACTGGAAAATAATTAAATATTGCTACATATCTGAAGATCTGTTGGGACAGAAAGGTAGTTGTCTGTATGAAATGAAAGCTACTGTGTTGAAAAATAATAATTCTAAACACAAAGAATTATACTCCAATAAAGATGTTAAAAAAAAAAATAGTTAAGTGGTCCAGAATAAATGAAGAAATACATGATGTCCTGGTTGGAAAAACCATTAGTAGAAAGATGCTAATTCCCCCCAAATCATCTATAAATTTAATGCCATATCAATAAAAATAGCAATGAGATTTTGTGGGATGTTGATTTGGCAGTCATTCTAAATGTAGCCAGAAGAATCAACTTTCATGTGCAGACAGGAAAATTCCAAAAAATAAGAATAAAAAAGGGACTTGACTTATCAGATCACTTACTAAAAAGTTGCAGTAATTAAAATGTTATTGGAATAATAATAATAAAACAGTGAAGTAGAATAGAGTCCAGATACAGAACCGTGTTAAAGCATTTCAAGTCAATGGAGAAAGAATGGTGTATTCAATAACAGATTTGAAACATTTGAGTTAAAAAAAGTTAGTATGTCTATCTCACACCTTAAGCAAAATAAATTCCACACATGGATTAAAAATCTAAACATAAAGAATGAAACTGTGAAATTACCAGAATAAAATACAGAAGAATATTTTATAAACTTGGGAGTTGGAGAAATTCTCCCAAGATTTCAAATTCCAGGTCCATATATAACAATCACTTTTATAGGATTTACTATGGGCCAACACTGTTCTAAGCATATGACAAATATCAACCCACTGAATCTTCACAATCCTATAAGTTCAAGTTCTATAGTTATCCTAGTTTTGCAGATGAAACAATTTAGACATGGTTCAGTAACTTACTCAGGGTCACACAATAGTGAGAGGCAAAGCTGGTGTTGGAACCCAGCAGTCCAGCTCCACAGTATGTGCCCTTCACCACAATACTTTACTTCAAAAAAGACTTAGAGATTCAAAATATAATATAAGAAAAAAGACAAACTGAAAGAGAACCCTTGAAACACACATAACAGACAAGCAGTCTAGAAAGAGCTCATACAAATTAATAAAATAAAGGCAACAAAATGAGACAAAGACAAACAATAGGAAAATGGGTAAAGATTAGGAAAAGATAATAAAGAAGAAATGTAAATATTTACAAAACATATGAAATGTTGTTCCACTTCAGTAATCAGGGAAAAGCAAGTTAAAAGATGGAGATTTTTTCACCATTCATATGGACAAAATTGGGATAGTGTGTAAGGCATAGAGCACTATGATACACAGTTGGCAGGGGTGTAAATCAATACAATCTTTCTAGAGGCCAGTTTTTCCAGTCCCTATCAAAATTTAAAGTAGGCATTGTCTTCCATCCAACATTCATTCTCTTATCTTTGAAAAAATATTTATTGGGTGCCTTTTATGTGACAGACACTGTCCTGCATGCTGAGAATAAAATAGTGAAAAAGATAAGATCCCTTTAACAGGCATCTTATATTTTAGATTGAAGAGATAGGCAATAAATAATGAAATAAATAAATAATTTATCTGATAATGATGTCATAAAGGAATAAAGGTATGACTTGATAAAGGGTAACTTAACTCATGATTTTGTGTTAGACAATTTATGCTACAGTTATAGAAGACTCCTGTGATTCTCCTTTAAAGAAAGACAATTCCTTTGAGTATTTTAATTTGCTACCAATTTTCCCACAGATTAAAATATTTATCCGGGAAGGTACTGTGCTATAAGGCATACAAAGGTACAAAAGATCTTAGCCCTTGAAGATTTTGGAGTCTATATGAAAACAATACCAAAGAATTTAGTCACCAGTCCAGTTTATAGATGTCAAATGATGAAAACTTGCTGAATAAGTGGAATATACATTAGCCTCCTGTGTACTAGTGGGAGTAAAACTTTACAGATGATTTTTAACTCAAATCTACTTGTGATAAGACTGGTAATCAGCTGTTCTTTAGTACCATGCCTTACTAAAACTTTGAGATTGTTCCTGAACACTTCGTAATGGTTCCTGAAGTGGCTAAACATGCACATAGCCCAGCTCTTAGTTACATGTGTGATCCACAGTTCTCACATAGAATAAAAAGTCTTCTAATTCATCTGAGAGCTCCACAGAGTCGTATATAGTAATCACTTAATAAATGATTCCCAACAAGAATCTTGTTTCACTACAAAGTCTGAGCACTCTCAGGTGCATTTAAAGCATAATTAAATCCTTTTTCTAAGTCATCCCTTAGAGAGTTGCTTAAAAGAAGGAAATGTAGCATATTTAATTTAATTAACTATGACATGGTTAGTGGAGTGGACATAGATTGTCATTTAGAGCTCCTCTCCTCACTGATTTCAATTTAGGAAGAAGAAAATCAATTGTGATCGTTGGCAGGAAGGAACTGACACCCAAGCCGGCTTCTTTTTCAGGACCCAGCTACCACTGAATCTGAATAGATATTTGAGTAGAAAAAAAGCTCTGTGTAGTATAGGAACTTTGTTAAAGGAAAGGATTACTAATTAAAGGTAGTTTTGAATGAAATAACAGAAAGTGAAACTTTATTTAGTAAAGGGACAAGATCATGGAGCAATAATGATGGAGTGAGACTCAGTAAGTAGAGAAAGTTAAATGCCAAGAAATTAATACGTCTGTAATAGTCACATAATAATAGTTATTAAACCAATCACATACTTTCTTTTATATTTCATTCAATTTTTTTTCTTTTTAAGATAAGGCAGTAAATCAGGCATTGATATAAGCAATCACTGTCCCATTAAAGTCATTAATTATGATTATGGGGACAGAAAAGTTAATAAACCGAATGGATTGCTTCTTAAAATTAACTACTTATTATATTTGTCTTTGATGTCAAATTTTGTTAGAGTACTCGCAAAGGCCATATTGATTTCAGAAAAAAATTTAGTCCCTGAAATAGTATAATATTAGATATATTCAAAAGAAATGCTAATGGCCATTATGTCATTTCTGCCATACCTTGAACATATACTATGCTATTTCATGCCTCCATGCCTTTGGTTTTGGTTTTTCTCTCTGTAATATACCACTCTTTCTCTTCTCAGCTTCCAATTCCAAGTCATCAATCAAGGCCACATTCAAAGTCACATTCTATGCAAAACTTTCCCAGAATCCTCCTGTCAATTCTTCATTCTTTACTGGCACCTTGTTAATACTTTGACTACAGTTCTTATACTTAGTTATGTTTTTGCTGGTTTCTTCCAATATACTCAATTTCTTAATGACAGAGCTTATGCCTTTCATCTACATATTGATATTATCCAGAAAAATTTCTTTTATGTGGTAGGCAAACAAACATTCATTAACTGGAAAAGCACAGAGGCATCTGAGATCATAGCCTACTAATTAATGTTATAAAATTTAGTTTGCAATTTTCCTTTCGTTCAGTAAAGTGGAGAACGCTTTTTAAAGAGGCAAAGATGTTCATAATAGTTTAAAAACACAGCATTAGAATTTTTATGGAATATACTTTGTAATCCTGTATTATTTAGAATTTCAAGGAGATTTTCCCTCTAGTTCACACTTCCACTTAGAGATAAATTCAATTTGGATAGATTAAATGATGAATTCAGTATTTCCTGAATTTTGTTCCAGGGAACACAAAGTTAAGGTGTTCAATGAAAAAGGATTTGTTTTAACCACACTAAATATAATAGTCTTCTTAGTTTTGGAAATTCACAATGCATATTTGCATATTAGGGATTCTGAACATTTTTGTAAATAATAATCTTGTTTAACTCAGAATTTCCCTAATATGTTTGATCATGAAACATTTTATTGTGATTTAACAAACAACAGAGTTCCTTAGTACCTACTTATAAAAATGCTAGAGTATATTTACTATTGCCAGCAAACTATCTGGGAACAAAATCATTACCAGGATACATATTCCATACATTCTAAATATACTTCAAAAGTGCAAAGGTTTGTTATTATACTAAACCCTTCTTTATAAAATAAAGCATGTAAGTATTTTACAAAACACTTAAGAATATATTATTTCATTCTATACTACAAATGTGGGTCTGGGGGTCTGCTTTGTTTTTCAGAGAAATGCCTTCAGACAAAGGCATCTCAAAAGTTAAATGTTCATGTTGGGTGATTTTTATTAAAAAAAAATAAAGTTGAGGAACAGAATGATAACTTTCTTGACCTTCAAAGAGTCTCCAACCATGAGTTCTTTCCATTGTCTATGTGTAGGAAAGCTAACACAGAAAAATCTAACTGCTTTTGTTGTCTATTGTAATGTATTCGTGCTTTCAAGTTGTGTTTGTTACCCTTGTAGCTAAACGAAATTGCACAAACTGTGAAACTGTCATGCAGCTGTCTCATTTCACTTCTCTAATAACTTAACAAGAATTGGTAATCTATAAGTAGCATCATTTGCCCACTCTAACCTTGGGGACACTGCACTTCAATTTCTTCTCAGTATATTGAAGTGAAGATGGTAGGTATCTTATCATGACACAGATTCATCATAATTTCTCCAGCTTCATCTTAGTTTTCAGGTTAAATGCCTCTGTCAGTATAAAGGCTGAGCTGAAATTTTTTAGAAGTTTATTTGTTTTCACCTGATAAATCATTTTTATGTCTTGTGAATTTTTCAGTGCAGAGTCTGTGAGCCTCAATGGTTTCTTTAGTGTTGTTCAGTAGAAAGGGAGATCAAAGGGTCCTGTCTGTTAAGCTTTCAAAAAGCTGCTCAACAAAACTTTCAAATTATCAACAGTATTTACAAAGCACAACATGCCATTCAGATTCTGTGGAATATAGAAATAAAGTATACGACATAAGGCTTGTTCCCAACCTAGATGGAGAGGTATGATGCATATTTTCAAGGCATGTCTTTATCATACATGATAGCATTTTACATTCTTACAAGAAAGTAGTTAATTGTACAATGAATTAGAAAATATAGTATACATGATAACACACATAAAAATGCGGAGAAAAGAAGGAAAAGTATATTCAGTGTGCAATGAAAAGACTAGAAAGTCATCATCAGTTCATGAAACTGCAAACAATTTTCTTTCTGAGTTGCTATCTCTTTGCTGGTGACTTTGTAGATTTCTTGTGAGGATTATCTGAGATAACATATGTGTAAGTGCTTCCTAAACTGCAACCTTCTATAAACATTTAAAATATAAGTATCATCACCTATAGGCCCATCAATCATTTCTTGAATACCTGTTGACAAATAAATCATTATAGAGGTAAGATCCTGAATTTATTTTACACTTATTTTCCAATAGTTTAGAATCTACATTATTCTAGATGTTAGTGTACTATTCAGGTTAATGATGTGACATCCCAGGCCAGATTTCCTGCTATCCTAGCTTTGACCTTGGTTAAGTTATTTAATCTCTCTGTGCTCATTTCTTTATCTATGAAGTGAAGAAAATAGTATGGCATATCTTGTAAGATTTGGGGGAAGAGTAAATAAGTTAATATAAGTAAAGTGCTTAAGAACTGTCCCTGTCACATGGTATACACTCAAAATCTATTAGCTAATCTTGTCAGTAAGATGTTCCAAGGTTAGATGCTATTTTAACATCAAAAAACTGAGGGACAAAGGAAGTAAACCTCCTAGAATCACACAGTAAAGTTAATCACCATAGGCACTGGCTTGAGGATTAAATTGTGCCTGAATTGTAGCCCCTTTGCTATAACCCATCTAGGGTACCTAAGTTCTGGTTATTCTTCCTTCTTATCTCCACTTTTTTTTTTTTTTTTTTTTTTGTCAACTCCTGAACAGAGGAGAAATGCATCAGCACTCTCTGTTGATTTGGTATAAGAAACATTTACCTCTTTACTATGTACTTCTGTATTATCTGTGGGTCAATATCCTCTACCTCAGCTGTAATCTAGACCAACCTATACCTTAGACAAAAGATTCTTTTTACATTACTATCAAAACTAATGATAACTTGTTTTTAGAGTGATTTCCAGCAAGAGTTTGAGCATTGGCTCTACCAATTATTAGGTATATTATATTAGGGATCATAATAAGAGTACTTAGATTAGCTCCCCACACTTAGTAAGCACTGTGTTAATATTGCTTCTACACTGTTGCTGCTCAGACTGGTTTTGCTTTTCTTCATTACCTTTCTCTTCCTGTTTACATCCTCTTTCTTTTTCTTCTCATTCTTCATCCTCCTCTTTTGCCAGTTATTGTCATGTTCTTCCTTTTTCTGGATCCTTTTTTTGAAATCTCTCTTCTGCTTACATCTCACATCCCGTCCTGTCAATTTTTTCATTGCATCTTCTCATATATATATTATTTTCCATTCATTCCCACAGCTGGCATTCATACCGGGCCCTTCCAGTACTATTATCATGTACTTTTTCACATTTTCATATAATAAAACATCAGATTTAATCAAGAGTTCTATTTACTAATTAGAACATCCCCCAAACTAGTCATAACTTCCCATAATTTCTTACTGTCATGCATTGTCACAGTTATGACATTGCTTTTCTAATATAAATAATTACTTCTAAAGTCATGGAAATCTGTGAGGAATTTATACAAAATTTCATATACAAATGAATTATCCCATGTTTTCACCATGGGAAACCAACAGGAGCATTTATACATATTTGATTTGCTTTTCTAATTACTGTAATGTTTTATCAAAACAAACCAATTTGAGACACTTGGAATATTTGAACACTCAAAATGTGCATACGTAGTGCCTATTGTTAGCCCCAATATCTAGGTCAACTTTTGTGTCACTTTATTATGGATCTTCTCCTGCTTGGTTTCTTAATCTTAATATTTCCAGATATTTTTGTTGAATAGAAATATCTATATATATATGTATATACTAAACTCACCTATATAGTTTTAATGGGATATCTGAGTTTGCCAGTATTTCTTTGCCAGTATTCTTTGTATCCATCTGCAGTTCCCATCTCTCTAAATGCATAAGGCTTGCCAACTTCAGAAAAATCTAGGTGCTTTCCCAGTTTTGTTGCCAACATGAGAAATTTTTTCCTTATCTCTCCAAATGTAGAGCTTTCTTTAGAAAGGTTTTTTGCAGTCATAGGACTGATTGCTCTTAAGATTCCCAAGTTTTAGGATTTATAAATAGGTCTCAGAGAAGTTCTGCAATACATTTGAGAAATAAAAGTATCTTTAGAATATATATATATACACTCACACACACACACACACACACTTATAAGGAAACAACCAAAGGACAGTGCCCATTTGAATACATCATTTATTCTTTCATTTAATCATTCATTAATTGAGAATACTGAGCTCCTTTTTAAGTGCCAGATCCTTGGTTGAACCCAAGTTTGTATATAAAAGATAGTAAGACAAATCATTTTATCCATTACTTTTACTGATCTTTAAAAGAGTATTACTTTCCATAACAACGAAATACCATGTGAACTTCTGAGGCAGGTCACAAGGTGGTAATGGAAGAAACAGAATAAGTAAATTAATAATATTAAATGTGAAAAGCTCTGTAATGGAGATAAATAGAAAGTGCAGTAAGAATATTTTGGAACTTATTAGAAAATGTTCCACAGAGAAATATTCCCAGATGACATTTTTACCAGAGTCCTAAAGTATAAGAAGAATTCTCCAAATTAAGAAGTTGGGAGGAGAAATTATATAGAAAGGAAACAGCATGGTGAATGAAATACTGCATTGAGACTATTTTGGCATTGTTGTGTTGGGTGTATAGGTGAGGGGGCAGAGACAGATTTGGAAGGGAAGGCAGAAGTAAAACCTCAGAGGATAGAAATAAATGAGACTTTATTGGAGCTCTATTATCGGCAAGATAATTTACAATGATTTTATCTAATGTTCACAAAGGTTCAACAAGATGGATATTATGGCCCCTCATTTAAAAATGAAAAATAAAAAATGTAGAGAGGTTTAGTATTTCCCAAGGCCACCCAGCTAAGAAACTGTAGAACTGGATCCAAATCAGGAATATCTGCTCACAGAGCTTGCCTTGTTTCCAACCCAAGTAATGCATCAGGAAGTTCACTATACAGCAAAAAGAATGGATTGCAAAGACTCTTATATTAAATAATAGATACTTTACCAAATAGGCAATGTGGAGTCACCACATATTTTTAGCATGAGAATGGCATTATGAGTCTAGATTTTATAAGATAATTTAGGAAGAAATATACACAACAGAAAATAGCAAGGGAGTCTAGAATAAGAAAGATAAAGGAGAAATAATAGCAATAATGACAATAAGAATTAACAGTTACTGAATGCTGACTATGAGTCAATCGTTATGCTAGTACTCTACAGACTATTATTTAATACTCAACAAAATTGTTAAAGGCAGGCACTTTTACTATTCTCTTTTTTCAAATATGGAAAGGTGATCAATTATTCCAGGTTTGTATCAATTTTAGCCCTAAAACTCCTGTATTTCAGGAAGCCCCTCAGTCTAGTGCAAACTGAGATTTTTGGTCACCTAGGTCTTGAACTGATGAGGTAATTCACCCAGGATCCAAGGACTAGCACATACTGAAGCCAAAATTTAAATTCAGGCAATCTTACTTTGAAACGTGTATCTTTGGGGAAGTTACTTAATCTTTTTATGGTTTAGTTTCTTCCAGGGTAGAGTGAAGATAACATCAATTTCAACCCCATAAGGTGTTTTAATGATGAAAGTAAAATGATGTAATACATAGAAATGCTTAGGCTAGTGTGTGGCACATCAAGAGAGCTCAATACACATTAGCCACTTTATTCATAACTGTACTAGATTTATATATGGATACTTTATGATGAAGATAAGAGAATAAATTGACGACAGAGAATGGATGGAGTGAACTAAGGACCCAAGTTTTGGGAAGGAGAGTCGTTTTTGTTATTGTTGTTGCTGTTTTAGCTTTAGAGACTGACTAAATTAGTAATTCCACTAATTTAGGAAGAACTTGAAGAGGAATATGTTTATTTGTGAGAAATAATAAAATTTATGCTTAAAATACTGAATTTCAAATAAAAAGTATATTCACTTTGTCCTACATATAGGTACTTGGTCTATTCCAGCCTGTTAAGTGTAGGAATTAGCTGCAGGTAGACAGGTCTTTGCAATCCTGAGTAATGTAAATTTAACATTAAGCCCAGTGGACTTTTTCTATTTTAATAACCTAGTTGTTACATCTTAATTTATTTTCATAAATATCACCCAGTAATGAGGCAGAGAGCAAAAAAGAGAATAGGAAGAGGAGTGACTATGTCCTCAAAGACAGCTGTAACTCAAAAAACTGCCAGGGCTCATGCATTCATGCTGTAATTATTCCCATGGTGCTTTAGAGCTCATGATAAACAGGTATCTTATTTTATTACCAAATATGTCTCAGTAGCTAATATCTGTGTGCTAAAAATATCTCTGAAATGGAAGTCAGTGAAGCAATTCAGATAGCTGGAGATGCCTTTTCTGAAAGGAATGTATGCTGGTAAATTCAGAACTTTAGCAACTATAATAATGTAAATGTTTCTCTTTGGATTGAATGTCCTTGATGATAATTTTGTTAATTTGGTAGTTTATTTTAAAGGCTATAGTACACATACTCAATTCAACATAACAACCACATCTGGGTACCTACTATGTGCCAGACATTGGTTTAAGTGCTTGTGAATTTAAAATTACCAAAAAAATTAAGGATCTCAGTTTCCTACTCAAACTCAGCCAAATGGTTCAAAAAAGGCACCAGATAACTACAATTTCGTAGGATAATATGCCAAATAGATGGTTGTAAGGTACAGAAGCAAATTAATAATCTTCCGTTCAAAATGTTTTTTTCAGGGGATGGTGCCACAATTTATTTATTCATTCATAAAAACCAGAATTCTAGTTTATCTCTCTCATTTTCCACCTCAAATTCATTAATATCATTTATTTCCACTATATCCCAGTAGCACTTTTTACTTCAGGCTGGTATTATTGTCCATGAGGCAATTATGTTTGCCTCTGGCCCTATCTCAATCCTACACATAAAATGTAAATCTGATTATGGGGTGTCCCCTGCTTAAAATCCTATTACCTAAGCTCTATATTACCTATGCTCCTTAGCAGAGCACATAAAGATAATCAAACACTGATTGAATGAGTGAATGAATGAATGAATATATTCTCTACCCTATCCAGGCTCATTTTTTACTTTCCCCCAAACAGCAGGACATCTAGCTGAACAGAGCTACTGGCTTTATGAATACGTCATGATCTCAGATGCCTCTGGGTCTTCTATATGTCACTTCTCCTGTGCTCTGTTATCTCTTTCAATCCTATTCATACTATGAGGTCCACTTCACCTTCCCACACAGTTTTGTCTTCCCTAACCACCCTCAAGAAGATGTAAAATTCCTCTTCTCTCTGCTCTATATGCACTATGTCTAATACCTCTGTGATTATAATTATGCTATTAGTCTTTGGAACTCTTTAATTGACCATGAACAACTTGTGGGTATGAATTTTATCTTGTTTATCTTTGTTGCTTTAATGCCTTACCATGTAGTCTTTGAAACACAGTAGGTTACTAATGTATCTGTTGATTAAAGACATGTATAAGGTGGGCAAGTAATGTAGAAGTACTCCTGTATTCATAAAAGCAGAATAATAAAAACCATTTATCAGTCCATTACATTTTACAATTTACAAAATGTTTTACAGACATTATCTCATTTCAGTCTCATTGATGTGAGGTCAGTTACTGTAAAGGTAAAATGTAACTATGCCAGAATGAGAGGAGAAAATTTTGTTTTGTTTTGTTTTTTAAATTTTCCACTGCTGGATCCTTAACAACTAAACCAGCAAGTATGTTTCCAATTAATGAATTAAAAATATCTTGAATTTTCCATCCAAACCATCACTGCATTTGTTTTGAATCTTCTTTAAGAGCCAACAGAATGGTCTTCTGATATGATTAAAAAACCTTCCAATTCAAAATATTCCTTGCCTTTCTGGATCAAAAAGAGAATTTTTCCAAGGTTTGGTTACAAGAAAAGATCTGAAATGTTTCATAATATATGTGTTCTATATATTCCATCACTGGAATCTCTCTTCCTTCATGCTGCCCCTTCATAAACATTTTGAATCACAAATTTTTCTGCACAAATATTTCCTGATTTAGTGTGCTTGTGAAGCACTTGAAGTAGTAGTCTGAAATGCAATTTCTGGGCTTAATCTTTATAGATTGTTGCTTAGTAGGACTGAGAGGGGCTCATAATCTTATTTAACAAGCCCTGCAGCTTATTCTGATGTAGTGGTGAAAAAGATTGGTGAATGTAGCCTAACAGCCATGATTCTCACTGAATGCCCATTTGCTGCTCTTTGGGTCAAAATATCATTATCTTTAGGCCTTAGTGTTCTCATTTATAAAATATGGGGTTTTTTTTTATACACATACATATACATATTGAGAGAGGAAGAGAGAGAGAGAAAGATCTTAATAGTACGTGCCAAAGTATGCTAGTCAAAAGGAGTAGAAATGAAAAAATGTGAAACTGTTATTTACTAGGTGTTTCTTATGTGCAAGCACTTATTTAAATTATCTTCATGCATCAATTCAATTAACATTCACAATCACCTTACTCAGTGACACATTTTTTTTTTATTTAACATCTTTATGGGAGTATAACTGCTTTACAATGTTGTGTTAGTTTCTGCTGTATAACAAAGTGAATCAGCTATACATATATCGCCATATCCCCTCCCTCTTGCATCTCCTTCCCACCCTCCCTATCCCAACCCTCTAGGTGGTCACAAAGCACGGAACTGACCTCTCTGTTATGCAGCTGCTTCCCACTAGCTATCTATTTTATATTTGGTAGTGTATATATGTCAATGCTACTCTCTCACTTTGTCCCAGCTTACCCTTCCCACTCCCTGTGTCCTCAAGTCCATTCTCTACATCTGCGTTTTTATTCCTGTCCTGCCCCTAGGTTTATCAGAGCCATTTTTTTTTTAATTCCATACATACGTATTAGCATATGGTATTTTGTTTTTCTCTTTCTGACTTACTTCACTCTGTATGACAGACTCTAGGTCCATCCACCTCACTACAAATAGCTCAATTTCATTTCTTTTTATGGCTGAGTAATATTCCATTGTATATATGTGCCACATCTTCTTTATCCATTCATCTGAGTGACATATTTTAATCCTCATTTTACAGAAGAGGAAAGTGAGTCATTGAGAAGGTACATAATTTGCTCAGGAGTTTATGCTTGTTAATGGTGAAAATAAGATTGAAATCCAAGAAGTCTCCTTTAAAGACATCTATTCTTCATCCTTAACAGCTATGTTTAAATTCTGCCTATCAAAACAAAGAGGCAGGAGAGGGAAGTGGAGAAGAGAATACTGGCACAGCTTCTGCTGCATTTCCATATATTTGGGCTTTTTCAAAACATTTTGTATTTTTGGCACAGTATTTCTCAAACTGAGACTAAAATTCAAGGCTGCTGCAGAGGAGCAGTTAGAATGATGTCATTAAAGATTTTCTACCATCTGATGATACAACTTTATATTTAAAGATTCATAGAAATGTCTAAAAGAAAAACATGAAATCTCCAAAATAAAACTTAATAGAAATAAAAAGATAATCTTCATAAAATGAAAAACAAACTACCACTAAAAATGAGAAAAACATTCAATTAGATTTTAATAAAAATGCAAACTAAAACAGTAATGGATAGCTGCACCCATTTTTACTGAATTGCATCTTTTAGTGTTTTCCAATCTCTTCTTTCCTCTCCTCATCCCTTGCCATAAACTTTAAATATTGTTGCTACCAATGCACAATCTTGGGTACTTTATCTTTTTCTACACAGCTCCCTTGGGAGATTTTATCCTCTCTCACGGTTTCAAGTAAATGTTAACGAGTCCACAAATTTTATCCCCAGCCCTGGCATCTTCTTTGAGCTGCAGATTCATTTAACACTTCTGTTCCCCCAAGAAAAGTTAAGGCCAGGACTTCCCTGGTAGTGCAGTGGTTAAGAATCCACCTGCCAATGCAGGGGGCACAGGTTCAATCCCTGGTCTGGGAAGATCCCACATGCCGGTGAGCAACTAAGCCCCTGTGCCACAACTACTGAGCCTGTGCTCTAGAGCCTGCAAGCCACAACTACTGAGCCCTCCTGCTGCAACTACTGAAGCCCGCATGCCTAGAGCTCATACTCCACAACAAGAGAAGCCACCGCAGTGAGAAGCCCGTGCACCGCAACAAAGAGTAACCCCTGCTTGCAGCAACTAGAGAAAGCCCATGCAATGGAGACCCAACGCAGCCAAATTCTATATATATATATATACACACACACACACACACACACACACACACACACACACACACACACATATATATATATAATAAAATGAAAGTCAAGGCCAAAAAGTGTTAGCCAAAGCCACGGTGTGAAGTCAGCACAAGGTTTACTGAGCACCTTATCTTGATAGTGTACTGATCAGTCCTCAAACCCGACACATCCTTCAGCAGGCATCCATGAATTCAGTGAGCTCATTTTTATTTTATACAGTACATCGTTACAGCTGGGTATAAGCAAAATATGCCCTTAATGTTTTAGAACATTGGTAAGTCATCTTTTCTTACTTCTTTCTGAATGGGTATGCTTTTCATTATTTTTTATCAGAATCCTTATTTCTTTTATTTATCAGAATTCTAGAAAAAATTTTTAAGGCCAAGTTGGTTTTTGCATACACTGGTTATTCAACTATTTTCTAAGCTGTTAATTTATCCATCCGCTTTGAGTATTAAAAAAAAACAAACAAACTAGATTCTGTTTTGGGTCCTGGGGCTGGGATTATGCAAACTCAATTTATCCCTTTTCAGCTGGCTTTCTACTAGGTTCCACAAATAAGAGTACTGGAAAGCAAATTTCAGAAAGACAGAGGAGAGGAGAAGGTATTTGCATCTTCCTGTTTTCCTGCTTTTCTAGAAATGAAGCTCCAGTGTGGACTTACACCTCAGCAGCTGCCCTTTGTTTAATTCTCGAGATTCTCTTAGTACTTCCGAAAGCAACCTTATTATGCCTTCTCAGATACACAAGAACCAGCCAAGTGATGCCTGTTCCTCTGAGATTTGATTCCCATATCGTTGGGATCCATTCAATGAGCTTTCGGTCCTGTACAACCAAAATCCTTTCCTTTGTTTCTTCAGCTCAATGGATGGGACCTGCTGTTATTTCATGAGGATCCAGGGTTTCACTTTTTCTGTTGACCTTCAACATTTGTTGAACCAATGCTCTATATGTTCTTTCTGTTGAAAGGGTTAGTGTGCTTTTTGTATTCCTGACTGGATCCTGACTGATACACTGTATTCATAGGTTCCCATCTAAGACCTTCTTCAAAAATGAATATTGTATTCTCTCAGAGGAAACAGAATTCATTTATTAAACATATTTTGAGCACCCTCCAAATGTCAGGTACAGAGTTAAGTGCTAGGGATACTTAAGTGCTAGGGTAAGTAAAAATATTTTCTCCCGAATATTACGGTCTAGTAAAGGAGAAAGAGAAGTCAATAATTAGAATATGACCCTAGATTCATATTTTACCTTTAAGGAATATACACCAGAGAAAGCATAGGACATGTTCCTAATTATGGTGGGGGTTTAGGGTAAAAAATGAGTGTTGAGAGATAAAAGAAAACACCATGTAAACATTTATATTATAGACCATTTTCCAAAGACTATAAGAAATAATAAGGTGGTGAATCTTAATCATATGTATTAGAAAAGTCCCTTTGGCAATAGTTGGAGAATGGTTAGAAAGGGGGCAACACTGAAACCAGAGTGACCAATTATGAAGGTTTGGCAACCCAGCTGGTGAGACCCAATGAGCACCTGGATGGAGGAAATGACAGTTGGAATGGGGAGGAGGTATTGTCCAGAATTATTAACAATATAAGACAAGACCGATCAACCTGAGAAAAACTTCCCATCTGGTTCAAATCATTTAAGTTTCTGGAAACTTTCTTAAATAAATAATTCAAACGTCAATTACCAAATGCCAATTTCCCCAAAACCCTAACATTACTACTTACTGGACATTATCACTTGATGATCTGCAGGCACCTGAAAATCAACATGATCAAAAGGAAACTCATCGTGTCTCTCCAAACTTTGTATTTTCCTTAGAACCTCATCTTGTTGAATTGTGCTACCATCTCTAAAGGTCAAGTATATCGTCTCATTGCCTCATTGCACTTATCTAGTTTCCTCAACTGTCTCTTGCAAATGTGCATCCCTTTATTTCCACTTCTGCTGGGGGTTCTGTGGCAAGTCCTCTTCACAGCTGTAGTATGGGCCATTTTAGTAGACATATAATTGTTTTCCTTGCTTTTTTGTTAAATCTCTCCTTAGGTCATTGAAATTTAATCTATCTAGAGCATAAATTTAAGCATGTGATTACTTTGCTTTAAAACTATTGTCATTCCTGTCCATCTCTTGACTTTCATGCATCAGCTTTCCTGATTTCTCCATTCTTTGTCAATAAGCAGCTATTTGAATTTCTTAGCACTTGTATCCCTGCTTTTGTCCCTCCGTGCCTATCTAAAGGCTGTTCCCTATAGATGAAGTGTCTGTTCCTCTTTCTTATCCTAACCCACACTTATTCTCTCTCAAGATTCATCTCAATATCATATCCTTTGTGAAATTCTAATGTTTAGCAAATGTATTATTCTTGTGTAGATGTATCTAATAAATATTTGCTGAATAGAGTCACTAGTTTTATGAGACTTGCAATATAGATTCACAGGACTTTGCCCATTTATTATTACTGTCTCTAATGTTTAGTCCTAATTCTTCTGCATTTCAGTATGGAGCACTACAGTTCAGGAAAAAAAAAAAATGTACTCATTTAAAATACCTTAATTATACTATGATCAATTTAATTTTTTTGTTTTTTTTTTTTTTTTATAAAAAGTGATCACAAAAACAATAAAGAGAAACACAAAAACCCAAAAGAAAAAAAATGATGGACTCAATTTGGACAAGTCACTGAAGAAATAGAAACGGCTAACAATCATAAAACTTACTCACCATCAACTCAAATTCAATAAATGTTAGGTAAAGCAAAACTGTAATACATTTTTGACTACCAAGTTTTGATTGTTTATAAATCATAACAACCAGTGCTAATGAGGGTGGTATAAAATGATCTTAATTCAAAATTCATGTAAGTTTAAGTTGGTAAAATATTTCTTGAGAATAACTTAGCAATATGTACAAACTATCTAAAAAAGTCATATTTTGCACAACTAATTCCACATGTAGGACTCTAAGAAGATATTTAGTTTGCTATGGTAATATTTAGGAGTAAAAATTTAAAGCAAAACTTCCCCAGAAATAGGGGGTTGTTTAAACACATTTGTTATAACTAACTATAATTACATATTTTAAATATATTAATAAGTAATTTTCAACTACACTAATGTAAATAAAATAAAGAGATATAAATCTGAATATATGGTATAGTCCTAAGAATATCAGAATTACCTACTTGTGGACGGGCTAAACAGTAGCATAGGTTATCTCTGTATGGTAAGTTTTTTTGTTTATGCTAGAATATTACCTAAATTTTTCAGATATAGCCTCTTTCATAAACTTATGTCCTACTTCCTTTATCAAAGTGGCCATTTTATTATTTAATTAATGTGTTTTTTGCCCTCCCAGACCTTATTCTGCAAGGGGATATGCACTTTTCTTTTTTCATTCCTCATTGTATCTCCCAGAAACTACCATGTGAGGGGCTTTAGGTATTTTAAATGTTGTTTAATAAATGAATTAATAATTGGACAGTACTTTAAAAAGAATTTTGCTTCTTTAATAGAGATGGAATTATTCTAATGAAATTTAAGCTTCGTAGCCCTGCATTTGCTCAAGCCTCTCAAAAACACAGAAGAGACCTTAGTAATTTTCTTTAGGTAATTTTGCATTCTTTTTCTAAAAGTGAGATTCCCCCAGAGAACAAACTTCTGGCATTAAATGCCTAGATCAGTCTGCTCCTTGAATGCTCTTTATTCTCATAAATGTATCTTTCATGTGCTAATGTTTCCTTTTGTACAACCCTCTGTAACTCCCGAATATGCTCTCTGAATAGATTTTTCCCACTTACACCTTAATTATCTGTGAAAACTATTTAATTGTGCATCTCTGTCCGCTAGCATCTAGGAAACCATTTTAGTTTACCTGTCGTGGTGAATTCCTATCAGTTGTGTCAAATAAAATCTCCTAAAATAATTTGACAACTTTATTGAAGATAAACATCTATTTTTGAAGTCAAGAAACATTGTGCAAGCTTGGCATTTATATATGGAGACAAAATTTGGATTTATTCCTAGCTGAAAGAGCTGACGGCCTGGAAAAGGCCTGAGGGAAGAAGTGAGAAGCAATCTTATGAGATTGCCTTTTTTTTTTTCTTTTTCTTGTTGGCTTATTTGTTTTACTACAGACTGCAGGACTTCAAAACACCATTTTCTGGCTACATCATGTATTTTGGAAAGCATTTTGTCTCTGAGTAGCACAAATCAAAACAACATATGAATATAAAGCATTCCTTGGGCAAGATGGAACTTTCATTTGGTGACTTTTTATGTTAAAAGTAATTGCTCCAGATACCAATTTGTTTGATTCACAGAAGACAGAATTAGCTTACAATCATTTTTTGTGTGTTATAATGGAAGGTTACTGTTGGGGCACTTTGGTTTTGAAATTGGATGTGTTAGTAAATTGTGGTTGATTTTCACTGCCAGTCTCTCTGAGACAGGCAGCAGTTATTCCTTATCAGCAAGTTGTAGGAACATTAGTCTGGGATTATGATCCGTTTCAAGAAAGGCATTTACAGTGCTACTTCTTTTTCTAATTATTTCTCCTCTTTCTAAATTAGAAAAGAGAGGGAATATACAAGCATTTTTATATGTAAATATTTCAATGATACATTTAGGAAAATATAGTTCAGAGATAGGTTATTCTTTTTAACCATATTCTATTTATGCCTCACTTTGAGAAATTTAAGGATGTAATGCAAATAACTTGAACTGAACTGGAAAAACACGTTGTTATACTAAAATGAAATAAAATAAACATGTAGAAAGATAGCTTTCCAAAAAAAAAAAAAAGGTGCAATCACAGCTTTCATAGATGTATCAAAATGAACACATGTAAAAGATTTTATTTTAATCATTAATGAATGAGGGAACCAGGTAGATATTATAACCAGTTAAAAAGAGAATCCTTCAAAGAACAGACATACTTATAGAACTGGAATATTGAAATGCATATGCAAATAGAGGCAAAACTGAGAAGTCAATTGAACATCTACTGGAAAGGACCAAATTTGCATTGCTATCAGTTTTCTACATTTTGCAGAGTTGTAAAATAGCTTCCATAGAACAGGAATCAGATAAATTTGGAGGGGTGTACCCTAGTGTATAAATAATGCATAGTTTTCCATTGATCCACAAATTTTCCCTACAATTGATACAAGACCACTGAAGTATAACGTCATTGTTTTCAGTTTTGTAGCCATAAGATAAACATAACCTTAGTTCAAATATAATAAAATAGACAAAGGTATATTATTAGAATTATAAACTAAGTTAAAATATTATTAAATTACAGCAGGGTAGAGCATTTGAGGAATCGAATTTATTGCAAAGCTCTTTCATATCATAACTACATTCCTACAATCTTGATTGCTGGCACCTGATCTGCTTAGGTGCTGAAGCCAAAAACTTGGGAAGTATTCCTGACCACGTCTTCTTCCTCAGGCTATACATCCAACCTATCGCTAGTCCTCATGTTTTACTTCCACTGCATATCTTAAATCCAACCAGTTCACTCCATTTTTATTGCTTCCTTCCTAGACCAAGCTGTTATCATTTATACTTCTCCTGGACTATTGTAATGGTTTCCTACTGTCACTCTTGTATTTGCTTTTATCTCATGCTATTCTATTATCCACAAAATACTCAAAGTACATATAAGTGTGTGTGTGTGTGTGTGTGTGTGTGTGCGTGTATTTGTGATTCTCAGAAAACCCTTTATTACCAAGAGGGGATTTGAGGGTTGATTTTTTTTCATTCTAGGCAAAAGAAAAGATTAGCATAGTTTGCCCAAATGGGTTTATGTTCATTATAGTTTACTTCCTCCCTTTCCCCTTATGACTATATTCTAATGTTCCTTCCATGGAGAAAAAACAGATCCTTTTTCATTGGTCCAGCGTTTCCCATAGTGACAGTTTCTAAATGTAAATAAATGTTATAGAATTACTTAAAACCTAA
Source organism: Eschrichtius robustus (assembly GCF_028021215.1). NCBI lineage: Eukaryota > Metazoa > Chordata > Mammalia > Artiodactyla > Eschrichtiidae > Eschrichtius > Eschrichtius robustus. The sequence goes on along the minus strand of NC_090840.1, from coordinate 61,856,806 downwards.
TGATAATACACAGTTTTACACAGAATGGAATCCAAATTCCTTGCATCTTGTAGCACTGGGACTTGGAGCACATTTTTTTCTTTCAATTCTTTTAAAGCAGGTTTCTCAAGCTCAACCCCTTCTGAGGGGCTGTCACGTGCCTTGGAGGACCTTTAGCAGCATTCTAGACTCTACTCACTATACACCAGCATCAGCCTTACACACACACCCCTCAGTTGTGACAATCAAAAATGTTTCCAGCCATTCATTGCCAAATGTACCTTGGAGGGCAATATTTCCCTTAGTTGACAACTACTGCTTTCAAACACCAAACTTTCTTGCACCTGGACACTCCCATATGAGTTTCTTCTGCAAGCAAAACTCTTCTTTAGACTCTACACACAGCTGGATTCTTCTCCTTCTACAAATCTCAACAAAACATCTCTTATTCTGGGACACCTTCCTTGCCCATTCAATCTAAAACTATTATCCACCCTTATAATATCAGGATTAAACACTATACTTTTATTCATATAACTTATCACAATATATAATTAGATGTTTATTTACTTAACATCTGCCTCCTCAACTAGACTATAGCTCCAAACAGAGGGGGAAAAAATGTCAGTTTGGTTCATGATTGTTCACTGACCTCAGCACAGGACTGACATGGAGAAGACAATATATACATATTTTTGAATATGTGAATGAAAACTGGAATGAATCTCCCAATTCATAAATTGGGATTTTCACATTACAACATATTTGGAAGCTCTTAAATGACTCTTTGGGCTTAGCAAACTCGTGATAGCAAGAATAAAAGCCTTTTTAAGAAGAAAAGTAGGGAACACCATTTTTTTACAAGTTATTGTTGCTGCTGCTGCCACCATCATCATCATCATCGTCATCTTCTTCTTCAGAAAAACATATAGAATTCTGTGTTATTAATTTAGAGGCATGCTGTCTTTGTGTCAGACCTATTTACTTATTTGTTTGTCTATTTTATTCCCTGAGTAGTTTATCCACTTCAATCTGAATTTAGATGATTATTTTGAAGATGAAGTGATTTTGAAAATCTTTCAGAAAAACATGCACACTTTGGTTTCATGCATGCTCATGTTTATTCTTTACAAAATATCTGTTTTAAAATCTTTTTCATCTAAGGAAGACTGAAAGTATTGAATAAATAACTTTTGGTGGATAAATCATTACTCAATACAATTTTCTATAATAATTTTGTGGTGAAAGCATTATTTTATGCATAAAATGATTTAATCCCAGTATAGATCTCAAAGCTAGTCAGCAGAATTGGGCTGAAGTGCAGATGGTTCCACTCCAAGTCTTGTGCTTTCCCAAATAATAGAGTTTCCATCCTTTGTAAAAATATACATTTTGTATGTTTTATAAAAATCATATATCACAAACTCAAGTAGAAAATTTGAAATATATACTTTATTTGGAATAAAAACTTACTCCAAATGAACTAAAAACTCAGCTGTCAGACAACTGCCACACAAAAGTCATAGGAAAACTCTCAGTTTAAATTGCAATGTTTGTTTTGTAGATCTTACTTTTGACTTATCAACATATCCTAAAAAGTAGTAAGAAATAAACAAATCAGTTATTCAGATATTGTTTCATAGCTGGAATGTCTTATTTGTATACATACTGAGATAATTTATTCTGTCTGTATTCTAGAAAGCAAACAATGTTAATGAAGGTAGACTTTCATTTAATAAGAATTTTAAAAAATTGATATCAATGTTTTTCAAGTTTTGATTTCTTATATAATAATTTATTTTAAATAGCAAAACCAAATATAATATCATAGGAGAACCGAATGTGCCATGTACCATTAAGTATATTGCATATTTCCCCCACTCTTTAAGAGTACTTAAAGTGACAAATTTGGAACACAATGTATCTATTTGTTATTATCACTTTAATCAAAATATTAATTACTAAGAAAATTAATTTAAGTCATATATTTACCTTTAAATACTCACCTTAACATAGAAAAATATGTTCAAATATTAAATGTATTTCTTTTGTACTTAATATTAAAGAAAATATATTTATTAATGCATTAGACATTTTTATATCAAATCAAACACGTAAGTGTTATGTTTCAAAGGCTATTCGAAAGTATTTTTGTACTACAGGAACCTACACTTGGGCATACATATTATGCCTTTAAAAATAATTAAATTTCATCTTCTATGGCCAAATGTACCCACTTATAAATGTCCATAATTATGAAAGTCATTGAATCTTCTTATTAAAATGATGAGTTTGAGTTAAAGTTAAAACATGTTAAAAGAGCAAATAGGGTTTTTTTAATATTTGGAACTACATTTGATTTTAAAAGTAGTTTTAAATGTTTAAATGCTTGTTTATGTACAATACAATAAATTTTAAAAACTTATTCATTTTTACTTTAATATGTGGCTATAATACCATATAAATTAATTTAAATATGTTTAAAAAGTGTAAGATTTACATCTTACCCAACAAAACATTTTTATGAAGTGATATTTATATAGCTTCTCATAATGGTAAGAAGAGTAAGACTTCAAACATTATTAGGACCATAGCTAAAGCAATTATTACAGTCACATTTCTAAGGGTCTTTGAAGTTTTGGCTGTGTGAAGAAAATCAAATGATTGGATAAACATGACTGGACACTATACCTTAAATAAAACCCACTATATAATAATGTACAAAACAATGTGTATAATTTTCAAAAAGTTAATTACCACATTTCCATTCAAGTATATAATACACATGTGTCAAAATTTTATTTAAATCTTTAATGAGGAAACCAGCACAATGGTTAAGCTGGTTCAGAAAGGATTTAAGATGCTGAGAATTTATAGGTGTTAAAGAAAAAATGCTGAAATAAGGTTGCAAGGTTAGGTATAGAACTGGCTAATGTATTACAGGGCAATAAAACTATCACCTCTGAGATTACCTTTTCTAATAGACAGAAAATATTTTTTTCGCTATCAGACAAGATCAACAATTTAACAGATAATTTCAGAGAGTCTGTTCTTTAGTCCTTTGATAATTAAATCAATAAAAATTACATTCACATAGATAATTAAATTCTCCTTGGGTGTGCCTCTTAGACAATGCTCTAATATGACATTGAAAGGACACACAACCATCCTTTGCCTTATTCCTAAATTTTGGACTTCTTAAAAAATAACATAAACAAAACAATTATATATGACTTCTAATTTCAAGTTTCTTTCACTTAAGTAATTCATGAAGACCCTTATCCTAGTTATGATTAATGTAGCTTGCTCTTATTTCATTTTCACATTCTTCTAAATCTTCTGTAAGCCATTTCTATCACATTATAGTCTTATATAAGGCACTTATTTTATGTTGGCAGATTTTTTTAATTAAGTCTCATTAATACTAATTGCTAAATATTCTATGTAGTTGTTCCCAGGACAGTCTTTTTTTTTAATGCTCTCTCAGCTTTATAGCTAAGGAGGTTTATTTCTTTTGATACTTTTTGCAAAGTATTTATTGATAATTTTTTAATGTTCCTGGGCATTTGTGGGTATATCTGTGAGATGGTCTTTGGCTTTTAATCTATCTTGGAGTGTTTTCTATTGGCTGCCTTTGAACTCTACCTGTTCCCTTCATTGCTGGGGGGTGGGGTGGTAGATAACTTCCAGATTATAATCTAAACTTAAAGTGAATTTCCCATCTTGCAAATATATTCTTGGCAACTAGTAGCATATAGATGTTAATATATATTTATTAACTAACTGACTGACAGCAACATGGGTACCATTATATGTTATTAAGCTTCTCCTCTGGTTTACAACTTTTTATTTTATGGGTTGTATTAGCAATGATTCATGAGGCACATAAGAATTTCCTTAGGGAAAATACCTGTTATCTATATCCATTATTCAGCGGTATTCCACCCTTAGGGTGACATCTTTTTTGCATCATTGTATAGATTTTGATCTTATAAGTCAGGCAAAGCCATACAAAGATTATGATAAACTTTATATCATAAGGCCCCGTTCTTTTCTTACAGATGTTAAAATAGATAGTCACAAGTTTCAGGAAAAAAAAAAAAAAACAAGTTGCTTTAATGTCAATATTGTAGAACACTGTCTTCCAAATGTGAAATCATTTACAGTACTGTCCAGGCATGAATAAGGATGTAAGCAGCATTAATCCTACCTTCATGCTAAATTCCTTTTGTATTATGGTGTTTCTTTTACTGAACATTTCCCACTCTTTAACAACAAAGAGCATATGGAAGTCTGCACAAAGAAGAATTTAATAAGTAGTTGTATTGGAATGAGAGTTAAATGATAACATCGCCAACTCTTACTGAGCTTTGTTAAGAATACTTTCAAACACTCTCAATTCCTCCAGAGCTGGGCTTAATATATTAATGGGTATTATAGTCATTGAATTTGGAAAATAGTGTGAAGTTGTCCAGTTCCAAATATATGTTTTACTAGTTTCTACTTGCCTGAAATTCCCACCCTTAACCAATTTATTCACATTTAATGAATGTTAGTATGGAAGAAGGACCATGCCTTTGAATTACTGCATGGGATTTCATTTTTTCTTTTAAAATATAAAATCTTGAAGGAGATCTATAATATCAATCTGAAAAACATTTAATGCTAGTTTGCTTAACAGAGATTACTAGTAACTAGCATTTTTCTAGTTAACTAGAAAAAGTCCAAGGATAATAAAATAAAAACACTTGGATTTTAAAAGGTAATAAGCAAAGGAAAAAACACAGAAGGCAAACAGAGTAGTGGGTGAAGTATGCAAATTCAAACTGCTTTATTTCTCAGGATTTCTTAGCACCAATATTATCTCTAGGAAAAACATCAGGGAGACTGGGGGCAGAAGTAGTATTGTCTGAATAAAAATTCAAACTTTCACTCATCAAAATAATATTTAAAAAACAGGCAAGAAATATATGGCAATATATTCTTTTTATGGACTATAAAATGCTATTTTAAATTTTATTTGCATTTCCACATATTCTTTGCCTGGTGCCTTTCATAGTGTATTTATCAGACAGTAAATTTTTTCAATATGTGTGTTTGTAGATGAATATACTAAGTTTGAATTACTCTTCTGTGTTATATAAAGTACATATGTACTTTTTATATAAATATAAATATGGGTTGATACTGATATTGATACAGACATATACAGAGAGAGAGAGAACCGTTTGGGGGTAGTCCTCCTAATAGAAAAAATATTTAATTACATATGAATTTTAGAGAAGTATTCAGTTAAATGCTAAATTGTTGATGCCATTGTGGATTTACAGAAATGAGATATATCATTTTTCCTTTTTATGCATTTAATTAAACTGAGGTGGACAACTCTCCCAAAACGGATGGTATAGATTAATGGGAACAATATGTCATAGTGGACATCCATTGGTATGTGACTCAGGTGTTCTAGACATGGTTGTAGTTCTAACTTCACGTAGTACCTTAGGTCAGTAATGCATACTCTGGACTTTATCTTATTAATGAATCAATTAAAAGTGATGAATTCTAAGTTCCTTTTAAGTTTTGCCATGTCATTACTATTAAGGGAAGCTTAGAAAACAAAAAGGTTGATGATATTTCAAAATTAATAGTAAAGTTAATAACAAACATCTGTATTTCTTCAATTAATACGTATAACACAGCTGAAAGCACCGGGCTGTGGGCATTTACATACACACATATTAAGCAAATTTAAATCCATTTATGAAATTGAAAAATATTGGGAGAAGGTATGTATAGTATTGATAATAAAAAAGTTATCAAATAAAAGGCTTTGTGTGTCCATAAAATCAAAGATACCATCACAGGTTATTTATTTTACAAAAATTAATAGGAAAATTAATTTTTCAAATACATCAACACTGGCAAATATTTCTTCCTGAATAGTTTTGAGTAAAGATTTGTAGCAGGTGTTATGTATGAAGGCACAGAATATAGGAATACCATCAGTGGGTGTCTAATTCCAGCCAAAATCTTTTCCTTCACTGTTATTGAAAGATGAGAGGATTTGATTCTGCTTCAGAGTAGTTGTTGGGACTAGTAGCTAATCCTGATGAAGATCAAATGAAAATGCTAATTTTAAACAGTTTAAAAGTTCTATTATATCATCAGAGAAATTTTACAGAATAATACGCCGCTACACTTTCTGCTTTTTAAAAACTGGGCATAAATATACTTTTCCCATGCGTTTAGGATGGTGTAAAATAAAGCAGCCAGATTTCTTACAATTGCATGCAAAAATTTAAGAGGTTCTATAATTCTGGGGATAAGATCAGGACTCCCCCTACTGGCCTGCTTCATTTGCATCAAAATCATGGTTTAAATCACTCATGAAAAATTAAAAATTTAGTAGAATGCTAAATTAAGATCATCCAATTCAGCCACCCATGTTATGTATTAGAAAATTAAAGCCCAAGATACTAACAGATTAATCCTTGTATTCCTCCCCTGTAGCCTCAAACACCTAAACTACATTGGGCCAACAAAGCAAAAGTTTACCAAATTACCACGGTAACTACCAAGAATATTAAGAGAACAAAGTCTGTTAACTGTAGATATGTGTGCTAATTGAACATACTCAAAATGATATCATTTAGGTACTCCATAGAATTAAAATTACAAGATACCTTGAGGAATAATCCTATTCTCTTACATAGAAAATAAATTCTCTTCCCAAATACATGCAATACCAGGAAGAAATTATACTTGGCCTTGCAGAGTCACAAATCCTGAGTGAACAACTAATCAATGGATTTAGTCACCTTGAACTCACCTTAATTTTATTTAACTAGTATGGATCTTTGCCTAATACTCATATGAGTCTAAAATCCTTTCTATTGTTTTTAAATTCTACTAGCTGAATTTTGTTCTCATTGGAATACTCCCATATGGGCACTTTTCTGTGAAAAGTGTTAAGTTCCTTCTTTGCTTTTTACTTCATAAGCTAATAACGACAAATCACTCAACCATTTCTCTTAGAGCCTATTTCACAATCCTTTAATATTTTTGTTGATTTCTTTGGAATTTTTGAGTATGTTTATTTCCCTTTCCAAATTGAGTAGTGACACTATTCTTCCCTCCTTACAACTTTTCTTCATCATTCTTATGTAATTCATCTGTGATTCTTTGCCTACATCCTATTCTCTGATGTGACAACCTTCTAATACCACTGAATCACATTAAACTTATGAACACTGTCACTGAGCTTCAGGGCAACTGTCATCCAAGCATTGTGAAAGCAAATAATAATGATAATAAACTTGTATTACATGGAATATAAATTTGAGAAAACAAAAGAATCTAACAATTCTGCCTCTAAGTAGCAGATACTGCTGAAATGTATATATATTTAATATTTATATTTTGTAATTTAAATCACTTGTAAGAAAAATTAAAGGTATAAAACATGTTGATATGGTCGGTATTCCCGATAATTTATCCAAATTTCATCATATATTTATTTATACTTGAAAAATGTTTTTAAAATAATATGAAAATTAATAGAATACTATCTTTATTCTCAAAAAGGATATAGTTGAGAAATATGTTTGAGAAGACAAATATGTAAGCAGCTAACTATAATACAAAAATGGTAATTCACTTAAAAATTATTTAAATTGTTGTGAATAACATAAATTTTGTAAAGATTACTCTTCAAAAAATTAGGGACAATTTCAAACATATACAAAAGTAGAGAATATAACATGATTAAGCTCCATGTACCCATAACCCAGGTTGGACAGTTATATCCCCAAGGCCAAACTGTTTTTTTTTTTCCCCAGCTTTGTTGAACTATAATTGACATATAACATTGTATCAAAGTGTACAACATGATGATTTGATATATGTATATATTGTGAAATGTAAGTTTAGTTAATATCCATTACATCACATGGTTACAAATTTTTTTCTTACAAAGAGAACTTTTAAGATCTACTCTCTTAGCAACTTTCAAATATACAAACTGTATTGCTAATTATAGTCACCATGCTGTACATTACATCCCCAGAACTTATTTACGTTATAAATAGAAGTTTGCACATTTTGACCAACATCACTCATATTGCCCTTCCCCACCCCTTGCCTCTGGCAACCACTAACCTGTTTCCTATAAGTTTTATTTTTCTAGATTCCATACATAAGTGAGATCATGCAATATTTGTCTTTGTCTAGCTGACTTATTTCACTTAGCATAATGCACTCAAGGCCCATCCATGTTGTTGTACATAGAAGAATTTCCTCATTTTTATGGCTGAATAGTATTTCATCGTGTGTGTGTGTGTGCACATTTCCTTTATTCATTCATATGTTGATAGACACAAGTTGTTTCCATGTCTTGGCTACTGTAAATAATGGTACAATGAACATGGGACTGCAGATATCTCTTCGAGATAATGATTTCACTTCCTTTGGGTATATAACCAGGAGTGGAACTGCTGGATCATATGGTAGTTCTCTTTTTAATTTTTTGAGGAATTTCCATGCTGTTTTCCATAGTGGCTACACCAAGAGTATACCAGAGTTCCCTTTTCTCCACATCCTTGCCAACATTTTTCATTTGTTGTCTTTTGACAATAGCCATTCTGACAAGTGTGAGGTGATATCTCATTGTGGTTTTGATTTGAATTTGCCTGATGGTCACTGATATTGATTGAGTACATTTTCATGTACCTGTTGGCTGCTTGCATGTCTTCTATGGAAATATATCTATTTAGATCCTCTGCCCATATTTTAATCAGATTGGGTTTTTTTCTATTGAATTGTATGAATTATTTATATATTTTGGATATTAATTCCTTATTAGATATATAATTTGCAAATATTTTTTCCCATTCTGTAGGTTGACTTTTCATTTTCTTGATGGTTTCCTTTGCTGTGCAGAAGCTTTTAAGTTCATGCAGCCTCACTTGTTTATCTTTCCTTTTGTTGCCTTTGCTTTTGGTGTCCAATCCAAAAACAATCATTGCCAAGACCAATGTCAAGGAGCCAAGCTGTTTTATTTATACTTGTAATTGCTTTTCCCCTTCCATAAATTATTTTGATACATATCCCAGAAATAAAGATAATCCATTATTAATCTTAGAATAACTTTATATCAGCTGACTTCAAGATAAAGCCAAACCCCTTAAAGCTGTACAAATATACATGTTAGTGTGTATATATATATATATATTTATATAAAGGAAAAGGATGATTTTAATGGGAGAATTGGAGTAGAATTAATGGGAAAAGGTCAAACATTGTAGGTTGGGCTCATAGAATGAGAACGTTCAATAGGGATGGAACTTATAGAAGAGACTTCTTGTCAGAGAAGCAGAGTAAAATCACTGAGAAATGAATCTATATAATATGTTTAGGAAAGGACTAATAGCCTAGAGAGAGAGTGGGAAATGCATGTAGAAAAGCAGGACAAATGCATTTGTATAGATGGCTTTGGATGCTATAACTGGAGTTTGAATTTCCGTTTATATGAAAAAATATCATGTTTTTAGAAAGTTCATACATGCATTTAATAAGTGATCTATAATGATCTTTCACAATATGCATTTTTAAGCTTTAGTAACACTTCATTGATTCTACAGTTGTCTACAGGATAAAGTCAAACACCTAAGTACAACTTGACAAGAACTTTTATACCCTAGCTTTTGAAGAAAAGGCTGGAAGGTGAGTCAAAAGATTATGTTACAGTCATGTTCAAATACTGGCCTCTCTAGTTTGTTATACTATTCTATGTTTGAAAACACTTTTCTTATGGCCAGGGATGTCTTTTCCCTCTTGTCAACAATCCACTGATATGTTTTTCAGAGATAAACTCCTTTCTTTCTGAAGGCACTCAAAACAGATTCAAGATAAATATAGATAGCAAGAATTCATCAGAGACTTTAGATCCCAAAATTTAATTTTACTCTTTTAAAAACCCTAGTCTTAGCTCCATTATTACTAGCACACAGATTCTCTGGGACTGCTACACATCGATTGACTAAAATAAGAGTGAAATTATTTTCTACCTGAATCATTATTCTCATGTAAATCATAGTAATGAATGGAGATTAACTATAATAAATATACTAATACTGGCCCCAAGAATGAAAATGATTAATATTTTTCTTTTGTTTTCCTCATTTGCCACCATTGAGCATATTAAGTTCTATTTATGAATAATTTTTGTGGGACATTTTCCATTAAATTATACTTCATTGAATGTGTCTGTCCCAGAGGACTAATTTTTTGGACAGCCAAACCACCCACCATTCCTTGGTGATTCTCTATAGGTGATTCCCTAAGATTCTCCATCAATCCCAGCAATCTGTGTCCATTTCCCCATCAAATGTTACCCTCATTTAAGAACACCTCAGATAAATAAAGATTAAAGGAGAAACAAAGTAGGACTAGACGCTATCTAGATAAGATGTACACTGACAGAAAGTTTTAAAACACTGAATTAAATATCAATCAATTATTACAATATGTAATCAGTTCTTCACAATACAGTTTCAAAGGCTAAGGGTACTTACAGTGTGTGGTGAGGTCACCAATTTCTTTGCCAGGGTTATTCCTCTTCAGCCTTATAATTGCAGATAAAAGACTTTAAAATGTTCAAAAATTGGATTTTGTTTTAAATTTTAGCATTTAGTCAGATAAATATTATGAGGTATAAGGAAAGGTAACACATCAGGGTTTTTATATTAAAGAACCTCTCTATCCACTTTCTACAAGGAAACTTACTATAAAGGAAACTGCTAATATAAAGAAGGCATACATCTAGGTAGACATACACATTGTAATACCACTTAATGTTGCTAAATGTGAAACTTTTGGGGTTAAAGGCCAATACTGTGTCTAGTAATCCAAGTTTATCCAAGATGAGATCTAGCATATCTATTCTGTTCTTGTAAACAGAAATCTCCTGTTTTGGGACCTGAGACATTTCCCCTGAGATTGACCTTATATTTAAGCACTACGAGACACTTCCAGGCAGTAACAAATCAGCAGGTGGCGGCAAGGACTAAGACCCATGGTGTTTCCATTTCACTGGTGGAAACTAACAATAAATATGTAAATGGATATAACAAATAAGTTAGACTGTAATTATCATGAAAAAATAAAAGGGGACTGTGATAGAGCTCATACAGTGACCACTTTAGATATGGTGGCCAGGCAAGCCTACTCTATGGAGATTTAGTTTGGGTTGAGACTTGAATTATGAAAACAGAGTCATGTAATGGTCAGGAAAATAGAGTATCTCAGACATAGGAAATAGCAAGTGCAAAGGTTCTGCATGTGAAGATTTTTGTTTGCTTAAGAAACATAAAGGAGGCCAGGTGTAAGGAACATAGAGAGCAAAGTGGTGTGTAGTATAAAATAAGGTTACAAAGATAAGTAGGAAGTAGATTATGGAATGTCTTTTTAAACCATGATAAAGTGTTCAGATTTGTTTTAATTTCTATAAGTGAGGTTCAAAATCTTGGAGAAATCATAATTGTGTTTTAAGTTATAATAGGTAAATTTATATGTAAGACTTTGTAAATCAATATCTGGGCTTGGACAGAATATAAATGAAGAAATCTCTAACTTCTAAATAACCAAAATATTATTTAGAAGATAAAGTAAATGTGGCAAAATTATAATAGGGATTCATTTTATGACCTTCATAGTTGGCTCAAAATTTTCATAAAAAAATTAAAAATGTGCAAAAATTACGTAGTATACCAGAACACATGTTGAATGAGATAATAATAACAAAGAAAACACAGATAATGTGCTGTTGCTTCTAAACAGGGATGTGTGTTGGAGATATGATAACGCAGATGATTTATTTTATAATAATTATTATTATCTGGTTAGTAAGCTTTCATCCAATTTAGGGAAGCACTAACAAGACTAATTCTTCCCTGTAAGTGAATTGTTAATCTGATTTAAAGGAGTCAAACATTAATCTTGAATATTTTAGCTTCAGCCTTAGAAAGTGCTCATATCAACATATTTGGAAAGCTATTTTTGAAACCTTAGTTTCAAGGGGATAACCTAATTTCACTAAATAAGGTTTTGTTGTATATTTAAATACTGTGGAGAAAAGAGAACCTCTTTGCTTTAACACCAATGATTTACATAACTCTGGTTCTTCCTAGTATCATTGTGTAAGCATAATTTTTCATGGCTAACACATCATCCCAAGATACAGTAGATATTAAGATATAGTACATTATGTTTAGGAGAGTTTATTAAAAGCTTCTAGCTTTATTTCTATATTATAAAGCTTGTAAATCAGCAAACAAATTTTGTCAGAGGTGTAGACACACATATTAGACACTCAAATGTTTAGTTTTCTCAAGAAATCATTTTGGAGACAAGGAAGACATTTTTTAAATTAATTTTTATTAATTACAATGTTGTGATAGTTTCTGCTGTACAGCAGTGTGAATCAGCTCTATATATACATACATCTGTCTTTTTTGGATTTCCTTCCCATTTAGGTCACCACAGAGCCCTGAGTACAGTTCCCTGTGCTATATAGTAGGTTCTCATTAGTTATCTATTTTATACATAGTAGTGTATATATGTCAATGCCAGTCTCCCAGTTCACCCCACCACTCCCCCTTCCCCCCTTGGTATCTATAAGTTTGTTCTCTACGTCTGTGTCTCTATTTCTGCTTTGCAAATAAGTTCATCTGTATCATTTTTCTAGATTTCACATATAAGCGATATTATATGATATTTGTTTTTCTCTTTCTGACTTCATTCTTTATGACAGACTCTAGGTCCATCCACGTCTCTGCAAATGGCACAATTTTGTTCCTTTTTATGGCTTAATAATATTCTATTGTACATATGTACCACGTCTTCTTTATCCATCCCTCTGTTGATGGACATTTAGATTGCCCTAACACCATACATAAAAATAAACTCAAAATGGATTAAAGACCTAAATGTAAGGCCAGACACTATAAAACTCTTAAAGGAAAACATAGAACACTCTTTGACATAAATCGAAGCAAGACCTTTTTTGACCCACCTCCTAGAGTAATGAAAATAAAAACAAAAATAAATTAATGGGACCTAATGAAACTTAAAGGCTTTTGCACAGCAAAGGAAACCATAAACAAGACAAAAAGACAACCATCAGAATGGGAGAAAATATTTGCAAACGAAGCAACTGACGAAGGATTAATCTCCAAAATATACAACCAGCTCATGCAGCTCAATATCAAAAAAACAAACAGCCCAATCCAAAAATAGGCAGAAGACCTAAATAGACATTTCTCCAAAGAAGATATACAGATGGTCAATAAATACATGAAAGGATGCTCAACATCACTAATCATCAGAGAAATGCAAATCAAAACTACAAAACTACAAAACTACACCTCACACAGGTCAGAATGGCCATCATCAAAAAATCTACAAACAACAAATGCTGGAGAGGGTGTGGAGAAAGGGGAACCCTGTTGCACACTGTTGGTGGGAATGTAAATTGATACAGCCACTATGGAGAACAGTATGGAGGTTCCTTAAAAAACTAAAAATAGAATTACCATATGACCCAGCAATCCCACTACTGGGCATATACCCAGAGAAAACCGTAATTCAAAAGGATGCAAGGAATACATGTAAATATGCATAGAAATCATTGACTCTTCAATTTTGATCTGAGCCAAAAAGGAAAAAAAACCCTTGTATTTTAAATTAATAAGCGGGGAGGAGACAGGGGATCACTGCTTATTATTACTATTATACATTATAGACCAAAAACAGTTTATAAAACAGTAGTTTAATCTAACTATAGATCTTAGTAAGGTATTTGGTTTTGTTTTTCCCATAATATTTTAGGGTATTTTTCTTTAGAAATAGGAAAATTTAGGGGGGGTGGCTTGAGGTACTTTATAGGGACAAAATTTAGAAATTTTATATTTTATATTATATTTTAGCAAGCAATGTCTCACCTTCAGACTTATTCTGTCTCATAAAGAATATCTCTGAATATAATTTGTCTGAGAGCTCTTTGGTGAGGTCTGAAAAGTAAGCCAAAGCTGCACAATTCTGTCACCTACAAAAACAGAAGCAAATGATACTAAACAAAATAATAGGAGTAGGACAACTGGTTTATTAATGACAACAGTCAGGACACCATTGCCTGAGATACTGATATATTTTGTTATCAAATCCTAGAGTATACTTCCTTCTGTCCTTCTGTTTTATTAAGAAATTATGGATGCGATCGTAGGAATAGCTGGTATGGCAAATACACAAATTGTACAGCATGTGCAAAAGTATTCTTGGCTTAACATTAAAAAACTATTGGTTAAACTGGAAACTTTATAGGTTCTAAAGAAAATATGTATAGTGTGGTGTTTTTGAATCATTTAAGAGTCATTTATTATAACAAAAATAAAAATGGTGTGTATTAACATTACAGATTAGGTAGACTGATGGAATTTTGATTTTGACACATTGAAACTGAGTGCCATACAAGAAAAACACTCTCATTGTCTTATTGAAAAACTTCACCTATAGAGAGTGGGGCAGGTATGCAGCAGTGCAAAGACACATATTTTGCACATAGAAAACCAAAGTTAAAGTGTGACTTTTGTTTACTGGCAGAAAACATTATTTCTTGCATAAAATCACCCTAATGAAAACAAATCTACCAGTGATGGTTTATGAATATTGAATGAAAAAATCTGCATGAAAGTTTTCTTTTAATTTCAAAATACAAGACAATTTCTGTGATGCTGAATTTCAACATACTAGTTTTAGTTATGTGAGTTTCTTACAAAACATTCTCACTGGAGTTACTTGGAATTAGGTAAAATTGGAACAATAGAACGTTCTATCTCTAAAGGATTATGTGTTTCTTATTTTGACTGATTTGCAAATTTGCTTCATTGTAACTACAATGAATTTAATTTTACACCTGAGTTATGAAAATATATTATTTTAATATAGCTACTTTATGAATTAGGTTTAAAGTAACTTTCTCAAAAGCTAAAGATCTAGAGTCTAACACTCTTGAATTCTTAATAGCAGCTTAGTTTTCAACTCTTATGGCTGACTCTTTTCTTCCATGTTAAAACAAGTTATCTAAAATTTCCTTCTGCTTATATTCGCTATAACTACTGTGAAAAGTCATAAACCCTTGTTTACTCCCTTAAGGAAAGCTCATCAGGTCTTTGCCTTAGGCATTGCTGTAGTTCAATATTTCACATAAATCTATTCTATAGAACACTGGTTTCATGAGAGATATTGATAGGTGTTCCTTGAAAAAAAGGATTCCAAGGATAGTTTGAGAAATCTGGTATACTATAAATTCTCACTTTAAGATCTTAGCACATAGCAGAGTAACCAATTAAAGGTTTTAAGAAATCTTTGGTAAGAAAACCTATTTACTTTTTTTGAAGTTTCTCAATAATATTTGACCTTAGAAGCTTTTTCCATATAACATGTAATGGCATATTTCTAGGCTCATGCATTGTTTTTCAGAATACAGTTGTAGCACAGAACAGGAAACACAGCCACAGACAAAGCTCTGCATTATATTTTTTCATTTCCCAAATTTCCCAGACCCAACAATTTTAAAAGACCTTGTATGTGTGTTAGAAAACTTAGAACAGTAAGGAAAAATTATTCAAACTTTTAAATTATTGTAGCAAGAAAACTTCAAATATAACTAATATTGTTGAAATATTCCATTTCCTTCCTTTATGCATCCATCATGAAAACTGCATCTGTGGAAATCCTGTCAGAAGGCTAGAACTTGTTGGACTTGAAGTACATGTTTTGGTGGAATATGTTTACCCTGCTAGAATTACATTTCCACATTCAGAAATATTTGTTTCTTAAGTATTCCCATTGAAGGAAATAACTAGTAGAATATAAATGTAAAGGTAAGATAGTATGGTGATAACACTTTCCTCAACTATACATAGATTATTGATATTATGTACATTCCTATTCATGTCCTCATACTTTACCCATTGCCTGTAATAGCTCTTTTTAAGGCTGACTCTAATAAGAATAGGCAAGCCAAATTGTACAGAACAAGTCTTCTAAAATACATATGGATGTTGTAACAAATAGTGCTGGGACAATTGAATGTCCACATGCGGAAAAAAAAGAGAGAAAAGGAACCTAGACACAGACTTTACACCTTTCACAAAAATTAATTAATTTTACTAAGATAGTGGAATAGGAGGTTCTATCCCTTGCCCCCGCCCCCCACCAGCCCAAAGAAATACCTTTTTACCAACCATTTACAGATGAAGATAACTTTAGGAGAGCTTGGATTCCAGGTTAAAGGTTAAAGCTAGAGGAGCAGGGAAATGAGAAAAGACACAGTGAAAAGGGAAAGAAGAACAATTTTGCTTTTCCCACATCACCTTTTCCTTAGGGGACATAGTGAAACACTGAGAAAGAACCCCTCAGCCTGCAAGTTAAAGAGAGAGTGAAGGGAGCTTTCATCTTCCCCAGCTTTTGGGGGAACTGCGTGAGAAACTTACTTCTGTTGCATCTCATCCAAAACACTGAAGGAATCAGATGGCTAGATCATCTGGGTGCAGCTAAGAAAAAAGAAAAGGGAAGGAGACTTAAAAAGAAGGAAATTCTGCCTTTTGCAACAACATGGATGAACCTAGAGGACATTATACTTAGTGAAATAAACAAGACATAGAAAGACAAATACTGTTATTATCTCACTTATATGAGGAAACTAAAATAGTCAAACTCATAGAGGCAGAGAGTAGAAGAGTGGTTGCCAGGAGCTGGGGGAGAGGGGAAGTGGGGTGGGAAAAAGGGAGGTACTGGTTAATGGTTACAAAGTTTCAGCTATACAAGATGAATAAACCCTAGAGATCCACTGTACAGAATGAGCCTATGGTTATTAATACAGTATTTATATACTTAAAATTTTGTTAAGATGGTGGATCTTATGCCAAGTGTTCTTACACACACACACACACACACACATACACGCACACACACCCATGCACACATAATAATAAAAGATAAAGAGGGCGAGATAAAGCTTTTGAAGGTGATTGAAATGTTTAGATTGTGGTGATAGTTTTATAGATATGCACTTATCTCCAAACTCATCAGTTTGTAAACATTAAATATGTACATTTTGTAGCATGTCAATCATACCTTACTAAAGTGATTTTTAAAAATTAGCTCAAAATGGATTATAGATCTCAATAGACATAAAATAAAACACTATAAAACTTCTAGAAGAACACATAGGAGAAAATCTATGTAAACTTGGGTTTGTGGGTGAGTTTTTTGACACAACCCCAAAAGCATGATCCATGAAAGCAAAGTATTGACAGGTTGGATATTATTAAATTAAAACTTCTGCTCTGTGTAGTAGCTGAATAAAGTCCATCCAAAGATATCATGTCCTAATCCTTGGACCCTGTAAATGTTACCTTTTTTTTTTTTTTTAAAATGGGTCATTGTAGATCAGATTAAGTTAAGAATCTTGACATGGGGAGATCATGCTGTATTATCCAGATGGTCCCTAAATCCAATCATTATAAGTAAGAGGCAGAGAGAGATTAGACACAGGAGAAGAAGGTGAAGTGAATGAAGGTGAAGGCAGAGACTGGAGTGGCCCAGTCATAAAGGAATGCTGGCACCCACCAGCAATTGGAAGCTAGAAGAGCTTTCCCCTCCAGAGATTCCAAAGGGAATACGGTCTTGCTGATTCCTGTATCCCAGTAAAATTTACAGACTTCCACTCTCCAGAAATAGGAGAGAATAAGTTTCTGATGTTTTAAGCCATCCGTTTTGTGGTAATTTTTACAGCAGCTGCCAGAAACTAATACACTCTGTGAAAGACACGGTTAAACCAATAAACAGGCAAGCAATGGACCAGGAGAAAATATCTGCAAAATACATATTTGTTAGAGGACTGGTATCCAAAATCCTCAAAGATACACGTGAACAATTAATTAGCAACAAAAGAAGATTCTGATATGTTATTACATCTAAAAATGATTTTGTGTAATTTGACTGTAAAGCAGGAATTGTGACCCAGATCATACTGAGTCACAATTGTTAATTAATGTTGTAAGACTCAATGTGAATTAATGGTAAAGCAATCAGACTCAAAATCTAGACATATTTGGGTTCAAATTCTTGACATACCACCTACTCCTTTTACAAATTGCAAAACTTTCCTGAACTGCAGTTTTACAATTGGTAAGCAGAGGATGTAACAGCATCTATAACAGAAGACTGTTTTAAGCAATATATAAGATCAAGTACATAAGAGTTTGAGCACAGAACTGGCACATACTGAATTATCAATACTAGTATTATTATATCTAAAAATGACAGATATTAGTTAATAATGATGCTATAATTTTCATACATATATTTAAAAGTCAATCACAATTCAGAAAACATTTATACACATAAATTCCATTACAATTTCATTTAATGGGATAACTGACAGAAGAGTCTGTTGTGACTGGAAAAAAATTCTTGACTATTCTATGAATTTTATTTTGTGGTAGCATGAGCTGCTGGGGCAATAATAATAAGAGCAGTAGTAACAGTAACAAAATCTTTCTGTTAGGCTCTTAAAGGTGTTCACTGAAGAGGACTTCAGTGGCAAGAGGAGTTTATATGTGAATATTTTAGAAACTTCAATTACATTTATTCTTATACTGTACTACTGGAATAAGATAAAAGTTTAATTAGTTTCCCTGCATGAAGATCAATTGAACAAAATTACTATCTCATGAATCACAAATGTCATTTCTGTGTGGAGGGGTTATGCATTAGAGCTGCAAAACAGTTCAGATTCCAATTACGTGGGCCCTTATGTTGGGAAGTTAGAATCAGAGAGCATAATGATATGGATATTCACCACTGCACCTGCACTTTTTGTATACTTATTTTTGGCAGTCATAAGCACATAAAAATCACTCTGCAGGTGCAATTGAAGTATACCTGCCCCAAAGTACTACAGATGTCTTGGCTAGTGGAACCTCTGGAAGCTGGCATTCCTCAAATGGGATGGGATGTATTTAAGGCAATCCAGTATCTGTGTCCTATAGAACCCTGGTAAATGAGTCCAAGGTTCAAGTCATATATAAACCATCATGAAAAAGATCCACCTAAAGTCCTTTCATACTGACACAATTATATACAAAAAATAATGAATATGTGGTAGGGTGCTGGAGACACTACCTTAATTAAAAATTCTATTTTCTAGCCAAGCACTTTGGAAATTATGGCAGTGAGTTCCTTGAAATGAGAAGAAATTCTCCCTTTCTTCCATTTGTAAGGCTGTGAAAAACTAGAAAGTATACGTGGCTCAGGTAAAACTCATTTTCTACAGTAACTAATTTATGTTTCAGGAATCACTACCCCCATCCTTTGTTGTTGTTATTGTTAATGACCATTCTTTCCTGGAAGTGTGATGGGGTAGAAGATTGCCTAGGATACCATGATTAGTGACTGTAGGGGATTTTTTTTCTTCCCATTACCAATGATGGCCTGCAACTTTGGCTATTGGTTTTATGAAGTTCTTTGGTTTTTAACTATTCTGTTGTTTTTTTATTGGTTATTTTTGCATTCATTCATAAAACAAGTTTTCACCTTAATTTTTTTTCAAATACATACACCACACAAAATAAATATTATCCATTATTTTTAATTTTAGAAGATAGAAAATAAGCAATAGTCCCTGTCTTTCACTTTCATCACAAACTTTACCTTTAATATCCAGCCATCACCTACAATTAGAACTAGTGTTTCCTCATTTCATATTTCTTCTTGCATATGGATAAATACATCTGTATTATAAAATCTTTTCCTTTTTATCATTTTTATTGTTAACATTATTTTTCTATAAATATGAAATTGTGCTTTGCAAATTTTTCTACAAATAGATTTTTTTCCCTTTAACAATTTCTGGATCAGACATATGAGTATTTCATCATTTTAAAATGATGTATTGTTTTCTACTATATGATTACATTATAATTTGTTTGACTATCTTTCTCCATGAAGTCACACATAAATTGTTTTAAAATTATTGATATTATAAATAATGCTGCAAAATATAGCTGTATACAATTAAGTGCTGTAATCATGATAGTTCTATCCTCAGATAGATTCCTAGATGTGGAACTGCACAGAGAAAATGAACTTCTGATCATTTTCATTACTCTCTCACTCTCAAATACTTATTGATTACATCCCAACACACTGCATGATAGTGTATATTGTCATAGCTTCAACGGCACTATATGTTTAGACTATATATTTTTTTTCTTTTTTGGCTGCGTCAGGTCTTTGTTGTGGTGCATGGGCTCCAGAGCACGTGGGCTCTGTAGTTGTGGCACGCAGGATCTCTAGCTGTGGCGCTCAGGCTCAGTAGTTGCCGTGCATGGTCTTAGTTGTCCTGCGGCATGTGGGATCTTAGTTCCCCGACGAGGGATTAAACCTGCGTCCCCTGCATTGGAAGGTGGATTCTTAACCACTGGACCACCAGGGAAGTCCCTAGACTATATATTCTTATGTTTTCCTGCCTGATATTAAAAATTATATCTCATTTTATTTTGCATTTTATTAATAATTAATAAAACCGTCCATCTCTTCAACTGTTTATTTTTAATTTATATTTTTTATAAAATTTTAAGATTTTTATACTTTTTTGCTGTTTTTATTTCTCACTGGTTTATACAGTTTAATTTTATATCAGGGATTCCTGCATTTGAAATATATATTACAAATATTTTCTTTCCATTGTTTTCTTTCATTTCTGTCATACACTGCTATAAAAAAGTTGAAATTTTTGCATGGTGAAACTTTTTATCATGTCATTTAGATTTTCTGAATAAAGAAAAAGATAAAGCTCTAAGTATTAAATAGGTAAATTTACAGTATTTTTGATACTTGTTTGGTACACATGGAATTTTCTCTTTAACAAAACTCCAACTTTTCAGTATACACCAGGTACATGATTTAAGAATAAAAAATAGAGGTTTATATCTAATAACAGAACATAAGATAAAACTTAATACTTAGGAAAAACAACAACCTCTACAAAGGTTTTATCAAGTGACAAAACAAAAGCAAACAAGTAAAAAAAAAAAAAAAAAAAAGACCAACATGATGTGGATTATCTCTTTTCTTTGACTAATGGGCACAATATATTCTGATATTCCACACCTAAATACATTAGAGTGCCAAGACTAAATCTTCTGCTTCTGTTTTCTCACTTGATCTTTACTAAATCCTCACTTAATCTTCACAGTGATTATATGAGGTGGTTATATTAATAATCATAATTCACAGTTGGGAAATCATAATTAGAAAGACCTTTTGCATGGTAACAGAGGTGGTGAGTGATATGACAAGCTTTAGACTCAAGGCAACCTGAAACTGACTAAATCTCCTAAATGAGGATGGTCCACCCACATCCAAATAGTAATGATGAAACATCTCACGTACGTTTTCCAATAGTTTTAAACTTATTTTTGCATTTACATACATAAGTTAATTATGTATTTAAATATGCATTTAATCATACAGATTACTAATTCTTTAAAATATGTGGTTCAAATATGCAAAACAAACTGTTAGGCTGTAAAATAACACCTTAGAAGTAATACTTTACAAATTAATAGAAATCATAACAAAGGAAGGGATAAGCTAGGAGCCTGGGATTAACATACACACACTACTATAGGTAAACTAGATAACCAACAAGGACCTACTGTCAAGCACAGGGAACTCTACTCAATATTCTATAATAACCTATATGGGAAAAGAATCTGAAGAAGAATGACTATATGTATATGTATAACTGAATCACTTTTCCATACACCTGAAACTAACACAATATTGTAAATCAACTATACTCCAATAAAATTTTTTCAAAAAGCAAACAAATTAGAAAAAAAAATTAAACACAAGATAAATTATCTGTAAGGAATATGGTGGAAATAAGTCAATATTCTGCCTGGTTTGGGGAGTGTTCTCAAGGAAAAGTGGATTCAACAGCTCTATCTCCTTAAGGTTAGAATTCAAAGTTAACACCACCAAAACTTCAGGCTTCCTGGCCTGCAGAAGCAAATACTGCATTTTAAATTTGTGGCAGACAGGTGTAGACTAACTAACTCCCAAGAGGAAGATGTGGAGGGATAAGCTGTTGTGCCTTGTTCACTTTCTCCTTCTAAATACATCAGTCAGGTTAAGTCACTTCTCTTTGAAAGCACAGTGCGGGGCACTGAGAGAGGGCTGGTGTGGTAGGTACACTAATGGAACAAACAGATGCCACATGGAGCAAAATCTCAAAAGGTGCCCTCCCACAACACTTGGAAAAGGGAAAAGGGTGAAAATATTGAGTGAAGAGAGATAGCTGCTTTGCCTACCTATACAATTCGCCATGGGCTACAATTTCTCATTAAAATAGTAAGTGGTAATATTTCACACTGTCATTGCTCCTTACCCCCATAGCACTAGGGATAGTGACTTTCTAAATGCAGGGGAAATGTTCTCAACTTCTACACAGACAATATTTATTACTAAAAAGTATACTTAAAAGTGTCATTTGAAGAGCACATATAATATACTTACTTCTGATCACGGAGGTTACCGAAGGGGAAATATTTTCAATTTTCCTCTTTGCCTCTTTTCTGTGGCCCGTTATAACTCAATAACTACTTCTATTGCTACTATTATCAAATCATATTTGCCCCTCTGGTCTATAAGGATGTCAAATTGAGTTGTGTTTTATTTATCTTTGTATGTCCCAAACCTAGCAGGGTTCCTATCCCATGGTTTTTGTTCAAGAATTTTTTCTGAATCAAAATATTTGACCAACTGGAATTCTATGTTCAATTCTAGTTTACCATGAAATACATCCTTTTTAATTTTTAGCTATAAATTTTGTTTTCCTGGATGCTTTAGCAAGATAGAGAATTTTCTGGATATTTATGTGTATATGGGTCGTGGCCAGTCAGAACTTACAAATATATGTATTAAAATATATTTCAATTGCCCTTTGAGATCAGTCTTATCTTTAATATACATATGTATGTCAAATTAGAGATAACACTGAGCATAGCTTACATTGGTCAATGAAGCATTATGATTAGCTTGTATTAGAACTGTATTTCCTATTTCTAATAAATCAGTGACACTGTTTCCTGCCCATATGATTTATATTATAAATTGTGCTTCAGAGTTTATAAATGAATACATTACCTATAAATGTTATAAATGCTCAGTTGCTTAAAATTACAATTTCACACACACAAATTTTAAATAACCACATGCTAAAACTACATTAGTTTTGAATTATTTTTTAAAGCCACATGATAGAAGAGAAGTAGATTGTCTTACCTAATTTTTATGACAATTTATTGAAAACATGGGATTTCAATGAAGTGGGTTTTATATAGCAAATTATTTTTATTTCTACCATAAGAACTGAATTACTCAAATATAATAAAGTATTTAGTAAACATTTTAGGAAAATACACTTGTGAAAATATTTAGGGATATTTATATATCATAAGGTCTTCTTCCTTTGACATAAATGATTCCACTACTTTACTGCCTTGTTACAAAATGCCATGGGTTCAAAATGTAGGTTTAAATCATGGTACAGTCATTTTGTTTACTAATATATGAGCACTGAATTTTAAATACATAACTGAAACATAGAGTAAAATCTTTAGTGAATAAAGAAGCAATTATATGTTCAGTAACTCTTGTGGGGAGGGGAATCAAATTAGAAAAGGACAGAATCACAATGAATTTGAAGTGAAATCAAAAGCCAGCTGATAGAGCTTTTCAGTTACTGCTATATATTCTTTAGTTAAGGCTACCATCTAAAACAAAATATAGGAAATTTAGAAAATCCACAAATGCTCATTTTTAATTAAAATTATTCATCCACTACTTGTAAAAAAAGTAGATGATTTTTAATGAAATAATATTGAAATATCCTTATCTTATTTTATAAGTTTTAGTTTCTGTGAGTCCATGAAGCATCACATTGCTGGTTATACAAGGAAATTTTATTTAGACTAAAGTCACTTATCAGTGCTTTGATATTTAGGCAATAAATGTTTACAAAGTAGTCAATTTAACATGTGTCCCAGTGATTATTGATGTATCACTTCAAGCACAAAATGCATACAGTATTCCACCGTGTGGTCATAACGAAAATAAATCAATGTGGGCAAGCACTGTACAAATTCCTTCAGATGCCCTAATTTATCTACAAATCATTATGAGATTAAAAACTATTATTATACCACCATTTTTATATATAAAAAATATAGAATTACAAAGGACGAGGAACAAGCTTAAAGTCATGTGGCTATAAGGCGCTAAAGTGAGATATAAATCCTGGTCTGTCTGAATCCATAGCTCGTACTTTAGGACTGACAGCAGACGGCCTCTGTAAATTTTTAGTTATTTCTGCCCCATCCCACCATCATCTTCACTATCCTAGAATCCCCAAAACACTTCTTGAGAAGCATTATCCATATTATAAAAATAAAACATTCAAAATATTCATCAAAGTTTTTAAAAACAATACCAACAAAGAATTGATCCCTAGGAGCAGATTTCAGGCAAACCTGAGGCAAACCTAGAAAAGTTGTCACAAAACCCTCTACTTACCCTTTGCATAGACATCTCCTTTGTACCTTTAGTTTGGACTTTGGAACTGAATTTCCCATAGAGAGAGTGGTGAGTATGACTAAGCTAGCTCATGCCATTTTGAAGGTACATCTTTTGCATTTCAGAATCCTAAGTCGCAATTCTCTTTCCATATGTAAGTAGGATGCATCCTTCCCCAATTTTTCCCAACTCAAGGTGCATCTAGTGAGCCCCAGTATAATGCAGAATACAGAATACGGGACTAAAGACTTTCAGTTCTTTTCGAGCGTATAACCTTTACAATTTAAGGCAAATCATTGTTTTCAACAACCACTATGAATCAGAAGCAGAGCCCATAGAGATGGCTCACTGCTTTCTCTCATTTGGATACTACCAATGGTTAGATGACCATCTACTATGATCTCCTTCCTACCCTCTCTCTTGATGGCTGGTTCTGCCTGAACTGGGCTTTCACTGCCTCATACTCCCAGAGGAACCAGTCAGTCTGATCTGGGCCCACATCCTCCCCCACTTACCCACTCTTCAAGAGATCTAGCAGGTTCTCAGGCACTCTATAGAAAAGTTATATTTAATTTGTGTTTTAGTAGACAAGCAACCCCCCCACCCACCACCACTTACTGTCTTACAACTTTGGAAATATTTTCAGAGAATCTTGAGTATTTTACAGATAAAGAGCTTGAAATCTGCTTGGGACCCAATGACTACCTCTGAGAGCTAAGGCACAAATTCATGACACGTGTTTCCCAGTTAAGCAAAGGTGATATATTTAGTTAAGATGCTGAGAACTAAAAATGCAACACAACATTTGATTTACTTGGCCAATATCCTGTGCAAGAATCACAGCTGGCCAAAGTTATAAGCTTAGGTCCTGTTAAAAATCATTGAAAAAAAACTAGTTCTTGATATTTAATTCTGATTTCAGCTGACTGAATTCACAGATTATTTTTTGACTATTGAGAGGAAACTTTGATCAAAACCACTATGTATTTGCTGAAATGTACTTCTTATATAATCTACTTTATCATATATACTTTTTCAGCTTTGTTGAGGTATAAGTGATAAATAAAAATTGTATATAAAGGCATACAATGTGATGTTCTGATATACCTATGCACTGTGAAATGTTTACCACAATCAAGCTAATTAACACATTCGTCACCTCACACCTCACGTAGTTACCATTACTTTTCAGTGTGAGAACAATTAAGATCGACCCTCTTAGCAAACTTCAAGTATACAATACAGTGTCTCTTAACGTAATCAATTTTATTATCATATTTGTTAAGACAGTTTTTCTCTTATTTTGCTCTGTGGCAATAAATTGCCATTGCCAGTCACTGGGAAATTTGCTACATGCCTTCTAACAGTCTTATACACACACTCTCTTCTCCTTTTTCTCTTTCCAATCCTCTCTTTTTGTCCCCACCTATTCTGTTTGCAGTACTAGCTTTTGCATTTCCACTCGATTCTGCATAAGTAGTTTGTTATGTAATTTGTTTTAAATTTTAAAAATTTGCCTACACTTATTTTTAAACTAGAAAAGTAATTTCATTATTTTGTAATTAATAAGAAGTATCTCAACTACCACTTACAATTTACATAGGCATCACTATAATTCATGCTGTCTGTATAAACTATTCAAATATATGCATTAAAGTATTACATTGATACTTAAAAACATCATACAAACTGCCCATCCATTGACATTTACTAGACTCATGATGAGTTTATGCGTTGTACTAGTAAAAACTCAGGCATTTGATATTTGAACTCCAATAAGAAAATAAAAAGCAATCAATGTTATAAGTTAAAGTACATTCCCACCACTACAAAAAGTTGTGTTTGATGAAAAAATTATTTTACTGTCCTTTGGTTTTTAAACATAAATTGATTTGATCCAAATTAAATAAAATTAAAAATTCATTTCCTCTTTTACACTAGTCACATGTCAAGTGCTGAATAAAGACAAGTGGCTACTGGCTTCCATATTGAACAGCCATGGTCTAAAGCATGTCCTGATTCTATGTCCAGTTCTACCACTTAATGTAATCA
Organism: Eschrichtius robustus; assembly: GCF_028021215.1. Classification (NCBI taxonomy): domain Eukaryota; kingdom Metazoa; phylum Chordata; class Mammalia; order Artiodactyla; family Eschrichtiidae; genus Eschrichtius; species Eschrichtius robustus. Next base: position 61,830,073 of record NC_090840.1, on the reverse strand, counting down.
GGGGAATATTATTCAATTCTGTAAACTTCAGTTTCTGCACCTGGAAACAAGGGTGAAAAATATAACTACCTCACAGAATTTTTGAAAAAGCTAAGCAGTATTATGCAAAGTAAGTATTCATTACAGGATTTAAAATATGAATGACATTAGGCATTATTAAAGAAACTACATTTGCTGTTAAATAACTTCTGGTAATAAATAAATGACATAAGATACCCTAATAGTCACTTTTGGCACTGACGTAAATACAACACAGCTTTTTGTTTTCAGTATGCATTCATTGAGACATTTTTCCACGCATTTACGCATATAAGAACATACATATATGTACATATATATGGAAATATATATATTAATAAATATGAATATATATTCATTTCCAGGAGTTTCAAGCAGTTTAGTTGTTATATCTATTTGGTCTAGATTCATATTTGCCTGTGTTTATTAATAATATCTTTTTAAAAATGAGCTGTAGAGACTTTATAACTCACATTTTATTTCAAAAATTATTTTTATGGTATAGATCCCATATATTACTTCAAGGAACATATAGGTATTTTCTTTGTGGTTGCATTTTAGAATGCTCAGAGAAATAAACAATAGTATCATTTAGGTAACTGTAGAGTAGATGTTATTAACTTTTCCCTCACAAGATATGATTTAGATTTAGAAGTATTATGCATTATAATGTGTACTATCAGTGGTTCTGTTATACATGTTTAATAGAGTCAAACTTAGTACTCTTTACACAAAAGATTTACATTGACTTTCATTTCACTTTTTTGATATCTATTATATTCTTAGTGAGAATAAGTGTCATATGCAGTTTATTTGTTGATTAAAGCACTCATTTATTTCACTCATTCAATACATTTTTACTGAGTCCTTACTTTCTCTCAAGAAATCTTGGAGGGGAATTGAGAAAATGAGAATTGCTCTGATCTTTCTGACTTTTCCTTTAAAGTTAGAAGTCTTTTTTTTTTTTTGTATATGTATTTTTTTGAAATGTGAATTTATTTGTATATACCCACATACACTTTTAGGAATATAAATGGAATTGTGGAATGTGATTAAATATAATATTTTTTGTATGTTACATATGTATTTAAAACCACATAACACATAACTTGATATATTGATTAATTTTGAAATATTGCTTTTTTTCATCTAATCTCACATTTCATGAAATTTGTTAAGTTTTTGCTTGTGCAACTTTTAGAATAGTATTGACATATATTGAGATGGAGTGGACTTGAGAAGGCACATACCTAGGATTGGGGAGTAAAATAGGGACTATTAAGATTTTTCTGTGCTCTATTACATTGAAGATGCCCATTTACAGTGGTAAATAGCCCCACCACTCCCCCAAAAAGAGATTTTTAAAAAATACATCCATATTTAACAGGATCATTCTGTATCATTCATTAATTTATATATACACTTCATAACTTAGTTCCACTCTTATTCTATACTTCTTTTTCCAGAAAATAATTCTATGATTTGTCCTCTCTTTTATAAGCCTTCGGCATTCTTCCTTTAAACTTCAAGGAGGTTCCCCTAGATAAGAGTAAATAAATTCTTGCTGAAACAATGTCTTTCCTCTAACTCACTTAAACTTTTTTTTTTTACAGTTCTTCATTCAGACATTCAAATTCAGGAGTGTAAAACTAAGTTGACTGATTTTGAAAAGGGCCCTATTGAAATCATTTTATGCTCCAGGAATGAGAGTATTATGTAAATAGCAGAAGTCCAGGAGACATTTTATCTCTCTTTGACACGGTGTGTTCTGATTTTACTTGGCATCTCCTTTCATATATATCCAGTGGTGTTACATTAATTTAAATACATGTGCAAAGAACAACCTATGGATACTTATAACTTTGTATTCCTTTATTAAAGATAACAACAAACTAGAATCTTTTGCTAAAAAGAAAGCAGATAATATGAGAAAGCTAGGAGATAGGGGAAATAAGTTAGTAGAGAGCTTGAAAAAGTAAAGTAGGTCACTGAGACAAGCAGAAAATATGCAATATCTTTTTAAAAATGAAACAACTCTTTAAAAATATACTCCAGCCAGTGATTTTTTTTAATAGAATAGCTTAATAATCAAAATCACAGAATACTATTCATAGAGAGAACCATTACCTGATTTGGAAAAAAAAATAAAATGTCCTCTCTAGTAAGTGTGAAAAACTGATAAGAAACCTTGTTTAAAGAGTGAATTCACTTTAACAGGACCCTTATAAGGTCACTGTGTAGAACTGGTGAGAAAAGCGAAAATATTTCTGGGAATCAAGTAGAAATCGTTTTGAATAAGCTCACTTTGGGTAAAATAATGCCAGATTTAAAACAAATCTAAAAATGTCTTGATGTAGAGGATGGACCTAAAACAGGCACACAGTAAAAGAATGTGAGGTTAACAAATTTAAGGCAATTGAATAATTTAGTGTTTCAGTGTTGTATATAATTACTGTTCTTTATAGTCAAAGGGATATGAACAGCTCTACTGCAAATTGGCCTTGTTAGAGGAGCATTTAGTACAAAAATCTTTTATCTACCCTTCTCCCTACAGCCTCTTGTTTCCCACATTCATACGCAGTTTTATAAAAAAAAAATTAGGAGTAGGCCACTCATTCATATATACAAGAATCTCTTCCTCTGGGGAACATTTCTTAATTCTCTCCTCTCCAAGTTACTCGCTTTTGTACTCCTCCTATGTCCTGTGGTATATTATTGCAGAGATTTGATGTTTCAACTTTCCTTCCTTCTTTATATTTCAGCCAGTCAAGTACCTTCACAAAATTCCTCAAAGAAGACATGGCTCCATTATCATTGTCACTAGTCAAAACCCACTGTTACCCCTCCTTGACAATTGTAAAAGCCTATTTCCTCTCCTCCCTCCTACCCTTTTAGCTTCCAGTTTGTCCTCCATATGGCAGTATTTATTATCACCTCTTTAAAATGCAAATTGAGATCAAGTATTCTTCTGCCCATGTCTCCCTTATCCTTCCACACCAAATATGAAATCAGTTTATGGCTCTTCACTGAATTGAGAATGGAACCCAAATTCCTTGATAAGTTGTACAAAGCCCTATATGATCTGGCTACTTTTTACCTCCTCACAAACTACCTGATTCCTGTGCGCCACCATCTGTTGCACTTCAGACATACCGGTATCCTTTCTGCCTTGCAAACACTCTTTTTAAAGTCCTTTCAAGTCTTCGTATTGTCTGTTCCCTCCTGCTGGACATACTCCTGGTATAATGTTAGAGAGCCTTCACTAACTGCTGAATCTAAACAACTAAGGAAGTCACCTGCTTCTTTGCCTGAGGCACAGAACTGCCCATGACAGGTGTACAGAGATGAGAAATAGGTGTTCAATTAGCTTCCTAGGGCTGCAGTAACAAATTACCACACACTTTGCAATTCAAAACAACAGAAATATATTCTTGCACAGTTCTCAAGGCCAGAGTTTGAATAAGGCACTGGCAGGGCTATGCTCCCTCCAAAGGCTCCAGGGGAGAATCCTCCCTCACCTCTTCCAGCTTCTGGTGATGCCAGGTGTTGCTTTGTTTATGACAGCATAACTCTAATCTCTGCCTCTCTCTTTACATGGCCTTCTCCCTTGTGTCTCTGTGGGTTTTCTCCTTTTCTGTCTCTTATAAGGATGCCTGACATTGGATTTAAGGCCCAACCTAATGCAGGATGAGCTCATCTTGAAATCTTTACCTTAATTAAATCTGCAAATTCCACATTTCCATTCCAAATTTCCACATTTGAAAGGAAGATGCTAATTCTTGTCTCCTAGGTTTTTCTAAGAATTAGGCTAGATAACGTCTACAAAGCACTTAGTACAATGCCTGGTGTCTAAGAAACATAACATTTTCTCATTCTGTTGGTAAGTAAATTCAATTTTATGACTAAATGAACTATTGTTTAATTTAAGTACATGATTCTTATTCTTCCAATATATCTATTTTTACTCTATCTCCATTTTCCCAATCATTTTTAAAACTACCATGACCAAGTTGTAAATAAGTTAATTTTTTAACAAATGCAAGGTAAGGTGAAAGACCACTTCCCAGGCCTAACATTTATTTTTCTTTTCATTATTTCCTAGTGTCTTTAAACAACAGTGTAAAGCTATTTTTATACTCATTTTAGAGGCAAAGATATATAAAATAAATATATTTTATTTTTATATTTCTTTTACAGGCAACCCTCAGGCCTACCTCTGCTGTATGTATGTGTAATCACTTCCCCCACACCCCAAGTTTTATTTATTTAACTCTTCTGGGTTTCAGTTTATTTTTCTAGGGACTATTTTTACAACCTATTATGGAGAAATCATCAAAATAATATTTGCAAGGTACTTCTAACTTTGTCAAGTATTTTCACAAGCATTATCCATTTCACATATTGTTCACCCATTCATCCAAGAAGTACTATATTTGTTAACATTCTTGGCACTAAGCTGGGTACTGCGATAAAGATCTGAAAGCTATCCTCCAGTAGTTAGGAAGCACACTAATGGAATGTGGTAAGTGCTATGATGGGTATACATGCCAAGTGCTATGGTAAAGGTACGGTAAATGGTTCCGACTTAAGTGCAGGGCATTGTCAGACAAAGGGTATATATTTTTTTCTTTTTCTTTCTCTATTTTTTGGCTGCATCAGGTCTTAGTTGCAGCATGCAGGATTTTCGTTGAGATATGTGGGATCTTTTTTGTTGTGGCGCAGGTTCTTCACTGTGGTGTGTGGGCTTCTCTCTAGTTGTGGCGCGTGGGATTTCTCTCTCTAGTTGTGGCACGTGGGCTCCAGGGAACGTGGGCTCTGTAGTTGTGGTGCATGGGGTCCCAGGAACGTGGGTTCTGTTGTTTGTGGCACGCGGGCTCTCTCATTGAGGCACGTGAGCTCAGCAGTTGTGGTGCACAGGCTTAGTTGCCCCGCAGTATGTGGGATCTTAGTTCCCCGACCAGGGATCGAACCAGAGTCCCCTGCATTGGAAGGCGGATTCTTTACCACTGGACCACCAGGGAAGTCCCCCAAGGGTATTTTTTTTGTTTTTAGTACATACTAATAGATATTAAATCTAAAGGGGAAAAGGAAAATTTAGGGAGAAGGAGCAGTAGAGGCAAAGGCAAAGAGGCTTAATATGACTGGAGTCTGGGTTTGAGGAGAGGGTTGGCATAAATCAGGGGTGGGGAAAAAAACAGAGTCAGATCCTAGAGGGCTGGAAAGTCATGCCCTGGACATGGACTTTATTCTTAAGATAATGGAAAGTCATTGAAGAATATTAAGTAACATGAATTTATCTATATTTTAGAGAGCAGCAAATTAGGAATTAGAAATAAATTGGAAAAGAGTTAAACAGAAGGTGGGAGAACAGGGGCTCTTTGGCAATCCTTAAGGGAAATTGGAAGGGTCTGACTTCACCTTGTAAGTGAGGTTGAAAAGAAGGGACTAGTTTTAAGTCACATTAAAAAAGTGACTAATACCTAGCATCCAATTGGATGTCACTTCTCAAAGAATTTAAGTGACTTGCTTAAGTTGACTTGAACAGTAATTATTCTCTCTCTAAATATAGTTCTTCCAAATTTATAGTAAAATATCTTATCATGTTGCCTTTGGAGAAATCTCTTTATTTTAGAGTCTGGAATCCCTATGGAGAGTTTGAAGTTAATTCTTTAGGTTCAATTATTGTCTCTTAGTTTCCTTTATGTTTCAGTTATCTGATGCTGGAAAAGAGACTATACTCAAATCTTAGTAGCTTAAAACAATAACGATGTATTATCTTTCACCATTTTCTGGGCTGTCTGGGCTCCGCCTGTCGGTTCTTTTCTATGCGATGTTGTCTGGGCTCCCTTTACCTAGGACCCAAGCTAGGACTGCAGCATCCAAAATGGTTTTACACACATGTCCTGAACCTCTCCTGGGATGGCTGGAAAGGCTGTGTCTCTTTTCAGAAAGAACTTAGACTTCTAATGTGGTGGCCCAGGACTCCAAGACTGAAATTGGAAGCTCTGAGGCTTCTCAAGAACTAGGCCCAGAACTGTAACAGACTTACTTCAGCTGCATTCAGTTGGAAAAAACAATTCATATAGCCTACCCTGATCAAGAAGGAGAAATAGATTTCACTTCTTGATGGCTGGAGTAGCATTAATATAAAGGGAGGAGAGGAATTATTTGTAGACTTTCTACCATACTCCATCATTTGCACTGACCTATTTGGTAGATCACTTCTGAAAGTAGATATTTTCTTTTCTCTATTATCTTCCTTGAAGTAGATAATGTCAACTTAAGTGCATATAGTAATACAGGTTATTCTTCAGAATGATAACTTAATATAGGTATATAAAATTTTTTCTTTGTATATGCCTTTAAGATATTCTTGAGACATATGGCTTAGGTATCACTATAACTGCATTAAGCATCTAGGCCATTTCTTGTACTTTCTTCAGTTTCAATAGTGATGATAAAATTTCATACACTAGCAATTCTTTTGCTACAAGTCATACATTTTATAACCATCCCACATAGAGAGAAAAATCTCCTTATAGTCTAGTATTTTCCAATTAGAAACATTGAAAGGAGTGGTTTATATGTCCCTTTGGTACAAGCACTGGTCAATGTTAGATGCTGATAGACGGAGTACATAAATGATGGAAGATGGACAGTCATTAATTTGGGGAGATCACTAAGGAATCCTTCCTACTCCAGACAAAAAATTATAATTGTGAGGCTCAGAGTAGCCCTGTTTTTGGTAATTATTTTATTTTAGAAGGACTGGAGAAGTCTAGAGTTCTTCCCCTCCCTCTGATACTTTCATGATGATCATTCCAACTTGGCTTCCTATATTTTAAATTAAATACTGGTAAACTAGGAACATTACTTAAGATCTGAAGTTAATAAATATATATTATGCTTACACAGAAAAGTATTTATTTGAGGAAGGCAGAATTATATAGAATCTATTGCATATTATTTATTTAAGGGCCTTTAAATGAATGCACTTTAATTTATAAACACACTGAAAATTCTTTATGATACATGTAAGCCTAAAATTGAAGAGGACAGATTTTAATAAACTTAACCCTGAAACACACACACACACACACACACACACACACACACAACACCAAAAACAAAGCAAAAACAAGAAACAAGGCAAAACCAAAAATAAACTGTGCCCTTGAGCATTCCATGGCTAATTCTTTTGGATCAGTTATGCTATGTATTCAGAAGACTAAAACCTTTTTAACTGTATGTGAGGACAATCTAGATGTAGCTTCCCACTCCTCCCCCTGCCACATACACCTGTCCCCTTGATCGCCAGGGTTGACTTTGTTATTCCTGATATCAAGGTATCTCTTTTCTTCCTCACCCTTTGCTTCCCAAAGCTGTGTGTCCTGGTAAAGAGAGATTTCTTAGCATTCAGAATGACTTCACAGCTTAATTAGGAAGCTGCCCTAAATGTTTAAGAGCAAGGGCCATGGGTTCACTCTGCCTCTGTTTCATACAATGGTCCACTACTTATTAAAGCTGTGTAGTATTGATAAATTATATAGACTCCCTGTGCTTCTACTGCCTTTTCTGTAAAATGAGGATAATGATGGTAGGTACCTCAAAGTGCTATGATAAAAATTATAGATAAAGATCATGCATTTTAAATCCTTTAAAAGAGCCACCAGGTACACATATTAACTAATGGCCTTTAATCTCATTAATGGTCATTTGAAGCTCTAATGACTAGATATCAATAGTATGCTAAATGCATACTGTGGTTATAGCATATTAAAATTACTCTCACCCTTCTTTTCTAGTTTTCTGGTTAGAGAATCAGAGGTGACTGTCTTTCTCAGTTATACTTATCTGGTCACCTTTGCCATTTTCAGTGGGCTTTCTTATCCACACAATGACCAAGTCCAACACCAACCCTTTTTCCTAAGGGTTAACTTTATTCTTGGAGGTATTCACACCTAGGAAATTCAGTTATCTGCCCTTTGCTAACTGAAGCCCTGCTTTGAACTCTCAGATATTCTTTGCACAATATATGTGCTAAATATTATTCCTCTTTATTTTCATCATTCTTTGAAATACTCTGTTTTTTAAAAAAAATGGTCTTTGGTTAACATGAAAGCTTGTTTCTTGACTGTAAGTCCCAAATATATTTTCTTGCTAGCAGCCATCTGTCAGCAGGTTTGAGCTGGACTGTCACTACCGTTAAACTAAAATACACTTTCAATAGTGTGAAAACCAATTCAAGACAACTTATCTTTCACCTCCCTTTATTCCTCCACACTATGTCACCTGCAGAATTGTGTCCCCCAAGTGGTAATATCATCTTAGCTGTCATTCACACTTTTGCTTTCCAAACCATACAAGAAAGAAAGCCTGCAAGGGAATTCAGAAGTCTTTGTGATTTGTTTGCTGAGTGCCAAGGGGTATAACCACTCTCTTTGGAATCACAGAAAGCCTGATTTTCACTTTTATATGCCTTTCAATGTACTATTTCTTCTAAAGTAAATAGTGACTCCATGCTTAAAGGAAGACCCAGGGAGGTGTGGAAGGAGATAATAACCAGAACACCTATTATTAGCACTAGGTTAAGATGTGTAGGGTAAAAATAATAAGAAGAAAAAACCGGAAAATCATATTATTGCTGCTGCAGTGAAGAAAAGTAAGTGTCAAAAGGAAGTTGGAAAATACAACCATGAAAGCTTTTCAGTTACTTTACTGATATAGAAATATTTTTTCTGCTCTTTCCAGCTCAGCACTTTCTTGCAAGAATTTTTTTAAATAGAAGTATTCAGGCAATAAACATGACAGGCAGCTTATGTCATGTCTGGAGGACGGTAAGACACCTCTAAATTTTGTAAACTATGAATAGAAGGGTGATTGAATTCATGGTATGCCCCAAATATAGTAACTTGGAAGAATTCCATCACCTGGAGTATCTTAATTTTGTCATAAAGGAGAAATGATGGAAAAACAAGTTAAATGTCAGACACCACAAAGTCTTGGTATTTCTCCACTGGTACCCCAAAGCTGTAAATTCTCTATAAACAATAGAGAAAGGAATACCGATTTGGGGGGGCGGAGTCAAGAGGGCATACTAGGAGGAGGCGGAATTTGTGTCTCCTCACAACTAGGGCACCTACCAGGCACTGGTGGGGGACCACAGACACCTAAGGGGAGGAGAGGAACCCCCAGTGACCAGGGAATATCAATCAGAGTGAGGCCACCTGGAGGTTCTCATCTCAGCACCAAGACCCAGCTCTATCCAACTGCCTGCAAACTCCAGTGCTGGACGTCTCAGGCCAAACAACCAGTAAGACAGGAATACAGCACCATCCATCAAAAAAAAAAAAAAAAAACCAAATCAAATCAAATGAGAATAAAATATGTTACAGACGAAGGAGCAAGGTAAAAACCTACAACACCAAATAAATGAAGATGAAATAGGCAACCTACCTGTAAAAGACCTCAGAGTAATGATAGTAAAGATGATCCAAAATCTCAGAAACAGAATAGAGAGAATACAAGAAACATTTAACAAGGATCTAGAAGAACTAAAGAACAAACAAACACTGATGAACAACACAATTACTGAAATTAAAAATACCTGGAAGGAATCAATAACAGAATAACTGAGGCAGAAGAACGGATAAGTGAGCTGGAAGATAAAATGGTGGAAATAACTGCCATGGAGCAGAATAAAGAAAAAACAATGAAAAGAATTGAGGACAGTCTCAGAGACCTTTGGGACAACATTAAATGCATCAACATTCGAATTATAGGGGTCTCAGAAGAAGAAGAGAAAAAGAAAGGGTCTGAGAAAATATTTGAAGAGATTATAGTTGAAAAATTCCTTAACATGGGAAAGGAAATAGTCAATCAAGTACAGGAAGCACAGAGAGTACCATACAGGATAAACCCAAAGACAAACATGGCAAGATACATATTAATCAAACTATCAAATATTAAATACAAGGAAAAAATATTAAAAGCAGCAAGGGAAAAGCAACAAATAACATATAAGGGAATCACCATAAGGTTAAGAGCTGATCTTTCAGCAGAAACTCTGCAAGCCAGAAGGGAGTGGCAGGACATATTTAAAGTGATGAAGGGGAAAAAATTACAACCAAGATTACTCTACCTAGCAAGGATCTCATTCAGATTCAATCAGAGAAATTAAAACCTTTACAGATAAGCAAAAGTGAAGAGAATTCAGCACCACCAAACCAGCTTTACAACAAGTGCTAAAGGAACTTCTCTAGGCAGGAAACACAAGAGAAGGGAAAGACCTACAAAAAAACCCCAAGTCAATTAAGAAAATGGTAATAGGAACATACATATCAATAATTACCTTAAAAGTAAATGGATTAAATTCTTCAACCAAAAGACACAGATTGGCTGAATGGACACAAAAACAAGACCATACATATGCTGTCTTCCAAAGTCCCATTTCAGACCTAGAGACACATACTGACTGAAAGTGAGGGGATGGATAAAGATATTCCATGCAAATAGAAATCAATAGAAAGCTGGAGTAGCAATTCTCATATCAGACAAAATGGACTTTAAAACAAAGACTATTACAGGAGACAAAGAAGGACACTACATAATGATCAAGGGATCAATCCAAGAAGAAGAATAACAGTTGTAAATATTTATGCACCCAACAAAGGAGCACCTCAATATATAAGGCAAATGCTAACAGCCATAAAAGAGGAAATTTAACACAATAATTGTAGGGGACTTTAACACCCCACTTTCACAAATGGACAAATCATCCAAAATGAAAATAAAGAAAGAAACACAAGCTTTAAATGACACATTAAACAAGATGGACTTAATTGATATTTATAGGACATTCCATCCAAAAACAACGGAATACACTTTCTTCTCAAGTGCTCATGGAACATTCTCCAGGATACACCATATATTGGGTCAAAAACCAAGCCTTGGTAAATTTTAAAAATTTGAAATCATATCAAGTATCTTTTCCGACCACAATGCTATAAGGCTAGATATCATTACAGGGAAAAAACTGTGAAAAATACAAACACATGGAGCTAAGCAATACACTACTAAATAACCAAGAGATCACTGAAGAAATCAAAGAGGAAATCAAAAAATACCTAGAAACAAATGACAGTGAAAACACGATGACCCAAAACCTATGGGATGCAGCAAAAGCAGTTCTGAGAGGGAAGTTTATAGCAATACAATCCTTCCTCAAGAAATACGAAAAATCTCAAATAAAGAACCTAACCTTACACCTAAAGCAATTAGAAAAGAAGAACAAAAAAACCCCAAAGTTAGCAGAAGGAAAGAAATCATAAAGATCAGATCAGAAATAAATGGAAAAGAAATGAAGGAAACAATAGCAAAGATCAATAAAGCTAAAAGCTGGTTGTTTGAGAAGATAAACAAAATTGATAAACCATTAGACAGACTCATGAAGAAAAAAATGGAGAAGATTCAAATCAGTAGAATTAGAAATGAAAAAGGACAAGTAGCAACTGACACTGCAGAAATACAAAGGATCATGAGAGATTACTACAAGCAACTATATGCCAATAAAATGGACAACCTGGAAGAAATGGACAAATTCTTAGAAAGGCACAACCTCCCGAGACTGAACCAGGAAGAAATAGAAAATATAAACAGACCAATCACAAGCACTGAAATAGAAACTGTGATTAAAAATCTTCCAACACACATAAGCCCAGGACAAGATGGCTTCACAGGCGAATTCTATCAAACATTTAGAGAAGAGCTAACACCTATCCCTCTCAAACTCTTCCAGAATAGAGCAGAGGGCGGAACACTCCCAAATTCATTCTATGAGGCCACCCTCACCCTGATACCAAAACCAGACAAAAATGTCACAAGGAAAGGAAACTTCAGGCCAATGTCACTGATGAACATAGATGCAAAAATCGTCAACAAAATATTAGCAAACAGAATCCAAGATCACATTAAAAGGATCATACACCATGATCAAGTGGGGTTTATCCCAGGAATGCAAGGTTCCTCAATATATGCAAATCAATCAATGTGATATGCCATATTAACAAACTGAAGGAGAAAAACCATATGATCATCTCAATAGATGCAGAAAAAGCTTTTGAAAAAATTCAACACCCATTTATCATAAAAAATCTCCAGAAAGTAGGCATAGAGGGAACTTACCTCAACATAATAAAGGCCATATATGACAAACCCACGGACAACATCGTTCTCAATGGTGAAAAACTGAAACCATTTCCTCTAAAATCAGGAACAAGAGAAGGATGCCCACTCTCACCACTATTGTTCAACGTAGTTTTGTAAGTTTTAGCCACAGCAATCAGAGAAGAAAAAGAAATAAAAGGAGTCCAAATCAGAAAAGAAGAAGTAAAGCTTTCACTGTTTGCAGATGACCTGATGCTATATATAGAGAATCCTAAAGATGCTACCAGAAAACTACTAGAGCTAATCAATGAATTTGGTAAGGTAGAGGATACAAAATTAATACACAGAAATCTCTTGCGTTCCTATACACTAATGATGAAAAATCTGAAAAAGAAATTAAGGAAACACTCCCATTTACCACTGCAACAAAAAGAATAAAATACCTAGGAATAAACCTACCTAAGGAGACACAAGACCTGTATGCAGAAAACTATAAGACACTGATGAAAGAAATTAAAGATGATACAAACAGATGGAGAGATATACCATGTTCTTGGATTGGAAGAATCAACATTTTGAAAATGACTCTACTACCCAAAGCAATCTACAGATTCAATGCAATCCCTATCAAACTACCACAGGCATTTTTCACAGAACTAGAACAAAAAATTTCACAATTTGTATGGAAACAGAAAAGACCCTGAACAGCCAAAGCAATCTTGAGAAAGAAAAACGGAGCTGGAGGAATCAGCCTCCTGGACTTCAGACTATACCACAAAGCTACAGTAATCAAGACAGTTTGGTACTGGCACAAAAACAGAAATATAGATCAATGCAACAGGATAGAAAGCCCAGAGATAACTCCATGCACATATGATCACCTTATCTTTGAAAAAGGAGGCAAGAGTATACAATGGAGAAAAGACAGCCTCTTCAATAAGTGGTGCTGGGAAAATTGGACAGCTACATGTAAAAGAATGAAATTAGAACACTTCCTAAAACCATACACGAAAATAAACTCATAATGGATTAAAGACCTAAATGTAAGGCCAGACACTATAAAACTCTTTAGAGGAAAACATAGGATGAACACTCTTTGACATAAATCACAGCAAGATCCTTTTTTACCCACCTCCTAGAGAAATGGAAATAAAAACAAAAATAAACAAGTGGGACCTAATGAAACTTAAAAGGTTTTGCACAGCAAAGAAAACCATAAACAGGACGAAAAGACAACCCTCAGAATGGGAGAAAATATTTGCAAATGAAGCAACTGACAAAGGATTAATCTGCAAAATTTACAAGCAGCTCATGCAGCTCAATATCAAAAAAACAAACAACCCAATCCAAAAATGGGCAGAAAATCTAAATAGACATTTCTCCAAAGAAGATATACAGATTTCCAACAAACACAGGAAAAGATGCTCAGCATCACTAATCATTAGAAAATGCAAATCAAAACTACAATGAGGTATCACCTCACAAAGGTCAGAATGGCCATCAACAAAAAATCTACAAACAATGCTGGAGAGGGTGTGGAGAAAAGGGAACCCTCTTGCACTCTTGGTAGGAATGTCAATTGATACAGCCACTATGGAGAACAGTATGGAGGTTCCTTAAAAAACCAAAAATAGAACTACCATAATACCCCGCAATCCCACTACTGGGCATATACCCTGAGAAAACCATAATTCAAAAAGAGACAGGTACCACCATGTTCATTGCAGCTCTATTTACAATAGTCAGGACATGGAAGCAACCTACATGTCCATCAACAGGTGAATGAATAAAAAAGATGTGGCACACATATACAATGGAATATTATGCAGCCATAAAAAGAAACGAAATTGAGTTATTTGTAGTGAGGTGGATGGACCTAGAATCTGTCATACAGAGTGAAGTAAGTCAGAAAGAGAAAAACAAATACTGTATGCTAACATATGTATATGGAATCTAAAAAAAAAAAAAAAAAGGTTCTGAAGAACCTAGGGGCAGGACAGGAATAAAGACCCAGACGTAGAGAGTGGACCTGAGGACACGGGGAGGGGGAAGGATAAGCTGGGATGAAGTGAGAGAGTGGCATTGACATATATACACTACCAAATGTAAAATAGATAGCTAGTGGGAATCAGCCACATAGCATAGGGAGATCAGCTGTGTGCTTTGTGACCACCTAGAGGGGTGGGATAGGGAGGGTGGGAGGAAGATGCAAGAGGGAGGGGATGTGGGGATATTTGTATACGTATAGCTGATTCACTTTGTTATACAGCAGAAACTAACACAACATTGTAAAGCAATTATACTCCAATAAAGATGTTTAAAAAAAAAAAAGAATACCTATTTGTATTCTTAACTATGGCAAACCATGAGATTCATTAAAGCAATATTCATTGTCACATAACTATAAATCATTTTATAATTTCTTTGCTTTGTCATGATTATCTTGTGTATTGCTCATAGTCATTTTCTTACTTTAGTACTTGTTTGGAGATAGGAAATAGAGTAATTCTAGACTGAATGGTATAAAGTTCACTTTAACAAGGTAGGGTAAAAATATAGAAATCAGAAATCATAGCTGTGTAAATAACACAAATACATTTTGAAAATATATTTGCCCTGCATATAATAACTTTATGTTGTTAGACACACAGAGCTTCATTTATTTAAAAAGAAATCTAGTTTTCTTGGTACTTGTCAGGTAGCTTTTCCATAGTCAGGAACACACCTTTGAATTGTGACATAAGTATGAGAAGAGCTTTTTGATTCTTCATTTTTTTAAAAATAGATCTTTATTGGAGTATAATTGCTTCACAATACTGTGTTAGTTTCTGTTGTACACTGAAGTGAATCAGCCATATGCATACGTACATCCCCATAACCTCTCCCTTTTGAGCCTCCCTCCCATCCTCCTATCCCACCCCTCCAGGTCATCACAAAGCACCAAGTTGATCTCCCTGTGCTATGCTACTGCTTCCCACTAGCTAACTATTTTTACATTCGGTATTGTATATATGTCGATGTTACTCTCACTTCACCCCAGCTTCCCCCTCCCACCCTGTGTCGTCAAGTCCATTCTCTATGTCTACATCTTTATCCTGCCCTGAAACTGCCTTTTGAACAGCCAACCTATAATTTTTTTCAAGCCCATTCATCTTACATTTATGGGCTAAAAAAGTGTGTCATATTTTTTATCACAGAAGAAATTAAAAGGAGAAGGGGGTTGGAAACTCAGAAAGTCAGCCTACAAAGAGGGGTCAAATAACTATTCAAATTTTAGAAAATTTCAAAGAAAAAATTATAGAAAATTATGAAAAAACAAATCTTACCAGGTAACAACTAAGGGTAGGTAGTGAGAAGAGGATGGAACTAACTAAGAACAAAAATGAAAGTTGAGTGATCTAATTTGCATAGTAAAAGAATTACAAAAAGTGATAAGCTATTAAAAAAAAAAAAAAAAAAAGCAAAGAGCATATTTGTGGAAATTTAAATTCTGGAGCCAGAATATTTGTGGTCAAATCCCAGCTCTGTCACTTGATAGCGGTATGATCTGGGCAATTACTCTTAATTACTCTTTTTTTTTTTTTCTGTGCCTGTTTCCTCAACTGAAAATTGAGATAAGTTCAGGGCTACCTCATAGGGCTGTTGAGAGGATTAAATGAGTTGTTACATGAGAAGTGCTTAAAATAAAAAGAAGCAAATCTCAAGACTAGGTATTTCTCTTCTTTATAAAAGTACAAGAAGTAAACAGTAAGTAAAGAATTATTTTGAATAATCCAAATGGGGTGCACCATGGTGGGTCTATATTCTGTGAGACCTCTAAGGGAATCTTCTTTACTGGGTAAGCATCTCAAATCTATTAAACTTGTGATTATCTTTGTCTATTCAACTTTTGGAATTTACTAGCAAGCTTACACATCAAACATAATATTTAGTAGACACTGTCATATTAAGTGTATTACATTTTATATAGATTTATTAAGGGGAATTTTGGTGTTCAAAACTTGCAGTGTTTATGTAATAAAGTGGTTTTATAATTTGCATTATAGTTATTTTAGTTAGCATAAAAAGATTGTACTTTAGAAGAAATTCTGAGAGATCTTTATTCAAGTTTACATAGAAAGCCATTATCATTTTACCTTTCATAGTTTCTATGTCTTGAATGTAATGTTAAAATAGGTTGGATTCATAGACTTATCACTTGTTCTGATATTTATCAATACTTGTGAATGACCGTAAGAATAATAAATGTTATGTTGCCTTAAGTAAGTATTAAGTCTTGTATCTATGATGCACACTTTATATACACTACTTTTAATTTTTATAAAATCATTTTACATTGTTTTAATTATGAAAGTACAGTGCAAGGAAGATAAATGACATACCAAAATTGTGTAATATTTATCCACAGAAAGAGTGAGTGAAAGCCATTGATCAATCCAAAGACAAAATAATAAAAATTTTATAAACTATAAAGTGCTATACAAAATTAATTACTATTATTCTACTAGAAGATAACAAAAGTTAGTAAAGTTATTTTAATTCATATTCTCTTGTTCATTACAAAGCTAATTTTATGTGATTGATGTCAAAATGTTATATTTTATTTTAGTAATGTGAGAACTTAGACAATTTGGTTTGCTCATGGATGTATAAACACCAATTGTTGGAGTATGAAACTACATCTTTCAATGCTAACTTTTCTTGTATATATTTCACAATACTTGCTGTGCTTTTTTTGTTGGTCTGATGCTCAAATGATAGTTAAATGTAATGTAAATATCACATATAAATTCATATGAATAAAATAAAAGATTAGGGAGCCAGAGTTTATTTGGGAATATATTACAATCAGAAATAGGCTTTCATTTTATTTTATTTTAAAGCAAACATGGATTTATAAACCTATATCTCCAATTCTGTTTTTTTCAAATGCATGGAATTTGAGATCCTTGAAAAAATAAACCTATAGACCTACAAAGAATATGAAGAGGGTAATAATTTGATAGCTTTTCAATATAAAATTGCTGTAACATGTGTGGAAAAATCAAGATATGTTAATTAAACTAATTTATATTTCTATTTTCTGAATCTTAAGAGAGCTATAATATTCATTATTGGATACTATTTTTAAAACCTTAATAAATATTTATTAATTTGTACTTATGTACTTTGCACAGCAATAGGCATTAGAAATTTTAAAAGATAAATATTACATGACAGTTGTTCTTCATAGCTATGATCAATTAAACAAATGAACAAACAGTACATTTTGATTGATTGTTGGACTTTGGGAATAATATGTTTTAGAGACTGGATTATGTTATCTTCCTCCAAAGACTGCTGATTCTTGATTTAAAGGGATGTGAATTATTTTAGCACTTTGAACTTCGGTAGTTTTGATTTGTACTTTATAGGTTTTATAATTTGTGATCTATGGAAAGCTCAAAGTGTTTGCCAAGCCCTGTCACTTGTCAGGACTCAGTCCCCAAACTTTGTGTCCCTGTGGATCTTGTCAAAGTTTAACTTTAGGCTTTATTGGGCTAGGTCTAGAGTATATATTACTCTACAGTGTGGATTCATACTGCCAAGGTTCCTAGTGTTTCAGTTGGATAGTAACAATAGGTTAATTATATCTTGCTACTCTAGGAAGACAAGCATTCTAATGATCTGCTGATAATCCCTTCCCTGATGCTGCTCAAGGTCTACATTCTCTGTTCCAGCAGTAGATGACAGAGTAGCTGTTATATGACAATTCTCGGATGGTCTTGCTCTGTGCATTGTCCTAAGCCATCAATTTATAGTGAATATACACATGGACTTCTGGGCACTCCTCTCTGCACAACTGTATCTTCTCCATGCTCCCTTCCACAAACTCTAATTGCTCTGTTTGCCCTGAACTCTGAAATATTCCTCCTTGACTCAGTGGGATCACAGTACCCTATGCAAACTCCAATTCTCCGTACCACTGTTGGAAAATTGTTCCCAGCAGAGAGTTGGTAGGGAGAGTTCTAGGGCTGAAGGTATGAAGGGAATATAGTGAGTTTACTGTTGTGCAAACAGAGCTTCCTCTAAGAAAGGAAGACGAGTTTGGCAGCCACGGCCTGTACCCTGTATGGAATATGTAAGGGCAATGATTACAATGACCTCTCTCTTCTCTTAAACTTTTATCTACTGCTATGTCTCACATTGGCCAAACTCAAATTGAAGCAGGCTGGCCAGAGGGCAAGGGCTGGTAATGCAATCTATGGCCAGCCTCTGAAGTGGTCCTGGGAAAGAAGTAGAGACATTTGAGTGGGGGAAAGGAATAACGAGCAAATAGACATTTCTGAATTTAGCACAATAAGTAATTTTAAATTTATAATGGAAAACATCTTTACTCACATATTTATGTAATCATCAGGGTACTGTGAAAATTATATAAAAATCCAGTTTATTACCTTGAATTATAACATTATACACATATAAAAATGGCCTAATATTATTGAGAGGAATATAAACTGTTATTTCTATAGATTTTACAAATATTCCACAGCTTGAATAAGTTTAAAGATGTTGAAAAGGCAGATTCAAAGCCAGACAGGCATAACTGATATAATTTTTAGAAGATTAAATAATAGTCACTTTTCCCAGTTTTCTAGGAGCTGTACATGTTTTGCTAATCCTCACAAGAATTTTATAGGCTAAATGTTATTATTGTTCTTAACTTACAGGCCAGGAAACAGAGTCTTAGAAAGACTAATTAAATTTCCCAGGATCACAAAGCTGTTAAGTGATAAAGAACAGTTCTATGTAAATCCAAAGTTTACTTTCTTAACAGTGCAAGCTACTGAGTATAAAAGGCAATTAAGTTAATGAGATGACTGATGTAAAAGTAGATGACATTTTATTTAAAAAGAAAAGGAATAATACAAATAACACCAATATTAAAATTTATTCAGAAGACCTATGAAACAGTTGGGAGAGAATGGGGCTTTATGAAGCCTTTGGTTTATTCAAAGGCATTGGAATTATGCCAAAAGGCATTAAGTTTAGAGCACATATGGTTCATAGGGTATGGTTAGTTATAATTAATATCCATTTTAATGGCTAAAGATCAGAAGAAAATTAAGGTATTAGTAACAGAAAAATACAATGAAAAGCATCATATTAATGGATTATTTTTTTTAAATGTTCTTTTAGTCCAAGGGAAAAAGATATAGTGTATATATCATTAGAGGTAGAATGTGAAATCTGTGGTCAGTGTCTGATAAAAGCCACAATTTCTGAAAGTTTAAATTTGAAATACTAATATATCTTAACATGATATCTTATTTGACTTCAATGCTTGATAATTAAATGTTATCCTCGTCCTTCAATATTTTGTATTAATCAGATCAAGTTAAAAGTCATTTATATTACAATTTTATTGTAGTTTTTTTCTTGACCTTAACTTTACAATAATGTCCTGATGAACTCTTTATAAGTCTGCAGGTGATGCTGTAGAAATAATTCAACTTTCATAATTTTCAACTGGAATATTCATTTATAGTAGTAATTCTACGCTGTTGAAAATATATTAGAGAATCTTGTATTGAAGTTAGGAAGCAACTGGAGACCACTGATTTCTTCCCTTTGACATTACAGGCTAGTGCTTACATGCAATCTGATAGTATTTGTCTAAGATAATATCATTTGCCAGATTGATAGGCTTTCCTCTCACTTATTTCTATTTTCAAGAGGCATATCTGTCCCTAACTGTTCTTTCCATCCTGATTAATTTATCCCATTTTTCTTCTTGATTTTTTTTACTTTAGAAACTTTCAAATGCCACCAGAAATGTTTTGGCTATTCCTCAAGTCTGTCTGGCAATTCTATTATTATAGAAAATGGTGAATATCCTAGGTAATTCCCAACTACATGGACAAATCAACACATGGATGCTACATTATAAAACAGTTCAGTGAATTCAGGAAAGCAAAATTACATATTTCTTTCTTACCATCAAGAAGGAAAGAATGAATATTTTGGATATGCAGAATGGTCTGAGTGACAAAGTTTGAAATGTGAGGGCAGTCTACAACATGCCAGTGGAGCAGTATGATTGATACACTTTAGAAAATATGCCTTGGACAATCTCATCTTTTACCTTAAACCTAAAAGATACATTTTACCTGATACTAGCAAAACTAGAGTAAAAATGAAACATCAAAAAGTTTAATACATTAAAGAATCAACTCAAATTTGAAAATATCTTTATTTTCCCACGAGTCTATATTTTAGATAGCTTTTCAAGGACTCATAGTACTTACCATATATATCTATAAAGTATTTGTTTATGTCTGCTTTACCATTAGATTTTGCCAATTAAGGGTTGAAACACTGTTATAAATTTTTTGTAAAACCTAACGTTCAGTACAGTGTTTGGTACCTAGCCCATGCTCAGTGAATGATATTGCCTTGAACTGTTGAATTCACTGTAAATTGTTTTTGCCTGAATAATTATATTAGTTGATTTTTTAATACAGTTCAGACCTAGATTTTTAGAATGAAAGATTTTTTTGGTTAAAAAAAAGGCTGAGAGACTGGTTGGTGTGCCAGAAAATGAAAGAGTATAAGTGATAAGAAATAAAGCAACATAGTGCAATTTCTACTTCTGGCTCTGATGGAGTAGCTTGTAATGGACAACTTTCATCAAAAACAATTATAAAAAATAGATAAAACCTTAAAAAAGCAAAAAAAAAAGTATTTGTTGCTAGAACTAAATTACAATAAATACTGGAAACAATTTTTCAGATAGAAGAAAAACAAACCTAGATGAAAGGCCTGAAATGATAAAACAAGCAAATATGTAGGTAAATCTAAATGAATGCTGAGTAATTAAGATAATAATAGTGTCTCTGGGTTGCTTAAATTATATGTATAACTAAAGCCTACAAAAACAATAATACAAACATCAGGGTCTGGGATAGAGTTATAATTCTCTAATATCCTTGCTTTGTTCTGGAAATGATGAGTACTAATTTGTAATTGACCCTAATAATCCAGAATACACATTTTACTCCCTAGGGTTACTGTTAACAGAATATGCAACTAGAAAGCTAATAGAGAGAATAAATGCAATTAAAAGGCCCACTTGATTAATATAAAAGAAAACAAAAGGAGGAAGTAAAAGAACAAATGTCAGGCAAAACAAACAGGAAACAAATACATATATAGTAAGTTTAAATAGATTAAATACTCCAAAAGTAAAGACTGTCACATGAGCTAAAAAAAAACCCAAAAACCAAAAAACTAAACACTGCTTATAAGAAATCCACCCTGACTATAATCTTATAATAATTATAAGTATCGACACTAACATAAATAACTGAATGTACCAATACTAATGGCAGATAAAGAAGACTTTATGTGGTGAACATTGATGGATCTAAAGATCATTACATAATGATACACAAGTAAATTCACCAGGGCCATACAATAATTTTAACTATATTTACTTAATAATTTACTGTCCAAATATATGGAACAAAAACTGAAAAGAAGTGACAAATGCACATGACAGAGATTTTCAACAGTTAGTAGCAGATTAAAAATATAGAAAAAATATTAGCAAGAGTAAGAGAGATTTAAGCAACACAATTAAAAATTTTGACCCAATTGGCATGCATTCACCCAATAAATAAAAGATTACACATTCTCTACACACCTACATGGGAAATGTATGTACCAATATCAAGTTACATTTTCTCCCTTAAGAAAGGTAAGCTCTCCAGCATTAACATTTGTGTGATGTTCTGAGATGAAAATTGTCCTACTCTATAAAGAATAAAATAATTTAATGTGTTTTTATTGATAACCTGAACTAGAACTATGGAATTATATTTCACAGGCATCCGTCTGCTAGCATATTAGATACATTTGGGCAGTAGGCATTTTTAATGCTCTGACAAATTGGTAATAGGATTTTTTAGGGTGTTTATTTAAATCTGTATGTTTTAATTCAAAGATAATGGATTAGTTAAATTATGTAATGGAGCTTCATGGCCTAAAATAATAATTATAGCAGTAAAGAAGAGGAAGAAGAAAAGGAGAAAGAGGAGCTAACATCAATAATAGCCACTATGCTTAAAATGCTGTTCAAAAAGATCTGCAATTGTTAACATGTTTAATCTTTAAAACAGGTACTCTTATTATCCCATTTAATAGATAAGGAAGCTGAGACTTAATAAGGTTAGTAATTTGCACAAAAGGCATGTTAGATTGTGAAATAAGGATGTCTAGCTTCAGAATCTGTGGCTCATTGAAAAACTGGTATTTTCAATGAAACTATGAATTACATTTTAAAATTTAAAGAGACACATGTAGACAAGAAGGTCTCAATAAATTCATATTTTAGAGAATACATAATAAAAATAGTGATCTCTTGAAAAATGAAACTAGGTGAAAATTTTAATGAGTTTTTCAACAACTGTTTCAAACATCCTTATCTCTAGTGCAATAATATTACATAGACATGACCTAAATCAAAACACTGTATTAATAGCTGGTGATCATACAATTTAAAATAAAATATATAAAACTATTTTTTATGGCTAAATACATTTCCAATGATTTTTGTTACATCTGTTGTTCTCCCTCGCTTTATATAGAAAACAGATGTTTCTTTATACCTCTCAATCCATCTGAAGATATGTCATATATCATATACACCCTCCCCCCCATAAAAGAAAACAATAAAATACATGTGGAAAAATAAAGTGATAATTGTAGAATTTAGAAAAAAACAAGAGAAAAATGTCAGGAGGGATCATCACTGTTTATAGTGGCTTGAGCTTGATATTGAAGGACCTGAAATTTTGCCTAAGCAGAAATGAAGGGAATAAGTTTCATTTAAAGAAAACAGTATATAAAAAAGAAATGAAGGTAAGATAATTTAAAGCTTATTCTAAAAATGATGAGCAAATTACATGGGAAAGGCACAAATTTCAATGCCACTTACAGGGGATGATTTGAGAGATAACACAAAAATCATAGCTTAGACTGCATGCCAATGTCATTATTTAGATTTTTCCATAGGGTTAGCTCTGTTTTAGGTGGATGGCTCTGGTGAAAATGTATAGAAAGGATTAGGCATAGAAGTGACTGAAGAGGAAAATGGCACAGGCTGTATTCCCCAGAAAGCAGAGTCTGTAATGGATTCTGATTTTTTTTTAAAAGTATCTTGATAGCAAAAATATTTCAGGTTATATAATGATACATATAACACGAATTCAAGGAATACTGCAAGTGTATTTCACTACAGATCATTTCTCTGATTGAATAAGGATAAAATAAAATACTCAGGTGACCCATTACCTGCAAAATTTCTGATAGTTAGGTTTTGCAATTAATTTAATTAACAAGCATTGAATACTGTGTCTTATGGAAATTGTTTTTGCACTTTCTATGATGTTGCCTTAAATAGTGATTGTTGTCTAAAAGAACATTCTACAAATAATGAATGTATCAGTATAAATTAGAAAGAAGAAATTTCTTCCTTCAAGATCAGAGGAAGAGCTATTCAATATGTGAA
The DNA here is from genome assembly GCF_028021215.1 of Eschrichtius robustus. NCBI lineage: Eukaryota > Metazoa > Chordata > Mammalia > Artiodactyla > Eschrichtiidae > Eschrichtius > Eschrichtius robustus. Next base: position 61,806,339 of record NC_090840.1, on the reverse strand, counting down.
AAGACCATGACATAGAAAAAATTTTGTGGTATGGGAGAAGAAATTTTAGTTATGACCTAAAAGTTTTCAATAAATGATGAAATAAAAAATCATATGCTTTTCATATTACCTAAAGTGATATACAGATTTAATGCAAACCATATCAAAATTCCAATGGCATTTTTTAAAAGAAACAGTAAAAAAATCTCAAAATTCATATGGAACTACAAAGGATCCAAATAGCTAAAACAATCTTGAGAAAGAAAAGCAAAGCAGTAGGCCTCACATTTCCTGATTTTAAAATATATTACATAACTACAGCAATCAAAACAGTATGGTACTAGCATGAAGATAGAATATCAACCAATGGAACAGATCAAGGACCCAGAAGTAAACCAACACATCTATGGTCAAATGATCTTCAAAAAGGGTACCAAGAATACACAATGGGGAAAGGAAGTTTCTTCAACAAATGGTGTTGGGAAAACAGGATACCCATATGTAAAATAATAAAATTTGATCCTTAATTTATACTATACATAAAAATCAACTCAATGTAGATTAAACACTTAAACATAAGACCCAGACTATAAATATCCTAGAAGAAAACTTAGGGGTAAAGCTTCTTGACATTGGTCTTGGAAATAATTTCTTGGATATGACACCAAAAGCACAGGCAATGAAAATAAAAATAGACAAGTGGGACTATACCAAACTAAAAACTTCTGTGAAACAAGGAAACAAAAGAGTGAAACAAAAAACAAAGTTTGGACTATACCAAACTAAAAACTTCTGTGAAACAAGGAAACAAAAGAGTGAAAAGGCAACCTATGCAATGGGATAAAATATCTGCAAACCATATATCTGATATAGTGTTAGTAGCCAAAAATTATAGAGAACTTATGCAACTCAATAACTAATAAACAATAATTTAAAAAATGGGCAAAGGACTTGGATAGACATTTCTGCAAAAAAGAGAAACTAATGGCCTGCGGCTATATAAAACATGGTGAATATCACTAATCATTAGAAAACTGCAAATTCAAACCACAGTGAGATCTTCTCATAGCTGTTAGGATGGCCATTATCAAAAAAAAAAAAAAATACGTACATATATATGTAAGTATGTGGAGAAATTGGAGCCCTTGTGCACTGATATGAGAATGTAAAGTAGTGCAGCCACTATGGAAAACAGTATGGAAGTTCTTTGAGGAATTAAAAATAAAACTACCATGTGATCCAGCAATTCTACTCCTCCTGGGTATTTATCCAAAAGAACTGAAATCAGGATCTCAAAGAGATGCTTCCACGTTCATGTTCATTACAACATTATGCGTGATAGCCAAGAAGTGGAAACAATCTATACATCCATTGAAGGATGAATGGATAAAGAAAATGAGGTATGTATATACAGTGGAAATCAGCTTTAAAAAAAGAAGGAAATGCTGTCATAGGCTATACCATGGAAGAACCTTGAGGACATTTTGCTAAGTGATGCAAGCAAATCATAGAAGACCAAATACTACATGATTCTACTTATATGAGATATCTAAAGTAGTCAAGTTCAGAGAGGCTAAAAGTAGGATAGGGGGGTAGGGGAAATTAGGAGTTATTGTTCAATGGATATAGCATTTCATTCAAGCAAGATGAAAAAGCTCTAGAGATCTGCTATCTAACAATGTACACTCCAAAATTGGTAAGAGGATAGACTTCATATTACGTGTTGCTTACCACAATAAAAAGGGCAATTGCTACTGCTGAGTTCTTAAGTTTTTATCACACAATGTTGTGTGTCATAAAAATGTGAGCTTAATAGTGGAAAAAAAAAAAAGAAATCTTGATATGATTGGGCACAAAAGCCGCTGCAGTAGATAAACACGAATGTGAAAAAAAGTAAAAATTAAGCACCAGTGTGAATATTGTTCTAGCATGGAACTTACCACAAAAGAAAACAGAAGAAATTTTAAAATATCATAAAATATGCTGTACACATAGTCATTGCACTGTGAAGGAAAGGTAAAATATGGACATGGGAGAAGAAAAAAAGAAAATCTAAAAATCTATATTGTTAACTAAATTCTTATTGACAATATGACACAAATTATGGAAATTTTAATTGTTTTCATGAATAAATTGACTAAGTGGACATTAAATGTTAAGATGTGAAAAATACAACATAAGGCACTCAGAAACAAAGACTGAATCTATGGAAATTTGCAATACCAATTTTTGAGACCAGTTTTCCATAAACACATAACAAACTATCTAGATTAAGTTTTGCTTCCACCTGTTTACACAGCAGTGTGCTTACCCTGATCATAGAAATCATTCTGTAATAATAAAATAATCTATATTTCCTTGCTGTCTCATGTTGTAGTTTGTCATGAAGACAGGCTAAGATAATGTTCTTTTAGTCATTTTATACCTAAGGCATGATGTATGTGATGAATAGATGAACATATATTGAAGAAAGATCATCAAAGGAGAAGAAGCTTCACATACACTATAAAGAGCAGTAAGGAGTTGTGAATTTATGACAGCAATGAATAAGCAAAGGTGTTTCATTTAGAAATGTACAGTATATGAATGGCAAATATGGATTACCAATGAAAAACCAGAAACCTAAGCAATTGTATCCTAAAAAAAGAAGTAAGAAAAGGTAAAGTATCCATTAAAAAATATGTGAAGGATATGACAAGGCAATTTACAAAAAAAGAATGATAAATAAATGAAAAGCATATAACAAAATATTTGATCCCAGTACTAATCAGAGAAATACAAAAATAAAATAGTAAGATAATATTTTTTTTTCTGCCTTGCAAAATTTGCCTTATGAAAAACCTACTGTTGCCAAAATCAGGGTTGGAGGTCGGAAACACTTAATAACCTTGTGAAAGCAGCAATAATTTTTACTTTACTGAGGATAGTTTGGCTATATGTCTCTTAAAATTTAGTACTCTCATTTCTGGAATTCCATCTGCAGGATATATCACACAAGTGCACAAGGATATACATCCAAAGCTGCTCTTTACACCCATGAAACCACAAAGAATGAAACCATCAAATGGAGATATGTCAAATAAATTATAGTGCAGACATACCATATGCCATTTAACTATGTAGTCATTAAAAAAGGAATGTAGTAAACATATATATGTGGATCCAGAAAAATATCAGTGATATTTTACAAAGTTAAACAAAAAATTCAGGAAAATATGCCTAGTATGAATGACTCTATTTATAAAAAATATATCTAATGCATAGAAATATACATATTATCTGCATGCCTAGAAATGGCCTGGAAAAGTAAGCTTATAACAATGACAAACCTTGTGAAGCATAAGTAAATGAGGAAAATTTTGTTTTGCTTTTAAAGTTTCTATTTACTTCTGATCTTTTGGGTGTGAAAATTATTAACCTTCTGTTGGAAAAATGTACTTTATTATTAACACTGTGATGTTTAATCAAACATATATAAACAAAAATGAAAATCAAATGAAGACACAGATAAGAAGCTTAAAAGGAGGGGTAATTCCCAATTTGCCTGGAGAAAAAAAAGGAAAGGAATTGAAATGCATGAATCAGCAGGCCCTTGAAGAATCAGTGGACAAGGCTGAGCCTGTTATTTTAGGACATATGTCCTTTTTCTAAAACTATCAGTGTTATGGGTCTTGAGACTATTTAAAACAGCCCTGGGCTTCCCTGGTGGCGCAGTGGTTGAGAATCTGCCTGCCAATGCAGGGGACACGGGTTCAATCCCTGGTCTGGGAAGATCCCACACGCCGCGGAGCAACTGGCCCGTGAGCCACAACTACTGAGCCTGCGCGTCTGGAGCCTGTGCTCCGCAACAAGAGAGGCCGCAACAGTGAGAGGCCTGCGCACCGCGATGAAGAGTGGCCCCCGCTCGCCGCAACTAGAGAAAGCCCTCGCACAGAAACGAAGGCCCAACACAGCCAAAAATAAATAAATAAATTAATTAATTTAAAAAAAAAAAACAGCCCATAGATCAGATTGTAGCTGAAGGGATTCATGCTTGCATTTAGTTATGAAGTTCAAATTGGAAGCTGTTCAGGCGGAACACTAATAGAAATGGGTGGTAGCTAATTAACCTAAGGCTTCAAAGTAATTGCTCTGCAAGAAGCAATTTTAAAAGGGACCTTTCTGTCTCTCTCTTTTTTTTTTTTTTTGAAAAAAATAAAATGCCCTATTTGATTTTTGGTGCATGAGCAAAACTATAAGTATACACACAAATATTGATTTTTAAAAAATTTCTACCTTATCCAGCTTCTTGGTAAGTTTTTGAAAGGGCAAAACGATCACAAGAACTATGCCATATATCACATACTGAATAACCCAGGCTTACGACTTTCCCATATATAAAGATAATCAGAATATATTACTGAAGTGAATACGGCTAGGAGGATAGGGTTATACTGATTAATCCAGCCCTGAGCCACCCACCTCACCACTAGTCAGTAGAGTCAGCTATTCCAAAGCATATAGCTGTTTGGTAGAGAAATGGCTCCCCTAGCAAAAGCAAGGTGCTCCTGTGGAATGAATGGACAACATCCCAAATTAGCCTCCATCTGCCATGATCTACCACTCTGGCTTCCCATCTTTGATGCATGGTTTCTTACACTTTTAAAAAATATCCATACCTTTATTACATATACTGTACTCATTTCTTCTCAGAGAGAGGAGCTCCAAATTTCCTGCATCTCTACATCCAGTTTCAAAGATACTTTGGGTAGTATGGCATTCTCTCACCCAAAATTAGGTTGGTATCTCTCACTGACAGCTTCATGGTACTTAAGCTTCATGTAGGACACATAGATGTGGAAATAAAATCTGGATGAAGAATTCTCATCAGAACTTCTGAAATTGAGGCAGGAAAGACAGGACCAGGCCCAAGGACAGCCTATTCACATATTGGCATTAGGCAGTTGGCAAAGCGACCTCCATGTTTTGCACTTGATAAGATTATGACACATGGAGTAATGGCATCTAAAACAGAAACTTTGTAGCGTTTGAACAAGAAACTCTGGTCATGAAAACTGGGGAGCATACGCAAATAAAAACGCACAGGTTGCTGATGACCCTGTATGACCTTCCACATGTGGCGCTCAACTAGTAAGGAAAAATGTAAGGGAAAACGCTCTTAGAGTGCATGTACAGTAGCTTCAGGAGACAAATGCATGCGCAGGATGAGAAGCTGATGCAACCTGGTGCAATCCAGGCCACACCTCAACCCTCCCCTCAATGAATATTCCACCCGTAATCAAAAAGACCCTCCACCCACTCAAAGGGCTAAAAATAAAATAAAAAGGGGGATCATCAACCCTGTAGTACAGCTCTTCACTCAGGAGGATGCCCACACTCTTCTCCTTAGAGTGTGTAACTTTCACTTTTGCCTCAGTAAACTGCTTCTTTGCTCTCTTTGCTCCTCAGCCTCAGCGTGTGTGTTTATTTTTTCCTTGGTGTTTTGTGTCCTTTGACCAAATTCTTTTGGACAAGTTGAACGAGAGCCTGGACTTTTGATAAACCTTTTCCGGTATCAAAACCATGGCTGCCTGCCTCATGCAATTAGATCCAAGCTTTAATTGCATGTACCAACCAGTCTAGGTACATGCCGGGGACCATCTTCTCTGACCATTCTATAAATCTTAGGGTTTTACATTACCCAATATGACTACAGAATATTATATACTTATAAAAAATTCTTCAAGAAACATGCTGTGTTTTCTAGGTATCTCCAAGAGTCAAGCTCTCAATAATTTAGACCTCCCATAGAACTAGTAGGGAAGTTTTTAAGATGGCTGCTGTCAGTTGCCCAGGGCTCAATTTTTCTCCCCAACCTTAGATGTCACTCTGATATGGTTAGTTTAGGACTGTGCTCTGGTCAAAGAGCAATTACATAGGTTTTGTTTTGTTTTGTTTTTTAGGTCTGAGCCTTTTATCCCTCTGATAAAATCAGAGTGGGACAGATTTTCCTAAGGCACGTTGGCTGCATGGTAGAGATTTGCATACACAAAACAGTTAGCATGATTTACTAAGAAAAACTGGAGTTAATTTTTTAAGACTCAAAATGCATACTAACATTATTAAAGTCAAAATGTTGTTTATGAGTGCCCACAATTAGATTGGAAACTACTTCAGGGAAGATACCAATTAGATTGGAACTACTTCTAGGATTGTGTTTGCATGTTGGATCATGTAATGTATAATGAATCAGAAGTGTAGAGGATTTTATTTCATCAACTGTTTTATAATTACTAAGCACAAGATGTATGATAAATGACACGTCTTCTAGTATTTTGCTACTGATGTTTTACCTATTTAAAAAAAATAGATAATTTACCTAGCTCTTAAATTGTCATTTGCAAAATTATTGTAACATGGGTCTTGGAAAAACAAAAGGCTTTTTCCAAATAATATGTCTTCTAGATTGTTCTTATTTTATGTAATATTAATGTCTGTTTATTTGTCTTTTGTTACAGGATTTATTTATACATGTGGTGGAACTTTAAAAGGACTTAATGGCACTATAGAAAGCCCTGGTTTTCCATATGGATATCCAAATGGTGCAAACTGTACATGGGTAATAATAGCAGAAGAACGAAATAGAATACAAATTGTTTTTCAGTCGTTTGCTCTAGAAGAAGAATACGACTACTTATCCTTATATGATGGACATCCTCATCCTACAAACTTTAGGACAAGGTTAGTGTATTTTGAATGGAAAAATGGAGGGAAATATTTATTGGGTAAAAGTAGTTTATTTTACAAAGGATGCTTAACATTTGTGGTGCAATTATAATAAAGTCATATTTGCCATCCAATTATTATTCATTTGGAAATATATCATCCCATGAACAAATTAACTCCATATGTCTGACTTCATAACTCTAGTATATTAATATTATCTCTGCAAAAAGTGAATTTAAATTGAATTGTACCTCTTTAGAGTGGTTAAAGGTATTTTGATTTTTAAAATTCTTACCTCAGGGCTTCATTCTTTACGGGCATAACTCTTCGTAAAATGAAAGATTAACATGTAACGTGTCTTTCAGCAGTATGTACCCAATTTTAATATACAACAATATGCAAAATACTTAAAATCAATATTTATATGATAGCAGAATACATTAATTTTAGATAATGTGTATAGCTTATAAAGTCTAAATATCTGAAAAGTAGACCTTCATATCATCAACTGAGACATTCACGTTTCTCTCCACACAAATGAAATTATTTATTTTTAAGTTAGTTGATAAAACAGATAAGAAAATTAGCTGGCACACTGATTGTTTATAAGTGTTTCTTTAGAATCTCTTGTTAGAAAATAGAATATCTAGACATATGATGATAATTTTTGCTGTCTTATCAAAAACTCTTTTTAAACATAAATGAACTCTAATTCAACCAACAAATTAAAAATGCCAGACACTGCATATTTCATTTAGCCCTAGATTTTTACCAATGTATGCATATTTTTCCTTAACTGTAGTATAGTGGTTTTTTTAAAATTCTAATTCAAAATATTCTAAGCAGATAATTTGTAAGAATTAAAGACCCTTATATACTTGACTATGTTTGAGTTATGATTCTGTGATTCTGTTACTTTTTCTAGTAGTTGTTACTGTGTACTTGCCTTCCTGATCTACAGGAATCAGATTATCAACATTAAGTTTTTATACATTCACCAGTCTTCCATATTCTTTTGCATTGATTTTTCCCATTTTAAATAAATATTTGATATATTTTATCTTACACTTTTAGTAAGAAAACATGTAACATAGTGGGAAAGTTGTTGGACCAGGAGATAAGACCTGCATTATAGGGTTAGGTTTGTTGTTCATTGGCTGTTTGAGCAATCCACACCATCTGTTTGTGTTTAAACTGGAAGAATTAGTAATACAGAAAATACTGTCCATTTCACTATGCTCTTCTGAATATCTCATGAGATAATGTATATGAAACTGCTGCACGAATATAAAATGCTTTTAGTATACATTTCAACTGTTTGCAGTCAGAATGACACTTAAAAATGTCTGGGTTGTTTCCAACCACATGTCTGTACAATGAAAAGGTCACTAGATTGATTACAGGTGAGGTTCTACTTTTCTTTTTTTTTTTTTTTTTTGCTCTACATTTATTTACTGAGGATTTCTAACTTCATTTTCTACTTCCTTTTACTCTGTTAAATTAATAATATCGAGTCATTTCAAAGATATACAGTATGGCAGACACGTCGATGGTGCTATTTCATCATCATTGCTAGTATCATTAAAAGTTCCATGTCTTTTGTTAATGATACAGCATTAAGTCAAGATAGAAAACATCCAGCACTGCATGTCATGTGTGTGTGCTTGCCTGCACTAGTGGGTGTATGTAGGTGTGGTGTGGGTGTCTGCCTTCACCTGTACACATCCAATCAGGCTATGAAAGAAAATGGAAGATGCTTCTTAGACTTTCAAGTCAGCGAAATTGATGTATATAAAACTAAAAGCACAAAGAGTTTTGTATATTTCTTTTACATCAGCAATGTATGATATATAGTTGGTATAAATATGAAAAAAAAATAAAGCTCTCCAAATGTTATCTGGTAGTTTCTATCAATTCATTGATAGTATTGTTTGTACAAGGACCTATTCTCTCTAGATCCTCTCAAAAATGAGAAAATATTTTTATTTTACCCCCCTTCTTTTTTTTTTAAGCAATTGTGGCCTCTGGGAAGTTAAAAGATGGTAAGATGGGGAAAATAAATTTATTGTTCCCATTCTTTCTTTCCTAATCTGTAAATAGGGAATAACAACATTTAATTTACAGAGCATATATAAGGATTACACACTGTATATTGTATTTGTTATATTTAACTTCTCCCCTGTTCAAACAATGTGAAAAGATTCCTACTATTATCATCATCATTTTACAGCTTGGAAAATGAGACTTACATTACTTGCCCAAGGTTAACACTGTTAAAAGTAGCCAGAGGCAGGATCATTATTGCAACCCAGATTTGTCTGAGTTCTGAGCTTACGCTTGTAATAAATCAATCAATCAATTAATTACAAAAAAAATTACATATATAAATAAGTAATATATATATATCTCCATGGTTTATTTATTGATTAAAGCCTATTTTTTCTTAGCAATATTAGGTAAAATTTAATGAATTAGATAATAAAAACAATTTTTTAAAACTGTATAGTAGAACATATAAAGATATAAACAAATATAAATTATAAGTTTATTCTTGGTATTTGTTTTATGAACTCAGTTCTAATGTTCTCTATAGCATGTTGGTCATTGTTGATGTACAATATATCTATTGGTCTTTATGCCTAAAGAAATACTGTTGCTAATATTATAGAGCTGATTTTAATTAGCAAGACTGGGGGAAAAAATCCAGTGTATAACCTACAGCTCCTTCCAGACTGTGTTTGTACACAGTCTGCTCTTTGATTAGAAGTCTAATCAGCTCCTGGCAGTTTGATTTATTTTTGTGTTTGTCCCTTTGACTCACTGCTTTCTTGCTTTTTCTTTCTCTCACATCCTCACTTAATACATGCCCTTATGGTATGTCTGCTATTCTCTATCTTTCAGAAATTGATAATCATGTTTTGTTACTTTCTGTGAACTCCAATAGACTTTTTAAAATCAGCTTGCTATATTTGCATTGTAATAACACAGAAAAGATGATTTGTAGGTCTTATACTTGCTTGTATAAGAGGTATATTGGGTTTGGTGATCACAATTTCCTATATTTAAACTATTTTCTACAACTCCAGTTATTGAAGATTCTGCTTGTTTTCCTCTAAGTTTTTTAATTTATTAAATAAAAACTGATACTGGTGGCTGAATTTGATACTTACAGCAATGCACCATTAGAGAACTCCTTTAGTTATATCTTTAGCTTAAAACAAATTTGGTCTGCTTGACGTAAAAAGAGGAATTGTAAGCTTTGCTTACTTTTTTATGCTAATATTGTATTTTCTCAATAGAAAAGTTGTAGCAAAAGGTAAAAAGAAAAAAAAAATCACTCAATCTCATGAAGCAGAGACATATATTTGTATATTTAGGACCATACTATACATGCTATTTTATGTTCATATTTAGTCTCCTTGAAATAATATATACATATTTCACATGTGATTAGAATTATTGTAAGTATCAAATTTAGTGGATACTTGTCTTACTATAAGCATGGTTCATTTAATTATTCTCCTATTATAAAATATATTGGTTTTTCCTTTCATAATTAATGCAGATATCAGAATTAGCATTAATTCAGATAACAGCTTCACATTACCACTCCTAGGTGAAAAGTGTTCTGGAAAAAGAGCATTTCATTCTAACCTCAATCATGAAAAGTGGCATGGAGAAGGCGGAGAATCAGTCAAATGACAGAATATATGATAGCATCAAAATATTTTATTCACATATTTTACTATTAAAAACAAAGTTAGTTTTAAGAATAATTAATTTTCTAGATAAATTATTTCTTTGTAATTTAAAAATGAAGTACAGAGAGACCTTCAAGACGGCGGAAGAGTAAGACGTAGAGATCACCTTCCTCCCCACAAATACATCTACATGTGGAACACCTCCTATACAACATCTACTGAACGCTGGTAGAAGACCTCAGACTTCCCAAAAGGCAAGAAACTCCCCACGTACCTGAGTAGGGCAAAAGGAAAAAGAAAAAACAGAGACAGAAGAATAGGGACTGGACCTGCACCACTGGGAGGGAGCTGGGGAGGAGGAAAAGTTTCCACACACTAGGAAGCCCCTTCATTGGCGGACACGGCGGGTGGTGGGGGGGAAGCTTCAGAGCCACGGAGGAGAGCACAGCAAAGAGATTCCCGCACAGAGGATGGGTGCCGAACAGCACTCACCAGCCCAAGAGGCTTGTCTGCTCACCCGCCAGGACGGGTAGGGGCTGGGAGCTGAGGTTCTGGCTTCGGGGGTCAGATCCCTGGAGAGGACTGGGGTTGGCTGCGTGAAGACAGCCTGAAGGGGGTTAGTGCTCCACAGTTAGCCAGGAGGGAGTCCAGGAAAAAGTCTGGAACTGCCTAAGAGGCAAGAGATCATTGTTTCAATGTGTGTGAGGAGAGGAGATTCAGAGCACTGCCTAAACAAGCTCCAAAGATGGGCGCGAGCTGCGGCTACCAGCACGGACCCCAGAGACGGACATGAAATGCCAAGGCTGCTGCTAAAGCCACCAAGAAGCCTGTGTGCAAGCACAGGTCACTATCCACACCTCCCCTCCCGGGAGCCTGTGCAGCCCGCAACTGCCAGGGTCCCGTGATCCAGGGACAACTTCCCCAGGAGAACAAGGTGGGCCTCAGGCTGTTGCAACGTCTCGCTGGCCTTGGCCACCGCAGGCTTGCCACGCATTCCGTACCCCGCCTTCCTCCCCTGTCCTGAGTGAGCCAGAGCCCCCTAATCAGCTGCTACTTTAACCCCATCCTGTCAGGGTGGGAACACACACCCTAGGGCGACCTACACACAGAGGAGGGGCCATATCCAAAGCTGAACGCCAGGAGAAGTGCGAACAAAGAAGAAAAAGGGAAATCTCTCCCAGCAGCTTCAGGAGCAGTGGATGAAATCTCGATAATCAACTTGACGTACCCTGCATCTGTGGAATACCTGAATAGAAAACGAATCATCCCAAAATTGAAGCAGTGGACTTTGGGAGCAATGAGATATATTTTTTTCTCCTTTTTCTCTTTTTCCATGTGGCTGACAGGGTCTTGGTGCTCCGGCGATTTGTCAGGCCTGTGCCTCTGAAGTGGGAGAGCTGAGTTCAGGACATTGGTCCACCAGAGACCTCCCAGCTCCACATAATATCAAACGGTGAAAGCTCTCCCAGAGATCTCCATCTCAATGCTAAGACCCAGCTCCACTCAATGACCAGCAAGCTACAGTGCTGGACATCCTATGCCAAACAACTAGCAAGACTGGAACACAACCCCACCCATTAGCAGAGAGGCTGCCTAAAATCAAAATAAGGTCACAGACACCCCAAAACACACCATCAGACGCGGTCCTGCCCACCAGAAAGACAAGATCCAGCCTCATCCACCAGAACACAGGCACCAGTCCCCTCCACCAGGAAGCCTACACAACCCACTGAACCAACCTTAGGCACTGGGGGCAGACACCAAAAACAATGGAAACTACGAATCTGCAGCCTGCGAAAAAGAGACCCAAAACACAGTAAGTTAAGCAAAATGAGAAGACAGAGAAACACACAGCAGATGAAGGAGCAAGGTAAAAGCCCACCAGACCAAACAAATGAAGTGGAAATAGGCAGTCTAGCTGAAAAAGAATTCAGAGTAATGAGAGTAAAGATGATCCAAAATCTTGAAAACAGAATGGAGAAAATACAGAAACGTTTAACAAGGACCTAAAAAAACTAAAGAGCAAATAAACAATGATGAACAACACACTAAATGAAATTTAAAATTCTCTAGAAGGAATCAATAGCAGAATAACTGAAGCAGAAGAATGGATAAGTGACCTGGAAGATAAAATAGTGGAAGTAACTCCTATAGAGCAGAATAAAGAAAAAAGAATGAAAAGATTAAGGACAGTCTCAGAGACCTCTGGGACAACATTAAATGCACCAACATTCAAATTATAGGGGTCCCAGAAGAAGAAGAGAAAAAGAAAGGGACTGAGAAAATATTTGAAGAGATTATAGTTGAAAACTCACCTAATATGGGAAAGGAAATAGTTAATCAAGTCCAGGAAGTGCAGAGAGTCCCATACAGGATAAATCCAAGGAGAAACATGACAAGACACATATTAATCAAATTAGCAAAAATTAAATACAAGGAAAAAAATATTAAAAGCAGCAAAGGAGAACAACAAATAACATACAAGAGAATCCCCATAAGATTAACAGCTGATCTTTAAGAAGAAACTCTGCAAGCCAGAAGGGAGTGGCAGTACATATTTAAAGTGATGAAAGGGAAAAAAAACTACAACCAACATTACTCTACCTAGCAAAGATCTCATTCAGATTAGACGGAGAAATAAAAACTTTAATAGAAAAGCAAAAGTGAAGAGAATTCAGCACCATCAAATCAGTTTTACAACAAATGCTAAAGGAACTTCTCTAGGCAGGAAACACAAGAGAAGGAAGATACCTACAATAACAAACACAAAACAATTAAGAAAATGGTAATAGGAACATACATATTGATAACTACCTTAAATGTAAATGGATCAAATGCTCCAACCAAAAGACACAGACTGGCTGAATGGATACAAAAACAAGACCCATATATATGCTGTCTACAAGAGACTCACTTCAGACCTAGGGACACATACAGACTGAAATTGAGGGGATGGAAAAAGATATCCCATGCAAATGGAAATCAAAAGAAAGCTGGTGTAGCAATTCTCATATCAGACAAAATAGACTTTAAAATAAAGACTATTACAGGAGACAAAGAAGGACACTACATAATGAACAAGGCATCAATTGAAGAAGAAGATATAACAATTGTAAATATTTATACATCCAACATAGGAGCACCTCAATACATAAGGCAAATGCTAACAGGAATAAAAGGGGAAATCTAGAGGAACTCAATCATAGTAGGGGACTTTAACACCTCACTTTCACCAATGGACAGATCACCCAAAATGAAAATAAATAAGGAAAGACAAGCTTTAAATGATACATTAAACAAGATGGACTTAATTGATATTTATAGGACATTCCATCCAAAAACAACAGAATACACTTTCTTCTAAAGTGCACATGGAACATTCTGCAGATTAGATCATATCTTGGGTCACAAATCAAGCCTTGGTAAATTTAAGAAAATTGAAATTGTATCAAGTATCCTTTCCGACAACAACACTATGAGACTAGATATCAATTATGGGGAAAAAATCTGTAAAAAATACAAACACATGGAGGCTAAACAATACACTACTTAATAAGCAAGAGATCACTGAAGAAATGAAAGAAGAAATAAAAAATACCGAGAAACAAATGACAATTAAAACACAACGACCCAAAACCTATGGGATGCAGCAAAAGCAGTTCTAAGACAGAAGTTTATAGCAATATAATTCTATGTCAGGAAACAAGAAACATCTCAAATAAACAACCTAATGTTAAACCTAAAGCAATTAGAGAAAGAAGGAAAAAAAAAAAAAAACCCAAAGTTAGCAGAAGGAAAGAAATCATAAGGATCAGATCAGAAATAAACGAAAAAAAAAAAAATGAAGGAAACAAAGCAAAGCTCAGTAAAACTAACAGCTGGTTCTTTAAGAAGATAAATAAAAATGATAAACCATTTGCCAGACTCATCAAGAGAAGACTCAAATCAATAGAATTATAAATGAAAAAGGAGAAGTAACAACTGACACTGCAGAAATACAAAGGATCATGAGAGATTACTACAAGCAACTATACGCCAATAAAATGGACAACCTGAACAATTGGACAAATTCCTAGAAAAGCACAACCTTCCGAGACTGAACCAGGAAAAAAAAGAAAATAGAAACAGACCAATCCCAAGCACTGAAATTGAAACTGTGATTAAAAATCTTCCAACAAACAAAAGCCCAGAACCAGATGGCTTCACAGGCGAATTCTATCAAACACTTAGAGAAGAGCTAACACCTATGCTTCTCAAACTCTTCCAAAAAATTGCAGAGGAAGGAACACTCCCAAACTCATTCTACGAGACCACCATCACCCTAATACCAAAACCAGAGAAAGATGTCACAAAGAAAGAAAACTACAGGACAATATCACTGATGAACATACATGCAAAAATCCTCAACAAAATATTAGCAAACAGAATCCAACAGCACATTAAAAGGATCATACAACATGATCAAGAGTGTTTTATCCCAGGAATGCAAGGATTCTTCAACATATGCAAATCAATCAATGTGATACACCGTATTAACAAACTGAAGGATAAAAGCCATATGATTATCTCAATAGATGCAGAAAAAGCTTTTGACAAAATTCAACACTCATTTATGATAAAAACCCTCCAGAAAGTAGGCATAGAAGGAACTTACGTCAACATAATAAGGGCTATATATAACAAACCCATAGCCAACATCACTCAATGGTGAAAAACAGAAACCATTTCCAGGAAGATCAGGAACAAGACAAGGTTGACCACTCTCACCACTATTATTCAACATAGTTTTGGAAGTTTTAGGCACAGCAATTGAAGAAGAAAAATAAATAAAAGAAATCCAAATCAGTAAAGAAGAACTAAAGCTGTTGCTGTTTGCAGATGACATGATACTATACATAGAGAATCCTAAAGAAAACTACTCTACCAGAAAACTACTAGCGCTAATCAATGAATTTGGTAAAGTAGCTGGATACCAAATTAATGCACAGAAATCTCTTGCATTACTACACACTAATGATGAAAAATCTGAAAGAGAAATTAAGGAAACACTCCCATTTACCATTGCAACAAAAAGAATAAAATACCTAGGAATAAACCTACCTAAGGAGACAAAAGCCCTCTATACAGAAAGCTTTAAGACACTGATGAAAGAAATTAAAGATGATACAAAGAGATGGAGAGATATACCATGTGTTTGGATTGGAAGAATCAACACTGTGAAAATGACTATACTACCCAAAGCAATCTACAGATTCAATGCAATCCCTATCAAACTACCAATGGCATTTTTCACAAACTAGAACAAAAAATTTCACAATTTGTATGGAAACACAAAAGACCCCGAATAGCCAAAGCAAGCTGAGAAAGAAAATCAGAGCTGGAGGAATCAGAATCCCTGACTTCAGACTATAATACAAACCTACAGGAAACAAGACAGTATGGTACTGGCACAAAAACAGAAATATAGATAAATGGAACAGGGGAGAATGCCCAGAGATAAACCCACACACGTATGGTCACCTTACCTTGGATAAAGGAGGCAAGAATATACAATGGAGAAAAGACAGTGTCTTCAATAAGTGGTGCTGGGAAAAGTGGACATCTACATGTAAAAGAATGAGGTTAGAACACTCCCTAACACCATATACAAAAATAAACTCAAAATGGATTAAAGACCTAAATGTAAGTCCACACACTAAAAAAGTCTTAGAGGAAAACATAGGCAGAACACTCTGTGACATAAATCACAGCAAGATCCTCTATGACCCACCTCCTACAGAAATGAAAATAAAAACAAAAGTAAACAAATGGGACCTAATGAAACTTAAAAGCTTTTGCACAGCAAAGGAAACCATAAACAAGATAAAAAGACAACTCTCAGAATGCGGGAAAATATTTGCAAATGAAGCAACTGACAAAGGATTAATCTCCAAAATTTACAAGCAGATCATGCAGCTCAATATCAATAAACAAACAACCCAATCCAAAAATGGGCAGAAGACCTAAATAGACAATTCTTCAAAGAAGATATACAGATTGCCAACAAACACATGAAAGGATGCTCAACATCACTAATCATTAGAGAAATGCAAATCAAAAGCACAATGAGGTATCACCTCACACGAGTCAGAATGGGCATCATCAAAAAATCTACAAAGAACAAATGCTGGAGAGGGTGTGGAGAAAAGGGGACCCTCTTGCAGTGCTGGTGGGAATGTAAATTGATACAGCCACTATGGAGAACAGTATGGAGGTTGCTTAAAAAACTAAAAATACAACTACCAGATGACCCAGCAATCCCACTACTGGGCATATACCCTAAGAAAACCATAATTCAAAAAGAGTCATGTACCACAATATTCATTGCAGCTCTATTTACAATAGCCAGGACATGGAAGCAACCTAAGTGTCCATCGACAGATGAATGGATAAAGAAGATGTGGCACATATATACAATGGAATATTACTCAGCCATAAAATGAAATGAAATTGAGTTATTTGTAGTGAGGTGGATGGACCTAGAGTCTGTCATACAGAGTGAAGTAAGCCAGAAAGAGAAAAACAAACACCATATGCTAACACATATATATGGAATCTAAAAAAAAAAAAAGATTATGAAGAACCTAGGGGCAGGACAGGAATAAAGACGCAGATGTAGAGAATGGACTTGAGGACATGGGGAGGGGCAAAGATAAGCGAGAGAGTGGCATGGACTTATATATACTACCAAATGTTAAAATAGATAGCTAGTGGGAAGCAGCCACATAGCACAGGGAGAGCAGCTCAGTGCTTTGTGACCACCTAGAGCAGTGGGATAGGGAGGGTGGGAGAGAAACGCAAGAGGGAGGAGAAATGGGGATATATGTATACGTATAGCTGGTTCACTTTGTTATAAAGCAGAAACTAACACACCATGTTAAAGCAATTATACTCCAATAAAGATGTTAAAAAAAAAAGAAAAAAAAGAAAGAATTTAGAATTCTAAAGAAAAAATAATAATAATAAAAAGAAATAAAAATGAAGTACATAATTTAAGAAGATTAAGTTCATGTTGTGACCAGTACTGCATTATGACTTCATGATAATAATCAATTAATAATAATAATAATCAATTATTTATATTTGATATTTATTTACAAATTTATTTTAAAATTTCCATGGAATATCCTTCTCCATCCCTTCACTTTGAGCCTATGTATGTCCTTAAAGCTGAATGAGAAAAATTGAAAGCATATTATATTGCAAATAGTAACAAAAGTAGTAATTTGTTGATATAAATTTGATGAGTATTATACAGAATCAAAATGATAAAAAATTGTAATATAGTGCTGTAAGGCATAAAGTTGGAAAATGGAGATCCACACTATATTCATGGTTATAATTACTACATATTATAAAGATCTCATTCTTTGAAATTAAAATACAGTATTATCCAAAACTCCTAATGTATTTTGAGTTACTTGAAAAAACAATACGATAGTTTGAGAAACTATCACATAAAAAGTACCAGGAAAATATTTGAGTATAAGGCAAAAGAGTTTAAACTGTAAGATAAAAATGTGTAAAAAAACCCCAATAATTAGAATGTGGTATTGGCTGATATAAGAGTAGAAGACATTGGAACAAATTCTATATGAATTCTGAGAAATAGGAGAAGATTATATCACAGAAGTTACTAAAAGAAACATGATAAATATTTCATATTATTATAAAGCATGACAAAAAATGTATACCTACACCTAAAGGAACTAGAAAGTGAAGAACAAGCAAAACCCAAAGTTAGTAGAAGGAAAGAAATCATAAAGATCAGAGCAGAAATAAATGAAATAGAAACAAAGAAAACAATAGCAAAGATCAATAAAACTAAAAGCTGGTTCTTTGAGAAGATAAACAAAATTGATAAGCCATTAGCCAGACTCATCAAGAAAAAGAGGGAGAGGACTCAAATCAATAAAATCAGAAATGAAAAAGGAGAAGTTACAACAGACACCGCAGAAATACAAAACATCCTAAGAGACTACTACAAGCAACTTTATGCCAATAAAATGGACAACCTGGAAGAAATGGACAAATTCTTAGAAAGGTATAACCTTCCAAGACTGAACCAGGAAGAAACAGAAAATATGAACAGACCAATCACAAGTAATGAAATTGAAACTGTGATTAAAAATCTTCCAACAAACAAAAGTCCAGGACCAGATGGCTTCACAGGTGAATTCTATCAAACAATTAGAGAAGAGCTAACACCCATCCTTCTCAAACTCTTCCAAAAAATTGCAGGGGAAGGAACACTCCCAAACTCATTCTATGAGGCCACCATCACCCTGATACCAAAACCAGACAAAGACACTACAAAAAAAGAAAATTACAGACCAATATCACTGATGAATATAGATGCAAAAATCCTCAACAAAATACTAGCAAACAGAATCCAACAACACATTAAAAGGATCATACACCACGATCAAGTGGGATTTATCCCAGGGATGCAAGGATTCTTCAATATACACAAATCAATCAATGTGATACACCATATTAACAAATTGAAGAATAAAAACCATATGATCATCTCAATAGATGCAGAAAAAGCTTTTGACAAAATTCAACACCCATTTATGATAAAAACTCTCCAGAAAGTGGGCATAGAGGGAACCTACCTCAACATAATAAAGGCAATATATGACAAACCCACAGCAAACATCATTCTCAATGGTGAAAAACTGAAAGCATTTCCTCTAAGATCAGGAACGAGACAAGGATGTCCACTCTCACCACTATTATTCAACATAGTTCTGGAAGTCCTAGCCACGGCAATCAGAGAAGAAAAAGAAATAAAAGGAATACAAATTGGAAAAGAAGAAATAAAACTGTCACTGTTTGCAGATGACATGATACTATACATAGAGAATCCTAAAAATGCCACCAGAACACTGCTAGAGCTAATTAATGAATATGGTAAAGTTGCAGGATACAAAATTAATGCACAGAAATCTCTTGCATTCGTATACACTACTGATGAAAAATCTGAACGAGAAATTAAGGAAACACTCCCATTTACCATTGCAACAAAAAGAATAAAATACCTAGGAATAAACCTACCTAGGGAGACAAAAGACCTGTATGCAGAAAACTATAAGACACTGATGAAAGAAATTAAAGATGATACCAACAGATGGAGAGATATACCATGTTCTTGGATTGGAAGAATCAACATTGTGAAAATGACTATACTACCCAAAGCAATCTACAGATTCAATGCAATCCCTATCAAATTACCAGTGGCATTTTTTACGGAGCTAGAACAAATCATTTTAAAATTTGTATGGAGACACAAAAGACCCCGAATAGCCAAAGCAGTCTTGAGGGAAAAAAACGGAGCTGGAGGAATCAGACTCCCTGACTTCAGACTATACTACAAAGCTACAGTAATCAAGAACGTATGGTACTGGCACAAAAACAGAAATATAGATCAATGGAACAAGATACAAAGCCCAGAGATAAACCCACACACCTATGGTCAACTAATCTATGACAAAGGAGGCAAAGATATACAATGGAGAAAAGACAGTCTCTTCAATAAGTGGTGCTGGGAAAACTGGACAGCTACATATAAAAGAATAAAATTAGAATACTCCCTAACACCATACACAAAAATAAACTCAAAATGGATTAGAGACCTAAATGTAAGACTGGACACTATAAAACTCTTAGAGGAAAACGTAGGAAGAACACTCTTTGACATAAATCACAGCAAGATCTTTTTTGATCCACCTCCTAGAGTAATGGAAATAAAAACAAAAATAAACAAATGGGACCTAATGAAACTTCAAAGCTTTTGCACAGCAAAGGAAACCATAATCAAGACGAAAAGACAACCGTCAGAATGGGAGAAAATATTTGCAAATGAATCAACGGACAAAGGATTAATCTCCAAAATATATAAACAGCTCATGCAGCTCAATATTAAAGAAACAAATACCCCAATCCAAAAATGGGCAGAAGACCTAAATAGACATTTCTCCAAAGAAGACACACAGATGGCCAAGAAGCACATGAAATGATGCTCAACGTCACTAATTATTAGAGAAATGCAAATCAAAACTACAATGAGGTATCACCTCACACCAGTTAGAATGGGCATCATCAGAAAATCTACAAACAACAAATGCTGGAGAGGGTGTGGAGAAAAGGGAACCCTCTTGCACTGTTGGTGGGAATGTAAATTGATACAGCCACTATGGAGAACAGTATGGAGGTTCCTTAAAAAACTAAAAATAGAATTACCATATGATCCAGCAATCCCACTACTGGGCATATACCCAGAGAAAACCGTAATTCAAAAAGACACATGCACCCGAATGTTCATTGCAGCACTATTTACAATAGCCAGGTCATGGAAGCAACCTAAATGCCCATCAGCAGACGAATGGATAAAGAAGATGTGGTACATATATACAATGGAATATTACTCAGCCATAAAAAGGAACGAAATTGAGTCATTTTTTGAGACGTGGAGGGATCTAGAGACTGTCATACAGAGTGAAGTAAGTCAGAAAGAGAAAAACAAATATCGTATATTAACGCATGTATGTGGAACCTAGAAAAATAGTACAGATGAGCTGGCTTGCAGGGCAGAAGTTGAGACACAGATGTACAGAACAGACATATGGACACCAAGGGGGGAAAACTGCGGTGGGGTGGGGATGGTGGTGTGCTGAATTGGGCGATTGGGATTGACATGTACACGTCATGATGTGTATAAAATTGATGACTAATAAGAATCTGCAGTATAAAAAAACAAACAAACAAAACAACTAATACAGTACTTTCATTGGGTTATTTGTATGGAAATATGTTAATATAAATGTTTCAGACATTACATGAAATTTCTAAAAATCTTATATGTTCTGGTATAATGTTATAAGTCATAATCCTAGTTATTACTTTAAAATATATATCTCAGAAATAACTAATTTTCTTGTCAACTGCATTATTATGAACTTTCATCAAATCTTTAAAAAAATAAATAAAATAAAATATTAAAAAAAAGAAACATGATAAATATTTCATATTATTATAAAGCATGACTAAAAATGTATAGAAAGAGATAAGATATGGTTCCGTTAATAAAAACATTTTCTGTGATTAAAATATACTTCAAACAAAATAAATATTTAAAGAATTATCAGAGGAAATAATTTACTATATATATATGTATATATACACACACACACACATGTATATACACATACACATATGAAACACAAAGGCTTGATGTGTTTAATATAAATAACTTTTAGAAATTAATATGAAAATTATAATCATATATATAGAAATATACAAAAATACGAACAGTGAGTTCACATAAGGAAAATGTTAAAATGCTAACATACAATAAGTAACTAGTAAAAATAAATCTTTCTATTGATTTGAAAAAATAAGTAAAACTATGTAATTATTTTCAAACAGAAAATTGTCTTAGACTTGAAAAATTGTAAACACTGTCAGTGAAGATATTTTGGTACTTTTCTGCCTGACTAGTGGGAATATCAGTCTGTGCATGATTTCTGAAAGATAACTGTATTAGATATCAAAGGAATTTATCATAAATAAAACTAAATATCTGCCTCTCCATGTTAGATTTTCTTTGCTGTTTTTTTTAAAGTAGCAAAATCATGAATGTTTAAAGATAGAGAGTGATTAATAAGCAAAGGAGAAAATGCAGCAATTAGAAAACAAGGCTTATAAGAATAATTTATGGATGGGGTAAACGTTCATGACATATTACTGGCTAGAGTAAAAAACAGACTTCAAAACAGTACATATAATAATATAATAATACAGCTTGTACATGTTGTGTCTGTCTGTCTTTGTGTATTCGTGAACTGAAGGATTTATTACAAAATGGCAAGTGTGGTCATCTCATGGTGATGGGGTTGTGAGGATTTTTTTCCTTTTTTGCTAGTCTTTGATTTCTAAGACTTTTACCTTTAACATCCAGTGGCATTAGAAAAAAATATATTCTGGTTCCTTTATACCTCTTCCAAATTTCAAGAATATTTTCCCACTATATATCACCTAATGATCTAGAGTTTAAATTTCAAACTGGAAGAGATGAGTATCAATATAAAAATGAACATTGACTAATTTCAAGCTCAATAATTTAGACCTTCAAATGAATCAGAACCATATCATGAAAGTTTATATTTGAACTTTTCAAATTTACAATCTAAGTTTACATACTAAAATAATAATGAAAAAGCAATTGTGAAGAAAAAAGTACTTTTTCAAGTTAAAAAATATGACATGTAAATAATTATGTATGTATATCAAAATTAATTTTTTTCTAAACAATTATTGTATTGTCCAGATAATAGCTCTAAATCAATAGAAGCAAACTTTAAGTGTGCATATTTATATATGCACATCTCGTTCTTGATGTTGACTAAAGGAGAAAACATTGAAATATATTTTGAATTGTTTAAATCAATAAGTATGTTATTAAAGTTCAAACTTTAAAATTGAGGCATACATTTTCTACAGCTCAGTATTTACATCCTAAGCAGTAAATTAAGTATTGATAAAATATACTCATGTAACCCACACCCTTATTAATATACATTTTTATAACCCCAGAAAGTTCTATAGTATTTCTTTCCAGTCAATGTCTATCTTCACAAGCAACTACTAGTTTACTTCATCAGGAATTAGTTTTGCCCCTTCTAAATATTCATATAAATTGAATGTTACAATATGTATTGTTTTCTTTCTGGTCTTTTTCACTCAGCATAATGTTTGTAAGATTCATCCACATTGTGTGTGCCAACAGTTTGTTCCTCTTTGTTGCTGAGTAACATTTTATTTTATGAATTGTTCATTCTCCTGTTGATGAACATTTGGACTGTTTTAAGTTTTGGGATACTCTTCGTAAAGATAAAACGAACATTCATGCATAAGTCTTTTTGTGGATACATTTTCATTTGTCTTAGATAAATATCTAGCAGGGAAATTGTTGAGTTACTGGGTAAATATATGTTTAATTTCATTTAAAAAACTCCCAAACAGGTTTCCAAAGTGGTTGCCCCGTTTTTATTACACCATCATTGTATGGGAGCTCTGATTATTCCACATCTTCAATAATATTTGAGAATGTCAATCTTCATTGTTTTTATTTTTCATCTCTGTGATCGCTAGTCACTTTTTTATGTACTTACCCTTTATTGATATATCTTATAACGTGTTCAAATATTTTCCTGTTTTTTAATTGGGTGTTTCATTTGTCTTTATAAGTTATATGTGTATTTATACAATCTTTATACCATTTTTTAACAAATATATACATTACAAATATTTTCTTTCAATCTATGACTTGCTTTTTCATTTTCTTTCACTTTCTTTAGATTAGCTGAAGTTTTAAATTTTGACAAAGTCCAATTTAATTAATATTTTATTTTTTAGTGCTTTGTAAACAGTCTGACAAATATTTGCTTATCCAAAGATGGAAAGATATTCTCCTGTATTTTTTTCTGAAGCTTTAAAATTCTAGATTTGATATTTAGGTCTATGATCAGTCTTGAAGGTGTGAAAGCGTCTAGGTTCATTTTAGTCTATGTGGGTATTATACTAAACAAGAATGAACATGGCCTATGTTTTAAAGAATCTTAGAATTGACAACTAAATAATGTGTGCTGGCTGGCTGCTTCTGAGCACAGTTAAAATTAAGCATATTTAAAGTAATTTTTAAAACATGATTGTTTGATTAAATAAATTTTGCTACAGAAGGCCTGTCTTATTTTTTTCTCCCTAGCTCTATGATAAAACTATCCTTTACCTCTTTAGTTTTTTATTACTTAGTGTAAATTATCTATAATCAATAGTGTGATTATCTATAATCAATTTAACCTTTTGTTCATAGACACAAAATACACTTCATTACTGTTGCTAAATTCTCTGAACTCCATTTATCCCCTTATTGTTATTGATTACCAGTGATTCACCCAGCATTTTTTCTCAGTGCAGTGAGGAATAGATATAAAAGATGTAATATTTTCTGTCGCTATTTCTTGTTTATATTACAAATTCGCTGGATTCATGACATAACCATAGAATTCACAAGCCTAAGTGACATAATCAAGGAATAGTAATTAGAATGAATAAACAACAGTCTGTAGCTAGAATTCCCACTTGTGTAATTGGTAGACTTTCCTCCTTCAGAAAATGTTGGCTGTGTCCCCATAAACGTTCTTGAGCAGTCACTATAGTTCTCTTCTTTCATGATTAATCTTGTCTCTTTTCTTCTCTCCTTTGTTCCCTGAGTTTCTCATATAACCTCTCATGTTAAAATCTCTTCATCCTAATCGCTGCTCCTTTCAGTGCAACACAGTGATCTGTCTCCTTTCCTGTAGGTATAATGTTGAGGTAGAAAACAACTTTCCCACAAAAATTATTAGAAAATTTCTAAATGACTTGTTAGACCATAGAAACAAATGGTCATAGGGTATACTCTATGGCAGTGCACTCCACTGTTTTAACTGTACTTCCAAGTCCCTGTCTCCAGGCTATCAGAAAGGTTTGACTAAGAGTGATACAACCCAATCCAGTTTGCTGTCTCTATAGATTTCCACCTTCAGAGTGAGAATCAGTCCTTGTACCCTGATTATGCTACCGCCTGACTCCAGGGCGTAGGTAGTATGTGTGTGTGTGTGTGTGTGTGGTAATTGCATGTGTGATATTAACAACCGTATACTCAATAAATAAAGACAAGTAACACCAGGTTTTTCTCATTTATCTCTTATATTAATGAGATCCAAATGGCAACATGAATTTTGCTTATTGTTAATCCAAATATGACCTTAGTAATTGCACTGTATAGAAAATACAAACGAATCAATGGACAAAGGATTAATCTCCAAAATATATAAACAGCTCATGCAGCTCAATATTAAAAAAACAAACAACCCAATCCAAAAATGGGCAGAAGACCTAAACAGACATTTCTCCAAAGAAGACATACAGATGGCCAAGAAGCACATGAAAAGCTGCTCAACATCACTAATTATTAGAGAAATGCAAATCAAAACTACAATGAGGTATCACCTTACTCCAGTTAGAATGGGAAACATCAGAAAATCTACAAACAACAAATGCTGGAGAGGGTGTGGAGAAAAGGGGACCCTCTTGCACTGTTGGTGGGAATGTAAATTGATACAGCCACTATGGAGAACAGTATGGAGGTTCCTTAAAAAACTAAAAATAGAATTACCATATGACCCAGCAATCCCACTACTGGGCGTATACCCAGAGAAAACCATAATTCAAAAAGACACATGTACCCCAATGTACATTGCAGCACTATTTACAATAGCAAGGTCAAGGAAGCAACCTAAATGCCCATCGATAGATGAATGGATAAAGAAGATGTGGTACATATATACAATGGAATATTACTCAGCCATAAAAAGGAATGAAATTGGGTCATTTGTTGAGAAGTGGATGGATCTAGAGACTGTCATACAGAGTGAAGTAAGTCAGAAAGAGAAAAACAAATATTGTATATTAACGCATATATGTGGAACCTAGAAAAATGGTACAGATGAACCAGTTTGCGGGGCAGAAATTGAGACACAGATGTAGACAACAAACTTATGGACACTAAGGGGGGAAAGCAGCGGGGGGTGGGGGTGGGGGTGTGATGAATTGGGCGATTGGGATTGACATGTATACACTGATGTGTATAAAATTGATGACTAATAAGAACCTGCTGTATTAAAAAAAAATTAAAAAAAAAGAAAATACAGACTCCACAAAACATAGAAATTGAGAATAGAAATGGGTTTTTCTATGGACGAGCTTGAAAAAATTGTTACATTGTGGCTAGTATTCTCCTCCCCCAAATTTTAGTTTACTTAAGATGTACTTCATTGCCATAGGGCATACAAGCTAATTAGAAAAAATGCCAATTAAAATTTTGAGGCACCTTAGGCAGTTAATGACTCTTCTCCTTAGATATCATTCTTCACTTTGTAGCATTCAAATTAATGACTGGATAGATCTCAAGGACAGACAGCGTTTCTAGAACTTTTTGTCAACATAAAAGACTCTTTCAAATCTGAGTAAGGCAAGGATTCAAGAGTATACACAATCATTTGTTGTCTATCCTAGGCATGTTGCCAAAAAGAATTGAGGTGGCTTTTAGTAAAGAAACAGACTAAATTAAACCATTAAAACACGGGTCAAAACATGAAACATAAGATGTCATCATCGAGTTTAACCACTTTGTTCTATGGATTATATTTATTCAATCTTTTACAGCAAAACTATGAAAAGTTTACTTCCGTTAGCCGGTTTTCAGTAAAACAGCACTGATATCCTAAAAGTAAACTACACATGGTGTTATGTCAGTAACTAGCAATATTTCTTGTGTAAGTAACTCATTCTTCATAAACATTCATTTCTCAACTGTAAAATGGCATATCAAAAGGCCTGTTTATCTCACAGAGAGCAACTTGATGTTCTAATAAATATAAATGTTTTTCATAACTAAAAATTTCATTTAGCAACCTAAAACCCTAAATAAAACTTTAAGATTAGGCATCCCAGATTAGCTCTTTTTGAATTCTTTTAGATTTGTTAATATATGCATTCTAAGGGGATCTATAGATATTCTGTATCTGTTAAAAACTAACATCTTCTGAATACACAGGCTATATCAGGCTATTTATACGCAACTCTCATAACATCATTTCAGATATTCTTCCCAATACTCTTATTATACACATGAGAAAAATTTCAGAAGTATCAATAACTTTCACAAGATCAAAAAATTAGGTTTCCAAGAGACTGAAGTTTGAATCTAAATAGGTTAGAGCACAGCTCATTGGTTACATTTATTTTTATTTTTCAATTATACCATTTTTGAATGATGGATAAGATTTACTTTAAACTAGACAACTATAGAATCAGATAACTTTTATTAACCATTTATTTTATTCTGCAATTTTACTAAATCTAAACTAAAAGGTCAAGAGAATTAAAGGGTATAAGAAAAGGACCCATATTTATATCAGGATCCACTTTTTAAAAAATTACCCTTTTGCTTTTATGACATAACATACATCCAAAGGCATATATGTGCCATAAAAATGATTGTGTCACAGAGAACTAATCTTTCATAGATGTTTCAATTTGATATTCTAAATATATCTAGAAGATATTGAGCCCTCATAGAAGAAGGATTGAATTTATCAAATAAAAAATACATAATTAAGTGCATGGTCATGTACTTTTTAGAAGACATTTTTATTGTATCTATAACTGGTATTTTTAGAAAAACATCATAAGTTAACTGTATATAAATTCAAAAGTGGTATTTAACAAATCCTTAACTTATATTGATTTTATAAAGATTATAATAGTTATTTGGACCAAAGTTTGGAAGGACAAATATTAATTTAAAGGATTCAAGAAACAATTATTTTCTAAATCTTCCTAACTAAATGCAGATTTTAAAACACTAATATTAGAAAATATCAGTGATCATAAATTTGTACATACACATATACCAAATATAAGGACATTACAAAATCAGTGGCAAGATCTGGTAATAAAATATTATCTTCAAACTTCTATATATTAAAAATTAATACAGTATATGTATATTTCTTTAAAGATTTGCTTCTTTGAGGTATTTGTTCAAAAATAAAATTTCAGAATCTTGCCATATATGTGACACTTTTCTTGGTGGATACAAGGGCTAAAAAATGCATAGAATATGGAAACTTGCCATGAAAGCTACCAATATATTTGTGGTATTTTTTTTTTTTACCTGCATGAACCAATCAGAGCAACCTCATTTCATTCATTTTAAAAATAATGATTTCTAATTACAAAAGTCAAATATTTTGGGGTGAGATGTGATCACTGGAAAATATTCAAGTAAAAAGAAAAGTAATATTAATACAACCCACTGCCACACACGATTTATTGTTATACTGGTATTGTTTGATGTGTCAATTTGTATTTCTGCATGAATTTCCTATGTTCACTTTATGCTCTTTTAAAAAATATATTTTATATATAAATATGTAACTATGTAACATACAGATTATGATGCATTATATTAGCATGAACACCAATAAGCCTATAACTTAACAAAGACAGTGACAATATTTGTTTCTTTCCTATCCATCCCTGGCCTTACTCTGATTTCTCACCAGTAACAAGCATTTCCACATTATGGGCATCATTTTCTAAACTTTTTCCAGACATATAGTTCAATCATACATGCATATATCCTTAAACAACATAAAGTTTAATTTTGCTTATTTGTCAGTTTCATAAAAAATATATATCATACTGTTATAGTTTTTGGAGACTTGCTTTTTGACTCCACATAATGTTTCTAAGAGTCATCCATGTTGTGGCACATTGCTTTAGTTCATCCATTTTCATTCATCTTTATCCAATCTTATGCATATACTACACTTCACTTATGGATATAATGCACTGTACTGGTTTATTTTCTAAAAGAAAAAATTTGTATTGCTTTCAATTTTGCCATTACAAATAATGTGACTATGAATAAACTTGTATATATTTTCTGGTACAGAGTGTAAGAGATTCTCTCAGATTCCAGAGAAGAAGGGCTGCTTCAGTGTATACAGAAAATGCAATTGTTGAAATTTACTCACATTCACATAATGCAAATTGTTTTTCCAAGTGGTTATACCACTTTACAATACCACCAACAATGTATAATGAATAATTTATAATTGACAATGTCTTCATATTGGACATATTCAACACAATATTTTCCAGGGATCTTAATTTTTGAAAATTCTTTGGGTGTAAAAAGCTGTCTCATGGTTTGAATTTGTATTTTTCTGATTGAAATAAATCTTTCCTTAGGTTTATGTGCCACTCCTGAGGGTTTGGATTTAAGGTAGGAAAAAAAGACATGAGTCAAGGAAAATTCTAGGTTTTATTGTCATGAAAAACTGAAAAAAAATCTAGTTATATTTTTCTGGATGAAGAAGATAGAGAATGATCATGTTGGGATGGAGGTTGAAATAAGGAGCTTGGTTTGGTCATGTTAATTTTTAAAGCCTATTAGGCACAGAGGTAGCGATGTCAAGTGAGTATTTGGATACACAAACATGGAGTTGAGGGGAGAAAGAAGCAATGTTAAACCATGGTGTTGGATGAGAACACATTGGGACTGAGAGAGAAAATATCTGAGGACTGAGGTATGGGCACTCCAGATACAGAGACCATGGAGGTCAGGAAGAAGCAGTGGAGAAGGATGTAGAAGGCAGAGGCCAGGGAAGTAAGAGGCAATAAAGTGAGCATGGTATTTCAGGAGCAAAGAAAGTAGAAGGAGACACAATGAGCCTGTGTTAAGGCTCAAAGTTGCTTTTTATTCTGGCTTGTGATGATTTGGCAATATAATTCCTACAATAATTTAGTAAGACTGTGGCCTTTTTGCTTTCCTTGAGTTTCCTATGTCACTAACTGTTATCAAAGTTTTGACTTTTATTTTCTAAACATAGTTCTAGAATAGGTTTTATTTATTTTTTCTTCATCACCTTTTTTTCTCTCTCAAATTACTGGTGGCTACCCTGAGGCCATATGAAACATGAGAATTTTGTGGAAAGATGGCACCCTTAATCTCACTATTATCTCATAACTTTGAGGCCCTTGTTCTCTAATCCTTTTTCAATCTTTTTTAATAAAAATATTTGTATCCAGAAGTAGTTGGCTGTTCCAGTTACAGAATGCTGTTATCTCTAAACTCTCTTCCCTTTGATATCTGCTTGAAAACCAGCCAAATCTTGCTTGAACACTTTTTGTGTAATATGTTTCTATATTGCAGTATATTTGTAAGGGCAAATCTATTGTTATATATTTCTAAAGGCAGGCAACAGTTCTGCACATCACTTTCTGGCTTTTTAAGCCACTTTCTCTAGAATTAAAAGCTCAATAGGCTCATGATAAGCTCTCAAAGTCAAATGCTTTACCAAATGCTGTGCCACTGCCTAAAATAGGTCTTTACATTTCTAGCATGTGATAACTATTTCCTCAACACCCATTGCCGACTGCTAAGCCAATGGTATATATTTTACACCTTTGTTGTGGCAGTGTAACACTTAAAGAGCTATTCCACAAATATTTTACAAATAAGCAGATGAGTAGCCAAAAAAGGATAGAAAATTATTCTAGTTTTAACACTATGTTAATTATAAACTATAAAATACTCTAGTTTAAAAATAACAAGATGTCACCTGAAAGTCATATGAATTCTTTTCCAAATGATACAATTTTCTCTGGTTCTGATAGACTGACAAAATATCAATTACTATTCATTCAATAGGGAAATAGAAGTGAAAAGAACTTTTTTTTTTTTAACTATTTCCCTTTAACAAGCTGAGCATAAATAGCAAGCTCTGGGCATAACATTTTGATATAGGCATTGTGTGCAGACAGCTCGTCAGGGAGAATTTCCCTTTTTACCCTCTGTTTGCTGCTGAGTCCCTGCTGTTTACTTCCCTCTCAATATCCCTCATCTATAACTGGATCTTGAATTCTACATTTTGAATTTTTCACTTCTGCTCTCTCCCTTCGATTTTACCTAACATGTAACCCAATCTCTCTAGGCTCTCCTCCATAAGCATCTCCCCATGCTTAGTCTACATCTCTGCAGAGGGGCTGATATAGACAAAGATTTCCGCTAATCTCTTGAGGTTTTCGTCCTCTAACCTGGGATAAGAGAATGTTAAGATAGTAATATATTACTTTAGATGATGTGTAGGTACTATGTTCTTGATTAATTCATAGTGGAGGCTCAATAAAATGTTTGTTGATTGAAAATGTAAAAGCAGTTGTTTTTGATTATGAAACTGATTCTCTGTGTTGATCTATTTCTTCCTGGTTAATTTTTAGGTCAATAATGAAAATAAAATTTTGAAAATGACCACATAAGTTTATATTTCATGAATATAAAATGAATCCCACTATTTTTATATCAATGTTTTTCATTCTAGAAAAAGCCTCATTTAGGTTAAAATACTTAAGTATTTTTAAAATATGTTTTGAGAGCTTCCTAGGATTATTTCCAAGAACAAATGAAAATCATGGGGAAAAGCTTTCATGTAAAAGCTTAAGGTCTCATTTTTGAACGCTTTCCTAACTATGCTCTTCTAATCATGCCTCTCCTCACTGCATACAAAAACTAAATTTTCATTACAGTATCAATCTTATTTTCATACTAATTCCTCTTATTATTCTCTATTAGTTCAGGCAGCTAATATTTTACTCTGCATTGCATCACAGCCCATTGATTAAAAATATTCATCTTTGTATATATCAACCAATTTTATTTTGTTCCATACTGCCTCTTCTGCTGTCACATTTAAATCACTGTGTTATAATGAAAGCCAAAAATTGACATTTCTCTACAAAATTTAAGAAAAGCTAAAATTTTGTACATTAATCAAGTGCATGTTACAAAAAAAAATAACGTAAACTTCCATGATGAAAAATTCTATAGTTGTTTAAAAATAAAAGTTATTTCCAAGAATGTATAAAAATTGAATATAAAAACACAATATAATCTGTTTTTGATCTTGAATAGGCATGAAGTCTTTGTGGTTAGGGAAGGGAGACTATATTTGCCTTTCTATCTCTGATACTAAGTGTAATACTAATATGATGTAAATATTTAATAATATTTGCCTGATGACTAGCTCAGAAATGACTATTAGTTTGAACAAAATAATATTTTAATTTCATTAATTTGCCCAGATTAAATTTAATCTTTTCTTGGGATGATTCATTGGAGTGATATATTTTTGTCATCTGATTGACTACTGCTTCAAATTGTTAGGTAAATTTTTCACATTTAAGTTCTCATTGTTAACTTTGGTATGTTCTGTGAACTAATTCTAAGATGCAATTCCAGAGTGTTATTATGTAAATATGTCTGATGAAAATAAGGA
The DNA here is from genome assembly GCF_028021215.1 of Eschrichtius robustus. Classification (NCBI taxonomy): domain Eukaryota; kingdom Metazoa; phylum Chordata; class Mammalia; order Artiodactyla; family Eschrichtiidae; genus Eschrichtius; species Eschrichtius robustus. The sequence continues at coordinate 61,773,962 of NC_090840.1, read as the reverse complement.
CAATGCATAGAAGTATGAGTGTATAATTTTAAAAATAAACTATTGGAACAAAATATTATTGCAAAACCACTATATAATTGGTATCAGTAATATACCAATCAGTAGAACTATTTTTGTAGTCAATGAAAACATGTCATCTATATTTACATACATGCAACCATATGTCTTTGATATTCACATCTGTGTGTACACATATTTCATATATAATTCTGTAGCTGTATGCCTAAATACATTTCTTATTAATTATTGATTTTTACTTTTTATTTAAGAATTTCAAAAAAATGCCAGGTATTAATTCAGCCCAGTAAATCTGGCATCTTCCTTACAAGAATCTTTTTTCTATTGTTTAATATTTAAAAATTTTTCTCTGCAAGAACTATTTTCCAGTTTAATAATCAAGATTGGCTAATATTCATTCAAATGATGTCTTCTTCTCATACTGTAGACTTTTATTAAAAAGTATTTCTTCCACTTCACGTCCAAGTAAACCCTCCTGTTCTGCAAGGGAAAATCACTAAATGCTCCCTTCCTTACTATGACTTTTTTTTTTTTTTTACTCTGCTGTCCATTTTCATTTGCAGCCTGTATTTTTTAAAATGTTTTATAGAAGTACAATACACATAAGAGGCTAAATTACATTTTGAGTTTGATGAATTATGTTAAATGAACCTATCCACGAAATTAGCACTATGTTCAGAAAAAGAACATTGCTTCCTTCCAATCACCAACCCATGTTCCTCCCCTCAGAGTAACTACTCCTAACATGTAATGTGAGATATTAGTTTCACTTGTTTTTAAGTGGAAAGACGCAGTAGGTGATCTTTGTCTATGGCTTCTTTTGTTCAACTTCATGGTAGTGAAATCCCAGCCTATTGTGTCTAGTTATAGTTTATTCATTTTCATTGCTATATGGTTTTGCATTGTATATGTTAATTTATCTACTCCACTACTTTCTAAGTCGACCCTTCCTCTTCTTTTAATTGAAGTATAGCTTATTTACAATATTATATTAGTTTCAGGTGTACAATACAGTGATTCAATATTTTTATAGATTATACTTCATGTAAAGGTATTATAAAACATTTGCTGTATTCCCTGTGCGGTACAATATACCTTTGTGGCTTATTTACTCTGTATGTACTTGTTTGCACCTCTTAATCCCCTACCCCTATCTTGCCCCTCCCTTCTTCCCTCTCCCAATGGGTAACCACTAGCTTGTTCCCTGTATCTGTGTCTGTTTTGTAATATTTGTTCATTTGTTTTATTTTTTAGATTCCACATATAAGTGAAAATATACAGTATTCATCTTTCTCTGTTTGTCTACTTCACTACTGAGAGTCCCCATAAACTAGCAAAAAGAACATGGCCTTAATTTCTGGCTTTTCCATTTACTATCTGTGTGACTTTTAACAAGTAGTAATTTCTCTTTATAGGCCTTTGACTTCTCCATTTGCAAAATAGAATAAAAATAAAGTCATACACAGTTTTATAGGTTATGGGGGATAAGGAGATAATGTATGCTGAACACTTAAATCATAGTGGAAACTTAGTAATTAGTAGCATTTAACATTATTTCATTAGTGAAAATAATTCTGCTGATTTGAAATACAAGCAGCCAAATAAAGCATTTTGTTGACATAAATATTTTAATTTTAAAGGCATGTTTAATTTTATGTTTCAAGGTAATATGATTGTCCTTGTTAGCTAAAATGAAATTAAGCCATATATGTAAATGTGGTAATACCACATTTAATTTGGTACATTACAGCAACAAGATGTATCGAATGGTTCAGGGAGTACAATGAGTTTAGATGTAAAACATTATTCAGAATTGATTTAAGACTATATAAACATAAATTTAGTTATAATGGAGATAGCATATCATATATGGAAATGCGGTTTTACCCAAGACAAATAATGTTAATATCGTGACCTAATTTTATGATCAGCAAGGTAGTCCTTTGTTAACTGTAATGGAACATAAAGTATTTGTTTATTAATTTCATTTGTTATGCTTCCTTCTTCCTATATCTTTTGTGAAAAAAAATTGAGAAAAATCATTTTCTACCTATGGATAGCCACCTTCCCTAATTGTTTTGTATCAGACAGGATACAATTGGAAACACAAACAGAAGGAATTTAATATAGGGAGCTAGTTGTAAAAGACTTGAAGAGATGAAACCAGGCAATAGGAGAAATAATCCCGAAATTATTTATTATACAAAGGAACTATGGCTACAGAAAAACAAAATGCTGGGGGAGGTTGGGATATCCAGAATGCAGAACACACTGACTGTTGTGCCTTGAAGAATGCTGTTCCATGGAAGGGGGTGGCACTTAGTGGACACTGGAGTCAAGGAGGTGGGCCACCTAGCAGATGCTGACCCCCCAGAGGGGGAACCACATGACCACTACTAGGACCACCAAGGAAGGACTGCTTCCAGTATCAAAGCTGGGATCATCAAAGAAATGCAGCCATTTCCATAGTTGCTGCCAGGAAGAGAAAGAAGAGAAAGGGAGAAAGAAGGAATAATAACTTCTCTCCACTTCTCTATTTCTTCTCTCACCAATGGTTCCTAATATGCAGAACTCATCAGGAAGGCACCTGTCACAGAAGTATGAACAGAGTATGGAAGTATGGGGTTGGAAATGATGAACAACCAACAAATAACTGACTCATTCATTTTTTGCCTTCCTTTGTTTGTTTTAGTTTTTTAATTTTCCCTTGTGGTGGTTAATTGCAGAGTAGTCAGAATGAATGGAGTATATTATATTAAATTGGAATAAACACTAGCTTGGAAAGCTAGGCTGGGTGCAAAGATGAACAACCTTCAATCAAAAACATAGACTTTATCCAGTATGTGATTAAGAGTTATTAAAGGATTATAAGTAGCAAAGTAAGGTAGTACCAAGGTCAAATACTTATAAATTGTCGCTTTAGGAGGCCTGTGGAGAAAACTTTAAGATTATAGGTAGGTAAGACTAGAAGCAGAAGGATTTCCTACTAAGAGTCTATCAAAAGAGTTTAGATAAGAGAAGATGAGGGTCCAAATTTAAGCAGAGTTAATGGGAATGGAGATCAGTATCTGGAGTTGAAATCTATTTTATATACTTTGTGTTCTATTTTAATGTATAACACTCAATTAGAATTAGAATGGACTACATTTGTCTTTATTGTATTATCCTACATTTCTATGTTGTACACACTATAGCCATTCCAGAGTACAGGCATACCTCAGAGATATTGTGGGTTTGGTTCCAGACCATGGCAACAAAGTGAATACCTCAATAAAGTGAGTCACACAAATTGTTTTGTTTCCCAGTGCATATAAGAATTATGTTTACACTACACTGAGTAGTCTATTAGTTGTGCAATAGCCTTCTGTCTAAAACAATGTACATACCTTAATTAAAAAATACTTCGTTGCTAAAAAATGCTAACCATCCTCTGAGCCTTAGCAAGTAGAAGTAGTAACATCAAAGATCACTCATCACAATAAAAACATAATAATGATAAAATAGTTTGAAATATTGCAAGAATTACCAAGATGTGACACAGAGACACAAAGTGAGCAAATGCTGTTGGAAAAATGAGGCCAACAGATTTGCTTGACACAGATTTACCACAAACCTTCAATTTGTAAAAAATGCAATATCTACAAAGTGCAATAAAGCAAAGCACAATACAATGAGGTGTGCCTGTAATGTAGTTTTTAAAATGCTGTTTTCCTCTCTATCTAGTTCAAAAAAAATAATGAGAATATATGTGTGTTAACATTAATGATTCTAAAATTCGTCTTAAGTTAAAAAAATAAATCTACTTTCCCCACCAAATTTTGAGAGCCTCCTATTTGTCATGCCATTATTCCAGGGCCTATGCATTGTGGAGGAAACAATTTCTCCACCTTGGTAGTGGTTATATTCTAGTGAGAACAGCCGGAAAATAAATAAGGAAACAGATTAGGCAGATAGTGATAAGTGCTTTGGAAGTCATTGGTGGATTTTGGACATCAATGGAGAAGATATATGAATCAATGTATATTTTCAAAAGATCACTCTGGTAATGGAGTTGAAGGTATACTGGGGGAGAGAGATTTGCAAGGGAGCAGATGATGGTGACACGGATTGTGGCAGAAGCAGAGGAAGTAGTGAGGAACCATCATATTTGGATATACTGTGACATTAGAGGACAGAGATTCCATTGAATTATTAGATGCCTGAAAATGTGTGACATAGATATCAAGAAAAGCTGTAGAGCTTTTTAGCCTGCACAACAAGAAGACTAGATTTACTGAAAAGAGACTGAGGAAGGGACAGATTTTTTGAATTGCGACCTAGGTTTTGGACATACATCTGAGACAATGATTAGATGCTAAAGTGGGAATGTAAAATAGTGATCATATATACAGGTTGTGGAGGTCAGGTAAGAGTCTGTCTAAAGATAAAAATGTTGCACCTATCAGAGGATATATATTATAATATTCAGAGCAAAATTTTATAGTAGACATTGTGAAGCAGTATCTTTGTCCACATGCAAATGAAGTACCCACCTAGAGTGAAGGGGTGTCATGGGTGTAAAGATCATTGGAACATCACAAAGAGAGGGTGTTTCTAGAGAATTTTAAACAGAACTCCAACATGAAAGCTTGAACGGTTTTTCTGTTTGGCCATTATGAAAATTAGTGATAAATTCTGTTGTTGTTGCTGTTGTTTTCATCTTTATTTTCCCTGCATTCCCTATTCTCTGCTCTTTTTCCTTTTCTTTCTTCTCATTTTGTTAATGCATTAGTTCATTTTATAAGTATTACCTCCAATGTAACTATCTCAATATTAAGTCTGACTATGATTAATAAAACTATCATATGTATGCCATCTTGATAGGCTATCTCAAAAGTTCCATTTCGGTCACAGTCACAAGAATATTCCAAATTCTACAGAAAGTCAGCAAATACTTTAATGTATCAATTAAGTCCATTCCTTTCTCTGTAACCTAGGACTAATGACAATTACTGATTATAGTCTTCTATATAATTGTCCAATTTAAATTTACAGGAAATATTGTCTTCATAGTATTTAGTATCTAAATATGTCCATCAGTACTTAATTATTATGCTTCTGTTTTTCTATTTTATATATATCTTTGTTGATGTAATGATGAAAAAAATATAATTATCTCTCAAATCACATCTCATTATTTGTAAGACTATGAAAATATTTTTAATATAAATTATTTTATACATGTATTTCATGTACTATTTTATGCACATGATTATTTAATATTATACTTGCCAGTGTCCTCTATTTCAGGAATCCAATACCTTATACATTCAGTTGCTTTTTTTTTCTCATTTTACTTCACTCCATGTAAAAAATAGAATATTATAGGAATTGTAGAAATAGTTTATCAGTGACATACAAATTCCAAAGTTATATGGATTTCCCCAAGAAATAGAAATAATATTTATGTTAAAATATAAAAACTATTTATTTTAAGGTAAGCATTATGTATTCAATACTGAGGACATATTAACAGTTATGAAATATGATAAAGAAATGTTGATTCCTAAACCTAACTAGATATTTGCTTAAAAAAACAGTAATATGCTATTATTCTAACTTTGTCCATGATACATAAGTAGAAGAAGTTTGAGAAATGTAAATGTAAATAAGCAAGAACTGTTTTTCTTTTTCTGTTATTTTCACTGTGACCTAGTCATTGACATTTGTCTACTGGCATTTATTTTATTTTCTTTCTATTTTTCATATTAGTGTACCCACGTATTTCAAATAAAATTTACTCCCTTGACTCTGGCTCATATTTTATAGATTATTACATACAACTTTGGTTATAGACAACGACTCATATTCCTCTGTTATACATTACAGTATCTGATACATCAGTGGCTGTTAGAAGGAGAAAAAACATCTTGGATTCCCAGGAAAATCTTGGCAAATTTTTGCCTATTTTCAAAGTGTAATTGTTAACAAGGTGCTCTCAAAAATCCCCAAATTAGAAGAAAATGTTATAGATATGTGGCTATTTATTAGCCTTAAAAAAGAATTCAATATTTTTTATTTCTTCCATGTAGAAACCATGGCTGCCTTAGCTTATCTTCTCACATAGAAACTTCATTAACTTTTAAAGAAATGCAATTTTTAAATGCTGTCTTTAAATGTAGTGTTCATGTATTGTGAGAAAAAGTTTTCAAAACGCTTTGCCATCCACCAGTTATGTATGTGTGTGTGTGTGTGTGTGTGTGTGTGTGTGTAGAGAGAGAGAGAGAGAGAGAGTGAGAGAGTGAGAGAGAGATCATCTCAAAGTGTAGTTGTGCAAATTTATGAGAAAGTGGTGTTTGGCACAATGGGTATAATTAATAGTTATGGACATCTGGTAAGTGTAGTGGTTATATACTCAATTGCTTCTATCTGACAGCTTTGGAAACAAAATATTGAATAAAACACAGAACCAAAACTATTTTGAAAAACAGTCCCCAATTTTCTAAATTTTAGGATATCTAGGTTAAATTGTATAGGATCTTACCAGAACATCTTCAGTTAGTACCAACATAAAGCTTTATTTAAAACTCTCTCCAATTGCAGTTCTCTATGTATAATATAATACTACTCCTTAATACTTTTTTTTACATATCTAAATTCACAAAACTAGTGAGTGGCATAGAATCTCAAAACCTTTTTTATAGTCATTTTAGGTTAAAAAAAATTATAATTTCTCTTCATCATTGGAATACATAATAAAGAATATAGAATATGTATGTAATTTTCTATGTAGGAATATCAATTGAATGTGCAGTCATTTGTCTTCTAAGAGCAAACACTTTAATGCCTGGAGAAAATAGACAAATTCCACATTTCTAATATACATACGTTTTAAATACATAGATAAATAATATGTCATATAAATGTCATGTTTTGCTAAATTTGAGAAATAACCAGTAACACCTTTCTTAGAAATAGGAAGAGCCATTAATTTTGAGGTAATTGTTATTGATGCGCATTGAATAAGTGGATCAAACAAACAACTGTCAGTATGGAAGAAGGCAAAGCATATATTTGTAGAATCAAGTTTTTTTTTTTTTCTTACTGAACATAGAATACCTGTAAAGAAATATAGTAAAATTCGTATGATAAGGTGTGTATAGTACTACCTGTTAGATGTTTCTGAAATGTACCCAAAAAGGATGGCGGGTTTTGTGGGGGACAAATCACTTGAATCAATTTCAAAAATTGAAAGTTCCCAAAGATACACGTGTTCTGTCCAGTCTCTTCCTTCCTCCCTCTCTCCCTCCCACTCTTCCTCCCTCTGCCTAATTGAGAAACTTTATCAATGATTGGAGATATATTATACTCTCATTATTATGCTCTTATCTCTTTCTTGGTCATAGTTTTGCCTTCAATTTACCTTAAGCAAACAGTATGTAATGGGTCATTATTAATTTTATACCCAAAGAAATCAAAAGTCCTAGGAATGCTAAACCTAGGGGGAAAAAAAACCTTAGAAGCACATAATAGTATATATTTGGAGAATTACACTTGTTCAAACAATCCAAATTTATTATAAATATCAATAATTGGGTGCTACAAGAATATAATTTTGATTTGGTATGTGAAAGAACTTTCTAATTCTCACATTTGTCATCAAGGGTGGATATCAGTAGTAACAAATACTTCTGTAGTGCTTGCCGGACATTTTTCCAAGTGATGTGCTTGTCTTAACTTATTTTAGAACTGACAAGAACTTAAGGATTAGATACTATTTTCATCTACATTTTGCCAGTTAGGAAACAGAAGGGGAAGGAAGCAACCTGCCCGATGTCACACAACAGCAAATGGCAACATTGAGATTTATTCCAGAGTCCAGCCCCAGAGTTATCATAACATATTTATGCTAATTACATGAACTCTAGGTAGGTTCATCATCAAAATAATTATGGTAAAAATAATATTCAGCATAGGCACTGTGCTAAATTTTTACAAGCATTATCCCCCTTAATCCTCACAATACAACAATGGGATAACTCCTAGTATCAACCTCACATTTTCCCTAGTTTATTGGGATAAAGTAACTTACCCAATATTAAGTTGCTGACAAGCAGCGGAATATGTTATTCAATTGTATACTCTAGAATCCAGGCTCACAGTCACTAACTTCAACTGCTTCTTAAAACCCCCAAACTTTGGAAATAATATGTTCATTAACAATTGCAGGTGTTTATGCAACATGGGGACACTGTAAAATATATTTAAATGTCTGACAGTGATCTCTGTACTTCAAGTTTTCTCAGTGATTCAACTAGACTGCCTTTAGAATTATGGTCATTTGTAGCTATAAAGATAGATGACTGATTGAATCAAATAAAGCAAATCAGGAAGAGAGGACATTATAGAAATTTTACAGTATTTGTAGCAGATAGAGAAGAAATTGAAAAAGTTGAATTTTGAAGAAAATTTCTGGTAATGTATTTCATAGGTCCTGGATAAAATGTTGATCCTGAAGATGAAATCCAAAGTCACTGGAAAGAATGCTGTGTTTTATGTAAATTTAGTGACTCTAGATATAGTGAGTTGAAGATATTCTCAAGCTATGTTTTTGAGGGAAGAAAACGTTTTCTCCACGGGATAGTGGTTTTATAGTATTTGTGCATCTCTCAGGGTTCAGACAAGAAGGAAAGAAACTGACATACTTAAAGTAGGAACACATTTAATAACAAGAATTCTGAATTTAAGGCTGTGGTATGAAGGTCAGAGAAAACCTTCACTAGCATTCAAGAAATCAGAAATTTGCAGAAATCGCAGGAAAACACTAATTGCGAGCTCAATTTTTTGCAGCACCGAAACAATTGTTTTAAAAAAGAATTCTGGTAAGCTGATGAAAAATCTTCACCTCTAACACCTGCTGAATCCAATGCACTTACCTACCAAGACATAATAATGGGTTATACTCAATTCACATTCTAAGTCTTATGGAATTGCCTTCATTGGCAAAATCTAATAGACAACTTTGCCGGCAAAGAGAGGTAGTCTAGCAAGCGTAGTTCCAAGATTCACAGGCACTTCAATACAATGGAAAGAACAGAAAAGAGTAGAAATGAATGTTAGTTGCCTACTTTTCTATCTATATCTTTACAATGTTCATAGTCACATCCATATTTATCTTATCCCTACCCATACCCTATGTATATCATTATCTATATCCATTTCCATATCTAAATCTATACCTAGCACATGTTTCTAACATTGTGAATTTGCCGTCCTCACACATGATGCCTTTTTGGGAATTTTATGTTTGATACAAGCTACAGCTCATTTACTCTCAACAAATTATATAATCATTCAAATATTGCTGCAGCCATCTTTTCCCTTAATATTACAATTACTGTCATCTTGACATAACCATGAATTATGCTGTTGTACTTCATGTACCCCAATATCAATAGGGTATGCAGGATTTATTCTCACAGAACAGTCATTACTTTAAAGATCTATTTGTTCCTGTGGTTTTCCCATTCATTTTGAAATTAAATAGGTTAACAGTTTGTTTCAGCTGATAATTCCCCGTATATTACCTGGATCATTTTTAAGAACTGTATAACCAAAGTAAAATTGTAAGATAATTCAAATCCAAAAATCTTATTGTGAGTAATGAGAAACCACTGTGGAAATGCTGGTGTTATAGAATTTATCCTAGCCTTAGTATACCACTGAGTGCAGACAAAAGGGCAATGGATTTTGAGTCATAGCACTAATGAAACTAACGTTTAATGGCTATTTCTTAGGTTCCAAAAAATAAGAATATATTAAAAAAAGAATGTGTAGAACTGAGTCACTTTGCTGTACAGCAGAGATTGGCACAACATTGTAAATCAACTCTATTTCAATGAAAAAGAAAATACACCAGACCATTCCCATGAATTGTCTTACTCAACAATCACAAAATCCTGGGACTTTGGTAATGTTACCAGTTTTTAAATAAAGCTCCTTCTCTCTCTCTTTCTGCATTCCTCATGTGTGTTTTCCCTCTGTCTCACTATAAGCAGTAATATGCTAATAGCCATTTAATTTAAAACTGTGACTTTTATGTTAATTCTCTTAACTAGAGAAAGTTTGAAATATTGCAATCAGTTGATAGGCATATTAAAAATGTATATATTAAAAGAGCCCTTTGATTACATTGTTAAAGATAGTATAGATCTAGTCATTCTCCATGCTCAAGTCTCGTGGAAATAATAACATCTCACTGTTAAAAGTTGATAAACACGGGGGCTTCCCTGGTGGCGCAGTGGTTGAGAATCTGCCTGCCAATGCAGGGTACACGGGTTCGAGCCCTGGTCTGGGAAGATCCCACATGCCACAGAGCAACTAGGCCCGTGACCCACAACTACTGAGCCTGCGCATCTGGAGCCTGTGCTCCGCAACAAGAGAGGTCACGACAGTGAGAGGCCCGCGCACCGCGATGAACAGTGGCCCCGCTCGCTGCAACTAGAGAAAGCCCTCGCACAGAAACAAAGACCCAACACACCCAAGAATAAATAAATACATAAATAAATTAAAAGCCATGCTTATAAAAATCTAAAAAAAAAAAAAAATTGTGTGGTGATAAACTCGTTTAAAAAAAAAAAGTTGATAAACACATTTAGATAATGATACAAGCATCATTTTTATCCACCAGTGTCGATGTTTTAAGGGTTCCTGTTACATTAAGCTATAAAATGGCACATTTATTGCCATTAATTTAAGAAGATCTTAAACGAACAGCCTATTATTTAAAAAGCATATGCACTGACATTTTAAATGACTTTCAGGTAATTTAAATTCTATCATTTTTGCATTAATTACCAAATAATTATTTTAGTACTTTTCATATTAGTCATTGATATAAAGTTACAAGTTAATCATTTAATTTTCCCTGTAACTAGCTACTCATTACAGTTTGAAATATCATTAATGTTTCTGAATCTTTTTAAGAGGAAATGCTTCAAGAATGTTTTCATCTATTAAAAGCAGGCATGAGAAATGATAGGACCACCTGCTTTAAGTGTGTGAATTTTAACACATTCTACAGCTTCTGATGAATGTTTTGTCTAGTAAGTAACAAAATGCTAAAATATGATTAGGGGTGCATGTGGGATTAGGGGAAAGGTAGAAGAGTGGTTATACATTAGAAACTATTAAATGTAAGATGAAAAAACAACCAACATGCTCTGCCATCCTGTCACATGAGAGAACTTACTGAAACAATGGCCATAAAGTAGTTCATGACAAAACATTCACCAAATACAAATGTGAAATAGAGGAAATGTTTTGAATTTTTCATGAAACTAAATGTATTAAAGGGAAATTATTGTTCTTTAATCTGAGTTTACATGCATTTTTAAGCATCAAATTTATGGTGAGAGAAAATATTGATTGTTGTGATGTCATAAAACAAAGTAGCTACATAGCAAAATTAATATATTTCAACACTTTATTGGCTACTCCTCAAATTTTAACTTTTATAAAAAATAATATCTGAAGGACATTAACATTGCATCATCTAGGACTTTCCCCTGACATTTCTGTTTGCTAATCTTATTTAGTTTATTTATTTAGTTTATAAATAATTTATTTAGTTTTCCTAGCCGGAAAATATCTTTGCTAACCACTGGTAACCTTTGCCATAAAGGTATCAACATGTACAGGCAGTGGTTCCCCATTAATTTCCAGGCCTTTAATTCAATGACTTCATAATTATGACACAGTTTTTTACCAGCCTCAACTACTTAAAGCTATAATGTGGGTAAAATCATGTTTTTATCTATTCCACATATTTGTTAAGAAATTTATATGGGCATTGTGGAGAAAAAAGATGAATTAAATATGCATTTTGCCCTCATGGAAAAATCATTTCCCCTATGGGAAAATCATAAGGAGAGAGATAGACTGGAGTTGGAAGTTATGGGTTTATATCTTTGCTCCACTGCCTACCAGCTGTATGGATTTAAACAATTTACTAATCAATTCTGAGCTGTGATTTCTTCAATTGTAATTCAGTGAAAATAAAATTACACTCTGGTATTCTTTAAAAGGAACATAAAATGTCATTCACTATGCAAATTTATCATATGTCAATAAGAAGGGAATATAATTGATAAGGTAATAAAACAATATATAAAAAACTAAATTTCACAAATATCTGAATTCCATGAAAAATATTATGCTTATCCGTAAAATATTATGCTTTTACAGTACATAGAAAATGTGTTAAATTCAGGTAAAATACATGTATATTTAACTACTGTAATTTATAACTCATATTGAAGATAAAAATCATATTAGTTTTACCTGAAAAATAAATGTTTAAATTATATAGTTATATCCTAAAAGATATTTCAAATAGATATACATAAAATATATGGTCTCCCTTTAACTGTTGAGATTAATAACATGGTAAAAAATAACTCTGAACAAGAGTCTCTAAATAGATTATTTGGATTTTCTTAACAATTGGCATTTCTTTACATTCTCATGATTCTTGAAAACACTGCTCTAAGAATAAAATTTTTGGTTTGAAAAGGAAAGCATTATGATGGCTTTCACATTCTTCTATCATTCCAGTTCATTAATTTAACCATGTTAAGAGAGCCTCTTACATGGAATGCATTGCATGAAGAACTGGTGATAAACTATTGAGTTCCAAGCACTGACTTCAGGAAGTTTAGTGCCCAAAGGAGAAAGAGAGAAGCTTAATAAATAATCACACATAAATATTAAATTATAAAATGAAGTCTTGTAAAGAAAAGTAACTAATGGGATTCATAACTTAAAGTTTATTTTCAAATCAATCAAGTAATGTATCACAGGAGGGAGTAAAACAAGTTACTGTAAATCCTCATAATGGTACAACTATCATGAAAATAAGTTTAAAAACATATATCTTCCCTCATTTACTGAAGTCAAAAAGAAAACTAAATCTTCCATTATACAGCATGCCACTACATACTGAGTATTTAAGGATAACTGGAAAAAAACTTGCTTTTGCTAAATAGGAAAAATTCTTCACATTGTCCTCTATCATTTTGGAAAATTTAATGGTAAAAGGTTCTAAATATTTCCTAAAAAAATTGGATTATTTAATGTACCTGAACAAGTATAAAAATCTGAGATTGCATGTAAAATAATTTGTATGTTTGTATGTGCATTAGTAGTTCAAATATTTAATATTTTGATTTAATGAATGTGCCAAAGACAATGAGAGGAGGAACAGGGTGTTCGCTAGAAAATGGGACAAAACAGTATGCTGTAGTCTTAGACCTGGCTCTACTGTGAACTTGATCCAGTTGTTTAATATCTCCCAGTCCCTTATGCCTTCTAATCTGAGGATGAAACTGCATATTTTACCTATATAGAAAGGCTTTCAAAACATTATTTTCAAATAAATGTTGCACTGATAGGCTCTGAATCTATTTGTTTTGTATAATATCAACATGAGTCTCAGTGAATTACAGTGGTCACTAGGTTCCATGGAACCTCTATTTTCATTTGTAGAATAATATTTTAGACACTTTTTTTAAATGTATATTTCAAAGCCCCAAAGAGAGCTATGCATTGGTTTCCTATTGTTGATGCAACAAATTACTGCAAACTTAGTGGTTTGAACAACATAAATGTATTATCTTGCAGTCTGGAGAACTGAAGCCCAAAACGTATTTAAGTGGGCTGAACTCAAGGTGTCAGCAGGACTGCATCTCTTATGGAGGCTCTAGGAGAAAATCTGTTCCTTGACTTCTCCAGCTTATAGAGGCTGCTTGCCCTTCTTTGGCTTGTGTCCCTCTTCTAGCTTCACAGCCAGAAACTGCATCACTCGAACCTCTGCTTTCATTGTCACATCTCCTACTCTGATCCTCCTACCTTCCTTTGATAAGGACCCTTGTGAATACTTTGATCCATCCAGATAATCTAGGGTAATTTCCTATTCTTAAGATTTTAACTTAATCACATCTGTAAAGTTCCTTTTGTCATACAAGGTGACATATTTAAATATTCCAGTGATTAGAGCCCAGGCAATTTTGGAAGGCCATTTTTCATAGTATAATATCATACATAACATCATAACAGTCTGGTTATAAGGTAAATAGGTTCTCAGACTTTTTTTGTTGCGAAATCATTTGTCCTTTTTTTTCCCTGACAATGTTTCTTATTTTTCTGAAAAAATACTCTGAGCATTTAAAGTGGGGAATACTTTATTTTTACATCTTTATATCAAGAAATAATGTTGAAAAAATCTAGAAAATTATTTAACAACTAATTAGTTCCCCAATTACCCCGAAATTCTAGTACTAGGTATATTCTCAAGAGAAATATGTATAAATGCTTACAAAACATGTAACACATGTTCGTGGCAGTAGTATTTACAAAAGACCCAAATGGAAAAAAAAAAGTCCACCAACAATAGAATGGATAAATAAATTGAAGTATATTCATAAAATGGAATCCTATAGAGCAATGAAAGTTAAGTTCCATACTACTGCTATAATAATACAAAGGTAATGTTGAGTCAAAGAAGCCAGAGGCAGAATAATTTTATTATATGATTTTATTTATATAAAGTTTTAAGACATGGAAAACTAATTTGTTTCATTAGGAGTCAGGGACTGCACCTAGCCTCTGATATATACCCATTATTGTAGGCAGAATAATGATTCCAGAATAATGGTTCCCTCAGAACCTGCAAATATGTTCTATCACATGGCAAAAGGAACTTTACAAATGGAATTAAGATTACAGATGTTATAATAGGAAGATATTTGAATTATCCATTTGGGCACAGTCTAATTACATGAGCATTTAAAAGCAGAGGCAGAAGAGGCAGAGAACTTCTTCCAGCCTGAAGTAGAAGAGGGAGCAGCAGAGAGATGAGGTAGAAGGGGAAACCATAGACATCTGAAGAATGAGAAGAACTTGGACTGCCATTGCTGACTCTGGAGATGGAGGAAGGGGGCCGCAAACCAAGGAATGCTGGCAATTTCTAAAAGCTGAGAATAACCCCAAGCTAACAGCCAGCAAGGAAAGGAGGACCTTAATCTTACAACTTCATGAAACTGAATTCTGGCAATAGCCTGCTGAATTTGGAAGTGAAGCAGATGTAACTTCAGAGTTTCCAGAAAGCAACGCAGCCTAGCTGACACCATGATTCCATTCTTGCGAGACTCTAAGCAGAGAATCAGTTGAGTTATGCTCTGCCTAGATCCATGTAACTGTGAGATAATAATGGGTGTTGTTTAAGTTTGTGATAACTTGGATTAAGTATAGGAAAATTATACGCTTGTTCTTTATAAGAAAACTAAGCACATAATAAAAATTTATAATATCTGACCATAAAGTAAATTTGAATGAATTTCAAAGGATTAAATTCATAGAGAAAATGTTATCTGACTATAATGCAAATGAGATACACATTGGTAACAAAATATAACTAAAGTAACCCATATGTTTATAATTTAAGCAATGTATTTCTAACCATGGAACAAAGAGGAAATCACAAAGGAATTTAGAAAAAAGTTTGACTAGGTCCCTTGCGGGGTGTAGCTTATGCAGCAAAAAGAGGAAAATTTAAAGCTGTAAATGCTTATATACTCTAGAGAAAATTGCTATGTAAGTGTTTAAGAATGGACTTTTCTGTATTTTCTGTATATATATATATATATATATATATATATATTTTTTTTTTTTTTTTTTTTGGGCCTCACCTTCCGGTATGTGGGAATCTTAGTTCTCGACCAGGGATCGAACCCGCGCCCCCTGAAGTGGAAGCGCGGTCTTAACCACTGGACTTCCAGGGAAGTCCCAAGAGTGGACTTTGATAAGGATGTTGATGAAGACATACTGAACAAAGTATATAGAACCCAAATGTTCATCAACAGTGAGTGAATAAATGAATTGTGGTATATTTATTGTAGTAGATTCCTATACAACAGTGGTTCTCAAAATGTGAACCATGTATCCTTGAAAGTTCTGAGACATTTTCAGGGGGTCCATGAAATCAAAATTATTTCCATAATACTACTGAGGAATTATTCACCTTTTTCTCTGTATTGGCATTTGCCCTCATGCACAAAAGTAATGCTGGGTATAAAACTGCTGGTGCATTAACACAAGTCAGTGACTTCAAACTGTACTAGTAATCATTAGTCATTGTATTCTTTACTGCCACACACTTGCAGTGCAAAAAAAAAAAAAAATCCAATTGTACTTAAGAATGTTCCTGTTAAAGCTATAACTAATTATTTCATTAAATGCCCACCCTGTAATACTCCTCTTTTTAATGACCTGTGTGACAAAATGGGAAAAAATGAAAACAAACAAACAAAAACCTTATGCCTACTAAAATATGATGGTTGTCTGAAGGAAAAATAGCTTGAGTTGTCAGCTGAACTAGCCACTTTTTTCATGGAACAAACTTTTTATTTGAAAGAATGATTAACAGATAAACTATGGTTAGTCACACTTAGGCATTTAGTATCTATTTCCCCACTGCCCCTCTGAAAAATATGAACCTGACTTGTTACTTCAAGGAAAACAACTGACAGGATTTGCTGTCAGTGATGAAGTCTGAGTTTTCAAGTAAAAAATTAGAATTTTGGAAAACTTCAATCCACCACTGTAAGCTTTAGAGCTTCCCCAAGTTTAAAGATTTTTCTGGTGCGATCAATAGAAATAAAAATATATGTGATTTTTACATATTTTATAATGAAGTGTATCAATATTTGGAAGATCTCTCTAACTCAGTGAACCAATATATTTCAAATGACCAATGCATGCATAATGTTGAAAAATGCATGAGTAAATATAATCTATTGCAAGGACAAGGTGAACCAAAGGACTTTAATGTTACAGAGTGCAAAAATATTAGCTGATATGGTTTGAATTCAACATTGTAACTAGTCAAGTTTTTATGTAGTATCAAAGAAGAATAACCACTTTTACAAGCAAAAGCTATTAGAATACTCTTCCCTTTTACAACTAAATGTCTAAGTGAGATCAGGGTTCTTCATACCCATCAAACAAAATAACATATTGCAATATATTCAATAAAGAAGCAGATATGATAATCTAGCTACTTTCTACTAATGGGACAGGCATTAAAGAGATTTGCAAAAATAAAGCACAGTGTATTCTTCTCGTTGTTTGTTTTGGAAAAGATAGTTATTTAATACTAAAATATTATTTATGTCAACACATAATGGATTTATTCTGTATATTTTTAAATGATATTACTAATGTACATTTTAAAATGTTTCTCAGTTTAAACTTAAATAGGGTAAATATTGATAGATCTAGCCTGCAATATCTTTTTGGAGTTCTTAATAAATTTTTAGAGTAAGTAGGCCTGAGACAATCGAGAACTACTGCTATTCAGAAATAAAAATATTTGATAATTTCAGTACAGACTAATTCTACCTATATAATGTTGGGCAAAAATAGCAAGTATATTAAAAAATAATATAATTCCATTGCATAAAATACTCAATCCTAACTCTCATATTAAGAATAAAAAATGAGAAAGTTACATAAAGAGCAATTCATAGAAAATTTTTAAAATTATTCATCTTCATTAGTTTTATAAAAATTATATCCAATGAATGTGCTTTTTCTTATTTTTAATTTTTCTTTTCTGCTTTGTTAAGTGTCAATTGTAAATTATATTTTATATAATCGAGCTTATTATATGCAATAAATTATTAGCAAAGTAAGTAGTGAATTATGGGCAAAAATATCAGACAACTATTTGTTATGTAAATTTATGCATTATTAACCAAAAATAATTTGCAACTATTAATTTTAATAGAACTTCCTGGAATCTGATAAAACAGAATCACTTCTCACATGTAGAAATTTTACTTTAGAGATTTCATATTTAGATCACATCTCTTCCTTTAATATTAAATTTCATGAAATATTTCCCACTCATATATATTTTAAACCGTCAGGAAAATTCAACAGAAATGTCTTCTAAGTGTTATAAAAATCAACAGCTAAAATGTGCACAGACCCATAATCTCATAACTTAGTTCCCAAAGTTTGAATTGATCAATATTTTCATATAGATGATATATGGGATAGGCATGATAAACAGTAATAGCACACACACATAAATAAACATATTTATATATACTTATAGCAATTGCTTTCGATGAGTGACACATTCTAATCAACATGTAATAAATTAATTCACACCACACACACTCACAAAGCTTAGGGATTTGATAAAATGACTTTTAATACTCTTTCAACTCTATTAGGTAAAATGTCTATAGCTAATAGTTAATTCTGTTTATGTTTCAGGTTAACAGGATTCCATCTGCCACCACCAGTGACAAGTACCAAATCTGTGTTCTCACTACGTTTGACCAGTGATTTTGCAGTTAGTGCTCATGGATTTAAAGTATACTATGAAGGTAAGTGACGGTAATATAAAAGGACCACTGCCCAGTTCAATGTAGTAAAACCAAAATTCTCCAGGGTAAAAATAGAAGAAAAATCACCAGGACAGAAGTTATAGTTCATCCTGCTATATCAAATCTTACACCAAGATTCACCTTCTCAATCAGCATCAATATATAATAAAAAGCTAGACTTAGTAGGCTTTAATGTTTCATTGCAGTGTGCCTAGACAGAGGAAAACCTTGCCCATAAATCTTCTTAGGAGATGAGACCATGGCATCTCTATAGGTTTAAACCTTAATAAAAGGGAACAGAATCTGAGAGTAAAAGGAAACTAGGCCTGATTTGAGATTCAGGCATCACAGACTCCACCCATTCTCCTCTGTTCTTTGCCTCTCTGCCATAAAATAAACTGGTCTTTTGTGTTCTCTGCAAGTTGGAATAAAGAGAAAATTCTATTAAGAGACAAGAGTTGACATTTTTCATTTTAAACCAGTATTTCCAGTCCCACAGATCCATAATCCCTTAACCACAAAGAGGAAAATAAAGAAGCACTTGAAACTGATGTTTTTTATCTGGAAGTTTGCTACAAGCTCACTTAGTATCAAAACCTGAACTGATTGGAGTTCATTTATAATCTTTATTTATCCCACATAGTGTGGGGACTCATGTTTCACTATACAATTATTGTTTGATAACTGGGTAACACCACAGGCTCTGCTGATGGTGTTAAAAATGTACAGAATCTGTATTGTTTTCCCTTTTTACAGTGTAAAAAAAATCTGAAGGTAAAAATAACCTGTTCTCAAGGCTGCATATTGAGGTCATGTAGTTGTAATTTCTTCTCTATGTGACTTGACAATAAAATCTCACCTAGTTTAGGGAAGGATCCCTTCCTTACCCGTAGGAATAGCATAACAGAATTCAACTCGCCTCCCCAGGACCATATTACCGGAATGCACCACACCAGATCTAACATCATGATAAGAGATATACAAATACAGTAGCAGGGGTGGTTACTTTCTAAAGCACATAATAATTCAAAATATAATATGTTTAAAGAGCACACTAGAAAACAATCATATATAAAATAGAATTGCTTTAGTATACAGGTTAACAGTTTGCATGTGGGGAAAGTTTTAAACTGAAAGTTTCATCTAGTGCTTTCTCCCTAGGAAAAAAATACCTGCTAGCAAACTGTTGAGTAAAAATATTTTCTCTTTTTTTAATATTCTTAATAATGCCATATCACAGCAGTTTTGAACACTACTTTCTACCTAATACATTTCTGAACTGTCTTTCTCTAGCAGGGGAGGATGCATTCCAAGACTTATTTTCCTCCATTGTGATAGTAATAATCATTATTTTTGAAGGTACTTTCACAATAGTTGAATATTTTTATCTTGGCAACTTAATTCATAGTTTAAAACACTACAAACACAAAGGGTTTAATTTTAAGTGTAATTTTGGCAATATTGAAGGAGTTAGTAATACAATAGTTTTCTATTAAAGGCTCCATAATAGAGAATTTGTACTCTGTTCATCAAAGTATAAACATATTTTAGGTTAGTTTATTCTTTCAGCAAATACTAAATATACTGAAATTGTAGGAACTTGGAAGATGTATTATAATATTGCCATACTTTCTGGTTTGACTGTCAAGTTTCATGAAATACTGTCAAAAATATTTTCATAGCTCTCCATTGTTTCTACATATATAACATTAAATTTCTGTCTTTTCTGCTTCAGTGAAAATGGATTCATATATCTTCATGACATTTCAGTGTATGTTTGGGAGATCCTGACTTAAAATATAAGGTACTAGGCATCTGGGTAGTATTGAGGGATTGGTCATCATCCTGCAGAACATCTTCAGGTATTGATTTGTGATGGGTATCTTCTACCATGTATACTACTTTTCTATGGCTACCATAGCAAACAACCACAAATTTAGCAGCAAAACAACAAAAATATATTATCTCACAGTTCTGTAGCTGAAAAGTCCTGGTTGTCTCTGCTAGTCCTCTGCTCAGAGTTTCATAAGGCTGAAATAAAAATGTCAGCTGGTTAGGCTTTTATCAGAAGGCTCTGGAAAAGATCTACTGCCCACCATTTCTAGAGGCCTCTCTCTTCCCTGCATGTAAGACCTACATTTGTGAGCTAGCCACTGGTGAAATGAATCCTTCTCATGCTTGAAATCTCTCTGATGTTCCCTTCTTAGTGCATCTCTCTACTATCTTCTTTTCCCACACACCTCTGACTTCAGCTGGAGAAATTTCTTAGCTTCTAAGGGCCTATGTCATTAGATTAGCCTTGATTATCCATGTAGACCCAATCTCCCCAAGTGAAAGTCCTTAAGCATAATTACACGCACAAAGTCCTTTTTGCGAGGTAATACGACATATTCACAGGTTCCAGGGATTCTGGGGTGTGTGTGTGGGCGTGTGGGTTAGGCTTCATTAGTCCTACCACACCATGTGCAACACTATGTAATATTTTATAGAGGGAGTAGCTACAAGCATTTATTTATTTAACCACAGCCAATGACACTCTCAAGGCCAACTGGTGTATTGTGAAGTTCAGAAAACTTAGTTTGAAATTTCAAAGCCTGTCCTCTAAATTTACACCTGTATTTTTTGTTTTGTTGTTTTTTTTGCAGGATGAACCTAATGTCTGAATCTCATTTATTTTCATTTCATCTCCCTCCATATAATCACTTACTAATTATTTTCTTTATTTTTTAAAGTTTCCTGAGACTTTGTCCTTGTGAACTAGAATTTATGAGGTCTCTATTTATTAGTGATATTTGTGCATTTTTCTGTGTTTCTCAAACTGCCAATAGTGGACCACATGCATCAGAATCATCTGGAGAATTTGCTAAAATGTAGAATTCTTGGCCCCAATTACAATCCTGAATCAGACTGTAGAGTGAAGCCGTATAATATGCATTGTAATTCCAATTGCAAATCCAATGTAGAAAAATTGATAAATGTACGTCATCTGTGATCTTCACAGACCTTCTCTGTTGTTACAAACTTCTGCTATCTTACTTCAGCCCATATACTTTAAAACTGTGGAGGGTGATGTCCCCGTTTCACACATTTTGATTGAGTTTCAGAGCTCTTAACCATTTATCAGAAATGCTTTTAAACTTCTTGAAGTTGAAGCTGCGAGGTGTTACATTTCTGTGGAAAATTTTCCCCATTAATATCTAGCTGCATATATTTTTATTTTTCCTCATTATTGTCTATCATACACTTGAATTTCTTGTCACTGTTTCTCAAAATTTGTTTCACAGAACTTTGTTTTCATATGTTTCTTAAGATTTATAAAAACAAATGAGTAGAATAGTGTTCTGTGAAACAAGTTGGAAAAACACTAGTGTATACTAAGTTGAATAGTCATATAACCATCTTTCAAAATTTGATCAGGATAAAACTGGTACCATCTGTATTCTGTGGAGCACACAATGCAAATGCTCTTTTGTCTTTTCAGATCTGCCAAACAGAATTCAAAATATATTCTAGTTTCTGCTAAAAGTTATTTTGTACAATGGACTCCTTTCACATTTTACTTTCAAAGCTACGTAATCATTCTCTATAGGTGCAAGATCATAAAGGTATACCATAGACTATCTTATCATTTTAGAATTGTTTATTGTAGAAAGTAATATAATCCAAGCATATAGTGGATTATATACATATTACATGTAATCATTAAATATTATTATATATTATATGAATTGGTTAGTTTAATGTCTAGGAGAATCTCAATGAATAATTTCAGTATGTATCAGTGATCCTTCAATGATCAGAAACAGACATAAAAATAAAAAGTCTTGAAAATTGCTTCAAACTCAAGGTAGCTATTATGCCCTAATGATTATTGATGTGTATGACTAAGTAATTAAGATATTACAGGGATAACAGTCTCAGTTTTAGCAAATTTGCTGTTCAATCATTTTCACATTTTAATTAAGAAACATAAAAACTTGTTTAATAACAGTATTACTACTAGGTAACATTTATTGAGTGATTTCTTTGTGTCAATCACAGTGCTAAACATTTTACATGGATTTTTCTCACCCTAGAAAATTATATGAAAAATTGTAATGAGCAAGAATTTAATAAAGCACTAACCTTAATGTAAAAATATGTTTAAGTACCCTAGAGATATAAACTGTATATATTTCAGAGACTTATTCTATACCTAACTACAAACTAATTCCATTATAAATATATATGACCACATAAAATGTAGTGCAAAAGAGCATTACAAAAGTAAGAATTACTGATAATGCTGTGTATAAAACAATACGAAATATAAAAGCTGAAATATATTTTTGTGTATATTACATGTGACCTATATATTCTGTGTCCTTTTTAAACACTTCACATACAGAAGAATGTTTATATTATTTACTATTCTATTTTAGCTATCCATCACACATGTTTACTAAAAGTTTTCACTTGAGAATGTCAAATGACTTTAGTGATTTTTAATTTTAGGTGTTATTTTTTATTCCTAAGCTTTATAAATTTAAACTGCAGTACCATGAATTTTAATGGAGAGATTACAACTTAGAATGAAGTCAGTTACGCTTCTAGCAAGACAGCTGAATTGTAGCAAGAGAAATTTATGTAATAAAATTACATATATTAGTTTTCTAGCAATGAAGGTAGGTTAGGTTCATAAAAGAAGTTAATGGATCTTTACCTTACTTTTAAGAATAAATGAGAGATATCATATTTTTAAAACATAATACAAGGAAATATAATACGTGCAGAGACTGTTTTTTTTGGTCTCTCGATCACATTCAAATATTTTGCCTTCAGGGTTCCATAGAGTCTGGCTACTTAGGCATTGAAACATCTTAATCCATGGCCTGCCCCGCGCCACCCCCCCCCCCAACTTTACTTACTTTGGGTAACTTCCTGCCCTGAAATTCGGATTGAGCTGCAGGCAGAGGATGAGATTATCCTCCTACCTCCACTCCCACTACTTGTGCCATCCCTATGCTCCAGCTTTTCTTGGCTTCATTAGCCACCAGTGGCCAGGGGCAGGAGCAGGAGGTAGAGCTGGTACCAGGAAACTAGGATGAGATCCTGTCTCCGTCATTGCCCCTTCGTAGCATTCCCCTTTGGAATCTGGTCCTCCCTTGTTCCCCAGGGTCTAGCCTGGTGGTCTTGTTTTCCATGGCCTGCTCCTCCAGTGGTCCTTGCCTGTCTGGTCTGACACTATGGAAGACAATTTCTCAGGTGGCCTTGATCTCCATGGCACAGTCCTCTGGGTTTTCCATCCTTCATGGCTAGATTCATTGGAGGTTCTATCTCTGGAATTTTTATCACTAGGAATCTGGCCCTTGGATGGTTTAGTCTTCCAGAGATCTAGGCCACCATACTCTGCCCAAGTCCCATCCCAGATGACATGGTCCTCTGAGATGTCCCACTCTTGTGAACGAACTCTCTGGCGATCAGGCTCTGTTTGGTCTGGCCCTCTGGGAGACTTGTCTTCAATGTTCAGGTCCTCACGGAGTGTGAGCAGCTGTGTCCTGGCCTTTCTGGAACAGTAGCCCTAGGTTTGAGGACTTTGGGGGTCTGGCCCTCCACAAGTTTTGTCAGCTGCAGGCAGGTCCCCCCAAAGGTCTGTTCACCACAGTCTGGCTCTTTGGTGCACCTCTTTCCTATGGCCTAGTTATCTGATAGTGTGGGAAGCTGTTCATGGGACCCTGTACTTGGCCCCAGCAGTGGTTTTGTCTGTAGTGGCCAGTGACCATCTATCTAAGTCATGAGTGCCTTCTCTCTTTTGTATTTGTTTATTTAATTGAAGTATAGTTGATTTACAATATTATATTAGTTTCAGGTATACGACATAGTGATTCAATATTTTTATAGAATATACTCCACTTAAAGTTACACTGGCTATATTCTCTCCCTTTTAAATTGTTCAAAATCCCAATCTAGAGAATTACAAAAATCAGACTTTTCCCTAAATATCATCTACAGAATGGAGTTAAAAGTTACAGTGTTATAATGAATATGTGGATTTGGCTGGGTATACGCAAAAATTTATTAATTCTCAAGTTTACATCTATTATCCAGGAAGATATATATTTTCATTGTACTCACAACAAAACTTGAATAGTATTCTCAATACTATGAATGCTTTTCGACATTAAGCAATAACTCTTTTTTTAAAAAAAGCAATAACATTTTAAACTTTTCCCATTTCTGCACAGTGTAGCACATACAACCTGTACAACAACAGATCTCCAGCCTTATTTCTCATCATTTGCCTCAATT
Source organism: Eschrichtius robustus (assembly GCF_028021215.1). Taxonomy (NCBI): domain Eukaryota; kingdom Metazoa; phylum Chordata; class Mammalia; order Artiodactyla; family Eschrichtiidae; genus Eschrichtius; species Eschrichtius robustus. Next base: position 61,749,222 of record NC_090840.1, on the reverse strand, counting down.
CATGAAATGGTCACATAAACATATATTAAATTTCTACATATACTATGGTATTTAAATTGTTCTATCTTAAATCTCCAGCTCTCCTGCTGAGTACACCTGTACAATGTATTGATATTTTTTGCTCACGCTAGGCTCTGAGAAGCTTGAGGGTATAGAACCTGTTTTACTTGTTTTGTAAATTGCGCCCTATTTCAGCACATTCCTGGCACACTGCAAGCACTTAATAGATGCTTGTTACATACAAGTAATAAATAGGAATATCTAATACTTTGATCTGGAATGAGGAAAGTCTTAATACATTTCCCACTTACAAAGATTTAAAACGCCAGTGAATATGTTAAAAGGCAGTAACCACAAATATTTACATTAAATGAACAAGGTTTAGGAAAAATTTTGGTCTTTTATTTGAGAAAAGCCATAAATGATACTTAAAATTATTTTTACTTTTTATAGATATTTTCTTTACTTTAAAATCTTTACTTTCTTGAAGTAAATAGTTTCTTTATGAAGCACTTTAAAAATACAAAATTGCTCATATGGCACAAAGAGAAAAATAAGCTGAATATAAAAAAATGTTAAAGCCAGTGACATATGACCTACTTAATCTTTGTGCTTCATATGGAGAAGATGGGATGGAATTCAAGATTGTATTTTATTCTCCAGAAGTAGGATGATTAAACACAGTATGTAATCTCATTTCACATTAAATTTCCTTCTTTTATATATGTTGCTAACTGTGTCATATATGTCAACTGCTATAATTTATCATTTTTATATGAGTGCTAGAATGAAGTTTAATTGAGACAGTGATTAATGTAAGATTCTAATTATATGTCAAAGATTTTTTTGTGTTTCATACACTCAAAGACTATACATTGTGATAAATTGTTATAATTGATAGCATACAACTCGTGGTTTAAAAGAGAACTATAAGTTTGGTTAAGGAATTAATTTGTGGATTTATCTTGATTCCCTCTTAACAAAATGTAGAAAATTAGCAAAATATAAATTTATGTTTATTATTTGACTGTAAGTATGATGGCATATCACAGAAAATTAAATTTGAAATGGTTTCTTCCTTATAAAAATAATTATGCTCTTTAACAGAGCACCATTTAATATGATTAAGAAATAAACATATGTAAAATAAAATGTGCAAATCAAATATTTCAATGGCAATAATAAACAGCATCAATCATTTTCATTCAATGGGTATATGTACTGTATTAGATAAAATTATTTTTCTGCATGGAGAAATAACTATGTCATCACATCCCATTTTCACTACTTGTTACACAAGTCTCAGCTTTAAGATGGATTTTTAATAAATTTCCCCATACCACATAAGACAACATAGTTTACCCCAATAAAAATTATACTTTTCCTATATAGTGTGATATATTGTCTAGAATATTCTTTAGGTTTTGTATACTCTTTAATATAAATTGACCTCAAGGCACTGGTTTTTGACTCTTAGTATTATTTAGAGGACTAAATGTTCCTTTGTTATTGTTCCTATCTAATTATTAAATCAATGATATTTCCAACTATGTAGTTAAAATTATTGAATATTTCTAAATAATTTTTTTCATATTCATTTGCATTTACAATAATTATTCTGGTTATCTGCCATCTTTGAAGGCACTTATCAATACTTTTCGTCCTTACACCATGCTTCCAACTGAAGATTTTCTCATTTTACAGCATGCTCTTTTGGCCATAACTGTCAAACACTAGCCATCACTTGCTATGTTTCATACAATATTTCATTGTGCTTTTCTGTGTAGATATAGCATAGCATTTACTTCTCATAATGATATTTAAAGGAATTTTTCCACAAAAGGATCCTTCCCATCTGTATTGGTTTTGTATTGCTGTATAACAAAATTACCACCATTTCGTGGACTAATACCACACAAATTATAATCTCATAGTGCTATAGATTAAAAGTTTGGCAGGGGTCAGCTGGGTTCTTAGCTCAGATCTCACAAGTCTGCTGTCAGGGTGTTGGCTAGCACTGTGATTAAGGCCAGTGTCCTATTCCAAGCTTGCTGGTTGCTGGTAGAATTTATTTCCTTACCAGTGGTATGATTGAGGTCCCTATTTTCTTTCCAGTGATTGATCAGGGATTTTTCATAGTTTTTATAGGCTGCTTGTGGTTCCTTACCATCCTCCTCACCCAAAGGCAGTTCAAAACCTTTCAGCTTAGCTATAGCACTTCTCTCAGACTTTCTCTCTACTTGGCTTACAAGGAGGGCTATGTAGTATAACATAATCACAGGACCGACTGTCCCATCACCACTGCCATATAATGTAACCTAATGAAGGGGGCAACTATTCCATCATATCCATAGGTCCCACCTGTACTCATGGGAAGGGGGTGGAAATCTTGGAGCCCATCTTAGAATTCTGCCTAGCATATCCTGTTGAGTGACTCATTTAGGTGATAGTTCAAAACAGGATAGAAAATACAGGAAGAGAAAGAACAGAAGGTTAGAAGATGCGTTTTATTATTTATCACCCTAAGCAGAACTATCTTTACCTGAAAAGAGATATAGTTAATATAGTCTTTATATTTTTTTCTCCTTACTTTGGTAAATTGATTTCTTTTAGGTTAGTAAGTAGCACATTTTTATATTCTATTGCATAAGTTCAATTCAATTATAATCGGACAGTGTGCTTCAGATGTTTATTTTTTAAGATGATCACAATTTAATATGAATTTATTTTTAATATAGCATATTTTTGTACTTAGTAAGAAACATAGGGTAATGGAAACAAAATTTTACAAGACCTAATATTTAAGGCTATCACTCAGATGCTCTGAGGCTCAGTTCTTCATAAAACGAGTAATACAATACTGATTCTACAAGGTTGTTTTGAAGATCAAGGAAGTTAATGATGCAACATTCAAAGCGCAGCACCTGATATATAAGCAACATTCAATAAATGTTAGCTAGTATCTTTGCTGTTCTACCATATATATTCAATATTATATATTGGTAATATTGATATGTATTCATATATATTATAATGTTTGGTCATGTCATATAAACTCTGAATTTCCATTTTCTCAAAAGAAACAATATATCTAGCTATTTGTTTGGTCTTTCTTAGAGTGTTGTTCAAATAAGAAGATGGATGTGACAATTTACCCATATGTTATTTCAGCCAGATGAGTTAGGGAGTAGCAAGCTCCCTTAGATAGGGTTTCCCAGGAATCATAGTGCTGCCAATGGGGTGATCCATTTTCAGCTTGAAACAAGGGAAGAAATGACAGTTTTCACATATGCAGAGACATGTGCAATGCTCTTCCAGGGACAAAGCTCAAAACCCTGACAGAGTCTAAGAGAAGTAATCCACTCAAGAGTTGCAGCTCTAAGCTAACACGTCAGTGCTAGAGACAGAACTGGAGCGTGATGAGGCAGTCATTGCAATTGACTTGGAAAGAGGGTGAAATGGAAGAATGCCAAGTTTAGTATAGAAATTAATTGAATAATACTTGTTATCTAAATATAGTCCTTTAAGCAAGTGCATAAACAAAAACTCATAACAAAATTATGGATAATTATAAGGGCTCTGAAGCAAAGAACAAACATCTTCTTAAAGACATTGTGGCTAGAAGAGATAATACACAGAACCGAAAGTAACAATATGTTCAAACTGCAAACTTTTAGTCATTTTGATTAAGTATAATTATTTTTTCCTAGTGACAAAGAAAACAGAAACTACTGATCCATCTTTAAAAAAATCTTATAGTTCTATGTATCTACATATTGTTAAAAACAGTGATGATTCTGACATTTTACCCTATTCGAAAGTTAACGAGTTAGCCTGCCACAGTTTCAGGGATGCTGGCAGAAGACAGAAAACTACTGAGTCAGGGACAAAGGGCTATATTACATACAGCAATAGAAATAGAGTATCAGCAATTATTCAGGTGCCCAGAGCCTCATTTCTCAACAGGGCAATGAGAAGAGTGCCAGGTGATGCCCACATATACAGGAGAGGAACTCTTAACTTAGGGAAACAGGATCTTTTATAATAGATAGTAAGTAAACAGGCCCTTTGCTCTGGAGGAAGATAGTATTTCCATATTGCTGCTGAACAAAGAGAGTCACTGCCTCTCCTTATAAGATGTGGAAAACATGAGAGGCATCTGGAGAATTGTTTCCCAACACATGCGTAGAGTGTTCTACCACCACAGCATCTGGATTCAATAAATGTTAGACAATTTTCAATCACTTTTAAAAATTCCAAATGAAAGATACCTTTAAGAATTATTATATGAAGATCCTCACATGGGTAGATGCTAATCTAAAAGTTTCAACATTTTTATCGGCTATAATATAGTATTATTTTTAAAAGCATTTAATAAGCTACAACATTCTATATATACTTTTGGATAATTTTGTAAATATCATCTGAAAATAATGAGTACTCTTTCTTTCCTTCCTTCTTGTCCATCCTGTAAGGGGTGTTTGTTGAACTCTCTTTCAGTAGTGTGGGATATATCTCCTCCATCATGATTTCAAAAGAATTTATCCAACTACATTTATTTGTACAATCAGTCTCCCATTTTGTCTTTTTGTACTATTTTTTGTTTGTTTTATGCCAGGGTAATACTTGTTCATATTATGCACTGAGTACATTTTCCTAATACAGTTATCACAAAATAAATCCCAGATGACTATAAATAATTAAAATTTGAAATGAAAATGTATAGTCCATGAAGAAATATAGCAGAATATTATCAGCTCATGGGAGAGGAAAGCTTTCAAACTGCAAAGGCCAAAAGGAAAATATGGCACTAAGGAAAAGATTGATTGATAGATTGGACTAAATAAAATGTGAAAGCTGCTGTATAATAATAAAATAAAAAGCCACTTTTATATTAAAAGGCAAAAGAAAATATGGATTTAAAATCTGAAATCTGTAAGATATAAATTTATATTATATTTATATAATATAAATAAGTATACTTATATTTATATTATATATATATAAATACTATTGTCTCTAATAGAAAAATTGTCAAAGATATTAATTGAAAATTTACTAAAAAATTAAAAATACTCAAGAGTATGTGAATAAAGGACTTCAATTTAACCTACTAATCTTATGCTTTGAAATATTTTTGGCTTGTGGATAGGGGAAAATGACAAAAGGATTTTCTTGAACTTAGTAGCCATGAAAAAGAAATATGAGACCAAAGTAATTAAAAAAGTATATGTGTTCAGATTAGAGATTTACCAAATGAAATCTTTCAGATATGAGTTGATGTACAAAAAGAGAATTTATCTATATGAACTTCTGTTTATGAATTGCGGAAAGATACGAGTTTTGGAAGCAACTGATTTATACGGGAAACTACAGAAACTTATAATGTTCAAAGGTTCCACATTATTAACTTAAGGAATTAGTCTGTTAGATTACATTTCAATTTTGTAAATGTGAAAATTATGGCCATATATTATTTCATTTTGCCCTCGAGTCAAGCTGATATAATTTCATTTATAGTGGAAAATAAGTAACACAATATCAGTAACACAAACTTTATATATTTCTAATAAACCATGTATGTCATTTTATCAGCAGTTGTTTACGAAAACACAAATACATTTAGCACATGAACTAAATTTTGTGAGGGAGGTTTACTTCAAATTTGTATTATTTTTGCTTGTTTGATAATAACATTATCATTTTAGATACCCAATCTCCATCTGAAATTGATAAATAAAATTCACCATAGTAAGTGACCAGGTCCTTCTGCTTTTAACTTCTAGATACTGATGTGCCACAGGACTCAGTCTTTGGCCCTCATCTCTACACTCATGCTCTATGTGGGCTAATCTGCTCCAGTGTCTGAAAGAAACATGGATACACTGAACATATCTATCATTTAGCTATTGCTATAGGACAATCACAAAACCTCAGGGGGATGCAAAATTAATATTTATTGTTCAAGCTTATGAGGGGGTTGGCTCTGTCACACTGGTAATCTTGGATGGACTCACTCATGTTTCTGCCTAGTGGCTAATCTGGCTGACCTCATCTGGGACAACTTGAGGTGATTTGGCAATACTCAAGTGTCTCATCCACTAACAGGATATTTTAGGTATGTTCTCGTGCCCATACCCAAGATGCAAACATGATAAAAATGGAAATGCAAAAGCACTTTTAAAATCTCTGCTTGATTTGGTCTGCTAACTTCCCATTGGCTAAAGGAAATCACATAAACAAGCCAGGGTTCAGACAACAGGACCATGACAACATCTGGCAGAGGGCATGCGTAAAGGGGAGATGAGATAAAGAAATAGTGGCAGTTTTGCAATTATTTTACTATAATTTCCCATCATATTTTCCAACCTGATATCTTCGGTAAATTCCAAATTGTCTCATCCCCATGTCTTTCTCAACAAAATGGCAACACAATTCATTCAACTGTTCAGGTCCAAAAACTTTGGGGTCATGCTTTATTCCTTTCTTGTTCTAGCAACTTACATCTAATTCAAAGGCAAATATTGAATCAAAATATGTCTTGAATCTTACCATTTCTCACCATCTTTACTACTACTACCCTAGAGTCCTAACAACTATCATCTCTCCCTGGATTTAACTAGACTACTACATTAGACTCCTGTCTGCTTTCCTAGCTTTCTCTCTTGCCCTCCCAACACCTGTGTATTCTTCAGTAATAGTCCTTAATACTTCTTTGCACAAAACCTTTTTATGACACTTCTGTTTATATCCAATTGTCAGATTATAGTCACATGAAACTTGGCTGCCCTGGGGGCTGGGAAATGCAGTCTTTTATTCAAGATGTTAATATGTCCAGCTAAAAATTGTATTGCTATGAATGAAAGGGATAGAAGCTAATAAAGAACAATTAGAAGTTTCTGCCACCGTGTCAGAATAAAAAACAGTACATATTCTTTATTTCCCCATAGATGGACTATGCATAGTTTAGTTCAATATATCACACAGGTGTTTTGTCTATTCTAGTTTTTTTTCCCCACTAGTATTTTTGTTCTTCCAGTTTTATTGAGATATAACTGACATGCAGTACTGCATAAGTTTAAGCATAATGATTTGACTTACATACAACATGAAATGATTACCACAAGTTTAGTGAACTCACATAGATATAAAATTTCAAAAATAGAAAAAAGTAATTTTTCCTTTTCATGAGAACTCCTAGGGTTTACTCTTTTAACAACTTTCATATATAGCATACGTCTGTGTTAATTATAACAATCATGTTGTACAGTACATCCTTAGTGCTTATTTATCTTATACTGGAAGTCTGTACCTTTTATTCATCCAATTCCTCCTCCCCACACCTCCTGCCTCTAGTGACCACAAGTCTGAACTTTCTCTGTAAGTTTGTTGAAACAGCACATATTCTTGTTTAATATCCGTTTATAAAGATAAAAATATTGTGGTTCTACCAATAAAAAAGGCATGGGACACAGTCTTATCTATTTACTAATACCTTCCAAAACACATATTATAAGCACCTATCATGTTCTAGACATTATATTAGGTGTTAGAAAACCTTTAATATGGCTCTCAGGATGCTTATAATTTGGTGGAGAAAAAGAAATAAAAGCAACTAATATCCCAACAATTTACAAAAGTATTTGAATCCTTTTATATTGACACAAACTAATTTGGTCAGATAAATATTATCATTCTTATCTACAGATAAAGAAAAACAACATGATTGACTTACAGATAGCAATATGCTGTAGGCGGCTCAGAGGGCATCAGGAGAGCAAATTGCGCGATGTGAATTCTCTTCCCAACTCAGCATTTGGTGACTTCATGTTGATACCTTGAAGATGGCTATGTTTGGAGTACTTACACAATGGAAATCAGCAAATTTTTAAAAGCATGCTTTTTTGTTTTTTGTTTTCCAGAGAACTAGTTGTTAAACATTTACCAGCCCAAGGCAGTAACTGGCACGCAGACTACTGGAACTAAGGCCTCATTCTTTATATTGATTACGTTGTTGAAAGCACGGCTTTCCAGGCTTTATAAGAACCACCTGGAGATCTTGTTAAGCAGCTGATTCTTATTTCAAACGTTTGGTGGGGCTCAGGATCCGACATTTCTAACAGAATCTTGTTGATACCAATCCTGTTAACCCACAAAACACAAACTACATGATGCAACATTTTTCTTACTTTTCAAAAAAATTTTCAATGTCAGTTTGGTCATCATGTTATTTCAAAATATCATTATTTAGCCATACTTTGCTGGTTTCAATAGGAGGTAAAATTTGTTGCAGCTAAACTATCCTACTTTTCCTCCTGTAATATGGTCGAAATTGATGTCGATCACTTTTCATTGTTAGAAATAAAAATCAGGTGAAGAGGGCGTTTCTGCACTCTACCTTGTTAGTCTTACATTTTGTTATTAGGAAGCAGTCTTATTCTACAAATTACAAAGTTCCATATTTCCAGTTGTCAACTTCTGAAAGCAATGAGTTATAAAGTTTTCTAGTGAGCAGATTTTACGATGACTGAACCTATTATGCCAGCTTCAATTATAACGATGCCATTAGTTAATTTTGCAGTTGTCATTAGCTCTAGATCTGGGGAAATAGTGAGTAACGTTGATGCTGAGCATGAAATTCTTTATATCTAAGTTATTACAAATCCAAATCTTGTTACAAGAACTTTTAGGATACATCTTAAGTGTCATATTCTTTAAGAAAACAAATAACTTGGATTTGCATTATATTCTCTACTAACTTCTTCATGGGCAAGAATGTATTTTAAAAATACAGTATTTAGCAACAAACCCATAATAAAAGTATTTAATACTTTCATAATCTAAAGTTCAAGTTTTTACTTCTGCGTCCAGTTTCTTTCTTCAGTTGCTTCTCCTGAAACCTTCTTGTCCCTGGATTCACTAGCAGCATGTAGGACACTCATGTGGCACATTTCTCCTCATCTGGATAATTGTATCTTTTGATATATTTATTTACTATAGTAAATATTCATTTTAGACAAAGACATAGTCTCTGCATAAATTAATTATTCTGTTTTCTCCTTTAAGTTAATTTATTATTAACACACTATAAAACAAATCGTAAACATATGTAATTGACATTTAAAGTGAAAATTTATAAGCTAATTCCTATATATTATTGTAATAAAATTTTTTAGGAAACATTTAGAGGCAAATATTTGACATAAACCCTTCTTTAAAATGATAAAATCTTTGTATTTTCAGTTTTAAAATCCCCATAGTATCAAGTAGTTTTTATGGCATATATTCTGATTTTGATTTTATGGTTTCCCCTCATTAGTAGGTCTAAACATGGTAATTTTATAATTTTTCATTTCCACAAAGTAATGATTTCAAAGGTAATATACAATGGGGAGAATTGTTCCAATTGGTAATCAGATAGAACAACTCTTAGAACTGCAATATTTAAAGCTCAGTGTAAACCAAACAAACTCAAATATAAAACAGAAAAGAGTGTTGTTTCATCACTGTTTTTCTACAAAATCTTACGTTTATACCTCTTCATGGTTGTTTAGGTGTGTTCATAAAAATATGGTCACATATGCTCCTCTTAATTTCCAGTGTAGTAAACATTCTCCATTTTTAAACTTTAAGACAAACAAATTACAAACAAGTAAAGAATCAGGTAATGAGGGAAGCTTCTATTGTACATAATATCAGAGTTGGAATCTAAAATGTAAGCTCAATCTCTAGGTCCATTCTCCTTCCCATATGTAATGAAGGACTTAAAATATCCACATTTTACATTTACATATTCTAAGGTAATACTGTTGCTCAGCATTATTCCAAAAAAAGTAATAGTGTCTTTTATATAATAAATCTTCCTGGGATTTATTGAAGTCCCAGGAATTGGCCATACATGAATCGAGAAATCAAAAGTTTGAGCCCTTTCTTACATTTTCATCTTCGTTTCCTAGTCTTCCACTTGCATTCTAGAATCCAGCCTTCTTGAACTACTCATATTTTTCCAAATGTGTAATGCCTTCACTCAACTGGCATTTAAAATATTATCATTGAATGAATACTTGGCTAGGTGAATAAATGAGTGCCAACTGTGATCTATGACGACTTTAATATTGTGTGTTGCTAGAAAATAAATATGATGTGAATTGTTGGATCTAAAAGGATGCCTAAAAGTTTCAGGTAAACTAGAATTCTCAGGATTTCCACTCTATTTGCATTTTTACCTCTTTTATTTTTTAAAAAAAGAGGAAGTTGTCTCCATTTTTGACATATAAAACTTCAATTATGCCTCTCCATCTTTGGCCAGATGCTGAGTACTAGTATTTAATGTTGTAAGGGTAAATCTAAATCCATACTTAAAACTCTTGGAACATAACAGCCTTTCCCATAGCCAAATTCATTTTTATGTTAATGGCGTATTTTGTTGGAACTAATGGATCATTAGTCTCCTGTGAACAGAAGGTTCTAGTAGCAGTCTTCACAAATGATTTGAATTTAGGTGTGATGTTTAAATATTATAAGCTGTATTTATGGTAGCTTTATAAAATTTGGAGTGAATTAAGGACTGCTGGGACCAGCTGTACTCTGGGAACATTTTCAGTGAATGTATATCTAGAGTTTTTATAATTTTGCTTAATCTTTTGAGTTCAGGTTTCATTCCTTTTCCTTAAAGGACTAAAATTTAAAAAGATTCTGAAATATTTTCTATACATTACCTAATTCTCCAGTTGTGCACTAAGAGCATTCAGAAAGTTCAAGAAGGATGAAATTATTAGAGTTAGCTTTTATTTTATTTTCACATTAGATGAAAATAGGAACACAGGCTAGAGTTAGTAAGTCTCCTTGGTTTTCTAGTTAAAAATTAAGAAAACAATATTTAATTTATTAATAATTATGATTCAATTAAACCAATTTATTTTAGCACTTAAGCAGTGAGATAAAGGAGAAAGCTCACTGAAATTCCGTAGACATTTGAAAAGTTCACTGGACAAACAGTCAATGGTATGTGTATACTTCTGTCAAAAATTTTTTAAAAAATTTAACAGTCAGACTGGATAGCAGAGGCCCTGCCCCATCAAGTTTCATGATCCTCAAAGAGTTAAATGTTTCTCACCTTCAGATGTAAAAAGAGGAGGCCTAACTAAATGGTTTCAAAAATGTCCTCCAGATATTTATTCCTATGAACTTTAATAGTAAGGGGAAAAAAGGCAGATTTTTTTTCCAGCTTTATTGAGGTCTGATTGACAAATAAAAATTATATATATTTAAGGTGTATAATCGGATATTTAGATATTTGTATACATTGTGAAATGATTACTACATTCAAGCTAATTAACATATGCATCATGGAAAGGTAAATTATTGTATGTGCCAAACTTTTTGGAAAAGATGGGATAAAAATGTATAAGTGTCATGGGATTGAGGAGATTGTTCATTTTAAGAGGAATAACAGACAATTTCAAGAAATTATAAGTGCTTAATCATGGTGGGTAGTAGCAGGATAAGGAGGAGAGAGCCCCAAAGCAAGAATCAAGTTATCACTGAGCAAACAGGTTGGAAAATGTACACATGAAGTCAACTAGGCCGTGGACAACTGTGTCATATTCAGGATATTAAAAAGGATTTTGTTTTCTGAATAGCTGTGTGAGTAGGGTGTCTGCAGGTCAAAAGTGGGTCAAGTATATGGAAAGTTATGATATCTAACTGTAGACGAACAGGTCACGTCAGGCATAAGGAAAGAATTGAAGGTTTTTGTTTTTGTTTTAATTTCAGCTTTATTGAGGTATAATTGACAAATAAAATTGTAAGAATTATATCTAGAAGAAAAATCATGTAACTAGATCCTAGGATCAGAGACAGGGGTGGCACATAAACTGGCAAAGCAAGGACATAAATTGCAGTCCACACACAGGAGCTAAATGCACTTCCTAGCTTTCTTTGTATATGGGGATAAGTTTTGGAAGGCCTGGTTTGCTTCAGTTGAAAAATAATGTTTTCAGAACATGATGCAAGGATCATAACCCATGAAAATTCCTCACAGAAAGGAAGAGATGAGGTACAGAGAAAAGAAAGAGTTGAATAAAGATGAGCAAAGGACCATTTAAAGTAGGAGAAAAATACGGAATAGTAGATGATTAAATATTCTCAAGAGAAATTGTTTTAAAGTTAGAAAGTGAGGTAGGGAAAAAATGGAGAATTACACAGTAGTGAAGCACAAAAGAAAAAATAACCTTAAAATTGATTTTAAGGCAGAAAAATATGAAAAGAATATCAATTACCCTTGGCTAATGAGAAAATCACAGTCCTATCTATACAAGTGGAGGGATGATAGAGCAGAAAGAAAAGCTTGACATAGAATTGATAAGAAAAAAATTCAATTGATTTTGTCAACTGATCTGTTCTAATGTCCCCAGCAATCTATATTGAGAGGGCCACTGAACTATCAGGTGTATCACCCTAGGAGCAATGTAAGTCCTGGTTTGGGAAATGTGACATGATAGCTCTGGCCTATGCATTGGTTTAGTTCATATCTGGACTTACACTCTGTGCTTTGCTTTTAGTTTAACATCCATATTATTGATCTGTGTTCTTGTTATGAGAACTAAGTTCCTATTCTATTGGGAGTCAAGCAGTACACTTGTTTCTTATGCCTCTCGTTAAATGGAATGCCTTTTCTATTCTCTGTTTACCTGTCTGCCTTGAATTTTTACTACTGGGGCTTCCAGAATCTTTTGATACAGTATAGGGAGCCAGTGTCAAATTCAGGTACTGGCCTTTTATAGTTTGGTCTGCCCACCACGCTTGGAATTCTTAATCTGCAATATATCTCTATGTGATGTTTATGGTTTTGAGGAACAGAACCTAACATTTTCGTAAAAGATATACTTGGAAATGTAATAATTTTCTATTAGACGCTTTCCCCAAATCTATGAGTTTGATATAAAAATGAAATCTTGCTAGTCATAGGAGAGAATGTCATGGAGAGTAGACAAAATTTGGAGAGATGAAAATCGTTTTGTTTTTTTTTTTCTTTGCTCTGTTGAGTTTGAGTTTGTGGTAGAACATCCCATCTGTATAAGAAATAGAGATATTTGCAAGTTTTCTGAATGTGAAATATTGAAGAAAAGGAAAAGAAGGTGAAAAATAAAGATTTTCATAAAATTAGAAAAAATTAAAGAGGTCTAAATTGACATTTGTTTAGTATTTTTTCCATAGAATTACAACTTCATGTGCATGTACGCTTAAGGAAAAAAACAGAGAGAAAGAATTGTTAATCTTTTGTGGATCATTCTTTGTTATTGGTGATATATTAAGAGTGACACATGCTGTGAAAACCAATGTTCCAGATATCAGTTTAAGTTTATGGGTATTGGTTCCATCAGGGAGAAATTAGAGATTATCAATTTTGAAAATTGGACAGAGTCAGAGACGAAAAGATAACTAAGAGGTAAGGAATTTGTAGAAATTTGATAGAAAGACAGTTTTCAAGAACTCATGAATATTCTTTGGAAAGTTGATCAGATTTTTAAGGATTTGTTTTGTCTCAGTTATAATAGCAGCAGTATGAAAGAAGATAAAAAGAGTAAATTGCACTTTGTGGTATCTGTGAGAAATTTAACTATAATATTTGAACATAATATAATAAGTGCTGATTAGATACCAAATTTCTCTGAAGGAGTATTTGATCAGACCATGCCTGAATTATTTTATGTACACACTTATGAAATTCATGGGAGTTCTGAGGGAAAAGTACAAAATTTATTTTTCAATTTTTATGGAGACATTAAAACTCTGTTAAATGAATCAGGGCAATGGTCAGATTATAGGGAAATGAGACCACTAAAACTGATGCATTTTTACCTCTTAATTCCCTGACAAGTCTCTAGCACAGGGGACAAAAATCTACGTCATATTAGTTTATCTAAATAAATGTTCCCAAATACCCTAGAAATTTTCATAAGGGAAGTGTTTTTGGATATTAGATTATTTAAGTTATTTAAATTAGTATTTTTATAATAGGTTATTTAACATGGCTAAAAGATGGAAATCCCAAAGCAAATACCAACTTAGGAATTTCTCTAACTTTAAGACGTTACGTTACATATAAGAAGACTTTTTTTTTTTTTTCCTAATGAAGAACATGATACTAACTTTATTATTTTTTCCTGTGCTTTCTTTAAAAGGAGCAAGTGAAAGTTAAGGAGAGAGAAATCTATGTATCTCATACCACTCTTCTTTGGACTTAAGAATTCTGTGTGCTCAGTCTGAGGTCTAGAATAAAGGCCTGGAACATTTCAATCAATTCAGTTTGAATTTATCCTCAAATTTATTTTTTTTTTTTGATGTTCTAAAAATATATTTTTATTTTTTATTTTTAAAAATTTTTATTTTATATTGGAGTATAGCCTATTAACAATGTTGTGATAGTTTTAGGTGCACAGCAAAGCAACTCAGCCATACATATACATGTACCTATTCTCCCCCAAACTCCCCTCCCATCCAGGCTGCCACATAACATTGAACAGAGTCCCTGGTGCTATACAGTAGGTCCCTGTTGCTTATCTATTTTAAATATAGCAGTGTGTACATGTCTATCCCAAACTCCCTAATTATCCCTTCTCCCCACGCTTCCCCCCCCCCCCCCCCCGGTAACCATAAGTTCGTTCTCTAAGTCTGTGAGTCTGTTTCGGTTTTGTAAATAAGTTCATTTGTATCATTTCTTTTTAGATTCCGCATATAAAGGATATCATACAATATTTCTCTCTCTCTGTCTGACTTACTTTACTCAGTATGACTATCTCTAGGTCCATCTATGTTGCTGTAAATGGCATTATTTCAATCTTTTTAATGGCTGAGTAACATTCCATTGTATATATGTACCACGTCTTCTTTACCCATTCCTCTGTTGATGGACGTTTATGTTGCTTCCATGTCTTGGCTATTGTAAACAGTGCTGTAAAGAACACTGGGGTGCATGTAGCCTTTCAGACCATGTTTTTCTCTGGGTATATGTCCAGGAGTGGGATTGCAAGATCATATAGTAGCTCTATTTTTAGTTTTTTAAGGAACCTCCATACTGTTCTCCATAGTGGCTGTACCAATTTACATTCCCACCAACAGTATAGGAGGGTTCCCTTCTCTCTATACCTTCTCCAGCATGTATTGTTTGTGGATTTTTTGATGATAGACATTTTGACTGGTGTGAGGTGATATCTCATTACAGTTTTGATTCACATTTCTCTAATAATTAGCAACATTGAACATCTTTTCATGTGCCTCTTGGCCATCTGTATTTCTTCTTTGGAGAAATGTCTATTTAGGTCTTCTGCCCATTTTTTGATTGGGTTGTTTGCCTCATGAGCTGTTTGTAAATTTTGGAGACTAATCCCTTGTCAGTAACATCATTTGCAAATATTTTCTCTCAATCTGTGGGTTGTCTTTTTGTTTTGTTTATGGTTTCCTTTGCTTTGCAAAAGCTTTTGAGTTTAATTAGGTCCCATTTGTTTATTTTTGTTTTTATTTCCATTATTCTGGGAGATGGATCAAAAAAGATATTGCTGCGATTTATGTCAGAGAATGTTCTGCCTATATTTTCCTCCAGGAGTTTTATAGTGTCAGGTCTCACATTTAGATCTTTAATCCATTTTGAGCTTATTTTTGTGTATGGTGTTAAAAAATGATCTGATTTCATTTTTTTACTTGTAGCTGCTCAATTTTCCCAGCACCATTTGTTGAAAAGGCTGCCTTTCCACCATTGTGTAGTCTTGCCTCCTTTGTTGTAGATTAATTGACCATAAGTGTATTGGTTTATTTCTGGGCTTTCTATCCTATTCCATTGATCTGTATTTCTAGTTTTGTGCCAGTACCATACTGTTTTGATGACTATAGCTTTGTAGTATAGTCTGAAGTCAGGGAGCCTGATTCCTCCAGCTCTGTTTTTCTTTCTCAAGATTGCATTGGATATTCAGGGTCTTTTGTGCCTCCATACAAATTTTAAGATCTTTTTGTTCTAGTTCTGTGAAAAATACCATTGGTAATTTGATAGCGACTGCATTGAATCTGTAGATTGCTTTGGGTAGTATAGTCATTTTTACAATATTGATTCTTCCAATCCACGAACATGGTATACCTTTCCATCTGTTTGTGTCTTCTTTGATTTCTTTCATCAGCATCTTACAGATTTTGGAGTACAGGTCTTTTGTATCCTTAGGTAGGTTTATTCCTAGGTATTTTATTCTTTTTAAAGCATTCTCAAATTTACTTTTACTTATGGAATAATTTTTGCTTTCTACTATTTCTGTTTGTCTCTCAATTATCATAAGTCTATCATAAGTACACTATCATTATCATAAGGCACTGATAATCACAGAATTAGTGACTCTGGTTATTAAAGAAAAAGAACTATCCACTTAGAGACATAAATAATGCAAGTTCCATAAGATAGGAAGCATGCCTAATTCATTGTTAATTCTCAATCACATTTTGCACGTAGTAGATACTGAAAGATTCTATTTATTCTTCATGTACTCTTCTGTAAACAGTATAAAAAGAAAATTCTGTTATCTTAATTCCTAGCTGGTAGCCCCTCTACAAGGGTACAATTTTCACACTTTCCTAAAGTTATATAATTTCTATTTTATTTATTTTTAATACTCAATTGTGACCATATTAAATATGGCTATTTCCTCTGTTGGTTGGATGTCAGTCTCTTCATTTCTGCTACGATGTTATAAGCAATGTTTACTCACCTAGTGGTTTTTATCCCAGTAAACAAGAGCATTAAACTCTGTGATATTTGGTAGTTCCCGTTTGACACCTCCATGTTCCTCTTCTGCCATATCCAATCCATAATATTCATCTATATCCTAAAAAGCTTTGAATGCATTCTCTGCATTTTTTTGTATATTTATTTCATCAAATGACTGATGTGTTTGAACCCATCTCTACCACCTCCCCTCCATCCTGCCACCTTTATATACCCTCTCTTCTTTTAAATCCAAACTCTACTATGCATAAAATGGGATATTTTAAACATGCAAATCTGTTTGTGCCACTTCAAAGTCTAAACTATCAATAGTTTCCCGTCAGTTTCAGCATTAAAACCAAAAATACTTAAGTGGTTCTGGAACTCCCTATAAGATCTCATTACTGTGAGCTGATTTTCTTCTCCAGCTTCCTGTATTATATCTGTTCTGCTCTTTTTCTATAGTTCTCTTGAAAGAACCACATTCCCTTCAATGTCAGAACGTGCTGTACTCACTATAGTAACCACAAACTCAGGTCTGCAACAGTATATCTCTCTTTGTTTGAAATCTATTAAATTTAAATACTGCATAAGCCATCCCTTTCAGTGACAGGCAGAAATTAAATTTTGGAATTTTATCCCATCTCCACTACCTGCTGCAGGGGGTTTGGGTGAAGATGTCAGAAAGGAATTCTCAGGAATATAATTGTATCTAATCATCCTTTACTACTCTGACATTCCCTGACACCAGCCCAGAAAACTGCTATTCTTGTCTGTTTTACTTTCTTCTGTATACCTAGTACCTAAGAACAGGACATAGCATAGGGCCTAATATGTAGTTATTTGTTGAATAAGTAAAAGTGTTTATGTTTATCAATTAACTTCTTTTATGTCTTTAAGCTAAGTCCACACCTCTTCCTCAATTAGTCTGTTTCTGCATATGTGTATAAAATTATAGCCCTGTTTCCTAGTGGATCACGAGCCCATCCTTCCTATAAACTAGTTTTTAAATTATTGCTTTCTTTCTTCAATACTATTGTCATAGATTAGTTCTGCATTTTCTAGGAACAAGATCCACAAAGACTTACCTATACTTATGGTAAGTGTAGCCACATCAAATACTTTAAAGCCCAGGAAAATAATGTAACTGAGCAACAGTAAAGAGCATTAGGTAACGAGAGAATTCACGCATGATGTAAAGGCAGTCAAATTCAATTTGAAAATGCTCTTTCAAACAAAAATCTTCAGGCCAAACTCTACCTATCTACCACCGGATTTTCACTGTTGAAAAGCTTTGATAGCCTGCTGGTATAAATATTTTCACCTTATTGTAATTTGATTTAAAAAATAGAAAAAATCAAAACGAAGAATAGATTACATCCAGTGTAGTCCCTGTTTCAATAAATATCTAAAACTCAAGAGGAGTCATATAGCTGTCATCTAAGACTTTCTTCAGAGACCATCTTTCCAAATATTAAATGGGACCTTTTTGGAAGGACATATAGATCTCAAATGTTTCCATGCCAAACACCCACTGTCCTTTATTTAGACTGTCTAAGATTTTACCATTTTCACAGAGTATACCTTAATACATGATATGAATAATTTGTTCATTTTTTTTATAAAGAGCACTGTCAGTTAAGCTGACATTTTCAGCAATTGCAATTACATTTATTTTATTATTTTTCAGAGTGTTAAATTTTTTTATATTAAGACTTTTTTTTTTTAGAGAAGTATAAGGTTTACAGCAAAATTAAGGGGAAGGTACAGAGACTATCCTTAAACCCCCTACTGTTTAAACAATTTAAGAATTTTCTGAACATCATACCACATTAAAAATAATTATGGTTAACAATTCATTTCTTCAACATGGAGCTAAATAAACAAAAATAATTCTAAGCATTAAAACAAATTAGCATTAATTTTAATCTAAATTATTTTCCTTATAATTATTTTCCAGATTATTATCTTTGTAATATGGTACACATGAGGTAGATACATTATGCTTTGTCACTATTTTTAAGCATCATGTACAGCACTTTTCCTGAAGATCCCAGTTCAAAACAGCAACCAATTGCTTCATTGTTTCATCACCACTTATGAGATACATGACATTTTTAATAAATCAGCTAATTCATAGGTCCAAATAATAATACTAGAATAAATTAGATTTCTGAAATTTTATTCTATGAATGTCCCCCAAGAGTCAGATGCAGTGTGGTTCCCTACTTAAATATTGTTCTAAATGTCTTTAAAAACATGGTTCTGACTGTTGCCTCAATCTCCCACATTATCAGATACGTGCAAAAGATAATATGATCTATCTTAAGAAGATTCCTGTCATTTGCAAGCGGTAGAAATGTTACCATAGGTTTTATTATATTTCAATTATACCACTGGCTATTATTATAAGAAGTTAATGTACAACTCTCCCAATGTAACTGCTATTGTTTGAACTCTTTTATATTATTAACAGAAGGTATAAAATAATATGCATTGCTAGTAAGTTAGTTAAGAACTTGTCTCTAAAACAGGGAGGTAACAATCCAATAGGGTAATTTTTAAATCCATAAAGAATAACCCCCAAATCATGAATAAATGGTGCTTATGGAAATTTGCTTCTCATAAAAGCAACCAGAACCCTGAAAAATTTGTTAAAATTGTTTTCAGCTCTCTATCAAAAGCTTGCAGCAATCCAAGGAGTGTTTATTCAAGAAAAATGGTTTAATGTCATTAAGAGTAATAGTTTTGTGATGGATTACATTGCCCCTATTCCTTTCCCCCCTCTTCAGATGTATAATAGCCTTGAAAACTAGCAGCCCCACTACCACAGCAACAGTAAAAACTTGCAACCACAAAAACTAGCAACCTAACAGACACTGAAAAAGGCAGATCAGGTATGGAGTTCATCAGAAAGCTCCATTCCTGGAAAACTGTCACTATTTAAACTGTCTTTGACCTGACCCAGAGCTTCTCAAGTGAGAACAGCCTATTCTCCACAGCTTTTATCAAAGGGGAAAAATTTTTAAAAAGGCAATTGTTTAACATAATAGCTGCTGCAAGAAGTGATATCAGTTAGTGCAGACAAGAGTCTGACCAAAAAACATCTCATCTAGGGAATGAGATATCCACAGAAGGCTTTAAAAACATCTAACATATTCCCAGGCACTTGGAAGACCACGTGCATGTGCAGGGCTGTGCTCATGCCCAGGAAAGACCTGAGAAAACATGAAACTTTACTTACTGACCTCTCTAAGCGGGAATTGAAGGGGAAGGCAAAATTGCAAATTGCAGGAACCTTGCATGTGTGCCCCAGCACACAAACAGAGCCTCTCAGGAAATGTCAAAGATATATTGGTTCAAGGCATTAAAAAAAAACAGCCATCCAATCATTAGCCAAGTGCTGAGCTAACTGAGCAGACTTCTGTGGCTACACACAACAGGGGATAGAGACTTTAAAAATTAAACTAACCAACCAGGAACGTATGGCACATAAACAGGGGAAAAAAGTGGTCAATAGAAACAGTATGTGAGAAAGCCCCAGATACTTGAAATACTAGCCAAAGACTTTAAGTCAATTATTATACAAATGCTTAAGAAGTAAACAATATCTAAAGAGCTAAAGAGAAGTATGAGAATGATTTCTCACCAAATAGAAAGTAGCAATAAAGAGATAGAAATATTAAAAAGAATCAAAATAGAAATTCTGGAGTTGAAAAGTACAACTGAAATGAAAAATTTACTAGAGAGGATTAACAGTAGATTTAAGTTGGCAGGAGACAGAATTAGTGAACTCAATGATAGATCAACTGAGATTTTCCACTCCAAGAACCAGAAAGAAAAATGAATGACTAGCACCTCAGACATCTGTAGCACAAAATCAAATGTATTAATATAAATCATGATGGGAATCCTGGAAGGAGAGGAGAGAGAGAGATAGAAAGAATATTTGAATAAATAAATGGGGAAAAATATCTTCCTGGATTTTATGAAAAGCATTAATCTAGACATTCACCTAGACACATCACAGTCAAATTGTCAAAAGCCTAAAAGAAGGAGAGAAACGTGAAAGCACAAGAGAAAACTCATCATACACAAGATATCTTCAACAAGGTTAACTGTTGACTTCACATCAGAAACCATGGAGGTCAAAAGCAGGGGTGAAACATGTTCAAAGTGTTGAAAGTAATACTGTCAACCAAGACTTCTATATCTTTCAAAAATAAAGGAGAAGATATGGGGATACATGTATATGTATAGCTGATTCACTTTGTTATAAAGCAGAAACTAACACACCATTGTAAAGCAATTATACTTTAATAAAGATGTTAAAAAAAATAAAGGAGAACTTACTATATTCCTAGATAAACCAAAACTGAGAGAATTTGTCATAAGCAGCACTGTCTCACAGGAATACTAAAGGAAGTCCTTCAGGTTGAAAAAAAATGACATTAGAAAGTAACTCAAATCCACACAAAGAAGTAGAAAGTGTCACTAAAGTTCATTACATACACAATATAAAATACAGTATAAATGTATTTTTGTTTGTAATTCTTTTATTCTCCTATCTGAATTTAAAAAACAACTGTATAAAGCAATAATTATAAAACTGTTGATGGGCTCATAATGTATGAAGATGTATTTGTATGACAATGACAGCAGAAAGGAGAGTGGAGAGAGTGGAACTTTACTGAAGGACATCTTTTGTATACTACTGAAAATAAATTGGTATTAATCTTAATTAAATAATTTTAAATTAATATGTTAATTTAATCTGCAAAAAGCACTAAGAAAACAACTCAAAATATAAAGTAAAATAAAAAAACAAAGGAATTAAAGTGATACATTAGAAAATATATATTTAGCACAAAAGAAAGCAGTGATGGAAGACTAGAGAGATAATATAAGGGATACAGAAAACAAACATCAAAGTGGCAGACAAATGGTAACTTCTCAGTAGTTCCATTAAACATAAATGGATTAAACACTCCAAAAGGCAAAGACTGGCAGAATGAATTAAAAAGCTTATCCAACTCTATGCTGTCTACAAGAGAAAAATAGGGTGAATGTAAAAGAACAGAAAAATACATGCTATGCAAACAGTAACAAAAGGAGAGCTAGAATGGCTACACTAATATCAGACAAAATGGATTTTAAGACAAAAAAATGTTACTACAGAAAAAGGACATTTTATAATGATAAAAGGGCCAATGCATCAGAAAGACTTAATTATAAATATACATGTCCCTAAAAACAGAGGCCAAAACTACAGGAAGCAAAAACTGACAGAAGTGAAGGGGAAAATAGACCATTCAACAATAGCTGGTGACTTTAATGTCCCATTTTCAATAATGGATAAACCAACTAGGCCAAAGATGAATAAGGAAATAGAAGACTTGAACAACACTATATACCAGTTAAACTTGATAGGTATGTATGGAACACTCTACCCAATGACAGAAGATATAAAACATTCCAGATATAAACCTTTATACTTATGATCAGTTCAAGAAGGGTGACAAGACAATTCAATGAAGAAAGTACAGTCTTTTCAAAAATGGTGCTAGGACAACTGGGTATCCACATTCCAAAAAATGAACCTTGATTACTACCTCACACTATACAGAAAATTAAAACAAAATGGGTTATAGACCTAAATGTAAGACTAAAACTACAAAACTCTTAGATGAAAGTGGGAGTAAATATCATTGACTTTGGGTTAGGCATTAGCTTATTACATATGACACCAAAAGCATAAGTATTTATATCTAGATTATATAAAAAAATTCTTACAACTCAACAATAAAAATACAAATAACTCAATTTTAAAATGGGCAAAGTTTTCAATAGCCATTCTGTAAAGCAGATATTAAAATGGCCAATTAGTACATTAAAAAATGTTCAACATCAACAGTCAATGGGGAAATGTAAATCAAAACCACATAAGACCACATCGGTAGGATGGCTAAATAAAAAAGACTAACAATAGTCAGTGTTGGCAAAGATATGGAGAAATTGGAACCCTTGTACATTGCCGATGGCTATGTAAAATGTAGCAGCCACTTTGGCAAATTGTTTGACACTTGTTCAAAATGATTGACATGGAGTTACCTTACAAATCCAGGAATTTCACTCATAGGTATATATCCAAAAGAATGGAAGACAGATGTTTAAACAGAAACACAAATGGTCATCGCAGTACAATTCAGCCATAGCCAAAATGTGGAAACAACCCAAATGACCACCAAGTGATGACTGGATTTTTTAAAAAGTAGTATAACCATACAATGAAATATTATTCAGCAATCAAAATAAGTGAAACACTGACACTTGCTACAACATGCATGATCCTAGAAAACCCGAAAACAGAAGACTACATACTGTATTATTTCTTCTACAAAATGTCCAGAATAGACAAACCTATAGAAATAGGATGTAGGTAAGTAGTTGACAGAGAGTAAGAGAAGATGGGAATGGGAATTGATCGCTAATGAGTTGGGATTTCTTTTGGGGGTAATTAACATTCTGAAATTAGACAGTAGTGATGTTTGCATAACTGTGATTATATTAAAAACCACTGAATTTTACATTTTAAAAGGATGGTGTGTATGTCATATGAATCATATCCCAATGAAGGTGTTATTAAAGAAAAAAAAGCTGCAGATAAGTAATTTTATATCAAATACATTTTTTTCCTCCTTCAGCCCTAGAAGTTAATATATATTACGTCTGTGGTTTATAAAGAAATATGCAAAATAAAATTGAAAACAGAGAAATAAAATAAAAATATATGAACGAAAAATCACTTTAATCACCTTTTAAATTCATGCAGATCTATTATAGGTTTCAGCAAATTTGTCTTCTATTTATTTATGTTTGAATATCACAACTTTTTAAATAGGCTGTGAAAGTCTCTGGGATATTTTGCCAACTTTTACAGAAAGAGAGAAATCTTTTCATTTGTTTCTCCTGAAAATCATATTGTAACTGCTTAGGTAAGAAAGGCTTATTGAGAATCCTGAGAATTTGCATTACATTCTTGGTATAATCTATGCATCCCTAGAAAATTCCAATTTAATAGACAGAAACACACCTCACACATAGTATAATTTAACATCTTGGAATAAGGAAAGTATGCATGTAAACATTTCATATTTAAACTACATATATGAAATGTATTCCCTTGTTACCACAAATCTGCATCAAAAAATCAATTAATTTCCTTAGAACATTCAAAAGGACCTCAAATTTCATTCCGTTACCTAACGATGAGTTCTCACAAGAGAGAAAAAGTGTTGTTAGTGACACAGTGGAAGCAGACCACATTGTGACAGAGATCTAATCACTTGTTTTTACTATTGTATTAGCATGATTTCTGACTTTCAGATTGGTGAATTTCAGCCATTCTGGCAGCTGTCCATAGAAATTTCAGTCACTTATTGTAAGTAGTTGCATGCTCCAAGGCACAGAGGTAATACATAGCTAACAGATTACAGTAAATTGAAAACATTAAATGACTCCTCAGCTTCTGAAACAATATCTGATAACATTTAGAGAAACAAATAAAAGGAACTTATCATACTAATATTTTAAATGTCCCTAAACAACAAGGCTAACTATAATATGTTGATTTTCTTTTGATACAAGTAACATATGGCTTCTTAATATATTTACATTAATCATTTAGTTTTCATAATTGTTTTTGTATTAAATTTTAAATATCTTTTTCACTTTAAATTCATAATGTAGTTGCTCAACCTTAAGGAAAAGTTCAAACTATTTTCTTTCAAAATATAATGGTGTTAATATTTGTAGTATAATGCATATTTTACCTAACTAAAATTGTGTATATATACTTAGTTATTGTTCACATAAACAGTTATCCTGCTTACCAAATCTAGTATTCAGTGCACATCAGGACCTATCAGAAAGAAAAAAAAAGTAGCACTTTTCTGGTGTCAG
Organism: Eschrichtius robustus; assembly: GCF_028021215.1. NCBI lineage: Eukaryota > Metazoa > Chordata > Mammalia > Artiodactyla > Eschrichtiidae > Eschrichtius > Eschrichtius robustus. The sequence goes on along the minus strand of NC_090840.1, from coordinate 61,724,513 downwards.
CATGGATGCTTTTCTGAAAAAGTCAGTGATGTGTGTCAGAGGACAGGATAGGATCCTCCCACTCAAATTTTATTTTCCCTCTTGAAGTGACATCCATTCTTTGGAATTTCTAATACTTAATGCCTTAGGAGCAACCTCTTTTATTGAGAGATTTCAAAGTGTTTTTCTTTCTGAAAACTGTACTTCCTCACTCCCATTTTGCAACTTACCTTTTTGTACTTGATATATTCTTTTTTTAGCAAAGACTCTAGGCAACCAAATACCTGACATTTACAAAGAGCATTCAAACAATTAATCAGGACAATTCCATATTAAATATATAATCTAGTGTAAAATCTAATGTTTTTCTTATTTAAGATTCTACAAATTCATTTTGTGAGAAGATATTTGTGATGAAATAGGTCAACTATTATTATTTGCTCTTATCTTTTCAGAGGCCCACTGCTAGGTGCCTTGTATATGTGCTAGACATGGAGCTCATTCCACAGGCTCGGGTTTTGCCATTGCTGCCACTGATGGGGCAAAAACTTAATTTAGTTCCTTTACTGACATTTTCACCAGGTTTTTCAGAGGATGGGGATAATCTTGATATCTTTTCTTCTTGTTATTCTTATTTGAGACTAGAAAAGTCTCAGCATTTCAGAATATTTTCCGCTTCTATTTTGGTCACCCTTCCTAGAAGCTTTAAAGGGAATACAAACTACTTGAATGAAGGAAAGAAAAAAGAAGAAATAAAAGGAGAAAAAGAAAAACAATATAGGCAATATATTAAAAATATGATTCCATCATATATATTATCTGATTTGTTACTCTCAACAGTCCCTTTGATATGTTTTATTATCCACAATTTCCAGGTGAAGAAATAGACTTGAAGAGATTTAACTCACTTGAAACCAAAAAGAAAAGAGGCAAAAACTAATCACAAAGAAATGATACAAATTTGATCTTACTACAAAGCCTCTACTTTTTGTAATTCACACATATTAGTTTTTCTTGGAAGAATAATTTTGAAATGAAGATACTATTTAGGAGAATGTAGCTCATTAGGTCATCTGTTCATGTTTCAACAGATGAAAAAATAAATGAGGTTACATTTGATACACATATTTGAATGTAGGAATTTTGTTTAATAATACGCTTATTTGACATATAATTTTACATTTATTTAGAAGATACAAGAGAAATAATGTTTTTTTTTCTTGATGTGAAACTATGTTAATTACTAATGCAGAATACTCTTAGAAATTGTCATAGAAAATCCACACTATAGCCAGACTCGGCTTTTATCCTTTTCAGGGTCACATACATTTCTCACCCTTTCAACACCTTTTCTTCTTAATAATAATACAGTAATAATAAAAACTTTTACTTCTTTAAAGGTAGAATATTTGAAATTTATGGCTATAAGCTGATTTTACAAACTGCAAAACATTAAAATGTTTCCTCTAATTGCATAATGTCACAATTTTAATAAGGAAGATTTAACCGGTGTATAAATAATTACTGCTTTTATACCCCAAAGCTACTCAGAGACACTTATTGGTTTATGCCTTATTCCAAAACTCCATTTCTTACTCACAATGGAATGTTTGAGGTATCAGAATGACTGGGTGAATTAGAGCTGAATATCATTCTAGGGACTAAAGCAAATTTAGAAGAAGATTTAACCTGAAGCTTATATTAAATATTAAATATTTTAGTCATCATTCTCAACTGGGCTTACAAATATTGGCTCTTTCAAAAAGTCTCTACTTTCATCATATTCTGATTCCCAAATCTAATGCTTCCCCATGCACAACAATAAAATATCTTTAGATAGGAATATCCTCAAATTTCCATCATTAAATCAATGAACCACTTACCATTTGTTATCAGTCCTCTGCTCTTTCTTCTTTGCTAAAAGAGGAAATTTACATTTGTTATTCACATTGTTTAAAACATTTCGGAATCAGCTCCCCTATCCCCCAAAAGATTGCCAAGTGGAATTTTGATTGGAATTTCATTAAATAGGTAAATCAATTTAGGATAACTGTTTTACTGAACTGAGTTTTCCAATCCAAGAACATGTTATATCCCACCATTATTTAAAATATTTTCTCACTGACACTGTATAGTTTTTTGAACAACTTAGACATCTTTATTGTACACTAGGTTTTCTATGAATAATACGTGTTTTACTTCTTCCTTTCCAATCTTTATATCTTGTCCCAGTTACTAATGTTGTGTAAAAAAAGCATTTTTTTCTAAGTCCAAGATGTCTCAGTTCTCTGTAAGGGCAACCAATGACTTCAGACAGAATTCTCCTGAGGAACATCATTCTCTGTAACTGCACCCCACTACCTCAGGCAGGATTCTACAGGGAACCCCTTTCTCTGTAACTGCACCCTGCTACCTCAGGCAGGATAATCCCGGGGAACAAGGCTGAGAGTTGATGCTAGCTGCCAACTGTGTGCTCAGCCGGGCGAGCGCCCACACATGGCCGCTCCAGCATGACAGCTCAGGGTACTGGACCTCTAACGTGGCAGCCAGGTGTTCCCAGCACAAATGGTCAGTCAACAAAGTAGAAGTTACACTATCTTTTGTGTTCTAGCCTCCGAAATCACGAAGCTTCCTTTCTGCCTCATTCTATCGTTTACAAGCCAGTCGCAAACCTACCCAGATTTAAGCGTAGGGGACACTGACTTTACCTCTTATTGAGGGGCACCTACTCATTTGTTGTCATGTTTAGGACTGTCTCGGTCTACAATCTGGCCCCGAATTATTTACACTGTTCCAACATGCAAATTGCACTCACTCCCTAAAGGACGCCACGAAAGTCTCCATTATTATATTATTAGTCTCTGCTGTGATGTTCACAATCTTGACATTTAAATCAGGTGCTCTGGAAGATGAGGTTACTCAGACACAGTTCCTTGAGTAATATCATTCCGCTGGTTCCGGACACCAAGAACTATAGAGATAAGTTATCTACCGTCCCTCAACCCCACCTCAACACACACAACACACAACAAAGGGATAAACAGCAAATAACCACAAAAACCAAACCTGTTCAAAAGCGGAGGGCGGGGCTTCCAGCGGTGGGACTCGGCGGCCCGGCAGCAGAAGCTATAGCGGAGGCTTCTCGGTGCTGCGGCTCTGAAGGACCTTCGCCTCTGCTTCTGCCTCCGCGCAGCGCGGAGCCAGCTGTGAGGCCCGAGGAGGCGCCCGTTCCGCGCGCGGTTTCCCAGATTCTGGAGGTGAGACGAGAGGCCTGCGCGTGCCCTCGGGAACCCCAGTTAGGTCCCTGGGGGGTCTGGGTGTGGGCCGCAGAGGTTCAGGCACCCAGAGGCTGAGGGCCATGCAGGGGGCCGAGGGGTCGGACTGGGTTTCAAGGGCCCAGGCCTCTGGCGTCGCGCCATCAGTGAGGGGCGGGGCCCCAACCTGGGTCGCTTCGGTTGGGGAGCCAGGCCCAGGCCTCACCTGAGGAGTTGGCAGGTGTGGCAGGTGCCCTAGAGCCTCCCTTGACTTCTGGGAACGAGAACTTCTTTCTATGGCTTTGTTTCTAGGGCTTTTTTAGGCCTTTTCCTGGCTGCCTGGGAAGCCCTGAGGTGGGCTGGAGATACCTGGTAAAGGTCTGTAGTGGGATCAGGCCTCGTTGGCACCCCGGTATTGGAAAAGGTGACATCGGACAGAGGGAGAATATTTAGGGTTAGCGTTACAGGTTCAATATTTGAAAATAAAACAAAAAGCAAAGACGACCCTAGCACCTTGAGCATTATGGAGAATGTACTAGAACACGCAGTGGTTGAAAAACTTTAGTTTTAACATTTACACCTAATCGGGAATGGGGAGTAATCCAGTCAGAAATTCACAGGACCGTAAAAGCTGGAAAACACCCCAAAGCTCCCTGAGGGTGGGTACTTTTATAGTGAAGGCAACTGAGGCCCAGAGCTATGAAATGACTGGCCCAAGGTCATGTGATTCGTTTAAGGATCATGTTGGTATTTGATGGCGAGGCATTTTTGATGTAGTGGTTAAAGTTAAGGCCCTGATTTAAGACCTTCATCTGCCTTTTGTTGCTGTTGCTTTTTGGCTGTTTATTTACTCTTTGTGCCCCAGTTCTTCCCAAGTAATGGATATAATAATACCTGATGGAGTTGATAGAATTAAATTAAGGTTTGTGTAAAATAGGACAAGGAGGTCTGATACATATTAACTGCTGGATAAATAATGATTGCAGTAAATTACTATAGTCTGAATGCTGTTGGACCACTACACTGACATCCTAGTCTTTGAGTTGGTTAAGTCATGTTTCCCAGGACCTGAAGTCAAATTTATGGCGATGGAAGGAAGGACCTGGACCTTGTGGGTTAACTTCTGGGCATGACACAAATGAATGCTGGTTGATGGAAGTTAAACTCAGCTGACTATTAAAAGCTTGGGAGGACGAAGTTGGGCCACAGTTAAGTCTCTTTACCTCTAATTTAGGAAATGGAACTTTTTGTTTAATTTTTCAATAAGTATATTTTTTTAAAGGGAAGAATTGTATTGTCCTTTGAAATCATTTTGTATTTCAGTCTTTTGCCAGCAGTGTTTGAGGGTTATGAATAGTATCACGACCATGTTGTACATTTGCTGAAATTATACTTGTAGTAGAGGTAAAGAGCTGTGTGGGGAGTCACCTGTGCATGTGCACAAGCAAACAAGCTAGGTAACTGGATCATGAGAAGGCTAGAATGAACTGTGTTACTAGAGTAAATGTTGCACAAGAATCAGATTTTCTAACCTGTCTGAAAATGGGTGTCAGCATTGTTCCACACCTTATTATCTCTACTCTGCAGTTCAACTAGCACATTATTTTCCAAGGACCACAAGGGTAAATGTTTTGATAGAAGTTGTTGCTGCAGTTTTGGCAACCATGCTGTAATATCCTTTCAGTTACAAAGTTCACTTTGCCCTGCAAGATAACTTAAGGGCATGAAGTGACAGTTGGTAAGCATTACTACAGGCTCAAGAGACTTGAAATCCAGGCCTAGCATGGTAACTAGCACATGAACCACCTTGGTTTTCACGTCTTTGAAATGGGAATGAGAAGTCTTCTGGACACCTTACCATTCATTAGGGGGCTCTTGGGAAGGACAAATAAGATGGTGCACAGGAAACTGTTTTGAAGAGTGTAATGAATGGTGCAAATAGAAGAATCTACAACTCATAACACTCCTAGGAAATAATAAAAGTGCCTGAACATAGTTGCAACCTATATAGCTTACTGTAGAATTTTGTCAGGAAAGTGCAGATTGAATGTTTTGTTACTGCAACAGCTGTACATTTAAATTAAGTTTAACTGGGACTTCCCTGGCGGTCCATTGGTTAAGACTCTATGCTTCCACTGCGGGGGGTGCAGGTTTGATCCCTTGTTGGGGAACTGGGATCCCGCATGCTGTGCGGCATGACCAAAAAATAAATAAATAAGTATAATTTAAATTAAGTTTAACTGTGACCTTTGAACATTATTTGGAGATTTTTTTAAAAGGATTTAGGGAATCTGCAGCAATATGTTTTGAGTATTCACATCTTAAACCTACTTAGCTTAAAAGAGAAAAAGAAAGTGTTATGGAAAAATTGATTCCAATATTCCTGTCAACAACAAAAAAAACTCAAAACTGTAAACAAGGCAGTATATATCTATTTTTAATGGATGAGCATTTACAATAAGACCACTTCATATTTTATGTACTTTTTTCTCCCTTTAAATGTTTTTTATTTTTTGACTAGATGCACATGTAGTAGAATAAGAAGGTACAAAAAGTAGTAGTAAAATGGTTTATTTGTGACTAGAATCAGTTCCTTTTAAGTGGTTATGTTCCAATCTAAGAGTTACAGTTTCTTATTTTCCTTAAAACTCAAGAGTTTTAGAACCACTAAGATGGTGTAACTGGGCAATACCTGGTAATAGTAAAAAAAAATCACTGCTAATGTTGAGCACATACTGTAAGCCAGGCACTGTCATGAGCACTTTACATGCATTTTGTTTATACAATAACCCTGAGAAGTAGGTAGTGCTAATCTCATTTTAAAGATGGAAAAACTGAGGCCAGAGATTAGTAATTCACCCACTATGCCAATTTATTAAGTAGTTGAGGCAGGATTATGACATTTAAATTCCTGCTCATAACGCTACCAAATGTCTAACTGTGATCTTGGACAAGTTATGTAATTTATTTTAGCTTTTGTTTCCTCATATGTCAAATGGAGGTGACATATGAGGTTCTTGAACTTCCTATGGTTCTTGTTAGGGTTAAATTAGATAATTTAAGGTATCTAAAACCCACGAGTCTTAAAATTTTAAAAGGGTATGTTGTGAATGGATAGCTTCCATGAAAGAAAGACTACCTCATTTTTTATTACACACTACCAATTTTTAAAATCACATTTTTTTTAAACAACCAAAAGCAAATAGCCAGGTCATTTCTTCTGTTTCTCTCTCTAATTTCTCATGGATTAAAGGAATTACAGTTGAAACTTCCTAACGTTTAAGAGACAAAGTCGCACAAAGAAAAGCCCAGAACCAAATGGCTTCATTGGTGAATTCTACCAAATACTTAGGGAAAAATTATCAATCCTTCCTAACTCTTCCAAAAACAGAATTAGGGAGAACACTTCCCAACTCATTCTATGAGGCCAATATTACCCTGTACCAAAATCAAACACTTCACAAGAAAAGAAAACCATAGACCAATATGTGTTATGAAAATAGATGTGAAAATTGACTCTACTTGAAAAGATAAAATATAAAAATTTAAATTTAATAAACTTAAAAATAAATTGAGCTTCCATTTGTTTTAAGGATTTTTTTTTTCCTGAATGGAATTTTTTTCTTAATCAACTCTTAAGGATAAAGTTTGAGAGGTGACAAATTTAATATTTATATAATGTTTGCCCATTCCTAAATTTGAACTAAATAGTTGTCTGGATTTGCTAAAATTTGATGCAGAATGTGTCTGTTTCTGTTAAATAGAATATTTTGTGTTCAGTTGAAATCTCATGTATATTATTAAATATATAGTATTTATATTCCTCTGTCTAGCTTTTTTCATTTAGCATCGTAAATAGTTTGTGGTTGGGTATTTTCTTTTTTTCATTCTGACTATATTTATCTTATAATTAGAGTTTGTAGTCTGTTTATAGTTAACTTAATTATCTCCATAGTAGGGTTAATATCTACCATAATCTTATACCATAATATTTGTATTCTAGTTGCTCCGCCAATTCAGTGTTTTTATTTTCTTCTTCATTGTTCCTTTTTTGGATCAATAAATATTTTTTCATTTTGTCCTTCCATTCCAATTTGATCTTACACCTTAGTTATAATTTTTATTCCATTCATAATTAATATTCTATTTTGTTTATAATTGCAAGTTTAAAAAAATCTGGATACTGAACATAATTTTAGCTTCTGGGCATAATCTATTTTTATAAGATATTCTTTTTCACTTTACAGTCAAGAATTTATTAAAAGGAATCTAAGGATTACTACTTTAATGACACAATGGCTTCAACCATGATACTGTTTAGAAATAAATCAGCGGTACATAGACACAGATATATGAGTAATTATTCATTGAATATGACGTCAATTTATGCATATGAGTTTAATTGAATATGAGTTCATTGATATTATAACTTCAATCCAGTATAATTTCAAATGTTATTACTGACTTAATGACATAACGTTTAGTATTGATTTTTAGATATTGTATCTAATAATTTCGTTTTTGAAAATAAGATGATTAAGCCCACAAAATTGTGGAAATAACAAATTAAGAACTCATAGTTATCAATTATTAAAATTTATTTCTTAGCTTTTGTACTTGCAAAGTCTAACTCAACTTTAATCTGATTTTTTAAAATATTGCTAGGGAAATGGGTAGAAGGATAAAAACTAAATGTTCCACCTACATGAAAAATAATGTTATGAAACACTAAATCTGTTGCAGTTGGAAACACATTTGTGGGCGGAACACTTACAATAGAGTTTCCCAGACTGTTTCTTTCTTTTAGTTTAGGTTGAGTTTTTATGAGAATAATGTTCGTAAAAGAGCCAATGAGCCAACAAATGTCACTTATGGGTGATCAAATACCATAGTGAAGGCAAGGTATTTGATTACCTGAAAAGTTATCCTCTAACACACTGGACATTACTACCATAATAGAAGTTGATACAAAAAAAAAGTTGATTTGATAATGACTACTTTTTTTTTAACCACATGAGAGGTTAAAAATTCAGTTTTTCACTTTCACTTTTACTGCTAGTCTGCCCAGATCCTTGCTATTCAAAATGTAGTTCATAGAATCAGCAGCTATAATCACCTGACAGCATATTAGAAATGAAAATATTGGGCCTCACCTCAGACTTACTGAATTAGATTGTGCATTTTAATATATCACCAAATGATATTAATGTATATTACAATATGAGAAATCCTGTCTGGATAACTTAAGGTCATCTCCAAACAGTGAAAAAGATAGAAGAAAATAAGAGTAATGTGTCTTTAAAAATTGACCAAATTGAAAAATAACTTGAACCGTGTTTTTTTCCTCTAATTATCATGGTAAAAACTGATGATAGTAATTTAGTTCTTTAATACTTTTCAATAAGTTTAAAAAAAACTAAGTTTTTAAAAAACGCAAGTATGTAAAATACGTGTTCTTCCACTAGTAAATAACCAGTGTCAGGAAAAGTACATGGAAGTTACATGCCAATACTTTTATAGCTACTTTATTTATTTATTTATTTATTTATTTATTTATTTATTTATTTATTTTTATTATTTTTGGCTGTGTTGGGTCTTCGGTTCGTGCGAGGGCTTTCTCTAGTTGCGGCAAGCGGGGGCCACTCTTCATCGCGGTGCGCGGGCCTTTCACTATCGCGGCCCCTCCCGTTGCGGGGCACAGGCTCCAGACGCGCAGGCTCAGTAGTTGTGGCTCACGGGGCCAGCTGCTCCATGGCATGTGGGATCTTCCCAGACCAGGGCTCGAACCCGTGTCCCCTGCATTAGCAGGCAGACTCAACCACTGTGCCACCAGGGAAGCCCAATACCAATACTTTTAATGTTTTAATTACATACAGTTATAATTTTGTCTTCTTCAGAGCTTTCTTGAATTTTTAAGCCAAATGAGATAAAGTTATAAGCTTATTTTTAATTGCAATATAAGTAATCATCTCATTCGCTTAAGATCAAACCTTTTATAGAGAGTTATTAAAATTGTGCTTGATTTTCACTTAATCTTTTTGGGAAGAAGTGACTTGAAATGACTCTTGAAATGCATCAGATTTTTAAATATGTACATTTAGGACTGATATTCAGCTGGTAGGCAGTGAGTATAGCTTGTGTCTAAATGATTGTTCACTTTTCATGCCAAACCAGTTGTGAGTAGCACTCCTGTTTTTAGGGAAAAGGAATTTCCCATAATTTTTTTAGAAAACTGCTCCCAAATTGTCTTTCCCCTTCCTTGTATTTATATAAAATGTTATCATATATCTATGCCTGTTAGAATATATACTTTATGAAGGAAAGTATTTTTGTATATTATATTTAGTACTATGCATCTATGCCATAAAACTCTCAATAAATTTTAGTTTAATGAAATAAATTTTTTCACATATAATTTTTATAACAAACTCAAAATTAAAATTGATCACAATAAATTATGACATTTGCTGACACCAACAAGATCAAATATAATTTAGTTTCCTTTGAAAATATTTCCACAAAAGCATTCCTAGATACCATTTTGCAGCAACAAAATCAGTGAGCCATAAATGCTCTTACATTCCCTTACACTAAAGTGCACTCTATGCCTATGGTTTCATCTTATGAAATGACATGCTTTTGGAAAGGTACATATTCATGATATAAATTTTTTCAACTATTGGCAAATATCCTTAAATAAATAATTATTCAGGATAAGAAAAAATCTTTATGAAACAGAAATATCTGTTGTTTCTGTATAGCAATCTTAAAAAGCTCTAGCTATAGGAAAATGGTTAAATAATTTATAGCTTACAAGCAAAGACTAACAAATTATGATTATAGTGATTTTAGGAAATGATTATGGTAATATTTATGTTAACTAAAAGAGAAGAATACAAAATTTTGTCAGGAATCCTGAATGTATCCATACACAAATATGTATATATGCATATATTCAAAGAAATACAAAGTTGAAATAGAGTTAAGGAGGTAACTACATGTGCTAGTTTCTGATTTTTTTAAATGACTTGCATTTATAGTGATGAAAACGAACAGAGGTGGAAGTGTAAAGGGCAGATTTGCATACTTAATTGTGAAATTAGGATTGTTGTAAATCGTGTCCATATTAAAAAATTAAAATTAACTGGGAAAATTTAATCTGAAGGAGATGAGTATTTTATGGAAAATACGATAACCTGATAGACATTTTCAAACATTTGAAAAACTAACATAGAGAAAAGGGACTAAATTGGCTAATAGAAGAAAAAACTAAAGACCAGAATTAAAACCAGACTTGCTGGGAGTCTGTATTAAGACATTAGTAACATGGTAATGCTCAGTGTAATGTAAAGCTTTTAAATAAAATCAGTTTTTTAAAAATAGAATGGACAGAAGTATTAGGTACTTGGTGAATGGGAGTATTCAATAGTCTTTGTATTACCCTTGTATAGGATGTTTTTGAAGAGATTCTTGCATTGCATTTGCTGGAAGTTAGGCTCAAAATGTTTAAACTCTTATAATCCTTTGATTCTAATAGCACCTGACCTTAATTTTAAACAAAAGATCTCTGGGGCTGTACAGTGACTTACAGATTGTACAAGCAGAATTAGTCACATACAGGAAGTTGGGCATCACAAAAATTAGTGAAGAATTCTAAAACTAAAAGGAAGGTTAGAGATCATTTCAGCTAATCCCATAATTTTACAGCAGATGAAACTGAGGTTCAAAGATGTTAAGTGATGTTAAACTTACTCTAATTAAGTCAACAGTTGTTATCCTTATTTATCTAGCAGCTGCTCAAGGCAATTTTAAAACATCTGGCAATTGAGACAAACTATTCAATGGAGATCTTCACTGGCAATTCTTACAGTCCTTAATTTCTATCCCTATATTAGTTTAAAACATCAGAAACCAAAGGACTCAGAACCTAGTATTTCAGCATTCCACAGATGTGCTTTCATGGATATAGTTAATTCAAGAATCTCATGATGATTTTCCTCTCTACGTGTAGGCTCCATGCTGGGTATGGTGGACACAGTGGTAAATACTGCAGTCACAATCCTTATCTTCATGTGGTATGGAATCTAGGCAAATGGCCAGAAATATAGATGTAGAAAGTGTAATTGTAAGTGTGATGAGTATTATCTAGTCAAATTATTTGCACTACAGTGTATGTAGCAAAGGCATGCACCCTATCTAGGATTGGAAGTGAGGAAGGAGCAGAAAACATTAGAGAGACAAAACTCAAGAGCAAAGATTCAGCAACAGGTGGGCAAATGGCATATCTGACATACTTAAAATTTACACAGTCTTAAAAATTTTAGAGGGGAAAATCTGTGTAGGAATTATACATTTAAATGTATCTATTCTGTGATTGCCAAACTTTGATTACCTGTTTTCTTAATTCACTCCTTTATAAATTCTATGAACTCAGGTTATGTCTGCCATGCTCTTTGGCAATATGCCCATGTTCCTAGGATAGTGTCTAACATATACTGGGCTCTTAATAAATGAGTAAATACACAGTAAGTAGTGAGTATGATTTTTCATTGACAGGTATGTAACAGATTCACTTTTTAAAAATTTTCTTTAATTGAACTTAATTTTTATTTCAAGTGTCCAGTGTCCATAGTGGTGGACGATTTCACATAAGCCATTCTGTGGTCCTCACATTCGTCAAGGTTTGCCTTAGACTTAGACCATTGAGTCATCTGCACATACGTGTTGCTGATAGAAAAATCCATGTACCTGTTTAACAGGGCCCTTTAGATCCAATGGCTTATTGCTGCTTCAGTCATGTGTTGGACATGTGCATTCATTCCTTCGTCTCATTTGCCATTATGGTTTATGCAGCATTCACAATCTGTGATCTCACCACTGTATCTGTGGCTCTGCCCAATAATCATGTCACAGTTTTGCTCTACCCATGGCTCACGGGTCTCTTTATTCCCATTCCATGAGACAGCTTATCTGACTGTATATATTCCTGTACTAATTTCTCACTCTATTTTGGGATAGGTAAGTTTGAGGGAAGAAAACCTAGTTAAGACTTTTGCTTCTTATTCCTTTTGCTTTTAGGATAAGCGTTACATTAAATATATCTCAATTATACCTTGAGATGGATATCATTAATATGTGTTATAGGAATACTGTATACCTGTAGGTGTAGCTAAAAACACTCATTTTAAAAAATTCAGTTGGGTTTTGACACTCTCACAGGGAAGACTGAATCTTTCCTATCTGACAGAGGGGCACTCATTTCAAACTTACTCATTTAAGGCAACTTGATAGCTCGGTCAGAAAGATCCACAGTATTCGTGCACATTAAGAAAGTAGCAAACAAATTTTCCTTCAGTACATATTTAAACAAAACCTCCATTAGAAACAGCCTCTGAGATATTAACATCTAGAGGATAGAGTCACAGCTAGCAAATAACTTTGTACTTTACTGAGTACCAGTGGTTTTTCAAATGTAACTTTAATGCTGAGTGTAACTTCACATACATTACTGAGACAGGAGAAAACTGATATGTCTGTCAAATTCTAGGTTCTCTGTTATTGCTCTTTATTCATCATTTAGAAGATACTATACAACACTAGAAGAAGGAGATGTATCATTAATAATGCAAATATAACTGTATAAGTAGAGAGTAGGAATGATTAAGATCTTTGATTTGCTGAATTGTGAGCTTTGGATGTTTAAGTGGTGGAGAATCTCCTTATTTTTTACATGATGGGTACTCAGTATATGGAGTAGGAAGAAAATGTTTCAGGACAATATATATATTTAAGTTATTTCTACAGCTTCACTAGAGCAAGTATCAAATAATTTCATTACCCTCTGTAAAGTTGCTTGGCTGAAGTTCTTCCAGAATAACATTTGCACATCATTAAGTACTAAGTAATCAGCAGGGAGTTCCTTGAATTTTGTCACACGCTTTAGCTATCCTTGGGAGACCAGGAGGCAGAGTTTAGTATACCTACCAACAGAACATGTGGGAGGACTAGAAGGAGAACTCATATGTAAATGAATATGGAACCAGTCATATGGTTGAACCATTTTTTTCCAAAAGAGCAAAATGAAATGGTTATATTTAAAAGGTCAATTTCAAATCACTTTTCATGACATTCTTTGAGTTATGGCATTGTTTCTGCTATGGAGATTGGGACAAAGCTCTATGTAATATTTCAAGTTTATTTTTGTAACTTTTATTATTATCCTTCCCATATAATTACCCTGTGATTACTAGCCATGTGGGGTAGAGAAATGGGAACCTTGAATTTGGAGAGTGAAAAAATTAAAGATATAGCTTCTCTGGTGGCACAGTGGCTAAGAATCCGCCTGCCTATGCAGGGGACATGGGTTCGAGCCCTGGTCTGGGAAGATCCCACATGCCGCGGAGCAACTAAGCCTGTGCACCATAACTGCTGAGCCTGCGCTCTAGAGTCTGCGAGCCACAACTACTGAGCTCACGTGCTACAAGTACTGAAGCCTGCATCCTGAGAGCCCATGCTCCGCACAAGAGAAGCCACTGCAATGAGAAGCCTGTGCACTACAACGAGGAGTGGCCCCCGCTCGCCGCAACTAGAGAAAGCCCGAGCGCAGCAACAAAGACCCAACGCAACCAGACATTAAAAAAAAAAAAAATTAAATTAAATTAAAAAAAAAAGATATAGTGGCAAAATCAAAGAGTCCAGACGTTTTTAAAGAAGGTAGGAATTCCTTCTTTATCTAAAAAATTCATGAAGACCCGAAACTGTAGCTTAGTTTAGGAAATTAACAAACAAAATAAAAATATACCAAAAGAAAAAAAGAGGCAAAAGATAATGTGATAACACAGAATTACGAGTGTTAAGAGGGCTGGATTTAGAAAATCACCTAAGAACGCAGACAAGGTGAAAGGTAATTTTGACTAGGAAGCTTCAATAGCTATTCATTTTGGTAGACACATTTTGGAGATATTTGCTTTAAGTTCTTGTTCTATTGTCACTATTATTAAACTAGTGTTCTGTGAGGGTTGCTAGAGAAGGTGTGGGTGATAACTCATGCCTGATCCTCATAAAGTTTTATTTCTTTTTAATTAGTAAATTTGCATCCTGGTAAATATCTTAGTCTCTAGTGAATTAGATTAGTGCCACCAGTTCTCTGTGAATACAGTCTGCTCTGGTCCATTAATGAGATAAGGCACATGTCCTGGCATGGGTAGCTCACATGGCCTCTCCTAGATGACATTAGAATTTTCTGCTGGCTTCATGTTACTAAGAGTAATTACTATAGAACCCTTTCACAGTGCCTGCTCCTCTTCTACAAGACTTTGTTATTATTCTAATTTTTTTTGCTCTCTCTTTCTTCCCCTTTCCCCCACTTTTTAGAAGTGGATGAAATCAAATGAAAGGAAAGAAATTAAAGTTAATGTGGGTAGTATATATAAAAAGAAAAGACCAAGTGCAAGTCACTTTGCTTATTTTAAAACCCAAACTCTTTGTTTCCCTTTCTATGTAAACCAGAATGATCTTGGTAAAATATCTAATTTTCTGAGTGAAAAAATGTAGATAAAATTATGCAGAAGCAATCCCATAAAGTTAATAATACTAATATTCTATACAGTGGTACAATTGTCAATGCATTCCCTAAACATATCTAATTTGATCTGTATAGTACCCTCAGGGAATATAGAAGAAAATTATTACACATATTTTAAAGATGAAGAAGCAGTCTCAAAGAGGTAAATCTTCCCAAGAGCATCACGAAAGCCTGCTTTAGGGACAAGAATAGAATTTATAGGCTTCTGAGTCCCAGCATCGTCCTTTTCTTCTTTCCATGCACTGCTTTCTTCTGATAATCTAGAATTCTTAATTTAAGCTGTAGACTGTGTGTTGACAATAAGGAAACAACATTTTGTCCTTTATAACAATAAGTAGTTCATGAGTTAATTTTAAGTAAGGCTTTATAGAACACTATCTGGAAAAACCAACAAACAGTGGCCAGAGATACTAACCTACAGATGGACCACATGTGTGATGGAAATGACTCCAGGTCAAACATCTGCTTTTTCAGGCAGATTCATAAACACCATCTGTGGAATTGCTTTTTGAATTGCAAAGATAAGATTACAATGTGTATATGCAGTGTAAAGTAATATATGTTTATCTAAAGTCAGAAACTATATTTTAAATCATATTGTGGTACTGTTAATTCCTGTGGATTTTAATATTGATAGGGGCAGAGATATTAGTTGGTATCCATGAAGTGTTTTTAATGTAAGGGTTTATTTACATTAGGTCCATATTCCACTCTAATGAGGATAATATTACATATTTACTGCTAAGAACTAAAAAAAAAAAAAAAAAAAAACCTGTAATAATGTAACACTAACCGATAAAGTAAATTTTGTTTGCAGATTCCCAGGCACCAACTCAGAATTACCTTTCATTCTCTAAGTTTATTTTTCTGAATTGTTTGTTTACTTTTCTGACAACTTTACCAACTGGTTTCAGTAGCATGCTCTCAGAGAAAGTTTTCTTTGTAATTAATAGTATATTTTTAATATAGCACATTTGCTTAGTATATCAGAAGGAAACATGAGTAAACTGTGCCTCTTGAAAAGCAAACTGCTCTGACTCCAGAGCATATTTAGATTAAATTTCACCTATGTGTTAGGAGAGATTAGGAATCTGACTAGTGGAAAAGAGGGCAAAAACAATGAATTAAAATAAGAGCTAAGATACTTATGGACAAGAGAAGCACCCATACCCACAAAATGGAGCTTTTTCTGAATGTTCTCCCTAGATGTTTTTAGGTAAGTACTTCATGGAACAGTTTTCCCTCTACTCTCTCCAATCCCTTTTACCTGCTTCAGTGATTCATTTAGGTAAATTTGGGGTAACAACAATGATTTTCTATGCCTTCTTTGGGATTAATATACAGGTTTAGCACAGTGTTGGGAAGGAGCATGCTTTCTAAGACCAGGCTCATCTGAACTTATCACTTTCATAGTCCTCATATTAAACAGATTCATAATAAGAAAAAAAAAGATAAACAATAATATATCTAGTAAGCTCCATATTTCTAAGATAGAAAAACTTTGCCTGTAAGGCTGGATTTTACGTAATTGCATGTAGATATTGAGATTCCATTTCAACAATCAAATAAACCTTAATATCACAAAGCAATCCATTCCTCTTAGGTAAAAATAGGAATCAAAAGTAAATGAGATGAATAATGAAAACCAGAATTTAAAGGAACAAACTCTACAGTGGAGCTAAAATTTTGTCATTGTACACAGCAAATTTAATACTTCTCTATGTATATGAGAAGAGAAAGAAGTAATATGTGTTGTTGTCAGGAAGTATAAAGCCTTGATTGTAGATGTTAATACGTGGAAATGTTAGCTAGTTCTTGCTTGTTGACTGAGTGGGTTATTGAAACAAAATAGAGACAGAATGATCAGTTTCAGCAATGGGTTAGTACAAAATAAGAAAATAAGTCAAAGCAGGATTAGTGTGACTCAAAATTACATTAAATATTTGAGGTTTTAAAAAAAGCAGAAGCTACAAGAATATAAAGCACAGAATCCAGAGAAAACATATTTTGTCCAAAAGTAAAAGCTCCTAGATTTCTTGCGAAAATTCCAGGTAGGTCTGTGAAAGCATGGCGTCACTCATTTGACTTGATCAGAGGTTAAATGGTAATAACCTGCTAGAGAACATGGGGATGATTATTTTCATTTTCAACCCACATTCAGGATTTTCACTCTTTCCCTGAGTTTCCTTGGGATTATTTGTATACTTGCTTGCCATCACTAATTAACAGCAGGCAATAATATTGCCTATTAGTAGTAATACTACTATTTAGTGGTAGAAATAGAAACACATCTTGTTTACCTTTGTATTTTCTGTTTTATACCAACATACAAACCACACATGGTTATTCACACACATGGCTTAGAGTAATGTTTTACCTAAGAGAGTACCTATTATATATTTGATAAATGAATGAAAGAATAAAATAATAGACATTAAATATTTAATAATTTTAAAATAAGTATGTAAAAATATATTTTATGATTCTTTTACTACTGAAATATTTTAACACTTCTCCGTACTAGCATATGTTACAAAAACAAAATGAATAATGTAAAAATAAAGGCTAATTTTATTTTTGCCATGTGCCGTTTTTTCTTCTGAGTGTTTTATAATCATTAATCCTTTTAATATTCATTACAGCTATATTAGGCAGAAACTACTGCCATCTCCATTTTACAAATGAAGAAACTAGGACACAGAGAATTTTGTAATTTTCCAGGGTCACAAAACTAGGAAGTTGTGGAGCTTGCATTTGTTGATATTGTTAGGTTCCAGAGCTCAAGACTTAAAAATTATGGTAGACTAAAATTAAGTTATGATAAACTTCATAAAGGTAGCAATAAAATCTTCTGCTTTTTTAAAAAATTGGCACTTAGTGCAGTCTTGAATATATATTAAAATGACCTATTTAGTAAAGAAAGTTATTAGAAAAATTAAAAAGATTAATATTAAAAACCCTTTTTCATAAGTGAAGTATATGTCAGGAAGTAGTAAACAGGAAGAGCATGATCTGAAAAACAGTTCATTTCTGTAATAACTACCCAAAATTAAGCTCCTCTTAAAGCAATATTGCACATACCTACAAAATAAAAAAAGAGAAACAGTATATGAAAATCCAAAACCACAAGAGCAATAACATTGTGATCCTTCCTATTTCTTTCAAAGCATGTCACATTGTAAAACCATGGAATAGTTATAAAACTGAAATTGCGACTAAGTTATATGTTTGATTAATAAAAAAAAGGTCAAATGAATTATTTCAATGTGAGTTGCTTTGAAATGTTTCAGGGAAAATGATATCAAAGCAACACTAATTTAGAAGTGCTAATATAGAGGGTACATTTAGCATTTTAATTTATAATATATATTTTATAATAAAAATAATTCAAGCATATAAAGTAACCATGTGCAATTCTTATCTATGTGGTGATGACAAATAATCGTTATTTCTCCTCATATATTTCTCGGGTCATTTAATTATTTGTAAATGTGTTATATTTTGAAAATTCTACTAATTCCAGTACTGTACCATTCTTTGGTTTGTTTCTGTTGAATGTTATTTTCTTTGATTACGAGTTACATTTTTCTACTTCTTTGTACATCTAGCTTAAAAAAAATGATATCGTAAGTTTTATGGCTCATATACTTACTATCCATAATAAATATTATGGGTTTACATTATGTTGTCTTTTAAAAAACATTAAGTTTTGGTCTGCCAAACATGACTAAAGTTAGATTCCTTCAGGTTTTGTTTTGTTTTCAGGGTGTTTCTATTTTTGTTTTCTCCTTATTTCTAGGGAATCACCTTATGTTATGACTGGTTCTTATTTTTAAGTCTTGGCCTTCCTTGGGTCTAATTTCCTGAAGGTCTCAGGGGTCTCTTCACTGTTGTTGAACTGAAACTCTAACAATTTCATGGTCTCTGATCTGTTGGTTCATTTCTTAGTCCCTCATTAACCATTCTTTGTGAAGCTTTGTAGACTCTTGCCCTGCACATGTGAATCGTAGGCCTTGACCAATTTCCCACGGAAATCCCCACACAGACATTTGGCACTCCCTTCTCAAACCACCTTGCTTTTCCAGCATCTCTCTCCTTTTCAGTAGTCCGTTCACAATTCTAGCCATACCCTCAAATCCATATTCCAATCTCCAGCTTTTCAGTTCATCAAGTGCGAGGTGCTCTGCTAGGACTCAAACTCCACGTGCTAAAGAAAGTTCTGGCAAATGTTGGTCTTAACTCATATGTTTTTCTTCCTTCAAGGATTGTAGTCCTTCACATCTTGTCATTCAGTGCCTGAAAACATTGCCACGTATATTTTGTTCACTTTTATAATTGTTTATGGTGGGAGGGGAAGTCTGGTAACATTTACACTTTTATGTTCTTAATTTTTTTGAAACTTGCTCAGTCTTTGAAATTACAAAAAAAAAAGTATGTGTTTATTGTCACAATTGAAAAAATACAGAGTTATTAGAACTCTTGCTGTCATCTCCCATTAACTCACTGCTGTTCGAGCTCACCAATGTTAATGTCATGGTATAAAACTTTCCTTACTATATCTCATTGCCCTTGTGGACATAAACACAATTAGATAAGAATTTGTTTTATTTTATTTTTATTTTTTTCATATATGAGCTTAATGAACATATAAGTTAGCAGGTATTTTTTTTTAGCAGGTATTTTTTTTTATCACCGATCAGTATATCATGTGCATCACTCTTGGTTAATAATGATAGATCCATTTATCAGTAATTCTATGAGCAAATCATAATTAATTCAACTGTTTCCTTGTGGATAGGAATTTTAGGTTATTGTCACTACAAAATATATTCAGTAAACATCTTGTTCTTGTTACCTTTTCTCTGTATACTAGATTCCTTCATGTGGGATTGCTGCATCAAAAGCTAAAACACATTTTAATATACTTTGAGGTTACTTTCTGAAAACATGTAAGCAATTGTCTTCCACCAGCAGTGGATGAGAATGCTAGTTTCCCTGCCTCCTTGGCAAGCTACATTTGGAAGTTGAATATGTCTCTTTCCTATCAAATTTCTTTTGAAAACTACAGAAAACTACTGAGCTTGACTGAGGTAGAATAAAAAGCTGTTTTGAGTATGGTAAATTGTTAAAAGTAAGATATATGTATATAAAATCCCAGAGATGAATGAAAACATTTGAAAAGTTACATAGACTAGTCAATACAGACTGAAATCAGAAAAACATGTAATATAGAAAAGGAAAGTGAACATAATAAGATTTATCAAGGCTTTCTTTTTTGTTTTACATGTGCTTGCATTATCCTATTTAATGTTGGAAATGTAATTTTAGTGTGAAATTTATTAGCATATTTACTTGAGAGTAAACAACTTTCAGAAAAGAAGATTTGCAGTCATGAGTTAATGACCCAAAGTCTGACTGAAATTATTTTACCTTCAGTTGAATGTCCATTTAGAAGATAATGATATTTCCCAAGGTCAGTAGCAATTAATTTGAAGGCCCTTCCATTTTGATTAGCAGTTTCACTGACATCGTTAATAACAAATGGTCCATGAGCCTGAGAAAGGTTAAATCTACAAATCTGTTAAGTTCTGAGGAACAAATTGAGTCTGTTTTATTAATGTTTAGCTTTCCTTTGTCTTTCTATATAAGACAAAAATATTAAATAGAAACTCTTGAAACCGATGTTGACTGCCTCTTTGGTTTAATTTTGAAGCTGATCAGTCAAACCATGTCAGAGTTTTGCCTTTTCCTTGAAGCTCAAAACAGAGGTCATTAAATTTTGTTGTTGAAATCACAAGCAAAGACAATCTGTTAACAGGTGCAGATCAGTGAACTTCTCACATACCTCTCTAAAACCATAACAATTATATTGTATTAAGAACATCTGATTTATCCTATGGTTCTGTATACCATAGCATGTTTGAAAGATTGAAGAGTGTTTTCATACTATAGTAGTCTAAACTATCTGATTCATGGAATTTCCTCTTAGTTTCTCATGTTTAAATACCTTGTTAACAAAGAATTCTGAAATTTTACTTGAGCTGTAGATACTCAGAAATTTGTTATTTCAGTCTAATATAACAGAAAAACTATATAATCTACTCTGTATTTTAGACTAGAGATATATCTTAAGATTTTGCTTTAAAGAATAACAATTTGTTAATTATTTGTGCTACCCACATCATATACAAAACAACAAAATTAGTGTGAGCATATCTTTATTAAGCCATCCAATCACAATAGAATTTCCAAGCCATTCCTCCAAATTTTTCAAATCAAGTTGTATCCTAGGGCTTAAAGAGTGAAATGATGATATTGTAGTTTTTTTGGTAGAAAGAATTATTGAATATAAAAGTTTGAAGATAATGAGGCAAAGAGGCAATAATGGTCCTGGGAAATGTTTTTTTGATTAGAAGGTGGATGATGCAGAAGATCAGAAGTTTTACTTTTGTTATACACTGTACTCAGAACAAAAATCATGTCCCTTGTAGATTCTCCATAAATGTGTGATGTTGATGCTAGTACAATACTAAAATCACTAAACATGTATTAACAATTTACTGGGGGTTTTGGTCAGGGAGCTACTATCAATATACAAAATAACCTACATCTTCTTCCCAGTTATACATGCCACAAACACAACTTACTGTTTGCAAACACATGGCAGTAGACGGTTAAGATTAAAAGTAAATGTAAAAGGAGACATAGATATAGTGGCAAACAAAATAAACTTTCCTATCAACTAGAACTTGAAAGAACCCCACAGGAATAGTAAGGAGCGGAAGGCTCACTTTATTCTGGTTTCTGCTGAAGTGTAAGCCACTCAAAGACTTTTAAAGTTGCCATTTCTATAGTGTAACACAATGCTCTATAACCATTTAGTTTCATAACTTTTATTACTAATTTATGTTCATTATGTAGATTTTATGTGTATGCTTTTGAGGGCAGGGATTTTTATTGTCACTGTACCTCCATAATTTGTGTGAGTGTCTCATTCATAGTACATGCTGAAAAAAGATTTGTTTATGGGAGAAGATAGCAATATACGACAGTCAAATAATTCATATCCATATTGTATAAATAACTTCTCCAAATCAGTAAAAGATAAAACAAACAAACAATTTAAAAATGAAGGAGTAGATACAGGCAGAAAATTAATAAAACGGGGACACTAAATGCCCAGTAAACGAAGGTGACTATATGCAGCCTCATTTAACATAAGAGAACTGAAGATTAAAGTGACATCCAAAAAATTATTTCACCCCCATCAGATTAGGAAACTTTAAAAATACTAAATATTTGGAATGAAAGTAGGGGACTAGAAATCCTCAAACTGTTTAGAAAATATATTTTATTCAAAAATCTTTGGAGAGCAATTTGGTTCTCTCTAAAAAACATATACAAACTCTAAGGTCCAGTAATTTCACTTTTAATTAGTAGAAAAAAAAATCTTGCACATATGAATAAAGAGACAAAGATGAATAGAGTAGACTGGCGTAATGTATAAAAATATGTACTGTGGATGTGTGGACCTGGTGGGGAAGAGGAGGGTGGGATGAATTGGGAGATTAGGTTTGATATAAATACTACCATGTATAAAATAGATAGTTAGTGGGAATCTGCTGTATATCACAGGGAGCTCAGCTCAGTGCTCTGTGATGACCTGGATGGGTGGGATTGGGGCAGGGGGGTCCAAGAGGGAGGGGATATATGTATACATATAGCTGATTCACGTCATTGTACAGCAGAAACTAACACAACATTGTAAAGCAATTATATTCCAATTAAAAAAAAATACATGTATGTTCTGAAAACAACTAGGCGAAAAAAGCAAACTGCAAAATTACATATGTATGTGTGTGTGTGTATGTATATATATATGTGAATATGACAGTACTTTAAGTTAAAAATTAAATGCTCAATATCATTTAAATATGTACATAAGTGGTTACAGCCCAAATTAATGGCATTGTTTCCTTGGGATGAGCAAAAGTTAGGTGTGCACCTGGGAGAGGAATTTAGATTAAACTATGTATATAATGTTTCTTTATCCTTTATTTAAAAAAAAAAATCACAAGATTTGGTTGGTGGATAACCAGATGTTTGTCACATTATTGTCTAGATTTTTCTTTATTTTTTAAGAAACATCATTTATTGTATTTGTACGTTATATGTATTTTGCTAGATACAATGTATGCGATGTGTAATTCCTAATTTGTATAAAACGCTCTACAGAGCCAAAGCCAAAAAGAGAGAAAAGAGATACACAAAATCTACGTTATTGCAGTGAGGTTTGAAACAATTAGTTCATGCTTATATCATAACTCAAAACCAGAATGAATGATCTTAAAACAGATGTTCTCACTCTGACATAAATCAGAGCAAGATCTTTTTTGACCAACCTCCTAGAGTAATGGAAATAAAAACAAAAATAAACAAATGGGACCTAATGAAACTTAAAAGCTTTTGCACAGCAAAGGGAACTATAAACAAGACGAAAAGACAACTCTCAGAATAGGAGAAAATATTTGCAAACAAATCAACAGACAAAGGATTAATCTCCAAAATATATAAACAGGTTATGCAGGTCAATATTAAAAAACAAACAACCCAATCAAAAAATGGGCAGAAAGCCTAAATAAACATTTCTCCAAAGAAGACATACAGATGGCCAAGAGGCACATGAAAAGCTGCTCAACATCACTAATTATTAGAGAAATGCAAATCAAAACTACAATGAGATATCACCTCACACCAGTTAGAATGGGCATCATCAGAAAATCTACAAACAACAAATGCTGGAGAGGGTGTGGAGAAAAGGGAACCCTCTTGCACTGTTGGTGGGAATATAAATTGATACAGCCACTATGGAGAACAGTGTGGAGGTTCCTTAAAAAGCTAAAACTAGAATTAACATATGACCCAGCAATCCCACTACTGGGTATATACCCAGAGAAAACCATAATTCAAAAAGACACATGCACCCGAATGTTCATTGCAGTACTATTTACAATAGCCAGGTCATGGAAGCAACCTAAATGCCCATCGCTAGACAAATGGATAAAGAAGATGTGGTACATATATACAATGGAATATTACTCAGCCATAAAAAGGAACGAAATTGGATCATCTGTAAAGACGTGGACGGACCTAGAGACTGTCATACAGAGTGAAGTAAGTCAGAGAGAAAAACAAATATCGTATATTAACGCATATATATGGTATCTAGAAAAATGGTACAGATGAACCGGTGTGCAAGGCAGAAATAGAGACACAGATGTAGAGGACAAACATATGGACACCAAGGGGGGAAAGCGGAGGGGTGGGTGGTGGTGTTGGTGGGATGAATTGGGAGATTGGGATTGACATGTATACACTAATAGGTATAAAGTAGATAACTAATAAGAACCTACTGTATAATAAAATAAAATAAAATTCAAAGCAGTTGTTCTCAACCAATAAACATTTTACTTGGTTAATCACGGAACTGGTTGCCATCACCTCACCTCCACATCCTGAGTGGACTGTTTTTTCCAGTCTTCTGTCATCTCAGACATCTGCTCTGCAAAATCCCCATTGCTGTTGAATGATTTCACAATTATGGAAAACAAAATTAGATTGCACATGGACCAACCATACAATCATTGATTCCATTAGGAACACTCTGGTGACATATTGAAATAACTATAAACAAAGGGTTTAGCTTAACTAGTTAAACTGTCAATCAGGAAACTAGTCAGTTTCTTAAGTTTTTATATGCTTATTTGTTGATTTCTTTGTTTTTTAACCTAAAATCTTGGAAACTATCTTTCATTTACTCAAAGGAGGTTTCTCTTTCTAAGGCTTTTTTATTATAAAGTCATTGTATATTATCTCCAGGGGTGCAACATTGACATCACAAGTTTCTACTTGAACTCAATCTTCAGATCGTGGTCAAAGAAAATGTATTGAATCTAAATTTGTAAAGAATAATTTTTTATTTGATCATAAATTAAAGATGTATTTAGATTATATATGATAACTTAAACATTGCAATCTGGACTGTAAAAAATAACACAAAAGAAAGGACATATTTACATGAAAAAAAATTTTTTTGCTATTGTTGTCTTACAGGGCAAAGGAACAATAATGAGAGTTCGCTTTGATCTGCTGATCAAAGCCAAAGATCACATTGGTGTGGTATGCCCATCATTTCCAATTTTCCGTGAATCGAAGTGCAAATTAAACTGTTTTCATGCTGCCATGACATCCAAATTTAGGGTCTTCTCAAGGATTTCTCATACCCTGCCTACAGCTGATTCATGGATGACTTTGACGTAACTCCAGAATAGCTGGTATTTTTGAAGTCTTTTGAGGGAAAATGCATGTTAAGTCCCACATTCTAAAAAGCAGAGGTAAAAGTTTAGATTCCGTTTGTAAAGCATTCTACGGATTAAAAGTCTGCAGGTTCTACTAAAGTCTGTAGTTAACAAATGTATTGAGAAATTTTTAGTAGTCTCTTTCCAAGTTAGGTTTGTCTTGTTTGATTTAGATCAGTAACTGATATACTGTAAAGGAAAAGCTGTAGTTCAATGTGTGTCTACTGTTTCATCCGTGGCAAAAGTAAAGTAATTCACAATTTATTTGGGCAATAAGGTATCAATAGAAATAACAGAGATAGGATTGGAAGGGATGGGTAATTTACAAATTTTAACTATATTTCTTGAATATCTTCTGTTAGTGTTTTTGTTTGCTACTAAACAGGTATCAGTATACATTTTCCTCTTTGTGAAAATAGATTATCTTACTGTCTTCTGATGACAGTTGATTTTCTTTTTTTTTTTCTGAAGGCAAATTTTATTTCTTTTGAATTATACTCTTGCCATTCCCTTCTTTAGATACTTCATGCTACCTGGGGCACTTGAGTCAGGACCGAAAACAATAACCATAATTACGCAAATTTTATAGTCTCACTATTATTTATTTATTTTTACTTTTTTCTTTTTTAACATCTTTAATGGAGTATAACTGCCTTACAATGGTGTGTTTATTTCTGCTTTATAATGAAGTTAATCAGCTATACATATACATATATCCCCATATCTCCTCCCTCTTGTGTCTCTCTCCCACACTCCCTATCGCACCCCTCTAGGTGATCACAAAGCACTGAGCTGATCTCCCTGTGCTATGCGGCTGCTTCCCACTAGCTACCTGTTTTACATTTGGTAGTGTATATATGTCCATGCCGCTCTCTTCGTCCCAGCTTACCCTTCCCACTCCCCGTGTCCTCAAGTCCATTCTCTACATCTGCATCTTTATTCCTGTCCTGACCTTAGGTTCTTCAGAACCATTTTTTTTTTTTTAGATTCCATATATATGTGTTATCATACAGTATTTGTTTTTCTCTTTCTGACTTACTTCACTCTGTATGACAGACTCTAGGTCCATCCACCTCACTACAAATAACTCAATTTCGTTTCTTTTTATGGCTAAGTAATATTCCACTGTATATATGTGCCACATCTTCTTTATCCATTCATCTGTTGATGGACACTTAGGTTGCTTCCGTGTCCTGGCTATTGTAAATAGTGCTGCAGTGAACATTGTGGTACATGACTCTTTTTGAATTATGGTTTTCTTAGGGTATATGCCCAGTAGTGGGATTGCTGGGTCATCTGGTAGTTGTATTTTTAGTTTTTTAAGGAACCTCCATACTGTTCTCCATAGTGGCTGTATCAATTTATATTCCCACCAGCAGTGCAAGAGGGTTCCCTTTTCTAAACACCCTCTCCAGCATTTATTGTTTGTAGATTTTTTGATGATGGCCAATCTGACTGGTGTGAGGTGATACCTCATTGTAGTTTTGATTTGCATTTCTCTAATGCTTTAATTTGCATTGCTCTAATGATGAGCATCCTTTCATGTGTTTGTTGGCAACCTGTATATCTTCTTTGATATACAAAGAAATGTCTATTTAGGTCTTCTGCCCATGTTTGGATTGGGTTGTTTGCTTTATTTTGATATTGAGCTGCATGAGCTGCTTGTAAATTTTGCCGATTAATCCTTTGTCAGTTGCTTCATTTGCAAATATTTTCTCCCATTCTGAGGGTTGTCTTTTCGTCTTGCTTATGTTTTCCTTTGCTATGCAAAAGCTTTTAAGTTTCATTAGGTCCCATTTGTTTACTTTTGTTTTCATTTCCATTATTCTAGGATGTGGGTCAAAAAGGATTTTGCAGTGATTTATGTCATAGAGTGTTCTGCCTGTGTTTTCCTCTAAGAGTTTGATAGTGTCTGGCCTTACATTTAGGTCTTTAATCCATTTTGAGTTTATTTTTGTGTATGGTGTCAGGGAGTGTTCTAAGTTCATTCTTTTACATGAAGCTGTCCAGTTTTCCCAGCACCACTTTTTGAAGAGGCTGTCTTTTCTCTGTTGTATATTCTTGCCTCCTTTATCAAAAATAAGGTAACCATATGTGTGGGGGTTTATCTCTGAGCTTTCTATCCTGTTCCATGGATCTGTATTCCTGTTTTTGAGCCAGTACCATACTGTCTTGATTACTGTAGCTTTGTAGTATAGCCTAAAGTCCAGGAGCCTGATTCCTCCAGCTGCGTTTTTCTTTCTCAAGATTGCTTTGGCTATTCGGGGTCTTGTGTTTCGATACAATTTGTGAAAGTTTTTGCTCTAGTTCTATAAAAAATGCCATTGGTAGTTTGATAGGGACTACATTGAATGTTTAGATTGCTTTGGGTAGTATAGTCATTTTCACAATGTTGATTCTTCCAGTCAAAAAACATGGTCTGTCTCTCCATCTATTTGTATCATCTTTAATTTCTTCATCACTGCCTTATACTTTTCTGCATACAGGTCTTTTGTCTCCTTAGGCTGGTTTATTCCTAGGTATTCTGTTCTTTTTGTTGCAGTGATAAATGGGAGTGTTTCCTTAATTTGTCTTTCAGATTTTTCATCATTAGTGTATAAGAATGCAAGAGATTTCTGTGCATAAATTTTATAGCCTGCTACGTTACCAAATTCATTGATTAGCTCTAGTAGTTTTCTGGTAGCATCTTTAGGACTCTCTATGTATAGTAACATGTTGTCTGCAAACAATGACAGCTTTCCTCCTTTCTGATTTGGATTCCTTTTATTTCTTTTTCTTCTCTGATCGCTGTGGCTAAAACTTCCAAAACTATGTTGAATAATAGTGGTGAGAGGGGGCAACCTTGTCTTGTTCCTCATCTTAGAGAAAATGGTTTCAGTTTTTCACCATTGAGAATGATGTTGGCTGTGGGTTTGTCATATATGGCCTTTATTATATTGAGGTAAGTTTCCTCTATGCCTACTTTCTGGAGGATTTTTATCATAAATCGGTGTTGAATTTTGTCAAAAGCTTTTTCTGCATCTATTGAGATGATCATATGGTTTTTATCCTTCAGTTTGTTAATATGGTGTATCACATTGATTGATTTGCATATGTTGAAGACATCCTTGCATTCCTGGGGTAAAACCCTCTTGATCATGGTGTATGATCCTTTTAATGTGGTGTTGGATTCTGTTTGCTAGTAGTTTGTTGAGGATTTTTGCATCTATGTTCATCAGTGATATGGCCTGTCGTTTTCTTTCTTTGTGACATGTTTGTCTGGTTTTGGTATCAGGGTGATGGTGGCCTCATAGAATGAGTTTGGTAGTGTTCCTCCCTCTGCTATATTTTGGAAGGATTTGAGAAGGATAGGTGTTAGCTCTTCTCTAAATGTTTGATAAAATTCTCCTGTGAAGCCATCTGTTCTGAGCTTTTGTTTGTTGGAAGATTTTTAATCACTGTCTCAATTTCAGTGCTTGTGACTGGTCTGTTTATATTTTCTATTTCTCCCTGGTTCAGTCTCAGGAGGTTGTGCTTTTGTAAGAATTTGTCCATTTCTTCCAGTTGTCCATTTTATTGGTATGTAGTTGCTTGTAGTAATCTCTCATGATCCTGTGTATTTCTGCAGTGTCAGTTGTTACTTCTCTTTTTTCATTTCTAATTCTATTGATTTGAGTCTTCTCCCTTTACTTCTTGATGAGTCTGGCTAATTGTTTATCAGTTTGTTTATTTTCTCAAAGAACCAGCTTTTAGTTTTATTGATCTTTGGTATTGTTTCTTTCCTTTCTTTTTCATTTATTTCTGATCTTATTTTTATGATTTCTTTCCTTCTGCTAACTTTGGGGTTTTTTTTGTTCTTCTTTCTCTAATTGCTTTAGGTGTAAGTTTAGATTGTTTATTTCAGGTGTTTCTTGTTTTTTGAGGTAGGATTGTTTTGCTGTAAACTTCTGTCTTAGAAATGCTTTTGCTTCATTCCATAGGTTTTGGGTCATCGTGTTTTCACTGTCATTTGTTTCTAAGTATGTTTTTATTTCCTCTTTGATTCCTTCAGTGATCTCTTGGTTATTTAGTAGTGTACTGATTAGCCTCCATGGGTTTGTATTTTTTACAGATATTTTTCCTGTAATTGATATATAGTCATATAGCATTGTGGTCAGAAAAGGTACTTGATACGGTTTCAATTTTCTTTAATTTACCAAGGCTTGATTTGTGACCCAAGATATAATCTATCCTGGAGAGTGTTCCATGAGCACTTGACAAAAAAGTGTAATCTGCTCTTTTTGGATGGAATGTCCTATAAATATCAACTAAGCCCATATTGTTTAATGTATCATTTAAAGCTTGTGTTTCCTTATTTATTTTTATTTTGGATGATCTGTCCATTGGTGAAAGTGGGGTGTTAAATTCTCCTACTATGATTGTGTTACTGTCGATTTCCTCCTTCATAGCTGTTAGCATTTGCCATATGTATTGAGGTGCTCCTATGTTGGGTGCATAAATATTTACAATTGTTATTTCTTCTTATTGGATTGATCCCTTGATCATTATGTGGTGTCCTTCTTTGTTTCTTGTAACAGTCTTTATTTAGTCTATTTTGTCTGTTATGAGAATTGCTACTCCAGCTTTCTTTTGATTCCCATTTGCATGGAATATCTTCTTCCATCCCCTCACTTTCAGTCTGTATGTATCCCTATGTGTGAAGTGGGTCTCTTGTAGACAGCATATATACGGGTCTTGTTTTTGTATCCATTCAGCCAGTCTATGTCTTTTGGTTGGAGCAGTTAATCCATTTACATTTAAGGTAGTTATCAATATGTATGTTCCTATTACCATTTTCTTAATTGATTTGGGTTTGTTATTGTAGGTCTTTTCCTTCTCTTGTATTTCCTGCCTAGAAAAGTTCCTTTAGCATTTGCTGTAAAGCTGGTTTGGTGGTGCTGTATTCTCTTATCTTTTGCTTGTCTATTAAAGTTGTAATTTCTCTGTCGAATCTGAATGAGATCCTTGCTGGGTAGAGTAATCTTGGTTGTAGGTTTTTTCCCTTCATCACTTTAAATATGTCCTGCCACTCCCTTCTGGCTTGCAGAGTTTTTGCTGAAAGATCAGCTGTTAACCTTATGGGGATTCTCTTGTATGTATTTTGTTGTTTTCCCTTGCTGCTTTTAATATTTTTTCCTTGCATTTAATTTTTGATAGTTTGATTAATATGTGTCTTGGCATGTTTATCCTTGGATTTATCCTGTTTGGGACTCTCTGCACTTCCTGGACTTGATTGAGTATTTCCTTTCCCGTATTAGGGAAGTTTTCAACTATAATCTCTTCGAATATTTTCTCAGTCCCTTTCTTTTTCTCTTCCTCTTCTAGGATCCCTATAATTCGAATGTTGGTGTGTTTAATGTTGTCCCAGAAGTCTCTGATCATGTCCTCAATTCTTTTTATTCTTTTTGCTCTGCAGTAGTTATTACTACTATTTTATCTTCCAGGTCACTTATCCGTTCTTCTGCCTCAGTTATTCTGCTATTGATTCCTTCTAGAGAATTTTTTATTTCATTTATTATGTTGTTCATCACTGTTTGCTCTTTAGTTCTTCTAGGTCCTTGTTAAACATTTCTTGTATTTTCTCCATTCTATTTCCAAGATTTTGGATCATCTTTACTATCATTACTCTGAATTCTTTTTCAGGTAAACTGCCTATTTCCTCTTCTTTTGTTTGGTCTGGTGGCGCTTCACCTTCCTCCTTCATCTGCTGTGTGTTTCTCTGTCTTCTCATTTTGCTTAACTTACTGTGTTTGGGGTCTCATTTTCACAGGCTGCAGGTTCGTAGTTCCTGTTGTTTTTGGTGTCTGCCCCCAGTAGCTAAGGTTGTTTCAGTTGGTTGTGTAGTCTTCCTGGTGGAGGGGACTGGTGCTTGTGTTCTGGTGGATGAGGCTGGACCTTGTCTTTCTGGTGGGCAGGACCGCATCCAGTGGTGTGTTTTATGGTGTCTTTGACCTTATTTTGATTTTAGGCAGCCTCTCTGCTAATGGGTGGGGTTGTGTTCCTCTCTTGCTAGTTGTTTGGCATAGGGTGGCCAGCACTGTAGCTTGCTGCTTGTTGAGTGGAGCTGGGTCTTAGCGTTGAGATGGAGATCTCTTGGAGAGCTTTCGTCGTTTGATATTGCGTGGAGCCGGGAGGTGTCTCGTGGACCAATGTCCTGAACTTGGCTCTCCCACCTCAGAGGCACAGTCCTGACACCCGGCCGGAGCACCAAGACCCTGTCAGCCACACGGCTCAGAAGGAAAGGGTGAAAAAAGAAAGAAAGAAAGAAAAAAATAATAAAATAAAGTTATTAAAATAAAAAAGATATTATTAAAAATAAAAACATTGTAAAGTTATAAAAAAAAAAAGAAATGAGAGCAACCAAAGAATAAACAAATCCACCAATGATAACAAGTGCTAAAAAGTATACAAAAAAAACCAACAACAACAACAAAGAAAGAAACCAAAAAAATGGAAAGACAGAACCCTAGGCCAAATGGTAAAAGCAAAACTCTACAGACAAATCACACAAAGGAGCATACACATACACAGTGTCAAAAAGAGAAAAACGAAAAAAAAATTTATATATTAAAAAAAAGAAAGAGAGCAACCAAATCAATAAACAAATCTATCAATGATAATAACCTGTAAATACTAAACTAAGATAAACATAAAACCAGAAAAAAATTAGATGCAGAAAGCAAACCTGAAGTCTACATTTGCTCCCAAAGTCCATTGCCTCAATTTTGGGATGATTTGTTGTCTATTCAGGTATTCCAGAGATGCAGGGTACATCAACTTGATTGGGGAGATATAATCTGCTGCTCCTAAGGCTGTACGGAGAAATTTCCCTTTCTCTTCTTTGTTTGCACAGCTCCTGGGGTTCAGCTTTGGATTTGGCCCTGCCTTTGCGTGTAGATCGTCTGATGGCGTCTGTTCTCACCCAGACAGGATGGGGTGAAAGTAGCAGCTGGTTAGGAGCCTCCGGCTCACTCAGCCCGGGGGGAGGGAGGGGTACGGAATGCGGGGTGATCCTGCAGCGGCAGAGGCTGACTTGATGTTGCAACAGCCTGAGGCGCGCCGTGTGTTCTCCCAGGGAAGTTGTCCCTGGATCACGGGACCCTGGCAGTGGTGGGCTGCACGGTCCCCTGGGAGTGGAGGTGTGGATAGTGACCTGTGCTTGCACACAGGCTTCTTGGTGGCTGCAGTAGCAGCCTTAGCATTTCATGCCCGTCTCTGGGGTCCGTGCTGATAGCCACGTCTCGCACCCATCTCTGGAGCTCGTTTAGGCGGTGCTCTGAATCCCTTCTCTTCGCACACCCCGAAACAATGGTCTCTTGCCTCTTAGCCAGGTCCAGAGTTTTGCCCGACTCCCTCCCTGCTAGCTGTGGCACACTAGCCCCCTTCAGGCTGTGTTCACGCAGCCAACCCCAGTCCTCTCTGGGGGATCTGACCTCCAGAGCTGGAGCCTCATCTCCCAGCCCCCACCCGCCCTGGCAGGTGAACAGACAAGCCTCTCAGGCTGGTGAGTGCTGGTTGCCACCTGTCCTCTGTGCGGGAATCTCTCCACTTTGCCCTCTGCACCCCTGTTGCTGTGCTCTCCTCTGTGGCTCTGAAGCTTCCCCCCGCCACCCCCATCTCCGCCAGTGAAGGGGCTTCCTAGTGTGTAGAAACTTTTCCTCCTTCACAGCTACCTCCCAGAGGTGCAGGTCCCATTTCTATTCTTTTGTCTCTGTTTTTTCTTTTTTCTTTTGCCCTACCCAGGTATGTGGGGAGTTTCTTGCCTTTTGGGAAGTCTGAGGTTTTCTGCCAGTATTCAGTAGGTGTGCTGTAGGAGTTGTTCCACATGTAGATGTATTTCTGATGTATTTGTGGGGAGGAAGGTGATCTCCACGTCTTGGTCCTCCGCCATCTTGAAGGTCTCTCCTGTCAGTTGGTTTTCTTATTTCTTTTTGATCACGGTAGATTTGCTTATTGTCTTCATTAAAAATTTCATCATTCTGTTGTCTTTGGTAACTAGCTTTGATCCAGTCAGTCTATAATGATCTTTTCTGCTTCTTGTCATGAATAGAATGAATTCTGCATATACGATACTCATCATATTTTAGCACCCCAAAAACTTGAAACATTGGATCTCCTTTGATGTAGTCTTATAATATCAAATATATTGAGCTCTAATTGCCTAGCTTCAGAATATCTGAAGTAGTAATGCCTCGATTTTTTGGACATTTGTTAAGACAAATCAATTTCTACTTTATTCTTGCTATAAATTAGAATATTCGCCCAATAAAATTTTTTAATAGACAACATTCAAACACCTTTTGTATACATGGCACTGTTTTGTGAAAACAGAAAAGTTATCAATTGGTAATATCAAATCTAAAATATTAGATTTTCCCAGATTTTATTTAGTTTTGAGAAGTAAAGTGTGTAATCCTCTACTGAGACAGCATACCATGGCAGTTCAGAGCTGACTTTGAGATCAAGCAACTCGAGCTTTGGTTCATTTAACCTAAGACCTTCACAAGCTTTTAAATCTGTGTATCATAATATGCATACAATTATAAAATAATAGCTAACTTTCTGATAGTTGAAAAAATTAAGTAAATGTGCAGGTAAAACATTTAACAAATGATTTTGCATATAGTAAGCTTTTTCTGTTTCAGTCTCTGTTTTTATTGGAATGGATATTGGATTTAGTGGCAAGTATATAGCACCATAAACGCAAGCCAAAATGCATTGAACATGGTATGTTCTTGATAAATGTAAGTCTTGAGAGCATGAGTAGTCAGTTAGGATTAAATACCCAGAAACAATATTAAAGCTCACTTACATTTCCTCTAAATGATTCTGCATCCTACTATTTTTTAGAAAAAAAAATTTTTTTAAAGTAAATAAGACATGTAAGAGCTAGAAGGTCATCTCACTTTTGCCAGTAGGGTACCTTTGAGACATCTTAAATTTTAGCTTGAAAATAGATAACAGATGTTAATGTGCATTTTCCTATTTAAATCTCCTGTGATGCATGTAGTTCATTGAAGGCTAAATTCTTTATTAGTATTTAAAAAAAAAAATTGGCAAAATTATTTGCATTTTATTATCTTAGTAATCTTAGATAACTATCATCTACCTAACATTATAAATTCTTTGAATGCTATCTTACTTTTGAATTTCCTATACTTGCAATAACCACAAATATTTAAAAATCTCCAGGCATTTAATATATGAAACCTGGAATCATTTAAGTTATTTGTGAATATTTTGCCTTCAAATCCACCTCCATATTTTTATGTGTTTTCCAGATCATCACATTGCCTTTATTTTGTCGCTGCTGATGTAAAAGTTTTACTGCCACATGTAAGACATTTTAGTGGCATAATTATCAGGCAGTATTTCTAAAAACCAGCAAAATAATATGATATACCATTCTGAAACTATACATTATTGACCTAAATATTTCATATTCTGAATAATTTTTTATATTTTAACATAAAATTTCCTCTCGAAAAGCAAATAAAGGGCAAAAATAATGTAACATTTATTAAATACTTTCTAGGAACAGGTTAACTGCTTTATATTCCTTATTTCATTTATTTCTCACTAAGATCTATGAATTAAGCATTATTGTACTTATCTTAGAAAGAGAATATTTAGTGAATTTTAGTGTTTTGCTAGATTTAAACTTGGTTTTCTGTGATGCTTAGAGGGAAATTGAAATGAGCATTATTTAGTTAGAAATTGCGGAAGAAAAGGGAAGCATACTATAGATTCTAACATTCTTAGAAGGGGAAAAATATCCTCTATTCTGTATTTAAATGATTTTCTTGATAAGAACTTACAAATAAGTTCATGCCTTTTTAATTTTGAATCTATTACTCCTGGTGACTAAGCCACTTTGGTCATTGTTAGGGACTTCTAGAAGAGGCTTAGGACTCAGAGAAATGTTTTAATAAATTTGCAAAAAGTGTAGCATAATGTCTAAGAAGTTCTAATATTATTTTCAAAAAGCCTAAAAGAAAGACTCTTTTTAACCGAGGAAGATAATCTTTCCTTCTATTTAAAAAAGTAAAATTCTATTTATGAGTTAACATAGTGCATAACTAGGGTATTCTAGTATTGCCATATTTTAGTTCAGAAGGGTGGCAGATTGGAGAGAACATGAACTTGGAAGGCAGAGACACATGAATTTAAATCTGGTGTCTGCCTTTGACCCCTTGCATGTTCTTGGTCAAGTTATTCAATATTTGCTCCTGTATATAATCAAAATAGTAATTTTTATTTTGTATGCTTCTGACGAATTGATTAAAATATATAAATATTAACATTTTTATTAGCTTAAATTGTTTTTATGGTTATTATTTGATAGTTTTTCATATTTGGTTATGTTCTAGAAATGAGAAATAGATTATATATATTTTGTTCATTTGGTGAAGAGAATTATTTTAATAAAATCAGAATCAATCCCTTTAACTCTTCTGATTTGAAGCTTCTGATTTGAAGTTGTATAATAGAAATCATAATATTTCTTATCCATACTTTATGAATCCATGCAATTTCATTGAAGAATTAAAGGTCAAGCTGAAATTTCTGATTAAGAAACTCAGATGTGAAAATGAGATGGTTGTTTATAGATACCAGAGTTATAATTTCTGATTTTGAAATGGTTATTAACTGTGAAAAGCAAAACATGATACTTCCAGTAGCTGGACCTTTCAAAATCCAAGATTGTAAATAACTTGTTTAAAACTGGAAAACAACATGGGACAAAATATGTGTGCATGTGTGTGTGTGTATTTACCACCCCTTTTGTGGAAAGTAAAATTGTGGCTAGTTTCATAAACAAGGTCAATTGTTTTACAAAAGTAAGGGGAAGAGAGAAAATAAAAACTATCTTTAATGTTAAAAAAAAATCAGTGCAAGTAAAGAAAGAAAAATAGCGTATATAGTACAGATTAGCTAAAGTATGATTGTTCTGGACACATACAATCATTTTGATAAAAGTTATTCTTTATAACATTACCTTTGTTTGGCTCTTATAATAACTAAATAAAGTAGAGAAAATTTACTTCTGTTAAGCGTTTATTTCCCTTTTGTTTTCCGTCTCATCAACAGGAGGCATAAATGTGAAATTCTGGAAATCTCATTTATCCCTCCTGTTTGTCATTCCTGCTCTTTACCTATAACTTAGATTAGATTAGCATTACTTTCATATAAGTTGTATTTATTTTGTAAAACCACCTTTCAGAACAATTCATGCCTGTAATGTAAATCTCACATTAACAGTGTGAGGCTTCCTTGAATTCCCAAGTCTGGGTGAGGTGTTTTTCTTAAGTATGGTGATAGCAACACTTGTTATCCTCTCTTCGAAGTTATAATAGGTGAATTACAGAAAAATCCTGCACCTTGAATATAACAGAACAGTTCATAC
The DNA here is from genome assembly GCF_028021215.1 of Eschrichtius robustus. Classification (NCBI taxonomy): domain Eukaryota; kingdom Metazoa; phylum Chordata; class Mammalia; order Artiodactyla; family Eschrichtiidae; genus Eschrichtius; species Eschrichtius robustus. Next base: position 61,687,913 of record NC_090840.1, on the reverse strand, counting down.
CTTTAAAATAACTATTGCATTGTAGTATAATTACTAACTTACTTGTAAATATCCCCCTGCAGGTTATAACCTTTGAGAGTCTAGAGACCACAGGTATGTGTTCACACTGTATCACAAGTGACAAGCACATACCTGCTACTGGGTAGGTGCCACATTTATGGAAAGAGTGAATAAAACACTGTTACACATTATGAGTTTCTGAAAATTCCTTTAAACCTTTGTTCTTTTAAACTTTTTAAAATAACATCAACCACTATTGTTTGTCGATTCTCTGAAACAATGCTGTTTTTCTTACAAGGAATCAATACAAGATTTCTTTTAAGGTATACACTTACTGCATGATCTATTACAACATTATAAAAGAACAGAAATTAAAATTGATCATTAGAAAGATGTTTTAAAAGGGGTGCTGCAATTTAGAAAGTTAAAAAAATATTTTGTGTTCATTGATATTTTCAATATCTAAGTTTATTAAAAGAGAGGGAAATCAACTTAAGCATATAAATACAGAAATATGTATATACACACATATACATACTATATATGTACATATATTTATACACTACATATATGTATATATATGAAATGTATGTAAAATATGTATACACATACAAATTGATGTTTCTATTTGGAAAAGTCAGATTAGTGAGATTTTCCTTCCTGTCTTAATTTTCATTTCTTTCTTCATTTTTGTTTACCTTAATAAGTACTCTATAAATTGTGCTGACAAATTTTAAAACTACATGTGGAAAGTGGATCAAAGCAAATAATAATATCATTTACATATAATTTTATAATATGGACAAAAATATACATTGTAGGAATATATGTTTGTTATTATGGAGACACTTCTAACATTTATTGACTGGTTATTATGTATCAGATACTGTACAAAGGACTTTCACATGGTTTATCTCATTTACTTCACACCTCAAATCTACAAAGTAGATATTATATTTTCCCATGTTATATAGAAGAGGAAGTGAGATGAAGGGACTTGCCTCAGGCCATACCACTGGTAACTGGTGGAGCCTAAACTCATCCAGAAAGTCTGGTCCAGGTTTCTGAGGGACAGATGTTTACTCAGGAATGGAAAATATAATTTGCTAATTGAATCTGCAGTGAATAATATTCCTACGAGCCTAGCCATATAAATAAATACCTATCACTGATTTAACTAAAAATTGGCATGCACCTATATTAAGAGTATAGAGGGAGAGGAGGTGGTAAGCTATAAGAGAGTGAAACTCTTATTTATATAATAGAAAGTAGTTGAAGTCTAAAACTGGGTAAAACAAGGAAGAGCAGTTTATACATAGTATTTAAAGTTTGTAATTTAACTACCTTTGGGATAAAAAATCTAAAAAGATTAAAAGATTTTGCTACCAGGGAACAAGACTGAAGAGTGGGCATGAAGAGGTAGAAAGGTTTGAGATTAAAGACTGTAAAGTTTCATTATATCCTTTTCAGTGGTATTTGATATTTTAATTATTTGCACTGGATGAAAATTACATAAAATTAAAAAGCATAGATTTAGTGTAGAGAGCATTATGAAAGCACATTTAAAAAACCAGTTAAAAACATGGATTTCCTTATAAATTGGATCACCAGTGACAATTTGTAATTTCATAAATTGTCCAAAACTAGATTGGGTCTAACAAAATGGCAAATATCTGTATGATTGCTCTGTTGAAAGTATATTGATCCCAAGTGCACTTTCTTCTTCAAGCTTCATTATAGAGCTACATATTTAGCCTCTGTATTACTTGTTAATATAAAGTCTACACCTATAAATAGGTTACTGAATCATCATACTGTTTCATGTTGCTTCCAAATTAAATACAACTAGATTTGGCAGCTTGAACCAAAGATAAATCAGTCTAAATCAGTCTGTGTAAAAGCATTCCTGAATCACATCGGTTCTGAGAATAATGGAAAACCAGGCAACCTTGATTTAGGTACTTACCAGTTATGCTCATTGTTCTTTGAGGATTACTTATAATATTGCTTTTGGAGTTTTAGAGATGGAAATCTTTCAGAATGAAAGGCTACATCAAGGAAGGTCTTTAAGAGCAATTGAATGACAAAGGCAGTTCCAAGGTAGTGGCCTTGCAAGAGGAGTATCTTCTGGTCATCATCAGAGTACCCTCTGGCAGCCTAGTCGAGTAATTCTAGTCCTTTCTCACTTGCAAGTGAACAAAGACAATAGAATTTCATTCAGTTTCTAAAAGAGGGTTTTCAGTCACCGGCAGGAACCCGGCAACAGTAATTTGCAAACCCTGCCCTTTATTAAAATTCATTGTTGCTTTCAGAGTTAGAGAACTATAGTTTGAGAGATCCAAGCAAGACCAAGAAGAAATTACATTTTATATAATCACTTTTAAGAGCTGCTATATAATTAAACACATGTGCAATTAATTTTAAGCAAAAACTGCAGCCATTATGCAGTGGAAAGTTGCTTTATACTAGCCCTGGTTTATAGCAACAGAGTGGATATGATGTCACGTGTTACAGTTTGGCACGATTCCAGTAAATTTACAATTTTGTGAAAGTGCCATCAATAGAACATTGTTTTTGCTTTACTTTGCTTTTCTCCAGCTTTGTGGCTCTGTTTTAGCAGCAAAGCATGTGGCATATTAGTTGTAGCAGTTTGGGCTATAGCTGTAAAGTGTGTAATACCAAGAAATCTATGTTGAAATTCCAGTTATAAAATAAAAACAATCCCACTCAACTGGGGGGGAGTACATAGAAATTTTCATACTTAACTTTTCCCCTTTTATGCAATTTATTAAGTGCATTTGTAAAGTGAACTAATCATGGAATGATTTGATTTACATGGGATAAAATAAAAACTAAACTTCCTGCTATAAAGTTTTTTTAAAAAAATTAACATAATTTTTGTTTCAAAAAGTCACATGTTGTCTCTTTGCATAAAGCTCAGGTTGTAGTAATAACCAAAGTTGAAAGGCAAGGACCGCCTTGAAAACATTATGACTATAACTGGTGAAACTCCATTTTAAGCACAGAATATGTGCGGAATGCACAGGTCTTTTTAATGATGCATTCCCTGGTAGTATACAGTATTCTTATCAAATAAGCAAACAACAAACAAAAACAAAACAAAACAAAACAAACAGGCCGTCAAACAATTTATTTTTTAGCTCAAGATCTAGTTAATGTTTAATTTAGATCATTCTGGGACACATATGAGTAGAGTAGATTGGTTGAAGAGAGCTCTGATCACACTTTTGAAACTTGATGTTTCCACTTTCAGTTAACCTTTGATAGTCAGCTACTGGAGGATTTTGAAATTGTGCAATACAGGAAGACACTATTATAAAATGCAAACGACTGTATTCTTAATGCACTTCACTGCATTCTTGAAATGATGCCAGCAGAGGTTCAAAAAATAAAGAACTGCAAAACTCAGCTTTGAAATAAGGACATTCATCAGCAGTTCAGAATCTTTCTATCAGAACTGTGACCATAGGAAATGATTTGAATCCATAAATAAGCCCATGCAATGCCATCTAGAAAGAGATAATACAAGAAGATCTTTAATATGTAGCTATTTGTAGAAAGAGTTCTGAGAGAGAGAAAAATGGTTTGGAAGACCCCCTTCAACCTGACAGTAGATCTTGCTTCTTTGTGAAATTTATACTTTAACCTAATTAATTAATTCAGCTGGCACTTAGGACTTTCTAGATGCCAAGGATTGCACAATGCACTGGGAGCCATTGATGAACGAAAGAAGTATAGCCTCTACCCTGAAGAGATTTATGTTCTCCATAAATAGTAAATGAGTAAATCAAGTTCAGTAATTATTTTTTGATTAATGCTGTTAAAGACTGGAGATTAAAATAAACAAAACCCCTTTTTGAGTCAGTGACAGTTAAGGTGAGACTGGAAGAAGGGAGTAAGTACAGGAATGGATTTGCTTTGTTTCAAAAGAACTGAAAGGAGGCCTGTTTAGCTGTAGTACATTGTATTCTATAGCACATAGGCATTTTAGGCCATCGGTGGTATTATAAACGAAATGAGAGCCATTAAAAGGTTTAAATTGGGAGTGCCATGATTTGATTTATCTTTTAAGCTGATCACTCTTGCTGTATAGACAAATAAATTGCAGAGAGGCAAAAGTGGAAATAGGCAGCCCAAGTAGGAGCATATCACAGCATCCAGGAGAGAGATTTGGTGGTTTGAAATAAGGTGGTAGCAGTGGAGATGGAAAGAGGTGAGCAGCTAAGAGATATATTTGGGGGGTAAATATGGTAACATTTGTAGATGAAGAAAAGGAGTGAGGGGAGCCAGATATAAGGACAACTCCTGATTTTCTCCAACTGGGGAGATGGTGGTGCTGGTTACTAAAGACGGCAGTCTGAAGAGAAAGCATGAAATCCATTTTGGACATGTTAAATTTGAGACGCTCACGAAGCATCTAAATGGAGATGTTAAATAGGCAGTTGGGTATATAAATCAGAAGCACAGATACGAGGTTTGGGTTAGAGATAATTGTGAGAGTTGTCAGCATATAATCAGCACTGTTCTCATTACTCATATTCTGATAACCAAGACCCTCGACCTGAGAGAGCAGTTCCCACAATAGGAAGAAGCATTTTCAGCTCCAGATATTTCTTTCTGTTTTTCTAACCTCTAATAAGTCATTTTATTATGTGGTGCATTTTCTCAGAGCTTTGTAATGTTATGGAAATTATTATAATTTCTATAGTGATGAGATCCAACATGGTGTAGTGGAAAAAAATCATTTGCCTCAGATCAAAACTTACATTTACCATTTATTAACGGTGTGGCTTTGGATGAGCTGCTTAATGTCTTTGAGCCTCTGTTTACTCACTCTCCATGAAAATAGGGGACTAAAAATACCTTCTGTACCAATAGAGGAGGTAGATACATATTTTATCTTGGGGAATCTAACCTAAAATATGTCACAGTAAAAAAAAATGTTAAAGCAGTTTTTAACTGAAGGGGTTACTAAAGAGAACTAAGTCATTAATAACTGACTATTTTTTTTTTTTTTTTTTGTCTGTGTTGGGTCTTTGTTGCTGCGCGTGGGCTTTCTGTAGTTGCAGCAAGCAGGGGCTACTCTTTGTTGTGCTGCGCGGGCTTCTCATTGTGGTAGCTTCTCTTATTGCGGAGCATGGGCTCTAGGTGCCCGGGCTTCAGTGGTTGCAGCACGTGGGCTCAGTAGTTGCAGTGTGCGGGTTCAGTAGTTGTGGCTCACGGGCTCTAGAGCGGAGGCTCAGTGGTTGTGGTGCACTGGCTTAGTTGCTCTGCGGCATGTGGGATCTTCCTGGACCAGGGATCGAACCCGTGTCCCCTGCATTGGCAGGTGGATTCTTAACCACTGCACCACCAGGGAAGTCCCAATACCTGACTATGATTTAAAAGGTTATCCTACTCAGATCACATTAGTGTACTAGAAATATACTATACTATATTACTAATATTATTGTGAAAGTACATTTATTTCTGATTAGCATGATGAGTCATAAATGATACTCAACATCTATTGGAATTTGAAAATTAGAAAGAAATATTTATTACAGTCAGAAAATTAAATGGTTGATTTACCTCTTTAGAGTTAAGTAATTTCATATTACAATATCTTTAATATTGGCTCTATTTGATGATTGTGGGGATTTTGATAATCCCGTATATTTTTCCAAATGAAAACAAGATGTTAACTAGGTTGAGTGCAGAATCAGGGAATATACTACAGTTTCTGAAATGGTCAGCAGAGAGCCTCAGTAAGGCTACTATGTTTACATTTCCTCACCTTCTGTAAGGGAGTAATGATTAAATAGTAATAACCAAAATTGCAAAATAATTGAAACAGTTATTTAGTTTGTCCCCAAAAGGTGCTTAATACTGAGTTAAGACGTAGTAATGTGCTTTATTCATGGGGAAAAAAAAAAAAAAAAAAGTCCTGAATTAGTGTATGAAGTGAAAGGAAGGAAAGGAAGGGATATTTTAAATACTGGTCAGGGACCTTTTTGCCAATTTTGTGTGTGGAATATAAAGTAGGAAATTCAACGTATTCCCCAAGATAAATACTTTCTTTTCTTTTTTTTTGCAGTGAAGCACTGAAAAAGCTATATGTATACAATCTTTCCTTCTATTATGAAATTAAGACCAATTTTGGAGTAGATTTTGTACTGTTTTCTAAAGGGTAGAATTAAGTTTGAATAACAAAATGTGTGCTTTATTATGATAAATATTTTAAATTTAGATTTTTGTATATTTTCCCAGGATAGTCATGATAGAATACAAAACAAAATACAAAAACAAACCTAATCTATTTTATTGTTTCTCCATTTATAAATGTAAGAACTCTATATCCCTGCAAAATAAATTCCAAATGTTTTCTAAACCTAATGAGTTTATTCCATTGTAAAATTTGACCAGAAATGACTTGATTTATGTATAATAACTTATACAATTTATTTTGGGCAGAGGTAAGAGTGGGAGATGATTTTGAAGATCTCTCTTCAGAGTGTTGGGATTTAACAGAACGATGGCATATGTGCAGAGTAATTGTGATAATAAGTAGCAATAGCTTATACTTAGAGATTATAATGTGTCAGGTGATGTGGTAAGCATTTTATCAGCACATTACCATGTAATTCTCATAACGACCATGTGTAGTGATTATTATTATATTTAGTTTACATATAAGGAAATTGGGGCTCATGGAGACTGTGACTTGCTCAAGGTCACTGAGCTAATACATGGCAGAGCTAGAATGGGAATCCATGTTGGCGCAACTCCAGGTCCACATGGTAATCACTACACAGTAATGGACTGCAGGATGTGTTGATCTTCTTAGACATATTTAATAGTAAATAAGTATTCATGTATTGATTATTATAGCATTAATTTATTCATTTATACTATTTTTATATGATAGGAACAACTATATTTACTAAGATTCTGTACGCTTATGAAATATAGGTATGTAACACCAATGCGGAGTCTGCCTTTTTGTTCAGTAAATTGATTTTTATATAAAAACAATCTCTCCACTTAATTCTTTCCACAAAGAACAGAAATGGCATTATCTGATAAATCAGATAATTAAATAAATTATTGAATATGCATATAATAAATAATTTACAACTATTAAGGCTATGTTGTAAAAACATTTAATGATATGCATAATTTTTACAATCTATTATTGATAGAAAAATAGAGTATAAAATATTCAGTTCCATATGGTCTTTTGTTTTTTAAAAGGTGTATATTTCCATAGAAAGAGCCTGGGTGTAAGCTCATCTTGCTCATTATATCTGCATAGCATCATAATGCCTGTTGTTACTTTTGGTATGATTTATTATAAAGTTATTCTACAGTAAGTATGCATTATTTTTGTAAGCAGATCATATATATAGCCAAGTAATAATCAAACTAATGTTCGATTACAAAAATGTAATAATGGACAAGATAGCTGTGGTTCATGTCTTCATGGAATTTGCAGGTAAGGAAAATTGTCCCACAGAGGGGCTAAAATACTTATCTGAGGTCATACAGAGTGGCAGGACCAGAGCTAGATTTCAGATCTTTAAATCACTTTACTATAAGTTTTATGAGAACTCGTAAACAAACAAGTAGAGTAGGAAATGATTATATAAGAATAGTGAGCTTAAATTGTGGGTGTCATTAATGCTAGGAATATGTAAGGCTTTCTACAGTGGGAAATAAGGATAGATTCCTGAGCACAGGAGTGACTTTAAGTGACTAATAGCAAATTAGTTTACCGTTGGTGTAAGACCGTCTTTTCTCTAGTTGAGGAAACCTGCAAGCTTATTCTGTTGTCTTCAGTATCCTTTTGCTGTTTCAACTTAGCTTTGATTCTGTTGCCATAGTTATATTTAAAAATATAATACTGATTGTGCCATTTAACTTTTGTGAAAGCTTTCCATGTGTCCTTCACAAACATACCTATACTCATCCACAAAATGAACAGATGGAAAAATGGAAGGGCTCTCCTTTAGGCCCAGAGCCTCCCCATTGAGTTTAATCTGTAGGGAGAAAAAAAAGGAATACAGAAAGTTTGCAGACAAATAGCTTTAGGGAAAAAGAGACAGAAGAGGCTATCCTGCAGATCGACAATTAGATAAGTTTCTCATGGAGTGAGAAAGGGACTGAAAGTTCTCCCCAAAACTTATGAGAGGGTGGCATTTCCTAATAAATGGACTGAAAGGATTTGGAGAGAAAGACAAATTTTCTCATGGTATACGTTTTCCTTCAGTATTTGTAGGAGAGAGATATATAACTCTTCCTTTGAATAGAAGTGAAGGACAAGAAGCTAAATTTTTTTAAAAAATTAGTTATGGTGGATATGGATTTATTCCAAAATATGCTTACCATTGTGCAAAAGACTATATTATTTAACATTTAATCAGTTAAATCTAGCTCTAAGTCTCTTCTCATAATGATGGTAGGAAATGCAGTCTGTTGTGATTTAGTGAGCCTTCCTCTTCCATTTACCTCCAGGAGTCCTTAAATGATTCCCTCCTCTCCCTGCAAAAAAAAATAGGGTTGCTAAATTTAACAACAACAAAAAAATACAGCATACCTATGTAATACTTAAGACATGCTTATACTTATTATTCATTGTTTTTATGAAATTCTAATTTAACTAGACTTACTGTAATTCATCTGGCAATCTTATTCAAAAAAGAAAACTGCAATCATGACTGAGATGCTTATTTTTTCTCACCCACAAATTCCATTTGAAGGCTCAGTTCCAAAGTTCTTTCTTTTTGACTTCTAAGAGCAAGTTGTTTGGAGTAAAGCCATCTCAATAGTCTGCTTCTGTTCCAGATACTTGACAATCTCATGATTTTTAAAAAATATAAAAGTTGTTAACAAGCACCTGAAGCTTGAAAAACACAAGAATATTAATTAAGGATGCTTGGAGTGGGGGAATGGATAGTGATGTGGAGAACTGTCAGTGTCATGGGAAATAGTTTTCAGTACTAATGGTTTCTTAATAAGAAAGAAAAACAAAACAAAACAATATATCAGTGACTTGCTTTTACAGGGATAATATATAAGACAATATAAAAACAATATTTTAATGCTCTTAATCTCTTGATGTCAATGAAGTAGAGGCGCAATGACCTGTAATTAAGTGAATGGGACTACAGCAGTAGAGAAGTGAGAGCAGAGGCAGTTGAAGATGGAGGAAATTTCTGTAACCTATACTTACAATTTAATAACACTATCTTATATAGTAAATCTATTTGATTGCAAACTATGTATAAGCCATAGCAAGGGTTGGATGATGGATGCCCACTGAAATTTGTGGCGTCACTGTTAACTATTATCAATTGTATTATTTTTATTTTTAATAGACTGTATTTTTAGAACAGTTTTAGGTTCACAGCAAAATTGAGCTGAAGGTACAGAGTCCCATATACCCTTTGATCTCACATACAGAGTGCCCTATTTTTCTAAGAGTCAACAATGAATCTAATTATACATCTTAGATTTATACATTTCATCTATGCTTTTAAAACTGCAAATAACAGTTCAATACAAAATTATGTATATGCATCAGTGGTTCTCAGGCACAGAATTTAGGAGGAATTTGAGCAAGTTTTTCCTCAAGCATATAGTGAATATTATGAACCCTAATAGTGGAATGTTTCCTTCTAACCTAGCTGTCTTTTTTGATTGAATTTTATTACAATGAACAGCTTAGTAGGTATGATATTGCTAATTGGAAACAATGAGATTTAAAATGTTTATAACCTGTATTTTCTTGAGCATCTGTCTAAGAACCATACAAGAGTTGTACATCTGTTACAATCCAAGAACTTACAGTAGTACATCATCACCCAAAGTCCACAGTTTACATTATAGTTCACTCTTGGTGTTGTACATTCTATGGGTTTTGACAAATGTGTAATGACATGTGTCCATCATTATAGTATCATACAGAGTAGTTCACTGACCTCAAAATCCTCTGTTCTCCGCCTGTTCATCACTCCCCTGCCAATGTTTTTTTTCTTTTTTTTTCATTTACATATTTTTGAGTACATATTTTGTGTATAACAGTGTATTCTACTAACAATTGGAACAAAAATAATTGATCTTATAGTTTCAGAAATATATGGCATTGTTAAAAATTATATTTAGTTTAAAATTATGGTAAAATATTTTACATATTTTAACATGCACCTTTATGCATGATTATAGTATGATTAACTTTTGAATATGATAACTCAAGGCAGTATGGCAGTATCCTTTGCTGTTTCATCATATTAAACACTCTCATGTGCAGTTATGAGTAAGTTTAAAATAATGTGCTATTTTGGTGTAGCTTTTTTTCAAAGACAGTTGGTACTTGATCCAATGAAATTTCATGTTTTTTCACTTTATGGAAATTAACAGGCATTCTGTTCTACAATTCTAAGGTTGTTTTATGTTGTTTTCCTAGACTCAGAAGGTGAAACAGTATGTACATTCAAGTTAGTTTGCATTAAAATGAGACTTGTATGCAGGTAAATCCAACATATTTGCTAATTTAATGACTCCAGATCCTCTAGAACACTACATACTCATTTACAAATATGTTTACCCTAATTCATAAACATAATTACATATATTTAGAAATATCTTACTAGAAATAGATCTCTTGGGTTTAGGGTTATACAGGGATTTTATCCGCCTGTAACCTAATGTACCTTATGCTTAACAAGTGATATCCACTATATGGTTTATTCATCATTTTCCATTTGATATGTAAAGGCTGGGTATTGAGTTCTGTGTGAAGATGAAAAATTAAACACATTGATTATTATTCTCTCCTGAAATCCATCTAAAACAAAAGGCTTTTTAAATGACAAAAACTCAGAAGAATATAGATAGTAGAGGAGGATTAAAACCAAACAAAATTTGGGAGCTAGTAATTAGATGAGCCAGTGATAACAGACTTAGAAGTCACCAGAAGGTTGAATCTTAAGTCACTAGTGGGAAAAACTAAGAGGCAATCCTGTTTATACCTCAGAATGTCCAGAAGGTCTCATGAATTGGTGGCACCAGAAACCTATAAAAGAGGCAGTGAAGGTCATGCTTAAAAGAGGAAGATTAGTTGAAAATCCAATTAAGAAGTGGTGAGAGAGCAAAAACATGCAACTAGGCAACTTCCCGTTCCCTACCCCAACTGAATATTGGAAGTTTATTCTCTGGAGGAGGTAGAAGAGTCTTTGGATGGTGAGTCTGAGATACAATTGGAAAGAGAGGTACAGTACAAAAATCAAGCACATTAATGTTTCCATACAAAATTTTGACACCCCCTTCTTCACATACACACGCATCATTCACCTCTTAAATCACAGAAACCTGTCAACCAGTTCAGTACTCTCCAAGCAAATGATTAAAGACTCTTTTATGCAGAATCTAAGCAGTCCAATAGGAAATATTTAAAAATACTGACATAATGGATCTCTCAACAAAACAATCAAGGAAAATAGACTATAGTGAAGTCTACAGGTATCAAGTACCAACTCTATACTCAGAGAATCCATTCAGCTTTTACTTAACTACTTGTAAGTATTAGCAAACAAAAATAACCTAACTTCTGAAGAAGTTCTCTAGCATAGAATCTGAGGTCTAAAACAAATAGAATATAACAATTTTGAGGAAACAAGTTGTATATGCGTAGAAGAAAAATTCAAAAATGGACAAACAAAAAGACTAATATGAATGTTCTCGAAAAGATATAAAACATGAATATGATGCAATGGAAAAAGAACAACCAAATATTCTTAGAAATTAAAAAAATGAAATAAAAATGAAAAAGTTGTTAGAAGAGTTTAAAGGCAAATTTGAGGAATATTTCCAGAAAAAAGGGGGAAAAGACAGATATAGGAAATGAGAAAGAAAAGATAAAGTCATATTACTAGCAATAGTATCAATAATTAGAGGAGCAGTCCAATAGGCCTTCAAATAATAATCATTCTTAAAAAGATCATTGATAAAATGAAGGGGAGAAAATTATCTGAATTTTTTTTTCTAAAGCAGGGAACATGAAGTTCCATATTGAAAGGACCAACACCTATCCAGAACATCTGATGGAAGTAATTTCTTCCTTGTCAAATAAAATTTTAAAAAAAATGTGTAAGCTGTGAGAATATATATATATATTTTTTTTAGCAAGAGAAATAGGGAAAAATAAGAGCAAATTCAAAGTGCTGACATTCAGAATGGCTTTGGCCTTCAAAACATCAGCACTGTCACAGAGCCTTGCTTTCCAAATCCTAATGTAACTGGTTTCCTTACTAGAATTCTGTACCTATCCAAACTATCATGTTGTTTGAGGCATAGTATGAGGCATTATTGATCTCTTAAGCACACATTCTTAAGAAGCTACAGGTGCTTCATTATAACAAAGAAAGTGAATGTTGTGGGATGTAAGAAAGAGAGGATCCAACTAAGAAGATAGTTTAATGGCATATATAGAATAATTCCTGGTAATAGAAACATAAAATAGACATTAACTTGTTCAGATGGAGACTAGAATGTTCTGAAAATTTTTCTTCAGTTAGTTGAAGTTGAATGCTTGATGTATCTAAATTTATTGGGAAGAGATTCAGAGAACTGGCAGAGAGTTTGAAGTTGAGTTTTTATTCAACATGAAATAAATAAAAAAGGGAAATTATTAACTTCACAGAAAATAGAAACTTAAGCAGAAAACAAAAGTTTATGTATAATGTATAGCTTTGCTAAGAATGCTAAGAATAGCATTTACATAGTTATAGTGTTAACACTGAATATTTCAAACACAATTTTATGGGAAAAGTGTGTTAGGAGGGGGTTAGTTTAGGGTGGTGAAAGAGAATAAATTGTGAGGAAATAATTCATATGCCTGAAAAAAACAAAAATCAGGAAATAGTTATATGAGAGGCAGAGATAGATATCAAATGAATTAGTTGAAGATATATTTACAATGGCTTCAGAGTCTTATACCATCTGACCTTGTTTTAACTCTCTGACCTAATTTTCTCCCAGTCTCCCCCTCAGTCCACTGGAACTAATATGGATTCTTACTATTCCAGGAATGCTCGAGGCATTCTGTGCTTCACGGTCTTTGCATTTGCAGTTCACTTTCCTGGAATACATTCCCCCAAGATGTCCTTATGGCTAGCTCCTTTGCCTCCTTTAGTCAGATCTTACGTGCCACCATGTCAGTGAGCCCTTCCCTAGTTAACATAATAAGCTTATATCTCCCCCATTAAACTTTTTATTTTCCTTCTTTGCTTTGTATTTCTCTTTAACATTTATTATCTAATAATACCCTAAATATTACCTTATTTATGATCTGTGTCCCCTCTCCATCACCTGCTTGCAAGTTTATTAGCTCACAAGCTCCCTGAGAGAAGGGGTAATATGTTGCTCATTGTTTTATCCCCAGTGCCTAGGCCAAAGTGTGGCATGCAGTAGGTGCTTAATAAGCAAGTGACAATTAGAAAATATTAATGAATTAATAAATGCAAAAAGAATTTATAACCTATGTTTAAAAGTCATTTGTGAATGTACATAATGGCAAAATAGAAGAAAAAAATATCATTTTAAAAAAAGCTAAAATAAAGATTCTTTAGTGCACATGAATTCCTTATGTTTTAATCAAATATCCCCTAAACGTACATTGTATAAGCAAAAAAAAAAAAGGTTGGGAAAAAGAAGCATAATTATTGATGTTCTCCTGTGTGAGTTCGTATGAATTGCTCTAACATATCAAAAAAAGTTTGAGAAGAAGAGTTCTGAGATTTGAGCTGTTTTCTCATCTGACATTTCTTACAAGACTCCATTTCATTAATAGTTTCATTATGCAGAAGTAAGTTATTGTCATTCAGAAGCAGTTTGGAGATATATTCCATTATAGAATTTGCATGTATAAATAAGCATATTATTAATCAATGGCAATTAGCACACAATGCACTTCCTCTTAAATTTAATTATGTGCTTGATTAAGAGTGTTTGGGTACTTAATTAAAGTAAGAAAGTCCAATGATACTTAATTCTCACTTATATTCATATTGCAATTCTAATAACTCCAGTCCTCACTCAATCCATGCATAGCTCCTATTAATTTGAATCAGAAGTATGCATGCTCACTGAATAAAGCCTGAAATGCAATTGGATAGGTCACATCAAGGAAAATTCTCTGCAGTCTGACAGTATGGAATGAAGGAACAGTCCAGTGCAGGCAACTGAACAGAGAGATAATTGTCATAATTGGTTTCAATTAGTTTTTCATAGCTCTGGTGAAGCAGTTTCTACAGTATTATACCATGAGCTATAACCAGTAACAGAACTAGTTAGCATGATTAATAGGTGTCAATGCTTAAAAAGGTAAAATACATTCTAAATGTTAAGATCTCAGTGAAGATAAATGAACTGAATAACAATGTAAATGCATTGTTGAGAAACCTTTGCCTTTGTTAAATGTGATGTGGTTTGAATGGAATGAGTTCAGACATTCAATGAACTCAAGTGTCATAAATACATATTTTCTGAGGAAAATGAGTTCATGTGCAAACAGCCATCTTTTCAGTATGAAACAAGTGACCATTAAATGAACGTTAGAATGTGGTGATATCAAGAAACTCACATCATAGTTCCTATTAATTTGCTTAAGTAGCCCAAATAAATTTTGCTAATGCCTATGGTACTAAAGAAGAAACTGAAGTATTGAAAGCCTCCTTGGCCACACACTAGTGAATGGCAGAGATAGGATTCCAAGACAATTTTATTTGATTTCATTATTGGAGCTTTCTTTCACTGTATTTCCTTTTCTAATGATAAGGTCAACTGCAAGAACACAAATCAACTGGAGCAAGCTCCCTATTTGTTTTTAGTTTTCCTCCACACTTTCAGAGCTATTCCTATAGGGAGAAAAGGTTGAACATTACTCTGGAAGAGTAAGATAGTCAAGATTCATTGCACTGCTTGTCATCTAGGAAACTCTGAAGGCCCTGGTTTTCACTTCCCCACCAATCCTGCCCCCAACAAAGATTATTGTCTTGTATTTTTTGTCAGCATGGGGTTCAAAATTTTTTTTCTCAAGGAAGTTAAATTCCCAAAGAGATTTGAAATAATTTGGATTTCTCATATTTTCCTAACTTCCCAATTCATCTTTGAATTAAGCTAATTCTTTAACCATAAAAAATATTGAGAGCCCAGTATGTCCAAATTAAAGAGTTTGCAGTTTTAACGACGCACATGAAAAGTATAATATCTGACTTGATTATGGTCTCGAAGGATAGAAACATTTGGATAGAGAAGAAAAGGAGATATTTCATAATAGCGTAAGCAGATCATACTGAGGGACACTGACTATTTGAAATAGAACATGTAACTAGGCAAGCATAGGGAGATTTAGGAGAAGTATAAAGGGGTATGATTGTGGAGGATCTTGATCAAGTGGGAGATTGGATTTGCTTCTGTAGGCAGAGTTGGAAGGATTGTATGGAGGTATTTTGAAAGGATTAACCTGTAAACTCTGAAACAGGATGAAGGGAGGAGATACCTAAATATTAGGTGGTATGATCAGGTAAACCTATGGATCTCCATTTCACTCTTTTTCTATATGAAAATATTAGAAAAGAAACAAGCAAAACCACATTTCTGAAACTCTCTTATAATGGATCCTTGAATTATAATTGCAAGTGACTCTTCTGCAGTTTCCTTCTCCTGTTCAGAGGTTGGTAGAGAGGTGGCAATGATTCTAGGTAAACTTAATTCCATTGGTGACCTAAAGGTAGTAGTCCCCTTACTGGGCTAATTCTGTATTAATCAAGAGGTCCATCCTAGAACTTGTTCCTAGAAACAGTATTAAATCCCTTTTGCTTAAAAAAGTGTTTTTTATTTCTGGCATTGATGAAATATTTGTACTAGAAGTGGTGCATTAAAATAAAAACCTAGGGACTTCCCTGGTGGCACAGGGGTTAAGAATCTGCCTGCCAATGTAGGGGACACGGGTTCGAGGCTTGGTCTGGGAAGATCCCATATGCCGCAGAGCAACTAAGCCTGTGCGCTACGACTACTGAGCCTGCGCTCTAGAGCCCGCGAGCCACAACTGCTGAAGCCTGCATGCCCTAGAGCCCACGTGCTGCAACTACTGAGCCTGCGTGCTGCAAGTACTGAAGCCTGTGTGCCTAGAGCCCGTGCTCCACAGCAAGAGAAGCCACCACAATGAGAAACCCATGCAACGCAACAAAGAGTAGCCCCTGCTCGCGTCACTAGAGAAAGCCCACGTGCGTCAACAAAGACCCAACGCAGCCAAAGATAAAATATAAAAAAATAAATAAAAAACCTAAAATATGTGTTACTGTTTTGTGGTCAGGAGTAGTAGTGAGGAAACATATTATGAGCTGGAAGGCTGGTGGCTTTTCTGAGTTATGGCAACTGTGGTGAAGTAATTGTTAATGACAATCTGGAAGACAGACCACTGAAGCTTTAGCTTGAAAGGATGACGTTAAAAAAAAAAAAAACTTTGTTAAGGTGTGTGGCCTGTTCCTGGCTGCCTTTGACAAGAGTTTACAGCAAAGACAAGAGCTCAGCCTGATATTGGCCAGTTTTCAAGAAGAGAATGAAGAAAGTAGAGTCTAAAATTCTGGTGATTTATGGGTTGGAAAAGCCAACTGCTTCTGTACAGCAGGGGATAAGAAGGTTTATCAGAGTCTCCTATTAAGTTTCTTAGAGGATGAAGGGCAGCCCTGGGGCAAAGATCAGATAAAGAATGTTGCATTCCTGCCCAAGCTTATTGCTTCTGATCAATGCAGGGTGGTCTCAATTTAAAAAAGTGGTTAAAGCAAGTTGGAGTGGGTGGAGAGTGTTCACTGGCACATGAAAATAACTGGAAGCAAATAAACTAGTTCCTATTAAGGTTTTAGAGGAAATTTTAGCCAAATAAACCGTAGAACTCATCTGCACAACTCTTTGGTTGTTCAGTCCTTAAGGCAATTTTCAGGCACCAAACCTGCATTAACAGTTGTAGGACATAAGAACTGTGTACCCCAAGGATAGTCTACTCTCCCACACCCACTTCAAATTTTGCCACAGAGAATATGGACAAGGAAGAACTATTCAACAGGAAATGCCAGGAGACAACAGAGAACACAAGACAAAGGGGCACCTTCTTAAGAGCAGAAGCAGGGTCTTCAAGGGTATGAGGGTCTTCATAATTCCTGTTCAACAGGATCTATTTATTTCCATGACCATTGATTGTGGAATATTCTCCTTTCTTCCCTTATCCACATGGGGATATTTAATTTGACCATTCATTTTCTTCCCTTAACAGGTCAGTGATCCATGAGGAACTAGAGTTGGCCTTAATGGAAAAGCAAAACAAACAAACAATAAATGGCTGCCCATCTCCCAGAAACCTTGGAATTTGCGAAGGGTGTAGAAAAGAGAAAGGGTTGTGTCAAGAGTAAACGGAAGGAAGGGAGAGTTTCTCTGAACATGCTCTGATTAAACTCCCAGTAGCGTGGAATTTAACGTTTTTGGCAATCCAGCTTCAACAAGTGTACAACAGCGCCTAAGGGGATGACAGAGCAACAGGATAGAAAACAATTGGGAATCGGATTACCTGCGGGCCATTTGTTGCATCCTAGCCTAGACTGGTCAGAGAGTCACATAGAGGGAACAACTACTATCTATTTAAGTCATTTCATTTGGCAGCATTAGCATAGCATTGACCCTAGGAGAGGTAATCAAAAACTCTGAAGTGTGACCATTCTTTTCTGAAGTGTTTTCTCATATGTATGGTATTCTGCTTAAGCCATTGGTTTTGTATATTGCCCTGACCACATCTTATACATTTCTGTCTCTGGGCCTTTATTCATGTGATTTATTTGACTTCTCTTGAGTTCTCCCCAGCTAAAATCCTACTCATCTCATTTCATATACTATTATTCCTTTTATATAAATATATAACTTAAAATGTTTTCAGTTTTTGGAATTAGTTTTATTATTTAATTGCCAGAAGATTGTATTACGCATGTCTTTTCCAATTGAGTTATAAGGTCTAAAAGAACAGAAAATGGTTTTTATACCCCTTTGATATTTATACCTCAGGATTCAATAATTATTTGATAATTGATTAATTGCTGAAATATAGTGGTATCTCTCACTCATATTCGATGAATATATAATCTAGTAGATTATCTGTAATCAGTGTAATACATCATTTTAAAGAATTAAGTTACTTTTATCCAAAAAGTCTTAATACCGATACTTGTCCCAATTCTGTCATACAGAAAGTCTATTCATATTTTTCTATTATTCTGAATCATGCTATCAAATGCTACCCCTGCCAGATGCAGCATTATTCCATTTATAGAAACTTTATAATGACGATGCTGCTAATATGCCTCCATTCTGTATTTTTCTTTTGCTTTGTTAATATTCTGGTAGCTATACAGGATATAGTTAGCTTTAAATAATCATAACAGTTTTCATATTTCATGATCTTTCCACTTATCTCTTTCAATACAATGGTAGTTAGTTTACAAAGCAAATACAATATTGTTCTTCATAAGTTCATTTTAGGTGATAAAATTTATTTTGCCAAAAAAGGAGCACTGCTATTTGAAATTGAAAGATATTAACTGCCTCTTATTCACAGATCAAAAGTACATATCCAGTAAATGACTGCCTGGATATTGTGCAGTGGTTTTCTATATTATGTTTAACCATTACTCGATCTGACTCTCAGAACTTATCTCTATTGCCTATGGGCCCTACCTACACCCCAATATCAGAACAGAATGATGTTACACATTTTTATGTTTGGTTTTACACTAACTCTTCCACTGGTTCACACTAAGTTCCTTTGGAAATATTATCAGCCCACCAGAAGATTTATCTTAATTAAAAAAAAAAAAAAAGGGACAGTAGGCTTTTCTCCTTCTCCTGCTTGAAATACATTGTAATTTATGTGCATACTTCTCCCCACACCCCCACCATCAATCTAGTAATCTATTCTCCACTTAGGTAGATAAGCTAGAACAGTGCTGGTTTGCTCTCATTTCCTCTTTATCAGCCAGTAGTTTGTTTGACTTCCCTTTCATTAGGTTAAAGTAATTTAAAAAAAAAAAAAGGGTGTTTATCCTTTTGATTGCCAAATCTGAACCTATTTGAAACTTCAGGATGACTTTCAAAATCGCAAATGAGACCTAATGTTTGCTCCATCTCTAGCGTCCCAGTGAGGACTGTGGCATGACCAGCAGTTTAGGAATTATTCTCATGTTTAGGAACTGGCTTATAGAAGTTAATGTGTTTTCATAAGAATACAATTTTGAATGACGCCAACTATGTAATTTGACCCATATGAGATGTTGCCAATGTGTTGTAGTGCTTATTATGATACAAGTTTAACACATAATATGCCTATGGCTCTTTTCTATGTACCAGTTACACTCTTCTATTTTGTGTCTAAACATTTTCTCCTACAAACTCTGTGTGATGATCATCTTTTATATTTTTCTATTAGAGATAACTCAATTAACTGAGCAATCCTTTTTTGCTTGCCAACAAAATACCACACAATGTATCAATACTAAGTCCTTGATACACAAAGATGAATTAGAGCCCCTGTTTCAAGATGCTCATAGGCTAGTGAGAAAGCAAATGTGTAAAGAAATAAATTCCATTTGGTTATATATACTGAAATTACAGCAGGATCATGCTTCATCTATTTGACTGAATAATTATGCAATTCTATAGTCATGGTATCCATTATTCTTTCATTTGATTTTCATTCCAGTGTTCAAGGTCAGGTTTTCTTCTTGATATTTTGTTAAGTATCTTGCCTTTCACAATTATCCATGTGTTCCTAAGAAATCGGATTTTTTTTAGAACCGAGTTTGTTTTAATATGTTTATTAGTATAAATCACTCATCTTTTTTCTAAATTACTTGGTAGAGTTTTATTGAATTTCTCCAAGGAAAACATGACTCTTCTCCTAGAGTCCTTTATAATATATACTCTCTTTCAGGATTTAAATTGTATTTTTAACTTTTTATTCTTTAACTTATTGGGGTTTTGTTAGGCTGCAATATATCAAAGGTCTTTTTATAATCACTGTGCCTGGTATGATGCTTGATATGATACCAACCAGGTGATGAAAGAATGAATGAATCAGTGACAGTTTGCGAATTTGGTTATACAAATCTTCTACCAGGAGTTGAGATTACACCTTGAATAATTAGCATTTAATGATGTTGACTTAAAAAAATGCATAACCTGAAAGTTGAGAATTATATTTTTTTGGCAGACATACTGAGGACTTAAACCTGGGAGAGAACCTCTCAGATAGCTGAGGGACTGTTCTGACGAGGTAAGGGAAGAGCCAGGATATATAGGAGTTTTTGCAAAAAAAAACCCCACAAAAACAAACAAATAAAAACCCCACAACAACAGGTAGTCAGAACATCAAAAGATTACTGTTAATTAAAGAAAAAACAGACATCTCAAGTTAATGAATTTAGCACTTTTCTATGTATGGGAAGATGCAAGGATCTAGGCTCATTGAAATCATTCCTTTAATTTGCACCTTAACTATCTAGGGCCAATCTCCTGTTTTCTCCATCCTCGGTCCCTTCCAGGTACACAGTTGGGGGTGGTTGCAGAGGCTGATGGCTTGATGGCTGCAACATCCTTTGTTTCCTGATATAGCAGGTGACATTTTTGTCCACAGTGAAGGCATGACCCAATCTTTAGTAGATCATAACTTAATCACACCTAATTTAGATGTCTCAAATGGAAAATTGATTGTAATAATAATAAAGTTGCAATTTGTTGAGCTAATAATAATGCCTGCCATGTAGTGAGTGTTTGCTCAGCATATAAATGACTTATATATATTGTTTTATATAGTCATATCAACAGCCTTGTGAAGTCAATATTCTCATATCCAAATAGTATGCATACATTATTTTGGCTGTTCGCCTTTTTAAAACTTAATTGTGGTGATCCTATTTAATGCACTTATTCATATTAAATTGAATTCGTATTAAATTAGTAAACTCACATAGTACATATCATACATACTATGAAAATCTCTGCTTATATGTATTGGGTTGGCCAAAAGTGTTTTTTGTTTTTTCCATAAGATGGCTCTAGTCGCACTTAGTTGTCTTTAACTTCATTCAAAATAATTTTGTTAGATTGTATGTGACAGCCATCATATCAGTGTGCATTTAAAAAAAGACATCAAAATTGGTGAATTTTTGTGTAACCATTCTAATATTGAAGATGGAAGGAAAAAAGCAACATTTTCAGCATATTATGCTATATTATTTCAAGAAAGGTAAAAATGCAACCGAAACGCAAAAAAAAAGAGGTTTCTGCAGTGTATGCAGAAGGTGCTATGACTAATCGAACGTGTCAAAAGTGGTTTGTGAAGGTATCCAAGTCAAGCATTGAAAATCATTTGCACCAGCTTGGTTATATTCATCACCTTGATGTTTGGGTTCCACACAAGTTAAGCGAAGAAAACCTTCTTGACCATATTTCCTCATGTGATTCTCTACTGAAACGTAATGAAAACGTTCCGTTTTTAAAACAAACTGTGATGGGTGATGAAAAGTGGATACTGTACAACAATGTGGAACGGAAGAGATCATGGGGCAAACAAAATGAACCACCACCAAGCACACCAAAGGCCAGTCTTCATCCAGAGAAGGTGATGTGTATATGGTGGCATTGGAAGGGAGTCCTCTATTATGAGCTCCTTCCAGAAAACCAAATGATTAATTCCAATAAATACTGCTCCCAAGTAGACCAACTGAAAGCAGCACTCGACGAAAAGTGTCCAGAATTAGTCAACAGAAAACGCATACTCTTCCATCAGGATAACGCAAGACTGTGTGTTTCTTTGATGACCAGGCAAAAACTGTTACAGCTTGGCTGGAAAGTTATGATTCATCTGCCGCATTCACCAGACATTGCAACTTCAGATTTCCATTTATTTCGGTCTTTACAAAATTCTCTTAATGGAAAAAAACTCAATTCCTTGGAAGACTGTAAAAGGCACCTGGAACAGTTCTTTGCTTAAAAAGATAAATTTTGGGAAGATGGAATTATAAAGTTGCCTGAAAAAATGGCAGAAGGTAGTGGAACAAAAGGGTGAACGTTGTTCAATAAAGTTCTTGGTGAAAATGAAAAATGTGTCTTTTATTTTTACTTAAAAACTGAAGACACTTTTGGCCAACACAATACATTTAGGGATTCCAATTATTTGCTCTCAGTTTTTCTCTTCTGAAGAGCTTATATAAGGTATCTCTCTCAAAGTAATACTTAATGACAGAATAGCTCTCCTTTCTATTCATGACTTATGCATAGGATATGTATTCACTACATGAACCTATATATTTTGGTCAACCCTTTTGGAATACTTTTTTTCCAATTTAGTTTCTACCCTACCACATCCATAAAACCTGTCTTCACTGTATTTTCAAGTCTAATAACTATTATAGTACTCTGAGTCTTATATTTTAAAATTGTGAATATCCTTGATAATTCTTTTTTTTTTTTTCCTTCTAGCTAACTCTTTATCCTATTTTTAAACCTTACATCATCAGGAAATTCTTTCCAGACCTCCTTTTAATGTAGACTAATTAAGTTTTCTCAATTATATACTTTCATTTTAGCCTGTATGTTTCCTTTATCCCAATTACTACATTATAATTAATATTCTGTAGTCATTTTTTTCCTTGGTTATCATCAAGTTATGAACTCTATGAAGGAAGGGCCATGTCTGTCATTTGCAAAACTATATCCCCAAAATATTGCCCATGATAGCTGTTAATAAACATTTGTGCAATGAATATCTACTTTTCACGGGTAACAGCATGCAATTATTTATTTATTTATTTATTTATTTATTTATTTATTTATTTATGGCTGTGTTGGGTCTTCGTTTCTGTGCGAGGGCTTTCTCTAGTTGTGGCAAGCGGCGGCCACTCTTCATCGCGGTGCGCAGGCCTCTCACTGTTGCGGCCTCTCTTGTTGCGGAGCACAGGCTCCAGACGCGCAGGCTCAGTAATTGTGGCTCACGGACCCAGCTGCTCCGCGGCATGTGGGATCCTCCCAGACCAGGGCTCGAACCCATGTCCCCTGCATTGGCAGGCAGATTCTCAACCACTGCGCCACCAGGGAAGCCCGACAGCATGCAATTTTGAAATGATCTAACACTTTTAAGTTAGGGACACAGGCTTGAACCACAAGTCTACAATTCATTAGTTGGGTGGCCATGGGAAAGTTTCTTAAGCTGATTCCCAGTTTCCCTTTCTGTACAGTGAGGGAAATCATATATGGTGTTGGGTATTTTGTGAGATGTAAGGTGGGAAAATGAATGCTTAAAACAGAGTGTGGCTCAGAGCTGATTTCAGCAATTAAGGCTATTAGCATTCTCATATTGTAAATTTTTAGAAAGCAAAGAAGGTGGTGTTGCTTTACCTGTTACACATCACAGAGCAATGTTAATGGTAATCCTCAAGAGCCTCTGATGAATAAATTAATTGTGTCATTTACCAAGTAATTTATTGTTATGTTTCCTTTTAACTAATATAGATGAATGTCACTAAACTCTAACCTCTATAACTCAATTGGATTTTTGTTTATCTTGGATCTCGCCCAAGTAATTTTTTGCTGTATCAACAATCCTTTACACATTAGTTTATGTTACCAAATTCCTTCATGTTATTTGCTGATAATTTCAATATCTGTGAGAAGAGAAGATAAAAAGAATACACATCTTTCCAACAAATGCACAATAATTTATTGTGGATAGAGCAGTAAAATTAGATAAAGGGTCTCTGACATTTTTGGAGACGTATTTTGAGTGTAAAGTCTTCAGACATGTTTTCCAGTTTTCTTTTCAGTTCACTAAACTGCCCACCCTAAGTATTTCAGTTTTGTCTTACAAACATGATCTCGTGGCATAATTCCAAGAGTAAATTCAAATAAACCTTTAGTACGTAGGGAATTGCTTTTATTTAGTAATCTTTGCATTAAAAGTTTTGATCAATGCTCAACCAACAGTATGATGAATATAACTTGATAGTACCCTACCAACACACTCCAGTCCCATTTTAAACTTTGCATTATGGAATATCAAATGAGATTTATCAGGTTCTGTAGTTTTATTTTAATCACCTAAACCTTTTGATTGATATATTAGTGTCATCTGTTGGTGAAGAAAGCTGTAGTCTGTTCAGCAATTCTGCTTTTAGATGTAATCATCTTCAGAAACACATTGAAGTGACAAGCACAATGTGGTTATCTTGCATGTACATTTAATGAATTACATGAAAATTCTTCATTTTATGCTTAAATCTCTATTTTCTTTAAGAATGATTTCATAATAAACAATATCGTTACTTTGTAAATACCGTGTATATTAATGATTAGTTTGTAATCTGTTTTACTGAAAGTGACCTACCATGTATATCTTCATTTTTTTCCAAAATTCAAACTCTTGTTAGCTGGTAGAAACAGTGTTTAAAAATTAATCTATCTTAAGCTAGTTCTAAAATTCTTATAGTAATGAAAAAGCTAATTTTATTTAAAAGTTCAAATGTGCAGCACTATTTATTTAAAAAAATCAAGACTAAAAAGTGAATGTTCAATCAGAATATAGCAGGGTTTTTAATGGTGGGTTTTATAATTCTTCCAGTTAATAACACATCTTTCTTGGCTCTGCGTTTTAAAATGGACATAAACAGCTTAGAGAGAAGTCCCAAATTAAAGGGTTGGGAGGGCACAAAAAATAGAATCCATGATCAATGACTATAGAATTGGGATCTATTAAACCTGAATGTGAAGCATCCTAATAATTGTCTTCATGGGTTACTCAATGTACAGAGGATGATGGGTAGGTTGTTGTTTTTGAAGGTTAAAGAACAAGGGCAAATGAAAGCAGGAATTTCTGAAGGTGAGAACCAGATATATTTTGGAATTATCTTCTTTGAGTTTCATTTCGAAACAGGCTAAATTCTTATCTGTCTTCTGGTTTAGAAATAATTCAGCCACAAGGCAAGGGCTCGATTAGGTAATCTATTAAAATTCCAACCAGTGTTATTATTAATTCACTGATTCACTTCATGTTTTCCTTTTGCTTTAGGTACTTTTTTCTGGGTAATGCATGTTTGTTCATTTAAATAAAAGTTAAATTTGAGTATAGAAACTATTTAGAGCTTTCTTCTTTCTTCCTTTCATTCCTACACCTAACCGCTTCTTGTAAAATAATTTGGAAACTGCTTTTTCCCCTAGATGTATAACTTCATGATAATTGAAGTCCTGACCTTAATTATTTCTTAGGGGTGAGAGCGAAAGGAGTGGATTGAATCTAAGGACACAAGTGGTAGTTTCATTAAAAGTATTTCCTTTTTTATTACTATATTCAAGGGATTGAATTCTTACTCATTTCATCAAAACTTATTAACCTCACCATCTCTTACAGCAAACATCTCATCTATTAATCAATTGAATTTTCTAAAAAATTAACTCTCAAAGTAAACTCTTCATTTCAAAAGTATTTTGTAAAGAATGGCTGAAAATTTATAGACAATAAATATGTTTTAAATTTTACTGAAAATGAACCTATAAAATATACCTTTGAGAAATAGTAAAGTGAGATATTAGAAATCATTAATCTTGGTTACAGATATTTTAAAATATTTTACAGATATCAGTTTATAATATATAATTAAATGGTGAGGAAGCTTAAGGAAATTGCCTGTTATTTATAGAAACCATTGATATTTAATTAATACTAGTCAAGTTCTTTTCTAGGATTGAGAACCTAAAATAATTGCTTTAAACTAAAAGTATATACTTCATTTCTAATGTATATAGGGCAAGTTCTGTGAATCCTCAATCCACTTCTCGCTGATTGACCTCATTGGAAATTCATCACTGATTTTTTTCTTTTCAATACTCTTGAAAAATTAAACAGAAAAAAAAAATTCACTTAAGAAACACTCAAAAGTACTATAAGCATATTATGGGTAAAAATATAAAATTTCAGCTTTGTTTACTGTACAAATTATCAATAAATTATGATTGCTTTTGTACAGTTACATCTACATTTTATGAAGTGTGTTTTATTTTGGTATTGTATTTTTACTTACTATTGTTATTGATATTTTCAATATTAGTGGTTTATAATTATTTGATTTAATATAAATGATATTGCATGGAATACTAACTGAACAAATAGGATGAATATCAAGGCTAGTTGGAAACATACTTTTTTTTTGCATTGCGACATCTTTTTCAGCTTTTTATTTTGCAGTAATTTCAGACTTTAAGGTAAATTGTGAAAATAGTACAGCGTTCCCATATACGTACTCTTATTCAGCTTTCCTTAATATTAACTGCTTATGTAACCATAGCACAGTTATCAAAACTAGGAAATTAACATTTGTATAATACTATTAAGTAAGCCATAGACTTTACTCAAACTGGAATACCTTTTAGTCCATTCATTCCTTACTGTTTGTATTTCTATTGATTATTATTTGTAGTATAAAAGTAATATAATGTAAAGGTAATATAATAGAAAATTTAGAATATACTATAAGAAAAAATAATGCTTCCCAACTTCTGCTGTTTCTTTATATTTTTTCAATTTTTTTTACTTAAAGTGAAAATGTATTTTTCTCTGAGATGAATATTATTTAAAAAATCTCTTATATTTGTATACTTGTATACTTTTAAGCATCAACTAATAAAATAACAGGGCAATAGGTGAATATCAGACTATTTCCAGATATTTTGCATATTGATCTAATTAAAACTTCACAAGTGTATGTACTTACTATGATAATTCTCATTGTATTCTCCAGGTTAAACACATATTAAAGCTGGAATTCTATTCCAATCTCTCCAACTTCAAAAATATGTCCATTTTTTGCTGCACTATATTTTTCTTATTTAAGTGAAAAAAAGTTTCCACCCAGAATGTATATTTTTTTTCAGATAAATGTTCATGGTTTAGGGTTAAGTAGAAGCATCAGAGTAATGGAGAGCATACTGATGAAACTTGATTTGCATATTACTATGTTAGTAGAATGTAACTTTGAAGAAGCCACATAAATGGTATTGATCTTTTTATCTGTAAAATATGAGTAATACTAATTTTAAAAATTGCCAGAAACTTAAACAATATAAAATATCTAAATTTTGCTGGCATGAAGAATGACACCTAATACCTATTCAGTAAGATTTCATTCCTTTCCCATACTTCTCTGTTTATGTAATTGAAATAGCAGACATTTCCATTTTTCTGTAAATCTTCTTAAAAGGAAAAAAAAAGACACCTGTATCTACATATAATTTTATAAATCTAAAATGTTAAAATATATATTAAAATAACTGTAAACTCTCCTTTTCCCTCCCTTCTATAGAATTGCAGAGTAGCTCTTGTGGAAACCCAGGAGTTCCACCCAAAGGTGTGCTATATGGTACAAGGTTCGATGTTGGGGACAAGATCCGCTACAGCTGTGTAACTGGATATATCCTTGACGGCCACCCTCAACTCACCTGTATAGCCAATTCAGTTAATACAGCCTCATGGGATTTTCCTGTTCCCATCTGTAGAGGTAAAGAAAAAAATAATGTTTATATTTATGTTGACTGAATATTCGTTTGACATAATGAAAATATTTTAAAAATAAGAGT
The DNA here is from genome assembly GCF_028021215.1 of Eschrichtius robustus. NCBI lineage: Eukaryota > Metazoa > Chordata > Mammalia > Artiodactyla > Eschrichtiidae > Eschrichtius > Eschrichtius robustus. Next base: position 61,660,190 of record NC_090840.1, on the reverse strand, counting down.
GATAATCAGACAGTATATTTGCAAAACATATTTGGTGCTTGTTTCTTTTATAAAATCTGGAGCTTAGAGAAAAGCACGTACAGTACATGAAAGATTAAGAAAAATACTTAGGACAACATTACTTGTGAAGCGAGACGGTGGATTATATTTCTATATTTCTATACATATTTATACATACATTGTGTATATATGTGTCTTGATGTTTGTACTGGAAAAACATGGAGTTTATGATGCTTAGAAATTTAGTTAGGCTGTCAAAGTCATGATTTTGTTTTCATTTTGAAATATTGACTGAATCTATGAATCTTTTAAAGATTTCTGGTAGAGAGCTTAGCATGGGAATTCATGAAATTAAGAATGCTGTATAATTTATTATCGATACTAATAAGGATCACTTGTATTATGGGGAAAATATAGTAATATACTAATGTAGACAAAGGTACAAAGTACATAGCCTGGAAGACAGAACATGTTCAACATTAGCTGAATTCATGCATGAATCTTGCTCACGGAAATTCTCTGGAGAAATCATGATTTCAAGTCATCTGCCCATTTTTTGATCAGGTTTTGTTGTTGTTGTTGAGTTTTATGAGTTCTTTTTCTATTTTGGTTATTAACCCCTTATTTATTATAGGATTTGCAAATATCTTCTCCCATTCAGTAGGTTGTGTTTTCATTTTGTTGGTCCTTTGCTTTGCCATTCAGAAGCTTTTTAGTTTGATGTAGACCCATTTGTTTATTTTTGCTTTTGTTTCCTTTTCCTTAGGAGACATATCCAGAAAGATATTGCTAAGATCGATGACAAACAGTGTACTGTCTATGCTTTCTTCTAGGCGTTTTATGGTTTTGGGTCTTATATTCAAGTCTTTAATCCATTTTGAGCTGATTTTTGTATATGGCATAAAATAGTGGTCTAATTTCATTCTTTTGCATGTGGCTGTCCAGTTTTCACAGTGCCTTTCACCACAGAGACTATCCTTTGTCAATTGTGTGTTCTTTGCTCCTTTGTCATAAATTAATTTTCCATATATATGTAGTTTTATTTCTGGGCTCTCAATTCTACTCCATTTGAGCTCTATGTATGTTTTTCTGCCAATATCATGCTGTTTTGATTATTATAGCTTTGTAATGTAATTTGAAATCAGTGTGATATCTCCAGTTTTGTCCTTTTTCCTTGGAATTGCTTCAGCCACTCGGTGTCTTTTGTGGTTCCATATAATTTTTAGGGCTTTTTGTTCAATTTCTGTGAAAAATGTTGCTGGAATTTTGATAGGGATTTCATTGAATCTGTAGATTGCTCTAGATAGTATGGATGCTTTAACAATGTTAATTCTTCTAACATTTTAACCGTGTTAATCCATGAGCTGAGCGTGGAATATCTTTCCATTTCTCTGTGTCTTCTAGGCCTTTATTACATTGAAATACTCTTTTCTATACCTATTTTATTGAGAGTTTTTTGTCATAAATGTGTGTTGAATCTTGTCAGATGCTTTTTCTATATCTATTGAGTGGAACATATATTTATTTTTCATTTTGTTAACGTGATATATGTGTGTGTGTATGTATATATACACACACAGATATGTGTGTGTGTGTATATATATATATCACATTGCTTGATCTGCAGATGTTGAACCATCCTTTAATTCTAAGAATAAATCCCACTTGATCATGATGTATGCTCTCTTAAATGCATTGTTGTTATTCAGTTTAGTAAATTTGTTGTAACATAATTTTAATAGTAACATAGATAGTAACATTAATAGTAACATAATTTTTGCATATATGTTCATCAGAGATGTTGGCCTGTAATTTTCTTTTTTTGTGTGTACTTGTCTGGTTTTAGTATCAGGGTAATGTTGGCCTCATAAAATAAGTTAGGAAGCATTCCTCCTTTTCAATTTTTTGGAAAAATTTGAGAAGAATGGGTGTTAAATATTCTTTGAATATTTGGTAGAATTCACCTGAAAAGCTGTTTTGGATCTGGAATTTTGTTTTTTGTGAGGTTTTTGATTACTGTTTTAATTACCTTATCAGTTTTCTGTCTATTCAGATTTTTTATTTCTTTATGATTTAGTCTTGGAATATTGTATGATTCTAAGAATGTATCCATTTCTTCTTGGTTGTCCAATTTGTTGGTGTATAGCTGTTCATAGTATTCTCTTATAATCCTTTGTACTTCTGTGATATCTTTTGTTACTTCTTCCCTTTCTTTTCAGATTTTATTTATCTGCGCCTTCTTTCTTCTTTTTTTTTCCTTAGTGATTCTAGCTAAAGGTTTATCTTTTCAAAGAACCAGCTCTTAATTTCATTGATCTTTTCTATTGTCTATTTAGTCTCTTTTCATTTATTTCTACTCTGATCTATATGATTTCCCTTCTTCTACTCAGTTTGGGCTTTGTTCTTTTTTTTTTTCTTTTTCCTAGTTCTTTTAGGTTAGAGTGTATATTTGATATTTTTCTTATTTCTTGAGGTAGGGCTGTTTGGCTATAAACTGCCCTCTTGGTACCACATTTGCTGCATCTGATAAGTTTTGGTATATTGTATTTTCATTTTCATTTGTCTTCAGGTGTATTTTTTATCTTCCTTTGATTTCATCATTGATCCAATAGTTGTTCAGTAGCATGTTGTTTATGTTTCACATATTTGTGATTTTTCTAGCTTTCTTCTTGTAATTGATATCTAGTTTCATACTATTGTGATCAGAAAAGATGTTTGATATGATTTCAGTCTTCTTAAATTATTGAGACTTTTTTGTGTGTGTCCTAAAAAATGCTCTATCCTTGAGATGTTCCATGTGCACTTGAGAAGGCTGTGTGTTCCGCATTTGGATGTAATGTTCTGTAAATTTATTAAGTCCATTTTATCTAGTGTTTCATTTAAGGCCACTGTTTCCTTGTTGACTTTCTCTCTGGATCATCATTCACTGATGTAAGTGGGATGTTAAAATCCCCTACTATTATTGTGTTGCTCTCAGTTTCTCACTTAGTTCCGTTAATAATTGTTTTATATATGTTGGTGCTCCTATGCTAGGGGCATATGTATTAATAACTGTTGTGTCTTCTTGATGAATTGTACCTTTTATCATTATAGTATTTCCATATCTGTCTCCTTATCATTTTTTCGTTTGAATTCTCTTTTGTCTCATATGAATATGGCTACATCCACTTTTGTTTGGCTGCCATTTGCTTAGAGTGTCATCTTCCATCCCTTCCTTTGAGTCTGTGCTTGTCTTCAGAGCTGAGCTGAGTCTCCTGGAGAGCATATAGTTGGCTGTTGTGTTGTATTCTGTCTATCCACTCTGTGTTTCAATTGGTGAATTCAGTCCATTTACATTCGTACTTCCATTTTGTTTTCCGGTTGCTCTATATCTCTGTTGTTTCTTTTTTTTCTATTGTTTCTGTCTGCCATTTTATTTCAGTGATTTTCTATGATATATTTCTCAGTTTCTTTTTTCTTATTGTGTCTCTGCTCTAGATTTATGTATTATGATTACCATGAGGTTTATATAAAACATCTCATAAATAAAATAGTCTTCTTTTATTGAAGTATAGTTGATTTACAGTGTTTCAGGTGTACAGCAAAGTGATTCAGTTATATCTGTCTATTCTTTTTCATATTCTTTTCCATTATATGTTATTGCAAGATAGTGAATGTAGTTCCCTGTGTTATACAGTAGGTCCTTGGTGTTTATCTATTTTATATATCTGTTAATCACAATTTCCAAATTTATCCCTCCCCCCTTCCCCTTTGGTAATCATTAGTTTGTATTCTGTCTCTGAGTCTAGTTCTGTTTTGTAAATAAGTTCATTTGTATCATTTTTTTAAAATTCCACATATAAGTTATATCGTATGATATTTGTCTTTCTCTGTCTGACTTACTTCACTTAGTATGATAATTTCTAGGTCCATCCATGTTTCTGGAAATGGCATTACTTCATTCTTTTTTATGGCTGAGTAACATTCCATTATACATGTAATGGAATATTTTATATATATATGTGTGTGTGTATGTATATATGTATAGGTGTATATATATGTATATACGTGTGCTATGTCTGCTTTATCCATTCATCTGTTGATGGACATTAAGGTTTCTTCCATGTCTTGGTTCTTGTAAATAGTGCTGCTGTGAACGTTGGGGTGCATATATCTTTTCAAATTAGAGTTTTAATCTTTTCTGGATATATGCCCAGGAGTGGGATTGATGGGTCATATGATAGCTCTATTTTCAGTTTTTTATGGAACCTCCATACTGTTCTCCACAGTGGCTGCACCAATTTACATTCCCACCAACAGTGTGGGAGGATACCCTTTTCTCCACATCCTCTCCAGCATTTATTATTTGTTGACTTTTTGATGATGGCCATTTTGACCGGTGTGAGGTGGTACCTCATTGTAGTTTTGATATGCATTTCTCTAATAATTAGTGAAGTAGAGCACCTTTTCATGTGCCTATTGGCCATCTGTATGTCTTCTTTGGAGAAATGTCTGTTTACGTCTTCTGTGCATTTTTTGACTGCATTGTTTGTTTTTTTGATATTGAGTTGTATAAGCTGTTTGTATATTTTAGAAATTAACCCCTTGTTGTTTTCATTGTTTGCAAATATTCTCTCCCAGTCCATAGGTTGTCTTTTTATTTTGTTTATAGTTTCCTTTGCTGTATAAAGGCTTTTAAGTTTAACTAGATACTATTTATTTTTGCTTTTGTTTCCATTATCCTTGGGGACAGATGCAATAAAATATTGCTGTGTTTTATGTCAAAGAGTGTTTTGCCTATGTTTTTCTCTAGGAGTTTTATAGTATCCAGTCTTACATTTAGGTCTTTAATCAATTTTGAGTTTATTTCTGTATGTGGTGTTAGAGAATGTTCTAATTTCATTCATTTACATGTAGCTGTCCAGTTTTCCCAGCACCACTTATTGAAGAGAGTGTCTTTTCTCCATTGTATATTCTTGCCTCCTTTGTTGTAAATTGACCATAAATGTGTGGGCATATTTCTGGACTTTCTATCACTTTCTGTTGATCTATGTGTCTGTTTTTGTGTATGTACCATACTGTTTTGATAACTGTGGCTTTGCAGTATAGTCTGAAGTCAGGGAGCATGATTCCTACAGCTCCATTCTTCTTTCTCACGATTGTTTTGGCTATTTGGGGTTGTTTGTGTTTCCATACAGATTTAAAAAAATTTTGTTCCAGTTCTGTGAAACATGCCATTGGTAATTTGATAGGTATTGCATTGAATCTGTAGATTGCCTTGGGTAATATGATCATTTTAACTATATTGATTCTTACAATCCAAGAACATGATATATCTTTCCATCTGCTTTTGTGGTCTTCAGTTTCTTTCATCAGCATCTTATAGTTTTTGGAGTACAGGTCTTTTGCCTCCTTATGTAGGTTTATTTGTAGGTATTTTATTCTTCTTGATGTGGTGGTAAATGGGATTCTTTTCTTAATTTCTCTTTCTGCTATTTTGTTGTTAGTGTATAGAAATGCAACAGATTTCTGTATATTAATTTTGTATCCTGCAACTTTACTGAATTCATTGATGAGCTCTAGTAGTTTTCTGGTAGCATCTTTAGGATTTTCTACATATAGTATTATGTTATTTGCAAACAGTGACAGTTTTACAGCTTCCTTTCCAATTTGGATTCCTTTTCTTTCTTTTCTTCTGTGATTGCTGTGGCTAGGACTTCCAAAACTATGTGGAATAAAAGTGGCAAGAGTGGGCATTCTTGTCTCGTTCCTGAACTTAGCAGGAATGTGTTCAGCTTTTCACCATTGAGTATGATGTTAGCTCTGTGTTTGTCATGTATGGCCTTTTTTATGTTGAGGTTTTTTTCCCTGTATGTTCAGTTTCTGGATAGTTCTTATCATAAATGGATGTTGAATTTTATCAAAAGCTTTTTCTGCATCTATTGAGATGATCATATGGTTTTTATTCTTCAGTTTGTTAATGTGGTATATCCAACTGATTGATTTGTGGATATTGAAAAATCCTTGCATCCCTGGGTTAAATCCCACTTGATCATGGTGTATGATCCTTTTAATGTGCTGTTGGATTCTGGATAATTCTCCATCAGTGTGACTTTAAGTTTGGTTTCTGGAGAATTTTCTTTTTTGTGATGCTGTGTTACCATGGTTTTTCATGGGGCTTGATGAGCTGTTCTTATGCTGGCACATTTGAAGTAGTGGACACTTTTCTTCTTCAGATGAATGTTCTTTTTTTCCTTGATTCTAATGATTTAACAGATTAGTAATCAGAGGTCTTCCTTTTGTTTTTCAGTAGCTTGTGCTATAGCACTTTTTTTGGTTTCTCTTACTTGAGCTGCCTGTAGTTATATTTGAGAATCAGCACTTTCCACCCTCTACCTCCTTTGCTAGAGGTATTGCCTTGTGCCTTCATTGTAGCTGCTTGTGCCTCGCTGCTGCTAATGATGCTGTTGTAGCTGGCATCATTACCTGGGGCACTGGGATGGCAAGAACCTACTCTGTGCCCAGGATCTCCTGAGTCTCAGGCTCTGCTACAGTGGAGGGAGTGGGAGAGTAGGGAGTGAGCTGGAGTCTTGGTTGCCTCTGCTGCATCTGGGGTTATTAGGTTTGCATGTGCTACTGCTGTGGATGGGCAGGGCTGTAGTGGTAGGCACCTTCATGGCTGGAGAGACCAGCTGCAGGCTCAACTGCCACTGCTGCCTGGTTCCCTGTGAGCATGGGAACCACTGTGGCTGGGAGGCTGGAGTTATGTATGCCTCCTTCCCTGCTGCTACCAGGTTCTCTGGGACTGTGCGCTCAGCTGCCGTGGTCGGGGGTTCAGGATCTCAGGCACTGTCTCTGCTTTTCTTCTGATTCTGCCTTCTCTATGTATTCCAGTCCACCCACCTTTACATGTACAGATGTGTGGAACTCTCCAGCACCCTGGTGTGCTGGACCAAGTCATATTTGTTGAGTTATGTATTTTTACTGGTTGTAGTTTGAAGAGGAGAGACAAAGAGAGCATCTCTCGTTCCACCATGATGCTGATGGCACCCCCTTGCATCTACTTCTATGACTGCTAATTAGCTACCGTTTGCTTAAGTATTTATAGTATATTAGGAAATTTATAAGCATACTCACTTTTAAATTTCACAGTATGAAACTGAAGCTCAAAAATTTAAAAAAAATTGTTCAAGGTTACTCAGTAAATGTCAAGAACCATGAAGAGTTTGAGATTTTACTTGACTTGGAATTAACGATTTCTCTGCCACAGTTTCTTGGATGGTGATAGAAGACACAAGACTCTTGGGTCAGAAACAAAGGAGAGTTTATTATTCACAGAAGTGTCAGGAGACAGAGCATCAGCGTTTGTGCCAGTTCTCCAAGCCCCAGTTCCCATAGAATGTATGAAGAGTATGAGATATCTGCATATGTAGTATGTGTTGTTATAGGAGAGGAATCATGAGCTTCAGGACAAATACATTTGAAGAGATAGTTTGGTACAAAGAGAAGAAGGACAGTTGGAATCTCTGCTTGCAAGATGTACAGAAACATTAGAGTCTGATGAAGAAATTTTTCCCGATTTGGGGTGTGGTGGGGGGGATGCCAGATTTGAACCCTTCTGTCAGGTTCCAAAGCCTTAGCTTGTTATCCCTTTGATACTTCACCAAAATTATTTGCATCTGTCTTCAAAAATGTTTAATAACAAGAGAGTAAATGGAGTTTTATATGTGAATCAGTCCAAAAATGTTTAGTCAATTTTTTAAATGCATGAAACTTCCTAAATCAAAAGGACTTATTAAGGTACTTAAAACCAAGAGGTGTTTTAAGAGGTTTCAGTGGAGTATTCCCAACACTATCTTAGAGTTAATTTCCTTTGTGGGGCTCCTTTTCTCCCTTCAGCTAAGAGCCTGTGGGGTCAGGAAGATCTGAATCTAAATACTCATTCTTCCACTTACCTACTAGGACCTTTGAGCAAAAATTACATTATTTTAGAAACTATTTATTTAGCTATAATAGAATTAATAGATAGACAGAAATACCAAAATCACAGTACTGTTGGAGTTTAATATGATAGCATATGTAAAGTGTCAGTTACATACAAAGTTATTTATGTAGCTCTATGTTTCCACTTTTCCATAGCACTTGTTACCATCTCCTCTTTAACAAAAGGAATTACAGTCAATAAAATCTTGATGGATAATATCATTTATACTTATATCCAAGTCTAACCTTCCAACCAGCGCTTCTGTTTTTGTTGTTGATTTTGTTGCCATTTTGTTTGTTTCTGCCAGGGCATATACTCTACTTCCCTACTCCTCATCTTCAAGTCCCTTCAGGCATATTTTCTTTGACTCCCATTCTAACCTCTATGGCTTTTATCTATCAAAAAATGACACCCATTGTTTTTTTGAAATTCTGTCTCCTCAACTTCATTTTGCCAAGCTTACCTTTTTTTCTCTTTACCACTGATACTGATGAATACATTTACTCATTCAAATATATTTATTAAGGGCCTGCTCTGTGCAAAGCATTATTTCATGTGATGAGGATCAAAATATGATTAAGAAACACGTCTTGCCTTTAAGAACCCAGTTCTAGTGGGACTGATCATAACATAATCAAGTAGTTACAGTAATGTGTGATAATTGCTTTAATATCAGAATCTATAGAATGTTAGGCACCTTGATAAGGAAGACCTTAATTTCTCCCAGTTGAGTGGAAGGGAGTTGAGGTTGGAACAGTGGTTTAAGAGAAAATTTCACAGAGGACTTGCTAAAAATGCAAATTGTATAGAGCAATAACTTTTCCAATGAGGCGATAATTTTCCTTTCTAGCCTCAAAAGTAGTTCTCATGTATTACTTATATTCACTGGCTAAAGGTGGAGTCTATGAAGTCATACTTCATAGAGCGTATGATCTGGTTTTCTAAGAAGCATTTTACCACCTGCTAGCCATTTTTTTTAAAATTAAAACTTTAAAGAGTAGAGGGATAGTGCATTTGGATTTTGTGTGTTTGCCATTTTTGAAAAAAAAAAAATACTATTCAGTCCATGGCTTCCCTCCTCTACTCTTTGCCACTTGATAGCATACTGATTCTTTAATTTATAACTTTGCAGGGGGCTGATAACATTGTAATGATCTGCTTATTGCTTTCCCTGGAGTTTACATATTCTCTCCTCGATGAAACCTTTGCTTTTAGAGAGTTATTTTGGTGATCCCTAACCATGATAGTTTAAGAAAAATGAACGCCTCATCAACCTAGAGAGTATGGTGCAAAGGTTTTTGTGTTCACAAGCACGATGAATTTTATCAACACCATCTGCTAGTATTTGTAAAGGCATTTAACTGCTTGATGCTGGGCTAAACAATATTCCATAAAAAGTGAAACCAAATTCCTGTGCACTAAGTCTGGAATGAAAATACCTGGCATACATACCTGTTCTGCACTTCTTCCTTTGATAGACATTCCATGCCATTTATTTCACTGAGCTTTAATGTGGCCTCAGAGTCCTTCTCAACTCTGTGCTCCCAACACTTCTTACAAATTAAGAGCAGTTGGCAGACAAGGTGAAACAGATTTGCTAGTCCTAGATTAACCATTCTAAAATTCATAATGATAGTCTATATTCAGAATGGCATTTTGGTATACACAACCTGGGGCAAACTAATAAAAGTGCATGTGAAAGTTACACATAAATTAAGTGTAACTTTGAATTTTTCTACCACACTTTCCATTACTATCTTGACAACGTTATCTGGACACAAAATCTTTCATTAGCCTTATCATTTCACATAAAGGGATCTGGTCTCTTTATGCGAACGGCTGTATTTAATAGTAATGAGGAAAACATTTTCTGCATGCCTTTTAATAAACAAGCAAGAGAAGCGTAAATCATTTGATAATGGGGTTATTTTATCACCTCAAAGACTACCAAAATCCTAGTGATGTCAGGCTACAAGGAAAAATTGACAAGTGTCTCAGGTCACTTGCTGTTTCTTCATGTCTCCCAGGAGAATGTAGGCTGTTCTATCAACAATCAGGCCAACACTCAACCACCTTCTCATGTACCCTAACCTTGTTCTGAAAAGTTCATTTGTGTGATTAAAAGGATGAAAATGTCCTGATTAAATTGTCTTAGTAGTGTCCAGTATGATGGAGCAAAGGTTGCAAGACTTGTCTATAAGGGTATAAGATCCGTAAGCTGATCTGCCTTCCTGCCACATATTACTGGAAAGTTGTTTCTTTTGTCAAAAATTGAATATTTTTACTTATCTCAGGAGATTGTAAACGTTAGAGAGATTGGATTAAATGAGATAACATTTTAAAAATGTTTCTATAATGCCTAGCACATAGAAGATACTCAAAAATTACAAATTGTTTCAAATACACGAAAAAGTAATTTAAAAAAATAATATAGAAGTAATAGCTATCACTGTGTTACATGTGTTTAGAATATTTTAAAATATCCATTGCCAGTTAAACGTATGCCTATAGCTCCAAGATATTTTCTTTAAAACAAGAGAGTAAAAAAGTCTGCAAAGAGTGGGCTTTGGTCTAATAAAACTTTGGTTTCCTTTACATGTCTGCCACTGAGAAGATATAGAATCTTTATGTGGATATTTAGTGTTTCAGATCTCAGTTTTCTCATCTGTATGATAGGGGAGTCCTTACTACTTGATAGTTACTATAATGAGGATCATATTAGTTAATATATATAAAATACAGACTCTATAATATTCAACAAGTAGTGATTACTGCCTTACTTCTTACTTGATGATAGTCATCGTCAAAACAGGTATTTGAAAACCGATCTAGATGTATCTATTCTATGACCATACAGGCAGAGGAATTAATTTTTCTCAGAGTTGTAGTAGTTAAGGGGAACTTTAAACCCCACATTAACCTAACACATTAGGTTGGGATCAGCAAGTAATAAACATCAGTGGTGAAATTATGTTTCCCATGGGTAACAGCATTTCTGAGTCATTAATTTCTGGAAGTTCTCACATTTGAAATATATTCAGTAATTAAACTCGTATCTACTAAGAAGTCACTATGCACATGCCATACAGCTAAGTGCCATGATCATTGAAACAACCCCAGGCCTCATGAAACTCATAGTCTATTGAATATGGGAGCTTTTATTTGGAAGATGATCTATTTGGTGACCTGGGTTATTGTCCAAATGTGTGTACTTTAATTCCATGCAGAAAGATAGAGTGGCATTCTTGTATAAGAAATAGGTGCTGGCCTTCTGTGTATTTCTGATATTTAGAGAAGAAAATCAGGGATTTCTATATGTTTACCATATAATTGTCTGCTGCTGCAATTAGCAGTCAGCATTCTCTTTAACATTCAACTCACATATTATTTTCCCCACTAGGTATTTGTGAGTTATATCTTCCTCCATTCAAGAAGCTGTTTACTATTTTTTCCTTTTCCATCCTGTATATAAGAACTCAAACGTTTTTGTTGCCTTACTCTATTGTCCAAGTTTTTTGTTCCTTCATATGTCATTCTCATTTTAAATTAATCCATTTTATTTGACAATAAAGAAATGGTCATTAAGTCTGTATTTTTTTTTGGTATTTTATGTTATTATAATGTATTGTTAATTTATAGATGTTTGTGTTTTTTTTCCTTAATGGAATGATTTCCACTTCTTTCTCTTTCTCTACAATTCCTAGAAAGATGCTGACAAATGTGTATTTTGAAAATGAAACACAAAAATCAGTTTCTTTTTGAGGCAACTGAGTCTTCAATTGTTTATACCTATTCTGTGTAACTTTAAGCCATATATTTCTGTGGAGACTTTTGTTTATCTGGAGTTTTTTGTTTATTTGTTTTGATGTGTAAGAATTTAAAGTATTTGTTCTAAATGAAAGATTCATATTGCTTGAGGAAAGTTTATATTTTTGAAGAATAACAAAATAGTTTGATAATGTTATACCCAAAATAAAAACAGAATTTTATAAATATTAAGCAATACTCATTTCTAACACTTACCTACATTTCAAATCTTGTAGAAAGAAAGAAAAATTATACTGTCTCAGTGCTCACAAAGCATGCACATGATTATTTGGGACCATGACTTACAGAAAAGATGATGGAACATGCTTAGCCAAAAATATATTGACAGCTTCAGAATTCCCTGTGGTGAAATAGATTGTTCAATGCCTGATGAGAACCTTGAAGAGCAATCACCTAACTTCCTACTAGGATATAAACTCAGTGAACCACACCAATGACCATCTGGTATTCTATTGCTCTTTGTAAAGCCATCACTCTAAAGATAAGGCAAAATAATTTAGGGAAATGAATGGAAGAAGGGGAATCGTAGCTCACCGAAGACACTGAGTAATATCATGTGACACATGGCTAGCTATGTGGACTAGCTTCATGTGAAAAGTCCTTTTTTTGTGTGCTAAGAAAGCACGGTAAACAAATTTTTTATAGGAATCATTCTAGAAGGACACTTCATACATTTTTGGCTTGGGGTCTTTCTCCACTATGCAGTATTATTGGTCACCTTAGTAAGTTAAGTGTGTGTGTGTGTTTGAGCCATTCAGTGATGAAAGATCTTTCGTACAGTTAATAACAGAAGACAAAATTTAAATGTTGAAATTTGAATGCCTTCAGAAATTCTACTTTTTTGGTCTATTGCTTAGTGTGCTTGAAGTCTAAAATCTTTCTATAGTCAGTTTTCTTAGGATTTTCCCAAGTGCAGATCTGACCCAACAAAACAAATAATTTGCTTTTTTACTATATAATTGTTATGTATGTAAAACTGGCGCTAAATATCTTAAATATTGAAGGAGTCTTGAAAAATAAGTATTTTATCTATAGCTTTTAATGGTTCCATATTTATGTCACTAATTCCTTGTATTTTTGAGTAAGACAATTTTCCCTTCTTTTATTGCTCCTTATGTTTGAGGTTACCATAGCATTCAAACTAAGTTACAATTTGAAGGTTACTTATTATATATTTGTATTTGACTTATAGCTAATGTAAAAAAGGCAGATGATGTAGCATAAAAACATGATTTACATAGTAAATAAAATAAATGAGAATAAGGATAACTGTGTTAAGAGAAAATAATGGAAGAGCAAGTTGAAACCAAGAGCAAAGTTAATATGCAAAAGTCATGTTCTGTATTCTTATATACTTGTTAAAATCAACATTAAATTTGGCTTTAATCCACCTGGGAATCTAAACAAATCTGGAGAACATTATTAGTTCATAGTCTCACAAAGCAAACAATTTGTGAGGGAAAACCACACTTACTAAGCAGAGTGCAAAATTTCTTATGCAATACAACATGAAGAAGGTACAGTGTACGCTAATGTCTATGTCCTATATTAGTAAATATGAACTCAGAGAATGAGCTTTCCAGGGTTGCATCACATCTTCTTACTGATGTGTAAATGAGGCCTTGTTATTGAAAAGGTGGAGGATTGTATTCATAGAATCAATATAATCAAACCACACATGCCTAATATCATTGGCCATTATGAGTGACGTAGAAACTCAACTATCTAGATTTAGTTCTGACCCAATTTTTGCATATTTTCAAAATTTGAATCTCTTTGTTGGTTTGTACATTTGAAATTCGATGTGAAAATTCATCATCTGAGAACAGAACCAAGGGCATAATGTTTCTGCATTAATATGATCTTAATTGTCTTTTACATTTTGTCATTTAATAGATGTGTAATTAATTTCAAAAATAAGTTAGTTTTTTTATATTTAGACATCTTATACAGGAAATTCAGTGTGAATATAGTTAACAAAACTTTATATTTAGCATGAATCTGTAACTACTTATTGTAAATATATTAATGACTATTCCAAATTTTTTGAAAATGTTATATGATTGCGTTTATCATAGCTCTTTCTTAAATGGCTGTTGCTCCTGAATCTTTATATCTACAATGAAGAAAATGATTCTAAACAACTAAGATGAGGTCATTGTCAATGCAACTGCATGTTTAGAAAATCATCACAGTACAAAGTATAATGAGTCAGTAAAAATATTGGGCATTTTATTGCTCTAATTTTTATTCAAAAAACATAGAATTTGATGGTTGAAGTGTTAATAATAAATATGTGAAAATTACAAAAAACATTTTCAAATTAAAGGAGGGATAATATTTTTGTATTTATATTCAATTAAATGTCTGTTGATTGACAATGATGGAGAAGAGATACACAACAGTTGCTGACTTTAAGGAGCTTATGACTTATGGAAAACACATACATAAATATATACTGTAATAAAGTATAAACAGCCCCTTCTACTGCATCCCTCAAGAAAGGTACAAATAAAATGTCATGGAAAATCAGAGGCAGCTGTGAATTTTGTCTTGGTGAGAGGGAGATTAATCTTGATGGAGATTTGAAAAATAACTCAGATGTTCATATTGTATTGCCTTCTTTTTACCTCATATCATTTATTGAGCATTTTCTTTGGGTCAGAGGCAGTTTGCAATTACCCATTTAATCTTCATACTCATGCTATACAGAGTAGATAATATCTCGATCCCCATTTTATAGATGGGGAAACTGAAGCACAATGAGGTTAAGAAGATTTCCCAAGGTCACGTAGCTAGTAAAAGGTAGTGTGAGGATTTGGATTCAAGCAGTCTGGCTCCAATACCACGTTCTTAACCTTCGTGTTATACTCTCTTCCCCACTGTCTTGATTATAAAACGTATTCTTTCCATTTTTCCTTTAGTCTTAGTCTATGAAAATGCTTAACATTTTCTCTTAAATTAAATCTAACCAACCTTGTAAACAAAGGGTTTTAAGATTATAACAACCTGCTGTCTTGAGTTACTGTCTTGTTCTTCCAGTTTATTTCAACTCAAAATTGATTAATAATGGTCTTTCCTTGTTTCTTTGCTCTTCATCAGACACTTTTTCAAACGCAAGATGTTTCAACCTTTCTAGGGTTAGGGAACAAATGTATTTAGTAATACATAATGTGTACAGTTGTAAATGTTTATAGCTGTGGTACTGTAACACATCACCTGGGGAAACTAAAAGTGAATTGACTTTTGCTGGTGGAGACAAATGTAGAGAGGAGAGGTTATAATTTCAACTGAGAAGATCATTTGAAATCATCTTTAGGAGAGTTTTAAAGCTCAGACTTATCCTCTAGGCAGGTGTAAGCCATTAAATAAGTGTATTTGAACATTTTTGAGATGGTAAGCTTGTTTTTTTGACAATATGGCATTTATGTAAATGTATCCATTGTAAATGAGAGAGCATCAGCAATAGGCAGAAGGTTTGTGTCCTCCATTTTGCACTTGTGTGCACACACACACACAATTTGCACAGAGGTGGACGATAGTCGAGGGATGTTTCTATTTATCATCCAGCTTATCTATTCAGGTTTCTGTAACAAAATAACATAGACTGGGTGACTTACAGACAACAGAAATTTATTTCTCACAGTTCTGGTGACTGGGAAGTCTAAGATTAAGGCACTGGTAAGTTTCAGACATGAATTTTGTGGAAACATACATTTAGTCTATAGCACCATCTCAACAATAATAATAACACACCTCATATTTTTTAAGTCCTTATCATATTCTAAGTATAGTTCTAAGAATTCTCATTTTACCTTTATAAAAACTTACCAATTAGGTATTATGATTTTCTCACTACAAGTATCCACTGAGGCAGGTAGAGGTTAAAACCCTGCCAAAGTTCACACTGGAATAGGGGTTAGAACTGAGTAAACTAAAAACCATTATCTGTAAAATCTTTGTAAGACTTTAGAACCTGTAAGTTTCCAATGATGATAACTCTTCCTATGTGCATTACTCTGAATTCACTGAAAGCAAGACTACCCCAATCACTTGTCAGTGGGGGATGAATTCCCCATCAACTGATTTAGACAAATCAAGGTTCATCCCCCAGGACATCTGTAAATGCACAGAAGATAGACTAAAATTTTCATTAGCAATGAAAAATTTGAGTGGCTATTGATATCTACCTTAGTGTAACTAGTTAAAGCTTAGTTAGGAACATGCTGCTGTTAGCCCTGTAACATTTTCAGAAAGGTCATATTTAAATTTCTTGTAGGACTATCTTCCCTGCATGTTTTAGCATATTTAGTGCATGATCTGTTTTGATTCAACATCTGTCCCCTGAACAAAACATATTGTTCCTGGGTCATATTGCTGGTGATTTCTTTGAGGATAAGGAGAGGATTTCTAGGTAATGGTCAGAGATTAAAGGATGTTATGTGGCATGTGGAAGTAGATTATTCAATGAGGGCATTTTAATGATTTTCTTCCTTAGCAATCCCCAGTAATCTCAACAGGAAAGTGTCTAGTTGTATGAGAATAATTTGTCTCTGTGAAACCTTCTAAAGTTTAACTAAATTTAATTTAAATTGACAAAGTGAATATTACAAGTTATGGTCCATTTTTCTTTATATGCTATGACCTCACAAGGTCTTGGGAAAATTAGTTTGTTTCATTTCATAGCATTCTTACAACTGACACTCAAAATTTAGAATTTTTACTGTTTTTTCAACATATAATCCAGAGTTAAAAATAAAATTAAAGATAGAAAAGGAATAAAGAAAAAGTAGAAAAGAGAGAATGTGAAAATGCTTAAAATATTGCTATATGACCAAATATTTTGTGTACCTTAGCCATTGATATTTAGTGGATTCAATATTAAAAAAATATTATCATCACTTCCACACATTCACTTGAATCAGTGGAAATAGTCTAATATGCATCAATAAGCCTTCCATTTTAAGTAATTTATTATTGAGGAATATGTTAAACAACCTTGCAGAGTCTTTCCCAGATGATTATAGAAGGAAAAGTTAGTAAGGTTATTTCTCATATTAGTATAAATTATGGTTTTCCAAATTATTCCCCAGTAAAACTTGTTAACAAGTTATATAGATAAGCAATAGAAAGTACTTGACTCCGTAAATTCAAAAAACA
This sequence comes from Eschrichtius robustus, assembly GCF_028021215.1. Taxonomy (NCBI): domain Eukaryota; kingdom Metazoa; phylum Chordata; class Mammalia; order Artiodactyla; family Eschrichtiidae; genus Eschrichtius; species Eschrichtius robustus. The sequence continues at coordinate 61,643,239 of NC_090840.1, read as the reverse complement.
TTTATTCTGTCAATTTGTGTTTTCAGTAAAATCAAGAATCATTCTCACCTACAGTTATTTACCAAAGGGTCAATGACCATCGTTTCTCTACTTTTTGATATATGGCTTTTTTAGTGTTGTTTTTCCTGAGCACCAGTGTTTTGATTAGCTTATAGGAGGTAAAGCTTTCATTCTATAATACTCTGACTTCAGTTAGCAGGAGTAGTGAGCAGAGGCCACTTTCATTGTTTTCCATCATTTGAACAATAATGAAATCAATTTATATCCCACAGTGTTAATCAAGTGACCTTTAAGTGTATTTTCTGTTATTTTGTAGGAACAAATTATTAGTGAGGAGTAATTTAATCATTTAATGAGAACCTCAGTCAGTTTCATCGATTTTTCTTAATTAAATTTAGGTTAACTCCTCTGCCCTCATGAGTAATTCAGCTCAAGAGAGATAGTGAACATCTGTGGAGATGTTTGAGATAAAGTGACTGCAGTTCAGGAAGAAAGAAAAGTAAGAAAAAATAAGTCTTTTCATTTTATTTAATACATCAAAATTGACTAATGTGTAGCTTGTATTGGTTAGATTAGGCTAGGTCATGCGGCAACAACAAATAACCCTGTAATCTCACTACCTTCATAAAATGAAAGTTAAATATTTTCTCATTCTACCTATAGAATGCAAGCAGCAGGTGGGCTCTGCTTACCATAGTCATTGGCTAACTCAGGGTTATAGAGGCCCCATCTCAGGACATTTTCCCATAACTTCTAATGCAGGGGAAAAAAAGAACAAATGGCAACTAGATAGTGTTTCTTAAAACTTTGGTCAGGAGGTGAGACAGGATATATCTATTTTTTATTTCATTGGCTGAAACAAGCCACGTGACTCCAAATGGTATAGAAGTACATCCTACACAAGCATAGAAGTAGCAGAATATTTATAAATATTCATAATACTTCTAACATGGCTTATAGGAACAGATATTATATCTGGAGTTCCTAACAAGGGCACCCCCTTTTCTTAGGTAAAAAAACATCAATATTGGCTAATGGGCTAAGGGATCTCAAAGACACTTGAGTACTGGGAGAACTCCTTAGAAGATTTTGCTGATTTTAAGATATCATCTGGCACCATCTTTATTTTCTTCCACCATTCTTTTCCCTCCTATATGTGGTGAAAGAAGGATTATTACTTCAAATTTAAGAAATATTTTCCCTATCATTAGTTTTTTATCAAGTGTGCCCATTAAAAATTTTATACGTATGCATACACATCTATATCTTTTATACATATTTATAACCCAAATGTTTTCTGATCATATATCTTTTCATAGTATAATATTTTATATGCTATGTCCCAAGTGGATGGTTATAATGACTGTAAGCTTAGGTTTGCAGTTGTACTCAGGGATAGGCTGTTTGACCTTTGAAAGGATAAAAGAAAATATCACTACCTGTTTCAGTTTGCTTCAAGGATGAAATTGGGTAACTTGCACTTGAAAACTATGAGCTTAGAGTCAACTCAAGTGATGATATTCAACTTTATTTTATGATGTTCTCATTCATCACTTGATAAAAGTAAAATTAAAAAGCTGAAAATAATCTACGGGGGACCCTTCCTTGCCATACATGTGATTCACGACTGTTTTTCTTGTTCCTACTCCTATGCTCATAGAATCAGTATTGTCAGCCTTTCTCTATGTTGACATCTGCTTTTTTTTTTTTCTCTTTTTCATTTTTTTGTCAGGAAGTGTTGGCATCTTGTAGGTTTAGTACATACCTGATTTATTCAATCATAATTTTCAGCACCCTTGGTTGTGATTGCAGTATTCTTTTTCTGCCCTAGATGTTTATGAACAAATGACTTTCTGTGAGAAGTTCCACTCTACTTTTCCTACTACTTATGTTTGGAAATTATTTCAAAATTCTTCATCATGAAAGGTGATTTATAAGTATTTTCTAAAGATTACATTTTCCCAGGAATTGCACTAGAGGTGGAAATGTTATGGTTTAAAATTCAGAACAATGCTTTATTTAGCATTGTAACTTTTCAGAGAATAACAAATTTGATTTCTTTGCTTTTCTTTATGAGACAGCCATTTTTACAGCTGTCACAAAATTAGATTTAAATTCATCATAGGGAAGTTATGTATTCACAGAGAGCTATGCTTATAATACATATGGCATCCTCTGAAAATTCAACTCCCTCTGCATTTTGAGCATCTATTTCTGAAATGCTGAATGCAAACATAGAAAGTATATGAAATGCACCACTGTTTGTTCAACTCCATCAATATCTAATTTATTTAGTGTAAAATTTTTTGAAGAAAATATATTTAAGGACCTTTAAGTATTAATTATATATAAAGCTATTTTAAATTTTGGGGAGCTTAAGTAAACTGTATCAGATGAAAACACCAATATTGTAGCATGCAGAAATTTCCAAGATTTTATATGCCTTTGAAGAAATTGGAAAACAAAACAAAATGCTGCAACTATGAAAGTTGTAGCATTTTGCCTTACTTGAAAGCTAAGAAGTTAACTTGCCACAGTATCATATATATTAGCAAAGACATGAGACTCCTGGGTCAGAGACAAAGGACTTTATTAATTAAAGCACAGTAAATACCATGAGCTTCATAGTTAAATCAGTTCTTATTGCAGAAGTTTCCCTCCAAATACCACAAGACAAAGTAAAATACCACTAGTGGATACTGTATATGCAGTGAGTTTGTGTCAGAGTTGAGGAACCACAAACTTAGGAAACACCAGTATTTCAAATGTACACTTCTAGCAAACATGCTCAACATTTGCCCCAAAGGGAGACGTTATTTTTTATTATTTATGTAAGAAAATTTCCCCTCTGCTCCAGAGGGAGATACTGTCTTTGTCTTCTGATGCTCTTTGTTATACAAACATCCTTATAAAGATATTGTGCCCAGTCATATTGGAGTCAAAGGAGATAAAATGGGGAAAAAAAAGAGTATTGATCTTGTCTTTATTTAAGACTTTGATATCTTGCTCATCATAGAATTTTTGTATTAATTTTTATAGAAATTTTAATTTTGAATTATAATTTATCTTAATTACTGAATTTTTTGCACCTGAGATTAGTGCCTCACTTACTTTACTTCTGGCCCTGTTAATGCTGATATAAAATTCAGAAGTGCCTTGTCATCTAATAAGCACAAACTAAATTTCTTGCTTTTTTTTTTTTTTTTTGCTTCAAAATGCATCTAACAGATAATGTTAAATTCTGTACAAAAGGCATATTTGTACTAAGATCCAAATACATTCTTCTCAAGGTATACTATTTTCTTTTTCTTTTCAATATTGAAATTAAATATTTTGGTGTTTGCCTAGATACTATAATCACGTATGTCCCCATAGAAATATACTGCTTTATGCAGTTATTGTGTATTCTGTTACTTGTCATATTTAATAAGCTTGTGATGCTGAAAAATACGTCTTAAAATACTTCCAAAAGATCATTTTCTAGATATATCACATTATAAATCATAATTCATATCAGGGATTCTAAGAAATATGATAAAATCTAGCTGATTTAGATGGTGCTCAGATGTTTCCAGTACTTTTAGTGGGTAAAATATAAGTGGGACACAAATACCTCAATCTTTTGAGAGAGTCTGGACTAAGCCTTTTTATGTACTTTAGGAATTATGAGCATTCTTTTGCCTCAATAATACAGTTTGATATTTTCCCAAAGCCCTTAATAGTGGCCTAAGACGTCCTTACACTTGGGAGTTAAGTATATGCCTTTGAGTTTTAAATTATTTTAAAAGGACAGCCATGACAGAGCTGAACATTCTTAGTGAATTTTCTTGTTTTATAGTAACATAAAATCTTTTTTCCCTTAACCCTATTTCCTATTGTAGTAAATACACAAAGCAAAAATTTTACTGGCTAAACGAGTTTAAGCATGCAGTTCAGTTTAAGTACATTCATTTTTTTGTGCAGTCATTACCACCTTCCATCTTCAGAACTCTTTCATCTTGCAAAACTGAAACTTTATAACTATTAAACAGTAACTCCACATTCTTTCCTCCCACCCCAGCTACTGGCAAGCACCATTCTTCCTTCCTCCCTTTGATTTTGACTGCTTTAGCTACCTCATGTGAATAGAATCATACAAGATTTGTCTCTTTTTGACTCGCTTATTTCACTTAGCATAATGTCCTCAAGATTCATCCACGTTGTAGCATATGTCAGAACTTCCTTCTTTTTTAAGGTTGAATAATATCCCATTGTGTCTGTTTAACACGTTTTGTTTATCCATTCATCTACGGATGGACATGTGGGTTGCTTCTATGTTTTAGCTACTGTGAATATGGGTGTATAGATATGTCTTCAGACCCTGTTTTCAGTTCTTTTGGGTATATACCCAAAAGTTGAATTGTTGGATCATATGGTAATTCTATGTTTAATTTTCTTAGGAGCCACCATACCTTCTTCCACAGCAGCTGTACCATTTGTCATTCCCACCAAGTACACAAGGGTTCCAGTATCTCTACATCAAGAGTTCCAGTATCTCTGCATCATCACCAACACTTGTTATTTTCTGTTTTTTTTTTAGTTTGTTTGTTTGTTTTGCTTTGTTTTTAATAGTAGCTCTTCTAATGAGTGTGAGGTGACTCCCTAACCCTATTTTTAAAAGACCAGAATTCAATATAATCAAACCACTATTCTCTTTCTAACATTATTTAGAATATGCTAACCCTTTTTTAAGGTCAGATATTATGAAACTAAAGATTAGAGAAATGATAGATTGGAGCAGCTGACAATTTATTCATTTTTTAAAATACACTAGACACTGGAGATACTACTGTATAAAAACAACAACAACAACAAAAAACCATAGTCCTACCATCATGAAGAGAATAGCCTAGTGAAGAAGATAGATATTTACAAATAATCACCCCCAAATTATATAATTACATACTACGGTGGGTGCTATAAAGGGAAAAGTCTATAAAAAAGATAAGGTACCATTAAAAACTATCTGCTGTTTAGAATGAAAATTTTAAGTTGCTTCATATGATCATAGCTTACTCAGATATATTGAAATTATATCCAGTTTTACTTACAATATATTTCTATTTGGCACTCTGGGAACCTGAATGTGGAGATAATCAATACACTTAGATTTCTTATAAGGTTAATAAAGTAATTTTCCTTTCATCCTTTTTAATCTAAGTCCCAGTTAGGCTGCCAAGCTAAAAATGCTTGCTGTTGGCTTGCTGCTAGTTGTAAAGTACTTAATGATGGGAAACAACAGGAAAAAAAAAAAAAATCAAAAAAATGAGTGACCACCCATAACCCTGATTCTCTAACCCTTGATTCCAGGAAAGAAAGGAATCTTTCAGAACTCATTATAGAAAACCACAGAAGCTGGGAGGCTTCACATACCCATCTGCCAACAACTGTTATATTGCCTACATCTCTTCCATCTATCTGAAAGGCCTAAATGTTGTAGTTAATCACTTAGTATGTTGTTAATCATTAGTATATAGTTGCAAACTGAATATATCTGTACTAAGCTTTCTACTGTACAAGTTAGGACCAAGCTTATTGTCAGAACCAACATAATCTTAGTAATGCACTTTTCCAATTTAATTGAGCTGTTTGTTTTCTTTTCAAAGTTATATTTTCCGGTTTGCCTGTTTGGAATTAATTTCAAACAGATAAATATTCAAAATATATAGAATATTCTTATCCACCAATACTTCTACCTGAGTTCCCTTTTTTTCTAAGCTTTTCCTTGAGAACTCAACCATCTGGTCTTGCTCCAGATGTTTTGCACTTTTCACACTAAAACAATATTTTATACTATTTAAATTTATAATGTCAGTCTTCCTTTGCTTCATAGATAGAAGTGCCATGAATATGTATGATAATTAATTTAACAAAAACAAGTAAATTGAGGCTAAAAAAAGGAACTAACTTTTAATGAGCTTCTGAATACACATCATGCACTGTGCTTAATGAGGCTTATCATCTGAACCCTGATTCTAGTCGCTCTACAAGGTAGGCATATTGTACGTATTTAAGATGGAGAAACTGTCGGTGGTTCCTGAATGAAGTCCTAACAATATTTGAGCTGGCAATTTTTATAAGATACTTAAATTATAATGTTTTCTGGTTGCTTTATCACTAAAGGAAGACTATTTTCCTACCTCAGTAATACTTTCCACTTTTTACCTGTTGCTTTATCAATGATTATTAGAATTTGTTTTCCTTGCTTTTTAAATTACATTCTTGCTCAATCTCAGGCAAGATTTTAAAAGGCAGTTCATCATACTTTATTTTCCATTATTTTCTTCACCCTCCACACCAAACTAACTTATTTGTTCAAAAGAAATCCATATTTATTTTAACTCTAGCATTCTGAAGAAATGTTCCCATCATTAGGTCACAAGAGAGACAGATTTATATTTCTTAAGTCCATATATGAAGTGAATAGAACCTTAACCAAGTATGGTAGCTTTGGGAATAAAAAAGTGTGACAAATAGTGCACATTCAAAAATTACTCAAATGAGAAAAACGTACAGTGTATATGATATTTCAACATGATTTATCTCTTAATTCTTAAACGAAGTTCTGAAGTAGGTATTGTTATATTCAGTGTTCCTCTCTCTCATCCACTCCACTTTCCCTTCTAACTCCACATACCATTAATCTTTTCATTCTGCAGCAGCTTCACAATGTGTTTACTTCTGTTATTCATTTCTCTTGCCATGAATTCAAGTATTTATTTGCATAGGCAGTCCCACTGTAGGATTTTCAGCTCCCTAAGATTGTGTTCTGTGTGTTCAGGACTTACGCCATAGTAGTCATTCAATATATATTTATTGAGTTAAAATGAGTTTCAGAGATCAAGAAACTGAGTTTTTCAAAGAAGGAAACACTTGTTAGGTGACAGTGCTGAACTATGGACTCAGGTCTTCTGACTTTTAATTTCACAGTTTCCTAGTTCAATTTCGATGCTTTCATTCTATTTTGCTTTAATAAATTTCAGTGACCAAACCTTTCATGATGTTATCAAGCAAGATTTCTTCTTAGTCACACTCAGATGTCCTGTCAGTAATCACCATTATTAAACTGTTTTGGTTTGTAATTATTCAATTCCTTAGATAATTTTCCTCTTAAAAGCATAAAATCACGTATTCTTTTTTTGTATATAAAATCCATTCTGTTTGGAATTTTTAAAAATTACATGAAAACACAGGTCAAAAAATCCTCTAAGCATTAGAGAAATTTACATAGAAAGGTGTATTTTACATTGGTGCACTAAATTTAATTTTTATTGGAATGCCGTTTGTCTTATATTGAAACTAATACATATTTTAGAATATAATTAAAATAATAACTGACTTGTGCAACGCATAGGTTCTTTTCTTCTTACAGCATTACAAACTTAACAGAATCCTTGTAAATCATCTAATTCGGTATTTATGAACCTAAGCAATCTTGAAAAAATGACTACATTTCCTTTCATGGACCCCAAATAAGACGGTAGAAGAGGAGGTAAAAAGAATATGGCTGCGATCACTTGATCTGCGTGACAACCATTATTTGAGCAGCACTGACATATAATTAACCTCTCTTGCATCCCCACTACTTTTGAGCGCTCTAATGATTGTGAGCTCACAATCTTCAATGGCATATCTTTCCCTATTTGGACAACTCTAAATAGAAGCCACGTTATGTTGAAATGTGAAGTTCTTGTAACTTCCATCTAGTGATTCCCATTGTTCCATTTGATGCCAAACAAAATCAGTGTCATCTTTTTTGTGTATGACAGATGAAGGCCTTTCAAATATTAGAAAACATTTCTCATAGTCTCAGTGCCTATTACCAAGTCTTTCCTTCTGCAGAGCAATCATTGTTCTCTTAATTATTCCTCTTAAAATAATCATAAGTCTTGGCATATTCCTTTACATCTGTTGGATTCTCAGTAGGTGAGACTCAGCCAAAGGAAAAGTGTCTCAAGCTGAAAAGGCAATGAGTGAGTAAAGAGAACTTTTCATCTTACTAGATGAAAATACACATTAAAAAGTACTATCTGGAGGAAAAAAAGAAATGCACAGTGTAAAGTAGATAGGTCTTTAAAGATTGTCTCATCCCGAAATTTTATGTTGTCCTTGTTATTATTTGTAGCTCAGTTACAGAGTATTGAGTTAATCACATTTCTTATTCCTGGAATACTGTTATCAGAATTCTTTGCAAGACCTCTTTCCTGTCTGGATGCAGGTAGTTATGTATGAATATGTGTATATTGAACTACCTTTTATCCTCATTCTGTACTCCCATGCATCTCCCCACGTAAGGAACTGCTCAGATGTGTCTGTTACATCTTTTATTTTTGTGTCCTTATAAAATATGGAGTGATATTTTGTGTTTATATGCTTTTACATAAGTGGTATTGACATAAATCGTATTGTGCTATAGATTTCTTACTATTCCTTACCCTTTACTCAGCACCCTGATTTTAAGCTTTGTCCAAAATTCTCAACCTTGGCTGCACAACCTTCCATGAAACATCTAGTATCCCAAGCCATTGCAGACCAACTGGATACTCTGAGGGTAAGGCCGGAATATCAATATTTCTTTTTAGAAAGCTCTTCAGGTGGTTCTAATGCCGTATTGTATGGTTTCACATAGTGTTAAGCCATTGTAGTACCACTGCAGGATACCTGGATTGCCTCTGACATCCTGCTACCACAAATAACCCTGTGATGAACATTTCACCCATGTAACTTTAAGGTCTCCGTGTACTCAGAAATGTGATGCTGGGTCATTGGTACCCATTATTCTTTATTTGACCAATTATTTCTAACCTGTTCTCCAAAATGGACACACCTTGTTATAGTCCCACTAATAATGTATTGAAATTACTGTTATATTTTGCCAAATTATGGCATAATCAAAATTTCTAATATTTTCCAGAGAAGCTAAGCATTTCCCAAGATCATATAATAAGATAATGGCAGAAATAAAATTTGAGTTTAAATATTCTTGACTGTAAACCACAGATTTTCTTTTACCATATCAAAGTATCTGTAAAATAATACAGTTTTTTTGGTTTGATTCTGTCGTTGAGCTTCTGTTGAAATAAAATGTCAGTTATAAAACTAACTAAATTCCTCTGAACTTATCAGAAATTTATGTTAATAAAAATCAAGGAAATTTGTGGTATCTTTCAAATTATATATTCTGCTATTTTATATTATTAATATATTACTGTGACTCTTTCATAGGATGCTTCATGTATCTATATATCTGTCTATTTAAGTCCAGTAGTGATCATGAGGATCTAAATATGATCCTTCAATAGCTAAAGAGGTGAAAAGTACAAGACTTTCCCCCTCCATATTAGTTTTCTATTGCTGCATAGCAAAACACCACAAACAGTGGCTTAAAACAACATCAAAATTTTTTTCTTATAGTGTCTGTGGGTCAGGAATCTGGACATGGCTTAGCTGTATCCTCTGCTCAGGGTCACATCATGCTGAAATAATTGCTGCTTGGGGCTGCAGTTTCATCTTCCAAGCTCACTGGTTGTCGTTATAATTCAGTTCCTTGTAGTTTAGGACTGAGGTTCTCAAATCCCAGGGGATGCTCACCATTCTCTGTCATGTGGCAGCTTGCTTCTTTATGGTCAGTAGGAGAGTACCTGCTGCGCTTACACTCTTCATCTCTTCTAAGAGCTCAGCTAATTAGGTAAGGCACCCCAAGGATATGCTCCCTTGTGATTAGTTCAAAGTCAACTACCTGGGAACCATAATCACATCTGCAAAGCCCTTTCTTTTTGCAGCAGAACACAGAATAATCACAGAAGTGATATACTATCATATTCACTGGCTCAGCCTTTGCTCAAGCAGAGGAGATTATACAGAAAGTGTACAACCCATGTAGAATATTCTAAGAGAGTAGGATACATTTTTCTATTTTGTTTGTTATTGTAGCCATAGGATGATGACCTATCATGATGCCATCACTGAATATTTGCCAGATGAATGAATCAAAGAACCTAGGTAATTTTGCAACTACGTAGGAAAGTATTTGTTGCTCAAAAAAATTTCATCTTCACATGGTGCGTTTAGAGTATTAAATGCAGAGTATTAAATTTGTTAGGAGGTAGTAGTGTTCTACTAATCTACTAATGAGTTCTGACCGAATCCTAACTTTTTGGCTTAAATTCTATATTGATGGCATTTGCTATTGATTCAGATCACAGATGGCACCACAGCTGATACACTTTGGAGACTCTAGGACCCTTTGAGGGATAACATATGTGAAAGCTCATGTTATTTTCAAAGGAGTTTCCCCCTTCATAAATTGTTAAATTAGATCTTAGGGAAATACACCATTTCCATTCTTTAGCTAAAAGTAGAGCTGAGGATTACACCATGAATAGTCACAGGACTTGGGCTAGGTTGATGTTGCACAGTGAAACTTTGGAAAACATTTAAATCTTTTCTCTGGGAAAATATATTTTTAGACTTGGGTGGTGTAAGGAATTGCATACAATTCAAAGAAGCAAAAAGTGCTCTTTGACTTAAATGAAGGACTTGAATTTGATTAGCACTACCTTGAGCAGTGACTTTTGGATTTTTCTACAAGCCAGTGTGATTTTAGAAGTGGAAAATAATTGATTATAAAAGAGCTGTCTTAACACATAGCAACGAAACAGTGCCGGAAGGCAATGGAACTTGAAAGATGAGGATGCAGACCACATATCCTGTATTAGGAATTTGGCTGATGTGATAGTGAAGAAGCAAGCAACAGTTAGAGGATACAAAATTGTGGTAAGCATCTTTCAAGTTCCAGATATTGGGCATAATGTAAATGAAACTGTAAGAGATTACATTGAGCTTAAAATTTTAGACTTTAAATTTCATCACTCAAACTCTGAAATGGCAACCTGCTCCTCAGAAGATTTTGACTTCAGAAAATACGCACATTCAGGATTTGTACCATGCATCGCCAGACATGATTTATATATTTTAAATATTATATACATGAAGCCATTGATAATACCTACATAAATTTTCAGAGAACTGTAATTAACCTAAAAGCTAATGCATCATATGAGAAATTAGTGTCTACTTAGCTTTAATTCTTTTTTTAAAAATGCAACTATTTGGATTGTTTTAATAAAGTTAAAATTTGTTACTTTATAACATACATGAAGAAACCAGTAGAACGCTGACTTTTGGTTTGTTTTACAAATCATTACTGAGGGGTAAAGAGACAGATAAATATAAAATTAAAATAATTATACAGATGATACAATTCCAGTTGTTATAAAGGCTATGAGGAAATGATGTAGTGTTCTGTGTTCTATGAGAGGATATAAGTGATGCTTAGGGTTAGGGAAAGCAACCCAAGGGAATGACATTCAGGCTCAGTGTGAAGAATAAATAAAGCCAATATCGCAAAAGGCTGTGAGAAACATAAGAACGGTGATAAAGAGAGTATTTTCAGCAGTTGGAACAATGTGGTCAAAGACAAGTTGAATTTGGTACTTTTGAGGAACTAAATAAAAAATTCTGGTGCATTGGGAAAATAGTAAGTGAGAGAGAGTGGAGTGAAAAATGTGGATATGCAACAATTTAGAAATAAGACTCTGCTGTAGGACATTGTAAGTTATGTTAAAAGTTTTTAACTTTGTCCTGTGAGCAATGGGAAACAACTAAATAGTTTGGGAAAGAGACAATGTGTTGCTGTTGTGTGACAGAATCAAACCTGCATTTTCAAAGATTCTAGTGACCAAGAATACATGGGAGCAGTGACTGAGAGGAAGTTATTGTAGTGCTCCAGGGAAGAGGTACTGGTAACTTAGGCAAGGGTGGTCAGAGAAGAGAGGTAGTGACATGATGCATCTGATATATATTTGGGAGGAGAATTAACAGAATTTACAGATTTTTAAATCAGTGGATGTGTGGATGAATGGTGAAGAGTTATCAGTCAAAAGAACAGAGGTGAGGGAAAACGCCCCATTCATTGAAATGAAGAATGATGGAAGAGAAATATATTTAAACCAGGAAATATTAGTTTTGTATATTTTAATTTTGAGGTACTTTAAAGATATCTAAGTGACAAAGTTAAAAAAAAAAAAAAAGTAAGATATATGGATCTGGAGCTCAGAATAGAGAAGTGTGAGCTGGGGTTATAATCTTGGGGATCTTTGGAATATAAATGTTGGAAAGTATGGAATGGGAAGAGAAGCACATCCAAGAATATGTCCAGAGGCACTAAAGAGTATAAGACTTACGATGGTCGGGAGATCCAAGAAATGAGAAATAGAAAAAGCTCCCAGAGATGTAAGAGAAAGACTGGCAGAGTGTGATATCATGAAAAAAAAAAAGAAGTGAGTGTTTTGAGAAGAAAGTTGTGCCAACTGTCAATTGTTAAGGTTAAATTTTATAATTAGAAGAATGAAGCCAGGAAGAATTTCATGCAATATACAGTTTTTGAGTACAGAGTCTAAGTCTTATTTTTCTTTATTCCCATCACTTATTTTAGAGCTCGATAAATGGTTATTAGACTAAACTATAAAAACAGTTTATAATCAGAAAGCTTCTCCTCAAATCATCTCTCTTTTATTTCTATGTAAGGAAAAGTACTAACGTATGCTACCTTTTAGTTTATTTATTTATTATCGAGTGATGTTAATCATGCTAAAATATTCACAGTTAGCAATCAGGCCATAAGATCTATAATGTTTAATGTTATATTTCTATTCTATGATGTAATTAAACATTCCAGTAGTACACAGTGAAAGTGCTCAATTATGCATATTTTCTTTTAGGTACAGTAAGCCCAGTTTAGTTCTCACTTAAATTCATAGTGATTCTGACCCTGGCTGGTTTTTATTACACATGAATTTCTTTTGCCATCAAGCAGGGAACACTTTTTATTACCTATAACTCAGTACTTCTGAAAAATTGCAGACTATATTTTAATAGCCTTTTGAATGATCGTAACTAATGCTTTGTAAAATTTTTTATTTTTTATTTTTTGGCTGCACCCTGCAGCATGTGGGATCTTCCCTGACCAGGGAACGAACCCACACCCCCTGCAGTGGAAGCACAGAGTCTTAACCACTGGACCACCAGGGAAGTCCCTCTGTAACATTTTTAAAATGTCTAGATCTTCTTTTGTAGCTACAATTATTATTACTATTATTATTATTATTTTGCCAACCCTAATTTGTTCATTCTGACTTGCATTCCTTCTCTGTAAGAGCTTCTGTTTTTCCCCTTTGCTAATCCATATTCTTTGCCACCTTCTACATGTTGAATAAAATGTATCTGATCTTAGGAATTATTCAAATTAGGTCCTTAATCCTGACATTAATTCTTTCACTGTTTGCGTACTCAGGTTAGGCTTTTTAAAATGTTCGTTCTGATACATTGAGTTGTAAAGTAAATCAGATGACTTGTTGGCAAATTAGAATGTATGTATTGATACTCTTACTTCTTCAGCACTGCTGAGATGCAAGGCTCCAGAGGATACAATTCACATTATATGTGAACAGGGTGTCCTAGTACTATGCTACCTCCTATCGCCAATGTAACAAGTAGTTGTATTGAAGTTAGTAAGTACTGTGTATACTCATTTTTATATTCTTGGATACTTGACTGTAAAAATAAAATCAACTTTCACGGTATTGATTTTTGGCCCTTTATTTTCTATGCACTAATATATTTTTGATTTATGTTAGTCAACTTTTATTTTACTTTGAATGAACCAAAGTATGAATACCATAATATCTTTACATTCTATGCTATTTCTCAGATTCTTTCACTGAGAAATAAAAGCAGCATATCTCCTTGTAGAATAATGTTACGGTATTAAGTACCTACCTTGTACTCAATAATTGCTGGTTGAAAGAATGACTAAATTAATTATTGTAGTAGAAAGACAGCATATTATAGATCTGGTGTACCTGAATTCTGCCCTACTAACTGTGCATGTGTGACCAAAAGCAACTTACTTTATATTTTTTGGACTCAGCTTTATCATCAGTAAAATTAGGATATTCATTTATTCATTTAACAAATTTTTAAGTACCTGCTCTGGGCCATGAACTAGTCTAGAAACTGGACATTTAAAGTGAACAAAAGAAGCTAAGTAGGTGCTTTCCTGGGATTTACATTCTAGTCAGAAGAAAAACTGGCAGTTAATAAATCAAAATACAATATTTTGGACTTCACTCATCCATTTCAAAAGGTTTTATTAAGCAACCATGTGCAGAAATACCATTATACTTTTGGGTTGGATACCAAGATGAGTAAGATACTATGATTGCTTTCAGTCAGTTTATATTTTAGTAGGAAATATGTCTCCATAATTACAATACATAACAAACAATAAAAGCTTACATGACAGCAGTAAAGATAAAAGTTGGGGGAATTCAAGAAGAAAGGGGACAATTTTGACTATTTGAAATAGGGCCACGTGATTTCGTATTCCCTTGTAACAGTAAGATAAAATATTTTTGATTGACACTTTCACAGGTATTAAAAAGACTCATGTGGAAATTATCATAAAGAAAGAAGTCCAATATTCCCATAGTAAATTTTGTAAGGCCGCCGGATCTTAAAACCCTCCGATTATATTCCACCACACTTGTTAAGGCCCAAGTCTTTGCCTTGGGCCTTAAATTTGACCTTCAGATTTTCACATGGTCCTGTTATTTCTCTGGTCCATCTCCTACCACTTTCCCATCACCCATTCCATCCAGGCCATCCCACCCACTGTTTTGGGATTCTTCTACCCTGCCAGTATACTCTTGACTTCAGGACCTGGGTGCTTGCTATCTATCTGTTTGGAAGACCCTTCCTCGGACGTATGATGGCTCACTCCCCCATTCCCATCTGGTCTCTTTTAAATATCACTCCGTCAGATAGGCCTTGTCAGCCCACACTATATAAAACAGTACCCAGCATTATCACATACTCTCTTTCTGAATATTCAAATTAATTATTTTCCATAGTCTTTATTATATTTTTAATAACAGTAATATACTTTCATTTGTTTCTTTTCCTTCTCACCTATTAGAATGTAACCTCTAAGATTAAAAGACTTGGTCTGCTTTATTGATTGTCCTCCTGGTTCTAGCATCTAGACCAGAGCCTTACGTATAAGACCTCAGTTGGTATTTGCTAAGTGTTTTATTCTATGGACATAGACAAAAGTATTCTAAAATTTATATGCAAAGGCAAGAGGACTAGAGTAGCTAAAATTATTTTGAAATATAGGTACCTAAAGACTAAAATATAGGGACTTAAGACAACCAAGTAAATTGGTCTTAGTGAATTTTTTGTTGCTTTTGGAGTCATGGGAGGGGCAGATAAGCAACAGAAAACAATTCTGAATAATTCAAATAAGAAAAAAAAATATTTGAAGGATGTTGGATCACAGTCATGTTAAGGGAAGAGCTAAGCATTCAACTCTTGGAAAGAGTGAGGCTATCTCTGGGACTGTCAGAGACAAGATAGTTTGTGAATGACAGATTCATATTCAGTGCCTTTAAATCTGTACGTCTGTAGTCAAAATACAAGTTCTCAAGAGAGATAATTTGATTGAACAAAACTGGAATGCCTCTTGCCCTAAGGTCAAGGTGTAGTGGGGACGAGAGTGGGAATACTGTGATTGGTTGGTCCCAGTGGAACTGCCTAGAATGATGAAAGGGCAAATCCTCAAAGGAAACAAGCTGCAACCAGAAAGAATGGGATGGGTGGAGAATAATGATCAAAGTTACATATACTCACTGTAGTCTCTGAACTCAGAATATATTTAGGTCTTCAATACTGTATAATAATATATATGTTTTCAGGTATTCATTTGCCGTTTATATATCCTATTCAGTGAAATGTCTCTTCATGTCTTTTGCCCCTTTTCAAAATTGTTTAAACTAATTTTTTAGAGTTTTTTATGTATTTATGATACCAGTCTATGTTGGGTATATGGTATGCAAATATTATTTCCCAGTTTGTAACTTTTCTTTCATCCTCTTAATTGGTCTTTTGCAAAACATTTTTTTAAAATAAATTCATTAAATCCGATTTATCAATTTTTCATTTTATAAATCCTGCCTTTGGTGTCATGTCTAAGAAAATTTTACATAGTCCTAGATCCTAAAGGTTTTCTTCTACTTCTTCTTGCTTTTCTGTAGGTTTCCAATTGCTTCAGCATCATTTGTTGAAAGGGCTCTCTTTCTTCCATTGAACTGATTTTGCACCTTTGTCAAAAATCAGTTGGGCATATTTGTGTGTGCCTATTTTGGGGTTCTCCACTCTGTTCCATTGATCTGTGTTTCTTCTCCCCAACAAAAGCATGCAGTTATGATTACTCTAGCTATGTAAGGCTTGAAATTAGACAGATAGACCAGTTCATTCCTTTTCATTCTACTTTTCCCAAATCATTTTAGCTGTTATAGTCCACTTACCTTTCCATATAAATTTTATAATATTTTTGTCTGGGTCTACAAAAAAATGTGCTGATATTTTGATAGGAATCACAGTAAACATATAGATCAAATTAGTAAGAAATAACATCGATACTATGTTGAATTTTTACTATATTGAACACAGAGTGAGTCTCTGTTTTTCAGGTGTTCTTTGATTTCTTTCATCAACATTTTATAATTTTCAAGATACAGTACCTGAATATATTTTGTTAGATTTAAACCTAAGTATTTTGATACTTTTCTTCAAAGAGTTAATCAGTTAGGCTCTATTTTTTTTTTTCTTTTCCATTATGGTTCATTACAGGATATTGAATATAGTTCCCTGTGCTATACAGTAGGACCTTGTTGTTTATCTATTTTATATATAGTGCTTTGTATCTGCTACTGCCAAACTCCTACTTTATCCCTCCCCTTCCCCCTTTCCCCTTTGGTAACCATAAATTTGTTTTCTATGTCTGTGAGTTTGTTTTGTAAATAAGTTCATTTGTATCATATTTAGATTTCACATATAAATGACATCATATGATATTTGTCTTTGACTTACTTCACTTAGCATGATAATCTCTAGGTCCATCCAAGTTGCTGAAAATAGTATTATTTCATTCCTTTTTTATGGCTGAGTCGTATTGCACTGTATATATATAGTACATCTTCTTTATCCATTCATCTGCCAATGAACATTTAGGTTGCTTCCGTGCCTTGGCTATTATAACAAGTGCTGCTATGAACATTGGGTGCATGTATCTTTCTGAATAAGAGTTTTCTCCAGATATATGCCCAGGAATTGGATTGCTGGATCATATGGCAACTCTATTTTTAGTGTTTTGAGGAACCTCCATACTGTCATCCATAGTGGCTGCACTAATTTACACTCCTATCAACAATGTAAGAGGGTTACCTTTTCTCCACATCCTCTCCAGTATTTATTATTTGTAGACTTTTTAACAATGACCATTCTAACTGGTGTGAGGTGATACCTCATTGTAGTTTTGATATGCATTTCTCTAATAATTAGCAATGTTGAACATCTTTTTGTGTGCCTGTTGGTCTTCTTTGGAGAAATGTCTATTTAGGTCTTCAACCCATTCTTTTTTTTTTTTAACATCTTTATTGGGGTATAATTGCTTTACAATGGTGTGTTAGTTTCTGTTATATAACAAAGTGAATCAGTTATACATATACATATATCCCCATATCTCTTCGCTCTTGCGTCTCCATCCCTCCCACCCTCCCTATCCCACCCCTCTAGGTGGTCAGAAAGCACCAAGCCGATCTCCCTGTGCTATGTGGCGTCTTCCCACTAGCTATCTATTTTACATTTGGTAGTGTATATATGTCCATGGCACTCTCTCACTTTGTCCCAGCTTACCCTTCCCCATCCCCGTGTCCTCAAGTCCATTCTCTAGTAGGTGTGCATCTTTATTCCCGTCTTGCCCCTAGGTTCTTCATGACCATTTTTTTGTTGTTGTTGTTTAGATTCCATATATATGTGTTAGCATATGGTATTTGTTTTTCTCTTTCTGACTTACTTCACTCTGTATGACAGACTCTAGGTCCATCCACCTCACTACAAGTAACTCAATTTTGTTTCTTTTTATGGCTGGGTAATATTACATTGTATATATGTGCCACATCTTCTTTATCCGTTCATCTGTTGATGGACACTTAGGTTGCTTCCATGTCCTGGCTGTTGTAAATAGAGCTGCAATGAACATTGTGGTACATGAGTCTTTTTGAATTATGGTTTTCTCAGGGTATATGCCCAGTAGTGGGATTGCTCGGTTGTACGGTAGTTCTATTTTTAGTTTTTAAGGAACCTCCATACTGTTCTCCACAGCGTCTGTGCCAATTGACATTACCACCAACAGTGCAAGAGGGTTCCTTTTTCTCCACACCCTCTCCAGCATTTATTGTTTGTAGATTTTTTGATGATGGCCATTCTGACTGGTGTGAGGTGATACCTCGTTGTGGTTTTGATTTGCATTTCTCTAATGATTAGTGATGTTGAGCATTCTTTCATGTGTTTGTTGGCAGTCTGTATATCTTCTTTGGAGAAATGTCTGTTTAGGTCTTCTGCCCGTTTTTGGATTGGGTTGTTTGTTTTTTTTGTTATTGAGCTGCATGAGCTGCTTCTATACTTTGGAGATTAATGCTTTGTCAGGTGCTTCGTTTGCAAATAATTTCTCCCATTCTGTGGGTTGTCTTTTCATCTTGTTTATGGTTTCCTTTGCTGTGCAAAAGCTTTTTAAGTTTCCTTAGGTCCCATTTGTTTATTTTTGTTTTTATTTCCATTATTCTAGGAGGTGGGTCAAAAAGGATCTTGCTGTGATTTATGTCATAGAGTGTTCCGCCTATGTTTTCCTCTAAGAGTTTGATAGTGTCTGGCCTTACATTTTGGTCTTTAATCCATTTTGAGTTTATTTTTGTGTATGGTGTTAGGGAGTGTTCTAATTTCATTCTTTTACATGTAGCTGTCCAGTTTTCCCAGCACCACTTATTGAAGAGGCTGTCTTTTCTCCATTGTATCTTCTTGAATCCTTTATCAGAGATAAGGTGACCATATATGGGTGGGTTTATCTCTGGGCTTTCTATCCTGTTCCATTAATCTGTATTTCTGTTTTTGTGGCAGTACCATACTGTCTTGATTACTGTAGCTTTGTAGTATAGTCTGAAGTCAGGGAGCCTGATTCCTCCAGCTCCATTTTTCTTTCTCAAGATTGCTCTGGATATTCGGGGTCTTTTGATTTTCCATACAAATTGTGAAAATTTTTGTTATAGTTCTGTGAAAAATGTCCTTGGTAGTTTGATAGGAATTGCATTGAATCTGTAGATTGCTTTGGGAGGTAGAGTCATTTTCACAATGTTGATTCTTCCAATCCAAGAACATGGTATATCTCTCCATCTGTTTGTATCGTCTTTGATTTCTTTCATCAGTGTCTTATACTTTTCTGCATACAGGTCTTTTGTCTCCTTAGGTAGGTTTATTCCTAGGTATATTATTCTTTTTGTTGCAGTGGTAAATGGGAGTGTTTCCTTAATTTCCCTTTCAGATTTTTTGTTGTTAGTGTATAGGAATGCAAGATATTTCTTTGCATTAACTTTGTATCCTGATACTTTACCAAATTCATTGATTAGCTATAGTAGTTTTCTGGTAGCATCTTTAGGATTCTCTATGTATAGTATCATGTCATCTGTAAACAGTGACAGTTTTACTTCTTCTTCCGAGTTGGATTCCTTTTATTTCTTTTTCTTCTCTGATTGTCGTGTGTAAAACATCCAAAACTATGTTGAGTAATAGTGGTGAGATTGGGCACCCTTGTCTTGTTCCTGATCTTAGAGGAAATGGTTTCAGTTTTTCACCATTGAGGATGATGTTGGCTGTGGGTTTGTCATATATGGCCTTCATTATGTTGAGGTAGATTCCCTGTATGCCCACTTTGTGGAGAGCTTTGATCATAAATGGGTGTTGAATTTTGTTAAAAGCTTTTTCTGCATCTATTGAGATGATAATATGGTTTTTATCCTTCAGTTTGTTAATATGGTGTATCACGTTGATTGATTTCCATATATTGAAGAATCCTTTCATTCCTGGGATAAAACCCACTTGATCATGGTGTATGATCCTCTTAATGTGCTGTTGTATTCTTGTGTTTGCTAGTATTTTGTTGAAGATTTTTGCATCTATGTTCATCAGTGATATTGGCCTGTAGTTTTCTTTTTTTGTGACACCTAGTATGTTTTTGGTACCAGGCTGATGGTGGCCTCGTTGAATAAGTTTGGGAGTGTTCCTCTGTCTGCTGTATTTTGGAAGAGTTAGAGAAGGATGGGTGTTAGCTCTTCTCTAAACGTTTGGTAGAATTCACCTGTGAAGCCATCTGGTCTTGGGCTTTCATTTGTTGGAAGATTTTTAATCACAGTTTCAAATTCAGTGCTTGTGATTGATCTGTTCATATTTTCTATTTCTTTCTGGTTCAATCTCTTGTAGGCAGTGTGTTGTAGGCTCTTTTTTTTTCTTTCTTTTTTTTTTAGTCTAGTCTGCTACTCTGTGTCTTTTGATTGGAACATTTAGTCCATTGACATTTAAGTAATTGGTGATAGATATGTATTTATTGTCATTTTAAACCTTGTTTTCCAGTGGATTTTGTATTTCTTCTTTGTTAGTTTTTTTGTTTTGTTTTTCCTTTTGTGGTTTGATGGTCTTCTTTTGTATTATGCTTGTGTTCTCTTCTTTTTCTAGTTCCTTTTTCTCTATTGTATTTTTCTACTTTATGATTATCCTGTCTTTCAATTATGTTAACCCATTACTATATCTACTTGCTTTAGATGGGTAGTCATATAAGCTCGAACACATTCTGATGAAAACAATCTACATTTCTTTATTCTCCTCCCCCAGATTTTATGATTTTGATGTCCTCTTTTACAACTTTATGTTTGTCCTTTTGCTGTTCATCGTAGTTACCATTGCTTTCACAAAATTTTTTTAGATTTTGTTTTTTTTTTATATCTGTGTACTGGCTTATTTAAGTGATTTCCTTTCCTTTAGATTCTTGCTTCTTTTCTATTTAGAAAAGACCTTTCAGTGTTTCTTTTAGGTTAGGCTTTGTATTGCTGTATTCTTTTAGTTTTTGCTTATCTGAGAAATTATCTCTCCTTCTATTAAATGATAATAGTAATGATACTCTTGTGGGGTAGAGTATCCTAGGTTGCAGGGTTTTCCCTTTCAGGACTTCAAATGTATCTTGGCACTCCCTTCTGGCCTGCACCTTTTCTGTAGCCTTATGGGGGTTACCTTGTAATTAACTCTTTGTTTTTCTCTTGCTGCGTTTAGAATCCTCTCTTTATCTTTAACTTTTACTTTAATAACAGTATGTCTTGGTGTAGGTATGTTTGGGTTCATCTTGTTTGGGATCCTCTGTGCTTCCTGTACCTGGATATCTATTTCATTCTTTAGGTTTGGAAAGTTTTTAACCATAATTTCTTCAAATACATTTTCAGTCCCCTTTTCTCTTTCTTCTCCTTCAGGGATCCCTATTATGCATAGATGGTGATGCTTTATGATATCCCAAAAGTCTCATATATTGCTTTCATTTTTTTTTTATTTTGTCTTTTTATCTGCTGTTCTGATTTGGTGATTTCCATTATTCTGTCTTCCAGATTATTTATTCATTCTTCTGCATTATCCAGTTTGCTATTGATTGCCTTTAGCGCTTTAGCTTAGATTTTTTCTTGGCAAATAAGTTTTCTAATTTTAATTGGCTCCTCTTTATAGTTTCTAGTTCCTTTTTATAGTAATCTCCATTTCTATCAATAGCCTTTCTTAATTCCTTTAGTATTTTCATTACTTCCTTTTTGAAAGTGGGATCTGGTAGATTAGAGATGTTTGTTTCATTGTTCTTTCAGGGAGTTGTCTTGATCTTTTAATTGGGAGTGGTTCCTCTGCTTCTTTGTTTTACTTATATCTCTCTGACCCTATGAGTTTAAGAGAAACAGTTATCTACTGTGGTCTTGAATGGCTGTTTTTATGTAGGAGTGTCCCTGTATAGCGTTCGTGAGTCTTAATATTTTTGGTGAGAGGGCTGTTTTTAGTGTGGATGCCTGCCACATTTTTCCTCAGTGTGTGTGGGCCATTATCCCCTTGATGTGGGTGTCGTTGTTGTGGTGACCGGAGCCTGCACTGTATGTTGAGCCGGGCCCCCTCTTTGCTCTGCGGATGTCATTGCCCTGTCAGGGCGTGGTCTGCTCCCCACTTGTTGGAGTTGATGCCCCCAGATCCACTGCTGAACTGTGGTGTGAGGTAGGCAGGACTAAAGTGCTTCTGGGAGAGGAGCCACTGAGTATTCCTCCGCAGGACCTGTCCACCGGGAAGTGCACTCTGTGGTGTCACCTGTCACACGTTGTGGGGGCTCACAGAGTACACTGTTTTGGCACCGCTCTTGGCCTGGCCTCAACTGTGGGAATTAAGGCAGTCGGCCAGGGTGTCTTTCAGGAGCTGTGCTCACAAAGCTGTTAGCACAGATCCGTTGGCAGAGAACCACTGAAGTCAGGCACTGGGAGTGCCATAGTCATGCACCTGGGCCTACCCTGGGAGCTACTGAGTCAGCCCAGACTCCAGCCCAGCCTGTGTGTGCCCACCTGCAGAGCTTGCAGTCGCTATCGCCAGACCTGCCCCAGCCATGGGAGTACCAGTAGTCTGCTCGGATGTCCAGCAGGACGTCCAAATTTTTTAATTCTGCTTTTTTTTTTTTTTGGTTAACAGTTTCATCTTTAAGTCATTTCTTTCTTCTTGTACTTTACTATAAGCATTCAGGAGAAACCAGGCCACTCCTTCAACACTTTGCTTAGAAATTCCCTCAGCCAAATACCAAATTTCACCACTCACAAGTTTGACCTTTCACAAAACACTAGGATAGGAACACAAGTCAACCAACCTCTTTGCCACATTTAATAAATATCTCCTTTACTCCAGTTTCCAATAATACACTCCTCATTTGTCTGAGACCTCATCAGAATGGTGTTTACTGTCCGTATTTCTTCTAATATATTCTGTTCACGGCCATTTAAGTATTCTCTAAGACGATTGAGACTTTCTCCATAGCTCTTCACTTCTCCTGATTTCTCACCAGGATTGCTTTTAATAGTCTGCTCATGGCCATGTAGAATTTTTTCTAGCATGCACCTCAGAACTCTTCCAGCCTCTGTGAGTTGCAAAACCACTGCTACATTTTTAGCTATTTGTTACAGCAGTACCTGTACTTCTTGGTACCAGTTTTCTGTCTTAGCCCATTTGGGCTGCTATAACAAAAGTACTATAGACTGAGTGCTTTAAACAGTAGAAATTTATTGCTCACAGTTATGTAGGCTGAATGAATACAAGAAAAGGGTACCAGCATGGTCAGGTTTTTGTGAAAACCCTCTTCCGGGTTTCAGACTGCCAATTTCTCTCTGTGTCCTCACATGGTGGAAGGGGTGAGCTAGCTCTCTGGGGCCTCTTTTGTAAAGATATTAATCCTGTTCATGAGGGCTCTGTCCTTATGACATAATCACCTCCCAAAGGCCTCAGCTTCCAATACCATAATCTTGAGTGTTAGGTTTCCAACATACGAATTTTGTGGGGACATAAGCATTGAGATCATAACACTTCCTCTGTCACCAACCTGTTGAGGAGGGGGTGCACCACCTCATTACTGCCAGTTGGGTTCGGAGTCATTTCCTCACTTGCCTTCCATTGATACCCTATTGTGGGAACTCCTTATTACTGTTGATCATTGTTTGTAGTTCTGGTTCCTCATTAGACTCCGTAGATACCTCCTTTGTTGGAAAGGTAGGGATACGTTTTTACAGCTTCCCATGCGGTCTTCAATGACACCACAGGGATGGTTGCCTCATTACTGCTGGGCTGTGGTGAAAGAGCCAAGTCTCTAGAAGTTCTTCTCTGACACTACCCCAGTGGGGAGGAGAAAGGGTACCTTGTTACTATTAGGTGACAGTGGATGTCCAGGTTTCCCACTTGGACTCCTCTGAAATTTGGGCGATTGGGGCATTCATTACTGCCCTGCCTGGATGAAAATTCCCGTTGTCTACTTATCCTTTTTTGATATCAACCTAAGGAGGGAGCTCTGGGACTCCTTGTTACAGCCTCAGGAAGGATTAAGTCTAAGCTCCCCATTTGTTCTTTACATGCATGGGTTGAAGTGGGGCTACAGTTGTTTGTTTGTTTGTTTGTTTGTTTTTATGATTTTTGGCTGGAGTAGAGTGATTATAGTCTAAAAGTTTTCTCTTTCTTGGCTACCCCTTTTGGCTAGAGAATGCAGGCCATTAGTTGGAGCCTTTTTTGTCTATGTCTGTTGGTATTTCTCAGTTGCCAGCTTCTTAAAGCTCCCAAGTGTAGGGTACAACAGATGAATGAATAAAGAAGATTTGGTACATATATACAGTGGAATATTACGCAGCCATAAAAAGAAACGAAATTGGGTCATTTGTAGAGATGTGGATGGACCTGGAGTCTGTCATACAGGGTGAAGTAAGTCAGAAAGAAAAAAAACAATATTGTATATTAATGCATATATGTGGAATCTAGAAAAATGGTACAGCTGAACCTATCTGCAGGGAAGAAATAGACATGCAGATGTAGAAAATGGATGTGTGGATATGGGGGGAAAGAGGGAGGTGGGATGAATTGGGAGATTAGGATTGGCATATACACAGTACCATGTGGGAAATTGGTAGTTAGTGGGAGCCTGCTGTATGTATAGCACAGGGAGATCAGCTTGGTGCTGTGTGATGACCTAGATGGGTGGGATGGGGGGGGTTGGGAGGGAGGTTCAGGAGGGAGGGGATATATGTATACACATAGCCGATTCACTTCATTGTATAGCAGAAACTAACACAACATTGTGAAGTAACTAAACTCCAATTATAAAAAAGAAAAAAGAAAAACAAACAGGCAAAAAACAACCTAGAGAACTCACAGTTATGTCATTCTTCAGAGTCTGAGGTCCCTAGTCAGTTTGCCTTCTTCTCTCTGTTCTTTGGGAACAGAGGGAAAACAGTAAACAGGTGGATATTAAAGGTAGTTACCATAAAATGCGCACCTATGTATTCCTAGGCTAGTAATTTTACTGTCATTTAATTTGTAGTTCCCACCAAATAAGTCAGTAGGTTATAGTAATACTGAGAGCTCTGTCCCAACCCTAAAGATGCACTGTATGTCTTGATAATGAAGCTAATGTGAAATAAGCTCTCTAAACAAACTATATAATGAATATAGTACATATTCACTATGTACTTATAGTGAATATGTATATGCATGTATATTTTCACTATAAGTACAATCATGCACTATAATGATAGGCATTAGATAGAAGACCTGAAGGAGTATGCACAATTAGTTTTCATGATTATTGTGGTAGGATTTGGGACATGGGAGAAAGAAGAAAGACTTCAGAGTGAGAGACAGCTATGTTTGAATTTCAGCTGTGTGACTTTGGGGAGACTGTTTAGCTACTCTAAATCTCAATTCCCTGTCAAAGTTATTTTCAGAACTAAATGCAGTTATACACATTTACAAACATGGAAGCACATAGGGTTTCTCATAAATACTAGATCCTTTCCCTTTTCTCTGTTCATTGATTTTTCAGATGTAAATAAAATTAATTGAATAGATTATAAAAGTCTAAACATCATATTATAATTGAGTTTCCTTTAGTAATATGTGAGCTGTCCTATGTCTGCCTCAGTGAAGTCTCAGTCGACAAAACCATTCTCATAATGGCAGTTATCAGAAATACAGGGACTCATTCAGGTGTCAGGAATTGAGATAAAGTACTAAATATTTAATGTCAAGTGATTAATTCTTAATATGGTCTAATGCTTTTGGAAATCTGGAACAAAGCAATTAAGATGGGCAATAAAAAAGTGATGTAAATTAGACTACAGTGCTTGTGTTCCAAATATTTTTTTCTATATAAATCTCATATAGTCTTTTGACACATAATACTGATATATGTGATTGGCACTATAAATAGTATTGCCTCTTCAAAAGCCGTTAAGAGTCAAAGCTCAACAATGTTAATGACTTGTATTACTTACAAGATGATATATTCCCATTTTGAAAGAAAAAATGTTTGTAGGTAAAATTTGAAGGGAAAATTCAGTTATATTAATTTTTATCATAAATAAAAAGTGGAGAAAAGTTTGAAATTGGAATTTCTGGTTGTAAAAATCTGGCTTGGATTTATCATAGCATTGACTTATTTTAGCACATACGGACATAAAATCATTAATTTGGTGATGTCTGGGCTTATATTAAAATTTGTGTTCTCATGTATAGTTTTTATACTTCAATCAAGTTTTATATTCATTACAATTAATTTGAATTGTTGTCAATGATGTTTATTGATTTGAATTTTTATTTCTTCCTTGTTAAAGGTGTCTGGTTGAACTTGGTTTATGACAGTTTGCTTTCTTACCACTGCTGATAAGGAAAGGCAGATATTTTCATATGAATGGTCTAAACACAATATGTCTATTGCCACAAGTGACCTAGTATTTTCTGTCTATATGAAGATTATTGAGTAGAATTAGTCTGAAGATCATTATTTTTCTGCTTACAACACTTTCCCAAAACAAATATTGCCAAATACACTGTACTTTATACTAGGATTTGATCAGATTTTTATTCCTCAAGTGAAATGCAGACATTTTAACGGTTGTAAAAAGACTGAATTTACAAGCCCTTATAAGCCAGGATTAATCAATTTGTGTTTTGATTTTGTCTCCAATTTTTTTGGTAGTTCTAAAATTGTAAATTTTTAGTCTCAAGTGGTGACAGTGATCCTCAAATAGCCTACAAACCACTAAAACACTATTTCAGACATGTCCTCAGTGATAGCTAACTTATACTTCAAGACAGTCTATAAGTACCATAGGCTTTGTGAACAGTTGGAATGAAAAAGAACTCTAAATTGAGTGGTCTTTGGAAATTTTGCAAAGTGGGATTTTAGGGAGAATTAAATAAATCTGATTTTGGTAAGAGAAGAGTAAATTTGAAGGTACTTTAAGGAATAAATAGAGCAGGAGAATATTTGTTATGGCAGAAAATTGCAGTATATGTTCATAGCTTTTAAACACATTTGTCAGAGAAAAGCACAAAATAGAAAAAGTTGAGACTAACTTGGGACTCAGTTTTCTTGTTCTGTGGAGTTTGGGCTTAACTCTGATAAACTGTGATGTGAATGAGATGTGAGTTGATTACATGGGGAAGAGACTAAATAAAATAATACATTAAAATTGTGGAGTCTGAATTAAGAAACTGCTAAAAAAGTAAATCCAGTAGCACTCTCTTTATAAAGTGGTAAAAAATCTTGAATAATCATTATATTTCAAATAATACATTAATTATAAAGTAATTCTATCTCTAAACAATGCAAAGTAAAACATCCTATCCTTCATATTCATATTCTTTCAGACCTTTAATCCTAGGTCTCCTGCATTCAGCTTTATCTTGACATCCAGTCCCTTTACTCTCACATTTCTGCAAGTCTGTGGGCATCCTCCTGGCCTCAAGTTTTCCCTCTCCAGAACAGAAGCCATGCTTCATAATTTTTGGCCACTCCCTGGTTCATATATTCAAGTCTCCTACTGTATCCGGCTGGCAAACAACAAATCTTAAATTTAGTAATTTCTGGTTTTCCTTTCTGTAGCTGGAATGCCACGCACTGTATAAAACTATACAACCTTGTATTTTGATGATACTACAAATGTTTAGTTTCCAACATCAGCTAAGCACTTGATGCACTTGGATTCTTTGTTTTTAAAAAAATTTATTTATTTTATTTATTTATTTTTGGCTGCGTTGGGTCTTCATTGCTGGGTGCAGGCTTTCTCTAGTTGCGGTGAGCGGGGGGCTACTCTTTGTTGCGGTGCACGGGCTTCTTATTGCGGTGGCTTCTCTTGTTGTGGAGCATGGGCTCTAGGCGTGCGGGCTTCAGTAGTTGTAGTGTGTGGGCTCAGTAGTTGTGGCTCACGGGCTCTAGAGCGTAGGCTCAGCGGTTGTGGCGCACAGGCTTAGTTGCTCCGTGGCATGTGGGATCCTCCTGGACCAGGGATCGAACCCGTGTCCCCTGCATTGGCAAGCAGATTCTTAACCACTGCACCACCAGGGAAGCCCACACTTGGACTCTAAGCATTGCTGATTGATTGCCATTTCCATCATCCCTGGCAACAGTATCTGAATCTTTATTGCTCCCCTTCAGCCTGCTACTCTATGTCCTCCCTTCTTGCTAAGCATACTTGCCTTCTTTCTTACAGAGAAAACCCAGGCTAAAATCATGAACTCCACTAACTTTCTCATGTAATAGCTATCCAAAAATTTATTTTTATGTGTGTATGTTCACTGTTTCTTTCAGAGAAAATTTCCTCCTTCACTACTCAGCTAATTATTTGACGTATATCTCCACTTTTCTAATGAAATCTAGTATTTCGACTTAGGTTTTTTTTCTCTATTAACCATTATCTATAAAATGATTCATATTTATGACTTCCCCTACTACATGTGAACATGCTCTAGTATTCCCAATTTTTTTCATCATTTTATTTTATTTTTGAAATTTTTATTCCTTTTGTTTGTTTAAAACACAGAACAAAACAGAGTTCACTCATTTCTTCCCCACCCCCACCCCCCTACCTCTTGCAACTACCAGTCTATTCTCTGTATGTAGTTTTTTTTTTTTATTGTTTGTGTGTGTGTGTGTGTGTGTGTGTGTAGATTCCACATATAAAAGAGATCCCTCAATGCCCATCCATGGTGTTGCAAATGGCAAGATTTCATTCTTTTCTTAATAGCTGAAGAAAATAAATATATTCTGCAGTTCCTTTATCCTTTCATCCATTGATGGACCCTTAGGTTGTTTCAATATCTTGGCTATCATAAATAATGCTGCAGTGAGCGAGGGAGTGCATACATCTCTTCAATCAGTGTTTTTATTTTCTTCAAATAAATACCCACAAATAGAATTGCTGGACCACATGGTAGTTCTTTTTTAAATTTTTTAAGGAACTTCCATACTGTTTTCTACAGTGGTTGCCCCAGTTTACATTCCCACCAACAGTGTATGAAGATTCCCTTTCCTCCACATTTTCAACACTTGTTATTTCTTGTCTTTAGTAATGGCCATTCTAACAGGTGTGAGGTGGTATCTCATTTGGTTTTGAGTTACATTTCCCTGATGATTAATAATGCTGACCATCTTTTCATGTACCTGTTTGCCACTGAATATCTTCCTTGGAAAAATGTCTGTTTAGGTACTCTGGCTATTTCTTAATTGGATTTTGTTTTTGTTTTTGCTATTGAATTTTATAAGTTCTTTGTGTATTTTGGACATTAGCCCCTTATCAGATATAAGATTTGTAATTATTTTCTCCCATTCAGTAGGTTGCCTTTTCATTTTGTTGATGGTTTCTTTTGCTGGGTAGAAGCTTTTTAGTTTGATGTAGTCCCACTTGTTTATTTTTGCTTTTCTTGCTTTTGCTTTTGGTATCAGATTAAAAAAAATCATCACCAAGACCTATCAAGGAACTTAACTGCCTATGTTTTCTTCTGGGAATTTTGTTTAGGTCTTATATTCAAATCTTTAATTCATTTTGCTAATTTCTGTATATTATGTAAGATAGGGGCCCAGTTTCATTCTTTTGCATGTGGCTGTCCAGTTTTCCCAACATCATTTATTGAAGAGACTATCCTTTCCCCGTTGTTTATTCTTGGCTCCTTTGTCACAAATTAATTGGTCATATATGTGTGGGTTTATTTCAAGGCTCTCTGTTCTGTTCCATTGATCTATGTGTCTGTTTTTATACCAGTATTATACTGTTTTAATTACTATAGCTTTGTAATTAGTTTGAAATCAGGGAGCATGACGCCTCCAGCTTTGTTCTTCCTTCTCAGGATTGTTTCTGCTATTTCAGCAATTCAGGGTCTTTTGTGGTCCTGTACAAATTTTGGGGTTGTTTGCTCTATTTCTGTGAAAAATATCATTGGAATTTTGATATAGATTGCATTGAATTGTATATTGCTTTGGGTAATATAGACATTTTAACAATATTAGTTCTTGCAATCAGTGAGCATGGAATATCTTTCCATTTATTTGTGTCTTCTTCAATTTCTTTCATTGATGTCTTGTAGTTTTCAATATATAAGCCTTTTATCTCCTTTGTTAAATTTATTCCTAGGTATTTTTTGATGCATTATAAATGGATTGTTTTCTTAATTTCTATTTCTGATAATTCATTGTTAGTGTAAAGAAACCCAACAAATTTTTGTATATTGACTTTGTATCCTGCAGCTTTACTGAATTTATTGGTTCAAACTATTGTCTATAAAATGATCCATATTTCTGACTTCCTCCACTACCTGTGAACATGCTCTAGTTTCCCCAATTTACAATCCTTCCTTACACCCATGTTTTCTCAACCCCACCTTCCTATAGATCTCTCTTTCTCTTTATACTCAACATATCTGAAAAATAGTAAATTCTTACTGTTTTCACTTCCTCACTTCTCACTAACTTCTTTAATCCACTAAAACCAGGCTTCTGCTTCCAAAACGCCAAGAAAAACTACCTTTGCTTCTGTCACTTGTGATCATTTAATAAATTTGATAGGGTCTTTTGTGTTGTCATCCTACTTATCTGACTTACCTGTGGCAAAGAAGGCTTTCTTAGTTCTTGCCTTTGTCTTTCTCTTCAGCTCCATCTATTACCATGACCTTTAAACAATATGATTTATGTCCTAGCCATACCAAATTATTCACAGTTTTGTAGAGATCTGCTGCCTAATATGGTAGACACTAGCTGAAGATAGCTATTTAAATTTAAATATTAATTAACTATAATTAAAAATTCTCATCATCAGTCATAGTAGTCTCATTTTAAATGCTCAGAAGCTTCATATGGCTAGTGGTTATCATAGTGGGCAAAGCAGTTAGCAAATACTTACTTGTCTCCTGTGTCTCAGAACACTTTTCTACATCTTTAAGTATTCAGTTATCAGCACTGCTTCCCAATACCAGAGACACTTGACCATCCCCTCCTTCATTTTCTAGCTATTCTCATACTTAATTTGTTCTCACAGTACTTATGATAATTTATTTTATTATGGTCATGGGTCTTTCCCCCATACTTCTTGTAAGTTTCTCAAGGGCTACATTGTGCATGTTTGCATTCTCAGTATCTAACACAGTGCCTGATATATAATAAACACTCAAAATATTTTTACATGAAAGAACTAATGAAACACTAATCAGACAAATTAAGCACTTTTCAACTAAATTCAGACATAAAATATATTTTTCATATTTTAAAATTTCTTCATATTTTAGGGCTTAATTCAAATTTATTAACACATGTTTCTGCAGAGGTCAACCCAGTAGTGGCCTGTGGGGGAAGGGATCAGTTTCCTTGGATGGTTCTTTAAGAGTCATTGATTTGGATCATTTCAAATCAAGAAAACAATGATTGACTTCTAAGAAAATAATGACTTGCCTGCAAAATACATAAATGAAATTGAAATTAATTGCCCTCAGGACTTAAATACATTTTTTCTAAGCATTTGGGAATTCCTAATATTTAAATAATACAGACTTTAAATACACAATAAGAAGCAACTCACATATTCTGATTAGAATATAGAATCCAACTCTCCTTAAACTGAGCTAAATTATATAGTGCTTAGGGATACAGTCTACTCAAATATTCTTCTGAGTTTCACAAAGCCATTTTTCATACAGAGTCACCTCCCCAGTAGGAACGCAATACATATTACTTGATATCAAAAATCAAGAAAATTATTCAGTCTAAAGAAACATAACTAGGGCCAAAGAACTGGATTTATGACTGAGCTTGTAGGTCATTTAAATTATTTATATTTTTACTATGTGCCTATATGCTGGAATTATCATTTTTATCACTCATTTAATTATTCATATTTATCAGTAATTTGAAAATGGTGTTTATATTCAGCTTATGTCTACATATAGACAAATTAGTGTGGAAATGATAATCTATAGCCTAATATGTGTCAGGTATACAACATCAACATTTGCTATAAAAAACACAACTGGAGTCCCTCTTTGAGTATATGTATATGTAAATATAAATGGCATAGCAGCACGCACATCCGCTGCACTGAGATTATCTTATAAAATAATAAAGGCCTAAAAAAAAGATATAAATATATGTAGACACAAGTGTGTATGTATGTATGTGTGCATGTGTACACACATGTGTCATGCATAGGTAGGTATATGTATATGTATAGTGTAGATACGGGACCCCTCTAATAAGATTACAGTTGTCATTTTTAGTTTACACCCTATAAATGGCTAGCCATGTTCTAACACACCTTTCTAAACCAAACCCTTTGATTTCTTTGACTATTGTCCTGTAACAAGTGGACTGTCTGTGTCAAGGACTGGCTTCATGAATACTATGAGATAGAATGGAATGAGCACTGACCTCAACTGAAAGCATGCTATTGAAACTGAAATAAATGTACCTAGGACACATAGCACATAGAACAGCAAAGAAGATTTTTTTTTTTTTTACCCTGATGAAAAAAAAGGATTAAACCTATATGAGGCATTCCTTCTAAGAGCTGAGGTTATATTGAAAAAAGTAGTATAAGGAGGTAAAGTAGAAGAATGACAATAAGATAGAAAGACTTTACCTGCTCTACAATTTAGCCCAGAGCAAGAAAAGCATTTTGGTGGGACTTCCCTGGTGGCGCAGTGGTTGAGAATCTGCCTGCCAATGCAGGGGATGCAGGTTCGAGCCCTGGTCTGGGAGGATCCCGCATGCCGCGGAGCGGCTGGGCCCGTGAGCCACAATTACTGAGCCTGCGCATCTGGAGCCTGTGCTCTGCAGCAAGAGAGGCCGCGATGGTGAGAGGCCCGCGCACCACGATGAAGAGTGGCCCCCACTTGCCGCAACTAGAGAAAGCCCTCGCACAGAAACGAAGACCCAACACAGCCATAAATAAATAAATAGCCATTAAAAAAAAATTAAAAAAAAAAAAAAGAAAAGCATTTTGGTATTTGATCATACATGAGTTTATTAACTCTGCAAACTGCTGCAATCTGTAATTCTTAAATGCTGGTATTGCTTATTTTGGCCTCATTAGCTTTTTTTTTTGTGCATGGTAAAAACCATGTAACTTAAAATTTATTATCTTCACCACTTCTAAGTGGTGTGAAGTTCAGTAGAGTGAAGTATATTCACATTGTTTTCATGTTGCAAATCCAAAACTATAAAACTATACCCATTAAACAACTACTCCCCTTTTTCTTCTTCCTCCCAGCCTCTGGTAACTACCATTCTATTTTGTTTCTATGAATTTGACTACAGTTGACTCTTGGACAACACGGAGGTTAGGGGCGCCTACCCTGTGCAGTTGAAAATCTGCATATAACTCTGCAGTCAGCCCTCTGTATAGGCGGTTCTGCACCCACAGATCACAGATCATGTAGTTCTGTAGTGCATATTTAGTGAAAGAAATCTGTGTATAAGTGGACCTGCACAGTTCAAACCTGTGCTGTTTGGGGGTCAGTTGTATTTTAGATAGCTTAGTGGAACCATATAATATTTGTCTTTTTGTGACTGGGTTATTTGACTCGTACCATGTGATGGTATTTCCTTCTATTTTTAGGCTGAATAATGTTCATTTGTATGTGTATATGATATTTTGATTATCCATTCATCCACTCTGTAGTTATTGCGAATAGTACTACTATGAACATTGCTGTGCAGATATCTCTTTGAGACCCTACGTTCAATTCTTTTTGATTTATACTCAGAGTTGGATTCCTGGATCATATGGTAGTTCTATTATTAACTTTTGAGGAACCTCCATACTGATTTCTGTAGAGGTTGTACCATTCTACAATTCTCCCAACAGTATACAAGGGTTTCAGTTGCTCCACATCCTTGCCAACACTTGCTGTTTTCTTGTTATTTTTTGACAGTAGTCATCTTGATGGGTGTGACGATCCCACAAGGTGATATCTTGTGGTTTTCATTTTCATTTCTCTGTTGATTAATGATGTTGAACAACTTTTCATATGCATGTAGTCTGTGTATCATCTTTGGAGAAATGTTTATTAAAGTTTCTTGTCCATTTTTATTTGGATTATTTGATTCTTTTTGTTAGTGAGTCGTAGGAGTTCTTTATATGTTCTGGACATTAACCCCTTATCAGATATATGAGTTGCACATATTTTCTCCCATTCCGTAGGATGCCTTTTCACTCTGTTGATTGTGTCCTTTGATACACAAAAGTTTTTAAGTTTGATGTAGTCCTTTTTTGTCTATTTGTTTATTTTTTGCTTTTATTGCCTGTGTCCTTGGCTTTATGTTTATTCCAAGAACATACTGGGGGACACGTTATCTACTATCAAGATGCTGTCTTAAGCTAGAAACCTTGGACTGATCTTTATGTTTTCTTTATGGAATCCTGTTACTCACTAGCTGAAAAAAAACGAAACAAAATAAAACTGGAAGCTACAAGATAAACTTCACACTTCTTTTTTTTTTTTAGACAAGACTACATGTAGTCTTTTTTTTTAAAATTTTTATTTATTTATTTATTTATTTATGGCTGTGTTGGGTCTTCGTTTCTGTGTGAGGGCTTTCTCTAGTTGTGGCAAGTGGGGGCCACTCTTCATTGCGGTGCACGGGTCTCTCACTATCGCGGCCTCTCTTGTTGCGGAGCACAGGCTCCAGACGCGCAGGCTCAGTAATTATGGCTCACGGGCCCAGCTGCTCCACGGCATGTGGGATCCTCCCAGACCAGGGCTCGAACCCGTGTCCCCTGCATTGGCAGGCAGATTCTCAACCACTGTGCCACCAGGGAAGCCCTAAACTTCACACTTCTTAACTAAGGCAAATGACTTGCTAATTTGGACTCAGCATGCTTTTTCAATTTCATTACATGTAAGTCTCCTTCCCTACTCCCAATGCACAGCCACACAAGGGTCTTCCTATTTCCAGAATATGTCTTGAATATTCTTGTGAATTCTCATGTGTTGTCTCTTTGGAAAACCCTTTCTCCTTCTATTTGGCAAACTCTTACTCATCCTGTGGAGACTTCACTTCTTTTTCCTAACTACTTCTCTCTCTGATTGATTGCTATTGGGTTGGCCAAAACATGCTTTCGGTTTTTAAGTAAAAATAAAAGACACATTTTTCATTTTCACCAAGAAATTTATTGAACAACATATTCACTGTTTTGTTCCAATATCATCTGCCATTTTTCAGGCAACTTTGTAATTCCTTCTTCCCAAAACGTTTTATGTTTTTGAGCAAAGAACTGTTCCATGTGCCTTTTACAGTCTTCCAGGGAATTGAAATTTTTTCCATTAAGAGAATTTTGTAAAGACTGAAATAAATGGAAATCTGAAGGTGCAATGTCTGGTGATTTCGGGGGATGAATCATAACTTTCCAGCCAAGCTGTAAGTTTTTTGCCTGGTTGTCAAAGAAACATGCGGTCTTGCGTTATCCTGATGGAAGAGTATGCATTTTCTGTTGACTAATTACGGACGCTTTTCGTCGAGTGCTGCTTTCAGTTGGTCTAATTGGGAGCAGTACTTATTGGAATTAATTGTTTGATTTTTCCAGAGGGAGCTCATAAATAGAGAATTCCCTTCTGATCCCACCATATACACATCACCTTGTTTGAATGAAGATCGGCTTTTGGTGTGGTTGGTGGTGGTTCACTTCACTTGTCCCACAACCTCTTCTGTTCCACATTATTGTATAGTATCCACTTTTCATCGCCCATCACAATTTGTTTCAAAAACGGAACGTTTTCGTTATGTTTCAGTAGAGAATCACATGCAGAAATACCGTCAAGAAGGTTTTTTCACTTAACTTATGTGGAATCCAAACATCAAAGCGATTAACATAACCAAGCTGGTGTAAATGATTTTCAAGGCTTGATTTGGATATTTTGAGTATGTCGGCTATCTGCCACGTGGTATAACATTGATTGTTCTCAACTAATGTCTCAATTTGATCACTATCAACTTCAACTGGTCTACCCGACCCTGGAGCATAGTCCAGCGAGAAATCTCCAGCACAAAGCTTCGTAAACCACTTTTGACATGTTCGATCAGTCACAGCACCTTCTCCATACACTGCACAAATCCTTCTCTTGTGTTTCGGTTGCATTTTTACCTTTCTTGAAATAATAAAGCATAATATGCTGAAAATGTTGCTTTTTTTCTTCCATTTCCAATATTAAAATGGCTACACAAAAATTCACCAATTTTGATGTTTTTTTTAAATGCACACTGATATGACAACTGTCACAATACAAGCTAACAAAATTGTTTCAAAAGAAGTTAAAGACAACTAAGTCCTGCTAGAGCCATCTTACAGAAAAAAAACGAACGAACTTTTTGGCCAACCCAATATCTTATGCAGATTAATCTTATTTTACTTCCCTTAAAGGATTATAATTATAATGCATGCAAAGCATTTAGTACAGTGCATGCCACAAAGTGCTCAATAACATATAAGATGCTATTATTTTTAACCTTAATGATTAATAATGCTGGTAATGATAGTATGATACCAGTATTAATTATATCCACATTACTGTTATAAATTTATTAATATGTCAGATTTTCAAAATATCATAAAGTCAAAACATGTATAAACTAAAAGTTCTCTGTAAAATTACTGGCTGCATCCATCTTCCTGTCTCTGAGAGAACAAATTCATGGCCAAGTACAATATTCCAGGCTCCATCATGTTGCCAGAGTCACTCCTGAGACATCTTTTCATGTATGAAAAGCAAGCCTAATGTGAAATTTTTATTTCTAACTATAGGTTGGATTTCCCCACTCAGATCCTTCTGTTTTCACTTCCTTTTCTTTGTTCTGGTTACCTTCTTAGCATGAAATGTCTTCCACTCTCCCTTCTTTTATTTGGCTAATTTTATAGTCATGTTTTAATGACTATACAAGAAAGTATACAAATGTGTATACTTTTCCATGAAGCCTGTTTGGGATAGCTGCTACTCCTCAGTATTTGCATAATGTTTTTTTACATGTAATTTATAATTTCCTACTGGACATGAAGTTTCTTGAGGCTATAATACTTCATCTTTCTATCCTTAATGCTTGGCACAGTGATAGGTCTTAGCAGGTTGTCAATAAATATTCAGTTAATGGGAATTTCATCACAAGGCTCTATCTTGTCACCCATATTAATAAGATGGGATAGACTTCCTTTTTCATCCTTAACTCTGATCAGCTGGGAGAGCTGAGTGGCCTGCTGTTGAATCCTTTGGCTAGGTCTGTTCCTTATCATTGGAATGCTGAAAGAAAATAGAGAACATTTCTCTGAGGTCTGGAAATAAATGGATGAAGCTTTCCTTTCCATGCCTTCTATGACCTGTTTCCCACTCTTTTGCCACCTATATCTTCAAAAGGTGGGAGTACCCTGAGAAAATATGTATCAGTGAATTGTAGTCATTGAGTTTCTGTTGGCCAAGTTTATGCTTACACTATGAAAAGACAAATATAAAAATGTGTGTAAAATTGAACTCTGTGTATGTGAAAATCGAGTCTTCATTATGCATTTTAATATTGTTTCTGTATGCAACAGTTCATATATGCAGTAATCATTGCTAAGAAAATGTGAAAGTACTGATTACTTACAATGGAAGACAGTTTCAGTAAACAGAATATTTAAGCAGAAACACATTTTTGAGGTTTCATAAAATATTGTATTATCCATTGACATAAAAAAATTATACCATAAAGTTGACATTTTCACTATGCCTGAGGAACTGTATTCACTTAGCACCACACATTGCTTGTAAGCATTCAATCTGTAGGTATAGATTAATTTGAAAGTAAGAAAGCATAGACAATGAAGAGCAATATTTTGAAATTGTTCTTAAAATGAGAAAAAGTGATTGGAATTGATTTATATATTATGTTTAGAATTTTAATAAGGCTCTGTGCATGTATTAACTGTATCTTTTATAATTCTTAAACATATTAACTTATTTTTTATATTTGGAAATGCATTTTAATTATATTTATGATTATTAAAATCAATGCATCTAGGTCTTCCTCTTTAATACAGTTTTAACACATTTTTACTTAATATGATTTATATAATGGAGTATTTTTTAAAACTTTAAATTGACATAGTCATTGATTAATAGAATAAAAATTCTACATGTGAATTTTGTTTCCTAACTCTATTTTTTAAGTGCAAAATCTATTCTACAGTGAGCTAGTCATTGAATTTTACCCATGGGGGGAAAAGACTATTTTTATGGATTTTGTTTTAATAGATAAGCAACAAGTTATAATTCTGTATTGCTTCTTATCTACCTACCTTCCTTCCTATCTTTTTTTTTTCTTGCTCTCTTCATTCATCATTTTCAAATTTTATTAAGCATGTAGTAAATGCCAAGCACTCTGCTAGGAACTAAATATTCAGTAGGAAACTCAGCATCCTTAGTTCCTTCATGGTACAGGACAGAAAAACAAAACAAAGCAAACCAAAGTAATTACAAAATTGTAAAATGTAGTACAGGTTATGAAAGAAAAAAACCAAGAGGCTGAAATGAAGAAACAGGGGGCAGAAATGAAGAATAATGGATAACTTTTTAAGGTAAAATGGTCAGAAAAGACCTCTCTCAGTGGGTGATATTTAATCTGAACTCTAAAAGGTGATAGAGATATTTTCCAGTGAGGAGTGGAGTAAAGAATATTCTAGACAGAAGAAAAGTCATACAATGCCTTGAAGTTAGAACTTGGTTGGAGTATTCAGTGGAATGAAAG
Source organism: Eschrichtius robustus (assembly GCF_028021215.1). Classification (NCBI taxonomy): domain Eukaryota; kingdom Metazoa; phylum Chordata; class Mammalia; order Artiodactyla; family Eschrichtiidae; genus Eschrichtius; species Eschrichtius robustus. Next base: position 61,604,400 of record NC_090840.1, on the reverse strand, counting down.
AAGACCTTAGTGGTTGGTTTGGAGCTGGCAACACAATAGGAAAGGCAAAATTGGGGGACCAGGTCATGCAGGTCCTTGGGACTTACAGGAAAGAATTCTGCTTTTGGTTTAAATGTAATCAAAACCACTGAAGCATTGTAGGAGGAGAGGAACATGTTCTGATTTGCATTTCAGAATATCAGTTTTGCTGCTGCCTAGGAAATTAACTGAAGGAGATTAGACTTTAAATGAGGAGACAAATCAGGAGGAGGATGCGGATGACAGCTTGGATCAAAGTATTAAACCTGGAGATATGGAGAAGTTGGTATATTCTGTATTTATTGGAGATAGAATGAATAGGACTTGCTGGTGACTTAGATATGGGGGAATGGGATGAGGGAAAGGAGGAAATACACAGAGTTCCTGTTCAAGCCACAGAGTAGGTGGTGATGCTGATGGTCTCAAAAGCATTAAATACATTCTGGTACACAGTCAGTAGTCAATAAATGTTGTATCATGCCTGAATGGCTGATTGAATATATGAATACACAAGAAAAGGTGGTAAGTATGAAAGCAATTATGACCTCATTTTATTGATGTAATGTTGAGATGCTTGCAAGATATCCAAGTGGACCTTGACAGGTGATTGTTAATATGCGATTTTAGAACTCCAATTTCTAATTTCTGAATCATTGTTCATTCAGTAATCTCCTTGCCACAAATGTTAATTAAACACTTCCCAGAAGCAAGGAACTCTGCTAGACAAAAGGGAATTGAGAGGTAAGACACAGCCCTGACCTCAAAGAGTTTATGGTATCCTGAAGACACAGATAAATAAATCATAATACTGTAATGTAGTGCTATATGGTGCTAATGTAAACACTTAGATGGAAACCATTGCCTGGCCTGGAAAAGTCAGAAAAGGATTAAGAGAAGTAATAACTGAGATTATGCTGAAAGCAAAAGTTAAGGGTTATCTAGTTAGTGAAGGAGACAAGGGGGGAAGGAAAAATAAAAAAATAAAAAAATAAAAAAAAAAAGAGGGGAAGGGATTATCTAGGAGGAGAAGGGAAAAAAGTGGCACTCATGCTGATGGTGGGAGTGCTTGCTTGTTAGTTGGGAGGAGAGGAAGGGTGGAGGGGAGGTGTGGAAAGAACTGAAGTCGGGAAAGTAAACAGAGTCCTCTGCTGTTTCTTGTGAAAGATAAAAATGCCTGAATTTGTCAAACAGTCAACAACTATGTAAAAAGAGTTGTATATTCTCCTCCCCCTTTCTCCTCCTTTTGCTCTTGTTCCTCCTTATTTATTCTTCTGGCAATCTGTGTTACCATTCCCTTAACAATCTGTCTCAAATCTCACTCTCTCATCAAAATTGCATTTATTAATTCCAACCAAATTATTAATTTTTAAAAAAATTTTGGTATTAACCTTATATAATATTTATTTATATTTGTCAATATATTTTTTCAAGTGTAGTTATAATTTACATATTTTCAAATATATAATTTTGCACACGTTATTATATTTTCACACACATATGTATATACTTATAGTGTGTATGTGTGTGTGAATTTAAGCATTCTTTCAATTTGTCTCCTGCTGGGATAATTCAGGGTGATCTTGCCATCATTTCAAAGTCAGCGGATTAGCAACCTTAATTGCATCTGCAACTTTAATTCTTTTTTGCCATGTAAAGTAACATAGTCATAGGTTACCAGGGGTGACATCTTTGGGGGGAGGTATTACTTTGCCTAGCACACAGTGTTCACACAATTTTTCTAAATCCACATGCTTATTAGCTGTGTAATGGAGGATAAATTCATTACCCTCTCTGAGCTTATTTCCTCATCTTTAAAATAAGCCTGTGAATAAGGCTTAATTAACAACACAAGTAAAGTGTAAACCAGAGGATTTGCATAGTATATATGCTCAATCAATGAAGCCACTGAATCCATTGTACCTCACAATTCACTATGTCCCTGTAGATTTCAGGTAGAAAGAAAGATGATGTCTCAAGAAGAAACCACCTAATTGGCTAAAGCACTTCTGCTAAAATGATTTATTTTCTTGATGTGGACCTAAGAAGGGGAAGAGATGAACTGACATATAAGAACTAAACTATAGAATATCTCTTTTTCTGCATCATTTTCTTTTCTATTCTCTGGTTTATTTCTTAATAGTAACAATGAAATAATCCTCCCAAATAATCCAGATTTTAAATATTATTTGATGGTATGAGAGGTATTTGAATAACTATTTTTTTAAAGTCTTCCTATTTTAGTTATAATTCTTTGATATCTTAAAATTAAGCATATTTAAAAACACAAAGAAAAACTGTGCACAAATTCCCAGTTTTCCCAGAAATTGAGCTTTAATGATTTTTAGCTATTTGGTAGGATTTTCTTCCTTTGTTTTAATCAGCAATTTTAAATAATAAGCCCTTTAGGGAAAGAACTTGCTTGAATATTTTTGTTTGTTGGTTGGTTGGTTTGGAAAATTTCAGCCATTGTATAGCATTTTTGAAGATAGAGCCCAAACCTATTCATTTACAGATTGAGAAAGGGACTTAATTGTTGTATTCCTTGGAAAGGTCTCTGGGTCTAGTTAGGTCTGGGAATTAAATAGTACAGGGCATGGAAGCTTTTACTTGCCTTCCTCATTAGTAGCATTTAAAGTAGCTGTGGTAGTTGGTTCTAACAAATACATCTTTGTAAAACAATGGTGCACTCAGAGGCACGTAATAGTATACGCCAGAAGCATTAACACTCTACCCTGATAGCCTTTTCCTGAAGGACAAGAGAAGCAGATGTTTTCTTCCCCAGTATTTAACACAGTTGATTATGCGTGACTAATTCTTTTGCTAATCTTGTCTGGTGTCAATCTTTTGGTTTTTAGTGAAGGTTTCCTTTGGGGATTTAGCAGCACACATGGCTGACCTGCATGCTTCTTTATCTCCAGGGCTCTAGTAAAATATTAGCACACAAAGCTAAATTGATTTGGAAACATAAGGCACAAAAAAGCTGGTTTTATGCAAATGTTAAATAACACTGTATAAAAAAGCACTTGGACATCATTTAAAGTGCAGCTTCACCTCACTAACTGGCTCACTGACATTTTGGATGGATGCTAAAATTAACCATTTAGAAAAAGATAAGCTTTGCTGTTCCTGGGGCCCTGCATGAAAATGTGCATGTTCTATACCTCTCTTCACCCTTGGTATGACTGTGCAGCCAAGTTTTCATTTATTGTGTCAAGAGAGAAATTATTCAAAAAATCAGAGTATCCAAAACTCATTTGCATTTGGCTTTGGACTTACCTTCCCAGTTATAATTGGTTTTGGACTCTATAAAAATTATTTTGTTTTCTCTAACCACATGGCAACTGACATCTCGAAAAGGTGACCCAGATAAGTAGTAGGTGGCAAGATTTTGGATGAACAGCACACAGCTAAAAATTTACACTTGAACTATGGATCACCTATAATTTTTGATCAATGCATTTTTGCTATAGCAACTTTTGTTGTAGTAGAATCTGATACATATTTCTTATAGTAATGCCTTGTGCAAGATTGGTGCTCAGATTATCAGTTGAATAAATGAAAACACTGTTTACTTTTACATGTAAAAGTAAATGCTAATATTTTAAATACCTTATTAACTAAGAGATATTAAGGTTTTCATTTTATTCATTCTTAACTTTGAATTTTAAAATTGATCAAATGAAAATCTAATTTTGATCAACACATTCACATGTATACAAAAAACACTTTGTTTTGAAATAGGAAGTTGTATTACAGTTAAAGAACAGTCATCAACAAGAAAATATACAATAATGATCTGCATAATTTTCCATTTCATTCCATCTCATGTCACCAGATAGTTGTAGACTACACCATTCCATCCCTCCCAAAAAAGAAAAGGAAAAGAATAAAAAAGAAAAGGAAGTAACAATCATATTAAACCAACCTGAAAATACATCCTGAGCATTATTGCTAAGAATGTACATTTGAGATACAAAAAATACGAATACTCATTTATTCTAGAATAAATAATAAAAAAAGAAAAATATCAGTAAGGGATCAGATTTGTTCAATTAATTTAAATAAGAATGAATTTCTTGATGCACATAAAAGGCCTACGATTGTTAATTAAGTGGAAATATTTCAATGTGTTGTAAATTTTGTCAGCGTTGCTATAATATACAGCTGACCCTTGAACAATGTGGGGGTTAAGGGGCATGGACCCCAGCACAGTTGAAATTTGCATATAACTTTATAGTGAGCCATCCATGGGTTAGTTGAATTCTGCAACCATGGATTCAACCAAACATAGATAATGTAGTACTGTAGTAGATATTTATTGAAAAAAATCCACGTGTAAGTGGACCTGCCCAGTTCCAACCCGTGTTGCTCAGGGGTCAACTGTAATCATGAATTTGCACAAGAGCGTTATGTCAATATTGCCTAATCCCATTAAAAACACTAAAATAAATAATTTTACTTGAAATAGGTTGCAGATGGATTCATTATAACCACATTTTCTTTGACATTTTAGGGATGTGTGTGAATGCATTTGTATGCATGTTAGTGTATACACACACATATTTTATATTGTGTTATTAGGCCAAAACCTTAATAGTGAATTATAAAGCCATTAAAAATACCTTTCTATTTGTGTAATGAATATAAACATCTTATCCAAATTATTTAAGTAATTTAAATAAAAGTTAAAATGCTCTCTTCAAATCCATATTTTTGAGAAATTAATCCAGAATAATACAAAACACTAGAAATATTATAATGATAGTTTTATTTTCATAAATCACTGTAATCTTGTGATTACAACTTACTAATAAACCAAATCTAAAGTGTAAAGTGTATGTTATATTCCAGTTCACCCAGTATGAAATTTTGTATTATATATTTCATTGTTTTTCCTATTGATTCTTATTCAAATATAGAGGATCATAAATTGAGATAGGAATTTGCCATAAACATTGTTTATTTTCATCATGTGTGTTTTGGCCTAGTCAGGAGGGGCTTTCTAGAAAAAGTAAAAAGAACAGTCCTTGTTTTCTATGTCTTTGATTTGATTTGGTCTCTTTTCCTCCTTTGGGCATCTCCTTCCATTTCGCCATGTTGTCTCCAGCATTGTATATGCTGGTATACTATATTCTTGACTTTTTCTCATTATTTTTTATATCAAACTGCAGCTTGTACTGTGATTAAAGCTATTCTCTTAGATGGCTTAATTTGAAACTTGGCTCTACCACTTTTTAACTGTGTGATTTGGGGCTAGTTACTGACCTTTCTGTGTCCCAGTTTCCTCCTCTGTAAGATACAAATAATTATTGTTTAATTTTGTTGTTTTCTTCATAGAGTTATTATTAAGATTAAAGTTGATGATCTATTTTAAAAGCTTAGAACAGTGCCTTCATGTACACAATGAATATTAGCCATTATTAACTGAAATTAACTGTTTCATTAAATATCTACTTTCTTCTGAATTTCATTGGTTAGAAATAGATTTCAAAGCAAACTTATATTTAAAATATAGTAAATTCAAGAGCAGATTGAGAGAGAGCCAATTTTTAAGCAATCAGGTTCTGTGGAACTCTTCAAGTTATACTAAAATACTTTAATAAATTGCCTTTTTTCAGGGCTCCTCATGGACAAGGATTCGCTACTTTTTTTCTCACTTTCTTTTCTCTTCTTACTACTCTGTTTTGTAGCAGAAAATGAGAAACAAGGAGCAGCACTAAACCTGTCATTTAACCAGTAGAGATGGCAAGAGTGAAATGAACTATATGGGACTGAGAGTGCCTTCTTGTCTCCCTGCTGTGGCAGTTTTGCCAGAGGGAGTAACAAGTCAATTGTGCCATCACCTTGTAGGAACCTTCCTACCTACAAAATAAAGCTTCAAGGACACTGATAAGGAAAATAGAAAATATGTAACTGAGAGATTGTTGGCAACATTTAAGTCAATAAATGTGCACTCTCAAAATAATGATAATTTTACAAATAAGAATCTAGGTTAGAAGAAATTTAAGTCAATTGATTTAGGTCACCCAATTTATTAGTGTTGGATTTGTGCCTGGGTCTCTGTGATTTTAGAGCCCCCATTTCTAAGCTCACCATAAAACTGTCAAATAATTGTCCAAGAAATTTCATGGACATACTGGAGAGCAATAAATATATTTAACCAGATAAAGTATTATTTAGGTACCTGCTATAAGCCAGCCCCATTCTGAGTACTTGGGATAATTCTGTGACTAGTGTATTAGCAATGCAGTCAAGATTGCATGACATTTATATTCCGGAGATAAATGAGAAAACAACAAAAACTACTAGATAGAGATAAGTTGAATGAAGAGAATGTAACAGATGTTGTGACAGAGACTGATGTGGGACTGTTTTACCTAGAATCATTAGTGAAGCAAGACCTCACTAGTTTGAATGGCATCATTGAGCTGCCTTGGGAAGATCTTGAGGAAGAAGCCACCAGCTTAGAGAATAGTTTAGAACAGAGGTCCTAAAGGTGGAGGGAGCTTTGTTAAATTTAAGGAAATGGAAAATGAGCACTGTGGATTGAGTTTACTGAGAAGTCTGTGGATTGCAATCATTAAGGTCATGGTAAGGACACTGGTTTTATTCTAAATTCAAGAAAAGCTAGTAGAATGTTACAAATAGGAAAGTGTGATTGACATCATTTCATTTCCACTTTAAAAAAACACTCTTTACTTCCTTGAAGCAAATAAATTTTAATGGGAGAAGAGAGAAAAGAGGAATTGATGTTGGTAGGATATTTAAAAAAAAATTTTATTGGAGTATAGTTGCTTTACAATATTGTGTTAGTTTATACTGTACAGCAAAGTGAATCAGCTATACGTATACAAATATCCCCTCTTCTTTGGATTTCCTTCTCACTTAGGTCACCACAGAGCACTGAGTAGAGTTCCCTGTGCTATACAGTAGGTTCTCATTAGAAGGATATTAATTTGGTCACATTGAGAAATAATAGAGCATGGATAAGTAAATCAACCAAAAATATATAGGGAAATAGATAAATATTTATATATATTTAAAGTTGATAGCACAGAGACTGGCATAAAATGAATACTCAAATATATAACTACTATTAGTTGTATTAAACATGATTCCTATCTTCAAAGAACTCAGTACCTATCTGGAAAGATTTGAGAAATATACATACTCTTAAGTTCAGCAAGCTTGAATTGGAGGAGGGAAATTCTCTAATTTTATGAAAAAAATCCTTCAAAGTTCATATAAAAGTCAGTAATATATCCTCCAAAGCCATTGTATTCAATATCATTTAAGATAGATATTTTGGTTCCCCATTAAGTGTCAGGCATATTTCTAAGCACTGAAAATACAGGGATGAAAAAGACATAAATTGTTTCTGTCCCTACAGGGTTAAATTCTTGCTGTTTAAATAAACCTTGTCTTTTTAAAACTAAATTAACAGATTCACTCAAATTTTAAAATTTCCATTTTCAAGTAAATGGGGCTCAAGTTCTATAATTTTAGATATGGTGAAATACTCCAAGTTATTTATAAAACTAAACACAAGACATAAATGACTGTTCAGTGATCTGGTCTATGAAGTAGAACAGGGAGAAGAATCCTCAAAAATACATCAGATTTAAATATGAAATTGAGAATTCCTTATTTCTTTAATTAAAAAAAATTATTTGACAAAATGAGTTCCAGTGGAATGGATTTTTATTGTCTATATAACTAATAGTCCATGTTGCAAAAGTAAACAGATCTTGACATTACAATTGTCTAATTCAGCAAATATTTATTTCTCACCCATGCCATATCTAATGTAGCTTTGGTGACCCATCTCGATCTTGTAGTTATTGCCATCTATGATAGCTGTTATCTTGAGCAGTCTGTGAATTAAGATCAGTTAAGGCCAAAGTGAGGAAAGTGGTCTTATTCTAAATTCAAGGAAAGCCATTAAAATGTTACAAACAGGAGAGTGTGCATAAAATGATCTGATTTCCACTTTCAAAAGATACTCTAGGCTCCCTTTTAGAAAATAAATTATAAAGGTACAAGAGAAGAAGATGGGATTAAAGTCATGGTCTGTGTCATTCCTAAGCAGAAAGGATGTCAAAGAATATTTTTAAGAACAAGGCTTGGATGTGACTTAAGTCACTTTTGCCCAATTCCCATCCGACAGCCCTTAGCTTCAGGGCACAATTCTAGCTTCCTGGGTGGTGGTGATATGCAGTCTTACTGAGGAAATGGAGCAGTAAACACATAATATTGTTTCTGCTTCACAATATTTGCAATCAGAATCTTGGAAGCAAAAGTTCCTCATGTCTAAATGATAACTATTTCTTCTGTTTTACTTATCCCCAGCTACTGCTTCAAACTCCTACAGTGTTTGAGAGTTCTGTCTCCAGGTGAGAATTAGTAACCCTCCTACTGAAATTTATGCAGTCCATCACTATGAAATGGACAAAGATTTTGGAAAGGGTAATTGCTACCCAAACTGGTTAATATGTTTTATTAATATTGAAGATTCCCCCTAGGCAATTGAATGGACAGTGAAAAAGATTGAGCTAAATGACATAGATACCAGAATCGTCAATTTACCTGGAGGATAGTTGAAATAAAGAGAGTGGATAATATCACCTTGGGAGAAAGTATATTAAAAGAAGAGTAGAAGCCTAGGGAGCTCTGATACTAAAGTAACTGGTAGAGAAAGAGGAGGCAGTGAGGTAGATGGATAAGAAGTGTTAGACAGCTACAAGGGTAACCAATAAAATATTTCACATGGAAACCAAAGAAGAGGAGAGTAATGAGTTAATAACAATGCCAACTGTCACTGAGAGACCCATTTAAAAAATACTAACATGTATGTGTCCATTAGGAAGTCAATGTTGAGCTTAGGAGAAGGGGTTCAATAGAAAGTATGAAGAGAAACAAGAATGCAGTTAATTGAGGGATCACTAGGAGGTAAATAAGTAGAAACACTAAGCAAAGGTACATTTTCTGAGGAATTTGGAAAGGGAAGAGGAAAAGGAGGTTAATAGACCAAGATAAATTTAGTTTGTCTTGCTATTTGGAGGTGGATGGGGTTGGCTTCCCTCTTATATGGACTTTTAGGATGGTATTGGAGAGATACTTATCAGCTTAAGTGATCCCAAGTAAAGACCTGGAGTTAGAAGATAGGGTCAAGTACCCAAATGAATGGATTAGCTATTTTACATGAGTTAGTACAGTGATTGTTGATTCTAACTATGCATTAGAATCACCTAGGGAATGTAAAAAAAAAAAAATTGCCCTACTATTGACCCCACTATCAAGCAAGTAAATAAGAATCTTGGGGTTGGGGTTGATTTATAGGTGTTTTAAAATGCTCTACACAGATTTCTGATATTCAGTCTGTGTTGAAACAGAAGTGATAAGACTTTGGAAATTTTGAGAGAAATCATACCCTGAACATTCTTTCTTTTTTAAATGAAGTAGCATTAAAGTTTGCCTTCTGAGAGTAGTATTCATCACATGGAGTGGAGCCTCAAGGAGAGCAATAGAGGTTAAAAATAAGGTATAAACAAGGACAGGGCTTTTATAAAATAGAAAGAACTGAGCTGGTAGCTACTATCTTTACTGAAACCATAGTTTCAAATTGCAAATTTCTGGGCTTGTCTCTAGATTAATCTGGGGAGAACTGACATTTTTAGATTACATGGAATATCTATTTATTTACATAGATCTGTTAAGTTACATAGATCTATAGTTTCTCTCAAAAATATAATTAGAGCTTTACTCAGGCTTTTCTTGTTTCACTATTTTTATTCCTAGATTTTTGAAATTTTATCCTATTAGCAATGATATTTAAAAAAATTTCAGTTTCTAATTGTTCAGTGCTGATATATTTTTGTATATTGCCCTTGTATTCAGTAACCTTGCTTAATTCACAGATTAAGTCATGTATTTTATCTGGTGAGTCTCTTGAATACTCCACATACATAATTCTGCTATCTGCAGTTAAAGAAGTTGCACTTTATTGAAGTTAAATATGGAGAAAAGTCTAAAAATTAGTTAACTCCCACCTGCTCGGTACTGAATAGCAATAATCATTTTCTGTTTATGCTCACCTTTTTATTATAAAGCTTTTGACCTGCAACATACATTTTGTTCTTAAAATTTATTTGGCAATCCTTCTCATTCTTCTATATTGTTTTGACATTTTGTTCCAATTATCAATTAATCTCTTTCGGAATAATGACATATTACTTGTGTTTTCTTTTTATTCTACCCCATAGATGGCTCAGAATTTAATTTGATGGTGAGCTTAAATGGTTATTTTCACTCATTTGTTTATTTCATATTTAATTCAGTAAATTCCTATAAACCTCTCCTATATGTCAGTCTTTATTTTAATAATACAGATACGATGCGAACAAAGATAGATGCATGATCTGTCCATTGATGAAAGTGGGGTGTTAAGGTCCCCCACTGTTATTGTGTTACTGTTGGTTTCTCCTTTTATGGCTGTTAGTATTTGCCTTGTATACTGCGGTGTTCCTATGTTGGGTGCATATATGTTTACAAGTGTTATATCTTCTTGGATTGATCCCTTGATCATTATGTAGTTTCCTTCTTTGTCTCTTGTAACAGTCTTTATTTTAAAGTCTGTTTTGTCTGATATGAGTATTGCTACTCCATTTGATTTCCATTTGCATGGAATACCTTTTTCCATCCACTCACTTTCAGTCTGTATGTGTCCCTAGGTCTGAAGTGGGTCTCTTGTAGACAGCATATATATGGGTCTTGTTTTTGTATCCATTCAGCAAGTCTGTGTCTTTTGGTGGGAGCATTTAATCCATTTACATTTAAAGTAATTATCGATATGTATAAGGAAACACAGGCCTTAAATGACACTTTAGATCAGATAGACTTAATTGATATTTATAGAGCATTTCATCCAAAAGCAGCAGAATACACATCTTTCCCTTGTGCACATGGACCATTCTCCAGGATTGACCACATGCTGGGCCACAAAGAGAGCCTCGGTAAATTTAAGAAGACTGAAATCATATCAAGCATTTTTTCCAACCACAACACTACGAGATTAGAAATAAACGACAAGAAAGAGAAAACTGTAAAAAACACAAACATGTGGAGGCTAAACAATATGCTACTAAACAGCCAATGGATCACTGAAGAAATCAAAGAGGAAATAAAAAAATACATAGAGACAAATGAAAATGGAAGCACAATGATCCAGAACCTATGGGATGCAGCAAAAACAGTCCTAAGTGGGAAGTTTATAGCAATACAGTATTACCTCAGGAAACAAGAAAAATCTCAAATAAACAACCTAGCTTTATACCTAAAGCAACTAGAGAAAGAAAAAGAAGCAAAACCTAAAGTTAGTAGAAGGAAAGAAATCATAAAGATTAGAGCAGAAATAGATGAAATAGAAATGAAGAAATAAGTGAAATAGAGATGAAGAAAACAATAGCAAAGATCAACGAAACTAAAAGTTCTTTGAAAAGATAAACAAAATTGAGAAACCTTTAGCCAGACTCATCAAGAAAGAAAGGGAGAGGACTCAAATCAATAAAATTAGAAATGAAAAAGGAGAAGTTACAGCTGACACCACAGAAATACAAAGGATCATAAGAAACTACTGCAAGCAACTGTATGGCAATAAAATGGACAACCTGGAAGAAACTGACAAATTCTTAGAAAGGTGAAATCTCCTAAGACTGAACCAGAAAGAAACAGAAAATATGAACAGAGCAATCACAAGTACTGAAATTGGAACTGTGATTAAAAAATCCCAACAGACAAAAGTCCAGGACTAGATGGCTTTATGGGCGAATTCTATCAAACATTTGGAGAAGAGATAAAACCTATCCTTCTCAAACTCTTCCAAAATATAGCAGAGAGAGGAACACTCCCAAACTCATTTTATGAGGCCACCATCACCCTGATAACCAAAACCAGACAAAGATACCACAAAAAAAGAAAATTACAGGCTAATATCACTGATGAATAAAGACATAAAAATTCTCAACAAAATACTAGCAATCTGAATCCAACAATATATTAAAAGGATCATACAACATGATCAAGTGGGATTTATCCCAGTAATGCAAAGAATTTTCAATATCTGCAGATCAAACAGCACACCAACAAATTGATACACCACATCAACAAATTGAAGAATAAAAACCATATGATCATCTCAATAGATGCAGAAAAAGCTTTGGACAAAATTCAACACCCATTTATGATAAAAACTCTCCAGAAAGTGGGCATAGAGGGAACATACCTCAACATAATAAAGGCCATATATGACAGACCTATAGCTAACATCATACTCAGTGGTGAAAAGCTGAAAGCATTTCCTGTAAGATCAGGAACAAGACAAGGATGTCAGCTCTTGCCACTTTTATTCAACATAGTTTTGGAAGTCCTAGCTATGGCAGTCAGAGAAGAAAAAGAAATAAAAGCAATACAAATTGGAAAAGAAGTTAAACTGTCATTGTTTGGAGATGACATGATACTACACATAAAAAATCCTAAAGACGCTACCAGAAAACTACTAGAGCTCATGAATGAATTTGGTAAAGTTGCAGGATACAAAATTAATACACAGAAATCGGTTGCATTTCTGTACACTAGCAATGAAATATCAGAAAGAGAAATTCAAGACACAATCCCATTTACCATTGCACCAAAAAGAATAAAATACCTATGAATAAACCTGCCTAAGGAGACAAAAGACCTGTACTATGTAAACTATAAGATGCTGATGAAAGGAACCGAAGACAGCACAAACAGATGGAAAGATATACCGTGTTCTTGGATTGGAAGAATCAATATTGTCAAAATGACTATACTATCCAAGGCAATCTACAGATTCAATGCAATCCCTCTCAAATTACCAATGGAGTTTTTTGCAAAACTAGAACAAAATATCTTAAAATTTGTATGGAGACACAAAAGACCCCGAATACCAGAGCAGTCTCGAGAAAGAAAAACGAAGCTGGAGGAATCAGGCTCCCTGACTTCAGACTATACTACAAAGTTATAGTCATCAAAACAGTATGGTACTGGCACAAAAATAGAAATATAGAGCAATGGAACAAGATAGAAATCCCAGAAATAAACCCATGCACCTATGGTCAATTAATCTATGACAAAGGAAGCAAGAGTATACAGTGGAGGAAAGACAGTCCCTTCAGTAAATGGTGCTGGGAAAACTGGACAGCTGCATGTAAAAAAAATGAAATTAGAACATTCTTTAACACCATACACAAAAATGAACTCAAAATGGATTAAAGGCCTAAATGTGAAACTGGACACTATAAAACTCTCAGAGGGGAACATAGGCAGAACACTGACATAAGTCAAAGCAATATATTTTTTGATCTGTCTCCCAGAGTAATGGAAATAAAAACAAAAATAAACAAATGGGACCTAATTAAACTCAAACGCTTTTGCACAGCAAAGGAAACCATACACAAAATGAAAAAACAATGCACAGAATGGGAGAAAATATTTGCAAATGATGTGACCAAGGAATTAGTCTCCAAAATTTACAAACAGCTCATGAGGCAAACGACCCAATCCAAAAATGGGCAGAAGACCTAAATAGAAGAAGACAAAGAAGACATACAGATGGCCAAGAGGCACATGAAAATATGTTCAACATTGCTAATTATTAGAGAAATGCAAATCAAAACTACAATGAGATATCACCTCACACCAGTAAGAATGGGTATCATCAAAAAATCCACAAACAGTAAATGCTGGAGAGGGTGTGGAGAGAAGGGAACCCTCCTGCACTGTTGGTGGAATGTAAATTGGCACAGACACTGCAGAGAACAGTATGGAGGAGGTTCCGTAAAAAACTAAAAATAGAGCTACCATATGATCCTGCAATCCCACTCCTGGGCATATGTCTGGAGATAAACATGATCCGAGTGGATACACGCACCCCAGTGTTCATTGCAGCATTCTTTACAGTAGCCAAGACATGGAAGCAACCTAAATGTCCATCGACAGAGGAATGGTTAAAGATGTGGTACATACATGCAACGGAATATTACTCAGCCATTAAAAAGAATGAAATAATGCCATTTGCGGCAACGTGGATGGACCTAGAGATTGTCATACTGAGTGAGGTGTAAGTCAGACAGATAAAGTGAGATATCGTATGTTATAACTTATATGTGGAATCTAAAAAGAAAAAAAAAGATACAAATGAACTTATTTACAAAACAGAAACAGACTCACAGACTTAGAGAAAGAACTTATGGTTACCTGCAGTGGGGATGGGTCGGGGGCAGGGATAGTTAGGGAGTTCGGGATTGACATGTACACACTGCTATATTTAAAATAAATAACCAACAAGAAAAAAACAAGAAAAAGAAATAGATGCAATCCCTGCCTTTATAGAACTTATGAATTAGAGGGAGACAGAGGTTTCAAATACTCACCCAGAAAAAGATTTTTCATCAACCTGCGGCCTCTAAGATCACCCAGGGCCACAACATCCAGATAGCATAAGGAGAAAAAAAAATATGGATGATCTTGTGGGAAGTTTTTATGGGCAAAGCTTGCAATGGTAGTTCACTTCACTGACATTCTATTCACCAGAATTCAGTTACATGGCCTAACCTACATGTGAGGAGCATTAGAAAATTTGCCATTGTTGAGAAGCTACCTCCCAGCAGTAACTGCACATGCGGAGATGGAACAGGAATTTTGGTGCTTAACTAGTAGTCTCTGCCACATCAAGATGCTAAGATACATGTGCTTCTTATATCTGGATTTTTAGTTTTCATTAAATTTGGAAGTCTTTTGGCCTTTTTATCTTCAAATACTTTTCTATGCTTTCTCCCTTCCCCACAACCTTTTTGGAATTTCAGTATCATTTATGTTAAGGTGCTTCATATTTTCCTACAGCAGAAAAAAAATATATTTTTAAGTTCTTCTATTCTCTTTGCTTCAGTTTGAATAGTTTCTATTGCTCTGTCTTCAAGTTTACTGTGTTTTATTCTGTAGTATGTAATCTGCTGTAAGGCCCATTGAGCAATTATTTTTACTTCTAATAATGTATTTTCATTTGAAAGCTTCATTTGGTTATAATTTATATTTTCCTTTTCTCACTGTATTCATTGTGTTTACTATTTCTGTAAAGGGCTATGTAGTAAATATTTTAGACTTTGCATGTCACATATGTTCTCTATCATATACTTGTCTTTGATTCTGGTTTATTTATCATTTGTTTTTATAATCCTTTAAAATTATAAAACTCATTCTTAGCTCTCGGGTGATACCAAAACAGGGCACAGGCTAGATATAGTAAAATATAGTTATATAGTTATCTGTTATATAGTCCTTGTCTGCTAATTCACCATCTCCATTTTTTGTTCTGTTTCTGTTGACTGATATTTCTTTGGGTAATGGGTCATATTTTTCTGCTTCTTGAGGTGACTAATCGTTTTTACTGGGTGTTGAACATTGTGAATTTTAAGTTATTGAGTGTCTGGATTTAGTTGTCTTTGTTTAAAGAATGTTGGACATTCATCTGGTATATAGTGAAGTTACATTTGGTTCAGTTATATTTTTTGAGGTTTGTTTTTAAGTTTTGTTAGGGCAGTTCTAGAGTAACCTTTAGGGATGGTTTAACTCCTCTACTGAAGGTGTATCCCTTCTGAATTTGCTACTAAGTACACAGGTTATTTAAAGAGGACTCTCCACTCTAGCTGGAGGAACAAATACCCAGCCATGTGTGCTCTCTTGGAACCATTCAGCTCACAGATCCCTGGACTCTCTTTGCCTGACTTCATGGAATTTTACCCTTTGCATGCATTTGTTAGTATTTAACAAATACCCAGGGGACCACCATACAGATTTTTTAAGTTCTTTTTCTGCAGAGCTCCCTTTTCTCTGGAATTCTGTCTAACAACTTACAGGCACTTCATGCTTCCTGCACACTGTCCACTCATCCCAGGGAGAGCATCATGTTCCATTTATAATCCACTCCTTGATTTATGGTTCTGAAAATGCTTCTTGACAAAAAGCCAGGCAATTATGGGGTCTTCTCCCTTTGTTCCTCTCCTTTCTGGGATCACAGTTCTGTATGGCCCTGTCACAGTGTTTGAAAAAAGTTATATTTTGCTCAGTTTTTAATTTTTTTTAAAGAAACAGATGTAAATTTGCTCCTTGTTGTTCTGTCATGGCTCCTTCTTGATTTAAAGATTTTATTTTTTCTCCAGACCTTTAAATAATTTAAATTATCATTGAATGAATTTTTTTTTATTTGGACATGCTGAGAAGTATTTTAAGTGAATGAAAAAATCCACATATTTATTAATAACTTTCCTCAGTGCATTAACTTGCCTTGTCATTTCTAAACATGTCTCTAAGGAAGGTAAATATAAACTAAGGTGGGATATTTGCTCAAAAGCATATTTGAGTATTCAGGAATAAACCTTCAGTGCCGAGATGTCGGCCCTGTTATGTTATATTTAGCTCCTTTTAGTGAGGTGTTTATCTGGATAAATGATGAATGTTTGTCTTCGAGTTGTTATAAATCTGTTTCTCAGATGAATTTAATTTCATCTGTCTTAGTATGAAAGAAGCTGAAGGAGCTGGACTGAGAGATTATAATTATGAGAACCCTTTAGTTTTCCTTCATAATTATCAATGATTTAATTTTCTTTGAAACTTGGAACATTATTTGTTGTGCCTTGATGTGCATTTTAACTACCTGTTGTCAGTTTTCTTCTCTATGAGAAAAGAGTTTCTTCTTACACACAAAGATGCGTAAGGCTGAACTATTAAATATAAACAAAGCAGCTATGTAAATGTAGCTGCTGCTCTGTATATGTAATATAATAGATCATTAAGGAATGTAATATTAAATAGTTTGTTTAATTAAGAGGTAGACAACAATGATGCCTGTCTTGGGAAGGAACAAAAACCTCACATTGATGTCAGTTTTACTTGAGTACTGATGGGATGTTGAGATTTAGCAAGGGAGATTTGCAGAAGAATTTCCCTTGATAACATCTGAGATTGGATTGAATGCTTAGCATCTGGAATTGACCAAGTGTACTCATCTTCCACAATTTACAGTTCATTTCTTTTTTGTAATAAACAAGCCTGTTTCCTGTCACTAATCCGCTCCCCCATCCCTAAGCTATTTCAGAAGAAACTAATAGCAGGGCAGAGCACAGTATGAGATCAGTATCTGAAAAGATGTGTTACAGTAAACTTTTAGGTGTGTTTTGGAACTTTTTTTTTTTTTTTTTAAACTGCCGTGTTTTGGGGCAGTTACAATTTATAATACTTTAAATGAGTATGGTCTCATACTCAAAACCAGAACAAGGTCAGGTATTTTCAGTATCTAAATAAGTGTCACAGAAATTAAAAGTAAATAAAATTTAATTTTAGGAAAAATAAATTTCTGGAAATTATTAAAGTTTTTTCTTCTTTAAATACAAATAATTTTGATTTTATTTTGTCACTTTTTTCCCTGCTGTATACGTCATAAGAGATTAAAGGATATTGTTTATCAAGTTTGTATAAATTTAGTTATTTTAAAGTATAGAAATAGGAGTATTTGGTGATAGATTTATAATATTATAAACAATTAAAATTAAGTTTAATAACATTTTAAATTTAATAGCTATATTTTTTTATCAGTAGATTTGAGTACATTAAGAATTTAAGAGGGAGTTGTTTGTATTTCTTCCAGGTGATTGGAATAAATCCCAAATCAAATGATTACGTTTTAAAAAATTCTTATTCTCAAAAGACTACATTGCCTTCATTGATTCTATTGGCTGAACTGGTTGTTTCCTTCATGTTTTACAACAGACAGACTGCAAACTTCTTAACATGCAACTTGCCATCATTCAGCCTATGTATTGCATTAAAAAAAAAAAAAAGCACACTTAAAATCTTACAACCTATACAGATTTTAGAACAAGAGTAGAGAAACCACCAACCTTTTTTATATTCCCTGTATGTTAAATAACTACATTTTGAAGCAATCATGACTTCTAGTTAAACTCAAGAGAAGTCTAAGATACTTAATCACATTGCTTTACTCTTCAGGTGAAAAAATACTGTTCTTAAAAATGGGCCTAAGAGAATTATTCAGATTTATTGTGCAGTGATACTATTTATTCCAAAGTGCCTACAAAGACCAAACTAATCTTTTGAAGATATTGAGATAATAATATGCTAAACTACTGAATAAACGAGAGGTGGTTTATCTTTAGGAAACAATAAAGCATGCAAAAAATTGCCTGGATTCTTGATTCAGCCCCCTAATCTGTATCCTCCATTATCTCCTTTCCCTCTCATCTTCATAGAGCAGCCAGAATGTTTTCAAAACTCAAAACCAATCATGTCATCTCTTTGCTGAAAACCCATCAGTAACTTTCCACTGCTTTGAATACATCCCATAGTTTTGTCAGAAAGATCCTGCAAGGTCTAGCACCTAGTTGCCTTTCCACCTCATTTGGTACCACTTGGCAGTTGCACACAGATTTTCTTTCAGTTTGGAAAATTTTGGAGAATGCCCATTTCCTCTGGTGAAAGGATAAGTTTACCTACTCAGAACAATTTTCCTTTTCCTCATTAACTATTCACCCTTCAGGTTTCTAGTCCGTCATCGCTTCCTCAAAGAATCCTTGTTTCTGAATTCTGTAACTACTGCAAAGCCCCAAACATACAATGTCAGTACTAAATGCTCCTTCTGCAAAGTACCTGACAGAAATGTAATTTTATATGTTTATTTTGTCATTTGTTTAGAGCCTTACTCTCTTCTAGACAGGATGCTCAGTGAGGGCAGGTATTGTGCTGACTTTTGATCATCACTGTAGCGTGAGAGACTAATGCAGTTCCTCCTGGTACTTAGTAGATCTCAATGAATATTTTTTTGGGTAGATGACCAAATTAATAAACTTTAAAATTCACAGAAAGTTTATACAAGTAACCAACATGACCCCATGTGTATCTTGAGTATGTTAAAAAATGGTTCTATTTAATAGCCTGTGAACCCTGCCCTTTCTGTGACATGTGGGACAGAGATACTACAGACAACACTAATCAAATGGGCAAGCCTGGTGGCCAGGACAGAGTGATGCTGAAAGAACAAAAGTTCTATCATTGACAGGATTTGTACCAACTCACTTTGCCCAGAGACCAGGCAATATTACTTAGCAGAGAGAGCACAGCACTAGATTTAAGGGTGTCATGGTTTGTCCTAATTCTGCCTTTCATTTGTTCTAACTCTGGTATAAAGTAAAAATTTTAATTTAGGTAATACATTCTACTATAAGAGTCTATGATTACAGAAAATGTATTGGTTTTTCATAAATATTATAGTAAATCCAGTCTGAACCACAATACAAAGGTTCTAGCATTCAGGTAGACTACCTAGCCAAAATGTTGTATATCTAACGTGTACTAAAAGCAAACTTTATTTATTTCACAATTTTATCAGATACTGATTCTATGATAGTCTCTGTAGTAATAAAGAGATCAAACAGGAGTGCTGAACAAAGAACTTGATACAGAAATTGGCAAGAGCACTGGTTTGAATGCTGGAAGATCTCAGTTCCCATCCTTGTTTTCAACTGCAAGTCAGTCATGCTTTTGGGTTGAAGACTTTCCCCGGAGTGAACTATTCTGTTAGTTGCTCTCCATCTCATGTGTCAGGAGTTTGGGGTGATTTTTCTCTTCTGTGAGCCTAGATTACTTCTTAAAGGAGACCATGCAGAGAAATTGATTTGTTTGCCCTGGAGCTTGGGGGACACAGTGTATTATTATTAAGACCATGGCTGAAATATTTAAATGTCTGTTGCAAACCCAGAAGACTACATTTGGGAAGAAATTGAATTTCCACAGAGGATTAATAAATGGGGCATGTTTTCTTGACCACATGCAGGACTTTTGTGAGGGAGTTCTGGCCTGGAATTGTCTTAGATCCTGCCCAAGAGACCCACCTAGAAGGATAAGGAGACATAGTTGGAAAGAGGGTGGAAGGATACCATTCTATACACATGGTATGAGGGAGAAAATAAGCAGCCAGCTAGAGAAACACATTCACCTACAACAAGGGAACTGATTGGGTTACTTCTGAGGGTCCCATGAAAAGGTTCATGAGCAATATGAACCATCTTTCTTTAATCATCTGCCAAAGCCCTTGGAAACCAGTACCAAATCAGTGCCAAGCAAATAAGATTCATCTCCCCTGATCCTTTCTACTTCCAAATCTAGGATGAATCATAGAGAGCTCAGTGAGCAGGGGTGGATGAAAAGAAATTCTAGGAGGGGAAACAGGGAAGAAGAGCCCACTTCACTGCCTCACCTCTGCCCCATCTGCCACAAGCCCAGGGGAGCAAAGAACCTTACCCTAAATGAAGTCAAAATTTTTTGTGAGTATCCAGGACTAGACAAATTAATTGATGAATTGATATTTTTGAGTTAAAAAAAGTGGAGGATTTTTTTCTTAATCTGAGTGTGAACTGAAATGTTTCTGCCTGAGATTTTATCTAGAGACAGGGAAGTAAATAGCTCACAGAGCTGGTTTGAATATGTTGTATACCAGCTACACTACAAATATATAATAGTGTAACATTTTATTTCTGAAGCAGTACTCAGCATTGGTGTTAGTACTGAGAAGACAAAGAGTAGAAATAATTTGTGGTTGGGGATTGGGGGCAGCAGGACATTTTCACCAGAGGTTAAAGTTAAGGTATTGAGGGAAGGCATTGTATGTTCTGACGAGAAAATTGTAGTAATATATCTCATAGTCTAGACTGGACCACTAGTTCATTCTAATTACTCAACAAACTTAAAAAAATAGAGAGGGCATCATGAAAATAAATATCATATACACAGTAGTGTATGATGAAAATTAAGTATCTTTTAAGAGCAATATTATTTATGCTTTCAATTTATGAATTATGGAGCTAGGTGGGTAAAGAGTAGGACAGAAAGAAGCTAATGTTATTTAATGCATACAATATAGTAAGAAAGTTGTTCCCAGTACCAAAGCATGTTGCCATTCCATGCCCACTGTGGAGTTAAACAGGATGCTGCCCATCTCTGTTTATTAAAGTTACAGATTGTTAGCTATTACATCAAATCATAATTGGTCTTTATAGAGCTAGATGTTTCCTCAGACATTTGATTTGAATTGAAGGAATTCCCTGAGTGGCTCAAGACAACAGCATAAATCTTGAGAAATTTTATTGCACAAATAATCTAGTAACCTATTGACTGACCTAAACAGTGTTATGACAAGATAAATTTTATAGCTTCAATTTCTTTATAAAGCAAGGAGCTTTTATCTTATGTTTTAACACTAAGCACAGGTGGTCATGTAACCCCTCTGTTGGCATACAACATTTGCCGAAAGTAGACTCATGGATAATCCATGACCCTTATTTGGGAAATGAGAACCATAGGTCCAAATGTAAAGTTAGTAGAAACTTTCCAAATGGAAGAAAAGTATGATTACTTAGAAATGGAAGGTTCTGAGCCACCTACAATATCATAAGTAGATAGTTTACATTTAACCTAGCATTGATGCCATTGCATTTATAATGTTGTGTATACATAATCGTATGAATACCTAGCAAAATATGTTTACATTGTTTGATAGAGTCATAAGAATGTGTTACTAAAGGTATGTTACTGAATATATTATTAAAGTTACTATATTATTTCTTTCTAATTAAAGTTTCATAGATATGTGATGTATTCTTATTTAAACTGCATTTCCACAAACGTTTTCAGTGCTTTTGAAAAATGCCAATGACAGAAACTATATTATATTCTCTCTTACATCATTTATTTGGTATATAACTACATTAAGGAAATAAAAACAAAGCTCAGACCTACCATGAACATGCACAAAGTTACTAAAGATTTCCTATTATAGACCTTAAGAATGACGTTTCGTTTGTTTTACTCGCTTCATCACCTAATCAATGAAAAGAAAATCTTAATTCTTTTATCCTGAGATCTAATTGGAGTATAGATTTTTACTTACTTTCATTGCTGTTTCAGTCAATGGTTATAAAATAGTCAAGATAGCGTTTGTATTTATATATGTGCTTAAATTTTTTATGGATTTCTCATTTAATCTCTATTAGTATAATATGCACTTGGTATCACAACATTTGTCCTGTTATTTTTATCCAATAATGTTAACAGAGTTGATTTAATCGTATTTCTCTTAATGACTTATATCTGAACATCTCATCTTTGTTTTCAACAGCTGAAGATGCATGTGGAGGAACAATGAGAGGATCTAGTGGCGTCATATCAAGCCCTAGTTTTCCTAATGAGTACCATAATAATGCTGATTGCACTTGGACCATTGTAGCAGAGCCTGGGGACACAATTTCACTCATATTTACTGATTTCCAAATGGAAGAAAAGTATGATTACTTAGAAATAGAAGGTTCTGAGCCACCTACAATATGGTAAGTAGTTTGTATCAATCTAGCATTGATGTCATTGCCGGAGGCCAGTTGGGAATCAGAGAAAAACTGTATGTGGGCCTTTAAAGGATTAAATATTTAAAAGAGCTAACAGTTACAGGAAAATTATAAGGCGTAGCTGTCAGAGCTGAGGAAGATTTTGGAGATGGGGTACTAATATATAGAATGGAATTTTGAAAGATGAAGCTTTCCATCAGTATTTCTTTATCACTCAGTCAATGAAAAATAATGTGATTCTTATCAAAACTTGTGTAAGGAAATAAGAGTTGTTCCTACAATTGTGTTCCTTAGTGTGCCAGTTCATACTTTGTGGTTCCTTTCAGATTAATTGAATAGTCTTGGAAGTAATTTGCCTTTGTTTTTTGTAGATAGCTCTTTTATGTATCCTGTTGTCTGAAGGCAAAAATTAAATGCTATGATCTGTGTGAATGTGGTCTGTTTCTTTAGAGACTCAAGGCATGGTCTCATGAAAATTACAGAGTTTTCAGAACATACTTTTAGGATATAGTATTTCTAAAAAGAAAATATTTCTTTATGCTATTTTGAAAATTTAAATGCACTGGTATCATTGAAGTGTAAAGTAGACTCAGTAATTGAAGAATGGTGGGATTAGTGAAATGAAGACATAGGTAAACTCTAGACTAAAAGGGCCTTTTAAACCAGGTAAAATATTTGATAAGAATAGCGGGAATTTATTAAAGGATTTTTATCAAAAGCAATTACATGAAGAGGTTTGCATTTTCAAATGATGATTCTTGCTGAAGTATAGAGATTGATTTGAAGTGGGGCTCGACTAGCTGTTAAGAAAATCTCTTAAGAGGTGTTTGCTGTAATCCAAGAAAAAAATCATGGTAGCTTGTATTAGGATGGTACTGATGGAGATAAAGAAGTAGAATGAGTTGAGAGATTTTTAGGAGGTATAATGATAAAGACCTCTGTAGTGAATTGAAGAGTGATAAAGAAGGTGGTGTTCAAATAAAACATCATTTCTGGCTTGCGTAATAAATTGGTAAAGGCAGGAGAGATACTGAGTTGGAAAATGTTGAAGGAAGGTCACGTTTGGAATGGGAATGCTGTGGTTATTGAGAGATGTTTTACATATATTTAGTTTGAAGTCTCTTTGAGACATGCTGTTAAAGCCTAATAGACAACAATATTTATCTATATGATTCAGGAGCTATGAGTAGAAGCATCACTGGTAGTGTGGTTGATATTGATGGTAATAGAACCAAAAGGCATCAATAACATTGGCTAGACAGAGACAGGATGGAATGAGAAGATAAGAAGGCACTAGGATTGAGTTTGAGCATCAACAGCATATAAGGCCCAGGCTTAGGAGGATGATCCAGCAAAGGAGACTAAGACAGAGAGACAGGAGGAAATCTAAGGGAATAAGCTGTCACACAGGCAAGAAAAGTGTGAAGAAGAAAGAATAAGACAACATTGCAGATTGCTGTTGAAAGGACATTAGGTAAATGTGTGTGTGTGTGTGTGTGTGTGTGTGTTTAATACATTCATAGTTGGCTAGACGTCAGCAAAAGTACCAAGTGTTTCTATCAGCTTAATCATACCTTGTTAGGTAAGATGAAAATAACACACTTAGCTATACCAACTTTGTATTTTGTTTGTTTGTGTTTTCCTCTATCTCTCAGTCCCTCAATACTCAGGTTTATATAACTTCAGCCCTTCCCATGATAATTTTATGTCTGGGTACAATGAAACTCAGCAGAATCCTGGTTTTAAAATGTTAGAGAATTCAAAAGGTATTGTTTCATAAATTGCTACTTTTACAGTGTTACATATTTGAGTCATATCAAGGTAGATGATAATGCCATGAATTTTCCAATAATTTTATCTTTCGGTGTAGAAGAGATCCCATTAAAAATGAAAAATTTTAAACTTGCAACATATTTGATTACTAGAAGGAAATTAGAAAACACTGTTTCTTGGCACTTGTTCCTTTGTTACCACTGCATTCTAGAAACCAAATCTAACACATTTACTTTTGGAATCATAACATACCCATTTATGTTCATATAGTTACTTTCTCTTTTCAGATTAAGCATTCTTAGTAATAATTTGTTTATCATCTAAATGAACACCTCTTTGTATGTTTCCAAGTTTCTGGAACTTATGCAGCTTATTCAATAATAGTATCAGATCTACAAATTGCTTTTCTCTCCATTTTCTCATTAAATGACACTGGACCACTTTATTTATTTCCCCCTTCCTCAGGAAGAAAATAGCAACTAAGAAATTAATTATGTTACTGTCCTTTTAAATTAGTGTTACCATGAATATTTAGATAGACTTGTTAAATTCCTTGTTGTAAAATATAAACACCAACAAGGTCATTTGGCGCTTTTCAAGAAAATGATACAAATACCAAAACTATGTTATATTTTTATAAATGGCAATTGAAAGATACAGTGTCAATAAATAATATTGTCTGTAGTCACTTAAATGTAATTAAACAGCATTCCTTTTAATTGTATTAGTTATAGAATTGATGTATAAAATGATCTGTGAATAATTAAAACTTTAAATCTAATCCTGTCCCTCTAATCCCTTTAAATTTTTTAATGTTCTCATATCTTTTTAAACATATAGTCATCAGAATAAGACATTTTATTTCAGGTGGCATTACATTGGTTCTTTCTTATGAGTATGCATTGCTCATATAATATTTTCAATCCTTAATAGAACTGAAAAGATAAATGAGAACAGGGGACCCATTTACATTATTTTGATTAAAATTACAGACGATTCCTTGATTACAGGCCCTTCATTGAGGAACTGGGAACTTGCCACTGGCTACTATGCATTTTTATTTTGTTCTGGAAGTTCAGGCAGTGAAGCAGGGCTTACTGTAACCTGCCTTTGACTTTAGCAACAGGGAATAAATCAGCCCAATAATTGTGCTGCACAGAGAATATTAAGTTAGCCAATGCCTCTCTTATAAGCTGTATATGCTAAATCATTAAGTTCTTGTTTATTAAACAACAGTCAGCAGCACCATTGCATGATCCAACAGGAATGGAAGATCTACTCAGTCATTACTGGATGGCAGAATTTTATGAGGCCTGTTGAATATTAGCTGATTCCATTGCAGTGAAATGAAAAATAGCATAGCATAAAGAAGCTCGAGTTCTAGTTTTAGCTTTTACTCTTTGTGGATAGATGAAACTGGGTAAGTTATGTCACCTCCCTAGATCTCAGGTTCTTTGTCTGTAACATCTAAGGCTTCTCTCAACTCTAATATTGTTTGACATTATCTGCTTAGGTGCTATGGCAGGGTCAGAGAGGTGGAAAATAACTAGGTGCTGCCTTATTTACAAAGCATTGGCTGGAGATTTGGATTAGATACTCTAAAATTGTTTCCAAACTTAATCTTTTTGGGTTGTTACTAGAATTCTATTCATCCGGTGTTCATTCAGCAATTAGTTATTAGATACCTACTACATGGCAGCTGTTGTTCTAAATGCATCAGTGACCAAAGTGGCAGAGAGGCTTGCTCCTGTAGAACTTATGCCCTATGACGGGAAAAAGGCTCTAAAAAGCAATCAATATAAATAAAGTAATAACACACTCTGTTCAGAGAGTGATAAGAAAGAACAGGTGGAGTAGGGTAAGAGAGGTCAGGAGAGCAGTAGTGGGGTGATGGGTGTGTAGGTTACTTAATTGATAAGTTGAGATTTGAGCAAAGTCTGGACACAAGTAAGATAGTTAGCTAAACAATGAGCATTCCAGGCAGAAATGATATCTAGAACAAAATATATAATCTTGAGTGTGCCTTATTGTGTTTAAGGAACATCTAGGAGGTCATTGTGACTACAAAAGTATTGACAAGGGTGAAAATAGTAGAAGCAAAAGAGAATTAATGAAGCCCAGATAAAGACTGGTATTTGGCTTTTAGGTGAAATATGAAGTCATTAAAGTGATTGGACTTAGTTTTTAAAGAATCACTCTGTGGAAGAAACTATAGAGAGGAAAGGTAGAAAAATGGATATTACTTGCAGTAATCTAGGTAAGATGTTATAATTATTAGGATGAGGAAATAGCAGTGGAGGTGATGAGAAATTGTTAGGTTTTCAGGATAAAGTTAAGAGAATTTCCTAACTGATGGTGAAGCTCAAGGAAAAGAAGGAGCAAGGACAGCTCTAAGGCTTTTGGCCTGAAGAACTGAGGACATGACGTAGCCATTAATTAATATTGAGAAGGCTGTTGATGAAACATTTTTGGAGAGATACTCCAGAGCTTAATTTTGGACATGTGAAGTTTGAGATGGCTAATAAACATTCTGATGAAGATTTCAAGGAGGCAGTTGGCTATACAAGTCTTAGTGCAGAATTAAAGGTGTGGGATAAAAATCTAAATTTGGAAGTCTAGAAGGGGAAGTGATTATTAAATTAAAAAAAAAAAAAGAGAGAAAAAAGGCTAAGAACTGAGTCCTGGACACTCCAACACTAAAAACACAACAAAGCTAGGAGGAACTGGTAAGAGTTTGAAAAGGATAATTAATAATTAATAAGATAGGAGGAAAACCAAGAGTGTGGTTTCCTAAACCTAAAAGCCAAATGAAGAAAGTATATCAAAGTGAAGGAACTGATGAACTGTGTCAAATACTGATGATAAGCCAGTAAGATGAGCTCTGAAATTGATCATTGGATTTAGTAATATGGAGGTCATTAATCACTGTGATGAAAGGAGTTTTGTTGGTGACAGTCTTACTGGAGTGGTTTTTTTTGTTTGTTTTTTTTTGTTTTTTTTTTTTTAATTCTGAGATGGAAACCAATTACACTCCTTAAAGAGTTGTAGTCATTTTTTTTTTTTTTTTTTTTTTTTTTATGGCTGTGTTGGGTCTTCGTTTCTGTGCGAGGGCTTTCTCTAGTTGCGGCAAGTGGGGGCCACTCTTCATCGCGGTGCGCGGGCCTCTCACTATCGCAGCCTCTCTTGTTGCGGAGCATGGGCTCCAGACGCGCAGGCTCAGTAATTGTGGCGCACGGGCTCAGCCGCTCCACGGCATGTGGGATCTTCCCAGACCAGGGCTCGAACCCGTGTCCCCTGCATTGGCAGGCAGACTCTCAACCACTGCGCCACCAGGGAAGCCCACTGGAGTGGTTTTAAGAGAGAATTGGAAAATAAAAATTGTAGGCCATTAGTATAAATAAGCCTTTCAGGGACGTTTGTAACCAAAGGTGAACAAAGAAATAAGGCAATTGCTGAAGGAAGAAGTAGAGTCAAGAGATTTTTTTTTTTTTTTTTTTTTAATTTTTGGTTTGTTTGTTAAACTGGGATAGGTAAAACCCTGTGTTCACACTGGTGGGAATGATCTGCTAAAGTGCAAAAAATTGGTGATGGAGAGAGTGGGGAGACTTGCTGTAATAAAGTAAAGAAGTGGAGATAGTGAAACTAATCTTTCCTTTTAAAAATCTGTTTTGTGAAAGGAAGGAAGGAGGAAAAAGTAGCAGTAACTAGAGAGTGAGGTAGACCATGAAAATGAAGATTAAAAGGTCAAGTGAGGGATGATTCCATGGCAGAGGTTATAAGGAATTTAACCAATTTGGAAGCTCTGCATATAGAAATAAAAGATCAAAGGCTTGTAATCAAAGACCACAAGGAATGAGTGATTGAGTATCACAGACAGTAATAAAGAATTGTATAATAATTGTAATTTTTCAGGTTGGATGACAGTACACATGTGAACAATAATAGAAAGATCAGGAAGACCCATTAATATATTTTAACCAGAAGGGAAATGAGTTCATTTTGTAAGATGTAAGGTTGAGGCTTCAGCAGAATTTCCACAGAGCATGTCCCCCCCAGAAATTGGTAATATGTAACATAATTCTGACAGATAGAGATTGATGTAGGAATAAGAATTTGGCATAGTTATTCCTACTATCCTATAGTTAAAAATCTCTACAGTATCTAAAAAAATGGAGTATTGGATAAACTCAAGGGAATTAACGCAGTTATCAAAATCAGAATATTAGCAAAAACATACTCAGATCATATAACATAGGAAGACCTATTTAAATTAATTGTATTCAAATTAAGAATAAAAGAAAGTATATAGTGTATTTTATTTAAACTATATATGCACATTTATTTATATTTATTAGGTAGTTTAAATAATGCTGAATATTTAGATTTGAGCTGATAAATTTTTCCATCATAGGCTAACTCCCATTGAAAGCTAGTTCCTCCATGTGTACACTAGATCCTATCCTTTCTCACTTACTGAGGAGTGTTATGCCCACAATTTTAATTCTCTTCTACACCATCAATTTTTGCTCCCTGATTAATCACTCTTTAACTAGATGTAACTTGGTTTGTCCCATCATTTCTTTAGAACTGCCTTTTCCAAAATGACCAGTGATATCTGAATTCCTACTTTAATACGTATCTTACTTGATTTATTTGCAACATTTGAATGATCATTTCCTCAAGAACATCCATCTCCCTTGTTACTATGAAGTCCTGTCTTTTACCCTTTCTTATTCCTTACTGACTATATCTTTCAAAATCTTTTTGAGTGGATTTTCTTTCTTTATCCTTTCTGTGTGTTCCCACATTTGTCCAATGTTTGTCTGGTTTTCTCTCTCTCTTTTTTTTTTTCTGTTCACTCTACTTTGTAATTTACATAAACTTCCATGGCTTCAGTGATCTTAAGACTTCGCAATTTTTCTGATGTTCATGATTATTGGTTGTCTTACTTTGTTTCTAGTTGTATACATACTGTTACTAAAATAACAGAATCTTAAGGACAGCTTGGATCTCAAGTTATACATAATATCTAGAACTTTACATTGTACACCTCAGGTATTTCGTATATATTCGTGAAATGAATAAATGATTTTTGCCCTTTATAAAAAGGACATCAGTTGACCATATGTTTTTACCTCTTTTACCCAGTGATTACACTTGATTTAATAAAGCCATATGCATTAGTTTGGATTAGGTTCAACTGTAAAAGAAAATTAAAGTAAAAAACACCAACAGGCTTGAATAAGATGCAAGTTTTTGTTTTGTTTTGTTTTTTTAAATGTAAAGTTTGGACATAGGTGTACAAGACAGTTGTGGAAACCCCTGATATCAAATACTCAGGATCCTTTTATATTACTATTCTATTTGTAGGTGGCCTTCATTCCAAAGATCATATCATGTCCAGACTACATCCATTTAGTTTACAGTCTAGACAGTAGGAAGAAGGAAAGGGGAAGGGAAGGGCCAAAGGGTATTCATCATTAAACTGTCTCTTAAACAAGGTTCTAGTTGCTACCCTGCATTTTCTATTGCATTTTCTACTATTTCTGCTTGTACTCATTGGCCAAAATTTTCTTACATGGCCACTTGGCTGAAAGAGACACAAGGAAGTATAACTCTTCTTCTAGGTGGCCTTTGCTCAGCTAAAAACCTATTATGAAAGAAAAGGAGAAATATTGGGATATAACTAAAAAACTTCCTCCCTGTTTTTACTGATGCAGTCCCTCCAGAGAAAATATATATTCATTAGTATTTTACATATAATACAACTATGTGTGGGTCCATATTGATACGTATTGATACAGATAGGTACGCATATGTATATATATATATGTTATATACAAATACATAAATCAGATATACATATATGTGGTATATTATCTTTCATATATATGGAATATATATATTATTATATATGCTAATAGTTCCAAATTTAGCAGTATTTCTCAAACGGTATTTTTGTAATATCTACATCAGAATTGCCTGTAGCATTTGTTAAAGTGCGGATTTCCGAGCTCC
The DNA here is from genome assembly GCF_028021215.1 of Eschrichtius robustus. Taxonomy (NCBI): domain Eukaryota; kingdom Metazoa; phylum Chordata; class Mammalia; order Artiodactyla; family Eschrichtiidae; genus Eschrichtius; species Eschrichtius robustus. Next base: position 61,574,104 of record NC_090840.1, on the reverse strand, counting down.
CACACAAATGTATTCATTTACATTCTATAGGCATGAAATTAGTAACTCTGCAAACTAGATGATTCCAATCCATTGCTATAGCAAATAAAGCAGTAAGTTTGGTTTTATCAGTATTACACCTCTGTCATATAACTGTCCTATAAGCCATCCCACAAGAGCTGAAATATTTCTTAGTACTCAAAAAGCTGAAGGTCAAATTAACATGATATATCAAGCTAATTAAACTAATTCTATAATGCATACACATATGTATATGGTATGAATTTATGTAATGGATAGCACAAAGACTGTGCTAGTGAATCAACAATTGTTCAACTAAATAAGATAAATTAATTAGAGGTAACTGGCTATAGTATTCATTCTACAAAGTAAATATTATAGATACTAATCCTATCAAACAGGTGTTCCTGTTTACTACCTTATTTCTGACAGTTATTAGACTAAAACATGCAGTGAAGCTATGGTTCATGCATATTATTGCTTATGCATAACAGTAAAGTAATTTGGTTAAATATCTATCACGATTCCATAATTTTGAATTAACCTTTTTGTTGTTGTGCTGAGAGCATTTAACATGAGATCTGCCTTCTTAACAAAATTTTAAGTGTACAATACATTGTTGTTAACTATAGGCACAATATTGTTACAGCAGATCTCTAGAGCTTATCCATCTTGTATAACTGAAACTTTAAATCCAGTGAATAGCAACTCCCCATTTCCCCTTCCCCCCATCCCCTGGCAAATACCATTACGCTTTCTGTTTCTATGAGTTTAACTATTTTAGCTATCTCATGTAAGTGTAATCATGCAGTATTTGTCCTTCTGTGGCTGGCTTATTTCACTTAGCATAATGGTCTCCAGTTTCATCCATGTTGTTGAATATGGCAGGATTTCCTTCTTTTCTAAGGCTGAATATTATTTCTTTATATGTATATGTTACATTTTCCTTATCCATTCTTCCAACATGATTGCCTCTCTTTAGACAAATTAAATAGAGTAGTCATAAAATGATGAGAGCCAGAGGGATTTTAAGGATCCGACTGCTCAGTGTTGCCTTTTGAGGGAAACGAATCTTGAGGGTCATTGTGTCTGTTGAAAATTCAAGATGAAAATTAAGATCTCCTAATGCTTGCTGCAGTGTACTTTTTTACAAAAGTACTTCTTGTTAGGCATACAGCCAGGGCTTTCTTAAAACTATATATGTATATCAGGAAAACATTTTGAAAACCTGAAACTTTGACATATAAATAACACAGTATGGACTAATGTTTTTAAATATAGCCTGAAGTTGACATTGTACATTGGGTTGATACTTAAATATAAGTTTGCTTCAAAGAGTTGGAAATTCTTGTAGATATCTGAGAATCCCGAGTATGGTTAATTTACCATTTTTAGTACAATTAAATATATTTTTTCTGCCTTAAGGACAGCCTGTTTGACAGTGCAGCAAGAAGAGTTAAGAATGTATGTAAGTCTTGCTCATCCATTGAAAAAAGAATTACATAATAGATGAAACCAGAGTTAACACAAATAACAGCTGACTACTGAGAGAAGCATTTTGAAGGGTTTCTAACCAGACCACTTCTATGTAAATGCAAAATATTTCCTCTCTGACTTCTTAGGTTGAAAAAAATTAGTTGTTAGATGTATCTCACATCTTTGATGTAAAACCAATCATATATATATAAAATAAAAAATACAAATTTCATGTATATGTATTATATATAATTGTTTATGACAAATTTGAAGTTATCCTTCTAATTATTAGTGTGTACACTAATTATTATTAATGATGTTTTTATACCTTTAAGAAACAGACCTTGCATTCATTGTTCCATCTTAATTAAATAAATTGCACTTTTAATGTAAGTGCAGAAGTAAATGAATACTACTTCTGTTTTTAAATTTAAGAAACTCATTTACTTATATACAATATTTTAATTAAGGAATGCACTCATCAAAAATATGTTTCAACTTCAAAGGGAAAAAGATGTCATGTCTGATTCCACTTTTTTTTATCTTGTGTGATCTTTCATAAAGACTGGGAAACTGTACAGATCTCTGAGGTTAAACCAAAGCTCTAGTATGTGAAATACATGACTAATTTTATGATCTTATTTAATCCATAAAAATCAAACACCACTTGTTTGTCACTATTATTCATAAGGAAGTCCCAATATGCACTTTTCATAATTCCTTGCTCTCTTCATCTCCCCTCTAATAAAGTATTCCCTATAGTATTACCTAGGTAAGTATTACTTAGAGCCACTACAACTCTGAAACTCCACTGTTCTTCTTGCTTACTCCCTTCATCTGTTTTTTCTTTTTTTTAATTTCATCAGAAACTCTAGTGCTTGTCATATTCATTTGATTCATTTTTCTGCAATTTATTAACTTGTACGTTAGCTTTAGCCAGGGACACCACTCCATTTTGAAAGGAGAAAAGTGTGAAAGAACAGGTGTGTCTGCATTAAAGTTTATGAGTGGAGTGACCAGAAATCGAGATACATTCTTTCTGTGATTTCTACTTTTTCCCTGACGAAAGATGCAAGGTCATCTGCTGAAACTGAGAGGAGGTGATAAGTTAGGACATTTAAGGAGAGTGGGATTATTTGAAATATCTTCTTTGGAGAATGGAGAAACAAACAACTAAGGAAATCGAAGGATTGCTGGGCAGTGTTTTGAATCCAGTTGAGATTTTAAAACATGAGTTTTTAGTGGCAATAATTGATGCGCTTCAATATTTCTACAAAACTACTTAGCAACAATATAAGTATAATGAGGCAGGCAGCAACATTACTGCTACATTAGGTCATACTACATTAGGACAATGGAGGAGATTGAAGGTATTGGTACAGCATGGCCTGGAGAGGGAAGGAAGTGACTTCCAATGGACTTGCCTCTTCTAAGCACACTTTTTTTTTTTTTCTTTTGTTTTTTCTGGGTTGGATTTTTTTTTTTTTAACATCTTTATTGGAGCATAATTGCTTTACAATGGTGTGTTAGTTTCTTCTTTATAACACAGTGAATCAGCTATACATATACATATATCCCCATATCTCCTCCCTCTTGCGTCTCCCTTCCACACTCACTATCCCACCCCTCTAGGTGGTCACAAAGCTCCGAGCTGATCTCCCTGTGCTATGCGGCTGCTTCCCACTAGCTATCTGTTTTACAGCTGGTGGTGTATATATGTCCATGCCACTCCCTCACTTTGTCCCAGCTTACCCTTCCCCCTCACCATGTCCTCAAGTCCATTCCCTACGTCTGCGTCTTTATTCCTGTCCTGCCCCTAGGTTCTTCAGAACCAGTTTTTTTTTTTTTTTAGATTCCATGTATATGTGTAGGCATACGGTATTTATTTTTCTCTTTCTGACTTACTTCACTCTGTATGACAGACTCTAGGTCCACCCACCTCACTGCACATAACTCAATTTTGTTTCTTTTTATGGCGGAGTAATATTCCATTGTATATATGTGCCACATCTTCTTTATCCATTCATCTGTTGATGGACACTTAGGTTGCTTCCATGTCCTCGCTATTGTAAATAGAGCTGCAGTGAACATTGTGGTACATGACTCTTTTTGAATTATGGTTTTCTCAGGGTAAATGCCCAGTAGTGGGATTGCTGGGTCTTATGGTAGTTCTATTTTTAGTTTTCTAAGGAACCTCCATACTGTTTTCCATAGTGGCTGTATCAATTTACATTCCCACCAACAGTGCAAGAGGGTTCCCTTTTCTCCACACCCTCTCCACTGTTTATTGTTTTTAGATTTTTTGATGATGGCCATTCTGACTGGTATGAGGTGATGCCTCATTATAGTTTTGAGTTGCATTTCTCTAATGATTAGTGATGTTGAGCATCCTTTCATGTGTTTGTTGACCATCTGTATATCTTCTCTGGAGAAATATCTATTTAGGTCTTCTGCCCATGTTTGGATTGGGTTGTTTGTTTTTTTGGTATTGAGCTGCATGAGCTGCTTGTAAATTTTGGAGATTAATCCTTTGTCAGTTGCTTCATTTGCAAATATTTTCTCCCATTCTGAGGGTTGTCTTTTCATCTTGTTTATGTTTTCCTTTGCAGTGCAAAAGCTTTTAGGTTTCATTAGGTCCCATTTGTTTATTTTGGTTTTCATTTCCATTATTCTAGGAGGTGGGTCAAAAAGGATCTTGCTGTGATTTATATCATAGAGTGTTCTGCCTGTTTTCCTCTAAGAGTTTGATAGTGTCTGGCCTTACATTTAGGTCTTTAATCCATTTTGAGTTTATTTTTGTGTATGGTGTTAGGGAGTGTTCTAATTTCATTCTTTTACATGTAGCTGTCCAGTTTTCCCAGCACCATTTATTGACGAGGCTGTCTTTTCTCCATTGTATATTCCTGCCTCCTTTATCAAAAATAAGGTGACCATATGTGCGTGGGTTTATCTCTGGGCTTTCTATCCTGTTCCATTGATCTGTATTTCTGTTTTTGTGGCAGTACCATACTGTCTTGATTACTGTAGCTTTGCAGTATAGTCTGAAGTCCAGGAGCCTAATTCCTCCAGCTCCGTTTTTCTTTCTCAAGATTGCTTTGGCTATTTGGGGTCTTTTGTGTTTCCATACGAATTGTGAATTTTTTTGTTCTATTTCTGTGAAAAATGCCATTGGTAGTTTGATAGGAATTGCATTGAACTGTAGATTGCTTTGGGTAGTATAGTCATTTTCACAGTGTTGAAGCACACTGTTTTTTAATCCATGAATTTTATCTGTAAGTTAGTATAAACTATTTATTCTTGAGAGCTTGCAAAAAAAGGTAAATGCTAATTAAGAGTCTAAAAATCTGTATAATATGGTATAATATAAAGTTTTAATGATATATAGGTTTTTATCTACTGGTATGTTTCTAATACACAAATATCTTAGATTATTTTATGAACTTTGAAATATATCATATTTGTTCATTTTAACAGGACATTTTTCTGAGTGATTTCATTCTAGTTAAAGTGGAACTGTAATTCCTGACTTACCATTGCTTTTGTAAGTTACCTTCCGTAGTTCTTTCCTCCTTTAACATAATAATTTTCATAAAACTAGCCTATGCCTAACTTGATTAAATCCATTTATACAGAAAATAGTGTTGTGACCCTCAAAAACTCTTATAGGCAAATTTTTATACCAAAAGTGCTTTTATAGCATAGATTCCAAAGTAATAATTAGTAAACTCATATAGAATTACTTACATACAAACTACAACACAAAAGTTAAATGTTAAAACCTATGTTGAACTCACTTCTGATTGAGCAGTGAAAGACTTTGTTTATAAATCATACTTTTATGCAATGCCTGTCTGCTTCAATGACTCTGATCTTTTTGCTGAACACTCATTTTCTGTTCAACATAACTTTATTTAACATATTTTAAATATACTCAACAGTCATAATGATTAGAAAACATAGATATTTTCTTTTCTTTTTTTGTTTTGTTTTGTTTTGTTTTGTTTCCTGGATTAAGCACAGAACAGTAGAGAGAATGAATCTTACAAACTGATATGGAGTTTTCAATTCAAGAGAAGGCAGATGGCAGACTCTTGGGAGAAGCTGCACAGTCAAATTACAAAGGGTATAATAAAGGAAGGCATGGAGACTTTAGCCATATTTGCAGTATTCTCCATAAGAATGATAATTTTAATAATATTCAGTATCTCCTATGTTTGAAGATAATAGGTACTTAATTTTTTTTTTTAATTGAAGTATAGTTTATTTGCAATGTTGTATTAGTTTCAGGTGTACATCAAAGTGATTCAGATATATACATGTGTATATATATGTGTGTATATATATACATATATATTCTTTTTCAGATTCTTTTCCATTATAGGTTATTACAAGATTTTGAATATAGTTCCCTGTACTATACAGTAAGTTCTCGTGTTTTATCTGTTTTATATATAGTAGTGTGTAACTCTTATCTCAAACTCGTAATTTCTCCCTTCCCCATTGGTAACCATAAGATTGTTTTCTATGTTTGTGAGTCTGTTTCTGTTTTGTAAATAAGTTCATTGTATTATATTTTTTTAGATTCCACTTATAAGTGATATCTTATGATATTTGCCTTTTCTGACTTACTTCACTTAGTATGATAATCTCTAGGTTCATCCATGTTGCTGCAAATGGTATTATTTCATTCCTTTTTATGGCTGAGTAATATTCCATTACATGTACGTGTGTGTGGGTGTGTGTACCACATCTTTATCAATTCATCTGTTGATGGACACTTAGGTTGCTTCCATTTCTTGACTATTTCTTGGTATCTTTTCAAATTCGAGTTTTCATCTCTTCTAGGTATGTGCCCAAGTGTGGGATTGCTGGATCATGTGGCAACTCTGTTCTTAGTTTTTTGAGAAGCTTCCGCACTGTTTTCCATAGTGGCTGCACCAATTTACATTCCCACCAGCAGTGGATTCCCTTTTCTCCACACCCTCTCCAGCATTTATTGTTTGTAGATTTTTTGATGATGGCCATTCTGACTGGTGTGAGGTGATGCCTCATTGTAGTTTTGATTTGTATTTCTCCAATAATTAGCACTGTTGAGCATCTTTTTGTGTGCCTGTTGTTCCTCTGTATGTCTTCTTCGGAGAAATGTCTATATAGGTCTTCAGCCCATTCTTTGATTGGGCTGTTTGTTTTCTGTTATTGAGTTGTATGAGCTGTTTGTATATTATGGAAATTAAGCCCTGTCAGTCGAATTGTTTGCAAATAATTTATCCCATCATTAGGTTGTCTTTAAGTTTTGTTTATGGTTTCCTTTGCTATGGAGAAGCTTTGATTAGGTCCCATTTCTTTATTTTTGCTTTAATTTTTATTGCCTTTGGAGACTGACCTAAGAAATCATTGATATAATTTATGTCAGAGAATGTTTTGCCTATGTTCTCTTCTAGGAATTTTATGGGGTCATGTCTTATATTTAAGTCCTTAAGCCATTTTGAGTTTATTTTTGTGTATGGTGTGAAGATGTGTTCCATCTTGTACATCCAGCTACATTGATGTGCATCCCAGGGTCACAAAGATGGTTCAACTTGCACATCTAACATTGATTTACATGCAGCAATCCAGCTTTCCCAGTGCCACTTACTGAAGAGACTGTCTTTTCTCCATTGTACATTCTTGCCTCCTTTGTCCAAATTTAATTGACTGTAGGTGTGTGGGTTTTATGTGGAGGCTCTCTATTCTATTCCATCGATCCCTATGTCTATTTTGTGCCAATATCCCATTATTTAGATTGCCGTAGCTTTGTGGTATTGTCTGAACTCTGGAATGGTTATGCCTCCAGCTTTGTTCTTTTTCCTCAGGATTGCTTTTAGTAATTCTGATAAGTCTTTTATGGTTCCATATAAATTTTAGGATTATTTGTTCTAGTTCTGTGAAAAATGTCATGGGTAATTTGATAGGGATTGCATTAATTCTGTAGATTGCTTTGGGTAGTATGACCATTTTATCAAGACTAATTCTTCCAATCCAAGAGCATGGGCTATCTTTCCATTTCTTTGAATCATCTTCAGTGTCCTTTATCAGTGTTTTATAGTTCTCAGCATATAAGTCTTTCGCCTCCTTGGTCAGGTTTATTCATAGGTTTGTTTGTTTTTTTTGATGTGATTTTAAACAAGATTTTTTTTTTTTTACTTATATTTCACTGTTAGTGTAAAGAAATGCAAAAGATTTCTGTATGTTAATCTTGTATTGTGCTACCTTGCTGAATTCTTTTATCAGTTTCAATAGTATTTGTGCAGAATCTTTAAGGTTTTCTATATAGCGTATCATGTCATTTGCATATAACCCAATTTTACCTCTTCCCTTCCTATTTGAATACCTTTTATTTCTTTTTCTTGTTTGATGGCTGTGGCTAAGACTTCCAATACTATGTTGAGTAGAAGTGGTGAGAGTGTGCATCCTTATCTTGTTCCACATTTTAGCAGGAAGGCTTTCAGCTTTTCAGCATTGAGTATTATGTTGGCTGTGGGTTTGTCATAAATAGCTTTTATCATGTTGAGGTATGTTCCCTCTATACCCACTTTCATGAGAGTTTTTATCGTGAATAGATGTTAAATTTTATCAAATGCTTTTTCTGTGTGTATTGAGATGATCATGGGTTTTTTGTCTTTCCTTTTGTTGATATGGTGTATCACATTGATTGATTTGTATATGTTGAAACATCCTTGTGACCCTGGGATGAATCCACCCTGGTCATAGTGTATGATACCTTTTATATATTGTTGCATTCCATTTGCTAATATTTTGTTGAGGATGTTTGCATCTGTATTCATCAAAGATATTGGCCTGTAATTTTCTTTTTGGTAGTGTCTTTGTCTGGTTTTGGTATCAGGGTGATGGTGGCTTTGTAGAATGACTTTGGGAATGCTCCCTCCTTTTCAGTCTTTTGGAAGAATTTGAGAAGAATTGGCATAAGTTCTTTTTTGTATGTTTGGTAACATTCCCCAGTGAAGTTACCCAGTCCTGGACTTTCGTTTGCAAGGAATTTTTTTTTTTTTAATTACAGATTCTATTTCACTTGTAGTGATAGGTCTGTTCAAATTATCTTTTTCTTTTTGATTCAATTTCAGTGGACTGTATGTTTCTAGATATGTGTCCATTTCATTTAGGTTGTCCAATTTGTTGGCATACAATTTTTCATAGTATTCTTTTTTTTTTTTTTTTTTTTTGTATTCCTGTGGTATAGGTTGTTATTTCTCCTCTTTCATTTCTTATTTTTGTTATTTGGTCCTCTCTCTTTTCTTCTTGGTGAGCCTGGCCAGAGAACCATCTCTTGGTTTTATTGGTTTTTTCTATTGTTTTTTAATCTCTATTTTATTTATTTCCCCTCCGATCTTTATTATTTTTTTCCTTCTACCAACTTTAGGTTTTGTTTGTTCTTCTTTTCCTACTTCTTTTAGGTAGTAGGTTAGGTTGTTTATTTGAGATTTTTTTTGTCTTTTGAGGAAGGCCTGTATCACATGAACTTCCTTCTAAAAACTGCTTTTGTTGCACCCCATAGATTTGTATGGTTGCGTTTTCATTGTCATTTTTCTCAAGGCATTTTTTAATTTCCCCTTTGATTTCACCATTGACTCATTGGTTTTTTAGTAGCATGTTGTTTATTTGCTGTGTAAACGTTTTGTTTGTTTGTGTCTGTTTCTACGGTTGATTCCTAGTTTCATGGTGTTGTGGACAGAAAAGATGCTTGAAATAATTCCTATCCTCTTAAATTTGTTGAGGCTTGTTCTCTGTCCTAGTAGGTGGTCTGTCCTAGAGAATGTTCCATGTGCACTTGAAAATAATGTATTCTGATTTTTTTGAATGTAGTTTCCTAAATGTATCAATTAAGTCTAACTGTAAGGATCTGTGTTGCCTTATTGATTTTCTGTCTGGAAGGTCTGTCCATCGATGTGAGTGGGGTGTTAAAGTCTCCTGCTATCATTGTATTCCTGTCAGTTTCTCCCTTTATGTCTGTTAGTATTTGTTTTATGTATTTAGGTGCTCCCATATTGGGTGCATGTATGTTAATGAGTGTAATATCCTGTTCTTTTGTTGATCCTTTTGTCATTATATAGTATCCTTCTTTATCTTTCTTTATGGCCTTTGTTTTAAAGTCTGTTTTGTCTGATATGAATATTGCTACCCCCACTTTCTTGTCATTTCCATTTGCATGAAGTATCTTTTTCCATCCCCTCACTCTCAATCTATGTGTGTCCTTTTCCCTAAAGTGGGTCTTTTATAGGCAGTATATTGTCAGTAGCATCATTTGCAAATATTTTTTTCCATTCAATAGGTTGTCTTTTTGTCTTGTTTTTGGTTTCCTTTGCTGAACAAAATTCCTTTTTGTCCCACATTTAACTGTCTGGACACACAACGTTATGGTTTTAAGCCATTGTTTTATTATTTTCTGTTATGTAATCATGTACAAATTCATCATTCTAAATAAAATATAATGGAAAATTTAGAATTTAAATAATTATCTTTAAATAGTTATTACATGTAAGAGTATTCTTGGAGTTTAGAGTATCCTAAAAAGAAAGAAATGTAAGAATAAGCATCCTAGTTTTGTATTTTGTATTATATATTTGAAGAAATGTTCTAGAAGCCCCAAATACAAGGTACAGGGTAGAAGTATTTATGAGTTCAGAAAATGGAGAAGCATTCAGATTGTGGTGTCAGGGAAACTTCCACAGAACTTGTAAACCCTGAACTGGATGTTGAAGGATAGTAACCTTTTGGCCAGTTCCCTAAAATTCCTGCTCATGCTATTTCCATTATGCCAAACTACCACTTCTTTGTTACCACGTTTAGTGGGTAGAATCGTGTCCCCCTTAAAAATATATTCAGACCTAAATCCCTTTACCTGTAAATGTGACCTTATTTGGAAATAGGGTCTTTGCAGATATATTCAAGTATAAATAAGGTCAGATTAGATTAGTGTGGACCCTAATCCATTGACTGTTGTCCTTATTAGAAGAGAAAAATTTGGATTTAGACACACAGGGAAGAAGGATATGTGGTACTGAGGCAGAGATTGGAATTACGTGTCTATAAACCAAGGAATGACAAGGATTACCAGCAACCACACGAAAGCAAGGAAGAGGCAAGGAAGGATTCTGCGGTAGGGACTTCAGACAGAACATACATAGTGCTGCTGACCCTTGACTTCAAACTTATAGTGTCTAGAACTGTGAGACAATAATAACTATCTGTTGTTTTAAGACACCTATTTTATGGTACTTTTTAATAGAATTCCTTGGAAATTAATGAACTAACAGTGATTTTCAGTAACTTGTTTGATTTTCAGTAATTTGTTTGATTTTCAGAGCACATTTAAAGGAATAGATAAGCTCTTTCGTACAGTGTACAAAATTTATTCAAGGGTTCAAGGACAAATAACAACGTGAAATAAAAGTATGGTGTTACTTAATGTTTCCATACGTCCATTACATAAGTTCAGTGTGGGAGAAATGCCATTAAAGTTTCCCAGTTCTTACAACAGAGAACTGGAAGGTAGAAAAGTAGGTTTTACTCATTTTCTTTCATTGCTTAAAAAGTAACAGAAATAATGATATAGATGGAAATAATTTATATTTAGAATGTGAAATATGATCATGAGTTTTTGTTATGTTAAATCTTACTTAGAACTGAAGGAAATGCATTTACATCATTTGTATTTTCTCTGTCAATCAAATTTGTCTTGTTTTTTGATTGGCTTGGTTTTGAAAAACCAAGAAACCTGGTTTTTCTTGATGAAACCTGTTAAACTTGATGAAAAACATGTAATTTTTTTCCTGACCAGGTTTTTTTATAATGAAAATATTTATAGTAGTAGAGACTCATTTTGTACCTACAGAGTTAATAACTTACTTATGTGGGTTTTATTGTATTTGTTAAGTAATATTTGTAGTGCTCATCACAGTGTATTAGGGAGTGTTTTTTCTTTCTCTTTTGTTAGATAGTGAGCTCCTCAAAGACAAATTAAGTTATTCACTCATATGTGTATGGCTTGTGCCTAGCCTAGTTAGTATATGGTAGATGCATGATAAACATTTGTTAGTTAAAATAATTATGATATTTACAACTCTGAATAGCCATGACCATTCCAGGTGTAGTTTATCTTATTGTAATCTTCAAATAATCAAAAGCTTCAAAACTGTTCTTTGACATTACTCCATTAAGGAGGGCAGATATAGTATAATTTAATTAGGCATTCTGTCATTAAGCATTTAGTTTAGATTCTTTCCTGTGTACGCTTGAGTTGGTTGACAAAGTTTTTTGTTTCATTTAAGAAGTGCTGAAGCCCATCCATTCGGTAGACATCACTCAATATATATGTTGAGAACTAAAGGAAAAGAATAAAATAAGACCCTGCTCTTGCCCACAGGAGAGAGAACAGTGACAGTTCCAAAGAATGAGGCAAAAGGTTCTATGCAAGCCCAGAAAAAGAGTGTGTTTACCTGAAAGTGGTAGAATGTAGAGAAAGAAAAATATTTTAAAATACCAAGGCGGTTTATTATAAATTTAAAATACTTTAAGATCTTATCGGTATGGTTTAGAAGATAACCACTCCAGGTTTCTTTGCAACAATGCACTTAAACTAGGGTGTCTTGTTGTAAGTGATCAAGAAGTCAGAATATTATAATAGAGAACTGAAGCAGTGGTTTCAGTGACTCCTCAAAGAACTCCAAAAATAATGTGAATGGGAAAGTACTACTTAATTTTTACTTCAACAAAGATTTGGAGTATGTTCTTCTAGTGCGCAGCTCTTCAGCTCTATCCTATCTGTATGATTTGTCTTCATCTAAGTTTGTACAAAAGATTGGTGTTCCATTTCTAACACTCAAAGAATCTTCATTTTCCTTTAGCCAATATATAATATCCTATAAACTTACTGTGTTACTTCAATCTTTGTATAAATGTAAATTTTGGAAGCCTATATATATAACATTCTCTCTACTTAGGAAGAAAAAAATGAAACTAAGTTGAATTGAAGAAAAATCAAAGTTTAATACTAGGGAAAATTGTTCTGGTCATTTTTTCACTACTTCTAGCAAGTTCATTGAGAATAAGATTACCTGTGGTGAAAATATAAATGTAGGTTTTATATTAATTCAGTAATTTAAATTTTGCTAATTTTATAATTTATTAAGAATATATTTGCCAAAATATTTTCTCTAATATATATTGAATAATATTTATTTTGAGAAATTCCAAATTATTTTTGCCATGTCAATCATTTGTTTAATTTTAATATTTGATTTTAAGGGATAGTTTAGGATAGTAAATATTTTTTGAAAAGGTAAATGACAGACAAATACTTTCAAATATACTTTTCTTCCTGCATCAGGGTTGCTTAAAAAGTTGCCATAATCCTTGCCCAAAGCAGCATTTCCATTCATCTAAAATATATACTGCCTGTGAAACAATAGATGTTCTCACAGGCTTTGTGTCCATAAACTTGCATGTTTCAGAGAGTAACAGGTACAAATTGTCTAGTATTCAAACTTTTTTTTGTCCTTTGCCTCAGGAGCCCTGGCTTGGTTTCCTACATGCAGTGGTCTGGTTCTGAAGGTGTTTTGGTGAACACTTCCTCTCTGTGGCATTTACATATAGATGGGATTCTTAGGAGGATTTTGTCCATCCCTTACTCTTCAAATAGAATAAGAAAGTGATACAGCGGTTTTAGCTAACTCACAGTATTTTCAAAATAGTTTTCCTCAAAGAGAAACAAAATGAAATAAAATACAGACTTTATAATGAAGATTTTCACTTTCATTAAAGCCAACATGGGTATCCAAAAATTAACCACAAGCGGAGCTTTTAAACCCCCAAAATTTATACAAAAGCAGAATGACTAACATAAGGCTAATAAAAATCATGATATAAGTTTTATGTTCATATATTTTAATGAAAGGTAGGCTGAACTTTCATGATTAGCTTATTTTTTTAAATTTAAGAATATTTTAAGGCAAAGAACATATTTCATGTTTAATTTACTAAATTGGAGTTATTTACACAATGAAAACTATGTACTAGGCAATGGATGTTCAAAAGAATTGATACCATAAAAGCATACTTACATTTCTATTTTATCTCTGATTTGTCTTAAGGGGATCTGTGTGGCATGGGGGAAAAAAGAGTATATACCGTACTCCCCATCCAACAAGTAGAGCTGGGCAGGTGATACAACATAGAACTCCAGGAGACTTCAGTTATATCATAGTCTAAATGGCACACCTTTGTGTTGTACAGTGCACAGCCCATGTGACTGTGAATGGTCTCTTTGCATTGAGTGTAGTTTCTTGCCAGGATTGTCTTCCCCTACCCAGGCTGTACTAATGTGAATAAAAAGCTTTTAAAATCAGTTATTTTTGATGAGTGAAAGAACGTCCTTTCCTAACTTCAAACTCCCCTTCTTTATTTTTGTTCCAGATTGTACTTAGACATTTCACTCTAGAAACTCCAATTAGGCATCTCAGAAAACAAAGACATAATCTTGTGCTGGAGACATACATTCTCACTGGTTTCTCCCATATCAAAAATGCTATAATTCTTAAATTCAGTCTCAAATATTAGTAATTTCTTACTTCTTTTGTTGTCCACTCCAAGTAGTTCAATTACCGGTTGACACATTCCTTGCTATTTCTCTCATATCACTTCTTTTCTTTGTATTCCTGGTGACATTAAACTAGCCTCTCTTCACCTCTAGCCTTTCTTGTGCATTGGAGACATTTTAAACTAGTTTTTCTGACTCTACTCTCTCACTTCCTTCTTGTCATATTGTCTCCCTAGACTTTCCCAAAACATTGGCTGTGTTATTATAACCATAGTTTATAGTTCTATTACCATCCTTTCATTTGGAATCCACTGTATATCCTTGTAAGGATATGCTTTAATGAGATAAAATTTGCTCAAATTTTATTTATAAATGTTCTATTAAGAAAGACCATTTAATATTTTAAAAATATAAAGCATTATTATATACAGCATGTGCTAGCTCTACCACTAAATTTTTGGGTAAGCATAGGCAACAGATTTACTCTTTCTGGGTTTTACACTTTTCTAAAGCTTTTGAAGATCAAAAGAAGGTTTATATTTTATGATTGTAAAACTGCCTCAAACTGAAGAACTTTTTTTTTTTTCTATTTTTTTTTAAATTAATTAATTAATTAATTTAGTTTTGGCTGTGTTGGGTCTTCGTTTCTGTGCGAGGGCTTTCTCTAGTTGTGGCAAGCGGGGGCCACTCTTTATCGCGGTGCGTGGGCCTCTCACTATTGCGGCCTCTCTTGTTGCGGAGCACAGGCTCCAGATGCGCGGGCTCAGTAGTTGTGGCTCACGGGCCTAGTTGCTCCGCGGCATGTGGGATCCTCCCAGACCAGGGCTCGAACCCGTGTCCCCTGCATTGGCAGGCAGATTCTCAACGACTGCGCCACCAGGGAAGCCCCTGAAGAACTATTTAATGTTGATCTTCTAGGTATTATAACATTGCCCTCTAGGTTTAATTTATTATTTACATTAACACAGACTCTAAATTATAAAGGATCAGACCAATGTTACAATCGGTTCCCAAATTTATCCTTGACAGTAGCAGCAAAGGATTTATTGTAGACAGCTTTGATAACTAGGCATCAAGTTCAAAAGGTTAATTTTGTCCACAAGAATTCTTAATTTACATATCTACACAGATAACTTGCTGTATATCTAGCGTCCATGAATTTATTCTAGATTCTAGTTGAATAAGTTTTTTATTTCCATGTTCTTACTGCCATGTATAAAGACTGAGATGCATGAGTTTATGCTTTACTTTATAAGGTCACATCTTTTGTTGTGTTCATTTTCCGTAAACTCCTTCAAGTTTGGTTTCTAGTGATGATGCTCAATAGGAATCCAGTAGTTGTAGAGACCAGAAGAAATTGTGACTGCTTGATGCTGTTTTTTATATCTACTATTTCCCCATGTCAAATCATCTTTGATTAAACAGCAGAATTTACAAAGTATTCAGCTTTTATGTTACCAATAGAAAATTTTGATCTTTGCAGGAAATCACTGGTACATTGCATTTATAATTTTTAAGTGTATTATCATTTGTAACAGTGACAAACTCTGAAAATATTTTTTAACCTATTATTTGTTTTCGTGTGAGGGTCAATATCAGCATGTATCCCTCTTAACTATCTTAATAATATTGGGTGCCACTTAAATAAGTTGAGATAGATGAGTTACTCTGAATACTATAAGCATATTTCATGACCATTATCTTCAATAAGTCTCTTTCAAATATTAAATTCTTTGCCTCTCTGTTGATAAGAATGAATTAGCCCAAGGCCCTATTAGATCTGGTGCTACCATCTAAATATATATTTTGAGGCTATTTCATGGTAATCTTAAGCATGAAATATTTAACACTTAGGATGGTCACATGAGATCATTTCAGATGTTTAAAATATTGATAATGCAGGAGAGATTATACTTAGCCAGTTCGAATAAATGGAAAAACTGAGGCTAACAGTTATAAATTATAAAGGAAGAGAATTTAGCTCAAAATAAGTAGACGTTTTAAGTAACTAATGCTTTCCCCCCAAATAGATGATTGCTTGTAGGTAGTAAGACCTTTTCTTTGAAAAGACTTATACAGAGGTAAGCAATTTATTATTGGCAGTAAAGGATTCGTGAAATCAATAATGATTATTCTACATGATTATGAAAATACCTTTTTAATGTGAGGCTTCTGTTTTCATTGACAGTCTCATCAGTGTTTCCCAAGTGTTTTTAATATTAAACGGTGTGTTCATCAAATAAAACTTCATCTAGCCTGAATTTTGCTTAGACAGTGCTTGCTACAATACCAATCATTTAGCCATTCATTGATCATCTCAGGTTTAAAAATGTAGACCATTTTCAAAAGCAAAATGTAATAAGATGAAGTAATGTTTGAAAACACTATTTTAACTTAGTATTTGAACTGTTTAAACATAATATTAAACCATATTTAATTTTCATTCCCCCTAAAGTAATTGCCAATTATAAAATCATTCTATTTTCATATATGAAGGCATAATCTATAGAAAAATATTTATGCCCTTGGAATAGAATTTTCTGGAGAGATTAGCAATTTATAACGGCTTTCTTTTTGGATTAAGTTTGTAACTTAAGAAACAGTTGTGCAATATTTTTTGTGGCTTATAGGGAAACTCCATGGCCATAAAACAAAGTAAATAAAGCTATAAGCAATGTCACAAAAGTAGTGAACACATGGCCTTAACTGCCTCAGCTCCATGGTCTACCAAGTGTTCTGACTAACTATAGCGTGTAAGATTATATGATACATAATTCCATTTATTAAGGCTCTGATTGGAGCAGGCAAAAAATTTACATTCTAATTTTCTAGTTATCTAGGTTTCTGCAAATGACATACTATTAAAAACCTGGTGGAAAGGTCTACCTTAAGGTTAGCATCCCATAGCTCTTGATAATATTCAGTTTCCAAATTGAAATAACTTAATTACATTCTCCAAGGATCCATTTTCAGAGTAGGTGCAGCTGTTGCATTTTCCTTTTTAGAAAGACAATTATAATTACAGGCAACTTGCTTAAGAAGATGGAATTAATAATGCATTATAATTTCAGAAGAACAGTGATATTAAACTGTTAGTTCTTGTAGGAAAAAGAGACTGGTGATGATAGACCAGTAGAAACCAATGTATTCTATGTGTGTATATGTGTGTCTTTGCACTTTAAGTAACATTTTAGAGAGAGCATATGTAAGATAACCTACCAATAAATTTGCTTATTAAAGGGAGAGTCATCTAGTATTTACTACATACCAGGCAGTGTCAGTCGCTGTTAGACTGAGGAACAAGTCCTGAGAGCAGGTGAGGGGATTAAGAAGAGACGGGGTCAGGAGGGTGGTGTACAAGCACACACACACTTTATTTCCCATCAAAACTCTTTTTATAGATTGTAGTAGGCAATACATGTTTTTGTTAAAATCACAAGACAGAATCATCAGACAGTATTTCCTTAATGTTGAAGTTATAGTACAAAACATTCTGCGAACCAGAATATAAACATGCGTGAGAACAGACTGTGATTACCAAAATATGCCAAGGACAAACTATAGTTAGAGAAATCGCAAGCAACCTCATGGGCCAAGACTCATATCTTCTCTAATAACTCTTTTGGGTCCTGTCAGGAATTAAGCAGGACTTTGCCATGCTTTAAGCTTCAAGGACTGTGTCAGCTTGCAGCTGGTTCCCGGCAAGGCAGTGTACAGAATATACAGTCAAAAAAAGGTATAATATTTAGCAAGAAGATCACAGGCTCATAAGGAAAACATCTATAAATCAACAATTCCCTGAGAGATTCTTATAGATATGCATAAAGCATATCTGGAGCAATATAGGAGGAAGAGATTGGCTCAAGAACTTAAGGGAAACTTCACGTAGGGAGTACATTTCAGCAAAGTCTTAAAGCAAGGCTTTTGACTAATTAGGATGACAAGACTGGGTTCCATAGGATCCAAAATTAGGCAACATTCCCTAGGGAGAAAACTGTCAACTGTGAAGGGTCATAAATTGTATTCTACTTGTCAACTAACAGGTTAGCCTGACATATTTACAAATATGCAGAAGACACAAGACATCTAGGTCATATCCAAAGGACTTTATTAACCATGGCACAGCAACAGGGTGAACTTCAGGTTTGTGTCAGTTTCTCCTACCCCATTTCCCACAGGGTGACATGAAGAGGACCAGGTGATAGCTGCACATGTGGTAGGTCCCTTTATAAGACAGAAACCCTGAATTGAGGAAACCTGAATCTTTTATACTGAACAGTAAGAATTGCCTGTCCATTCCTCTGGAGTAAGATGCTATCTCTATCTTTCAAGGGCTGTGTGAGGAAACCTACCCTTTGCTCCACTTAACTGAATTATGAGGCTGTTTGTGATTAAAAAATCTTTGAAAAGATAGATTGGGAAGAAGGAAGTCAATGAATCTACTTATAAGGTGTGAAGAAATGAGAGAGACTCATGAATTGGCTCTCAACAGAAACAACCAAATGTAAAATCTCTAAGAGATTAGATAGTATGTTGTGTTTTTCATCTTGCTTTTTATACACATGTGAGTAGAAAGTGAGAAACAATTCTATGTGTACCATTAGAAATATTGTTAAAAATGAAAAAAGTTTATAGAGGATGTACAAAATAAATGAAACATTTAATGAGAAAAACAAACAAACAAACAAAAAACCCTAAGAAGTCTCATGTGGATAAATGATAGTATGTTCTTTGGTCCATGAAAAGTGAAAATTCCGGGGAGGTTACCTGATTATGAAGATCTTGGCATATCTTACTAATATATTTTGCTTTTATTCTGAAGGTTAACTGGGGGGGGACAGGGACACATAATGATTCTAAACAGGTGAGTTACATAATCAGATTTGGAATTTGAATTATCATTAAGGCTGTTGTGTGAGAATGGAGGGAATATTTGTAGGCAAGTGTACCAACTCAGAAGCTTTGAGAATTGGCCCCTGTGAATGATGAAAAGAACCAATCAAGTTATACTCAGGTTGGGGATCGGGAGAATGATTTAAACTTAACTTAGTCTTTAGTATTTGAAAATCAGTTGGAAGTAAGATGGGGTAAAAGAGATAGAGGAATTGAGCATGTCTCAAAATTTTCTGATTCTTAATGAAATGAGGAATATAGGAAAGGAGGAGATTGATGGGAAGAAAAGCATTTAATTATTTAAATATTGACTATCCAAATGATAAGACTTCGTAGGAAGAAGAGATTTAGAATATGAGTGAATAATTTTAGGGAATCATAGATAAAGCTATTGGAATACATGAGCTCAAAGGGAATGAGTGGAATAATAAAAACAGAGAAGAAGGAGCAACCTTGGTAGATGGGCAGGAAGAGAAATTAGGAACCAAAGAGAAAGTTGTAAGAGAGGAAGGAGGAGAATGCAGAAAGAGAGTTTTTATGGAAGTAAAGAGAGGAGACATCTTCAGGGAGGATAGTAGCCGAGAGTGTTGAAAGTTGAGAAAGATCAAGGAAGAAATACTTAGAAGAATTTGAAAGTTAGAAGGTCCCAGAAAAATTTGGAAATAGCTTTTTCTAGAAGAACTCCATTGATTAAGACACATATTACTGGATGACTGCTTTATGCCAATTTTCTCTTTTTTCTTACTTGTTGGGGGATGTCAGAGTGTTCAGTTAAATATATTCACCTTCCAACATTCCCAGGCAACTGTAATGGCTATTACATTCTGTTAAATTCTGTTAAAGAATTTTGGCCAGTGGAATTCATGTACAGGTCACTGAGTTTGCCTTTTAGGAGAGCAGTTTGAAAAAGCATACTTGGCTAGAATTTCCTTTGGCAATTTCCCCTTCACCTTTCCCCCCGCCCAACTTCTTGCCTGAAATGTGGTAGTGATGACTAAAAGGTTGGCAGTTACCTTACAGCAAGCATGAGGATGAAAGCCATCATCATGTATCAGTCAGGGTCTAGGATATGGAATGAAACAAATCAACCCTGACATCTCAATTGCTTAATAAACAAAAGTTTATTTTTGACTCAAACATAGTCAGTTGTAGTATCAGGTCCTCTCTAGGGCAGCTGCCTTTTAAACAGTGGCTAGGGGAATCTAGTCTGCTGCTCTCCTATAAGTGCAATTACAGCGCAAGGCTTCTAAATCAGGGAGGGATGAGGAGAGATCAAGAGGGTCATGAAGGGACTTTTCACTACCTTAGTTTGAAAGTGACACAAGACTTCTGCTGTTAGTCTATTGGCCTGAACTAGTCACATGACCTTGCCTCGCTGCAATAGGGCAAGAAAGTAGTACAGTCTTCAGTGAGCTCAGGAAGAGCAGGAGTACCAGAGACTAGGGAGCATTAGTGAGTGCAGTACTCTAAGTCACCTTAAGCAATTATACTAGCCCTGTACTGCCCACCCCTGGACATCTTACTAAATAAGAACAATGTATTTCTATTCATTAGGGCTACCATAAGTCAGATTTTTATCCCCTGAAGCCAAACAGAATCGTAACAGGTTCAAGAGAAAATACGTTTAATTTACTTTAGATTAGCTCTCAAAATAAATACTGTTTTACATTCATGGAATTTAAAATAAGTTAGATATTTTTAGTTCAAATTCCATATTTCTGTTATAAAACTAAGCAGACAGGGCTAGCACCAGAACTGAGTGGGCACTGAAATGGAGAAGCACGTGGTATTCCAAGCTTGCAGACAGTGAGACCCAGAGGTTTCCTATACTCTGCTGTTTCCTTCACTGTTAGATGAGAGGACTTCCCTGGAATAGGTTAGGGTTATATTTATTCTCTAAACTGCTAGGTGTCATTGTGAGTATATGTGAAGTTTAAAATAGCCTGTTCTAATATACAAAATTAAAGCCCACTGTGAAATAAATTAAGGAACTTAAAATTTATTTTATTTGGTCCTTTTGACAGGGAGGAAGGGCATAAATATCAGAAAAAATCTTTTGTCTTCTCTACTCTTCCTTCTATTTGTTTGTTCATTTGTTTGCTTGAGACCTTTGCACTGTTTGCTTATCTGTAAAATAGCATTAACAGTGAGACCCAAATCATACCTGTCAAGGTTTAAGGGTGGGTTTTTCTTGCTAGAATTTTTCCATTCACACTTTTTCAACTCTGGATTTGCCAGCCACAAAGCCATCAATAGCAGGATCAACAGTTTCAAACAGAAAATAAATTATGCTATTTTTGTTTAACATTTAAGAAAGACCCAGCTGTTTGCAGGTGTAACAGGGAACTTTCTGGCACAGGAGGCTTAGTTCTAAAAATCTAACATGATTCTTAATTTGTATTTCTACAAAACAAAATTGCTGTTGTGGAGAAGAATGTCAGTTGACTTTTCTAATCATGCACACAAAGATGATGGCTGGCCCAGTCCTAAGGGCTAAGTGTGTTTACCACATGGAAAGAAACAGGGAGTGTATGAAGACTGGTTGTAGACCTTTAAGTCAATTACCCTGCCCATTGTTGAGAAATGATGTAAAAAAATGGCTCTGGGTCTCATCACTCATATTAGTAGCATTTATCTTTTTCAGGAGAACTGAAAATAAGTGGTAGGGAATACAAGACCTGTGTTATTGGTTGAACTGTATCCCAGCGAAATTTATTTGTTGAAATCCTAAGCCCTAGAGCCTGTGAATGTGAACTTATTTGGATGGAAATAGTGTCTTTGCAGATGATCATGTTAAAGTGAGGTCGTTAGGTAGACCCTAATCCCATATGACTGTGTCCTTGTAAAACAGGGAAATTTGGGCAGAGACACACACAGGCAGAATGCCGTGTGAACATGAAGGCAAAGATTGTGGTGATGCTTTTACATGCCAAGGAACACCAAGGGTTTCTAGGAAATCACCAGAAGCTAGGGGAGAGGCATGCAGCAGATTCTTTCTGACATCACACAGAAGGAACCAATACTGCTGACATCTTGATCTTAGACTTCTATCCTACAGAACTGTGAAAAAAAAAAATATTTTTTGTCATTTAAATCATTCAGTGTGTGGTACATTGTGATGGTACCCTAGCAAACTCTAATCCAAAGTGTCAGGGGACGTGATTCCTCTCCTGTGTGCCAAGTAAAAATGTGGAGAGAAGAAGGTTTATTATGTGGATAAGATAATGTATAAAACATATTTATCAGTTATTATAAAACTATGTGTGTCACACATAGTAAGCAGGAAATGGTGTTGCCATTGAAGTTACTGATATTTTAGTCTTGATTTTGTTTATAATGTAATGGTCAAAATCACTGGAACCAAAGAGCTTTGCTTTGAACCCCAGCTCCACTGCTTTGCAGCTGTCTGGCCTCGGACAACATACTTAAATTTTCTATACTTAATTCTCCTTATCTCTAAAATGAACATAATGTGAATGCCCACCTAATGGGAGTATGAAATTGTACCGAGGAGACCTCAGCATGGGCCTACTTTGCTCAATACAGTTTAGCTGTTATTATTATTTTCAGTTTTCCAAATATTCACATTTGTTGTTTGACAATGAGAAAGAATTACATTCACTAAATAAGCCTTATCAATAAAGTTTATTTTACTGAAATTCACCCCAAATTTTTCACTTTATCTTCTGTAAAGCTGTAATTTTATTTTAAAAAAAAACAAATTTACTTCAGATAGCATTTTTTTTTTTCTTTTTTCCTGGAAACAAAATTTCACATGAGCAGTTTGTTTTAAAACTTTGGAACACCTCACTGAACAATAATTAAAGTAATAAAATTGTATTCAAAGTACCTGAGTCAGTCCCTTGTAGTCAATTAGGTGTCCAGAGAAGTGCAATTATGTTTTAAACTGCCAGGGTACATTTAAACCACTGAAGCAGAATGTTGCCCAGGTGATTTTAGGAAAGTGCTATACGATATTTACTCAGACCGTTTATTCAAGTTGAAGAGCCATATTAACTCTTTCAAATCATAAGCACACCATGTATAAACTCACATCTACCACTCTTTTCCTGGGTGCTGAATTTAGAAGAAAAAAGTCATATAGGAAATATTTTGTGATATATTAGAACGGTGCAAAAATAAATCATAATTTTTGAATGTTTCTCTCTGCTATAAAATTTTCTGTTAATATACATGTATTTCTCTGTCCATTTTGCCTGGAACTGTGTTAATAATGTATACAACCAAGATACATTTTGTCTTTCAAGGCTTTAAAGTATAAAAATTTCATCACTTTCCCAACTTTAAAAACTGGCACATTCTTCTTAAATCTGTATTCTGCAATTTCAGTCAGTTCTATACAATTCTGTGTTCAGTATGGATTGATAATACTGATGGCCATGTGTTTATGGTATAGTCTTTTGTCTGAAGTAATGTAATCATTGTTTTTTGGTGATACTCACACCAGAATCTTGCACTGTACTAAGGACATAGTTGACTGTGAGATGAACCAGGAATATGTACTTGTTCATACCTGAATAATCTTTACCAATTTACCAATAATTGAATATTCTGGCAGTTAACTGAACTAATGACTTATTCATCTAGAAGTTATACATTCAGAGAGTTTTTAAAGAGTCCTTACCTCTTCAGTAACTCACTTCAGGGTTCAGATTTCTCTTCTATCTAACTTAAAATTCTCTTCTGAAATTTTAGCCACAAATTATTAATGACATAGGTCTCCCTGTTTCCTTAAGTGCAGTTTGTATATTTGTAGATCATTGCTTAGTAATGTTTTAGCATACTATGTGTTTAATAAATATGTCTTGTGTTTGTAAGCACTGTATACTGCCTGATTTTACATATATACATATACATATATATATATATAGTTTTGCCAGTTAAGTGAAAATAAATTGGTTCATAACATATAAACACAGATGAATGGAATAAAACACTAATATCTTTGAAAAGTGAAAATAGAAGTTAACGCTTGAAAATTCTGATAATCCCTCAGAAAATGAAAAGATGTTTTATAGGAAGTTCACAGATAGGGATGGGAGTGGTTGAGTGGTGACTTACATATACGAAACAGGAACAATACAGTAGGAAGCCACACTAGCAACAGATAAATTATAAATTGTATAAGATGATAAATAGAAAAACAGTTTTAGCCTGATGTCAGCAATGTGGTGGAGTGAAAATATACCTTTGTCTTTTCCCTTTAATCTACAACCAATAAAATATCCATGGTGCAACAAAGGGGCCTGTGCCCAAAACACCAGTACACCAGAGAATTCCACACATCTATATATTTAAAGGCGGGTAGACTGGAACACATAGAGAAAGTGGAACCAAGAGAACAGCAGAGGTGGTGCCTGTAGTCCCAGCCCTCCAACCGAACTTTACAACACTAGACACTATCACTATTTGCAGATGTCATGATTTTATATATAGAAACCCTAAAAATACCACCAAAAAAATGTTAGAAATAATAAATGAATACAGTAAAGTTTCAGGGTACAAAATCAACATACAAAGTCTGTTGTGTTTCTGTATGCTAACAGAAAGAGAAATTAAGAAAACAATCCCATTTTCAATTGAAACAACAACAAAAAATACCTAAGAATAAATTTAACCAAAGTGGTGAAAGACCTGTATACTGAAAACTGTACAGGTTTTGACATTGTTGAAAGAAATTGAAGAAGACATTGTTGAATGAAATTGAAGAAGGCACAAAGAAATTGAAAGATAATCTGTGCTCATGGATTGGAAGAATTAATGCTGTTAAAATGTCCATATTACCTAAAGCAAACTATAGATTCAGTGCAATCCCTTTCAAAATTCCAAGGACATTTTTCACAGAAATAGAACAAAAAATGCTAATTTTTTTATATGGAACCACAAAAGACCCCAAATAGCGAAAGCAATCCTGAGAAAAAAGAACAAAGCTAGAAGTATTACATTCCCTGACTTCAAACTATATTACAAAGCCATAGTAATCAAAACAGCATGGTATTGGATGCAGTGAGTGGCTGGCCTGGCACTGCAGGTTGGGAAGAGTGCCTGGAGGAGGAGGGGAAATTTTGAAGCCACTTCTGAAATTAACCTTAAAAAAATCTGAGACAGAATGGCCAAGATGACAGAGTAGAAAGACCCTGAGCTCATCTCCTCTCACAAGCAGACCAAA
Organism: Eschrichtius robustus; assembly: GCF_028021215.1. Classification (NCBI taxonomy): domain Eukaryota; kingdom Metazoa; phylum Chordata; class Mammalia; order Artiodactyla; family Eschrichtiidae; genus Eschrichtius; species Eschrichtius robustus. Next base: position 61,548,953 of record NC_090840.1, on the reverse strand, counting down.
ATCATAACAATCTGCAGAACAACTATCAGTGAGAAAAGACTGGAACCTACCAGAAAAGATCTACAACTAAAGATACATAGAAGGAACCATGAAACAAGTAGTCGGGGCAAACTCGTGATATAATCAAACCCCATATCCCCCTGGTGGGCAATCCACAAACTAGAGAATAATTATATTGCAAAAGTTCTTCCACAGGAGTGAGAATTCTGAATTCCATGTCAGGTTCCCCACCCAGGTGTCTGGCACTGGGAAGATGAACCCCCAGGGCATTTGGCTTTGAAGGTCAGCAGAGCTTAATTGCAGGAGCCCCACAGGACTAGGGGAAATAGAGACTTCACTCTTAAAGGGTGCACACAAAATCTCACACGTACCAGGACCCAGGGCAAAAGCAGCAATTTGATAGGAGCCTGAGCCAGACTTACCTGCTGGTTTTGGAGAGTTTCCTGGAGAGACAGGTGGCTGTGTCTTACCCTGGGGATATAGACACTGGTGGCAGACATATTTAGGAACATTCAACCTCGTGAACACTCCTGATGGCTGCCATCTTGACTCACTAGTGCCAAGACCTGGCCTCACCCAATAGCCTGTAAACACTGGTGCTGGTACACCTCAGGCCAAATTAACTGGGTGGGGACACAGCCCTCCCCATCAGCAGACAGGGTGCCTAAAGACTTCCTGAGCCCACACCCACTTCCAGACATGCCCCGAGACACAGCTCTGCACAGGAGAGGGCCAAGACCCAGCTCCCCTACCATAAGGAAGCCTGCACAAAACTCTAGCCAGCCTCACCCACCAGGGAGCAGACACCAGAAGCAAGAAAACTATGATCCCAGAGCTGATGGAACAAGTCCACCAATGCAGTCCAGACCCTGCCCTTGGACCAGCTGGGCCCTGGTCCTGCCCACTAACAGGCCAGTGTAACCTTTGGGACACCCCAAGCCTCATATCCAACTGTGTCAGGAACCGGGACACCCTTCCTCACCCTCAGTGATCTGAAAAGACCTCTGGGATACCTGAGCCCTGCCTGCAGCCAGACTCCAGGAACCACCTCTGCCTGCCAGTACTCCAGCACTAACTCTAGGATCTGGCTTCACCTGCCAGTGGGTGGGCAACAGCCCGAGTCAGGGATGGACTCTGCCCACCAGTAAGCCAGAACTAGCCCTAGGGCTCCTTAGGGTTCTGTAACCAGTCACCTTATGACCAGGCCCCACTAAAATTCTACCAAACATTTAAAGAAGAGTTAACACTTATCCTTCTGAAACTATTCCAAAAATTGCAGAGGGAAGAACACTTCCAAACTCATTCTATGAGGCCACCATCACCCTGATACCAAAACCAGACAAAGATAACACAAGAAAGGAAAATTACAGGTCAGCATCAGTGATGAGCATAGATGCAAAAATCCTCAACAAAATACCAGCAAACCAACTTCAACAATACATTAAAAGGATCATACACCATGATCAAGGGGGATTTATCGCAGGGATGCAAGGATTTTTCAGTATCCACAAATCAATCATTGTGATACACCACATTAACAAATTGAAAAATCAAAACCATATGATTATCTCAATAGATGCAGAAAAACTTCTGATGAAATTCAACATCCATTTATGATAAAAACTCTCCAGAAAGTGGGCATAGAGGGAACATACCTCAACATAATAAAAGCTGTATATGACAAACCCACAGCTAATATCATACTCAACAGTGAAAAGCTGAAAGCATTTCCTCTAAGATCAGGAACAAGACAAGGATGCCCGCTCTTGCCACTTTTATCCAACATAGTTTTGGAAGTCCTAGCCACAGCAATCAGAGAAGAAAAAGAAAGAAAAGGATCCAAATTGGAAAAGAAGAAGTAAAACTGTCACTCTTTGCAGATGATGTGATACTATACATAGACTATCCTAAAAATGCCACCAGAAAACTACTAGAGCTCATCAGTGGACTTGGTAAAGTTGAAGGATACAAAACTAATATACAGAAATCTGTTGTATTTCTAAACACTAACAACAAGATATCAGAAAGAAAAATTAAGGAAAGAATCCCACTTACCATCACATCAAAATGAGTAAAATACCTAGGTATAAACCTACCTAAGGAGGCAAAAGACCTGTACTCCAAAAATTATAAGATGCCGATGAAAGAAATCGAAGACCACACAAACAGATGGAAAGATATACCATGTTCTTGCATTGGAAGAATCAATTTTGTTAAAACGACCATACAACCTAAGGCAGTCTACAGATTCAGTGCAATCCCTATTAAATTGCCAATGGCATTTTTCACAGAACTAGAACAAATAATTTTAAAATTTGTAGGGAAACACAAAAGAGCCCAAATAGCCAAAATAATCTTGAGAAAGAAGAACAGAGCTAGAGGACTTCAGACTAGACTACAAAGCTACAGTTATCAAAACAGTATGGTATTGTTAGAAAAGCAGACACATAGATCAATGGAACAGGATAGAAAGCCCAGAAATAAACCCATTCCCTTATGGTCAATTAATCTATGACAGAGGAGGCAAGAGTATACAATGGAGAAAAGACAGGCTTTTCTATAAGTGGTGCTGGGAAAACTGGACAGCTATGTGTAAAAGAATGAAACTAGAGGGGGCAGGGAAATCAGGAGTTTTGGATTAACAGATACACACTACTATATATTAAATAAACAACAAGGACCTACTGTATAGCACAGGGAAATATATTCAATATCTTGTAATAACCTATAATGGAAAAGAATCTGAAAAAACAATATGTATATGTGTGTAACAATCACTTTGCTGTACACCTGAAAGATTGTAAATTAAATATACTTCAATTAAAATAAAGAAAGAAAATGATGAAACCAGAACATTTTCTAATAGTATATATAAAAATAAATTTAAAGTGGATTAAAAACCTACATGTAAGCCTGGGTACTACAAAACTCCTTGAGGAAAACATAGGCAGAACACTCTTTGACATAAATTGCAGCAATATATATTTGGATCTGCCACCTAGGGTAATGGAAATAAAAGCAAAAATGAACAAATGGGACCTAATTAAACTTAAAAGCTTTTGCAAAGCAAAGGAAACCATGAAAAGAAAATGAAAATGAAAAGACAACCTTTGGAAATGAAAAGACAACCTATGGAATGAGAGAAAATATTTGCACATGATGTGAACAACAAGGGATTAAATTCCATAATATACAAACAGCTCATACAGCGCTCTCTCTCTCTCTCTCTCTTTCTATATATATATGAACAAAACAACAACCCAATCAAGAATTGGGCATAAGACCTAAATAGACATTTCTCCAAAGAAGACCTACAAATGGCCGACAGGTACATGATTAGATGCTCGACGTCACTAATTATTAGAGAAATGCACATCAAAACTGCAATGAGATATCACCTTACACCAGTCAGAATAGCCATCATGAAAAAGTCTAAATAATAAGTGCTGGAGAGTGTGTGGAGAAAAGGGAACTCTCCTACACTGTTGGTGGGAACAGAAATTGGTACAGCCACTATGGAGAACAGTGTGGAACTTCCTTAAAAAAACTAAAACTAGAGTCTCTACCATTTGATCCAGCAATCCCAGTCCTGGGCATATATCTGGAAAAGACAAAACTCTAATTCAAAAACATATATGCACCCCAGTGTTCATAGAAGTACTATTTACGATAGCCAAGACATGGAAGAAACCTTAAATATCCATTGACAGATGAATGGATAAAGAAGATGTGGTATATATATGTATATATGTGTGTGTTTGTATATATGCATACCTACACACACACACACACAATGAAATATTACTCAGCCATAATAGAAAATGAAATAATGCCATTTACAGCAATGTGGATGGACCTAGAGATTATCATACTGAGTGAAGTAAGTCAGACAGAGAAAGACAAATGTCATATGATATCACTTATATGTAGAATTTTAAAAAGTGATACAAGTGAACTTATTTACAAAACAGAACGAGACTCACCAACATAGAAAACAAACTTATAGTTACTAAAGTGGAAAGATAGGGGAGGGATAAATTGAGAGTTTGGGATTAACAGATATAAACTGCTACATATAAAGTAGATAAACAACAAGGACCTATATAGCACAGGGAACTATATTTAATATTTTGTGATAACTTTTAATGGAAAAGAATCTGGAAAAGGATACATGTATGTATGGATATTCAGATATATATATGAATCACTTTGCTGTATACCTGAAACTGGCACAACATTGTAAATCAGCTATACTTCAATTCAAAAATACCAGCATGGTACTGGTAGAAAAACATATATAAATCAATGGAACAGAATTAAGAGCCAAGAAATAAACCCATGCATATATGGACAACTAGTATTCAACAGAGTAGCAAAGAATATACAAGGAGAAAGGATAGTCTGTTTAATTAGATGGTATTAAGGAAACTGAACTGCCACATGCAGCAAAATGAAACTAGACCACTCTTTCAAACCACAAAAATCAACTCAAAATGGAATAAAAACTTGAATGTAAGACCTGAAATCATAAAACTCCTAGAAGAAAACGTAGGCACTATGTTATTTGACACCAGTCTTAGTAATATCTTTCTAGATATGACTCCTCAGGCAAGGAAAACAAATGCAAAATGAACAAATAAGACTACATCATCTAAAAAGCTTCTGTGGGAGTTCCCTGCTGGTACAGTGGTTAGGACTCTGAGCTTTCACTGCTGTGGGCTCAGGTTCAGTCCCTGGTTGGGGAACTAAGATCCTACAAGCTGCACGGCATGGCCAAAAAAAAAAAAAAAAAAGCTTCTGCACAGCAAAGGAAAAAATCAACAAACAAAAAGACAACATACTGAATGGGAGAAGATATTTGCAAATGTTATATCCAATAAGGGGTTATTATCCAAAATATATAAAGAACTCATACAACTCAACGACAGAAATATGAATCACCTGATTAAAAATGTACAGAGGAACTGAATAGACATTTTTCAAAGAACACATATAGATGGGCAACAGACACATGAAAAGATGTTCAACATCACTAATTATTTGGGAAATGCAAATCAAGACAACAATGAGATATTACCTCCTATCTCTTAGAGTGGCTAATTATCGAAAAGGCAAGAGATAACAAGTGTTGGCAAGGATTTGGAGAAAAGGTAACCCTCATAACCTGTTGGTGGGAATGTAAATTGGTGCAGCCACTATGTAAACATTCTGGAGGTCCCCCCCAAAATTAAGAATAGAGCTACCATATGATCCAGCTATTCTCCTTCTGGGTATATATCCAAAGAATATGAAAACACTAAATTGAAAAGATACATGCACCCCTATGTTCATCCAGTCATTATTTACAATAGCCAAGATATGGAAACAACCTAAGTGCCCGTTGACAGATAAATGGATAAAGGAGATGTGGTATTTATAGATAGTGGAATACTACTCAGCCATAAAAAGATGAAATCTTGCCATTTGCCACAACATGGGTGGAGCTTGAGAGTATTATGCTAAGCGAAGTAAGTTAGAATGAGAAAGACAAAAATACAGCATGATTTCAGTCATATGTTGACTATAAAAAAAACAAAGTAGAGGAACGAACCAAACAAGAACAAACATGTAGGTACGGGGAATAGAGTAGTGGTTACCAGAGGGAAGAGGTGAGGGGAGGGCAAAATGAGTAAAGTCAATCAACTGTGCGATGATGGATGGAAACTAAATTTTTGGTGGAGAGCATGCTGTGTTATATAGAAGTAGAACTGTAATGTTATACACATGAAACTTATATAGTGTTAGAAACCAGTATTACTTCAATAAAAACGGTGAAATAAAGTAAGAAAAATTATTTTAAATCTTTAATGTAGAGTTGTGTAAGAATATGAATCGAGTCAGAACTTTAGCTTTGTTTTCCACATTTGCAGAGATATGGGGAATGAAGTAGATTAAGAAAAAACTGTGAGAAGAGACCAAATGAATGAATCTGAACGTGGTTAAACATATTGATTTAGAAAAATATGAAAGAAATATTGACTTAGTGACTATCTTTGTAAAAATATATTAAAGTCAGTTACATTCAAAAGAATAAACATTATCCCAAAAGAGCTAAGAACTAAGACAGAGAAGAAAAATAATTTGGTTAAATTTAAGAAAATGTTCCATATATTGTAAGTGGTCAAATAGTAAAAAAAAAAATCATTAAACAGAGGTATTTATTTCTATATATGACTATTATAAAAATAGGTATATATGTAAACAATAACACTAAGATAAAAATTTATTTTTCTTATGTACCTAATATCTGATTTTACTGATTTAGAGTTTTATCTGCATTTTAAATATAATTTTCAAAGTTATTCTTCATTCATTTTAACTTTTACTCTTTCTTGCTTTTAATGTTTGACAGTGGGTTAATCTGCTTATTATTATTCATACAATTGTATTATAGTCAGCCTATTTCTTCTTTCTTTTTAAATTTTCCTTTTTATAATGGCAGCAATATATGGACAGCCCACTCACCACAGTGGCTTTTGTAGTAATTTCTCAAGCTTCTTTAAGATTTTAGAACAATTCTAATGTTGTATCTTTAAAAAAATTACTGGAATATTAGATAGATTCAAAGAGTTTGTTGGTTTATTTCACCTGCTACCTGTTAACTTATGATGAGCTATTTCCACAAAAGTTCATGATTAAACTTTGAATAGGTTTCTGCTCAAATAGAATGCCTTCAAATTGCCTATTTTGACTAATATATTTATACTTTAAAATAAGTACGACCTTCACACACACACATATACACATGCATGCACACACATATTTCTCTTTCTCTCCTAGATGATCATTTGTTTATGTATACATTCAGGGGAAAAATATATGTATATGTTCTTTTATTGCTTATCCACCTTTTGTCAAACACTAGGCATATATGCTAGCAATGTTTCGTAAAAGATGACACAATTTCAGACCATATGGAGAGTGGTTTACATGTATTACTTTAGTATACTAAAGAGTTCAACATTTAAGTAAATAAATGTACTTTCAGCAACAATGAATTTAAATAAAATCCTTAGACTCAGATGTAAATAGCTACTGGTTTGAGGGCCATCTGTGCAAATATGTCACATTATAGGAGAAAAAGCCCAATAGACTTTGAAAAGGGCTAAGGCCTTGCTGAACCTTCTGGCCAATATTCCTGAGAGAGGCATGGGGTAGTAGTTTTAAGTGCTGAAGTTTTGGAAACTGGCAGGCCTAAATTCAAGCCCTATTTTACTAATTATTAGCCATGTGTCTTTGAATAGTTAGTTAACCTATATAAGTTTTTCTTCATCTGAAAAGGAATGGTCATAGAATTTTTCTACTTCATTTAAGTGAAAACTGTAAAAGGCACTTGACTGTCTAAACGAGGACACGTGCCTCTAAATTCGTTATGGGACATCTTCCCTATCTTCATGATTGTAAGAGAGTATCCTTCTGCTTTGTTGGCCCATTATTGATAGACAAGAATAAGGTAACCAGGGGTAGTAACAGACTAGCGTTGTAGAATTCCATTTTAGAGTAGGGACAGTGACTTCCATTTAGACTGGATCATTACTGAAAAATCCGGATACTGAGAGAACGTGAGGATCAAAGGGATCTAGAAAATTTCACTTATTCATCTTTCCCAGGTAAACTGTTGGAGCACAAGAAGATAACCAATGCTGGAATTCTCTTTTTCCTTCCTTGCCATTTCAAGAGGAAGCAAAAACCAATCTTGGATTATTAGAAAACATAAAAAAGTGTTCCTTTAGGATTCAGGCCTTAACATTGACTGACCCAAATTGAGGCTGTTCTCTTCCATTAGAAATAAACAAAACGGGGACTTCCCTGGTGGCTCAGTGGTTAAGAATCCACTTGCCAATGTAGGGGACTCGGGTTCGAGCCCTGGTCTCGGAAGATCCCACATGCCGCGGAGCAACTAAGCCCGAGCGCCACAACTACTGAGCCTGTGCTCTAGAGCCCGTGAGCCACAACTACTGAGCCTGTGCTCTAGAGCCCGTGAGCCACAACTACTGAGCCCACGTGCTGCAACTACTGAAGCCCGCGTGCCTAGAGCCTGTGCTCCGCAACAAGAGAAGCCACCACAATGAGACGCCCGCACACCACAAGGAAGAGTAGCCCCCGCTCGATGCAACTAAAGAAAGCCCGCGTGCAACGAAGACCTAATGCAGCCACAAATAAATAAATAAATAAATAAATTTATTAAAAAAAAAAAAAAAAGAAATAAACAAAACGGCATTAATTCCCACCCCACCCATACCTAATTTATTATGGGATAGTATATCAGCATTACAAAGCAGCATTTTCCTTAGTCCTGACCTGTGAGAATTTAAACCAACAGCTATTCATTTCTTCAGAGATAGTTCATGATTTTTAGATGACCCTGTCAACAGATTCTTTTCTTATACCACAATTTAGTCCTCTACATTAGAATCAGGAATGAAGACAGGTTCTGGTTTATCCTCCCATATGACATATGTGATTGATGTTTGTGAGGCTTGTTTTCTCAGATTTATAGTAGGAATACAAGTCCAAACAAGGTATACTATAGATTCTTCTCTGATACAGTGAAAGCTAGAATCCAAAGTACAGTTGATTTAAAAGGCTGGAGGAAGGGGAGGGATGAATTAGGAGTTTGGGAGTGACAGATACACGCTCCTATATATAAAATTGATAAAAAAGACCCACTGTATAGCACAGGGAACTATATTCAATATATTGTAATAAGCTGTAATGGAAAAGAATCTGAAAATGAATATATATATATATATGTGTGTGTGTAACAGAAACACTTTGCTGTACACCTGAAACTGACACAACATTGAAAATCAACTATACTTCAATTAAAATTTTTTTTGAAGTCTGAAATTAAATAAATGCCTTGGAAAGAATTCTGTCACTCCAACTAAAATTTTCCCTTTCTGATTGGCCAAACACATCTTTAATCTTATCTGTGTTTTAGATAGTGTATCACATCTGTTATTTTCCTTTTTTTTAAACTGAAGTTCTCTACCACAGTCCCCTCCTCACTCTTTACTTTATCCCTCCACAACAAACTATATATAGGGCCTAGACCTAATACTTAAAAGCACTTTTTTCCCTCTAAGATATATGCTAAAACCTTTAAAATCCTCACAACAATCTTGAAATTCCTGTAAAATTTATGGATGAAGAACCTGAAGCTTGTAATAGTAATTGCCCTGTCCTTTTCACCCAGCTAGTAATCTCCAGGGCTGAGATACGAAACCTGGTTTTAACCCCTATATCGCATTGCTGAAAATGAGCGTCATTTCTTCCCTAATTCATTGCATGTCTTGGACTTTCATCCCAATATACTATAAAATAAACAGGTAAAATTTAGACTTGGCTATTCTACTGCTGATCATTACTCCATAACACAAAATACAGAACCAGATGATTTGCTTTTGTCTGGGCTTTTGGTCTTCAGACGAGAAAGAACAGAACGAAAGTCTCCATGCTTTCTAAATTTGCACATCTATCAGGAAAAAAACAATTGAGTATGCATTGCCAATACCTGTTTGTTTGCTTATTTGTTTATTCATTTATAAAGTATATATACAAATATTTAATATATTATTATATATAATATATAGCAACATAGTATATATTATAAAATGTAACCATAATATAATATAGAGTATTGACTACATAATAGATACCAATACTAATAAATCATACGCATTTCACACCTGATATGGAGACTACTGATTCTAAATTTTATGAACTTAATTCATAACTTCAGCTACTCATGCTGTAATATCTCCTAACTCTTCGTGACATCATAATGGAGGGTTTGAAGGAATGTATTATAGAAACCAGATAAAGTAATAACAGGCTATTTTTGTCCCTCATCCCATGTCTCTTATTTGGACTTTAATGACATGAAACAGCTTTTTGATGTACTTGGCACGTAAAATAGCAAGATACATTTTCTTCTAGATAATTTTATGGTTTTATTGTTACATACTAAGGGTGGCCTAAGAAACAACATATCCAGCTACTTTTTATTGCCAAAGAAAATAGCTTATTAAAATCTAAATAAGCCCAAAGCACTATGTTTGGTATATATTTACTGATACCTAATTAATTTATATCCAAAAACTTTAGATCACCAATTATATATGTGTGTATTTTTCACTAATTTATTGTGGAAGATACAGCAGGAAATCACATAGCTTAGAAATAATCATTGTATGGATACTTTATTAAACATACTGAGCTGTACTACTTTAAAAAGCATCCAAGCTGAACTTATGGTGGCTCTGCTCTATGGTACATAATTTTGTCATGTTGAACAACATTTCGTCTGTATAATAGAGTACATCCAGAATATTTTCTAGACTTGCAGAGGTGGGATGGCCTTAGTTGATAAGCTACTAAACTTCCTCTTCCAAAATAAAGGAAAAAAATTACTAATCTGTGAAGTGTTCCAATTCCATGGCCAACCAAGCTAGTAACCTTCTGTCACTGAATATGGTTGTGAAGAGATGTGCAAATTCTCACAAGCTAGACCAGGAGGCTCCAGCTCACCAGGGGATGACTTTATCTTGTTCGTTTATTAAATACCCTTTACTAGTTTCCTTGATAACTTAGTTTTATCCTGTGGTATTATTGATAAGAGTATCATATACTTTTGAAGAGTAAGGTAGAGCTTAAGTAATTCAATTAAAAAGAAACATGTCTTTTTAAAGAATCTCAAGTTTTGTGTAGCTTATTTATTATTTCCTTATGGGGTGCTTGCTCTGTAAACATGTTAAGTAGATTATACATTAAGCAAAGTGAAACAAAAAAGAACAAAACAATTTATACATATTTTTTAGCAAAATGAAAAAAATGGGAACTTGTTGATGTATACTAATTGTATTCATAAATTTATTTTTAATTTAATCCACCATTTCAAGGACTACTTTAAGTAATTACCTAAGCTACTTAACAGTGTTTGAGGATGAAGACAAAGCAAATGGTATAATGTAAAACTATGGAAGTGATTTTAAAATATACTGATTATAATAAGCCTCTACCATTATAGTTATAATGAATAATATCATTTAAGCAATGAATTTAGGTAAGTCCTTTAATATATTACAACAAGTAACAGTACTTAACAGTCTATTAATATACCATTTCAATTAATACTTATTACAATATTACATTTAAAAGTCTATAAACATAAATTAGACCTAAAGGAAGTAGGATATCGTCAACTGAACAAAGTCAGTGGAAGAATGGTGGGTTTGTAAGCAATTCTTTCCAATAAATAGGTGAAAATGTGGTGACATGGATCAGTAGTTTGCAGACTGATTTATTGAGAACAGCAGGTGGCTAACAACCAAACTTATAAGATGGTGTCCCTGAACAGTGTGCTTGTTTTCTAGGTCAGGGTTTTGACTTTCAAAGGAAACCAAGTGTATAAATAGTGAGTCCGACATGGATTGAGTTGCACTTTCATCACCAAATTAAATCTGACAATGCAGAAATCAAAACGTGTTAAATATAGAGCATGCTATTTTTAGTATAAAATGTATCATGTATTTTAAATCAGTAGAGTTTTCAAATGAATATCCATGAAATGAAGATATGCTTTGACTAAATAACTTATAGCCTCACAGCAATGACAATATCAGTTGGATAAAAAGTATGATGGAAGAAGGCAGAATATTCTATCCTTATTGTACATATTAAAGGATTTTAGCAAATCTGAATTCTAATCTCAATTTATCACTGTAGGGTATATAGCTTTGTTTTCATTTGTCTTTTTCTAGTCAGATTTATGTAAACAATCAAAATTATTATTCAAATTATTTCTTACTTGTAAGTTGGCCTTTAACAATATGACAATCAGAAGCCACTAAATCTGTAATAAAGTATACCTCCTTTCATATATATGTATGCAAACCACCTCCAAAAGCAGAAGCTACACTTTTGTGTAGCTTCAGATGAATTCAGTGAATACAACTTTGCAAAACAAATTCACAGACCATAGGTTTGGGAATTAGTGTGAATATGTATATATGTTTCTTGAAGAAATGTCAGTGAGTAAATAGTGAAAGTTATTTGTATGAAAACAATTTGGATGCTTTGGGACAACTTAATAAGGATGGATCACTGAAAATTTCTATAAACTGAGTATGGACAAGATACCTTTAAAGGTAGGACTACAATAACCGAAAATAGTTAAAAGTAGAAAACAATAGAAAAATAGTAGAAATAATATTAAAAAGAAGCATTTTAAATCTGAGATTGTTTCATAGGTGTATTTAATTATTATTCAATTTTAAATAAATTGGAATGGTAAGGAATTGTGTATCATGAATTATATATAAAGAATATGTAAGGAATTAATTACAATTGTAATTATTAGATGTCTACTTAAGATGGACTTAATTGATATTTATAAGACATTCCATCCAAAAACAACAGAATACACTTTCTTCTCAAGTGCTCATGGAACATTCTCCAGGATAGATCATATCTTGGGTCACAAATCAAGCCTTGGTAAATTTAAGAAAATTGAAATCATACCAAGTATCTTTTCCAACCACAACACTGTGAGACTAGATATCAATTACAGGGAAAAAAAACTGTAAAAAATACAAACATATGGAGGCTAATCAATACGCTACTAAATAACCAAGAGGTCACTGAAGAAATCAAAGAGGAAATCAAAAAATACCTAGAAAAAAATGACAGTGAAAACACGATGACCCCAAACCTATGGGATGCAGCAAAAGCAGTTCTAAGAGGGAAGCTTATACCAATACAATCCTACCTCAATAAACAAGAAACATCTCAAATAAACAACCTACCCTTACAGCTAAAGCAATTAGAGAAAGAAGAACAAAAAACCCCCAAAGTTAGCAGAAGGAAAGAAATCATAAAGATCAGATCAGAAATAAATGAAAAAGAAAATAAGGAAACCATAACAAAAATCAATAAAACGAAAAGCTGGTTCTTTGAGAAGATAAACAAAATTGATAAACCATTAAATTAGCCAGACTCATCAAGAAAAAAAGGGAGAATACTCAAATCAACAGAATTACAAATGAAAAAGGAGAGGTAACAACTGACACTGAAGAAATACAAAGGATCATGAGAGATTACTGCAAGAAACTATATGCCAATAAAATGGACAACCTGGAAGAAATGGACAAATTCTTACAAAAACACAACCTTCCAAGACTGAACCAGGAAGAAATGGAAAGTATGAACAGACTAATCACAAGTACTGAAATTGAAACTGTTATTTAAAAACTCCCAACAAACAGAAGTCTAGGACCAGATGGCTTCACAGGCAAATTCTCTCAAACATTTAGAGAAGAGCTAACACCTATCCTTCTCAAACTCTTCCAAAATATAGCAGAGGGAGGAACACTCCCAAACTCATTCTATGAGACCACCAGTACCCTGATACCAAAATCAAAGATGTCACAAAAAAAGAAAACTACAGGCCTTATCACTGATGAACATAGATGCAAAAATCCTCAACAAAATACTAGCAAACAGAATCCAACAGCACATTAAAAGGATCAGATACCATGATCAAGTGGGAATGCAAATACCAGGAATACAAAGATTCCTCAATATATGCAAATCAATCAATGTGATACACCATATTAACAAATTGAACAATAAAAAACATATGATAATCTCAATAGATGCAGAAAAGCTTTTGACAAAATTCAACACCCATTTATGATAAAAACCCTCCAGAAAGTAAGCATAGAGGGAACTTACATCAACATAATAAAGGCCATATATGACAGACCCAAGCCAACATCATTCTCAATGGTGAAAAACTGAAACCATTTCCACTAAGATCAGGAACAAGACAAGGTTGCCCACTCTCACCACTATTATTCAACATAGTTTTGGAAGTTTTAGCCACAGCAATCAGAGAAGAAAAAGAAATAAAAGGAATCCAAATCAGTAAAGAAGAAGTAAAGCTGTCACTGTTTGCAGATGACATGATACTATACATAGAGAATCCTAAAGACTCTACCAGAAAGCTACTAGAGCTAATCAATGAATTTGGTAAAGTAGCAGGATACAGAATTAATGCACAGAAATCTCTTGCATTCCTATACACTAATGATGAAAAATCTGAAAGAGAAATTAAGGAAACACTCCCATTTACCATTGCAACAAAAAGAATAAAATACCTAGGAATAAACCTACCTAAGGAGACAAAAGACCTATATTCAGAAAGTTATAAGACACTGATGAAAGAAATTAAAGATGATCCAAACAGATGGAGAGATATACCATGTTCTTGGATTGGAAGAATCAACCTTGTGAAAATGACTCTACTACCCAAAGCAATCTACAGATTCAGTGCAATCCCTGTCAAACTACCAACGGCATTTTTCACAGAACTAGAACAAAAAATTTCACAATTTGTATGGCAACACAAAACACCCCGAATAGCCAAAGGAATCTTGAGAAAGCAAAACGGAGCTGGAGGAATCAGGCTCCAAGACTTCAAACTATACTACAAAGTTACAGTAATCAAGACAGTATGGTACTGCCACAAAAACAGAAATATAGATCAATGGAACAGGATAGAAAACCCATAGATAAACCCGTGCACATATGGTTATCTTATATTTGATAAAGGAGGCAATAATATACAATGGAGAAAAGAGAGCTTCTTCAAAAAGTGGTGCTGGGAAAACTGGACAGCTACATGTAAGAGAATGAAATTAGAACACTCCCTAACACCATACACAAAAATAGACTCAAAATGGTTTAAAGACCTAAATGTAAGGCCAGGCACTGTAAAACTCTTAAGAGGAAAGCATAGGCAGAATACTCTATGACAGGAATCAGGCAGGTGATTATTTGAAAAATCATGGGTTTAGGTTTGACTCTGTCTATAGGTACTAAAGATGAGGTAAAACAGATCATTAGATTTGACTGATCTTAGGGAACTGGACAGATTGAAAAATAGTTGTTAGAGCCACCGAAGATGACACCTGTTGTTGCAAATGCTAATTTTGAGAAAGTTGAGAACCAGAGTCAACAGATGACAGCAATGAGTATCTGTCAAGAGAGTTATAAACTAATGGCATAAGTTCAGAGTAGTTCTAGGGAGTTTTGAAAAAAATGGTAAAGACCTCTGTTTCTCTCAGGATTCTTACAATTAATTGATTTAAAAAAAAATCTTGTAAGGGTTATGATCATATTCTCTAAGGTACTATCTGTAAAAGAAAATGTTGCATTTAGTTTTAAATATCAATTTATTTTTTAGGTACTATTTCTGTGGAAAATGATGTAAATAAAAATAAATATAGCAAAGATTAATTATGGCCAGTTACACTGTATTATTTTCAGTATTCTATTTTGAATATGTAATGAAATTTTATATCATTATTAATTTACAGTGTTCATTCAAATTTATTAATTACACAAAAGCCATGTCTTAAATTCTTTTTGGGTACAAATAACTGCTGTAGGATGCAGATTTATGACATTTATCATTATGATTATTTTCATTGACTTATTTCTCCTAAAATCCAGTATAGTAATTTGTGACATATAATCATGAGTATGGCTATTTCGAGTGTAAAATAGAGAAGGTAATAGACCAATTGAAACCTCATTTCTAGACATTCTTTATCAGGTTACTCTTTTTTTTTTTTGGTACATCATTTGCCGCCTTCTGAAATTATCTCACTCATTTGTTTTTGTACCTTCTTTATTTGTAGGACCACAGATCTTGTATGTGTTGTTTACAGTTATATTTCCAACCCTTAACATCAGTGTTTGTCATATAGTAAGTGCTCAATAAATAATTGTTGAGTATACTTAATCTTTTCAGTACCAAGGGGTGATTCTCACTGGCTTTATACTAGAGTGAATCCATATTGCCTACCTTCAAATGACCATAGTAATGTCATATAGGATTAACAGTGATTTATATTTACGAAATATCTCCTTTAGTATTTAAGAAATTAATTATCTCAATTAATTAGTTTAATGGAATCTTTCTAGTTGGCACATATTCTTAGTCCTCCATTTCTCATACCTCCTGATAACATGTGAAATGTGTTGCAGATATATGTAAATTCATTTACCAGATTGCTCCATAAGCCACAAAGTCATACTGTGTAAATCATGTTTAAATAGTGAGCAATACTAAGTTACCACAGTCAGGAAAGTCCGTGTGATTCCCTTATAACCAGTGAAGCTATTTTCACTCTCTGGTGGCAAATGAGTCTTTGGTGCACTTGCTTTCTATTTCTAGTTCAGTGTCTTGGCTTATCTACAGTTATGCTTCATGAGAATAAGCACTGAGGCTGTCAGGAATATCCTCTTAGTTCCACCTCTGTTAAGTTGCCATTTTTGCTCCACCTCATGTACATTGTGTTTCTAGCTGCTGCTGCTGTAACATCTTCAGTTCTATCTTTCTCAATTCCTGAAGGTGAATTCAGGTTAAAAACTATAGTTCCATAGTAGCTATTACTTGCTTTTACTACACTCTCTTACTGAAATTATCTTCGATGTTCCTGAGAAAGATGGAAAGTGTATCCTTTTCATTGTCTGTTTCATCTTCTTTCCTCTCACACTTTTCGTGATGTCCTTGTTGAGCTGCTTCTCATCTGTTGGATTTTTTAAGGACTGTTCTCCAAACTCTGTTCTTTAGTCTTTTACAACCATTCATGTATTGTACTCTCATTACATTTAGAAATGTGTGCAGCCTGTCAGAAATAATTTAAACTTTTCCTAATGGATGTTTATGCTCATTGAATCGGGGAATTGAAGAGAATCAAATTGTAAATCAAAATCTGGCATAAAACATGCCACTGTACTGAAAATATAATTGTACCAAATCCAAGTTTTGGTTTTTTTTTTCATTGAATTGCTGTCTGAACCAAACCAACCAACAAGCAAACAAAAGTAAAGATAACTTGGATACTGCATTTTCTGAAAGTAATGAAGTAAATTTTTAAAACTTGAGTTTTAAAATTATACAGGTATGTTATGTGTCTGTCTTTACTCAATTCAGATATGAAAAAACAGCCGGCTTGACTAGTAAACAGTCACCCCTATGAAAAGAGGAAATAAGGCATTGATGGGGAAAAATTAAAGAAAATTCATTCCAAAGCTGGTGGAGAAATGAGAACTATACGGGATAGAACCCAACTTGTTCATGTTAGAATCCAAAAAAATTGGATTACACAGTAATGTTGCCAAGCCCATTCTGTTCATTCATGGGCACAATGATAAAATAAATGTGAATTCATATTTTTATGCTATGGCAGGTGGTCATCCACTAAAAGTGATGGCTAGCTCCCAAATATTCTAGGAGAAGTGAGTTTTAGGAAATAAAGGGGGAGGATGTAGGATAAAGGGTTTTTGCATCACTGTGTCTACACCTGCTGATTACATGTGCAAGGATGGATATTCCAATCTCCCCTACCTGTCCCCTAGAATGAATGACTGCCAAGCACTGAGAGAAGAAATCACCTCCCCCAACACACACACACACATACACCAGCTGTCTAGTTTGCCTTCCTATGAAGAAAAGTGTAAGCTTTGAAGAAGCGGAAAGATATGTCATATACTGGTTATTAGGAAACCTTATTCTAAAACTCTCTTTCATGATGTGATAGTCTTTTGAGAGTATTTTACCTTGGCTTTATAACACACACCTAGTATTTAAATGGTTAGGTATGTAGGGGTGGTATTCCTTTGTTGAATTAAATCAGCAAAACTACTTTGCTGGAAATCTTCAAGAGATTATAGAGCAAGCGAGTTATTTCATCTATTAATCATGACCAGTATCTGGGGCATAGTTTAAAATTTTTGCTTTAAGGAGATTATGTAGTGCTATCTTTGTGACTAGATATGTGGTGACTATATATCCAAAATACAGTCTGTTTTCTGTCTATCAGTTGGAGCAGACCTCCAGTGCCTTATAGAAGTATGCATTATAATGAGAGCTAATCATTAAATGTACAATACTGTGAAATTACATTAAAATAGTGCTTGTTCTATGAAATGAAATTGTGAAATCTTCCATTGAATGTGAAATGCTGAAAATATGTTAAATGGAAAAAGTATATCAATTGCTTTAAAGTCTTTCTGTTTTGTAACTATACTGTATTGATACATACACGGGTTATGCTGTGACCAGCACTGTCAGCTCAGCAACCATTATGTTTATTATTGTCTATTCAATAAATTTTGGAGAATCAAAATTATATGTAGTTTACAGTTGATTTTACTAATATATGCAACCTGATTGGAATAGCTTATTTTGGAATTACACTATTCTATGATTGACTTTTCTATGCATAAAATAACTATTTCACTTGTGCTTAAAAAGTTAGCAAGGCAAAGTCATGAATATTGTATACAAGTAGACATTTTTGGGGGTCCCAGTTCAGTGAAAATGTTTACTACTTAAAAGCTTTTTAAATTTTTTTTGTTGTCTTCCGTAATTCAGGTTATCTGGAATGAATATACCACCACCAATTATCAGCAACAAAAACTGGCTCAGACTGCATTTTGTTACAGACAGCAATCACCGATATCGTGGATTTAGTGCTCCATATCAAGGTATATTTAATGAATACGTCTGCCTCTTTTGATATGTAAAATGATTTTGGTATACACAACTACATTTTATGATAGAGGCAAAATATCTTTAACATTAACACATGGTAGTTTGAATAAGCAAAAATGGTCATTTTCTTGCTGAGGCAATATTGTGATCATAACTAAATTACAGTATAAAAGTTAGTTGAATTTTGTAGTACACTGTCCAGAATAAAGAATATTGTAACCTCTAAAAGGTAATGTGTAACAGGTGTAATATTTACCTTTAATAAAGTGCTTCAGTAGTTGAACATACTACCTAAACATGTACCACAAAACACTGCAGAAAACTGCAGTTGTAAATAGGCTCTTCATCAATTGAAATCCATTTCCATATACAGTGTTTTTGCAAATGTTACTTTCATTAACTTTGTTAGGATTATTATCTACAGGTATAAGTTTTGAATAAGTGAGATATAGTATTTGATATATTAACTTGAAAAAACTGTTTAGAATTTTATTATTATGGAGTATTAATAAAAATGTAGCTTCTACAATGTTTAGTAATATTATGTGGGTTTGGTGCACTTATTCTCAGACTACTTGTGTTAATAATTCATTTCATTCTTAGCAGTGTATCAGCTACTGTTCAGGGAATAGTGAACATTGCCACAGTTAAATATTTCCATTTATCTGTTTTTTTTAGTGCTTTCCTTTTTAATAATCTTTAGCTGAAGCACTTTGTAAATTGAATATGATGACTTTAGGAGCTTATAGTTAATACCTAAAATAGTATTAGACTACATATTGTTTTCTGGAATACAAATTTCAACAATTTTTACTTTGGAGACCAGTAACCTTTCTACAGATGCCCTATCAATACGTTTCTCACAGTAATAGCAACAGACTAATGTGATTGGTATTTGTAATATTTTATTGGGTATCACTGTAATAAAAATTCCTAAGATTGTAACTTAAAAGTAAAGATTTTAGACAAAGTCCACTCTAGAAAAACCTGTAATTTCTATTTGTTAAGTAGTTAATTCGAATGGAAACATGAATGCAAATTTGCTCTTAAAGCTATGCATTGTATTAACATCTCTCATGATAGAATATATTGTCTATCATATCTGTTATCATCATAAAACATTATATTTTAAAAATAAAAATTAAGTGTTTATAGAAAAACTTATTTTCCTTTATTTTATTAAAAATAACTGTTTGGGCATAGTAACTCGAATCTTATCAGTTTTAACCAGTGTCACTTTTAAATTTGCAATCATATTTTACTGAGTTTCCATTTAAATTTCTAAAATTTTTGTGTAGTTCAGAAATAAGAGGGCTTTTTATTGAAAATAATTAGCTGTTGTAGAGCCTCTTTATCTCTGGGTTCACCCCTTTCCTTGTGGAGTTTTCCACTCACATAATTTTGTGGCTCTGATTCGCTCTTCAATGAATTAAAGCAGATGGCATGGCAGAAATTCAAAAGACTATCATCTTTGACTCATGTGGTGATCCTTTCTGTTTGATTCATGGAATCTTTCAGTAAGACATCTTCTACTCTTTATCTGAATAGAAATAAAGTAGCACTTATTTTATATTTAAATGTACAGCCTGGAGAGAAAAAAACAAACATAGATCTCTTATCTTAAAAAATAAAATGGTATTTCGTTTGTTTTATGCAGTATGGTTTCATGAAACTGGTATCTTTAGATAGGTTGTTTTGCATTATAAGACAGTAGTACAAAGCTGCTAGTAGATTTGTGTGCTTAATTATCATTTTCAGTATTCTACTCACTAATCTTAAATTGACATTTATAGTATTTTCAAGATTCAGTTTGATTTTCCTGCATTGCCTGTCTGGTTTTAGCACTGAAGAATAACATATCAATAAATTTACTGTAGTAAAATAGAAAGGAAGTGTTTTATGGGGTATGAATTATTTCTATTTTCAGCAGGAAAAGGAGCTCAAAAGAGGGTAATTTTTGGTGTAATCTGTATCTTCACACTGTAGAGGGAATAAAGTGGCCTGAGAAAGTATAAGCTATAATTTTATAATAAAATCAAGGAAAAGTTTTAATATATAAAAACACACCTTTGCATTGTATCCTTTTAAAACTTTCCTGATTCAGCCTTGATTTTTCTAATTGCATTATCTCCAAATAATATTTTACCTAAACGTAAGCTCAGTTGGAGAAGCAGTTCTTGAAACTATAAGCAAAGAAATTTTGATTAACAAAAACTCTACTAGGCTAACTTAAATAGCTATAAAATTCATAATTCTGACATGCTGAATACATGCCCTGGCATGAACTGATAATCATGCTTTTTAGATTGTTCCATGCTACCATATAATTTCCGTGGTGTCTAAATTATAACTAATTCAAGATAGAAAATTTTGTGGAATATACTATTCAAAAGTCACAACCAAGTCTCCATGTAGCACAGCTTCCTAATAACTCAAATACTTACTGAGTACTCAGTAATTATTATTGATTTATCTAGTCTTTTGAGTTCATTTAATGTTCTAAGTTTCCAAAGATTGATGACTTTCCCCATAGCATTTCTGTTTAATCTGTATTCTTTATAAAATACCATGAAAATTAACTGAAAACTCCTAAGGATTCCTAAATACCATTAGCTATTTTTTATAACTTGTCCCTTAATTGATCCCATAATTGATGGAGTAGGCACATAGACACAGCAACATGCTTTCCCCCATAGGACCTCCTTTCAGTTGTGTTTTAGGCTGGCTTCTTTATTATTTTAGATATAATAATTTAAATCGGGTTAAGCAGAGGTTGATGATAACACATTAACAAATATAGTATGTTCTGACTCACAAGTACTGAGAAAAATCATGATTTAAATGAAATGACTTTGATACAGAATATGTTTTCCCTCCCCCAGGTCCCACATTGAAAATATTCACATGTATCTAAAATAAATAAAGCAGCTCCTGCCCCCGCCAAGTTTATTTATACTGGAAATCTCTTCTCTTAAAACTCTATTCTTATCTCTTCTATGCTTTAAAATTTTTCCGTTATAAATTTTCAATTCTTCCCCAAAGAAAATCACTTCAATGTCATTTTACTATATTAGTCTTTGATTTTAAATAAGATTCCTACATTCAAGTTCCATTAAGTCTCTTCTAATGAGAACTTGAATAGTGCTACTTCACACATAAATTGTATAACTTTTCATTAACTGTGGTATTTGGAAGTTCTCTATTTATTGAAATCCCCATATTATTGTCACTTGATCTTTATTATAAACCTAAAATCTATTATTTTCCATTTACATGAATAATTGATCAAGTTTTCTTAATTTCTTAATTGGAAGGAGATTTTCAGATGACAACTGTCCAATAGAGAAACTTTTACCTTTAGGTGATGTTTATTAAAAAGTATTATTTTTATCCATAAATATCACATATTCAAGTGTGAAAATTATTACAACATTTTTCATTTTAAGTTATTCAGCATATCATACTTGTTTAATGTGCAAAGTTACTACAGCCGTAGATATTTATAAAATTGTTTTTGGCATGTAAGTTTAGGAATTACAACATTTAATCGATTCCAAGTATCTAAATATATGAATATTCCTATATTATAGATTAAGCCTTCTAAATCCTTATAGATTTTATCACATTTTGATTTTTCTCTTATCTTTCATAATTTTGTTGATATGATTCTTCTTATGCAGGTTAACATTTTATAGACAGTTTCAATTAAACAAAGGTATGTCAATAGTAATACAGTGTATTTTCAATTTATGTAGAAAAATATTTCATATAGGGTCTAAAAGAGGTTATCCTTTTGGGATCAGCTGTGCCTCTTTTTGGTAAGAAAAACACTTAATGGACAAAACTTTCAAATCGTATTGAAAATTCACTGCCATAAACCCCAGTTACACAGAGGCCCTTGCTTGACATTTTAGACGCACATAATTTAAGTGGGAAATAACTTCAGACTAGTTACTGTGTTTTTTACAGTTGGAAATGTTTTGACATAAACGTGTGTGCACTGTTACTGAACAAAAATAAATAAGATTATCAGCGATGCAACGTAATATAGTGGGAAAGAATAGGATTCGGGGGTCAGAAGATGAGCGTTGAATTGCAGAGTTACTAACTGCTGTCTAAGTTGTCTTGAACCTTGGTTTCCCAAAGAGTAAAAATAGTCACAGTGGCTAGACATGTTATTGTTGTGCAAATCAAATGGCATTAAGATTTCTTATAGTAAAATTCAGACATGCAGTCAATAAAGATGCTGTTTTATGAAAGAGACAATCAACCATATGGAATGAGTGAGAAACACACTGCCTAACAATGAGGTACAAATAGTTAAAAAATTGTGACCAAACATAAAATTTAAATCCAGGAATCACAATTAAAAGTAAAATGTTAGGTTTTGTATTTCTCACTGTCACAAATGAGGGTGTCCATATTTCTCCAGGAAAAAAGCACTTATCCTTAGAACCGAAATTTAAAATAGGATTTTTGTTAAAACTGTAACTGAGAAACGGTTTCCTCTGTATAACAGAAGTTTTAAAATCATAAATAAAATCCAGGTTTAAAAATAGAGCACAGCATCAAAACAATCTGTTTAATTACATTTTTTTCTAATTTTGTTTAGACATCAGTTTTTCTTATTGTACCTTCATATTTACATTGTTTAAAAAAAGGGAGGGAGGGTTCCCTTTTCTCCACACCCTCTCCAGCATTTATTGTTTGTAGATTTTTTGATGATGGCCATTCTGACCGGTGTGAAGTGATAGACTCTGTCATACAGAGTGAAGTAAGTCAGAAAGAGAAAAACAAATACCATATGCTAACACATATATATGGAATCTAAAAAAATATGGTTCTGATGAACCTAGGGGCAGGACAGGAATAAAGACGCAGATGTAGAGAATAGACTTGAGGACATGGGGAGGGGGAAGGGTAAGCTGGGACGAAGTGAGAGAGTAGCATGGACATATATACACTACCAAATGTAAAATAGATAGCTAGTGGGAAGCAGCCACATAGCACAGGGAGATCAGCTCGGTGCTTTGTGACCACCTAGAGGGGTGGGATAGGGAGGGTGGGAGGGAGACACAAGAGGGAGGAGATACGGGGATACATGTTTATGTATAGTTGATTCACTTTGTGATACAGCAGAAACTAACACACCATTGTAAAGCAATTATACTCCAATAAAGATGTTAAAAAAATGAATAAATAAATAAATAGGGTAGCTACCAGGAAAACAAGAACCAAAAAACTCCTTGATAGCATTTTCTTGTGTGATGTAAATGTATATTTCATAGTTGTGCCAATATAAAATTTAAGGCCTTTTATCATATTAGTTGATAATGATGTTAGAATTAAATTCTTCCATAGCTAATTATATTTATATTTTCAGTCCAATCCTTAAAATTTATTTTCCAGTCTTATGTATCTCCCAGCCCAAAATTCTGTTTGTAAATTGTGGGTGTGTTTAACAGTAACTGGGTAGTTATCATTTCATTTCAAATGAAATTTGAAATATATAAAGAAATAGTCACATAAATCAACATATTAAATAGTGGATTGAGATTCTATTATACAAATTTCATTATTTTCTAAGGAATTGAATCAGTCTTCATAACCTTGATACTTGAGGGACTCTGACTTATAGTCAAAAAGGAAAATATTATAGATTGTTACTTTAAAAAAAGGTCTGTAATGCTTACATTTGCCAAGTGTTCTTTCTTAATGTGTTTAATTTATATATATAAACCCATTATTGCTATATCTTAAAAAGTGAAAGGCAAATTATATTAACCTTATTTTAAAATCTCATGGAATTTGTGAAAATCAAGAAATATCTTAGTAAAATAAATGTGATTTAGATTACTTTTTTCAAATACAGCAACTACTATTAATAGGAGGTAATTGATCAAATATCCAGTTTTAATATAGATCATTTAAAACATCTAGTAGTGCTTTAAAATGTAGTGCTTGATGACTATAAAACTGAAACAAATTATTTTTGTTTATTATTTTAATTTGGATCACACATGCCTACTGGTGATGGAATAAACTTAAAATCTGACAGTCTCTTCTAGGATAAAAGTCTCTTTTGTGTTAACTTAGCTTCCTTGGGGCAAACGTTCAAACTTTCAGGGCTTAGGTCACCTCCTTCCTTTTAAAAGAAAGCTTCTAGTTATAAGTGATATTCTATGAGGCCTAATGGTAATGGGGTGAAACCTACTAGTTATATGTAAACCCTTGTTCTCATTCATGAATATTAGCTGGTTTCAATGAAGACACCATTTCTTGGTACCTGAGAATCCTGTAGACATCACTGCTGGTGTCCACAAGGCAACTTATAGTTTGCAGTTTTAGCATGGTCAGTGGTGCACCTTTCTGACTCGACTCCATGATACTTTTTGCTGGGTCTTCCATTCACTCTTTAGCTAGAACTCTTTAAACCACGGATTCTACAATAAATTTTATTTTTCTCTTACCATGATAGCCCCATGGCAGGTTCCTGGCTCTCTGTTAACTCACTCATATGTGTCTGCCACCCAAAACCCATCCTTCAACAAAATGTAAAACTACCAACTTGGACATATATTATTCTTAATACTCTACTGAATGTGGGTATGTATTTAAGGGGCTTACATTTTTCCTTAAATCAATGCTGTAAGACTTCAGAATTAATTCCTTTAGCAAATGGAGTTTAACAAATCTGTATAAAAGTTTGTACTATCCCTCACTAACCTAAATCCTCCATGAGAGTTTTTATATGAAGGTGCAGCTTAGACTTCTCGTTCCTATCAGAAGGTGCGAGAACTTTTCTCTTGTCATGTCCTGAGTTTTCACTAATCATGGCTTTTTGTAAAGCTCTATTAACTTAGTCTTCCAGGCTTGTCTTTTGATCTGAAAAAGGAACTGTTTGAAATTTATATTCCATAATCTCTCTCAATATAGCATGACTCTCAAGATTAATGTCTGGGTTGGACTTTAAAAAATGTAATTTTCAGTCAAGGTTGTACAAGAACTCTCCCAAATTAGAGGAATCCAAGGTAATCAAAGAATAAGGGAAGTCCACAGAATCAAGATTAATAGTAACAAGTAAAACAAATGTTTAAGATGTTCAAAACATCCTACCTTTTATTAAGTGAGAAACTGATATCCTCAAGGAAGTATACATATTATGTTTCCTACGTAAGCCTAAAATATATTCTGTATTGATTTAATAATGTTCAACATTATTGAACATTTACAGCTGCAATTATTTTTTTTAAATACATTATCTACAATATTTACTGTCTTCATTATCCCAACTAACTTTGGGTTAGCACTTTCCTTTCAGTTAATGTGATTTCTATCTAATACTTTCAATTACTATAATGTAATGAATTAATGAATAATACTTTTTAAGTCTCTAATTGTATGAATTTCTTGTATTTCCAAGTATACAAAAAATTAACACAAAGTATTACAAAAAATTGCCATTGTTTTATTGGTTTTTTCTTTTTTTGCCATTCTTTTATGGTCGTACCTCATGGTGATTCAATACTATTCCATTTAGCATTCATTTGTATATGAATATATATGATAGGGTTTTACTCACAATAAGGAGTCTTAAATGTTCAAATTTACTATCTCTAATGAGGGCAGTTTTGTTACATCACCTAAAGAATAACACATAACAAAAAATAATTGATGAAGTTGGTGTTTAATAAACAAAATTCACTGTTTTATCATTCTGTTGAGATGACAAATATATTGAACAAATAATTTTATTTTTAGTAATGATTCAATAATTGCACAAAATGACCTCCAAAGGGCTTCAATCAAGCACAGCAGGTACAAGTAGTCAAAAACACTGTATGTGATTGATTCCTCCATATTGGTATGAAAATGGAGTTTGAGACAATAAGCCTGTAGACTTTAATTATTACATTTATTTTATAGGCAGTTTTACCATGCCATTTGAAAATGACATCATGAAATTAAAATCCCTAGACTTTTAAATTCGAATTCAAAGATACCCAGAAATAGCTAAAGGCAATTTAGGAAAAGTTTGTTTAAATGACAAAGATATTATTAACCTAAGATTTTCCTGAAGTTTAGAGTTGTATGGTAATAGTTATGCGGAGGTCAATTTTTTTTTTTTAACATCTTTATTGGAGTGTAATTGCTTTACTATTATAAAGTAAATATAATAGTAAAGTGTGTTAGTTTCTGCTGTATAACAAAGCGAATCAGCCAATTTTGTGGCCCAATATGCTTTGGAAGCACTGGGTTAAACAAATTTAAACTGAATTATTTTATTTAAGCAGATAAGCCCTTTTAGCATATTTTGGAACTATGACTCCTCAGGACACATTTTGGGAAATGATCCTATAAGTTATGATAGAAAGGATTGACTTTATCTGTCAATAAATTTACCATTACTTAGCCTGTTCTTTTCTTCAGTTATTTAATTAAGTTACAAATAAGGCAGGCCAATTGCTAATGTTGTTTAATTAAACTAAATGATTTTTTAAATTAAAGCTCCCAGTAGAGATGTATTATAGCACATTTATTTATTGTTTATTTACCTATCCATCCGATTTTGTTCAACAAAAATATTACTGAGCACTTACTCTGTACCAGACACTGTACTAGGCTCTGATATTACACAATCCCTGAATTAAGAGAGTTTTTTGTCTAGTGTGTAAGATGATGAGTGAATATTCCACTAAGAGAAAAATAATTTCTGAAGTATTATAATTAAGAAAATGTGAGCGCATGTGGGGAGTGAAGGAGAATGCATGGTCCAGGAAAGCTTTCAGACTTGAGTCTCAAGGATGCAGAGTAGTTTTCCGTTAGAATGGACATGTGATAACTGTGTGATATAAAACTGTGTTAGTCCACTATGGCTCTACAGATAATTAAAATATTGAAATAGTATTGATTGGTAAATAGCCACTCCCACTAGGCCCAGAGTACCTGCCCTGCCTTCCTGACTCCTGAACTGCCGCATCTCTTTCAGGACCCCCTCGATTGTCCTGTAATACAACAAATGGCTAATTGCTGGCATAGCTGGGCACCTTCTGGATACTTCTGTGTTCAACATTCACAATTCAGTTTCTGGTCCCTACCAGCTGTTACTCAGTATTCTCAGTATCACCCCAGACCTTCTGGTTTATGACAAATTCAAAGTGACCAGCAAGTAGCAAAAATTATTACTCTCTATTACTATTGGATACCTTTTAAAATGTATTGTTCAATTAAAAGAATAGCACACATCTGTGTAAATTAAAATGTATGGACAATATAAATATTCTACATACTGTATAAAAGCTGGAAAACAGATTCTGAATTGTTTTATGGTTTTATAATTTACACCTCTCAAAAAACAGTGACTGTATCTTTTTATCTCTGCATCCCAGAGTACCATATTATAGATGCCCAGTATATGCTGAAAGAATGATTGACTGTTGTACACCCAGATGTATGTGTCACAAATTACAAAATATTTGCATATGCATTATTTTATGTAATCCTCACAGTATCTATCTATTGCATTATCTCTGTTTTATCAAACAAGAAACAAAGACTCTAGGACAAGTTTGCAGACATGCCTTGCGCAAGGACACCCAGACAAGGTGGCAGTGGGAGCTGTGCACCTCTGGCTAAGCCCTTTGCCAATGCTGCATCACCCAGGGAAAGGGGCTTATTTGTCTGATTCATTCCAACACCCTATTTGAGCTAGCTGCAGCCCTGTCAAAATAGTGTTAACCCCAATGTCATACTAGGAATTAGCAGAACCAGGTCTTAACCCTTAGAGCTTTCTGCTTCTAAGGCCTGTGCTTATTCCGCTATGAACTCCAGTCTTAGTTATACTCAAATTTGCAAATTCACAGAATGGATTTTTTACTTTTAGAAAAGGCTAAAATTCATTGAGAATCAAATTTGGTGAATAAAGTAAATGAATTTGTGAAAATAGACTGTCCTTGACTATAAGTGACATGTTCATAAAACAATGTCAGTTAATAAATTAGTTAACATATGTAAAGCACTTTGAATAGTATCTGACAGAGAGTAAGCATTATAATATAATATAATATAATATAATATAATATAATATAATATAAAATATTAGCTATTATTACTAGTAGCAGCAGTAGCAGGAGAAGCATCATCATCTTTATTGTTTGACTAAAAATGACTTAGAAGGCAATTTCAAGTATATTATGAGTTATAGGAATATTATGTGAAATAAAAATATCCCAACCTTTCATGGTAATTAGTTGGAGGCTCATTTATTTCATTACATAATATAAGTGGTTGATTGTTAATTTAAAAAAATCCATTAATACAGATTTCAATGCAGTAGATATTATAATGAAATTTACTCAGAGTAAAAATATATCAGATATTTAACAGTCAAACATCTTACAAATTAAACATGTTAAATATCAGCAGAGTATATTCCTTGTTACTTTATGTGTATGGGGTGAAACAGACAAAATAGTCTGCTGTTACAGGCTTATTTATCCTTTTATTAGATCAGGTACTACTCATTGTTATTAGAAAATCCAAGAAGAAGTCTGTAGCTATAAAACAGCTTAAGGTGAAAGAAGTATAATAACCCTTATTAGGAAAGGCAATGAGTTCATAATACCCAGTATACTTTTGTTGGAAAAGGTCAAATTAAAACATTATACTATTGATCTAACAAGGAAACAACCATTTTGCATTGTTATATGCTTTCTTCCCACAAAAAAATACAAGTACTGTTTAGAGTTTCTATAACTAATATGAGCCTCCAGACTTTGCAGTCATGTACTTCTGTCAAACCTCCAAGCAAATACTTGTTTTTCTAGCTTATCAGTATAACAGAAAGCCAGTAAACTCTTTTCTGAAGCAGATGTTTAAATAAGAAATGACAATAAAAACTATGATTAGAAAAGTAAGGAGAGGTAGAAATTCCCAGGAATATATTTTCCTTCACACAAGTATTGTTCTGGAAAGAGCACTAGACTAGAAGTTGGTAAATCTGGGTACAGACCCATCTCTGTGAACTTGAATGGATTCCTTAACATCTCAGGACCCTGAAGCCATTAGATAATGGAACAATAAACTTCTTTCTAGTTCTAAAATTTTTGGCTTAATTTATGGTTCCCAATGCCAGTAACTCATAAAAGTTGCTACAATGATAGCTTAGCTCCACAGTGTTATGTATACATACACACACACACACACACACACACATATACATATATATATATATATAATTTTACATTTTCTTGTAGCCACATAAAAATGTAAAACAGACGAAGTTAATTTTAATTATTTTTAACTAATATGTCCAAAATGTTAACATTTCAACATTTAATCAACATAAAAATGATCATTGAAAAACAGAATGCAAAATATGTCATTAAGTCTCTGAAATCTAAATGCATATTTTACACTCACAGCACAACTCATACTGATTGTTAAGTTTTCATTGGGAAGAGTTGATTTTTTTATAGACCAGAAGAAACATTTACTTATACTTAAAATAATAAATACTTTGTTAGCAATTATGATTTACTTAGGGTTCAATATAATTCTTATTGTCTGAATTAAATATTCAGATAAACACATTTTAATGTTACATTAGTGTATGCTTCCAATACTTTGCCTACAATACTGTATCTTACAAAATGCAGCAGTTAATATGTAGTCTACCTATACAATAAAGTTGTATTTAATGGATAAAATATTTTGTGCTGCCTATTTCTAAATGTAAATTAAAATTAATTACAATGAAATACACGTGAAAATTCAGTTCTTCAGTCTCACTAGCTACATTTCAAAAGCTCAAAAGCCACAGGTGGCTAGTGGCTGCCATATTGGACTGTACAGCCTCCACAGTCTTCTTTTGGCAGCTGTTAGTGTTCTGCAATTATAAAAAATATAGGAAATCTGTTCCCAAATCACAGTAAATAAAATGAGAGACCACGATATAGTGTCATTTTTATCATTTTTCGTCAACTTTTTGTTGTTATTATCCACCAAGATCTGCCTTATCTCGGAACTTTAGAGTCCATAATTAATTTTTAAAATTATGATTTCTCTCTCCACCATATGAACTTTTAAATAAATCCATAAAATAAAAGCATTTAACAAAATTCCATCTTTCCCTATTTAGTACTTTTAGAAACATTAATTTATTTGAAAACCAGTTTCTTTTTCTCTTTTTTCTATCTTTTTTTTTTTTTTTCGGTGCCCTTTAATGTATGTTCACTCTGTCGGACATGTAGCACAGATTTGTCTTTTCCTACCGCAAAGATGTTGAGAAGATTAACCTCATATTTAAGAAATGGAATGAATATTTCTGATTCATTATGTTCTGATTCTGTACCATGGGCCTGATTTCATACATTCTGTTTGTTTCATTTTCCCTGTAAAGATATTCATTGTTTCAGAAAGTGTGGTAACTGTATACAAAAAGCAAAGTGTCACAAATGCATGTTAAGTTTTAAGAAGAGTCTCAAATTTCTTCTAGTTTTCATGGACAAAAGCTAATATATACGGACAAAAGCTAATAAATAATTTCAGTTTTATAGAAGAAAGACACCCTCAACATACATCTCCTCCAGGATGAAAACCTAGTTAGGTCCTGTTGTCACATTAAACCAGTGAAATAGGTCGCTAGAGCTGCTGTAACAAGTTACCACAGACTAATTGGCTTAAACAACAGAAATGTATTTCTCACCATTCTAGAGGCTGTAAACCCAAGATTAAGGTGTCAGTAGGTTTGATTTCTTCTGAGGCCATTCTCTTGGCTTGCAGATGGTCACCTCTTGCTGTGCCCTCACATGACCTTTTATCTGTGCACGCCCATGCCTTGTGTCTGTTTCTGTATGTCAAGATTTCCTCTTCTTATAAGAATATCAGTCATATTGGATTAAGGCCCACCCTAAAGAACTCATTTTAACTTAACCACCTCTTTAAATAACTTATCTCTAAATACAGTAACATTTTGAGGCACTGGGGTTTAGGACTTCAACACATGAATTTTAAAGGAATATAATTTCGCCCATAAAACTAGAAACTCAGTTTCAATTCTATAATTAGAAAACCAAGCCCCAGATATTACTCCAAACAGTAAGTGTGATTGAATGCCAAATTTTTTTTCCCTGTTTCCCATCCCAGGCTTGCTAGCTAGGTACCTGTGTAAAGAAAGGGAAATGTTGAGATTGGCTGTTCTGGTCTCTCCACCTTGCATTTTCCTTCTTCCAAACTCCTTCCTTGCTGCTGTTTTAGGTTTTTCTGAGATCAAACAGAGGTAGACTGGGGAAGAGGTAAAGGGACTGGCCTGGACCTAAGTCCTAAGCAGGCTACAGCCTCTCTCATCCTAATATTCAGGCTGACTCTGTCATGGGCAGTCGTGCGGCCTTTTCAGTGACTTCAGGGGGCCTCTCTCTTCTGAAATTCCTTATCCCTGGGAGATTCATCAGTATTCTAAAGGGATACTTGCCCAACTTGGTCCCCAGCCATTGGATACCCTCAGTCTTCTTGTGCTAAGGTATTTATTACCCCTCATGTGGCCTAATTGGACAGGTCCCCAGATGATGCCGTTTTGAATCTCTGTAATCCTTGGTGAAACAGGAAACAAATTCTTGCTCTGAGAAACACAAAAAAGATCAGGCTTATCTCAACACAGAAGCTTTCTCTTCTCTTTTACCCTCTAAGATTTCCTCAACAGATGTCAGTTTTAGCTTATTACTGTGTGAATTTGACTTTAGCTTTCTCAGACATGAACAGACACCAGTCTTTTTTGTGTGCCAACTGCATGAAACAAATTTCATAACTGAGTGATCCCATTGAAGCCCAACTCACTAGACCAGCACTAGAAGGTACTTCTTTAGAAAGGCTCTAATCTAAATGGGCTCTTTTAAAGGAAACAATTTCACCAATTTCTTTCTCTCCTGTCTCCCTTTTACATCCTTGCTGGGTCTGAAGAGTACATGAGTCACAAAACAAATAATCCTACAATTCCTTTGAAAATGATTCATATAAGAAGCTAAATCTATCACACATTCACTTAAATATCTTAATATCTACTAAATCGATGCCTTCATTGAAACTGAATAAGGAAGAGCCCCATTCTAACCTCCTAGTACACACTCCACACACACATACACATACGTATACATGGAAATGTTTACACACTTGCTGAAATCAACCTTTTACCTTGTCAGACTATTTAATAGCCAATGGAAACTATATTTATCTTTTTCAATACTTTGTATTGTTGATCTAAAGCAAATAGACTGCCAGATATTTCTTCAGCAAAGATGGGTTTATTTGAGATCAGCAGAGAATTGCAGTTAAGGTTAGGGGTCTGCAGTCTTGGAGAACTGTATGCAAGTCCCTACATGGCAAGGGAAGACCTCTTTTATAGGGGGGGAAAGAAGTTGGAGGAGATACAGTAAACAAAGAGTCCATCCATGGCTTTTCATTGGCTGAGTCCTTGCCAGAAAAGAAGAGGAATCTTTCTTCTTCCTGCTGGGCTCTGCTATCTTTGCAGGGCATGAGAGCGCCCTCTTCTTGTCTCCCAACTGTTTCATTTTTAAATTTTTTTAATTTTTTAAATTTTTGGCCACACCGCCGGCTTGTGGGATTTTAGTTCCCCAGTCAGGGATCGAATCCGGGCCCTCAGCAGTGAAGACACGGAGTCCTAACCACTGGACCACTGGGGAATTCCCCCAACCCCTTTAATTGAAGTTTCTGTTTATTAATTTTTTTACAGTATACTATTTTTACATATGATTTGCATCTTCTTTTAGTTGTAAAAATGTTCTCTCCCAATAATCTATTTCTCACGCTGCAATTGAACTCCTATGATTTGTGTAGCTCATAAATTAAACATGAAAAGCCAACAAGGAATAGATAATGCAAAATCAGCCAGTAGTTGGGAACTTCTGGAGTCTAGGATGAATCTGAGGTAAATAGAAAGCTACGCACATAAAATTTCTTTGTTTGTTTTCAATAAGAGAAATTTGGAGAGGCACTGATATTAAGCTGAATATCTAAAGTTATGTATTGGAATCCCAGTTATGTCACTGTATAATGGTATATTATACAGTGTATAATGTATGTTAACTGTAGAAAATTTGCTGAATATGTTTGAGTCTTAATTTGCTCATAAACTGAAGGAGATGGATTATATAATCATCATTCTCCTTTTTGGCTAAGTTTTAAAAAATCTTGAATGATTTCATTTCTCTTTTAAATGGTAACCCTTAGTGAATTATTTGCAGATGACAAAACATTTGAGGGCATGTTTATATTTTAGATTTTTTTTACAAAATTTGTGTATATGGTTATGAGAATAAATGTTAAGAGGGGCTGTTTTGCAGCTCTGACTCTAAAAAAGAATTAATCAAATGAACTTGATTTCTATATGGTCTTAATTTAAGTTACATAGTCCATGTTTTATGACTATGACAGTATATAGCATATATCTGTCCTGACATGATTGTATTCATTTATACATTTACTTTTAATAAGTCCCAGGGCATCTAAACCATGGTTATGTAGCCATAGTTATTTGTTGACTGTGTGACATGGCAATTGAAGACCAGACTGAGGAAACTGATGACTTGTCCTTTTTTTTTCCTGGTTCACAGTGACTCAGTAGTACTTGCTGAGGGGTTTATTTTGCCATCTCTTTCTCTCAATGTCTGTTGATTGATAGATAGATAGACAGTCACTGGATGCAAGTTAAATTACTCATCCATGGAAGTTTAAGCAGGGCACCAAATTTATCTAACGTTATCAAAATGTGTTTGACATTGTTTTTTTAAATTACTTAAATCTTTAAGAAATTATTCACTAAATGTTGCCAACCATGAATAAATACTTTAATAAGCAAATTAAAAATGTGGCCTCTGATTCGTTTACTTCCTTTCCCTAAAATTCTGCATAAGAATTGCCAAAATAATTAAAGTTCTTTCTTGGTACACAGATTTTAATTTTTAACTTTCTCCATTGAGTTATAGTATTGATTCCACAGCTATTAAATTACCTTGGAAAAAAAGACACTAACTAAATCTAGTGCTAAATATTCTGAAATAGAATGATCTTTCCACAACTACTGACTAGAGGTAAAGGAAATGAGGTCAAGGTCCTTTTTTATGACAATGTTATTTTGAAAATAAAAGACCCAATATTTTAAGTCTCCCTGTATATTAACATTGTTCAGTAACTCTTCTATTTTCTCTCATGTTTTCTCTTTGGATGTTGAATGCTTTTTAGTATACCTTTGTATATAGATGACCCTGTGATACTCTTATCTTCCTGTGAGAATTCTTTCTATATAATTTATGATGTATTTTCATGCTACATTTCTTTGCTTCTTTTGCTACAGGACTTACTTAATAGCTCTGCATAATGTATTCCCATTTAATTAAATGATAAGTAGGGCTGTAGACCAAAATCAATCTGAATCTGAATGGGACCAATTTGTTTCATACCCTATGAGAGAATTTCATTCTTTAGTGTTTTGTTGGTACTTAGAGACTAATACATTTTAAAGTCGTACAAGTTCTATTATTTTAATTTAATAGAAAACTTTACAAAAATGCCTGTACCTGAGGGCCTCTTTAATCAGGATGATGTCAACAAAACCAAAAAGAAAAAAAAAAAGTGATATCCCTTTCAAAATAAATTATATTGTTACAGTGTATTTCTGTCATTAGTCTTTACTGCTTTTGCAGGGGAATAGAGTGGGGATAGCTTAAATGTATCAGTAGGAAAATAAATGTTTCATATCTTCGGAGGCCAGTGTCTTCAAATAAGTGATAGAGATATGTTGTCAAGTCTGTACACACACACACACACACACACACACACACACACACACACACAAGGATTTGATTGATACATTGTTGAAATATACAGTTTCTTATATGAGGTAATTTGAAGATAATAGGAATACTGGTTTCTATAGCATAGTAGTAAATAATATTTCTGGAATCAGAATGTCTGGAGTTAAATCTTGGTTTTTCCGTTTGTTCCAAAAATGTGCTTTTTCTTCATTTTCTCTTCTAAAAATATCTCACTAAATAATTCAGATTCCTGAGTTTGTTCTTTCCTCCCCTTACCTCAAAACCTCTGTTCTATATTCTATTTTTTCAGAGCCTATTTTGGTTTTTGTTAAACCATAAACCATTACCGATATTAAAATTATTATAGTAGTTTTTTTTCCATTTCTGTATAACATTAATATTATCCATGTTTTAGGTTAGGTAACTGATGAAAACAATTAATAAAAATACTGCAGAAAAAAATACTAACAAGGAAAGTGTTTGCTAGAATACCATATGCTACTCTGATTTTATAAGGTGTGAAACATTAAAAAAATTGGTAACTTCAACACAAGTTAATTTCTATATTATGTTATTAAATATGAATACGTTCTCAATTCCCACTATCTCTCACACGTACCATGATTTATAACCTCATGTAATTATTTAGACATTTTTTACAAACTGGAAGTCTATGTAAAGATTGAAGTCAATTGTGGTAGATGTCAGAGGAGTAATGACATGTTCCCTAGTAAGACAAGTTGACAGGAAAATCCATATCTCTTTATAATAAATGTCAGGAAACATGAGAAGGATGTGTAGCATGTGATAAAAGGTATAACCTAGTCAAATTAAATCTTTTTTTCAGACCTTTAGCCCAACCTGATTAATGAGCGAATTGAGTCTTCCTTTAACTCCGTAAATTCTGACCTCCAGCTTTCTCATCAACACAGCCAAGTTAAATTCAATACGATAGTTGAGTAATATAGACATTTAGATCCAAGTGATTATTTCAATTTTCTTTTCAATTAAAGCTGATTGCCTCATTAAAGAAGGTTCATAGCTCTGATTCCACATTTGTTTCTCCATGAGTGAGCATTTTTTTTTTTTTTGTTTTTACAGAGACAGTTAAAAAAACTACAGTTTAACACAAGTGAAAAAAATAATACATATCAGAAAAAAATACGAAAGAATTTAAATATAATTTGTGAGTGGTGAATTTTTTTATGATAAATGGTTCTACCTGCAAACTCTAGAAAAAGGAGGTCTAGGTTCAAATCCTGTTTTTACCTTTTAGCTGCTCTAGGACCCTCATAAACTTAGTCTCTTCAACTGTAAAATAGAGATGTTAATACAGTGTATCTCAAAAGAGTTGTCCTTTTGAATGAAATTGTATACAAGGAAATTAACACATTTCCTCACATACTAAGAATTTTAAAAGTCAGCTCGTAGTTTTAATATTATAAATTTCTTCCCAGTAGAATACACTTAAATGGGCCACTTGAGATATTTTGTCTCATGTTATTTGTAGGTTCCTCTCTCATTAAGTTCCTTAAGAGACACGTTAAATTCACTCCCACAGAGTCTCAACTGTGACCTGCCCATGGCAGTCATTTATCCATCCATTCATTCATTTATTCAACAAACATTTATTGAGGATGTTCTGTGTCCTTTGCTAGGGACAGGATGATGAAAGAGAGGTGCAAAATCCTTGCCTTCATGACTGTTATAGTTGAGGAAAGAGTTAAATAAAATTATATATATGTTAAACAAACAGACCAAAAAAAAAATAATAAAAGAATAAAGAAAGAAAGGAATTTTAAGTGCAAACATCTGTTATAAATGAAAAAAATGGAGGGGGCTGGAATAGAGAATAAGATAGGGATTGTAGGACCTAGGTCAATTAGATACCCAGGGAACATAGCTCCCTGATTAAGTAATGAAAAAGCAAGAAGCTTAGAAAGAGAAGAATGGAGTGGGGCAGTCCCAGAGCAGTGGGACTGAGGAGAACAGGCCAGTCAGAATAAACAAAGGCCCTGTGGAAGAAAAAGCTTAACATGTTTGAAGGATCTAAAAAATACCCATGTGCTGAAACATAGCAGAATTAAGAATTAAGTGACCTGAAGTAATGTTGTAGAATCATGTCCTCAGGCAATGATAAAATATATAGAAGAATGTTAAGCAAGAGAGAGTTGGCAATATGTTTTAACTTTGAGTTTTTTTCACATATGTGTGGAAAATATACTATATAGGGGCAAAAATGAAAGTGGGAAAACGGGTTGGTGAGAGAAAACAACTGCCCGAATTAGGACAAGGAGGTAAAAATGAAGGCAGATTTGATATAAATTTGAGTTGACATGGACAGGACTTACTGATTAATTGCATGTTGATACAAGGGAAAAGAAGAAATTATGAATGATTTCTAAAATTTCCTTGGTAAGATATAAAAGACTCTAAGGAGAAAATATTTTACAGTGAAAAGAAAGAAAAAGCACTCTTTGAGGCCTTTTATATTTTAGTTCATCAAATATATTTTGTGTATATTTGTGTCATCACAGAAAAGACTATATAGGTATGTTAAGAAGGAAGATGAGTATCTATATATGGAGTTCATAAGGAGTTCTAAGTTTCATTTGGGATTCATACCCTAAAGAGAGCATTTAAAACCATGAGATTTGTTGAGTTCCCCCAAAGACACAAAAGTGCAAAGTCAGAGAAATGACAACCCAGGACTGAGCCCTGAGAAACTCACTATTTAAATTTTATGTAGAGGAGCAGGAACCAACAAGATATTGAAAAGAATCTACCAAGTATCTGTAAAGTAGATGGAAAACTAGAAGACAGTGGTTTTGTAGAAGTCCAGACAACAGAATGTTCCATGAAAAATGGAGTGGTCAAGCATGACATGCTCTAAAAGCTTTTGTGCTCTTCTTTACATTAAATCCTTAGAAGAATATTTGGATATTCATTATATTCTATTCTTCTCATCTCATTCTCTCCTGGACCACTTCCAATCACTGTCTATCCCTATAATGAACAGAGGTCACTATTTCTCAATTTTTGTATTATTTAACTTATTAACAGAATTAGACACAATTAATTCTCCCCTCCTCATTGAAACACATTCTGCCTCTAGAGTGCTACTCTTTTCCTACTCCCCCAACTCACTGCTGAAACCTCAGTCTCACTTACTGGTTTCCCCTCAGACTTCTGATCCGTATTCAGGCTTTTGCCTGAAGTTCTTTGGTTATCTCATTCAATCCTGTGGCTCTAAATACTCTATGCTGATGGCTACCAGAGTTATATCTCCAGCTCAGATCTTCTTCCCTGAATTCCAGCTTCGCATGTACAAATGCCGTACAACATCTCCACTTGGATTTCTAATATGCTTCTCAAACTTAACATCTCCATAACTGAATGGATATTTTCTTGAAAAGTCTGCTTCTTCCAGTCTTTCTGTCATTAAACAAATGACAATTCTTCTTTTCCAGTCATCAGGATAAATCTTTGAAATCATCATTGACTCATTTTTTTCTCACATTTCATGTCAGCCAGTCAAGATCAGCTCTAACTTCAAAATATCCATAATGTTTGTAACTACTTCCTTCCACCTCCACTGCAACCACCCAATTTCTAGCCACCATCTCCTCGTGCCTCAGTCATTGCAACTTCTACCTAAAAGGTCTCCCTGCTTCCATCCTTGGCCTTCTATAGTCTATTTGAAATAAAGCAGCCAAAATAGTATTTTGAAAATTTGCTCAGCTAAAGCCCTGTAATGATTCAATCTCAACTGTTGTAAAATTGTGTCTAATTTACTTATATGACTTAGCCTTTTTACCTTGCTGACCTCACTCCTTCCTTCCCCACTCTTTCTTTTGTCATAACAGCATTCTTGCTGGTTCTCCAAGTGTCGTAAGTGCACCTGTCTTAGGGCCTTTGCATTTGCTGTTCTCTCTGTCTGGAAGGTTCTTCCCTTAGTAATTTGTGTGGCTCAATCTTTGATATATTTCACATTTTCACTTAAATCTCATTTTCTCTGTGGGGTCTTCTGTACCACCCTATTTAAAATTACATCTCTTTTCCTGGCATTCAGATCCCTGCCTCCTTGCCTTGTATTATTTTTCTTTATAGTGCTATTCATCATCTGAATATAAGCTTCCTAAAGATAGGGATATTTGGCTATTTTCTGCACTGCTATATGCTGAATCACTAGACAAGTTCTTGACATATAGTAGGTGTGCAGTAAATAGAATAGAATTGGTAACATAGAGGTAATTTCTCTGGTAAAATTTGAGTAGTACCCTAAATGAACTTGTTTGAGGTATAAATATGAAGTGAAGATATAAAAACAGATTTTGTAGACAGTGCTTTCAAGAAATCCAGCTAAGAAGGAACAGAGAAATGTGAAGGTGGTTAGAAGTGTCAGGATAAGGTTTTACTTTATTTTCTGTTTTTTAACATTGGAGAATGAGAGTATTTTTCCATAATTATGTAAATGACCATATAGAATAAGAAATTAATAATGTGAGGGAGCAAAGAATGTAACCAAAGACCAAAGTTCTAGATGTGTCATAGGATGTGATCCAGAGAACAAATGGGTAGATTTTTTGTTTGCTTGTTTGTTTGTCTTTCTTTGATAAGAAGAAAGATATTTCTTCCAGGATAGAAGGAAGAGGGGGATAAATATTTACTGAATAAATGTCATTAAAAATGCTTCTTTATTTAAATTATTCTCAAGGAATGATAGCTAACTCAAGGCTATTTTTCAATTTGGGAAGAGTCACACATTTCAACATTCTAAAAAATTTTAAATTTTTAATGATTTTAATTTATAAAATCATTTATAAGAATGGAAGAAAAGATAAATGCACATAGTCTGATGTTCACCAATGTGGGCATCTCCCAAAATAAAAGCAGTAGGTGAGACAATTAGGAAAGAAATCCTAAATAAAGTGGAACAGAGACAAAATTTGTATCTGAGTCTCTTTATTCCAAATCCCATGTTCTTTCTAATACAATTCACTATGTATTTCACTTTAATTGTTTGTGTGTGAATGTTATAATGTTTAGTTAAGTACTTCTGTACAAATTTTCAAGAAATGACATTATACAAGAAGTTTTAAAAAGAAGGGGTACAAGATTTGGGAAATACATTTTATCTCCTGTATTATTAGTTCTACCATTTTCTGACAACCAAAATGGTAGAAGCGATTCCGTATAGGCATCAAACAATTAAACTTGTAAAGCATCTTCAATGAATTAGTATTTTAGCCTCTGATAATGTCAACTAATATAAAATCAAAGAAAAGTGCAGATATGATATCCCTTTGACCATTAAATTGACATTTCTATATTTTGGAGTTCTGATATAATTATTCTGCAGACTTTAAATTCCCTAGCCAATAACTACCTGCCACAGGATTATTAGCTATTATTCAGACATTCATACGACAAAAATTCATACTATATCTCATAGAGACAGTTGCATGACAAAAACAGGTATTCATCAATAATCATAAATCATTAATGCCCATTACAACTTTGATTGAGTGAAATGACTAATTACTTTAAAATGTGGGTGAAACAGACGTTCCAGGATAAATAATTTAGAAATTGAGTTTTTAGTTAATAAAAATGTTTTAAATGTGTAACATTTATTGAAGAGCTGGAATCTATCTTAGAATAGAATAAAAGAATTCTGTGCCTTTCCATCACTACCTTTAAATAAGTTCTATCAACTTTTTCTTTTCATCATTACCACTGGACATTGCTTCTGTGCTGGGCACTATGTCAAACATTTTATTCCATGTATTTCATTGCATCCTCGCAACATATGCTGTACTGTTTTTCTTTTCTCCATTTTACAAATTAGGAATTATAAGAGTCATAATTACTAATCAATTTCATGAAGTTTTCTTAGCTGTTGGGGTAGGGATTCATAGCCAGATCTGTCTGACATCGCAGCATATGCTCTAACCTGGTACAGTGCCACTATAAAAGAGGAACAAAGTGCTGTATGGCTTCCATCAGAAACCACCACTGTTATATATTACACTATCACCACTGTCTTGATTGGCTTCTTTCAGTATCCAGAAATATGGTTCCACTGACACTTAAAATTTAACAGAATACATTTATCTTTTTGAGTCAAGAGTTCATCTCTAGCCCAAAGTTCATCTAATTTTTTTTAAGGCTGCTAAGATATAGAGTATGTGTACACAGTTACACAGATTCCTTCATGACTGTCCATCCTCTGTCTAAAACTATGTGATATTTTTCACCCATCTACTTGAAACAAACCTATCTAGCTTTTCTTCTCAAAACCCTGTTTAAAATATCTAAGTGACAGTTATATCAAAAAACTACTTAGTTAATCATTCTCAGTGTGTCTCCCATTAAGTGGTTTGCTATACATGTATGTTTTCTAGTAAATTTGAGGTAAAGTTTGGTATTTCCTTGTCTGTGCATACATATATCTCTCCCAGAACCACTGAATCAGTGCACACCTTCAAAATCTTCTTTCTCCTCATGGACTTCATTAAATTAGATCCTGAACCTCATAAGGTGGAAGTGCAGCCTAAACTGTCCTGTCTCACAAAGAGACAAAATGTTATTTTTAATTATATCTTTCTGAGATTAGTAAGAACAGCTGCAAATATACCCTTCAAATCAGATAAAAAAAAATTTATGGAACAATTAAAATTACATTTTACAGCTCTAATTATCTGAATAGAATTTCAGTATTAGAAATGATAAGGATGTGAAAATGACAAACAAGGCTTCTCCTTTTCATTTGACTGTTTCTGCTTCCATTCCCATGATATCATAAAATGTTATATGAATTAGACTAAGTCATGGTTATATGGGCTACTTTGGTTATTTATTTAAGGTACCTTAACTACTTAGAATTTAAATGCTTAAACTCCTCAGTTACTTCAAATTTCTTAATGCAAATTATAATTAAATATTCATCACACCTCCAAATGAGACTTAGAAATCAGAGATAAAAGCTAAAAGATGTGACAAGTTAAAATCCTTCAAACAAATTTCTCTTACTAGAACTATGGTTTCTGGGTGGCCAAAGAGTAACAAATGACTGCTTCAAACTGCTTAATATCTTTCATGCTACCCTTTATAGATTTCTCCTTTACCAACTCCTCTCATATTATTTGCACCAAAACTGAACTAGCTGTCAGTTTCTTCATTTTTTCATACTTCTTCATCCTTGCATACACTTATCTCTCAACCTCAGCTACCCCATCCCATCCATTGCCTACATCTCTTAAATGCAGTTATCTTCATATTTTTTCTTATATAGAGATTCAGATATGATCTGTCTCCTTTCCCACCTTCCCTTGATTCTAGCTAATTTGTAGAAATTTTATATCTCCTTTAATGGAAAATACATGTCTTATTAACCTTCAGACAGAGAATAGTGCCCTGGAAATTATAAATATAGATATCTTTTATACAATAAGTGCATGTAAAAATTTTTTATTTATTAATTTTTTGTAGAATATTTTAAGCCAGTTATATTTTATATATTTCCAGACTTTTACAAATGTATTTTTTCCAAATATAAAAATAAAAGACATTGTTACCACTGGTGATGTCTAATTCTATTATTTTTGATTGGCAAGCCTACTATTATTCCCCATTTGGGAATGCTGTGAGTTGCTTTTATTAAGTTTTCTAATTTCTAAATAAATATGGTTTATATGCATAGGTGTATTGGTTCTACACTTATCAGTAGTATAATGTGAAGAAGGGATGGACATGAAGATGTAGGGTGTCAATGTAGTATTATAGAACAAAGAGCATTTATTGGAATTACAGTCAAGCCCATGAAATTCTTAGCCCTTGAAATCTCAATTTTATCATTTATAAAACAAAAATAATAATTTCTAACATATAATATTATTGTGATAATTATAGCCCATGGTATTTTTTAAAGCATCTATCACAGTACCTGGCCATTTTAGACATAATGGGGACTTACATGCTAATTTAACTAATTTCCTATATGATTATTTTTCATGAAAAAGATTGACAAAATAATATTGTATTTTTTTCTTTATTGTAT
The DNA here is from genome assembly GCF_028021215.1 of Eschrichtius robustus. Classification (NCBI taxonomy): domain Eukaryota; kingdom Metazoa; phylum Chordata; class Mammalia; order Artiodactyla; family Eschrichtiidae; genus Eschrichtius; species Eschrichtius robustus. The sequence goes on along the minus strand of NC_090840.1, from coordinate 61,505,455 downwards.
TTATTTATTTTCTTCATTGGAGTAATAATAATGAAGTATATGCTTGTGGTCTTTTCCAGTTTTCAGTTGCCTTTTGCATCCAGCTATCCTTTACAACTCTGTTTCTGCTAGTAGCTGGAAGTATACATACTCATTGAGTTGGACATATCAGATGAAAATATAGGAGATTACTTCACATACGTGGACTGTGCTTTTAAAATTCCTTGATAGTTTTAACCAGCACAATCACACATTTATACTTGATATTTACGATAAATTAGGTAAATATTATCTAATTTAAAATTCATTTAAATTTTAATTAATCCCATGATCATTGGTTTGCCTGTTGAGTCAACCCATTGTCCCCAGTCATCAAAAATATTATCTCTATCCTTTATATCTGCACTAGCCTTCTCTTTGGTCTGTCCTCTGACTCTATTGCCTCTCTATAATCTATTATCTATACAAAACTAGAGTGATTTTTAAAAAAATACAAACCATGTCAAACTCAAAACCTCACCATGGCTTCCTAGCACATTTATTTAAAAACTTCACTGATACAGCTGACTGTTTGGCTCTACATGTTCACCCCTTGCCTGTATCACCAAACTCATCCCTACGTGTCTCCTCCCTGCCTGTGACTCAGCAACACTGGCTTTCTGGAATTCTTATCCCCCAGCCTTCATGTGGTTGACTCCTTCCTGTCCTTTAGGTCATAATATAAATATCCTCGTCTCAAAGAGGCTTTCATTGACAGGTACCAGGCACTCTCTGTTATGCCACTTTTAAAATTTTCTTCAGTTCACTACTGGACATTTCCTTTCTTTGTTAATTTATTGCTTTATTGTATCTCTTCCCCTTTAAAAATGTAAGTTCCTTGAAAGGAAGATGGGGTGTGATTTTTTTCCCTTTATATCCTCAGCATAATAATGCCTAGCACATGGTAACACTCAATAAATATTTGTTAAATGAACCAACAAAGAAATGCATTCTTTTTGTTAGATATATTAGCCCATTTTCGTAATTCAAGAATTACCACATCTCATGTCATTCTGTAGAATGCCATAATCTCATTTTCTTTTTATGTCCTATTTAGCCTTGGCATCCTTCTCGTTCCTTAAAACTTCAAAGATGAAATTTTTCTAAATATCTTGGATACACTTTCCCAGCATATATGATAGGCTGTAAGGGGTCATGAAAGAGCATTATTCACAGTCACATTTGTTCCAGTTAGGCTGGTGTCTCCCTGCTGCTCACAGCATCTGTTTCTTTCAGGGACTGTGCTACTCAGCTTTCAGCATTCCCATCACTTTGTTATTTATTTGGAACATTGGTTTCAATTAACCATTTGGATATATTTTGAACCTCAGTACTCATTATACTTCCTGTATCATCCCAGGCAGTTCCTCATTCTGCATGGATCTGCTCTTGGCTCTTAATATGGACTCTCTGGTCTGATGTATTTACAATTTCAACCTTTGCAAATATGAAGTCTGGTGCAGAAGCTCTGTAGTAGCTATTTTCAGACTTTTTCATCTTTGGAATGCTCTAGTGGGAAAAAAGCCAGGAAACCTACCTCATTTTCTTCCACATGCCACTTTGTCACATACTTCTTGTCATAGCAGCAAACTACTACCATAATCAACTCCCGGTACACATGCACACATATACACATACATGAGCATGCACACACATGCACATTAATAGCAAAGTGATTTGTTTAAATTTAAATCAGCTCTTCCCTTATATTACTTACTTAGAATAAATTAGAAAATAAAACCCAAACTTCTTAAAATAGCACACAAGTCCCTCATTTCCTACTACTTAACATTTTCTCACTGCCCTCTTAGACATACCATCTTCTTTTCTGTCTTAGATTCTTTGTATTTGCCATTTTCTCTGAGTGGAAAAGTGTTCCCTCAAGTCTTCCTGTGATAGGCTTTTTTTTTTTTTTGGTACCATTCAGGAGTCAGCACACAAATTTTAGAGAGGATAAGTCAGTGTGATTTAGGCTACCCTCAACAACCTAGGCACTCTGCCTCCTTATATTTGTGCCTTTATAGTGCTAACATTGCTGAAATCACCATATGTACTTTCTTGATATCTCTTCCCTTCCTTTGATCATTTTAGCAACCAGAGGAAGGCCTGGAATGTATTAAATGTCTAGTACAGTTGTAGGAGGAAAGAAAGAAAGAAAAACAGAAAGAGCAAAGAGAGAAAGGGAAGGAGGAAGGAGGTGAGGGAGAGGAGTGGGGGGAGAAAGAGACAGAGACAGAGAAACAGAGAGAGAGAGGATGGCAGATGAACAACATATTAAAATAAGTGCATTATTTAAATTCAGTTTTCTATATTCATAGGTTTGTAGAGCTGGAAAGGACCTTAAACATCTTGTATAGCCCAGTGATTCCTTTTTGAGATTCCCTGGAAGAATAATAATGGTCCATTATTTTCATTATTTCAAAAAGCTTATTTAAAATTTACCCATTACAGTGTATCACATGCAAACTAAAATACCAGTTTTCTTTGCTTAGCACTATAACTAACACAGTGATATATTGGTTGCCTCATGGTGATTAGAAGTGCTGATTACCAGGTGACATGATTGGTTTTTTAAAATGAGCATCCATTTCTTACTGTGAAAGTGATTTAGTTTATTTGTAAGACAGAAGTTTTCCAAAAAATAGTTTCTTAGGGAAATGTAATGAAAGGAGCATTTCACAGTGACAGATTTAGGAACTACTAATTCAGTCCAAACTTTTTTATGATAAATGAGGAAATTAAGGCAAATCACCCACAATTTTATTCCTAGTTTCAGCATAGCCAGTATTGAACCGAGAACTAATTGCAAAACAGTGTTCTGTCTCATCTGTGAAGTGGTGTTAAAAATGATTGTAAATAATCATATTTTTCAAAAAGCAAAAGTATAGATGTAGTCACATTATAAATAATCTTTAATTGCTATAGATCACTTCACTAGGCCAACTCAAGAAAATGTACTGTATATAATTTGTATGTACTATTTTGGGATCACAAAATAATATTTTAAGTATCTCATTCTCTTCTATATTGCAAACCTCAGTTTATGTTATTGACTGACTGGCATACTATTTTTTAATTCTAATTTGTTTCAAGGCACACCATGTGAAATTTCATCTTAAATGAACTTTAGAAGTTATTCGTCTGAATATAAAAGTATTCTCTGTACCAGGAAAGCCAGAAACTGCACAGATTCAGTGACATTTTATAGCAGAAATCATCTTTCTGAAAGGAAAATACAATTTTTGAGAGCATATTTTGAATGTAATTACACATAAAGATACATTCGAGCTGACTTTTTGCAGATAGACTCTGTAGGTGACTGTATGACATGATGGGGGCTCTGAGAACCCCCAACATCTGCCCCAATTCTATGCAGCCTTCTAGCTAGTGACTGAAATTCTGTAACACAAATTTCATCCTCTAATGAAAGACTTTGTTTGACCTTGTTGTGAAATATATTTTTACTTCAACAAAGAATTCCACCTACTATTTTGAAAAACTGGATGAAGTAGGTCCTCATAGGTGTGGCACTGGAAAATAGAAAAATGACAAAAAAGGGAAATGAATACAGACATATAAGACTTGTGGGTTAAAAATGCAAATATTTTATAATTTTAAATTTTGTTTTAGAGATGACCCCACGGTTACCACATTTTGGAATTACTAGAAGTTTACTTTTTTAATCTTAAGAATGCTTTTTATGTTTTCCATCAGTGGAAAGAGAATCCATACTATCATAATAATACTTTCTTTCAAGAAACACATTTGGTTCTGAGAAGGGATGAGAGAAATGTGGTGCTGATTAGAGTGAGTAGAATCAAGGGACTGTTTCTGTTGGATTCATACAAAGTTCAGATATCACCTCATGCCTTGTACCGTATCTGCTGTACCATATTCTTACAATATGCCCTCTACCTATATTTTCATCTTAAATTCTAGTAGTTTTCTGCTTGCAGTCTGTTTTACCCATACTAATGACCATTAATTCCTAGAAGCTAACAAAATCTGTCTTGTCTCATGACCTTTATTCATAGAGCACACTCTGTCTGGACCATCTCTTTCCTTTGTCTTCACCTTGGAAATTCCTAGTCATGTTTCTGCTTTCAGTACAAAATATTTCCTCCAGAAAGCTTCTCTTTATTAAGTCATCCCCAAGACCAAATTAGTGCTTCTATTATGTATTTCTATAAAATTCTGCATTTCACATATTGTGTCAATTAACCATAGCTTGTAAAAGCCACCCCAAGTCTTAGAGGCTTAAAACAACAATACTTTACTATTTCTCACAATTCTCTTGGTTTGCAGGATGTTTCTGGGCTCACATGTATAGCTGCATTATGCAGGGTTTACTGGACTGCAAGGTCCACTATGGCCTCACTCACTGAAGTGCCTCAATATTCTCAACTGGAGTACTTCAGTTCTCCTTCATGTGCCTCTCATTTTCCAGTAGGCTAGACATAGTTCCTTCTATGGTAGTCTCAGGGAAACATTCCAAGACAGCCAAGGTGGAAGCTATAAGGACTGTTGGAACTGAGACACAAGAATTACACAGTATCACTTCTGATTTACTCTGTTGGTCATAGTAAGGCAGGAGGACTACTTAGATCCAAGGGCATAGGGAAATAGTTTGTACCTCTTGATGGAAAGAGTTGGCAAAGAATGTGTGGCCACATTTAATCTAACACACCAACATAGTGCAGTCATATTTTACTGTTTTTTCTTGTTTGTTTCTATTTTTTTTTACTTTTATTTTAATTAAAATTTACTTTTTTTAAAACATCTTTATTGGAGTATAATTGCTTTACATTGTTGTGTTACTTGCTGCTGTATAACAAAGTGAATCAGCTATACGTATACATATAGCCCCATATCCCCTCCGTCTTGTGTCTCCCTCCCACCCTCCCTATCCTACCCCTCTAGGTGGTCACAAAGCACCCAGATAATCTACCTGTGCTATGTGGCTGCTTCCCACTAGCTATCTATTTTACATTTGGTAGTGTATATATGTCAGTGCCACTCTCACTTCGTCCCAGCTTACCCTTCCCCCTCCCCCTGTCCTCAAGTCCATTCTCTACGTCTGCATCTGCGTCTTTATTCCTGTCCTGCCCTTAGGTTCATCAGACCAGTTTTTTTTGCAGATTCCATATATATGGGTTAGCATACGGTATTTGTTGTTTCTTTTTTTTTTTTTTTTTAACATCTTTATTGGAGTATAATTGCTTCACAATGGTGTGCTAGTTTCTGGTCTATAACAAAGTGAATCAGCTATACATACACATATATCCCCATATCTCCTCCCTCTTGCATCTCCCTCCCACCCTCCCTATCCCACCCTCTAGGTGGTCACAAAGCACAGAGCTGATCTCCCTGTGCTATGCAGCTGCTTACGGTATTTGTTTTTCTCTTTCTGCCTTACTTCACTTTGTATGACAGACTTTTATGTTTACATTATCTCTCTCACTCATCATTGTATCCTAGCATTTGAACAATGGCTAGCTAGCAATTTAATATAGATGTGTTCATTGAATAAAATTAGTGACCCTATTGCTATTATTTTAATTTTTATTCCTTAAATGTGAATTCAAATATATAAATTTTACTCTCAAAATGTAATATTGTCTCGAAGGAAAATACATATTACTTCATAGAAATATAGAGCACGAGAGACTGTGGAACATAGTTATAGAGAAATAAAGTGAAATTCCCAAGTTCTGACTGAATAGGAAGCAGTATATCACCAAGATTAAGAACACAAGCTATGGAATCTGACAGTCTGAATAAAAGTGCCAGATGTATCAAGTCTTTTATTTTTATTTCCCATTCTTTCATTTTATTAAGGTTTTAGCTCAAATGTCACTTTGTGTTTCACTACTAGCTATTATATTAATCTGTCCATTCTTCATCTCTTCCACTTGAATGTAATCTTTCTTAGGAAACGTACTGTCTGTACTACTCACCTCTGAATTATTCAGTGCCTGACGGACATAAAGTGGGCACTCAATATATTCTTGTTAGATGAATACCTGAATGAATGACTTGAGACAATAAACCCTTGAGTGAATACATGAATGAATGCCCTTAATCAAGTTATTTATCCTGGACTATATTAATTTTAATTGTATCTGCTGCATATGATTTTTGAAGGTTAAATGGAAAATGTTTGTCATAGAACTTACATGAAGTAAGTGATCCGTAATTGTTAGAGGCTATGATTATTAGAACTTGGAATCAGTGAGGAAAAGTTGCTTAGGACTAATTGATTCCTGGGTCTTTAGGGCAAAAGTCCTCATAGTAAAGTATCTACTCTCCATAAATAATAAAATTTATGTGAAGCTAAGAAAAACTATTTCTCCTATGAAATTTTCTGAAGATTAGAGAAGTCCTTGTAGGTAAAAGTTAGGAACCAGAAATTTACAGAAGCTTTTGTTCATGCAGAAAGGAAAAAAAAAAGTGATCCAATTTAGTAATATGGTAAGAAGGCTTAGGGGTGGTAATACGAGTCTTGTAACTATTAAGCAGCAAATAATTTTCAAAGATAAGTGAAATTAGATTACCAAGAACTGTTATGAGAGGAAAAACTATAATAGTTAAAGGAGGAAATAGTAAGAACACAGAGGCATCATGTCAAGCTGAAATTGAATTATTAAAAAACAAGATAGGCTGTTGGGGTGTGTATATACTTTTGCTGTATTTGCAAGTGAAACAGGTATGAAATTTAATCTACGGACTTGCATGAGCAAGAAATGTCACTTTATTCTCTTAAATTCAGATAAATTTGAGAGACCTTATTGTCCCTGACAGGAGAATTCTATCCAGGTCATTGTGTGTGAGGGTAGAAAAAACATTGGCACCTTCTTCTTCCCTTGAGTTGCAGGAGAATCCAGGGGGCATTTGCTTGGACAGTGGCACCCTGTCATCATTGTCCAAGCCCGAATTTCCCATGAAATCAGGTGATCCTGTGCTTCCCATGACAAGCCTGAGTAGAAAATCTTCGCCAAAGGTGAGAGTCCAGGTTCCTGGACTCTTCCACTTCCTGAGATGCAGTAGGGAGGTTGTGTATGTCATCTTCAGTGCCTCTCCTTGGCCCCCAACCTCTACCCAAGTCATTGATTCTCTCCTGTCACTTGATAATCCCCTCAAGAATCCTAGACTGTTAGGAAACAAAAGCTATGGAGAGATCTTAGAGCAAATGTCTCTTTTAGTCCTGCAGAACCATCCTTCCCTGAGGCAAGGGAGTTGCAAGAGAGACCTGGTAAAAGTCAGACATGTGTTGGGGAAGGAGGGGGAAGAAATACAAGGAAGAAAAAACATAAATAAATAACTTATAAGTTGATTGAGACACAAGTGTTTACACACTATTTTGTATTGGGGAGGCTAAGTAGAGGTGTACTGATTTCAGGAGTTAAGACTGTGGTTTTGGGATTATACAATTTGGGTCCAGTCCTAGCTTTTTAATTTACTAGCAAAGTGAGTTAGTGTATGTTTTGAAAGTACTCTGAGCTTTAATATCCTCAGCTCATAGGTACTTAGGACTGTGTCTGTAACACAGTAAATGTTCAGTAAACGTTGATTCCTCTTTATAACATGTTTATTTAAATAGTCTGTTATCTAGTCATTTAAAGTAACCATTAGAATGACCAATATATTTATGGTGTTTTAATCACCTGTATTCAGAAATTTGGGGAGATTAGATACCATTCCACAGGTGAAAAGCCAAGTCTCCACCATCCTTATAAAAGTTAAAAGTATACGTGAGAAAAATGATTTGATATTCATATTATTGCCTGTAATTGGAATATACCAAAATCATCTGGGTAGATATAAAACTTTTAGGTATTTTAAACCACTTTAATGATTAAGAAAACTTCCTTTTCTTTAATTAATATTTTTCATCCGAAAGTCAGTCAATTAAACTGTGTATGATCTTAATCAAATAGAATACTCTTACTCATTGTTAGGCTTTTATAGGCTTCATACCTTTGTTTTATTGATGGTATTAAAAGACAGTCTTTTTACTTAGAGTCTTAAAATAAAATGTAGTCTTTGTGAGAAGGGAACTGGACAGAATAATTACATGAGGAAATATGAAGATTTACCTTTCAATGTGGAAATATATATTTTAAATACCCCAACATATAATTATATATAATACCCCAATATATAACGTATATTTGCCTATCCAGTTAATAGTAACCTTTAATGGTAGACTCAAGTTTCTTACCATTTCTAAAGGTTTTGAAAAAACTTTCCTTCAACATGCTACTTTTTAAAGCCAAGATTGGTATTTTTTTTCCAAGAAAATCACTCCTGCTACTAATTAATTAGCTGCTACAGGATAAAAAGTGTTTTACAGAGTGTTGATGCAGGAAAATAAGACTTTTTTTGGCTTGAGTTTCTTATTAGGCTGCTCTACTTCAGCATATTTATGCAGATATTCACCAGTTGCTCAGCAACCTTTCCACAATAAATACCATAATAGTCTTTCTTCCAGAATGTCAGCCCTTTCCTATCTGCCCACACCTCCATTACACCCACCTGTTAATAATGAACCTAGTTCTTTCAAATCATATAACAACCACATGGGATCAGATATGAACCTATGATAAATGCCTCAACAAGTAGTGTTCAGTGATCTTACTGCAAGCTTCACACACTTCGCCAAAACATATATTTCTCAAACTGCCCCTATTATTTCTTTTGAGGAGAAGAAAACTTTACAATAAACTAATTCAAACTAAATAGTTGAGCAATCACTCTAATATGTGTGTTCTCTCAACCAAAAAAGCATTTGTCCGATAAGAGAACAATTATGAGAGAACAATGCCTAATCCTAAAGAGCATCTTTTTTTTTAAGTAGCATCTGGATACACAGAGAGAAATAGTTCCTTGGTTCCCTTTAAATCATATCACATATATAAAACCAGCATTAGGTATACTTTATACTTTAGGTATTAAAAAAAGAGGAACACTTACAATTAGTAAAAAAATGACAACCCCCCTGCCCTCCCCAAACTAGAAGGCCGTTATAGAAGGAAATAAAGGATAAACATGGATACACTGAGATAGTCAAAGTAAGCAGGACTCAGGGACATGATGAGCTAGGTCAGGATAAAGCCTTCTTTTATTTTTTCTTTCAACCATGATATGTATAAAGGGTAACTCCACCAGTTCCTTTCCCTTACTTCTTTCCCTTCCCCTTCACAGTACGAAATATCATCATTATAAAATATTTTTTTGGAGGGAAAAAGGTGCTGGAGAATGGAAGAAAAGGGAAACACTACCCTCATTTGAGAAAACACAAATGAAAGAGTGATTTATGTGTTCTTAGATGTCCCTTCCTCTTTTCATTACTTATGTTCCAGCACATGCAATATTAATTGCAGTTATATTATAATTATGCTTTTATATTGTTTAAATACATCTGAACAGGTCCAATTTCTTTCTTATATTTATATCCTTAAAATACGTTTAACACTCAATAACTACTAATTAAACATAAGATGAAATGTTTATATTTTTGAAAAATAAGAGAGAAGTACATTTATCCACATTCATTCTTCCCTCATATATATATGAAACATTCAAGGGGAAGTGAGAGATATACATGTATAAGACATGAATTCTACTTTCAGAACATCATTAATACATATCAGTTGTTAGAAGCAGCAATGTTCTGAAAGTGAAGGAGTTCCTTATATTACACTTTGGAATGAAAGATATGTGGTGTCCCTTTTTGCTAACAATGCCTTTAAATCTTCCATGAGAACTGGCAGCTACTCCACAAGATTTTGTGTGGAAGGAAATTAAACAAGTGTGTGTTAAGTTACATTTTGTTTGTTTTGGGGAAACCCAGAATGTGTCCTTCTAGTTTTGCTAAGAGATAAGAGCTGCTACAAGAAAGAGGTCTCAAAATGCAGGATTCTAGGAGATGGTTTTAGAAAAGTGTGAAGGGACCTTCTATCCTTTTATTCTTATGAAATATGACAAGGATGTTGTGAATCTTACTTCAAAGCTAGGTGTTCAAGTTTTATTGCCAGTATTGTGACTTTATGGATTAACATTATGCTTAGTTACACAAAAAAGGCTTCAGTTTGCATTTTGTGAATATTTATTCTTGTGAGTGGTGTGTGTGTTTGTGACTGGGCACATTAAAATAAAAAAAAGACACCTTGGACCTACCACTATACATTGTTGAGACTTCCAAAAATGTATGAAAAGGAGTGATAAGATGCTGACGCTTCGTTTTGCAACTTCACTTTAATCAACTAGGTGAAGCAAGAAATGGCTCTTTGAGACAGAAAATCTTCAAGACTCATACAGCCCTCTACTTAAATTTTCCCTCGCATGAGCTTACTATATTTTTAGTACTAAGAAATTAGATGTCTCTTCTCTCACATTCTGTGACAAACTGTGAGGATATTTAGTGTAACATTCATAGATTTATACTATATAACATATATAACATATGTTATATGACACATATATGTATTTACCATATATACACATATACATATATATGTGTGTGTGTATATATACACACACGCACACACATGTAATTTTGTTGTGGTAGACCAACAGAGTACTCTCTGTATGCTTTCTAAAACTTGGTATTTTCTATGTTTCATTTAGATAAAGATATTTATGGTTGTTTGGCATGTGGGTTTATCAAAATTGCAAACAATTCAGAATATGGAGTTTTTATCTTGTATATAAACAACTTGGCATTAGCACATATTTTGTTGAATATTTGTTTTATAATCATTTATTTACTCATAGTAAGTGTGGATTTAGTAAATGTATCACTAAATCTTGCTATCATCAGTTTCAGCTTAGATTGCAAGTATTTATTCATTTAAGATCACTTGCATCTGATAAACAATAACAAGTCCACTTGCAAAAGTTAATATTGGTGTCCCTATTTAATGCTTAAAAATTTAGATACAAATATATAACTATAAATATATTTCAATATGTCAGTGAATTCAGAAAGACAATTTTTATTTAAACTCTCAGTTCTATTTTTAAATTAATGTGTACCTAATTTATTTAATTAATTCATGATCGTAGAAAATCTGTTACTTGAATTAGTGAGATCAACTTCTTTCACATTTCATTGTATCAGAAATCTGGATTTAGGGGACAGCATTTTTGCATTGTCATGTCATAGTTTAATGGCTGAATGGTTTCTGTCTTAGAGGTGCATCGTATAATATATTTATTTAATGAGATGTTTTAAGATCATAGTCTTATTTAGTTTCAAAATAAATGCAGCATTTTAATTTAAAATCAAAACTTTTTAAGACCAATATATACCTGCTCTTTAAAACTAAATTAGAAACTAATTTTTTCAGGATTTGTCCATTTATTTTCCTAGTCAGAGACAATTTTATATTAGGTAATGACTAATCAAAGGTAGATTATTTATATTTTTCCTACAATTTAAAGGCTACTTTCTATTTGTTTACTCATCTCTTCTATAAATTGAATATTCATAGTACACACACATCCACCAGATTATACTATTAAATACTAAGCTATACAGATTTTAGAATACTGGAATTTATAATGTTTAAAATGCAAAATACTTATTTTCCCAACTACAATATGCTTCCTAACTGTAACATGTAACATGTATCAAAGCAGTGGCTTTGTTTTACTTCACCCCCTCATATTTTAATTAGTTTTCAAGAGTCCTCATTTACTGACACTTTCCTGTAAGTTTCATGTAATATTAAATGAAAGAAGAAATACAACACAAATTAAAATACATATGCTAAAATTTATAGAATATCTAAATGATGACTCATATAGAATTGCTGCATTAGTTGTATTTATATTTTATTTTGATGTTATTTTGTATATTTTTTCTTTTGCATGTTTTCATGTTAAATATGTTTATTGCATTTTTCTTCATTATATATCATTATGCCACAAAATTATTCAATTAGGATTATTTTGTTATTTAAGCTTTTATTCAAATGTTTCATTTGAAATGCTAAAATCAATGGAACATAATATATGTCTTATATAAAATAACATGCCAAATATAAATATCTAAAAGCTACTTCTGTGGATACGCAGTTATCTTTAACATGTACTTGTATAGCTGTATGCATTTTGGGACATCCACTCATATCTCTAGCAAAATATTCTGTTCTTTACGTCTGTGGTGAGTTAGACAATAATTACAAAGCAATATAGCATAATTAAAAAAAAAATCTGTAAGACTAAAATTTTAATCAAAATGAAATTCAAATTCAATTTTTTGAGTTTTTATTTAAGACACTTTCTATTACGCGTTTATAAATCGCTTTACATGAATTATGCTTATTAGTACCTTGCAGATTGTTGAAATAAGAAAACCTTCAAAAATATAATTTTTATTATGATACATAATAAAATCCAAATTTAATTATATAATTTAATTGTACTATTATATAAATTTGCCAATTTACATGTGTAACACATGTCATTTTCCATTATCATAATTCCAAGAGGACATATAGTTATGATTTACAGAAGCATGCTTATATGTGTAAATCATTTCATTTTATTTTTGTTATATTTGGAAATGTTTTATTAAAATATTAATAAAATTATATTTTAGATGTATTTATATTTTAAACATCACATTTATAATATATCTATCTCTAGCAAGTTAATTGACAGGGTAATCTGATTGTGATAAACTACATCTTGTATACATGGTTTTATTTCTAATGAAGAATGGGTTTTTTGAATGTACATTTTATTCCTAAATTTGGGTTGTATGTCTTGTAACATGCATTTAATACTGTGCTATTAAAGATAATGCTTACATAATGGTGTAGCATACTTAAAATATTTTAAAAGAAAGTAAGTTATAGTTTAATATTGAATTAGATATATATTTAATATTGAATTGTTGCTATATATGATCCTAAGCCTTTTTCCAGCATTGGCAATTTCCTCATAAAACAGTTATGTATGCAGAAATGTTGAGTATTTTGAAACTGTTAAATGATGCATTTTGACAACTTAAAAATCTGTTTCACACACTGCCAATTTAAAATGGTACCAAAATTAGTATTCTAAATTGGTCTACATTTTAAATAAAATGATTATACAATATATGATATAATTGTATAGTGATGGATGATTCTATTGCCTTATAAAGGAAATCAATGTTTTTTATAGTTCCACTACATATATATGTATATATAAGTGCCTAACTAAATTTAGATGCACTTCTATTTCCTGCCATTATGAGATATATCTACTTTTTACTCTACAGAAATTTGAACATTCTAAATAAATCCATTTCACACTAACATTGTAAACTATCATGGTTTGGGAATGTTGATACAAGTCTTCAAGTAACTATTACTTATGCATTTAAATCTTCAGATTCCACACTTTTTCAGTGATGTTTTTGAAAGTTCAAAACAAAACCATCAATTTTTCCTTTCTTTGGAATTATTCTTCATTTCATTATACTGTTTGACCTATGATTTACCATGTTAAAAATTATAGTCATGTTTCATTCATGAAATGTATCCTCTTTATTATTGTTATTATTAACAATAATAATTAGAATTATTATTAAATTCATTCATTCTTTTATTCTTTCTTCTGAGGGATATTTCTTGAGCATCTACTATGTACTGGGTACTGTCCTAGATACTTGAGATTCAGTAATGAATGGAATTTACAAAAATCTCAGCCTTCAGGGACCTTGCATTGTAGTATGGGGAGGAAAAATTATGAACACAAAATATAAGTAAAACATAAGAACTGGTTAGTAAAATATCTGGTTGAAATATATAGCTAGTTATACAATGGTTATTAAATAAATGTTTTTTAATGCTTTATTCAAATATTACACCCTGTTCTGCATTCAGGTTAAGAGAATAATACTGAATATTCACTACCAATAGCCAGAGTAGAACTCTATTACTGAAGATTTTAAGATTGGGAGTGCTAGCAAGTCCTGGATCTAAACGCTACTAAAGATCACTTCTAACTCACAAATTTGTTTAAGAACTGTATTTATCCTTTGGGGTCTTCAAAAAACGGGTGTTTGGAATTAGTCTGTAGATCTTAAAGATTAGTTATAGAAGCAACCTGGACACATTCCTAAGAATTACCCCAGATTCATTTACCCAAATACAAGAGATTATTTAGGATTAATTGTAATGACCTTCAGTGATGAAATATAATAAATAACTATTCAGTTTACTTCCTTGTTAAAGGTAGAAACACTGAGATTTGAGAGAGTACAAATTCCATTATTTTTTATACTTTTAGATTGCATTTAGCAACATATGTTTACAGTTAAATGCTTTCCTTTTTTAAACTAAACCTGAAAGCCTGGAAATTATGATAAAGTCAGGTAAAGTTCTAAAGTATTAGTTTTTATCCTGATTTCATACTTCCTTTCAAAAAGAAAGGTACAATTAAACTTCCCAGAATAATATGGATCAGGTACTGATCCATTTTTATAGTAATGAGCACATGAACATCAAAATGTCTGATTTACCATGAGGTCAGTTACTGAATGTTAGTAATGCACGTGTAGTTATTGCTTAATCATGTGATTAAAGAAAACCCTTACCAAATATTAGCTTAGTAAATATTACTGGCCAATTTGCATAACCAACATGCATTTAGTAGATTTTAGTATTCACAAAGTAACTTGGATGAATATTCAATAGCAACTTTTTTCTGATTAATGCTTTACAGTATATTAAAAGTCTTTAAAATAATCTGGTAATTGTCAGACCTCATTTACCCCTGCCCACCACAAAATACAATCATTTAATTTTTTGAATTTGTAAATCAGATTAAAATGATATGAAAACACAGGCTGGAAGAATTAGTAACAGACATGTGCTCTTTTGCTTGCTTGTGAATGACAGGGGTTCATGTTTGACTTCTTTTTTAAGTTTAAAGCAGGAAGCCGAATTACTAGTCCTACTAAGCATCTGCCTACGGGGTGGGGGGAGGGGAAGGAGGCAGAACATGCTCAAGCCACATTACGTGATATAGCTGTTTTTTCTCTCGCAAAATGCATAAAATATCCCCATGTATTTTTGTCTAAAATATCTAAATATACATTGTGGACAGAATTTTGAAATGCAGTTTATTGAGAAAGCAAATATATAAAAACATATACCACTCATTGGCTTTAAAAAAATACTCAGAAGTTTTCTAACCAGGACATGATTATTATTCCTAATTAGTAGCTGTTCCTCCAAAATTCAATACTTTTTTCTTAAGCATTTTAGCTGTCAAGATCCTTCTAAGTATATCTTCATTCCGTTTCATGCTTCTATTATAAAGTTACGTCTTTTTTCCTTATGTGAGAATTACGTACTACCAAGCACAATCTTTGAAAAAGTTTAAGTGAAAGAAAAAAGAAAATCCTAATTTGATACCTTTAAAACAATTTTAAAATTATAGTGAAACTTTAATAAGGTTAAGAATGTGGAGAATTACTGTGACATGCTTATGAGATATTTGGAAATTTTCAACCTTTTTTTAAAGCTAGTTTTGTATGAATAAAATTTCCATGCTAATAATTAATTTTCAATCATTTCTAAATAAAACAATTTGTTTAATTTTAACTAGTTGAAAATTGGCTAATCTCAAGTTTTATTTTAAAACTCTGAAAAATATTACCCAACTTACAAAACAACCTGGTAAATTCTAAAGTATGTATAGCTCATGACATTGAATATTTTATCATGTTGACTGCTTTCTGGCAAATGAGGTTAAGATAGACATTTACATAGAGTAGTTTTGCAGAGCTTCATTTTTTAAAATCATTTTGTTTTCAGTTTGGCTTTGATTTTTAAATTCTCCTTTCTTCACTTGTTTGTCTTAAAATAGAAAAATCTGATATCTTTCCCAGAAATCATGAAGTGATATGGCACAGACTATTCAAAGCATACTTCTGAGAAAAGTGTGGTTACACAGTTACCCATTCTGTCAAAACTTGTCACTTGCCAGGCATTTGTTGCTAAAAAATCATCTGTAGATAAATAATGAATAAGACTGATTCAGGGCCATGTAAAGGGTTTACTGTTTCACCTTTTTCTCCCTAATGTGTTACAATTAAAATGTGATATATTTGTGTATAATATCCATTCATAGGTTGATTGATATAGACCAAACATCAGATCTGGTTACTTCACATTTTAGTGGCGTGTTTGTGTTTTGCCTTTTCATGTTTGATAATACTTAAGGTGATAGAGGGAATATAATTTATTAAACTTATCAGAAAAAAAAAAAAACAAAATTTAAAAGAAAAAGTTAGCATCTAGTGCTACTGTGTCCCACAGGTTCTTCTCCATTGACCCACACTACCTCCACTGGTGAGTTAGAGGAGCATAACAGGACTACCACTGGTGCTATTGCTGTTGCTAGCACATCTGCAGATGTTACTGTATCCAGTGTTACAGCTGTCACCATCCATAGACTTTCCGAGGAACAGCGAGTGCAAGTAAAGAATCTCAGAAATTCAGGTCTGGACCCCAACACATCCAAGGACGGGCTCTCTCCTCATCAAGCAGATACACAAAGTACAAGGAGAAGACCAAGAAATGCTGAACAGATAGAAAGAACTAAAGAGCTTGCAGTTGTTACTCATAGAGGTATTGGATGTTATTTTACTTGTGCCCATTTAGTTACAGCCAAACTATATTTTGGTAATGATTCTAATTAGAGAATGAGCTCAAACAGAGCCAAGATGTAGGAAGTGAAAGAAAGAGTTCAAAGTAGCTGAAAAATATAGACAGTAACAGTCAGAACCTGAATAATTTGAAAGTACAGAAATTAGAAAAAATAACAAATCAAAATGCAGTGCAAATGTTGGAGGGAGGAGGGAGTAAAAATAGAAAGAAAATAGTGCATAAAGGATAGTAAAAATAAGTACTAAATACCTGTTGCTTATTACATACCACTTATGGTATTGAGATAACATGAAAATAAAAAAGCTATTTTTCTATTAATAAGTGCACATATTTACTGATTGATGATTTATCCCATGGAGTAATTTTCATATTTGCATGAAATTTTTGTTACACAAATGTTAATTTATTATTGAGAAAATAGATAATTTGATTGGGAAAAATGAAAACATTATGTCTGGTGATATTTTATATAGCTTATTCTACTATTTCTGAATTACCTATTGCCTGACCCATATGACTGTAGTGAGAACAGATTTCTCATTTTGAAAAGGTAACAGTTATTCATTGATATTATGACTCCAAATTTAATATTGTTTAACTTCCTACTTTAATTTTTAGAGATAAAAATACCACAGAGCCAAATCATATATTGGTAATTTTCTAATCAATTAATATAAGCCTATCTTTTACAAAATTAGGAAGTGTAGCAAGTTTCTTTTTCTCGGTAGCAGGTTTCATTGAACAGTTTAGGAAAAAATTAGTGTAGTATCAGAAACTAACAAATATATATTGATATATGCATCAGTGGAAATATTAATTAATTGCACATTAATATTTGGAGGAGAACAAAATATCTACTCCAGCTCTATTTCCAACTCATAATCATATATTCTCCAAAACGGCTATGGTTTACGTAATATGGTTATACATGGTTTAACATGATATAAGTAATAGAAAACCATTCAAATGCTTAGTACACACTAAGGAGAAAAATCAAGACATCTTTACATAAATTGATTGAAAATCATACAGAAATATCTCAGAAGCTCATTTCCATCAGAATTCATACTGAAAGTACTTACTTTGATTCTCTTTAATAAGAAGCATTCTAAAATGAATTCTTGGGAATTCCCTGGTGGTCCAGTGGTTAGGGCTCCGCGCTTCCACTGCAGGGGTCATGGGTTCAATTCCTGGTCGGGGAACTGAGATCCTGCAAGCCGCGTGGCATGGCCAAAAAAAATAAAAAATAAAAAAATAAAATGAATTCTTAGCATGTGACAGTCTCCTTTAAAGGATTAAAATGATATCATCTTGGTTCTCTATTCACTCTCCTACCATGAATATTTCCACTCATGTGAATATAGGGATCATTATCAAGTTTATGATTTGCTTAATCAAGTAGATTTTCTTATTACCGGGAAATAAAAAATGTGTAAATATTAATGAAATATCGATTAAGAAAAAAGCCCTTCAATTTAGTATTTTCACTCTCTTCAGAAATTTGCATGAGCTAATTATTAACATTAACAAACTTTCCTGTATTCATTCTATTACCCACTGAAAAAGAGGCAGGTAATTTTCGGACATAAGTTTATTATTTATCAACTAATAATACAAATGCCGCTTCAGCCAAAGTTGCCATCAGGTGATTTGAGAAACTCTGATGCTACAAATTAAATATTTTGTAGAACTTGAATAAATAATTCAGATTGAAAAGAGAATAAGTAGTTGTCAATTTTTAGATTAAATAATGTGATTTGAAAATTAATCTAAAATTTGAAGTACATTCAGCTAAATTTCAATTAAGCATCAAGATTACATCCTTGGTAAATTCCAAATCAGTGCTCAAATTTTCTCAAATGTTGTCATAATCTCCCAGTGCTGTTTTACAGCATTCAGAACATTTAGACCTGTTTCACATATATTCTTTCTAAAATAGTGTTTATGGATATGATATTCATTCAATGCTGCCATCTACCTTGGTCATAAATATTTTTAATCATTGATGTTTAAATTATGTTTACAGAAAACATTTTGAATGTTATATTCATCATTTTTTAGTGACTTAAATTATTATACTTTCATCAAATCTTTATTTTAATTAAAATTGGTCCTTCTGACTCTTCTTCAGTAACCTGCTATTTCAGTGATTTTAGTTGGCTCATTACCTATTATATTTGACACACAAACTATTAACATTTGGGGCAAAAAACAATGTCAATGTTAGAAGTAAAGGAAACCTGTTATCCTATATCTATTATGCTTTTTAAAAACCTCAATATACAGCTATATTTTCAGACATAAAACAGTCCTCAAAGACTTAACTCTAAGCAGTACCAAATTTCTAAATAAGGATTGTCTGACATGAAAACAGTATTCTTTTTAAGAATAATTTCAGTTCAGCCAGCATGTCTGAAATGCCCACTGAGCTCTGTTCTGTGCGAAATAAGGATGAATATTACATGGCCCCTTCTTTCAAGAGAGTGAGATAGAGTGGAGAACATAGAGAAATCCATCCTGGTGGGACAAGGAAGATTTTGTAAAGCTCATGGCTGAGCAGAGCACTAAAGGAGTTACAGGATGCATGTAGGCAGTGAGTCCTTTAATTGACATTTTAGATGAGTCAGTAAAAATAATACAAAACTAACTTGCTTAATTTTTCTAGATATTTTACAGAAAAAATAATTCTTGTTCATCTATTCCATTCTGCACAATATAGTCAGAATCACCTTTTAAAAATGGAAATCTAATCACTTCATTCCACTGCTTTAAAGCTTCCACTGTTTTCCCAGTGACCGTGGGAATAAAGCCAAGACTTGATGATGACCCATGGGAACCTCTATGATCTGGCTTTTTGCCTATATCTCCAAATTCATCTCTCTCACAGTCATTCTTTATTTTTCTGGCCCCAAATAATTTCTTTTAGTTTGTCAAACATACCATGTTCTTTTCTACCTCAAGCCACTCCCATAAGCTATTCCTTCTTCCTTTCAACCAAATCATTCTAATTCTCTTTCCAAGATTTAGCTTAAATTGTTGTAACTAGCGACTTTAAGTTCTGTAAGGTAAGGAGTGGATGGGTCTTGTTCATGCTGCATTCCCAGTGCCTAGAACAGCTTCTGACCCATAGACATATTTAGATAATATTTAGTGAACTGATGAATAAATGTTTACAGTTTCACCAGCTAGAGTATTCACTCAGATGACTTAAAGGCTTAAAATTATATTCTTCAATATAATCAAATATCCATGTCTTTCAGTATTAAAGATAACTATTTTGTTACAGTTATAAAAACCAGTGTTTTTAATTACTTTGAAAGGCAAAAGTATTCTCATGTACTTACAATAAAATATTGCTTTTTTATTATATTACCACTTCAAAATTCACAAAATAAAACTAGATATAAATGCCTTGCTTACGCCCTTTTCACATTTATAAAATCAAAGAAAATTTATAAATGAACACAAGAAAACTATAAATTCGATAAATTTCATATGAATAAATATTAATGTAATACAATGGATATTATTTTACTGAAATTAGTTACCACCTAAGGCATATATACAATAGAGATTGTGATAGCATAGGTTTGTTTTTATGTATACAAGTGTGTACAGTTTTGTACTGTGATAATTTGGCATATTTCATCATGTTTCTCTATTCACACTGCAATTAAACTTTCATTTTTATGATGTCTTTTGATCATTGCTAATTCCTAATTTGTCTATTCTCAATAACTTGAGGTAAAGTACTTATAGTTTACACTATTACCACTATGAAAACAAAGAAAGCATAGACACTGAAATTGCTCATAGTATTTGGTACTTGTGAGTGTGTAGCTTAAAAAATCTATGTATTAATTTATGATTAATTAAATCTTAAATCACTATAGTTAATTATAAAAGCTGCACAATTAATAATTTGAAAAATAACTTAGAATATTTATCAAAGACATTTTCAATCCCAAGAGGGTATTGTTCCAATTAATTTTTCCTATAGTAGTACTATAGTTAAAACATCAGTAATTCAACTTAAGTTATCCTCTTAAAAGTTTTTTTTTTTCACTTTCTACTTGTTCTCAGTAAAAGAAAACTCTTTCTTGGTTTTCTCCATTTAAAAAGAGTCTTTAACGTTGAAATATAAACAAGTAAAAGAGAAAAATACTGATAAATAATGTTGACTTAGCTCTTCTTTAAACAGTGTATTAACACTACAGTTTCCTTTATTAGTGCCCAGTAGACTTCAAAATGAAAATTCAGCTTTATTGACTGGATTTTAGTCCACTTTTGTCACCTGCTATGTGTGAGACTCTTTGCAGGTCACGTGAACTATTAGGGTTGAATTTCCCTATCAGTAAAATAGTATCACAGTATTACATTAGGGTTATAGTGAGGATTAAACACAGTATTAGGTGCAAATGCCAAAAAATCTCAAGTATTTTCTCCCAATGGAAAGGAAAAACCAAATTGCCCACCATTGCTGGTTAGTTTTGAGGTCAGAGAACTAGGCTGAGTCTATACTCTATCCCTTATTAACTATATGATCTTGAACAATAACTTCAACTCTCAAACCTGCAATTTCTTAGTAACTGAGAATACCTACCTCATAGGTAGTTATGTGAAAAAAATTTAGCACGGTTGCTGGCTTATGTTCCACAAATAGTAATTGTTATTATTTTTATTATTCATCAAATATGTTTTAGCTCTTGCTATGTACGTGATATTGTGCTGGATAGTAGAGATATAAAAATGAACAAAGCAGGCTGTGCTATGATGTAGTCTATATAACTTTAAAAAAAAAGAGTAATTACAAGCTTATTACGAGAAACACTGCCATAGCAGTTGTTTTGAAATGTTATTGAAGAAAGGAGAGGGACTGACTACCTCTAAGTGTAGAAGTCAAGGAAGGCTGCACAGAGGATATTTGTACAAATTCTTGAGAGATGAACAAAAGTTTCAAACTAGTAAATTGTGTTTATATTGCTAAGATGTATAAAGAATGCTTTGAGTAGATAGTGCTGAATAGAAATATGATGAACCTATATCAAAATAAATAAAGTGTTCAACTTTGCTTAAAGGAATGTTTACAGTCATGTAAATAAACCTAAAAACAATTGACATTTTTAGCTTATTGATTATACAGATGTTTAAAATTAGATAACATAATATCTAATGATATTTTAAATTTTATCAGAATAGTTTGTTGCTTTATGATTTCTTTTTGAAATTATTTCTTAATATTTACTTAAAATACCTTTTTCAGCAATCTCTAAACCCCATAGTTTATTATTATAGCCCTAAGAGATTTCAATTCAAAGTTGACTTATAATAGCGGGACATATGTAATATTATTACAAAATTATAAGTAAAGAGTCCTGAATTTCTAGGATTATATTTTTTTAAATAGATGGTCACTTTCAGATCATCTACTACAACAGCATTATTTTTATACAGGAAATTGTGGTCTGGAAGAGGCCATATGAAAACCCAGTCTTCATATTGCTAAACTAGTATTCATTCATCCTTCCATTTACTCATGGTTCAAAAGGGCCTAATGCAAATCCTTTTATTAGGTGATATTAAGGTTAAAGTAATATAGATGACAGCCATAGTTGGGTTTTCTTCCTCAAGAGGTTTATACTATTATACTAAGAGGTTACACTATTTAAAAAAAGTCATTAAAATGTGTTTTACTCTAGGTAGGTTTTTTAAACATTGTTTTTCTTATATATTGTGGTGGAATGGTATTTTTTTTTTCAATATGTAGACAAGTTCTGTCAGCTGTTAATGAGCAGCCATGGTAGTTTCTATTTTCATGTAAAAATGTGAATATATTCTTCTGGAAAAGTTCCCATATACATTTATAATAATTATAAGCTCTCTTTTATTGTTCTTCTTAGCAGAAATTTAGATGACTATATCATCTTGTGGAGTCAAATACGTGTCATAAGCATTTATAGCCATTGCCGCTACTTGTTTTGACATAGTGTGGTCAATTCTTCCATAGTATATTTAATAGCTAATGATCATATTACTAGGATCAAGCAGGGTTTTAGCTTAGTTTATAAAGTAACATGAAATTATGTTTAACTGAAATTGAATATGATGTAGAGCCCCCCCATAATGGCAGCATAAAAGAAAACCTATTTTAATTTACCAGTTTGCAAGTAGAACTTTTTATTATTTTCAGCTTTAAGGTAAGAGTATTTAATTCAGCATAAATTATTCATTTTAGGTTAGCAATTTTAATCCAGACAAAAGCAGGAATTTTTAAAAATTTTATCTTAAGCAGTAGTTTTTCAAGTAAGCTCATCTGAACTTTTACATTGCCCAACAAAAAAGGGAAAACAATATACTATCAGACTTACATCTACACTAAATTTCCAGTTTATTTCAGAAGTCAAATTCTATGATATGTAAACATTTTGTTTAAAACACTGGACCGTAATATGACAAAAACTCTATTGTGTGGAAGTAGCAGTTCTTGGGTACCTAATATGTGCCTTTCAGTAATAGGCTATTTGGCCACATGTAACTATATATTTTAAATCTTTTCAGCAGTTTGCAAGCAACTAGTACTGTTTTCAAAATTTCTGTTAATACTTTATAGAGTATAAATTCGTAAATTGAAACATTTTTTATTAATCTTCATAAGCAGTATCACAGTGAGGAAGTTAGTTTATGGGTGGTTACTTAAGTCTTTGTGGATACAGATATATGTCCATCAGGTATCAGGACTTATTGAACATATTATCTCTGTGCTTAAACGTATGGTAAATTCAAAAGAAATATAAGATATGGTCTCTATTTTCAAAGGCAATTTTGTAGAGATAAGATAATAGAGAAAAATTATTAGTCAATTCTAAGAGAAAGAATTCTACAGCATGATATATGAGTGAGGATGAGTTATAGCTGTCTTTAAACATGTGATGTGATATGTTATATGTAGGAGAGACCAAACCTGTTCTGCCATAGGTTGTAGAATTTAGTGTATGAAACCACAGGAAGGTACAAAATATATCATAGAGAAGACTTTTCTAACATTGAATTTTGTTCAAATATAGACTGTGTGCTTCAGAAAACAGTAAATTCCTAAATCACTAATAAGGTATTCAAGCATAGCTTGATAGACAAATTGGGTATTTAGAAAGCATTAAACATCAAAGAGTGTTGAAATTTTATGACTGTCACTGTCCCTTATAATCCAAAGTGTCTATGAATCTATCCAGAGATCTTGTATATTAATGTATTTATCATCATCGTCTATTTTCTCTTGATGTTTGAATTGACATGGACTTATCTTTATGGTTATCTCATTGTAAAGCTAGTGTTAAAACAACCATAGAAGTGGCTAACACTACCATCAAGAAAGTTAGATTGTCACTCTCCTTATCCCAGTAAATGGAAACTCAGACACATAAACGTTTTTCACAGGACCATTGCCGCACATTTGCCTTAAATTCCAAAAACTCTCCATTTGAGGATCTAACTCTAGATTGCCTTTTAGGTAGTGTCCAAAACTACAGAGTTATTTTCTTCAAGACTTTCCTTCCTCCCTTCCTCCCTTCCTTCCTTCCTTCCCTCCCTCCCTCTATCCCCTCTCCTTCCCTTCCCTCCCCTCTCCTCCCCTCCTCTTCCTTTCTCTCCCCTCCCCTCTCCTCCCTCCTTTCTTCCTTTCCTTTCTTTTCTTTATTTTTTTCTGTCTCTATTTTTCCTTTTCTTTCTTTCTGTTTCTTTTTTCCTTTTTATTTCTCCTTCCCTTCCTCCTTCTTTCCTTCTTTTTATCCATCCATCCTTCCTTTCTTCCTTCCTCTCCTTCTCTTCCTTACTTCTTTCCTTCCTTATTGCTGTCTTTATTTGTTTCTTTCTTCAACAGAAGTTCACTGACTACTTGCATGTCATATTTTCTTCTAGTTCCTTATTATACAACATTGAACATATTGAACCCTGCTTTTTGAGTTTATATGCAAATAGGGAGAAAAAGACAAGCAAATAAACCAATAATTACCTGATGGTAGCAGAGATGTCAGAGAAAACAACTAGCTAGAAAGGGCTTGAGTTTTTCTTGCAAAAAAGAAAGCCTGAGGTGCCTGGAGTTCAGTGGACAAGAAAGAAAGTGGAGATCAGGTGGGAAACCGGCAGGAACTAGACCATATAGGCTCTGAGGCCTAGGTAAAGAGTTTTATTTTAATGTAGATGAGACAGGAAGCCATTGGTAGGTAGGCTCTATATTATCTAATGTAACTTTTTAGAAGACATCATTTTAGCAAGAAATTACATAAGACATTTTAAGTAGGTAGGAACAGGCAGACAAATTAGTAATGTATACAGAGGTGCAATTAATGGTTGATAGAGATTTTAGAGTCTAAGTCTTAGACTATGCTTCTCAAACTTCAGTGTAAACACAATCACCTTGCAGTCTTACTCAAATGCAGATTGTGACTTGATGGGATTGGGATGAGATCTGAGATTCTGCATTTCTAACAGACTGCAGGTTCTGCTGATATACTGAATAGCAAAAATTTACATGAGGATTATTATTATGGAGAGAGAGCAGTACATACCAAACAGTACCTGATCTTGGTCCACTCTCCATGAGATCTTGTTCTCCACTAGAAGAATCACAATGTTGATAAACTATCTCAGAAAATATAGTAAAAGCTAAACTTTAATTCTGAAAGAATGACTCTAATGGTGGGAAATTAATGAGTGGAAAGGATATTTTAGGGCAGATGGATTTTCCGGATCAACCTTAATGACAGTAATTAATTTTGTCAACCCTTAGGAATGACTGAGCAGATTACATTAGTTATGATTTTACTGGAAAAAAATCAATGAATGTATGAATAAATGATAAAAGCATTCCCAAGTCAAATTTTAACTCATTTATTACTTTTAACTTTTACCCTAAATCTACACCTTAAAATTATTTTTTAAAGTGTGTTATCGAATAACAGAAAAAACAAGGTTTTACTTTCCTTTTATTTACCATGTTTCAAATCTTTGAAAGTCTGATAGACAGGAGCAAAACATAATGAAAATAAGGATAAAAAATTGATTGCCAAATCAAAAATTTTCATGATTGAATAAATAAGCATTATCTTCTATTTTATATAAATGATGAAATTGCACTTGCCTGCTTGAATTCCCATGTCCTTCTTTATGAGAGTAACTGATGTATTGATTTTCATGCATGTTTAGCATAACAGAATAGAAAATTTATGACATTTTAAAATTTAGTTACATATGATTTTTGTAAGATCCTTTCATTTATTAAATTAACTCTTAGCCTTTTATGTAAGAACTTTGACATTGTTAAAGTAAATACATATTTAACAGATAGGGAACTGTTAACCTTTAGGTGGGTGTACTACATATAAATATTGACTATTGCGTTCTTTATCAATATCTTGTCCTTTTTTGTTGCTTTTTTCACTGTTCTCTTGACTTTTTTCCTAATCATATTATTTTGTGGAAAATTGTGTTAATGTTGATATTTGTAGCAATTTAAAAATCCATGTCCAGAAATGTATCAATTTATGATTTAAATACATAATTATTTATTGAATATCATCTTCATATTTCATTTCCACATTTCATCACATTTGTGAAATCGTGAAAACATTCATAACAGTAAATATGTTTTTATATTTCTAATTCTTTTACATTTTATTGAATAAGTTATTTTTAGGGAGAAAGAAGAGAAAAAATAATATGTTAGAATTTACTCGGTAACAGATTTATACAATCTTAAAAGGTATTGGATAAAAATACTCCAAATGCCTGAGGATCTTTATGACAATATCAAGCAGTGAAAATTATTTTTTTCACAAATGACATATCTGCAGATAATCATTTTAACAGTTTTATTCAGTGCTACTCCTTAAGGCATGCTTTTGAGTTATCCCTTTGCAGAGATTTTAACAACTTCTGATGACCCAGTGTTTTTGTTTTCCTTTAAGTAAATCTTAGGAAGCATATATCTTTTTTTTTTTTTTTTTTTTTTTGCATATATCTTTTAACATTAACTGCAGCCATCATCTTGTAACAATGATCTTATTTCATAAATTGTGTTTTTTCAGATTTTCAACCCCATTGTTATGCCCACCAGTAATCATTAATCAGACATTTTGATAGCTTATTCTTTATATTAACATATTATTTCTCATTTTTTATAGAATGAGCAAACAAGGGGAAATAATAATAATATGTAGAGCTTAAAAGGGGAGTCTTAACTTTAAAGGACAGAGATGGCAATGGTTTTATGTGTAACTGATTTCCGCAAATGGTTATCAGAGCTAATTATTTTGCCTGTGAATGAGATGATCACAATGTGAGCTTTGTGACTTTTAATATCTTTTTCCTTGTTAAAATATTTTGACGGGGTTAGACTTCCTATTTGTGCTCAAAGCTGGTGCCAAAGTGGACTCCTCTGCCTTTTGGAGTATGAAGAAATGGTCCTATATTAGAGACATTTTTATCTTGTTCGGAATTATTTCAGGGTATTTTCACCCACTTTTGCAACAAGCTGCTTCCCTTGCATGTAGTTTTCTAGAGCATATGGCTACCCTGCTGTGCACGGAGTGAAATCACATAATTAAGCTTTACAATTTTAGGAAGAGAAGAACCTTAATATATGGCAGAACAGCATGGTGTTAAGTTTGGGTAGATCATATAGTATATTTTTCTCTTCATATGTAGTCATCATTTGTATTCTAAATCATGGACTATTGTTTTTTAGTGTTGATGCTTGATTGTTCGTTGTTTAAAATAGTCTTCAAATGGCATTTCTTCATAATACCAAATGGGATTAAAGTGTGAGAAATTTCTAAGTTGATTTTATCCAGAGTCCAGAGAAGTTAGAAAATTTTCATTTAGTCGGCTTACATCCGGAGGAAGGTGTTGGTGGGGGGTGGCAGTGATCATCAACTCTCCTGAACTTTCCCATTAGAAAGGAATGCAGCCAAAGTTGATTTACTAAAAAGACTGTATGGTAATTTGAGTTTCATCTAGCAGTTGGCTTTTGCTACACCTTTTTATTCATCTGTTTATACTTTTAAAATAAGGCATTAAGAAGCTTTATGCCATGGGATTATGCCTGGCACTATCAGTTAACAATTAATGTTATTCAGTATTCAGTATTAAATTCAGTTAATGAAGCTGGTTCTGCTCCATACTAAAGTAAACCATGCTTAAAATCAGATATTATTGACTACTTAAATTTATCTATTATTAGCATTGCATTAAAAAAAAAATGAGGATAAGGTATACTAATCCAATCTATTTGTGATTTCCCAGGGCATACCCTTGGGAGTTCTGATTAGATATATGGCATGCTGTTATTCATAGTCAGGTGGTGGTGTAGTTGCTAGGATGGGTGTAGTTCAAAGTCAAATGAGTGAATATATTTTAGTAGTATATGTATTGGGCAATCTGCTTAGCCCTTCTCCATTTTTACATCTAGAAAGGAAGGAAATAATCTCATTTTGAGTGGCTATTTTGTGGTTAAAATAAGACAGTAGGCAGAGTACCTATGCTTTAGACACACAAACAATAAATGATACTGTCCCCTTCTTGAGTCTTTACAAGAAGAAAATATGCTATAGTTACATAAAAATTTTATCAGGTAAAGATATGTGAACAAATTAAGGAAACGATTAGCACAGATGTTTAAATTTCTTACATAGCTTATTTCCTTAGAAATAAAATATATAGTCTAATGCAATATTGATAGAGAATTATGGAAACAACTGATATATACAGCTGTATTTAGCTCTGTTCATATAGATCTCATGTATAAGTTGTTACTACAATAATGCGCAGCATTTCCAGTTTATCTCGGGTTTCTGTTAGTCCCACATTTTTTTTTTTTTCTTGCCAGTTTTACCCTTGTTTCAATTACTCTCCAACCTCAAGACAGTCAACTCACTATCTCCTCTCTCCTTGTGAATTCCTGTCTTCTTGAGGAGATAATTGCTAGAAAAGAACATAAGATGTGTGATCTAGATGTCAAAATATTCCCTAGGAAACAAGTAAGCAACCAATGGTAGAATGATGAGCAACAGCCATCCCTATTTCTACTTAGATATTATCTGTTTAAGTATATGAGTCATTATAGACAACTTAAGAGATGATGTTTAATATAGTATCTGAAAAATCAAATTTCTAATGATTTTCTTGTGCCAGTGGTATATCCATTAGTGTCCTTTGGGAAACAGTTGAACATGGGCTAATTCAAGGAAGCGTCACTTACAAAGGGATTATTTCTAAATGAGCTGATGTAAAGGAACCACAAGGGATCATGCAGCTAGGGTAGTAGCAGCTGGGCTGTCACCATTCCCAACCCACTGGGATGAGGGAGGGGAGAGATGTTGGACAGAGAGATATGTATATCAGTCTGTCATGAAAGGACTGGTAACCGTCAGTTAAGGGCACATTTCCAGTCAACATAATGGGAGGGATGCTGCAGGATAATCCTGATCTTACTTTCCTCCCTCCCACCATCCTCCTGCTGGAATTCTCCAGAGGATCAGAGAGTCTGTTGATAGAGTCTAGAGCATCTCAAACTTAAGTGTTCATAAGAATCACATAGTGGTCTTGTTAAACTGTAATTTTTAATTCAGTAAGTCTGGGATGGGGCTTGATAATCTGCTTTTCTAACAAGTTCCTAGGTGATGCCAGTGCTGCTAGTGTAATGCCACAATTTGTGTAGCAGGATGTAGCCTATGCAGATCAACCTCTGTACAAAGAACAAGGAGGAGAATAGGTCTGGAAAGGCATGTGGACAATATAGTTGGGCTATGAGGAAAACATAGATGGGTTATGATGAGAGTGCTTTGTGGTCTTCAATAGCCATGAATTTAGCAGCATAACCCTGTATCAAATACACTGTCAGAGTCTATCTGTGCTTGTTTAAAACAATCCAGGTAGTGATACCAAGCCTTCATGAAGAACTTGGATAAAATATAATAATCTGAAATCAGAAGGATGAAGGAATATTGTTACTTATTAAAGTAATAACATTTTCTGGATATTATATTTAAAACTATTCAGTGTTCTTAAATTTGTAATGGAAGAATATATTCCACTGCCGTCAGTCATGATACTCATGAATTGTGGTCACTCTTATTCAAGCAGTTGGCTTCTTTCCCAATTAGTCTCGTATTGGAAGGCATTACATTGTAGATAAGAGATCTCTGACATTGTGCATAAAACAAATATGTGACATAAAATTACCTCATTTATTTTGAATTAGAAAATATTATAAACTTGCAGGTATATTTTTGTTCTTGAGGTCATTTGAGAAGTTTTGCCTAATCTTCATGTTCTCTAAGGCATTCATATGAAAGCGAGAGTCATTCTAAGCATAAAAAAAAAAAAAGAAAGAAAAAAGAAAAATTGAGTATTATTTTTCATGTTACACTTTATAGTAAAATTATATTTGCTAAAATTAGTGAAAAGAGAACAGAAATTAAAATAAAACAAGCATGAAATAATTATCATTCAAAAAATATGAGCTATCAAAACAAAAAAGGGCATAAGAAAATGATTGAATTGAGTGGATCTTAATATTTAACTGTAGGACTAAAGATGATTTAAAAAAGTTCATTTGAAGCTGTCAGAAAATGAGGATTGAAATTTAATTAAATTGATGGCTGAGACGGTTTTAAAAGTGTTGAAAGTATTCGTGAACCATACCAATGGTAACTCTTCCCATATGGTGACTTTCAATATGCCAATTATAAGAATCCCTAAAGAGAATATATAAAATCCCACATTTTTCTTATAATCCTGACATTTTACTGCACACCATAACTGTAAGACCTGTTACGCCAAGCATTGCTGGTGCATCTGCTGGTACCTACATAAGTGTTATGGATTTCTGAAGTTGTTCCATTTCTGGAAGGGAAGAAAGCCCACATACAGAATTTAGTGTCTTTATTCATTAGCATCCACTGTCTCTCAAATAAAAAATAACAAAATTAATTAAATCTAGAAGACGTGAAAATTAACAAATTGATTTTATAAAATATGATGTCTCCTTTTCACACTTGCAACTCTGTTCAGTTTTCCAAGTAAAAATTTTAGACTTATTCCTTAGTCTGAAGTGGTTGAAAAATAAGATTTCAAAGATTTGGAGTCTAGGGTGATCTTGTTACAACTTTGAGACGTTATAGCCCTAGAATCCTCTTTTGTAAAAGTGAAAATGGGCCTGTTACAAGAACACCTTAAATATGCTGAATAACTACACATATGTTCATATAAACTAATATGATTTTATATATATATATATATGTGTGTTTCTATACATTTATACTAAATTTACTATCTTGACCAAAGAATTTGGGGAGGTTTATAACTTTATATAAAAAATAAAATTTAAGTTGGAAATCCAGGTAGAGTTTATGAATTTGTATAACATCCCTACACAGTGAAAAAGACATAACACAAAGTAGTTTAAAAATTTTAGTATAGTGCATCCCCAATTGGAATGACATCTGAAACTGACTAGATCTTAAAATTATAAATAATAATAATAATAAAGTAACTAACATTTACTGAACTTTTGCCATGTCCTGATTCTTAGAATTTAAGTATATGGTGCAATGTATAATTGTAAATTTTCTTTCAACTATAAATAGGGCATCATATAAATTTTATACTTACATATTCAATATGCAAGAGTAAGTGCTAGCCACAAACTAGCAGGGTAGCATAAGTAGACGTTTAGGACTTAAAAAAATACTGGAGTGTCTAAACCATATTACTTATCTCTAGTGATTTTTAAAAGGCAGAAACATTAGATTTTAAGTAATTATAAAATTGAATATATATCATTTCTTTTAAAATTAATTGGTCTATCATTTTAAATTTGAGAATATTTTGGATCTTGCATATCCCTAATATATGTCTTTACAAATGAATTTTCAGTGCTATTGAACATATTTCTTTGCACCACTAATTTTCTCATCAAATGAAGGCCAGTATTATTTCTTTTCTTTTATTTTAACATATTCTAAAATAAAATATTTTTCACAAAGACTCATGAACCACTTACTAATATGCTGCTGAATTTTCTATTATACCTTTTTGTACTGTGTAGTCCAGAAATATGATTTACTTGCAGCATACCTTTAATCATTTTCTAAAATTACACTACAGCAACATTTATAAAGCAAATATTCTTTTCTCAGAAATTTGTATCCAGTGGTAAATTTTATATGAAAGATAGTAAAGCAGACACCACAAGAATACTACCTAGTTTTTACTGGCATCAGTGTAGTTTCTTGATCTTTCTTCTTCTAAGGATAATATGGATGGAGTGACTAATTAGCAGCTTCCATGCTAAATATGTTCTGAAGAAGAGTTCTGCCAGTACAGGATGTAGAAAAAAAGTGTTAAATTGTAGTGTCTTTAGGCCTGTGACCTGGAGCCACAATTTACTTTCAAACAAACAAAACTTTTCCTCTGAACGTAGTAAAATACTTTTAGAATCTCTAAAAACATTTTAATCTTTGAGATAGAATTGAGAATTCTGATTAATTAGTCTTTTCTTCTTCCTTTGCTCTAAATTCTACACCTAAATACTTAAGGGTAAATGAATGACTCTCTTAGGAATATATAGAGAAGTTAAACAACTTGTTCCATGTCTTATGGGACTAGAATACAGGCTTCCCAACTCCTGGTCCAGTGAGAGAAATGTCACTGTGTTTTAACATTATCTAGATCTATATAAAATCCCTTAGCAAGTGATTGATTATATATTCTAATACCCATGTAAATGGATCTACTGTCAGTGGTGAGATGTGCCGTGTTCTCAAAATGGAACACACACACGCACACACGAACACACATTAGTTTTAATAACCAAAACAAAAACTGATGTTTATTTTATTAGTATAGTTTATTTATTGAGTATAAAGATAAAGATGATACTTAATTCAAAATAAAAAGTAGGAATTATATATCTAGATAGCATGATGTCAAAAACAGTTTAAAAGAAGAGAAAGGCATTGTACATTTGAGAAGTTGAAGCAAAAATAACAAAAATAAATCAGTAGGATACAAATGACTTTCTCAAAAGAAATTATTTTCCTTTTCACAAGGACCATCATATTCTCACTTAATTGTAGATTTATAATGCAGCTACTGCCACTTGCAAGATAAGTTATTGTCAAAATAAATACTACAAATTTGGAAGATTAAGCTAAACAGAATGTTTCATTTGTTTTATTTTTATCATATTTGAATACAATTTAAGTAGAAAATGAAAGGGTTTTTAGATGTTCTGATAACATTTAATAAATAGTGCCAATGTTTTTCTACAGGAGTCCCATACAAATCTGAAATAGTTTTTTCCAATGAAAAAATATTCTGCTCACTAATATTAAACATGTCTGTTTCTTCTTTTTCTAAGATAAATGTTCTGAAAAATTACAAATTTTCACTGTATATACATAGGAGTGAAATAGAATAAAAAATTATTGGTGTGTGACTTTTGAGATTATGTAGTGAAGAGTCTATCAATTTTAAAATAAGGAACTTGAATCCGGGAAATGTTTTATGACTTCAAGTTTTAGAGGCTGGGTGATAGACGGACCACGTAAAGGTCATGTTTTCTAAGCCTCCAACTGATGGTTGAATTCCCTTTAGTGCATCTGTGTATTGTGGTCAGTTTCCTAATGTTAAAGAATGGCACCAGCACTTTGTTCCTACTAACAGAGATTCTTCAACATAAACTCATGTGCCACCTGTTTCACAAAAAAAGTTGACATTTGAAACTAAATCTAGCAATTTATCCATGTATGTGCATATATGATTAATCTTTATAATAAGGCATTGTAATTTAAATAATTTCAAGTAAGTGACTTTAGCCAATTAACATGGAAGTTAGATAAGGTTTAAGTAAAATCAGTCACCATCAGTTTTTTTTTTTGTTTAAGTTTTTAAAATTCAAATTCTTTTTGAAAATAACCGAACAATAATTGATCTGGAAAATAGTACAGTTATAATCCTCTATAGTGGTTTAAACTGCTTAAATGAGGATTACAGAAACAAAATGTTTTTCCCTAGTGTCTGGGGCTTACAACTAAACAGATGGATTTGATTGTTGGCCTAATATATTCCTTTCTGCCAGACATTTTCTGTATTATAAAATATTTTCATTATGCTAAAAAAAAGCACGAGTCAAACCAAAAAAGTAATAAACAAAAATGAACAAAATTGTTTGACATGTGAAAAGTGAAAAGCAGAAGAAAATAAAGGAAAGGGATCTTGGCACATATGTCTACATGTCTTGCAGTTAATGAAATGTATTAAAAATTTATTAGAACATACATTTTTTATGTATTTAAAATAGCTTTACACATGAAGGTGCTTCATCTTGAACATCCATTCTTTTATCACTTCTTTCCTTCCTAATTCATGATTAACAAAGGAAATCCTCCAAACAAAATACCTTTAGTTAAATAAACCAGAATTTACAATATTGCATATATTCATTCAATCATAGTACTACTTGAGTAAAATAATGTTGCTGCTTTTGAGAAATAGTACAGTGGAAGGAATCGACACAAACAACAAACTGTCTTTTAATGTTTATAAAATTATGTAAAATACCACAACATATTTTAATATCTTTATGATAAAATAAATTTGACATCTTATAACTGGAATACACTTGTTAGAAAGGTCAGGTTAATTTTATAAGTTAAATGTGATCACTAGAAACGCCATTGCTTGATGTCATGTTGGTACTTAATACATATACCTTGTAATATATAATATATGTTTTTATGGCATATACTTGAGAATTAACGTTTCACTGATTTATGATTTAGAGCAGCGTCTTGCAATTGGTACTTACAGTATTTGTCCTTTCAATTTATTCAAGAAGAGATATGCTGTATGCTCTTTCTATTGAAATTATAAAAATATCTAAAGTATGTGTTTCCTGTTTAACATATTTTAAAGTTTTGGGTGAATTTAAATTTTATATTATTTTCTCTTCACTCCTTTTTATCTCCTAAAATGGTTATTCTCCTGGCTTTCCATCTTCTGCATCTGTATTACAATTATTTATACTTTTCACTTTTCTTCAATTTAAATTGACAAATAGATGCTTTTAAAAAATAAGGTTAAGTCCCTTCAGAACCAGGAAACTGTTTAAAACTTCCTGGTCTGAGATGACATTTTCTTAGCTAGGTATTGTCTCTGACCTCACCAACCAAATAGTCAAATTTAGATATAAGCCCATTACATAAACCTAGTTTATACACACACACTCACACACACACACACACACACACACAGAGTTGTTTTCAAAATCCTCTATTTCTAGTAACTGAGCTCTTTGACCCTCTGGATTTTTCTTCTTTAATTTTCTCCTTTGAGTTTACAATCTTTTCATTAAAAAAAAAAAATTTAAGAATTCCAGATTTGTGTTAAAACTACTATGAAATTTTCCAACCCCTTTGTAATACTTAAAGTCAAATCTTATAATGCAGAGAAAAGTAGAGGTAGAATTCCTACTTATAATTCATGTTTGGATTGGGAGAATCTAGAATTATGCCTCAAAATACAAAATGTAAATTTTGTTAAAAATAATTTTCAGGCAGCAGGAAAATTTACAAGTGGCAGAACTAAATTTAGAGCAGCCAACCAAATACAACAGTAGGACTAAACTTGAGCTTACCTTGGGGGCTGGGGTGTGGAAGAGAATTACAACGAAAAACATAACTTGAGAGAGATGTAGTCATTCTTTCATTGTAAATAAAGGGCCTCAGATAAAGAATCTCAAAATTGTAAAGCAACTGAGCAGTCATCTAGTCCTAGCTACTTATTTTAAGAGAAGAGACAGGTAAAAAGGCAGACTCTTGTCCAAAATCAACAACTACTAATTGCTAAGAATCAGGTCTCTTAAATCCTACTCCAATGATCATTTTCATATTTTTTATATGTACTATGTATAGATAGTTTACAGCTGTGTATTTCAGTAAGCCATAAGAGTCTGCCTCTACCTTTCTACTTTTGAAGGTAGTGACAAGAAAAAAATTACCTTAAAATGTTTCAAAGGCAATAAAATATCCTTAATTTGAATTAATTGGGTAAAATGGCAAGTAAGATTTAGTGAAATGATCATTTTAAACTATCTAACAAAAATTGTTTTGCTTTTTTCAAATTCACGGAGTGAACAAAACCTAATTGCCTAAATGTTTCAAGCTATCATTTCTACCTATAAACCTCATAAAATGCATTATGTAAAAAATTCAAATTATAATTGAGGAAGCTAAATATATCCCTTGGATTCTTGTTCATGTTTTTTTGTAAAGAAAATAATTGTTATTTAAATATCTCAGATCAGATTACATAACATTTTTAATTAGTGGGGTGAGGTTTTAATTAAATAGTTTTTCTTTAT
This sequence comes from Eschrichtius robustus, assembly GCF_028021215.1. Taxonomy (NCBI): domain Eukaryota; kingdom Metazoa; phylum Chordata; class Mammalia; order Artiodactyla; family Eschrichtiidae; genus Eschrichtius; species Eschrichtius robustus. The sequence continues at coordinate 61,469,344 of NC_090840.1, read as the reverse complement.
TTCACTTAGTGTCATTAAAAATTTAAATAAAGTAGAAAGTAGTCTTCTGAACTATAGTTTATCCCTTTAAAAATTATATAGCCGCTGTAGTTAATAAAATAATTTATACTTAAAAGGAAATAATACTTTTTTTTCCTTCATCCAAAATACTTGAAAAAATGTTTTTAAAATGTTCCAAGTTACTTCATTGAACTTGTATGTTTTTTAAGGCAAATCCAGTCATATCTACTGTAATATAGTACACAATGAAATATGCCAGCCTCTTATGATGTTGATTTTTCATATAATAATATCAAAAAGAGTAGCAAGATATTTTAGATGAAATCCAAAAAGTTGTAATTCACTTTCATAAATTTTGTACAATATGGACTGAACATCAATCATCGTTCACAAGCAATGTGTATGAAAGGAAATGGTTATTGGCAGAAATACTAAAATGTATTTTAAGTTTTTTCAATTATGTAATTTTCTTAAATGTGTCCTTATATTTCAATTAGGTTAAATTACCTTAAAAGTACACTAGTTTATTTTAAAAACCAAGCTCATTAAATTCATCCCACTTTTATAATGTATCAGTATTTTTATTTTTCTAGTTTAATTTATTCCATAAAATTTGATGAATTCAAATGTTTTATGATAAAGAGTTAATGTTTTGCTCTTCTATTAAAACTGGGTAGTGTTAAAAAGTACCTATACATGTATGCAAAATTCTCCCTATAGTACACTTAAAATCCTTTTATACTGCTTGGTATTTTTACTGCTTAGTGATCAGATTGCTATTTTTTTCTTCTTTATTTTCTTCTGGGTGCCCTATATCAGGCTTAAGAAAGCAGTTTTTTTAACTTGCATAATTCCATGCTAACAAAATTTGTTAACTTGAATTTCATTTTAAACTTGTGTATCCTGATACATGTTTTTGTTTGTTTTCTTAACTAGTGAAAAAGGCCATAGATTTTAAATCTAGAGGATTTAAATTGTTTCCAGGGAAAGACAACAGCAACAAGTTTTCTATCTGTGAGTGTACTCTTTTTTTTGTTCCTTTCTCTAGTGCAAGAGTGAAGTTTGTGGTGTCTGTGTTGTTTGTGTGTTTTATAAAAATGTGTATTTACCAAATTAACTGCATTAATATTTATATAACATGCATGATTATTCAATATTTTCTTGAATTTAAATGCATATTGAGTTATTGGGTTATTGTGGTAAACTTTGGAGCTCAGATTGTTTCAAAATGTAAAAGAAAAAACTCTTTTGATCTAGCATGTTGATAACATTCTAGTTTTCTAATTCTAGTATGTGAGATAAAAAAATGAGTGAAAATCATCAAATTAATGGTTTCTTGTAGGAATTTTTGTTTGAACATATCTAAATTTCAACATAATTATCTTTCTAAGGAAAAATTTCTTTAAATAGCAATTTTTCATTTAAGGAAAAATATTTTAATTTGAGTTAATTTATACAAACACTTCAGATATCTTGTAAATGAATTAACTAGCTAATTAATTTTTGTTTTATTTTGAAAATCTCATGAAATGAACTGAGGTACACATATTTATGTGCTGCCCCAATGCACAATTTTGCTTAACATTCAGGGATTTATAGATGATCTGAAGTTAATCCATTAATCTCAGATTAAGAATCATTGAATTTGAATATTCATTGTTATATTACCATATATGAACATAAAATAAGATTTTTAAGAAAGCTATGAATTTTTTCAATATAAATCAATCAGCAGTTTGTAGAAATACCCTGCCTTACTGTTCCTGCAGATACATATTATAAATTTTAAAAGAAGCCATTCATGATACCACATCTGACTTCTAAAATGCCTTATTGATAATAAATAAGATTAGTTATTTTAAATAAATATTATCTTCTTAGCAAAAATACGTTTTTAACATGATTTATTTTTATTCAATTCTAAATCATCTGATGAAGTGAGTTTAAAACTATTTCTTAAAAAAATCATTCATTATAGTTATATCAGTAAAGGATTCTACCCACATGTTTATTGAGTTGTATTTGTAACAGTAAATGGCACAAATTGAGCAGTTACATCACTTATCAAGAAGCAAACTTGGAGCCTGTTGGTATCAAATATTTTAAAGTGTCCTAATTTTAAAATGTGATTTTTCACATTTTGTTAGATTTGAGAATACGAAACCAAAAATAGCAGATATCAGTAGGAAAATGTCAAATTGGGTTACCTGTTTGGAAAGCATTAAACAGTTCATTTCAAAGTATTTAGCTGTATAAGTATGATTTATTGTTATATTTTTAGGGTTAAAACATATTTTCAAAATTGATAACAGTTTTTAGGGAAAATAAATCTACAGTATTTTTCATATATTAATTATTTGATACACTTCAGAGAGAAAGATATTTTTCCTATACAAGAAAATATAAACATAAAAAAGTTGTTAGGTGAAATTATTCTGACATTTCAAATTTTATCATGTCAACATGAAGGAAATGATGCAGACTTAAATAATTAGGTTTACTACTTTTTTTTTTCTAATATTTTGTCTGGCTAATCTATTTATTTTAGAAATCTAAGAAGAATTATAGGCTATCACTTTCTTACCCTTTCCTCATTTTGGTTACACAAATGTTATTTTATATGCTTCATGCTTCAAACCTTCAGATGTCCTGGGAAAATTAGGCTATTTATACGGAAATTAAGATGTATGCAACTCTACATCATCAACAATTATAAATATTACAGTATATATAAATGTATCATAGTAATATGCTGTACACCTAAATCTTACACAATGTTACACATCGAATTTATTCAATAAGAAAAATGTGTATGTAACTTTTTATACTTGGTATATTGCCTTAGTGGACATACATATTATTTTCATTGTTCTTGTACAGTGGTTATGAGGGTGAACAAGAAAGGGAAATTTAAACATAATAGTGTATCTGGGGAAACAAATAAACCCTGATTAAATATATATCTATATATATAAATATTTTTATTTTTTTTTTAATTTAAAGAATATTTACTTTTAAATGTCAGGAGTAAAGTTAATGAGACAAAAAGAAAAAAGTTACTCATAAAGCAAAAAATGTTAATTTACTTCATAATTTTAAAATACATTTTACATTTATCCATTACAGCTTATGTAGGATATAAAATATACTCTTGTGCTTTCTTATTTTTATTTTTGAATAGAAATAATTAAACTCTCATCAAGACAGATTATTTATGCCAATTTTTTTTAGCACCAATAACAAGCCAACATTATTTTAAAGTTATTTTCCTACAATTTTTTTCTCAAATATTTAATAGCTAGTTACAAATATATATTCTCTATGGTTGATCACAGAGAAAGTTATAATGCTTTAATTTTTATCATTATTATATATTTGTTATCAAGTAGGCATTTCGGTCTTCATCTCTTTGAATCGTTAATTTGACACAGAGCCAAATAATTTTAAAAGGAGACAATTTTTATCTGACATTAAACTTTCAAAGGAAAAAAATAATAATAAAGCTTGTGTTCTTTGAAAAAACTATTCAATCACTAGAACTTCCAGGAGTGAGCATAATTATGGAGGACATGAGCTACACACATTTCTAAAGTGCGTCTTCCCATAATAGCACCTTTAAAGTTTAACTAAGAAACAAATTAATAAGAGATTCAGGAAACTGCAGTAGTGTTCATGGGAAGCATTTGGTCGTTTAAATGGCTAATTCAGATTCTTTTTCCTACTTTAGTACCTGAACTCTATGTAGTCTCTTTCCATCCCTTCTTGTTGTTTATCAAAGAGAGTAGGTTTGCAAATAAAGGAAAAAATATTTTTAATTTAAAAAATAAAAATAAATTTTTATATTTTAAAATGTTGAATTGAGTGAATTTATTCTTGCCAACTTTTCTACTAGGCTCTTCTAAAATTTTAAGGTGGAATTATAAGGAAACTGTGAGCTTTCCATAATGTATTTTTAAAAATTATTTCATCTTCTTCAAGTCCATGCTTTCATGCATTCTTATTATGCATTCATTTCACAATTCTATTTGAACTACTTCTCCATGGCAGCACCATGCTAGACTAAGAAAGTAAAAAGAGTGAATAAAATACAGTCTCAGTTGGCAATGATCCAACATTTTATTGGGAAGCTAAATGAGTTAAGTGGCAACTCTTTTAGGATATAAAGTTAGTATAAAATAACATTCTGTCTACATTCATGATGTTGGAGTTCAGAACAAGATCCAAAGCATTCTATTTTATAAGGTGGAATACAATTTTTAAATCTAATATAAAAAAAATTCTAAGATGCCACTAGCCTGGATGAGGTAATGTAGAGATGACTTTTAGTAACATGACTTTCAGGATCTAGTTATTTTTATCTTTAGAGTACATTATGTGCTATGTAAAATCAGAAGCTTAAGAAAACGTGCTTGTAATAACAATATTTTATTTTGATGTTGACTAATTTTATAGTATTTTAAAGCTAGAATATATAATAATATAGTATGTTAATTAAAATTCCTATAGCATATTTTATAAGCACATATAATAAATATACTTCAATGTTATAAGAAACGATAATTCATCCAATTTTCTTAATTCTATAAATTCTGCCCTCTCTTTTTGTCACTGATGTGTGGGGGAAAGGATTCATATTGTATTAGTACTAGTAATAATAATAATAATAACATTATTATTATTATTGTCCTTAAAGATCAGAGCAAAAAGGATATTCCCTGTAGTTATGCTCTTTTCAAGAGGCAGGACCCTGTCCATGTAATTAACTTTTAAAGAGCACTCATGTTCTTTTTACAAGTTACTATTCAAATTGAAAGAAGTAAAAATGATAAATATTTGTCCAGTTGTTTGAATGGCATTACGTAATGAAAGCAGCTGATTGAATGGATACTAACTTCATTTGAATGTCTTGGCGTCACTAGCTATGGGCAGTTTTGTAGCATCTAAATATCAGATAAATAAGAGATTATATACTTTATTTTTTATTTTAAATTTTTTAATTAAAGAACACTAAATACATGTATCATGCAGGAGCTCTCCCGTTATCTTTACAATTTAAGTTGGGAACTTTTTCACTATTGCAGATGTCCAAAGACAGCAGTTTAAAGGACACTTTCAAACAGACAAAAGTAATTTGACAATTAAATCATAAGAACTGGGATTAATTAAGTGAACATGGTGAAAGTTATAAATATGCTCTGCAATCTAAGATAAAATATTTGGAAAAGTGTTTTGAATTTTAAGTATTGATGCCCTTTCTCCTTTCTGAGCTTTCTGTACAGGATGGAGAGCTCAGGTGTTAAGAGTAGAATTTCTTGAATCAGTCTGCCAAGGTCGAAACAAAGACTAAGGCAGAAAGTGAAAATAGGACTTTAGAAATGTGTCTTAACCTCTCTATGCCTCAGTTTCCTCACCTGTAGGAAACATATAATAATAGTAGCTACCCTTCAGATTTGTGTGAGGATTAAATGAGCTGATACATGTAAAGGGTGTAGATTAGTTCCTGACACATAGTACTGTGTGTTAGCTATTGTTAAAATTTATATTAACCTAGGCAATAATGATGATGAAATGGAAAAAATGAAATTTTTTATTATTTTTATTTTCTAATGTATTCGCAGACACGTCTATTTTTACCTATAATCTGTGTTATAAAATTAATATAATAGTGTAGGAAGCCTAAGTCATACCACTTCTTTTTCTTGTCTCTATTGTATGTTAAAAAAGTCACATTTTAATAGCATATACTATAATATTTTCAAAAGTCAGTTAGGATAGTTCTTCCCATAGAAAAAATACTCATTGAAAACAGTGTACAACACATTGTTTTTAATCAACCTACTAGGAAATATTTACTGAGAAGTCATTAACCCCCATCTAGGTACTGTGGGAATATTAAAATAATTATAAGTTTTTCCTTATCTTTATCAAGTGTATAATATATTTGTATATATGACTAAGGAATATGAAACTACTAACAGTATGACAAAATAATTTAAAAATTAAATATAAAATTGTCCATGCCATATAAAAAGAGGGATTAGAAAATCTGGAAAAAAATGAGAGACTGTATTTTGCAAAAAGTGGGACTTGAGCTGAGTCTTGAAAATTATATAGAATTTTGATAGCTAAAGAGGAAGAAATGGAAAACATGGAGACCTGGAGAAAACACAGAGCATGGAATGAGCATGGCTAACCAGTACAACTGCAGAAGAATGAAGAATCTGTTGGACTTGAGTTATGGATGTATCTTGGTGGCTAGTGGGTAATAGAGGTTATATACTTAGAAATCTAGAATCATAGGATATTTGGACAGTAATGAAAACTGTGTTTGAGAAAGTTTAGTTCTAGTACTCAAGATGAATTGGAAGAGAATGATAATAGAGAAACAAAAGCATCAGTGATTAAGCTGGATTTGAGCATGCACATGAAATGACTATGAGAATTTTGGTGGGTTGACCTAGTAGGTCATTGAAGGAGCAGGATGGAGCTTGGGGAAAAAAATGACAAAACCATATATTTGAAATTCTTAGCAGAGAGGTAATTTTTCAAGCCACGAGGAAAATATAAAATATGGTGAATTATGGGTCACTGTCTTTGAATTTGCCCTCTGTATGTGATATCAGCTAAAGTAAGAGAGTGGCCAAAACAAACATAAGAAGCAACAAAAGCCAGAAAGATAAAAAGAAATGAATTAGCAAGTCAGCAGACCAAGAAAAGCAAAAATATCACATGCTTTGTGTGGATTGGTGAACTCGTAATTTGGCAGCAGTAAGGATACTGTTGAGGATATTTAGGAAAGTGATTTTTATAGAATGAAGGGTGCAAACACAAATTTTCATATCTAATTGAAAATATGACAACTTTACCAGAGGTATGACTGTTCGGCCATCATCTGATAGTCATCTTGCTATCTGATAAATCAATATGAACAAGTTGACAATCTGAACTAAATGATGCAGGGATCCAGTGGTTCTCAATATTGACTCTACATTAGAATCACCTGGAGGATTATTAAAAAAAATCAAACAAACAAAAACAACAACAAAAAACAGATCCACAGGGTCCTACCCAAAGTAATTGCATTAGAATATCTAGACATAAAAGTTAAGCGTCTTTATTCTTTTAAAAAAGCTCTACAGGTGATTCCAACCCACAGTGTAGGAAAAGAACCATTGCAAGGTTTACAACTTCCCTCTCTAGAGTCTCTACTCAGGTCCCATTCTTTTCTTTAAAACGCAGATAAGTTGATGAAGAGGAAAATAGAAGTTACTCTCTAATTCACTGTAAGATTGAATTCATGAATCAGTATCACTCAGATATTTCAGACCTTATCTGGTTTTGATCTTCCCATTTGAAAAAAAGCACTATCTTGGGGAATTATTTATTTACTGTGATCACAGTCACTGAAAATATTAATAAAACTTTTTAATAATTGGGTGTTCTGAAGAAACTGCTTAAAGTGTACAATGGCTAAGTAAAACACAGTCATGGAAATTGTTAAAGGGTAAAGCCCTTATTTTGATGTTCATCATTATATCATAATTCAATGACATGCTTGATAATTTGCGCCGCAGTTTTACTTTCACATTGGCAGACTAAATTCTTTGTTATATACTAAATAAAAAGTGGTAATAACCTTAAACTTTTTTCCACAGGGTCTTATTTTCTATTGCAACTTTAAAAATAATAAGTACCCAAACGACACTGCCCTAACTGGTGGTGACTTCTCTACTGCCAATAATTAATGGAAACTCTGGCACTGATACCCTGGGAGTGCATTACAAGAGATTTCACTATTTGATAGTAATTAAAAATAAAGTGTTAATTGTTAATGTGTTAATATTCAGATTAGTAGGTCATTGAATAGGAACATGAAACTTACTTTCTTATATGTCCACAAATAGAAAAAATGTTTCTGTCCTCATTATTGGTTTATCAAACTATATTTAACTTTATATAAACTATAGTGATTACAATAACAAAATACAAGAATATATTTTATGTACAACTTTAAATGAATATCACCCTTGTTTTTCTAATCATATATGTTTTGATTCTTTTTGTCTTTTCTTTTTTCTGTTGTTCCAGTAAATGAGGGAGGTATTAAAACAGCTTCCAATTTATGCCCAGATCCAGGAGAACCAGAAAATGGGAAGAGAGTTGGATCAGATTTTAGGTAAGATTTTAAATTGTTTATTTCATTATTTATCTTGTTAAGGTTTATTTTAATTTTAACTTCAAATATAACTAATAATATGGAGATGAAGACCTGGTGACTTAAAAGTGTGGCAGCTAGGTTTCATTGATGTGTTACCATTAATAATATTTCATTATTTTAAAGTGACTAATCAAATTTATTAGGATACTTTTTGGAGTTTAAATGATTAATCTATTGTCATGTAGTAAGTGAAAAATCATGGGATTTGATTTGAAAAACATGAGTTTGAATTCAAATTCTTCTGCTTATAAATTGTCTGATCTTTGGTAAGTTATTCAATCCTGTCTGCCTGAGTTTCCTCTTCTGTAACATGTATATCAAATTTACCACATAGAATGGTGAGTTTCAAATGGTGAGTTTCACTGCCTGTGAAACCTTCCTGCAAATGTTCTATAAACATTTTATATGTAATTTTTAGAAGTAAATGTAACTTGAATAAGTTTTATCTCCATCTTAAAATTAGTATTTATTTTAAAATTTGAAATTAGTTTACTTACAACATAGAAAGTGTATGTAGTAGACTATGGTAGCCATTAACTTGCACTATCAAACAATATTTTTTAAAAATCTTGAATTTTCAGTAGTTGTCTGTAAAATTTTACAAATAAAAGATACAAAAAAATTCTATAAAATACTAAGTGATAATTTAGTTAACATTCACAAATACTTATTTTCACAAAATATTCATGATATATTAAGTTTAAAAAATGATAATGGTTATAGTTACACATACCACACATTTACAATCTTTTCTTCTTTATATTGTTTGTATAAAGGACAAATGCTGTGCTAAAGAATATCCCTATGAATAAAAAGATAGTTCTTATAATAAAGACCTGTGAAAATTTTGTCCCCGTGGATCACTCAAGTTGACTTAAAGTTATATTTTGATATACTTGCAGTGAAAAACAATATTAGTTCAATATGAATAAAATTGTAATTTTCTAAAAATTTTGCAGAACTTTCTTTAACTAGCCTGATAGTTAATATGGATAATAATGTTTGAAAAAATCACACTAGAAAGAAATTCAAAAGACCTGGGAAACTAGTCAGTCTGATCTTAATAAACTAAGTGACTATATTAAAAATCAACTAAATCTCTCAACCTCAATAATTAAAAGTGATATTTCATAGACTGCAGAGTGGTAAACCATTTACCTAGTATTTTTACATGTATTCTTTATTTATTATAAAGTGCTATAAGGTGTTTATTATTTTATTCCCACTTTACAAATAAGAAAACTGAAACTCGGTTTATCCAGCTAATAATTTGATGGAATTGAAATTTGAACTCGTTACTTCCTGATTCTAAATCCTGACCCTTTAATCACTATATTACATTATGCTTTGAAACCAAACTTCATTCACATCCCATCCTTGCAATAAACTATCTTGTCTTCTCCAAGAGTTGGTTTCGTCAGATCTAAAAACGAGGATAATAACACTTGTTTCATAGGGTTGAGGGAAAGATTACATGAGATAATGTATGCATGGTAGTAATCATAAAGCTTAAGACAAATAAGTATTCAATTAATTCTAGCTTCTATTATAGTATGATAAGATAAATGAAATAGTTATTATTAATATTAATATTTATTTGGTCTCACTTTTTGCAAAAATATGAGGTTTATTAGAAATAGACTTAATAGGAATATAGTGAGTTAAATTACTTTTAGTGGATTTCAAATCATAAGATTATCTTACAGTTATGTTTCAAGACCCTGATAGATGTTAGACATCAAGAAGCTCACAGTCAGGCTAAGATATAATAGAGTCATTATAATTTAAGAACATGTGAAATGTCATGGAGACAAAAGAGGTATGATATTTTGGGCAGCTAGGAGATGAGGGTCACAGAGGCAAATGTTGAGGTGGGTTATGAAGTATGATTGGAATCTGGTATAGAGAGGAAGAGAAATCCAGAGACCATTTATATGTTTATACATTCATTGTCTACATATATTGTTTGCCTGTTATGTACCTGGCTTTGTACCAGTAACAAATAAAACACTTAACAGCAGATATAGTACATGCCCCCCATAGTTCTTCAAATTTAATGGCAAAAAAGACGATAAACAATTAAATGAATATCAAATTTTAAAAAGTACTGTGAAGTCAAAAATAAAATTAAAAATCAAGCTTCTGTGAGAGAGGATAAAGATGTCAGAGTGGGAATCCACCCAGTGTAAGAAGGTCCCACTTTCATTGATACCAGAAGAATTTTATGCCTCTAGCCTACAGGAAAGGAAGAGCCTCACACTGAGGAAGAGCTTGATGAGCCATTCCAGGAAAATAAAGATTAGGGACTCTAAATTATAGAATGTAAATTGAAGAAAGTCAGAATACAATAGAAAAGTGGTAGAATGAAGTTGAGGAGATGTGGAGAAACCAGATCTCTTCTTCAGAAGAAGCAAATTGGCAGCCATTCTGCTTAATCTGCACTGAAGATATGTTTTGTTTTAAACACACAATGTTTTAAAAATTTGTGAGTCAACATTTAAAAATCAGGAGATTTCACACATACACACACAAGCGCGTGCGCGCGTGTGCACACACATTTTTGTATTCCCTTTTTAGATTTGGCAGCTAAAACCAATGTACCTTCATTGCAACATCTACTGGAACCAATTAACAGATGTTCCCTTTAGGCTAAGCAAACTCTCTGCTTCACAGTGGTCACCCCTAGGCTTCTTCACTCATGTAGGTCACCTACCTATTATGGGAAGCTGTAAAGAGATTTGAGAGAGAGAGCTGATTCAGTTTATATTTTCAGTACATCATGCTTTATACTTTAGATAGATGGATTGAAGAAAACAAGTTTTAGTTAGAAGGCTACTGCAGCAGTCTGGGTTTAAGGTGGTAGAGACTTAGACTATGGTGATAGCAGTGAACTAGACAGACTCAAGATATCCTCTGAGTCTTGGACACTCAAAATTCTCAGTGTCCAATGATATTTGATGTGGAAAGTAAGAAAACAAAAAAGGATGATCCCTAATTTCCTCAGCTTGAACATCATGAAATTGAGGTAAATAGTTATATTTAATTAAGTGTGGAAGTCCAGAGGTTTTGAGGGAAAAAATAAGAGTTCTGTTTAGAGATTGTAAACTTCAAATGACTTAGAGATTAACAATTGGGTATGTTAAGTTCATAGGTGAACATAATTAAAGTTCAGAGATAGCAAGGAAATATCAGTATGTAGATGTGATTAAGAATCCTAAAGCAGCATGAATAGATGACATCAGTTAGTGTAGAATGACAAGAGAATCTATGACATAGTCCAAGTTCTATGCTATTTCATGATATGATTGATTTTAAGAAGCTATCAAATCATTCTCACGAGTGGCAAGAGAAATACGCATGAATGAAGCAAGGGAAGGAAGTCCTTTAAAAGGGGTCAGGAATTTTGAATACAGTTGAAAATGATGAGGACAGAAGACTGTCTCTTAAATTTGACAACATGAAGGTTGTTGGCAAGAGTGATTTCACTGGAGTGACAGAGGTTGAAACAAATTGAAATAAGCTGAAGAGTGAATAGACAGTTCAGATAGGTAATAGCTTTGGAACATCAAATTACATAAAGCAGAAGAATAATGGAGCAGTTCTATAGTCATTAGGAAGTCAAAAGAGATTTTCTTTTTAGAGATACAAGAAACCAGAATATGTTTATTGGTTGATACAAATAATCCTGTAGAGAGGAAAATACTGATGATAGGAAAGATTCCTAGTGGGTATAAGTAAAGGAACATAACTTTTTTGGAGAAAGTAAACACGATCCCAAGGGCAGGAAGAGTGCTCTAGAGCCTGTGAGCCACAACTACTGAGCCCACATGCCACAACTACTGAAGCCTGTGTTTCCTAGAGCCCATGCTCCACAACAAGAGAAGCCACCACAATGAGAAGCCCGTGCACCGCAAAGAAGCCCGTGCTTGCTGCAACTAGAGAAAGCCCATGAGCAGCAACGAAGACGCAATGAAGCCAAAAAAAAAAAAAAAAAAAAAGATTTTGTGAAGGGAAAATGAGAGAGCTTATATTTAATACTTTTACTCTGGGAAGGTTGCATCAAGCAAGACCATCAAATTTATATATGTGTGTATATATATATATATATATACATACACATATATATATATATATATATATATACATATATAAATAAGAGAGAGAGAGAGATGGGAATGGATGGGAGAGGAACTTTGAGAGAAAAACTGGAAATAGTCGTTACCCAATAGTGGGAGAGCAAGTTTGATATAGAAATATTACCTTGCTAAGTAATTTTGAGTGTCCTTTTGAGATTGATGATAATGAATCTGCCTAGTTATATGATTTCTATCTAGAATTACTAAGCTTCCCAGGTACAAGCATGAAAAAGATTGTGCAAAGGCATGATAAAATTCAGTGCATTCAGGAAATTTCTAGTGATTCTTCTAGTCATAACAAATAGAAACATGGATGTGGAGCAAAGAAAATTTCAAGCAGAGTTATAGGTTGGGAGTCCTTTACAAGATAAGTGGATTAGATCATCTTTCAAGTTCAGTTTCAGCTATAAACAAGACCGATTCAGAAATAGCAGGTAAAATATTTTTAATCTGTTTCAGAAGGGAAAGAAATAATTTTTTTGTGTTTAAAGAGTATAAAACGATAATCATTCTTATATAAAAGGCTATGGGAAGCACCCCAAAGAATAAGAAAAGGGAAAGCTGGTAAAAGAATAAAAAATCACTGACAAAAGATATACCGTGTCAGCTTATTTTGAAGCAATATACATTTAGTTAGGGCTTGAATTAACTCTATGTTACTGGACCCCTATCATTTCAAAGGAAAATTAGCCTCTGTTAGGCAGGTACACGATGAATCACTACTTCCACATATGGAAGCAAGCCTTGTTGTTGGATTGAAGCACCAGTCCCTGCCCCATAAATATTAAAACAAACAAACAACAAAGAAGCAAAAAAAGACAAAAATAACTCATGGCAATCTCTCCTGGTGCCCTTTACCCATTTGTCTATGTAATACTCCAGTTCTTTGAGGTACCAGGGCTCACACATTTCTGCAATTTAGCGAACATCCAGGTAAGTGTAAGAAGTCAGTCTCCCCCACCATTTAGTGCCTCTTTACTCACTGAATTGTCTTCTTGAAGCCTCCCTCCTAATTGGGTTGAGGTAGGAGTGGGGATCACCCACTCAAATGCTCCAATTCCCTCCAAAGAAATTATACTTGCAAATTTTTAATTAATTGGTATCCTCAAATCTTCTAATACATCCTTCCTGGAGCTAAGTTATGTGTTATTCTAATGATCTTGAATGATTTTTTTTTAATACATCCTTAACAAATTCTACACAAATGTTCTGAAACCCCTCTTTTAGAATGTGTGAGCACATATCCTCATTTATCAGCCTTGGGGCTTCAGCTAAAACTGAAACAACCAGAAATGTCTCATTTGTTAACATACTTTTCCATAAATGATCATTTCCGAAGAAGGGAAAAATTGTGAAACGAGTCCTGTTCCATCTGTAAGTATGAAAAATTGATGAGGACCTAACCATAGATGATTTTTAAAACAAATGAATGAATGGAAGTTCTAATAACAGAACATTAAACTGTTTATAAGCTGCATTTATTAAGATTTCATCTATAAATGTTTGTGTTTCTTTAATCTTAAAATTATATGGCTTCTAAGATAAGCACACAAATATACATAAAGATAAATATAAAACAACTTTTGTCTATTGGCTTCTTAGCTGTTAGGAACATGTTTTTCTCTGTTACTCATATCTTAAAAAATTCTACCAGGACAATTTCTCAAGATTTGCCTATCACCATTGTTAATCTTATAGCAGCCCCTGAGTGTATTGGCATAGGGTCTAGGGAGAGCAATACTTACACACTGGACTAGAATTCAGGTCTTATTTTCAAGTGCAATATTATTTTCTTATAACACACAAAAATTATTTAGGTAGTAGGGTGGCTTTTGATTTTTTAAATTGGAAACACCATTTCCTAGCAAACCAAACTTAAAACTTGGTAGTAATTACAAGCAGCCAGGGGCAGGGTGGGGGTGAGGGGCAGACAGGAAAGTAGGAACAGTTGTTTATAGCACCAAACACCACTGAATCTTTTGGCGGGGGTGTTTTTTTTTTTTATTGTTTTAATTTTTATTGGAGTATAGTTGATTTACAATGTTGTGTTAGTTTCAGGTGTACAGCAAAGTGAATCAGTTTCATACACATATATCCACTCTTTTTCAGATCTTTTTTCCCATACAGGCTATTACAGTGTATTGAGTAGAGTTCACTGTGCTATACAGTAGGTCTTTATTAGTTATCTATTTTATATATAGTAGTGTGTATATGTCAATCCCAATCTTCCAATATTTATCCCTCCCCACCCCATTACCCCCTGGTAACCACAAGCTTGTTTTCTACATCTGTGACTCTACTTCTGTTTTGTAAATAAGTTCATTTGTACCCTTTTTTTAGATTCCACATATAAGTGATATCATATGATATTTGTCTTTTTCTGTCTGACTTACTTCACTCAGTATGACAATCTCTAGGTCCATCCCTGTTGCTGCAAATGACATTATTTTGTGCTTTTTTATGGCTGTAATAGTCCATTGTATATATGTACCACATCTTCTTTATCCATTCCTCTGTTGATGGACATTTAGGTTGCTACCATGTCCTGGCTATTGTAAATAGTGCTGCAATGAACATTGGGATGCATGTATCTTTTCAAATTACGGTTTTAGAGAGAACCTAGCTCAACATAATAAAAGCCATGTACAACAAATTCACAGTGAACATCATTCTCAGTGGTGAGAAACCACTGATTTTTCTTTTGAAGTATCTCTAGGGTCCAAGCCCTCATCCATTGCCACTTCTATTCTTTTAGCTCAGATTTGATTAAATCCCTGACAATTCCTGCAGGCTTCAAGGTTTCAGTGTAATGTCACTCAATACAATCAATAAACCACCAAAACCATAAATAAAAATATATAAATTGATTGATTAGAATCAAAATGTCAGTGTCCTTTGGTCTATAAATTCGGAGGCTAGGAGAGAAGGGATTAATTAAAGTACTTTAAAAAGTTTTTGCTTGTTTTTTTGTTTGTTTTGGTTATTTTAACTTAAACAAACATTGCAAAACCTAGTTAGAACTGCTTTGAAATTTGAAGCAGGTAACTTCTCATATGTTACCTGCCATCCTATTAATAAAATAACATTGCCTTTTCTATTCGTTTATCTTACACTATTTTATAGTACTCATCACCACTGAAGTAATGTATATGTATTTTATTTTTATGTTTTCTGTCAAGCCCCACTAGAATATTGGCTCTAACAGTCCATGGGCTTTGTTTAGTACAGTATCAACTTCACTGAAAGTAAGTTTTAGCCACTCAATAAATACTTGTTTTTTTAAACAAATGGGATCTTAAGAAATTTATGAAATCACTAATCATTTAAGATTTAGAATTTATAAAGCACTTTCAAGACAGAACACTAGGTAGGCATACACACAGTTTTACTTCATAATGTATATAAATATTATTTTCATAATATTTTAAAAATACCACAGCAAAAATATTACTTTTAAAAAGGCATACAAAAACTTGAAAGAGCAAATTAAATACAAAGATGAAGAATAGTAAAAAGTAGAGTAGATATGGGCTTCCCTGGTGGCACAGTGGTTGAGAATCTGCCTGCCAATGCAGGGGACATGGGTTCGTGCCCTGGTCTGGGAAGATCCCACATGCCGCCGAGCAACTGGGCCCGTGAGCCACAACTACTGAGCCTGCGCATCTGGAGCCTGTGCTCCTCAACAAGAGAGGCCGCGACAGTGAGAGGCCCGTGCATCGCAATGAAGAGGGGCCCCCCTTCGTCACAACTAGAGAAAGCCCTCGCCCAGAAACGAAGACCCAACACAGCCAAAAAAAAAAAAAAAAAAAAAGTAGAGTAGATATAAATGAAAGTGAACAAGAAATTAATAGAGAAAAATCCATAAAACCAAAAGGTGGTTTTATTGAAAAGATCAATAAAATTGATAACCTCTAGATAGACTAATCAAAGAGAGAGGGAGAGGAAGAGAGAGAGGGGGGGAAGAGAGAAAAGAGAGTAAGAGAAGAGATACAATCCACGAATATTAAAGGATAATAAATATTATGAACAACTCTGTGCCTACAAATTTGATAATTTAGGTTATATTGATGGATTTCTTGCAAAACACAATCTATAAAATTCTCACAAAAAGAAATAAATCATCTGAAATGACCTAAAACTATTAAATTAAATCAATAATTAAAACCTTCCATTGGTGGGAATGTAAATTGGTACAGCCACTATGGAGAACAGTAAAAACTAAAAATAAAAGTACCATATGACCCAGCTACCCCACTCCTAGGCATATACCCAGAGAAAACCATAATTCGAAAAGATACGTGCCTCCCAATGTTCATTGCAGCACTATTTACAATAGCCAGGACATGGTAGCAACCTAAATGTCCATCAACAGAGGAATGGATAAAGAAGATGTGGTACATATATATAATGGACTATTACTCAGTCATAAAAGAGAACAAAATAATGCCATTTGCAGCAACAAGGATGGACCTAGAGATTGTCATACTGAGTGAAGTAAGACAGAGAAAAACAAATATCATATGATATCACTTATATGTGGAATCTAAAAAAAGGGTACAAATGAACTTATAAAACAAGTTATAGTCACAGATGTAGAAAACAACCTTATGGTTATCAGAGGATGGGGGGGATAAATTGGGAGATTGGGATTGACATATACACAGTACTATATATAAAATAGATAACTAATAACCTACTGTATAGCATAGAGAACTCTACTCAATACTCTGTAATGGCCTATATGGCCTATATGTAATGGCCTATATGTAATATAGCATAGAGAACTCTACTCAATACTCTGTAATGGCCTATATGGGGAAAGAATCTAAAAAAACGATTGTATATATGTATATGAAACTGATTCACTTCGCTGTACATGTGAAAATAACACGATATTGTAAATCAAATATACTCCAATAAATTTTTTTTAAAAATAAAATAAATTTAAAAATAAACCTTCCAAAATAGAAAGCATCAGGCCCAAATTGATTCACTGGTGAATTTCAACAAACATTTAAAGAATCAATGATACCAATTCTCTACAGTCTCTTCCAGAAAAATAGAGGGAGTACTTCCAAATTCATTTTACGAGTCCTCACTACCCTAATACAAAAATCAAAGACATTGCTACAAAGGAAAATTTCAAACCAATATGTCCAATGAACATAGATGCAAAAATTTTCAACAAAATATTAGCAGATTAAGTTTGACAATGTATTAAAAGAAGTATACAGCATGGCTAAATGGGATTTATTCCAGGTATAGAGGGCTGGCTTGACATTCAGAGCTCAAGTCATTTCATAAGTGGGCTAAAAAAGAACATCATATCATCATTGCAATAGAATGAAGAAAAAAAAAAATTGACAAAATCCAACCCTCTCAGAAAACTACGAAGAAAAGAGAACTTTATCAATTTGTTAAAGAACATCTACTACTACAAATATGCAGCTAACATGATGTACACTTAGTGGTGAGAAACTTTTTCCCAAGATCCGAAACAAAACAAGAATTTCCCCTCTCACCACTCTTTTTCAGCATCATACTGAAAGTCTTAGCTAATACACTAAGACATGAAAAGGAAATAAAAGGTTTATAAGTCTAGAAGGAAGAAATGAAACAAACTTTTTTTTCTTGCAGATTGTATGATTGTCTATGTAAAAAGTTCCAAAGACTCAACAAAGAAACTTGTGGAACTAGTAAGTGATAATAGCAAGGTTTTACGATACATATACAAAAGTTATTATTTTTTTGTATACCAGCAATGAACAAGTGGAATTTGAAATTAAAAGCATAATATCATTTACATTAGCACCAAATAATAAAAATAAAAAAGAAAGACAGACTTAGGTTTAAATATAACAAAATATTTACAAGATCTATATGAGGAAAATTACAAAATTCTGATCAAAGAAATCAAAGATCTAAATCAATGGAGAAATATTCCAGGTTCATGGATGGGAAGAATTAATATTAATGAGATGTCAAATCTTTCCAACTTGAGCTATACCTTCAGTGTTATCCCAATGAAAATCCAAGAAAGTTATTTTGTGTCCATCAACAAAATAATTCTAATATTTATGTAGAAAGGCAAAGACCTAGAATAGCCTACATGATATTGAAGAACAAAGTCAGGGGACTAACTCTTCCTCAGGAAGAGGGTGAGGGATGAGTAGGTAAACTCATTTGGGTCAGTGAAACTATTCTGTGTGATACTGTACAGGTGAATACATGACATTATGCATTTGTCAAAACCCATAGAATACAAAGAGTGAACCCTAGTATAAATGTGGACTTTAATTAATTAAGTGTATCAATATTGATTTGGTTCATCAACTGTAACAAATGTACCCCACTAATGCAAGATGGTAATAATAGAAGAAACTGTGTTTGTGTGTGCATGTGTGTGTTGGGGGGGGAAGAAGGGTGCATATAGGAACCGTCTGTACTTTCTGTGCATTTTTTCTATAAATGTGAAATTGCTCTAAAATATAAAGTCTACTAAAAATGAAACAACATACAAGCAATTTTATATTTTGAACTGAGTGATATATATATCTGTATGCATGCACACATACATGCATATGTTTTTTTTGACTATAATATAATATTAAAATACTTCTCTAGAATATTAGTATAATAACCTCAAACGTTTAATTCTCCTGGCATGGCAGTAATTTCTGAGAAGGAGAACTTTAGAGAGAAGAAAAGAGATATTTCAGTTGAGACATGTATTTTTTGACAGATAAGAACAGCTGCCCCATCTCAATTTCCATGTCCACAATTGTAGTTAACCCATTTAAAACATTTTTAGGTAATTGCAATGTCAGCTTTACTAGCTGCAGATTCTTCCTCTTTTCATCCATGTACAAGTTATTATCACATTAGTCTTCCAAAAACATCTGCAATAATGTGTTTTTTCAACTCAAACACCAGCAGAGCTTTCCTATGGACTACTTTTTCACAAACTACTCAATTTTGGCAGTTAAAACATCTCAAAATATATCCAATGTTGCCACATTTATCTGCCAACCATATTTTTATGGTGACAAATTATCCTCACATAGTTTGCCTCAAATATGTCTGATTTTCCCTGACTTCTCCACTCGGTTTTGTTGTTTCTTCCTCCTGGAATATTCTATCCCAGCATTTTTGCCTGTGTCATCTTATGCATTCTTCAAGGACTCACTTAAAATCCTCCTTCCTAAAGCTTTACTTATTTCCACAATCTGTTACAATCTGGTTAATTCCTCCAGCATTGTGTGTATCTTCATTACAGTACTTAAAATATTTTTTTTCCTTGTCTTGTAGAAACTTTTCTAAGTGTAAAATCCTTGGAATCAGAAATAAGATTATTCATATTTCTGTATGCCTGATGAAGAGAGTTCAATAACTGTAGTGAATTGAATGGCTTAAAACAGCAGCTTCAGAATTTTTCCATTAATTTCTCTGATCATATGACCTTATAGCAGGACTTCAAACTCATCATAAAACTAAATGATTTATGGGCAGCAGTTGCTAAAACAGAAACATTCTTCTATGCACAAAATCAATATTTTTTAATCACTGAGGAAATATATAAGAAAATCCTTGGGAAAGTAAGGCATCTTATAGACTTGTATTTTACTTACCATTTTATGCTTTAATCTCCAAGGTGAGAGTCCCAGAATCTGTGTTTTGAAATTTTAAAAGCTTTCTTTCTAATTTGAAATTCCTATGGAGCATAACAGGCTTTTAAAGGGAGAAATGCTGCCAAAGAGATATTGAAGCTGCCAGCAGTTTCTATGCTGAAAAATAAATTAAAAATTTAAATGTCTTTTAAAATTATAACTAAATGTCTGGGAAAGCTCAGCCTCCAGAATTCTTATGTTTCACAGACTTTCCTTCTGGAGGAAAGGCCTTGTCTGATACTTTTCCTTTCAAGAGATGTCACCCAGTAGGGACATGAATTTGTCTTCTTGAGAGCAAAGAATAATGTTGGATCCAAAATTTGGGTTTTCATTTGGATTATTAAAACACTGGTATATCTTGGGGTTGAAACAGCAGGGAATATGCTTCTCATCTGGTAATATTAAAACACGACTATAATGAGGAAAGGCTGACTATCATGATGTAAATCTATCATACTTTTAAATGTGGACCCATCTTCACCCATTCTCCTAGCATGAGATTTGTAAATATGGTAGTATGCTCATTTATATATCTAACTTTGATAATTTCAAAGACATCATTAATAGAAACTTCCAAAGTTGTTCTATCTCTTCCCACAAAATATCTTCTGAAGAATAGCCTATGCATGTGGCACTTCCTTCCTCACCACACAGCTATTTCCTAATATTTTGTAATCTGACTTTTTGCATCATCTCTTAAATTAGTAATGACTTTTCCATCCCTAAATTAAGTTAATTTTCTCACTGCTCACTTCCCTTGACCCTTCTGTCACCGTTGCAATCTCTTTTTGGGGTCTTTCAATGACCAAAAAATACCTTGGTTTCCCTGAGTTTACTCTCTGACCACCGATTTTTCACTCTTTTCTTGAGGAATTCACTTTCTCCTCCCATTCCCTAAAAAATAAACATTCTTCAGTGTTCCATCTTCAAAACTCCCCTCTTCTACTATATATTCAGCTTTAAGAATAGCATTACTTCTGAAGGATTCAGTAATCATGACTTTCCATGTTTCTCTCAGTTCTTTATTATTTTCATTCTTCTGAGATATAGATATTTATTATTTTAACTTAAAACAATTGAATTGGTCTTTTCTCCACAACACATATACATCATTACGAGTGAGAGAGCATGGAATTTGGAATTAGTTGGACTTAATTTTAGATGCCGCCACACTTCTATTAGACTTAGAGAAGCTCTTTATTCTCCCCAAAGTTCTGTTTCTTTTTCAATAAAAATGGAAAGAGTAACACCAAATTGTACTGTTTTAGTGAAGGACTAGATTATCTAACAGTCATAAAATTGCATAGTGAAGTACCCAGGATAAAGTAGAGCTTTTTCTTTCTTTTTTATTTTCTTATGATTTTCCCAGTGAATTCAGATTTTAAAATCTTCACTCTTTCTCCAAATCCTGCAACCTGTTGATTCTACTTCTTCAACCTTGTGAATTATTTTCAATTCATATTGCCTCCATCCTACTTTATACACTTAAAACTTCTCACCATTGCAATTGCAATGGTCTCCTATTCTATTGCAAGACGTATTACACTGGGCTTTCAGATAAAGATTCTTATTATATAGCTACTGATACATTACCCCTGGATCAAAAACTTGTATCTCCCATGGCTCACTGAATTAAGAAATTACATCAGTTATCACACACATACATATAGCATACATTAACTTAAAATAACTTTCACATCATTATTTTGTTACTAATTAAAACATTGTATGTGTCAATATTGCTATTTTGCTAATAAGTAAACCTGTATGCCAGAAGTTTGCACACTTAACAGTAATAAAAGCATGCCTTGAACGTAGAGCTTATGGCTTGCAATTTGGTGCTCTTCCCCCCTCACTTATACATTTGCATTCTAGCATTTAAATTTCTCCTTAATACAGTCCAAACCTAACTTTCTGACATTATATTTCTATTTCTACCATATTGTTACAGACTGCTAAATGTGCCTCTTCAGAAAATAAATCATTTTAGTTGTGTGATACATATTTTTAGAAAGAAACATTAAAAAAACACAAACTACTATTTCCTGAAACTAACCATTTGCTTAAGGCAAACTGTTCTTCCAAATGCCTCTACACTTTATCAGCTCAGTAATTTAGCACATGCTTTTCTCTCTTCCTAGAATATGTTTGACTATAAGGATCCTATCCATTCTTCAAATGGACTTTCTTCTTCCTTGGTTTCCCATAACTTGTATCCATGCTCTCTTGGCTCATAGGGCTTGAATGATATTCACGGTGTGCTTCTCTTACCACAATACTGGAATTTATTCTGTTTTTTGAAGGCAGGTATTGTCTTATTGCATTATTCATCACCAAGCCAAAGACAGTTTAGATGCTTAAGAAAAGCTTGCTTATTTGAACTTGAGCATAAGAAAAGCTTGCTGATTTGAATTCGAGTAAACTTGCACTGCAGCCTTCCTCTGGTGTTATGTTTCAAGACCAGTGCAATTAAGACTTATCATTACTATCATTGTCTCTGTGGAAAGTTGTCTCTGGCCTCTTTGACAGAGTTCCATAAAAGACATATTACCTATGTCTGAAAACAAAGAGCAGTGAAAGCATAAATACTCTATTGTTGCATGGGGCCCAGATTGCACAGGACAATATCATCATATTAAAACTAGCTCTAATTTTAAAAAGTCTATTTTAAGTTGCATAAATATATAGAAGAAATAGTAAGCCTAGATTTTTGAAAGTTATTCCAAGTATGTTTATCTAAGCTGATAGGACATTTAGGAAATATGAGTTGTGAAAATGCTTGACATGGGTAGGCAATCTTAAAAGAAAACACAAATAACAAACCTTAGTCCTTACACTGTACATACTTACTGAGGAGCTTAGCACTTTATCTATACTTTGTCTGCTTTATCCTCATTGTTTCCTCATTACTGGAGGGGAAAAGCAAGCTGTTACTCCAATGTTACAGTAAAAATATTAAAAAGAAAAAGTGATACAAGAAATAGTTTGAGGCTACAAATCATTTAAATCATCATAATATTTCATTGAAATAAAGTTTAAAATATACATATTTAGAAATTTATTAAAATATTCTATTTAGGACATAATTTTTGATGAATAAAATATGGATAAAGAAAGCATTTCTGCTTGTGTAATGTGGGAATACTTTGTGTATACTAATAGTAATTTCAGATCTATAAAAAATGAGATTGTTTCATGTATTTTATTCTATATATTATTAAATGACAATATTTTGAAAAAAGTTATAATAAAAATATATATTTAAGAATCTCTCCTAATTTGTCAGCAATATGGTAGAGTAGAAGGACGTGATATCACCTCTCCTTACAAAAACAAAATCACAAATAACTGCTGAACAACCATAGACAAAAAAACAAACAAACAAACAAACAAACAAACGCTGGAATCTACCAAAAAAGATACCCTACATCTAAAGAAAAAGGAGAGGCCAAAATGAGACAGTAGGAAGGGCACAATTGTAATAAAATCAAATCCCATACCCGCTGGGTGGGAGACCCACAAACTGGAAAATAATTATACCACAGAAGTTCTCCCACAGGAGTGAAAGTCCTGAGCCCCACGTTAGGCTTCCCAGCCTGGGGATCTGGTAATGGGAGGAGGAGCCCCCAGAGAATTTCTCTTCGAAGGCCAGAAGGGTTTCATTGCAGGAATTTCACAGGATTGGGGGAAATAGAAACTCCACTTTTGGAAGGTGCGCACAAGGTCCCGTGTACACCAGGACCCAGGGAAAAAAGCAGTGACCTCATAAGAGACTGGGCCAGACCTACCTGCTACTATTGGAGGGTCCCCTGTGGAGTCAGGGGGCAGCTGTGGCTCACTGTGGGGACAAAGACACGGGCAGCGGCAGTTCTGTTGAATACTCATTGGTGTGAGCCCTCCTGGAGGCCACCATTTCCTCCCCAAGACCTAGCCCCACCCAATAGCCTGTAGGCTCCAGTGCTGGGACACCTCAGGCCAAACAACCAATAAGGTGGGAACACAGCCCCACCCATCAGCAGACAGGCCGCTTAAAGTCTTCCTGAACAAGGCCCTGCCCACCAGAAGGACAAGACTTAGCTCCACCCACCAGTGGGCAGGAAGCAGACCCTCCCACCAGAAAGCCAATGCAAGCCTCTTAGACAGGCTTATTCACCAGAGGGCAGACAGCAGAAATAAGAAGAATTACAATCCCACAGCCTGTGAAATGGAAACTGCAATCACAGAAAGTTAGAAAAAATGAGGTGGCAGAGGAATATGTCCCAGGTGAAGGAACAAGTTAAAACCCCAGAAGAACAACTAAGTGAAGTGGAAATAGGTGATCTACTGGAAAAAGAATTTAGAGTAATGATAGTGAAGATCATCCAAGATCTCAGAAAAGAATGGAGGCACAGATTGAGAAGATGCAAGAAATGTTTAATAAAGACCTAGAAGAACTAAAGAACAAACAAACAGAGATAAACAATACAATAACTGAATTGAAAGATACACTAGAAGGAATCAATAGCAGAGTAACTGAGGCAGAAGAAAGGATAAGTGAGCTGGGAGACAGAATGGTGGAAATCAATGCCACAGAAAAGAATAAAGAAAAAATAATCAAAAGAAATGAAGACAGTCTAAGAGACCTCTGGGACAACATTAAATGAACCAACGTTTGCATTATAGGTGTCCCAGAAGGAGAAGAGAGAAAGGACCTGAGAAAATATTTGAAGAAATAATAGCTGAAAACTTCCTTAATATGGGAAAGGAAACAGCCACCCAAGTTCAGGAAGCCCAGAGAATCCCAGGCAGGATACACCCAAGGAGGAACACACCGAAAAACATAGTAATCAAACTGACAAAGAGAAAGAAAAAATATTAATAAGCAACAAGGGAAAAGCAACAAATGACATACAAGGGAACTCCCATAATGTTGTCAGCTGATTTCTCAGCAGAAACTCTGTAGGCCAAAAGGGAGTGACACAATATATTTAAAGTTATGAAAGGGAAGAACCTACAACCAAGAATACTCTACCCAGCAAGGCTCTAATTCAGATTCAACAGAGAAATCAAAAGCTTTACAGATAAGCAAGAACTAAAAGAATTCAGCACCACCAGACCAGCTTTGCAGCAAATGCTAAAGGAACTTCTCTAAGTGCAAAAGAAAAGGCCACTGCTAGAAACAAGAAAATTACAAATGGAATAGCTCACTGGTAAAGACAAACGTAAATTAAAGGTAGGAAATCATCTGCACACAAATATATCAAAACCAGCAATTGGGAGAAGAGGGGAGCACAAATTCAGGATACTGGAAATGCATTTGAAGTTAAAAGACCAGCATCTTAAAGCACTATTATTTATATACAGACTGCTGTATCAAAACCTCAGGGTAACTGCAAACCAAAAATCTACAATAGATACACATACAAGAAAGAAAAAAGAATCCAAACACAATACTAAAGTTAGTCATAAAATCACAAGAGAAGAGAACAAAAGAGGAAGGGAAGATAAAAGACCTACAAAAACAAATCCAAAACAGTTAAGAAAATGGCAATAGGAATATACATATTGATAATTACTTTAAATGTAAATGAATTGAATGCTCCAACCAAAAGACATAGACTGGCTGAATGGATACAAAACCAAGACCTGCATATATGCTTTCTACAAGAGACCCACTTCAGATCTAGGGACACATACAGACTGAATGTGAGGGGATGGAAAAAGGTGTTTCATGCAAATGGAAATGAAAAGAAAGCTGGAGTAGCAATTCTCATATCAGACAAAATAGACTTAAAATAAAGACTGTTATGAGACAAAGAAGGACACTACATAATGATCAAGGGATCAATCCAAGAAGAAGATATAACAATTGTAAATATATATGCACCCAACATAGGAGCAACCCAACATATAAGGAAAATACCAACAGCCATAAAAGGAGAAATTGACAGTAGCACAATAATAGTTGGGGGACTTTAACAACCCACTTTCATCAACTGACAGGTCATTCAGACAGAAGATCAATAAGGAAACACAGGTCTTAAATGACACATTAGACTAGATGGACTTAATTGATATTTATAGAGCATTCCATCCAAAAGAAGCAGAATACACATTCTTCTCAAGTGCACGTGGAACATTTTCCAGGATTGATCACATGCTGGACCATAAAGTGAGCCTTGGTAAATTTAAGAAAACTGAAATCATATTAAGCATCTTTTCCGACCACAATGTTATGAGATTAGAAAGCAACTACAGAAAAAAAAAACTGTAAAAACTCACAAACACATGGATGCTAAACAATATGCTACTAAACAACCAATGGAACACTGCAGAAATGAAGAGGAAAGCAAAAAATACCTAAAGACAAATGAAAATGAAAGCACAATGATCCAAAACCTATGAAATTCTAAGAGGGAAGTTTATAGCAATACAATCTTACCTCAAGAAACAACAAAAACACAAATAAACAACCTAACCTCACACTTAAAGCAACTAGAGAAAAAAGAAAAAAACAAAACCCAAAGTTAGTAGAAGGAAAGAAATCATAAAGATCAAAGCAGAAATAAATGGAGTAGAAAGGAAGAAAACAATAGAACAGATTAATGAAACTAAAGGCTGGTTCTTTGAGAATATAAACACAATTGATAAACCTTTAGTCAAACTCATCAAGATAAAAGGGAGGGGGCTCAAATCAATAAGATTAGAAATGAAAAAGAAAAGTTAATGATACCACAGAAATACAAAGGATCATAAGAGACTGCTACAAGCAACTATATGCCAATAAAATTGACAACCTGGAAGAAATGGACAAATTCTTGGAAAGGTACAATCCCCCAAGACTGAACCAGGAAGAAATGGAAATATGAACAGCCCAATCACAAGTACTGAAATTGAAACTGTGATTAAAAAACTCTGAACAAACAGAAGTCCAGAACCAGACAGCTTCACAGGCCAATTCTGTCAAACATTTAGAAGAGTTAGCACTTATCCTTCTGAAACTCTTCCAAAAAATTGCAGAAGAAGGAATGCTCCCAAATTGATTCTGAGACCATCATCACCCTGATACCAAAACCAGACAAAGATACCACAAAAAAGAAAATTATAGGCCAGTATTGCTGATGAACATATACACAAAAAATAACAAAATATTGGGTTGGCAGAAAAGTTCGTTCAGGTTTTTCCATAAGGGGTTACAGAAAAACCTGAATGAACTTTTTGGCCAACCCAATGCTAACAATCTGAATCCAACCATACGTTAAAAGGATCACATTCCACGATTAAGTGGGATTTATCCCAGGGATGCAAGGAATTTTCAGTATCTGCAAATCAGTGTGATACACCACATCAACAAATTGAAGAATAAAAACCATATGATCATCTCAATAGATGCAGAAAAAGCTTTTGACAAAATTCAGCACCCATTTATGATAAAAACTCTTCAGAAAGTGGGCATAGAGGGAATATACCTCAACATAATAAAGGCCATATATGACAAACCCACAGCCAACATTGTTCTCAATGGTGAAAAACTGAAAGCATTTCCTCTAAAATCAGGAATAAGACAAGGAAGTCTACTCTCGCCACTTTCATTCAACATAGCTTTGGAAGTCCTAGCCACAGCAATCAGAGAAGAAAAAGAAATAAAAGGGATCCAAAATGGAAAAGAAGAAGTAAAACTGTCACTGTTTGCAGATGACATGGTGCTATATATAGAAAATCCTAAAGATGCTACCAGAAAACTACTAGAGCTCATTAATGAATTCAGTAAAGTTGCAGGATACAAAATTAATGCACAGAAATCTCTTGCATTCCTATACACTAATGATGAAAAATCTGAAAGAGAAATTAAGGAAACAATCCCACTTACCATACATCAAAAAGAATAAAATAACTAGGAATAAACCTACCTAAGGAGGCAAAATACCTGTACTCTGAAAACTGTAAGACACTGATGAAAGAAATTGAAGATGACACAAACAAATGGAAAGACATACCATGTTCTTGGATTGGAGGAATCAATATTGGCCAAACGACTATACTACCCAAGGCAATCTACAGATTCAGTGCAATCCCTATCAAAATACCAATGGCATTTTTCACAGAACTAGAACAAAAAAATCTTAAAATTTATATGGAGATAGAAAGGACCATGAATAGCCAAAGCAGTCTTGAGAAAGAGAAATGGAGCTGGAGGAATCTGGCTCCCTGACTTCAGACTATACTACAAAGCTACAGTCCTCAAAACAGTATGCTACTGGCACAAAAACAGGAATATAGATCAATTGAACAGGATAGAAAGCCTAGAAATAAACCCATGCACCTATGGTCAATTACTCTACAACAAAGGAGGTAAGACTATACAGTGGAGGAAAGACAGTCTCTTCAATAAATGGTGCTGGGAAAACTGGACAGCTACATTTAAAAAACTGAAATTAGAACTTTCTTTAACACCATATACAAAATTAACTCACAGTGAATTAAAATCTAAATGTAAGACTGGATGGTATAAAACTCTTAGAGGAAAACATAGGCAGAGCACTGTTTGATATAAATTGCAGCTATATATTTTCCTAGCCATCTCCTAGAGTAATGGAAATAAAAACAAAAATAAATGAGACCTAATTAAACTCAAAATCTTTTGCACAGCAAAGGAAACCATAAACAAAACAAAAAGAGAACCCACAGAATGGGAGAACATATTGGCAAATGATGTGACTGACAGGAGGTTAGTCTCCAAAATTTACAAACAGCTCATGCAGCTCAATATCAAAAAACCTAACAACCCAATCAAAAAATGGGCAGAAGACCTACACAGACATTTTTCCAAAGAAGACATACAGATGGCCAAGTTTCACATGAAAAGATGCTCAACATCACTAATTATTAGAGAAATGCAAATTAAAACTACAATGAGATATCAACTCTCACCAGTCAGAATGGCTGCTATCAAACAATCTAGAAACAATGAATCCTGGAGAGGGTGTGGAGGAAAGGGAACTCTTCTACATTGTTGATGGGAATGTAAATTGGTACAGCCACTGTGGAGAACAGTATGGAGGTTCCTTAAGAAACTAAAAATAGAGCCAGCAATCCCACTCCTGGGCATATGTCTGGCAAAAAAACATTGTTTGAAAATTTACATGCACTCCAGTGTTCATCACAGCGCTGTTTACAGTAGCCAAGACATGGAAGCCACCTAAATGTCCATTGACAGATGAATGGATGAAGAAGATATGGAACATATATACAATGGAATATCACTCAGCCATTAAAAAGAATGAACTAATGCCATTTGTAGCAACATGGATGGAACTGGAGATTATCATACTGAGTGAAGTAAGTCAGACAGAGAAAGTGAAATATCATATGGAATAGCTTATATACAGAATCATAAAAAAAATATGTTACAAATGAACTTATTTACAAAACAGAAACATAATCACAGACTTAGAGAATGAGCTTATGCTTACTGGGGGGATGGGTGGCGGGCGGGATAGATTGGGAATTTGGGAATGACATGTACACACTACTATATTTAAAAGAGGCAACCAACAAGGACCTACTGTATAGCACAGGAAATGCTGCTCAATATTCTGTAATAACCTAAATGGGAAAAGAATTTGAAAAAGAATAAATACATGTACATGTGTAACTGTATCACTTTGCTGTACACCTGAAACTAGCAAAACATTGTTAATCAACTAGCCTCCAATATAAAATAAAAATTAAAAAAAAAAAATCTTCTAGTGTCACCATTAATGACAAGAAAAACATAAATACAAAATTCATTATATCAGATCTGTCAGACTTTCTCATGCTGTATTTGAAACGTTACTCAGATTTAGTATTCTGTAATTTTTTATAGAAAAAAATCAGCTTTATCAAGTATTTTATTTACTTTTATTTTTAAAAAAAGTATTATGATGGAAATACTATGTGACTTGGACAAAGTGGAAAAAGGGATTATGACCCTAATTATGTAATATGAGATGCATGTATAGTAATGAAATGAAATGAGAATAAGAGAAAAAATAGGACATAAAACAAAAAGAGGTATGTGAGTAATGAGAAGGTTTTTAGTTTAAACAAAATAGATAACATGAGAGACAGACAGGAGATTTGGTGTAGGAAGAAGAAGGAAAAAGATCTAGCAACTCACTGATAAACCAAATGTGGAAATAGAAGGAGAGAAGACTTAGCAGTGGCAGACTACGGGTGTCCAGGAACGCACGGTGGACTCAGCAGCAGTGAGTAGTTAGTTAGCTGTTGTGAGTCAGTGTCAGTTGCTTGGTGGCGGGGGCCACTGCCACCACGAAGGGTACTGGACAGCCATCGAAGGTAGTCACCACAGCAGTGTGTGATATCCTCAGGTATCTGACTAAATTGGAACTTATGCTGTAAACATTTCTTTGTGGATTTGTCTGAAAACCTAAGACCCTACAGCCCTAGGTTAAGACTCTTGGATTAATATAATGGTGTTAGCAGAAGTCATGTTGCTGTGGACTGGAGAGTGAATTTGCCTGAGTGCAAACACAAAAGGGAGGACACTATAGGGAAAAGAATATTTGAGGTCAATTCCTAAGGAAAGGAAAGGAAGCAGTGACATAATGCCTAGAGTTAGTGCCAGTTAAAATGTCTTCAAGATGGCTGAGGAGTAAGACATGGAGATCACCTTCCTACAAATACATCAAAAATACATATACATATGGAACAGCTCCTAGAAAATACCTACTGAATGATGGCAGAAGACATCAGACTTCCCAAAAGACTCTTGGTGCTCCAGCCGGGTGTCAGGCCTGAGCCTCTGAGGTGGGAGAGCCAAGTTCAGGACATTGGTCCACCAGAGACCTCCCGCTCCCACGTAATATTGAACAGCGAAAGCTCTCTCAGAGATCTCCATCTCAACGCTAAGGCCCAGCTCCAGTCAACGACCAGCAAGCTACAGTGCTGAACACCCTATACCAGACAACTAGCAAGACAGGAACACAACCCCACCCGTTAGCAGGGAGGCTGCCTAAAATCATAATAAGTTCACAGGAACCCCCAAACACACCACTGGATGTGGTCCTGCCCACCAGAAAGAGAGGATCCATTCTTATCCACCAGAACACAGGCACAAGTCCCCTCCACCAGGAAGCCTACACAACACACTGAACCAACCTTACCCACTGGGGGCAGACATCAAAAAAAACGGGAACTACGAACCTGCAGCCTGCAGAAAGGAGACCCCAAACACAGTAAGTTAAGCAAAATGAGAAGACAGAGGAATACACAGCAGATGAAAGAGCAAGGTAAAAACCCACCAGACCAAACAAATGAAGAGGAAATAGGCAGTCTACCTGAAAAAGAATTCACAGTAATGATAGTAAAGATGATCCAAAATCTTGGAAATAGAATGGAGAAAATACAAGAAATGTTTAACAAGGACCTAGAAGAACTAAAGAGCAAACAAACGATGACCAACACAATAAATGAAATTAAAAATTCTGTGGAAGGAATCAATAGCAGAATAACTGAGGCAGAAGAATGGATAAATGATCTGGAAGATAAAATAATGGAAATAACTACTGCAGAGCAGAATAAAGAAAAAAGAAAGAAAAGAATTGAGGACAGTCTCAGAGACTTCTGGGACAACATTAAATGAACCAACATTCGAATTATAGGGGTCCCAGCAGAAGAAGAGAAAAAGAAAGGGACTGAGAAAATATTTGAAGAGATTATAGTTGAAAACTTCCCTAATATGGGTGAGGAAATTGTCAATCAAGTCCAGGAAGCAGAGAGTCCCATACAGGATAAATCCAAGGAGAAACATACCAAGACATATTAATCAAACTATCAAAAATTAAATACAAAGAAAAAAATATTAAGAGCAGCAAGGGAAAAACAACAAATAACATACAAGGGAATCCGTGTAAGGTTAACAGCTGATCTTTCAGCAGAAACACTGCAAGCCAGAAGGGAGTGACAGGACATATTTAAAGTGATGAAAGAGAAAAATCTACAACCAAGATTACTCTATCCAGCAAGGACCTCATTCAGATTCGAAGGAGAAATTAAAACCTTTACTGACAAGCAGAAGTTAAGAGAATTCAGCACCACCAAACAAGGTTTACAACAAATGCTGAAAGAACTTTTCTAGGCAGGAAACACAAGAGAAGGAAAGGACCTGCAATAACAAACCCAAGCCAATTAAGAAAATGGTAATTGGAACATGCATATTAATAACTACCTTAAATATAAATGGATTAAATGCTCCACCCAAAAGACATAGACTGGTGAATGGATACAAAAACAAGACCCGTATATATACTGTCTACAAGAGACCCACTTCAGACCTAGGGACACATACAGACTGAAACTGAGGGCATGGAAAAAGATATTCCATGCAAATGAAAATCAAAAGAAAGCTGGAGTAGCAATTCTCATATCAGACAAAATAGACTTTAAAAGAAAGACTGTTACAAGAGACAAAGAAAGAAACTACATAATGATCAAGAGATCAATACAAGAAGAAGACATAACAATTGTAAATATTTATGCACCCAGCATAGGAGCACCTCAGTACTTAAGGAAAATGCTAACAGCCATAAAAGGGGAAATCGACAGTAACACAATAATAGTAAGGGACGTTAACACCCCACTCTCACCAATGGACAGATCATCCAAAATGAAAATAAGGAAACACAAGCTTTAAATGATACGTTAAAGGAGATGGACTTAATTTATATTTATAGGACATTCCATCCAAAAACAACAGAATACACTTTCTTCTCAAGTGCTCATGGAACATTCTTCAGGATAGATCATATCTTGGGTCACAAATCAAGCCTTGGTAAATTTAAGAAAATTGAAATCATATCAAGTATCTTTTCCAACCACAATGCTATGAGACTAGATATCAATTACAGGAAAAAATCTGTGAAAAATACAAACACATGGAGGCTAAACAATATACTACTAAATAACCAAGAGATCACTGATGAAATCAAAGAGGAAATCAAAAAATACCTAGAACCAACTGACAATGAAAACACAAGGACCCAAAACCTATGGGATGCAGCAAAAGCAGTTCTAAGAAGGAAGTTTATAGCAATACAGTTCTACCTCAAAAAACAAGAAACATCTGAAATAAATAACCTAACCTTACACCTAAAGCAATTAGAAGAAGAGCAAAAAAAAAGCTAAAGTTAGCAAAAGGAAAGGAATCATAAATATCAGATCAGAAATAAATGAAAAAAGAAATGAAGGAAACAATAACTAAGACCAATAAAACTAAAAGCTTGTTCTTTGAGAAGATAAACAAAACTGATAAACCATTAGACAGACTCACCAAGAAAATAAGGGAGAAGACTCAAATCGGTAGAATTAGAAATGAAAAAGAAGTAACAACTGACACTGCAGAAATGCAAAGGATCATGAGAGGTTGCTACAAGCAACTATATGCTAATAAAATGGACATCCTGGAAGAAATGGACAAATTCTTAGAAAAGCACAACCTCCTGAGACTGAACCAGGAAGAAATAGAAAATATAAACAGACCAATCAGAAGCACTGAAATAGAAACTGTGATTAAAAATCTTCCAACACACAAAAGCCCAGGACAAAGTGGATTCACAGGCGAATTCTATCAAACATTAAGAGAAGAGCTAATGCCTGTCCTTCTCAAACTCTTCCAAAATATAGCAGAGGGCAGAACACTCCCAAACTCATTCTACGTGGCCACCATCACCCTGATACCAAAACCACACAAAAATGTCACAAAAAAAACTTCAGGCCAATATCACTGATGAACATAGATGCAAAAATCCTCAACAAAATACTAGCAAACAGAATCCAGCATCATATTAAAAAGATCATACACCATGATCAAGTGGGGTTTATCCCAGGAATGCAAGGATTCCTCAATATATGCCAATAAATCAATGTGATATACCATATTAACAAATTGAAGGAGAAAAACCATATGATCATCTCAATAGATGCAGAAAAAGCTTTCAAAAAAATTCAACACCCCTTTATGATAAAAAAGTCTCCAGAAAGTATGCATAGATGGAACTTACCTCAACATAAGAAAGGCCATATATGATAAACCCCCAGCAAACATCATTCTCAGTGGTGAAAAACTGAACCCATTTCCACTAAGATCAGGAACAAGACAATGTTGCCCACTCTCACCACTGTTATTCAACATAGTTTTGGAAGTTTTAGCCACAACAATCAAAGAAGAAAAAGAAATAAAAGGAATCCAAATGGGAAAAGAAGAAGTAAAATAGTCACTGTTTGCAGATGGCATGATACTATACATAGAGAATTCTAAAGAGACTACCAGAAAACTACTAGAGCTAATCAATGAATTTGGTAAAGTAGCAGGATACAGAATTAATGTACAGAAATCTCTTGCATTCTTATACAATAATGATGAAAAATCTGAAAGAGAAATTAAGGAAACACTCCCATTTACCATTGCAACAAAAAGAATAAAATACCTAGGAATAAACCTACCTAAGGAGACAAAAGACCTGTATGCAGAAAACTGTAAGACACTGATGAAAGAAATTAAAGATGATACAAACAGATGGAGAGATATACCATGTTCTTGGATTGGAATAATCAACATTTTGAAAATGACTACTACCCAAAACAATCTACAGATTCAGTGCAATCCCTATCAAACTACCAATGGCATTTTTCACACAACTAGAACAAAAAAATTCACAATTTGTATGGAAACATAAAAGACTCCAAATATCCAAAGCAATCTTGAAAAAGAAAAACGGAGCTGGAAGAATCAGGCTCCCGGACTTCAGACTATACTACAAAGCTACAGTAATCAAGACAGTATGATACTGGCACAAAAACAGAGATATAGATCCATGGAACAGGAAAGCCCAGAGATAAATGCATGCACATGTGGTCACCTTACATTTGATAAAGGAGTCAATAATATACAATGCAGAAAAGAGAGCCTTTTCAAAAAGTGGTGCTGGGAAAACTGGACAACTACATGTAAAAGAATAAAGTTAGAACACTCCCTAACATCATACACAAAAATAAACTCAAAATGGATTAAAGACCTAAATGTAAAGCCAGACACTATAAAACTCTTAGAGGAATACATAGGCAGAACACTTTATGACATAAATCACAGCAAGATCCTTTTTGACCTACCTCCTAGAGAAATGGAAATAAAAACAGAAATAAACAAATGGAACCTAATGAAACTTAAAAGCTTTTGCACAGCAAAGGAAACCATAAACAAGACAAAAAGACATCCCTCAGAATGGGAGAAAATATTTGAAAACAAAGCAACCGACAAGGGATTTATATCCAAAATATACAGGCATCTCATGCTACTCAAAATCAAAAAAGACAAACAACCCAATCCAAACATGGGCAGAAGACCTAGATAGACATTTCTCCAAAGAAGATATACAGATTGCCAACAAACAAACGAAAGGATGCTCAACATCACTAAATCATTAGAGAAATGCAAATCGAAACTACAATGAGGTATCACCTCACACTGGTCAGAATGGCCATCATCAAAAAATCTACAAACAATATATGTTGGAGAGGGTGTGGAGAAAAGGGAACCCTCTTGCACTGTTGTTGGGAATGTAAATTGTTACAGCCACTATGGAGAACCGTATGGAGCTTCCTCAAAAAACTATAAATAGAACTACCATAGGACCCAGCAATCCCATTACTGGGCATATACCCTGAGCAAACCATAATTCAAAGAGTCATGTACCACAGTGTTCATTGCATCTCTATTTACAATAGCCAGGACATGGAAGCAACCTAAGTGTCCATCGACAGATGAATGGATATAGAAGATGTGGCACATATATACAATGGAATATTACTCAGCCATAAGAAGGAACAAAATTGTACCTTTTGCAGAGATGAGAATGGACCTCGAGACTGTTATACAGTGTGAAGTATGTCAGAAAAAGAACAACAAACATCGTATATTAATGCATATATTTGGAATCTAGAAAAATGGTACAGATGAACCTATTTGAAAGCAGAAATAGAGACACAGACATAAAGAACAAATGTATGGACCCTGAGGGGGGAAAGGATGGGTGGGATGAATTGGGAAATTGGGATTGACATATACTATGTATAAAATATATAACTAAGAGAACCTACTGTATAGCACAGGGAATTCTACTCAGTGCTCTGTGGTGACCTAAATGGGAAGGAAATCCAAATAGGAGGGGATATATGTATATGTATAACTGATTCACTTTGCTGTACAGCAGAAACTAACACAACATCATAAAGCAACTATACTCCAATAAAAAAATTAAATGTGTTCAATCATTTATTTTGAAATGTTCTATCAGATTGAATAGCCTACTAAACCAGAAGGTTTTATTCAGCTAGGCAGGACAGATGTCTCTTCAGTGGTGGCAAAGTAATTACAGTGGGTAGAGCGTGTATTCCTTTATTGTCACTTCAGTAATTACTGCACACTTTCCTAGAAATACATAGTCTTAATGAAACTTAGTTATAAGTTTTCTTTAATTTCTACTCAAATATTAAAGCATTCATAAAATGAAAAATGGTGTGTTTGTTAAAAATACCCATTTCCTGGATATTATTGACCTTGGATTCTGCTGAAGAGACTGCTTATTTTATTGATTTCTGCTTTCTTTGTGTTGTTTTGTACTTTTATATATTTGGTATAGAATATGTTAAAGTGTAGCTGTGATCCTGGATGAAGGTGCTTGCAGATGCCCAAAAAGAGTGTTTCCTTCAATAGTGGGGAATAAATTAATGGCTTTCACAACTATTTGTATGACTGAGAGAAATAATTGAGTGTCCTGTATGTGTTTGCCATGGTATACTTTATAAATAATATTTCATTTCATAATCATGACTGATGAGAAAGCTGAGGCTTAGAGAGATTGTTATTTTCTCAAGGCCATAAAGCTGGAAAAGGGAAGAGTTAGGATTTGAAAGATCTGACTCTGCAGTTTAAACTGTTAACGGCAACTGTAAACTACTTTCCCCAGTGTATCAATTGGAGAAAAAGTTGTTGGGATTGTTAATCTTTTGGGGAGGGTGGGAAAGGTACAAACTTCAGAGACCGTTGCTGCCAGTTTTTGGTATACATGTAGTAGCAAAGCACTTAGGTGATTATTACAAATTGCCTGCCTATAGTTGTCTATAATCAAAAGAAACAAGCTTAAACACTTGTTACTTAAACAAAATGCAATTTATTACTTTTAGTAAGAAGAGCCTGGTTAAACTAGAATATTGTAATCATCTGTGACAAATTCCCTTGATGGAATCATTAGTTCATTAAGTTCTATGGACCAGGCTTCTGTGGGCCAGATTTTATACTAAGGTCTCTTTTTTAATGTTTTACCATCGTGAGTGTCTAACCACTAACTCCCTAGTACAGACCACCATCGCATCATCTCCCTGAGAGCTATGATTACTGCAACAGCTTGTTATCAAACTCCCTGCTTCTGCCTTTTCCTTCTTTAAGTTTATTCTTCAACTAGCAGATGATATCACTTTATAACATAAAATAACATAATGTCATTCCTTGGGTTCACAGTCCTATAATAACTGCCCAATTCTCTCAGAGTAAAAGTTAAAATTCTTACTATGGTGTACAAATTTATAAATGATCTGCCCTCAATCTCTTCCTTCTTCCTTAATTTCATACCCCTGTCCTCTTCATTTGTGTGCTCTAATCACATTACTTTCTGGAACACAACAAATGTGTCAGATGTAGGAGTTTAGTACACGTGAATTGTAAGCAATTTAAATAGCCCTGAGAGAGTATCTTACCCAAGAATAGTTTTGTCCAATTATAGGGATATGATATCTCTGGACTTGGCCATTTTAGACAATAAATCTGCATTAAAATACACATTTCACTTTATTATATGTACAATAAAAGCATGTGCTCACTCTCAAAAAATATGTATTTAACAATTTACTGTATACTAGGATATGTTTGACAGTTTGGAAAAACAAAATACATAAGTGTGTGAAGTTTTTCTGGTGAGATGAGAGACACAATAAGTAGACAGTGCATCAGATAGTATATAGGAAATAACATGGAAGAAGATTATGGATTAGGATTAGCTGTTTTGTAGAGAATAGTCAAGGAGGACCTTATAGATACAATGAATGAAAACCAGAAGTGAGACTATGACAGATATGGACTTCCTAGAGGAATAATTTTCCAAACTGATATAAGAGCAAATGTAAAGTTCCTGAGACAAGTTTATGCTTAATAATTTCAAGCCAGAGCAAGGAAGCCAGTGTGGCTAAAGAACAGAGATTGAGAGAGAAAATGGTAATAAATGAGTTATGAAACTTAACGTGGGAAGATGACATAGACCATCTGTAAGGTCATTGCCTTTACTCAGAGTGAAATGGGGAAGTATTAGAAGATTTGACACAAAAGAAAGGCACAATTTGAGCTAACTTCTAGAAAGATTGCCATGTACACTATTGAAAATGGATTGCAGAGAGTCAAGAACAGGAACAGGCAACCTATAACACAGCAAAGAGGACTATTGTCATTAACATAAATGAGAAATTATGGAGGCTCAGATCACTGTAAGGGTGAGAAAGCTAGGTTCTTGATTTTGAAAGTATTGCTCACAGGAGCTGCTCAATGGGGTGAATGTGAAAAGTAAGAAGAAAAAGAGTCAGGAATGACTCTGAGATTTTTAGCCTTCATCTAGGATAGTGTTTCCATTTACTGAGACGATGAAGTAAGAAAGGCAGAGAATTGACCATTAGGTAAACTTGGAAGGCTGCTCAGGCTAATAACATGGTCTGTTACTTGGTTATAAGGGTGTTTAATTCATGATAATTCACTGATCTCTGCATCTTGTTTTGTACTCTTTTCTGAATGTGTTTTATATTTAAAATAAAACCACTTTTTAAAAAGAAAGAATGAGAGGAAAAAAATGGCTCCAGAGGAAAGTAGATCCTAACACCTAGAGATTTTTTACCTATACTAAAACTTTCTTTTCTTTGCTATGCTGCCTCTTAGTTCAGGTCTTTTGTCATCTTTAGCCTAGACCAGAGGTTAGCTAGCTTTTTCTATAAACGTTTAGATAGTAAATATTTTATACTTTGTAAGCCAAAGAGTCTCCATTGCAACTGCTCAGCTCTGACATTGTAGCATGAAAATAGCCATAGACAGTGTGTCAATGAAGGAGTGTGGCTGTGTCCCAATAAAACTTTATTTATGGACATTGAAATCTGAATTTAATAAATTTTTACATTTCATTGAATATTACTCTTTTTGTGATATTTGTTTCACATGTTTGAAAGAGTAAAGACCATTTTTAGCCCCTAGACTGTATAAAAAAACAGGCAGTAGACCAGATTTAGCCTGCAGGACAGACATAGTTGCCAACCCTTGACCTAAACTACTTGATTTATTGTTTTACTGGCCTCCCTTTCTCTAATTAATCTTCCTTTTACACTGTACACCATACTGTTCCAGAGATATCTTTTAACAACACAAATGTGATGATGCAATCCCCCTGCATGACAAGTTCAGGAAGCTGAACAGGAGCTGTTCAGGCACTGGCTGAGTGAGAGGGTGCAGGTAATGTTCTCCAGGCAGAGGTGGCAGGGAGAACAGTGCAGACAGAAAACAGCATGGCATGCACAAAAACTGTCAGCTGCTAGAGGTGCTGATGACATGTGGCATTGCGTTAGAGATGAGATGGAGAAACTGGCAGGGACTTAACTGCTGGAAGGCTTTTTATGCAACATTAAGAAAATAGGATTTTTTTTCTTTTTACTGGTGAGCTACTGTTTAAGGATTTTAGGGGGAAAAAAATGCATGGTCAGTTTTTTTTTTTTTAATTTCAGAAAAAAAGATCCATTACCCTTAGCAATTAGGATTTTTAAAAAATGATAATTTTAGTAACTTCTCTTTCAGTGGAAAGGGAAGCAAAATCCAAATTGCAATAAGTTAAATAAGAAATGGTGGGTGAATTTTATCTAAAAAACAATCAGCACAATTTTGCAGCCCTAACTGTATATGTGTGTCTGTGGATGGACATACACGTGTCCAAGTAAATACACATATAAATACATGCTAGAGAAGTACTATAATGTGGTATGAACACAAGCACTGGGATTCAAGTCAGAAAGTCCACTTTTTGCTTCACATTTACCACCTACTTAAGATGGGAAATTTAGTCAATTATTTAACCTTGGCTTCTACAACTAATAACAAGATAATTAAACTTGATGAGAGCTTTTTGCAATTCCTACGAATATCTGCATGTTATTGATTTATAGTAGATTCTTGTTTGTGATTTTTGTTATATATTTGTACAAGTCATATTTTCATATTTTGGTTTCTAAAAAGAACAATCTTTTTTGTCACTGTGGAACATTTTTGACCTATTGGATATTGCCAGTAGAACCAGAGCCTAACCATTATGTTATATTCTTCTAATACTGTTTTTTAATCCTTTGCTCAATTTTAGCCTTGGATCAACTGTGCAGTTCTCTTGTGACGAAGATTATGTCCTGCAGGGTGCTAAGAGCATCACCTGTCAACGGATAGCTGAAGTCTTTGCTGCTTGGAGTGATCACAGGCCTGTATGTAAAGGTAAAGAAAAGTCTTTAAAATAAAAATGCTCTCTTAACACATTTTAATAGTTTGAACTTCATTCCACTGAGTATAAATTTCAATTGAAACTTTGAGCTGTAATGCAGGAAACACTTAGCTCATGTATTTAAGAATATTTATTGAAAATCTGTAATATGCAAACCACTGTGTCAGATTCCCAAGGAGTTCCCAATCTAATAATCATATAGCAACAAATTGGAACCTTAAAATATGTAATACAAGGCAGCGGTAACTTTGTTGACCTTTTTTTTTAAATCATGAATTACCATGTATAGTCATTCATGTGGATATAAATTTTTTTAAACCATAATTGCACCTCCACTTGTATGATTTGCCATTTGAATTGCTTATGTGTCCAATAGTAGTGATGTTGGTGCCAGTGGAGGTGGAGCACTTGTTCTATAATTAGTTAATTTAAACTAAGACAAATCATTGAGTGCTCTGGCTTTTCATATTACCAGTAATTGCAGATAAGATTTACTTCCACCACCTTCCTACAAATTAAATATTTTCATATAAATTAAATGAGGCCTCTTTATTCTAAACTTTATGTAGCTATATTTGAGAATGAACACCTCATTCTGGCTTACTGGCTGTCTTGTTGCTTGTTTGTTGCTGTTGTTGTTGTTATTTTTAATAATGACATATCTGCATATTTCAGTGTCTTAGTACTCAAAATTCCGTTAGCTCTTCATCTCCCTCAGGGAACATTTTCACTGAGTTGCCACACTCTGTATAGTCCTCTCAGACAGATTCTGGTGAATAGAGAAGGGATAGATTTGAGAGCTCTCATAAAGGGAAAAAGACAAAGTATTTGACAACTAGTTGGGTATGGAAGGAGAAAGTGACAAGAAGGAGTC
The DNA here is from genome assembly GCF_028021215.1 of Eschrichtius robustus. NCBI lineage: Eukaryota > Metazoa > Chordata > Mammalia > Artiodactyla > Eschrichtiidae > Eschrichtius > Eschrichtius robustus. Next base: position 61,427,843 of record NC_090840.1, on the reverse strand, counting down.
AAAGTTGATATTCAACTCTATATGAGACTAGAAAACTGTTACCCTGTTAATAAGTATAAAAAAACTGAAAATAATGGAATTGTGTAGGAGATTTTATCATAGGCTTAATTTTGTAGGCACTTAGTATGTGTCAGGCATTGTGCTAACTACTACATATACTTTGACTCATTTAAATCCTCAAAACAAACCAATGGAGGCATTATTATCTCCATTTTAGAAATGAGTATTGTAAGACACAGAGAGATCCAGTCACTCACCCAAGCTCAAATGTCTGTAAAATGACAAAGCCCTTAAGAAAGACTATTCATAGTTTGGGGAGAGAAGCAAGATTTCAGAGCATTAAAGAAGGAATAGAAAATAAGAAAATGGCAGCAAATAGGTATATTCCACTCACTTGACAATGGCAACCCAGAGTAAGAAGAACAGAGAGCCGAGATTTTTCTCAGGTTCAAGTAAAGCTTTCATGTCACAGGTAGATGTTTATTCATTACCTTTCTCTTTATCAAAGGCTTACAGAAAACGGTACTGATGAACCTAAGTGGCAGGGCAGGAATAAAGATGCAGATGTAGAGAACGGACTTGAGGACACAGTGGGGGAAGGGGAAGCTGGGACGAAGTGAGAGAGTAGCATTGACATATATGCACTACCAAATGTCAAATGGATGGCTAGTGGGCAGCTGCTGCATTGAACAGGGAGATCACCTCGATGCTTTGTGATGACCCTAGAGGGTGGGAGAGAGGCTCAAGAAGGAGGGCATATGGGGATATGTGTATACATATAGCTGATTCACTTTGTTATACAGCAGAAACTAACACAAAATTGTAAAGTAGTTATACTCCAATAAAGATGTTAAAAAATAAAATAAAATTCATAGTCACAATTGAAGAAAAAAAGGTTTACAAAATGCCATATAGTGCAATAGCATTAAAAAAAAACAAAACAGTGAAATAGGGATAATGAGAAAATAAGGTAAAACAGTTACATGATCCTAAACAAAAGCTTATGTACAAGTTGGTAAAAAACTTTTTAAAAAATTTTTATTGAAATATAGCTGATTTACAATGTTGTTTTACTTTCAGTTGTAAAGTGATTCAGTTATGCATATAAATATATAAATATATATTATTTTTTACATTATCTTCTATTATTCATTGTTAACAAGATATTGAGTATAGATTCCTGTTCAATACAGTAGGTCCTTGTTGGTTATCTATCTTATATATAGTAGTATGTATATTTTAATCCCAAACTCCTAATTTATCTCTCTCTCCCTCTCCCCTTATGGTAACCGTAAGTTTGCTTTCTATGTCTGTGAGTCTGTTTTGTAAATAAGATCATTTGTATCCTTTTTTTTAGATTCCACATATAAGTGATATCATATGATATTTGTCTTTGTCTGATTTACTTAGTATGAAAATCTCTAGGTTCATCCATGTTACTGCAAATGGCATTATTTCATTCTTTTTATGGCTGAGTAATATTCCATTGTATATCATCTTCTTTATCCACTCATCTGTCGATAGACACTTAGGTTGCTTCCACATCTTGGCTATTGTAAATAGTGCTGCTCTGAACATTGGGTTGCATGTATCTTTTCAAATTATGTTCTTCTCCTGATATATGCCCAGGATTGGAATTGCAGGTTCATATGGCAACTTTTAATTTTTTAAGGAAATGCCATACTGTTCTCCGCAGTGGCTGCACCAGTTTACATCCCCACCAACAGTGTAGGAAGGTTCCTTTTTCCATTCTGACCGGTGTGAGGTGATACCTCATTGTAGTTTTGATTTACATTTCTCTAATAATTAGTGATGTTGAGCAGCTTTTCATGTGCTTCTTGGCCATCTGTATGTCTTCTTTGGAGAAATGTCTATTTAGTTCTGCCCATTTTTTGATTGGGTTGTTTGTTTTTTTGATATTGAGCTGTATGAGCTGTTTGTATATTTTGGAGATTAATCCCTTGTCGGTTGCATCGTTTGCAAATATTTTCTCCCATTCTGTAGGTTGTCTTTTTGTTTTGTTTATGTTTTCCTTTGTTGTGCAAAAGCTTTTAAGTTTTAAGTAAAAAACTTTTAAGAATGGCTTACATGTTAAATATGACAGCTGCCAAAAAAATTTAAAAAACATAAGTTTACACGAAAACCATTGTCTATGAAATATGACAATGACACAACAAAAGCAAACTTTTTCCTGGCTTTAAGATATGAAATATCTTGCATTGTTTTTTATAAAGTGGACACTGAGTAATAAATATTGTGGGAGTTACTCTCATCAATGTCCGGGCAATGAATAAAACAGTAAACTGTTTAAAGTTGCTTTCTTATGATACCCTCCACTCAAGACAAATTATAGATATAAGGGACAAAATTGAAAATCATGGCTTCAAAATGGTGGCATCCACATATCCTGCTTCAGTTTTACATAAATTATATGTGTGCATTTTTTATGGCAAGAGAGAATGGGAAAATAGAGGATAAGAGTCAAGAAAAGGAGATTAATGTTAATGCAGAAACAAGGTCTCACATAAAAAGAGAAGTTATAGCCAGATCATGGAATTTAAGGTTTACATAAAATGAGATTGAGGCTATAAACCATCTTTTTTCATTCAAGACTCTCATTTCAATAAAAAGAATGAATCATATTTATTATGATTATAAATTGTTCAAAGGCAAAACTGATGTTATTTTGTTATTTTTCATAAACCCTGTAGCACAAAGAACAGCTCTATGTTGACAAGTCTCAAGAAATATTTGTTGAATATTACTGTATGATTATTTTCTTTGATTCTAAGATAGATGATTGAAATACGTATATGTAAACATATACATATATATAGAGAGAGATATGCATATATAGTTCATTCAATGGTCATCAGTCATTAGTTGGGAGGTATAAAATTTTAATGTTCAAGATTCATATATTATTATTTTATCTTATCTCTGCAGATATTAATCATTTATACACAAATTTCTTTGCTCATTGCATGCAGGGCACATGTGTGTGTGGTTTATAAAAAAAAATTTGCTAGTAGAAATTACTGGCTGTGGTGTTGGAAACAGTAATGGAGGTAAAATGCTGAAATTGTAATTGAAGTTTTAAAGTGACTATCCACTGTGAGTCTGAACAAAGAATAGTTTTCATGTCTCATGGGTGCTTGGACAGAATAAATATGCTTTTTTCTAGACAGCAGCATAAATAGCAGTATCAGTGCACTGCACCTTTGAGAGGTCATTAATATAGCTGTTGTCTATGTACTGCATGGTTGAGCAATCAAGAAATGGTGATTTTTAAGGAACTGAAAGTTCACACAAACAGCAAATTATAAATTAAAAGAAAAAGAACAATTCAGAAATTAATATTAATGGATTTTACACAAACTCAGACAATAATTTTTTTTCCCTAAATGGGTTTTTTATATGAGATATTTGACAGTTTACCATTACGGATACAATTATTCCTTTGTTGGAAATGCAATAGATATCCCAAAGCTAGAGCTTATGCAAATAAGCAGATTTATGCACATGAATGGTATATAGAAAGTTTCAGACGTTCATGTTGTTCAAAGAAGTAACATTTATTTGAGAATTGATAATTTGTTAACTAGGAAACATTTAAGAAAGTGAATCTTGATAGATTGGACAAAAAATTTTTTGACTAATTTTCAGTCAGTATTTATTTAGCTGGCCCCAAGAAACGAATGTTTCTGTCTGTTAAGGCACAATGGCATGAGCCATTCATGGGAGTAATGGAAGAGGTGATTAAGGCAAGATTAGAAAAGAAGGCCAGAGACTTCCCTGGCAGTCCAGTGGTTAAGACTTTGCCTTCCAGTGCAAGGGGTGTGGGTTCAATCCCTGGTTGGGGGAGCTAAGATCCCACATGTCTGGTGGCTGAAAAACCAAAACATAAAACAGAAGCAATATTGTAACAAATTCAATAAAGACTTTCAAAATAGTACACATCAAAAAAAACAAATCTTAGACAAGAAGGCCAAAGAAAAGCAAAAATATTGGAAAGTGGGGTAATCATCAGTCATCCAGTTATTTGTTTATTCACTTATTAACATACTGATTAACTTATTTTGGATTCCACAAGCATTAATGAATATTAGTAGGTATGCTAGATTAAACACTACATGAGATCCATAGTATGTAATGGTTTTTATTATTTTATATTGATTTACAAGGTATAAATACAAAACTAAGTAATACATAGTAGACTGTTTTGTTTACAAGAGAGGTACAATCCTCTGCAAAATTCAGATGAGGAAGATTATTTCCATGTTTGGAGATGGTCAGGCATTGAGATGGAGGAAGTAACATAAGGGCAGAACTTGGAGATTATTTTCTATTTCAACAGAGGAACTTTGAGCCCCACCCCCTGACCTCTGGGGAAAAGAGAGGGGCTGAAGATTAAGTCAATCATCTATAGCCAGTGATTTAGTTAATCATGCATATGTAATGAAGCCTCCATAAAACCCCAAAAGGATAGGGTTCAGAGAACTTCTGAGTTGGTGAACACTTGGAGATTTGAGGAGAGTAGTGTGCCTGGAGAGGGTATGAAAGTTCCAAGCCCTCTCCCCATGCCTTGCCTTGTGCATTTCTTCTGTCTAGCTGTTCCTGAGTTATATCTTTTTATAATAAATTAGTAATCTAGTAAGTAAAATGTTTCTCTGAGTTCTGTGAGCTGCTCTAGCAAATTAATCAAACCCCAAAAGGGGATGGTCTTTGGAATCTCTGATTTATAGCCAATCAGAAGTACAAGTAACAAACATGGTCTTGCGACTGGCATCTGAAGTCCAAGGAGAAGGTTGTGGGAACCTCCAGTTTGTAACCGATTGGCCAGTAGCATAGACAACAACCTGGCTTGAGACTGGCATCTAAAGTGGAGGGGGACGGGGGTTGGGGGCAGTCCTATAGACTGAATCCTAACCTGTGGAATCTGATGCTACCTCCAGGTAAGTAGATAGTGTCAGAATTGAGTTGACTTGTAGGACACCAGCCTGGTGTCCAACACCAAGAATTGCTTGGTGTTGTGGGGGAAGCTCCAGCCCCCCCAAGACACGTTGGAATTGGGTCCAGGAATCTATTTAGTTATGTCATTCCTCCTTTGAAGTGTCTCTGGGAGTACTGCTAAACCGCCACTACCACTGTCACCATTCTGTAGTTCCAGTACTGCATCTGTCTAATTTCTTTTCATTTGGACTACAATTTATCACACATATTGCTGACATTCTACTCCCATCAAAATCTCACTTTTATTATACCTGAAGAATGTTCAAAGGCCCCATGTTGTTTCTTAATTTCATACTGTAAACCAGTGAAATGAAATAGACAAGAATATGAATTCAGGTATCAGACTATGCCAGTTTAAATTCCTGATCTTCTACTTAAGTAATCTGCCGTCTTTATAATTAGCAAATTTCTTATCTGTAAAAGGAGTGTTATTATATATCAGTGCCTACTTCATAGGGAGTTAAGGATTTGTATGAGGATGGAATGAGGTAATCCATATAAAAGCGTTTAGTATATGGGCTGAAACACTAGCATTTATATGGATAGAGGTGCTGCTGGTTGTGGTGCTGCTGCTAATAATTGTTAACTCATCTGATTGCCAAAATCATTCATGATTTATCTCCACCCAGTTGTTTCTCTAACTCTTACCAAATGTATATACCAGCATCTCAGTACTGAACAGTCACAGCCCTGATTTTTGTATATGTCTGACTTATCCTAAATGAAAACATACCTATTAACCATATTCTGCCCACTTTTCAAAGTCTTACTCAACTTTCGTCTCCTCGAAAAATTCTTTTCTGTTTCAATGATCCTTTACCCCCACTTCTTTAACATTATTTCACATTTACTGTCTTTACCACACAATTTAGCATTTAAATCTGTTCTTTTTGGTAGTGGTTCCTAATCATTTCATGGGCAGTAGACTTGCTCCTTCAACCAAAACCACCTCAGAAAGAACAAAATAATCAACACTTGTAAAATGCTTGAATTTTCAATAGGTCTATTTTGGCTGTTGCCAAGAAGACAGTTACCAATGTGTCTATTTATATATTGCCTTTAGTTAAACAGAAGGATCATAATGAAGCTCAATTCTTTTCTTCATATACAAAGTAAAAAATGAGTATACAGTTTATATGATAGATAATTGCTGGCCAAACTAAGAGCTATGACCCTCATTAAACAGTATTTATTTATTCTTATAGTTTTCAAAGTTCTTTTACAGATGTTATAAGCTCCTACTCATATTTTATTCTTCTTCACAATGTTTAGCCCAGTGACCATTATGCCCATATTATTGTGCACATAATAGTTGCTAAATAAACATTTTGAATAAATATTGTAGGGAGATTTAATTAATTAAAATAAACAGTTTAAGAAGATAGTAGTGTGCTGACTCTAATCAGAGGAAGTTGCCCTGGTAGAAGACTTCCTGTTGTGCAAAGGCAATTAGGAAATTTTGCTCAAGAGCAAACCAGAAAGAGCCTGCTGAAATTTATCAACCAGAAACACATATAGCAGGTGTTTTCCTGTAGTTGTTATTGATGCCTTCTTACTTTCATGGAATAATGTTACAGATGAGATGATGCATAATAAGGATGATATTAGCAATTAATAGAGTGACATATGGTGAAGTAGACAGATGGTCTAAATATGGATATTTATCATACATTCCTTTGTCTTGATGGTCATTTTTTTCTAAAAACAGTAGTTTGACATTTATTATATAATTTTGATAAGCAAATAAATTTTACTGGGCTCTAACAATGAACATATTTGAATGATAAAATGATATTTCATGTTATTTGATAGATATGAATAGTGAGGCATTTATGTGTTATCATTTAAAATGTAAAACTACTTAAACAATTAGAAAGTTTGCATTTCTATGGTGTCCTTCCAACAATTGTTCAGAAATACGTTCCACACATCTTGCCTATCTCAAAAATTTTTAGAAAAATATGCAAATAGTTAGCAAATAAATGATTCCACTTAGGCATATGGGGGGATGTCTCCGCAGATATATGTGAAAACCTTCTATTTCTATTCTACTTGAATTCATCCAATACATCCAAATCCTTTTTCATTCTAGAAAGTACCACATGTGATGATTCTAAGAATAGCAAGCAAATATTGAATATTTAATATGAATCAGGTGCTACACTAATATTTCTCTCTGTACTAGCTCCTTTATCCTCATACTAATCTGTTATGGTGGTGGTAAATTTAATTCCCACTTGATTGATGAGAAAACAGATGAGTCTCAGAGAGGTTTAGAGTGCTTAACCTTGCAGCTGAAAAGTAGAAGGACTGAATTTCAAACCCCAGTCTTCCTCACTTCAGAGCCTGTGTTATTTATCTGTGTAATGCAGTGCTGTGGTGCTATCTAGATCTATAAATCTGGCTAAAAGCCATGCTCACACAAAACAAATCTCTCACTGTTGAGGCTATCATATTTAAAAGCATTGTCACACTTGGAGATGTTATGATCTCTTGGAACTTAAAAACATAGGTAAAAACTTTTGAAATCATGTTTTTTTTTTTTTCAATCGATCCAAATTTTATATTATGGAGACCCTATCTCGTTTTTTTTTCTGTTTTTTTTAAGTTTTCAGACTTGGCGTGAAATGTAATGTATCCAGTACAGGAAGTCTTCCATATTTGGTTTTATCAAGTTATAGCACAGTGCTTTTGTAACACTTTTTTTTTGCTTTTTTTGCTTTTTCTGCTTTTTCTGCTCTTTTTAACACTGTTATTGTCTTCAAAGGAACAGTTTTAAGGGCCTGGTCTTTCATCTATATTGAAAGGATATAGAGATTCTCTCTCTGTATGTTACTCCATAAAGCCACCTATACAGTGCAGAGGAATAGGGAGCAGTAAGTGCTCTCTGTTTTTTTGTTTTGTTTTGTTTGTTTGTTCTTTTCACTTAAGGCAACTAAACTGATTGTAAGAATATCACAGTCTTTAAACTGTGCTATTATAGATATATGTGATATATAACCATATTGTCTCAAAGCCACAGTTAGCAATATTGCAGGTGGCAAGGTGCTAAAATACGATATATTCTACCTTAGTGGATTTGTAAAATATAGAGGAAGCATTGGGTAGAAGTCAGAGAAACTGGGTTTGACTCTCTATTCCACCACTTCCTAACCATGTGACCTGGGGGAATTTAGTTAATTTATTGAAGCCAATGAAAGGTTCTCAATGATGGCTATACTTTAGAGTCACATGGGAACTTTAAAACAAATACTGATTCCCTGCACCTACTCCTAGAGATTTTAATTTAATTGCTTTAGTGTGGAGATTGCACTTAAATCAAGAACTCTGAAGTTGAAACGTAAGTACCAGTATTTTTAAAGGGTTACCAGATAAATCTAATGCACAACCAAGGTTGACAATCAATGACTTAATCTAGTCTAGTCTAAACTTTAATTTCTTCATCTGGAAAATGGGGATAATGATATCTACTCCCACAGGTTGTTGTGAGAATTTGCTGATACAAGCATGTAATTCCTGGTACATAGTTAAGAACATTAGCTGATACAAGTAGTAGTAGTAGTGTCATTATTATTAATTCCTTGCCTATGGCTGTACATAGACTTGGTTCACTCATTCATTTATTCAACAAACATTTGCTATGAATCTGCTATTTGCAAGCCACTGTTCTGGGCTCTGAAGATAGAATGGTTAATAAAGCAACCAAAGTTCCTATTCTTGTAGAACTCATATTCCAGGGCAGGAGACCCATAATAACAAATACAGGTATAGAAAATAATTGCAGGACAAATACTTTGAAGAAAAACTGAGAGAATTATAGCCTGCTGTTTTGCATGCAATGGTCTGAAAAGTCCTCTCTGAGTTGCCATTTAAGAAGTGTCCTGAATTGAGGGAGAAAAAATATATGTCATCTGAGGAAACAGTAGCCCAAGCAGTGCAAACAACAAGTACAAAAGTGCTGACGTTAGGTTATTGATATTTCCATAATGCACTTTCTCATAATATATACATTAAGTTTTCAGTGTCTACCTGGTAAAAGAAAAAAAAAAACTTTTTTTTCTATTGAGTGACAGTAAAATTATTCATTCTTTTGATGTCGCAATAAAATCATTATCAGCAAGGCATAATCACCCCTATTTTACAGAATGAGAAAATGAAACTAATTAACATTCAGTGTCTTATTAGGATCCCATCATCTTCTCTAGAGTTATCGAAATATGCAGTACTGAAGTAATAGAACCGCCTTTTCTTTTATATGTCCATAACAGTAATTATATTTTTACCTATCAGCAAATATTTGAAAACATTCCTAGCCTGTGACTATACTCACTCAACTACACCAAGATAAAATAATATATTCAAATGAATCATGGTAAAGGAGGGGGATACTTAATAATATAAATACTGTAAAATTAATGGGAAAAATATATACAGAGAAATGGATTTCAAATACTAATAATTGACAAGAGGAAATAAAAATTGATGCATATACTATCAATTCATATTTAATAAACATCTGCAGTACTACATGGATAAAGATCATAAGACTTTTGGAGTGTACATAACCTCATCTCCCCACATTTCCCCAAAACAATAACACACACACACATGCACACACACGCATACATGTGAGCAATGGCTCACCTTAATTTAGGAAGTTAGGGTAACCTTTTGGTTAAGAGGATGGACTTTTGGCATCAGATGGAAATAGATTTGATTTCCCACTCCACCCGCTATCAGACAAATTATAAGCCTCCTGATGTCTAAAACAGAAATAATTAAACCCATTTCATATAGTTGTGCATGCATCAATTTTGAGGCATAATACCAGAATTTTAGTAGTCTTGAAACCCTATTTACTTTGACTGTATGCACTTAGTCCTTTTAGTTTTTGCTTCAGTTGGAAAGAGAGCAGAACCACGCTAAACAGAGTACACTCAGCCTAAATTGAACCTGACACCTGGAAAAGGAGAATCTTCTCTGTATAAGCTTCGTAGCATTTGAATAATGGCCACGCTGCTAGAGATATCACCAAGAAACATCATCCTGTTATAGTATTCCTTCCCTCAGATGATAAAATCTAGTGAGATTTTATCTCACTAGATATAAAATGTGGTAAGGAATGTTTCCCATCAATATCTGAATTGATGGGTGGCTTTGTGTGAAGGAGGCTCTGTGGCAGAAGGAAGTGCTTCTCAAGCTTGGATATTCAGAGTCATCACTTGAGCTTAATAAAGGCAGACTGTGACTCAATAGGTCTGGACTAGAGCCTGCAACCTGCGTTCCGAGCAGGCTTCCAGGTGATGTTGATGCTGCTGCTCCGCAGATCACACTTTGAGTAGCAAGAGTAAAGGAAGGACTATTGGATCGGAAGTTAGAAGTCCAAGGAGGTCTCTTGTATGGTTTTGGAACCAAGTTCCCTGAGGTAAAAATGGGAAAATCATACTTTTCCTGTTCTCCTTTTTGGAATATTGTGGATGTTAAAGGCCATGATATGTGTCTATGCAAATGTATACACGCACATGCATACATGCATATATATGTGTGCGTGCTTTAAACAGCAATAATTTAAATTAAATGGCTCTTCTTATATATAATATAAATATAAATAATAAGATAATGTAGCATCCTTAGTTCTTGGAAATCCTGAGCAACAGTGCATTAACTGAGTGCTTCTTTCATACTATATCTTTTCTAACTCCTTCTTTCCACTGCCCTCCTCCCAAAATAAGCACACCTATTAAATAAGACATTAGATGGGAAAACAAGATATATAATTCAGGTATTACCTTTCAGCAAATACTTATTGGGCATCTATGAAGATCACATAATAATGAAACTGAATTTTTCATGCTTTAGTATATGCTTTTTTAAAAAATGGAAAACAACGAAAGTTTGAAGAGGACGTAGATTTCAAAAAGTTAATATGTAGAAATTCCAGGTATTTGAGGAAATCGAGTACCATCTTGATTTCAGGAGCCTCCTGCAGTATTGTGGGTTTAATCCTGAGTATCCTACAATGTGAAATCATTTAACGAAAAAGAATTTAACTTGGCATTTTTTCTGGCATCGTGATGAAACTACGTCTATTACAGAGTGGAGAAAAAAGTAACGTTACCTCATGTTTCTAAAATAGCTTTTCTTATTGCAAGTTTTTTTTTTACTCTCTGTGCCAGAGACTTATAGCAAAGAGATTATCATCGCCTCTAAAATCATTGAAAGAACTGTCATCTATCTTAGATAATGGCAACTTAAACACATGGTAAAATGCTAATGTCATGACGCATTGTTTTTCTTTTTGATGGGAAGAATGTCATTAATGTTTTATTTCTCTCATGAACTTTAATGGGAAATGAATCATTAGTGACAAAACTGACTACAGTATACTTCTGTGACACTAAAAATTGTTCATTTATACATCGACAGTTGCTTTTTTTGTGTGTTTTTTAAAACTATACTCATTTCACATATATTATACACTTATAAATACATCCTGAAGGCAACTTTCTTCTCCGTTTTCTCAGCAGTGATGATCTGGTGGCGTGTCATGGCACATCAGAAGATAGCAGTCTTACATGGGAAACACTCGAGGCCAATTATAAGGATTTCGGTTCTGAGGACCTGTCTTTAAATATATCCTCTTACAAGACTGTCTAGAGGTGGGAAGTGAAGGGGTAGAGTCAGTAAGATCACAGCTCACTTGGATATTCTAGTTTAAATTACTTTTTTAAAAAGGATAGAGACTTTATAATTAATACTTTAGATATACGTCTTTTTTTCTTTTGAGGAATTTCACGGTTCTTTTCACAGGACCAACATAACCAACACACAAGTTATGTTCACCTGCTCATAAGTCAGTTTGAAGATTTCCTGGGCAAACATTGACTCATTGAAGATTCAAGTTAAATGAGAGAAGACAAAAGGCGTTCATTTTCATAGGTGCTGCCTGGAAATGCTTGGGCAGATTGAGATATAGAAATTGACTAACACTAGGCAGGTCTGTGTGTCACCTCATTTGAGAAAGCCCAAACTTCCTCTTTTCATTTCCCTTGGTGTTTCTCAAGCATACCAGCCAGATCTCTCTGTCTTTAATGATTTGGAAGTATGCCAGCTCATCTCTATTCTGGACTTGGCTGCTGAAGGGAGCATAGAGGCTCAGCTCCATCTGAGTCCAAAGGAAGTGAATGGCACAGCTGAATATCAACAGGGTAATGATGGGATCTCATTGCTTTCTGTAAATCTATCATTTGGGACAGAAATAGGGCAGGGGATTTTCCTGGCATTTCAATGATAAGAATTAGAAGGAAAATGTGAAAAATGTAGGGGCACAGAGAGGAAAGTTTTGGAGAGAAACCCAGAGTGCATTTAACCTTCTCTTTTCCCATTAGACAATACAATAATGCCAACTAGAGATATGCTTTCAGTTTTAAAACAAGCCGTTTCCTAAATGATTTGACTGTCTAAAAATATTCAGTAAAATTAATTTTTGTTAATTGGTTGTCTTAATATTATGATTTTAATGAGGGAGGAAATGTGTCCAAAACCTCTGTACACTCTATAAATCCTTTTTATCTCTTATTCCAGTTACTGCCGTGGTGACACTTAAAATTTGTGCAGGTGAACATGATCAGGCCTCTCCTTCTGCATCTTACTTCCTAACCTGTGGCCTCTCTGACACATGGGTCAGGAAGTCTGTGAACTAGCTTGACCTTTACACAGATGCTTCCAGAAATTGTAGAGAAGCTAATGCTTTATGAGTCAATCTTGACCTAGAAGGAATATGCGATCAAATGAATAAGTACATCCCCCTTTCTTCTCCAGTTTCCTCTGCTGTTGTGAGAGGCGTTTTACAAGTTTTATCAGAAGTTTCAAATACCAGTTATTCATATTGGTAGCCTAATAGTATGTCCTTGTCTTGGCTTCTTATTTCTGTCCTGTTTCTGCTCCCTGGGACCGTATTATCAGTTAAACCTCTCACACATAAGCCCTTGTGTGAGGCATAGTTTCTGGAAAACATATTCTAAAATGTAATTTTGTGGGCCCCCTTTTGGCACTTTTTTGGCTTTCAGCCTATGTCAGATAGTCCCAATCAATCCCTACTTGACCTTTGGCTTGGGGGGTCATATAATTAGATTATCCATACTTGAGGAATATTCAGAAATTTATATCTCTAGAGAATAACCGAACAGGAAACTCAAGGATAGCAAACACCTCTGTTTCATTCCTCCCTGGCTCTGTGTATGGCCCCAGTTCCAAAGGGAATACTGATTATTTCTCTAACCCTCATGGGCACTGTTTATGCTAATCTCTAGGGAATGGTGAAATCACTGATATGTTTCTAGTGAATAGACATTGAGGTCAATTTCTTCACAAGATTCATAGTTTTGTTTTTATTTGGTTTGGCTTGGCGTCAGTTTTATGTTTTTATTCTTGTTGTTTTGTTTGGTTTGGATTTTTTCTGTTCTGTGGTTATATATGCACAGAGGGGAAAATAGTAGTTGCTGAGAAAATTTACCGTAACTTAAAATAGAGGTGAAAATGTCACACAGCTTCCCACCCAGGAGTGCATTATGAACACATTTTTCACTGACTAACAGGATTGTATTACCAGGTAGAACAGTAACTGTTTGAATTGATTTATGAAGTAAATAAATGTGATTTTATTATTACTGTTTTCTTTTTTGGTGATGGTCTGCATGCTGTAGGAAATTCATGCTGAGTTCTTGGATCATGTAGGCTATTTTTCTACATAAAGAATTTTATCAGTTTATTAGGTAATCAGCTGTCCATCCTTTGCAGGCCTCATGATCTTTAAAATTTTATTAAATGCACTATCCATACCATAAAAATAATACGCTGAAAATGTGGAATTACACATTGCGTATTTATAAGCTTTAGTTTCAAGGATCAAGAGATTAAAAAAGTGTGTCAAAGTATTGGTATAAATGGCATATATATGAATAAGAAATATTTTCATGTATTCAAACATGAAAAAATGACATAAATATGCCTAAGTAATGGTATAATAGTGTTTCTATTAAAATATGTTCATGTGTGCAAATAAAAAGAGCTACAGTGACTGATCTGAATATATTTTCTCAATAATATTCTATTATAATTTTACCTTAAAAATAAACCAAAATTGGCAAAATTGCAACCAGTATTTATAGCATACTAGAAAAGAAATTAGACTTTGGCATCTAGCTGCTGTGATTCAAATAAACTTGGGTGAGTAATTTAAATTATCTAATTTCACCTACATTCTTTGTAAAATTCAAATAGTAATAATAATAGAGTAACTAACACTAATACAGAGCTTACTGTATGTTAGAAAACCTTTAAGTATCTCAATTCATTTCATCCTCTCAACAAACCTATGAGATACTATATTATTGTTTCCCTCTTAAAAATGAGGAAACTGAGGCACAGAGAGATTCAACGATTCACTGTAACCAAATTGATAGTAAACAGTAGAGTCAGAATTTGAATCCATGTCTTCAGGCTCTGAGTCCACTGTCTGAGCTATAGTTCTCAAAAGTAATATTTATCTCATAGTTGCTGTGGTTTGTTGTTTTGTTTTAAATTATTAAATGCTATAAAAGAGGTAAAGTTCCTCATATAGTATGTGGTATGTAATAAATCCTCATGACAGTGTTTTTGTTACTGATGTTTGCCGTCATCTGTGGGGACTAGCACAATGGATTTATACTATGAGATTGAACAGTTGAGCCCATTTCCCAGGATAGGAATTGCTTGAAAGTCAAAGATCTGCAACACAGAGGGACAGGGACATATCTTGAGCTAAGAACCAATCCATCCATCTTTAAACTTCAAAAATCTGCTCCTTCTCCTTTTGGGAGAAAAAGAAAACAACCAGGAAAAGAATTCAAATGTGGTTACAGCCAGGACTAAAACAACTACGCAGTTTAAGGCAAGAAATGTTGGATATATATTTTGGGTAGAGCATTAAAAGGGTAAATAAAATTTGTACATATGCAAATATATTGTCAAACTCAATATTTTTTACTAAGCAATTTGTTTGCAGAGCCAAATTTTTATAGTTTTTGTATCAAATATTTGCAGTTACTCTTTTTTTTTTTTTTGACTGGTATCTTCTTTTTTCCAAATTTATTGAGAAATAATTAACAAGTATAATTGTATATATTTAAAGTAGTGTCATGATTTGATATGCATATACATGTGAAATGATTATCAATATCAAAATAATTAACACATCCATTAATTCACATAATTAACTCGTGTGTGGAGTGGGAGAGAATGCTTAAGATTTACTCTTGGTGACTTTTTTCTAATTAATTGTTTTGGTTTTAATTGTTAATTTTTTAATTTAAATATAGTTGATATACAATATTATGTTAGTTTCAGGTATACTACATAATGATGTAACATTTGCATTTATTATGAAATGATCGTAAGTATAACTCTAGTAACCATCTGTTCCAATACAAAGTTGTTAGAATATTATTGACTATATCCCTTATGCTATATATTATATCCCTGTGACTAATTTATTATATAACTGGAAGTTTATATCACTTAATCCTCTTCACCTATTTTACTCTCTTCCCTAACTCCTTCCCTTCTAGTGACCTCTCGATTCGCCTGTGTGTCTATGTCTGTTTTCATTTTGTTTTGTTTGTTTGTTTTATTTTTAGATTTCACAAATAAGTGAGATCCTGTGGTATTTGTCTTTCTCTGTCTGACTTATTTCACAAAGCATAACAGCGTCCAGATCCAGACATGTCTCAAATGGCAATATTTCATTTTTTATGGCTGAGTAATACTCCATTGTATATCTACATACCACATTTTCTTTATCCATTCATCTATCAGTGGGCACTTAGGTTGCTTTTATATCTTGCAATTGTAAGTAATGTTACAGTGAATGTTGGAGTCCACATATCTTTTGGTTCTTTTTTGGTGTTTTCATTTTCTTCAGGAAAATTCTCAGAGGTGAAATCTCTTGATTATATGGCAATACTGTTTTTAATATTTTGAGAAACATTCATATTGAATTCCATAGTGGCTGCACCAATTTACAATCCCACGAACAGTGCACATAGGTCCCGTTTTCTCAACATCCTTGTCAATGCTTCTTATTTGCTGTCTTTTAGATGATAACCATTCTGAGAGGTGTGAGGAGGTATCACCTTGTTGTTTTGTTATGCATTTCCCTAGTGATCAGTGATGTTTGAGCATCTTCATGCGTCTGTTGGCCATCTCTATGTCTTCTTTGAAAAATGTCTATTCAGATCCTCTGGGAATTTTTTTTTTACTGAAGTATAGTTGATTTACAATATTATATGTTAGTTTCAGGTGTACAGCATAGTGATTCAGTATTTTTGTAGATTATACTCCATGATAGGTTATTACAATATAATGGGTATAATTCCCTGTGCTTTACAGTATGTCCTCATTGCTTATCTATTTTATATATAGTAGTTTGTATCTGTTAATCCCATACCCCTAATTAGTTCCTCCTCCCTTCCCTCTCCTCTTTGGTAACCACAAGTTTTTTTATATATCTGTGGGTCTGTTTCTGTTTTGCATATACATTCAACTGTATTATTTTTTAGATTCCACATACAATTGATATTGTTTGGTGTTTATCTTTCTCTGTCTGACTTATTTCACTAAGCATAATATCCTCTAGGTCCATTCATGTTGCTGCACATGGCAGTATTTCATTCATTTTATGGCTGAGTAACATTTCATTGTGTGTGTATGTGTGCATTTCTTTTTAATGCAGTCATCTGTTGATGGGCACTTGGGTTACTTCCATGTCTTGGCTGTTGTAAATAGTGCTGTTACAAACATTGGGTTGCATGTATTATTTTGAATTAGTGTTTTTTGTTCTGAATATATACCCAGGAGTGGGATTGCTGGATCCACTTATGGTAGTTCTATTTGAGGAATCTCCATACTGTTTTCCATAGTGGCTGCACTAATTTACATTCCCACCAACAGTGTACAAGGGTTCCCTTTTCTCCACATCCTCACCAACATTTGCTATTTGTCTGTTAACCATCTGTATATCTTCTTTGGAGAAGTATCTGTTCAGGTCTTCTGCCCATTTTTTTGATTGAGTTGTTTGGTTTGGTTTTGATATTGAGTTATATGAGCTATTTGTATATTTTGTATATTAACCCCTTGTTGGTTACATCATTTGCAAATATTTTCTCCTATTCTGTAGGTTTTCTTTTCATTTTGTCAGTGGTTTCCTTTGCTGTGCAAAAGTGTTTAATTAGGTCCCATTTGTTTATTTTTGCTTTTATTTATTTTGCATTAGGAGACATATCCACGAAATAATGCTATGATTTGTGTCAAAGAGTGTTCCACCTTGTTCTCTTCTAGGAGTTTTATGGTTTCAGGTGTTACATTTGGGTGTTTAAAACATTTTGAGTTTATTTTTGTATATGGTTTGAGGGAATGTTCTAATCTCACTGTTTAACATGTGGCTGTCCAGTTTTCCCAGCACCACTTGTTGAAGAGACTGTCTTTCTCCATTGTATATTCTTGCCTCCTTTGTCATAGATTAATTTACTATAGGTGTATGGGTTTATTTCTGGCCTCTGTCCATTTTTTAATCAGATTGTCTGATTTTTTAATGTTGAGTTGTATGAGTTCTTTATATATTTTTAGTATCAACATCTTATCAGATATATAATCTGCAAATATCTTCTCTCATTCAATAGGTTGTCATCTTCTTCTGTTGGTAGTTTCCTTTGCTGTGCAAAAGTTTTTTAGTTGATGTAGTCCCATTTGTTTATTTTTCGCTTTTCTCTCCCTTGCCTAAGGGGACATATCCAAAAAGATATCGCTAAAGACTGTTGTAAAAGAGCTTACTGCCTATGTTTTCTTCTCAGATTTTCTTTGGTCTTACATTGAAGTCTTTAATCCATTTTGAATTTGTTTTTGTATATGGTGTGAGAAAGTAGTCTGGTTTGATTCTTTTGCATGTAGCTGTCCATTTTTTTCCCAACATCACTTGTTGAAGAGACTGTCTTTTCTCCATTGTATATTCTTGCCTCCTTTGTTGTAGATTAATTGACTTTAGGTGTGTGGGTTTATTTCTGGGTTATCTATTCTGTTCCATTGATATGTGTGTCTGTTTTTGTGCTAGTACCATGCTGTTTTGATTACTGTAGCTTTGTAGTATAGTCTGGGAGGATACTACCTCCAGTTTTGTTCTTTTTTATCAACATTGCTTTGGCAATTTGGGATCTTTTGTTGTTCCAGATGAATTTTAGGCTTATTTGTTCTTCCTCTATGAAAAATGTTATGGGTATTTCTATAGAGATTGCATTAAATCTCTAGATTGCTTTGTTAGAGTCTTCTCTAAATGCTCTGATCTTTATTACTTCTTTTCTTCTACTAACTTTGGGTTTTGTTTGTTCTCCTTTTTCTAGTTCCTTTAGATGTAAGGTTAGATCATTTATTTGAGATTTTTCCTATTTCCTGAGGTAGGCTTGTATCACTATAATCTTCCTTCTTAGAACTGCTTTTGCTGCATCCCATAAATTTTGGATCATCGTGTTTCCATTTGCACTTCTCTCCGGGTACTTTTTTTTACTTCCTCTTTGATTTCTTCAGTGACCCATTTTTGTTTAGTAGCATATTGTTTAGCCCCCATGTGTTTGTGATTTTTGCAATTTTATTTCTTCTAGCTGATTTGTCTTATACAGAAGTGGATGAAAAAAATGCTTGATATAATTTTAATATTTTTAAATTTGTTGAAGCCTTTTTGTGGCCTAGCACGTGACCTATCTTGGAAAATATTCCATGTGCACTTAAAAGAATGTGTATTCTTTCATATTTCATCACATTCAATGGACTGTTATATATATACCTATGAAGTCTGCCTGATTTAATGTGTCATTTAAGGCCAGTGTTTCCTTATTGATTTTTTTTTTTTTCTGGTTGATCTAACTGTGATGTTAAAGTTCCCTACTATTATTGTGTTACTATCAATTTCTTCCTTTATGTTTGTTAATATTTGCTTTATGCATTTAGGTGTGCCTATGCTGTGTGCCTGTATATTTTCAGTTGATTTATCTTCTGTTGGATTGATCTTTTGATCATTATGTAATGTCCTTAGTTGTCTCCTTACAGTCTTTGTTTTAAAGTCTATTTCATCTGATGTAACTACTGCTACCTCAACTTTCTTTTTGTTTCTATTTGTATGGAGTACCCTTTTCCATTGTCTCACTTTCAGTCTGTGTGTATCTTTAGGTCTGAGTTGAGTCTCTTACAGATAGCATATATGGCTCTTGGTTTTCTATCCATTTAGTCACCCTGTCTTTAAATTGGAATATTTAGTCCTTTTACATTTAAAATAATTATTGATTGACATATGCTTGTTGTTATTTTGTTAATGGTTCTTGGGTTGTTTTTGTAGTTCTTTTTTTGTTCCTTTCTTGTTCTTTTGCTTTCTTCACTTGTGATTTGATGATTATCTTAAATGTTATGTTTGGATTCCTTTCTCTGTCTCTCTCTTTTTTTGCTTGTTTGTTTGTTTACCTATTATAGGTTTTTGGTTTGTGGTTACCATGAGGTTCATATATACCCATATATATATGATTATTTTAAGTTGGTGATCTTTTAAGTTTGAATGCATTCTAACCATCCTGCATTTTCACTCCTCCTCCCCCTACCCCATGTTTAATGTTTTCAACATCATATTTTTAACACCTTTTTGTTTTGTGTATCCCTTAACTGCTTATTATGGATATAGATGGTATTACTACTTTTGTCTTTTAACCTTCCTATTAGCTTTATAAGTGGTTGATCTTCTACCATTACTGTATATTTGCCTTTACCAATGAGATATTTTCCTTTTGTAAATTTTATATGTCTAGTTATGGTCTTCTTCTTTTCCTTTAAAGAAGACTCTAACATTTCTTGTAAGGCCAGTTTAGTGGTGCTGAACTCTTTTAGCTTTTACTTGTCTATAAAACACTTTATCTCTCTTTCAAATCTGAACGATAGCCTCGCCAGGTAGAGTATTCTTGGTTGTAGGTTTTTTCCCTTCATCACTTTGAATATACTGTGCCATTTCCTTTGGCCTGCAAATTTCTGCTGAAGAGTCAGCTTTTGTCTTATGGGAGTTCTCTTATATCTAATTAGTAGCTTTTCTCTTGCTGCTTTTAAGATTCTCTCTTTATCTTTAATTTTTGCCATTTTAATTATAATGTGCTTTGGTGTAGATTTCTTTGGGTTCTTCTTGTTTGGGACTCTCATTATGTAATGGATGTGGACGTGGATGTCTGTTTCTTTTCCCAGGTCAGGGAAGTTTCCATCTATTATTTCTTCAGATATGGTCTTTGCACCTTCTTCTCTCTTTTCTCCTCCTGAGACCCCTATAGTGCAAATGTTATTCTGTTTGATGTTGTCACAGAAGTCTCTTAAACTACCGTCATTTTTCAAATTCTTTTTTTCTGTTCGACTTGGGTGATTTTTACTACTCTGTATTCCAGTTCACTGATCTGTTCATCTGTATTATCTAATCTACTGTTGATTCCTTCTAGTGCTTTTTTTTTTTTTTTCAGTTAGTGTATTCTTCAGCTCTGTTTGGTTCTTCTTTACATTTTCTAACTCTGTGAAACTTCTCATTGTGTTCATCCATTCTTCTCTTGAGTTTGGTGAGCTTTTTTTGATCATTTCCTTGAACTCTCTATCAGGTAAATTGCTTATCTCCTCTTCCTTTAGTTCTTTTTTCTGAATTTTTGTCTTGCTCCTTCATTTGGAACTTATTCCTCTGTCTCCTCATGTTTCCTAATTCTCTGTATGTATTTCTATGTATTAGGTAGATCCGTTGTGTTTCCCAGTCTTGGAGAAGTGGCCTTATGTAGGAGACATTCTGTGGGGCCCAGAAGCACACTCCCCTGTGGTCACCAGAGCTATATGCTTATGGGTTCCCTTTATGTGAGCTGCATGAACCCTTCTGTTATGGCAGAGCTGACTAATGTGGACATGCTGGTAGGCAGAACTGGCCTCTGACTGCTGGCCCACTGGTGGGTGGGGCTGGATCCTGGTGCTGCTGGTTGTGTAGCCTGAGGGGTCCTGGGACTGGTGCAGTCAAACTGGTGGGTGGGGCAGAGTCTTGATGTGGCTAGTTACAGGGACTAGGGGAGCCAGGGCTGGTGCTGGCCTGCTGGTGGGTGGGGCCGGATCTAAGTGTGGCTTGATGTGGGGTCTAAGGGGTCCTAAGGCTGGTGCTGGTGCTAATAGGCTAGAGGGAGGAGTTCCAAATGGTATTCACCAGCACCAGTACCCTTGTTATAGAATGAACTCCCCAAAATGTCAGCCATCAGTTTTTATGTCCGTATGGGGAGTCCCACTTTCCTTCTCCAGGATGTTCTCCAAGATTAGCAAGTGGGTCTGACCCAGGCTCCTTTCAAATGGCTGTCTTTGTGCCGGGACTCAGAGAATGTGAGGTTTTGTACATACCCTTCAAGTGCAGAGTCTCTGTTTCCTACAGCCCTCTGACTCTCCTTTATACAAGCCCCACTGGCTTTCAAAGCCAAACACTCTGGGATTTCATCTTCCAACTGAAGGACCCCAGGCTGGAGAGCCTAAGATGGGGCTTGGACCCTTCACTACTTGGGGAGAACCTTTGCAGTTGCAGTTATCTTCCCATTTCTGGGTTGCATACCTAGTGTTGTAGATTTTGACTATACCGCGTGTCCACCTTTCCTACCTGTCTCTTGTAGTTCCTACTTTTCGTTGTTAGTTGTGGAAAATCTTTTCTGCTAGTCTGCAGGTCGTTGTCATCAATAGTTGCTCTGTAAATAGTTGTAATTTTGGTGTGCCTGAAGGAGGAGGTAAGCTAAGGGTCTTCCTACTCAACCATCTTGGCCACACCTCTTCTCAGCAACTTTCAAGTATACAATACAGTAGTATTAACTATAGTCATCAGGCTGTACATTAGATCCTCAGAGCTTATTCATCTTATAACTGAACATTTGTACTCAATGTTTATTCTAAATCTACATCAGAAGGAAAAATAAAACACAACCCTGATATTTGTAATATATAGTAGTCTTGCCTTTCTGATTGGTTGGTATAGACAGGTTAGGATTTAATGAATGTAAAAAGTAGAAATCCCTCTAAAATTCTTTAAGATTTATTTTAGCATCATAAGCTATTCACCTGTAAGTGTTCACTTAGATTAAATAATTCATCACTGACATTCTTTCTAGGTTAACATTCCAGACATAATGTGACTCTCCCCTCCTAAGATGTTGAGTAGATACTGAGCTTTACATTACCAATATGCTTACAAGTAAGAAATTAGTTCCTCTAATTATGTATTCATGAACATTGAGAATGCAAATAAACTATACAACCAAAGAGATATTGAGACTATGAAATCTATTGAGAGGAAGGCAACACAATAAAACATTAGCAACAAAAACCAGCCCTGTTGTCATTAATTGTGGTTATATAGCAAATTTTTGTACAGTTTTTAGGAATTTAGCATTTGGATTCAGATAGAGAGTGTTTAATCTCATGCCCACTAGATAACATGAGATCAGGAGGAGTCTTAGCAAGTAAGAAACAGATATTTCAAGCGCTTGTCAACTTTGCCAAGGGAAAAGCTTATATCATTACCTTAAGTATTTCATCATATCCCATTTTGTGATTAATGTTAGTTCCTCAAAGTAAATATATAAAATATACACATACAGACAGCTCCAGATATATTGTGCCTCAATTTTTTTTTCATGAGGCTTCTTTTGTTCATCTCCAGTAACCCTCATTCTGCTCCTTGGCATACCAAATCCCTTAGTTTGGTGTCTCAATCAAGACTCTGTTGCCTGAATGTGTCATTCATTTAGTAAACACTTATTAACTGCCTACAGGTGCAATCAGAAATACTGTGATAATCGTCCTCAGGAGCTTACAGTATACTGAGGGGAAACAAGGCAGTAGAAGAGAGTAAGATAATAATTTGTAATAAAGTACCTTATAGAGATCTTTTAAAAAATTGGAAAATGAGAGGAACACTCTATTCAGGGTGGAGTGGGATTAGGGCTATCAGGGAAATCTTCCCAGAAGATTGCCAACTTAAATCCTGAAGTAAGAGTAGGGATTAGATAAATGATAGGGGAAGGACCCAGAAAGAAGAACATATAATTTGATTTGAGTTAACAAGATTTTTATTTATTTATTCAGTGTCCAAACATTCTATTAAACAGCTTTACTATGATAGCTTCCCACTGTAATGGAAGCTGAAGTTTATGCCTTATTTCCATAATTCTCTTTCATCAAAATTCATTGGTAAGTATAGAATAAAAAGAAGCAAAGGAATGAGAAAAAAATCAAAGAGATTAGGTAGAACAAAAGATATCCCTCTAAGTCAGTGGCTTTTAATGGAAGAGAGCAAAATTTTGCCACCCAGGGGACATTTGGCAACATCCCAGGGGACAATATTTGACTATCACAAGTTTGGGATGAATACTAATGGCATCTAGTGGGTAGAAGACAGGGATATTGCTAAACATAGTGCAATACCAGGACAGCCCCTGCAACAAAATAAATGATTATCTAGTCCAAAATGTCAATAATGTAGAGGCTTCTCTAGAGTACTAAATTTTTTTGTGTCTGGGTTACAATACCTTGTAGCAATTTTTTTTTTTTTATTTTTAGGTTTCTAACTATAACCTTGGAAAGGAATCTTTAACAGTTTTGGCTAGAAAAATGCTTATACTGCAGTGCATGGACTTCTGTGGCATGTTATTACCTTATCAACTTCACCCTGTTCTGAGTCCCCAAGATTTGCCAGCTAAGAAATTAATCCTCAAATTTATTCTAAGGTTGGTTATATGTGGAGGTACTGACCTTCTATACTAAGTAGGTGTGCTCCGTTTCTTTCTCTTTCCCTCCCTCCCTGTCTCTCTCTTTCCCTCTGTCTCTCTGTCTCTCTCTCTCTTACACATACGCATACACACACATTGGTGGAAAGTTGGCAAAATATTAATTTAAAATGACACTGAAGGAAGAGACTAAAGAGACATAATTAAATGTAATGTGGTATCTTGGATTAGATCCTGGAACACAAAAAGAACATTAGTTAAAAAAAAAAAATGATGAAATGCAAATAAAGTCTGGAGTTTAGTTAATCGTAATATACCAATGATACTTTCTTAGTTTTGATAAATAAATTATTGTTATGCAATATATTAACATTAGAAGGAACTGGGTAAAATGTACATGGGGAGTTTCTGTATGATTTCTACATCTCTTCTGTAATGTAAAATTATTCCAAAATAAAAATTGTATTTATAATAAATGGCATTGAAGAGGAGAATAAAATAAATAAATTGATAAGGGATTTTCATTGTGAAAGCAATTTTTTAAATAACGCTTTTCAATTAGAACCATTAAAAGTTTGTTGCAATCTTGTAATTGAAATAGTTTGCAATTATGTTTTCAAACTGTTTCATTGAAATCTATTGGTTTTAATTTTGTATAAAAATAAATATGTGGCTCAGACATTATAAGTCGGAGTCCAGAAATAGCTTATGGGTTTTTTTGTCTATTATATGTCGATATATTTTAAAGAATTTGACAACATTTGAAAAAATGAAGATTTCACATAAACTTCCCTTGAAAAGTTAGAACTAGAAATCTTGACCCAAGTTCAGATGTGTCTAAACATTTTTCGGTAGAGGTCTCCTCCTTTATTAAGGGCATTGCTTTCCAGATGGCCACATACACCCTTCTTTTTATACACCACCCCCAACCCAGTTACCAGGTGATCAACTGTATGCCTTTGAGCATGTGATATCTAATTTTGACATTTATATTTCACTCCTCGAAATGAAATAAATATGGGCTTTTTGTATTTTTACTAATTTAAATTTTTTGAGAGATTTAATTAAGCTGATTCACCTGTCAACACATCAAGCTATAGAAATTATTTCCTAGAGTTCCACTTATGAGACCTTTAACCTGTTTCTGGGGCTCAAAATTTTAAAGTTTCTTCCAACTTGTTTCATTATAGCACACAAAGGATAGATTAATTTTCCTTTTCTATCCAATGTCTACATAATTTAGGACCAATTTATTGGTCCTCTTTTTTTTTTTCTAATGGTAGCTTTGTGCCAAGGCTTCTGTACTTTATATATATATAAAATATTTTTAAATATAATTTTTAGAACTTTGGCTTGATTAATATAATAATGCCATGCTACCTGCCAATTTCCTAGGAATAGGAATGAGTTGTGTAAACACAACAAGTGATCTTGGCAGTTGATGTTCTATAGAATCTTATATTTTGTTCCTTGAAATAATTAATAATTATTTTAAAAATATAATTATTTTGCATAGAGAAATATAGTCTCCTGTATATCATTGTTTCTCATATCCTGGGATTCACTGACTCAATTCCCAGAAGTAGTCTCCTAGTCCTTATTTTTTTCTCTCTCTCTCTTTTTTTTTTTTTTACTTCCTTTATAAAGATCTTGGATGCCACTTTAGAGGAACATTCTACTTGTTGTTGAGCAGCAAAAAGCTTCTCATGAAACCCCATTATTTTGGGAAATGGTTGCCTGTTACATGGTTTTCATACAACCAGGGATTTAAGCCTATTGGTATGAATAAAAAGATTGAGGGGCAAAAGATAGTAAGCCTAAAACAAAATGGTTTAAAAAAAATTTTTTTTTAATTTATTTTTTGGCTGCGTTGGGTCTTCGTTGCTGTGCGTGGGCTTTCTCTAGTTGTGGAGAATGGGGGGCTACTCTTCATTGCGGTGCACAGGCTTCTCATTGCGGTGGCTTCTCTTGTTGCGGAGCATGGGCTCTAGGCACACGGGCTTCAGTAGTTGTGGCGCACGGGCTTAGTTGCTCTGCAGCATGTGGGATCTTCCCAGACCAGGGCTCAAAACAGCGTGCCCTGCATTGGCAGGCAGATTCTTAACCACTGAGCCACCAGGGAAGTCCTGCTACTTTAAAAATTGCTTAGCAGCACCACAAAGAGCTAAAATCTAGCCACAGTAACTCCTAACAATTCATGAAAGCATATTTTTAGGATTCAAAGAAAATATTAGAACTTGGTTTGGTTGTAGGATATATTTGAAAGAAATAAATTATTTATTTAAAACTATGCTATATAATCCAAATTCTTTTTTACATGTTTTGTCCTTCTTTGCTGTGCCTTAAGCCATCTTGTATTAATGAGTCTTTTAAGGGGAAGTGCTTCATGATCTGACTCCTCTTGCTATAGTAAGTCTCCCAAATATATACTCTCAAGGGCACCCTGTACTTTTCCTTTGTAACATTTTTTAAGATTATTTAGTTAATCTTATAGTTGATGTTTCATGTTTGTCTCTATCCCAATAATGTGAGGTGTGTGGGGAGGCAGGGCCTGGTTTATGACTATATGATCACCAATTCTCATCCTGTTGAGTGATTCGTAGTTCTTTTATAAATAGTATTGGTTGTGTGAATGACTGAGTAAATTAATGAGTGAGTAAATAAATATGTTGTGACCCTGCATTAAAACTAAATAGAGCAAAATAATAAAACAAAACAACAACAAAAAAAACTTAAGAATATGGGGGAAAAAAGTACATGACTTGACTTTTTCATTCTTGTCTCCAGGTATCTAGTTTTTACTTTCTTAAATCCATTCTGCATTTGGCACCTGGACTGATCACATTAAAAATATAGACACAGTTAAGTAAAATGATGTTCTATACCCGCAAACTATCCCTTTAATTTTGACCAAATATGAATAATCCAGCAACTGCCACAGACTATCATCTATGGCCCTCCTTGAATAGGCATTTACCTCTCCGTCTCCATCTAAAGAATCTCCCCAGCTCCAAACAATCTTAGATTTTCTGTGAATTACATAGTTTTCTTTTTTTTTTTATTTTTATTTTTTAATATTTATTTATTTATTTATTTATGGCTGTGTTGGGTCTTCGTTTCCGTGCGAGGGCTTTCTCTAGTTGCGGCAAGCGGGGGCCACTCTTCATCGCGGTGCGCGGGCCTCTCACCATTGCGTCCTCTCCCGTTGTGGAGCACAAGCTCCAGACGCGCAGGCTCAGTAATTGTGGCTCACGGGCCCAGTCGCTCCGCGGCATGTGGGATCCTCCCAGACCAGGGCTCGAACCCATGTCCCCTGCACTGGCAGGCAGACTCTCAACCACTGCGCCACCAGGGAAGCCCCATAGTTTTCTTATACACAATATGTTATTTAGTGCCCCTTTTCCCTCGGCCTGGAAGCCCATCCTGAATTTCTGTTCTAAGTTCGTGTGTCGTAACTTTTCAAGATTCAACTCTGACATTATCTCAAGGATGCCTTCTTTAAACTCCCAGGTTGCAAAATTGCCCACTTTTTATGCTCCTATAACACCTGCTTACCTTTATCTAGCACGTATTACACATTGTTAAAATAACCTCTTTGTATCTAACTCCTCCTTAAGACTTCAAATCCGTTAAAGAAAGGATCCTATCTTATTCATTTTTGCATGGAAACATTCTAAGTCAATGTTTTGTGTTGAATAAATATCTTCCATAAAATAATTATAACAAATCATGACCAAATATTCATTTGACCTTTCACTAGGTTGAAAGATTGTCACAAATTACAAGTGATATCCAATGTCCCTGAGACATTTCTTTGATGAATTGCCTCTTTTTCTTGCAGTTTAATTGAAACGTTTAAATTGTAAATATTGGCCTTTTTTATTTCTTATATTTAGGTATATTTCACTTTATTTAATTATTCATCAATTAAAATTTCTTAAAAGTTTTTTGAGCATTTACTATGTGTTATAAACTAAACCAACTTCATGTCACTTAGAAATAAAAGAAATAGTTGCTGACATAAAGGAACATAATTGCTTGTAGGTAAACAAAAAGATAGAGTGTTAAAGCTCTAATACAAATAAGGATATGGGAGAATGAATTTTAGCTAACAGGTTAAGAGCTAAAAAAGAATATTTGAGATGAAGAAAATAGCATGTGAAAAGCTATGGAAGTAACTTAAAGCATGGTGCATTTTAAAATTACAAATTGTCAAATGAAGTTCCCTGCCTTTTTAGATGTAGATCAGATAGTCTAACCTCTGATTTTCAAAGGAGGTCTAAACATTTCTCCAAAGAAGACATACAGATGGCCAAGAGGCACATGAAAAGATGGTTAACGTCGCTAATTATTAGAGAAATGCAAATCAAAACTACGATGAGATATCACCTCACACCAGTCAGAACGGCCATCATCAAAAAGTCTACAAACAATAAATGCTGGAGAGGGTGTGCAGAAAAGGGAACCCTCTTACACTGTTGGTGGGAATGTAAATTGGTACAGCCACTGTGGAGAACAGTATGGAGGTTCCTTAAGAAACTAAAAACAGAGCTACCATATGATCCTGCAATCCCATTCCTGGGCATATATCCAGAGAAAAACATGGTTTGAAAGGATACATGCACCCCAATGTTCATCATAACACTGTTTACAATAGCAAGACATGGAAGCAACCTAAATGTCCATAGACTGATGAATGGATAAAGAAGATGTGGTACATATATACAATGGAATATTACTCGGCCATTAAAAAGAATGAAATGATGCCATTTGCAGCAACATGGATGGACCTGGAGATTATCATACTGAGTGAAGTAAGTCAGGCAGAGAAAGACAAATATATGATATCACTTGTATGTGGAATCTAAAAAAAAATTATACAAATGAACTTATATACAAAACAGAAACAGACTCACAGACTTAGGGAACGAACTTATGGTTACCAGGGGAAGGGTTGGGGAGGGATAGATTGGGAGTTTGGGATTGACACGTACACACTGCTATATTTAAAATAGATAACCAACAAGGACCTACTATATAGCACAGGAAATGCTGTTCAATATTCTGTAATAACCTATATGGGAAAAGAATTTGAAAAATAATAGATACTTTTATATATATAACTGAATCACTTTGCTGTACATCTGAAACTAACACAACATTGTTAATCAATGATACTCCAATATAAAATAAAAATTAAAAAAATAAAGGAGGTCTAAACTCTTCTAAAAGATTTTAGTGAATTTCTTGCTTATAACTGGAAACAATGTCTAATGGTTAATTTTGTCTTTAAGTTTCTGATTTCTGGATTATTTCTGTTCTACATAAATTCAAGTAGACATTGTCCCCAATTTTATCTAAACAGACAAACAAATACAATTTTTAAATATGCAGGTGATAACTAGGTGATAACTTGCTTGATTAATCTTCTGGATAATTTAGGAAAAGGAGGGCAGTCTACATCAAAAGTAGGCAAACAACTTGAAATTCAATATTACATACACTTATCTGTTAAATTCTTTGTCCAACCAGTTGCTGAAGTGTTTTCTCCTCTGACTTCTTCACTACACACCATCTTCCTACTCACATCATCTTATTCCTTACTCTTCTACTTCCCATTTCTTTTCCACCCTCTTCCCTTACCGGATGGCCTTAAGAACACTATAGTTTCCATGTATGTTGTGCATGATAATTCATCTCATTCTATCCTACCACCTAATTTGTTTCTCCCACTGACAAACCTAGATTAAGTTGGATTTTCTTTTATTTTCATCATAAAGCATGATAAAACATTAATTCATGTAAATCATTTCTATTACTGACTTGATGCTATATGTGCTCTCATCCTAATACCAATGGGATGTTTCAGTGAAACAAAGCACAAGGAGAGGCTGTATTATATGTAAACATGACCTTCATGACTAGATTAAATTACTCACAACTAAGAACTAGGAAAAGAAAAAAAAATTGCTTACTTTTTTTGCGCTGGAAATCTATATGTTTATTTCTCATTTTTAATAGGAATTTCATTTGCTGGGTTTTAATCAAATTTATCTGATCCTATGCAGTCTGCCTCTTGCTAATTTGAATTCTGTCCCTTTCATAGCATGTCCTCTGTTTTCCAGTTCGCTGCTTTGGGTTCATTTCATTATTATTTCACATTTATATGCTTCCTTTCAGCGAAGACATGGATTAGACTTTCATTCTTATGCAGATGACACTAAGATGTATTTGAAGATTAGTCCTAATTGTTACTCTACTTCTGACATTTTATCAGCTTCTCATGAAGACATAGAGACTAGGATGTCCAATTAAATGTTATTAAACTGAACTACTTTTTGGTAGTTCCAGACACTGATTTAAATAGGTTTTATCATTCACTTTCAGGAGTGTGTGTGTGTGTGTGTGTGTGTGTGTGTGTGTGTGTTTCATGCCAACAGTCAACAATATGAGAATTCTAATTGATTTGAAGAACTGTTTCTATACCTGTTTGTCTGAAGTTTAATAACAGGTCTTAGTTTAATAATTCAACATTTTTTCAGGTAGTTGAAATTATATACTATATTAAATAATTATTAAACAAGTAAAATAAGAACAAAATGAAATTCTGACATATTGAAAGCATTATAACCATATTTCAAGGCATTACTTAAATCTACTTTTCTGGGTTTAAGACTGTTATAGAGGAAACTCCAATGTAGAATTTCACTTCATAATAAAAATAACTCTGTGTGAAACTTTCCAAACTATTAGCAGTTTCCTTCCCAGAAAACAAAAAAAATGCAAGAGAAAGATAAATTGTTTTTGAACGTAGTCCTTCAAGACATATGCCAAATATCGTGCGGAAGGAGTAGAATTTTGACACTTAAGTCATATATCTGTACCTTATTTAATGCAGTTTATTTTCTGGGTGAAAACTCCACAATTCCTATTTATGTCCATTAAGAAAGCAGACACTAGTTCTGGTGGTATTCTTCTCATTTGTTCTGTTTTCCTTTGTCCACTTTGATAATAAATTTCTACCAAGCCTTATTCATTGTTTACAGCAAATCTTTTCTGATCCCAGTTAAAAATTAATTCCCCAAACCTTTTCATTTTCAAAGCATTTTTTCTTCATTAGGTTGCTAATAACTTCGTTAAAATTTTTACTTTAATTTATAAAATATTTTTCACAACTTTAAAAATATTTATTTTCTGTTTGAACTAATATAGCGTTTGTATCTCCTATAACTTGTCTTAGAAATTTTTAAATATCTTGAGCCATTTTATTTTCTCAGTCATTTTTTATCAGTAGATTATTTTATATTCAACACATATACATCTGCCAACATGGGGTGTTTTTTTTTTTTTTTTCCTTAGAATGTCCCTAAAGCATTTTCATTCAACCATCTCTAATAGTAATGATCACATATTAATTTTAAAAGATGTCTCAAAAAGTGTTACATGGAAATGAATACCTTGTTATTGTTGTACAAGTTCACCCTCAATTTTTTTATAATGTTTATAAGGATTCTATAAAAGCCATAGGAGAAAGACTCCTAAATTACTACATAAGGGGGGACAAAACATAGAAATAAAACAATTATTTTTCTATGTCACTTCATATGAGTAGTCTTTCCTGATCTGTTATCTACTTCCATAGCCTTTCTTGATCTATTACTTCCATGGCATCTCTTAAATCCAACTTTATCTACTAGTTTAGTATTTCTCTTCTCTTCTAGACTGTAAACTCCATGAGGGCAGAGACCTTGACTGTCTTCTTTACCTTTCAGTGTCTAGCACAGTGTGTCAAACAGAATAATGCACTCATTTAATGTTTTTGGAATACATGAATTTGCAGAATAAGTATTGTACAGCATTTAACTTTCACAAATAAATTAAAATATATCATCTAAAATTAGTATGTAGAATTTATCAGAAAAATTACATTGAAATGTGAAAGTTAATTTTTATTTTCAGTGAACAATTTGATGATTACATTCACTGAACAAAAGTTCTTAACTGTTAGATCATATTTGTTTCTAGATCTGGAACATATTTGATCAATAAATAATAAAAATATCAATTTTGCTTTGTGGTATTAATAATGTATTGCTATAATATCAGTTTAAATTTTATGTTTATATCAGCTTATAATATAAGCTTAATATCAGTTTATATCATGACATATAAAGTTTTAGGTGCTAGATTCTTACTGAAGTTTACAAAACTATAATAAGTCTGATTCCCTCAAACAACCACCATCGAATATTTCTTATTTATAACATATAATTTGCTTGCTTCACTATCTTGGAATCCAAAATAAATTTACATTTTTAAAAATTGTTATTAAATGACTGGACATACTATCACCACTCTCTTTTTCCTCTCCTGGGTCTTAGTCCCAGGAGAAAGTCTTTTGGAGAGAAAATAAATAATTAAAATCAATCCAACAAAATCCCCACTTTCTGCTTTAATCAAATGTCATAATAAAAATACACGCTAACAACCTTGTTGCAAAGTATAGATAGTAAGGATAGAGTTCAATTACCACTGGTGGTGTTTGGGCAAAGACAGATTAGAAAGAAATTGTGAGTAACACTTGCCCTAGTTTACCTCTGTGAGATCAGGGATAGTTCCCTTTCATGTCTGGGAGGTAACCATACCATGTCTCTCCATATTCAAGTCCCATTGAATACTAGAAGTTGTCCATCATTAAGTACCAACACTTACTCAGTTTCAGTCATTTTATGTTTTTCCCTAGCAATATTTATTGTTGTACCTAGCAGGGCCCTATCAGAAACCCTAGCACAAATAAGTTTTTTGTTGGTACATTTCCCATAGTCTAAGCCATTCTGGTTTGGTGACGCTCACAAAGTTTGGGCTATTCATACTTATTCATTGTTATATACATTCATTGTCATACCTTATTAGAACATCTAATTTTCCAAGTTACAAGTTAGAGTTTCTAGGAGCAATAGAAACTCTACTAAGTTAAAATTAATGTCACCTGCTTTGTCTATCACCTCTTGTGTAGCATAAGAAATATAGTTTATTCTGTGGCCAATGTCAAGTTATTCTCAGAAATGATCTAATACTATGAGTCTCATCCCTGAATAATAAGAAAAGAGATCACTGTGGATATTGAAAGATAGAAATGGAAATACTTCTGCTAGGGTAAGATCACAATATTAATTCACAGGTGAAAGAAAAGGGAAATGTTACAAATACATCAGATTTCAAATTGATTTTTTTTTACTAAAAAGTCCATAATTTTCCATGTTTCATACATCATCAAACCATTCTAATAACAATAAAGCTATGTCTCTGAGATTGGACAACAACATAACTTCCAGGCTCTACTAACCTCATTGCACCTATTGAGAGAAACCATTAAGAGCACAGAGATAACTGCATAATATAGTGTAAGGTCATTGTATGCCTGTCAGAGAGAATGGGTGATATAGTGTGACTGTCTAAGTTTACAGGTAAAAGAATGAGATTCAGATGGTTTGGATTTGCTCAAGTGTGAACACAAAGTAAGTTGAAGATGCAGGGATAGTAAAGATACACAAACTACAAAGCTATTTGGACTTCATCCTAATGACTCTGTTAAAGTCATAGGCTATCGTGCCCCTCATAACAGTTAAGAATTGTTACTTGCTAGAAATCTTCCAACATACCTAAGACACAGCCTTAGGGAAGGAGACAATAGACATTAATTGTTCACAGAGCTGTTAGTGAATCCTAGGTGGATGACAATATCCACAAAAGGGTGGTGGCCTAAATTGCCACTACATGCAAAGGAGGTGGGGGGAAGAAAGATAGAAACCAGAAACAAAATCAAATCTTTGTTGTGACTCTCATTATTTTAATCATGGTCTCATTCATTCATTCCTGTATTTAGTGAGTATCTACTATGGGCCACACGCTGTTCTAGGCACTGGAGACACCATGGTGAACAAAACCTAGTCCTTGCTCTCATGTAGCTGTCATTCTAATAAGGAAAAGAGACAGTAAACAATGGTATATATGTGTGTGTGTACACATGTATGCATGTGTATTACTTTGTGTAAATATGTATATCTCTGTGTATGTAGTGTATGAAGGTGATACTTAAAAATCTAAAGTTTAGATAGGTTAGTCATATAGATTAGTCAGAATAGACTATTTATTAAGAACTGTTTGCGGAGAAACCTATACAAAGTGAAAAAAAAGCAAGTACTAACGTCTTAAGTGGAAACATTCTCACTGTGTTTAAGGAATTGCAAGTAAGTGAGTGGAAGGAGCTTTAAGGAATTTTCAAATCCTGAGAATATGTTGGAACAGGATCACAATAGTCCCTCAATATTATTAAAAATTCATGAAGATTCTGGAAGAAGAGAGTGAAAGAGATACTTCAGGGTTTAGTAGACCCAGAGACCACTATAGACCGGACCCAGCTGGTATATTCCATGCAAAAAGAATATTTAACCTGAGAATTGTATCTTTCTTATTCAACCAAAAAATAAATTTTTTACTTCTCTTACTTGAGTAGTTCAAACATTATATCCAGCATAAATCTAAATGCCTGGAAGTTACAGTTGAACCAAAACATATTTCATTGTATTTAACCTTTTTCTTAGGTGTTTCTCAAAGCATAGTTAATTCTATGTGCTTGACCTGAGGAGAAAAAATAGGGCTATGGTATATTGATAGAGAGGTTAAGGATGAATTTTGTTTGTTTGTTTGTTTTCTGCTACTATACTTACATCATTTTCTTGAAAGGGCATAATCCTCTTAACAGTAGCTCACAGTGTCTCCTTATATATAGGCTCATTTTACTTCGAAAACAAGACTAGAAAAGGATAAATTAGCTATTCTTCTCTACCTTTTAAAAAATATAGGTGGAACATGAATAAAACATACAGAATATTGTAAAATAACTATGTTAGAGGCACTAAGAGTTAAAATAATCATAGATATAAAGACTATATAAAAATTAGCTAATTTGTATCAATTCATTTTAAACTGCTGAAATCAGGATGTTATCATCTTTGTGACGAGCCTTCCCATCCAGAACACAACCTGTCTTTTCACTTACACAGGTTTTATTTCATTTCCTTCAGAATTTTTTTTATGGTTCTCTTTATAGAAGTCTTGTACCTTTCTTGCCAAATATGTTTTTCAAAATTACACATTTACTTTGTTGCTTGTGTGAATTGGATCTTTCCATTTGAATTGCCGATCATTATTGTTATAAAAGAAAACTTCAAATTTTCATATGCATGTTTTCTTCAAAGCCAGTTTACATGACTCTCAAATATAACATAGTATAAATTGTAGACAAATTATTAGCTCTCTTGAGTTTAGGTAGGCAAATTGCATATTGTAAGTAAAAAAATGATACCTTTTTATTTTGTAATCCTTTCCAAATTTTTCCTACTTTATTGCATTACCTAGAACTTCTGAGATAATGTTGAATGCTGTCACAGATTTTGAGCATCCATGTTTTGTTCTAATCTTTAATGGCAAAAGTTTTCACATTTTATTATATAGTCTAATACTTCTTTTAATTTCATACATTCATTGTTACATTTAGAAAGTTTTCTCCTTTTTCTACTATTTCTGTGTTTCTAAAACTTAAATCAGGAATTTCTGCTTTATTTATCAAACATTTAATAAGCATCTACTGTAATCACATTTATCTTTCTCCTTTGGGTTATTAATGCTACATTGAAGAAGAAAATTTGTATCAAAATAATGTATGAGTTCAATATAATTTAATAAGACTACCAATCTTTTTTAAACTTCACAAACTGACATACCAAAAGTTCATGGAAAAGTAGATATTCAAGAATAACAAAGAAAATAATGAAATTGAACAGTGACGAGATTTGCAATGTCTATATTAAAAGTGATTAAACAGTATGGTATTTCAGAGAAATAATCATAGATAAGTGAATCAATACACAAAATACCAGTTCAGATCCATGTATGGATTTCTGAGAGAAAGGGGGAGTGGAGCATAACATAACATAATACATATGGCATTTTAAATTGGTGGGGAGTGAAACAGAGTTTACTATAAATGCTACTGGGAAAACAGATATCCATATATTGGAAAGTATAATTATCTACCCTACTTCACACCATACAAAAATAATTTCCAGATAAATGAAAAGTTTAAATATAACATAAAATTTGAAAGTATGAGAATTAAACATTAGATGGTGTTTTCAACCTTTTCAACTTTTGAAAACCTAGATTTGAAGAAACCTTTCCTAACCAAGACATAAAACACAGCTACCCTAGAGGAAAATACTGATATTTACATGTACTTTTAAAAAAGTTTTCAGAGAAAATTAAAAGCAAAGTTTACAAATTAAAAAAAAAAGGGAAAGTAATTACAACATGCATAAAAAATGGTTATTACTGATAATATGTAAAAACCATGAGAAAAGGACAATTGAAACTAGAAAAAGTGTACATGAACAGAAAAATCAGAGCAAAGGAAATAGAAATAACAGTAAAAACTTCTGCTAAACCATACTAATAATGTAGAGAATTGGAAATCAAAATGTTATTAACATATTTAATGTAATGACGAAAACACAAATAGATAACACTATTATTTTGGTGAGACTGTGGAGACCTATTCTTCTTTATACCATTTTTGAGAGTATACTGAAAAAAAGTGTGGAGTAATTTACACATATTTATCCAATTTTTAAATCCTCACATATCGTAGCTAAGTAAGCCTTTGAAGAATTCATTCTGCCATGATAGCACAAATATAAAGAACACGTATTAGCACAAGTATAAAGATATAGGTACCAAGATCTCCATTCCTGGATTGTTTTATAGCTGAAAAACTTAAAACAAACTTTCACTAGCATGTGCTGTATAACAAGCAACCACAAAATCTTAGTGGCTTACAAGATAATTTTTCCTTTCAGTTGTATTGTATGTTGGTTGCTATGGATCAGCTGTTGCAAATCTGCTCAAATGGCTGGTCTTCTCATTCCCCAACCCAGGTTTAAGGAAACCCCAAATTACCATGTGCTATTCTCATAGTTGAAGGCTGTCAAAAATTTCCAATGCATCCATCTGCTACTGTTGGGACTGTGAAATCTATTAAATAAATCCGCATATGCTGATCTAGAACAGTATTCATGATACATGAGGGGAAAATAAGTTTCAGAGGAATATGTATAGAATTAGCTCAGTTTCTTGAAACACTCAAACACACAAAAAGCCAAGAATTTTGTAAAAACATGTACACCTACAAAAAGAAAATATTTGCACAAATACAACCTTACTTGTTAAGTGGTTACTCTTTGGTTTGGACAGAAGCAGTCAGGAAGACCAGCATATTTATGGGTGATTCTTACTTGTCATTTTATGAGTGCTTTTTTCTTTATTTTTATGTGAAAAGAAAATCATTTTCAAAAAAGACAATTTCTCAGTCTGAAACATATTTTTTTTTAAACATCTTTATTGAAGTATAATTGCTTTACAATGGTGTGTTAGTTTCTGCTTTATAACAAAGTGAATCAGTTATACATATACATATGTTCCCATATCTCTTCCCTCTTGCATCTCCCTCCCTCCCACCCTCCCTATCCCACCCCTCTAGGTGGTCACAAAGCACCGAGCTGACCTCCCTGTGCTACGCGGCTGCTTCCCACTAGCTATCTATTTTACATTTGGTACTGTATATATGTCCATGACACTCTCTCACCCTGTCACATCTCACCCCTCCCCCTCCCCATATCCTCAAGTCCATTCTCTAGTAGGTCTGTGTCTTTATTCCCGTCTTGCCACTAGGTTCTTCATGACCTTTTTTTTTTTTTTTTTCCTTAGATTCCATATATATGTGTTAGCATACTGTATTTGTTTTTCTCTTACTGACTTACTTCACTCTGTATGACAGAGCCTAACTCCATCCACCTCATTACAAATACCTCCATTTCATTTCTTTTTATGGCTGATTAATATTCTATTGTATATATGTGCCACATCTTCTTTATCCATTCATCCGATGATGGACACTTAGGTTGCTTCCATGTCCTGGCTATTGTAAATAGAGCTGCAATGAACATTGTGGTACATGACTCTTTTTGAATTATGGTTTGCTCAGGGTATATGCCCAGTAGTGGGATTGCTGGGTCGTATGGTAGTTCTATTTTTAGTTTTTTAAGGAACCTCCATACTGTTCTCCATAGTGGCTGTATCAATTTACATTCCCACCAACAGTGCAAGAGTGTTCCCTTTTCTCCACACCCTCTCCAGCATTTATTGTTTCTAGATTTTTTGATGATGGCCGTTCTGACCGGTGTGAGATGATACCTCATTGTAGTTTTGATTTGCATTTCTCTAATGATTAATGATGTTGAGCATTCTTTCATGTGTCTGTTGGCAATCTGTATATCTTCTTTGGAGAAATGTCTATTTAGGTCTTCTGCCCATTTTTGGATTGGGTTGTTTGTTTTTTTGTTATTGAGCTGCATGAGCTGCTTGTAAATCTTGGAGATTAATCCTTTGTCAGTTGCTTCATTTGCAAATATTTTCTCCCATTCTGAGGGTTGTCTTTTGGTCTTGTTTATGGTTTCCTTTGCTGTGCAAAAGCTTTTAAGTTTCATTAGGTCCCATTTGTTTATTTGTGTTTTTATTTCCATTTCTCTAGGAGCTGGGTGAAAAAGGATCTAGCTGTGATTTATGTCATAGAGTGTTCTGCCTATGTTTTCCTCTAAGAGTTTGATAGTGTCTGGCCTTACACTTAGGTCTTTAATCCATTTTGAGTTTATTTTTGTGTATGGTGTCAGGGAGTGTTCTAATTTCATACTTTTACATGTACCTGTCCAATTTTCCCAGCACCACTTTTTGAAGAGGCTGTCTTTTCTCCACTGTATATGCTTGCCTCCTTTATCAAAGATAAGGTGACCATATGTGCATGAGTTTATCTCTGGGCTTTCTATCCTGTTCCATTGATCTATATTTCTGTTTTTGTGCCAGTACCAAACTGTCTTGATTACTGTAGCTTTGTAATATAGTCTGAAGTCAGGGAGCCTGATTCCTCCAACTCCATTTTTCGTTCTCAAGATTGCTTTGACTATTCGGGGTCTTTTGTGTTTCCATACAAATTGGGAAATTTTTTGTTCTAGTTCTGTGAAAAATGCCAGTGGTAGTTTGATAGGGATTGCATTGAATCTGTAGATTGCTTTGGGTAGTAGAGTCATTTTCACAATGTTGATTCTTCCAATCCAAGAACATGGTATATCTCTCCATCTATTTGTATCATCTTTAATTCTTGCTACACACAAACATGCACAAGTGATGATTATGTGAGGTGATGGAGATGTTAATTAAATCATCATGTTGTTCACCTTAAACTTACACAATGTTATATGCCAACTATATCTCAATAAAACTGTAAAAAAGAAACCAAATGTTAAATATTCAGAAATTTTGTGAGACCTTGACAAAGCTTTGGTAGCCTAAAATCAGCCAAGGTATTTATACTATGGAAATTGGAAATTGAAAAAATAAATAAATAAAAGTGAACAAGAGAGAAGAAAATGGAGTAATGAACATGGAAGACATACAAGAAGTGGGGTAGTAAATGAAAAAGGGAAGGTTGGTAATTGATGTTGAAGGAAGAAAAATACCATTTGTTAATTATTCCTTATTATAAAATAACAGTTTTATTGTTTAAAATATAGAAGTCAGACACAAACAAGAGAAAATTAAAAGTAACCAATAAATCACCACAAAGTTGTCTAGAATAGATTCATGCTAAAATATGAGCTAAAGGGGAAAAAAAACTAGCTAAAAAATACTAACATACTAGAGAGACACACATTTCATGATAAAAAGATAAGACTTGAAGTTGGAAGACCTGAGCTCGAATCTTGACTATGCTATTTACTAGCTGAGTGATCTTGGACAAGTCAAACAAACTTTTGGAACCTCCATAAACTGATCTTTAAAGTGATTATATGTAAAGTTTTATGTGCGTATGAAAATCTATATTAAACTGTACATGACTTAAAAATACAATGAATTATTATTGATGGAGTGGAAAAAGATGACTTAGGCAGGATTTTAATGGGATGGGGCAAAAAAATGCATATCAAAAGTAATGCCACCAAGAAACTTTTGTGGTGCTCAAGAAGGAAGTCAAGACAGATACAGTGTGGTCAGAAACTCTTTTGTTAATTAGAAGAGAGAAGGGTTAGAAAACTGAGGAAATATTATAACACGACTTTTGTGGGAATTTCTTAAAATTACTTCAGTGTAGCTCTTTTTGTAATCTGAATGGCCCAATTCACAGTTATAAGAACAGAAAAAGTAATTTTAATATTGATGTTTTAATTATGAGTTTTATGCTATTATGCTATTATGAGTCCTAGTGTACTTAATAAATAGAAAGGAAAACACTATTTAAATTGCTAATCAATCCAAAGATTTGCTTCTTCCTCTTTGTAGAATTTTGTTAACACAATATTGAATAAATATAACCTCTCACTAATTAAACTAACCTATTTACAGTCAGAGGACAATTTATCATGCTTCACACTTTTATTCATAACTAAAACTATTCATAATTTTCGATTAATGTTTAAAATATGAGCTTGTGAACTTCAGGGTGTAAAAAACACTCTCATTTCGATGTCACATTAGAATGTCATAATATATATTTCAATGTGGTTATTATTGTGCAATTTTGAATTTAAAGTCTATTTGCAAGTTATTTTATTGCTATGATTTTGCATGTGGCACGCTCACCTTTTAAAATGCAATTTCTCTTTTAGTGAAGACATGTGGTTCTAATCTTCAAGGACCAAGTGGAACCTTTACGTCTCCCAACTTTCCATTCCAGTATGACAGCAATGCACAGTGTGTCTGGGTCATCACAGCGGTGAACACCAATAAGGTAAATGAAAACCATCTCTGGTGAAAAAGCATAACCATAAAGACAAAAACAAAGACATCATGAGGGAAGTGCAGTGAAGAAAATTCATACCTAACGTATGATTTCTGAAATATTTCCTACTTATCCATTATGTAAAACATAAACTTATATGAGAAATATGGAAAAAATGTTAAATACTGCAGTTGTATCCCAACTAACATATAAACGACAACACATTAAAATTATAAATTAATGTTTTCTGAGACAAACTTTTGAAGGTTATAGGTATACTTTTTTTTTTTAAAGAGGCCATAAATAATGGCTTTTCACTTCGTATCTTTCTGCTTGACATATCGTTCAGGTATATCATGTTTTTATACATAGCTGCCTTTCCTTTCAGTGTTTCTCTATTGCCACAGATCACATAGCTTTTCTTTATTATAAAAAGTTATTAATGTGCTCTCCACTAATAGAGGATTCATATTATGGGTACTTCTAAAGGTTGGGTTGTCTTTCTATTTGACTAAAAATTAATAATACATCTAAATATTTATATGCCACAGTACCTCAAACAAAATTATAATGCTGAATGAATGAAAGAGCAGCTGAAAAATTAGCAAGTTTTCTGTTTCTGTTCTCTCTATCCTGCTTCTCCTTGTAAGAATGTATAGCGAGGACCTAAATAGGAAGAGTCAAAATTCCTCTCAGAATATATGATATCTTATCTGAGTTAGATTAAGGAAAGGTTGGTGGTAGAGTCCATAAAACTGCGTCAGATTTGTAGTTCAAATACTGATTTAGAATTTACCTACTAACAACTTTAATCAAGCTATTTAACCTCTCTGAAATTCAGTTTCTTTATCTATAAAATGTGAGTAATAAGAGCATGTATTTCAAAGTTACGAGAAGTAAGTGAGGTAATGCATACAGAGTACTTAGCAGAGTTAATAAGTACTTAAAAAACATTAACTCGTTATTAGATACAAAGTATACTATTTTCCAGAATGTTTTGGGTTTTACGTTCATGAAACAATCATAAGAGTAGCAGGGTTGTTTTAAAAATCAACTCAGTGGTCAATTACACTTGCCTTATAGGAGAGGCCTGGTTTATGACTCATAAGAACTAGGTCAGAAGCCTACGCTCCCCTAAACTATCTGTATAAACCTTGGGAAAATTACTAAATCTAATCCTTCACCTTCACAAAGGAAATCATTTTACTTACCCAACCCGTGTTGTCAATTCAATTCAATTCAATTCGGCAAATGTTTATTTATCGAATACCTTCTTTGTGCAAATTATGGGTTGTTAAGGGAAAAAAATCATGAACTACTTGAGAAAAAATAAACTCACATTTATTGAACATTTAGCAACATGCCGGGTACCATTCGCAGCACTTTTCATGAATTATTTAATTTTAAGACTTCCCTTAATAGATAAATAATTTTATGTCTACATTTAATAAAGAAGATAAATAATGTGTCTAAGATCACATAGGTGGCGAAGGTCAATGCTGTGTACTTTATAAGATGTGTGTTATTTACAATGACGTATCTCACACTAAGACATAAGTATCTTATACTAAGATAAGCATGAAGCAAATTCATTGTAAAGTGTGGGAGAAACACATTGTATTAGTCTTGTATTGAGATAGAAATCTTTTTTGTGTCATATCAGTTACCTATAATTGTCAGCAAAATGTGGTAATTACCTCCTGCTCTATAAGATGTCTACTTTGCTAAGCTTAACTCATTTTCATTATTGAATTACCTGAAGTTTCACAGAGGTCATCACATATCTCCTTGCTTTTCTTAACCAATCTACCAAACTTTTATCTATTCTTTCTCTCCCTAAAAAAATCGAATTTATTTTGTAAGGAAGACATAATTACTTTCTTTGCTATTTTTATCAAATAGCTGATTGAGGACATTAATTTTTGATCTGTTGGTTTATATCCATTTTAAGGTACCCTGTAAAAATCCAAGCATTTTCAACCATCTCCCACAATTATATTTTACATTGTGGCCCAGTTCACTCACACACACACACACATACACACACACACACACACATACATACATACAATGCTACAAAATAATTTTCCCTTACTACATGAATGCAATTCTCTGTTTTTGATTCTAACTTGTTGTAATCTATTTTTAAACTACTGATCATGCCTCACTAAATCAATTTTATGAGGCACTACAGGTTATAACCATATATTTTGACAAATACTGTTGGAAGATTTGCTTACATAGATTACCATGTCAGAACTCTTTTGGGAAGACAGTTACTGGCATAAACCACAGGCACGGAGCTCTCTTAGTTGGTATAAACCCAAATTAACCAAGATACTTAACCCCTCAATATCTATGATTTTCTTCAAAAATCATTGCTCATGTTTTTCTTTATGTTTGATAATTTAAAAGCAATCATTGGGGAGGGTTCAAGATGGTGATACTGGAAGATCCTGAACTCAACTCTTCCCACAGATACAACAAATATACAACTACATATGGGATAATTCCCTCTGAAAGGGGACTGAAAACACAACAGAATCTCCACAACAAAGGGTGAAAGGACAGCCACAAAGGGTAAAAGGACAGTTAGGAGAAACAGAGATGCAGTCATGCCAAGGAAAAAAAACACACCCCAGCCACAGCGATTCACAGTCTGGAAGGATCACAAGGTATGGATATTTTCCTTGAGAAGCAAGAGATTTGAACTTCACATCAGGCACTCCAACTCTTAGATCCTTCACAGAAAAGATGAGCCCCTAAAACACATGTCTTTGAAAACCAATGGGTAATACATCCAGGAAAACTGTAGAACTACAGGGAATGGAAAACTCACTCTTAAAGGGGTCACATGCAGACTCAGTCAACCTGAAAACCAGCACAAAATCACCAGATTGAAAAGTGATTTCAATCACTTGAAAAGGTCAAAGGTAAAGGGGACTCCCTTACTGATCTTAAAGTGTCTGCTGGAGAGGCAGGAACCAGTTGAGATGCTCTCTGGGGACTAAGACACTGGTGGGAGCCAGTTTTGAAATCTCAGGGTACCTTTCTAATACCATCTCTGGAAAGCACCATTTACGAAATCTCCATCTAACCTGTTACTGCCAGGGGATGTACCCTACAACGAGCTCCACCTACTCCTGTGCCTTGGCCAAGCCACAGAACCAGCTGGGATGTGACTCTGCCCAGCGTCCAGCAGCTACCATGACCAGGCCCTGCAGCCAGCCATGATAGAGGCCAGCCCTGCCCACCAGCACACTGCAGCAGCAGCTACAGCCCCTCTACAGCAGGAGGATGCATGCAGTCCACATAGGGGACACCCCTTGAGTGCCTGGCACTTCTGAGCCCTACAGAACATCTCCTACATAAGGTCACACCTCCAAGACTTGGAGAGGTAGCTGATTTACCTAATACATAGAGACAAGTACAGAGAATTAGGCAAAATGAGGAGACAGAGGAATATGTTCCAAGTGAAAGAACAAGACAATGCCTCAGAAAACAAAATAAAGCAGAGTTAAACAATCTACTTTATAAAGAGTTCAAAGTAATAGTCATAAATATTCTCACTGAACACAGGAGAAGAATGGACAGACACAGTGAGAACTTCAACAAAGAGACAAAATATGAGGAAATACCAAACAGAAGTTATAACTGAACTGAAAAGTACACTATAGGGGTTCAAAAAACAAGTTGGATGAGGTAGAAGAATGAATAAGCAAGCTGGAAGACAAGCCAATGGAACTCACCCAGACAAAGCAGCAAAATGAATAAAGAATTTAAAAAACTGAATACATCTTGCGAAACCTTTGGGACAAGATCAACAGGAATAACATTTGTGTTATAGTGGTCCCAGAAGGAAGAGAAAGAAAAAATGAGAAAAATTATTGAAGAAATAATGGCTGAAAATTTTCATAATCTGGAGAGGAAACAGACATCAAGGTCCAGAAAGCACAGAGAATTCTGAGTTAGATGGACCCAAAGAGACACATAACAAGACACATTATAATTAAAAATGGTAA
Organism: Eschrichtius robustus; assembly: GCF_028021215.1. NCBI lineage: Eukaryota > Metazoa > Chordata > Mammalia > Artiodactyla > Eschrichtiidae > Eschrichtius > Eschrichtius robustus. The sequence continues at coordinate 61,383,081 of NC_090840.1, read as the reverse complement.
AAGTCAAGGGCAAAGAGAGAATACTAAAAGCAGCAAGAGAAAAACAATCTGTTACATGTAAGGGAAACCCCATAAGGCTATCAGCAGTTTTTTGTTTTGTTTTGTTTTGTTTTTTTCAGCAGAAATCTTACAGGCCAAAAGGAGTGGCATGACATATTTAAAGTGCTGAAAGGAAAAAACAACCAACCAAGAATTTTGCAATAACATACCCAGGAAGGTTATCATTCAGAATTGAAAGAGAGATTAAGAGTTTCCCAGGGAAGCATAAGCTAAAGAACTTCACCACCACTAAACTGGCCCTGAGAGAAATGTTAAAGGACCTTCTTTAGACTGAAAATAAACGTCAGTAATTAAATACTAATAAAACAAAGTAAAAATCCACTGGAAAAGGTAAATATATAGCAAAGGTAGTATACCAATTACTTATAAAGCAAGCATGAGGATTAGAAGACAAAAGTAGTAAAATTAACTAAAATTACAATAGTTAAGGGATACATAAAAAGATGTGAAGCGTGTCATCAAAAGTATAAAACACTTGGGGAAGTGAAAATATACAGCTTTGGAATGTGTTCAAATTTAAGTTCCTAACAACTTAAGACAAACTGCTATTTAATTAGAATGTAGTATGTGAGCCTCATGATAATCACAAGGAAAAAACATTAAGTACACAAAAAAATGAACAGAAATTTAAAAATAATGCTAAAGAAAACAACCAAACCCAAGGAAAAGAGAGAGGAAGAAAAGAACAGAGAAAAACTACAGAAACCAGAAAACAGTTACCAAAGTGGCAATATGTACATACCTATCGATAATTACTTTAAATGTAAATGGATGAAATTTTCCAATGAAAAGACCTAGGGAGAATAAATGGATTAAAAAAAAAAAAAAAAGACCCATCTGTTTGCTGCCTACAAGTGACTCACTTCAGGAGTAAGAACACACACAAACTAAAGGTGAAGGGATGGAAAAAGATATTCCATGCAAATGGAAATGAAAAGAAAGCTGATATGATACTCATATCACAAAAAGTAGACTTTAAAATAAAGACGATAATAAAAGACAAGGGCATTACATAATGATAACAGAGCCAGTCCACCAAGAAGATATAACATTTATAAATGTATATGTACCTAACATAACACCAAGATATATAAAGCAAATATTAACAGACTTAAAAGGAGAAATTGAAAGCAATACAATAGTAAGGGACTTGAACACCCCAGTTACATCAATGGATAGATCATCCTGGCAGACAATCAATAGGGAAACAATAGACCTAAACAACACCTTACACCAAATTACATCCTTAATAGGTATATAGAACAGTCCATCCAAAATCAGCAGAATACAAATTCTTGTCAAGTGCACATGGAACATTCTCCAGGATAGTTCACATGTTAAGGGCCCAAAACAAGTCACAATACATTCAAGAAGATTGAAATCATATCAAGCATCTTTTCTTATCACAATGGCAAGAAAATGGAAATCAATCACAAGAAAAAAAAGTGGGAAAAAAAGACAAAAACATGGAGATTAAGCAACTTGCTACTGAATAACCAATGGGTCATGGAAGAAATCAAAAAACATCTAGAGACAAATGAGAACGTAAATACAACATATCAAAATCTATCAGATACAGCAAAAGAGGTTCTGAGAAAGAACCTACCACAAACAATTATACACCAACAAATTGAACAACCTAAAGAAATAGATAAATTCATAGGAACACACAATTTTCCAGGAATGAATCATGAAGAAATAGAAAATCTGAATAGACTGATTACTAATAAGGAGATTGAAGTAGTAATCTGATACCTTCCAACAAACAAAAGCCCAGGACCAGGTGGCTTCACTAATGAATTCTACAAAACATTCAAAAATTTAATACCTATGCATGTTAAACTTTCACAAAAAATTAAAGAGGAAGGAAGCCTTCCAAACACATTCAAAGACATTTTATGAAGCTAGCATTACCCTGATACGAAAACCAGGGCAAGGACACCACACACACATGCACGTGCGTGCGCACACACACACACACACACACAATTAAATTATGAGCCAATATCACTGATGAACACAGATTCAAAAATTCTCAACAAAATATTAGCAAACCTAATCCAACAATACATTGAAAGGATCATACACCACAATCAAGTTGGATTTTTCCAGAGATGCAGGGATGGTTCAACATCTGCAAGTCAGTTAACATAATGCATCACATTAACAAATTGGAGGATAAAAATCATATGATTATCTCAATAGATGGAGAAAAAGCTTTTGACAATTTGACATACATTTATTATAAGAAAAACTCTCAACAAAGGGGATGTAGAGGGAACTTACCTCAACATAATTAAGGCCATATGTGAAAATCCCACAGCTAATATCATGTTCAACAGTGAAAAGCTGAAAGCTTTTCCTCTAAATCAGGAACAAGACAAGGATGTCCACTCTCACCACTTTTATTCAACATAGTATTAGAAGTCCTAGCCACAGCGACTAGGCAAGAAAAGAAATAAAAGCCACCCAATTGGAAAGGCAGAAGTAAAACTGTCTCTATTTGCAGATGACTTGATGCTGTATATAGAAAACCCTAAAGACTCCACCAAAAAAAACTAAAAAAAACAAAAACGAAAAAACAATAGAACTAATAAATTAATTGGGGAGAGTCAAAGGATACAAAATCAATATACAAAAAATCTGCTCTGTTTTTATACACTAATAACAGGCTATTAGAAAGAGAAATTAAGAAAACAATCCCATTTATAATGACATCAAAAATAATAGAATACCTAGAAATACATTTAACCAAGGCAGTGAAAGACCTAAATACTGAAAACTATAAGACACTGATGAAAGAAATTGAACAAGATACAAAAAAGGAAAGATATTTCATGCTCATGGATTCGAAGAATTAATATTATTAAAATGTCCATACTACCCCAAAGCAATCTACAGATTCAGTACAATCCTTATAAATGCCAATGACATAATTCACAGAACTAAAATAAATACATTTACCCATGAACATCGTAGGGGTTAGGGGTGCCAGCCTACAGCACAAATGAATATCTGCATATAACTTTATAGTCAGCCCTCTGTACCATGGTTTCTTTTCCACAGATTCAACCAACTACAGATCATGTAGTACTATAGTACATATTTATTGAAAAAAAATCCACGTATAAGAGGACCTGCACAGTTCAAACCCATGAAGGGCCAGCTGTAATTCTAAACTCTGTATGGAACCACAAAAGACCTCAAATAGCCAAAACAATTTTGAGAAAGAAGTATTAAGCTGGAGGTATCACATTCTCTGTTTTCAAACTATAATGCAAATCTACAACAATCAAAACAGTGTGGCACTGACACAGAAACAGATGCATAGATCAATGGAATGGAATTAAGAGCCCAGAAATAAACCCACACATATATGGACAACTAATCTAGGACAAGGGAGCAAAGAACATACGATGGAGAAAGGACAATCTCTTCAATAAATGGTGTTGGGAAAATTGGACAGACACATACAGAGAATGAAAGTAGACCACTATCTTACAGCATACACAAAAATTAACTTAAAATGGATTAAAGACATGAATGTATGACCTGAAGCCATAAAATTCCTAGAATAAAACATGTGCAGTTGACATTGACATTGGTGTTTGTGGATCTGACTCCATATGTAAGGGAAACAAATGCAAAAATATACAACTGGGACAACATGAAACTAAAAAGCTTCTACACAGCTAAGGAGACTGTTATCAAAATGAAAAGGCAACCTACTGAATGGAAGAAGATATTTGCAAATAAAGAGTTAATATCCAAAATATATAAAGAACTCATACAACTGAACAATAAAAAATAACATTAAAAAAATGGGCAGAGGATCTGAATGGACATTTTTCCAAAGAATAGTTATAAATGGCCAGTAGGCACATGAAAAGATATTTAACATCACTGACTATCAGGGAAATGCAAATAAAAAACACAATGATGTATTACTGCATACCTGTTAGAATGGCTGCTGTCAAAAAGACAAGGAATAATAAATGTTGAAGAAGATGTGGAAACAAGTGAACCCTCATATACTTTTGGTAGGACTGTAAATTTGCGTAGGCACTGTGGAAAACAGAATAGAGGTTCCTCAAAAAATTAAGAAGGGAACTACCATACGACCCAGCTATCCCACTTCTGGGTATTTATCCAAAGAACAGAAAAACACTAATTTGAGAACATATATGCACCTCTATGTTCATTGTAGCATTATTTACAAAAGCCAAGATATAGAATCAACCTAAGTGACCATCAATTGATGGTCAATGGATAAATAAGTTCTGGTACACACACACACACACACACACACACACACACACACACACACACACAATGAAATACTACTCAGCCATGAAAAAAGGTGAAATCTTGCAATTTGCAACAACATGGATGGACTTTGAGGGTATTATGCTAAGTGAAATAAGTCAGATGGAGAAAGACAAACATTGTATGGTTTTATTCATATGTGGAATCTAAAAAACAAATAACAATAAAAAGCAAACAAAATGACATAAAAACAAGCTCATAAATACAGAGAACAGATTAGTGGTTACCAGAGGAGAAGGGGGTTGGAGGGGTGAGTGAAATGGGTGAAGATTTGAAACTGGATATTATTGGATGGAACTGGTTTCAAATCTGGAGTATCCTCTTACTAGTTACATACAGTTTTAGGCAGGGATTTTTCTTAAGTCCTCTGAACCACAGTTTTTCATCTATTAAAGTTTCATCTATTAAAGACAATAATACTATATCATAAAGTTTTACTCATTAGATAAGAAAATGTGAAATGTCTAATTCAAAGATGACTTTAAATGACATCTATTATTATTGCCAAATGTTGCCATCTCAAGTAATATGCTTCTGTTTATTCTCCTTAGTTATTTGTCAGATTTAACTTATGTATTGATGCAGAAAAAATCACTACATTATATTTTCTTCCATATTTGATTATGTGGTTGAATAATGTAAAGGTGACTGTGTCTAATACTAAAATATTAAACATTAAATTATAGTTCATTTTCACTAATCAGTTTACAAACATTTCCATTAAGCTTACTAAAAATATGACTAAGCATTACAATCTAAAGAAATATATGTTTTTTAAGTTTACCCTTTCCATTAGCCTCTCTAAGGGAATATTTCTTTTAATTGTAACATTTCAGTGATGAATAGAACCAAGAGATTCTTCATAATAAGTTAAAATATTAGAACTGCTACTTTAACTTGGTCATTGAATTAATTGTTCTTCTTGCATTAAGATATGCATTTAACATTAGCATATGTGGTAAATAAATACATTTCTGCTTTGAGCTTTTCCCTAATTTCTATGAGGTTGATCTTCCTCAGTTAGGTGGTCTAGTGCACTTGTCTTTAATAGGACATGTGTAGACCCCTGGGGTATACAAACAATTCCCAAGTTGTACATGGGGCACCTGGACACCATTTTCAGATATTCCATTTTCTAACATTGTCTTGCCTGAAGAAGCACCTCTGTTTGTTCTCTTTTATCACTTTCCCTTTTGTGGTTGTCTTTACTTTCAGAACAATGATGTATATTACTTTTCTAGCTGAAATATTAATATTTTACATTGCTTGAGTGTAAATGAAACTCTGGATATCCAGAGAGGAAATTCCAGATGCATAGCTCCTGAAGGAGAGTCCTTGAGAACAAAGCAAAAACTAGATTCAATAAGAAATATTTGAAGGAGACAATACCTTATTTTATCCAAAAAACAAATTTATCGAAAAGCACATCTCTTTCTATATATATGTATGTATGTATCTATCTACCTACCTATCTTATCTGTCATCCATCCGTCCATCCATCCACCTATTTTATATCATTTATCTGTATCTCTGTCTATCCTAGAACTAAAATTCACATTACAGAGAGGTATATTATAGACTAATTTGAATTGAAACACAAAGTCTAACTTTTTGAACAGAAGAAATTTCCTATTTGTCTGATTGATTTTACAGTTTTTCAATTTATAATACACAGTAGACATTTTCTAGAAGTTAAATGAACTAATAATACAAATTTTTAAGGAAACTAATTTATTTGTAAAATTGTAGTGTGACAGAAATTGGATACTTTGAAACTATTCACACTTAGAATTTTTTTTAAAAAATAGACAAATCTATTTAATATTGTAGGAAATGGTAGTTTCCAAAATTTTGAGCTATCTGCACAAAATTGTTTGAAGGCTATCTAGACCAGCATTCTCCAATAAAAATATAATGCGAGCTACATATATAATTTAAAATTTTCTAGAAGTTACATTTGTTAAAGATGAAATTAAGAGACTGTCATACAGAGTGAAGTAGGTCAGATAGAGAAAAACAAATACCATATGCTAACACATATATATGGAATCTAAAAAAAAAAAAAAAATTGTTCTGAAGAACCTAGAGGCAGGACAAGAATAAAGACGCAGATGTAGAGAATGGACTTGAGGACACGGGGAGGGGGAAAGGTAAGCTAGGACGAAGTGAGAGAGTGGCATGGACATATATACACTACCAAATGTAAAATAGATAGCATATGGGAAGCAGCCAAATAGCACAGGGAGATCAGCTTGGTGCTTTGTGTCCACCTAGAGGGGTGGGATAAGGAGGGTGGGAGGGAAATGCAAGAGAGAGGAGATATGGGGATATATGTATATGTATAGCTGATTCACTTTGTTATAAAGCAGAAACTAACACACCATTTTAAAGCAATTATATTCCAATAAAGATGTTTAAAAAAGATGAAATTAATTTTAATGTTTTATTTTATTTAACCCCAGCATTATAATTTCAACATGTAAATTGAAAATAAAATTATTAATGCAATAATTTACCATCATTTTTTCATTCCAAATCTTTGAAATCCAGAATGTGTTTAACGGTTGTAGGACATCTCAATTCAGATGAGCACTTTTCAAGTGTTCAATAGCCACATGTTGCTGATGGCTACCATATTGTTGCATGGAAAATATTGAATATTTCCATAACCAAAGAGAATTTGACTGCTCTGCTTCAGAGAATATGAGAGGTGATGGTGGTTGGTCTTCATGAGAAAAAAATGTCAGTAATTTGCAGTGCAACCTAACAACAAACAGCAGAGTATAGAATGGTTGGCTCAGAGCTAAGAGATAGTAAATAATTAGCACAGAATTGTTTTCCATTGATATGGGAAAGTGTAAGGTGGAACTAGTTTAGGGGAAAAAAAAAAAACAAAAAACCTGACAGTTCAGTTTGGGACTTGTTACATTTGCGGTATCTATTCGAATGGATATCAGGTTGGAAATAAAATCTGGAGATCCAAAAGATAGGGACGGAGATATAAATTTGCAAGCTCTCAGTTTATAGATGTTATTTGAAGCCAGGAGGCTAAATAGGACCACAAAGTAAGTCTTAGGAATAAAGTCAAAGTTAGAATAAATAGTAGATAAATAACTGGTAAAGTCTAATAAGTAGGGTACCTAATTAAAAATGTATTTGTATATCTGTGTATTTTTTCTTATGTTATATTTAAATGTAATTGAAGAACATCCATTCCCAGCCCAAGATCCAAATATACATAGAAGAATCACAGAATAAATACCTCAGATGTATTTGTAATATTTTTGAAATATAAATACATATTATTGGTATTAAAAACACAAAATATATTTGTAATGCTAACGTACTCATACTAACTTCGGCTGTTTGGTTTTTATCTTAGTTGAAAATAAATGAACAACTCTCCTCATGTGAGGGTCCCATAATTTTCCTTCATATTAAAATGTACTCTTCATATTCAGGGTTGGGAACCACTGATTAAAATAAAGTATGATGATCAACATCACTCAAGTGTATTAACCTTTAAAAAATAAAAATAAAAAACACCATACTGTTTCCACAGCAGCTGCACCATTTACATTCCCACCAAGAGTGTTAAGAGGGTTCCCTTTTCTACACATCCTCACCAACATTTGTTACTTGTATTCTTTTTGTTGATAGCCATTCTGACAGGTGTGACGTGATATCTCATTGTGGTTTTGATTTTCATTTCCCTGATGATTAGTGGTGTTGAACATCTTTTCATGTGCCTCTTGGCCGTCTGTATTTCCTCTTTGGGAAAATGTATATTCAGTTCTTCTGCCCATTTTTTAATCGGGTTGTTTGTTTTTTGATGTTGAGTTGTATGAGCTGTTTATGTATGTTGGATATTAACCCCTTATCGATCATATCATTTTCAAATATCTTCTCCCATTCTGTAGGTTGTCTTTTTGTTTTATTGATGGTTTCCTTTGCTGTGCAAAAGCTTTTAAGTTTAATTAGGTCCCATTTATTTATTTTTGCTTTTGTTTCCTTTGCTTTAGGAGATGGATGAAAAAATAATATTGCTGCAATTTATGTCAAAGAGTGTTCTGCCTATGTTTTCCTCTAGGAGTTTTATAATAGCCAGTCGTACATTTAGGTCTTTAATTCATTTTGAGCTTAGCTTTGTATATGGTGTTAGAGAAAGTTCTAATTTCATTCTTTTACATGTAACTGTCCAGTTTTCCCAGCACCACTTATTGAGGAGACTGTCTTTTCTCTATTATACATTCTTGCCCCATTTGTTATAGATTAATTGACGATGTGTGTGGGTTTATTTCTGGGCTCTCTACTATGTTCCATTGATCTATGTGTCTGTTTTTCTGCAAGTACCATACTGTTTGATTACTGTAGCTTTGTAGTACAGTGTGAAGTCAGGGAGCCTAATTCCGCCAGCTCTGTTCTTCTTTTTCAAGATTGTTTTGACTATTTGAGGTATTTTATGTTTCCATACAAATTTTGAAATTATTAATTCTAGTTCTGTGAAAAATGCCATTGGTATTTTGGTAGGAATTGCATTGAATCTGCATAGATTGCCTTGGGTAGTATACCATATGACCCAACAATTCTACTCCTGGGTATATATCTGAAAAAAACAAAAACACTAATTAGAAAAGATACATGCCCCTCAGTGTTCATAGCAGCATTATTTACAGTTGCCAAGGTGTGGAAGCAACCTAAATGTCCATAAACATATGAGTAGAAAAAGAAGATGTGGGGTCTGTGTATACATACATATATATATATACACATGTATGTGTATATATATACATATATATATGTATATATACACACACACACACAATAGAATACTACTCAGCCATGAAAGGAATGACATTTTGCCATTTGCAGCAACATGGATGGACTTGGAGGGCATTATGCTAAGTGAAATATGTCAGACAGAGAAAGACAAATACTGTATATCACTTATACGTGGAATATAAAAAATACAACAAACTAGTGAATGAAACAAAATGAAACTGACTCACAGATATAGAGAGAACAAACTAGTAGTTACCAGTAGGGAGAGGGAAGTGGGGAGGGGCAATAAAGGGGTAGGGGAAAAAAGGGTTATCATGGGATCATATGAAGTCATCTTTGTGAAACTTTTGAAAATTGTAAAGCACTATAGAATTTAAAGAATCTTTTATTCAATAATGTTTTTAAAAAGGAAAGAAAGAAAAGAAAAAGAAAAATCATATAAAGGAACATGGCAGGCTTTGTCTTATATTGTGTACAGTTCTTCTTACCACATCATTAATTTTGCCTTATTTCAATTAGGCATAACTCCTGACTGTTGCAGGAAAACTAAATATTCCTAAACTGATATTCTAGGACTCAGCATAAAGTCACCCTTAATGTTAGTCCCTTAAATCACCTGTAATAATAATTAGGCTTTGGTTTTTATCTTGAGACTCAATGCCTACTTTAACTTTTGGTCCCGGCAATTGGAAATATTTCTTGTTTTATGTTCATGTGTCTGTTTTATTATTTTCAGTTTGCTAGGCTGAGCTTGTTCCTCATTATTCCTAGTCCGCTTTTAGGAACTGGAGTCCTGTTGCTGATCCACAGTCTCCTGTCTGGAGCTCTGCAACCCAACAGAATTGCTTCTTTGAACAAATTAGCTAATTGCCTATTTCTGGCACCTTCATCATTCTGTTTTACCCCGTGAACCAACATTTTCCACATGGTGGTCTTCTTTTTCATTGCCATCTACTTACTACCATAGCTCTAATATATGTCTTCCCAGAGACCATCACATTTCTACTGGGAGATGCTTGTTTATTCATTTATTCATTCAAATAAAGGCTTATTGACTACTAAGTACTGGGTACAGTTCTTGATGACAAAGATTCAAAGTTGAACAAAACATGATAAAACTCTCTCATGGCATTTATCAGGTTGGCCAAAAATTGCCTTCAGTTTTTTAGGTAAAAATAAAGTAAACATTTTTCATTTTCATCAGGAACTTTATTGAACAACGTATTCAGCCTCTTGTTCCACTACCTTCTGCCATTTTTCAGACAACTTTATAATTCCATCTTCCCAAAACTTGTTATCTTTTTGAGCAAAGAATTGTTCTAGGTGCCTTTTACAGTCTTCCAGGGAATTGAAATTTTTTCCATTAAGAGAATTTTGTAAAGACTGAAATAAATGGAAATCTGAAGGTGCAATGTCTGGTGAATATGACAGATGAATCAGAACTTCCCAGCCAAGCTGTGTAACAGTTTTTGCCTGGTCATCAAAGAAACATGCGGTCTTGTGTTATCCTGATGGAAGATTATGCATTTTCTGTTGACTAATTCTGCACGCTCTTCGTCGAGTGCTGCTTTCAGTTGGTCTAATTGGGAGCAGTTCTTGTTGGAATTAATCGTTTGGCTTTCCAGAAGGAGCTCATAATAAAGGACTCCCTTCCAAGCCCACCATATACACAACATCACCTTCTTTGGATGAAGACAGGCCTTTAGTATGGTTGGTGGTGGTTCATTTCGCTTGCCCCATGATCTCTTCCATTCCACATTGTTGTACAGTATCCATTTTTCATCGCCGGCACAATTTGTTTTAAAATGGACCGTTTTCATTACATTTCAGTAGAGAATAGCATGCAGAAATATGGTCAAGAAGGTTTTTTTTGGTTAACATATGTGGAATCCAAACATCAAACCGATGAACATAACCAAGCTGTTGCAAATGATTTTCACCCCTTGATTTGGATAATTTTAGTATGTCAGCTATCTCTTGCATGGTATAATGTTGGTCGTTCTCAATTGTTGTTTCGATTTGATCTCTATCAACTTCAGCTGGTCTACCTGACCATGGGGCATTATCCAACAAGTAACCTCCAGCACGAAACTTCACAAACCACTTTTGACATGTTCAATCAGTCACAGCACCTTCTCCATACACTGCACAAATCTTTTTTTGCATTTCAGTTGCGTTTTTACCTTTCTTGAACTAATAAAGCATAATATGCCAAAATGTTGCCTTTTTTCTTCCATCTTCAATATTAAAATGACTACACAAAAATTCACCAATTTTGGTAAGTCTTTTTTTAAATGCACGCTGATATGACAGCTGCCACATACAGTCTAACGAAATTGTTTCAAATGAAGTTAAAGACAGCTAAGTGCTACTAGAGCCATCTTAGGGGAAAAACCGAATAAACCTATTAGCCAACCCAATACATTATAGTCAGGGGTCACAAACAATAAAAGAAGCTTAAGTAATGTACTAGGTGATACAGTTGCTCTGGAGAATAATTTACCAGAGCAAGGGGCACAAGAAATATGAAGAAGTATTGGGGTTTTTTTTGTTTTTTGTTTTTTGGTGTTTTTAAATACAGAAGACACTACATACAGGAAAAGATGAATGAAAAAAAAAAGTGGAACTGGGTGTGTAGTTGACTTGGATGTGTGTTGTATTTTTGCTTATGCAGCATCCATCCATTCCCCATTCTTCATGAATCTGAGAAACTACTCCTCTCCCAGTATGGATGGTCTTAAAGGGGACTTCGCTCAAAGTATACTGTCCTAACGTCTTCACTTTTATTTTCCAAGATATCATACAGTGATGTGCTGGAGCTAACTTAAATAGCTCTTGATATCTGATTGTTAAATTATCAGGAATATAGCGAGCTGGTTGTTAAGTATAGCCAATATTAAAATGTACATATGTAAACATAAAATTTAATAAATTATATTTTAAAAGAAAGTAGTAATTACCTATTTATGAACATCAATTTATAAATATTTTGCTGAGTTTACTATTAGCTATGCTCTTGAGGTTATTTACATCTATTTTGTCCATATGATGGAGCTACTATATAATGATGTGCTACTGTGCACGTTTCCTAACTCTGTATTCAGTCACATTGGCAGCCTGAGATTGGACATCATAGAAGAATTTGTACTATAGAAGGTGGCAAACACTACAGTTAAGAGCTTGATTTACTTATTTTTGTTAATTGAATAGATGTAGAAAGTGATGGAGAAAATGTTATTAATCATGGCTAAATTTCTAAAATGTGTTGTGTCTGTAGCTTTCACATTGTGAAGGGCAAAAAAAAAATTGTATTTTGAGGAAGGATTCTTCCAGTGTGTGAAAACTATTATCTGATTCAGTAATGAAATAATTCATATAATTGACAAATATATAATTTTCCAACATATGTATTCATTTTTACTGTTGTGTTTTACTAATTAATGTAAATGAAAATTTCAACCAACATTCATCTGAGAACTACACTCATTCATTCATCAATTGCAACCATAAGTTGGTTAAGATATAAAATTTAGCAAAGCTCAGTTAAAGCATTCTATGAGAATCAATTGACTATGTGGAATTCATAAGCAAGGTTATTGTATACTTATCATTTGTAGATTCTATGTTACATGTCCTTTATATTAATAATTTTTTTTACAAACTTTTTTTCCAGAAAGCCAGTTGTCAAGTATTTATCAGTACACTCTGATGTCATGTGATCCAAGCTAGGTCAGTTCATTCCTTTCTGGACCTTGAAAAAAGTGGCACACACTGAAAAAAAATATTTGAGTTTACTCAGCAGAAAGGGAGACCTTCAGAATAATAGTAAATAACAATAGTTAATGTGTATTTCATGCCTACTATGCACCAAGGTGTTGTTCTGAACCCTTGTATATAATATTTATTTTAAGCTATACAACAACGCTATGATGTAAGTACAATTATTCCCATTTTTCAGATAAGGAAACAGATTAAGGTCGATAAAGTAATTTTCCCAAGACTACAATGTAACTTTCACAACTAGAATTCATCACTAGATACTCTGACTCTTGCAGTAATCACTGATTCTTTCCTGCTGCTTCTGTCCTTTCTTCAACCTGCAATTTTAGCTTTTACTTACTTCTTTGAAGTACTCCATCTCTCTCTCTCTCTCTCTAGATAGACATATATATACACACATATGTATGTATATATGTATATATATATATATGTATATTTTTACTTAAGTCAGCCAAAATAATTTTCTGTTACTTGTCATCAAGGAATCCTGAGGCAGGAAGCTAGTGTTACAGTCATCATTTTTATCGTTGTCTCCTGATCCTAGTGTAAAATCTGTTGCAATGTTTAGCTCTCCAGTGTGCTCTCTGATACATTTCATCATATCCTGCAAATTGACAATATGCTTATTTCCTCTGTCCTTATCTATATTTGGGTTGGAAATACTTGGTAATGCTGGCTACCTATACTCTAATTTCTTGGGTTTCTAATGGCCTTTTGAGAAATGGGTTTTCAAATGTAAACATAAAAATTAATAATGAAGTCAAAATATATTTTTAATTAAATAATTCTTTAGTATAATGTGCAGAACTAAGATAAAAATATTGTGGAACAGAATTCTTTATGGCTTTTTGACTAGGCTTCGTTCTCACTTTAAATGGAATGCACTTTAAACCACATTGAATGATTGCTACAAGAATAATGTTGATGTCTCCAGTATGTCAGCAATCTCACAAGTGAGAAAATAAAATCCATTGGGAGGTTAGTAATGAAAGATTAAGTTAACTGAGCATAGCAGAATATAATTCAGAGAGAATAATAATACAAGCCCATGAGGTCGACTTCGGTTTAGATTATAATTCTCACTGGTTTAGCAGAAGTCTTACATGTCAGAAGAAATAAAATTGGCCATCAAAAGAGTAAGAATTGACTAGGGCTTTAAAAAAACGTTATTATAGATAACATTAGCCAACAGCACATTTGTGTGTGTATGTTCCAAGACTTAATATTTGTTTCTGCATTTGGCTCACATTTGCACCTTATGATTCAGAAGATAAAAAAAAAAAAAAAAACTGGAATGATTTTAAATGTATGTATTTAAGAACATACTTTGGAAATTCCTAACCTATTTATAAATAACTTCCTGATTATTGTATATAAAACAATGTATGGACAGAGTTTTGATCTAAAAGTCAAAAACCTTGACTTCTTGTGCAGGACATTTTGCCTTTCTGAATCTCATCTTTAAAGCAGGAATAATCATCCCTGCCCTACCATGTCATAGGAGTGTTGGAGGATCACACAAGTTAATAAACCAAACAGCACTTTGTATGTTGAAAATTATCTTATAAATTTAAGTCATTATATTAGCATAAGGATGTTTAAGCATAAGAATAGTACTGAGATCATAGCGGGTGCCTAGTTAACATTTGTGGTATAAATAAAAGGACTAATAAGAGTAAGCAATACATGTGGAATATGTGAAAAATTATTCGGCATTTCGATCCAACATAGTCTAAAATTAGTGCATAATGGATAGCAGATATTTTGTTGGTATTTATATTGCCTTATAAATAAATGTTAACTGTACTTACAATATATTATATAATATTTATACCTGTATATTATTTTTTCTATAGCTATCATAAAGCATGGTTTTTCATATAGTTCTGATAAAAGTTCACTATAGCATTTCATACTATCCTTACACAGACTTTGTTTCTTTTGAAGTGACATCATAGATGAGAGTTTCTTCTCTTACGTTTTTATGAACATCTGTCCCAAACTTAAATGCAGGTAAAGAAAGACAACCTTTTCTAGTAGTGGATGATATCCCTTTCTATGCAAGTCATTCCATTCTTCTGTTTATCTTAAAAAGAACTGAAGGGTTACTTTATAATGTAGTAAAGTAATTAAGTTGTGAAATATTTTATTCCTGTATTCACTACAACATTTAAGCCCATTGTTTTTGTTTAGATCAGTAAAACACCCTCAGTGTTCGTCCCCAAGAACTCTTCAGGCATCAGAATACACCCTTGACTTCCACCCATAACAAAGATTTTCCATATTGTCACTGTTCCATCACTACAGCTAGCCTTTTGCTACGTCATTTAGCCTGCCCACTTGCTGGCACTAGTTCTTTGATCCAAATAGTTAGAGTTTTGGAACCTGTGCCAAGCTTCAGTGCCAGATCTGAGACCTCGGCCAGGCATAGAGAGTGTCACTTTCCTGAAGACTGCAACTGTCTTTTCTGCAAAGTGCAGAACCAAGACAAGGATTTGTATGCAAGTGATATTAAGAATGTGTGCCCAGGAAACTAATAAGGGGGTAGGGGAAACAGCACAGGAAAGAAGTTAAGCAAAGATGCAATTTCAGGCAAAATCCAAGCTGCAGCCGGATCCCATGCAGTGTAAATTGCACCTAAGAGTTTGTCCCAACTCAAAACAAGGGTCCTGGGCTCTCTTAACTTCTACATCCCATAACCACAGTCTAAGGATTACGCAGGTCCTTCAGGGTTCATGTGGACAAAGCAGTTCCTGTAGCCCAAAGGCAGTCTACAGAAAACTTACAGCTATATGCATTTAGAGGCAAATGAATAGAGAAGAGAAGATAGCATACAGATAACAGAAAAGACAAGAAGCATCCAGAGGGATCTGGATAGGGTGTTGACAGTGTTTGCTGCAGTTGAGTAGGAACTAAAGGGAGCAAACCTGAGGCAGCAGTTCAGGGATAAACTGAAATCAAAGCTGGTCTTAGCAAGTCATGAATCAGAAAGAGCACAGGAGTAAAGTGCAGATCTTAGTATAAAACAATAGGATTGCAATAAGGGAGACCAACTAGGAGATTCCCCAAGCTAAGGAAAATGGCTTGCAATCACCATTTATAGGACATCCCAGCCATGAAAGTATCATTGCTATCAAAGGTGCTAACACTATTTCCTCTTCTCTTGACTGAATCATACCTGTACAGTACTTCTTGATTATTCTCAGCCCCTACCAATGGGACGTGTCCTCTTCTCTAAATGGTTTATTTAGTTGAAATATTTTAAAATGAACTCTTCTGTGTAGATACAATGAATAGTCATCTAAAAATAAACAAATATCAATAAAGACAAAATAAAAGAAATATTCCAAAGTGTTAAAAAATATTATCCCTGGATAGAGGACTATAATTCTTTTTCCCTGTTACTTTTATGCTAACAAAAATATTCTCTGTTAAATTTCAATAATATGTATGTTATATTTTATAATAAAAATATATTTTAAACAATAACAAATTAGTAAAAGGAAAAAGAAAATTATAGGTATACAGTGATTGACATTATTGACTATTTCCTACTTCTTGAAACTTTCTCTTTCCCTGCCTTCTTTATTCTCTGGTTTCCTGAATTTTCTCCTACTTTTGCAGGCTTTTCCCACTACTGAATTTCCTCTTCCGTATTAAAATTCAGTGTTCCTCAGTGTTCTGAAAAATTTTCATTCTGTAGTCTTCTCTTCCTTCATACATCTAAATACAAACTCCAGTGAATTCACTAGAGCTCATTAATATGCCTCGAACTTGCTTAAATCTTTCACCCAGGTTTCCATTATTTCTCCTTTGAGTTATGAACCAACTTCGCAATTAGTGAGTCTTCATCTCATTTTGCTGCCTACTCCAAGTCTACTGACAAATCCAGTGTGACATTTTATTCTAAAGTGAAATGATAACTCCTTTCTTAATTAAATATTTAAATACATCCATATATCTTCATGGATGAACCCATCGACAATCTGAACTACTCTTACCTATCTAGGCCCATGTCCCAACACTCTATTTTATGTTGCTGCATTACCAGAGCTCTCTAGTTCATGCTGCTCCCTCTTTGAAGAATACTTGTCATGTTCCCACTCTGTTTGCATCTCACTAAATTTGTGACCATTTTTTTCCTGGCCATTCTCCAGGATTCAGTTCATGTTTCACTTTTTCTTGAGAGCATTTCCTGTCCTCCCTCCTACCTTGGCTTAGAATCCTACTCTGCATACTAGTTCATTAGTTGTTATATTGTAATTATCTGTTAACTATTTTCCTTAGTTTGACCCTAAATGACCAAAAAAAAAAAAAGAAGAAAGTTTGAATCTTTGCACTCTTATCATCTAGTACAGTAGTTTTCATATGGAAAATTTCAAATTAATATTTATTGGAAGGGGTTCTCTGGTGGGGCTAATGGCAGACTCTAGGAGGGCTCAAACCAAGGAGTACTTCCCAGAATTTCTGCTGCCAGTGTCCTTGTCCTCACAGTGAGCCACAGCCACCACTGCCTCTGCAGCAGAGCCTACAAAATTAGCAGCTGTGTGGCTGACAGAGTCTTGGTGCTCCGGCTGGGTGTCAGGACTAAGCCTCTGAGGTAGGAGAGCCGAGTTCAGGACACTGGACCAACAGAGACCCCCCGGCCCCATATAATATAAATCAGCAGGAGCTCTCCCAGAGATCTCTGTCTCAACGGTAAGACCCAACTCCACTCAATGACCAGCAAGCTCCAGCACTGCACACCCCATGACAATCAACTAGCAAGACAGGAACACAACCCCACCCATTAGCAAATAGTCTGCCTAAAATCATACTGAGTTCACAGACACACCAAAACAAACCACTGGACACGATCCTGCCCACCAGAAAGACAAGGTCCAGCCTCATCCACCAGAACACAGGCACCAGGCCCCTCTACCAGGAAGCCTACACAACCCACTGAACCAACCTTACCCACTGGGGGAAAACACCAAAAACAATGGGAACTATGAACCTGCAGCCTGCAAAAAGGAGACCCCAAACACAGTAAGTTAAGCAAAATGAGAAGACAGAGAAATACACAGCAGATGAAGGAGCAAGGTGAAAACCCACCTGACCAAGCAAATGAAGAAGAAATAGGCAGTCTACCTGAAAAAGAATTCAGAGTAATGATAGTAAAGATGATCCAAAATCTTGGAAATAGAATGGAGAAAATACAAGAAATGTTTAACAGGGACCTAGAAGAACTAAAGAGCAAACAAATGATGACCAACCTAATAAATGAAATTAAAAATTCTGTGGAAGGAATCAATAGCAGAATAACTGAGGCAGAAGAACGGATAAGTGACCTGGAATATAAAATAGTGAAAGTCACTACTGCAGAGCAGAATAAAGAAAAAAGAATGAAAAGAATTGAGCACAGTCTCAGAGACCTCTGGGACAACATGAAACACAACAACATTCGAATTATAAGGGTCCCAGAAGAAGAAGAGAAAAAGAAAGGGACTGAGAAAATATTCGAAGAGATCATAGTTGAAAACTTCCCTAATATGGGAAAGGAAATAGTCAAGTACAGGAAGCACAGAGAGTCCCATATAGGATAAATCCAAGGAGAAACACACCAAGACACATATTAGTCAAACTATCAAAAATTAAATACAAAGAAAAAATATTAAAAGCAGCAAGGGAAAAGCAACAAACAACATACAAGGGAATCCCCATAAGGTTAACAGCTGATCTTTCAGCAGAAACTCTGCAAGCCAGAAGGGAGTGGCAGGACATATTTCAAGTGATGAAAGGGAAAATCCTACAACCAAGATTACCCAGCAAGGATCTCATTCAGATTCAATGGAAAATTAAATCTTTACAGACAAGCAAAAGCTATGAGAATTCAGCACCACCAAGCCAGCTCTACAACAAAAGCTAAAGGAACTTCTCTAAGTGGGAAACACAAGAGAAGGGAAAGACCTACAATAGCAAACCCAAAACAATTAAGAAAATGGTAATAGGAACATACATATTGATGATTACCATAAATGTAAATGGATTAAATGCTCCAAACAAAAGACATAGACTGGCTGAATGGTTACAAAAACAAGACCTGTATATATGCTGTCTACAAGAGACCCACTTCAGACCTAGGGACACATACAGACTGAAAGTGAAGGGATGGAAAAAGATATTTCATGCAAATGGAAATGAAAAGAAAACTGGAGTAGCAATTCTCATATCAGTCAAAATAGACTTTAAAATAAAGACTATTACAAGAGACAAAAAAGGACACTACGTAATGATCAAGGGATCAATCCAAGAAGAAGATATAACAATTGTGAATATTTAGGCACCCAGCATAGGAGTACCTCAATACATAAGGCAGATGCCAGCAGCCATAAAGGGGAAATTGACAGTGCCACAATAATAGTAGGGGACTTTAACACCCCACTTGCACCAATGGACAGATCATCCAAAAGGAAAATAAATAGGGAAACACAAGCTTTAAATGACACATTAAAGGAGATGGACTTAATTGATATTTATAAGACATTCAATCCAAAGACAACAGAATACACTTTCTTCTGACGTGCTCATGGAACATTCTCCAGTATAGAGCACATCTTGTGTCACAAATCAAGCCTTGGTAAATTTGAGAAAATTGAAATCATATCAAGTATCGTTTCTGACCACAACGCTATGAGACTAGATGTCAATTACAGGAAAAAAAAAACTGTAAAAAATACAAACACATGGAGGCTAAACAATACACTACTAAATAACCAAGAGATCACTGATGAAATCAAAGAGGAAATCAAAAAATACCTAGAACCAACTGACAATGAAAACACAAGGACCCAAAACCTATGGGATGCAGCAAAAGCAGTTCTAAGAAGGAAGTATATAACAATACAACCTTACCTCAGGAAACAAGAAAAATCTCAAATAAGCAACCTAACATTACACTTAAAGCAATTAGAGAAAGATGAACAAAAAAAAAAGAAAACAAAGTTAGCAGAAGGAAAGAAATCATAAAGATCAGATCAGAAATAAATGAAAAAGAAATGAAGGAAACCATAGCAAAGATCAATAAAAATAAAATCTGGTTCTTTGAGAAGATAAACAAAATTGATAAACCATTAGCCAGTTTTATCAAGAAATAAAGGGAAAAGACTCAAATCAACAGAATTAGAAATGAAAAAGGAGAAGTAACAACTGACACTGCAGAAATACAAAGTATCGTGAGAGACTGCTACAAGCAACTACATGCCAATAAAATGGACAACCTGAAAGAAATGGACACATTCTTAGAAAAGCACAACCTTCTGAGACTGAAGCAGGAAGAAACAGAAAATATAAATAGACCAATCACAAGCACTGATTGAAACTGTGATTAAAAATCTTCCAACACACAAAAGCCCAGGACCAGATGGCTTCACAGGTGAATTCTATCAAACATTTAGAGAAGAGCTAACACCTATCCTTCTCAAACTCTTCCAAAATATAGCAGAGGGGGGAACACTCCCAAACTCATTCTACGAGTCCACCATCACCCAGATACCAATACCAGACAAAGATGTCACAAAGAAAGAAAACTACAGGCAAATATCACTGATGAACATAGATGCAAAAACCCTCAACAAAATACTAGCAAACAGAATGCAACATCACATTAAAAGGATCATACACCATGATCAATTGGGGTTTATCCCAGGAATGCAAGGATTCTTCAATATACGCAAATCAATCTATGTCATACACCATATTAACAAATGGAAGGATTAAAAAACATGATAATCTCAATAGATGCAGAAAAACCTTTTGAGAAAATTCAACACCCATTTATGATAAAAACCCTCCAGAAAGTAGGCATAGAGGGAACTTACCTCAACATAAGGAAGGTCATATAGGAAAAACCCACAGCCAACATTGTTCTCAGTGGTGAAAAACTGAAACACTTCCTCTAAGATCAGGAACAAGACAAGGTTGCCCACTCTCACCACTATTATTCAACATAGTTTTTGAAGTTGTAGCCTCAGCCAGCAGAGGAGAAAAATAAAAGGAAACCAAATTGGTAAAGAAGAAGTAAAACTGTCACTGTTTGCAGATGACATGATACTAAACATAGAGAATCCTAAAGATGCTACCAGAAAACTACTGGAGCTAATCAATGAATTTGGTAAAGTAGCAGGATACAAAATTAATGAATAAAAATCTCTTGCATTCCTATACACTAATGATGAAAAATCTGAAAGAGAAATTAAGGGAACACTCCCATTTACCACTGCAACAAAAAGTAGAAAATACCTAGGAATAAACCTACCTAAGGAGACAAAAGACCTGTATGCAGAGAACAATAAGACACTGATGAAAAAATTAAAGATGAAACAAACAGATGTAGAGATATACCATGTTCTTGGATTGGAAGAATCAACATTGTGAAAATTTCTATAATACCCAAAGCAATCTACAAATTCAGTGCAAGCCTAACAAACTACCAATGGCATTTTTCACAGAACTAGAACAAAAAATTTCACAATCTGTATGGAAACATAAAAGACCCTGAATAGCCAAAGCAGTCTTGAGAAAGAAAAATGGAGTTGGAGGAATCAGGCTCCCTGACTTCAGACTATACTACAAAGCTACAGTAATCAAGACAGTATGGTACTGGCACAAAAACAGAAATATAGATCAATGGAACAGGATACAAAGCCTAGAGATAAACCCACGCACATATGGCCACCTCATTTTTGATAGAGGAGGCAAGATTATACAGTGGAGAAAAGACAGCCTCTTCAATAAGTCGTGCTGGGAAGACTGGATAGCTACATGTAAAAGAATGAAATTAGAACACTCCCTAACACCATACACAGAAATAAACTCAGAATGGATTAAAGACCTAAATGTAAGGCCAGGCCCTATATAACTTTTAGAGGAAAATATAGGCAAAACACTCTATGATATAAATCACAGCAAGATCCTTTTTGACCCACCTCCTAGAGAAATGGAAATAAAAACAAAAATAAACAAATGGTACCTAATGAAACTTAAAAGCTTTTGCACAGCAAAGGAAGCCATAAACAAGACAAAAAGACAACCCTCAATGGGAGAAACTATTTGCAAACAAAGCAACTGACAAACTATTAACCTCCAAAATTTACAAGCAACTCATGCAGCTCAATGTCAAAAAAACAAACAACGCAATTCAAGAATGGGCAGAGGACCTAAATAGACATTTCTCCTAAGAAGGTATACAGATTGCTAACAAACACATGAAATGATGCTCAATACCACTAATCATTAGAGAAATGCAAATCAAAACTACAGTGAGGTATCATCTCACACCGGTCAGAATGGCCATCATCAAAAAATCTACAAACAATACATGCTGGAGAGGGTGTGGAGAAAAGGGAACCCTCTTGCACTGTTGGTGGGAATGTTAATTGATACAGCCTCTATGGAGAACAGTATGGAGGTTCCTTAAAAAACAAAAAATAGAACTACCTATATGACCCAGCAATCCCACTACTGGGCATATACCCTGAGGAAACCATAATTCAAAAAGAGTCATGTACCACAGTGTTCATTTCAGCTCTATTTACAATCGCCAGGATATGGAAGGAACGTAAGTGTCCATTGACAGATGAATGGATAAAGAAGATGCAGCACATATATTCAATGGAATATTACTCAGCCCTAAAAAGAAACGAAATTGAGTTACTTGTAGTGGGGTGGATGGACCTAGAGACTGTCATACTGAGTGAAGTAAGTCAGTAAGAGAAAAACAAATACTGTATGCTAACACATATATATGGAATCTAAAAAAAAATGGTTCTGATGAACCTAGGGGCAGGACAGAAATAAAGATGCAGACGTAGAGAATGGACTTGAAGCCATGGGGAGGGGGAAGGGTAAGCTGGGACAAAGTGTGGGGGTGGCATGCACATATATACACTACCAAATGTAAAATAGATAGCTAGTGGGAAGCAGCCGCGTAGCACAGGGAGGTCAGCTCGGTGCTTTGTGACCACCTAGAGGGGTGGGATAGGGAGGGTGGGAGGGAGACGCAAGGGCAAGGGAATATGAGGATATATGTGTACGGATAGCTGATTCACTTTGTTATTCAGCAGAAACTAACACACCATTATAAAGCAATTATACTCCAATAAACATGTTAGAAAAAATATTTATTGGAAGAACTGATTAAATATTCTCAGCTAAAAATCTCACTGGCTTATTTATATGTATGTTAGCTTTTCCTAGGAACTTCTCTGATTCTTACCAAAAAAAAAGAGGGAAAGTATGCAAAATACAAACTACCTTTATTTAGTTTTTTGTTTGTTTTTACTACTCCTCCCTCTACTAATTGTTCAGTGTCCCCTAACACTTTAATAACCTCACTGTTGTAATTGTTTTTGAATGGTAGCCATAATCAGTCGTGCTACATGATAATTAGGCATAAAATTAAGTGATGTACATAAGTGGTGGCAATTAATATACTTTATGCAGCCAGATAAAGTCCTTGGGGATTGGCATAGGAGAGGAAAATGAGAAGCTAGACAAAGAAATTTTTAATTAAAAGTAACAAGATACACAAATTTATGTGTTAGGATTAGGTTTGGCCGTCAGTGAAAGAAAACCCATAATAAGAGGGACTAAAACAAGATAGATATGTGGTCCAAGATATGTGGTGGTTCTGCTCTAGGAATTCTCAGGGACATAGGCTAATGCACTATTGCATCATTTCCCAGGGTATGGCCCTTTCCCCCAAGTTCCAGTATAGTGTCTCAGGTTCCAGCATAATATGTCACATATTCCAGGCAGGGAGTTGGGGGAAGTGATAAGAAGGAGGGTAAAACAAATTGTAACATAATATTATAACATATATATATATATATATATATATATATATATATATATAATAAAATAAATTAACAACAGGGTCATACTCAGCTGTAAGAGAGGTGGAAAATACAGTCTTTATGTAGGGTAACTTGCTACCAGCTGGAAATTCTAGTACTATGGAAGAAGTAGTAATGGGATATTTGGGAAAGGTAAGATTTAGTCCAGTATTGATAAGTGAATAAGAAATATTCTTTACCAGGACCTACCTAGTAAGAAGACAAATATTAGGAAAACAACAGGATTAATAATATTAATACTGTATTATCAAAATTATTGATAATCTTATTAATAACATTAAAATGGACATGAATTGTGTGCATGTCTATTCTAAGTTATTTTTATGTACACTCTCACTTAATCTTTTCTTTAATTCTGTGAAGTAGTTCCTGTTATTGTGTCCATTTTACATGTGGAAAAACAACTTTAGAGAACTAAAGTGACTTGTCTAAATTTGAAGGGTAAGTAGCCACACTAAGAATATAAGAGTTACGAGGTTGGAGAGTTCTATGGTGGTGATGATTCTATTGCTGTTATAACAGATTACCATAAACTTTATGACTTAAAACAACACATATGCACTATCTTACAGTTCTGTGGGGCAGAAGTCCAGCATAGGTCCCAGGCAGTAAAATTAAGTTGTTAGCAGGCTCTGTTCCTTTCTGTAGGCTCTCAGGAAGAATGTTTCCTGTTTATTTGTGTTGTTAGCTGAACTCAGTTCCTTGTGGTTGAAAGACCAGGGTCCCCAGTTTTTGTTTTTTGTTTTTTTTATACTGGCTCTCAGCCATGGGCCATTCCCAGCCTCCTTCATCTGTCTTCAAGTCCAGCAAAGGCAGGTCTAAGCCTTCTAATGTCACATCTCCCTAGCACGCACTTCTGCCTTCCTCTTCTACTTTTGACTTGTGTAATTAGAATGGGCCCACCTGGGTAATCTAGAATAAATTTTCCATCTCAAAGTTCTCAACCTTAATCACATCTACAAACTCTTTTTAACATGTAAGGTAACATATTCACAGCTTCCTGGATTAAGGCATGGACATCTTTGGGAGGCCATTATTTTACCACAAGTAAGAATGAGAAGGGACAAAGGAATTGAAGAGCAGAGGAGTTTTAAGTGATTGCGTCTTTATATTGGAAGCTGTGTCCAGCAAAGGAGACAAAGAATTCTAATTAGTATCCTCAGTATCCAAGGTATAGAAAAGCGACAACGGCTAACTTTGGAATCTTGAATTATGTTCAGTTCTGTCTCTTTTTCTTCCTAGAGGGATCCATTTATCAGTAGACAATTTTGAATATAATTTAATTATTCTATAATTGCATACCATTCCCATTTCACATCTTTCACTCTCTATCCCTAGCACTGAAAGATTATATTTCTACTGGGGGAGATTTCAAGGGTTTACGGAAGGTATTCATGCCCAGAGTAGCTCCTCAATGGCAAATACCCTTCAGTGGTTTAAGCAATGAGGGTCTAAGAACATTAAACGAATTTACATTAATACAAACAAAGGGAATAGAAACATTGACATACATCTTCAGTTGTTAGTGTAGGGAAGTGTAGTGAGTATCCTGTTAAGGTAATTTTGAGACACAGTATTTTATTCAAGCAGGACATTTGTCCCCTGCTTCCCAACTTCCTCATCTAACCAGCACTCTGCTTTTAATGGTGAAAAACACAGGTAAAAAGGCAGAAGGAAGTAAAGTAGAAAATAGGTAAAGAAGACTCTTTTGTGTAAAAAAAGACATCAAAACATCTTCAAACTAAACCACACACTTGTTATATCTATTAATTAAAGGGCCAGTCCTATTAAACACCATATATCTCAAGTAAAACTTATGAAACAAGAAGAGTTCTTCCATAACATGAGAAAGGGAGAGATGGTATGAGTCAGAATGTAGAAAAGTATCTGGCACACAAGAAATATTTAATTAATATTTGACATTGAATCACTTGTATAAATCTCTAGCATATAAGCAAATATTGTATACAATTTCATATTATAGAAATCCCCTAAATAATATATAATTTAGGCAATAATACGATGGATTATAAAAAGCTTGTTTCCTTATTTTAGTGAAACAATTTTCAAATAGTTATTTATAACTTACTCTGTGTAAGACACTGTACTGACTTTAAATGTACTTAAGCTGAGTTTATTCATGACTTATGAATAATTTTTAATAACTTTTTAAACAGCTCTAGTGTAGTATGATTTTTAAGCTTATATATCTTCTTAGTTCTATACATTATTTTAACTTTTTAAAATTTGTTTTTCTGACTATAATTTTTGTAATGTATGTTTTTGTAAATGAAGGCATTTAGAGGTATAAAGAAACAACATAAAATCTCTTTAGGTAGAATACATATTTATTCTAGGAAGCATTATATTTCTCTTATTTAAATAATATATTTTTTTTTTAAAGGAACTCCTTTATTTATTTATTTATTTATGGCTGTGTTGAGTCTTCGTTTCTGTGTGAGGGCTTTCTCTAGTTGTGGCAAGTGGGGGCCACTCTTCATCGCGGTGCGCGGGCCTCTCACTATCCCAGCCTCTCTTGTTGCGAAGCACAGGCTCCAGACGCGCAGGCTCAGTAGTTGTGGCTCACGGGCTTAATTGCTCCGCGGCATGTGGGATCTTCCCAGACCAGGGTATGAACCAGGGTCGAACCCGTGTCCCCTGCATTGGCAGGCAGATTCTCAACCACTGTGCCACCAGGGAAGCCCTTAAATAATATTTTAAGAACTTGTTTCTTCATCACATGTATTTTAGTCATTTACATAATTACATGACCAGTGTTTTAAACTGCAATTATACTTACGTTAGATGTAGCTTCATTTTAACATCTTGAAAACTGAAGCAACGTATAGTTTTTTACAACATGAGAGTTTAATACTCCCAATAATAATCATTGACTTTCGGTATTTTACTTTCTCTTGAAGATGAGGCACCACTCATTGCATAGTTTAGAATAAAAAGTAAATATTTTTTCTATTTCCCTTTTATATTTTCTATCCTTAGTGCTAACATTTCCTCCTATTCTAATATGCAACATAAAAGGTACCTATGTTTATGCAAATATACATATTGCATAATGGTATAATTAATCACAGATCACCACCAAAAAATTAACTTATCTGAGTTTATGTTTTTTCAACAGTAAAATAAAGATAATAATGTCTTCCTCATAGGGCTTTGGAAGGATTATATGAGATAAAACATGCCATACACTTAGAACAGTGTCTAGAATATAGTACATGCTCAAAAATGTTAATAATAATGATATTACTACTACTGCAACTAGTACTACCACCATCACCACCACCGCCACCACATACCCAGAGTGTGCTGAGCCATAATGCTTCTATCACTGTTTGATCTTAGCTTCCCACTGTGCAGATAACACGTGCTCACACACATTTCAGAACTTGAAATATCCTTGTGGAGACTCCCTGCTGATATTAGTTGTCAGAAGCCATCAGCAGATGTTTCTAAGAAGTCAGAATAGGCTTCTGTCAAGAGAGCTTAAAAAAGGAACTGAGAGAGCTGTGAGCTTTGCTTCCTGACCCTGAGATATTTTACTGCAAGGTAGAAGGTTATCTAATGACAGCCTTGGAGTTAATAAGAGCCTTGGTCACCAATATGGGACGTTGCTTTTTTTTTTTTTTTGCCTCAGCTGCCCAGCCCCTCAGCAACAGCTATAGCTAGGTAGTGAGGAGAGAGAAGGAGTGCAATACTGTACCAGTGTATCCAGCACTTGCCCTTCGTAGTATTAAAGCTCTTTGAACTTCTGGAACCTCTAACCAGTGTGGAGGAAAGTCACTTGGATGATTTGATTATTCTCATATGACCAAAGTCACATAGGCTACATATCATCAAATTATACAATTCTGTCTAATCCCTTTGCTCAGCATTACATATCTTCCTTGAAATTCAGCCCCCTCCTGACCTAACAGCATAACCACTCACATTGTATGATACCAGAGGACAGGACAGAAGGGAGGAGCAAAATCTGAAGATATAGGATGTGGTAGCTATACCTTTTTTCTGTGATCCAAAAGCAACCATATAAAACTTCATATATCTTGGAATGGCCAGATGAAAACCAGTGTTATAAATCCTATACTTTTCATGGGAAACCTGCATTTTCATTAACTAGAAAGCTGGGACTACAATAGATTTTTAAAAATTAAAAAAACAAATTCTTTGCCCTTAGAAAGTGTTCAGTTAGTGATTTAAATGGAAAATAAAAGAGTAAACACAGAAATTAGTAGTCACAACTTGAAGGAAACACTCTGGGTGGAATAGAAGGGAGCTTACTTAGAATTGTCAGTGAACACCTTTCTGAGGAAGTGAGATTTAATCCAATATTAAAGGATGACAGGGACTAACAATGCAAAGACGAGAGGAGGTAGAAGCAAAAGTATTTATGAAGGCCCGTGAAGACCCTGGTGTCTTCTAGAAACTAAAAAGATGACAGCGGTCCTGTGGCATAGTGGGTAAGGAGAAGAATGTAAGAAATGGAGGCTATAGAGCTGATTAAAGCTCGGATCATACAGGGCCCTCTGCGATCCATCCAAAAATGTAATGAGAAGCATTATATCTCTTACTTCATTTAGATATCTCTTAAGTGTCACTTTCTCTCCCCTGAATCACTGGCCACCTCCATCTCTATCTCCTTGCTTTATTTTTTTTATAGCACCTTGTAACACATCAGTATTTGAATATCTCATATTGTATGGTATTATATTATATGCTGCTTCTCTATCTTTTGTATACTTCCCCAAGAAGGGAGGAAAGTTTGTCTATATCCCCAGCACTAGAATAGCACCTGGTAAAGAGTAGGCTCTAAATACAAATTTATAGAATGAATTAAGCAAATTAGAAGTTTTTAGGAAGAAGATTTATCTGATTTGTGTTTCAACATAACATCCAGAATTTTAAAAAGAGGCTTATTAATTGAAGTGCAGTTCACAAAACAGCAAATAGTATAATTATCTCTCACTACTCTTTTCCCAACCACTCGCCCCGAAGAATATTCATTCATGGACCAGGAATCTTTCTTCCTGGATAACTGGCAAACAGTGAGTTCAGTGGCAAATAATT
This sequence comes from Eschrichtius robustus, assembly GCF_028021215.1. Lineage (NCBI taxonomy): Eukaryota > Metazoa > Chordata > Mammalia > Artiodactyla > Eschrichtiidae > Eschrichtius > Eschrichtius robustus. The sequence goes on along the minus strand of NC_090840.1, from coordinate 61,354,153 downwards.
CCTCTTATACCCTAACTTCTTGGGCTTCTACCTAAATTGCTTACTCAAGAAGATAATTTTGGAAATAAACAATATCTTCCATAAATATTAACTGATAAAGATTAATTAATACTTGAAGAAATTACATAAACAAAAGTAAAGTTAACAACAAAGACCATGAATTGAGAGGGTAATATCTTGCATCCTTCCTCTTTGGTATCAAAGAAAAACAATAAAAATAAACTGGAGATGGGAATTAGAATCCACTGTATGGTTCATTATATACAAAAATGTGTAGTAGCTCACTACCATGTTGTATGTTTAGTCACTTTAAACTAATCTCATTTTTTAATAAAGCTTCAAGTCAAAGGTTCTCTGCATAAAAATAGTATAGATGAATAAATGGAGAGATAGATATTCTGGATCAGACTGACGTCATTATTAATGAGTGACAAAACCCAGCAAAATAGTACTTCTTACCAAATGCACTTTAATGAGACACATTTGTTTAAAATTTGTTTCAATATGTACAACCTAACATGTACAAATTTGTAATGAATATCCTCCTAAAACCAGCAACAGTATCTGCATTTTCTTCAAAATTTGTAACTTCAAGTTGATCATTTATATATATTATGAAATTTAAATTATATCCTCCAGTAGCAAAACATGAATAAATGACAGAAAGAACCAATGGTTTTGTACAGTTTTGTTATAGATTTAATATTTGATGCATTTTTCGTTTTATGTAGTTTCTTCCCTTCAGTGAAACATTTGTAGTGCCGTATTTAATGTCACTGTTACATACCAGCAACCCCCTAAAGGGGAAGAGCAGTGCACAAATACAAAAGGCACAGAAAAATAAACAAAGCTGAAAGCTTTTATCGTTCCATCAATATCTTACTGTGTCTCCAGATTCCCCTCCTGTCTCTAAAATATGAGCCTTTGTAAGAATTGAAACTATTAACCTGATTCTGGCAGCAAAGTGGATGAACCTAGAGAATTCCCTAGGCTGGCACTCCTCATTTTTGAATGGTCTAGTCCAAGAGTCTTGGAATACATCTTCTGTCAGAAAATATATAATATTATAGTGTATAATCCTTCTAGAATATGAGAGATTAATTTCTTCCTCTAAAATGAGATTACTTTCAAATAAATAAATGTTGGGTTTATATGTGTTATATTTAAACCTTTTTTATCTTACAGTATTTGTTTCACAAATTTCATGTAAATTTACCTTTTTACAAAAATAGGCAAATTAGGATGATTACTATTAAAACAGTTATTGAACACTAATTTTCCATGTACACATGTAATACATATCACACACAATACATATCACAAAACAGTAAAATTTTAGGATTATTCTGAAATACATGATTTTTTTGGACAAATGGGTTGAATATTCTGCTTTGTCTGAATTAGACTATACCCAGTAAAATTTGATAAAATAGTCCTATGAGGCATAGATTTTTGAGTGAGCTTTTGACTAGTGCTTCTATATGTATGAAAAGAGAAAAAGGGAAAAATGACTACAGTCATTTTTTGGGGGGGGGTAAAAAATCTAGATTGAGTCCACTCTTCTCCATCCCTACTTTTACAGCTCAAGTTTAGTCCCTCGATCTCTCTAACTCTGCCCTACTCCACTTCAAATACAGATTGTTCCTGCTGCCAAAGTGAGCATATGAAAAGCAAATAAAACCCTGTTAACACACCACTCAAAACTCATTATTTGCTGCTCCTCATTTATAAGATAAAGTTCAAAGTCCTTAACATGATATAGCTCCTACCTCCATTTTTAGCCTTCCTTTTAATCACTTCCTGTTTCACAGTTGATATTACAGAAACAAAAAGAATATTTCTTCCCACTGTGCCATTTTTCATGCTGTCTTCTACAATGTTCTTCCCCAGTTCCCATCTTTACCTTCCTTTGCACTGCCTGGGGATTCTCTCTTGGGGGAAATCTTTCCATTTTACTCTTTAATTGGATTGGGCAGCTCTCATCTCTGCCCATGTTAACCCTGTGTGTCCATATCCCAAAGCACTTAACACAGGGTATTGTATTTATCTTGTTTATGTCTTGTCTCCAAATTGGACTGTGATCGCTAAGGTCTGAGACATATATGAAAAAGGAAGTTCTTTAATTATATGTCAAATTGATTGTGTAATATAGCATTACATACCTTAAGCTTTGTATGCAAAGCTTACACTTTGTATATTTTGTATTTATGCATTCTGGATTTCCTCACCTGGTAAGAAATATGCTTGTTAATAACAGAGTGAATTATAGTCATTCTGAAATGAACTTAATAGAGAAAATATTATTTTCTTCCAGAAAAGATAAATTTCTAGCAGCATAGATTTTGGGGAAGAAACTCTCCTCCTTAAATCACAGTGGGGTTGCCAGAAATAGAACTTCATCCTCAAGATCCATTGTGAACAGATGTCAACATTTATTTTATGATTAGCTAATAATAACTGCCATTTATTGAAGGCCTACTGTATATCAAGCACAGTATGTTCTCTTTTAGAAACTTTGTTTAATGTAATACCTACTTCAACCTTAGGAATTATGAATTATAAACACTCTTTTATAGTTATGAGACTTCCCCAAAATAGTGTAACATTCCGTGACAGAGAGAGACTTAAACCATATCTTTGCCTGTACCCTTATATTATCTTGTCTCACTAATGTGATTAGCTTGGTATTAATATTAAAGCATCATTAATTTGTTTAGTTAAATATCATCAAAGCTTCATTTAATTCCAATACTAGTTATATTGGTGCAAATTGGCCAATACAGGGAACTGTGACTGGAGAAATACTAAGAAATTTCATCAGCTTCCAGATTTATTTTGAAGCAAAAAAATACAGACTTTATCATGGAAGATAAAATTGCTTATACCAATCCATGCTTTCTGTATTTTTCCCCCAAGGAATTGACACAATATTTGTTACTTGTCAGATTTCAGAAATTATCTTCCCTTGCCATCTCTATTTAAAACATGAGGCATATGTGCAACATCAAAGAACTTACTTAGAAGTTATGCTATTATATACCAGGTATTTGGCGGACAGAAGGTATTTCCTAAGTTGCAGACGTTTACTATGCAAATGCAGAATAGTGTGAAGTTTGAGCACTTGGATTGTCGCATCAGGGAAGTCTGAGATTGAACTTAGTCCATCACTTTTAGCCAAATAAACACAAATTACTGGGCAAAGCATTTTTTAAAACTTAGAATTGAATATACTGATGTATCCACTATAATGTTTTCAGTTTAAGTATGGGAAAGATATGGTTTAAATAATAAGGAAATGCATTATTTAGCACAGGATACTACCCAGAGGTATGCAAGTCTCAGGCATACAGTAAAAACATCCATCTCTTGGCTCTGGGCATCTCCATGTGTTAGCTTTGTCCTTAAACTACATATTGCAAGATGGTTGCAGTAGCTCTAGTCAGTACATTCAGATCCAGTCACCTTCAAAGCAGACTGATTCTTTGTGTTTCATTTGAGCGTGAAGAAATATTTTCCCGAAAGCACCCCACCCCCAGAAGATTGCTCCTCACCTTCCACTGACTGACCAGAATTAAGTGACATAGTAAGATCTAATCTTATCCCTGACAAATGAAATGGAACTGCTAATATTGGCATAGACTCATTAGGAGCCATTCCATGGAACTTGATATGGGGTCAGCAGTCCCTAAAGCATGAGAATGTACGTAGAAAGATGCATAGCTGAACAAAATCAATGTCCTGTTCGGAAGAGAAAAGTCTGGAGTGAACAAGTAAGATGGCTGTTGGATAAGCAATCAATAGTTTCTGCCACAATCCACTCATTTTGTTATCAAATGTTCATCCAGATGCATAGTTCTTTCCCTACATTCACTTTGAAAAATGTTTACATGAAAAAATGCTGTCTTCATTAATAGAGAAAACCAAAAATCTTAGCCAGTTACATACAACTCTAGTATCTCCAAGTATTGTGCTGGCTTCTCCATTATATCCAGATTTAGTTCCTCATTATCTAGAGACCTATAGCCAATAGACAGTTATCATCGCATCCCAAATAAATGTGATATCCGTCATAGTTGAAACTTCAGAGGTCAGTCATTGATTCATAGAAAAATATCATATCCTGCTGGTTAAGAAGACTGGTGAAGACTACCTTCGATGGAAGGGGGATGAGTTCCTTGATCAGCCTGGAACGTAGCAGAACCCATTTTACCTCACTAGAACTTTACTTTGTCATAGTCTGATATGGCTTCTGGTTCTGACTTGTGGGAAGATTTTTTTCTGTTGGATAATGCTGCTCTAGGACATCAGTGCCATTACATATTACAACTACTATTGCTTCTAAAACTGGATGTTTCTGCTGCTTTTGCCACCCTCTGCCAGAATCCATGGTTTGGGGAGCTTAGGTTTCATGCCTACACTCTGGTTGCAGTTAATGATGAGGAAGATAACATCTAACCATGCTGGGAAGTATACTATGCTTCCTACCAAGCCTCCTAATTTTGCAAACACAAGGAGGATATTCAGCTTCTGAGTGGCCAAACTAATATATAAATGGACGCTACCTATAGTTTTAGGGTTAAAATGAAGCAGTGCATGTGTGGCACTGAGCCCAGGACTCACACAATATAAATACTTGCCAATTTAAAAAAATTTCATGGGTAAAAGATACAAAGTGTATAAATGGGGATTCCACATGACTTAATAAAAACATAATGATGGAGAAGTCATGGTTTTAAACCCTCTGTGAATGATGGAGAGAATGACAAGTATGAAACATAGGTTCTATACCAGTTCTATCAAAATACCTTGTGAAAACCCATGTCTTAAGCCCTATGGGAAATGGATCTACTAACCATTTAATATTTAATATTATTTACAGATTTCTCACTTCTGGAAAACCAATGTTAATATGCATGAGATTACTGTTAATTGATTACATTAGTGGCTTAAATTTTTTAACATAACCCTCAATTAGCAACATCATATAGTAATTTGGAATCGGCACTTTAAAAGTGGAAGCCAAGAGTATGGCTTATTTAGTTAAAAAATCAAGACAATTATAAATTATTTTATATTTAGGAGCATATTTTATTATCACAGCTTTTTCTTCAACAGTCCTATGACCTAAATGCAGGGTTTTTTCCCACCCACAAATGATTAGAAACAAATACGAAAGGCAAAATGTATGACGTTCCTTTCTCTTCTAATATGCATTATATTCTTCCTATTTTCCTACTAAATGTTTCAGCCCTACTGCCAACTATATACGTAGAGAAAGTAGTTATATTACACTGATGAGTACTGATTTTTTAATTACCTTTTCATTTCATTTTCATATTATACAAAGATAAAGGGATGGAAAGTGGCTACTTTCTCCTCCATGTTACAGGAAAATCCAGAAAAAGAAAATTTCACATCACACTCCTGATGTTACTTATTACATTTTTGTGTGAAAAAAAATGGTTTTGTTTTTACAAATTACTTTTATACATTCTACTGTTTTTATTTTTTTTACTTTTGGAAATATCTCAATGTACCATTTTTGAATTTTACTGTAATGCTTTACTTATGTTAATGTCTCCAGCTCACGCCAAAGTAGTTTTTATTCTTTTTATGCATAGATTTTACTTCTAAAGAACCAGTCCAGTAACGACGTTTAAACTAAGCATACAAGAATCAAATTAAAATGAATGTGTTCTACAATTCAATCAGACTATTTTAGCTTCTCAGTGATTCAGTGTCATTGAAACTGTTCAAGAATTATAAGTATCTAAAATTTCAGTGACAGCTCAGTGGTTAAGTGCTGATCTGAAAGTATATGGATTAGTTAGTAATTAATTCATCACTTAATTTAAAATGAAGTAGAGTTCTCGTTGTTGCATATATACATGCATGAACCTCAGTTACAATTCAGGCAAAATAAAATCTATCATTAAATGGATATCCAAAATTTTTGAGACATGACTAAACAATAATGACTATCAAGGGTTTGGCATAGAAATAGCAATCAACCAGTCACTTATTAAATTCCTAGTTTGTATCTACTAGCCTATTAGACTTTTCAAGCCATTTAATAGGCGACATTCCCTAATTTTAAATGCAATGCACTCATGGCTCTATTGTGAAATGGCTTGGGGTAAAGTGGATCATGTCATTTCTCTTTTGAAAGGATGACAGATGAAGTACTCTGAAAGGCCCTCCCACTGAAATACAAGAAACACATTTTTCAGTGCATTGTTGGTTCACAATAAAGAAAATCTATGACTATGCATGCATACCATACAAACACAAGTACAATTATGCATATATAATTAAAAGAAGAATGAACTGAAATGAAAGTAGGAGATGAAATTGAAAGAAAGCTTGGAGATGAAATCTAAAGAAAGCTTGGTTTTCCTTGTGGCAAATGGCAATAAGTCTCTGGAATTAGGAGACCAAGACTGAGGCCCAGTCTCTTTGGATCAACAGGTGAAGAAGCTGAACTTGAAACTTTAGTATTTAGCTGAAAGCCTCACAAGATGTTAAACTGGCACCAGCTTGGTAGTAACCCTTGGATCCAGTTAGCAGAAAATGAATGAAATTACACCCAGTTTAAGACCTTCAAGATTCTCACAGCTGAAGCCCTAATAAAAATGGGTTTACTGTTAAATATAACTAAACACATAGGAAAACAAGCCACCATGAGTGAGTTACTAGAAATAAGAAACAGAGTTTCTTCAGGAAATTAGGACATGCAAAAGCCCTCCAGTATATGGTGGAATTTAGAAAGTCGCACGCATGCCCATGGCAAGACACATGCTCAGGAAGACCTGAGAAGACCCTAAGCTTTCACCACTATCTGATCTATAGGCTTAGTGCAAGCAGCAAGTGAAGGCTAAGAAAACTGTAAATGGTCTGGCTAGGTATTAAAGAATATCCTATCACTGAGCCAGTCCTCAAAGACTGGGAGAGGTCTTGCTATGATCTGAATGCTTCTGTCCCTTCAGAATTCATAATCCTAATGCTCAATGTGATGGTATTAGGAGGTGGGGCCTTTGGGAGGTCCTGAGGGTGGAGACCTCATGAGTAGGATTAGTGTTCTTATAAGAGAGACCCCAAAGGGCTCCCTAGACCTTTCTGCTGGTGTTAGGTTACAACAAAAAGGTGGCCTTCTGTGAACCAGGAAACTTTCTCTCACCATACACTGAATCAACCGTGCCTTGATCTTGGACTTCCCAGCCTCGAGAACTGTGATAAATAAATTTTTATTGTTTGTACGCCACCCAGTTTATGGTATTTTGTTATAGCAGCCCAAACATGTTGAAATGGATATTTTTTTTAGCTCCTTGAATTTAAAGAAATTCCAGTTAAAACATTGGATGGACACAAGTCTTCAAAAATCAAGAACAGCAAACCCTGGGGAAGGGAGAGACTCTGATTTCCAGAAATACCACATTATAATATTCAAATGGCTAGTTTTCAGAAACAACAATGAAATCACAAAGTATGCAAAGAAACAGGAGAATATGGCCATTGAAAGGAACAAAATAAATTGACAGAAAATATCCCTGAAGACATTGAGTCATTGAACTTATTAGACAAAGATTTAAAACAACTGTATTAATTTTGCTCAAACAGCATGGACAAAATTAAAGGGAATGATGAAAATGATATATGAATAAAATGAGAATATCAATAAAGAGATAGAAATTATAAAAAAGAAACCAAATAGAAATTCTGGAGCTTTAAACCATAATAACTGAAATTTTAAAAACCTAGAGGTTTTTGAGAGCAGGTTTGATCAGCAGAAGAAAGAATTAGTAAGCTTGAAGATAAGACAATTGAAATAATTCAGTCTGAAGAACAGAAAAAAAAAAAAAAAAGAAAAGAAAAAAGGTGAAAAAAGTGAAAGGAGCCTAGGGACCTGTGGAATATGAGCAAATGGACCAACAAATGTATTATATGACTTTCAGGAGGAGAAGATAGAAATAATGGTACAGAAAGAATATTTGAAGGAATAATGACCAAGAAGATCACAAATTTGAGAGAGACATGAATCTACCCATCCAGGAAGCTCAACAAACTCTATGTAAGATAAGCTTAAAGTGATCCATACCTAAACATATTATAGTCAAATGGTTGAAAGGTAAAAACAAAGAGAATCTTGAAAGCAGCAGGTGAAAAGTGACTCTTCAAGTACAACAAATGCTAAAAAATATTAACAGCTGATTTCAAAAAAGAAAAAGAAGCTGAGAAGCAAGTGAGACAATATCTTTAAACATTGAAAACAAAACTGTCAACCAAGAATTCTATATCTATCTGTCAAAACTCTCCTTCAAGGATGAAAGATAAATCAAGATATTCCCAGATAAACAAAAGCTAAGAGAGCACAGAACTAAACCCTCCCATCTGTGAGCAATTAATTTTTGACAAAGGTGCCAAAAACATTCAATGGGGAAAGAATACAGGCATACCTTGGAGATATTGTGTGTTCAGTTCTAGACCACCACAATAAAACGAATATCACAATAAAGCGAGTCTCACAAATTTTTTGTTTTGTAGTATGTATAATAGTTATGTTTACAGTATACTGTAGTCTATTAAGTGTGCAACAACATTGTGCCTAAAAAAACAGTGTACAGATCTTAATTAAAAAATATTTTATGGGGGGTGGGGGAGGGAAGGATTGGGAGTTTGAGATTAGCAGATGGAAACTAGTATATATAGGATGGATAAACAAAGTCCTACTGTATAGCACAGGGAACTATATTCAATATCCTGTGATAAACCATAATGGAACAGAATATGAAAAAGAATATGTATATGTATAACTGAGTCACTTTGCTGTACAGAAGAAATTAACACTACATTGTAAATCAACTGTACTTCAATAAATTTTTAAAAAATAATAAAATACTAAGGAATAAATTTAACCAAGGAGGTGAAAGATCTGTACACTAAAAACTATTAAAAACTATTAAAAAAACCCTAACCATAATCTGAGCCTGCAGTGAGTCATAATCATTTAGCTGGTGGACAGTCTTTCCTTGATATTGATGGCTGATGAATGATCAGGGTGGTGGTGCTGATGGTTGGGGTGGCTGTAGCAATTTCTTTTTTTTTTTTAAGAATCAATTTTATTTATTTATTTATTTCTGGTTGCGTTGGGTCTTCATTGCTGCACACGGGCTTTCTGTAGTTGTGGCGAGCGGGGGCTACTCTTCATCGCGGTGTGCAGGCTTCTCATTGCGGTGGCCTCTCCTGTTGCGGAGCACAGGCTCCAGGTGTGCGGGCTTCAGTAGCTGTGGCACACAGGCTCAGCAGCTGTGGCTCATGGGCTCCAGAGGGTAGGCTCAGTAGTTGTGGCACACGGGCTTAGTTGCTCTGCAGCATGTGGGATCCTCCCAGACCAGGGATCGAACCCGTGTCCCCTGCATTGGCAGGCGGATTCCTAACCACTGCGCCACCAGGGGAGTCCCTGTAGCAATTTCTTAAAATAAAACATTAATGAAGTTTGCCACATTGATTAACTCTTCCCTTTCACCAGTGATTTCTCTGTAGGAGGCACTGTGCTTTGATAGCATTTTATCCACAGTTGAACTTTCAAAATTGGAGTCAGTTCTCTCAGATGCTACTACTGCTTTATCAAGTAAGTTTATATAATATTCTAAATCCTTTGCTGTCATTTCAACAGTCTTCACAGCATCTTCACCAAGAGGAGATTCCATCACATTCTTTGCTCATCCACAGGAAGCAACTCCTCATCTGTTAAAAGTTTTACCATGAAATTGCAGCAATTCAGTCCCATCTTCAGGCTCCACTTCTAATTATAATTCTCTTGCTATTTTCACCACAGCTGCGGTGACTTCCTCCATTGAAGTTTTGAACCTCTCAAAGTCCTCCATGAGGGTTGGAATCAACTTCTTCCAAACTTCTATTAATGTTGATATTTTGCTCTTCCCATGAATCGCAAATGTTCTTAATGGCATTTAGAATGGTGAATCCTTTACAGAAAGGTTTTAATTTACTTTGCCCAGATCCATCAGAGGAACCACCATCTATGGCAGATACAGTCTTACAAAATGTGTTAATTAAATAATAAGACTTGAAAGTCAGAATTACTCCTTGATCCATGGGCTGCAGAATGGATGTTGTTTAGCAGACATGACAACATTAATCTTGTTTTACAGGTTCATCAGGGCTCTTGAGTGATCAGGTGCATTGTCAATAAACAATCATATTTTTAAAGGAATCTTTTTCTTTCCTGAGCAGTAGGTCTCAACAGTGGGCTAAAAATATTCCATAAACTATGTTGTAAACAGATGTGCTGTTTCCAGGCTTTATTGTTCCATTTATAGAGCACAGGCAGAGTAGATTTAGCATAATTCTTAAGATTCCTAAGCTTTTCAGAACAGTAAATCAGCATTGGCTTCAAGTCAGCTACATATACCCTTAACAAGAGAGTCAGCCTGTCTTTTGAAGATTTGAAGTCAGGCATTGACTTCTCTCTGGCTGTGAAAGTCCTAGATGGTGTCTTCTTCTAATATAGGCTGTTTTGTCTACACTGAAAATCTGTTGATTAGTGTAGCCACATTCATTAATTTTCTTAGCAAGATCTTCTGGATAACTTGTTGCAGCTTCTGCTGTTCACCTTGTACTTTTATGTTATGGAGATGGCTTTTTTTCCTTAAACCTCATGAACCAATCTCTGCTAGCTTCAAACTTTTCTTTGCAGCTTACTCACCTCTCTGAACCTTCATAGATTTGAGGAGAGTTAGGGCCTTACTCTAAATTAAGCTTTTGCTTAAGAGAATGTTGTGACTTGTTTGAACTTCCTTCTAGACCACTAAAACTTTCTCCATATCAGCAGTAAGACTATTTCGCTTTCTTATCATTCATATGTTCACTAGAGTAGCACTTTTAATTTCCTTCAAGAACAGTTTCTTTGCATTTACAACTTGCAACTGATGCAACACACCTACCTTTTGGCCTGTCTCGACTTTTGAAATGCACGCATTTCTCACTAAGCTTAATCATTTCTAGCTTTTGATTTAAAGTACGGGAGGTGGGACTCCTCTTTACACTTGAACACTTAGAAACCACTGTAGGGTCATTATTTGACCTAATTTCAATATTATTGTGTCTTAGGGAATAGGGAGGCCCAAAGAGATAGAGAAAGATGGGGGAACAGCCTGTCAGTGGAGCACTTAGAACACACACAACATTTATCATTTAAGTGTGCAGTCTTATGTGGATGTGGATTGTGGCTCCCCAAAACCATTACAAAGAAACATCAAAAGTCACTGAGCACAGATCACCATAATAAATGTAATAATAATGAAAAAGTTTGAAATATTGTGAGAAGTATCAAAACATGACACAGCCACAAAGTATGCAAATGCTGTTTAAAAAATGGTGCTGATAGACTTGCTTCACCACATTTTTGCCACAAAACTTCAATTTGTAAAAAATACAATATCTGCCAGTCACAATAAAGCAAAGTGCAATAAGGCAAGGTTTGCCTGTAGTTGCTTCAATAAATGGTGCTTGTAAAATTGGATAGCCACATGCAGAAGAATGAAATTTGATCCTTACTTGCACTGTATACAACATTTAAATCAAAATGAATCAAAAACCTAAATTTAAGAGCTTAAAGTATAAAATTCATAGAAGAAAACATAGAAAAAAAATGTATGATATGGGATTTTGCAGTGTTTCTTAAATATGACGCCAAAAGCATGGGAAACAAAATAAAAAATAGATAAACTGGACTTCATTACATTAAAACTTTGTGGCGTCAAAGAACACTATCACAAGAGTGGAAAGACAATTCACATAATGGGAGAAAATATTTGCAAATAATATATCTGATAGGGGATTAATATCTAGAATATGTAAAGAGCTCTTACAACTCAACAACAATAAAACAAATGACAATTTTAAGAGGGGTAAAAGAAAAATAAATAAAAAGGGGTAAATGACTGGAATAGACAGTTACCAAAGAAGATACACAAATGGTTAATAAGTACATGAAAAAATGCTCAACATCATTAATTAGAGAGATGCAATTAAATCCATAGTAAGATACCACTTTACACCTACCAGAATGGGTATGATAAAAACAAAACAGAAAATAACATGTGGTGAGGATATGGAGAAATTGGAACCCTCATGAATAGCTGCTGGAAATTTAAAATGTTCAGAAGCTCTGGGAAGCATCTTGGCAGTTCTTCAAAATGTTAAATATATGACCCAGTAACTTCACTCCTAGGTATATATACAATAATTGAAAACAGGGATTCAAATAAGTACTTTTACACCAATCTTCATAATAGCAATATTCACCATAGAAAAAAGATAGAAACACCCTAAGTGTCCATCAACAGAGTAATGGTTAAACCAAATTAGGTGTATACATACAATGGACTATTATTCAGCCATAAAAAGGAATGAAGTTCTGATACACGCTATAATGTAGATGAACCTCAAAGACTTTGCTTAGTGAAGTAAATCAGACACAAAAAGGCAAATATTGTGTTATTCCATGTATATAGAATATCTAGAATATGAAAATTTGTAGAGACAGAAAGTATGTTGGAAGTTACCAGGAGATGGGGGAAAGAGGAAAATGGGGAGTTATTGTTATGGCTTAATGGTAACAGGGTTTTGGTTTGGAAAACTTTTGGAAAAAGACGGTGATGGTTGCATAGCATTGTGAATATATTGATAATTAATGCCACTGAATTTACACTTAAAAATAGCTAAAATTGATTTTTTAATATATATTATAGTTAGCACAATAAAAAATAGTAAACAAAAATAGAGAAGACATATAATGTTAGAAATAGAAATAGGACAAGAGTACAGACAACATAGGCTAAAAGAAAGCGAATAATTATATGACAATAAATTTGAAAACTTTTTCAGCATTGACATGTTTCTAGGAAAATTAAAATAACTTTAATTGAGTCAAGGAAAAAAGGAACATAAATGACAAATAAACATATGAAAAAAGAACTTAATTACTAATGAAGAAAATGCAAAAAAAAAAATCGTTTTTTACACCCTCTAGATTGGTAGAAATAATGAAACCTAATGTACACAAGTTGTAGGCATTTAAATTGGTAAAATAATTTCCAAATCATATGGCACAATATTATGAAATTTAATTTTTGCTTTGTTATTATCCAGAAATTGCACTCATAAGTACATATATAACCTAATACTTGTACATTTGAACCAGAAAATATTTAATATTGGTTGTAACCATGTTGCTTATGATAGCAAAAAAATGGGAACAACTTAATCTCTATTAACAGGCGATTATTAATTGAGAATACTTATATTTAACTCAATGTAGAACAGGGAAACATTTACTTTTAAATTGTAGCCATGTAAAATTCAGTGTTTTTATATATTCTGCATTTAAACCTGACCAAAACAGTTGCTTTAATTAATGATAATAAAAAATGATTTAAAAATCAAGAAATAGACATAATCAAAAATTTGGTTTTTTGTTACGAAGCTAAAAAGAGTCAGGGTATGAAATCCCTCATTTTCTTAAGAATTTCTTTTTATGATACCAAAGTAACAATTATAAAAATTAGTTTTTAAATAATAATTTTAAAAAATTTAAAGCTTTTTTTCATTTATTCTCTAGTACTATTGGTAACCTCAGCCATTCATTTTCTTTAACTGGTGTTGAATAATACTTTATTATAAATTATTTTTTGCTCAAGCCATTATTATATATAGGATGATATTTATGTAATTTTTTCTTATATGGATTCTTGATTATATTATTCTTTAATATTATATTGGGTTTCTAATTTAAGAATTGCAATTTAATTAAATATGAATTTTTACATAGATATATAAACAATAAATGAATGCATGAGTATATTTTGATAAGAATTAATATTAATTTTTTTGTTATGGTATAATGTGTCTCCCAAAGAATTGTGCTCCTAGTTTTGCCAGCAAAATATAATATATATGAGGGATTCTGTTATTAAAGGATATACAGAAATAAACCTGATGCCTTTAAATTTAGTGATCTAGATTCAAATTTTGCTCTCACATTTTTTAAGCTTTACTATTTCATGGAAATAGTATACTCTGTGTTTTTCTGTGCTAGCTTGTAAAAACTTATGCAGATGTAACCACTCTTCAGGTACATATACTTTTTTATAAAGCCTTCTTAAATTAGATTTGCATTCAAATTCTTCAAATAAGAGTATCCTATAAACAGAAGCCATGCCATTTCATTGAAAAATTATTACAGAAGATACAATAGAGTAAATAAAAAATATGTTATAATTATAATGATTGAATTTTAGGAATAGTCTCACATGATCTCCTGCCATAGTTTGAAATTCTTATACAGATAGCTATAGATCTGTAGATATATAGTATGTCCACAGTGCATTTTAAATGTTTTTCTCCCATTGCTCTTTTGTTTGCTTTTATTATATAATGAAATATATTTGAGAGGTTTGTTTCTGTTTATTGCTAGGTTATCCAGATAAATTTTGAAGAATTCGATCTGGAAATTGGCTATGACACCTTGACAATTGGTGATGGGAGCGAAGTTGGAGACCCAAGGACAGTGCTCCAAGTGTAAGTTCTCAATGTTTCTTTCTTGACTTAACCTATTAGGTCTTTATAAAATTGTATGAAATTTTACTTTTTCTTTTCTTTCATTGATTCTTCCTACTATCACCAACAGAAGAAGCATAGTACCTTAGTTATGATCATCAGCCTGCATATAGTATATTTATTAGTCCTTCTTCAGTGGTGCTTAAGGTACTTGATCCAAACACAGTTACTTAGAATCCATTTCCAGAAAGGAGCTCATTGGCAAAAGAGACCTAGGGTGAAATTGCAGAGTGGCTGATTGGCCTTATTTTGGAAAGTACCTTTGCCCTCACAGAGTTTTAGAATAGACTGGAAAAAACAAGCATGAAATTGATCCCAGAGACAGTAATAAAGACCTGGTCATCAAGATCTGTAGTTGAGAGTTTATCAGTGGTTTGACATGAAGTAGTTAGCAATGAACAGCTCTTAGAGTTGAGCTAATATACTAAAAAGGTTCTTAATGTGAACAAAAAGAATGAACATAAATTGAGAAAAGGGAAATGTTAGGAACTTACCACCAAATCCTTGGCTATCCATTCCAATAATCTACCTCTGATAATGGCAAGAAGAAATGTCCAGGGCAAGTATATTTTTTTTTCTGTGATGAACCTCAAAAGGTTATGATATGCTTTCTCTCAGTATTCCTTTCATAACTGTTGATTTGCAATACAGGCTTTATCAGTGAGGTGTTTCTCAAAAATGGGGTCTTTTGCATCACAATTACCTGGTGCACTTTTTAAAATGTAGTTATCTGGACCCCTCCCATTATGTCTATTAATGTTTGTTTTATATATTTAGGTGGTCCTATGTTGGGTGCATGGATATTTACAAATGCTGTATCCTCTTGTTGGATTGATCCCTTTATCATTATGTGATGCGCTTCTTTGTCTTTTGTTACAGTCTTTATTTTAAAGTATATTTTATCTGATGTAAGTACTGCTACCCCAGCTTTCTTTTTGTTTTTATTTGCATGAAATATCTTTTTTCATTCCTTCACTTTTGGTCTGTGTGTGTTTAGATCTGAAGTGAGTCTCTTATAAGCAGCATAAAGATGGGTCTTGGGTTTTTTTGTTTGTTTGTTTGTTTAATGATTGTTTAATGATTTTCTTTAGTGTCATGTTTGGATTTTTTTTGTCTTTATTTTCTCTTTTCGTCATTTAACCTTCACACAGGTTTTATAAGTGATTGATCCACTACCATTACTATATATTTGCCTTTTCCAGTGAGAATTTTAGTTTCATGTGTTTTCTTATTAATTAGTGCCATTTCATTTCAGCTTATAGAAGTCCCTTTAACACTTCTTGCAGAGCCAGTTTAGTGGTGGTGAACTCCTTTAGATTTTGCTTGTCTGGGAAACTCTTTATCTCACTTTCAATTCTGAATGATAACCTTGCTGGATAGAGTATTCTTGGTTGTAAATTTTTGTTTGTTTGTTGTATTTTGTTTCAGCACTTTGAATATATCATGCTGCTCCATTCTGGTCTGCAAAGTTTCTGCTGAAACAATTGCTTCCATTATATTAACTAGTTGGTTTCCTCTTACTGCTTTTAGTACTCTCTCTTTAATTTTTGACATTTTACCTATAATGTGTCTCTTTGTAGGTCTCTTTGGAGTCATCTTGTTTGGGACTCTCTGTGCTTCCTGGATCTGGATGTCTGTTTCCTTTCTAGGATAGGGAAGTTTTCAGCCAGTATTTCTTCAAATACATTTGTTCCCCATTCTCTCTTTCTTCTACTTCTGGCATCACTATAAAGCAAATATTCTTGTGCTTGATGTTGTCCCAGAGGTCCTTAAGCTATCCATATATAATGTTTTTTCCCTTTTTGTTCTGATTGGGTGTTTTCCATTACCCTGTCTTCCAGATTGCTAATCATTCTTCTGTATCATCTTATCTGCTATTGATTCCCTTTAGTGTATTTTTCATTTAATTTATGTTACTCATGTTATTTCATTCTTTAGCTGTGATTGATTCTTTCTTATATTTTTTTAACTCTTTGTTGAAGTTCTCACTGTGTTCATCCATTCTTCTCCTGAGTTCAGTGAGCACTTTTATGACCATCATTTTGAATTCTTTACCAGATAAATTACTTATCTTCATATCATTAAGGTTTTTTTTTTCTGATGTTTTGTTTTTTCTTTTGTTTGGAGCATATTTTGTCTCCTCATTTTGCCTAATTCTCTGTGTCTGTTTCTATATATTAGGCAAAACTGCTACCTCTATCAGTCTTGAAGTAGTGACTTTGTGTAGGTGATGATCCTTCTCATTCAACCCTGACCTAGCTCTTTGTTGTCTCTTAAATCTTTTTGGTTGTATATACTGCCGTATTTATTCCTGATTTGCCCCTGCCGTTCAGCATGTGCCAAGACCTGTCAGTGTTCCAAAGAAAGGAATTCAGTGATCACCTAGTTTCAGGCTGATTGGATGCCAGACCCTCAGGCAGAAGCTTTTAAAGTTTGCAAATATATACAGTCCTGAGGGGCTGCAGTTGTAATCCCTACTGGCCTCCAAACCTCTTCTCCTCTTTCCTTTCCTTTTCTTTTTAATTTCACAAGAAGTTCTCCTAGTACTGTTATTCCAGAATCCTGTAATAACCCCAAGGATTTACCTTATGTGTACATTGTAGACCCAATACTACTCCATCTTAGTTGTTATCTTTTCAGGAAAAAAAAAAAAATTCCCTTCTTTTCTTACTTATCTTTATGCATTCTTGACCTCAACTTCAACTTTCTCCTCCACCTACTCATGGATATCATTGATCAACCATAATTTTGTTGTTTATCTGTGAGCCTACTACAATTCCACTTTGTGCTTCCTAAGGTAATGATAGACAAAGGGCCAGTATTTTACATGTTCTTCATATTTGTTTATGTTGTTCAAATGATTTGTAACTCCACCCCCCTAAAAATACTCAACATTTTTATCAGGATGATGTACGTGGTAGACATTTCACCACGTTAGACTAATATCTTTCAGAAATAATATATAGTTCCTCCTAGATTTCTTTGTGGTTTAGTACCTGATAGTTTGGATTTCATTATACTGTAATATTGTATTAGAAATTGACAGCCACAGAACTAATATGATCAGTAAGTATGTTTTTTGGTTGTTGTTTGGGAAGTGCAGTCATCCCTTGGTATCCACGGGGTATTGTTTCCAGGAACTGCCACATATATCACAATATGCTCATGCCCAAATCCCATAGTCAGCCCTCCATATCCATAGTTCCACATACATGGGTTCAACCAACCATGGATTGTGTAGTACTGTAGTATTTATTGGAAGAAAAATCCATGTATAAGTGGACCTGTGCAGTTCAAACCCATGTTCTTCAAGGGTCAACTATACAGTGTTTTAAATAATTGAAAATTACATATAAAAAATCTGAATTTGTTGTTTCTTTTGACAGACTGGCCACACTAGGACTGGATTATCACATGGCAAAATTTGCTGGAACTCTCTTCTGCCCTCTTCAGAGAGCCCATAGGTTCTCATGGCCCTTAAACCTTGTATCATTTTTCACTTGAGCATCTAAGAACCCTTGCATTGCCTGCCTGGGCCTATAGGCATGTGACACATGATACAACACAAAATTTGGTGTATTCCTTAAATTTATTATTTATTATTTCCCAAATAATACATGTATTTGTTCCTTTATCTGACACTTTAGAAAAGTTGACGTTTCTTGGGCATTAATGATAATATAGCAAATTTTGTAAGTGATCCTCACACATTCTGAGACCTATCTTTCTACATGTTTGTTTGATAGATCACATTATATGAACTTCAAAAATGAAACTATAAGACATGTATGTGATGGGACATATTTTCCTTTTTTCTGCTTAAGATAGAGGACTAGAATTCAGGTTTAGATTCTTCAAAGCATGGACAGGGAAAGGCAGGATAGCTAGTCAGTTGACTGAAGAATATTTCTTAAACATCTTTTTTACTATATCTACCACTAAATAAAGCTTAGTATTTCAGAATCTAATGAAATAATAGATGTCATCTTATACAGCTAATATCCCAGATCATAGATGCTGTATACTCCTTTAGCCACTGCCTTAAAGAATCTGTGAGATAATTAATATCATAAAACTACAGGCAGAAAAGTTATAGACATATAAATTTACAGTAATCTAATAAGACACAGAAGGAAAATATCCAAATTATTATCTTAAATACCCAACCATTAGAAATGGTAAGCATAAAAGAGTACATTTATTGGGATTAAGCAGTAATCTGTACAATCCCACATGCTAAAAGAAAAAAATAGTATTATGTTTGAACCATATAATTTAATCTATTCTAATGTTAAAAAAATTATATAGACAATAATGAATTCTGATATACCTGTTGATATTTTCTTCATAGAACAAATTATTGTATTAATAACACAGGATGGTTATTAATTATTATTTTCAAAAGAATACCAAGTTTCCAAAAGGATTTCCCTATACTATCATATTCAAAGTTCACATTGAGTACTTCACCTCCAGTAGAAATAAAAATTAAAGCTTTATTCTGTGACCGTTACTTTTTAGACTGCTCAATCATTGGATCTAAATTGGTCCCTTAGTGAGAGCGTGGGAGGGCTAAGAGAGAGTAAGAAAGATAATACATTATGTTTAAATAACCAGAAGACTATGAGATGAGCGCACGAGTGCACACGCACACACACACACACACACACACATATTTTTAGATGCAGACGTCATAATCGTATATATATTATGTTTTTGCAAAACTCAAAGTAAGAAGAATTAGGGCAATGATATTTACTATATAATTTTAAGTATTAAGAGGAAAACCCCTTTATATTTTCAATATAGCCATACATTTTCTAAAAAAATGAACTCTTCGCTAATCACAAGAACCTCTTTGTAAACATGCCACAGTCCTTCACTTTCTGCACACCTTCTTTTAAGAATTTTGACCTCAGTTGCTTCAAAAAGATCTAGTAAAATTTTTATTAGTGGATTTTCTGTGCTTTTCAAAATTCTTATCAAGTGCAGATAATGTCTCTGTTTCCTTTTATTTTGGAAGACAGGGTGAATAAATTTTTTAAGTGATTTTTTAAATCCTTTGTTGTATGAATTGGATCAAGTAGCAGATGACATGAGAAGTATTGGATAATTAAATGAAAGAAATAGGTTCACAATTGATTTTTTTTTTTTTTTTTTTGAGGATGATCCCAAAGTTAGGTAGGCGACATAAGACCAGATAAAGAACAAATACGTTAATGAGAAGAGGTCTTATGACCTGAATGAATAGTCAAGTGGAAATAGCTGTATTTTACAGACTAAGCTTCTGCTGCTGGTAGAATAAACGAAGAAAAAAAATTACATTTTTCCTTTTCTCACATTCCTGTCATCATATTGTCCCTAGTTTGCACAGTAGTTCTATTTCATTACTTGTTATAATTCCTTCACTCTGAGAAGTGGTATTAATTTTGAAAAATCTGTGAATTTTTTTATATTTGTCTGTCTGTAACCAGAAATATGTTTCTTAAACATGCTTTTCTTCCTCAGAACACAATTACACATTTCTGAAAATATAACTTTCTTTTCCTTGAGTGAGGGTGACTACAACAGAACTTAGGTAGCACCCACCTCCTAGAGGTGTTCAAATAAAAGCTGTCTGACTAGCTAACAGAGATTTTACAAACTTGAAGTTAGGTCAAAGGTTCCTCTGAACTCTAAGAGTCTGTGGTAAGAGAACCTATTGGATTTGTATCTACCAAAGAAGCTGATATAAATTTGAGTGTACCTGAAACATATTTTTTAATAAGTTTAAATTTCTCAACAGCAGGCCCACTCATCTGGACATTTACAAGGCTCAGAGTAAGAATGCAGATAGAATCTCACATATCAAATGTCTAAATATTAAAAGTTATAAATTAAGCTACATATTGTTAAATACAATATGTTCCATCCTCCTACCTTGACAAATACACTTTCATAACAACCTAGAAGGACAAGTTTAAATTTAGAATTCTGGGACTTGTGTGATTTTCTTGTTGGGACATGAAGATATAGGAAAGTGGTCCCAGCCCCAGCCTGCACCTGGCCACCCTCTATTCCCAAACTCAGCTCCATCCTTCACGATGCATGTAGACTTCCCAGCCTACACATTCAAGCTGCCACACCTCCCTGCAAATACTGCCCACTGGGTCTAGGAGTGCACATATGGGTCATGTGTTCTGGCCCTGGGAATGTGGACCTGGAAAAGAGGCCTATGAAGGTTCAGGTAGCAGGAAATTCCAGGGTACCAGGTACCAATGAGTTGTAGAACAGTAGTTTTTAAACAAACTATAAAATAGAAGATTTGTTTTTATTTTTAATTCGTCTTGAAATGATACTTTTACAAAGTGAAAAAAATTTCTAGAAAAATGAAATAAAAACACATATAAATACATTCCAAGTTTTTTTTATTATGAAATTCACCAGACAGAATTACTCTTTCAAATTACTCTAGAAGTTTGAAAGATTTGCTCCCAATTTCAGTTCTTACCACATTGTGGGCTGGAAATTAGTCCAGGATCTCATAGGGGAAGTGAGCAGGCACATCCCTGGGCAAGAGGTGGGCTACAGAATGGTCAGATAAAGGGATCAGGGAAGGGGCCTATCTTGCCCAAGTTTAAAAACAGTATTGCATATGTCATGGTTAATGGTCGAGAACTTATAAAAAAAAAAAAACAGAAAAACAGTTGAAGGGAATTTATTTTAAATAATGTTCTTCTAATGGGTAAAATTAGTCTCCATTTAGACATTTTATTTGGCAAACTGTTAGTCGTCTACATATTCCTTTTTGCGTTTTTCTTAAGTGTGATCCATGTGCTAGAGACTAACTTTCGGCACTAAAACTATCTTTTCAATAAATTTATTTAAAAATATTAAATAGCCGAAAGTCAGAAACATAGTAAAACACGGAAAATATGTTCATTTAACAGAGAGCCGTGTAATCTCATATTTGAAAGTATTTTATAAGAGGATGAATTCAACCTATATATTTAAGTTTATAAGTTCTGATTAGTTTAATAAACACAGGATACCTCATTTTTTAAAATATTTAACCAGATAAGGAACATTCCAGCCTATTCTATTTAGGTCATAGGATTGAATTAAGCATTGGAAGTAAATGGTGTTTTCGCTTCCAATTTTCCTTCAATATTTAGGTTCTAAAAGTTAAAATCAATTGTCATATTCTATTCAATAAAAAATGTAGTCCATATAGTCATAACATGTTCAACAGCTAAAATAGTCCTCCAAAAATGAATTAATTATGAAAAGTTTTTAAAAATAATTCTTATAATTTCTTCCCCTTAAGTACAAAGTATATCAGTTTTGCAATTCAGTAACTTATAAATAATTTCAGTGTGCCGTATCTCTTTACCTTGAAATTTTGGTTCCGAAGAAATACTCATGACACAGTTATAAGCAATACATTTATTAAGTAACAGAGAATACACTGTAATTACACATCGTATGCAGTACTAAGTACTCCATATAATTTTATCAGATGAAAATTCCTAAAATTATGTGAATTTAAGCTGCAAACTTAAATTCACAATTCAAAGATTTGTTGCTTCAGCCATTTGCTGTATCGTACTGTATTGTTTATTTGTGGCCTTTTCTTTCTCACTCTCATGCTTGTTAATTTTCTCTCCAGTGAACTTACTTGAAGGGCATTTTTTTTTTTTTTTTCTCCAATTTGAAGTAGCATTTTTCATTCATGGCAGCTTCATGGTGGTATAGGGACAAGTGTCAATAGAGATCAGAATATAAACTTGACCAGTTGATAATAATTCAGATAATGGATTTCAAACATCACATTAATATCTTTTAAAGACTGTGAAAAGAAGTTTAACTTTTTCACAGATTGTTTTACATGTGCTATTTTCACACTTATGTATAAATTCACCTGATGGTAAAAATGGATGTAATAAATTTGAGAGAACTAACAGTGATGATTGTACAATTACAGACATTGAATACACTTCCAACCCTCATTTCATCTGCATAAAGAAGGGAAGAGTTGTTGATTACTTGTCCAACCTTCTCATCTGTATGGCATCAAACTGAGATAATAAAAAATGCATCCTATGAGAAATGTGATTCTCTTTCCTTTTCCTACCTTTTCTCTCACACACTTTGCTGTTCCATTAATGGAGTTGCAGTAACACTATAAAGAATAATTAAGTGAACACTTGCAAAATAAAAAATAGAAAGAAGACTCTTCTTTTCCAAGATGCTCCTGGAAATTTTATGAGTATACGTTGATATTGGATGACACTGTATTTGAACAAACGTCTTACAGAAGGTGAACAAAAATGTTGTCTTAGATATCCAAACATGGTTCTTTCCTATCACTATCAAATTCTGATTTGTCCTGAAAAATTTTACAATGTAAAATCTCATTCTCAGATATATGTTAGTATGGGCTAACAACACTCTTCCCAGGGAACTCTTCTTTTTATTTTATTTATTTATTTTTTAACATCTTTATTGGAGTATAATTGCTTTACAATGGTGTGTTAGTTTCTGCTTTATAACAAACTGAATCAACTATACGTATACATATATCCCCATATCTCCTCCCTCTTGCATCTCCCTCCTACCCTCCCTATCCCACTCCTCTACGTGGTCACAAAACACCGAGCTGATCTCCCTGTGCTGTGCGAGCTGATCTCCCTGTGTGATGAGGCTGCTTCCCACTAGCTATCTATTTTACATGTGATAGTATATATAAATCCATGCCACTCTCTCACTTCATCCCAGCTTACCCTTCCCCCTCCCTGTATCCTCGAGTCCATTCTCTACATCTGCATCTTTATTCCTGTCCTGCCCCTAGGTTCTTCAGAACAATTTTCTTTCTTTTTTTTTTTTAAGATTCCATATATATGTGTTAGCATATGGTATTTATTTTTCTCTTTCTAACTTCACTCTGTATGACAGGCTCTAGGTCTATCCACCGCACTACAAATAATTCAATTTCGTTTCTTTTTAATGGCTGAATAATATTCCATTGTATATATGTGACACATCTTCTTTATCCATTTATCTGTCGATGGACACTTAGGTTGCTTCCATGTCCTGGCTATTGTAAATAAAGATGCAATGAACATTGTGGTACATGACTCTTTGAATTATGGTTTTCTCAGGGTATATGCTTAGTAGTGGGATTGCTGGGTCGTATGGTAGTTCTATTCATAGTTTTTTGAGGAACCTCCATACTGTTCTCCATAGTGGCTATATCAATTTACATTCCCACCAACAGTGCAAGAGGGTTCCCTTTTCTCCACATCCTCTCCAGCATGTATGGTTTGTAGATTTTTTGATGATGGCCATTCTAACTGGTGTGAGGTGATACCTCATTGGAGTTTTGATTTGCATTTCTCTAATGATTAGTGATGTTGAGCATCCTTTCATGTGTCTGTTGGCAATCTGTATATCTTCTTTGGAGAAATGTCTATTTAGGTCTTCTGCCCATTTTTGGATTGGGTTGTTTGTTTTTTTTGGTATTGAGCTGCATAAGCTGCTTGTAAATTTTGGAGATTATTCCTTTGTCATTTCCTTCATTTGAAAATATTTTCTCCCATCTCTCCCATTCATTCTTTTAGATGTAACTGTCCAGTTTTCCCAGCACCACTTATTGAAGAGGCTGTCTTTTCTCCATCGTATATTCTTGCCTCCTTTATCAAAAATAAGATGACCATATGTGCGTGGGCTTATCTCTGGGCTTTCTATCCTGTTCCATTGATCTATATTTCTTCTTTTTATTTTAAATACACACGCATGCACACACATGCACACACGCAAACTCTACTTTGTGTTAGTATATTTTAAATAAATATTTTCTTTATTTTAATATTTAAGAAATAATATTCATACTAGATTTATAGAAAAGGTAGCTGTTTTTTTATGTTCATATATTATTGTTATTGCTCTTAGCTCACTGGTGCATATGTTTTAACGAGCTACTTTGTTGAAGATATATTATTTTATAAAATTTTTCAACAGTTTACTCTTTCAAAATGCCACCTTGGTATCAGACTACTATATGTGATATTTGCCTTGAGCAAACTCTCCTACAACCAGGGACTTACACCTTCCCAAATTTGCTCTTGTACCTTCCCGTTAATAATGAAAATCTAAATATCAACCGACCCCATGGGCTAATGAAAGAAGGGAATATACTAAATATAGCAACAAGGCAATATTGTTAGAGATTGATGGCCACAGTATAAAAAGGACTTAGAAAAATTGACCATTCAGAAAAATCTTTCACCCTTTATATGAAAGTTATCAAATACAAAAAAACATATTGTGTTGGCCAAAGGGTTCGTTCATTTTTTTCCCTAAGATGGCTCTAGTAGCGCTTAGTTGTCTTTAACTTCATTCGAAACAATTTTGCTAGATTGTATTGTCACAGCTGTCATATCAGCGTGCATTAAAAAAAAAAAAACTTATCAAAATTGGAAAATTTTTGTATAGCCATTTTAATATTGAAGATGGAAGAAAAAAAGCAACATTTTTGGTGTATTATGCTTTATTATTTCAAGAAAGGTAAAAACACAACTGAAATGCAAAAAAAGATTTGTGCAGTGTATGGAGCAGGTGCTGTGACTGATCGAACGTGTCAAAAGTGGTTTGCGAAGTTTCGTTCTGGAGGTTTCTCGCTGGACAATGCTCCACGGTCGGGTAGACCAGTTGCAGATGATAGTGATCAAATTGAGACATTAATTGAGAGCAGTCAACATTATACCACACGGGAGATAGCTGACATACTCAAAATATCCAAATCAAGTGTTGAAAATCATTTGCACCAGCTTGGTTATGTTAATCGCTTTGATGTTTGGGTTCCACATAAGTTAAGAGAAAAAAACCTTCTTGACCATATTTCCGCATGCGTTTCTCTGATTCTCTACTTAAATGTAATGAAAACGTTATGTTTTTTAAACGAATTGTGATGGCCGATGAAAAGTGGATACTGTACCATAATGTGGAACGGGAGAGATCATGGGGCAAGCGAAATGAACCACCACCAACCACACCAAAAGGCCGGTCTTCATCCAAAGAAGGTGATGTTGTGTATATGGTGTGATTGGAAGGGAGTCCTCTATTATGAGCTCCTTCCGGAAAATGAAACAATTAATTCCAACAAGTACTGTTCCCAATTAGACCAACTGAAAGCAGCACTTGACGAAAAGCATCCAGAATTAGTCAACAGAAAACGCATACTCTTCCATCAGGATAATGCAAGACTGCATGTTTCTTTGATCACCAGGCAAATACTGTTACAGCTTGACTGGGAAGTTCTGATTCATTTGCCGTATTCACCAGACATTGCCCCTTCAGATTTACATTTATTGATATTTCAGTCTTTATAAAATTCTGTTAATGGAAAAAATTTCAATCCCCTGGAAGACTGTAAAAGGCACCTGGAACAGTTCTTTGCTCAAAAAGATAAAAAGTTTTGGGAAGATAGGATTATGAAATTGCCTGAAAAATGGCAGAAGGTAGTGGAACAAAATGATGAATGCATTGTTCAATAAATTTCTTGGTGAAAATGAAAAATGTGTCTTTTATTTTTACTTAAAAACCAAGGGAACTTTTTGTCCAATCCGATATCTTCTTACTGCTCTTATTTCTGCCTTGCACTCCTCCTTGTCCTCCTCCATTACACTCACACACACACCCACACACACACTCATACACACTCACAATCATTTTAGGTTCCTTGATTGCAGAGACTGTTTACTACTCATCTTGGATTTCCCAAAATACCTAACACAGAGCCTGTGTTAACATCGTTAGGTGTGGCATGAATTATAATGGGAGCGGAAAAATTGCTCTGCATCAAGACACATCTACTGAAACATGTCAGCAGATGGGATATCTTTGCAGACATTGGCAAGGACATACCACGAGCAGTAGAGAGCTATGCAGGTCTATGTGGTGTCAGTGCATTCAGGCTACTATAAAAAAAAAAAAAAAAAAAAAAAGGATAGACTGGGTGGTTTGTAAACCACATAAATGTATTCCTCACAGTTCTGGAGGCTGGAATTCAGAGATCATGGTGCCAGCAGATTCGGTGTCTGCTAACAACCCGCTTTCCAGTTCATAGATGGCCATCTTTTTACTGTGTCCTCATATAGCAGATGGAGGCGGGGATCTCTCTGGGGCCTCTTTTATAAGGGCACAATCACATTCATGAGGGCTCTGCCTTCATGACCTAATCACCTATCAAAGTCCTAACCTTCAAATACCCTAACATTGGAGATTAGGTTTCAACATGTAAGTTTTGGCAGCAGAGGGACGTTTAGTCTCTAGCACCAGAGTTTCAACAGCACTTACTGATACCACATGCAAGAAAAACAATCAAACTGAACAATAGCAATTATCTCATCGTGTGGACAAAATTTGACGTGTAGTCATTCAAATGACTTGCTACTGGGCAATAGTAAATAAATGCTCTTGGAATTTCAGAATTACTTTAGGCTGCAGTATGAAATAATCTCTGTGACATTTGATTACTAGCAACAGAAATGTTAAATATAAGGGATAGTTTATTTTTATGGTTCTTCATTATTTCTTCATTGTGATGATAGTTACATTTTCGACTGGGAGAACATGGGTGATTTTACTAAAAAAACGCAGTTTACTGTTTTACTTTGTTTTGTGAAAACACGGATGGTTTTACTGCAGTTTAAGCAATTATTATGGTTTTGTTTTGGGGTTTTCATGTTTTTTTTTTTTTTTTTTTTTTTTGGCATTGGATTCAATTGGATCAAATTGTCTAAACTAAAGAAGCTTTCAGTTGGGATTTTTCTCTTTTTATCAGGAATATTTGTAATATGGTAGGCATTTCGAAAGTGGTTGTAGAAAAGAAATTAGGACAAAATATAGAAAGAGTATGTAAATAAATACATTAGCATTCTTCCCACAAAAGCACAGCACTTTGTTAGAGTGTTAAATATTGGGTTGGCCAAAAAGTTCTTTTGGGTTTTTTGTAAGCTATTATGGAAAACCCGAACAAACTTTTTGGCCAACCCAATATTTGACTGAAGTATCCACAGATGAGTACAAAGATGTATGTGCTGAGGTCTTGACCTTAAAATTCTTCTAAAAACAAGTGTTGAAATAGACATCTTTTTGCATCTGTAATAAGAACTGTTCCAAACACTCTCACACACATTATGCTTTAGAATTAACCAATAAATTAAAACTTCTGAAGTCCAAGACCATAAATGAAGTAAAAACCACAATTATTCACTACTCAGTTACCTAATTGAACTAACATTTATGTAGTCCCATCATTCCACAGTACTTCATATATTTTTATTTTTAAAACTGTATGTTGTTCGTCTAGTATTTTGATCCACTTTCTTTTCTATTTTATTTGCTTTTAAAATTTTGTTTCAGACTTATTGAGGTATAATTGATGAATAAAAATGTAAGGCATTTTAAATTATACAACGTGATGATATATGTATACTTTGTGAAAGGATTCCCCCCCATCAAGTTAATTAACACAACTATCACCTCACATATTTACCTTTTTTTTTTTTTTTTTTTCTGGTGAGAACATTTAAGTTCTACTTCTAGCAAATTTCAGTTATAGAGTTCAGTGTTATCAACTATAGCTATCATGTTACACATTAGACTTTCAGATCTTATTCATCTTATAACTGAAAGTATGTACACTTTTACCAACCTCTACCTATTGCCCCCACTCCCCAATACCTGGCAACTCTCTTGTTTCTATGAATTAAGACTCTCTCTCTTTTTTATTTTTTATTTTTTAGGTTCCACATATGTGATTCCATGCAGTATTTGTCTTTCTCTATATGACTTAGTGTCACTTATCATAATGCCCTCCAGTTTCACCCATGTTGTTGCAAATGACAGGATTTCCTTCCTTTTTAAGGCTGAACGATATGTGTGTGTGTGTGTGTGTCTGTGTGTGCATAAATTTTCTTGATCTATTTATCTACTGACAGACGCTTAGGTTGTTTCCATAGCCCTGTTATTGTGAATAATGCTGCAGTGAAGACGGAATTATAGATAACTCTTTGAGATAATGGTTTCATTTCCTTTGGATATCTCTAGCAGGAAGTGGGATTCCTGTATCTTAGGGTATTTCTGTTTTTAATTTCTTGAGGAACCTCCATACTGTTTCATAGAGGCTGTAACGGTTTACATGCCCACCAACAGTGTACAAGGGTTCCTTTTTCTCCACATCCCCACCAGCATTTGTTATTTCTTACCTTTTTGTGAATAGCCATCCTAACAGGTGTGAGTGAGGTGATAACACTTTTTATAAAATTTAATTTTATTCATTTTTTTATACAGCAGGTTCTTATTAGTCATTCATTTTATACACATCAGTGTATACATGTCAATCCCAATCTCCCAATTCATCACACCACCACCCCCCACCCCCGCTGCTTTCCCTCCTTGGTGTGCATACGTTTGTTCTCTACTTCTGTGTCTCAATTTCTGCTCTGCAAACCGGTTCATCTGTACCATTTTCTAGGTTCCACATATATGTGTTAATATATGATATTTGTTTTTCTCTTTCTGACTTACTTCACTCTATATGACACTCTCTAGATTCATCCACGTCTCTACAAATGACCCAATTTCATTCCTTTTTATGGCTGAGTAATATTCCATTGTATATATGTACCACTTCTTCTTTATCCGTTCGTCTGTTGATGGGCATTTAGGTTGCTTCCATGACCTGGCTATTGTAAAGAGTGCTGCAGTGAACATTGGGGTGCATGTGTCTTTTTGAATTATGGTTTTCTCAGGGTATATGCCCAGTAGCGGGATTGCTGGGTCATATGGTAATTCTATTTTTAGTTTTTTAAGGAGCCTCCATACTGTTCTCCATAGTGGCTGTATCAATTTATATTCCCACCAACAGTGCAAGAGGGTTCCCTTTTCTCCACACCCTCTCCAGTATTTGTTGTTTGTAGATTTTCTGATGATAGCCATTCTAACTGGTGTGAGGTGATACCTCATTGTAATTTTGATTTGCGTTTCTCTAACAATTAGTGACATTGAGCAGCTTTTCATGTGCCTCGTGGCCATCTGTATGTCTTCCTTGGAGAAATGTCTACTTAGGTCTTCTGCCCATTTTTGGATCGGGTTGTTTGGTTTTTTAATATTGAGCTGCATGAGCTGTTTATATATTTTGGAGATTAATCCTTTGTCCATTGATTCGTTTGCAAATATTTTCTCCCATTCTGAGAGTTGTCTTTTCATCTTGTTTATGGTTTCCTTTGCTGTGCAAAAGCTTTTTAAGTTTCATTAGGTCCCATTTGTTTATTTTTGTTTTTATTTCCATTACTCTAGGAGATGGATCAAAAAAGATCTTGCTGTGATTTATGTCAAAGAGTGTTCTTCTTATGTTTCCCTCAAAGAGTTTTACCGTGCCTGGTCTTACATTTAGGTCTCTAATCCATTTTGAGTTTATTTTTGTGTATGGTGTTAAGGAGTGTTCTAATCTCATTCTT
Source organism: Eschrichtius robustus (assembly GCF_028021215.1). Classification (NCBI taxonomy): domain Eukaryota; kingdom Metazoa; phylum Chordata; class Mammalia; order Artiodactyla; family Eschrichtiidae; genus Eschrichtius; species Eschrichtius robustus. Next base: position 61,324,013 of record NC_090840.1, on the reverse strand, counting down.
TTACATGTAGCTGTCCAGTTTTCCCAGCACCACTTATTGAAGAGACTGTCTTTTCTCCATTGTATATCCTTGCCTCCTTTGTCATAGATTAGTTCACCATAGGTGCATGGGTTTATCTCTTGGCTTTCTATCCTGTTCCATTGATCTATATTTCTGTTTTTGTGCGAGTACCATATTGTCTTGATTACTGTAGCTTTGTAGTATAGTCTGAAGTCAGGGAGTCTGATTCCTCCAGCTCCACTTTTTTCCCTCAAGAGTGCTTTGGCTATTCGGAGTATTCTATGTGTCCATATAAATTTTAAGATTTTTTGTTCTAGTTCTGTAAAAAATGCCATTGGTAATTTGTTAGGGACTGCATTGAATCTGTAGATTGCTTTGGGGAGTATAGTCATTTTCACAATATTGATTCTTCCAATCCAAGAACATGCTATATCTCTCCATCTGTTGGTATCATCTTTAATTTCTTTCATCAGTGTCTTACAGTTTTCTGCATACAGGTCTTTTGTCTCCCTAGGTAAAATACCTATTCCTAGGTATTTTATTCTTTTTGTTGCAATGGTAAATGGGAGTGTTTCCTTAATTTCTCTTTCAGATTTTTCATCATTAGTGTATAGGAATGCAAGAAAATTCTGTGCATTAATTTGTATCCTGCAACATTACCAAATTCCTTGATTAGCTCTAGTAGTTTTTTGGTGGCATCTTTAGGATTCTCTACGTATAGTATCATGTCATCTGCAAACAGAGACAGTTTTACTTCTTCTTTTCCAATTTGTATTCATTTTATTTCTTTTTCTTCTCTGATTGCCATGGCTAGGACTGCCAATACTATGTTGAATAATAGTAGTCAGAGTGGACATCCTTGTCTCATTCCTGACCTTAGAGGAAATGCTTTCAGTTTTTCACCATTGAGAATGATGTTTGCTGTGGGTTTGTCATATATGGCCTTTATTATGTTGATGTAGGTTCCCTCTATGCCTACTTTCTGGAGAGTTTTTATCATAAATCGGTGTTGAATTTTGTCAAAAACTTTTTCTGCATCTATTGAGATGATCATATGGTTTTTATTCTTCAATTTGTTAATATGGTGTATCGCATTGATTGATTTGTGTATATTGAAGAATCCTTGCATCCCTGGTATAAATTCCACTTGATCATGGTGTATGGTCCTTTAAATGTGTTGTTGGATTCTGTTTGCTAGTATTTCGTGGAGGATTTTTGCATTTATATTCATCAGTGACGTTGGTCTGTAATTTTCTTTTTTTGTCATATCTTTTTCTGGTTTTGGTATCAGGGTGATGGTGGCCTCATAGAATGAGTTTGGAAGTTTTCCTTCCTCTGCAATTTTTTGGAAGAGTTTGAGAAGCATGGGTGTTAGGTCTTCTCTAAATGTTTGATAGAATTCACCTGTGAAGCTCTCTGGTCCTGGACTTTTGTGCGTTGGAAGATTTTTAATAACAGGTTTAATTTCATTACTTGTGATTGGTCTGTTCATATTTTCTATTTCTTCCTGGTTCAGTCTTGGAAGGCTATACCTTTCTAAGAACTTGTCCGTTTCTTCCACGTTGTGCATTTTATTGGCATACAGTTGCTTGTAGTAATCTCTTAGGATGCTTTGTATTTCTGCGGTGTCTGTTGTAATTCCTCCTTTTTCATTTCTAATTTTATTGATTTGAGTCCTCTCCCTCTTTTTCTTGATCAGTGTGGCTAATGGTTTATCAATTTTGTTTATCTTCTCAAAGAACCAGCTTTTAGTTTTATTGGTATTGTTTTCTTTGTTTCCGTTTCATTTATTTCTGCTCTGATCTTGATGATTTCTTTCCTTCTGCTAACTTTGGGTTTTGTTTGTTCTTTTTTCTCTAGATCCTTTAGGTGTAACGTTAGATTTTTTATTTGAGGTTTTTCTTGTTTTTGAGGTAGGCTTATATAGCTACAAACTTCCCTCTTAGAACTGCTTTTGCTGTATCCCATAGGTTTTGGATTGTCGTGTTTTCATTGCCATTTGTCTCTAGGTATTTTTTGATTTCCTCTTTGATTTCTTCAGTGATCTCTTGGTTATTTAGTAACGTATTGTTTAGCCTCCATGTGTTTGTGTTTTTTACGTTTTTTTTCCCTGTAAATGATTTCTAATCTCATAGCATTGTGGTCAGAAAAGATGCTTATATGATTTCAATTGTCTTAAATTTACTGAGGCTTGACTTATGACCCAAGATATTATCTATCCTGGAGAATGTTCTGTGCACACTTGAGAAGAAAGTATCATCTGCTGTTTTTGGATGGAATGTCCTATAAATATCAATTAAATCTATCTGGTCTATTGTGTCATTTAAACCTTGTGTTTCCTTATTAATTTTCTGTTTGGATGATCTGTCCATTGGTGTAAGTGAGGTGTTAAAGTCCCCCACTATTTTTGTGTTACTGTCGATTTCCTCTTTTATAGCTGTTAGCAGTTGCCTTATGTATTGAGGTGCTCCTATGTTGGGTGCGTGTATCTTTATAATTGTTATATCTTCTTCTTGGATTGATCCCTTGATCATCATGTAGTGTCCTTCCTTGTATCTTGTAACATTCTTTGTTTTAAGGTCTATTTTATCTGATATGAGTATTGCTACTCCAGCTTTCTTTTGATTTCCATGTGCATGGAATATCTTTTTCCATCCCCTCACTTTCAGTCTGAATGTGTCCCTAGGTCTGAAGTGGGTCTCTTGTAGACAGCATATATATGGGTCTTGTTTTTGTATCCATTCAGCAAGCCTGTGTCTTTTGGCTGAAGGATTTAATCCATTCACATTTGAGGTAATTATCGATATGTATATTCCTCTTACCATTTTCTTAATTGTTTTAGGTTTGTTTTTGTAGGTCCTTTTCTTCTCTTGTGTTTCCCACTTAGAGAAGTTCCTTTAGCATTTGTTGTAGAGCTGGTTTGGTGGTGCTCAATTCTCTTAGCTTTTGCTTGTCTGTAAAGCTTTTGATTTCTCCATCGAATCTGAATGAGATCCTTGCCGGCTAGAGTAATCTTGGTTGTAGGTTCTTCCCTTTCATCACTTTAAGTATATCATGCCACTCCCGTCTGGCTTGTAGAGTTTCTGCTGCGAAATCAGCTGTTAACCTTATGGGAGTTCCCTTGTATGTTATTTTTCATTTTTCCCTTGCTGCTTTCAATAATTTGTCTTTAATTTTTGCTAATTTGATTAATATGTGTCTCAGCGTATTTCTCCTTGGGTTTATTCTGTATGGGACTCTCTGCGCTTCCTGGACTTGGGTGGCTATTTCCTTTCCCATGTTAGGGAAGTTTCCAACTCTAATCTCTTCAGGTATTTTCTCGGGTCCTTTCTCTCTCTCTTCTCCTTTTGGAACCCCTATAATGCAAATGTTTTTGCATTTAATATTGTCCCAGACGTCTCTTAGGCTGTCTTCATTTCTTTTCATTCGTTTTTCTTTATTGTGCTCTGCATCAGTGAATTCCACCATTCTGTCTTCTAGGTCACTTATCTGTTCTTCTGCCTCAGTTATTCTGCTATTGATTCCTTCTAGTGTATTTTTCATTTCATTTATTGTATTGTTCATCTCTCTTTGTTTGTTCTTTAATTCTTCTAGGTCTTTGTTAAACATTTCTTGCATCTTCTCGATCTTTGCCTCCATTCTTTTTCCGAAGTCCTGGATCATCTTCACTATCATTATTCTGATTTCTCTTTCTGGAAGATTGCCTATCTCCCATTTCATTTAGTTGTTTTTCTGGGGTTTTATCTTGTTTCTGCCTCTGTTACATAGCCCTCTGCCTTTTCATCTTGTCTATCTTTCTGTGAATGTGGTTTTCCTTCTGCAGGCTGCAGGATTGTAGTTCTTCTTGCTTTTGCTGTCTGCCCTCTTGGTGGTAAAACTTTTTGATGCCACCCTAATGGTGATATTTCAGGGTTTTTTTTTTATCTAATCTTTGCAGCCATCATCTTCATCCTTAGTTAATTTCATGTATCCAAAAATGAAGGTATACACCATCCTTGTTAGCACTGTATTAGAAGAAAGAATATTAAATGCATTTCTATAAAAGGCAAAAGTTACATACTTGTACAATACAGGAAATATATTCGAATGTAGGGCTATAGTTCTTATTTCTCATGGATACACCCGTAATGCCTAGAGTGATTATAAGGAAAATCAAGCATTGAGCATAATTGAAATTTAATAGATCTTGTCTTTTATTTTATATTGTACTTGACAGCTTGAGGACTATTTCTGTGTGCATTTATTTAGGGCTTTTAATCTTTTATTCTAGCATGAAGGGACTAACTAAGAAGATTAGAATGCACTATGAATGCTGAAGTTACTCAGCTTGTAAATAAACACATATTAAAGAAGTTTTTAATTTAAGTTTACAGATAATTGTTTCAAAAAGATGTATTAAAAACATGTTAAAACTATTTGAAGACTCTTTTCAGAGTATTTTGAGAATGGTATAAGACTCCCTCCTCTGTGGCCCAGAAGCACCCCTTATTGTCAGGGATGGGGGTTGAATACAAAGTTGTCTTAAGCAGTTTGAGTCTAAACCAAGGTCTTTGAAAGGATATCGAGATTAATTAGCCGTTGAGGCTGGATACAAAGAGCAGAGTTTTAAGTGACATACCCATTGTTGAGAAAATACAATTATTGATATAAAGTCACCTACCAACCCAGTGAATCCTTTCCAGAAAATAAAGAAAAGAATGAATTAGTTTTACTCTTGAATATGGATTAAATCAGACCATGATGCACATGATAGGCAATCTGCTAAAGAGACTGCAGAAAGAGAAAAAAAAATCTAACCCATTTATTTAGACAAGTAGATATAATCATTTCACATGTTAATTATCCTTATCAAAAGAAAAAGGATAGTGCATTATGTTGTTTATAAACCACCCGGTCTCTCCTATCTTTTTTTTTCTTTTTTTTAATAGCCTGAATGCACTATCCTTGTCTTCTTTATGACAAGAAGGAAGTTACATCCTGAAGCCAAGCACCTAGGCTTTAACTCTCACAGAAACAGGGTGACAGGGCACCATCCATCTTGATGTTCACATTTCAAAGAGATGACTCCCATGGCCTCCAAGAGAGGCATTCTTGGGGTGCAAAACTGGTAAGAGGTTTATTTAGCTTTTAAAACATTTACATACATCTGAAAGAAACAGAGAAAGCAATCATTTGTAATTGCAAGTTTTCTAAAAGAAATGCTAAAGAGAGGTGGGAGGGGAGGAGAATTATTGTTCCCTTTTTTTATTAGGGAAATTTTGAATTTTTTTTAGATTTGTGTTTGCACTTATAATTTTTCTTTTTGTGACTATTTTATAATAAAGCTACAATTTTCTAATTATCTCTGTTGCTGTTTCTGCTTTATCTTGGCAATTTGCAATCATCTAAATATACAGCAAGTCCACAGTAAAATACAAAGCAAAGTAATTGTCAGGGTTACAATAAGATGAATTTAAAAATTCAGTGCAATATTAGCCTTGGAGGCTAATATTAGCCTTTATGTTTATTATACCAGTGGTGAATGGTTAAAGCAGATTTTTGATTAGCAATGGTCAAAATGTTTCTTTCATCATACATTAATTTTACAAACTGTTGTGATGTCTATATTGCTTATACTTTCAAATGATTAACAATTTGAGTATTATTTTGTCGTTTCATATGAAATATTACCTAATTCAGTCCTGTGGAGTAGCTTCATTCTGGAGCCTGAATCTAAATTTTTAACTAAGTGTTTTCCTCACAGGCCCAACAAAGTTTTCCTAGTTCTCATCAATCACATAAGTAACATTATATTTACGAGATGATCTGGGCCCTTCAGTAATTATTCATCTTTCAAAATAATTTTTGCTAGACAGGAAACACAAAAATACTCAAAACCATTATCTAGTATTATTATAAGGCACCTACTGAAGGGCACATACTGAACTTACAGTGTTTAGTATACATGACTCTAAGTGTTGTAAGTCTTGAGGACAAACCCAGCCTGAGGGCCATTTTTTGCCTGAGTCCAAATCAATAATTATATTATTATAACAATCAATTAAATCTACATGATTAATAAACATCCACTTTTTAAACATATATATGTATATATATTCTTTTTTATATTCTTTTCCATTATAGGTTATTATAAGATGTTGAGTATATAGTTCCCTGTGCTAGATAGTAGGTCCTTGTTGGTTACCTATTTCATATATAGTAGTGTGTATATTTTAATTCAAAATCCTAATTTATCCCTCCCCACCCCCTTTCCCCTTTGGTAACCATAGTTTTTTTCTATTTCTCTCTTGTAAATAAATTCATTTGTATCATTTTTTTTTATTCCACATATACGTGATATCATAAGAAATTTGTCTTTGTCTGACTTACTTCACTTAGTATGATAATCTCTAGGTCCATCCATGTCACCACAAGTGACATTATTTCATTCTTTTTTATGGCTGAGTAATATTCTATTTTATATATATATATATATATATATATATATATATATATATATATATACACACACATACCGTATCTTCTTTTTTTTTTTGTTTCTTTTTTGGAATTTTATTATTATTATTTTTTATATACAGCAGGTTCTTTTTTCTTTTCTTTTTTTTTTTTTAAACATCTTTATTGAAGTATAATGGCTTTACAAAGGTGTGTTAGTTTCCGCTTTATAACAAAGTGAATCAGTCATACATATACATATGTTCCCATATCTCTTACCTCTTGCATCTCCCTCCCTCCCACCCTCCCTATCCCACCCCTCTAGGTGGTCACAAAGCACCGAGCTGATCTCCCTGTGCTATGCGGTTGCTTCCCACTAGCTATCTATTTTACATTTGGTAGTGTATATATGTCTATGCCACTCTCTCACCCTGTCACATCTTACCCCTCCCCCTCCCCATATCCTCAAGTCCATTCTCTAGTAGGTCTGTGTCTTTATTCCCATCTTGCCACTAGGTTCTTCATGACCTTTATTTTCCCTTAGATTCCATATATATGTGTTAGCATACTGTATTTGTTTTTCTCTTTCTGACTTACTTCACTCTGTATGACAGACTCTAACTCCATCCACCTCATTACAAATACCTCCATTTCATTTCTTTTTATGGCTGAGTAATATTCCATTGTATATATGTGCCACATCTTCTTTATCCATTCATCCGATGATGGACACTTAGGTTGCTTCCATGTCCTGGCTATTGTAAATAGAGCTGCAATGAATATTTTGGTACATGACTCTTTCTGAATTATGGTTTTCTCAGGGTATATGCCCAGTAATGGGATTGCTGGGTCATATGATAGTTCTATTTTTAGTTTTTTAAGGACCCTCCATACTGTTCTCCATAGTGGCTGTATCAATTTACATTCCCACCAACAGTGCAAGAGTGTTCCCTTTTCTCCACACCCTCTCCAGCGTTTATTGTTTCTAGATTTTTTGATGATGGCCATTCTGAGCGGTGTGAAATGATATCTCATTGTAGTTTTGATTTGCATTTCTCTAATGATTAATGATGTTGAGCATTCTTTCATGTGTCTGTTGTCAATCTGTATATCTTCTTTGGAGAAATGCCTATTTAGGTCTTCTGCCCATTTTTGGATTGGGTTGTTTGTTTTTTTGTTATTGAGCTGCATGAGCTGCTTGTAAATCTTGGAGATTAATCCTTTGTCAGTTGCTTCATTTGCAAATATTTTCTCCCATTCTGAGGGTTGTCTTTTGGTCTTGTTTATGGTTTCCTTTGCTGTGCAAAAGCTTTTAAGTTTCATTAGGTCCCATTTGTATATTTGTGTTTTTATTTCCATTTCTCTAGGAGCTGGGTCAAAAAGGATCTAGCTGTGATTTATGTCATAGAGTGTTCTGCCTATGTTTTCCTCTAAGAGTTTGATAGTGTCTGGCCTTACACTTAGGTCTTTAATCCATTTTGAGTTTATTTTTGTGTATGGTGTCAGGGAGTGTTCTAATTTCATACTTTTACATGTACCTGTCCAATTTTCCCAGCACCACTTATTGAAGAGGCTGTCTTTTCTCCACTGTATATGCTTGCCTCCTTTATCAATGATAAGATGACCATACGTGCATGGGTTTATCTCTGGGCTTTCTATCCTGTTCCATTGATCTATATTTCTGTTTTTGTGCCAGTACCAAACTGTCTTGATTACTGTAGCTTTGTAATATAGTCTGAAGTCAGGGAGCCTGATTCCTCCAGCTCCATTTTTCGTTCTCAAGATTGCTTTGGCTATTCGGGGTCTTTTGTGTTTCCATATAAATTTTGGAATTTTTTGTTCTAGTTCTGTGAAAAATACCAGTGGTAGTTTGATAGGGATTGCATTGAATCTGTAGATTGCTTTGGGTAGTAGAGTCATTTTCACAATGTTGGTTCTTCCAATCCAAGAACATGGTATATCTCTCCATCTATTTGTATCATCTTTAATTTCTTTCATCAGTGTCTTATAGTTTTCTGCATACAGGTCTTTTGTCTCCTTAGGTAGATTTATTCCTAGATGTTTTATTCTTTTTGTTGCAATGGTAAACGGGAGTGTTTTCTTAATCTCACTTTCAGATTCCGTATCTTCTTTATCTTTTCATCTGTCAGTGGACACTTAGGTTGCTTCCATGTCTTGGCTGTGTAGACAGTGCTGCTATGAATGTTGTTGGGGTGCATGTATTTTTTCTATAGTTTTCTCCAGATATATGTCCATGAGTGGGATTGCTGGATCATATGGTAGCTCTATTTTTAGTTTTTTAAGGAAGCTCCATGTTGTTCTCCACAGTGGCTGCACCAATTTACATTCCCACCAACAGTGTAGGAGGGTTCCTTTTTCTCCACACCCTCTCCAGCATTTATTATTTGTAGACTTTTTGATGATGGCCATTCTGACCAATGTGAGATGATAACCTCATTGCAGTTTTGGTTTCCATTTCTCTAATAATTAACAGTGTTGAGCATCTTTTCATGTGCCTGTTAGCCATCTGTATGTCTTTTTTTGGAGAAATGTCTATTAAGGTCTTATGCCCATATTTTGATTGGATTGTTTGTTTGTCTTTTGATATTGAGCGGTATGAGCTGTTTGTATATTTTGGAGATTAATCCTTTTTCGGTTGCTCCATTTGCAAATATTTTCTCCCAGTCTGAGGGTTGTCTTTTTGTCTTGTTTATGGTTTCCTTTGCTGTGCAAAAGCTTTAAGTTTAATTTGATCCCATTTTTTAATTTTTGTTTTTATTTCCATTAGTCTAGGAGATGGATAGAAAAAAATATTGCTGCAATTTGTGTCAAACAGTGTTCTGCCTATGTTTTCCTCTAGAAGTTTTATAGTATCTAGTCTTACATTAAGGTCTTTAAACCACTTTGAGTTTATTTTTATATATGATGTTAGAGAATCTTCTAATTTCATTCTTTTACATGTAGCTGTTCAGTTTTCCCAGCACCACTTGTTGAAGAGACTGTCATTTCTCCATTGTATATTCTTGCCTCCTTTGTTGTAGATTAATTGACCGTAAGTGCATGGGTTTATTTTCAGGCTTTCTATCCTGTTCCACTGATCGATGTGTCTGTTTTTGTGCAAGTACCATACTGTTTTGATGACTGTAGCTTTGTAGTACAGTCTGAAGTCAGGGAGCCTGATTCTTTCAGCTCTGTTCATCTTTCTCAACATTGCTTTGGCTATTTGGGGTCTTTTGTGTTTCTATACAAATTTTCAGGAGGATAGGTGTTAACTCTTCTCTAAGTGTTTGGTAGAATTTGCCTGTGAAGCCATCTGGTCCTCGCCTTTTATTTGTTGGGAGTTTTTAAATTACTGATTCAATTTCAGTACTGGTAATTGGTGTGTTCATATTTTCTACTTCTTCCTGGTTCAGTCTTGGGAGATTGTACCTTTCTCAGAATTTATCCATTTCTTCTAGGTTGTCCATTTTATTGGCATATAGTTGCTTGTGGTAGTCTCTTATGATCCTTTGTATTTCTGTGGTGTCAGTTGTAACTTCTCCTTTTTCATTTCTGATTTTATTGATTTGGGCCCTCTATTTTTTCTTGGTGAGTCTGGCTAAAGGTTTTTCAATTTTGTTTATCTTTTCAAAGAACCATCTTTTAGTGTTTTTAATTTCATTGATCTTTTTTATTGCTTTCTTAGTCTCTAATTCATTTATTTCTGCTCTGATCTTTATAATTTCTTCCTTTCTACTAACTTTGGGTTTTGTTTATTTGTCTTTCTCTAGTTACTTTAGGTGTAAGGTTGGGTTGTTTATTTGAGATTTTTCTTATGTCCTGAAGTAAGCTTGCATCTCTATAAACTTCCCTGTTAGAACTGCTTTTGCTGGGTCCCATAGGTTTTGGATTGTCATGTTTTCATTTTCATTTGTCTCTAGGTATTTTTCGATTTCCTCTTTGATTTCTTTAATGATCCATTGGTTGTTTAGTAGCATATCATTTAGCCTCCATGTGTTTGAATAAATATCCACTTTTGTTTATTTATCTATACCTGGACTGGAAGGAACTTGTATCTCAAAGTTAATCAAGGGACTTTACACCTGTCTACTGCAGTCTTAACTGTGAATGCCAGATTTCTGTGTCTCTTATGTGATAGTTTTCCTGCTGCATCTTCCTTGCAATCAAACTAGTAAACACAACTGTTTGTGTGTGTGTGTGTGTGTGAGAGTGTGTGTGTGTGTGTGTGTCAAATTTAGCTACTGAGTATCTGGATGTATATCAGTTACTTTTACTTTGATATTATAAGAAATTTGGTAAGATGGCCTCAGTTTTACTCTGCCAATAATTGGATTGTTGGATTTGTAAGACCAGATCATGTCTATACTGGTATAAGAGAGAAATTATGTCAGGCCAGTTAAACAGTCAGGGAGGACTTTATTCAAGACTATTACAACAGAAGTCAGGACTATTGCAATAGGGGCAAAGACTATTGAAATGAGAGTCAAGACTACTGTTATAGGGAAGACAAATTGAACTCAACTCTTCTGGACAAGGTGGGATGGTGTTTAAATGCTGGGGTGAGCTAGTAGAAAAGTACTGGAACACTTTAGGTGGGAGATTAGTCAATATTAATATGCCATCTGTGTTTGCTAGTAGTTACTTAACAAAGTTGGGCTCTTCACTCCCACAGAGTCAGGAAAACAGGAATGCTATCTCCTTTGATGATTTTATTTCAGGACAGTGGCTTCCAAGTCCTTGAGAGAGACATTCCTGGTTGTAGAAGATTTACACCTCAAAGGGCAGAGAAAGGATTTACAATTGCAAGTTTTCTAAAGTAAATTCTCTTAAGCAAAGTGAGGGCCGGAGCCTATAGTCAGGATGATACCTCTCTAAAATTTAGTTAAGCCGAGGGTAATGTTAAGGCTGTCTTGGTCATTGGGAGTACTATTTAGAGCTGTTTGGAAGTAGTGATTGTGGGAAATATTAATGGGGGTACAGAAAGAAAAATAGTGTAACAAATAACATGTTTGTTTTTTAATGAAATGTGATTCTTAAAATATTTGAAATAATACTACCGTGAATAGGACAGCAGGGTAATTCATGAGAATCGTAGCTTGCTAGAATACCTTCTTTCAGTTAAGTTCAGTGCCATTATCAGTTGCTCTAGAAAATTTAAGTTTCCAGTTCTTTGAGGGAACCACTGTCCATTCCATCTGAGATTCTGGCTACACTTGACAAACATGGATCCACCTGCGTTTTCCTTTCACTTCGATAGCCATATGGGTGATTAGCAGCCCTTGAAAGGGTTCCTCCAGCACAAGAACAGCCTATCTTTTCTCTAGAACACTTTGACGTAAGCAGAATATTCTAGTCAATAGAGGTGGCATACTTCTTCCAGTGGGTCCTTCAAGGTCCTTATAACTTTATGTCTCAGGGCTTCTAGGGAAGAAAGAGGCCCTTTGAAGTACTGAACATGATTATGGGAGGATTCACTTAAATCGGACACAGGACATGATCTCTGGCCCAAATTCATAGGTCTACCAAATATAAGTTCAAAGGGAAAAATATGATGCTTGCCTGCAAGGGTTGCTCTAATTTTCAACAAGGCTAGAAGTAAAGTTCTAGCCATTTTAATCTAGTATATTTCTGAATCTTAGCAGATGGGTTTGATTCATCTTCTGGGAGTCTGTAAACATTTGCATAATTACTGGATGGCAGTGGGAATAAGATGACATCCTCTCTCTGGTTCATTATGCTGTAGTATCCAAAATGTAGAAAATACATTTATTAAGAGAGATTTTACCACTGCCTGAGTATTGGCATCTGAAGAAGGAAAGACTTCAGACCATCCAAACATCATATACACCATAACTAGACAAAATTTCTTACTTTCCTCAGGCATTAATTCTATGAAATCCAAATGCCAGTAAGTTGCTGGTAAATTTGATTGGGAAAACTGCCTATACCATACCTTGGGAGTGACCTGTAAATAATTCTGCTGACAGGTTGCTCATCTCTTAAATATGTTTTGAGTAACTTCACCTTTTATGTAAATACGCTAAGAATCTAGTGCCTTTAAAAATCCCTCTTTTACTTAATTATGTTGGTAACACAACATTACTAACCAAGCAAATAAGGACTGTTCTATAGAAATGATTTTGTTGGATAATTCCCATAGTTCAGTCAAATTTCTTTTAACCCCCTTTTGAATCCATTTGTACATTTCCTTTTTTGAAGCATATATTTGGAAGTTAATAAAAATTGCTTGTTGCGTTAAATGCGAGGCTTCTAACTTTGAAGTCTGCCACATTTTAACTGTGGCTTTTACAGCTGTCAGCAAAATCATTGCCTTTAGAAGTTTTTATTCTGCCCTGCATGAGCTCTATAATGGATTACTGATCTGAGCGGCAGCTGTACAGCCTCTAAAAAATCAACTATCAATTTTTCATGAGATATTTTACTTCCCCTCAAAGTAGAGAATCCTCTAATTTTCCAGATTAGCTCCTTTGCCTGACAGACACAAACACATCACATATATATATATATATTTTATATATATATATATATATATATATATATATATATATATATATATATATTAAAAACTACGTGTGTCTGTGTATGTATGTATGTGCACATATGTACATATATCAAGAATTGGAATTCCTGTTACTGTTATTGACTAGGCTGCTTGTGCCAACTAACCTCTAGGCAAAATATAAGCTTCCAAAATTTCATAACAAGTCACCATAGCATACGAAGCCTTAAGTTGGTCACTTTTATCCTGAGTACATGACCCATTAGGTAACATTATTAAAAGAGATTATGAACAATAATATCAGTTAAAACATGCCAGGGCCTAGTGTTGTCTTCTTTTACCATTGTACAATCATGATCATCTATTTGATCAGGATCTGGTAAAAAATGAATGGGATTTAGGAGATTGCATCTCCCAAATACAGTGTTAGGATTGAATAATAGTGCTTATTCATAACTAGCCTGATGCCGTGCCTACCAATTCTGGATCTTATGTACTTATATCTGTCACAACAGTAAGGCATGCACATAAGTCAAGTGACCAGAGGTGAGGGCTTAAGCCTTTTTAATTTTATTTATTTATGTATTATTTTTGGCTGTGTTGGGTCTTCGTTTCTGCGCAAGGGCTTTCTATAGTTGTGGCAAGCGGGGGCCACTCTTCATCGCGGTGCGCGGGCCTCTCACTATCGCGGCCTCTCTTGTTGCGGAGCACAGGCTCCAGACGCGCAGGCTCAGTAGCTGTGGCTCACGGACCTAGTTGCTCCGCGGCATGTGGGATCTTCCCAGACCAGGGCTCGAACCCGTGTCCCCTGCATTAGCAGGCAGATTCTCAACTACTGCGCCACCAGGGAAGCCCCAAGCCTTTTTAAAGATGTGTCTGCTGCTGTCACAACAGCCCAGTATCCACAGTGCCACGGCCTCCAGAAGAACTGAGAAACACACTATTAATGTATGGTCTCATCCCAACTTTTGAGTTAAATTCCAGAAGTATCACTTTTACTTTAATGACAAAACAAGAAGAAGGGCTTTTCAAAATTACAGATCCCCAAAGCTGAGACAATAGCCAATTTTAATTCAAAAGCCTCTTTAGAGTCTACAGAGTAAATCAGAGGTTCTGAACAATTTTCACACAGTTGCTCCATTAAAGGTTTTCCTTCCCTACAGAAGCTAGAATCCACTATTCACAATATCCTATCAGTCCCCAAAATGATCTAAGTTGTTTTTTGTAATATGGCATTTTATCTGCAAAATGGGCTGACCCTGTGTTGTAACACTTGTGGGCCCTCACCACTAATATATGCCCTAAATATCCCTCAGTTTGGCAATATTGCAGTTTACCCAATGAGGTCTTATGTCCTTGTGAAGGGGGAAATTGTAACAAAGCCAAAGTATCAGTTTTGCATTACTCTTTAGTTTTTGATGCTACCAGCCAACCATCTATATATTGAATGCTTATAGATCCCTCTGGTGGAAGTTTCCCATACGTTTTCTGCAAATGGCTAAAGAAATAGTAGGAGAGTATTGAAACTCTTGAGGAATCCGTTGCCATAAACACTGGACTTCCTTCATAAGTAAAAACAAACAAGAATATAGACCTGTTTAGATTAGAGGAATGGGAAAAAAAAGCAGAGCATAGATAAATTGGAGAAAAACTTTGTAGAGGGTGGTACCAAAGTTATAATATAGTATTAGGAACTGTAGGTATTAATAGAACAATGGATTTATTTACTTCTTTAAGATGTTATATTAAGGTCAGCCATATTTATCAAATTTACCTTCCTTCTTTGCTGGAAGTTTGGCAGTATTAATATTACAGGGTGAATGTCCTTTTATAATTATCCTTTGTTTTTCTAATTCTTTTTATAACTGGTTTTATTTCTTCTAGTTGAGCTCTCAACAAAGGCTACTGTTTGACACATGGTCATGGCCTATGCTGTTTAAACCGGTATTATTATCCCAAGGCCCAAAGTGATGCATTGCTTTATTTCTGCTCAGGGTACTTTTCCAGCACGGTGTGACACTGCCACTTGCTGCTACATTCCTTTTCTTTCAGAAGGCACACCATAACCAAATAAGACAGTTTTTTCCAAGGACATTAAACAGACACTCCATATGGAGTATACAATATGGTAGTTTTAATTTGCACAGGAGATCTCTCCCCAATAGGTTTACAGGAGAATCAGGAGAAAGTAAGAAAACATGTTCCTCTGTCAGGAGATCTATTAATGTGGGAACCACAGAAGAAAAGAACACATATAAAGCTGATTTAAAATACCAGCAACCTGAATTGGTCTATCACCAGATGGAAAGTGAGGGATTTCTGGGACATTTTCAGAATAAGTAGCACCTGTATCTACAGATTTTTCTGTATCCAGAAAAATCAAGGATATGTTAGCCTGAGGGAAATTTATTCAGACATAAATTTCATCAGTTCCTACTGCTGAGATTCCCTCAATCTGTCAATTGTAAACCATTTGACAATTATTCTCTAGCTTTCTGGGCTTTCTTCATTCCCTTGTTTCTGCAATTTCTGCATCTTCTGGAGTCTCTTTTCTTCAATCTCTTTTCCACTGTTCCAGTTTCTCGGAATAATAACATATGGTTTTCTCTTCTTTGCTGCCTTCACAGATTGGCCAGAGTAAAGTTTATTTTCTTTAGTAAACAGTATTAACTGAACAGTTAACGTAGCAGTTTATAACTTCTTTTCTTCTTCATACTTTTTCTAGATTGTTCCCCAACTGAGTAGTTGCTGCTAAGATTTGGGTAGTAATCTGTCCTTGCCAGCCATTTACCTTTCTCCTAATTTGAGTTTGGATAACCAGCAAGAGAGCAAAGGCAAAGGATAGGACCAGGGGACAATTTTTATCTGCCCTTGGATCCAGGCCAGTAAATTTTGAGAAAATATCAACAGATAGAAATTTTAGATGGAAAATAATGGGGACTCATCTGTTTTGTGGATACAACACTGCAATTTCTCCCAGCTCATCTTTAGAGGAAAGACTGTGAGCCGTCTCTTTTGATGGGTCACCCAAGCCCTTGGTTCTTCCACAGTTGTGGAGGGTGGTGGATAGCTGCTACTCCTTAACGGGGTGGGTCGTCTTCTGGTCCCCAAGGTGCTTGCTCCGTCAAAGGAGCAAAGTCTGCTGGTTGCAGAATTCCCCACAGTAGCTTGCGCACATCCCCAAGCATGGGTCTGTAAAGTAAAAACACACTGTGTAGTACTTCTGCAAACTTCTGGAAAAGAGGAAGAGAAGCTTTCACGTGAATAGGCTGGGTAGCTTCTCAATGGCATTAGCTTCACTGATGATCAGATAAGAAGAGCTGGTTTTCCACATATTGTGACAAAAAAAAAAAAGTAGAATTATATGACTATTTGGCTTCTTTCTTATGCTGGTATATTTATCAACCTAATACTTTTTTTTCTTTTTTCTTTTTTTTTCCAAGTGACTAGTGAAACTACTCTACATCCTGTCACTTTCATATAGGGACAGAATCTTTTATTCAAGTTCTCAACTCTTCCCTAAATATATCTCCTTATAGTTTCTGCTTTCCTAGATCCGTAGTGTATGGATGATAAGAGACTCATAATTTCTGCTTTCCTAGATCCATAGTGTATGGATGATAAGAGACTTATAGTTTCTGCTTTCCTAGATCCGTAGTGTATGGATGATAAGAGACTCCTGGAGGTAGACTCTATGCTAGGACATAGAGTAGACTCAGAGCTAGGATATGAGGATTACAAGCCTGTGTTCTCAAACAGGGCAGGTAATTCAGTACCAGCTAAAAAAGTCATGCCATCGCCTTCTTTGTAGGGAAATTTACTGACAAAGGGAAGTGATGATCTAAAAGATCATCACTTCCCTCTTCCCAGGAGTTTGTTTGAAGCAAGAAGAATAAAGAGATGTCGGGGGAGCAGAGGGAGCAGAGGGAGCAGAAACAGCAAAGAAAGGAAGAAGAGGGCTCTGTGAACGAGACAGTACCTTTAATTCTCAAATTTCCTTTTCCATTTTTCTGTCTTTCCAACTCATTTTTAACTTTACTCTTAGAATGATGTCCATCCAGTAAATACCAGCAATTAATTTGCTTATAATGTGGACCTCCTAAATCCCTCATAAATCTTGAAAGACTGTATTCTCATAAGTATTCCAAATGTGACAGAGATAGTAGTTGTTTAAGAACTGCAGGCAACATTCCTGGCTTCCCATATTTTTCCATCATCAAAGCTAATCATGATCCTGAAGGGATTTTAGAGCCCAATTTACCCATGCTTACTCAATAGAACAATCTTAAATTTGCAGAGGGTGGTTCATCTAGCTAGTATTCCAAAAGAGCAGAGCACTAGGAGGGAGACTTTTTATAATTTAGGGTCTCTTAAACTACTGTTATGTGGCCGTAAGAACTTCATCTGGTCCACTTAATTTTGGAACTGCCATTTGCATCCCATCCTCATCACCAAATTGTTGGAGAAATATAATTAACAATAAAATCTCCTGCCAACCCAGTCAGGCCTCTCCACAAAATGTAGAAAGAATGAAACAGTTTTAATATTGAATAAGCATTAAACTAGACTGTGATGGACATCATAGGCAATCTGCTAAAGAGATTGCAAAGAGAACTAAATCTTACCCTTTATATGTCAGGTAGATACAATCCATTTACATACATGTTAATTGACCTTATCAAAAGGGAAAATAGAACTTCTCCTATCTTTATGAAAAGCAGGAAATTAACATCATGGAGCTATATGCCTAGGCTTAAACTCCCACAGAAACAGGGAGACAGGGTGACATTTTCCTTGATGTTCACATTTCAAAGAGGTAACACTAAGGCCTCCAAGAAAGTCATTCATGTAGTGCAAAAATTGACAAGAGGCTTATTTAGCTTAAAAGATTTACATACATCTGTAACAAACATTATTTATAATTTCAAGTTTCATAAGAGAAATGCTAGAGAGAAAGGGAAATTTTTCTTTACCTTCTGATATTGGGGAAATGTTTAATTTAATCCCTTTTTTTTTAGATTTATATTTACCCTTACACCACCAATGGGGTGGGAACTAGGTAGAATCATGGCCAATAGAACAAATTGGCAGTGGAACGATTATATATGTTAGCTGTTCTTTATGAAATACTGACAAACTTATATGTGCTAGAGGTTTTGGGCTGGTAAAAGAGTTCAGGACTGAGATGGATATAGGAGGATATAATAAAGAGGAATAATTTAATCTAATAAAAAGGTGTCTTTTAATATTCACTATGAGATAGATTGTTGGCATATTTGATATGGTATAGCTGATGCACATCCTATAGTTTTAAGCTCTCATGCCCATTTCATAATGGATTTACTTTACTTTCTTTCATGTCTCTGAGCTTGAGTCCTCACTCTTGCCCATAAACCTGTCTCTTTACCATAGCTCAAAAGACTAGTTCTTTTGAACTCATCAATTTGAAGATTGAAAGTTCACATGCCACAATGTTTTCAAACGATAATGTGTATGTGTATGTATATGAATACATATAGATATACACATATGTTACAAAGGAGAATGTATGTGTTCGTATCTTTTACATTATAATAATTTTAAATTTGCTTTGGCAGGAAGAAAGTGAATATAGTCTAAAATTCTATAATATCTTATAGTATCTTTATATCTCACACTATTCCTTAATATTATGCACAATCCCATAATTAAATCATAATATTTAACTAGGTTCATTTGTGATAGATTCCCATAAATTCTGTAACACTGGGCACTGCTGGCATAGCTGTATTGCTAATGCAGTCTGCTGATCATGTTCTGTAGTTTTGGTGGCTGACCAGTGAGCAGGACATTCTGCTGCCATGGTGGCTTCAAGGATACAGTCCTCCATGTTGCCCTCTGCTGGTCTATTATAGTATAGCCTCCATCCAGGACACTGCTCTCTTAGGGTGCCCTTTTTATTAGGAAGGGAAACTTTATACCTTCTCTCCTCATGCAATTTTTCAGAAATCTTCATGGTTTTAGCAATAAAGTGGGTAAACACTTAAGAATTTCTTCTTTTAAAAACCTATTTTTTTAGTATGTAATTTAGAAGTCCTGGTCATTATGGATATTTTACTCAGCAGTGAATCCATTTTTTTTTTTTCTCTTTGTATTCTTCACAGACTTTTCCCCTCAAGTCTTATTTACTCATTTGCTTTCCGGCTTTATATGACCCTTGGCTTCGGTTCAAATATGTGACTAAAACATTATTAATGACAGAGGAAACATTAAGTAATTTCCCCTGTTAGGGTTATAAAATTGAGCATTACTGAATGAGATTATTAATGCATAGATTCAGTGATGCATTAGCAGAATATTCTTTAAAATAAAATTATTCCCAGTACAACATACATGACATGACTAGCCTGACATCAGTATTGCGAAGGTTTATATTATACTCCTTGCCATTTTATTGTTTTGCACAGTACTTAAATATTTTTCACAATGTTTCTTTAGAACAAAGTTCTGTGAAACTTGAATGTCAAAATGAAGTACATTCCTGGTGTTAAAAAAAACCAGTTAAAGATTTTTATAGATTCTTTTTTTCTTTTCAGTTCAAAAAGAAGTATAAGATTTTCAGTGATCTAAAATTTAGTATCTTGGCACTGTTGGTGGGAATGTAAATTGATACAGCCACTATGAAGAACAGTATGGAGGTTCCTTAAAAAACTAAAAATAGAGCTACCATACGACCCAGCAATCCCACTACTGGGCATATACCCTGAGAAAACCATAATTCAAAAAGAGTCATATACCGCAATATTCATTGCATCTCTATTTACAATAGCCAGGACATGGAAACAACCTAAGTGTCCATCGACAGATGAATGGATAAAGAAGATGTGGCACATATATACAATGGAATATTATTCAGCCATTAAAAAGAAATGAAATTGAATTATTTGTAGTGAGGTGGATGGACCTAGATGCTGTCATACAGAGTGAAGTTAGAAAGAGAAAAACAAATACAGTATGCTAACACATATATATAGAATCTTAAAAAAAAAAATGTTCTGAAGAACCTAGGGGCAGGACAGGAATAAAGATGCAGACGTAGAGAATGGACTTGAGGACACAGGGAGAGGGAAAGGTAAGCTGGGACAAAGTGAGAGAGTTGCATGGACATAAATACACTACCAAATGTAAAATACATAGCAAGTGGGAAGCAGCCACATAGCACAGGGAGATCAGCTCAGTGCTTTGTGCCCACTTAGAGGGGTGGGATAGGGAGGGTGGGAGGGAGACGCAAGAGGGAGGAGATATGGGGATATATGTGTATGTATAGCTGATTCACCTTGTTATAAAGCAGAAACTAACACACCATTGTAAAGCAATTATACTCCAATAAAGATGTTAAAAAAAAATAAGAGGGCAAATACATTTTTGGAAATTGTGGAAATGAAAAAAAACAACAACAAGTAAACGTAGGAAGTACCAAAGAATAAAAAGATAAGCAGACAGACATCTAGAAATGACAAGGAATATGAAATAGGTGCAGAACTTTCTAGAGCAGAAAGAGGCTCCAGTTCCTAAGCCTGCCGTCCCTTCTCCTAAATGCGTGAAGCTACTGCAGGCAAAATGTCCCTGTACCAATAGGCACATGAAGAGATGCTCAACATCACTAATTATTAGAGAAATGCAAATCAAAAGTACCATGAGGTACCACCTCACACCGGTCAGAATGGTCATCATCAAAAAATCAACAAACAATAAATGCGGGAGACAGTGTAGAGAAAAGGGAACCCTCTTGCACCGTTGGTGGGAATGTAAATTAGTACAATCATTATGGAGAAAAATATGGAGGTTCCTTAAAAAACTAAAACTAGAACTACCATATGATCCAGCAATCCCACTCCTGGGCATATATCTGGAGAAAACCATAATTCAAAAAGATACACACGCCCCAGTGTTTGTTGCAGTAATATTTACAGTAGCCAGGACATGGAAGCAACCTAAATGTCTATTCACACAGGAGTGAATAAGAAGATGTGGTACACATATGCAATAGATTACTACTCAGCTATAAAAAAAAAGAATGATAATGTCATTTGCAGCAACATGGATGGACCTAGAGATTGTCATACTGAATGAAGTAAGTCAGACAGAGAAAGACAAATATCGTATGATATCGTTTAGATGTGGAATCTAAAAAAAATGGTACAAATGAACTTATTTACAAAACAGAAATAGAGTCACAGATGTAGAAAACAGTTTATGGTTACCGGGTGTGGGGCCGGGGGAGAGTTAAATTGGGAGATTGGGATTGACATACACACACTACTATATATAACAAAGATAACTAACAAGGACCTGCTGTATAGCACAGGGAACTCTACTCAGTACTCTAATGACCTGTATGGGAAAAGAATCTAAAAAAGACTGAATATGTGTATATGTATAACTGCTTCACTTTGCTGTACAGCAGAAACTAACACAACATTTAAAAAAAATAAATTAATTAAAAATAAATAAAATTTAGTATCTTGCCTCAGGGATATGAAAGATCTAACCTAGTTAAACACATAGAATAGTACTTGTTTATAATAAACCTTGATCACTAAATTATGTTGTTTGTTCTGTTATAACAACACAGTCTTATAAGTTTATCTGACAGTTGTTTGCTTCTAGCCAAGAAAGTATTGAGAAACACATCTGTCTCATAATTTGCATACAGAGGGTATTTTAATAATCCATTTCTCCCTTCTCTGTCCATCTGTTTTTAGGCTGACTGGAAGCTTTGTGCCAGACCTGATAGTAAGCATGAGTAGCCAAATGTGGCTGCACCTTCAAACAGATGAAAGTGTCGGATCTATTGGCTTCAAGGTTAACTACAAAGGTAATGATAAATTGCTACCTTGGGAAATATGTTATCTTAATAAAACCAGAGAATACTTTTAAATTAAAGTTTAATTGTATCTATAAAATGAAAGTTTCCTAGCATATAAGAAAGAATGTATTTCAACAAAATACTTGCCTCTTTAAATTAACTACAAATGTTGATTTCACTTTTCTTTAAATAAAATTGTTTTTTTTTTTTTCCCCTTTAAAATGTGTATATTTTGCATACCTAATCTCTCCCTCAGTCCACTATACAATGCCTGTGCTTTAGGCACTCTGGACTCCTAGCCTTTCCCAGAATAGACAATGTGATTTTATAAACTTTATGCGAATTGCCTGGCAAAAAATCTACTAATTATTAAATACTTAAATACAAAGTAAAGACTTAATTCCTTAAAGAATCCAGGGTACCAATTGTTACTATTTTAATTTTTATTTTGTAATTCATCAGTGTATCTCTCAGATCAAATACATGATATCAGTGTTCAAATTATCAAGTCCTATGTAAATTACAGATCACAAAAGTGTTAAATTGCTACTGCCCATCCCAATATTGATAGTTTCGCAGATTAATGATGAATTACGTGTGTGTAACACAATCTTTTGTTTTAGTTCTATTTATAAGAGATAGATGCAAACATTGTAAAATCATATCTTTGACACACGATTAACTTTTTTTTTTAAATTAATTTATTTATTATTTTTGGCTGTGTTGGGTCTTCGTTTCTATGCGAGGACTTTCTCTAGTTGCGGCAAGCGAGGTCCACGCTTCATCGCGGTGCGCGGGCCTCTCACTATCGCGGCCTCTCTTGTTGCGGAGCACAGGCTCCAGACGCGCAGGCTCAGTAGTTGTGGCTCACGGGCCTAGTTGCTCCGTGGCATGTGGGATCTTCCCAGACCAGGGCTCGAACCCGTGTCCCCTGCATTGGCAGGCAGATTCTCAACCACTGCGCCACCAGGGAAGCCCACGATTAACTTTTTTAAAGTCAAATAGAGACAGTGGATATACAGGTATACACACAATGTACATATTAGAAATGCAATTTTGAAATTCTGACTGAAAATATGTATATGTTATTAAGTTAAATTCTATGCTTTAAAAGATAAAAATGTGAAAGAGACCATCAGAAAGTTATGCTGTTTGAATTTATTTTTTCTATTGTAAAAGTCATTATTCTCTATCTTATCAATTAAACAATGGATTATTAAGTAGACAGAATTCTATTACTTGCATAATAATAATTTTTAAACAGACTTTATTTTTTCAAACATCAGCTTGCCATGCCTTTGTATCCTGGCACAGGGAAATGAATGCATGATGTTGTCAGGGAGACAGGACACATGCATTCTGTGTTTTTAACTTGAGACTAAATTTGGTACTATATTAATTTGAATAGTTCAGGAAATCTGTATAAATGTCAGTTTAAAAAAATAAAAAGGTTCGCCTGATTATGATTTAAATATATTCTTCCTCCATTTAAAATCCACATCTATCCCCAGTAAATAAAACAAAGTTACAAAGTTTAAACAATGGTCAGCTTCTGTTGCAAGTATCTATGTCTTGATTGTTTTCTTTTTCCTTACTTTTCCCCTGTAAATTATATTCCTCTTGGTTTTATTATTTTCTTCACCCTAAGAAACTTAACCTGTTAGAAAGTCTGGAGTGATTTAAACCTTAGAAACTGTATTAATCATTAATGACAATGCTTCAGCAAAGAACGCAGTTATTAAAGCTCACGAACAGTTTAGAGCCGCAGGGGAGTCCTGTCGATATTTACAACTCTTGAACTGCTCTCCACCCCACTGCAGTTCAAGAGCTGGAAGTATGTTGTAAAGTAGCACAATTAAACATTGTTTTGTTTTCTGCTCAGATTTCAACAAATAATTTAAAAATATATGTACTGCCTAAGGATCTGCTATGTGCCAGCTACTGAATGAGTTGTTGATTATAGAAAAAACAGCCAGGGACTTCCCCGGCGGGACAGTGGTTAAGACTCCATGCTCCACTGCAGGGGGTGGGGTTGGATCCCTGGTCGGGGAACTAAGATAAGATCCTGATGGCCGCGTGTTGTGGCAAAAAGGAAAAGAAACAACAGCCAGATATTTTCTCTCTTAGGAAGATCATAATATAGTGACAGAGAAAAATATATCCAACTATCCATATACAAATATCCACCAAAGTGAGATTTGAAACAAACCAACCCAGGAGATTCTTAATGAATAATTCCCTTATTCTTTCCCTCCCTTCAATCTGGTCTCTTTCAGTCTAACATCCACACTGCTAATGATGATCTCCCAGGAACAGGGAGGTGATCATATTACACTACAGCTTAAAATGTTTCCAAACTTTTTATTGCCTAAAGATGAAGTCCAGAAGCTCCACAGATCTTATCTTCCAGCTTTTTTCTCCCTACAGTCCAATTTTATAAAACGATCCATAATTCTCTGAACCCAGCAAGTTGTTTCACACTTTTCCTTACACTCAATAAATTCTATCTGGATCCATATTCTATTTCTAACTCAGCATCACATCACTCATGCTGTGAGACAATGTTCAAGTATTTCTTCTTCTGTGAAGCCTTCCTTAACTCCCCTCATTACAAAAGAACACTTCCTCTGTTTTATAAACGCTGTATCGTATATACTACATAACCAGATGAAATGCATCATATTCATCTTTATATTTCCATTAGCAACCCCCTGCTATATCATCATAGGTAATTAATGATTGTTCAATAAAGCTGAACAAATGAGTTGACCTGTATAATATGATGTAATACAGGGTAAAGTATATCCTCAAAAGTTTAGTTTTCCTACTGTGAAAATCATGTTTTTGCATCCTCCATAATATAAAACCTGAGCTCAAAGTTGAAGCAAGGTTCATTTTGAGAAGTTTCAAATTTTGATGTGCAGATAGCTTTAGCAGCTTCGCCTACTAAAAATAATTTTCATAATTACCATGCTCTCTGTTAAGCAGTCTGTTGGTTCTAAATGGAACACCTGCTAAAAAAACTTTCCAGATTTGATCTAAAGATATCTTTTTCTTATCATCTATAGATTTTACATGAGATAGCATTAAAAGTGGATCTCCTGTAAATTAAACTTGTGTTTTATTGTACATTTTGTCTTTGAGAGTAAGAGAGAACTTAGCTGTAAAACCACTTGGTCATTTTTACTCAAAGGTAAATATTTAGGAAATTTAATTTTTTTCTATGGCTATAAGTCTCTTCATATCTTTTCCTGGATTAATTTTGATTATTTATATTTTGTTAGAAATTTTTCTAGGATATAGATAATAGTTTTCAAATATATTGACATTTCATACATAGTTTATTTTTTAAAACACTTTTCTTAAAAAATTAGTAAAGATATCTTATCCAAATTATTTACGGCATAAATTAAAAATCTCCCCAAACTGGAAGAAATTTAAATATTTATCCATAGGTGAGTATATAAACAAAATGGGGTACTACTCATCAATAAAAAGGAAAAAGCTATTAACATATGCAAAAATGGATAAAAATCAAAATTATCACACTCAGTGAAAAGAGCCAGACCAAAAAAAAAAACAAAAAAAAAAAAAACGGTATATCCTGCATGATTCTATTTATATAAAATTCTAGAAAATGCTAACTAAAACTCATAGTAACAGAAAGCAGATTATTTTGGGGGCATTGGAGGAATTGATTACCAAGGGGCCAGAGAAACATTTTGTGGTAGATAGATGAATGTTCATTACCTTGGCTATGGTAATGATTCACAGGTGTATACATATGTTAAAATTAATCAAACTGCACCTTTTACATATGGTCAGTTTATTGTTTGTCAGTTATACCCCAATGAAGCTGTAAAGAAATTTCAGTGCTAACATTACCAAGTAATGTTTCAAAATGAATACTAATATAAGCTGTTTTATTTTTAATGGTATTATTATTTTGAGAGAAATAAGAAAAAGATTATGAGGAAAATGTTTTGATAGTTTTTGACAAGGGAGCAAGAACGATGTTTCGTTTAAAATAACTTTAAGTAGAAGAGAATAGTATATTCTTGGAATTTATTTTTGAAGTGCTAAAGTAGTTATACTTCGCAGATTTCAAGTTTTTCTTTTTCTTTTTTTTTTTTTTTTAGTAGGTTGAGTTATTACAAACAAGAGTGTCAGTGATATAATAGAGATTATAGCAAGGTAAATTTATACTCAAGGAGCAAAAGAAGTGCTGAAAATTGCATTCATTTTTCTGCTTTTCCATTAAAACATTTTTAGTCTTAAGAAAGGTGGTACAAAGTAAAAATTTGTTATAATCAATTACTTATTTCTTAATCTTGCTGGTACCTGCCTAAGAAAACCTGACGTGTTCTTGTGAGGGACTGAGTTTTATTTAAACTGAACACATTCTTTTTTTTTCTCCAGTTATATGAGATTTTAAAATTTTGCTCCACTTATATGATTTTTTCCATCTCTTTATTAGGATATTTCTCCAAAATCACCATTCGTAGAATCCCAAGATTAAGCCTTGTTATATTTCTAGTTAGAGTCAGTTAAAAAAAGAATTAATCATATAAGGATATTTATATAGTGGACATATACAATGGTATCTGGCAAAAGAGCTAATGGTGTGTGTAGGTTTTTGTCCTTTTAGTTAGTACAGTGAAACAAAGATTCTGCACAATCCATCATTATACCCCCATAGTACTTACAACAATTCACATGGATGGTCCAATAAATATATCAAACTGTAATCTGCAAAAAAACTCACTGAGATTAATGCTAAACCAAAATGGCTTTCAGTATTAAAGAATTACTATGTTATTAGCAATTGATTCTTAAATATTTAATTTTAAAACTATGCTTTAAAGCAGAAAACTAATAATGAATGAATGATAAATAAAGATCTTTAGAGACTTTGTTAGAAATGTATGAATCCCCCAGATCTTCCCACGTATTGTATTTCTTAGTTTTCCAGTGCTTTAAAATCAAATTAGTGAAATAAAATTATGTAAGGCACAGTTATATTGTTTTTTTAATTTATAAATATTTCCTATTTCCCCATATCCTGTTCTTTAACTCAAGTGAATTCAGATTAATGAGATCAAAGTCATCTAAAGAACATATTTAGATGATGATTTGACAGACTCTTAAAATGCACTCTGTAAATAATGAAAATAATTTTTAATTATACTGAAAATAAACTTTTTAGTTTTTTAGGAACTAAATTATTTGTAATATACAAACATAATATTAGCGTGTTACAGAGATATATTTCAGTGTTTGTGTGATTAGATTGGAATCTAAGTTCATTTGTGTAAATAACTATTTTCCTCTAAGGTATGCCATGTACATCAGTGATTCAATACTTGCTGAAAGGAAAGTTTATCTTTAAAACAACGAGCTTGGACAAAATAGTCTCTGCATTTACTTTGAGTTCTAACATTCTTTTATTAGATTTGGTAAATTAAATATTGATATGTTTATTATATAGTCCAAGAATATTACACTCAATATTCATTCCTTATAGTAAACTGATATGCTATCAGCGGGACATTCTTTGTGTGAGTTCTCAAGATAAACTCCTCTCTCAGAATTTCCTCCAGATGTGACACCTCTCTATCTGGTGGTGGTCTGCTAACACAGAACCAGTGAGCCCCCTTGGGTTTTCTCATTATTGTGTCTTTTGAGATATTTCTTCTCTTCATATCATTTTCATTTTCTTTAAGAAATCTTATAATCTGTTAAAAGTGTTTCTCTTTCTTGGAAAAACTACTAAGTAACATGTAGTATTATGTGTGGGATTTTCATGGTAACATTTCAATCTGCCCTCAGAATAAAGAGAGCTTTTAAGTATGACCCATGGAAACTTTACTAGAATAAGTATTATTATTTTCATTGTTGCTCTTTATTAGCTTAAAGGGTTTATTCTATTTTTACATTCAATACATCAAGTTTCTTCAGAAAACTACTGCTCCTAAAATATTCAATTTGACTTTATCACAGTCTGCTGTGAGGACTAAGCTTTTTGTTTCTATACCCCCAGAATGAGAATGAGTGGCAGTAGAATATTAAAAGTCATGTCTATTTAAAAATATTCATTGAGTTTCAACTATGTGCCTAGGCGTCATGAAGAGGATAGGGTACAAAATAAGCAAAAAATAAGAGACTTAGTCACTGCTTTCAGTCTAATGGGACAAAGACTGACAGTTAACAAATAATTGTAAATACAAAGAGTGCTAAAAATGAAAGAGAGAATGTGCTTTTGGGAGACTATAACAAGGCACCTAATGCGGGCCTCAAGGAAACCTTTCCTGAGGAAGTGAACATGGACTGAGACCTGAAGCTGAGTAGGAGTTACTGAGTCTGGAAGCTGGACAGCATGACCAGTATGTATAGATGACAAGTTCCATTTGAGGAGTTGTTAGAATTCCTGGATGTGTAGCAGAAATGGAAAGAGAAAAAGCTATGGTGTAGTCCTGGATAAGACTGGAGAGATGGGAAAGAGCAGGTCATGCTTTGCTGCAAAAGACACGTATGAATCTGTGAGACTGAAAGATATTCATTTTCTCCATGGGAGCAAAAGATCATTCCACCCACTCCCAGGTAGACAGCTTTTCCAATTTTCCCCTTAGGACAGGGACTAGTATTTATTTAAATAATGGAATCACAGAACATTGGAGCTGGGAGAGACTTTTGAGGTAATTGAATCAATTATACTCATTTCCTCCAAGATGAGGAAATTGAGTCCCATAAAGATCGATTTTTCTCACAGTCACTATAGGTAGTACCTGAGCCCAAAGTGGAACTATGTGCGATTGCTTCTGAGAGGGTCACTTTCCCCTGCACTACATTGCTTCACACTTCATATTTCTCCATAGATCCAAGGTATATATAGTTGGCTGATTGACTAATACACTTTTGTAGGTTGTACAGGGCCTTTGTCAGATAATCTATAATCATCACAATTTCTAATCAAAGTCATGTGTCTTTTCCCTCAATGCCAGTAATAATTTAATTTTATACATATTATATTCATGGTTATTCATTATGTCCACCTTAACTGGCGAAGATATTTCAAATCAAAGTGAAGTATCAATGCAAGTAAAAGAATCATTGGAGACTAAAATGTTTTTCCTTATCTGTTATAAGCAGAAGGTAAGATGTGAGATATGTGAGGTATTTATATTTTAGAACTTGATCTTTAATGGCAGAGGAGAACAAAGTTATTTGTTTGATTAAATAAAATCCCAATGTTATTTTTGCTTATCTCAACTGCGAAAGAAATCTTGATTAAACCTATCAGAATTAAAACTATTCAGAATTTTGGAATAGTGCCAATCTGACTATGTGCAAAGAGGCACCTGTTTATATAAATAAATTGTTTTCTGAATGTGGTACTATATCATTTCTTGGACACAGTGGTAATCTTAACCATTCTCAAACTCATTAGCTTATACGACAAGTATTTATTTTCACAAGTCTGTGCGTAGGCTGAGGGTATGCTGATCTAGGCTGAGTTTGAATTCATGCATCATTCATTCTTCTGACACCAGTGCCCTAGACCAGATATGGTGTTTTCTTGACAACGACAGAAGTGCATAGGATAAAAAATTCAACCATACAGACATGTTTAAAGATCTCCTTGCTTCTTGTCTGCTAAAATTCATTGGCCAAATCAAGTCAATTGGCAAGCCCAGATTTAAGAGGTAGGAAAGTGAATTCTGCCCAAAAAAGTGGGAGAAGAGAGTAAATGTTTTTAAACAGTCTAGTTGGCAACAAGTGCTAACTCTCTCTCTCTATTTGTAGATAAAAGTACATATACATATATAGGCAAAAGGTATATATATATATATATATATATATATATATATATATATATATATATATATATAAAACCTGTGCTTTTGTCTGTACCTGGCCACCACCAACCAGATGACTGATGAGTGGTACAGAGGTGACCGAGCCTGGTGCCAGCATTGTCCCCAGTTAGCTCCCCAGGAGGAAGCTCAGCACCACAACAAAGCCCAACAGGAAGACAATCCTTGGGAAGGTCAGGAATATACATACACACACACACACACACACACACACACACACACATACATACATGGTTGACTCTTGGACAACACGGGTCTTGAACAGTGCAGGTCCACTTATATAAGGACTTTTTTCATTAATAATACTATGGTACTACACAATCTGTGGTTGGTTGAATCCACAGATACGAAAACGCAGATACAGAGGAACCGCTTTTATGGAGGAACTATCTACACAAAGTACCAACTATAACTTATACTTGGATTTTTTTACTGCATGGAGGGTAGGTGCCCCTAACTCCCACATTATTAAGGGTCAGTTATATATCTTCTTCCCTCAATAAGAAGACAGTTTAGTGTGTAATAAAGTCACATATGCTGATTGTTGGCAGTGGCCTAAGCAAGATGATACAGAACTAGACAAGGGATGTTACTTCTGAAATGAAAAGTTAAGGATGAAGTGGGGATTGGAGTTAAGAGTTCTCTCTGAAAAGAGAAAAAGAAAACACACCTTAATGACAGTAGATAAAAGAGATATAGCAAGAAAATATATAAAGAGATGGAGGTGCTCATAGTAGTCAAAAACCTGCAAAATATTTTTTGGCAAGAAATTATATTTCAATGCTGTGTGTATATTGTTCCTCATTGTAAATATCATGCATCTTTACTGAATTTAAATAACTCCCATGGTATCTTCATTTCATGTCAACTTTTAACAGTAACATAAGAAAGATTGGAACATCTATAAAAATTATAATAAGACCTTCTATTGAAAGAAAAAATGGAAATATTTTGGCAAAATATACCAAATGACTGTTGGCCATCAGGGCATTTCCCATGTTTAATAATAAGGTGTGATGATATTCAGGTGTTAAAAGCATGGGCTTTTGAGTCAAACATAGTGTTGAATTTAGGTTTGTTGACTTCTGAGTCAGACATAGTGTTTATTTCAGGTTTGTTGCTTGCTCATTGGAGACCTTTGGGAAATGTTTTAGTCTTTTGAAGTCTCAGCTTCCTCATCTGTAAAATGATAAGAATGAGTTTTTACCTTAATGGAATGTTGTAAGAATTAATGAGAAAATGTACTTAAAGTCTTAATAAGCCTTATATTTATAATATTATTATTACACAGAAAATATATCTATTATATAGCTACATAAAATACCACATTTTATAAAGTTTTTATTTTTTCACATCATGTGGATTACTCAAAAAAATTTCTATCATATTCTGGGAAGTGCAACATTTACTTAGTTTGTCTTCAAATAAGTCAAACATGGAAGAATATTTTAATGTGATTAAAATAGAACCCAACTAGCAATAACAGAATTTGAAATTAAAAATACATTATCATTTATGCTAGCACCTTCAAAAATGAAGTACTTTGGTATAAATCTAAAAATATATATATAATACCTATATGATGAAAATTATAAAACTCTGATAAAAGATGCCAGAGAAGAACTAAATAAAGAGATGTTCTATGTTCATGAATAGAAAAACTGAGTATTGTCAAGATATCAGTTTTTCCCAACTTGTTCTATAGATTCAACACAATCCCAATCAAAATCTCAGCAACTTATTTTATGGATATTGATAAACTGATTCAAAAGTTTATATGGAGAGGCAAAAAAAAAAAAAAAAAAAGAAACAGAATAGCCAACTCAGTACTGAAGAAGAACAAAGTGAGAAGACTGACATTACTTGGCTTCAAGACATATGTAAAGTTACAGTAATCAACACAGTGTGGTAGTGGTGAAGGAATAAACAAATAGCTCAATGAAACTGAATAGAGAACCCAGAAAAAAGATTCACTGATCTGTGCTAAGGAGCACAGGCAGTACAATGGAGCAAAGATGGTCTTTTCAACAAAAGGTGTGGAAACAACTGGAAACCTACATGCAAAAATTAAAAATAAAAAAAATAAAAATCAAGGCACAGACCTTACACCCTTCACAAAAATTAACTCGAAATGGGCTGTCAACCTAAATGTAAAATGTGAAACTATATCACTACTAGAAGATAATGTAGGAGAAAATCTAGATAACTTTGAGTATGGTGATGACTTTTTAGATATAGCATCAAAGGCACAACCCATGAAAGAAGTAATAGATAAGCTGAACTTCATTAAAATTAAAAACTTATGCTCTGCAAAAGACAATGTAAAAAGAATGAGAAGATGAGCTACCGAATGGTAAAAAACATTTTGCAAAAGACACATCTGATAAAAGACTATTATTAAAAAAAACACAAATAATTCTTAAAACTCAACAATAAGTAAATTAACAACTCAATTTAAAAATGATGTGTACCACTCCACACCTAGTAGAGTGGCCAAAATCTAAAACAATGACAAAACCAAATGCTTATGAGGATGTGGAACAAGAACTCTCATTCATTGCTGATGGGAATGCAGTGTGGTACAACCACTTTGGAAGACAGTTGTCAGTTTCTTACAAAATGAAACATATTCTTAAATATATGATTCTGCAATCACACTCTTTAGTATTTATCTACCAAAATGAAATGAAAACTTATATCCACACAAATACTACATATGTATATTTATAGTAGCTTTATTCATTTATCAAAACTTGCAGCAACCAAGATGTTCTTCAGTAGGTGAATGGATAAATAAACTGTGATACATCCAGACAATGGAATACTATTCAGCCCTGAAAGAAAATGTGCTATTAAGCCATACAAAGACATGGAGGAAACTTAAATGTGTATTACTCAATAAAGGAAGCCAATCTGAAAAGGCTATGTACTGTATAATTCCAGCTATATCTCTTTCTGGAAAAGGCAACACTGTGGAGATAGTAAAAAGCTCAGTAGTTGCCAGGAGTTGTGCTCTGAATAGACCAAGCACAGAGGACTTTTAAGGCAGTGAACCTATTCTGTATGATACTACAGTGATAGATACATGTTCTTACACACTTGTCAAAACCCATAGAATGTTTAACACCAACAGTGAAATCTAATATAAACTCTAGACTTCAGATGATGATGTGTCAGTGTAGGTTCATCAGTGTGGTACATGGAGTGGGGGAGGCTGTGTGTGGTATGGAGTAAATGGGAACTCTCTATGCTTTCCACTCAATTTTGCAGTCAACCTAAAACTTCTCTAATTTTTTTTTAATTTAAAAAATAATAAGTTAAAAAAAATGAAACCCAATAGTACTCCCAAAGGTGTCTAGAAATAGTTATAAAATGATAGTATTTTATATTAATAGAAGTATTTGAAATCTTTTTTTTAACATTTATTTATTTAGGCTGCACCAGGTCTTAGTTGTGGCACGTGGGATCTTCCTTACAGCATACAGACTTCTTAGTTGTAGCATGCTGACTCTTAGTTATGTCATGTAAACTCCTAGTTGCAGCATGCATGCAGGATCTAGTTCCCCAATCAGCGATCGAACCCAGGCCCCCTGCATTGGGAGCGCAAAGTCCTACCCACTGGACCACCAGGGAAGTCCCGAGTATTTGAAATCTTTAGGTGGTTTTTCCCACTGATTGGTTTAATATTGTTTTCTTATTTGGTCTACTATTCAGTTTCCATGGTTACTTTCCAGGCTAGGGGAAAAAAAAAAAAGAAAAAGAAAGAAAACAAAAAAACTGTCTAAGGGCATCAGTAGGCAGTATATTCTGGCCAGTACCCTCTACTGTCATCCATATTGATTGATTGTAGGTTTCACAACATCTCATACTACATTAAGTTTATTTCAGAGAAAAACTTTGACTCAAATTTACTTGAAAAAAACACTCAAAATAATAATATTATCGTTTCTGCTTGATATATCCCTTGTAGTAATAAGGAGATGGAATATTCTCTCTCTCTTTTAATTCAGTAATGAAATCAAGTCACCAGTTTGGGGCATTTTCAAAACAATTCCTCAAATAGAAGAAAATCTGTTTTCTTCTGTTCCTTTGAAGAACAAGAGACATTTTGATTAATCTTTTCATAAATATCTTGATTTACACTTTTTGAAATAATCGTGTTGTCTTTGACAATTTTTATGGTTCATAAATCATCAACAACTAATATTTGCACCCATTTGCATATGAAACTATGTAGATATCTAACTATGTTAGATAATTAAATGGACACCCTAAACAGGATGAAATGACTCATACAAATGTAAAAATTCAAATAGCACATACACTGTAAAATAGAGTATAAAATAAAGAATTAAATTGGCAACCAATATCTATTTACATTAGGCATATATTTTTTTCTTGTTTATAGTTTGTGTTCTGTGAAATTATGTGGGAAGGGAAATATCTTGCTTCTATTTAAGGAAAGAACCTACCAAAGCCTGGGAAAGTTTTCTGAATTTTTACACATATTTAAAAAGATATTGTATGATCATGACATTTGTGTATCTTTTTCTTTCGGAGGGGGGCAGTACAACATCTCCAAATTTGGTCAGAAAAGATGTATAACCTTCTGAATTGTTGTATTTTTTTTAGCTTAAAATAAGAAAATTAAAGTGGAAACATAAAATACCAACTAATGTGCAAAGGCTGTTTACATGCTAAATCACCAGATCCAAAGCCACAGTTATGTTTAGGGTCCTTTTACAGAATAAGTTGGAAGGTCAATAAAAATGTAGGATGAGATTTGAAATAAATTAAATTATACTGTCATCAGTCTTTACACCAGTGAATCAGCTAAAAATCCTTACCCATGAGTTTATTTTTCAAATAGCCCTGTCGTAGAATTAACAGACAAAGGCTTCTGAGGGAAACATAATGAAACAATGTAATATTCATTGCTCTAGGACTGAAGCCTAATTTTAAAATTAATTTAAATGTTTATTAACATTCAGGAATATATAATAGGATTTTTGGTCAAGCTCACACTGCCTCAAATCTGTTGCTCACAATGTGTTTTAAGGCAATACTCCCATCACCTTTTGATCTGAAGATAGGAGATCAAAGTCCAACTAAATGGAGAATGCAAGACATCCTACAAAACATGCCTTCTATAATGAGATTTGGAAATCTGACCTAGCCTAGATGATGGGATTTGAACAGCAACATACCAAAGATAAATGAAAACAAATAAATTATGTCTTTCTGAAAGACATAAAATTCAAATTCTCATCACTTAAGTCTCAGCCAATTTGAAGTTTATATTTAAAAGCTGATCCTATTTTCCTAAGAAAAAAATTTGGTGGAGTGTGTGTGTATGTATTCAATATTTGGCAAAATTGATAGGGGAAGAAAACTAAGAAATATGAGTCAATAAAGGAGAAAAATGTAATAATGATAAAAGAATAGTCACAAGGGTTAGAACACTGTTTTGTTGTATCCAGTGCACTCCTTTTGATAATGTAAATTACAAGAGTATGGTCATTGTGCATACACAGTGCTGCTGTTATGTCTCCCATAGTTTAGGAGCCAATAGGAAAATGGAAATTGGACTCTCTTACTCTCTAAAAGATAAGCTGACCTCTGCAAATATACTCTCTCCATATGTGGCTTACTTGGAACTGTCAGGAAAGGCACAGTATTAACATTGCTTGCACACCAGTTATACACCAAACATCATGCCAGAAGTTGGAAATATATTATCATTTAATCTTCACGTATGCAAATAATTTCAGTATGTCAAGTGCAACGTTTAAATAATCATGTGACTTTGAGGTCCACTCAATTGTCAATAATAATCCGTGTATTTTGCTTGCCTCTAACTAGTTCTATAATGAAAAAGTCTATGTGAATATTTAAATATATTAATTTATTCACAAACATTTATATAGCAATATTAAATATAAAAGAACAATGGTTTTAGTTTACTTCAAAAAAACCTTTAATTTATAAATTATTCTTAAGAATAGAAGTAAAAGCTAAGGAATTAAAAATTATAAATGCTTTATTTAGTGATACGTTAAATTATAATTTGTATTCTTCATCCATGTATTCGTTCAATTAACATTTGTTCAATACCTCTAGCTTATAGACTTACATTATGAGAGTTGCTGTGGGCATGAATCTTCTTTTAAGGCAATCCCTGCCTTGTCAGATAAGAGGTAGACATAGACATAAACAAATAAAAATGCACTGTCTTGAATGTAATAATAGAAGCTTGTACTAATCACAGTGGTAGCACAGAGGAGAAGGTTAGTAATTTGACAAGGGACAAGGTATCAGGGCAGGCTTTAGATACGAGGTAATATCAGGTCAACAAAGTTGGAGATGTATGCACATCCTAGACAGAGTAAAGAGCACAGGCAAATGTACAAGAATCCTGAAACACCTGGCTGAAAGGGGTCAACTACAAGTGGTTATTATTTCTGAAGCATAATGGTAAGAAGGAAATGGCACCAGCAGATGAGACTAGAGATGACCTTTAGGCTATAGGTAGACTATGAAGGGATTTAAGTAGTGGGTAATATTCTATGATTTATATTTGGATAAGATTATCCTGATAATCGTATAGAAGAAAAATCAAAGGGAAAAGTGAATTAAGCTATCAATCATCCAGAAAAGAGATAAGCCCAAACCCAAAATAATGGCAATAGAGCTTGTAAGAAGACGGCAGAATCTGGAGACCTTTTTTATTGGCAGATGCCGGAATCCAAACAGATGCTGTGAGAGTAGTGTTGAAATAGAGGGGATAATCAAGGATAACACCCAGCTTTCTGCTTGAGTGACTGGGTGAACAGCTGTGACGTTAAGGAAATGTGTTGCAGGGAAGAAGGATCTGATGTAAATGTAGGGGAATAAAATACATTTAGGCTTGTTGCATATAATTTCACTGTGAGACATCAAATTGGGTCTGTTAATATTGCAGCTGGGACTCAAGAAAAAGATCTGCGCTCTTTATTTGGGAGGCTGGTTCTTTAGTATGGGAGACTCTCGTGGGAAGATTTGAAGAACAAGTAGTTACTATCAGCTAAAATGTAGTGATTATAATGTACATTAGTATGCTATAGAATAAGGTCCACAATCCAGAAAGGCATTTATAAATTCTTGGTAGATTTGGTGGTAATTTAGGTAACTGGAAACTCACCAATGCACACAAGTGTCCCTGAGAAAATTGTAAGACATAGGATCATGGAGAGCCACCATGAGCAGGAATAGACATGCTGTCAGATATCAGAAGTAAATGTCTAATGATGGGTTTGAATGCAGATAATATATCGGTATGGAGCAGAGGGAAGAATTAAGAAGGTTTGGGTTTTCATACCTGATGGCTTCTGTTTTCTTTAAATTAGGAAACAAAGTGTGCTTAGAACATTTACAATAAGAGGACAAGGGGATGAGGAGGGTACCAAGATGAATGTAGCTGTTCTAGCCTCACAACACCTTAGATCCAGAGGTAACAATAAAGACTGTCCTGCTTTCCTGAAAGCTCAAACAAAATCCTCCCTTCTTTTTTTTTTTTTATTGTTGTTGTATTCGGCAGAAAATACAATATGTTATTGTTCTATCCATGATTTCACCCTTATTTTAATCTTAGCTCTAAAATTAAAATAAATTTCTCACAATCAGTTCTTTGCCAAACTTTTTCCAGTCATCTCTTGGTTAGACAAAGCTCTGCTCTTAATACATTCTTTAGAAGGGCACATGTGTACAATATTCTATCAGTTCTTCATGTTCAAGACTATATATATATACAGTCTATACATGTATAATTTATATATATATATATATATATATATATTTTTTTTTTTTTTAACTTGAAGGACAGCTTAGTTGGACATAATATCCTGTGAGTACATTCTATTCCCTTAACTTTCTTGAAAGTGCTCGTCCACTGTTGCCTTACTTTGCATGCTGTTTTGGAAAACTCTGATACCAATCTAATTCTTGTGACTTTGTGAGTTATTTCAATTTACTGCCTGGAGGCCCTCAAGGATTTTTTTTTTTTTTTTTCTTTAAGTAAAAGATTCATTACAATTTTTTTGTTTGTTTAAAAGATTCAGTCTGAGAGGTGACTGTAACCAGGTCGGCTTTCACTGAAAGGTCAAATCTAGACTTCAGGCTTCTTTTATATTTGGAAAATTTCTTAGATTATACATGTAAATATACATTCTGTTCCACTGTTTGATTTTCTTCTTCAGGAGTGCTAAATTAACTTACGCTGTTGATCTTTCATTTCAACTACTTCCACTTCTGATCCATTTTACTTCTGTATTTCATTTTCATTCACTTGAATTCTCTTTTTTTTTTCTTAACATTTTTATTGGAGTATATTTGCTTTACAATGGTGTGTTAGTTTCTGCTTTATAACAAAGTGAATCAGTTATACATATACATATATCCCCATATCTCTTCCCTCTTGCATCTCCTTCCCTCCCACCCTCCCTATCCCCCCCCTCTAGGTGGTCACAAAGCACCGAGCTGATCTCCCTGTGCTATGCAGCTGCTTCCCACTAGCTATCTGTTTTACATTTGGTAGTGTATATATGTCCATGCCACTCTCTCACTTTGTCCCAGCTTACCCTTCCCCCTCCTCGTGTCCTCAAGTCCATTCTCTAGTAGGTCTGCGTCTTTATACCCGTCTTGCCCCTAGGTTCTTCATGACCTTTTTTTTTTTTTTTTTTTTTTAGATTCCATATATATGTGTTAGCATACGGTATTTGTTTTTCTCTTTCTGACTTACTTCACTCTGTATGACAGACTCTAGGTCCATCCACCTCACTACAAATAACTCAATTTCGTTTCTTGAATTCTCTTTTATTCCCTGCTTTTTTTCAATGTCCTTTATAAAATTTTCATTTGAATCTTTCTCTCTTGGGTGCCCTGTTTATTTATCTTCACTTCTAGTATAATGTTATCATTTTCTTCTCTTTCCTTAGTGAAATCAACTTTTGTTTTATTATAAACTGTCTTATGTCCATTTATAGTCCTACTATTTATTATCTAATTCAAGGATGTTTTTAATGTCCCTAGTTCATCATTTGAGTATATTTAATTTAGTTTGGGGTGTTGTATTACAATTTTATTAAACTGCATGATTGTTTTCAGGGGAAAATTTTATCATCAAAAATGTGTTGATTCCCATTTCTGATTTATCACAGTAGTTTTGTATAGATGTGGTTTTTCTTATTTCTGTTCATTTCATGGACAGTATTCCTGGTTTGAGAATGCTCTCTTCTGTCCTCGTTTTTACAGTTTCTTTTATGGATGGTGTTGGTGGGGGTAAGAGAAGGATGCCATGTCGTTTCTCTCTGTTTCTTTAGGATTTTTTATTTTTTACTGTTTTTTAATATAAAATTATTTTCCTTCCTTGCATCATTTTTTTGTTGAATGCTATTCTTTCACTAAATGTGTGTCTCTCATGATTATTGCTCTCTGAGACTGCTACTTCTAGTCCCACACAGTTTAAATCCCCTTCATTTAATCAGTGCTGTTAACAACTAAGCCCAAGTGCTGTGTTTAGTATTTTGACACTTAATGTTTGACTTGCTCTTTCTGGGGATGATTTCACCTGTGCTTTGTTTATGTCCTCTGTGCCTTTTTACTCTTTTTTTTTTTTTTTTTTTTAACAGACATTTTTAAGCTTACTTTCTTTACTCTGTGTTCACAGTCATGCAGTTGAACTCTGTAGGAATTTTTTTCTCTATTTACAGACAAGTAGGAGTGCAGTATTCTGAAGGGACAGGTCATACATGGTTTTATTTTCATCCTTGGTTATTTATATAGTTTTTAGGGGCATTGAAGGGGAGATTCAGAAGCAGGCAGCCACCATTGTTCTCCTGACATAATCATATAGTCTTGACATTTAGAGTTGACACAGATCTTGCAGTTCATCAGAATGAAAACTGTAACTTACAGATGACAAAACAGGAGGTTAGAGAAGTAAATAAGTTGGTCAGAGTCAAATGGCTGTTTCAGGTAGGATATGACTGAATTCTGAGTTTCCTTACTCTGAATTCCAGTTTTCTTTCCCAATACAGTGTGTTACTTCTAAAAAATAAATACAAATCAATAATTTTGGCATTGATAGGATACCTTAAATGATGAATGTCAAGATAACAATTGAGTAATAAAATAGTGATAGATATTTTGGAACTGATTAGGTGAATATTTTCAGTACCTTTACAATGAGTGAACAAGGCAACACCCAATGAACATGAAATACCATTTACTTGAAGGAGGTGAAGAGTTGTTGTCTTTTTTTTTTTTTTTTTTTTTATTTATTTATTTTTGGCTGTGCTGGGTCTTCGGTTCGTGCGAGGGCTTTCTCTAGTTGCGGCAAGTGGGGGCCACTCTTCATCGCGGTGCGCGGGCCTTTCACTATCGCGGCCCCTCCCGTTGCGGGGCACAGGCTCCAGATGCACAGGCTCAGTAGTTGTGGCTCACGGGCCCAGCTGCTCCGTGGCATGTGGGATCTTCCCAGACCAGGGCTCGAACCCGTGTCCCCTGCATTAGCAGGCAGATTCTCAACCACTGCGCCACCAGGGAAGCCCCGAGTTGTTGTCTTTTAATGTACCTGAAATATGTTGAGAATTGAAAGACTGCTTGTTATTTCAGTAATGTTTGCAATAATTTGAAGACTACAACTGTGCTTGTGTGCTAAGTTATTATTAATAAAACTGTTTCACTTCACTATCTTCAATGTAGAACTTTCTTCTGGTAAAAATCTAATTTAAGTTTGATTCATTGTAGTCATTGGTTACACATGAGAGTAATAGGTTTAAAATATTATGCAGTGCTTTCTAGGTCATCAGTGTTACATATTTCTTTATTTTAGTCAGATGATCATTAACTGTGGAAGGTTGATAAATGCCAATTTTATGTATATAAAAACAAAACTATATATAGGTAAATATGTATGTGTATGTTAAACACTTTACAAGTTTATCTAGTTAAATAATTTGTCCTTAATTATGAGAAAATATCATGTAATTTTTACAATTTTTATATGATTCTGATTCTAGCCAAAATAAAAGTTTATTTTTTTAAGTTGAGGTAACGTTAGTTTATAACATTATATGTTCTGTGTGTACGTTATATTTTGACTTCTGTGTACACTACAGCGTGCTCACCAGCCAAAGTTTAGTTTCCATCTGTCACCATACAGTTGATCTTTTTTACCCATGTTTCCTTCACCCCAGCCCCCTTTCCCTCTGGTAACCACTACTTTGTTTTCTGTATCTATGTGTCTGTTTTTATTTGGTTTGGTTTGTTATTTTATTTTATTTTTATATTCTACATATGAGTGAAATCACTTAGTATTTGTCTTTCTCCTTCTCCCTTTTCCCTCTCTTCTCCTTCTGGGATACCCATTATCCTAATGCTGCCCTTCTTATTAGAGTCAGATAGTTCATATAGAATTTTTTTTTTTTTAAGATCTTAATTCTCTCTCCTTTTCTACCAGTATAATTTCTAGGTTTCTATCTTCAAGCTCACTAATTCTGTCTTCTGTATGGTCTGCTCTATTTCCAGTGCTTTCTAATGCATTGAGTTCTTCAGCTCCAGAATTTGTTTGGGGTTTGTTTTTTTTTTTTTTTTTAGAGTTTCAGTCTCTTTGGTAAAGTATTCATTCTGTTCATTAATTTTATTTCTGAGTTCATTGGATTGCCTTTCTTAGTTTCCTTTAAGCTTGTTATGTTTCTTCATGTCAGCTATTTTGAATTCTCTTTCAGTGAGATTGCAATATTTCATGACTTTGGTTTCTGGAGAATAATCATTTTCTTCTTTTGATACCGCATTACTGTGTTTCTTCATGGTGCCTGATGAGTTTAGTTGTTTTTCTGCCGGCCCATTTGAAGTAGTGAACACCTTGCTTGTTTAGATAAAACTCCCCCCCTCGCCGCCACTCCCCGCAGCTTGATTTT
Source organism: Eschrichtius robustus (assembly GCF_028021215.1). Classification (NCBI taxonomy): domain Eukaryota; kingdom Metazoa; phylum Chordata; class Mammalia; order Artiodactyla; family Eschrichtiidae; genus Eschrichtius; species Eschrichtius robustus. The sequence continues at coordinate 61,282,379 of NC_090840.1, read as the reverse complement.
ATTTGCCGGGTTATAATTAGAGGTTTTTCTTTTGTTTTCCAGTAGGTGGCACCATAGCACAAGTTTTTGGTTTCTCTTACCTGCGCTGCCTCTGGTTATATTTGAGAATCTGCACTTTCCACCTTCCAGGGCATCTGCCAGAGAACTGTTGCCCGGTGGCCTCTCTGTCACTGTTTTGCCTCTGGGGTCATTGGTACCTTGCTGTTGCTGGTGTTGCTAGCATCACTGCCTGGGGCAGCGGGATAGTGGGTGTCTCTTCTGCATGGGGGGGCGGAGGAGGGGTGATTTTCCTGAGTCACTGGCTCCACTGCTGCAGGGGAGCGGGAGTGGGAGAGCTGGGGTTGCGGATGCCTCTTCAGGGTTTCTGGGCTTGCGAGCACCACCTCTGCCAGCAGAGGGGCTGGTGTCACATGCATCGCTGCAGCTGAAAGCTTGGGATTGCAGGCCCAACTGCCGCTGCTGCCTGATTCCCTGTGGCCGTGGGTATGGATGTGGCTGGAAGGCCAGAGTCATATGCATTGCCTTCCCTGATGCTACCAGGTTCTCTGGGGCTAGAGGGCTCAGCAGTCTTGGCCATCCGTCTGGTATCACAGGCACCATCTCCACTGTTCCCCTGGTTCCACCACCTCTATGTGTCCCAGTCAACCCACCTTTAGATGTATGGATGTGTGGAATTCTCCAGTGTTCTGGTATGTCGGGTAGAGACACCTTTGTTGAGTTATGGATATTTTACTGGTTGTAGATTGAAGGGAAGAGAGAATGTCTCATGCCACCATGACGCTGATGTCACTTCTCAGAAAACTCTTTTATTGACTCTGAAAAAGTCAAATGAGGATTCATTAAAAGACAGCCAAAACATAGGATTAAATGAAACTTCCTCTAAAATTGTAATTTCTAAGGTGCAACTCATCACACATATTATCAGCACATTGTCTCGTGAAGATTGCAAACATGAATGCATAATGAAGGCTCACAGATATATCTTTTCTAACATTTTTATAAGATTCATAAGATTTAAAATTTAGCACCATAAATTGATGATGAAAAATCTGAACATTGAAAAGTAATTGCCTTTTACCTCTCTGAAAAGTGACTAACATTAAAGTGTTTCCATAGAACAGAAAATGTCCTTTGTGGCCATAAGAGTGTCTGCAAGGGACAGTAGTAGGAGATGATGTCACAGAGATAGTTGGCAAAAGTGGAGGGAGCTGTGTTTAGATCACGTAGGTCTTCATAGGGTTTGAATTATACCCAGAATTGGGAAGTCATTGTAGGGTTTTGAGCAGAAGAGTAAACATGTATTTTACATTTTCTAAGGATCACTTTGGCTGATGTGTTAAAAAAAAAGCACCTTAAGAAGACAAACAGGGAAATTAGTTAAGGGGCTATTGCAAGAGTACAGGTGAGAGATCATTGTGGATTTGAAAAAATTGGTAACTGTGAGAAGAGGTAAGACTGTGAGAAGAACAAGTTCAGGGACAAAAATAAAAACTTCTGTTTCACATATAATAAGTTTGAAATGCCTACTGATATTCAAGGAAGCCTGTGGAGTAGGTGGTTGGATATACAAATCAATAACTTAGAGTAGAAGTTGCCACAGATGATCTACTGTGTCAGATGCTACTGAGAAATCAAGGAAGGTGAAGACTGAAAATTGACTACTAATTTGCCAGAATGAGTGACTTGACAAAGCATGATGGGGATGACTTTTTGAGTGCTTGGTAGAAGAGGAATTAGAGGCAATAAATAACAGACAACTCTAGAAGGATAATAGTTGGAGGGAAATGTGGGACAAAAGGAGGTTTTTGATTGTTTTGTTTTTACATGGGAGATATTCAGCTAATTCTCATGCTGATGTGGATAATCTTGTACAGTGCTACTCAAAATACTGGTCCATAAGCTATGTCTGAGAAGTCCACCAAGAGATAATAAGTTTGTGCCAGAATGTAAATAAATGCACCACTTCTTTTATTGACAGAGCCTCACTATGGAGAAAAAAAAAAAAATGTCAGGTGAATTAAACAGTATGTTTAAGGACATAATTGTTTTATATTCTGGGAAAAGTCCTTATTTTGTAGTAGATTAGTAACAAACATTTTGTGGGTTTTAGTTTAGAAGCAAAGTGAGAGAGAGAAAATTGTTGAAACAATAAAGAGAAGAGACAGATATAGAGAATGGTAGCTGCATCCTGCTATTGCTAGCCCAAGGAACTGCACTGTTAGTTTTATCAAACTCTGCCCACACCCAGGTTCAATGTGCCATTTGTTGCCTGCTAGGATCCTGACTGATATATTTATCAAACCTTTATTAATGCCTTCTGGGCATCAAACTCTCCTGTCAGATAAATAAGTAGGTAGGTAGTTAGGTTAGTTAGTAGATAGATAGATAGATAGATAGATTAGATAGATAGAGACAGATAGATATCAATAGATAGGTGTCATTGTAAATCATTTAAGTTTTGGTTGAAAAAAGGAAGAACAGAAACTACGTCAAATTTCTTTGCAAAACACTACCTTCTTACTCTTGGCTGTGCATTAAAATCACCTGGTGCACTTTAATAATATACCCCTTCTCAGGAGACAGAATCTGATTTTATTCATCTGAAGTGGATTCAGAGATTAGCATTCTTAAGTTTCCCTAGGGGATTCTAATGTACAGCCAGGCTTAGGAACTATTTTAATAAGGATTCAGAGATATAAAAGCCTTGCTGAGTGAACTCCAAGAAATAACAATATAGCAGAGGGAAAAGGCCGTGTAAATAAATAGCTTCATTCAGTGGACATTAAACAGAAAGGTCATTTATGAAAATAATTTAAATTGATATTATTGATAAAATTATGAGTCCATATTTAAGTAGATAATCATATGCAAATTACTTGGACATCTATACAACTGGTTATTTAAAATAACAGTAATCATAATAGCCATACTTACAATGCAATTAGTAGGTATGAAGCATGAATCTAATGCTATACTTATATTAACTCTAATATAAACTCCGCACAATCCTAATGGCGTAGGTATTGTTACTAACCAGTTTTTACAGATGAGGAAACTGAGGCACAGAGAAGTTAACTAACTTGTATATGGCCACATAACTATTTTATGTTGTTTCACACTGCCTTTATGCATTTCTGCTGCCAAAATTAACCACTCTCCCTTTGCAAGTTAGCCCAATGTCAAATCATTATAGTATCATTTCTAAGATGTTGTCTTTTGCTGTCTTTTGCTTAAGCAAACTTAATTTGCTTCCATACTGTCCTCTTCCATTCTTTGTTCATATATAGCTTCATAATCTCTGATTTTCTCCAAAATTCTTCCTGCACATTTTTTATCTTCTTACTTTATTTTTATTTCAGGAATCCCAAAGTTTTCTATAGCAGGCAAATTATCAAAGATTACTCTACCATTTATTGTACATTCCTGTGATACAGGCCCTAATTAATTGTCTGTTATTCCTGACTTCCCTTAGTCTTTACAAAAGCCTTGAAAGCTAAGACATTATTTACATTTTGGAGCTGTTTTAAGGTTCATTATCTTGCCCAAGGTCACAGATCTAATAAGTGGTTGAACTGGGATTTAAACCCCCCAGTTCTAATTCCAGAGTTCTTAATGACTGCAGTTTGCTGTGCCATTAGAAAGACTGATCTCTCAAGTTAGAACATAAGTTCTGTCTCTTTGGTGCTGCTTGTCCTTTTGCATTAAATTGTCCCATGGCCAGAACAAAGTGGCCAACTATCAAAGAAAATCAGCCTTTCTACCCCTGGGGCCATGAAGAACAGCAAAAATGCTTTCTCAGGGCTTTGCTTTTACCATTTACTGTCTACTGTATGAAGTAGTAAAGATGCTGATTTTTAAAAAATGGCAGTATAGCCTTCATTAATAAATTTTCTCAGGTATGAGTTGCTGAGACATCTTTGTTTATAGCAGCAACCTATCGATATTTTATAAATATATATTTTTTCATTATCAAAATATATAACTTACCAAGTTCAAATTCCTAGAAGATACAAAAACAAAGAAATGCATAGGAAAGCATAAAAAAGAAGTTGATTTCTGGTCCTGGATTTAGAGAGAGATCCTGGATTTACCTCAAGTGTTATGTTTCATCTGTCTTTATAACTTCTGACCAAATATGTGTATATATATTGCAAGTGTACTCTTCTTCTGAAAAATTTAATTGCCATTCATTTTCCTAGTGTGGAGTAACATGGATTAGATTCAAGTCAAGTAGGTTAAATTTTTCTATGTTACATTGTTTAAAGTGTGTAAGTTTTTTTCTCACAAAGTAATTCTGTGTCCCTGACTCCTTCCTCCCTGGTGGAGGATAGACAGAGATGAGAACTGCTCTCCAATACAATCACTGATCCTACAGAAATGTTTTCATCATAGAAAACTTAGTAAACGGAAGGCCAAAGGAAATGAGAGCAGTATGGGGTGGGCTAGCTAATAGGCATAAAAGAAACAGAATACTTCAGAGAAGAGTTTGTGGTCCAGATCACTCAGCCTTAGAGGCAATAGAGAACTCTAGATGGACCGCTGGTTTCCTTCAGAAATTATTAGCTAGTGGTACTAGTTCAAGCTTGTAACAGTTCCTGATTTTGTTTTTTTTAATTAATTAATTAATTTATTTATTTATTATTGGCTGTGTTGGGTCTTCGTTTCTGTGTGAGGGCTTTCTCTAGTTGCGCCGAGCGGGGGCCACTCTTCATCGCGGTGCACGGGCCTCTCACTGTCGCGGCCTCTCTTGATGCGTAGCACAGGCTCCAGAAGCGCAGGCTCAGTAGTTGTGGCTCACGGGCCTAGTTGCTCCGCGGCACGTGGGATCCTCCCAGACCAGGGCTCGAACCCGTGTCCCCTGCATTGGCAGGCAGATTCTCAACCACTGCGCCTCCAGGGAAGCCCCAGTTCCTGATTTTTAATGAGCATTTGAAAAATATATCCAGGAGGTCTGTCTGATTAGAAATAAAGGACAAAAAAAAAAAAAAAAGAAATAAAGGACAATAGAGATCCAGACACAAAGAGGGGAGCTGGCATAAATTAACAAAGGTTTCCCAATGAGAAATTAAACTAGAAACTTGGGAACAGGGTGCATGGGGAAAAAAAAAAAGGCAGCAAGTAAGTACTTAGCCATGGTAAGCCCTTTGAAAATGCTCACTGAGTGAAGAATGAATAAATAGTGAGGAGAGAGAATGGACATATGCACTATAAATTAGCTTGAGAAACTGCAGCCTGATGCTCATGTGGAAAGCCAGGGACTCTAATCACCTTCCACACACTGGATTGCATTGGCTCACTTCTCAATTGTCCAAGAAAAAATATGTCCTGACTCAGACTTGATTAAAAAATCAGTCTCATACATTCAACCACTTCATGATCGTATTCACCTTAGTGTCATCCTAAACCCCTCACTTTTTCTCAGTCCCCGCATCTACTGTTTCACTAATTCCTCCTGCTGCTGCTTGTTACCTATTTCTCAGATCCATCCCCTTGTTAGTATTCTTTCAGCCAGTGTCTCAGTACCTCACCATTTCATGCCTGGACATTTAAAACATCTTCCCATCTGGTTTACCTGTCCTCTTCAAACCATCCCCTTCATTGCTCGGAGTAAATATCTGAAATATAAATCTTGCCCAGTTATTCTCCTTCATGACACCTTTACTGTCTAGCATTTATCTCTTGAGTAAAATCCAGTATCTTCATCAAGGTATTAAAGGTTCTCCATGATTAAACCTTATGACCATCTTTTCCTCACTTCCCCCATTACCTATCATTCACTATATTTTCAATCTCCTTTCCTTGTCCATCTTATATAGTTGTCCTGGAATGTCCTTCCGCCACATATTATTCAGAAACTTCTGCTCTCTCTTTTATCCAACTGCAGCTACTCTGCTTCCCTGAGTCTGAACTATTCTGCACAAATTTGTTTGCTAACCTCTTTTGTAAAGGTACTGTAATTTTCAAACGTACTAATGCAAACAGCAAATATTTTAAATTGATTGTTTTGAACATATAAAATATTAAAAAATATGTTCAAGATTGTAACAGTACAGACTTCCCTACTAATTACTAAAAAGAATTAAGTTGGCTATATTCCACAAATTGTTTTCACCAGTCTTTTGCTATTCTTTTATTTACCATTGTTACATACTTTAACAATTTATGTTTTTAAGAAGAATCACCATTGTGCAACAGTATACAACAAAATATCATCTTCACCACATTTTAATACCTCAGATAATGATCATTTATATGTGTGAGTGTAAATATATATAGTATAGAATACCATAGTGTAGACTCAGATATAAAGGCAGAAGGGGCCAGGGCTAATGTGCTTATCTTATCATATTTTATCTGTTCAAAGAACAAATAAATATATAAAGACTAAATTATATTAAGTTACTTCTAATGATAAAACAAAAGGTTTCATAAGTTTCTTAATTATAGCTACTTAACCATTACTTTATAGGAGAAATAACAAATGAAAAAGTTTTGAACACATAGTCTCCAAATTTATCATTAAGCATAAATATGATAAATTGAAAATTTAAACAAATATTTGAAATATACTTTTATTTAAGAGTAAGATTAAATTAGGCTAAACTACTTTTAATCAAAGTACAAGCTCAAGAATTTTTAGAAAAATGTAGCTTGTCTTGATCCAGAAACTTACTTTTTGGGATACTTTTCTTCTTCTTTGCCTTGTTCTAATTTTGATATTTTTATTAAACCTTCAAAGAACTGTATATTGATTTTATATAAAATTATGAACAGCATATTTAAAATTTTTTGCTTATAAATGAAAATGTTCTCTTTACATTCGTTCAACAAATCCTTTAAATCTTCCTTAGCAAGCAAATATAACAATGGAAGCCATGAATGTATTTCTGAAAGATGTTTTTCCCATTAAAATTCCCATTTCTTAGTTCATTTTAACAGCATAGAACTTGCTAAAATGTCACTTGTGTTACTTCTGTTGGAAGTGGTTCTTTTTTAAAACCATGTAGCAAAATAAGATATGTTGGACCACTAATTATTTCTGAAGATATAAAAGGTTTAAACCTTTAGTGAAATTCAATATTTTCAGCTGCCTTTAAATGAGAAGGAAAAGGCTTAGTTGGAATTTTCTAAAATACAGGGCCACTAGCAAGAAAAAAAAGAAAACAACAACAATAAAAAAACACAAGAATTTCATGAGTGGGAAAATCAGAGAAGCATCTATACTTCATAATCCTGTCCAGAGCCCAGTGTATATTAATATAGCACGTTGAAAGTAATATAGTCCCCACATGAAACAGGATTATTCTCTATACCCAAAATTATATTTCTGTTCATTTGAAAGCAAAATTTGTTTGCACAAATTTCAATAAGTAATGTAAAAATTGAATTTAATAGAAAACATTTCCATTTTTTTTATTTTTTTGGCCACACCACACAGCTTGTAGGATCTTAGTTCCCCGACCAGGGATAGAACCCGTGCTCCCTACGGTAGAAGCGTGGGGTTCTAACCACTGGACTGCCAGGGAATTTCCATTTATTTTAAATCAAAATAATTAACATATAATAGATACAGTTTTTCTGGACTAAAAATAGAAATAAAGATCCTTATTTTCAGATACATTATTTTGGCATCTGGATTCAAAGAGTTATGATAGATGACACATTGTTATTTAGATAAAGTTGTCAGGCTATTAAATTTCAAATAATATTTGTGGTATTAATAAAATATATTGTGGGGACAAAGGAAGGAGAAAAATTTACTGTTGATTTTGTTAAATATATTTGATAGGATTTTTCCCTATAAAATATATCTCTCACCTCTTTCTTGAACTCCATATCAAATTGTTAATATTTTCATCAGGTTGTACCACAAATCTTTAAGCTCAACATGTCCAAAACAAAGTCTTTACATTTTACTAAAACCTTATTTTCATATTCTCCACCCCCCCCCATGATGACTCATCTACCTTAGACACTTCAGAATCATCTTCTCAACCTCCCATCCATTCTTTTTCTCAATTACTTGTTTAAATGATCCCATCTCTTAGAAAGAGGGATATACCTTTATCTCATCTCAGCCATTTATTCTTTTTTTTTTTTTTTTTTTTACTTGACTCACTATAGTCTTCTAACTGGTCCCTATGTCCCTAGTATATGCCTTCTTCATTCCAAATTTATCTTGATAAAGCATAAATTTGATCATGTAATTTTCTGCTTCACTAACACAAACCAGCCAAAAGCCAACCAACCAATTAACAAAAACAAAAAACTTTGATAAATCTGTGTGGATTATATTATGTGAAATCAATTTAGGAAATTAATTTTAAATAATATATAGTAAAGTATAAACTTCTTGGAATGTCATATTGAAGCTTTTATAATTTGCCTACTAATTTTCAGTATGTTTACAAACAACATGGAAAACAACAAAGAATCTGGCAATTTAATTAAATGAAAGTCAGATAAAGGGCTCTACTGAATACTTATTTTCTAACTACAAGCAGTTAAAGGTGTTGACACTTTACCTCTGTAGCCCTCAGCACATTTAGCGTAGTACCGTGGACAGAACAGCTGTTTGGTAATAGTATGTATTTGAATGAGAAGTAAAATTTGCCCAAAGAACTTAGCAAGAACCTCACTTAATAAAGTAGTTTTTAGTTCAGAAATGTGTGCATAATCAAAGACACAGAAATGCCATCTGGTGGTAACTTACACAAAGCAGCTGCATTAAATGACTTCTACTGCTAATAGGAGGTAAACCAGAAGTTTGGGGTTGACAATATAACTTTTCAAGCAAAAAATCATATTAAAGGTAAATAATTATAAATACACTATTGTTCACATAGTTCACCTTGCTAACTAAAACATTCACCTTCAGGATATTTGGCTGGAGTCAAGTAGAGTTTCACTGACAATACAATGGAAAAAAATCTCATTAATTATAACTTCCAAGTGCGATACATACATATACACATGCATGGAATATGATGTATTAATACAGTAGCACTTGTATACAAATGAAACAAATATGAGGGCATGCTCAAAAATGTTTTCCCAATACAAGTGTATAATCAAAAATATTTCTATATTGTGGTTTTAAACGTGTGAACTAAACACAGAAGAAGAAGAAAAAAAAAACTTTTTGTAAGTCTTTTTAACAACTTCCTAAATAGCTTTGATGCAAAGTTACAGGAGCCAGAATTCTGTAAAATACCAATGTCTTACTTTATACTTGGCTATGAGTAAAATAAGGTAAGATTCATAATGAAAAATATTTCTGGATCTTACCTCTAGTATAGATTTCAGTAGTTTATTTGAAGCCAAAATGTTCAATTCCCAAGTCAGACAGTAAAAGAAAAGGGTGAAATGATTAAATTAGCTATGTATTTTTTACATATATTCTACATATATTTATAAACATATATGTTTATATGTTTTACAACATATTTATTTATAATATCAAAATTAATAATTGCAGTCTACTTCAACTAGAATCAGTTTATTTAGGAATTCCATTGGCGATCTCCTTTTTTGTAGGTGATTGAGGTATTTCTATTCAGCAGCACATTTAATGAGAAATAAATGAAACTATGGCATGGTCCTTCCAGCAAGTACATCTTGAGTTGGCTCCATGTTAGTAAATAAATCAGAAGAGTCAACGAGGTCATTTGAAGATGTCCCATGGTTAATTGAAACAGAGATTGCGTCTACTTCTTTAAAAAAAGACATGGGTGACTTCTTTAAAAAAAGACATGGGTGACTTCTTAATCAGCCCTCCACTTTTTTCTTATGGAAATTCCTGTACTAGAAAAGGGCACGACTCTGGGGAGAAATTTGTTTGAATAATCACATCTTCACAAAGGAGAAGATTGTTCAGTACTGAGGTTTTAAAAAAGGAGAGATTTTTTTCCAGTAACAGATACTGTTAGCAATGCCTCATAAGACTTTTAAATCAAACACGTTAAAATTAGGACTCTCAGGGGTCCACTGAGCCATTCCCCTAAAAGAGCAGCACTGGTCTGACTCTTCCTGCTGAAGTTGGAGATTAATACTGGAGATTTGGGAGGAAATATGGCTACAGAAATGTGAAAACACTTTAAGTTACAAATTATTTTAAAAACTCATTGAAGTTCAAGAAAAAATGTAACAATAAATTATTATTTTCTTAATTTATACAATACTCGTTTGGCCCCAAAACAATGCAATATTCACTGTTAGTTTAATAGGCTTCAATTTCCATTAGCAGTATTTAAATTCCTTTATGTTAATGAATGATCTGCATTTACACATAATAGCTTTTAATAAAAGTTATAGACTAAACCTTTTAGTTATCAATAATCTAACATTTAGGTGTAGTGCTAAGGATAAAAAAGAAAATAAAAACTGACATTTCATTTTGTCCCAACAAATAACTGAAATTAAGTATCTACCTGAGATCATCTTAGTCTATTCTAACAGGAGAGGGAGCAATTCTACCCCCAACCTCTGACTGCTCTTGAAGACCAAAAGGCAGACTTATGCTTTCATCTACTTCTGCTAGAAAAAAAAGTTTTACTCCTGGAAGTTTTCATGTAGAATCTGCATGTTACATTGGTTATTTGTGGCCATGTCATATTCTCAAATTATTTTTAACAAAACTGATGATAGAATAGTGTCATATGCCAGGGATGGGAGGTATTTGTGGGATAGCAGTGAGTGCAGTGGTTAAGAGTTTAATATTGGAATCAGATGGCATGGTTTGGATTTGAATCCCAATACTTATTTGCAGTGTGACCTTCATAAGTTACTTACCTTGCCTACATTTCGTTATCTGTAATATATGGTTAATAATAGTGTCTCATAGTGCCATTGAAAGGAACACATTTAAAGTACTTAGAAAAGTGCCTGGCACATACAACACTAAATAAATAATAGCTATTATTCTCAGAATAATAATTATTACTATAAGACATAATTTTGCTCAAAACCAGAATTTCTTTCAGTCAAAATTTTGTTCCGACTAAGAAAATTACAGTGAATAGCATAAATGTTATTAAGAGCAAATAACACATTTTACAATAATAGTTTGAAAATAAAATCAACTTAATGGTGTTCAAATTGAATAACATAAGGAACCCTGTATATTAATCAAATACAGAATGGATATACTATCACAGTAATTGTTATTCAGTAGTTACTCTTTAAACATTGCTAACAAAGATCTTATCATCTAGTAGGAACCAAATAGAATTCATAATATTAGTTGTACATAATTCAATACAATGTAAATTTTATGAATTTGTCATTAGGGCTTTCTTTATCATTCTGAAGTTGAGTTCTGATCCTAGTAGAGAATTTTTATGTAATATCATAACTAATTTTAATGAAGCTATCACTAACCTTTCAGTAGTGCAGACAGCATCATCTAGGATAGGTCATCAAAGACAAGTGATATTTGTACCATTTAATACAATGGGCAAAGCCTCCTTTATCTCACAGCTGTTTACTTCATTGATTCTGCCCTCCTTCCTGAAAATCAGAACCAATAGGGATTTTGATTAATTCCTTCAGTCAGCATATTTAGGCCTTTATCTCTAACTTGTCTTAAACAAATATTTCCACAAGATAGCTAGCTAGCTAGCTAGCTAGATAGACAGACAGACAGGTAGACAGGCTACAAGAATCATGGGTACTTGAAGTAACAAGTCATTCTCGTTCTCTAATAATTCAAGTAAAACATCTTTTCTTTAATGGGAAAAACAATAAGCAAAAAAACTCATTGAGACACTCTAATAAAAAACCTGTACACCAGTATGGTACATTATTATTCATTGTTTCAATGTACTAAAATTTGCTACAATTTAAAAGTTGAAATAAATAAGTTTGGTGGGGGTCAAAATATAAGATGCTTCCAAAATGTAAAATCAAAAATAGAATTAAAAACTTCAAGGCACCCTTTCCACAATTCAAAAAAAAAAATGAATTTTGCATTCCACTGTAGCATATGCGCAACTCGGAACATGATGTCGAGGCAATTATGTTATTAACTGATTGTTTTCTAAGAAAAGCAGATGGTAAAATAAATTATGTTCTTGGGAATTTTTCTTAGACTTCCTATTTCTAGAGAGCATTCTTCCATGAAGAATTAAAACAGTTAGTGAAAGGGCTCCCATATTAAGTCGCTTAATGGAGAAATGTTTCCCTGTCCACATTACCAGTGAAATTTTGCCATTCTGGATTTACTCTTTTGGGTAAAAATCCAGTCTTTGAAATAGGAACACCTAAGGATAGTTTTAAGTTATCATTGGTTTTATTTGGGTACCAGAGAAGAGAAAGGTCTGCAGCTGGTCCAGACACCTGTTGGGAGTCAGCTTTTATAAGTTTAATGAGCTGCTCTAAAATATGCATTGAGTATAGACTTGGAACAAGTAACCAATATGTTATACAGGTATCCCCCACCGTTCTTTTTATTTTATTTTATTGATTTATTTTTTATACAGTGGGTTCTTATTAGTTATCTATTTTATACGTATTAGTGTATATATGTCAATCCCAATCTCCCAATTCATCCCACCACCACCGCCACCCCAACTTTTCAAACGTTTGCTTCACGCCACTTCATTTTCATGAAAGATCTACATTAGTACCTGTTTTCACTAACCAAAAGAAACCTGAAGAGGATTTTTCACTTTTACGAAAAGAAGTGAAAGGTGAAAATGGCGTTCAGCATTGTTTTGTAGTTAGCTGTTGTAGAGGCAATGTGCACCCTGGGCAGTGAGAGTGACACCACCAAGCTCCTTTCCTGGGAACTACACTCAGCATCTCAGCGTCAAGCTGCCACAGCTTTGAACTATGTCTGTTGCATCTATGCTTTATCTCAATTTATTCTGTGCATCTATTAGTAAGACGTGTCCTAAGGTAATTGCTTCTTCGCTTTACTCTTTATGGCTTACAAAAGGTTTCATAGGAATGCTTTGTTTTTGGATAGTGGGGGAAACCTGTACCCCTCTTTTCACATAGCCAGAACACAGTCTTGGACACTGAGGGTTGAAAGTGAAGTGGTACCCCTCACTATTACACCTAAGAAATCACTCACAAAATATGTGTTTCTAATCTCCACAGCTCTGAGCTCTGCTAGTTGAGGTCTTACTTCCTAAGAGGACAAAGGAAGTCCACTAGGGGATGCAAGAATTCCGTTTTTCTTGTAGCGGAGTTTGTCCCCTGACTGTATTGAGCTTCTTAAACCACTCCATCAACAGGCAAATAAAGGATTTACTGTATTGACTGTGGTGATTGATCCTGATTATAAACGGGAGATAGAGTTGCTGGTGTACATTGGGATCAAGAAGGAGTATGTATGGAAGCCAGTAGATTTTGTAGGCTGCCAATGAATACTTTGCACAGAAATAAATTAATGAAAAATTACAGCAGATATCAACAGGTTCATAAATGGCTCAGACACTTCAAGAATAAAGATTTGGGTCATATCATCATGACCAGCTGAAGTGGTGGCTGAGGGCAAAATATGAAACACATGGTGAAGAAAGAAATATAGACACCAAAAATGGCTTTGTGAACAATTGCAGGAAAAAAAAAAAAAAAGAGTGGGATAACTATCAGTATTTTCTCCCTTGCTTTGTTATGGACATATTTGCATATGTATAGACCAATTTTTGTTCTTTCTTCTTCTATTTCTCTGCAATTTAATATACGGCATGTTGGTGGTGGTTAGCCTTGTCATATAGGCTTTAAGATGTCAAGAGGCTTTGTGACTGAGCTAGGTGACGGGAACTAACAGTAACTGCTGGGAAAGTGCATCTTTCCCTTGGAGGAGAAAGTAAACATGTCTTCATCTATACAAAGGCAGACTCCCCTGTTCAGTGTTGATTTCTCCAATGGGAGGCACTCACAAGAGACTTTATGGCAAAAAAGAAACAAAATGTGCTGTCCCTCAACAGGCAGATGGGTTCAGGGGCTTCATCAAATGGCAGATGTATAGTTTTACCAGAGGTTTCACGGCCTTCTCCCTGAAAATTGCCTACTTTGCGGTTACACACAGCTGAGATTGTCAGCAGCAATTCCCAGTGATTCTTGCACTTTCTGATTTACTGAATGCTGGAAGCCACTTCCCTGTCCTGACTGTCACTCTCCAGGCTCTTCTCCAGTTTTGTAAACTTTCGATTTCCTGTATTAATCCTTCTTGTCTAAGTAACAGAAAAGTTTCTCTTTTCCCATTAGAACTCTCTGATACAGTAATACTATATTTTCTCCTAACAAACACTTGAAATTACTGCTCTGAGGAAAATGAAAGCTTCTCTTCTCAACATAATTCATGTCGCTAAAATCTCAGCTTCTCCCCATCTTTTGGATAAAACTGTAGGTTTGTGTATTTTGAAAGGAGATCTAAAGTGACTTTTATCTCCACTAATATAATATCTCTCACTGTGATAGAGGAAGACTAGAGTTGATTACATCCTGACTTAGACCTCTGTTCAGCATTTTCTTCTTTTTGAATCAGGTCCCTCCACCACTTCGTACTGTGTCTATCCCGAGTGAACAAAGAATCCGCAGTGCTCATATAATCTGTCAAATACCAGTATGTATACTTACCATCATTCTCGCCTACTTTCCAACAGCTTTCTATCAAGTGTGCTGTACTTTCTGCATGTGCACCTTGTATTATTCATCAGACTTTTCTCCTATTCACCCTTTCTCCAACCACACAGGCCCATTCTTCCCAAAACTACTTTAATATTTCAAGATAAGTTTTGGCAATTTATGTTCACTTTTTTTTCCTTCATAAGGACCACAGACAAAGGCAATTTAGTCAATTAAAAACTAGATGATTTGTAAGCACAAAGAAAGTTGGGATAGTGAGTGGAACGCTTAAGTCTCAGTGTCTTTAAAACTCCTTATGTATTGGGGGTGAACAAACTCTTTGCTGGTATTACATAAGTTGACAAGGTGTAAAGCGTGTATAGGCATTTCCTACGATAACTCCTAACAGCAGTTTATTAGCTCTGCTCCCATTCTATATAGATCTCCTCTAATACTTTCTTCATGTTCTTTCTGCTAACAGGTCATTTATAAAATCATTTAAAACATGTTAGACGTTCAGGAAGAATTCCTGGTGCGTAGAGGCTCTTGAGCTGTTTCTGCATATCACTTTTTTCACATGTTTATAATGAGGCCTTTTTTTCCCAATTTAATTCAACTTTATTTAACAGCATTGCCTAAGTATCAACCATGGCCCTGGAATACAATTATGTTCATCCTTTCCAGAAATAGTAAAAGAGATACATTTCTCCTATAAATGTATTACTTTAAATTTTACTTAGTCTTTCTTTGTAAAACTGAATTATTTTAATTATAAAAGCAATACATGCTTTTATATTAAAAAATAAAGATATTTTAAAAATAAAATTAAACAGAAGAAAATATTGGATTGGCCAAAAAGTTCGTTCAGGTTTTTCTGTAACATGGGAAAAAACCTGAACAAACTTTTTGGCCCACCCAATACCTGTGGCTCCCATTCATCTCCAAACCTTTGCCCCAAAGTAACAGGTTTTTCATTTAATATTTTTATTTTTAATAGCACTTACCACCATAGCTTTATACCTAAACCTGCATCTCTACTTGTTGATTTATCAGAGTTGTGTAGTATCTTTTGACACCAGCAATGAAAACTATGGAATTAATGTGCTTTACTTCTCATCTATCTTAGCCACTCCATTTTCCAACTGAAATAAGCATATAGACATTTTTAGTTTTTTAAATTACATTTGGTACTTAAAAACTTATTTTAAAACATTTTTATCAAGGAAAAAATCAAGGAATAAGTACACATGGTAGCAAGAACTGAAGAGCTTATGATAAAAAGAGTACTAATCTCTCCTTCTTACCCCACAGGGAACATTTTAAAGCTATTTTTATTTTCAGTTTTCTGGGTGCTGTTACCTCAACAATTCTAGATAAATAAATGTATACCTCTATTATTTTATATATTTTTAGATAATATATATATTGACTCTCTGGGGGAAAAAAATAGAATATCACTCACTTACCCTACCCTCTTTCTTTACTTTGTCTCCTCCTAATGGGAACAAAAAAAAAAGAGAGAGAGAGAGAGAGAGAACAATGCCCTGAAAGTCAATGAGGAAAGTATATCAAAGAGAAGCATGTGTAACCAGTAGGGTTATATTGCATGATAGGTAATGAGAGAAGGACTAAGAATTTATCATTGAATTTTATAAGATGAAAGACATTGGTGTTTATTACAACAGCAGTTTTTATGGAGTTGTTGGGGAAGAGGTTGATTAGAGTGGTTTTAAGAGAGAGCGAGAGGTGAGGAGTTGGAGACATGGATTATTGACTGTTCATTTCAGAAGACTGACTGCAAAAAAGACTAGAGAAATGGAGTAGTAGTTGGTGGGGGAAACAAACAAGAGAAGTATTATTTTAAAGTTCAGAGAAACACTAGCATTTTTGAACCCTGATGGGTATGAACTAGAGAGTGAAAAAAATTATGATGTAGTAGATAGAAAAGAGAATAGCTGGAATGATGTTCTTGATTAGGAGAAAACATAGATGATCTAGTGCTCAAGAGGATAGGAGATGGTAGGTGGGTAAATAGAATGCTGAGAGTCTGTAAAATTTTCTTTTTGATTGATTTGGATTTCTCAGTGAAGTAGGAAATAAGGTTACCAACTTGTGACTTTGTAAGGCCAGTAACAGAAGATGTAAAATAATTATCCAGGAGAATATAGACCCACATCATTACTGCCCATAGGTTACAAATGATTGTGATTTGAAGCAAGATTTCCTTTTGACTGGAAAAAAGAAAAGAAAAGAAACCACTTAGTTTGGAGGAATATAATATTTTGAATAGATATTTTATAACTAAAAAATAAAAGCCAAAGAACATTTGCAAATAGAAAAGCAAATTAAAATTACATGTGAATATCTTAACACCTCATACACAGATTAAGATACTTAATTGATGGGCTTATATTTCAAGTCAGTAATTTTTATCCAGAGTACTAGAGTTTTTAAATAAGAATGGAGAGACAGATTACAGGCATAATTTTGTGTATGCTTTCAGAAGGATAGAACATTTTTAGTAACATCAGAATAATCTTTTCTTTTTAAACAATAAGAGCTACTACTTTTACTGGTCTTCTGTGAATAGAACTTTTTTTTTTTTAAACTTGCTTTTGCAGTAGAAAAAATCAAGTTGCTTAACACAATAGTATGTAAACCCTGTCGTTGGCTCTCTTACCTCATCTCATACTACGCTACCCTTGGATCATTCTATTTCAGCCACAGTGGCCTTTTTGTTGTTACATGAATATGCCAAGCACCTACACACCTTAAGGATTTATACTTACTCTTCTCTCAACCTGCATATATGCTTGTATTTCATGTACTCTCACTGTTAAAAATTTTACTGTCATAAACAAAGCACCTATGCTCTCTCATTTCCTGCATTGTTTTACTTCACAGGACTTATTACCATCAAGAAATTATGTGTTTCACTTATTTGTGTATAAACTTTCTCCACCCATGTGAATATATAAAGCGGGGATTTTAATCTTTTTGATTTGTTATTCCCAGCACCAAGAATCATGTCTTTATGATAGTCAATAAAATTATAGAATTGAAAAAAAAAATCAAAAAATTAGGTACTCAAAAGGTAATTATTTTTCTTTTTATTATGATTTCTGGCAAACTTAACAACTACACATTCCCTTTTTAACATCATATAAGGCTGCCTTGTGCCATGACTGGATTTCGTTTTGTTTTTGTAACATAGACCATCCTCTGTGTACCTCCTCGTGTGCTTGCAGAAAGCACGTTTTTAGTATCCTCTTTATGAATTGTACTGTCAGGAGGTTTTTTTTCATTCAACATACTTGTAAATTGTTTATGAATAATTATCGCTGGGTATTTTCATTCCTTTCTGTTTTTGATGCACAGTAACTTATTAGTTAACCCTCTGCCCTGGGTATATTCTAATCTTTGTGTAACATTCTATAGTACTACTCTGTGACTATCAGAGAAAGGTTTTAGTCTTCTTTTGGTAGAAATAAAATTCTTGGCAAGGACTGAGTTTTTAATAGAGCTGCAAATAGACCATCCATTCTCATGTTTGAATCAAAGACAACATGAAACTTCATATACAAAGCCACTCAATACCCACTCCCCACCTCCGCAGTTTTAGCTACTGAGGCATATTGCTGTCCCACCACCACGTAGGCTACAGTGCTACACAATAATATTTATTTATTGAATAAAATTAATACTAGTGTGTTTCTTTAGTCCCCCAAACTAATTCTAACTTCTAAAGAGTCTTTTGTTGTTATTGTTATTTTTACTATTTCTTCCAAAAATCTTTAGGACCTTTATCCAAGGGAAAAGAACTGGAGGAGAGTGAGGGCCACCAGTTTCTAGTACAGATTTTGGATTGAGGTTAATTTTTTTTTAATCTCTTTTTTTATTTGCAATAAATTTCTGCAGAATCAATCTCAAAGAGGATTGTATATTATACCCTCCTCTGTAACCAACATGATATTTGTATTGCTCTTTAGTTTAGATGGCATGGTAATATAACTAATATTTATTCATCTTACAAAAATTGATAGTAGAAACAGATATGCCCTTCAATTCACAATTTCCAACATATATTTAATTCTGTTCTGGTTGCTTTATTGTAGCATATTTATGTTATTTTTATCTGCAAATTAGAAGAAAAAGGCAATTTTGCTTAAACTATAAATAATAAAACAATTCATTTTAAACATTTTGCTAACAGCTGTGTGATAAATAAAAATCATGACTTATCAAAAGCCCATCCAGAATGTACTGTTTGGTTTCAGTATGAAGCCCCATACATTTTAACAAAATATCTTACACTATTCAGTTAATTTATTGTTTTCTTAATGATTAACTTTAAAATTCTAACTTTTTTCAAAGCAAACTTCCAGCTATTTCAAAGGAATTTTTTCCATTTCTTTTTAGTAAAAAGAGTGTAAAGTTGTAGTCTACCTCAGTTCTGCCATTAATCCAGATGTCATCCATTAGAAATTATGTTCAACAGGGGCTGGGAATTTGTCTCGTAACATATAAGAGTGTCTAACTTACTTATAATAGGTAATCAATAAATACTCATTGAATGAATAATTTCCTGGCAAACTCAATAGTCTGGATCTTAATTTCCTTTTCTTTAAAAAGGGGGAGTTGAATGAGGATATCCAGGATTAACATTCAAGATTTTATCTGATAAAATTATAAAACTAGTCTAAGAATTTGTTCTTGGACCTGACAACTGAGAAATAAATTTTTAGAATTCTGCTTGTGTATTTAATAGAGAGAAGATAATTAAATTAATTTAATACCAATGAAAGTGAACTTATCTCTGCAGTTAGCTACTATTCAGCTTTTCAGTTGGAAGTTAGATACATGCTTGTAAAATAGTTGTATACATTTAATAAACCATAAATTAAAACATTATCTGACTACATATGCTACAGATTTTTTTTTCTTTTTATTTTATGTATTGTCCTAAAATATAATTTCATCCAGGAAAATAGGATTTTTCCAGGAGAAAAATCCAGAAGCCTGAAATTTCTGTCACTCTTCATTCTTCATCATTATGATCTAATGATGTTGTATTTGATAAGCATATCAGTTCTGATGTGTATTTGTCTCTCCTGAATTGTATAAAGCACATTTCAGTTACTCAGGCTAGAGATTTTATTCTTTAAACTGGTCACCGTGCCTCTGGCCACACTTAGAATTTAGATTGCAAAGGAATATTCAATCTTTCTTCTAATAGCACTCAGCCTATTGAATATTTAATTATTTTCCTTAAAATGGTAAACAGTTGGAAATACTTTCCTCCTAAAGGGACAGCATTCTTTTTCTATTCTCTTATGAAGCTAATATATTTTATTTTAATTGCAATACTTACCATTAACAAAGAAGATTGAACATGTTTTGTCATTTAATTCCTATTTATTTATAAAATATTACTACAAAGAACAGAAAATTGAGTTACTGTATGTAACACATTAAAAGGGGCAGTGTAGCCAAGGACAGTAGTATTGCTTGAAAGCATGGGCTACGTAGTCAAGCCACACATCCGAATTCTTTTTTTTTTTTTAATAGATATTTATTGGAGTATAATTGCTTCACAATACTGTGTTAGTTTCTGTTGTACAACAAAGTGAATCAGCCATATGCATACATATGTCCTCATATCCCCTCCCTCTTGAGCCTTCCTCCCACCCTCCCTATCCCACCCCTCCAGGTTGTCACAAAGCAGCGAGCTGATCTCCCTTTGGTATGCTGTTGCTTCCCACTAACTAACTATTTTACATTTGGTAGTGTATATAGGTCGCTGCTACTCTCACTTCGCCCCAGCTTCCCCCTCCCCACCCCGTGTCCTCAAGTCCATTCTCTATGTCTACGTCTTTATTCCTGCCCTGCCACTAGGTTCATCAGTACCATTTTTTTTTTCAGATTCCATATATATGCATTAGCATACGGTATTTGTTTTTCTCTTTCTGACTTACTTCACTCTGTATGACAGACTCTAGGTCCATCCACCTCACTACAGATAACTCAATTTCATTTCTTTTTATGGCTGAGTAATATTCCATTGTATATAGCACATCCTAATTCTTGATTCAACTCTACTAGCTGTGTGATCTTGGAAAAGATCAACATAAACCTCAATTTTTTTCACCTTTAAGACTGGGTAACATATAAGATTTATTTCATAGGTAATGAGGTAATACATATAAAACACATAGTGTAATTCTTGAGAAAAAATAAGTATTATCTTATTATTGTATATTATTGACTGATATGTACATGATCAAAAATGTGACTGTTGTCAAAGAGCATTGCTTTTAGTTGCATTATGGAAAAAATGTTTAAAAAGCTGTGCGAAATGCACTTGTGGATTTATTCATTTATCTTAGACTTCACTGCTAAATTGAGAATGGAAGCTGAATTGCTAAAACAAGAAGTTTAAAAGGTAAGAGAACAAATGATTAAATTTTTAGGCAACTGACTTAGGAAAAGAAAATAAAAAAGTATACATGCATACAAATTATAGACCCTTGAAAATAAAATATTGAAATTAGGCCAACTAATAACCCTGCAATGGCCTCTAAGTGTTAACGTGAAAGGAAGAGTCACAGTCTCTCATTTTAAATCAAAAGATAGAAATGATTACGCTTACTGAGAAGGCATATAGAAGGCTGAGACAGGCCGAAAGCTAGGCCTCTTGTACCAGTTAGCCAAGTTGTGAATGCAAAGGAAAGGTTCTAGAAGATAGTTAAAAGTGTTACTCCAGTGAATACGCAAATGATAAGGAAAGTGAAACAGCCTTACTGCTGGTAATGGAGCAGGTTTTAGTGCTCTAGAGAGAAGTTCAAACCAGTCACAACATTCTCTTAAGCCAAAGCCTAATCCAGAACAGGGCCCTAACTTTCTTCAAGTCTTTGAAGGCTGACAGAGGTAGAGAAGCTGCAGAAGAAAAGTTTGAAGTTAGCAGAGGCTGTTCATGAGGTTTACGGAAAGAAGCCATCTCCGTAACATAAAAGTGCAAGGTGAAGCAGCAAGTGCTGATGCAGAAGCTGCAGCAGGTTATTTAGAAGATCTATCTAAGATAATCGGTGAAGGTGGCTACACTAAATAACAGATTTTCAGTACAGACAAAACAGCCTTATATTGGAAGAAGATGCTGTCTAGGACGTTCATAGCTAGAGTGGAGACGTCAACACCTGGCTTCAAAGCTTCAAAGGACAGGCTGACTCTCTTGTTAGGGGTAAATGCAGCTGGTGACTTAAAGCCAGTGCTGATTTACCATTCTGAAAATCCCAGGGCTCTTAAGAATTATGCTAAATCTACTCAGTGTGTGCTCTATAAATGGAACGACAGAGCCTAAAAATAGCACATCTGCTTACAACATGGTTTGCTGAATATTTTCATCCCACTGTTGAGACCTACTGCTCAGGAAAAAAAAAAAAAAAAAAAAAAAAGTTCCTTTAAAAATACTACTGTTCATCGGCAATGGACCTGGTCACCCAAGAGCTCTGATGGAGGTGTACAACAAGATGAATGTAGTTTTCATGTCTGCTAACACAACATCCATTCTGCAGCCCATGGATCAAGGAGTAATTTTGACTTTCAAGTCTTGTTATTTAAGAAATACATTTGAAAAGGCTATAGCTGCCATAGATAGTGATTCATCTGATGGATCTGGGGAAAGTAAATTGAAAACCTTCTGGAAAGGATTCATCATTCTAGATGCCATTAAAAACATTTGTGGGTTTCAGCACTGCCCTTTTAGGGGTTGGGGCCGGAAGTGACGCCAGGCTGAGCAGCAACAACAGTTTTCCATGTGCGCGTAGGGTACCAGGGTCAGGATATTAGAAATGAATACTCCCCAGTCAGTTTTCATCTTTGAACCTGCATTTTAATGGTAACCGAATTAATTTTGGCCTCAGAAAGTTACTATGGTATATTAGGTGTGCCAAAGTCAGCATCAGTGTGCCAAGTCAGCATCAGAGTACCAAATCAAGAAGGCCTTTCACAAGTTGGCCATGAAGTGCCATCCTGATAAAAATAAGAGACCTGATGCTGAAGCAAAATTCAGAGAGATTGAAGAAGCATATGAAATACTCTCAGATGCTAATATTAAAGAATTACTAGAATATGATACACTTGGACATAGTGCTTTTACTAATGGTAAAGGACAAAGAGCTAGTGGAAGTCCTTTTGAGCAGTCATTTAACTTCAATTTTGATGACTTATTTAAAGACTTTTTTTTTGGTCAGAACCAAAACACTCGGTCCAAGAAGCGTTTTGCAGATCACTTCCAGACACGCCAGGATGGTTCCAGTAGACTAAGGCACCATTTCTAGGAGTTTTCTTTTGGAGGTGGGTTGTTTGATGACATGCTTGAAGATATGGGAAAATGTTTTCTTTTAGTGGTTTTGACACCACCACGAATCAACATACAGTACAGACTGAAAATAGATTCCATGGATCTAGCAAGCACTGTAGGACTGCCACTCAACGAAGAGGAAATATGGTTACTACATACACTGGCTGTTCAGGACAGTAGTTCGTCCTTTTTCTGTTCTCATTAAACCCAACTAGTTGACTCTTCTTCAATATCTTTGATGCAGAACCAATTTTTTGTGAACTATTTTGACAAGTGCATGATTTCACTTAACTTGACATAGCTATTAAATATATTTAAATTGCTTTTGACAAATTCAGCAATATTCAGTTAGTAGAGAAATAGCTAATTATTAATTTCCCTGATTAGGCAAGGTTCTTTAAGAAAAGATTATAATTCTGCCTGGTCTTTTTTCTCTACCTGCCCTTGGGCTTATTAACATGACCAGTTTTATTACCAAAGAAAGAATGAGTTTGCCTGATAAATATTTAAAGGTTAAATTTTAAAAGTTATTGTAGATTTAAATTGTGTGAACTTGAATGCTTTTTTTGGAGTGAAACCACTGCTAATTTAAAATTGCGTACTCTGTAACATCTCTGACTTGGGTTGCAAAATGTACGTGAAACTGTATAACTGAGTCATTCAGCAAAGGATAGCAAGCAGTATCTTGGTTAATTTCTACTGAAAGCTTCAAAAAGGTATGGTTGAATATTTACCACAGAACCATGCAGAAGAATTGGAGTAAAGGAAGTGATTGTATTGCTCATAGACATTTACACTGAAAGAAAGTTGAAGACTTAATATTGCCAAGAGATTGTTACATGGCTAATGATTTCATCCCTGGCTAATAATTTTGTAGTGGTGAAATCATAGCTGTTTTACACATCTTTTCACATTTCTACATTTCTTTCTTAATTGTTGATGCTCTAGGTCTTAGTATGGATTTATGTATTTTTGTGTGTGTATGGGTTTTCCTATTTGCACTCATCTTTAGAGATTGACTAATACCTCATTCTGTTTATAAAAACAGCCAGTAATTTCTATGCAACCTTATTATGTGCAAAATTTTTAAATCCTAAGAAATGTGTGCTTTTGTTTTCAGATAGACTTATTTCTTTTTTTCCCCTTGAATTTTATTTTATTTATTTTTTTATACAGCAGGTTCTTATTAGTTATCCATTTTATACATATTAGTATATATGTGTCAACCCCAAACTCCCAATTCATCCCACCACCATCCCCACGCCGCTGCGGCTTTGCCCCCTTGGTGTCCATACGTTTGTTCTCTACATCTGTGTCTCAATTTCTGCCCTGCAAACCGGTTCATCTGTACCATTTTTCTAGGTTCCACATATATGCGTTAATATACGATATTTGTTTTTCTCTTTCTGACTTACTTCACTCTGTATGACAGTCTCTAGATTCATCCATGTCTCTACAAATGACACAGTTTCGTTCCTTTCTATGGCTGAGTAATATTCCATTGTATATATGTACCACATCTTCTTTATCCATTCGTCTGTCGATGGGCATTTAGGTTGCTTCCATGACCTGGCTATTGTAAATAGTGCTACAGTGAACATTGGGGTGCATGTGTCTTTTTGAATTATGGTTTTCTCTGGGTATATGCCCAGTAGTGGGATTGCTGGGTCATATGGTAATTCTATTTTTAGTTTTTTAAGGAACCTCCATACTGTTCTCCATAGTGGCTGTATCAATTTACATTCCCACCAACAGTGCAAGAGGGTTCCCTTTTCTCCACACCCTCTCCAGCATTTGTTGTTTGTAGATTTTCTGATGATGCCCATTCTAACTGTTGTGAGGTGATACCTCATTGTAGTTTTGATTTGCATTTCTCTAATAATTAGTGATGTTGAGCAGCTTTTCATGTGCTTTTTGGCCATCTGTATGTCTTCTTTGGAGAAATGTCTGTTTAGGTCTTCTGCCCATTTTTGGATCGGGTTGTTTGGTTTTTTAATATTGAGCTGCATGAGCTGTTTATATATTTTGGAGATTAATCCTTTGTCCATTGATTTGTTTGCAAATATTTTCTCCCATTCTGTGGGTTGTCTTTTTCGGCTTGTTTGTATTTCCTTTGCTTTGCAAAAGCTTTTAAGATTCATTAGGTCCCATTTGTTTATTTTTGTTTTTATTTCCATTACTCTAGGAGGTGGATCAAAAAAGATCTTGCTGTGATTTATGTCAAAGAGTGTTCTACCTATGTTTTCCTCTATAAGAGTTTTATAGTGTCCGGTCTTACATTTAGGTCTTTAATCCATTTTGAGTTTATTTTTGTGTATGGTGTTAGGGAGTGTTCTAATTTCGTTGTTTTACATGTAGCTGTCCAGTTTTCCCAGCACCACTTATTGAAGAGACTGTCTTTTCTCCATTGTATATCCTTGCCTCCTTTGTCATAGATTAGTTTACCATAGGTGCGTGGGTTTATCTCTGGGCTTTCTATCCTGTTCCATTGATCTATATTTCTGTTTTTGTGCAAGTACCATATTGTCTTGATTACTGTAGCTTTGTAGTATAGTCTGAAGTCAGGGAGTCTCATTCCTCCAGCTCCATTTTTTTCCTTCAAGACTGGTTTGGCTATTAGGGGTCTTTTATGTCTCCATAAAAATTTTAAGATTGTTTGTTCTAGTTCTGTAAAATATGCCATTGGTAATTTTATAGAGATTGCATTGAATCTGTAGATTGCTTTGGGTAGTATAGTCATTTTCACAATATTGATTCTTCCAATCCAAGAACATGGTATATCTCTCCATCTGTTGGTATCATCTTTAATTTCTTTCATCAGTGTCTTATAGATTTCTGCATACAGGTCTTTTGTCTCCTTAGGTAGGTTTATTCCTAGGTATTTTATTCTTTTTGTTGTGGTGGTAAATGGGAGTATTTCCTTAATTTCTCTTTCAGATTTTTCATCATTAGTGTGTAGGAATGCAAGAGATTTCTGTGCATTAATTTTGTATCCTGCAACTTTACCAAATTCATTGATTAGCTCTAGTAGTTTTCTGGTGGCATCTTTAGGATTCTCTATGTATAGTATCATGTCATCTGCAAACAGTGACAGTTTTACTTCTCCTTTTCCAATTTGGATCTCTTTTATTTATTTTTCTTGTCTGATTGCCATGGCTAGGACTTACAAACCTATGTTGAATAATAGTGGTGAGAGTAGACATCCTTGTCGTGTTCCTGATCTTAGAGGAAATGCTTTCAGTTTTTCACCATTGAGAATGATGTTTGCTGTGGGTTTGTCTTATATGGCCTTTATTATGTTGAGGTAGGTTCCCTCTATGCCCACTTTCTGGAGAGCTTTTATCATAAATGGGTGTTGAATTTTGTCAAAAGCTTTTTCTGCATCTTTTGAGATAATCGTATGGTTTTTCTTCTTCAGTTTGTTAATATGGTGTATCACATTGATTGATTTGTGTATACTAAAGAATCCTTGCATCACGGGGATAAATCCCACTTGATCATAGTGTATGATCCTTTTAATGTATTGTTGGATTCTGATTGATAGTATTTTGTTGAGGATTATTGCATCCATATTCATCAGTGATATTGGTCTGTAATTTTCTTTTTTTGTAGTATCTTTGTCTGGTTTTGGTATCACGATGATGGTAGCCTCATAGAATGAGTTTGGGAGTGTTCCTTCCTCTGCAATTTTTTGGAAGAGTTTGAGAAGGCTGGGTGTTAGCTCTTGTCTAAATGATTGATAGAATTCACCTGTGAAGCCATCTGGTCCTGGACTTTTGTTGTTGGAAGATTTTAAATCACAGTTTCAATATCATTGCTTGTGATTGGTCTGTTCATATTTTCTATTTCTTCCTGGTTCAGTCTTGGAAGGTTATACCTTTCTAACAATTTGTCCATTTTTTCCAGGTTGTCCATTTTATTGGCATAGAGTTGCTTGTAGTAGTCTCTTAGGATGCTTTATATTTCTGTGGTGTCTCTTGTGACTTCTCCTTTTTCATTTCTAAGTTTATTGATTTGAGTCCTCTCCGTCTTTTTCTTGATGAGTCTGGCTAATGGTTTATCAATTTTGTTTATCTTCTCAAAGAACAAGCTTTTAGTTTTATTGATTTTTGCTATTGTGTTCTTTGTTTCTGTTTCATTTATTTCTTCTCTGATCTTTATGATTTCTTTCCTTCTGCTAACTTTGGGGTTTGTTTGTTCTTGTTTCTCTAGTTCCTTTAGGTGTAACGTTAGATTGTTTATTTGAGATTTTTCTTGTTTATTGCGGTAGGCTTGTATTGCTATAAACTTCCCTCTTAGAACTGCTTTTGCTGCATCCCATAGGTTTTGGATCATCGTGTTTTCATTGTCATTTGTCTCTAGGTATTTTTTTAATTTCCTCTTTGATTTCTTCAGTGATCTCTTGGTTATTTAGTAACGTATTGTTTAGCTTCCATGTGTTTGTGTTTTTTATGGGTTTTTTCCCTGTAATTGATTTCTAATCTCATAGTGTTGTAGTCAGAAAAGTTACTGATATGATTTCAATTTTCTTTAATTTACTGAGCCTTGATTTGTGACCCAAGATGTGATCTATCCTGGAGAATGTTACATGTGCGCTTGAGAAGAATGTGTAATCTGCTCTTTTGGGATGGAATGTCCTATAAATATCAATTAAATCTATCTAGTCTATTGTGTCATTTAAAGCTTGTATTTCCTTATTAATTTTCTGTTTCAGATGATCTGTCCATTGGTGTAAGTGTGGTGTGAAAGTCCCCCAGTATTATTGTGTTACTGTCGATTTCCCATTTTATAAATGTTAGCAGTTGCCGTATGTATTGAGGTGCTCCTAAGTTGGGTGCATATATAGTTATAATTGTTATATCTTCTTTTTGGATTGACACCTTGATCATTATGTAGTGTCTTGTAACATTCTTGTCTCTTGTAACATTCTTTATTTTAAAGTCTATTTTATCTGATATGAGTATTGCTACTCCAACTTTCTTTGAATTCCCTTTGCATGGAATATCTTTTTCCATCCCCTCACTTTCAGTCTGAATGTGTCCCTAGGTCTGAAGTGGGTCTCTTGTAGACAGCATATATACGGGTCTTGTTTTTGTATCTATTCAGCAAGCCTGTGTCTTTTGGTTTGGAGCATTTAATCCATTCACGTTTAAGGTAATTATTGATATGTATGTTCTTATTACCATTTTCTTAATGGGTTTGTGTTTGTTTCTGTAGGTCCTTTTCTTCTCTTGTGTTTCCCACTTAAAGAAGTTCCTTTAGCATTTGTTGTAGTGCTGGTTTGGTGGTGCTGAATTCTCTTAGCTTTTGCTTGTCTGTAAAGCTTTTGATTTCTCCATCGAATCTGAATGAGATCCTTGCCGGGTAGAGTTATCTTGGTTGTAGGTTCTTCCGTTTCATCACTTTAAATATGTCCTGCCACTCCCTTCTGGCTTGTAGAGTATCTGCTGAGACATCAGCTGTTAACCTTATGGGAGTTCCCTTGTTTGTTATTTGTCGATTTTCCCTTGCTGCTTTCAATAATTTTTCTTTGTCTTTACTTTTTGCCAATTTGATTACTGTGTGTCTCGACGTGTTTCTCCTTAGGTTTATCCTGTATGGGACTCTCTGCGCTTCCTGGACTTGGGTGGCTATTTCCTTTCCCATGTTAGGGAAGTTTTCGACTATAATCTCTTCAAATATTTTCTCAGGTCCTTTCTCTCTCTCTCTTCTCCTTCTGGGACCCCTATAATGCGAATGTTGTTGTGTTTAACATTGCCCCCAGAGGTCTCTTAGGCTGTCTTCATTTCTTTTCATTCTTTTTTCTTTATTCTGTTCTGCATCAGTGAATTCTACCATTCTGTCTTCCAGGTCACTTATCTGTTCTTCTGCCTCAGTTATTCTGTTATTGATTCCTTCTCGTGTATTTTTCATTTCAGCTATTGTATTGTCCATCTCTGTTTGTTCTTTAATTCTTCTAGATCTTTGTTAAACATTTCTTGCATCTTCTCGATCTTTGCCTCCATTGTTTTTCCGAGTTCCTGCATCATCTTCACTATCATTCTGAATTTTTTTTCTTGAATGTTGCCTATCTCCACTTCATTTAGTTGTTTTTCTGGGGTTTTATCTTGATCCTTCATCTGGTACATAGCCCTCTGCCTTTTCATTTTGTCTATCTTCCTGTGAATGTGGTTTTTGTTCCACAGGCTGCAGAATTGTAGTTCTTCTTGCTTCTGCTGTCTGTCCTTTTGTGGATGAGGCTATCTAAGAGGCTTGTGCAAGTTTCCTGATGGGAAGGACTGGTGGTGGGTAGAGCTGGCAGTTGCTCTGGTGGGCAGAGCTCAGTAAAACTTTAATCCACTTGTCTGCTGATGGGTGGGGCTGGGTTCCCTCCCTGTTGGTTGTTTGGCCTGAGGCGACCCAACACTGCAGCCTACCTGGGCTCTTTGGTGGGGCTAATGGTGAACTCTGGGAAGGCTCACGCCAAGGAGTACTTCCCAGAACTTCCGCTGCCAGTGTCCTCGTCCTCATAGTGAGACACAGCCACCCCCCGCCTCTGCAGGAGACCCCCCCAACACTAGCAGGTAGGTCTGGTTCAGTCTCCTATGGGATCACTGCTCCTTCCCCTGGGTCCCGATGTGCACACTACTTTGTATGTGCACTCCAAGAATGGAGTCTCTTGTTTCCCCCAGTCCTGTTTAAGTCCTGCAATCACATCCCACTAGTCTTCAAAGTCTGATTCTCTAGGAATTCCTCCTCCCGTTGCCAGACCCCCAGGTTGGGAAGCCTGATGTGGGGCTCAGAACCTTTACTCCAGTGGGTTGACTTCTGTGGTATAAGTGTTCTCCAGTTTGTGAGTCACCCACCCAGCAGTTATGGGATTTGATTTTATTGTGATTGCACCCGCCCTACCATCTCATTGTGGCTTCTCCTTTGTCTTTGGATGTGGGGTATCTTTTTTGGTGAGTTCCAGTGTCTTCTGTTGATGATTGTTCAGAAGTTAGTTGTGATTCCAGTGCTTTTGCAAGAGGGAGTGAGAGCCGACTCATTTCTTTAGTTCTGCACTTTTCCATGTTACACTCCACATGAGTATTAATCCTATGGATATGTATTAAAACTAGTAAATATCTCATACAACTTTGTGTGTGAGAGAAATATAATATTTACAATATGAAAAAAAAACCTGTGATTCATGGGAAGAGCAAAACATCACCATTAACAGGAGTTTGGAATAAGTTGATTCCAACTCTCATGGAGGACTTTAAGGAGTTCATAACTTCAGTGGAAGAAGTCACTGCAGATATGGTGAAAATAGCAAGAGAAGTAGTATTAGAAGAGGAGCCTGAAGATGGGACTGAATTGCTCCAATTTCATGATACACTTTAACAAATGAGAAGTTGCTTCTTATGGATGAGCAAAGAAAGTCTTTCTTGAGATGGAATCTACTCCTGGTAAAGATGCTGTGAAGATTATTGAAATGACAGTAATGGATTTAAAATATTACATCAACTTAGTTGATAAAGCAGCTGCAGGGTTTGAGAGAAGTGACACAATTTTTGAAAAAGTTCTCTGGGCAAAATGCTATCAAACAGCATCATATGCTACAGAGAAGTCATTGGTGAAAAGATGAGTCAATCGATGCAGAAAACTTTATTGTTGTCTTATTTTAAGAAATGGCCACAGCCACTCCAACCATCAGAAACCACCACCCTGATCTGTCAGCTGCCGTCAACATCAAGGCAAGACCTTCCACCAGTAAATATTATGGTTAGCATTTTTTAGCAATAAAGGATTTTTAATTAAAATATGTACCTTTTTTAGACATAATGCTATTGCACATTTAATAGACTGAAGTATAGTATAAACATAACCTTTATATGCACTGGGAAGCAAAAAAAAAAAAAAAATGTGACTTTCTTTATTGTGGTATTTGGTGGAAACAAACCTACATTATCTCTGAGGTATGCCTTGAAACAGGTTGGAGGAGGAGCTGGCTGGATATAGCTCTCCAGGAATGAGTGCTGGAATTCTACACAGGTAGCTACTATACACTCTACCACAATCAAGAGGGTAGGAAGTTAAGCAGCATCCTCTGAAAACCCTAAGGACAAAGACATACCACTGTAACTAAAGCAAGTGACCAGATAGCCAAGACTGGGAAGCTTCTTCCATTGGAGTTGCTTTTTCAACACCCATAAAGCTTGAAAAGTGATTGCTGTAAAAATGCTGGGAGGTGGAGGGAGGTGGGGGGCAGTGCACATCTCTAAAGACTTTACTTGTCAGCAGAAAAATATCAGTCAAAAGCATCAAGAGATTGTTTTTTTCCTTCTGCCAGATATCTCACAATACATATAATTGGTATAATTTAATTAGTGTACAGAATTATAGCTGCAAGGGAACCTAGTAAATACAGTTTTTACCTTTCTGGATCCTGCTGCACTGAAAAGGTAAATTAGAAATTTGTGGGAATAAACACTGAAAACCAAGTGACCATATCAGTACATATTGATTTATTTTCCCTACGAAAAGCAAAATGGTTATTAGGAAAAAAATTAGCAAAATTTTCCTGTAGTTCTTATTTCTTTCTCATCTTCCTTTTGTGATTTAGGAGCTAAGCATGTTCTCAGAAGTCATATTAAGGCATTTTAAACATCTGTTATAAAATAAATGCCCTACATTATCTAGAGTCATTTTGTTTATTAATTATTATTAGTGTATTTCTTAAGGACTGTGAAGTTTTTCAGTAGAGTATAAAAATATTTGAAGTCTGTAAAAAATGAAAACAACTTCAAAATACAAAAAAGAAAACCTGGAATTGACATTAGTCAGTTTTTATTTGGATATCTACACATAATCATTTTATAATAACTTCATTAGTTATACAGTTTCATATTCAAGAAAGGTTTATTACTATGAAAGCAATGTGTTGGCTAAAGTTCTTATTTCCCAAGCATTCCTGAGTATCCATGATGATTTTGAAAAAAATCATAGCCAACTATAATAAATTATATACTATTAAAAAAGTCAAAACCAATATTATACAAATCTTACCTTTTAAGGAAAAAAATGCATAAACATATTGTGTATTATAATTGGAATGTATGGCATATGACTGAGACTATTTTCTTCCTTTTAAAGAAACACAAGCATACTAACAAATTAAGGCAATTTACAATGTATCAATTTGTTCCACGTATGTTCTGCAACAGCTGATCAGGCTCAGCTTTATAAAGCTGTGCTCGCTTTTGCTCCAGCTACTGTATGTACTGCATCCTCCTTTCATCCCCCAACGCACACCATTTTCAGAGCTATATTTCTAAATCAGAGATGTGGCCAGGTCATTTCCCTGCTTGAAAACTTTGAATAGCTTCATAATGTGCTCAGGATAAATCCAGGTTCCTCAGTGTGGCTCCCTGAACCATTTTCTCTAGCCAGACCAGCCTGCATACCTTTCCTGCACTACACCTTACCCATTCCTGTGTCTGTCCTTGTGTTTGTGATGCTGTCTGCACTTGGAAATGTGTCTTTATTCTAATTTGGCTGACTACTCTTCACCCTTTAAATCACCCAATTCTGTGAGGTTTTATCATTATCACCTATGCCCAAAGTCATTTTATTTGGTAATTGAAAACAAGTAACCAACTAAATAAGTAGGACGGAGTAATGAAAACATAATTCCTATACTAAAGACAGTTCTATTCTCCCTTTTAATTCTCCATGTGAAATTATGACTTACTGTCATGACTTTTATAATTACAGTAATTGAATCAAGATAGGTATTTTAAATTTGTGTATGTATTTACTGAATGATAAATACTGTATTTTAGTAACAAGAAACTTTCCTCCAGTGTTCTTCACTTAAAGAAATGAGCAAAAAGTTAGAAATAAATTACTTACCTTGAATTGTACTATTATAATATATATGCATTAATATATCCAAAAATGACATGGGAATTATGCATTGTGGTAAAGCATTATTCTTCAAAGACTGATGATATTCATAAACTTCCTTCTTATTAAGAAATTCTTAGATTCAGTTTAGGCTGTCAGTGATATTCCTTCAGCAATAATCTTTCAACATAACAAAGACAGAGCTCTTTGTAGTGTGGACAAATTGCTGCAGTATGTTCAACATGCTGAAATTTCTAAAAGTACACATGAAACAGATTTTTTAAATGCTCATTTCCTTTTAGTTCTCTTCTTTAAGATGAAAATCTTTTCATAAAGATAAATTTAGTCTGCTGTATATAATAACATTGCCTAATAGACCATTTCATATATTTACGATTCTCTTCAGGAAATGATTTTACTTAGCAGCTATATAATATTTGCTTACTTGTATATCTATTTATATTATCTTGTTTAATCATTTGTTTGTAATGAAATATCATGGCACAAGGGGCAGGTAATTATTTTACTTGGCATATTCCAGAAGGTATACAAAATTGAACCAAATATTTATCACAGTGATTTTTACTTATATAATGCAAGCATTCTGGAGAAAAAGCATATGGTAAAGACAGTTTATTTTCCTTTTAAAGAAATACATTTTTTAAAGTCCAATGTACATTTTCAATGTTAAATGAAGTTTCACACTACCAAAGAGCCTTCACAATTTTACATTTTTCTAAAAATCAAGAAGAAACCACATGGTATTTGAAAAGGGGGAATTGTTAATTTCAACACCTTTTCATTCCCCTTCCTCCACCTAATCATCCTTCAAGTTGCTTCTCTTGAATCTTGTAAATTCTCTAAAAATGTAAGCGTATTAATCTTGTTTTAAAATAAGACAAAAATCACTTGAGGAGATTTAGATAGTATATTTCTTTAGGGTTTCTAAAACATAAGTAATTAGTTTATTTTTGCTATCAGGCAATAAATGCAAAAATATCTAGCCTGTGGCTTGGAATGTAGAAAACATAAATAAATAATCATGGCATAGGTGCACAGTCTTCCAAAATACTCTATGTGTGAAGTGAGTTATCATTAAGAGAAGATTTTTATTATCCAATCTAATTTCATTTTTAAACTGAATTTTAAATTTACTAACAGTAAATTCTCTGCATGGATAAGCTTATCAATGATAGTGGCAATGATGTGTTATTTGTATGGCATAACAGAAGGCATTCTGGCACTACCATTTACAGGTTTGGTGGCACTGATAAGTCCTTTATTCTCTCTGAAACATACTTCAGTTTCCCCTTCTGTAAATGGAAAAGACAAAGAAGCTTGTTAGAATTAAATGAGATAGTCAATATGGATGAAAACATCATAAACACTGAAAGATATTAAATAAATATTCTTCTTATTCATATCATTATTTTTTAAATTTTGTTTTAAACTGCATCGCATCTATCAATTTCTCACATTAGTTACTACAGTAAAAAGGTTTTGCCTCTTAAATATAAATCCATGGGAATAATTCCAAATGAATCAGTTTATGGTATTGCTACTTATAAAAATGTACTCTTTAGTTACACTCGCGAAGTAGTATGGATCAAAATGATTTAAAATTATATATGGGAGAGATGTCACTGCAGTTTAACTAAATTTTCACACAAAATTAAAATTAAAATATCCATTCTGATATTTCCAAAAGGATTCTTTGAAGTTTTTCTGTATATATACACAGTCACAAGGAACTATTAATCCCAATGATTGAGATGTTATTATTTGCTTCCTTATTGAAAAGTGACTCAATACATAGCTTTATTTAGAAATCAAAGTGATTCTTCACTAAGACCAAAGTAATCTTTGTATGAATTAAAACTAGTCATTAAGAAATTCTATATCCAGCTCTCCTCCTTTGAAAATTATTGTCACTATGTTGTTTTTTTTTTTTTCTGGGAGAGTTTAAGCTTTAATAACTTTGCCATATCCTTAACAATATGAAGAACTTTTAAACTATTTTCTACTGCAAGCTTATTTGCTTTTGTTTATTAAGATTTGGTTTGCCGTTATTTTCAGCATAGTTTTTGTTCTTTTTTCCAAACACATGTACACATAAGCACTCACACACAAGTACATGTACACGTGCACACACAGGCACTTATATGAATATGTACTAAATATGCCTTTATGTCCACTAGCACCAGGTGCATGTTTTGCCAGGCCCAGTGCAAAATGAAAATGTTGGATCTCTTGTTCAAAATAATTAAGAATTTCAAGATGGCAAAAAAAAAAAAGCATTAAACCAAAAGTGAGGCTTTTCTGAGAGTGGGGCCCAGTGTGATTGCACAGGTCACACATCCACTAAGCAGGCCAGACTGTTCACATTCTCTGCAGGAAAACTATGCAATCTTCATAAGTAGTTAGCCTTCATCTTCATTTTCTTGATATTGAATCTGTTATGTATGAGGAGGGAAAATGGTAATAAAATACCAGTTAGTGCTATTAATGTTACTCTATGATCTAGTATAGCTATAGGATATACACATTTTTTTTAACTCCTCAAGAGTAGAATATGGATCATGTTTCTATTCCCTGAACTTGGGTATAGTAAAATCAAACCATTGTCTTTGTACCAGTTAGTAAATAACTTTTCTCATCTGTTAAATCTCTGAAGTGTTACACAGTTAAGTGATAGGCAAGAAAAAATATCTATTTCTTAAAATACAATATCCAAACTGTACTTTCAACACATTGTACAGACTGCCCTCTCATGGGAAGAAAAAAGCCTTAAAACTTTCTACCTGGCATAAGGAGTAAACTCTAATTGAGTAACTTAAGCATAGATTTCCTGAACAGATGTATTTTGTGTATATCCTATTTGCATCAAGAATAACGTGTCAAACATTTTTGGACTCTGGGGATAACGGAAAAGGAGGCACTAATAATGAAATGTTGCATCATACGCCTATGCAAAAATAATTTCAATATGAAAGTGTTACTACACTATTTTATAGTTTTAAAATAATTTTACCAGAAATCTGAGTCATCTTCAACTCTATATCAGCTTTAGTGCATATGTGTTTGGGTTGTGGCAGACGGGTATGGATGGGGTAAAGGTAGGAAATTAAGTGGTAACACAATCTGTCTTATACCTGAACCTCTTGAAAACAGAAACATATGCCATCTTAAAGGTCTTTTTTTTCCACTATCTCAGAGGAAATTATTCCTGTTTTTGTCAAGCCTGTTGATTCCATTGCTCCTCATTTCCTATGAGACTACCCTTCATCAGTTTTCTCTTATTTCACAAGTATCTTTAAAAATTTTCACCGGCTTCTTTCATTTTCATTTCTATTCATTCCTCAACCCATTACAACTTGGGTACTCTACCTAAATTGCCTGAATTACTCAAATAATCTTTTTTTTGCCTCCTTCTTTTTTTAAAATTATAGACAGATAACATGAGATGTACTCTTGACAAAAATTTAAGCGTGCAGCACTGTTAACTATAGGCACAGTGTTGCACAGCAGATCTCTAGAACTTACTCATCTTGCATAACTGAAACTTTAAACCTGCTGAACAGCAACTTACCATCCCCCATCCCCACCCCAGCCCTGGCAGCCACCATGCTACTTTCTGCTTCTATGAGCTTAACTATTTTAGATGCCTCATATAAGTGGAATCATATCCTGTTTGTCCTTCTGAGACTGGCTTATTTCACTTAGCAAAATGTTCTAAAAGTTCATCCAGGATATCATATATGGCAGGATTTTCTTCTTTTTTATTCCATTGTATGTATATACCACATCTTCTTTATCCATGAATCCATTAATGGACATTTATGGTTGATTCCATATCTTGGCTATTGTGAATAATGCTGCAATGAACATGGGAATGCATATATCTCTTAAAGATCCTGATTACAATTCTGTTGGATAGATACTCAGAAGTGGGATTGCTAAAATACACAAAGAATGAGTCAAATGCTGGCTTGTTCTTTGGACATTTGTTTTGAAAAATAATATTAAGTGCAATAAAATATCCTTCATTTCACATTTGACTTGCACAGTGTGATCACAATGAGAGCTATTTTTGAGAAAAACTATTTAATGGTTTCCCACTTTTC
Organism: Eschrichtius robustus; assembly: GCF_028021215.1. Taxonomy (NCBI): domain Eukaryota; kingdom Metazoa; phylum Chordata; class Mammalia; order Artiodactyla; family Eschrichtiidae; genus Eschrichtius; species Eschrichtius robustus. Next base: position 61,245,449 of record NC_090840.1, on the reverse strand, counting down.
TCAAGGGCCTCTCAAATCTTTGAAATTCAAATGTCTCTTCTGAAGTACCTAGTGTGTTATCATTATTTTGCAAGACTTGCAAAATTTACTTTCCAAAAATTTTGCACTAAAGAAGCTATTCATTAGTGTTAAATTATTGGAATTTTTGCATAATAATAATTATATAAGTGGTCAGCTCATTGGTGAATAATTTCATATTATGGGTATTGCTTTGTTATGTGAAGATTTTTACTGAACACTTACATACCAAGGACTTCCCTGAATAATTGGATGCAAACATCTGCATCTTTTGATCCACTACTTGGAAGGATTATTTAATCAGTCTTTGAGATGCAAACTTCAAATGTATAAAATGGATGGTTAGTCATTTTAAATATTAGTAGATTTTCTACTTCAAAAATGCCAGACTGACATAAGCACTTATGGAACTCTGGGCTAATCTCCCCTCCCCCCAACAGTCATCTGCAGCAGTGATACCACAATTTATAAACCAAGGTCAGGTTATATCACTGTACACTTACATGTTCATTACTGATCAAGACTATTTTTCATCTAGCTATCAATCAAAGTATCATCAGAATGCAATCATAGTTCTAAGAATAGGAGATGAGTTTACACAATAATTTACATTAATAAATAATCTACTTCAGACACTAAATATTTTAATCTGCAATAAATATCTTCATGGGTGGAAATATAAGCTATAGTAATGGATGCATAAACTCACTACTTGGAAAAGGCCAAGAAAGGTTTTTCTTCATTGTTATCATATTCCTTAACTGCATAAATGAGATATGCAGCTAAAGCTTCCTTTAGAAGAGTAGGAATTAGTCCTAAGGAATCAGGGTCACTCGTTATGAAGTCTATATTTGGTTTTGGCACATCCAGCAGCTTTAGTATGTATCTCATCACTCCCATTTTTCTTTTTCCTCATTGTTGAGGTGACGGTATAGTTTATTGTTCAAACCAGGGCACCTCTGAGAATGATATGGGATGCTATTAATAACAACAGTGACACCATAGGCATAAACTGAAACTGTCCAGGGCAAGCCAGGACTTACATTAACCTGTCATAGTACTTTTCCCTTTAAAATTTCTGTGCCAAGTTCTATCCTTTACCTTTCAAGAAAATCTGCCTTTAGCTATGGATCACTTTAAAGTGTCCAGCACTTGTCTATGACCATGGCACCCTGAACACGCCTGATCTCATCTAAAGTGTCAAACACCAATAAGTAATCAATATATTACCTCTGAAAAGCTTCAGCATTTTTAACAAAAGACTAAAGCCTTAAAGAGATGAAGCTCTAGTTTAGGTAATTCCAAAAATCTTCCAGAGAGGGAGTATGTCATAAATGGTGCTAATTAAATGCTTGCTTCTCCACCTATTACTAAATTTGGTATCCTGTCAAGTTCTCAGAAGTTTCCAGAAATAATATGCCCTTTTATATGCAGTGTTTTCTTGTATCTACATTTGCATATGCCTTCCCTTCAAGCAAATTGTGCTAGATACAGAAAGCTGCCCAGTGGTTCATCCAATTAATTATTTCTGCCTTACTTCAAGTCTTATCTCTCCCCTAGATTTTCAGTTCCATTGATGCTTACCTTAACCTTTCTAAAAGTGAGCACAAGAGGTAAATATTTAACAATATTAAAGTATTTTCAAAACATCTTAAAGAGAAAACAATTAAAATGTGAAAGTAAATTTTTGCAAAAGTGATTCAGCTATTTCTATGAGCCTGTTAGATGAAAAACCTCTAATTTCTGTCAGGGAGCTAGTTGCTGGCATGGGTCCAGGGATTTCCTTCCATTCTTCACTGACAAAAATATACTCATTCATTTATTCATTTGCCTATTCAATAGAGTTTACTGTAATCAAGCACTACACTAGAAATATAAACTATAAGACAGTACAGTTTCTATCTCATAGTCCAGCAGGGGAGATAAATACACAACGTTGAATTAACAATATTATAGAGTTAACCATAACTCTATAGAACAGCAAAGAGAAGAAAATCAAAGAACACCAAATAGGCAGATCTTCACAGAGTTCATAGACCAGTGGAATCCTGAAGCGTTGAGTACATTTACCAAGCAGAGGAATGGAGAAATTTTACTGCAAGCTGAGGGTAGTTCTCATAAGGACACAGAAGCACAGAGAATGTGGTGTTCAGGAGGCTGCAAGCAGGTGCATGTGGCTAGAATGCCAGGAACCCATGGTGTGGGCCTGTTAGGCAGATAGGTCAGAGTGTGAATGGACCTAGAAAACACAGGAAGGGGTTTTAACTAAGAGTTACCAGGATTTAACAAAAACATTTATGAAGAAAGCTAATTCTGTTAGCAGTGTAAAAAACATTTGTAGAAATATGGGGAAAAAATGTTGAGGGCCTAAGGGAAATCTGTCAGTGACAAGGGGTTGGCGTTTAACTCATCCAAAAGCAATGAGACCATTTATTCATCCATTCTACATATATTGTATACTTACATGCCAATATTATGCTAGCTGGTAGGCTTCCAAACATGAATTAGCTACTAAAGTATAATTTAAACAGAAGAGGACTTGAACACAGTCTGTTTTCATAAAATTGAAAATTGAGATATGGTCTCAATTTCCTGTGTACCTTGGTTCTTAAGGTATATAATTTAAAATTTTAGATTTTGATAGTGCATGGATGAGGATTTGTGTTAAACTCACACATCTTAACCCACAACTAATTCCTGCCCAAGGAGTCAAAGCTGGATGATAAATCAATAAAAACAGCAAAAAGTATTATGTTATTCTTGGCAGATTTCTCCACGAGGTGAGTGAGAGTATGACAGTGATCAATATTAGAGTGGCTATGCCTGAAACATATATTTTCCTAAAATGACATTGACCCAATAGACCCAGACCTCTCATTCAAGGAGAAAGCTGACCTTAAGTTCTGAGCACCTTTTAGCAACCTGCAGGTTACAAGTATTGGTTTACATGTTCTCTCTTTCACCTGGACTATAAGCTGCTTGTCAGCAAGAATTGTCTCTTATTTATCTTTGTATTTAGTCTAGCACACAACACTGGAACATAAAATTGTAAAACATTTGTCAGTGAAAATTAAGATAAATGGGTATCTGAGATATGAATACAGAATACTTCCTATTAACACTTATATGGGAAACTCTGATCCAAAATTTTTTTCATTATTAGCAAGATCAGAACCTCCCATTGGGATTTAATATATTCAAGTTGTTTGTTTCCTGGATTGTTTGGGGGCAAGAAAAGCCAAATTTACACCTAATTTTCTCCTCCACTCACATTGTGCTTTTCTAACTTTTCTAGGATTTTCTGTAGATGTGTTTGTTTTATTTATCAGCAGACTTAGATAATAACCATTATCTAATACAGCTCATATTTAACTGTAAATAGGGCAAGCCAGATTTGTAGAGTAATTGGGATGTTTTAATAGAAAGTATTTTTATTTAATTTTTTTATTCAAGGATTTCTCTCAGAGTTAGACACTTTTGTCCCAGAAAACATTTTTTTTTTTTAATTTATGTATGTTCTCTGCCACAACCAGAGGGACTTTTAAAACAAGACACAAAAAGAGGACTGTCCAATGAACTCTTCCTTCCTTCTAAATTCAGGGACCTTTCACAGTACAGCCTTTTCCTTGGAAGCTGTAAACAGTACAGAGGGATGAATATAACATAGGGAAGTACTTTATTAAAAATTTTTTCTCTTATGAATTATCATTACAAATATAACTATATCCTCAGGAATTTCATGTCATTTGGCATTTATTCTTTTTTAGCACTTATCAGTTCTAATGTATTAAAATATTTATGTATCTGAATTCTCTTTACTACATGGTAAACTTCTTTAGATCAACTTCTAATCTTTATTCCTGGAGTATTATCTCACAAAGGGCTGGTACAAAGTAGTTGTTTGCCAAATATCTGGTGAGTGAATTATTTTCTGCTACTCATATTTTAAAATAGTTAGCTACTTCCTCTGGAACAAACAATATTCACATATTAAATTGATTTTGAGAGGAAGATCTCTTCCAAGTTTGAAAATCATTTAGAAAAATTCAGTATCACTCAAACCATGACTTGGGATTGTTCTTAAGGTATCAAACCTTCTGAGTTAATAATTTAACCATAAAATATTTAATTTCAAAGAGAAAAAAAGACATAGTAAGAAATCAGTGCAACTTTAACTTGTGCATTCATTATAATTTGAGTAATGGTAATTCTTAAAAAGTTTTTTGAGCACTTTCTATTTGTTAAACATCCTTCTAAGTGTTTTACATGGAAATGTTTTCAATAAATCATCACAGAACCTTGTGAATTCAGCCCTGACTAGAAGAACTAATGGTCTATCATTTCTTCGATCAAATAACTCACTAAATCATTTGATTTCTGAATAGCAATTGCAATTCTGCTGCAGAAATCTGTTTTTTTTTAATTTTGAAGAGATAACAGCTTTCCAAACACTTTAAAATTTCATGACCATCTGAATTATTTTTTGCCAATTTACTAGTATTTAACATGACCTTAACCCATACCCACTCCATACACCTGCTGTCCCCCTCATAATTAACCCCCTTTACTTCCTTTTCTTTTCTTCATCTTAAGATATTTTATAAATATATATATATATATAGTTTCTTTCTCTTTCTTGTCTGTCTCCTCTTCTCCTCCCTCCTATTCTTTCAGGACTTTTAGCTTATATACATACATTATTTTCTCTTTCTCTTAAAATGTAAATTATAATGTTAATTTATTTGATCCATTCCTTCATCCCCAAGTAGCCAACTTGCATTTACTTAAGGTTTCTTCCAAAGGTCTGTCTTTTAATTGATTTGTTTTACTGTTCAATAAGGTATTTGTAGCTCCTTTGGGGTGTTCAGTAACTTGGCAGTCTTCCACGTAGCCTCCGTAGGCAATATCAAAAGAAAACTCCTGGAGGAATAATAGTGATGAAATGCCCATGCTGCGTATGCATTTTCTCATGTCCAGAGTACTCTGGAGAAATTAATTAAGCCTCACAGCACCCCTTTGAGGTGTTATTATTATCTGCCTTTTAGGTGTGTACAAATCTCAACATGTTCACTAACATTTTTGCCCAGTGTCAAAGAAAAGTGTCAGTTTCATACTAAGATTAGCATTTAATTATTATTGTTTAAAGTCAATATTGTTCTTTTGCTGCTGTATCTCTCACTGGTGTTCTCTCTCTCAATCTTTCTCTCTTTTTTCTCTCTCTGAATAGAACTAACATAATCTCATTACCATATGACTAAAAGCTCTTTTCATATTTACCAAAGTAGTAAATACATATATCCTTAGAGCTTTTTTAATTATTTTAATACCAATTACTTTATAATTTACAAATCACTTACCTTTTTATCTCTTTCTCCAGTTTTACTTATTAAAGTTGTTCAACCCATTTTTGCATAATTAGGATTTATCCTTATTTTTAATTGTACAGTCTAAATTTAGAAGTACTGTGTTCCTGTGGACACCAAGAGGGGAAAGTGGTGGCGGGGGTGGTGGTGGAATGAAGTGGGAGATTGGGATTGACATGTATACACTGATATGTATAAAATAGATAACTAAGAAGAACCTGCTGTATAAAAAATAAGTAAAATAAAATTCAAAAATTCAAAGAAAAGAAGTACTGTGTTCCTTAATTAGTAGTTTTATTGATATTAATAGATGATATTTCTTTATAAAAGACTTCAGGTTTATTTTAAAAATAACAAGCACTTACGTGAAAAGCTGTATATTCAAATTCTTGTTTATTTAGCCAAAATAGAAATACAAAAACATTTTAAACTGTGAAATAAAGTATGCGTCAATCTAATGACCTATTCAATCTGGAGTGGCTTGATTATATCTGTTTTTTTTTTATTTTACATTTTACATTTTTGCTGAATAAGGGGAAGGACGATCATGTATTGTTTGGGGAAGAATTATTATTGTTTTATTAGGACATAATATTGTTTACTATAGCTACTTCCAAGTATGTTCCATAGTAGGGAAGTGAAGTCATCCTCCTTGAGGGCTAGTTGATGACATTTAAAAGCTCAAACACATTCTTAACTGAAAAAGGGTAAAATAAAACTTATTGGATATTTTAAAAACACATATTGAAAGGAATCCTACCCTTTACTTGATCAAGTGTGAGTTGAGATAAAATATATTTTCTTTTAATATGCGTTTAGTTTATTGTAAGATACACATTTGTAATTCTTACTAACTACATATAAGGTTACATCAATGAGTTTTAATATCTTTTTTGACAGCCAGACTTTATAGAGTTAACCCTTACTCTCCTAAGTGAAGATTGAGTTAAAATAATTTGTGAAAATTATTGTTTTACATGCAGAGCTTCTAAAACAAATCTATTGGGACAATGTCTATTCTTGGTTAATGTCATCCCAAATTAATCTAATTAAATAAGTACACAAATGTAAAAGGAACAAAACCATTAAAATTAGTGAATACTAGCCCCTTTCAGTATATAATTTCCCCACTCTCTTCCCATCTTAGTTGAGGGAGAACTTAACAGGTTTTGAGGCTGTCTCTGTGTTAAATTAGTTTCTGCTGATACAACTTTATTCTTTGCATCATGATAGCTAGAGAATACTGAATCCTCTCTTTATCTCTGTTGCAGAGTTGGGAATTCAAGAGTATAGCTGAAAAATCAATGCCACCTGGTAAAAGATGAGCAATATTTCCATTGTTTCTGCTACTGTCATCACTCCACCAAAAAAAAAAAAAGTCTTTGAAATTAATCAACATGACTGGGCTTCCGATGCACTGACCATGAGTCAGAATTATAGTGGCATTGGCAAAAAGACAAGGCAACATCCCAAACACATTCCTGCTTGTCTTGTAAATTAATATTTGTAACATCATGGACAAGACCTAGACAAGTTTTCAAGGCATAGCCCCATTAGTTCTTGAATAGCACTGACTCCTACTCTTGATATATAGCTTTCAGGATTGACAATTTTCTTTCAATTATCTGACTTATGGATATACTTTATATTATGTAACTACCTTTAATTCTGATAATTTAATTCAACTCAATGAACAAGTGTTCTTTGAGCATGTTATTGCAAATTGTGGCATGAAGAAATAGGTCAGGTATATTTTTCTGAAACAAAAATCTCTAATGAAGGTGGCTTGCAAAAAGCTATGAAAAAAGCTGTGGCAAACGCGATAGGGATTGGCATTTGTTACCCTGAAACAAGAAAACAACCAGTTATTTTACCAGCAAAATGGGTTTATTTGTGAGCAGCAAAGAATTGCAATTTGGTAAAACAAAGGCAAACCACCTGTAAGTCTGGTAAAACAAAGGAGAGGAAGCTCTTTTATAAAGAAGGTAGACTGTAAGTCTGGTAAAACAAAGGAGAGGAAGCTCTTTTATAAAGAAGGTAGACTGCAAGGGGCTATTCTATTGGAGAAAATTGAGTTCAAAGTATAGTGACTTTTCATTGGCTGAGTTGTGACAGCCTTTCTTTGGCTGAGCTGTTACCAAACAAGGAGAAAACCTTTCTTTTTTCTGCTGGTGGTAGTCAAGTAGTGTCGCTTCCTGCCAGAGATGCAAGGTGCGTGTCTTTTTGTTGGAATCTGTATTGACCTCTAGGGATACACATGTGAGAAGTCCCTCTTCTGGCCTTCCAACTCCATTTTAGTGAGGTTTCCTAATAAGCCTAAGTTTCTGTAACTTTATAGAAAGTTTTCACAATTCAGGCTGTAGAAGTATATTTGAAGAGTTACAAAATAATATTATAACTAGTACAAATTACAAAGATGTACTCAACAAAAACTTTTAGAACTTAATTTGTTGAAAATGCTCTTCTATAAGTGTTGTTATCCTTAATTTGTAAGTCTTCAATGTTACGGTGCTATCTAACACGTAAACTCATAGTGATGGAAAATGAAGCATTAGTTGTAGGAAACCAAGATTTGTATTCATATAATGTACCAATACAGATGTAGAATTCAAAATAGTGCACAGCTTTCTGATGAATATTCTGTGCTATTTGATGTCATGCCAATAGTATGACTTTTCTCAGTGGGTTATTATTTATTTTATTGCTTTTCATCTGTAGATGCAGTCATGGTAGAAATTCAGTAACTCGGGAGAACTTGAAGCACTTACTTCACTTTTAGAGTAGATCCATCCTCTTAAAATGAGATTACCAGTGACACTGATGTGGCAGCCCAAGAGAGTAACATCAGGTGTCTATAATGAGTACTTTCTATTTCATGTCACAAAGAAAAATAATAATGCTACCCCAATGGGATTAATTCAATGACAGGGATTAATTTATTTTTTTTAACTCCCTGAACAGCTAAATAATTAAGGGGTCAGATAAACCTTGATTTGGTGTTTGAGTTTCTGAATAGAAGTTGCTCGTCACCCGCTGTTCCTTGTTTTCATTTCCTTGGTGTCACCTCCATCCTTAGGTATTTTTACCCGTGTAGTCAGTCTCAAGAGCACTGCCAGCAGTTTCCTGGGCTATGCCTGTCCAGATTTATTTACAGTGGGAAATAGCACACCCACCTTCTTGATCGAAGACAAACCCCAGATTTAGATTATTTACTTGACTTGTGTCATGTGTCCATCACTGAATCAATTACATGACAAAGGTAACAGACAGTACTAATTTGCTTTAGTCCTGTTAGCAATTCCACAACTAGAGATAGGGGGTGAGAATGGAGTGCAGTCAGCTTTACTTAAATACCATGAGCAAGTTGATAGAAGTTGATTTTCCCATATCAATATCAGGATATGTTTGCACACACACACACACACAAGATGGGCAAATAATGCTAGGGGGATTTTTTTTAAAGCCAAAACAAAAGCAAATATCCATTCGCCACTATGCATTACAATATCCATTGAAAAATCAAACTTCAGAACTTATAACTGTCACACCACTATAAGCTGTATAAATAAACATATATACAAACCTAGATGAAGATGACCCATATTAAAACTCTAATATCTCATTTCCTTCACTTACTCCCAACCGTCTTTTGCCATCATGCCATTTTGGCAACATAGGAAATGTTATTATTATCACCAATAATTATATTTCCTGTGGCATTTCTACTGCAAACTTCCAGTCAGTGACCTTATTTCTTCCCTTCTAGCTTTCTTATTTTAGCACTTCGCAAGAAGTAGAATCCCAACTTACTGAGAAATCCAATTTATTTTTCTTTAAATCTTTTACTATTCATCATCACTCTCGCATGTTTTGTTTCCATTTTAGATTCCAGTTTAGTCCTTTATTATAACCAATCCCTTCCAAAACCATTAAATTGCCTTCTTTACTTCTCACTGTTTCTGTAGTACCATACTTATCTAGAAACATTCCAGTCCTGGTTGAAAGCAAATATCCTCTTTCCACAGAACCTGACCAAGTAAATATACTTCATATTCATAACTATGCAACCCAAATGTTAGTTTAATATTATAGGATGATGCATTTCACTTGTGTATTAGTTTCTTAAGGACACTAGTTTCTTAGTGTGACAAATTACCGCAAACTTGTTGGCTTAAAACAATAGAAATTTATTCTCTCAGTTCTGGTGGCAAAAAGTCTGAAATCTGGCAAGGCTGTGATTCCTTCAGGGGCTTTGTAAAGAGGAGAATTTTTTCCTTGTCTCTTCCAGCTTCTATTGACTGCCCCAGCTTGTCTAAACTAATAGCCACATCACTTCACATTCTGCCTTCATCTTCACATTGCCTTTTCTGTGTCTGTATTATTTCTCTTTGCCTCTTTCTTATAAGGACACTTAGGATGGCATGTAGGACTCACCCAGATAATTTAAGGTAATCTTCTCCTCTCAAAATCTTTAACTTAATTATGTCTGCATATACTCTTTTTCCAAATAAAGTAACGGTTACAAGTTCCAGAGATTTAGGTAGCTTCTTTTTTTGGGAGGGGCCTACCACAACTAAGTTCCTTCTTTCCCACACTCTAAGACCACTGTTTCATACCTTCTAAAGTTTCAGATTCCTCACACACATTAGTACCAGTTGATAATCTAATCTCATACTCCATTAGGAAACTAGAAGCAATTAGTCAGAAACATCTCAGCTTCCTGCCACCATATCTATACAGCTAGTGGTACCACTACCCTTCTTATCTCTCCTCCTTCCTGTGAAATGAAAGACTGCCCCTGCTCCCAGGTCCCTGCTCAAAGACCAATGCCTGTTCTTCATGCCTTCCCACCTTTCGAGTCCTATACTCTTATTCACTGTTAGTGGGAATATAATTTAACTAACTAACTAACTAACTAAATAAATTTAGCCAATACAGCAAAACAAACCAAAAAAGTTCATAACTTGTTTTTTATTAATTTATTTATGTATTTATTTTTATCTGCATTGGGTCTTTGTTGCTGCACATGGGCTTCTCTCTAGTTGCGGAGAGCGGGGGCTACTGTTCGTTGCGGTGCGCAGGCTTATTGCGGTGGCTTCTCGTTGCGCAGCAGGGGCTCTAGGCGCGCGGGCTTCAGTAGTTGTGGCTCGTGGGCCCTAGAGCACAGGCTCAGTAGTTGCCGCTCACGGGCTTAGTTGCTCCGCAGCATGTGGGATCTTCCTGGACCGGGGCTCGAACCCCTGTCCCCTGCACTGGCAGGCGGATTCTTAACCACTGCGCCACCAGGGAAGCCAAAAGTTCATACCTTTTAACTTCGTATTTTACTTCTAGGAATCTGTCCCACAGAAATATTGTTTTGCAAAAATAAAAATATGCGCCTGTTCTTCAAAGCATTACTTATAATATAAAAAACAAACAAACTTCTAAATTCCCTCAGTTTGGAAATATTTAATAATTAAAATAAAGTGCAATTAAAAGGAATGTGATTTGTATATATAAACATAGATGAATGTTCATAATTGTTGAAAGAATCAAGCAAGTAGCAAAAGCTGCTTATAGCATGGTATCATTCATGTTCAAAACAAAAGAAAAAAATATATATATATTTACACGTAGGACAAGATATGAAGGAATAAAACCATGTTAACAGTGCTCATTCATACTGAATGGAAATATACAAAGGGTTTGATTGTGTACATACCTGTTTTCTTTTGTTTTTAACAATTAGCCCCCATTGACTCTGGTATATATGTAATGTATTTTAATTTTTTGTTATTTTTAGTTAAGTTATTATAAGCAGATAAAATACATCTAACTCAAATATTCTTTGTTCACTGTTTTGGAACTTTATGTTACCTCTGTTTTTTATTGTTCAATTTCCCAAGTCATTCATCTAATAAGTTTGGTTGTCATAATCAGTTTATTGTCTTGAGAGCACTTAATCTAATCTTAATGGAGGGGACTTTGGGCTGAACCTGACAAAACTTAATGCTTCCAAATGATCTGCATTTTCTATCACATGACTACCCCCAGTTAACCATAGTGTTAATGCCTTTTATTTTTTTTTATGATAAATAACAAGAAAATGCTTGTCAGAAAGGAAATTAACACTACACCAGATAATTTCAAATTGATGCCAACACAAGAGTTTACCATCTGGAAAATATGACAAATCAAATTCTCAGTACTAAGATTTAATGATCTGACTTTTTAAAAATCACCTTTTTGGTTAATGAAATGACTTCACATATAGTGAATACAAATTTTAAACATTTTAAAAATACCATTTAGAATCCAATAGTATTTCACTATTACATTTCCTTTTGAATAAGAGTTTACTTTCAGAAAACTAATATAAAATAGACTAATGCTATAGAATCAATCCTAAATTTTAAAAATCGTATGTTGTAAAATAATTGATATTGTACAGTACCATTAATGTAAAAATGGAAACAATTACATTTTCATTCTATCATTTTAAATTATATATTGGCTGATGGCAAGCATTTTTAAAAAGCCAATTTTCAAAGTGGGAAGGAAAATTATGCCATTTCTACTGAAGTCATTAAGAATCTTGAAGCAGTATGTAACACCCTCCAAGAATAGTCCTTGGAGTTTAAATGCTCAACATCCCCTTTGTTAGTTTAATTCAACAGAAAATATCTTGTTCACATGCTAAACAGAGTTGGAAAGAAGCCACAGACGATTATGATTACTCAATAAAAGATATCCTTTGTGTTTATGTTACTTAGCTCATAATCTCGTATCTGTAGCACTACAACCAATTAATTATATTCAGTTGGTTGGTGGAAAATCAGATGCAGTCCACAATGTATATCTCTGACAAATTGTTGCTGGGGATTTTATATACAGCCTTAACATAGTATATGAAAAACTCATTGTAAATAAAATGATTCTTCAAAGTAATTATACATTTTTATAGTTTCAGCATGGATCCAATGTATATTTTGAATTAAGAAAATTGCAGATTTAACAGCATATGAGACTTGTTAATACTATCTGTGTCTTTTTAGTTTAGAAATACTACCTGAAGAATAATGCTAAACAAATTAGTCTAAGTAACACAGTCATTTTGTCTTTAATTCTTTATTTCTTTATTTGGTCATAACCAAAATTAGGGAATAAAGTGAGTTTTAATCAGCCATTTTCTCTTGAATTTCATCCTCCTTGGTTCTTCTCTTTATCCATTTGATGTAGTATCATTTTGTTGCCTCGTGTTATTAATTATTAAATTTAATACCATATATCAATTATCAAATCACTCTTTTCTCTGCATCTTTCACTTTAACAAGGGATCTAGTGTTTATATCATCTTCAATTGTTTTATTGTCTTATCTATGCAAATAAAGGTATGGGATAAAGAAGATTTCAAGATAGTAAAGACTAAAATCCTGCTGGTTGTATGAGCAATGATTCCTCTTCCAAAATACAACCTGAATCTAAACTCCACATCAAATCAACAAATACTGTGTGTCAGTATACTATGCACATGCACAAGATACTGCTAAGTATTATGCTTACAAAGAATAAGTGACACTCTCTTTAATATCTGCACCTTCTCTAGCTACCTCCCTGTCTTAGTCTAATTGGGTTGTTCTAACAAAAATATTATAGAATTGGGAGCTTATAAACCACAGGAATGTATTCCTCAAAGTCCTAGGGGCTAGGAAGTCCAAGATCAAGGTACTGGTAGATGTCTGGTGAGAGCCTTTTTCCGAGTTGTAGACCCCTGAATTCTCGCTGTGTCCCCACATGGCAGAAGAGACAAGGTAGCTCTCTGGAGTGTCTTTTATAAGGAGATTGATCCCATCATGAAGGCTTTGTCCTCATCACTTAATCACTTCCAAAAGGCCCCTCCTCCTAATGCCATCGCTTCCATTTTTTTTTTTTCAATTTTAATCCTAGGATGAGTTTATTTTTTTATTTTGTTAAATTAATTTTTATTAGAGTATAGTTGATTTACAATGTTTTGTTAGTTTCGGGTGTACAGCAAAGTGAATCAGTTATACATATACATATATTCACTCTTTTTCTAGAGTCTTTTCCCATATAGGCCATTACAGAATATTGAGTAGAGTTCCTTGTGCTATACAGTAGGTCCTTATTAGTTATCTGTTTTATATATTGTAATGTGTATATGTCAATCCCAATCTCCCAATTTGTCCATCCCCTCCTTCCCCCCCCCACCCCGGTAACCATAAGTTTGTTTTCTACATCTGTAACTCTTTTTCTGTTTTGTACATAATTTCATTTGTACCTTTTTTTTAGATTCCACATATAAGCAATAGCATATATTTGTCTCTCTCTGTCTGACTTACTTCACTCAGTATGACAATCTCTAGGTCCATCCATGTTGCTGCAAATGGCATTATTTTGTTCTTTTTTATGGCTGAGAAATATTCCACTGTATATAGGTACCACATCTTCTTTATCCATTCCTCTGCTGATGGACATTTAGGTTGCATCCATGTCCTGGCTATTGTTAGTGCTGCAGTGAACACCAGGGTGCATGTATCTTTTTGAATTATGGTTTTCTCCAGATATATGCCCAGGAGTGGGATTGCTGGATCATATGGTAGCTCTATTTTTAGGGTTTTTTTGTAAGGACCCTCCGTACTGTTCTCTAGTGGCTGTATCAATTTACATTCCCACCAACAGTGTATGAGTGTTCCCTTTTCTCCACACCCTCTCTAGCATTTATTGTTTGTAGATTTTTTTGATGATGGGCATTCTGACCGGTGTGAGATGATATCTCATTGTACTTGTGATTTGTATTTCTCTAATGATTAATGATGTTAAGCATTCTTTCATGTGTTTGTTGGCAATCTGTATATCTTCTTTGGAGAAATGTCTATTTAGGTCTTCTGCCCATTTTTGGATTGGGTTGTTTTTTTTTTGATATTGAGCTGCATGAGCTGCTTGTAAACTTTGGAGATTAATCTTTTGTCAGTTGCTTCATTTGCAAATATTTTCTCCCATTCTGAGGGTTGTCTTTTGGTCTTGTTTATGGTTTCCTTTGCTGTGCAAAAGCTTTTAAGTTTCATTAGATCCCATTTGTTTATTTTTGTTTTTATTTCCATTTCTCTAGGAGGTGGGTCAAAAAGGATCTAGCTGTGATTTATGTCATAGAGTGTTCTGCCTATGTTTTCCTCTAAGAGTTTGATAGTTTCTGGCCTTACATTTAGGTCTTTAATCCATTTTGAGTTTATTTTTGTGTATGGTGTTAAGGAGTGTTCTAATTTCATTCTTTTACATGTAGCTGTCCAGTTTTCCCAGCACCACTTATTGAAGAGGCTGTCTTTTCTCCCTTGTATATTCTTGCCTCCTTTATCAAAGATAAGGTGACCATAGGTGCGTGGGTTTATCTCTAGGCTTTCTATCCTGTTGCATTGATCTATATTTCTGTTTTTGTGCCAATACCATACTGTCTTGATTACTGTAGCTTTGTAGTATAGTCTGAAGTCCAGGAGCCTGATTCCTCCAGCTCCATTTTTCTTTCTCAAGATCGCTTTGGCTATTCGGGGTCTTCTGTGTTTCCATACAAATTGTGAAATTTTTTGTTCTAGTTCTGTGAAAAATGCCAGTGGTAGTTTGATAGGGATTGCATTGAATCTGTAGATTGCTTTGGGTAGTATAATCATTTTCACAATGTTGATTCTTCCAATCCAAGAACATGGTATATCTCTCCATCTATTTGTATCATCTTTAGTTTCTTTCATCAGTATCATAGTGTTCTGCATACTAACTGAGTAAATTTTAAAGATCTTATTGGCTTTACTTAGTGATTTATGAATTGGGCAGCATCTGATCTAGTAGACAGAAAGGAGCTCCGAGGAGCTGTACAAAATGAAAGACTTATAGGCAGAAGAGAGCAGGGACAAGGAAGTTGTACTAGGCAAAAAACAGATTGGTTATGGCGATGGTTTATCAGGCACATTACCTAACTAGTGCTGATCAAGTAATTCCTGATTGATTGGCTTAAGATTCCATTTCTAGGAGATCCGAAACTGTAATTAAATCTTGGTTTGATGGTGTGGGGCTTAGCACAAGTGAGTCTGTTTTGAGCCTAATGTCTTGTTTTTAACATGCTTTTATAAAATAAATATGAAATGCCTGTTATTGAAGACATATAGATATAGTGTGAGTATCTATATTTATCTTAGTGTTGATGTATGACTTTGTCTTTACACATGCATATGAGAATTCATAAAGCAAATAATAGCTGTGTACATGATTTACACAGTAGATTTGTTCTGGAGAATTTGAGCATGAATCATGTTAGAATTTTAAGAATGCTTACAAGTAAAAGTAAAATTTGTATCATTTCTTTTAAAATATAAATATTTAGTTTGCCATTTATATAAATCTGCTTTAAAATATTTTCTTGATTAATTTATGGAAAGGTTAAAAATGCTGATTTCAAAAGAGAATCTAAGTTCTAAAGGTAGGATTAATTTAAACTTTTATAATTAAAACTCCTCTAGTTTTTCATCAAACTGTTTTTTTTAATCAATTATATGGTGATTGAAAGGCCATTTGGAAGAGTCAAGGAGCTGTTCATGAAAAATATCTTCTTTTTTTTTAACATGGATAATATATGAAAAAGAATCATGTGGCTAGAAGAGAATTTATGGCTTATCTAGTCTATATTATACCATAAAGAACTCTACTATAGCCACTCCAAGCAAGAAACCATATATATATATATATATATATTTTTAATGTTGTATAATGTAAGAATACTCATGAAGTAAGGGATTATTTAGGCTTTGCATCCTTCACAATAGTCCACTGTATATTTCTCCAGTTTTCCTTGTATTTCTCCCACATCCAGTTCTTTCACCTCCAAACCTTAATACAAAAACAAAAGAAAACTTTTAAAAATAGAAATACTTTCCACTAAGAAAAAAATTGTAATTCTGTATGTGGTTGTTGTTGGGAAAATAAAATTAAAAACAAAATCTCCTGCTAACCCAGAAAACCTCACCATAGAAACTGTAAGTAAAGGAAACTGTTTTATTATTTAATAAGCATTAAGCCAGGATCTGATGTGCATGATAGGCAATCCATGAAAGAGATTGCAAAGACAGAAAGACATTTTATGCTTTCATATTGTCAGTTAGATATAATCCATTCATACATATTCTAAAGATAAATGATAAATAGTCCTTTGGTAAACCGACTGGACCAGCACCATTTGCCACACATAATTCATCCTAAATTCACCTATAAATGGAATGACTATCTGTGTTGGCTTTACCCAAAGGAAAAATAAACCCCTCATATTTTTATGACAGGTGGTAGTTTTTCAACTTGGAGTGAGGTGCCCACCAAAGTTAGGTTCCCTCCTTCCCCCAGAAAGGGGGAGATATGGGTGCTGTCTTCCCTGATTATTACATCTCAAAGAGATGGCTTAGAGGTTCTTGTGGAAACATCCCTACACTTTGAGACTGATGAGTGGCTTATGTAGCATTTGAAAAGTTATATACACATTTGAAAAAGACAGAAAGAACTGAAAATTCCAAGTTTTCTACAGTGAAAGCTCTAAGATAAACGAAGGTGAGAGGGAGTCTCTTCTATTTTCAACCGGGAGAACTAAGCCTCTTTAAAATTTTTATCTGCATTTAGACTGTCCCTTCAGTTTCTAATAAACAAGACTTTCTCTTTATTAAGATTTGTTCTGTCCAATGCATACTTCCAATTTAATAGTAGATAGTAGGACAGAAAACCAAAATTCTTGCTTTGAGAGGAAGGATAAACTTTAAAGAAGCTTCAAGAAAGAAAACTAGAATTTTATGAAACTGTTTTCTTTGTTGATTTCAGTACTTTTTTTCTGTTTCTCTGAGCTGTAATTCCTAATCAGAATTATGTTGAACTAAATACCTGTCATTAAAAACCGGGTTCTTATTCTGATTTTCTTATTTGTTAATCACATCCCCATTCTTACAGTAATCCCTACTCAAAATGTATACACCCTTTCCCAAGGGTAGTAATCTGCAGAAACAATTCCCAAGAGATAATTTGTGAACACATGACTCTGGAGTCAAATAAACTTTAGAAAGTCTGTGTACAATTGTTTTGCAATGTAAAAGTCATATTTATTAGTGGGCCATTAAATAATTTTAATAAGTTAGAATCAGCATTTTTTTAAAATAAATAGAATGGAATGGAATTTAAAGTGCCAGAGTGTATTGCTTATAGTATACTCATGGAGTTATGCATTGTTCTATGAAACATATTTTGCAGTTATTTTTATGTGTGTATGTTGGTGTGTATATATAAATAAACTGTATTGGAGTCATTGAAAATAAATTAAGACCGTGCAAGTGAAAACAGTGATCATTTATTCAGAGCTTACTGTACCAAGGGAGTCAGCAACCATCACTTGCTTTTAGCGGAAACTTTAAGGCAGTCAATAGAGTGGGAAACCTTTACAGTGAGAGAGAGAGAGAGGGAGGAGAGGATGAAAGGAAGGGAAGGGAAGAGAAGGGAAAGAGGAAGGAAGGGAGGAAGGGAGGGAGGAAAGGAAGGCAGGAAGGGAGGGAAGGAGGCAAGCAAGCAAGAAAGCAAGCAAGCAAGCAAACCAGGACTCCAGTTTGCTCTGATGGAAATTATTGGTAAGGGCAACCTGGAGGTGTGCTAGCTAGAAGCAGAACATCTTATGTGATTCATCTGAGCAGCATATTTGGCTTTCTCTGATTGATTCTGAGTTGGAGATGGGAACAAAAATGAGGGAAGTTGGCCGTCTTTGACCAGTTCTGACTGTTTTTGACTGATTGCTGCAGAGGTTGTAGTCTGGCTCCCTGGACTTCTCATGTGGGTCAGGTTCTGTTGTCATATATAGTCTGGCCATTTTCCATGTGTATATTCAGTCTACCAGATTAAAAAAAAAAAAAAAACAGTTTTAAACTCATAGCCATATACTATATACCCCTTTTAAACTTTCACAATGGAGTTTAATACATTAAAAGATTGAAAATTGCTAACATAAATTCATTTAACATTCTCCAAAGTATATCATAAATTCTTTTGACTATTAAGCCCCCTTTTTATTCCAGAATCCTTCTTAACTCAAGGAACCCATGCTTTGGAAAATATTTTTTATAATCATTTTCAACCTTTACTCTTCCTTCTGTACTTCCCACTTCAAATAAGTCACAGGTTTTATCATTTGTCTTTTGCTGGTATTTTTCACCTCTGTTTTGGTCACAACTCTGATACTCTTTACTTTTCTTGAATTATTCCAATGTCTAGCTCCAGGTTTTTCACTTGAATCTGCTTTTCTCATAGATTCCAGGTTAGTTTTAGGTGTTACTTCTTTACTCCAAAATCTTTAGTCTTCTCCATTCTCACACTATCAATTCTACTCTGAAAAGATACAAGAAGTTGTACTTTAAAAATTAGTCATTCATCTTACTACTTGAGATGAGTTAAAATGCAGATAACTTGCAAGAAGTTACATGATAATTCAAATTCAAACTAAAATATATATGATGGATATAGGGTCCTCTCCTGAAAATAGAACTCCCAGAGCTTGAAATATAGACTAAGGCAATGGAGAAGTGGTTATCATAGTAGCCTTCGAGACCCAAATTATATGAAGAAATCAGCCCCAGAAACCTAGTATTATGTTTTATTTGTTGTTTTCATATCTATCATTAGTGCTCCAAAATGCTGATTAAATGTTATGTTTATCTCCTTGAGCAAACACCCAGGCCAGTTCATCTAGGAGCTCCCCAGTTGAGCACATACTGGTGCTCAATACCTGTTCTTTGACTGAAAGAGCTTATATGGATAGTCCCAGGACTTAATTCCATAAAGGGCTAATACTATATCAACATTATTATTTTTAAAACAAAAGGCATATTCTATTCATTTGTTGCACTCTGGATTTTTTCAGTGTTGTCTTTTATAATAATAAGAGTGGTTGATTCTTCTTACTTGCTTAATAGATATACCTCCAAATAATTTACATCCTTTGACCATCTGGTAGATACAGTAAGAGCAAGAATGTTTAGAAGTTTTTGAATGATGTTCTTAGGCTGCTAACAGTTATGGTACTTTCAAAAGAAAGATCCATTTACTTTGATTGCTATTATAGTTCAAAAAATATTGATCTATCCCTGCTTGCAAACTCTTAAACAGGTAGCTACAGAGATTTAGACAAAAATCTATATTTCGCTTTGGTCTTTCATTCAGGGTACTTCAAAAGAAAATATTTAAAGAATAGATGGGTTAAGTGAGGTTGAAGTGAACAATGCTATACTGAGTCTTCTTATAAAAAGGAATGCTTCCTGATACTTCCATTTTTCTGCTCCAGTATTAGACTTTAAGTCTCAAAGGGAGTGAGGTCATGTCTCTTTAATTGACTCTATAGCATATTTCGTTTATTTCACAAGAGATTAGTGTGTCTGCTATATGTGGAATATTTTGGGGGTGTCCATCATCAAAATGCTTATCAATGGCTTATCTCTGCTTAGAATAAAGTCAAAGGTCCTTCAGAGTGTACACAGGGGTACCCTTCATCTCCCCATCCTCATCTCTTACCTTACCCTTCTTGCACCCTAACTCCAGCCATACTGCGTTACTTGAATTTCTCCAAATGTGATGTTTCACACTATCATCCTTTGATCAAACTGTTTGCTCTACCTGAAATGTCACAAACTACCGCACACCCTATACCCCAACCCCAATCACACACATCCTTGCAGATCTGCCTAATTTTACTTCATATTTCAGTTTGTAGAATCATTTTGCCTTTCAACTCCTAAGCAGAATTATTCATTTTCTTCTCATGTTTTGCATATATCTTATTCTAAAACTACATTATTTATCATACTTTTATATATCTGCATACTTGTCTTTTCCTGGTAAGCAGTGATAGATTGTCTTACCTCTACATTCCCAACGTTTGGGATATAGTACAATTCTAATACGTTTTTCTTGAATGAACATACTAATAGAGGATTGAATGAACAAATGAAAGAATGAATGTATATAAATGAGTAAGGTCGCTGTCCCTGAAAAAATTGATAATGACACTATCTATAGTTAGCTGGGTTACTGGTTGATGGCATCAACTGATTTGAGATGTTTATTATAAAAATGCCCTTGAGCATATTCCTGGGTTTCCTAATCTCAATCAGCCCTCCTCGTTGTCCTTTTGCCACAGACCCTGTACTTAGTTGCAAATTTAATGCAAATGCTAAGAAAGTCTTTTGAAGGACCCTAAGTATAAACAGTGGGTCAAGTTTTAAGGATACTACCTCAGGGCAAGTCAGAAAGGAGGGATTACTTGTCACTTTACATTTCATCTTCAAATATATAGGAAATGCACTTTTCAAATCATTTTGGAGTTTTAAAACATTTACATTTTGTGGCATAGGTGCTAACGAGAGCATAGTTCATTCTCTTTTACTTAAAAATATGTGTCAAGAAATTTTTTAGAATCTATATATAGATATAGAGATATATATGTAGATATCTATCTATCTATATATCCTGAATTCACTTATTTGGCAGCTCTTATGTACCATGCATTTTTTTTAAGGGCCAAGATAAAGACATATACCTTTTTGTGGCCATAGTTCCTAGCACAGCTTTTGGTACATAGTGGATCCTTAGTAAAAACTGAACTGAGATGAATTGATTATACTAAGTTAGTAAGACTAGCCTTTAAATTCCCTGAACTAAGATATTTCATTATCATCAGGAACATCAAGAAGTGTTTTTTGTTTTTTCTTCAATTGATTCCTACCTAGTCTCATTAAATTGTTTTGTACAATCAAATAAATGTATACACTAGGGAACTATTGGGTTAAGCATTATTAATGTTCTTAGTTTTGAAGTTGTTTAATTGTGGTGTTGTTTATCTTTTTTTTATCTATTTACTTTTATTTCTTTCACTTAATTTTTAAAATTTTATTTATTTCTCTTTAATTAAATGAGAGGATACTTAGTCATTTTTGAAAAACAACCTTAGTCCCATTCTTTTGTATTCCAACAAGTTCTCTTGAGAGAGAGAAAGAGGGTGGAGTTATAATTGTTAAGTAGGGTCTTACACAAAACCCCAGGAAAGCCATGGCCAGAAAAAATCTGATAAATAACTGTGTAGGAGGAAAATATTATATAATCCGAGGTCATGTAGGTTCCATACCTATTGTCTTAGGTTGTTTTTTCATTTTTGTTTTTGTTTTGTTTTGGTTTGGTTTGGTTGCTATAACAAAATACCAGAGATGGCAGAGATGGGGTGGTTTATAAAAAACAGAAATTTATTTCTCACAGTTCTAGAAGCTGAAAGTCCAAGATCAAGGCTCCAGCATGGTCAACATGAGAGTTTTCTTCTTGGTCCATAGCTGGTGCCTTCTTGCTGTGTCCTCCTCACATGGTGGAAGGGGAGAAGGGGTCACTCTGGAGCCTCTTTCCTAAGAGCACTAATCCTATTTATAAGGGCTCTGCCTTCATGACCTAACCACCTCCCAAAGTCCCCACCTCCTAATGGCATCATCTTTGAATTTCGCCAGAATGCATTCGGACCATGGCAACTGGGAA
This sequence comes from Eschrichtius robustus, assembly GCF_028021215.1. NCBI lineage: Eukaryota > Metazoa > Chordata > Mammalia > Artiodactyla > Eschrichtiidae > Eschrichtius > Eschrichtius robustus. The sequence continues at coordinate 61,223,496 of NC_090840.1, read as the reverse complement.
GGCTTGGAAAGTCATTGTTTGTATACACAGACATTAACTATAGCCCCCTCAGTTATCCTCCAAATTTGAGACCTGGGCATGAAGGTGACAGAATATAAATGGTTCGCCATCTCCAAATTAATGATATGTCAAATAGCATCATATTTAGAACCAAAGAAAAGCTCATCGTTTTTATCACAAGTTCCTAATTCTATTGGACATATTAAGGTGTTCAATAATTTTTAAGGTGAAATAGGATTAAGAATTGAGTAGGGTTTGTTTGTTTGTTTATTTGTTTTGAGTGCCTCTATTTGCTATACAGTATGCCAAAACAGTATATTATTTAATTACTTGCTGCAAGATGTTCTTCTACACCAGTCCTATGCAAAATGGTAATCTTTGGGAGTCTTTTCTCAGGATAAAAATTCTGGATTTTTTATTAAATGGTTGTACCTAATCTGAAGCTTTTACTTATTTATTTATTTATGTATTTATTATTATTATTTTTTTAATTGGGATATAGTTGCTTTACAATGTTGTGTTAGTTTCTGTTGTGCAGCAAAATGAATCAGCTATATGTATGCATATATCCCCTCCCTCTTGGACCTCCCTCCCACCCCGCTCCCATCCCTTCCATCTAGGTCACCACAGAGCACGGAGCTGAGCTCCCTGTGCTATACAGCAGGTTCCCACCAGCTATCTGTTTTACACATGGCAATGCACATACTTTTTAATGTCAGTGTTTTCATCATGATTGTAAAACACTTTACACATTATTGCAAATATGTCCTTCATTACTTTGCCTGGGAAGGTATAGCTTTCCTTCTCAAAATCTCCTTAAATGAGACTGTAGTCTCATTTGTCTGAGATCCTTGAAGGTGAGACAGAGTTTAACTCACAAGGTCTTTCTTAGCTGCATAATTCTATACTTCACGACCTTTGTAAGCCTGTTGCTAAGGTAATGAGATTCCCAAGAGGCTTCTTAACATTAAGAATCAGCAAAACTGCAAGTTTTACAGATCACTTTCTTCTAACCTACACAGTTCCTCTGTGAAGTATTTGAATTACAGTGTCAACTGTTGTCAGGTCAGAGATTGATTAATGAGAATTTCCATGTCACTTTAAAGCCAGATGTTAGTTTTTGGCTGGAAATCTGATTGAATTTAAAATTAGAGTCTATTACTTTAGGCATCAAGGATCAAAGTTATTTGATCACTAAAAAAAGGTGTTGAAAGAGTCCTGCTCTACAAATTTCAACCACTGCCATTTAAACCTATATTTCCTATTTTATTCTCAACTCACTGCAGGAGAGCCTTCCCAAGTGCTCTGCTTAAATTTCATCTGACCTCTCATCCTCATTTAGTTCAGCACCTCTTCTCCAGTTTCTGATTTCTTTGCCTCCACAGCAGGGAGAAACAGCAGAACCAGGTTGCTACTCCATGGGTGCCAGCCTCTTACCCTGGGAATGGATACTCATTCTGTTCTCTCCAAATTTAGTTGTGAATGATGCACAGTATTTAGGTGACTCCCACCGGAGGCAACATTTGTTAAAGAAATCTCAACCCCACTTTATATTCGAAGAAACAAAATATCGTAAGCTAATAAAATCCAGAATCAGTAGGATGCTAACTAAGTTCTCCTGGTGTTGCATTGAGCTTTCAATGGTAAGTTGTATTCTATCAGTCAGGAACAACGCAGGTAACAAATGGCACTTTCACACTGGCCATGTGTGGGCAGATCTTAAGGAAACCAACAAGGGGCTATGCAGTATCCATGGCTGGTGACAGTGGGGAGCCATTATCACTTTCGTAGCGCTCAGAGGATAGCTGTATGGAGAGGAGAGCCTGACATAAGCGTGCCTTTCAGTAAAAAAGAACACAGCCATTCCATGTTGATCTGGCAGAGAAGAAGATGGGGGAACATACCTCTACTGCACTCTCCTGCCACCCTTCTCATCTTCTCTCCTGCCAGTGTGGTCTGTTTCCTGACCGCTGGTTACACAAACAGAAAGTCGAGTAGTATAGGAGCCTGTCTGTTATGGGTCGATGTGGTTCAGCCTTTACTCTCACCCTCGGGGCACAAAACTCTGGGCAGTAGAGGGTAAAGAATTGTTCTCGAGGGGTAAACAAAATATCTAGCACAAATTTCCTGCAATTATAAGACAACTATAAAATTTAAATCATTCAAAAGACATAGCTGGAATGTGTTACTCTATGATTTTCTGTATATATAGTTCTCTATAACTATGAGAATTTGTGATCACCTATATGGTTTACTAATAGAACCACATACTTTTGTATGCTAATTTTTATTACCTACCTTCTTTCTTGATACATTCCACAACTATTCTTGACCATTGGGCTCTGAAAGAAGGTATAGTGTGTAAGTACTCATATTCTGGAACCACCATCTGCGTTCAAATTCCAGGTCTGCCATTTAAAATTGTGTCACTCTAAGCAAGTTACTTATCTCTTTGGGGTGCATAAGGCTGTGTCAAGGTTAAATGTAACAAGTGCTTAGACCTTTGCCTGACACATAAATGATATATGAATATTTGTCATCACTGTGTGTATAGACACTTGAAATGCAAAGCGGAATAAAAACTCATGGGAAGAGACAAATGAGTAAATAAATTATTATAGTAAAATGTATGGACCAATGTAAGTATTCCTAAGGCCTATAGAAACCCAAAGAAGGAAGCAAGTGACTATAGTTACAAGCTCAGGGCAGTCTTTATGGAAGAGGTATAGTTTGACCTTGAGAGATGTATAGGAATTTCTCCAGGTGTTACAAACTGGGAGGATGTCTTCTGTCCCAGCTGACATGTCATGCCTTAGGTCATGTAAGTGTGAAAGGGAACAGCGAGTGTCTTGACATGCCTGACACTTAGGAGGCTAGAAGGAAAATGGTGGCAGACTGGGTGGGAAAAACAGGAAAGGTTTAGATCATAAAGGCCTTCCATAGTAAGGAATTTGAAGAGATCTGAATAGTTTTAAAATCACGCTGCTACCATAAAGGTGGGATTAGTGTGTTGAAGCATTCAAGACAAAAACCTCTCTTAAAATTAATGTTTCTGTGTTTTCTGTTCCAATACTGGAATCAAGTTCATATGTTTCTTTCCTGCATTATTCCAGTGCCTGGCTCACCGTATTCTCTCCATCCTTTCTCTCAAGCAACATTGAACAATGGAAAAGAGTGTGGTCATTGGCGTCAGGTAGATGTTGAGTAGAAACTCACTTGAGCTATTTCTACATATTTGACCTTGGTTAGCCTCTCAGAACCTCATTTTTTCACCTATAGAATAAATAGTGCCTTGCTCTCAGTGTTGCAATAAGAGATACATGAGTAAACAGAGTTACAGTATTTAGCAAACCTCCTGTCAAATAATAATCTCTCAATAATGGCAGCTAATAATCTTATCGTTCTGAGACCTTTAGATAGCCTAGTACCTTACCTTGTTTACTAATTGTTTGCCAGTTTTAAGTCACTTATCTTAGCTTTGGTTCCCTGGGAAACAAAGGCTGAGGAGAAGCTTATGGACTAATGAGGAGTGCAATTCCAAAATAGCAAGGAGTAAATTAGAAAATCAACATTGATATAGCACTACCAAAAAATTCACAGACCTCATTCAAATTTCACTACCCCAAAATGTCTCTTTTTCCTTTCTTGTCAGGATTCAACCCATGAAACTTCAGTGCATTTACTTGTTGTGTCTCTTTCATTTCCTTCGATCTGAATGAGTTCCTCATTTTTTCCCTGTCTGTCATGACCTTGATAGCTTTAAAGAATACAGGCCTTTCATTCTGGAATATGTCCCTTAATCTGGGTCCATCCAATCTTTCTTCATATCCAGACTTCAGCTATGCATTCTTTTTTTTTTTTTTTTAATATTTATTTATTTATCTGGCTGCATCAGGGTCTTAGTTGCGGCATGCGGGATCCTCCCATGCGGCGCAAAGGCTTCTCTCTAGTTGTGGTACGTGGGCTTAGTTGCCTCACAGCATGTGGGATCTTAGTTCCCTGACCAGGGATCGAACCCACGTCCCCTGCATTGGAAGACAGATTCTTTACCACAGGACCACCTGGGAAGTCCCCTCAGCCATGCATTCTTGACAGAAATGATGCTCCTTATTTTAGTGCATTGCATCAGGAGGCAATGTCAGTATAATCCACACTGGTTATGTGATCCTTGATCACCTAGTAAAATTAGTGCCTTCTGGGTTTTTCCATGGTAACATGACCAGTTTCACCTTTTGGATTCTCTTCACCAGAATCCAAAATCTCTGTGATGGCTGTCAAATGTTGATTTTTTACTTTTAATAATTCCACATTTTTTAACTGTCATTCTACATGGAGACAGAGTGTTCTCTACTCTTCCATTTATTTACCCATTTATTTATATCAGATGGATTTATGCATTTGAATTTTATTCAATTAGTTGTAATCCATCATTATCGTTGTTTTGATGATTAAGCTGCCCTAGAATGGCTAGTGTACTTCCTTCAAGCTGGCCTCTATGTCTTTTCGATGTGTCCCCATCATTCTTTAAGCACTTTTCTTGACAGAACAAGGTGTTCCAGTTTTGTCTTGTACTTTTCTTTGACCAACCCTGGAAGCAGACTTCCTGGTTCCCTTTAGTGAAGAATGGTATTTGGACACCAAGATGTGGGCACTCATGTACTTGTTGCTATGAGTACTTATTGCTTTTAGGACTCAGTGGATGGGGCTAGAAAATACATGTGCATTATGTGTGACATAATACACACAGTCATCTCTATCTATCTATGTATATCTATATTTTAAACATTAACACCAATTTCTCCAATTTTAGTTCAACCCCTCAGAATTTTGTAGCCTTCCCTTTTTCCACATCCCCTTTTTGATAGTGAGAAGTCTAGTTACCCTTATCCTCAATACATTTATGACTTGCACAGTCCCATAATATATACTTAATCTTACAACCTTACTGGCTGCTTCCTTGGCCTTGTTTCTACTTGTTTGGCCTCTAACCACACTGTCACTTACTTGACCTCACTACCTCCTCAACTCCTGATACCACCATCACTGCCTCTGCTATAGGCTGAATATTTGGTCCCCCTAAAATTCACACTTTGAAACCTAATCCCCAATGTGATGATATTTGGAGGTAGGGCCTTTGGGAGGTGACTAAGTGATGAGAGTGGAGCCTGATAAATGGAATTAGTACCCCAGGAGCTCCCTTGCCCCTTGTCTACCATGTGAGAACACAGCAAAAAGACATATGTCTGTGAACCAGGAAATCGGCCCTCTCCAGATAGCAAATCTGCTGACACCTTAATGTTGGACCTCCCAGCTTTCAGAACTGTGAAAAACAAATTTCTGTTGTTTACAAAGCACTCAGTCTATGGTATTCTCTTATAGTATCTTAAATGGACTCAGACAGCCTCCTAACCCCAACCAAGCCACCCCACCTAAAGAAAGAGAAGGGAGAAGACTTTGTATCTTTTCTGATACTGCTCTTCTCCTTCCACCTGGGATACCTTTCCTTCCTTACTCTTCCCCAGTTCACACAGTGAAATAACTCTAAGGTAGTTCAAAGGTCACCTCTTCTGTGAAACCTTTACCAATTTGCCAACCTCCGATTCAAGGGGACTTTGCTGTACCTCCTTTGTGCCCTCATTTAAGGCATAGGCTACATCTTATTTGTCTTTATATCCCTAGTGCCTAGTATTATTTTTGAAACATATTAGAAACTAAATAAATGTTTCATAAATGGGTAATTAATGAATGGAAATTTCTTTGCAATAATTTGGTGATTAAGACTTTAGATTCAGACAAACCCTAAACTCTGCTATTCATAAGTTTTGTGAAATTGGGCAAGTTAACGTCCTGTCTGTTTTGGCTGTTATAACAAAAATACTATAGACTGGGTGGCTTATAAACAACAAACATTACAGTCTGGAAACTAGGAAGTCCATGATCAAGGTGCTGGCAGATTCAGTGTTTGGTGAGAGCCTATTTCCTGGTTCACAGATGGCTGTCCTCTCCCTATGTCCTCACATGGCAGGATAGGCAAGGAGCCTTTTGAAGTCCTCTTTTATAAGGGCAAAGATGCCATTCATGAGGGCTCCACCCTCATGACCTAATCACCTCCCAAAGACTCTACCTCCAAATATCATCACATCAGGGATTATGTTTCACCATATGAATTTTGAGGGGACACAAATATTCAGTCTATAGCATTAATTAACTTTTCTGACCTTTATTTTTCTCATCAGTAAATAGAGATGACAATAGTTCCATCATATGGTTGTTATGAGGATTAAATTATATAACAAATGTGTTTAAAAAAATGTTTTCACAATGTCAATACAATTTCAATGTTCAATAAATGATAGCAGCTATTATTAATAATTGATTTTTGTACAAAACTCTATTATAACACTGATATGTTGCATATGAATTATTTGTTCAGATATTAGTCTTGCCTCCTGGATAGAAAAAAATTTCAAAGGCAATGATATACAGTAGGTATGTGTTTATTTTCCTTACTGCCTATTGTCTTTCAGTCTAAGAGAGTATTGCAGCTTCAAAATTACACCTTCATTTGAAAATATATTCTTGATTTAAAGAATTTTGCATTAAAGTAGCAAAGAAGAAAATAAGGTTTCAAAATAGTAGAGTAAGCACTTATTCTCAATGCTAACCCAAAGATGATAGAAAACATATCAAAAAATATACACTGATGCTTAAGAATAGGAAGAGAACATTTCAGTTATTATAAGGCCATAGGGGATCTCTGAGATAAATAAATATAAATAAACATATACATATATATATATATATATACACACACACATATGGAATATAGAGGTAAGCTGAGAATTTCATAAACCAATGCCTCCATTGGCTGCTGTTGCTGTAGCTTCTGCCTAGGAAGCCATTGTTCATCAGGGCCAGAAGCCACCATGGAAGAGGCCACTGGCAATCCTGAGAAACTGTAGTAATTGCTACAGAGGAAAATATTTCAGCTACAGAGCCAAATGTCCAGACATGGAATCGGAGTCGAATGCAATTATCAAGAGGGGTCTTCATCCCAACTCGGGATGAAGACCATAAAAGTGGACTGCACCACAGATCAACAGAGGAGATAATTTATACCTAGAAGTATGACATGATTCTGACATTAGAAGAAATAAGCCTGAAGGTTACAGAAGCAAGCAAATAAAAATATTTATTTGACAGCTTGTTCAAAACCAGCTGTTTTGTTCTTCCCCCAAATAAATCCCTCCTGCACTTTTCATCATAAGCTTGACAACCATTATGATTCACCAAATATATTTTCAAATATGCTGCTTCAGAAGAAACTTTAGTCTGCTGCTCTTGAAGCACACTTCTGCTTGTACCCAAGGAAACAGTAAAAAGAAAAAAAAATTAAATAATTATACTAGATATCCTCACAAAAATAAAGGGGGAAATTGTATCCATGAAAAGATAATAGGAGGTTATGAAACAATAAAAATAATAAATCATTAAATATTCAAGAAATGATAACATAATTTTTCAGTATATAGATTGAATTGGAATTAGATAAAAGTACACAGTGAATTAATAAATTTGAATTTATAATATATAAACATATTTTACATATATAATACTTCTAGAATGCAGAATAGAGAATTTTAAAAATGAAAATTTGAAAGATCGAGCAACATGAAGGCTAAATCTGAAAGTTCTGATGTTTAACGTGAAAGAGTTCCAGAGAGATGAGTGTGTATATGAAATAATATTTTAAAAGAAATAATGGTAACAATTTCTTAGAACTGAAAAAAAAAAAGTTACAAGTTATTTGACAGCAGAAATCTATCAAGTACCAAGTTAAAAAAAAAATTTAAGAACCGATACCTAGGTAGATGATAGTGACATTTAAAAACAGCAAGTCTAAAAAAGAATCCTAACAACTATGGGAAGGGAAGAGAGGGAGCAGGGAACGGATTAATTACAAAGAGAATTAAAATCAGTTTGTTATATTTTTTTTATCAGGAATACTGGATGGATAAAAGACCAGGGAAAAATATCATCAAAATGCTGTGGGAAAATAATTCTGAATTAAAATTCTATACCTTACCGATTATCACTCAATATTGAGGGCAAAAGAGAGACATTTTCAGTTGAAGAATAACCTAGTCTTTCAATAACAGAAACAATTTCAGTAAGGTATAAGAATGATAAAATTTTCTGAGCCTACCAACAATGGCATCCCACCATCACCTAGCACTTTAGCCCTGCTATTCCCTGCTCATCATCCCACCCCCCACCAGAGCATCCATCACTTTCTAAAATAACACTTATTTATTACTATTTGTGAACTTCCAATGAAATATACACCACCGAAGAGCAGGAATTATTGTCTGTTTATTCATTGATCTAGTCCACATAGTACCTAGAAGAGAATCTGGCACATCATGGGTTCTCAAATAAATATTTGCTGAATAAATTGAACGACACAATGCGGTTTGAACTATGTAAGTGAGCTTGATTCAGCTACCAGGAAATGTGGCACAATTCATACTCTGTTTGGAACTTTAACACAGTTCTTTTTATTTTTTTGAATTTTTGAATTTTATTTTATTTATTTTTTTATAGGCAGGTTCTTATTAGTTATCTATTTTATACATATTAGTGTATATATGTCAATGCCAATCTCCCAGTTCATAACACCACCCCCGCCACTTTCCCCCCTTGTTGTCCATATGTTTGTTCTCTACATCTGTGTCTCAATTTCTGCCCTGCAAACTGGTTCATCTGTACCATTTTTCTGGGTTCCACATATATGCGTTAATATACGATATTTGTTTTTCTCTTTCTGACTTACATCACTCTGTATGATAGTCTCTAGATTCATCCACGTCTCTACAAATGACACAACTTCATTCCTTTTTATGGCTGAGTGATATTCCATTGTATATATGTACCACATCTTCTTTATCCATTCGTCTGTCTATGGGCATTTAGGTTGCTTCCATGACCTGGCTATTGTAAAGAGTGCTGCAATGAACATTGGGGTGCATGTGTCTTTTTGAATTATGGTTTTCTCTGGGTATATGCCCAGGAGTGGGATTGCTGGGTCATATGGTAATTCTATTTTTAGTTTTTTTTAAGGAACCTCCATACTGTTCTCCATAGTGGCTGTATCAATTTACATTCGCACCAACAGTGCAAGAGGGTTCCCTTTTCTCCACACCCTCTCCAGCATTTGTTGTTTGTAGATTTTCTGATGATGCCCATTCTAACTGGTGTGAGGTGATACCTCATTGTAGTTTTGATTTGCATTTCTCTAATAATTAGTGATGTTGAGCAGCTTTTCATGTGCCTCTTGACCATCTGTATGTCTTCTTTGGAGAAATGTCTATTTAGGTCTTCTGCCCATTTTTGGATTGGGTTGTTTGTTTTTTTAATATTGAGCTGCATGAGCTGTTTATATGTTTTGGAGGTTAATCCTTTGTCCATTGATGCATTTGCAAATATTTTCTCCCATTCTGAGGGTTGTCTTTTCGGCTTGTTTGTAGTGTAGTGTCCTTTATAGCTGTTAAGAGTTGCCTTATGTATTGAGGTGCTCCTATGTTGGGTGCCTATATATTTATAATTGTTACATCTTCTTCTTGGATTGATCCCTTGATCATCATGTAGTGTCCTTCCTTGTCTCTTGTAACATTCTTTATCTTAAGGTCTATTTTATCTGATGTGACTATTGCTACTCCAGCTTTCTTTTGATTTCCATTTGCATGGAATATCTTTTTCCATCCCCTCACTTTCACTCTGTATGTGTCCCAGGTCTGAAGTGGGTCTCTTGTAGACAGCATATATATGGGTCTTGTTTTTGCATCCATTCAGTGAGCCTCTGTCTTTTGGTTGGAGCATTTAATCCATTCACATTTAAGGTAATTATCGATATGTATGTTCCTGTGACCATTTTCTTAATTGTTTTGGGTTTGTTTTTGTGGGTCCTTTTCTTCTCTTGTGTTTCCCACTTAGAGAATTTCCTTTAGCATTTCTTGTAGAGCTGGTTTGGTGGTGCTCAATTCTCTTAGCTTTTACTTGTCTGTAAAGCTTTTGATTTCTCCATCGAATCTGAGTGAGATCCTTGCCAGGTAGAGTAATCTTGGTTGTAGGTTCTTCCCTTTCATCACTTTAAATATGTCATGCCACTCCCTTCTGGCTTGTAGAGTTTCTGCTGAGACATCAGCTGTTAACCTTATGGGAGTTCCCTTGTATGTTATTTGTCGATTTTCCCTTGCTGCTTTCAATAATTTTTCTTTGTCTTTAATTTTTACCAATTTGATTACTATGTGTCTCGGCGTGTTTCTCCTTCGGTTTATCCTGTATGGGACTCTCTGCGCTTCCTGGACTTGGGTGGCTATTTCCTTTCCCATGTTAGGGAAGTTTTCGACTATAATCTCTTCAAATATTTTCTCAGGTCCTTTCTCTCTCTCTTCTCCTTCTGGGACCCCTATAATGCAAATGTTGTTGTGTTTAATGTTGTCCCAGAGGTCTCTTAGGCTGTCTTCATTTCTTTTCATTCTTTTTTCTTTATTCTGTTCTGCATCAGTGAATTCTACCATTCTGTCTTCCAGGTCACTTATCCGTTCTTCTGCCTCAGTTATTCTGTTATTGATTCCTTCTTGTGTATTTTTCATTTCATTTATTGTATTGTTCATCTCTGTTTGTTTGTTCTTTAATTCTTCTAGATCTTTGTTAAACATTTCTTGCATCTTCTCAATGTTTGCCTCCATTCTTTTTCCAAGGTCCTGGATCATCTTCAGTATCATTATTCTGAATTCTTTTTCTGGAAGGTTGCCTATCTCCACTTCATTTAGTTGTTTTCCTGGGGTTTTATCTTGTTCCTTCATCTGGTACGTAGCCCTCTGCCTTTTCATCTTGTCTATCTTTCTGTGAATGTGGTTTTTGTTCCACAGGCTGCAGGACTGTAGTTCTTCTTGCTTCTGCTGTCTGTCCTCTGGTGGATGAGGCTGTCTAAGAGGCTTGTGCAAGTTTCTAACACAGTTCTTTTAGAAATTGTCAGAGTGGGTAGACAAAATTAATTAAGGTCATACAATTTCAATTTGACAAATATAGCAAATTGAATTGAATATATTTTACTGATTTATCCTCTGTGAGGCTGGATATACTTATACTGAATACTAAAGCAATAACATTAGAAATCAGCAGCAAAATGATAGCCTAGACCCATACATTTAAAAACACCTTGAAATTATTTATGAGTTAAAGAGGAAATCAAAATGGAAATTATAGACTATTTAGAAGTGAACAAAAAAAGGTCTAAATATCAAAACAGTACTCTGAAGAAAATTTATAGACTAAAAACATTTTTTTAAGGAAACAAGAAGGGCTGAAAATAAACTAATAAAAAAACAAACCCTAAGACTTCAGCTCAAGAAGGTGGAGAAAGAATAGCAAAATAATGCAATAGAGAGTTGAAGGTGGAATCCAAAAAGATAAAAACGAAAGATGTTTAAATAAAATCAAAACAATAGAATTGATTAGCAAAATGTGGTTCTTTGAGTAGACTAGTAAATTTGACAATGTTTTGTAAGTATGAGGCAAAGAAAACTGGAAGACTAATCACAAATAAATAGCACTGGGAGTGAGAAAGTTTATGACATCTTTGTAAAGCGATATTTAAAGATTTTGTAACACAATTCTATTACTACTAAACTACTAACTTGGAAACTTTGGAAAATTGCACTTCTCTAACATATCTATAAGTTGCTAATATTGCCCCCCCCCCAAAAAAATAACTTTAATAGTAAAATAACCTTAGAAGATATTGAAATGGTAGTCAGATACCTATCTCAAAATTATACCAGACTCAGTCAGCATTTTTGGCAAATTGTCACACTCAGGGATCCAATTTTCCTGTTATACAAACTAGTCTAAAAGACTAGTGAATGTTGGAAAATTGCTAACCTCTTCCCTTGGTGTTAAGTCTGGATAGGAACAGCACAAGAAAAATGATAGACCAGTGTCACTATGACACAGATAAAAACAAATATCAAATCAAATGCAGTGTATTAAAGAAATCATTATAACTATGTTTTCTGCTAAGGATACAAGGACATTCAAAAATATCTCCAAAATTATTGTTTGGTTAAAAAGCAGCAAGTTATAGAATATATTGACAGTATAATACAAGTTACTATATATATATATAAAGCAATACTACCTAGATTTTGTGAAGAGAATTTTTACATTTACAAAAATACAGATGTTTATATTACATAGTACATATATATGTGCATTATTATAAAAGCATGTGTAAAAAACTGGAAAGATACACAACAAATTGGTGCTAGTAGATTACAGAAGAACTAGGAATGTGTGATTGTTGGAGTGTCAAGAGAGACCGTAACTTTGTCAAAGTTTTATTTTTTAAATTTAAATTAAAATTTTTTTTGCTGTTGTTTGAGGATGACTGTATTAATGTGATTTCATGTAACTTAAAAACCAAAACAATTACCACAGTAATCTGCAACTGACATTCCTAGATTCACAAGGAAGATCCCAGATATTTGGAGTTTCCTTGAGCACATGTCAAAAGGGTGTTTTAATGTGCTCTTAAGAGATTTTTTTTTTTCAACCTCCTTCAATTTAATTCATCCACAAAACATTTGTTGAGGAACATATCTGGGTAATTTGGAATGCAAAATTGATTCCTGACATAAGGAGCTTTTTGGGGAGTCTAACTGGGGAAGTAATTCCACCAACAGGTACTAGGGAGTGTGGCAGACCCTGTGTGGAGGGTATTCACTGATCATTTTGGGAGCACATAGGCAGAGAATATCACCTTGTGTCCTGGTTTCAATCTAAAGATTTCCTGTATCATGTACAGATTACAAAAATAAGAAAAGTTTTTGAGATTTGGGGAAAATACATATGTATATATATGTGTGTATGTATGTAGTACAAACAGAAAATCTGAATCTTGTTCGTAATTGTTCTGTTAGGAACAACCGCATTAGCTCCAACAACCTCAGTTTCCCTATCTACCAAATGAGAGAAATGCACTAATTGTTCCCTAAAGATCATTTCCTCAAATTATGTCCATAACAGTAGTAAGAGAAAATTAAGATTGGAGAACATTTTCATCTTTTGCTCTGAAATATCTTGGCTATAGAGAGTGTACATCTCTTAAATTTGCTGTATGGATATCATATGCCTGAAAGCCTTAAAATCTGACATATCATCTATTTTTACAGAAATTGAAAAAGAAAGTTGTGGTGATCCTGGTACACCCTTATATGGAATTAGAGAAGGTGATGGATTTTCTAATCGTGATGTTTTAAGGTTCGAATGCCAGTTTGGATTTGAATTAATTGGAGAGAAATCCATTGTTTGTCAAGAGAATAACCAATGGTCTGCAAACATACCCATCTGCATCTGTGAGTACCAAATGCTTTGCTTCCAGATAGCATATGTTACCCTGTCCTTGCATATAATTGCTTTTGTAATTAATTGCAAAGAACTGGAACTGTGTAATTATTTTTGAACGAGTAGCACTTTTCAACATTATCTTTAACAAGTGTGCTTATGCCAAATTATAAATTTCATTGCAGATTTAAATAAAGTTAGCACAGTTCACTTGGTAATGGCAAAGTATAGTCTACATGTGTCCTCATAACACTTTATTGGTGGAACTTTATACTTTATAGATAGAATACTTCTTATGGAAATTATACATCTGAGCTAATTCTATTAGGCTCATTTATTTTAACAAGATAGTATATGCTTATTTGCAATCAGAAACACTTAAAATATTTAAAGCTTATATTCTATGTATAATGCATTAACTTATTTTTGCTTGTAGATGCTCACACTAATGCCTGCTTAAGTGCCATTTATTTATATTGCACAGAATAAAATTCATTAATGTTTGTGATATACAATATGCTTGGATTAAAATAGTGTGTTTCTTCACATACTTTAAAGCGTTCCAATTTAGCTGCAACAAAAATATAATTTGTTTTATCTGTTGATGCACTTTTAGGTTAAATTAAATACTATCTTCATTACCAACAAATACAGCTTACCAGGTGTGAATGCAATATTGAAAATTTTGCATTTAGTTTTGATTACAAATGATAACATATAAGCTCATAATCATGAAAGTAAAAAATAATTTTCTTGTTTTAAAATATGACTTTTCATCTGTATCCAACTTATAATGATCATGCTTTTCATTTGTGAAATCCTTTATTCCCTACAAAGGCATTAGCACAAACTTTACTTCAATATATAACTGGTTTTTAAAAAATTTAGCAGTTTTCAAGACCTGCATTTTATCTGAATTTTAATTTGTGCTGCAAAACACACATATTCCTTTATTGAAAATGTTGATTATTTAACATTTTAAAAATATTTAACATTTTTAAACACGTACTGAGCACTTTTAAAGTGAGTGGAGGCCAAACGTTTTCTAATATATATATATTATCTTTTTTTCCTCTGTGTAATAGATCTTTTTTTTAAATCCTTCCTCTACTTTCTAAATGTTCTTTGTGAACCTTTAAATCATATTTTTTAAAAGCTAAAAAAATAAATCTGAGGGGAAATAAAGACTAACCTTAGTATGGTATGGGAGTTCTTATTTAGTTCTTTTTCCAGCGTTAGCCCTTATTGGCAGCTATCATAAGTGTTAATTCATCTCCTTATCTGTGTTATAAGCTATCAGAGCATCCCATGACCATGGTAGAAGTGAAGTTCACCTAGTTACTGCCCTCACTCCAAGTTTTCTCCAGGTTGTATTATCCCAGTTATGTTAATACCTACATAATATTTGTGTGTGTTTGTTTTCAGTCATTTCGTGAGCGTTATTGTTTTCTTTGGAAATGTCTATATACTTCTCCAATATTTTTTTAAGCACAGAAACTAAAACTTTGCACTGCATTCTAACATGGACATGATAAATGTCAAAATAAATTGCTGTTATTACTCCAATTATATTTTTGTGCATATTTAAGCATACAGTAATTCAAAGTACTAGTAGCCTTCCTTAATGATGTACAAACAATAACATGTTTTTTTCTGTTTTATAAGATAGATTATATTGTTTAATATTATTTTTTTCAAACTGCTAATTGATTATTATAATTGTTGGCTATGGCAAAATGAGGTAATTTGAATTATTTGAGGTAATAAATTTGAAAATTTATTGTTTATAATCTTCCTATTTTAACAGTTCCTTGCCTCTCTAACTTTACTGCACCAATGGGAACAGTCCTTTCTCCTGATTATCCAGAAGGGTATGGAAATAATTTAAATTGCATCTGGACAATAATCTCTGATCCGGGGAGTCGGATACACCTTTCTTTCAATGACTTTGATCTGGAATCCCAGTTTGACTTCCTTGCTGTTAAAGATGGAGACTCTCCAGACTCCCCAATTCTTGGAACCTTTACTGGGGCTGAGGTGCCTTCTCATCTTACTAGTAATAGTCATATACTACGATTGGAATTTCAAGCTGACCACTCAATGTCAGGACGTGGCTTTAACATCACTTATAACAGTAAGTTTAATTTTTCCATATAACATATTTCTACACATTAGAGCTAGAAAGGGATCATACAAAACAGCTCTCTTGTTCCACAGATAGGAAACTTGAATAAGTCATATACATAATTTGTATCAGGGACAGTCTTTTAGCCCTTGATTTCTAACCATATTTTTACTGCTTACTGTGTCATTTCTCTTTGTGAGAGGCCTGATATTAAGGAGATATATTTCAAATATAATTACTATATTAACCAATGTATTAGCTTATTCTATTAAATCTTATAAGCATAATCTCAAACCTACTGTACGTAACATATTTTGCTCTGTTATTGGTATGCAAACATAAAAGGGGGATAGATCCTTCCTTCAAGATATTCATAAACCAGTAGAGGATTTTAAACAAGTAATGACAACACAGAGTTATAATTCCAAAGACAAAATTAGCTAGACTATCAAAGTATCACAGAGAAGGAAATCACTAATTCTGGGGCAGTAGGTTACTGAGCTGACTTAGCAAAGATGCTACGGGGGGAAAATACCTTAGTGATTAAGAATATCAGCTCTAAGGTCAAACTGTGCAACTTCAAATCTTGACTTTGCTACACTTTTAGGTTTAATAACAGAACCTCAGTATTCTCATCCATAAAGTCATACTGGGTTTTTGTAAGGAGCTGTCGATGAAAAAAATAATCAGTGGTCAATCTAAGAAAGAAATGAACATTTTTTTCCAAGCCAACCTGTGGATTATAACCTGGGAGACAATCTTTCAGAAAGCTCTGAGGACTGTTCCACCTGTTAGAGGTCAAAGCACAGTTATGTAAGTTTTTGAGACAAAGGGTTATAGTCAAATGACCTATTAACAGTTTACACAATCCAGATCTGCACATCCAAAGCAAGTAGTGGGTCATCGTGATCCCTTATGAGATTAAGAAGGAATGTTATCTACTAAGGAGGTCTGGTTAATGCAGATGAACAATACACACTAAAGACGAAGGAAGAAGCCCAAGAGGGCAGAGAAAAAATTTATGTTTAAATTTTCATCTTGCCATAAAATATGAATTTTATTTAATCAGAGCAAATAGGGTGATGCATGTAAATAATTCAGCATATATACCTAATAAATACTCAATAAACATTAACAGTTGTTGTTTAGGTGTCTTCTGAAGTATTCCCTTGTCAATTCTTATTCTATTATTGAATTTATTACATTGCTTTAGATTTAAGAATTCTTCGAGGTTATTTAGCTATTGTCTATCACCCATATTTTTTGTATTTCAAAAGGATGAATATTATTTTTCTGAAAATAACATGTAAATATAGCAAAAAGATGAATCACGTAAATGAGAAAATACCTTAGTAAGTTAACAAACTTACATACTAATGCTTCCGTGTGCACATGTTTTACCTGAAGCTGTAGAATGCTAGTGATTTTTATTGTTTTCTTCAAAGCTACCACACTCTGTCAGATTCTGACCAACTTGATGAGTTATTTAAGTGTCACATTATAATAGGATTTAATTTCCTGCTCTTTAAAAAAGCACTGCACCCCCCTCACCCTCACCCTCACCCTTGCCCCAAACTGTTCAGTGCTGAGCTTTGTCAGTTAATAACAAAATGCCGTTATTGTCTTTTCAAAGTGACACTCTTAGTGAATATTGTCACTAATAAGTTGTCAACCTGTAATTGCACATCATTAAAGTTGAATTAGCTGTGACATGTGTCAGAGAGACATGCTGTATAAAATGGTTGCTTTATCTGTAAGTCCCTTTTAAAATATTTCATATATTTGTATAAATATAGACACATATACATTGATCTATTTACAGTTTTTATGTTGTCTTAAACGCATATATATATATATATATATATATATATATATATATATATATTTTTTTTTTTTTTTTTTTTTCTTTTCTTGCCTCACAGCTTGCGGGATCTTAGTTCTGCAACCAGGGATTGAATCCCAGACTCCACCAAGTCCTAACCACTGGACCACCAGGGAATTCCCTTAAATGCATAATATTTTTAACTTTAATATTTATGGTATTTTGAAGGTATTATGGAAATATGCCTCTTGTTCCTTTTTCTGTTTCTCTAGTAAATAATTTAAACCATTGTATTCAAATTCTTATATTCAGTGCTTCCTATTGAATGTTTTTTTCTGAAAAATTATCCAGCAGGCATTATATATAGGAGCAACCAGGCTTAATCGATATTGAGCTTTTTAAAAGCACAACAGAAAACAATAATTAGAAATAAGTGTACCTACAAAATAGATTTTATATATTTTAGAATTTACCTTAATATTATTTTATACTGTTTAACTTAAAAATGAGGAGACTGGATAATACAATTATATAATTTATGAACAATATCACAGTGATGATTTAGTGAAAAAATTTAAAATAACTGCATGTACCCATGCAGTATGTATATAATATTAAATTGTAAATACCCCTTAAAATATGTTTTACATATTTTGACTTTGCTACTTTAAATATTCTTCCATTTATATTATACTAATTTAAACATTTATAATGCAAATTTATAGGGCTCATGCAATCTATAATCTATGAGAAATTTAAGTAAGCACATTGTCCTTACACTTCTGCTGCTTGCTGGGATGGGGCTAAATATGCATCCTGGGAGATACAAGGTAAAATAAGATAGTGACCCTGAACTAAAGAACTCACATTCTCTTGAGAGACATGAGACAAATAATCCAAGATACAATATGTTGTGGAAAGGGACTTCCCTGGTGGTCCAGTGGGTAAGACCCTGCGCTCCCAATGCAGGGGGCCCGGGTTCGATCCCTGGTCGGGGGACTAGATCCCACATGCATGCTGCAACTAAGAGTCCACATGCTGCAACAAAGATCCCGTGACCAGGTGCAGCCAAAATAAATAAATAAATAAATAAATAGATAGATAGATAGATAGATAGATAGATAGATAGATATTAAAAAATATATGTTGTGAAGAAAAAATTTAAAGCAGACCAGGGGATCCATTTCAGTACTGTCTCTATGATCTGAGGCAAGCTACTTAACTTTTTCTGAATCTCACATTACTCTTTAGAGTAAATGGCTATACTTTGCTCATCAGGCTATTCTAAATGTTAAGTGAGGTGACAGTATATCTAAAGCTCCTATCACAGTGCCTAGAACATGGTGTTTGCAAAAGAATTAGCTCTTTTCCCTTTTCCTAGATGGCAGAGAGTAAATGATATATGGAAAATTATAGAGAAATTGTATGACTTTCATAACTAGATTGAAACATTTCACTTTAATACTCACTGTGAGATGATCTCTTCGTTCCAAACAACGAATCACAAGAAAAGTTTTCAAAGGGACATAGTCAACCTGCTCTGTATCAACCTGCTCTGTATTCACATTAATTGGAATTCTGTCCAGCTTATACTGGATATTTTTGCTTAGATAAGGCAAATGATTTCAAGAAATAAGCAGAAACAATTCTATTTTGAAATTTTGTAATTGTAGAGTGTAGTTCACATTTTAAAACAACCACATCCATTACACATCAGAGAGAAACAGATATGGTCAGAGGAGAGCCTCTCTATTTTTTTTTTTTTTCAAATAAAGGCTTTTCTAGAAATGAGCATAACCATTTTAAAAATCATTTTTTCTCATCCGCAATACACAAGGGTCTGTCTCATACTGCTAGTTTGTGTGTTTTTCTCTTTTTTTGCTGTTTTCAAGCATTTGGACATAATGAGTGTCCTGATCCTGGAATACCAATCAATGCAAGGCGGTTTGGGGACAACTTTCAGTTAGGAAGTTCGATTTCAGTTATTTGCGAAGAAGGATTTATTAAAACCCAGGGAACAGAAACAATTACGTGTATTCTTATGGATGGAAAAGTGATGTGGAGTGGACCAATTCCAAGATGTGGAGGTAAGCACAATGGTCAGTGAAAAATACAATTCCATCATAACTGTGCACTAGAAACCGTAACAGGAAATTCATTGTTCTACCAGGACTCTTGTAATCTTAAAATATCATTTAGCATTATACTTTAGACATGTAGTATGTAGTTAAATTATACTTTTAATATTTATTTTTTAATTTTTATTATTTTAATTTTTAGAAATCTTTTAGAAGCTCCCTTTAAAAGGAGCTCTTATTAAAAGATACACATTAATAAACAGTAGACATTGGTTGCATGTGTAGAGTACCTTTAATATATTTCATAGTTACAGCTGAGTACACTTTATAGTTTCCAGTCATATTTTTCTTGGTCTTTTAACTATTCATGGTATAAATTGAATTTTTTTTAAAAAAGCATTAAATATTATTAATCATAAAAAATAAATTTATGCTAAAGCACCCATTATTTAAAATGTATAATTTTTGTAGGCATAGTTTACTAAACATTTTTTTTTTTCAATTTTGATTTGCCCAATAAAATGCAGTCAAGAAAGTTCAGGACAAAATATATGTGTGTTTTATATATCTATATATACATACACAATGTTTGGAAGTACCTATATATCTTTGAATATACATAATCGCATAAAGTCACAAATTATATTAGTAAGAAGGAAGGATGATCATCTTAAAGATAAAATATATCAAGTATATAGCGTTTCAATATAGAATCTATAAGAGTGTTGGGGGGGTTATTTAGAATTGTCACAGTAGGAAGTAACATTCTGAATTTTATTTTTCTCCTACTCTAAGGTTACACATACATTTTATTAAAAAATATATAAAGGGACTTTTACTAAGACAGATGAACTAGAGCCATTAAACACCCTTTAGTAGATCACCATGTAGTGATTAGGTGACAATTTTAAGTGTTTTCTTCTTTTTCTTGCTTTCCCAATTATTCTTGTTAGCTGTGCCCAAACTGACACTGGAACTTTGTTTTCTCAATTTCTAGCTGCTAAATTGAGAATATTTAATATATACTTTCCAAAACCTTTGTTTTCTCAATTTCTAGCTGGTAAATTGAGAATATTTAATATATAACAGACTTAATTGACTAATACAGCTATTACTTATAAATGTTGAGTTTCATTGAATTGAACATTTCCATAATATCTCATGATGAAGTAATCCAGACCATGCAATTAAGTTTTCCTCTTAGCCTCGTCAATTAGCATCTCCCTCCTCTTCTAATCACCTTCTCATTTGTAACATCACGGGGCTGAACTAGATGACTTCACTGTTCTTTTCCAAACCGCAAATATTATGGGCTTAGTAGGGGTTCCCTTGACAATGGCTATGACTATGCTATTATGTTTAAAAAACATAATGGAGTTGCACAATACAGGACTAAAATAAAAAGAGAAAATTGAAAGTAGTGTTCAATTTTTTCCATCATACTTTGCCCTGCAGCTCATTCATTCTTTTAACCATAGTTCCTGACCTAGACTTGGGGAATCAGTCAGGAAAGCCTACATTAGTATTTGAAGGAAAAGTAGGAGATAAAAGTTTGTTTCAGGCAGAAGGCATAGCCCTGGTTCAATGTGACTGGAGTGAAAGATAGAGGGACAGGGTTTGATGAATATAGAGACCTCTGAAGAATGAAATGCTTTGTAAAGAGTGCTAAGCAGATTAAAAATTATCCTGTGGCAACAGGAAGCCACCTTAGTTTGGAAGTGACATGACCTGAGCCTCTCCCTCCCCTGCACTGGGAGTTGTTTACAGTTTCAGTAGACAGGCAGAGACTACCTCCAGATAATTGAATCTCGTTGGATTCTCGCTTGCCTAACTTGGGTGTTGGTTTAGGAGCTGCTTGGTGCCTAGCTGCATGGGGTGGTAAAAATAATGAGGTTGACATCAACGAATCATTTGATGAATTGCTGCTTTATTTGAGAGAGCAATTTCAGTGAGATTTTTCACCATGAAAATGAATGGTGTTTAACTTTTAAAAATAAGTGAAACAAAATATTCAGAACTAAGTTGGCACAGGCCAATAGGCCCTTCAGACATCCTAAAGAGAACTTTATAAAGTTCCCAAAGGAGAAGAATATTTTTTTCTGCATATGTGAGTGGATTTACATGCAGTTGGCTGGCTCACCTGCCAATTTCTGGATCCAACACGAGGTAGGAACATCACCAAGGATAAGGCTGGAGCCAGGGAAGGCAGAATGGTAGTGGGCTGGAAGCGATCGTACAGTGGCACTTGCCAGATTACCTGCCACATCCCAGGCTGTGTTTTGAGCCAGGTTCCACCCAATAAAGCAGACTGATTTCAGCTCCTGTATAACTAACTCTGGTGGGTTTCATTTCTAAGACTCTAATTAAGGTTTGTAAAGATTTCCTTTAGTTTTGCCTGAATTCTACTTAGGTACTAATAAGAAGAGCCTGAGACTAGCTGAGGAAAGCTTATGTTTTTCTTTTCCTAAGTTTTTTTTTTTTTTTCCTTCTTTTTTTTTTTTTTAATCACACCACTTCCTCCCCCATTCCCCAAGCTGCCACATAGCCACTCCAACTTACACAAAGAATTATGTCTGGAAGCTCTCTCTGCCTATAGTCTTTGTTCTTTAGACCTTCCGTATTTTGACAGAAAAGTTTTGCTTATTATTTATTATAGTTTTTCTTTGGGGGCTCTCTCACAGCTTCCAATATATGCTTAATATTTTAGCTAAAACTTTTTTATTATCATCATATTAAACACTTTATATAGTGAAATATGTACATGTTTATGTATTCTGATTAATACAAATAACTTTCTACTTTTATTTTCTTCACACAAAAAACTCCAAAATCAAATGTATTGTTAAAAATTGCTAATGTGCATGGATTGCTGTGTGTTAAAATTAGAAAACAGAAAGAATTTGTTTTAATCAGAATTTATAGAGCAAAGGCAGTAACTATAAAATGTTTTGATAAGAAAACCCGGGGCTTCAACTCAATTAAAGATTGCCTTCTCCCCACAACTCCTCTCTGTCACAGCAGTGTAGAAGTTCAGGCATATTGGCAAATTAGTGATCCGCCCACATCAACCAGTCTTCAACCCTAATACTGTGGAAAATCTTTGAGAAAAGTGAAAAGAAACTTTTTGTCTGCCATAGGCCTTGAATAAGGATTCTTCAAACCAAAAGGGAGAAATGAAATCACATATGTTGCAGTTTTGTGATCCCATAGCTGAACTTAGATTTATTTCGGATAGCTTAAATACAATTGTTAACAGAATTGGATTATACATTTTATTCATTGACCTGAAGTTCAACACTGATACATTAGCTAAGGATAGATTTAGGCTATCTTTGTGAAAATTTGAACCTTTTTCTTTAGAATGGGGTGATCGAATTTCCTCATGAGGAAGAAAGATTTGATGCTTTATAAAGTCTTTTGATCTTTCAGTTTTGCTAATTGAAAACAAAGTACATTAATTTTTATAATTAGCATTGAAACCATTCACTTTGAATTCCACAAACTGTCTGCCTAACTCAATTTAGTAACAACCAATGACTCTTTCACCCACACCTAGACAGTAGCCTGAATATAACTGGCTCTATCTAGGGCCAGTCCCTGCATGGTGACTTCAAAGACACATCCTAAAACCAGGAAGAATAGTGTGAATGGTTATCATAGGTCTCCTTTAATGAGCTGACACAGGGATTTTCATGATTTTCTACCTAGAAATCTTCCTAAAAATCTTCTTCCTCTTTCTCCACCAAAGCTTCCCACTCATAGCAACTGCATAAACACTCTCCTTCTCTTCTGCTGTAGTCCCCTCACATTCATTTATTCTTCACACAGCCCAAGCTGTGAAGCTATTGGGCACCTTGTGAGCGTCCTCCGTAAATTCAGCCCTCGGGAAGTGTAATTTTCTTATAAGAATCTTTCCCCTTGGAATTCCTTCTTTCTTCACTCGTTTTCTTTCTTTTTATGTGATCAGAATTCCTTTCAGGGACCTCTGAGGGCATTGCCAGGCTCACCCACGTGTATCCTTCAAAGTTGCTTCTATCAGCCTTGGTTCTAGGAAATTTGGAATAGGGAGGGAAGGGGCAACCTTAAGTACATTTGGATTTATTTCTCCCTTCACCTGTGTGTGTGTGTGTGTGTGTGTGTGTGTGAATCTCCTGAAACACAGGTAAGATGGTGCTTTTACTCATTTTTCTCAAAGGACTAGTGGGCTACTAGATTTTCTTTACTGCACCAAGCAATGCAAACTAGAGTCAGCCCTTACCCACAAATCCTGGAATCTTTTTCTCACACAGTAAAATCCCATAAGATTTCTAGTCACTGGAATATTCCTCATGACTAATACTGCTACATAGAAGGCAACATTTAAGGTATAATATTTGACCCACTCAGAGAGGTTTCCTTAGTGCTTTAGGAAACCAACTGGTCTCTGCCCACCTATTTTCTTCCTGTCCAAGGGTCAGCTGCAAAGGACTGAGGCATACCTGCCTTATTGTCCATACCTCTAGTGATCTGAGCATCATTATTTGGCCTTCTGTCTTCATTGTCTCTTTTTACCATTTATAGTTTAAAGTCTATTTTGTCTGAGGCCTTCTTTCTTAAGTACAGCCATCATTAACTTATTTTTCTCAGCTTTGATTCATTTTATCAGATGCACGAGACCCTTTGTAGTGGGGAACGAGTCTATGGTTATATGGTAAATTGGCTTTAAGTCTGCTCTGTCATGAACTTTTTACAAGTGCTCTTGGTCCTCCTATCTTTTGTTCATACCTTTTCCTAGCTATCTTGTTTTTAAATATAGCTATGGGTTTACTGCATATCCAGAACATATTGTTCCCACACTTGCACTCAGCTCAAATTCATCTGGATACTTATATCCTCTAGTTTGGTGAAGCCAACTGCCATAAGATGGAGGTTTTGATGGATCTGAGTCCACTAATAGATTCAAATGCCCAATGTCATAACCTCAAATGCTTACAAGAGCAAGACGGTAACAGAAATAAATTACATGGGCTGAATAAAACAGGCTATCTCACAAGCAGTGAGCACTGTCATCTAGAGTTTTCTGTTTTAAAAAGCAGGATAATTGGGCATAAATTATTTTCTGTCTCTGTTGCAGTCATATAAGGAAACTGTTCCTGGATATGAGGATTTATTATTCATTGGTGAATGTCATTATAAAAAAAATGCTACCTGATTATACTCATGTAGACTGAAGGATGAGAAGGATTTATTTGCAGACCAAAAATTAGAGTTGGGTTAAAATGTATTCATTATTTCTTTATAAAATCTGAAATTCATGCCATTTACATTTTAAAATCAAATGTTCCTTAATAAAGTTATAAAATTATTTAACTGTTCATGAAAAATGTTGGACGAATCTAAAAATTGTATATTTTATTAAATTTCATTTTAATAAATATACTACTCAGGATCATTTTAGTCTCTCTTCCTGGTTTCTCTTCATTTCTGTGATCTCTGTTTGTATGTGTTCCAGAGCTAGGTCTTGAATATTTTCTCTTATTTCCACTCACTCTATTCATACTTTTCATCCAGTCTCCAGCTTTAAATAACACCTATGTGTTGATGGCTCTCAAATTTACATTCTTCTAATTCTCTATCCTGAAGTCCAGACTCATCTATTCAACTTCCTCCTCAATATCTCCACTTAGATGTTTAATAGGCATCTCAAACTTAGCCTGTCCAAAACTGATCAGATTCCCCCGGTCACTCCAAACCTGATACTGCCACAGACTTTCTCCATCATCATTAATAGCACTCCATTCTTCCAATAATTCAGGCGAAAACTCTTGGGAGTAATTCCTGACTCCTTTCTTTCTATCACAACCATACGCAATCCATCAGAAAAATCTGTTAGCTCTACCTTGAATTCCTATATTCAAAACCCATCTACTTCCTACTTCCTTAACTGCTGACATCCTGGTCCCAGCAACCATCATCTCTGGCCTAGATTACTGCAACAGTCTTTTAACTGGTCTCATTGCTTCTGACCTTGCTCCTATTCAGTTCTATAGAAACAGTTTGTTATTCAGTTTACCCGTGCCCACCACTTAGTTTCTTCATAGTTATTTCTCTTATGGGACTCAGAAGGCCCTGATACATATATACTATCTGCTTCTCTCCTCCTTTCTACCTGGCTCTTTGTCTCCCATGCCCTCTTCACTGTAGCTAGCAATGCCCTCTTTGATCTAAAGCAATCCCCTCAACAAAAATGGAAATAGAATATTGGCCTTCTGGATTACATGGTCATGTTCTTGAATATAATTAGGATGTAATACATTCAGTGAACTGCTTTGTAGATAAAGAGGATTATATTTAATAAAATACATTGGAAGACTCGGATGAATGCTATTGGCTCAAAGTGGTTGATTTAATTAAGATGCTGAGTTAAGACTAACTGAAAGAAAGTTGTTCCTTCCTTGTGAAGATTCATAATAATTTCTAATATTGTTATCATTGTAGCCTCCCTGAGAAGAAAAACAGTGAAAGCAAAATGCATGACTAACAAGGTATACAGGCAAAATTTCCTGTTACTTTGGGAATGACAACTTATACGCTACCAGCTAAGGAGGAAAATGTTGCAGTATCCCTGTCCATAAAAAATTGAGGTTCAGATACCTCCTTTGTGGCTTATTAAGTGAGTTCTAACTGACTCATTTCTCTCAATCATAACCTCAGCTATCCCACTCCCAGTTTATATAAGCAGCAAAAGAAAAGAGGGAAATCGAGATCTATATCTATCTATCTACCTACCTACTACCTAAATTGTTGGAGTCAAAAGTTGTTCAGCTTTTCCTTCATCTCCCCATAGGAAGGAGGATGCTAGTCTCCTTCTCTTCAAGCCAAGTTAAGGGGAAGGACTCTAAAAGAATCCCTCGTAAGGGAATGCAGTTGCCTGTGAAAAAGAGGAACTAGAATCACCAGGTGGATATCTGATTATACAGTGTACTTGCTGATCTGCCTTCTATGCTGAATGAACAAGAGAAAGAAAATTGGTCAAAACTGGCAGATTAAAGAGAGGGAAAGCTGGCTGGTTGAAATCATTTGGCAAGTCAATGATGTGAGCTTCCTCTGCATCAAATGAATACCAAAGAAGGTACCCTGGCTTGGCCACTAGGTAAAAGAATCTCAACAACCAGAGACCATAGGATGTACTGTCAGGGGTGAAAGCAGGGAGGTAACTGGAAAAGGTTGATCTTCTCTTCTATCAGGAAATTTCCTGATAGAAGTGAGAAGCCACCCTTCTAATTCTTGGCCTTTACAAAGAACTCATTTATTATCCTTATGGAAAGAACAAAACATTTTCCATATCTGACAAATAGAAAATCTCAGGGACCAGTTAGAGTTAGTGAGGAAACAGCAACAGTCAGGAAAGGACTATGACAGCACACTTTTCCTCATTTTAGCCCTAACACACCACAGGAAAAAGGACCTAAAGGGAAGAGGAAGGGGACGTGCTGAGAAAGGATACAGCATCTTCTCTGCTCCAACTGCTGAAGTGAATGGAGGAATGAATCACCAAGTGCTGGTCCTCCATCAGCACCCTCCTCCCCATCCTCCAAGGTGCTCAAAGATGCACCTTGTGTGGATAGGTGGAGGAAATAAGACAGAATTTTAAATTGGAATGGACCAAGTTTTTTAATACTGTAAGTGATGAGAATTTTAGAGGATGTGCCCAACACTTCTTTAAGGAGAGGGAGATTTGTCAGTGCATGTTTGAAGGCAGTAATGAAGGAAGGAAGGAAGGAAGGGAGGGAGGGAAGAAAGAGAAAGAAAGAGAAGGAGAAGGAGAGAGAGAAGGAGAGAGAAAGAAAAAGAAAGAAAGAAAGAAAAAACAATTTCTGTTTTCATTCCACCGATTTCAGAATATTCCATAAAATGTGTACTCAAGCAAGAACTTCCTTGCCCTCAGTAGAGAACTCCCTTCATAACTATGGCTTAAGTTCCTTTCTACTGTAATGGGATATCTTAGAGAATTCCTTGAGTGAGTAGGATGGGACTAGGATCCCTGGAGAACTGTTTGACAGCAAGGCTGGACTTGCATGCCAATGAACTTCCCCTTTGAGGATAAGGGATTTTCTCTTGAATCTCAGTTAGCCTCAAAGGGAAGGAAATCCTTCTCATTCACAGACGTTGCACTCTCTGGAGGGAGTTCGTTTGAGGGAGCAATTAGAGTAACAGTCTGATGCATAGATCAGAATATATTGTGGTTCTCATAGAGAGAATGTGTGTTCACACACATATACCTATTCATATCTAATAATAGACTCCTCTTTTAGTTACATATTAAGGTAGTATTAAATTCCTAGAGGACTACCATAGGGAAAACTAATTTAATAGCAATCTGCAGGGTTTTGCTCCTAATTTCTGTGGAGCTGGGTAGGGGAAGGGTAGAAGGGGTTATAGAAATGGAAAGAGATTCAGAGCTGTGATTGCTTGTCTGCATTCCTGGCACTTTAATTCCTATGTTTCTGACTTTCTCTTTTTATCCAAGATAGAGATGCAACTTGTTTCCCATAATTTTCTTTGAAACATCGTCCAGTGTGTTGAGGTTAGACAGAGCAGGTGATTACTTACCACACCTATAACCAACCATAAAGCAAGTTTAAAAATTAAAAAAAAAAAAAAGGAAAGAAATGTTTATAATCCCCAAGATCAAAACCTAGCTCTTCTTCCGGTCCTCAATTCCCTTCTGAGCACCTAAGTGCCACTTCTCAGATGAAAGAGCACCAAAATTCTGAAGCATTTTTATTCAAAAGAATTTCAGCTGAATACAGTCTGAAACACTTCTGACTCTTCATACAGATCTTAAAGCATACTGGGTATTTGGAATTTGTCCATTCTGAAGCAGGAGGGAAGGGGGCAGGGCACAATCTTTGAAAGAATGACATAGCCCGAGGACATGACATAAACTGATTAGGACCAAATGGGTACAAGATGGCAGACAAGTCGACTTCCACTAGACCTTGAGCCTCAGTATACACTCACTGTAACAAATCAGCAAGCTAAATGACACACCCACAGGCACCATGACAGTTCCAAGGTCAATGATAAGGATCAAAAAGTGGGCGGTGGCCCAATTCCTGGAAATCCCCACCCCTTCCTGAAATAGCTGGAATACTCCTCCCACTCATTAGCTTATGAAATTACCCACCCCTATAAAAACTGACAACCCCATACCCTGGTGCCTTTCTCACCTTCTGAGATGGCCCACACTCTGTCTGTGGAGTGTGTTTCTCTCTAAATAAATCCATTTCTTACCTATCACTTTGTCTCTCACTGAATTCTTTCTATGATGAGACATCAAGAACCTGAGCTTCATTAAGTCCTGAAACCAAGTGTGTGATCTCAGTTGGAAGACTGTGGGTTTTGGCCAGGTTCAAGTCCCAGCTACGTGGGTTCAAGTCCTAATCAGGGTTTTGGCCAGCTTTGAGTCTCGGATGCATGGGTTCAAGTCCCAATCAGGCTTTTGGCTGGGTTTGAGTCCCGGCATGTGGGTTCAAGTCCCAATCTGAGGTGCATGGTCTCAATTCTACTCAAAGTAACACAGAAATGAGTCATCACTCCAATGAAAATTATTTATAACAGACTTTCTTCAGGCCTTAGAAAAATGAAACAGGATAAATGAACTATTTCTACTTTACCATTTATGCTTTGTTTTCATTATTTAAAATGGGGAGAAGTTAGAGGCAACAATCTGTATTTCACTAACAGATGGAAATTACCTCTTTATCCCAGGAACCTGAGTGATTATCCAGGAGCATCTTGGAGCTACAGACTAGCCATATCCTTTTAGATTTTGTCAGCTTGGTCTGTGGGCCAAGAGCTATAAAATGACCGGAAGGATTGGAGTGGAGTGAGGGTTTTGTTAACAATGCCCTCTGGGTCCTACCTTATAATTACTAGAAGTGCGTTCTGGGAATCTGCATTTTAACAAGTTTTTAATCTAAACTCACCTCTAGGTATCCACAAATGTTTGAAAGTAACCACTGCATGAAACCAAAAGTTCCTCTCCTCATTTTCCACTAACCATAAGCTTCAGAAACAAAAAACTACTTGACTTTCCCTCATACGTTAGTATTGTTGTCAAACCTAAGTTCGTGTGCCCGATGCAGAGCGAGGCCAAACAAACCGAAAAGTCAGAGTTTGTAACAGAGAAAGGTTTATTGTAAGGCCAAGCAAGGAGAATGGGCAGCTCATGCTCAAAAGACCCCCAACTACCTGATGGTTTTCAGGGAAGAGTTTTTAAAGGCAAAATTTGGAGTGAGAGCCGCAGGGTGTGTGACTTTCTTCTGACTGGTTGGTGGTGAGGTAACAGGATGGTATTCCAGGAATCTTGTGCTCAGCCTGGTTACCATCCTCCACCTGGGAGGGGGCCTTAGTTCCTGTAGAAGAACTCAAAGATGTATTGTTATGTATACCACTTGGGTAGGAACCAGGACCATGCTTTATTGCTGCACAATTGTTTCTTGACTGCTTTTCCCTTGTGTCTCCATCTCCTCACTTCCCAGAATAATAACTCTTTGAATCTGCCCTTTGGAACTCAGGGAAAGTCTAGGAGGCTGAAGCTATTTTCATACAAACAAGGAATTGGGTATATGGAGAAGCTTTTGTACCTGAGAGGGCGCCACAGTGTACTGCTTGGTTTCGGTATTTCTCACTTTATTCTTTCTCTGCTTTCTGTCCCTCTACCCCTATCTTCTATTCATTTTTTTTTTTTTTTTAATCAAACTCACCACTGACAAAATCTCCTTCAAGAACCCTTTCTTAATGCCCTTGGGATGTCACCTGTCTCTCCCCTACATTTCCAGCCTATCTGGCTCAAGCATATATTTATTCTTCATGTTAGCTGTGTCTGTCTTCCTTGTAGAAACTGTGTGTCTCCTGAGGACAAATATAATGTCATATAGTTTTTTTTTAAATTTCATCACCTGGCATAGTATCTTATATACATCAAAAGCTAAGTAACTTTTGAATTAATAAATACATGAATAATAAATAAATTAATATCAAGGAAGCACTTAAAATTGTGTGGTTAGAATCTCAAATTTACATTAAAAACTTTGGGTTGAATGTTCTATCCCCCTAACTATCCATTTCTGTCTTCATTAAACCTATTTTAAGGAGAATAGATATGCTTAAATAAATATCTCTCTTGGAAAATTAATCCAATACATCTATCATGGAAGTAGTTTCTAACTTGGAATTTGAAGATTTGAACTTGAATCTCACCTCTGCTACTACCCAGATCTGTGTTTCTCATCAAGTCATATGTTTGATGATTTTTTTCCTTACCTGCAAAACTGGCATAAGAAAGAAACAAGCATTTTTATGCTACAAGCTTATTAAAGTAATTAAGTTAAGTAATGTATATAAAAGCATACTCTAAACTGGAAAGCATTATGACTGTCTTAGTTGGTATAGCAGAAATGGCCAGCTATTTACCTTTAAGCTGTTACCCCATTCATTATGCAGAGTTGTAGGCAGGAAATAGCTACGCAGCTGAGGGACTTCATTTCACAGCCTCCTTTGAAGTTAGGTATGGCCAAGTGAGTAAGTGGAAGTAATGTAAATAACATCCAAGCTGTGGTCCATAAAAAGCATACACAGAGTGGTCCTCTATGCTCTGTTTCCTTTCCTGCCAGCTAAAATGGGAATGACTCCCATGGCAATCTAGGAAATCGCCTGCTGAAAATGGCTGAGGCTTTGTCATCCTGGGTCTTAAGAGACTAGAAGGAGGATGGCTGTTTGGCTGTTAGGCACGCTTCATTGTACTGTTACATGAGTGTATCAAAGAAAATTTTCACCAGACTTAAACAGGCAAGGAAGACTTTATTCAAGACTATTGCAATAAGGAGGAACGATTGAATTCAAATGCACTGAGGGAAGGTTTGTAAGGGCTGAGATGAGCTAGTGGTAAAGTAATGGAGGAAGTTGGGTGATGGGTTGAGAGTCTTGAAGAAGCCTGTCTAAAATTTAGTCAAGATGAAGGCCATTTTGGTCAAGTGAAAAATAAACTACTGTGTTAAGCTACTAAAATTTAGGTATTTATTTATTTTACCAGCTACAATCATCTGAATTCACACACAGTTAGGAGAGAGGAAGACCCAAACAGAAATAGTCCATCCCAGCCTTGCCCCATTGTTGTGTTATAATGCATAATGGTCAGTACCTACTTAAATTGTATTAAATTAAAATATTTTTTCAAAGGTTACATCTTAAACCTCTGTTATTTTCTTCTCTAAGTATTCACCTTAATCTTTCACTTATATTGAAGTCTTAACATCAGCCTATGTTGAAATAGCACATAATATAACTAAGAGCTCCAGATTCTATTTTCTGTTGTTTCTTGTGATATTTCACAGACCTTTTAGCCTCAACATTGAATCTCATTATCTTTCCACATAAAGTTCCTTCCTGTTTTGTGTTTCCTATTTTGGTGAATGGAATTACCTTCCATAATGTTGTACATGCCAGGGGCCCAATGACCAATTTAGACTCCTTCATCTTGCTCACTCATTGCATGTAATCAATAAATGCTTTTGAGTCTGTCTCCTAAATATCTCCATATTTAGCCCTTTCCTGTTACCACCATACATCACAATCTGATTATACCTTCCTAGATAATTGTGACAGTCTCCTAATTGATCTCATCAACTCCAGGTACTCTGCTTCTAGTTCATTGTACCTGTAACTTTCATTTAAATGAAAATTGTATTATTTGTCTATATATGTTTATGTAGCCTTTGTCTATAATTTTTTTTTAACATCTTTATTGGAGTATAATTGCTTTACAATGGTGTGTTAGTTTCTGCTGTATCAAAAAGTGAATCAGCTATACGTATACATATATCCCCATATCCCCTCCCTCTTGCGTCTCCCTTCCACCCTCCCTATCCCACCCCTTGTCTACAATTTTTCATTTGTCTATGGTTCACTTTCCTTAATATAGCGTATCAGGTCCTTTTTTTTTTTTGGCCGCACTGCATGGCATGTGGGATCCTAGTTCCCTGACCAGGGATTGAACCCATGCCCCCCACAGCGGAAGCATGGATTCTTAACAACTAGACCACCAGGGAAGTCCCATTAGGTCCTTTTCTACTCTTCTTTCTTCATCTCTCATCACTTCTTAGTTCTCTAAAAAAAGTAACTGGCATTACTCAAAATCATGCTAATTCAGCCTTCTACTCTTAAGCACATGCTGTTTATTCCGTTTACCATATCCTCTCTTTCTTTTTTCTTCTGGTGAATTCTGACTCATCCTTGAAGACTCAAATTAAATAGAATCTCTTCTGTGAAGCCTTAATTCCTGTCCTCTTCCAGACCCCTTGTCCCATGGACATATCTTTCTTATATAATTTATGACATTATTACCTTTTATGTTTATGTTTCTGTGTTTTGCACATGGACAGTGTGATAAAAGGAAAAAGAATATCTTAATTACATTTGTAAAGAAGTTTCTAGAGTCAGATTACCTCTGTTCATATCCTTGCTAGCTGATGTGCAAATTATTTAAATTCTCTACACATCAATGTTCTTACCTACATATGTGGTTGGATTATTTTGAGTATTACATAAAATAATACAAAGGACTTCTTACATAGTGCCTGGCACCTAGGAAACATTTGATAAATGTTAGAAGTAGTACAAATACCACGTGGGCGCATACTTGACACACAGTTGTTTGCTGAATGACTGAAATATGAATGAGTAAATGATGAATGAGTGAATAGGACTTGAAAATAAATCCCTGTATCTTGATCTCCTTTCTGTTTTCCATATGCTCCAAGTTTCCTTTGTTCAGTCAAAGATACTGTCTTTTGCAGAAGTCTTTCTTAAACTACAGAATGTTTATACTTGGAGGTACACAAGCTTTTAGGTGTTAAATATATAAGCATTTCTTAAATTTCAATAGGTACATGTTTATTTTCAGGCATTATGGAAAAATATAACTAATACATAAAAGCAATGATTTTACAGATATTTTTGCTTAGGGCAAGTTTCAAGAAATCATTTAAGTTAAAATAAAAGTAAGTCTATTTAAAGAAAATCATTAATTATATAAGCAGTACATGGATGTGGCAAAATTGTAAGGTTTGGGCAACTAACTTTATTGCCTTTCTGTTTGTATTGTTATTCATGTTATAGTTAAGGTTCTCTTTACAAATTCAAATCTTTGTTATTTTTACTACTGTTAGTTCTTTTAGCTTTCCAAAGCTTTTTCTGTTTCCTTTTTCTCTTGAACATTTTCTTTACACTTGGTCTCCCCTTATTTTGTCTTGCACTTTGTCCCCTCCATGCTCTGCTGCTGTTGCTCCACCATGGCTTTTCTATGTGAACATCTTCCTGCCATGTGGCTGCTAGTCACTGTGGTCATGAGGCTTTTCTTGACTGATCTGCACTTAGCATCTGTCTCCTCGCTTAGGTGTCACACTCTCTTGGGGAAGCTGTCTCCATACTTTTGGGATAATAATTTTGTAAAGTTCCAACCCTATGTGTGAGAGAAAGAAGCCAGCTCAGAATGTTGTATGTTAATTAGGAGAAGACTCACTTTGTAGCAGGGTCACTATTTGGGAAAGTCCTTTCAGGAAACAAACAATCACCGCATCTTTATGCTACTCCTTTCCTTTAAAGCTCCTTCCTAACTCTGCCTCTCTAACATGTTGGACTGAGGGACCAGCTGAAATGCTTCTGGGTACTCTACTTTTTAATCTTTAATGGCCCATTACTCAATTGCTAATTTTATGACTGATTACCTCTTTCAATCATGATTAGACTGAAGTGCACAGATACTTTCCTAGAACAATTTGAGTTGATAACATATTAGGGATTTTTCTATATTTCCGGGACCTTCTCTCACCAAAATACTTTACTCTGTCTTTTAAAATATGGTAATTTAAATGACTGTTATGCACATAATTTTATTTTTGAAATACATAATAACCCTACAGGAAACCTAATTATGAGTCATCATAGCAAGGAAGAGTAAATAATCCTCATCAAAATGGTCTCCTCTGAAAGCTTTTTAAGAAACAAAATCAAATTCTACTAAGGAAGAAAATTTAGATTTATATGAAAGTTCTTTCTCATACAAGTAACAAATTTTGGCAATTTCACAGAAAATATTTTTCTCAAATGGACACTTTGTAGTAATGGTTGATTCCTAGGCCAATTTATTAAATATTTCCTATTTTATTTGGGTTATATCAAATTACTTAAAGAATGAAAAAGTGTAAAAATTGTGTCTAGAACAATATGTTTTAGAAATTCTGTAAGGTAAAACTGAAAGAAACAAGTAAACAACAATGACAAAAATATAAACACATGAGATAGACTTTAAATGGAAAGAATTAAAGAAAATAAAAATATAACATGGTAAGTCATTGGGAAGGGTCTCTATCTAATGTGTTGAAAAGCCGATATAGTATACATATGACTATTTTTCTTTCCAAATAATTTTCAAAAATTCAAATACTCTTTGCTTCATTCCCCCCCACACACACACTTTGTATACCTCCTTAAGGTATAGAACAGGCTAATGTAGCTGGGCTGCAGAGTGAAGGGGAGAAGTTTGGAGTACAGGCTAGAGTGTAAGGCAATAGCTAGATCATTCAGGGCCTTGTTGGTCAACACAGAAAAATGCCATTTAAAAGTGTTTGAGGTTTAAACAATTACTCTGGCCATAGTGTGGAGGATAGTTAGCATGGATGAGGAGAGACCAATTAAGAGGGTCAGTTAGGAGGGTTTATACCAGAGATGAAATTATGGTAATTTAATCTGGTAGCTATAGAGATAGAGAAACAAGACTGGGCTTGAGGATGGGTTGGATATGGTAGTAAATAGTAAGGATAATGGAACTATGAAAGATGACTACTTCTAACTTCCTGGGCTATGCAAATCCATGGATGGTGGTTTCATTTACCAATATTGGAAATAATGGGAGAGGACTGGTTTTGAGGTCCTATTTTGTAAAAACTGACTTGAAAGTACTTTTGAGGCTTTCAGGTCTTGTGAACTTTGACAAGTTGTTCTTTCAACTTGGTTTATTTCTATTCAAGATGAGGTACTTACACTAAATTATCTTATCAGTACCTACTGGGATTAAAATGCTATCATTGTGGTTTCAATTGTGTATGAGTTTGGGGAAAGCAGAAGATTAAATTCTTGAAATGATAAGCTGAGTTGAATCTGATGTTAAAGGGAGAAGAGATCAAGGTACCTGTCTAGGAAAACAAATGGTATGATGAAACTGTAAATTGAAGGACATTCTGACAGCTGGATTGAAGCAAGAGAGAAATTAGCAGATGGGAAATCAGGGAAGAGACTGAATGAATGAAGACCTAAAATTGTAATAGGGACTCTGGTAAAAGGAAGATCAAAGCGTTAGACACTGTATAGCATGAATTAACAGTATTTGATACATAAATCAGAAAATGAAAGACAGAGAAACTAAAACTAACAGCTTATATTTTTTTCAAGTTTTGAAAATGATGGAGACACAAGAACGTATTTAAGGGATATAATTGGGAGACTTGAGTTTATCTGACATGCTGAGTGTGTAACTAAGCCATATTTCAAAAAGTAGATTACTTTTTTTAGGGAAAATAATCATTCAATAATAGAATGACTGGATGAAATTTTACTTTCAAAAACAATATTAAATAGCATTTAATGTGTACATGCAAAAATTAATTTTAAAAATAGAGTTAGTACTAAAAATACTTTCTGCAACTTGTTCTAAAATTTTTGTATTTACTGGTTCTCTGATTTTATTTTTCAGCTCCATGTGGTGGCCATTTTTCAGCTCCCAGTGGATTGGTTCTCTCACCAGGATGGCCAGGATACTATAAAGACTCTCTGAATTGTGAATGGGTGATTGAAGCTGAACCTGGACACTCTATCAAAATTACATTTGAAAGGTCTCTGCAAATATTTTTCTACTTAAAAAAAAAAAATATCTAAAAGAATAGTTGACATTCTGCATTTTACTTTCCATATTAATGTTTAATTTTATTGCAGTAGTCAATTGTTGGACCTTGAGTGTTTCAGAACGTTTGCCCCTTTTAGCCTTTCAGCCTATTTTCAAGTTAATTTTCTATTTCCTTAATGCTCTATCAGTATGAATGAAATGTGCAAGATGGACCTTTTTTGATTCGTATATATGCATACTACTGTGATATGAACGTATGACCTTTAACTTAGTAAGTTTAGTCGTCCTATACTTTGAAGGGCCTGTGGATTCTGTTCTGCTAGATTTCGAAAGGCAAAGGTGCTGTAAACACACTTGAATTGATACCGTATTGCAGCCTAAGACATTTGCTTACACATACTACCTATATACCTACACTTACAGGCCCTTCAGAAAAATGGCTGCGTTAAATTAATGTGAATTAATGATTGGTCAGTCAAGTTTTGTTTTTCCTTAGGATAATTAGTATTACTGATCAAATAATCTATATCCTAAAAGATTATAATATTGACTATTAAAAATTTAAAAGAATGAATCTTCCGGCTTGTGATTGGATCACTATTCTGAAATCCAAATAGAAGTATCTATATAATTTTTCAATTATATTGTTGACCCCTCTCATCTCCCAACCTTTTCTTAAAAAAAAAAAGAACTCCTGTAAACATTATAGTAAACATATAAGTATATATATAATTTCAGCAGAATTATGCTCTGATGATTGAATTTTACAAATATAACATGATCTTTCCCTGATTAAAGAGTTCCTTCATTGAATTAATCTATTCATGCTAGTGTAAAAACTTGAGAGGAAAACAGATTCTATTTTGACAGATATAAAATATTAAACATTTCACATGAGGTCACTCTACTTTATTATGACCTACACAACTTTACTATGACTATATTAGTTTGCTAGGGCTGCCATAATAAAGTGTAACAGACTGAGTGTCTTAAATAACACAAATTTGTTTCCTCATAGTTCTAAAGTCTAGAAGTCTGAGATCAAGGTGTCAACAGGGTTGTCTTCTGTGGTTTTAGTCATTGGCTAATAGATGGCTGTCCTTTTCATGTGTCTTCACATGGTCTTCCCTCTGTGTGTGTTTATTTCCTAATCTTCTCTTATAAGGACACAAGTCATATTAGATTAGGGTCCACCCATATAATCTTATTTTACCTTAATTACCTCGTTAAAAGACCTTTCTCCAAATATAGTCACCTTCTGTGGTACTAGGGGGTTAGGACTTCAACATATAAATTTTAGGGGGACATGATTCAGCCCATAATAATAACCTACACATTAAGAAAATGTTTTTATTTAGAATAATTTGGCAGAGTTTTTGTTGTGATATTAAAACCATATTCTTTATTCAGTGGTTGACATAACCTGTGTTGCCATAGTAATTTTAGAGAAGCCAGAAAAGCATCTTATTTACTCAGAATCAAATCTTTGTCAGATAACATTTTTCCATTAATGTGGGACCCAAATTAACCAACCTTACTGTATTACACAGAATTCTACTTGGTTTGGAGTATACCATATAACAATATTATTAATCATATCATTGAATAATTTTAAAACTTATATTGATTTGTGTCAATAAGACAGATTTATAATGTATTTTTAATTTGTTAAATTTAGAGTATCACATTTGAAGGATTAGCATATCTGTCAGTTTATCATAATTGATCTCATTTTTTTTTAAACTGCATGTATTATAGGTTTAAGTACATGATTTTAGTATTTCCCATTTTGGACTTAACATTATTTTGTATCAGGAGTTATGATGTTAAGGTAATTAAAATATCTTTTTTTTTTTCTGAGATATACATTTTAAAGTAATAACTAGAATTATGACTTATAACATTATACCAGAACATATAAGATTTTTAGAAATTTCATGTAATGTCTGAAACATTGTGCCAGTACCATACTGTCTTGATTACTGTAGCTTTGTAGTATAGTCTGAAGTCACGGAGGCTGATTCCTCCAGCTCCGTTTTTCTTTCTCAGGATTGCTTTGGCTATTCGGGTCTTTTGTGTTTCCATACAAATTGTGAAATATTTTGTTGTAATTGTGTGAAAAATGCCATTGGTAGTTTGATAGGAATTTCATTGAATCTGTAGGTTGCTTTGGGTAGTAGAGTCATTTTCACAATGTTGATTCTTCCAATCCAAGAACATGGTAGATCTCTCCATCTGTTTGTATCATCTTTAATTTCTTTCATCAGTGTCTTATAGTTTTCTGCATACAGGTCTTGTGTCTCCTTAGGTAGGTTTATTCCTAGGTATTTTATTCTTTTTGTTGCAATGGTAAATGGGAGTGTTTCCTTAATTTCTCTTTCAGATTTTTCATCATTAGTGTATAGGAATGCAAGAGATTTCTGTGCCTTAATTTTGTATCCTGCTACTTTACCAAATTAATTGATTAGCTTTAGTAGTTTTCTGGTAGCATCTTTAGGATTCTGTATGTATAATATCATATCATCTGCAAACAGTGACAGTTTTACTTCTTCTTTTCCGATTTGGTTTCCTTTTATTTCTTTTTCTTCTCTGATTGCTGTGGCTAAAACTTCCAAAACTATGTTGAATAATAGTGGTGAGAGTGGGCATCCTTGTCTTGTTCCTGATTTTAAAGGAAATGTTTTCAGTTTTTCACCATTGAGAATGATGTTGGCTGTGGATTTGTCATACGTGGGCTTTATTATGTTGAGGTAAGTTCCCTCTATGCCTACTTTCTGGAGAGTTTTTAACATAAATGGATATTGAATTTTGTCAAAGTTTTTTTCTGCATCTATTGAGATAATCATATGGTTTTTTCCCTTCAATTTGTTAATATGGTGTATCACATTGATTTGCGTATACTGATATATCCTTGCATTCTTGGGATAAACCCCACTTGATCATGGTGTATGATCCTTTCAATATGCTGTTTGATTCTGTTTGCTCGTATTTTGTTGAGGATTTTTGCACCTATGTTCATCAGTGTTATTGGTCTGTAGTTTTCTTTTTTTGTGATCTCTTTCTCTGGTTTTGCTATCAGGGTGATGGTGGCCTTGTAGAATGAGTTTGGGAGTGTTCCTCCCTCTGCTATATTTTGGAAGAGTTTGAGAAGGATAGGTGCTATCTCTTCTCTAAATGTTTGATAGAATTCTCCTGTGAAGCCATCTTGTCCTGGTCTTTTGTTTGTTGGAAGGTTTTTAATCACATTCTCAATTTCAGTGCTTCTGATTGGTCTGTTTATATTTTCTGTTTCTTCCTGGTTCAGTCTCAGAAGATTGTCCTCTTCTAAGAATTTGCCCATTTCTTCCAGGTTGTCGTTTTATTGGCATAGAGTTACTTGTAGTAATCCCTTATGATTCTTTGTATTTCTGCATTTTCAGTTGTTAGTTCTTCTTTTTCATTTCTAATTCTGTTGTTTTCAGTCGTCTCCCTTTTTTTCTTGATGAGTCTGGGTAGTGGTTTATCAATTTTGCTTATCTTCTCAAAGAGCCAGCTTTTAGTTTTATTGATCTTTGCTACTGTTTCCTTCATTTCTTTTTCATTTATTTCTGATTTGATCTTTATGATTTCTTTCCTTCTGCTAACTTTGTGGGTTTTTTGTTCTTCTTTTTCTAACTGCTTTAGGTGTAAGGTTAGGTTGTTTATTTTTTTTGATTCTTGAGGTAGGATTGCATTGCTATAAACTTCCCTCTTAGAACTGCTTTTGCTGAGTCCCATAGGTTTTGGGACGTCGTGTTTTTATTGACATTTGTTTCTAGGTAGCTTTTGATTTCCTCTTTGGTTTCATCAGTGATCTCTTGGTAATTTAGTAATGTATTGTTTGGCCTCCATATGTTTGTATTTTTTGCAGTTTTTTTCTTGTAATTGATATCTAGTCTCATAGCGTTGTGGTCAGAAAAGATACTTGATACGATTTCAATTTTCTTAAAATTACCAAAACTTGATTTGTGACCCAATATATGCTCTATCGTGGAGAATGTTCCATGAGCACTTGACGAGAAAGTGTATTCTGTTGTTTTTGGATGGAATGTCCTATAAATATCAGTTAAGTCCATCTTGTTTAATGTGTCATTTAAAGCTTGTGTTTCCTTATCTATTTTCATTTTGGTTGATATGTCTGTTGGTGAAAGTGGGATGTTAAAGTCCCCTACTATTATTGTGTTACTGTCGATTTCCCCTTTTATGTCTGTTAGCATTTGCCTTATGTATTGAGGTGCTCCTATATTGGGTGCATAAATATTTACAATTGTTGTATCTTCTTCTTGGATTGATCCCTTGATCATTATGCACTGTCCTTCTTTGTCTCTTGTAATAGTCTTTATTTTAAAGTCTATTTTGTCTGATATGAGAATTGGTACTCCAGCTTTCTTTTGATTTCCATTTGCATGGAATATCTTTTTCCATCCCCTCACTTTCAGTGTGTATGTGTCCCTAGGTCAGAAGTGGGTCTCTTGTAGACAGCATATATAAGGGTCTTGTTTTTGTATCCATTCAGCCAGTCTGTGTCTTTTGGTGGGAGCATTTAATCCATTTACATTTAAGGTAATTATCAATATGTATGTTCCTATTAACCATTTTCTTAATTGTTTTGGGTTTGTTATTGTAGGTCTTTTCCTTCTCTTGTGTTTCCTGCCTGGAGAAGTTCCTTTAGCATTTGTTTTAAAGCTGGTTTGGTGGTGCTGTATTCTCTTAACTTTTGCTTGTCTTTAATGGTTTTAATTTCTCCATCAAATCTGAATGAGGTCCTTGCTGGCTAGAGTAATCTTGGTTGTAGTTTTTTCCCTTTCATCACCTTAAAAATGTCCTGCCACTCCCTTCTGGCTTGCAGAGTTTCTGCTGAAAGATCAGCTGTTAACCTTATGGGGAGTCCCTTGTATGTTATTTGTTGCTTTTCCCTTGCTGCTTTTAATATTTTTTCTTTGTATTTAATTTTTGATAGTTTTATTAATATGTGTCTTGGTGTGTTTTTCCTTGGATTTATCCTATATGGGACTTTCTGCACTTCCTGCCTTGATTGACTATTTCCTTTC
This sequence comes from Eschrichtius robustus, assembly GCF_028021215.1. Taxonomy (NCBI): domain Eukaryota; kingdom Metazoa; phylum Chordata; class Mammalia; order Artiodactyla; family Eschrichtiidae; genus Eschrichtius; species Eschrichtius robustus. The sequence continues at coordinate 61,182,050 of NC_090840.1, read as the reverse complement.
CCATATTAGGGAAGTTTTCAACTATAATGTCTTCAAATATTTTCTCAGTCCCTTTCTTTTTCTCTTCTTCTGGGACCCCTATAATTCCAATGTTGGTGCATTTAATGCTGTCCCAGAGGTCTCTGATACTATCCTCAATTCTTTTCAATCTTTTCTTAATTTCCACTATTTTGTCTTCCAGGTCACTTATCCATTCTTCTGCCTCAGTTATTCTGCTATTGATCCCTTCTAGAGAAATTTTAATTTCATTTATTGTGTTGTTCATCTCTGTTTGTTTGCTCTTTAGTTCTTCTAGGTCCTTGTTAAACTTTTTTTGTATTTTCTCCATTCTATTTCCAAGATTTTGGATCATCTTTACTATCATTACTCTGAATTCTTTTTCAAGTAGATTGCCTATTTCCTCTTCATTTGTTTGGTCTGGTGAGTTTTCATCTTGCTCCTTCATGTGCTGCATATTCCTGCGTCTTCCCATTTTTCTTAACTTACTGTGTTTGGGGGTCTCCTTTTCACAGGCTGCAGGTTTGGAGTTCCTGTTGTTTTTGGTGTCTGCCCACTTTGGGTATGTTTGGTTCAGTGGGTTGTGTAGGCTTCCTGGTGGAGGGAACTGGTGCCTGTGTTCTGGTGGATGAGGCTGGAGTTTGTCTTTCTGGTGGGCAGTACCACGTCCAGTGGTGTGTTTTGGTGTGCCTGTGAACTTAGTATGATTTTAGGCAGCCTCTCTGCTAATGGGTGGGGTTGTGTTCCTGTCTTGCTAGTTTGGTATGGGGTGTCCAGTGCTGGAGCTTGCTGGCCACTGGGTAGAGCTGGGTCTAAGCATTGAGTCAGAGATCTCTTGGGAGAGCTCTCGCCAATTTATATTATGTGGGACCAAAAGGTCTCTGGTGGTCCAATGTCCTGAACTCGGCTCTCCCACCTCAGAAGTTCAGGTCTGACACCCAGCTGGAGCACCAAGACCCTGTCAGCCACACGACTCAGTCCACCGTCCTGTCACGAAGTTGCCTGAGGTCCAGGCGTCCTGTCAGTGTCTCCTCTCCTTGGGTCCCGGAGATGCCTTAGGTGCCACCTCCTGTGAGGGGCTTCCAGATCAGGTGCAGTCACCTGAGGGCTGGGCGTCGCATCTGAGTCATGCAGGACGCTGAGCATTCGCCTTTTCTGCTCCAGAGTGTAGCATCAGGGGGTTCGGCTGGCGTCTGAGGCCCAGGTTACTGCTTCCACCCAGGTTTACATGTGGGCCTCAGGTTTACAACTTCAAGATTCTCCAAACTTTTTTCTTTTCCTCTGTGCTCAGTCTAGTTCCACTTGCTCATAGGGGGCCATGTTCAGAGGCCTCGCCCCCTGCACTTCAGACCAGAGTTTCTCTTGGGCACAAAAGCATTTCTTTCCAGTCCTTGCATATTGGCTCTATTAGGTCACTCTTCTGATGCTCAGCAAGGCTGCTCACTGCTCCAGTCGGCAGCTCATTCCAGCCATTTTTATAAGATGCAATGCTAGAGAGAAAAACCTTTTAATTTCTATGCATATAGTTTACCTAGTACTTTTTACTCTGCCACTTTCTTATTCTCTTATCTGTTTCCTGAGACACAGATCTTTTAAGTTAGGCTGGAAGCAAGAGAGTCAAATTGAAATGTGATTTTCACTGTTAGGGTTTGTGCACAGCAACAGAAAACAGTTCTGTACATTGAACCATAACAGGCCTGGGGTGAGAAATGATTCTCAGAGTCCAAAGATTTTGGCTTCTCCCATGAGCATTACTGAATAAGACTTGTCAACTGTGCCTCTTTTCTTAATCCCTAAATTACCTGCTCAAGTATATTACAAATCTCCTAGCTCCTTCACTTCCTTGATACCAATAATTTTTTTTTCAGCTTTTCCTTGTTAATTAGCCCAAACACTGGAAGAATCAAGAGTGAAAATGCTTTATGTATTTATTGATGGTATTTTGACTATTTTAGAGTAGACAAGGCACAGCTGTTTCAGTATATTTCTTTTGAATCATACTTTCTGTAACTAAGATAAAGTCCCAAATTCTTTTAAATGTTCTAAACTGAAATGTTTGTTTGGGGGTTCAAATCCTCTATCTGCCCTTCACACACACACACAAGCCCATAAGATTCTTGAGTTTGAGCTATTTGAAGGGAAAATTATTTAAAAATCTTCCATCTCTTTTTTATCTAAAGACCCTTTAAGGGTGTGAGATATTGCTTTAGGACTGCCCATACTCCATGTGCTCTGTCAGAAACTGTTTTCTTTAAAGTAATTCACATTTAAAAACAGCTGTTATGTGGTTAGAAGCAGCTCTGTAGCAAAACAATGAGCAACAATGTTCATCAAGTTAAAAATTATAAATGAGAATTTTATCCCTTAGGTAGTATTATAAAATATTCACTTTGAAATCAGAAATATGTACATCTATCACTTCCTTATTTAGTGACGTTATAATATCTTGGTGCTTCATTTCCCCCTTAAGATTGTTTTGAGGAAAAGATATCATCTTTAAGGTATCCAACAAGAATTATGTTCTTAAAAAAACTAGTTCCCTTCTGATTTCCAGCTGAGCTCTTATAAGGACACTGGTTGCTAACTCTTTAATAGTTCCTCTCATCCTGAGAATATTTTTTTTATAGAAGTTGTTTCCCAATAATGGATTGTATTTATTACAGAGTAACATCATTTGCTTTCTACTGTTCATGAATAACCTAAATTAATTTGGTTGAAAATGAAATTTTAAAAATCAGATAATATAATTAAGGTGGCTGCATAACTATTTTGCAGGGTTTTTTTTATATTCTCAAATGTCATGATTCATTAGAATTAATCTACAGAAAAAAAAAAACCACTAGAAACATTACAAATATATTAGCCATTAGTTGGCTTCTTGAGATTATCTCAAGTAGCTTAAGTCAATAAAATCTTAAGAATTACAATTTCCTATCAAATGCAAAACAAAATAACAACACCACCAATGGGCATATGTGTTTTCATTGTTTATCTCTTCTTAACACAGCCAAATCATTAAGTCTTATTCTCAGATTTGCAGAGGAAGTTTTGCTTTGTTTCTTCCCTCAGTTCTTAAAGTTTCTCATTATTTGGCAGCTCCTAACTGAATTCATTTTACTAATAATAATCCTAAACCTCTCTTTCTAGTCACTTTCCTGTCCTTAGCTCCTTGACCACAAGCTATCAGTATCAGTCTTCCTGAGTGCAACTTTTAAAATGAGAACTATTTCAGTTTGGTCAGAATGGTTTTGGATTACACAAAGAACATTTTAAAAGACATCAAAAATTGAGTAAGATTAGATTCAATTTCATTTTAAATATCATCTAGTGGCTCCATAACATTCATTTATGATAAACAATAATGTCATAAACAAATGAACACTAGATTGAGGCAATTCATGAGAAATTTATACAACTATCTTAAAATACAAAATGGAAGAGATTCAAATTATTGTGTAACTCTATTCCATTTCCCCTGTTATTATAATGTATTTTTATTGTTCCTTGAGGCAGATCTGTGATGATTTTCTTTTTAAAAGATTCACTCCTACTGAACAATGTTCTCTGTATCACCATTTAATGTTGCTATTCTGTTAAGAATTAAGTCTCTTTATGTTTCAGTTCAAAGTAATCCCTGACTCTTCTGTGCACTTTAATTTGGTTGTTATCAACTGACTAACTATCAAAGTGAAACACCAATTTCAATACTACAGTAGGGGGGAGATTGGTTCAAGATGGCGGAGAAGAAGGATGTGCTCTCACTCCCTCTTACAAGAACACCAGAATCACAACTAACTGCTGAACAATCATCGACAGGAAGACACTGGAACTCACCAAAAAAGATACCCCACATCCAAACAAAGGAGAAGCCACAATGAGATGGTAGGAGGGGCACAACCACAATAAAATCAAATCCCATAACTGCTGGGTGGGTGACTCACAAACTGGAGAACAATTATACCACAGAAGTCCATCCACTGGAGTGAAAGTTCTGAGCCCCACGTCAGGCTTCCCAATCTGGGGATCTGGCAACGGGAGGAGGAATTCCTACAGTATCAGACTTTGAAGGCTAGTCGGATTTGATTGCAGGACTTCGACAGGACAGGGGGAAATAGAGACTCCACTCTTGGAGGGTACACACAAAGTAGTGTGCTCATCAGGACCCAGGGGAAGGAGCAGTGACCCCAAGGGAGACTGAACCAGACCTACCTGCTAGTGTTGGAAGGTCTCCTGCAGAGGTGGGGGGTGGCTGTGTGTCACCATGATGACAAGGACACTGGCAGCAGAAGTTCTGGGAAGTACTGCTTGGCGTGAGCCCTCCCAGAGTCTGCCATTAGCCCCAACAAAGAGCCAGGTTAGGCTCCAGTGTTGGGTCACCTCAGGCCAAACAACCAACAGGGAGGGAACCCAACCCCACCCATCAACAGACAAGTGGATTAAAGTTTTACTGAGCTCTGCCCACCAAAGCAACAGCCAGCTCTACCCACCACCAGTCCCTCCCATCGGGAAACTGGCACAAGCCTCTTAGATAGCCTCATCCACCAGAGGGCAGACAGCAGAAGCAAAAAGAACTAGAATCCTGCAGCCTGTGGAACAAAAACCACATTCACAGAAAGATAGACAATATGAAAAGGCAGAGGGCTACGTACCAGATGAAGAAACAAGATAAAACCCCAGAAAAACAACTAAATGAAGTGGAGATAGGCAACCTTCCAGAAAAAGAATTCAGAATAATGATACTGAAGATGATCCAGGACCTTGGAAAAAGAATGGAGGCAAAGATCAAGAAGATGCAAGAAATGTTTAACAAAGATCTAGAAGAATTAAAGAACAAACAAACAGAGATGAACAACACAATAACTGAAATGAAAAATATATGAGAAGGAATCAATAGCAGAATAACTGAGGCAGAAGAACGGATAAGTGACCTGGAAGACAGAAAGGTGGAATTCACTGCTGCAGAACAGAATAAAGACAAAAGAATGAAAAGAAATGAAGACAGCCTAAGAGACCTCTGAGACAACATTAAACACAACAACATTCGCATTATAGGGGTCCCAGATGAAGAAGAGAGAGAGGACCTGAGAAAAGATTTGAAGAGATTATAGTCGAAAACTTCCCTAACATGGGAAAGGAAATAGCCACCCAATCCAGGAAACACAGAGAGTCCCATACAGGATAAACCCAAGGAGAAACACGCTGAGACACATAGTAATCAAATTGGCAAAAATTAAAGACAAAGAAAAATTATTGAAAGCAACAAGGGAAAAACGACAAATGACACACAAGGAAACTCCCATAAGATTAACAGCTGATTTCTCAGCAGAAGCTCTACAAGCAAGAAGGGAGTGGCATGATATACTTAAAGTAATGAAAGGGAAGAACCTACAACCAAGATTACTCTACCCGGCACGGATCTCATTCAGATTCGATGGAGAAACTAAAAGCTTTACAGAGAAGCAAACGATAAGAGAATTGAACACCACCAAACCAGCTCTACAACAAATGCTAAAGGAACTTCTCTAAGTGGGAAATGCAGGAGAAGAAAAGGACCTACAAAAACAAACCCAAAACAATTAAGAAAATGGTCATAGGAACATACATATCGATAATTACCTTAAACGTGAATGGATTAAATACTCCAACCAAAAGACACAGGCTTGCTGAATGGATACAAAAACAGGACCCATATATATATGCTGTCTACAAGAGACCCACTTCAGACCTAGGGACACAGACTGAAAGTGAGGGGATAGAAAAAGATATTCCATGCAAATGGAAATCAAAAGAAAGCTGGAGTAGCAATACTCATATCTGATAAAATAGACCTTAAAATAAAGATGTTACAAGAGACAAGAAAGGACAGTACATAATGATCAAGGGATCAAACCAAGAAGAAGATAGAACAATTATAAATATATATGCACCCAACATAGGAGCACCTCATTACATAAGGCAACTGCTAACAGCTATAAAAGAGAAAATTGACAGTAACACAAAAATAGTGGGGGGCATTAACACCTCACTTACACCAATGGACAGGTTATCCAAAATGAAAATAAATAAGGAAGCAGAAGCTTTAAATGACACAATAGACCAGGTAGATTTAATTGATATTTATAAGACATTCCATCCAAAAACAGCAGATTACACTTTCTTCTCAAGTGCACACGGAACGTTCTCCAAGATAGATCACATCTTGGGTCACAAATCAAGCCTCAGTAAATTTAAGAAAATTGAAATCATATCAAGCATCTTTTCTGACCACAATGCTATGAGATTAAAAATCAATTACAGGGAAAAAAACGTAAAAACCACAAACACATGGAGGCTAAACAATACGTTACTAAATAACCAAGAGATCATTGAAGAAATCAAAGAGGAAATCAAAACATACCTAGAAACAAATGACAATGAAAACACAACAATCCAAAACCTATGGGATGCAGCAAAAGCAGTTCTAAGAGGGAAGTTTATAGCTATACAAGCCTACCTCAAGAAACAAGAAAAATCTCAAATAAACAATCTAACCTTACACCTAAAGGAACTAGAGAAAGAAGAAAAAACAAAACCCAGGGTTAGCAGAAGGAAAGAAATCATAAAGATCAGAGCAGAAATAAATGAAATAGAAACAAAGAAAACAATAGCAAAGATCAATAAAAGTAAAAGCTGGTTCTTTGAGAAGATAAACAAAATTGATAAACCATTAGCCAGACTCATCAGGAAAAAGAGGGAGAGGACTCAAATCAATTAAATTAGAAATGAGAAAGGAGAAATCACAACTGACACTGCAGAAATACAAAAGATTATAAGAGATTACTACAAGCAACTCTGTGCCAATAAAATGGACAACCTGGAAGAAATGGACAAATTCTTAGAAAGGTATAACCTTCCAAGACTGAACCAGGAAGAAATAGAAAATATGAGCAGACCAATCACAAGTAATGAAATTGAAACTGTTATTAAAAATCTTCCAACAAACAAAAGTCCAAGACCAGATGGCTTCACAGGTGAATTCTATCAAACATTTAGAGAAGAGCTAACACCCATCCTTCTCAAACTCTTCCAAAAAATGGGCAGAAGACCTAAATAGACATATCTCCAAAGAAGACATACAGATGGCCAAGAAGCACATGAAAAGCTGCTCAACATCACTAGTTATTAGAGAAATGCAAATCAATACTACAATGAGGTATCACCTCACACCAGTTAGAATGGGCATCATCAGAACATCTACAAACAACAAATGCTGGAGAGGGTGTGAGAAAAGTGAACCCTCTTGCACTGTTGGTGGGAATGTAAATTGATACAGCCACTATGGAGAACAGTATGGAGGTTCCTTAAAAAACTAAAAATAGAACTACCATATGACCCAGCCATCCCACTCCTGGGCATATACCCAGAGAAAACCATAATTCAAAAAGACACATGCACCCCAATGTTCATTGCTTCGCTATTTACAATAGCCAGATCATGGAATCAACCTAAATGCCCATCGACAAACCAATGGATAAAGAAGTAGTGGTACATATATACAATGGAATATTACTCAACCATAAAAAGGAACGAAGTTGTGTCATTTGTAGAGACGTGTATGAATCTAGAGACTGTCATACAGAGTGAAGTAAGTCGGAAAGAGAAAAACAAATATCGCATATTAGCGCATATATGTGGAACCTAGAAAAATGGTACAGATGAACCGGTTTGCAGGGCAGAAATAGAAACATAGATGTAGAGAACAAACGTATGGACACCAAGGGGGGAAGTGGTGGGGGGTGGGGGTGGTGGTGTGATGAATTGGGCGATTGGGATTGACATGTATACACTGATGTGTATAAAATGGATGACTAATAGGAACCTGCTGTATAAAAAAAAAACTCCTAAAAAATAAATATATGTATATACTACAATAGACTGACTACCAAACAATCAAATAATGGATTCACAATGCATAATTGCCTGATCATTTATTTAAAGGACATAGTGTATTCCTTTACATTTACTACTCTAAATCACATTATTGGAAAAGTTATTTTTAGACAAATACAATATATTCCAGGTTGCAAAATAAAAAGTAAGATAAACTTATGAAATCCATTCATTTTACTAAGTCTTGCTTAATAGGATGTAACAGTGGTACAAATCTAAAAATATTTCATTTGTCTTTCTTAAATAGCATTAAATTATACACTTTATTTTGACTACTTATGTGCCATGTTTATAATCATATCGGAGATTTTATAATGAAATAAAGTTCCTAATTTTTAAATGTTTCTTTCAATTTGTTTTAACCAGGTTTTGAGTTTTATTTGTTTTAGTTTTTTTTTTTTTTTTTGAGGAATAATTTAGTTTAATCTTGTAATACTGGAAAAGACTGGTAGGTATGATAAAGTGATTATCTGAAAATTGGTAGACATTTCAACTGATAATTATTTTTAAAAGTGTACTGAATATAACTAGTTGCCAAAAAATGTGTTGGAAGATATATTCTAAAAGGTGAAAATGCATGGTTAGTACTGAAGTATCCAAGTATATTGAATGCTTTTTTGATAAAGTTGATAACAGCCCTAGAGAAAAGAAACTAAGTGGGCAAGTCAATCCAAAGACATGCAAGAGTGAGGATGAGAGAAATCAGAAGCTCATAAAGTAAGGCACACACACAACAACCAAAATGCTCTTAATATCATGTGGCAGAACAATGAGGGAAATCACAGATTCAAGTAATATCACAGCAGGGCAAAGCAAGAACCCAGATTAAGGCACTGGTAAGAAAACCAGTGAAAATTCAGTCCAAGAGTCTTTATTTACTTCCATAAGGAAAGTAGCTAGTATTGTTTTCTTTAAAATACATGCATTCATTCTTTCATTATCCAATAAATATTTACTGAGTGTCTGCTATATGCAAAACATCAACAAAAACAGAAACTGTCTGAACTCATGGAGCTTATAGACTCTTAAAGGAGACAGCCGTCAAACAAGCAAACAACTGTGATTAGTGTCAGAAAAGGCACAATAAATTGTGGCAATATAGTAAAACTAACCTACATTGTGAGGTCAGGGTAGGGCTTCCTGTGGACCAATTTAAGCTGAAAGCTGAAATATGTATAGGAAAACCTTGGTGAAAGCAGGAAAAGAATGTCCTGGGCTGCAGTTTCATTATGGGAAGTGAGTAAGATGCTCAACTGTTCATGATTCCACGTAGTTTTTTTTCCACAACTAAGATTTCTGATCCAGATTCAGACTGTGGTATACTCTTGAAGTGCAAGGAAGGAATACAAAATTTTATTTTATTATGAATATGTTATACATGTTAAAAGTAGCTCTGAGTTGAATACAGTTTATAAAATAATTGTATCTTTTAAAAAAATTGAAAACAATAGCAGCAACAACAGCCAAAAATCTAAATAAAATTTGTATAAAATATTTAATGGCCAGAAGAGATTTATCAAAAATCAAAATAAAACAACTATATGAAGCAGAGGTCAGATTTGAAGTATACTGTTAAGATGAAATTCTGATGATCTGATTGAAGATAAATATAGTAATCACATAGTTTTCCATAGAAATGAGGAAAGCAAAAGAAAGATGACTCCAAAAACATGCTTGGTTAATGAAAAGGCCATTTATTTACTGAAGATAATCTGTAACATTTGAAAGAAATCTTACTTGCGAACAACAAGTATGTACTCATACTTTTTAAATGAAAATTGTCCATAGGAATAAGAGCTTATAACTTTGGTATTCTTAAATGGTGGGGCCTTAAATGATATATAAGATATTAGAAGAACTTAAGAAAATTGTATATAAAGCTGGTAAAAATTATAAATAATAAGTTAAATAGCAATCTAAAGTGTTATTTTCCTATACAGTGTTATTCTAATAAATATATTTTCACATATGTCTCTTAACCTTAGATTTCAGACTGAACTGAATTATGATGTTCTGGAAGTTCATGATGGGCCAAATCTTCTGTCACCCTTGCTTGGATCTTACAATGGCACACAGGTGCCCCAGTTTCTATTTAGTAGCAGTAATTTTATATACCTTCTATTTACAACAGACAATAGCCGTTCTAATAATGGTTTCAAGATTCATTATGAAAGTAAGTAATGCCAACATGTTTTTTGATCTCCTTATTCTGTTTTCCATACTTTTGGTATTACCATTGTATCATTAAGAGAACTAGGAGATTTATTAAAGAAAAGAAAATCAAAGCTTTCCTTGACCTATGAGAATGCTAATAGGTTACAAGGTGTGTGTTTTAGTAAATTCTGTACTAGATTTTTTCCAACAATATCTATGTAATATCATTATGAAGGGAAATACTAAGGAAATGTCAGAAATAGCAAATAAAAAATCTTAAAAAATGAGTTCACATAATAGTTATTTGTGCTGAAAAGCCAACAATAGGCAGTAAATGGCAGTCTAAGATGTATATGAACATTGACACATTCTTTTAGCATTTACTTCATAAATTCAATCATACTTTTATATTTTATTCATACTCATTGCATACATTTCCATTAAAAATATTCAATTTTATTATTTTATATGAAGTATTGAAAATTATATTAACAGTGAAAAGTAAAATATATACTCATATATATGCAGCTATGGCTAACATAACTAGCCAAAGGCTATATATTAAAACAGGCTCTAATTCACAGTGTTGGAATCAGTTTAGAATAATTTCACTTAAAATACTTTAGTTTTGTTTAAAAAGTCTAAAATATGTCTGATATATTTTTTTTAATTGATGCTGGTATATGCATAGAAACGAGTCTCTGTTTTGTTTTTAAACATCTGACATACTTAAACAAATGTGGTTGTATTGTATACGATGCATGGTTGCATACATATATATAAACTCACATATGCACACATTTTCATCTAAAAATACATTGCCATATATCTTTTCATGAAAAACAGTTTTGGTGAATGTATCTAACAGTACATTTAAGATTACTGCAAGATATCTTTATATCAGTTTCAGATAGCTATTATATGACTTCTTTTTATATTCAAGTCTCCTATGCCCCCTTCCCCCTCAGGAAAAAATTTCAGCATTTAAAATTTGTAACTTTATATTCCATGTAGGGTGTCTCTCTTCAGTAAATCTGGTTGGGCGCATGGGTTTTTAAAATCGTTAATATATATTTATAGCTATTTTCTTTTTAACCTTATCCACAATATTATTTAATTATATTAACTTCGCTTTATTTAGAGCTTTGTGGTGTGGAAGTATATTTCCTAAACATTATTGTAAAATGCAATGAGAGGATTAACACATACTTGGGAATTCAAATGAATTTAAAGGACTTTAACTGAGATCTTTAACATTTATTAAAGATGAGTCAGAGTAGTCATTTTTAAAAATCCATTTCAAAATTAATTTTCACTAGCAATTAATTTGTATCAATATGCTAGAATGGGCAGACACCTTTTTCGTTTTGTCCATTGTTCTATCCTATGCCCGAAATATCACATTCAGTCCCACTTCAACCAAGGTATGTATGTGGTCGTAATCATGTTCTCAGACACAGGATTATTTTAAGGATTAAGTTAAACCATCATGCAAAGTGTTATTAAAAGTGTGGGGATTTTCAATAAACTGACCCAACAGATTTAGTTCAGATTCTTGCTAAAACTGAATTAAGTGGGCCAAGGACAGAGCCCAAGACCTAATCATAAGAAGGACTTGGAGGAGCCTAACAAGTTTAGTTAAGGCAGAGTCTTTATTACAGACAGCAAGTTTGTCACTTACAGGCCCTTGGTGAAATAGTCCAAGTTATTATTGAGGGCCAGTGCCTAAATGGCAGAGTGGAGGCTAAGAAATGCTGAGGTTGATGAGAGGCGCAACTGACGTTGATTTTGGTCAAATCTGGCCAGGAGGCAGTGATTTTCAATTTAAATTTGTTTACAAAAGATCATTTTCTTTCATTTTTATTCCAATTAGTCTTCTGGTTTACTTAGTAACATCTCAAAGCCTTTCTTACCAAGAAAACAAATAAAACACTTTTTCTGTTGACACTTTCTTAATAAGTTTCTCAAGTTGAAGGGAACCAAACTATCTTCTTTAAATGAACCATTCACATGCCTCAAAATCAGCAGAGTAAAACTTTAATTATTATACTACTTAAAACATTAAAAATATATTTGTTTGGTGAATTTCTATTTTTATTTTAACAGAATCCATTAAAAGAGAAAACTCGATTTCTCCAGTTGAACCAAAATTTTATGGGAAGGATTTCTTGCAGTGCTACCAGTGATTGCACTCTAGAATTTTATTTTATTCCCTGTCTTGGGCACTTTTACCCCTTATGTCTTCCTCTCAAAACAGGAAGATTACAAAAACTGTACCAATAAGATAAGATTATTTATTGTTTATAAAACACATTAAAATAATAAAAATAACACAGAATAGACTTTCCTTTTTTTGTTTTAGTACAGTCCCCCAACCACAAGGGGGTTTATTATATTGTATTTCTTGAAATACAGACATAATCATGTTTCTTGGATATCTAAATATTACATAAAACAAGATAATGATAAATGGATGCAGAACAAATCCATAGACACAGATACCAATCTCTGAAGACATATTTAGAGCCTCCAAAAGCAATCAAATGGAGTTTTAATGATAAAACTAATTTCATAGAATTATTTTAATGACCAAATGAAGCAAATTTTGCAAACATTTTAGAGTTGAACTTGGAATATAATAAGTTCAAACATTAATTATTGCTATGATTATTAATGTACATGTGTGTATATGTATATAATTTATAATACAAAGTTTGATAGATAATTGTACATTTTCATCAAGTTTTTATATAACTAATGGCCTGATTTTTTGGTCCTTGTGGGTAGGAAATGTCAAAAAATTTGTTAAATAAACTGCTAGTTTTTAAAATAAAGCTATGGGCACATTAATTTATTTGTAAAAATTACCACTCACAATTGTTTGAAGGAATGAGAATCAATTTCAGCGATTTGACTCTCATCAAGCTTACTCTTTTTCATATTCCCTTTGTTTCCAGGTGTCACAGTGAACACCTATTCTTGCTTGGACCCTGGCATACCTGTACATGGTCGTCGCTATGGTCATGATTTCTCCATCGGATCTACTGTTTCATTTAGTTGTGACCCAGGATACAGGCTGAGCCATGAAGAGCCCCTTCTATGTGAGAAAAACCACTGGTGGAGTCATCCACTTCCAACATGTGATGGTAAGAATTCATTCAATGTGCAAAATAAACTGATTTATAAACCAAAAAGAAATCAACATAATCTTGTAAAATGTGAGGCTGAACATAAATATAAATATTTCATATGTTTAAAAGAATATCTTGAAGTCTGACAATTTTATGTTATCAAACCATTAATAAAGAAACAAAAGAATGAATATTGATAATCAGCCAAACTTACCCCATGCCTAAGGATGCTATATGTATTTTTAAAATGTGTTGAGGTAACCATTTTAGGTGCCCATTGTGTGCTTCGGGTCCTTGAAAAAATAGCATTGAAAATGTCATATTGGTGTCAGATGAATGCAATGTAGAGATAGAACATTTACCTCCTGCCTGAAAGGCAATATGTACTAGTCCAAATTTTACCTAGCTACGCAGCACTGTGGCAATGTACCAGACTGCCCTGTGGTGGCAAGTTCCTGGCTATAGAAAATATTATACCAGTGTCCTTACCTCTTCTTTGTTTCTGTGGAGACTAAGTCAGCAATCCTTCATTTTTCAGAAAACACATATGAAAATACAGTGAAAGAAGCTGCTTTCCTTTGATTGGGAAGTGCTTGCACACTTGCTTCATAAAAACACGCACAATGTAAATCTATTCATTATTTAGTTCTGGGCTTTAATTTTTATTTATAACACTATTCCTAACTTATATTCTTATTCTTTTGCCAAGTGGAAGATTACGTTTGTCATTTCATAATTAAATTTTCAAATACTGTCAGTGCCATCATTTTTCTGTAACAGCTTTAGGTCAATTTGTTTTTTTGCTTCTTTGTTTGTTTTTTAATTAATTTATTTAATTCATTTATTTTTGGCTGCGTTGGGTCTTCGTTGCTGCCCGTGGGCTTTCTCTAGTTGCGGTGAGCAGCGGCTACTCTTCGTTGAGGTGCACAGGCTTCTCATCGTGGTGGCTTCTCTTGTTGCAGAGCATGGGCTCTAAGCGCGGGCTTCAGTAGTTGTGGCACATAGGCTCAGTAGTTGTGTCTTGTGGGCTCTAGAGTGCAGGCTCAGTAGTTGTGGCGCACGGGCTTAGTTGCTCTGAGGCATGTGGGATCTTCCTCGGACCAGGGTTCGAACCCATGTCACCTGCATTGGCAGGTGGATTCTTAACCACTGCACCACCAGGGAAGCCTGGTCAATTTGTTTTTATAACGAGGTTTAAAAGAATCATCAACACTTCTTCCCTGTATTTGGTACAATACCATTTGTAGTAGTCAGCATTCTTGTGGTTTTAAGTGACAGAAACCCAGCTCTAACTGATTTTAAAAAATGAAGGCAGAATTTGTTGTTCAAAGTTTCAAACTTAGAAAAGGTATGGGTGGCATACTTCTCATTGCTAATTATAATCATGAATTCAAACATTTTCAAGGATATCTCCATTTTCATTTTGGCTTTTCTCTCTCTATTGGCATCATTCTCTTTAACTGCAGCCAGGCTTTTTCCATGCGGGAAATTGGAGGTGGAGAATACACTCTCATGAAGATGGAAACATGTAACCTCATATTTCCAGGATCAGAGGAGAATGAGAGTTCTTCCTTGTTGTTCTAATTAGAAAAATCCCAGGAAAGGTCTCTGATCAGTCCATAATTAAACTCTAACTGTAGAAAAGAAGACGCGCACTTTATGATTGGCTTTCTCCAGGTCATGTGTCCATCCATCCTTGTGGTTGGAGACAAATGATTGTGGTGTAAAGGTACTATGTTTGTCAGGTCCTGGTGAAGCCACATGATTGGCATGAGTAAATTCACCGAAGTAAAAAGGTGTGGTGGCAATGTTATCAGAAGAAGCAGGAGAATAAAAATAATGTCCAAGTATACCAGCATGCTTTAGTATTATTAATAATAAAAGTGAGTGTATCTAGTTTTCCTGGGAGCAACATAGGCCATCATCATCTCTTGTCAATGCAACTGCAATCAACCTTAAATTCAATATCCAACTACTTCAATCTAACCTCCTTTCTTCACACTAAGGGTATTTCATGCTCTATCCCATGTCAAAAAATGCTTAATGGCTCTCTGTTTCCTAGGAATGAAGGTCCAAATTATTCATCATGAAATTCATAATTCTTAACCGTCCTCCTCTTTTGTATCCCCATTTCATTCTGAGCATAACTGGACAAGGGCTAAATTATATTCATTTTTTGAATGTCTGAGCTTTGTATAAAGCCTCTAAAATTAACTGAACTCAACTAGTAAACTGATTTGATTAGGGCTTTCCTTCAGTTTAAACTTTTTCCCCAGAGGCAGCTAATCTAAACTTCCTGGGGTTAAAAGGAGGAGAAGTGAATAAACAGAATTGATTTTCCAGATCCAAGAGTATAACCTCCATTGGCCTAGAGTGCCTGGATACTCAAGGTACGGCATGCCTCACTTTTATACACATCAGCTCTTATAGTTTCTTCATAGCCCATAGTTAATTGATTCACAAAGCACACTAGTCAGTGAGGGTTGGTGGTGATAATAATAATAATAGCTAACATTTAATGAGGGTTTACCATGTGCTGGTACTGCTATAGGTGCTTTAGGTATATTAACTTGTTTTATCAAACTAACTCTATGAGGTAAGTACCATTATGATCACCACTTAACAGATGAGAAAATTAAGGCAAACAGAGATTGAGTACGTTGCCCTGTGTCATCCCACTAGTTAATGGCAGAATCAGGATTGAAACTCAGGCAGCCTTGATCCAGACCCTGTGCACAAGTCTACTATTACACTGCCTCCTGCCCACATTCTCTGCAATAGTAAAGTACTAAGATTCTTTAAAATGAAGAGTACAATTATAGATTTGTTATTCTTTCCTCAGTGATGCCACATGTTTAAGAATTTTGTATAAAAAATACATATAGCTATTTAAATAGTTTATGGATATTCTGTACTCCTTGGAATATGTGACTGAAAAATAGGACTCTTTTTTTTTTATCTAACTTGTTATATGGGCAAATACTTTTAATTCAATTCTATTTTTGTATACTTAGGTTTCTGAGTAAAAAAATGATCTTACTAAATTTATCTTGTTTCATTATTGAAACCTTGAATCTTGAACCTCAAGTGAGAAATGATTCAGTTAGATTCTACGTTATTTAGTAAATTTGATACCTTATCTTTCACCGTGCATTTCTTGAGGGGTCTCTTTACTTTCCCTTTGATCTCTTAGGTCTACTCTTCAGAAAGCAACCAGAGTAATTATTTTATAAGTTAAGGCAGATCAGGGCACTCCCCTGCCCAGACTCTTCTAGCACTTAGCATCCCAAGAAGAACAAAATCCAAAAGCTTTTGCATGACCTAACTGCCCCCAAGTAATCTGGGCCCTGACTGCCTCCCATGCCTCATCTCTCACAAGTTTCTCCCTCATTCATGCCACTGCACTCCAGCTACACAGGTCTCTGGCTTTTTTCAAATGTTGAGAACCCTTCCCTCACTCCTCCCATTCCATCCTTCCAACCCCCCTCTCATTTTTTCCTTCTTCCTGAAATAGGATTCATACGGTCACATGTCCTTCTTCCTAAATTCACTCAGTCTCCACTTAAAAGTCGTATCACTGACAACTCCCCATAAAAGAGTAATCCCTGTCATGCCATTCATATTTTCCATCATAGTATTTACCACTCTCTAACATTATGTATTTGTTGTCTGCTTTTGTTTTTGTTTTCAAAATGTAAGTTCTATATGGCAGGGACTTTGTTCACTGTTATGTCCTCAGTGCCAAGAATAGTTCATTTCCTGTCACACAGTTGGTGCTCAATAAATCTGAGTTTAGTGAAAGAATGAGCAGACTATTCTTTCCAGGCTTTTGGGAATACTTACTTTATTTTGATTTTGCATTTTTATTTTCTGCCCTTTGCCTTCATCAGTGTTTTTCCTTTCCACTAGAATGTCCTAGCCCTTTCCAACACTGTTTTTACCAAACTCCTAGTCAATCTTATTTTTTTGTTAATTTGTCTCCAACTTAACCTTTTTTATATATGTTTTTCTTCCAATTTTATTGAGATATAATTGACATATAGCACTGTATAAGTTTAACGTGTACAGCAATAATGAGTTGACTTACACACCTCATGAAATGATTATCACAATAAGTTTAGTGAACATCCACCATCACATACAGATCAAAGTTAAAGAAATAGAAACAAAGTTTTTCCTTGTGATGAGAGCTCTTAGGATTTACTCTCTTAACAACTTCCATGTATGGCATACAGCAGCACTCATTATGTTTATAATGTTGTACCTTACAACTCAGTGACTTGATTATGCTTTCCTTGGATAAAGCATCTGGGCAAAATCTCAACTTTTCCTAGACCCTGTAGTTCTCTACTTGTTATGGGACTTTTTGCTACCTTATTGCCATCTGTTGATTCACTAAATCAATATTTGTTAATTGTATTGTGTAGGCACTAAAGAAATATTGTGGAGCATGAACAAACATTATGTGTTCTCCTTGAGCTAGTGGAGTAGATAGTAGTTATACTCATTTTCTTGTTTTCCTTATTATATTCTTGAGGTCAAGAACCATGTGTTGTTCTTTTTCCTATAACATACAATTTTAAAAGACATCTCCTAAACATAAGAGGTTAGATTTAAAACAGAACGAAACAGCATGTTTTACTAGCCACTTTGATTAGGTCTCACTCTTTAATATCTCTCCAGTGTTTTTCATAGAACTGAGATTTGAATGGCTCTAGAGAAGGTCAGACAGGAAAAACCAGAATAGCATTCTGCTTTGGCCAACAAGTGTCAAGGGCAGCATATATATCAGAAGCCACGCCAAGAGATGTTTTCTGTGTACTGGGGGCATAAAGTTTTTATGAGTACTACAGGTAAAGTTGAGGTCATCTGCCAGGTGTGATTCTACCCTTCAGGAACTAGGCATTGTTAATTAAGATAGCTACCCTATTTGATAAATTAGATAGGTAGACCACATGTCCTGAATTGCCTAAGACAAGCCCTGTTTTCACTCTTTCTCTTGGCACTATAATTTTCCCCTCAAATTATCCCATTTTGTTTGATAAACAATATAGCCATCTTATTTGGGGGGAACTTTAGAACTAAAGAGATTAAATGATTATCTGTGTCACGTAAGTGATTAATGGCAGAACCCAAAATTGAACTGAATGTACTTAAACTTTATCATTTCCCTTATTTCTTCCATATTATTGAAAGATTTGAGTACATAGACTAACATAGCAAAAGAGTACATGGATTGATATTTAGGATCCAAGAATTCAAGTCTGCATGGTGAATAGAACTCAAGTAATAAATAGTCTCAGATAAGGGTAAACAGTTCAAAGTAAGGAGACCTAGAAATAAGAAAAGAACAGATTTGAGGTTAAAAACAAACAAAAAATCATAATGGGATTTGTAATAGGTAGCTATTTCCTTGCTGCATTGCAATACTCAAAGTGGTTTGATCAATAATGGTCTAGAAACAATCTGTTCTAGTTATAGACAACTTAGCAATTGCCAAGTATGTATCTCTACCAAGTGCAAGGTGTAATTTTCTGAGTTTGGGCAATTACATTCAAGGGCTTGGCTTTTGAGGAAACTTCACTATTTTAAAACTCTGATTCTTATCATGTGTCCAGGTAGTGACCATATGTGGAAAAAATCAGGGAGAAAAAAAAGCTAATAGCCAAGATTACGGTAGAGACATATACAATATATCTAATTACTCTCAGCTCATATTTTGGGCTACTGTTGTGACTTTTTTGTGCTATGATCTTTGTCCTTTTAGATGCTTTTCTTTGCCAACTGTTTGCTCTAACATAAAGTAACTGGTTTTTCATGTTTATTTTGTTGCTCCCTAAATTCTCTGCAGTGTTTCAAGGATTCATTTGTTATATAATTTGTCTATCTTCCATTCACAAGAACATATAAACCTATTGTGTCTGTTACAGAAGTGTTTGTATCCCTAAAGACATATGGCATCAGCTAGCAAGGTTATTGGGATAAATTGGAATTCCTTCAGAAGAGGGGTTACAAAGGATAAGACAGGAGATCCATGGCATCCTTTTTCGATATTCTTATTCTAATGAAGTTTGCTATACGAATGGTCATATGTTCTGTTGAACTGACTTAATTCTCAGCATTTCTTTAAAAAATATTCTTGGAAAATTTTTCATAATAGTTTCTATACCACTATGTATTTTACAATGTGTTTGAGTTCCATTTTCTACCTGAAAAGAAAATCTCATTTATAAAACTTTTTTTATTCATCTTAATATTTAGGCCTCTCATGATTGATTCTAATAGGTTCTTTGATTTCCTCTTACACTTTCTTGGCATTAGCAGGAAGGGACCTTTTTAGAGAAGCAAGCGTCATCAGATTGAGAGAATATGAAGTAATAAATTAACCAATTAAGAAATTAAGACAACTCACGCTTGCATTAGCATCTATCACTGTGCATTATATCAATGCATATGTAGCTAAAGTTTTGTGATTGTTCAAAAAGCCAATAATATAAAGCAAATGCTATTCTAAATGTTTGCAATGTAAAATGATCTCATTTAGAAAGATGAAGGATTTCATTAGGTTGATGAAAATGCTGCTGCTGCTGATGATGGCAGATTGTTTTAATCACACACAAAGCCATTGACAAATGAGAATCCATAAAATATAAATCAATTAAAGATAAGAACATAGACAAGTATATTGACACATTTAGCTTTGAGGTGCTTAAAGAGAGAGTGATTTGAAGATGAAAGTATTAAATGAATCTGAGTAAATGAATGATACCTTTTAATAATGTTTATATAGATTGATCATTTGAGGTAGAATGCCAAAAAGTCAAACATGTGAAGGACATCATAGTTCGCTACAGTATTTTTTTGTAGAAAAAATAACTTGTAATGTGGAAAAAAAAAAAATCACCCCTTGATTTGAGTCAACTTAAGGTCATGGACTCTGGAACTAGACTGCTTGAGTTCCCTCTGTGCCTGCTTTCTCATCTGTAAACTGTGAATAATTACAGTACTTTTCTCATAAGGTTGTTATGGGGTTAATTGAGTTAATAAAAATAAAAGTCTTCAGAGTAGTGCCAGTCACATTGCAAGTTCAATATGAGTGTTCTTTTTTTTTGCTGAAAACGAGTGAGTAGTTGCAATTTTATCCTAAGTTTTATTACATACAAAGTAAAGTACAAGTATTTTCATATTTTCAGTTTCATCTTTCAAAAAAAAATAAAAAAGAAGAGAAAGAGACTTAATCACATTCTTTCCCATTATTTACTGTGAAATTCTGTCAGTTGAGTCAGTTCCTTTCAAGGCCTTTATCCAATACTAATATTCTCAAATAACAGAAACTTCTACTGTGTCATAAAAATGCACTCTATATTTTGTCATCTGATTATAATCTAAGTAACAATATAAATTTTCATTAATAAATATGAGTTACTGACCATTTCTCCTAAACATTTTAATGTGTTATGGTTACTGAACTTTATTCATTTATCTGCAGAATGTTCATTTAATGCCCACCTTCAACACATATGGTAGGTGCAGCTTGCAGACAGCAAATTTCTAAGAAATTATCTAAGTGCAGAAAGAAGGATATTTTAAAAGTAGCTTTATTTGAAAGAATGTTGATGTATAGAAGAGCTTTCCCTCTACAACTGGTACACACACCAAATACACACACATGCATGCACAGGAGCACATGTCTGATGTACTTTCTAAAACTTCACATTTCTCTTTTTTGTTATTTTTTGTGTTTAATTTAATTAAATAATTCAACTCTCTTAATTTTAATGCTTCTGTTCACTGATTTTTACTCTTGCTATATGAAACATACTCCTTTCAAATAGAGATTGTAGGCTTTAATCCAGTAGAGCATTTTCACTCATTACATTTCACTCAACAAATTCATAGCATATTGTATTGTTGGGTTTTTTTGTCGGACTCTCACAATGGAGAATAAAATGAAATATAGTGTATTAGGAACAAATTATTGTATGTAAAAATAATCTAATGAAATAATAAACAGTTCTCTGTCAAGAAGCAGAATGAATCACAAGGAAAATTTTAAAAAGTTCAACTTAGCACCACCATTATCAGCAAGATACAATGGAAATGATATACCTAGCCCTTAACTTGATCACAAAAGCACAATGAGCCTTTTTTTTCTTTTTTAATTGAACGAAAATTGAAAGTTTCAGTAAGAATAATCACCAATAAAGGTCTGTGCAGGCTCTAAACAGGAGCCTAGGCTTCCAGACCATGAATATTATTGTAAATGTCTTAATAATAAATGAAATTGGAAGCATAGCCTTATCTTGGTCTCAAGAAGGTGGCCTATAAGACAACTCCAAGTGAGGTACTAGTCAAGACCTTCTTTTATTCCTTAGTGAAGTAAAAGAAGTAGCAAAGGGAAGAGTGTTTTGTTTTTTGGTTGTTGTGTTTTTTGTTTTTTGTTTTTTTTGGGCTGTGTTGGGTCTTCGTTGCTGTGCGTGGGCTTTCTCTAGTTGCAGTGAGTCGGGGCTACTCTTCGTTGTGGTGCACAGGCTTCTGACTGGGTGGCTTCTTTTGTTGCAGAGCACAGGCTCTAGGTGCAGGGGCTTCAGTAGTTGTGGCACGTGGGCTCAGTAGTTGTGGCTCGCGGGCTCTAGAGCGCAGGCTCAGTAGTTGTGGCACACGGGCTTAGTTGCTCCACGGCATGTGGGATCTTCCCGGACCAGGACTCGAACCCGTGTCCCCTGCATTGGCAGGTGGATTCTTAACCACTGCACCACCAGGGAAGCCCCAAGAGTGATTTTTAATTGCATATATATTTATGTAAATCTAAGCCTACTTAAATACTTCTAGGAATTGCAGACTTACTATTTCTAGTCAGGTTAGTGTAGAATAGCAGCCAGATTGCCTCAACTCTTCCTTCTCAGCGTTGCTACTTGGAAGAAATCATGGAAGACAATAAAGCCAAAACTCACTTTTCTGGTGTCCCAGGGAAGTTGAGCAAGGATCAGAGCAGATAAGGCTGTATGCTGCATTCACAGTTCTTACTGCCCTTACCCATGTTGCCCATGTCCAAGATAGTAGACATCTCCAAGTGGAATAGAATAAGGAGTCAACTTTTCTCTGCTTCCACAAGAATGTACATTCTTATCTGACTATATATCTTTTTTCCTTTAATTTTTAATAGTGGTAAAATTATCTGGCATATCATAACCACTGATGGTAGAAGGCATTGTAAACTGTCATTTATTCTAGAGTAAATGAACATTGAATCAAGTTTCAATTTCTTTGACCTCAGTTCATAAACATTTATTTATTTTTATTATCTTGAAGTATTTACTTAAAAATCAATATCCTCTCAGAAACCCCTTTTTGTTCATGATATTTCCCAGAGAAATGTACAAGCGCAGAAGCAGCCTTCAAAATTTCAGTTTACTTCACTGTTTTAAAAAGAATTCTATGAAGAATGACATATATACCTTTAGGAATCTAAAATAAATAATGTTGTATAATTAACAATTTGTTTTCTTAAAGCTTAGTAAAAGAGGGACTGCTAAAGAATTAATTACTCATGTTTAATTTACAACCAATTTATGCAAATGTTGCTTATATTAGAAATGTGTAAGATAAGTATGTACTTCAAATGCAAATGTGGAAAGTTGAGCTAAATTCTCCTGGGGCCAGTATTAATTCTCAGATACTATTACATATCTTTTTCTTCTCTAGTGCTGCTGCAAAGGACAAAATGATTTCCTAGTATTGGAAGAGGTCTTTACACATTGCTGTTATTCCCAGGAAGTAACTTAAGCAAAAATAATCAGACTCATTCTATTTTAAGAGAGATTTGTTCAGCCTCTGCCTCTCTAACTATGCCTGATCAGTTGACTGCATTTCTTTGTATTTTCAGCATTATGTGGAGGAGATGTTAGAGGGCCTAGTGGAACAATCTTATCACCTGGTTACCCGGAATTTTATCCAAATTCTCTGAATTGTACATGGACTGTTGATGTAACCCATGGAAAAGGTAATTTGCCTCATACAATGATAATGGGCTATCTTCTGAATTTTCATTGCATCTATTTTTATTTCATTGTCCTTTACAATGTCATTTTGCACGAGCAAAAGCAGATCAGTACTAAAATATGCTAACACAAAATTCAATTTGAGTAACTGCAACAGAGGATTATATTTACTTTTCTGTAGTATTATACTCATGTTTTTGTCAGAATGGTAATATGAGATATTTATTTTCTTTTGATATATTAAACTAATGTTATTTGGAATTTTCATATCAACAGAATCTCATACAGGATGGCTTTTGTCTCTGGCACAGTGGGTTGATTTCAAAAGTTCAAAGGGGAATAGGAAGATACTCTGAAGTGCTGAACCAATTGTAAAGCAAACAGTACATGTTTATATACACTCGTTTTTAAAATGTTTATGATTATTTATTATAACTATATTTCCTGTGTAAATTTATAACCATTCTAGAAATATCTGTCTCAAATTTTCCATCAGAACTGCAGTTATATCTCACATAATTGAATGAGAGTATAAAATTGCACTGTGCATATGGTAGATGTTAATAAATGTCCTTTGAACAAATAAATGAAATTCCTTGTAGTACTAAGTATGGTTCATTCATGCAATACAACCAAAATAGTATGTTAGCAATATAAATGGTTAAGGCAAAAACTTGACACTGGGAAAATGAGCATTCTAATATATCAAAACGAAAATGGATGAAAATTATTTACCTGAAAAAATCTACATGCTAATCTTTTTAAAAAGAGTTAATTTATTCATGATAAAAACTGCTTTGGAGAAGTAGTTTTTGTTTTAGCTGTATTCTTATATTATTCCTATTGGTTTTTACTATTACAGTGTACTTATTAACTTTACTATAGAAGATCTAGAATAACGCCCCCCACAAAATCCTAGCAATGAGAAGATGATATTACAATTTTAAAAATTAAAGCTTTATTTAATAATTTGAATCCATTGTGTTTTTTACACAATGTGTTTTTACACTCCTGTTCAACTATGTGAGATATATCTGCAGTTCTGATAGAATATTTGAGATACAAATGAAGTTTGCCTTTATTAAAATTATACATCCTTTTATTGACAGTGAGGATTATATAAGGATTGTTATTTTAGTGAAATTAAATATAATTGAGAAAAAAATGCTGTTAAAATGAGTATTCTGGTATTGTACAGCAGGAATGAGGTAGAAGACTTTGTAAACTGTCGTTTTTGTTGTTCTCCATAATGGAAGACTCTTTGCTGGAAGTTAACCAAAGCATCCAGTGTTATTATTATTCCAGTGTGTAGTGGATTAATGGAGTTTAAAATAAGCTTCCTGTATTATACAAGAAAATGGAGGGCTACGTACTGCTTGCTATGTAAATAGAGGTTTAATTAACACTTAAGGTTTTGCATCTTCACAAATTGCAAGTGTTAATTAAATCTGTATTTAGATGGCAAGAAATGCAGATTATATACTTTTCTTTTAAGAGCCAACAAAATTGTTTGGAAGTACAACTATTCCAAAGTGTAGCCAAAGTTATGTGAAGGATAATCTCTTAAAGTTTGGAGAAATTGTCAAGGTAATATAATTTAACCTCTCACCCAGCAAACACAGACGCGCACATGCACGCGCACACGTGTGTCAATATGTCACCCCCTCAAGGTCATAGTTAGTGTCATGACTAAATAAAACCTAGATATTCATGATATTTTGATGTCAAGCCGAAGTTTTTTCGTATATTTCTGTAACAAAAATTGTCTTAATAAGGCTTCTTGAATTATCACTTTTATGAGAAGGTACTCTGATGTTGAAACCACTGATTTTTTCTCACTATTCTTCAACACCCATGTTGAAGAATAACTTCAACAAGTAACTTCAAGTAACTTCAAGTTAGTTTTGTTATATTAAAGTATTTCTTTGAGAGTAGGTATATCCGTGCTTAAATCTTTAGTGAAAAGTAGAACATAAAATCACCCTGTGGACAGATTTAAAAAACAAAGTTATCGCCATGGGAATTTTCCGCTCATTTTAAAATTAACTGTACTTGCTTTTAAGCTTATTAAAGTATACAGTTAAATCTATTGCCCTATTAAGATTGTATGCCTTTGCCTGTCCACTTCTTCTTCCTGAAATGTCTATCCCAGGGTTCCTCTTCCACAAACATCTGTTCACTTTTGAAGGTCATTGCCTCCAGAAGCCTCTGCTGATACCTTTGACAAACTACCTCTATTTCTATGCTCCTATATTGACTCACATTAATCACTTTTATAGCACTTAGCATAATGTTTGAACTTTTATTTTATGTATCTTTTTCCCTCAGATAGACCATGAGTTATTTACAATCTTCTAATTTTTTTATATTCCATAATGCCTATAATATAGTAGGTTCTAGTATCATATTCTTATTTGGATTAATTGACCTTCGACAGAAGGTCTTAAATTGTTTTGCTGCAGTGAAAACACATTTTATTGTTTAAACTGTAATCTGATAAACAGAGGCTTACTTTTATAAAGTAGCTGACTAGGACAGAGTGACATGAAACCAATTTACTTTCATGTTGAAGGATTAAACAATAACGATAGCTAACGATTGCTGAGTACTTCCTCTGTGAAAGCACTGTGCCAAGTCATCCCCTATATTGTCTCATTTAAACTTCAAGACAACCCTATTAGAACCCCATTTATCAAATGGAGAAAGTGTGTCTCAGAAAGACTATGTATGTAATACTTGACCATGGGCTTATTAGCACCACTATCTAACAGAATTTTTAATTTTCCCGAGTATTAATTCAGTGCATATCAGAACAACCACGTTTTTCTAAGAAAAACATGCATAATGAATTTTTTCTTCTTTTTTTCCATCTGTTCTTGTATTACCTGCCTAGTTTTTCTTAGTTTTAGTCTCTGATCGAAATCAAATTGACTTAATCTGAATTTCCATTCATTATTTTGTAAACTTAGATATCAGTTAATCTAGAGGGCAAAGCATCTTCTCCTTGCCACATTGACACCTCATTCTCATTTACATCTGTCTAGTGTCAATTACCACATTTACACTGAAGAACATTTGAAAGACTGACTTAATTTCTGGACCCCTCCTAAAAAAGGCTCATTGTGAAGAGAGAGAGAAAAAAAGAAGTGTTACATTTTGAAAAAGAATTAAAATAGTATCATTGTACATTTCAAATATTTTCCAAATTGAAATCACTGACCCATTATGCAATAATAACTCATCTTATCATTACTTACGTTTTCGGTGTATTTGTTTTGGTCTCATTTTATGTCACTTTTTGTTTTTTTAACAAACAAGAGGTAAATTAGGAGTTTGGGATTAACATATACCCACTACTATATATAAAGAAATAAACAACAAGGACTCACTGTATAGCACAGGGAACTAGATTCAGTATCTTGTAATAATCTATAATGAAAAAATATGTGAAAAAGAATATATATATTCAGATATACTGAATCACTTTGCTGTATACCTGAAACTAACACAACTTTGTAAATCAACTATACTTCAATTAAAAAAAAAAGCAATGAGGACTCCAAGACTCTCCAGCATTTGGAACTATAAAGTTGATGAATAATGTTAGAGAATGTTACTTTATCATACTCTGGGCTTTTGGATTGTTTACTGAAGATTTTGGTGATTCTTTTAGATCAAGTAAGCAAATTTATTAAGCACTTCAAGAGAAAGATGAATGTGGTATCATCCTTTATTCCATTTGGTATCTTACATGCAGTATGGTGTGTGTGTGTGTGTGTAATTGTTAGCCTTTCACATGCATTTGTGATAATGTCATTAAACACTCGCATGAGACCACAGTGCAATGGCATACCATACTCACCAGGACAGAACAAATGAAAAAATAAAAAACTTTCAAGTATTGGTGAAGATACAGAGCAATTGGATTTGTTGATGGAAATGTAAATTGGCTGAGCCACTTTGTAAAGTAGTATCTATTAAAGCTGAAATATATAAATGTATACATATACATGTATATTTATTTTACATGAGCCAGTAATTCTAATCCTAGATATCTATCCAACAGAAATAAACACATATGTTCTTCAAAAGTCATACTTGAATGCTCAGAGCAGCACCATCTGCATTTGGTGCTAAAATGCAAACTATCTAAATGACCATCAACTTTTGAACAGATAAATCAATGTGTTTTATTCACAAAATGAAATGGATCACTAAAAATAAATAACTTACAGCCACACACAAAAGTAGAGATGAATCTCACACACTTAATGTTGAGTAAAAGAACTCAGTCCCAAAAGAGCATACGTTGTATGAATCCATTATATAAACTACAAAGAAAAGTAGTCAAACTAACCTATCTTATTAGAAGTTGAGTGAGTGGTTACTTTTGCCAAAGCACTTCTATTTTAAATAAAGGATATAAATTTTCTTTGAAATTTTTAGAAAACTTGTGTGATTTCTTTTTAGGCATTAATTTTAAAATTTTATTTCCAAGTAGTTTCTAAGACATGATTTATTGTATAGAAGCTAAAGGAAACAAACAGAAAAAAACCCAAACAAAAGAAAGATATTATACTATACATTTAGAATATTTTATTGCAGTGCGTTTCATTTTCAGAGAAATCAATTATAAGAAGAGTCCTGATTTTTGTTAGTTTGGTAACTCTATGTGTTTTACTGATACAGTTTATAAGTCTAATTTTCCTCTTTTCCTTAATAGGTGTGCAGTTCAATTTTCACACCTTTCATTTGGAAGACCATCATGACTACTTACTGATCACAGAGAATGGTAGTTTTACCCAACCACTGGCACGCCTGACTGGTTCAGAACTTCCTTCAACAATCAATGCTGGTCTCTATGGAAATTTCAGGGCTCAGTTGCGCTTCATTTCAGATTTTTCAATATCATATGAAGGATTCAATATTACATTCTCTGGTAAGAAAACAAGTTTAAAAATCAGATTTTTAAAAGTATGAGCATAACTTTTGTTATGTATGACAAAACAGAGAGAGAAAAAAAGAGAAAAGAAAAAAAGAAGAAAACAAATAAATTATCTGCCAACAAATTTTAATGAAACTTTGAAATGCCTTGAAGATTGTCTATAGTAATATATTAAAGGGAACCTTTAAACAATAGCAAAAAATAAATCAATTCACTAAAAAATTTAATAGAAATATAATAAATACATTTCTTTAACTTGCATCCTGCAGAATTCTAACAGAGAAAAACTTGCTAAAATGCCAGTTAAAATGGAGTAAAACTTAAAATGGAAATTCATACATATATTTAAAGTTTCAATTAGGCCATAAATGAAATGTTAGTTAAACCAGTGATATTCTAGTTTTGTGTTTCGGAAAAAGGCATAGTTTACAGGCCAAGACTAAGACAAACTTAATTTATTCATTTGCAACTAGATGATATAGAAACAAGTTAATATGGTTATTCTTTTTTTTTAGAATAACCTCATCTGTAGGCAACATTATAACTTGGATTCCAGGAAAAAAATTGTAAGACTAAAGTGAATAAAAATGTATTCTTATTAGTTCTACTTTCCAGTTAAATGGAATAGTGAAAGAGAATACAGAAACAAATTAATTAGTAAATCTTATGCCAACCTAGTAACATTAAATTTATAGTATTACAATTATACATAATTATATAAATAACATAATTTATATAAATAAAATCATAAAAATACTAACCTCATTCTTCAACAGTTGTTCTAGTATTTACATGAAAATACTTGTCTTCTAAAATAATTAAGGTATTTCATAGTGAATAGCAAATGAGCATAATCAATTTTAACCTAGAATGTTAAAAGTATATCCAAATAAATTTTTTAAACAATGAAATAATAGCTCATCAACATGAAACAATCCCTCTTGTTCTCCACTGCAATTGCATACTAAGCATGTGCTCTGGAAATATTTTTAGATAAGCTACTTCTTCTTAGGACTGTATATAAATTATAATATTGTTGTTTAATTAACTCTACTCTCTCATACCCTGAAGAGTGTTTAACTGTTCATTTTCATGATGCTCATTCATTGGTTGAGGAAGTTTCCTTATATAAATCTACAGTATACAATTTTCAGTTTATGGGCACTTCAGTCTTACATAAACCCTTGCATCTGAAGTGACATGTTTTTCAGAATGTGGATGAATTGAATTTCTTGTATACTAGAGGCACAAGAGCCTTTGTCATTTAGACTATAACCATTAAGTAAAAGTCATTTCAAAATGCAAATCATTTCATTCTAAATGGTATTTTGCATTTGAAAATATGAATCTATTATGCCATTATTATAAGTCAAAAATCTATGAAATGGAAATATTTCTAGTGCAGAAGAAAAAATACAAGATAAATAGCTGTATTTTCAACGTATCACTCAGAAGGTGACATTTTCTCACCTGTATTGAATTTCACACATAAGAGTATTCATTCAATTAGTAGACCTTTCACAAAAGAAGAAAATTATGTGTGCCATCAGCATATTCCCATAATTTTACATATAGTAAATTTAAAAATGTATGGCTGGCCCTAAAAGCATCCATTTTGCAAATAATAGGAATATACCCTTAAAGGTTACTACTAACATTTTCTTTGTTCTGTTCATCCAATTACAGAGTATAATCTGGAGCCTTGTGAAGATCCTGGAATTCCTCAATATGGTAACCGAATTGGGTTCAGCTTTGGGGTTGGTGACACTCTGGCCTTCTCATGCTCATCAGGTTATCGTCTGGAAGGGACGCCAGAGATCATCTGTCTTGGTGGCGGCCGACGAGTGTGGAGTGCACCTCTGCCAAGGTGTGTGGGTACGTGGTCAGCTGCTTTCATTTGCTTGTACGTGTAGTCACTGTCCGTGGAGTTGCATGGTTATACACCCTTCGTTTTTTTATAATCTGTTGAATTTCTTCATTTCTTTCATATTAGTTATTTCAGTGTTTTTTCCACTTGGCAATCTGGTATACCTCAATTACCGTCTCAACTGTTCTATTCAACCAACCATGCTTCTAAGTTTGTTTTCAGATGATGAGAATAAGGAATGAATAGATAGATAGATAAATAGGTAGATGACGGAATCATATTTTGAGAGCTTACAGAAAATTGCATTCTTGTATTCTGTTAATAGATTTTCCATGACTTCCGACTGAAGTTTTGACAATATTTTATAACTTAGAATTAACATGTAGGAAACATGATTACAAGGGAAAATAATAGACAATTTAAGGACCATCAAGGCAAGTATTGACTCAGTATGTGCAATCTATAGAATTAATCTGTTATGATAGATGAATTAAGATGGGAATTCATTTCACGTGAGATAAAGAATTGCAATAATTAAAATATTGAAAGTTTGGAGCACCACCTCAACCTTTGGAAATGAATATTTTGACTGATAAATTAAAAACAAAAAATCTGTAGAGAAAATGAAGGGCTATTCACTAGGACTTAAAGTCATTTTTATTTATATTAGGAAATAGGCAAGAATTTCTTTAAGTCATCACCCATTCAGTGGTTATCAGTACTCATTTTTACAATAGAACAAGATGCAAAAGATCATTTTATTATTTCATAAAGCTCTTAAAACTCTCAAAAGCATTTAATTTGAATTTAATTGTAAATTTAATGGTGGGTCACTGATCTTTGTAAGTTATAATATGCTACAAAATCAGGCAAATTGGTAGAGATTTGATCTGTGGTTTAAGACTTTGTCCTTTTTTTCTTTTTTTAATGGAGGCAATATACCCCACAGATGAAAATGCAAATGGAGAAGAGGATACTCTCTATGACTTATTCAGTATATTGTCCACTGTGTAGAATGTGATGGGAATACCTGTGGATCCCCAAATCTAGTAAAAAAAATTTGATCTTTCAAGTTAATAAGTTTTATAGTGATGAGATTGTTTTCACAGCCCCTAAGGGTTTTATAACAGACAAGCTGATATTCAACAGGTGAAATTTCTTTTTAAAAATCATAGGCTTTTATAGAAATGGCACAAACAGCCACAGAGGCTGGGAGGTGATGAGTAGTCATAGTCTCAGAACATCTTTTCCAGGAAGACATGTATAGTCCTTTTGTTTTGCTTTTATGTTTGGGGTTTTGGGTTTTTTTGTTTTTTCTGCTGTTGCCAGATTTGGAATTCCCCTCCTTATCTGAATTGCTCCCATTTCCATTTTTCTTTGGTGTGAATATTAATGAGAACCTTGGGAATAGTCCACGTGAGGGCTACAGAGTGCCTGGGTTTATATCCTGGTCATTTGATATTGGGTTAATTCACTTTTCTAAACTTCATTTTTCTCATCAGCAAAATGGTTACAACATTTTGTTAATGTTAGTTATGAGGGTTAAAGAGATTAGCCATGCCAGTCAGACATCTAATACAATCCCTGGAATATAGGAGGGGTTCAGAATTTAGATGCTGTTATAAATCTTATTATATTGAGAATAATCTGCTGCCTATCCAACCCGCCGATCTAGTTTATAAAACCAATTATAGTACGGAACGAATTCCATGTTATAAAACACCAACCTTTATGAGGGTCTACCTGGCTCTTTTATATATGTATTTACCTCATTTAATTCTTACTATAATTCCGTTATTGTTATTCTCCCCATTTTTCATCAGAAGAACCTAAGTCTTAGAGGTTTTAAACAACTTGCCCAAGATCATCAAGGTTGTAGGTGACAGAACCGTGATTTGTATACAATCTTTCTCATTCTGAAACCCAAATTCTTTTCACTAGGATGGTTTAACCTCAAAAAGGTCGAGAGGAAGGTTAATCTCAAAGAACTCTAAGTCACAAAGAGTTGATTAATATTTTCTTTCAAAGTACCAGAAACATACCAGGATGTTACACAGGCTGAGAAGAGAGTGTTTGCATCTACATTTTTAAGGTTTACTCCACTTTTACAATAAATTTTAATAAGTAGATTTATGAAAATCTGACTTTGCAAAACAAGTAACTTCAAGTTAGTTTTGTTATATTAAAGTATTTCTTTGAGAGTAGGTATATCCGTGCTTAAATCTTTAGTGAAAAGTAGAACATAAAATCACCCTGTGGACAGATTTAAAAAACAAAGTTATTGCCATGGGAATTTTCCGCTCATTTTAAAATTAACTGTACTTGCTTTTAAGCTTATTAAAGTATACAGTTAAATCTATTGTCCTTAGTAAATTCCACTGTAGGTATACATTTAAGTTACAAGATAGGGCGAGAAATATTTTCAAATAGTATGATTTTTTTTAAATTTTATTTCTCCAATTTTCTTTAAACTTTTCTTCACTCTTTTGCCTGTGCGTTAAAACAAATATGTTCCGTTTTGCATTTCTGGTTCCATATATGCATATGTATATATTTCTTATTTTGTTATCTTTTCAAAGTTCACAGTCTTCAGTCACATAAAATGTGCATTATTTGTAACTATTCATATGAACAGATGCAATTTTAGCAATGCTAGTTTATTTGGACAGATTTTGTCTCTTCTTAGATTCTTTGTGCTTTTCACTTCATATATCTCTAAAGCCGATTCTCTAGTGCATACTTGTTTAAAAACATCATTTAGTACTCAGCATCGCCAGCCTCATAGAAAGCTTATGTTACAGACAGTGGCCAAATTATGAGTAGGTTGTATTCCAAAAGTTTGTTTCTGCTTCAGTTATTTGGAATCTAGGTGGTTTTTCCTTGGCACAAGGTTGCAAACAGTACATTCCCAGAACAAATCGTAGATGAGACTTAAAATTTTGTGTCATGTGTAAAACTAATACTAACATTTACTAAAATGACTTACGTATACCTAGATTATATAAGAATGTGCCTGACTCTGGACGTAAGGCAACTGATAAAGCAATTTTTGGAAACTTACTTTTCGTTTATTTTTTACTATATATTTAATTTTGATCCTATATTTAGTGTATAAATTGGTTAGTGTCTTTCAGTCTCTGTTGGTAGAATTTGGTGAAAATTATCTTAATTCTAAATGTTAGATGAATAATAAATAATGTTTTTATTTAAGCAATTTCCTGAGAAACCTCTGCATTTATGTTTTAAGGTAATATTTTAACAAAATGAGACAATATAATAACGCCATAATATTGTCTTTACAGTCTATAAAAGATTATATTATGTACCATTCCAAAAATCCACCTGTGCTTTGAAAGTAGGTTTAGAATAACGATTTTATCAGTGAAGATACAATGTCTATAAAAAACTCAAGATTTCACACAAACTCAGGGGCAGAGCCATGCCTAGCACAAGTTCTGAGGCCCAGGCTTGCGCTCCATTAACAAAAGCACACCGCTGTCTTTGACTGGCAGCTTCAATAAAGTTGAGAGGGAATCTGGTCTTAATTACAGTTGATACATGGCTTCAGAAAACTCCTTAGGCTGTCCTCTATTTCAATCAGAGGAAATTTCTTCTACTGTGACCCATTTATCGGGGGTTACTTAAGTGCAGGGAAATTTTTAATTTTAAATTATTTTGTTGAAGTATAGTTGACATACAATATTATATTAGTATGAGGTGTACAACATAGTGATTCAACATTTATATGCATTACAGATTGATCACCACAATAAGTCTAGTAGCCAACTGTCACCATACACATTTATTGCAATATTCCTTATGCTGTACATTGCATCCCTGTGCCTTATTTGTTTTATAACTGGAAGCTTGTACCTCTTAAACCCCTTCACCTATTTTTCTGACTCCCCCCTCCCCCTGGCAGCTGCCGGTTTGTTCTTTGTATCTATGATTCTGTTTCTGTTTTGGTTTGTTTGTTTTATTTTTTAGATTCCACGTATAAGTGAAATCATATGGTGGTTGTTTTTTTCTCTCCGACTTATTTCACCTAGCATAATACCCTCTAGGTCCATCCAGGTTGTCGTAAGTGCAGGGAAATTTGTAGAGGCAGGAGAAGAATCTTGATACCGGTAGAGATTGTAACACCCACTCAGTAACAGGGATTCTTCTCCCTAAGAAGTGGCCTCCATTGCAGGCAGATAGTTCATATTTACATTTCAGCCTTTCCTAAGCTATGTGATCTTTGGAAAGTTGTTCAGATCTCTCTCCTGCCAATTTTCTTAAATGTAAAATGTGGATAATTACATCCATAGTGCAAGACAGCTTACAGCTCTAAGCAATAAAAGATATGTAAATCACCTAATGTACCACTCAACAAGTGACACTTGCTCAACAAACCTTAGTCCCTTTTCCTTATGCCTGCAACTCTCTTTACCACCATTCCATTCTCCTAAGGGCCATGATGACTGAGTGGTGAAGAGTGATTTTCACCAACAAGCAAGAGAGGAAAGGGAAGAAGAAAAGGAGGAGATGAAAAAGTTTTAGTGTGCCATCAGCAACTGAGTACTTCATACACATAATCTCATTTACTACTTAGAGATCAAGATGAAAGTTTTACCTTTAAAAAATACATATATATAATTATGTTTTACATTTTGAAAAAGATAAAAGTAATAGGTAAGATGATATTTCAGTGGATATATTTTATATTTAAATGATTGTCCTGGAGATCCACATTGCTGTGGATATAGATATCTGGTCACATTTTTAAGTTGCAATCAAATATCCAAAAAAAAAGTATTAAAAATTTGATTACTTTGAAAATGAGAAACACTGACTTGTTTTTGGTCAAAAAATAAGTACCTGATTTCCCTTTCTAAAGTTCACGTTACAAAAAACACAGGCATTCCCATTGTCATCTTTCTAAATAAAAAAAACAAAAACCAAAAAACTTGCATGTCTTCATTAAGCTTCCAAACATACCAGGAACCATGCCAGGTCATGTTGCAAATAACCTAGGAGCTAATGAAAACATTTTGTTTTGGAAAGTAAATTAGCAAGTTAAATATTAGTAATGATTTGTCTTTAGGCAAGAGTCCACACATTTTAAGAAGTCCATGCATTTTGAAGTCATTTTAAAGACATTAATTCATTCATCCTTATAGTCTATTTAACACATCTACTTCTATTTCTAATTTTGTGTCATCAATTTTTTATCTGACCTTGGACAAGTAACAGCATCTTGCCTTAATCATGAGTGAAATGAGAAAAATGATAACTCTGCATTACACGTCTACATATTTTTCTCACTTTTCTAACTTTCTAGATGATATATACTGATGGTTACTTATTATTTAGCTTTAAAATGAATGTCAAAAATAAGGGAAACAAGGTGAAACGTATACAGGGACTCTCTGAACTATCATTATAACCTCTTTGTAAATCTAAAACTATTCTAAAATGAAAATTTTATTAAAAATTCAAAACAAGAAAGGATAAATTGCACTTGAAGAGACAGTTCATCTTTAAACAAATTCTGTTTATTTCATCTCAACCTCCGAACACCCTATACTAAAATTATATACCTCAGATACCCACACATGTATGTCAAATATGACTGATTTATCAAGTTAGTCACCATTGTAGATATACAGTGCTGTAGAAAGCAAATTATGATTAAGAGATTTCACTAGCTCTCAGACACTACCATTAATTAGTTGGCTGACTTTAAGCAAATATCTTAATTTTCTGTGCTTTTCTTTCCTGGAAAGGATAATGCCGATATGGTTCTACTCAACCCAAATATTTCTTGTAAATATAACAAAAAATAATAGATAGAAAGTTTCCTTTAATAAATTACATACACAAATGTATATTTATATTTTTCTTATATAATTATGACTGCATTGATTTCTTGATTTGACAATATAAAAAATCTATAATATCAATAATAACTTATACTTTGATGCTTTATAGTTTTTTTTAATAATTTCTTGCTTGCAAGCTTCTGAAGTAAGCAGAGGAGGTATTATTCCTACTTGACAGCTGAAAAAATGCTGTTACAGAAAGGTTATAAGTAATCAGTGGAAGGTTATGCCAGAAACCAAGTTTTGAACTTTTTAGATTGGTGTTGTGGTATACCAGGTGGCATTTCTTTATTACCTTATTTATTGATGCACTATTTTTAAAGACTACCATTTTTTATGGAATAGACCACGGATGAGTAAACTTTTTTTCTTTTTACTATAAAGTGCGAGATAGTAAATATTTCAGGCTTTGTGGTCTACACAGTTTCAATCATAACTGCTAAATTCTGCCATTGCATTGTGAAAGCAGCAATAGATAATAAACAAACGAATAAATGTGTCTGCTTTCCAAAAAAACTTTATCTACAAAATCAGGCAACAAGCTGGATGTGGCCCTCAGGCCATAGTTTGCTTATCTCTGCAGAAGATTTACCAAGCTTAGTCAACTTAAATATCCCCTTTGCATTTGGAAATTTACTAGTCATTCATCTCTAAGGAAAGAAGAAAAGATCCTTTTCCCATTCCCTATTTTTTTCGTTGTGGGTTCTTTTCATTAAAGCAGCCAATAATTTACTTATTTCTAAGGGATTTCCAATGTTTTTTGGGGTTTTTTTAATCTTTTTTTTCTTTAACACCTTTATTGGAGTATACTTGCTTTACAATGGTGTGTTAGTTTGTGCTTTGTAACAAAGTGAATCAGTTATACATATACATATGTCCCCATATCTCTTCCCTCTCATATCTCCCTCCCTCCCACCCTCCCTATCCCACCCCTCTAGGTGGTGACAAAGCACCGAGCTGATCTCCCTGTGCTATGCAGCTGCTTCCCACTAGCTATCTATTTTACGTTTGGTAGTGTATATATGTCCATGCCACTCTCTCACTTTGTCCCAGCTTACCATTCCCCCTCCCCATATCCTCAAGTCCATTCTCTAATAGGTCTGCATCTTTATTCCCGTCTTGCCCCTAGGTTCTTCTGACCATTTTTTTTTTCGATTCCATATATATGTGTTAGCATAGGTATTTGTTTTTCTCTTTCTAACTTACTTCACTCTGTATGACAGTCTCTAGGTCCATCCACCTCACTACAAATAACTCAGTTTCGTTCCTTTTTATGGCTGACTAATATTCCATTGTATATATGTGCCACATCTTTTTATCCATTCATCTGTTGAGGGACACTTAGGTTGCTTCCATGTCCTGGCTATTGTAAATAGAGCTGCAGTGAACATTGTGGTACATGACTCTTTTTGAATTATGGTTTTCTCAGGGTATATACCCAGTAGTGGGATTGCTGGGTCGTATGGTAATTCTATTTTTTGTTTTTTAAGGAACCTCCATACTGTTCTCCATAGTGGCTGTATCAATTTACATTCCCACCAACAGTGCAAGAGGGTTCCCTTTTCTCCACACCCTCTCCAGCATTTGTTGTTTGTAGATTTTTTGATGATGGCCATTCTGACCACTGTGAGATGATATCTCATTGTAGTTTTGATTTGCATTTCTCTAATGATTAATGATGATAATCATTCTTTCATGTGTTTGTTGGCAATCTGTATATCTTCTTTGGAGAAATGTCTATTTAGGTTTTCTGCCCAGTTTTGGATTGGGTTGTTTGTTTTTTTGATATAGAGCTGCATGAGTTGCTTGTATGTTTTGGAGATTAATCCTTTGTCAGTTGCTTTATTTGCAAATATTTTCTCCCATTCTGAGGGTTGTCTTTTGGTCTTGTTTATGGTTTCCTTTGCTGTGCAAAAGCTTTTAAGTTTCATTAGATCCCATTTGTTTATTTTTGTTTTTATTTCCATTTCTCTAGGAAGTGGGTCAAAAAGGATCTTGCTGTGATTTATGTCATAGACTGCTCTGCCTATGTTTTCCTCTAAGAGTTTGATAGTGTCTGGCGTTACATTTAGGTCCTTAATCCATTTTGAGTTTATTTTTGTGTATGGTGTTAGGGAGTGTTCTAATTTCATTCTTTTACATGTAGCTGTCCAGTTTTCCCAGCACCACTTATTGAAGAGGCTGTCTTTTCTCCACTGTATATTCTTGCCTCCTTTATCAAAGATAAGGTGACCATATGTGTGTGGGTTTATCTCTGGGCTTTCTATCCTGTTCCATGGATCTATATTTCTGTTTTTGTGCCAGTACCAAACTGTCTTGATTACTGAAGCTTTGTAATATAGTCTGAAGTCAGGGAGCCTGATTCCTCCAGCTCCGTTTTTCTTTCTCAAGATTGCTTTGGCTATTCGGGGTCGTTTGTGTTTCCATACAAATTGTGAAATTTTTTGTTCTAGTTCTGTGAAAAATACCAGTGGTAGTTTGATAGGGATTGCACTGAATCTGTAGATTGCTTTGGGTAGTAGAGTCATTTTCACAATGTTGATTCTTCCAATCCAAGAACATGGTATATCTCTCCATCTATTGGTATCGTCTTTAATTTCTTTCATCAGTGTCTTATAGTTTTATGCATATAGGTCTTTTGTCTCCTTAGGTAGGTTTATTCCTAGATATTATATTCTTTTTGTTGCAGTGGTAAATGGGAGTGTTTTCTTAATTTCACTTTCAGATTTTTCATCATTAGTGTATAGGAATGCAAGAGATTTCTGTGCATTAATTTTGAATCCTGCTACTTTACCAAATTCATTGATTAGCTCTAGTAGTTTCCTGGTAGCATCTTTAGGATTCTCTATGTATAGTATCATGCCATCTGCAAACAGTGACAGCTTTACTTCTTCTTTTCTGATTTGGGTTCCTTTTATTTCATTTTCTTCTCTGATTGCTGTGGCTAAAACTTCCAAAACTATGTTGAATAATAGTGGTGAGAGTGGGCAACCTTGTCTTGTTCCTGATCTTAGTGGAAATGGTTTCAGTTTTTCACCATTGAGGGCGATGTTGGCTGTGGGTTTGTCATATATGGCCTTTATTATGTTGCGGAAAGTTCCCTCTATGCCTACTTTCTGGATGGTTTTTATCATAAATGGGTGTTGAATTTTGTCGAAAGTTTTTCTGCATCTATTGAGATGATCATATGGTTTTCCTCCTTCAATTTGTTAATATGGTGTATCACGTTGATTGATTTGCGTATATTGAAGAATCCTTGCATTCCTGGATAAACCCCTGTTGATCATAGTGTATGATCGTTTTAATGTGCTGTTGGATTCTGTTTGCTAGTATTTTGTTGAGGATTTTTGCATCTATGTTCATCAGTGATATTGGCCTGTTGTTTTATTTCTTTGTGACATCTTTGTCTGGTTTTGGTATCAGAGTGATGGTGGCCTCTTAGAATGAGTTTGGGAGTGTTCCTCCCTCAGCTATATTTTGGAAGAGTTTGAGAAGGATAGGTGTTAGCTCTTCTCTAAATGTTTGATAGAATTTGCCTGTGAAGCCATCTGGTCCTGGGCTTTTGTTTGTTGGAAGATTTTAAATCACAGTTTCAATTTCAGTGCTTGTGATTGGTCTGTTCATATTTTGTATTTCTTCCTGGTTCAGTCTTGGAAGGTTGTGCATTACTAAGAATTTGTCCATTTCTTCCAGGTTGTCCATTTTATTGGCATAGAGTTGCTTGTAGTAATCTCTCATGATCCTTTGTATTTCTGCAGTGTCAGTTGTTACTTCTCCTTTTTCATTTCTAATTCTATTGATTTGAGTCTTCTCCCTTTTTTTCTTGATAAGTCTGGCTAATGGTTTATCAATTTTGTTTATCTTCTCAAAGAACCAGCTTTTATTTTTATTGATCTTTGCTATCATTTCCTTCATTTCTTTTTCATTTATTTCTGATCTGATCTTTATGATTTCTTTCCTTCTGCTAACTTTGGGTTTTTTTTTGTTTTTCCTTCTCTAATTGCTTTAGCTGTAAGGTTAGGTTGTTTATTTGAGATGTTTCTTGTTTCTTAAGGTAGTCTTGTATAGCTATAAACTTCCCTCTTAGAACTGCTTTTGTTGCATCCCATAGGTTTTGGGTCGTTGTGTTTTCATTGTCATTTGTTTCTAGGTATTTTTTGATTTCCTCTTTGATTTCTTCAGTGATCTCTTGTTTATTAAGTAGTGTGTTGTTTAGCCTCCATGTGTTTGTATTTCTTACAGATTTTTTCCTGTAATTGATATCTAGTCTCATAGCGTTGTGGTCAGAAAAGATACTTGATACGATTTCAGTTTTCTTAAATTTACCAAGGCTTGATTTGTGACCCAAGAAATGATCTATCCTGGAGAATGTTCCATGAGCACTTGAGAAGAATGTGCATTCTGTTGTTTTTGGGTGGAATGTCCTATAAACATCAATTAAGTCCATCTTGTTTAAT
Organism: Eschrichtius robustus; assembly: GCF_028021215.1. NCBI lineage: Eukaryota > Metazoa > Chordata > Mammalia > Artiodactyla > Eschrichtiidae > Eschrichtius > Eschrichtius robustus. Next base: position 61,141,705 of record NC_090840.1, on the reverse strand, counting down.
GTATCATTTAAAGCTTGTGTTTCCTTATTTATTTTCATTTTGTATGGTCTGTCCATTGGTGAAAGTGGGGTGTTACAGTCCCCTACTATGATTGTGTTACTGTTGATTTCCCCTCTTATGGGTTAGTATTTGCCTTATGTATTGAGGTGCTCCTATGTTGGGTGCATAAATATTTACAATTGTTATATCTTCTTCTTGGATTGATCCCTTCATCATTGTGTAGTGTCCTTCTTTGTCTCTTATAATAGTCTTTGTTTTAAAGTCTGTTTTGTCTGATATGAGAATTGCTACTCCAGCTTTCTTTTGATTTCCATTTGCATGTAATATGTTTTTCCATCCCCTCTCTTTCAGTCTGTATGTGTCCCTAGGTGTGACGTGGGTCTCTTGTAGACAGCATATATACGGGTCTTGTTTCTGTAGCCTTTCAGCCAGTCTATGTCTTTTGGTTGGAGCATTTAATCCATTTACATTTAAGGTAATTATCAATATGTATGTTCCTATTACCATTTTCTTATTTTGTTTTGGGTTTGTTATTGTAGGTCTTTTCCTTCTCTTGTGTTTCCTGCCTGGAGAAGTTCCTTTAGCATTTGTTGTAAAGCTGGTTTGGTGGTGCTGAATTCTCTTAGCTTTTGCTTGTAAAGCTTTTAATTTCTCCGTCCAATGTGAATGAGATCCTTGCTGGGTAGAGTAATCTTGGTTATAGGTTTTTCTCTTTCATCACTTTAAATATGTCCTGCCACTCCCTTCTGGCTTGCAGAGTTTTTGCTGAAAGATCAGCTGTTAACCTTATGGGGATTCCCTTATGTGTTACTTGTTGTTTTTCCCTTGCTGCTTTTAATATTTGTTCTTTGTATTAAATTTTTGATGGTTTGATTAATATGTGTCTTGGCGTGTTTCTCCTTGGATTTATCCTGTATGGGACTCTCTGCGCTTCCTGGACTTGATTAACTATTTCCTTTCCCATATTAGGGTCGTTTTCAACTATAATCTCTTTAAATATTTTCTCAGGCCCTTTCTTTTTCTCTTCTTCTGGGACCCCTATAATTCGAATGTTGGTGTGTTTAATGTTGTCCCAGAGGTCTCTGAGACTGTCCTCAATTCTTTTCATTCTTTTTTCTTTAGTCTGCTCTGCAGTAGTGATTTCCACTATTTTATCTTCCAGGTCACTTATCCATTCTTTTGCCTCAGTTATTCTGCTATTGGTCCCTTCTAGAGAATTTTTAATTTCATTTATTGTGTTGTTCATCTCTGTTTGTTTGCTCTTTCGTTCTTCTACATCCTTGTTAAACGTTTCTTGTATTTTCTCCATTCTATTTCCAAGATTTTGGATCATCTTTACTATCATTATTCTGAATTCTTTTTCAGGTAAACTGCCTATTTCCTCTTCATTTGTTAGGTCTGGTGGGTTTTTGCCTTGCTCCTTCATCTGCTATGTGTTTCTCTCTTCTCATTTTGCTTATCTTACTGTGTTTGGGATCTCCTTTTCACAGGCTGCAGGTTTGTAGTTTCCATTGTTTTTGGTGTCTGTCCCCAGTGGCTAAGGTTGGTTCAGTGGGTTGTGTAGGCTTCCTGGTGGAGGGGACTAGTTCCTGTGTTCTGGCGGATGAGGCTGGATCTTGTCCTTCTGGTGGGCTGGTCCACGTCTGGTGGTGTGTTTTGGGGTGTCTGTGGCTTTATTATGATTTTAGGCAGCCTCTGTGCTAATTGATGGGGTTGTGTTCCTGTCTTGCTGGTTGTTTGGCATAGGGTGTCCAGCACTGTAGCTTGCTTGTCGTTGAGTGGAGCTGGGTATAGGCATTGAGATGGAGATCTCTGGGAGATTTTCACCATTTGATATTATGTGGAGCTGGGAGGTCTCTTGTGGACCAGTGTCCTGAACTTGGGTCTCCCACCTCAGTGGCAAAGCCCTGATGCCTGGCTGGAGCACCAAGAGCCTGTCCTCCACACGGCTCAGAATAAAAGGGAGAAAAAAAAAAGAAAGAAGAAGATAAAATAAAATAAAATTAAATTAAATTAAGTAAAATAAAATAATGTTATTAAAATAAAAAATTAAAAATAATTATTAAGAAAAAAAATGTTTTAAGTAATAAAAAAGAAAAAAAAAAAGGAGAGACAGAACCCTAGGACAAATGGTAAAAGTAAAGCTATACAGACAAAATCACACACTGAAGCATACACATACACACTCACAAAAAGAGAAAAAGGGGAAAAAATATATATATCATTGCTCCCAAAGTCCACCTCCTCAATTTGGGATGATTCGTTGTCTATTCAGGTATTCCACAGATGCAGGGTACATCAAGTTGATAGTGGAGATTTAATCCTCTGCTCCTGAGGCTGCTGGGAGAAATTTCCCTGGATATCTCATGTTTTTACAGAAGGAGTGTTAGGAGTGTGTGTGTGTGTGTGTGAACACTGATGCAATTTATGGGTAACCTAATTCACAACCATCTCCAGATCCTTTCATATACCCAGATCTCTTCTGAGTACCAAGTCTGTATTCCCAGCTGTGCACTGGCCCTCTCCACCTGGATGGCCTCCCACAAACACACCGACTTCACATTCCAAAACAGAACTCATTATCTCTTTTGCCAAGTCAGCTCTCCCTTCTGCACTCCTTCATTCAGATATGGCATCATTCTCATCCAGTCATTCAGGCTAGAAACTGTGTCATCTTTTACTTCCTCCTCTCTCTCTTTCTCTATCCGTATTGGAAAGTCACTGAGACCTACTACCAAAAGCTATTGTTCAAATTTACCACCATTTCCATTCTCATTACCCTTATTTTAGTCCAGCTCTCATTAGTCCTCATAAACGTAACAGCACAATAATGATAATGTGTGCTAGGCATTGTGTTAAACAGTATGTATATTTCCCTTTATATATTCCTTTTAGAAACCATTTGAGAGAATGTTATTATCCCATTTTATAAACTAACCAGATTAATTATTTAAGTTGGTAAAGAGCTTGAAGTCAGCTTTTTTCTGATTCCAGCTCATGTTTTCTCAATTAAATGTATAATCCTACTGTATCATCTCTTCTTTGCTAGCTGGACTTCCTGTTTCCAAATTTCCCTCATCTAATTTATCTTCAGTAGCATTACTAATTATATTCTTTTTTGTAGATGAGTAACAAATTACCACAAATTTAGCAGTTTAAAACAGCACATTTACTTTCTCTTGGTTTCTGCGGGTAGTGAGTATGGGCATGGCTTAACTGGGTCCTCTCTTAGGGTCTCACGAGGCTGTAATCAAGATGTTGACCAGGGCTGAATTCTCACCCGAGGTTCAGTATTCTCTTCCAAATTCACATTGTTATTGGAAGTAATCAGTTCCTTGTGGTTACAGAACTGAGAGCTTCAGTTCTTTGCTCAATTCCTAGGGACCATCCACAGTTCCTTGCCATGTGAACTTCCCTAGCTCAGATGCTTTCTTCATCAAAACATCAAGGAAAGTCTGTCTAGTGAGTCTCTAGCAAGATGCAGTTTTGCATAATGTTATAAAATCACAGGAGTAATGAGAAGCAAGTCACAGGTCCCACTTAACTCAAGGGGAGGGTTCTGTACTAAGGCATGAATGCCAAAAGGTGGGTATAATGGGAGGTTCACCTTAAAGTTGACACCAAGTAACCTTAGAAAGATCAGATCATCTGTCTATTCCCTGCATAAATCAGTAGGTGATTTCTCATGCCTGTTAGATACAGTTGAAATTCCAGAGGTCCCTTCTTAGGTTGGCTTTACTGCCCTCTTTATAGTCATTCCCCTATATGCATCCTGGAATACATTGACCAGATGCTACATGTCATTTCCTAACACGCCAAGCACTTTCTAAATTTTAAGATGCTAGGGATGTGTTGAGGTCTACTCTATATGCAAATGATCAAACTCTCACTTCTGTTGGCACAAGCAACCAAATAATGTCTTTATCTCTAAGAAAGTACATGCAAAGATACAGTGAGAGAAAGCACTGAAAGCATTGTTCAGTGGCTGGAGGAGGCTTTGCTTTTAATCTGTTGAGCTTTTATTTGTACCACCATACTGTAGATAAAGATGCCATTATCTCTCATTATTTACTTTACTATTGTAATAGCCCAAACAGACTCTAGTCTCCATTCTTGTCCCTTTTCCCCAAACTAAATAGTAGAGTCAGAATGAACTTCCTGTGATACAAATTTGATGATGTCACTCTCGTTTAAAATTCTACCATTGTTCTCCATTGCCCTCAAATTAAATTCTGAATGTTACCCTCTTACTCCTATCCCCACCCTACAAGTTCACCTAAATGATTTATTCTTCAGACTCATCTTATTTACCCATCCTAATATGAAGCCTTTCTTGACCTTCAAAAAGTGTGTTGGATGTCCTTCCTACAGGCTGCATGTGCTTTTCTGTATTTACCCTTTCTGGGATTCATAATGCTGTATTGAATTGCCTTTTTATCTATAGAAAGCTTTCAGTAAACTTGTTGAGTTGATAAAGAAATGAATATATAATAGGGGCAAAACTCCTTTATTTTTACATTTTCAATTTACTAACTTTAACATAAGCAAAGCTGTACTCCAGAGGTACTCTATTCAGCCTAAAACCAATAAAGGACTATAATTACCTTTTCAGCCTGGACCATCACACTATTCCTTAGTCTATAATGCATTTGCTATGTGGATATTAACACAGAACCCCTCAAGTCTAATAAGTAAATCAACCAACCAATGAACAATAAATAATCTTTTTTTGTTTCTATCATAATTATAAGCTCTAAGAGGAGGCTAATAATTATGATAGAAACAAAAAAGATAAATTTATAAAAATTGAATATGGTGAAAAAATATTGTATCTCATATCTTTATATGGAATAAATCTTTCCCAATATGTAGTGAAATTCAGAGCTCAACAAGGAGACTGGCTGACTTTTTCTCCCCCTAATGGAATGAAAAGGAAGGGAAAATATATGCCTGATAGAAACTGAGTATCCACAATTTTCACTGTAAACATATTAACAATATTTGAAGCAGGTTAGATTGGGAGCAAATTTTTGCTATATGTAAATATGAGCCATAAAAAATAAGCCAGTGTAAATGGGAAAAGACAATGCACATTTCTTATTTAATATAACTACATTGAGGACTGTGAGCTTAAATTCTTCTCATTCATTTAGGATTTATAAACAAATGGATTTATGGAGAGCCTTTTATAATCTAAGTAAGTAACATAATCTAAGTAAGCTCCTGAACTTACTTTATTATACTGTAGTTGGCAAGTGAATACATGCTGTTTTATCTGATGGCTGTGACGCCATTGAAGGTGAAGGCTGTATCTCAGTTATCTTTGTACCTCCTGTGTGTTTGCCATAATCTCTGGCATATTACAGGTGCCCATTCTGAGCATAAGACAGTATAAAGTTAATTCACCATGTGATCATCATGAACCAAGTTAGAGTAGATCGTGACTTACCTATAATGGTGATTCACTCACAACGAGACTCATTGAAATGATCCTCTGTGTTATTAGAGTCTCAGATTTATTTGGACAAATTAAAAAAAAAATTTTTTTGAGAACTTAAAATAGCAGACTCCTAAAAAACACTTCATTTCCCTTATATGTCCTCATGCTCTGACTATAATCTTGTTGCAAGCCAAAACTTGTCTGCCAATTGGAAAGTCAGAAGATAAGTTAGTTCTGGGATTACATAGAGGATACAGACTTCTTTAGAGAGAGTTGAGTTACAAAGAGGAGCAGAAAATAGAGTATATACTGGAATCTGTGCTTCAGGGTCGCATCCTTAAAGCAATTGCAACAGTAAGAGTCTCACTTTAGAATCACAAAAGTACCAGAGGCACTTGCTTCCTCTGCAACCTCTAAGTGACCTCTTACTGCTTTTGTGGAGAATTATGCACATGTTCAGAAATACCTACAGCATGCCAGTTCTTCACCTGTGTCTAATAAACTTAACCTAGACGTATTGGGAAACATGCTGAAAAAGGGAGAAATGATTAGACCTATAAGTAGTGATTTAAAGAAAAATAAATGCAGTATTATTAACCGGGAAAGCATGAAATTCATTGGCTTTGCATTAGACAAAGTAATTTTGGTTTTTAGTTTAATATGTCTTTTTATTTTTTAATATGTCTTTACTTAATTAGAAAGTGATTTGTCCCTAGCACATATTAGTGCCAGGTAAGAAATATTTTACCTGAGGTAATAATAAAAGCTATATTTGCTGTGTGTTTACTACATGCCTGGCATGGTCATATAAGGTTTGAATAAGGACACTGAGGCATAGGGAGGTTAAGTAATTTTCCCTAGGAGAATATATTAACAATTTTTATTTGAAGCCGATTAGATTGGGAGCAAATTTTTGCTATATGTAAATATGAGCCACAAAGAATAAAAGCATTAAATAAGCCAGTGTCATGATATTCTGTACATATCCCCAAACTGGTTCTTGCTTACAACAGTGACATCTGTGGCGCTCAGGAAATGCTGTCCTTTGGCAGTGCAGATAACTGGAGGAGATAATTAAATGTTACTGTTACTTGTAACTGAATTACATTTTGATGCCCTGTCTCAGGAAAGGGTAGGATTTAACTGAAGTTGCAATAGATTGAGAGTACCTAAAAGCCTTTGAAAGTAGGAGGAAAGGTCATTGTTACATAAAGCAAATACATTTTTAAATTAATTCTAATTCTATGTTTTTTGTAAAGTCCATGTGTCTGTTTTGTGTATATGTGTGTATAGACTTTTTTTTTCATTTCAGCCTCATAATATTGAAAATAACAGCAAAAATATGTATGTCATTGGTACAGAGGTTGATTCCTAATAAATGTTTTTATTATTTGTCATCTGGTAATACACTTAGCTAAGATATGTTCAAATGTACCTAGCGCTTTGAAAACAGACAAAAGCACATTGGAACAGAATAGAACTATCAGTTAGTAACTGTGCATTGTGCTAAGGAACCAATCTGCCTTAAATTCAATGGCACTAATGGGGGTAGGTTTACGGTGAATCCATGAGAGCAGGACAGTGATTATTCTACCTAGTAAATGCATTCAGCCCCTAATCATGGGTATGTAATAAAGTGAATTTCACTTTTTTCATCATTATTTCTGTTTTTTAACTGTTTTCTCTTCAGCTCAAGTTTAACAATCTCAAATCCAGCTCCTTCACTACAGGACAAATCAACTGAAGTCATCTTCCTTTGTTTAATATACCAAGACAGTTGTTGCCATGGAAATAATATAATGTTATAAAATAAGCATTGTAGGTTAAATCTAGAATCAAGAAGGGACATATGGGTCAGGTATGAGAGAGTGTGCTTATTTAAATAAACAATAGCTTCGGTAATCATAAAAAATCTCAAGGTAAATTACTTAGAAAACACAAAGGAAAGTGAACTTCAAGCTTTGGGAAGTTATTTGCAGAATTTAAATATTGCCCTTCAAGCAGGTGTTTTAAAGGAAAGGAGTTAGGGGATTATTAACCCTCCCACAAACTAAATTTCTGGCTGCAAGCCATTTTCTACATCATTGCATTGTACCCAAGTACCCTCTTTGTAGCTCTCTTTGAATACCAGTTCAATTACTGGTATGCTCGATGTATAGGTAACATTTTTCTCTTCATGTGTTTTAATCAGTCTACAAAAACTGTGTTTCAAAAGGTGATGGATAGTTTTTATTTCATGCGTTTTACTACACCTTTCTGAAGTTGCACTAGTTAATGTTTTATTACGCTTGGCTACAGAATTCTGCAGACGTAAAAAATTAACCATTTCTTATCTTGCAAAATTGGAATCTCAACTGAGTCTAATCACAATTTTCTAAAAATAAATCCTGGATTTTGTTTGTCCTGAAAAACTTTTGATTTATTTTCAGATTTAAAAATTATAATGATAAAAACATTATCTGTTTTTCTGATAATGTAAGATTATTATAAGGTTCAATTATGTTCAGTTATGGTATTTGAAACTACTTAATGTCATTTACCTGTGTAAAAACATTACATGAGGGCTTCACCACCATATCGTCTCCCTGTAAAAGGAAAAGGAAAGCCAGGTTATACATTTTTCTCCTTGGAAAATTTGTAGAAAAACTCCTCTGATTATGGTCTAGGCTGTGTATGCCACCTTATCCCAAATTTTTAAAATTCATCTAATAAATATTCATTCAGTATTTGTTCCATGGTATTTTAAAAAACATACTGCCTTCTTCTTTCTAAACAAGAGCAAATAAAAACTATCTGGTGAATTTTATAAAACTTCAAACTCTCCACTTCCCTGCTAAGAGTCTTTCCTCTCTTACATCATTCCAACGCAACCACTCTTCCCCAGGAGTCAAGATTACTGCACTGGTCAGCCATGATCAATAATGAAACCATGTATTACCCTCAGATGTGTGGGGTTAAAACAAAAAGTTGAGATTCTCTGATGAAGAAAGAATAATGCAGTCCTCATTTTCTTGTGAGCTTGGAAAATATTAACCTGCTATTATAGGTTTTTTCCTAAAGTACAATTTCAAGGATATCATCACTAAATCTATCATTTTCTTTCTTTCTTTCTCTCTTTCTTTTTTTCTGTATGGTCCCCTCTCTGAAACATCCTCATTTGATTACATTTCATTTATTGATCTCAAATGCCTTCCTTGTAAATGTACAAAGAAATACCTAAAGAGAATCAAGCAGGAATAAAGACAACATGCAAATTTCTGAAGCTTTAATGAGCATCAAGGGATTTGTGAGTTGTTGATTAGTCAAAACCAAATAGCCTAAATATGAAAATCATATCTTTAAAGAATTTTCAGTCTTTTAGTAGTCTGCCAAATGCTATAATGGAGAAAGAAGAGAAATAATATTGTTGAGTGTTTATAATGTACATGGCAGTGCACCTATAAGGTTTTTCTCTCATTTACTTCTTACAATATCTTATTACCCGTATTGAGAAAGCAGTGTCCAAAGAGGTGAAGTAATTCACATTGTGTCTCAGCTAGCAAGTAAAGTATAGATCTGTCTGTCTTCCAAATCTTGTAGTCCATATTCTTTACTTCATACTTTATTTGAAATTTTCCAGGGTTGTAATAATAACACAGAGTCAAGTAGCATTACCATTTTGAAAAGCGTGTTGCCATTCTGTGAACATTATTTGTTTTCATTTTCTTCAGGGGAAAAAAGAGAATGGTTTGGGGATTGAAAATAAAATTATGGAATTTGCCAAGGAATTTTTCTTTGAATTTGTTTACTTAATTTTCAGGTTAAGTATTTCTATGGTATTTAATCCATTCCCAGCTTTTGAAGGCTTTTAAGAAACTTTTTATTCGTTATATGCATTGTCCATAGAAATGTTAATAAAAATAACAAGAATCAAATTACAATGAATATTGTGATATGATCTAGCTAGGGTTAGAATTATTATTTTTGGACATAGGTAATGATATAACATAGAATACTTTCAAAAACTCTAATATTTATTGCTTATGATATTCTTATTCCTTAGAAATATGTCCCACTCCCCCCCAAAAATGCTGTTCATATTAATGGAGTGAGTTCTCTCATTAAGCTCTCTGACATTTTAGCTTTGGGAAACTCTAAACTCAAGCCTTTGAAAGTTAGTCTTCATTCATTCAATCATTTATTCATTCATCTATTCATTAACTTACCAAACTTAGAGTGACAACACTGTTTGGCAAGCTGTGTTAGGTGATGGTGATATAACCAAGGTAATTAGATATTAGTCATTATTTTGTTAGAAAACATTGATGGGTTTGATATATTTTTCTGTTCTACCATCCAACCAAAAATTAAATCAATCCAATGCAACAAATACTTAGTGAGCACCGAGTTGGGTGACAAAGGTAAAAATAGAAAACGTACTTTCCTCCAAGATCTGCTACTCTATTTTAAGGGGAAATAAGACTAATTATGACAACATGAGATGGGAATGAGAAATAAAACCCATAATATAGCAAAGAGGAATAACTTTTTTTTTTTTGGAAGGATAGTGAACAGCTTCTCAAAAATGGCATATTTGTGAAAATGAGCTGAATTTTGCTAAATAGAAAAGGTGGAGAAGACCCTCTAGACAAAAGATATAACGTAAGTCAAAGAAGTAAAATTAATGTATCTACAAATCTGTTTTGGGTCTGAGTGGCTTTTTTGGAACTCTTTTTGAGTCCCAGTTCAATTATAGGTGTAGTCAATGTGTAACTAACCTTTCTTTTTTAATTTAATTTAATTTAATTTTATTTTTTAACATCTTTATTGGCATATAATTGCTTTACATTGTTGTGTTAGTTTCTGCTGTATAACGAAGTGAATCAGCTATACATATATCCCCATATCCCCTTCCTCTTGTGTCTCCCAACACTTTCTTATTTCTGCTTTTTAATCAAGTCGGGAAGGCCATATTTCCTTCAATGACAGATAGTTCTTATTTCACATATTTTTATGTGTTGTTCAGAAACCTGCTTATATGTTTTATTAGAATTTATATATTAAAAGTAGCAACTCTGTAATATTCCATATGGTACAGAATCTGGACTTGGAAAAAAGATACCCTAGGTTTAAACCATGGCTTCACAACTTAGTGGTTTTACAAGTTGGACATGATATTTAACCCCTCTGACCCCCATCTATAAAATGGAGATAAAATAAGAAACTGTTTAAGTTTATTAAGTTTTTACTATACCCAGGCACTATGTTAAGTGATTTACCTGTATTAATCCAGTCTTTTCCACGGGTATGATGTAGTTAGGTATTGTTACTATCTCCATTTTACAGATGAGACCAATGAAATACAGTGAAGCTACTTCACTGAAGTAGCTGTGTGCCCAGGATAACACAGTGCTCGTTATCCAATTTTACATTGTTGAGTTCTTACTCATTCAGCATGAATGAGCTTAAATTCATTCTTTTGCATACAGATCAAAGTAGAAGGTCTACTCTGTCTTTAGTAAACTTGAAGCTGAAAACACATTTCTCATTGCTTGATGCCACAGGACAAGGGCTGGACAAACTGAGAGGCAGAGTTCGAATGACAAAATCTTGTATGCTATGTTAAGGAGTAACTGAGACCCATTAAGATTAAGCAAAGGAATAATATGGTCAGATTTACATCTTAACAAGATCTTTCAGATATTTACATGTATGAATGATGGATTTGGGTTTCTCTAGCTTCAGTTTGCTATATTGAAATTAGGGAAATCCATTAGGAAGGGGTTCTAATATCCGATACATAAGCTCATGGACCAGAGTGGTAAAATTGAATAGGAGGGGGTAGTTTTAAGAACTGAGAATGTTTGTGCTAGAGATCTTCAGAATGTTTGATCATAAATCCTTAATTTTCTCAAGTTACATGCAACAGCAGTTATTGCCAATTCCTGGAATCAATTTAGTGTAACGTCTCCAATTCAGAAGCAGAATCTTGGCTTCCCAATCAGAATTCACAGCACTCCTCTTTTGTATGCTTTTCCACTGCTTTTATATCATAGCCAGACCTCAGACCATTCCAAGAGCCAACTTCATCTTAAGTGTACCACAAAGAGAGAATAGGGAGAAATACACACTACTTGTGTGGCATGGTCTCAATGCGCCAGACAGAGGAGAATTCCAACTGAATACACAATCTGGAAATCATGGGAGAGCTCCAGGCTGAGAAATAATTTACAGGTTTTCTGTATATAGATGCTATTGAAAGCCATGGGATTGGAAGAAATAAGCAAGGGAGTCAGTATAGATTGAGAAGAAGCCAAGCTCTGACCTCACCAATGTTTAGGAATCTGGGAGATGAAAAAGAACTAGCAAAGGAGACTGAGAAGGAGGGGTATGTAACATAGGAGAAACACAAGTAGAGACTGATGTCCTAAAGGCTAAGGAAGAAAGAAAACGTTTCAAGGAGAAAGGAGTAATCCCTCCCTCAAATGCTGCTGAAAAGTTGAGTTAGATGAGGGGTACAAATATACATCAAAATGTGGGAGTCATTGGTGAACTTGACAAATGCAGTTTCAATGAACTGACAGGGTGAAGGTTTGAGAAAATGGGAGGAGAATTGCAGGGTGAATATAGACAACTCACTTTGAGGAGTTTTGCTGGAAAGAATATCTGTGTAATGTAGTGGTAGCTCAAGGGGAATGTTGGATCAAGAGTTTTTTCCCAAAACTTTTTACAATAGTACCTTTCAGACTTGCTTCAAAGATGAAAAAATAGAATGTCCATATAGGTACCATAGAAGTTTAACAATTGTTGAATATTACCATATTTGTTTTTACATTATTTTTTTCTGAAAAATTTGAAGTTATTTTGTAGACATCAGATATTTCATCCCAGAATATTTTAATATGCATTTCTAAAAATAAGGCCATTCTCCTACATAATCTTAACACCATTACCACACCTGGAATCATTTAACGTCCAGTCCATATTCAAATTTCTCCCAGTTTTTCCACACACATTTATATATTTTTTTCAAATTAGGGTCCAAATCAAGGTCGGGCTGATATTTGGTTGTTATGATTATTTAGTCTCTTATTATGTTTTCCTGTAACATGACTTTTTGAAGAGACTGAGCCACTTGTCATGCAAAATATTCCATATTCTGGATTTTTCTGATTATTTCCTTATTGTGTCGTTTAACTTTTTTGGTTACACCACTTTCCCATTCCTACTCCACCCCCACCCCTTTGCTGTTTGTCCTGTAAAGAGCAGGCTAGGTCTAAATACTTGATTAGTTTTTGGTTAAACTTTTTTTTTTTTAAACCATAGTCCTTTGTGGGAGACGCTTGTGTAACATTTTATATCTTATTAGGTGTTATATAAAACCTAGTTATTCCACTATTATGAACGCTGTCAGATCACATGCTTGAAGAGTTTTTTTTTAATAAAATAGAAGAAAAATGCCATATTTTATATGCTAATGAAAGTGATCCAATGAAGAGGAAACACTGATGAGGAGGAGAAATTGATTGCAAATTAGTAGAGCTCTGTCTTTGCATAAGAAATAATAATGTACAAGCAGAGGCGCAGTACAATGTACAAACCTTAGGAACACAAATGATCACCCCAAGTGATGGGTCACAGGAAAAAGCAGAGAATGTGGGCACAGACACAGGTGGGTGGAATAATGTAGTGCTGTGCTAATAGAAACTTGTAAGAAGTTTTCTTTTGATTAGTTTTCTCTGTGAAGTAGGGGGCCACGATCATTAGCTAAGAGAAGGGTGGAGGAAGAGGCACTGTATCTTTGAGAAGAGAAATGAAGGTACGAAATAGTTATAAAAGAGTGGGAGAGTGAATGGATTTGGAAATATCGAAAGCACCAAGAAATAAGACAAGAGTCATGTTTTGAGTGTGACCATGAGCCAGGAGCTTAAATCCTGTCAAGGAATGAAAAGGGTGGTAGGTGACTGCAACAGGAGAAGTACAGTCTGATAATATGTTATCGGAAGCCTGGAATGAGCGAAGGAATGAACAATGATGAGCAATAAGCAATCCTACTTCACCTTCAGGCCAGTAGGAAGTGAAGTATGGGAGGGAAAACAGCTACTACTTGACAGCAGAGAAATCAATGAAATGAATAAAGCAGCTGTTGAGCTTACCAAGAATTGATCTAGGATTTCACATATATGTCATCCTCACAGAAATCCTATGTAGGTACTGTTATAATCCTCACTTTATAGATTCAGAAGCTGAGGCACAGAGAGGTTAAATAAAATGTCATGCAGTTGATAAGTGAAAGAATCAGAAATCATAGTTCTCAATCTGATTTCATGATTTCTGTGAATCATGTTGATTCAGCTGCCTATGTACATAAAGATTATCCAAACCAAAATCGAGGTACAAATCATAGAATTATTTGAAATGAACTGAGCCCCAGAAGAATTGGTTGTAAGCATTAACCATGAATATGGCTTGTAATATATGCAGGCATAATTACAGATTCAGTATGAACACTCCTTTCTAGAATATTGATAAAACTTTTAGCCAGGAGTAACTTTAGTTAATGCCTTCATTATGGCTTGGGTCTTCATCTTTCTTTATGGTCCTTGCTCTTTGTTGCCACATCACTTGTGTCTATACTCCATGATGGTACAGATTGTACTAGTTGCTTTTAAGTTCTGTGGTACTTAAAGCTCAAAGAATTTGGGAACCCTGTCTAAGAAGAATAATGCAAAGTTTTGAATGTAAAATTAGGCACACAGCCTTCGAAGGAACCTGTGCACATGAGGGGCCCTAAAACTTAAGCTCCATTGGTAAATCTGGTTTGGGATAATTCCTGCTGGTATTCTGATTGCAGAAAAGTTGCAGTTTCTCCTTTTTCAAAGACATGATACCATTCTTTAAAATATCAGCCTTCTGTCTTGACTAGGACTTAATAACCATATTCTATTCCTTGTTCTATTTCTATTTCTGTTCCTAATTGCTCTTTCTCAATTTGGGTTAACTTGAGAGTTATAAGAAATTGAAGTCTCCTGGGTAATTCTTTTACAATATGAAAGTCCTCTGCTCTCAACAGTCATTCTTTCATAGTCTGAATCTTATATGCCATGATTTCAGGCAGGAAAAAGTATCTTTATGCTGATTCTTTTTTTTTTTTTTTTTTAACGTAGATGACTCTTCCTTCTTCATCCAGAGCACTTTCCTCAGTAGTCTTAACTCTCTTGTCAGGAGAACTTTCTTCCTTTTCCTATCACTCTTAATCCATGCATTGGCTACTTTCCTGAGTAACTGCTATTGAATTACTTCATGCTCTTGCTTCAAATAATTGGCATGGTAGAAAAACTTTGAAATTTCAACTTAGAGGATCTGGAGTTAAGTAATAACTTACCACTTACTAGCTATGTTATCTTGAACAACCACTTTGTATTCTGGCCTCAATAACGTGTAATCAAAAGGAAGACAATGCTTACCTTTGTGTAAGACTCAGTCAGAAGTATCTCACAGATAATCCTGCTGAACCCTAAGTGTTAGAGCTCTTTGATCGTAGGCATTCCAGATTCACAAGTAACTACTTTATCCAACATGAGCCCATTGTTCAGAGGTAGCTGAGGCTGGATGGATTTCAGAAGCCGCAGCAGCAGATGGAGCCCCAATTCAGTGCTCCCCTCAGGCCTCTAGTTTGCTGGCCCCTCTCCCCCTAACCTCATGTTGAACTCGTGTTCCAATTTCCCCTCCTGAATTTTGACTTCAACTACGACCACTCCAATTTATCATGCACATTTTTATATACGTCAGCCTCAAAGGCAGAGTTGGAATAGAGGCCTGATGGATATCATGTTTCATTACCTTTTCTCCCACAAGTTTCTTCTGTTCCTGTATAAATATATGGATGCAAAGAGGTACACCAAGGACTCTTCTTGCTCAGTCCCACCAGTAACTGCAAACATGTACGTTGAAGGAAACGAAACGAAAAGTTAAAGGAAAGGTGAAAGTTCTTTCTTCATCTGCATTGTCTGAGTTGAAAGCCAAGAAGTGGTCTGTTAAACACATATACATACTTAAGTTTCTTAGTGGATTCCTGTTTCCATGAATCATTTTTCATTCTGAAGGTTTGGGGTAGAAAGGAATCCCTAGTGTACATTGTGATAGATAGTAAAAATCATAATCGTTGAAATCAACTGGTCAATGTAATGGTCCTAGGATTTGGCTCATAAAAAGCAGAGAAGGACAGGTTAACTGCATGTTCCCTGGCAATGGAATTTGTTTTTTAAAAATAATCTGAAATTTTTAGTTTTCGACCTTCAAGGATCAATGTGGAATGTGTCCTTTTAAACAACAGATGAGAGACTCTTTATTCAGTGAGATAATTACGGATTTGAAATTGCTATGTGCTTTACTAATGAACCCGAATATTTTTAGCTGTTGCAGGTTGTTTTCTCCGAGGCATACTTACACATAATCTACCCCGAATTGCAAAAGCTTCACTTGTGCTTAAAACACTAATTCATGCTCTTCCTCACTCTATTTTAATAATGGCCAGGGCCAGAAGTATGCATGTTTAGAGAAGTGGTAATTTTTTTAATGTGAAAAAATAAAGTCAGTTGGCTTTTATTATAGCATAAGTATTAATGTTTTGCCTAAAGAAGAAAAACTGTAAGTCAATATTATTTTCTCCTTGTGCTGAAACATGAAAGATCAAGTTTGTATATATTAATGTTAGTCTACTCCTCTCCCAACTACACATAATCTGTATTATTTTGTTGTGAAAATTTTATACATATATCACTATCAAATTCTTCAAGGAAAACAAGCCTGTAAGGAAACAGCTCTACTGTGTAGTAGATTTCCACATAGGTCATGTGGGTGAAGCTTGTCTGTGGTCTGACCTAACTCTTGGCAGAATGTCCTGGGGTTCTTTCTGGAAGAAGGGGAGATAAGCAGCCTGGTAAGGAGTTGGCATCAGGTTGTTTCTCATTCATCTCCCTAGTTTCAGTTGAGCCAGGACTTTTTGCTGCTCCCCTTTTAGGGTACATTTGCAAGCTTCTGGGTAAGCCTTGGCTGGCTATACTTAAGAGTTAGCTCCTCCATGGCAGAGTGACCTGAACCTATGCCATCTGTCATCTGGCCTCTTTGGTTTAATGTCATCTGTGGGACAAGGGATCCAAGGAGATGGCATTATGCTGATCTTGTGTTTCCTGTATAAGTAATAAACTGAATCCATTTGGACTTGCTGTCTCCTTACCAGCCAAATCTATGGAAGAGCGGCAAGACAACCCATTAGCTGCAGTAGTGACCCTTGCGGCTTTATTAGCCTTTACACTGCTTCTGAGGGACTGCTCGGCCACTTGACAATGCCATAACCCATTAAAACAATGTTCTGAAATCAAGCATTCAATAAATGCCTATAGTTTATTTATCTTATAGGGTAGGGATGCTGTGTAGTGGGAATATATACAACACAGGTATTTTCAGGATGTGTATGTTGATGTCATGTATTTCCATGACAGGAACAGCAAAACAGGAACAACACTAAAAAATACCATTATCATACGTGAGGATAAAATAACACCATAATAGATACCATTTATTGAGTGTATACCAGATACATGGCTCTGTTCCAAATCCATTACATGTGATAACTGCTTTAATCCTAAAAACAACACTGTATTTGGTACTATAATTATCCTCATTTTGCAGATGAAGACACATGAGATTAAGTAACTTGCTCGAGGTCACATAGGGAGAACCCAGGTGTTTGGACTCTAGACTCATTTTTAATTACTGTAGTGTGTTGTGCCTCTAGTTAATGAATGTGAAGTACACCAAACATTGCCATTCCAATGGCAGCTGAAAGAAGCTTCGTGGCCATTCTTCATGGAAATAATCTGCTTCTAATATTAAATAAGCAGAGAAAGAGATTTTCTTTCCTTAATTCCAGAGATAATAAATTGCTTGGGCCTTCTAGTGAAAACAAGACTTATACTTAGTTCCCATAAATATTATTTTCTTCTACAGATGGAATTTATATAACAGAATACGTTAATTTCACTCTTCCTTTATCGTATTTTGTTAATGATAGCTCCAATATCTCTAGGGACTCTCTCTCTCTCTCTCTCTATATATATATATATATAGTTGTGAGCTTTTATACATGTACATAGTTGTGAGCTTTTACAGTATATATATGTAAAAGCTGCCCCAGAATACCACCACTCTTTCTCGTATAGCTTATAGTATGTAGGTTATAATTATGTCTTTCTTTAAGAGGTCATATTTAGTGACAGCCTATTATAGATTTTGCAATTAGTAGTTACATTACTGGCTACATTTTATGATATGCACACATTCTATATCTTGTCCAAAGTGACTGTAAAAATATTTTATTTGAACCTTTTTGCTTCAGGTTAAGGTCGTTTTCAGCATGCTTAGGTACCAATTCAGTGCTATCTTAACTATCTGGAAAGATCAACAAACTCTCAATTAAAATTGTCAGGTTCAATAATTTCATGACTACTGCTTTTGGCATTTAAAAAGACATTTCAGGAAATGTGTTTAGGTTTTGTCAATAGGTTAACTCTTGAGAATAAAAGCCCATATGTGTTCAACTTTTGTGAAACACCATACTGCCATGGTTCAGAGCTCCTAAATTAGTCTCATGTACTGTGGGTCCTGACAGTTCAAGTTCATGTGTTTTAAGACAGAATTTGGTATACTACATTTTGCAGTGATCTATACACACACACAAAAAGGTTTTACTACTGTCAAATTTCAGCTCAAAATTTGTTCAGGAAATATAATGTGTTTTTTTTTTAATTTTTAAAAATTTTTTTAACGTTTTTATTGGAGTATAATTGCTTTACAATGGTGTGTTAGTTTCTGCTTTATAACGAAGTGACTCAGTTATACATATACATATATCTCTTCCCTCTTGCGTCTCCCTCCCTCCCACCCTCCCTATCCCGCCCTTCTAGCTGGTCACAAAGCACTGAGCTGATCTCCCTGTGCTATGCGACTGCTTCCCACTAGCTATCTATTTTAGATTTGGTAGTGTATATATGTCTATATATACACTACCACTCTCTCACTTTGTCCCAGCTTATCCTTCCCCCTCCCCGTGTCCTCAAGTCCATTCTCTAGTAGGTCTGCGTCTTTATTCCCTTCTTGCCCCCAGGTTCTTCATGACCATTTTTTTTGTTTTGTTTTGTTTTTAGATTCCATATATATGTGTTAGCATATGGTATTTGTTTTTCTCTTTCTGACATACTTCACTCTGTATGACAGACTGTAGGTCCATCCAGCTCACTACAAATAACTCAATTTCGTTCCTTTTTATGGCTGAGTAATATTCCATTGTATATATGTGCCACATCTTCTTTATCCATTCATCTGTCGATGGACACTTAGGTTGCTTCCATGTGCTGGCTATTGTAAATAGAGCTGCAATGAACATTGTGGTACATGACTCTTTTTGAATTATGGTTTTCTCAGGATATATGCCCAGTAGCGGGATTGCTGGGTCGTTTGGTAGTTCTATTTTTAGTTTTTTAAGGACCCTCCATACTGTTCTCCATAGTGGCTGTATCAATTTACATGCCCACCAACAGTGCAAGAGGGTTCCCTTTTCTCCACACCCTCTCCAGCATTTATTGTTTGTAGATTTATGGATGATGGCCATTCTGAGCGGTGTGAGATGATATCTCATTGTAGTTTTGATTTGCATTTCTCTAATGATTAATGATGTTGAGCATTCTTTCATGTGTTTGTTGGCCATCTGTATATCTTCTTTGGAGAAATGTCTATTTAGGTCTTCTGCCCATTTTTGGATTGGGTTGTTTGTTTTTTTGATATTGAGCTGCATGAGCTGCTTGTAAACTTTGGAGATTAATCTTTTGTCAATTGCTTCATTTGCAAATATTTTCTCCCATTCTGAGGGTTGTCTTTTGGTCTTGTTTATGGTTTCCTTTGCTGTGCAAAAGCTTTTAAGTTTCATTAGATCCCATTTGTTTATTTTTGTTTTTATTTCCATTTCTCTAGGAAGTGGGTCAAAAAGGATCTTGCTGTGATTTATGTCATAGACTGCTCTGCCTATGTTTTCCTCTAAGAGTTTGATAGTGTCTGGCGTTACATTTAGGTCCTTAATCCATTTTGAGTTTATTTTTGTGTATGGTGTTAGGGAGTGTTCTAATTTCATTCTTTTACATGTAGCTGTCCAGTTTTCCCAGCACCACTTATTGCAGAGGCTGTCTTTTCTCCACTGTATATTCTTGCCTCCTTTATCAAAGATAAGGTGACCATATGTGCGTGGGTTTATCTCTGGGCTTTCTATCCTGTTCCATTGATCTATATTTCTGTTTTTGTGCCAGTACCATACTGTCTTGATTACTGTAGCTTTGTAGTATAGTCTGAAGTCCAGGAGCCTGATTCCTCCAGCTCTGGTTTTCTTTCTCAAGGTTGCTTTGGCTATTCAGGGTCTTTTGTGTTTCCATACAAATTGTGAAATTTTTTGTTCTATTTCTGTGGAAAATGCCAGTGGTAGTTTGGTAGGAATTGCATTGAATCTGTAGATTGCTTTGGGTAGTAGAGTCATTTTCACAATGTTGATTCTTCCAATCCAAGAACATGGTATATCTCTCCATCTATTTGTATCATCTTATAATGTTTTTAAAAAAATTGAATTTGTTGTAGGTCATTGCAAAAAAACTGAATTTTTTAAATGATTATTTAAAATATATAATTCAAGAGAACTTTAAAGTTATAAAATTATGGTATCCAAATTACCAGTAAATATTATATTTATAGCATATGTTTTAGAATAACAGGCTTTAGGTTTTACCTGAATGCTATGCTCTAACAAAGCTTAAACAGGCTTCTTCAAATCATAAACTTTCAATTCTCTAAAGGCTACATAAAAAAATCTCAGAAATATTTTTGTAACATTATTTTAATTTAAAATCACTTTTTTATTTATGATCTTTCAAAGAAATTTAAGATATTAAGTAACTTTCCACTTAAGTTAGAAAGTCTTTAAATTTCAAAAAATTTGTATTGTGTATCTAAATTCAGCTCTTCTGTTCTATACATATCAATTTAATTGAGTTTATATATTATGTAAATGACTTATATTAATTAAATATATTACTAGGCTCTAAAGGGCTATTATCAGGTTTTATTCATTTTCTAAATTCCAGTTAATCATTTCAATACAGTGTAATTTTCATTGCATTCTGGGCCTGTAAATGTGTGCTATGTGATTGTCTTTGACAATTCTGATTACAAAATGCACTGTAACCAATATTTAGACCTGGTGTTGTAATTAGAGAAAAGCAATATTACTACTAAACTACTACTATGATAACTAGTACTACCACTTTTATTACTATTTGTCATTTATTCAGTAAATACTATGTGCCCAGCCTGGTTTTAGACAATTTAAGTTTATGATTTCTAATTCTCACTTAGTATAAGAAATTTTACTTAATTCACTGATAAGAAAACTGAGGCACAAAGTTGAGTACTTGCCAAAAATCACTTGACTTGCAAGTGACAAAGCTGGATTTGAAGCCAGATGAATCTGATTCCAAAACCCATTCTCTCTATGTGCAGAGTTGTCATATGAAGGGGCAACTTTGTTGCTGACTGTGTTGAGGCCTCAAAGAGTGGCATTATCCTGGGCAATTAGTCTCCTAATTCAGGACCGGATTGCAGGGTGTGAACTCAACTTTGTTGAAGCCCTCTCAGTGTATTTACATACCAGGCAAGATTGTTAAATATATGTATTAATTTATTGGAAGAGGGATATATTTCATTCCAACAATCGCATTAGTCATTGTCATTATCATGTTCTTTCTGACATCAGGTTGCTAGGGATACCAAATCAGTAATCACAACATTGCTTGGAGATCTAAGAGTCAGAGCAAAATGAGATAAACAGGCTGGAAGGATATTTATCCTAGGCCATGCTAGAGCTTTCAATGCCCCCCTCCCCCAGCTTCCTTCTCCCAACACACATACATACACACAGTTACGAACAACTTCATGGTGAACCGAAGACCTCTGTTGCAAAGGTCCTGTGTATCTGTTCACCACAGACAGCTAAATTCTTTTTCTTAGAATTTATTTTTCAGACTTCCAGTTAACTATTTCCTTCTAAAATAAAGTATTCTATTTCAAACCAAGATCTATACAAAGTTAGAAATTAAAATCAGTTTTCATTTAAATCCCATTTTCTGTATGCCTCTTAGATGCCTGTCACCAGGATTGGAATTTTAGTGTTTCAGAAACCTCTTAATAACCAATTTAGTACACCAATGTTACCTTTTACACATGGCTCTTCATTCATTCCCAGATGCTTATGTTTAAGTTTTTAAAATACTCAACTGTTACAGTCATGGTTCGGCATAAAAATTAAAGTTGTTGGGTTAATTCATCTCCCAAACTTACTGATTAGAGATCATCATAAACATAAAGAGGGAACCATCTCTATTCACATTTCCTGGGGTAAGAAATAGCAATTGGTCTTATTAAATCTATTTTTTAAAATATATACCTGGTTTGAGAAGAATATAGAACCTAGTTTGAGATTAATACTCTAAAGTGCTATTTTAACTAATACAAATTTACTGAGTATCCATTCAATTACACCAATTCTGGGCTGACCACTCTGCTAGGCAATTGGGATATAGTGTCCCAGAGCAATGATAAGTTCCTTGACTTCAAAGGGCAAACAGTCTGAGGAAGACATAAACAGGTAAATAGGCAATTTTAACAGAGTGTAATAAATTCCCTAAAAGAGGGGTGACGTCCCAGAGGAAATGATCTCTAAAGGAAACTGAGGGATGAGAAGGCATTAGCTATGTATGGATGGGGAGGATGAGTGTGAATGAGGGAGAAAAAAATCTACTGAGGGGTAACAGCTTCTGCAAAAGGCGAGTATCAAGAAAAAGCAGAATACGTCTGTGGTACTGTTGACAAGCCATTTGGCTGCTGTTCACAGAGATAGGGCACAAAGAAAGCAGAGAAGGCTGTGGATTGAGAAGTTGGAGCAAATACCTTTTGCTTGGGAATTTGAGCTGCTATGGTATGTACAATTGGAGATGTGTGGTGGCCAGCAGGATATACAAAGCTGGAGCTGGATAAAGAAAACTAGATTGGAAATAAATCTGAGAATCATAGATTGATCAATGAAATGAAATTTTCAGAGGAGGTATAGGAACTTAAAAACCTGTTATATTTTTAGCATATGAAGCATTCTAGAGAAAAGTAAAAACTGTCAGACCTTACCTTTGACAAATTTATATTATGAATGTTAGATGGAAGATGAACCAAAAAGTTAGTGCCAAAGTGAGTGTTCTGAGAGAAGTCCTAAGAAGATAGAAATTTGTATGGATTGAAACTGTCATGGAAGATTTTTGAAGAAATAAGACTATATATATGTAGTAAATGTCCAAACTAGAACATGTTAAAATGTCATTTTGACTAGGGAAATGTCTAAATATCTAAAGTATGAACATAATATTCTTAATTTTGTCTCCAGGAAGCTTTTTGGATGGATTTAACAAATAATATTCGGCAAATGCTCCTAGTATTTACTTTTAAACAACAACTTGCTTAACATTCATAAACTGTGTTGAAACTTTAACATTTAGAAGTTGTACAGAGTGGTCACATTTTATGCAAGCGTATTTTATGTTCCTAAAGACATCACAATTCAAACTCTTAAATCATGTGCACATTTCCTACAGTAATAAATGAAGAGGTGAAAGCATAAATTGTTAAGTCTAAAATAATTGTGATTTTTTTTCACTTTAATGCTGCTTTAAAATTTTTTCAGCATTTTTATAATATTTTGTAGACTGCTGTCTCCTAAATTAAGAAAGCATATTTTGGTAGTTAGACATATTTGTTTTATTTTATCACATATAAATTCCATTCTATAGTTTCTTTATTTCTTTAAAAAAAAAAAATTGACATTAGCATAACCACAACTTAATGAACACTTGGATGCTTGAAAGAAAATTTTATAAGATAATGAAACATGTAAATTACAATTAAAGTGACTGTTAGAATAATAGCAAAGTAATGGTGAGCACCCTTGCTTCACCAGAGACTGTTCCCAATTCAGAGCCTGAATGATCATTTAAAGATGTACATCCTAGAATCCCTCTACATTTGTCCCTTTGATAAGTCTGTTCATCAGAACCCGAATAGAGTAAGGGAGAGGAGAACAGAGCATGGTGGAAGAAGGAAGAGGGAAAAATACAATGAGGTAAGGACAGAGAGATGAAGGTAGACTATATCATGTAGAGCTTTGTTGACCATTACAAGGACTGGTTTTACTCAGAATGAGATGGAAAACCATTAAAGTGTTCTGAACAAAGGATTGTCAAAGGGATGAACATATAGGGATCCTAGAATGTCTGTCTCTAAGGATCATTCAGGATCTGAGTTTTGAACAGACTCCAGGGGAAGAAGAGTAGAAGCAGAAAAAGTGGTGAGTTTGCTACAACAGTAACTAAGGCACTCCAGCCACAGTGATCTCCTTGCTGTTTCCCCAAATGCCAGATTCCCACTGTGTTTGTTATTCTCTCTGCCTGTGGTACTTTTCCCTAAATAACTGCATACTTGCTCCTTTACCTCCTTCAGATCTCTGCTCAAATGTGATTTCTCAGTGAATACCCTCAGTGAATACGCTTCCTATGTCTCTTCTCTAATTTGCTTTTTCTCCTTAGCAGCTATGACCATCTGATCTTTTGTACGATTTACTTATTTTTCTGTCCTTGTTTGTTTCCTGTCTGCCCTCACAGGAATAGATGCTTCATGAAAATAAGGATTTTCATCTCTCTCTCTTTTTTTCATGGCTGAATCTCTAGTACAAAGAATAGTGTTTAGTACATACTAGACACTCAATAGATATTTGTGAGATGAATCAAAGAATGTCATTACAAGCACTCCAAAGTATTTCTCATGCAAAGCATAGTGTACCAAAGGATGGCAGGCGTTTCCAGTTAAAATAAAGGGGGAAGGTCATGTGACATCAAAATAAACATGGTTTACAACCAGTTTGGTCCACAGCTTTGAAATTGTGAGATTCTTTATTATTTTTTAGTTGAAATATTTATGTAAGTTAAAATTATTTATATAAAGTGAGAATTTATTAATATTTGTATTAAGATATTTCAAATTTGTATAATTCAGATTTATATAAAATGAAATTCTACACACGTCATCTGCTACAAAATTTTCTCCTTTTAATTTTTGCTTTAAAGAGCACTTATTCCATAAAGAAATTTAAACAAAAAAGCACACTAACAAAATGAAAACAAAAACCTCTATCTTAATAGCAGCAGTAGTGGACAAAAAAGGAGCAAAGAAAGAAAAACAGAGCATAACACACACTGGTAAAGGAAAAAGAAAAGTACAGGCACTTTTAGATAGCAATATGCCAGAAGAATACTCAAACCATGTGTATAGGGACCATTTTCTTTCAGTTAGTTTTAGAACACGTGGTTTTTGCTTGGCAGATTAAATTTTTTAAAAGTTTGTAATCGGCACTGTCTAAAAATATACACTGCAGGATCACAATGTTTGTCCCTTCCTAATAAATTTTTTTCAAAAGAACACTGATCTCAAACTCTGCTCGGAACTCATCTACTGTAGAATCAGTAGTGTTGCTATGGAGAAGTCAGGGAGGGCTAGTCACCACTCTCCAGCTGGTCCTATAATTTATAGTCGCCTGGCATGTTGCCCCATACTGCAGTCTGTCCCCTGAATTCTTATGATTTATTAGTTACATCCCATTAAGATACAAGACAGAGAATGTACAGCTATGATCTTCAAGGAATCTTCAACCCATCCACTGTGCCTAAGAAACTGGTACAGAGAAGACCAGGGAAGTGGAACAGTTTCTTATTCACAATCATGCAGACCTTAGTTCTCTTAAAATAAAAATTCCGTGTTTATATATCTGTCATACCCGGTTGGTAATGCCTCTTAAGAACATGAGGAACGTAATGAGATGAGACATCTCTTAGGAAAACCAAGGGCATTGTACAATTGTTTTTGCAGATTGCACTTCATGCCTTCAAAACCTGATTAAGTTTCACATTCTTTGTGGGCTTTCCTCAACCTCTGCAGGCAAAACTAGTTATTCCATTCACAGTGCTCCCATTGAAGTTGTTCATATGTGTTTTTAGAGCACATAGCACATCACATAGAAATTTATTTAATCTGTTTATTTCACTCCTCTACTCCCAGCAAATAGCACAGTGCCTGCTATGCATTAGAATTTCTATTCATCTATGTGTTTAAAATGTAACATTTTAATTCACAGTGCTATATTTTAGATGCTTACATTTCTGTCACTTAAAGGAAATTTGGATTCTTATATTTTGTATTGACAAATTATTCTGTATTCAGTGTTGTTGTCCAGTAGACACAAGAAGGCACGTTTGCATTTAATTTCATTAGCTAGAATCTGTAAAGGGAGTATATAATGACTCAGCGTGTGTTGCCCACAACAAATGCCACACCAGGACCAATGCTTCATACCTAGTTTGAATGCAAAAGCCATCTCCAAAGCCAATAGTCTGTTAAGGATCATGCTTTGGAACAAAACATACAGCTGGCACTACTAACACTTAGCCATCTTGCTTCTGATTGTTTGAATTATTTTTAGATTTCTGGACTTTATGTGTGTGTACGTGTGTGGAATCCTAAGTGCTCATTCAAAATTCAACTACTTTTTTCTGAAGATATTTTTTTCTAATTCTTTTATCTATTAATATCAAGAAGATAGCAACTAATTAGTTAACTAAAGTGGCAAAACCCAAGATAGTTCATTTCCTTGGATTAATTTGGTACATTCCATAGAATGTAAGTACTCCCTATGTTTCCTGTAAGGAATGTTTGGAAAGGTATTTAGCAACCAGAAGGTGTACCTGCTGGCATATATGTAATCTCGGGCTGGGACTCTAGCTCCTGATTTTTGTATTCACAGATGTAGAATCAAGGCTTACCTACATTATGAGTGGCATTCCTCAGTCATTCTATGCCCTTGAAACCGTAGAAGTTGAGCTAAAACTTTCAATTGTGAAGTTATTTAGAAATTGTTAAATCGTTAGCATATTGATTTGCTTCTCTTGACATATTTAATTTGCAAAAAAATGTTTCAGTCCATAGTAAATCCTCTCACATCTTAAAAACTCACCTAAAATGCCACATTTTTCAAAAATTAGTTATAGTTTGCTTTACAGTATATGAATATAATTATTGGAGTACTTAGCATGGTGCATTTTAATACAGTTTGAGGAGGAAAGCATGAGGCTTTTTCCTGAATTGAAATTGTGACATAATATGCATTGAACAAAGAGGAGGCCTGAAGTCTACTCCTTTCATCCTCTGGAGTATAGCTAAGCGATGAGAATCAGAAGATGATGTTCAGCTGATGGAAGGGCAGTCAGACCTAGGGACTTGCCTTATGAGTTTTGTTTTGTTTTTGTTTGTTTTGTTTTTTAGGGACTGGGGAGGGATCTGTTTCAGGATTTCTGCAGAACTGGAGAGGTACTAGTCAAAATGGCCTTTGGCCACTTATTTATGGGTTATTTAGATCATGTTATACAATTGTTCTTTATCACCACTAAGAAGGGAAGAAGTGGTGAAATCAACAACAACTTGGATTTCAAACAGCTGGGAAAATCTCATATTTACCACTACCCTTTCAAACTTGATGGTAGGAATTAGGGAAATATCAGAGAACTGGGATTATGTATGTTACCCAAGGGACAGAGATTCTGAGAGACCAAAACATTCCTTTACTTTTTGTTGAGGCTCCTTCATAGTGTTTCTTTAAGTGTGAGAAACAGGGACATCCCTCTGCTCACAAAGGCTGTAACTTAGGGCTTAGGGCAGGATCAACACATCATGCCAGAAATTATTTACAATAAATGCCAAACTTAGTTATGACTCTGTGGAGACGAGCCTTGGAAACAGTTCTTAAGGGCTTCAGGACTTTTTGAATTGAAAGAGAAATATGGTAACCACCCCTGCAACCCCACTTGAAAAAAAATCATTTAAATGAAAAGTTGCATGTTACAGTTTGAAAAAAAATATTATTGGTTTTGGAGAGTTTAAGTGGGAATAAAGAACTATCATCTATCTTCAACTGAAAAATTGTGTGTTTTTTTTTTCAATACCTGAACTTAGCTAACATATTCCTTAGACATTCGTTATATTATACACTTCCCTCTTTAAACGTGCCCTTTTATATGCTTTAAAATTTTTTGCTTACTATAACATTTGGATCATATAGTTTAGTAGTAGGGAGCACTCAATAGCATAGAAATCACCCTAATATTTAAGAAACCATGTGTCCCTTATTTGCTTCCTTATCCTTCATTTAAAAATATTAGAAAGACTGTGCTCACTCTAAAGTAATACAGAAAAACAAAGAGGAAAATGCATAAAGAAGCTGTCTGCTCCCATCTCTTGCTTCCATTCTTCCCCAGTCCCAGGAGAGAACTTTATTAATCTTACACTTAATCTATGACTATTTTAGATGAAAGATATTGTATTTTAATCTCTGAATAAGAAACATGTTTTGAACATCCCTGATACCATTTTCTCACTAAATTTTAGAATAATGAGCCATTTATCTAAAAACTACAATAGAATTTGTTGCTATATTCTTATAGTACTTTTTCTTATATGTATGTTGTTTCATAGTAGTGATCATAGTACATGTGGAATTCAAATCTGTGTCTTCACTTATCACATTAAAAATCACACAGATTTTCCCAAGTAACTTCCTTATTAGTCTAGGTTTAGGATACTAGACTATTAAGTCTTCAGAATCTGAGATGACTTTTGAAAACCCTGCTTAGCCTCTATGTCTGTACTATTGTAACATAAACGTTCAAATCTTAAGTTCAAAAATAACCTAAAAACAAAAAAAACAAAAACAAAAAACAAAACAACTTCCACAAACATCAACAACAGAAAACCTTTCTTTAAACCTGAGTCATTGCTGGCTATCCTTGTATCTTTCTACCTCCCTTTACAGCGAATATCATTAAAGTCCTTGTCTTACTCTTTTCCTTCCCAACCTCTTAACTTTCCAAAGCATCGAATTTTTAGTATTCATCTTAATTTAACTCTCTCTGATATTTAATACTACTGAGAATTTTTTTCTTGAAACTATCCCCTCCCTATTCTTCCATGATACTACCTTCTGTGAATGTCCCTTTTGCCTCCCACTTAAATTCTGATGCTCCATGAATTCTGGACTTAGTTTGCTCTTCTTCTCAATTCATGTAGTCCCATGGCTACAAATATGTCTAGCTGCTTAGTGGACTTCTCCCCGTGATATCCCATAGACATACTAAATTCATCATGTACAAAAATAAATTCATCAATGTACACAAAGCCACTCCTCCTTCTATAACTTTTACTTTCAATCTCCTCTTCCTCCATCGTTTTAGTTCAAACTTTCACCATCTTCTAATTGACACACTGCAATAAATATTCTCTAGGTTTTCATCCCTTTAGGAACCCAGGGCTATAATCCATTCCCCATAGAGCTGCCCTAATGGGTTTCTCAAATCTGATCATATTTTTCTCTCCTTAAAACTCTTCAGTGGATCTCCAGTGCCTATGTGATAAAATCTGAATTTCTTAGAACGCATATGAGCTACTGGTTCTTTTAACTATGTCAATCTCATTTACCCATTTGTGCTTTCATTTTAGCAGTTCCCTTGGCCTGGAATCTCTTTTTCATACATTTTGATTAGTATTGTAATCACTTCTTTGATTCAGATCAAGGATAACGTATTCCATGAAGTCTTCCCTGACATTATTGTCTCATTGATACTTTAAAATGTATAATTTCCTCATTTTTACCATCCCAGGCCATTGCACAAACTTGTATCACACTACAGATTCCACATTCGTGCACATACCAGTTTCCCTGTCTGTCTGTCCTCTATACTACATATTACATGAGGATAAGGAACTTATCCTAAAGGCCTAACATAGTACCTGGAATGTCTATAGGTATTATTTGTTAATAATATTTTTAATGAGTAAATTAACTTTGCACAGTAGACCCTAAATAACTGTGTAGGGAAGGAAGAAACCATGAAAGGACACTGTCAGGTTATCGGAATTCCTCCACACTTTTTCACTGAAAATTGTGTATTTGATTTTAAAAAAAGTTTTGAACTTATGTCTTGGTAAAAGAATAATTCTGCATGACAATAATGATTACTGTGATTTTTCACGGTAAAAAAATGAATATAGAAAATTCATTAAAATTGAATTTTTAAGGTGAAAAATAACAAATCCCAAATTAAATTCTTCCAGTGAAAAAATTTTAAGGCACTCTTGATCTGTAAATAACTTTAACAAGCACTAATCTGTGCTTGGATACATGCATGCAGTGTATTTAGAGAGTCTAGAAAGAGAAAGCCAGTTAAGTGTCACTGTTGTCTAAGAAAAGCAAAGGCAAGGGAAAAAACCTGACTTTATACAAGTAATACTAATGTTTCTCATATTTTCAGTGGTGGCATAAGGAAATTAATAACTCTTTACACTCTAATTTTCAATCCAAGCACTAAGTACCTATTTGAGAAAAAGAAATCTGACAAAACATTTCTAAAGAACAAATGTGGGGACTTCCCTGGAGGTCCAGTGGCTAAGACTCCACACTCCCAACGCAATGGGCAAGGGTTCAATCCCTGGTCGGGGAACTAATGTCCCGCATGCAGCATGGCGTGGCCAAAAACAAAGAAACAAAAGAACAAATGTGTTATTAATACTGCCAAGTCATAAAGGAATATTAGAAGTGTTCCTAAATATATTAAACTTACTAACATATTTTACTATATTTTACAGTTTTAGATGCCCGTTTCAAAAAAATTTAATATCTCTGAAATTAGTACGTATCTCACAATCAATGGCTACCATAGATTATTCACAACATTTTTGCTTTCTTGTAAACATATAAAATAATGATGCCTCTTACAATCAATGGTGTCTTAATTTGATGAAATACAGTAGAAATTAGATATGGAACAAAGTGCGCTCAATTAGCTGATAAAAGCTAAAAATTAAAATAAAGTAAGTTCACATATATGACAGAAAAAAGTGATTGATTTGACTATGGCAGTTTGAATGTCCCCACACCCTCCTATGTGAAACAATCACATATTACCATTATTTTTCCTCTGGTAATAATTTAACATATGGGAAATATATTACTGCTTAATGCTATACCTTACTTGACTTAGCATACCATATGTTTAGGTTCGAAACTTTCTAAGCTTTTGTGAATAATACAAGTCAAGTTTATTTTAATAACTTTCACAAAACAATTTTAAAATAACCCATGGTGCCTTCCAGCATAAAAGAAGAGATTCAACTGCAATGCAGATCTTAAAAATAATTGCAAACGTCACTAGTCATAGACATTTTTCAAATTTCCCAGCCAAGTTACTGAAAAACATTTTACCAGTTTATCTGAAAATATATGACTGTGTGCAATAGATGCTACGAGGTTTTGTTGTTGTTGTTGTTTTTTGGGGTTTTTTTTATCCCAGTAATGGAGATTAATGATGCATAGGCTGGCCTGTTTTTTAGTAAGAAAAATATGAAATTCAGTGGGTATCCTTGGTCTACTGAATTCCTCATTATAGCTATGACTCTTATCACCTGAATCCAGTACACATATCTCTCCTACTCCAATCCAACCAAAACCACATTCATCAAAGTATTATTTTCAACTCAGCAAAGAGTTTCATATTGGTAACTCAAATAGATTTCTTAATCTGTAGGTTTAAATTTTAAAAATATTTTATATGAGTAGGATTTGTTTTTCACAAAATAAAGGCATCATAATACACAGCATGTAGACTGGAGATTGCACAGAAAATATTTATATCCTATAAAGAGCCCTGAGGGCCTATTATCCAAAAATGTTTCCCTAACGCTCTGCTAAATTATGTAATGTTTTCATATTATTAATTCCTGTGATTTAAAGATGGCCCCTCAGTTAAAATCAGAGAGAAGAGACATTATCACATGATTAATAGTGATTATTTAACATTGATTATTTTGTAGGAAATCCATATTAACAAATTTAGGCTTTATAAGTTAGTGGCATCAGTTATCAAGAACATGTATTCATTCTAGACCAAATAATAAAAACAAGGTGCTGTGCTTATGTTAAGGTAGGGAAAAGTGTCCTTTCTTCACTTCCACAAAACATTGCAAACCCTGAACTCTGAAGCAATACTTTCTAACTCAAAATCTCAAAAAAAATTTTTATGAATGTAGCTCATTCAATCTTCTCTATTCTTCATCTTCTGAAACCAACTTAGTGACATTTTCCTTTCATACACACCTTAGAAAAACATTTTTTTCCCCTACCGTAACATAAACAACAAAAGAAACCCTACCTCTAACTAAATGTTACACAAAGTTTTTCTAATACTGGGTCTTTTAGTTCTCAGAACCTGTCATGGGCCCCCCATAATGTTTTCAGACATGTTCCTTCTGTGTGGGATATTCTTCCTCCCAACCCACCTTCTGCCATCACCCTTAATATCCTCATTTCAGTCCTTCAGGGAAGTGTTGACTTTACTCAGAAGAACAGTCAGGACTTCCAGTTACATGTTTTCACATACTATATGTTTATTTGAATGATCATGTAGTAAACATCTGTCTTTCCACTGGAAAGTAAGTTACGTGAGGAGCTCCAACACTCTGCCTCCCATACTCAGTACAGAATAAGAATTTAATAAATATTTATCAAATGAATCAATCAGTTTTTTCCAAATCAGAGCATATTATTATCTGCTTCTAGCCATTTTAAACATCTTAGTATACATTACATGCCAAGGTACTCTGTTAAGCTTATATTTATTGTGACAAATGTTTCACAGACACATATTACATTTTGTGTGCAATTTGTCACAGCATCTGACTGAAACCCTAGCATTGCCTTGATGCAGTAAGTCACAGATTTGTGTTTGTTCAGTGACAGCTGAATACTGTCCATAAATGTCACTCTGGTGGAAGATGATGGCTATTTTTCAACTCAGCTTTATCACTTGGATTTTAGGACTTCCTTTACTCAAACTCCTCTTTCCTGCGTAGTTGATGGTTTCTGTCTTTTTTTTTTTTGAGTAAACTTACCTTCCTACAATCAAATAGCCATTCCTCTCCTCGCTTGAGGTTAGCTGTTGTGCTGCTAGTTCCTCTTCTCAGTTAATTTTAACACATCTTGAGAGTATTCAGTAACAGTTTGCCAATACTCATATCTTCTCACTTTAAAATGTGCCTTGTAAAAAACTTGCTGTGATAGTTATGTCATATACAATGAAAATGTTGTAGTTTGGGTATTTTTCCTGGACATTCATGAACATTGCAGCCATGACTATTTGTGAGAATTATCTCTGATACTTCCACATGACATTGTTTCACTTATTCCTTTCACCATCACAGCCACCCAATGCTGGAAAGAACCATTAACAGTATTCTTTAATATCAAGTCATTTTCTTCCTTATTTGGACCCTGAAACTGCATCCCTTGGGGACCAGAGGTGGTGCTTACATGTGGAGAAAATATCATGTACCAAGGCTTAGAGTGTGACACCGTGGCAAAGGGCCAGTAGCTCAGGATAGGTGAATTACAAGGTCCATGGGAAAGAATGGTGGGTAATAGCTAAAAAGGCAGGGGTAACATTATAAATGGCCTTGTTTGGCATTCTGTGGATTTGATTTGCTGATGGTGAGTATTTGTTAGGCAGAAAGTACAGGATCAGATTTGCGTTTGGAAAATATCATTCTTAGCTTATTACACAACAGACATAGAAGTATGTTCATTGCTAGACTGGGGCAGAAGGTCAAACTGTGGAAAGGTAATTGTTAATTTCAACATTTGATCCTGCTCAATTCCAGTTGGCAAGCAAGACTGCTGTAGCCTAAGGGTGGAAAGAAAGCTTATACAGGGCGAATGTTAGTACTACATCGAGTGCTGGGGAGCCAGTGTTTGGTATACTTTAAAATTAAAAGGTAAAATCAAAGATGAGATTCCATGTAAAAATAAGTTTATTAATCACCTAGCTTCTGGAGTTTGGCACTGTGGCTAAATAAGTTCCTCAGTAACTTATTGTTAGTAGAAAATTTTATTGTATTAAAACTCATCAAAAAATAAACTTGTTCATTTTCCTGTATATATAGGTAGAACATTCTGAACAGATTTTTATCATTTTATGTTTCAAGATCTTTCCTTGATATGAGATTATCATTCTGAACATTAATAATTATGTATAATGGAATGCAGATTTATAAATTATATGTGGGATGAATGTATTCTGACCTCCAGGACATACCCCAGCCTGCACAAAATAATCCTCTTAAGTTTTAATATAATGTCCTTAAATAGTGTGTGCATCAGTTAAACTGTAAAGAAAAAGTGAACCAACTACCAGTTTATCTGGGATGGTCTCAATTTACAACTGCTGTGTGGGATAATTATTAATAATGCCTCCTTTCATACTAAAAGAGTACTTTTACCTGGAAGAGAAATTATATGTTCCCCCTTTTAACACCATAGGCGATGACTGATAAATAAATCCCAGTGTAAATCCCAGTTCTGATACACACCATTTGTTCAATTTTAGCAAGAAAACTCACTTCGGTGTCTTCATCTATAAAACTGGAGAAAATAAGTTTTACCTTGTGGATTTGTACCTTGTAGATTTGTACCTTTATGAAGAATAAATGCAGAGTTGGCTTTATGGATGTGAAACCCATGCAGTCCCACAGTGGGGGGCTTCATGCTGAGAAGGGCCATGCTTGGTTTAATGCTCTACTGATCTCTTGAAATTGTTAACATGTTTTCAACAAGTGTAGTACATTTTCCTTTCGTACCGGGCCCCATAATTTATGATGAGTCCTGATTAAATGAGTAATGTGCTAATTTAATCCAAATTTTCTTCCTTAATTCTTCCGTTCTGGTTTAAGTCCTGATTTTATTTCACCAAGTAGAAAATCATTTATAGTCATTTTATAATGGAAATGTCAATGGAAATATCCAGTAAACAATCTATAAGAGGTATAGAAAAGTTTTATTTGAGCCAAACAGGATTATAGTCTGGGAGACAGCCTCTCAGATAACTCTGAGGAACTGCTCCAGAGAGGCGTGGTTTTCAGCACAGTTTTATATCTTTTCAGAACAAAGAAAGTCAAGCAAGTTGGGGATACATCCCTTCAAGGTTTAAAAAAAAAAAAAAATCAGATCAGCATGTGTACAGCAAGTCAGTATGTCACTGGCACCTGTGAAGGGAGTCTTATTACCAAAGGAGTACCAGCATTGGCATCCCAGGAAAGGAGGCATTTAATCTTTATTTCTAACATGGGCATTCTTTGCTTCTGGTCAGTGTACCCTTCTTTTTTAAATGATTAAAGCAGATGTACAATGTATGTCTGGTAAGCCACAAACAGGCTGTTTTAATTAGCATAAAATTCAAGTTAAATAATGTATTAGCCAGAATGATTTCCCCATACCCCAATATGTGAACATTTCTTCCATTAAAATCAACTGAAAATTAAAATATAACAAAAGCAGGTTAGTGTTCATACGAAAGGAAAATTTCCTTTAAATTTTACACTAAAAACCAGTGTTTATAGAAGGCACTTACTACCTATTCAAATTTTGAGAACATTACAATAAATTATTAGTATATTTTGAAGTAAATTACCATATGGCCTTTATTTAGGGAGGTGTTATATTCAGTTAAAATAATTTTAATATCATAAATAATTCTCCAAAATTAGAAAGAGTCCTCTGGCTTTTCACACCTAAGTGTCTTTCTACACCTGAATAGTCAAACTGGGGACAGTATAAATATCCTAAACTATTTTTCTTTGTATACAACATGATGCCACCATTAGTACTTATACTTAAAATATTCATAATGATAGCTTTAATTTATCGAGCTCTTGTTATATGCCAGTTTCCTGCTAAATGCTCTACATGTATTATCTACATATAATAACACACACACACACATACACACACACAAACATCCCTATGAAGAGGGTATTATTATTTCCATCATAATAATAACAATATTGAGGCTTAGAGAGAATAAATAACTTGCCAAAGCCATAGAGATAGAAGATAGAGCTTAATTTTGAAACTAATCTCTGAATTTTAAAGCCTGAGCTGCTAATCAGTGTTTCAGTATTTTGCAAGCTGGCATCCAAGGACATATTCTCAGAATTACATGGTTCTATAACATAGTTTAAAACTGTCTGCATTCCCTAATAAATAATCTTACTGATAAACATATATGTGTATTCTGGATCATCTGTATGACCTGGGAACTTTTGTCTCCATGCCTTCACAAGCATGCCTAGATTCTAATAAGCTAGTGAGGAGGAAACTAGGCAGATTTAAAATGTAAATGATTCCTCTAAGATCAGGAACAAGACAAGGATATCTACTCTCGTCACTTTTATTCAACATAGTTTTGGAAGTCCTAGCCACGACAGTCAGAGAAAAAAAAGAAATGAAAGGAATCCAAATTGGAATATTAGAAGTAAAACTGTCACTGTTTGCAGATGACATGATACTTACATAGAAAATCCTAAAGATGCTACCAGAAAGTTACTAGAGCTTATCAATGAATTTGGTAAAGTTGCAGCATACATAATTAATACACAGAAATCTCTTGCATTCCTATACACTAACAGTGAAAGATCAGAAAGAGAGATGAAGGAAACAATCCCTTTTACCATCACATCAAAAAGAGTAAAATACCTAGGAATAAACCTACCTAAGGAGACAAAAGACCTGTACTCCAAAAACTATAAGATACTGATGAAAGGAATCAGACATGACACAAACAGATGGAGAGATATACTATATTCTTGGACTGAAAGAATCAATATTGTGAAAATGACTATACTACCCAAAGCAATCTACAGATTCAGTGCAATCCCTATCAAATTACCAATGGCATTTTTCACAGAATTAGAACAAAAAAATGTACAATTTGTGTGTAAACACAAAAGACCCCACATAGCCAAAGCAATCTTGAGAAAGAAAAACGGAGCTGGAGGAATCAGGCTCCCTGACTTCAGACTATGCTACAAAGCTACAGTAATCAAAACAGTATTGTGTTGGCACAAAAATAGAAATATAGATCAATGGAACAGGATAGAAAGTCCAGAGATAAACCCATGCACCTATGGTCACCTAATCTATGACAAAGGAGGGAAGAATATTCAATGGAGAAAAGACAGTCCCTTCAATAAGTGGTTCTGGGAAAACTGGACAGCTACATGTACAAAAATGAAATTAGAACACTCCCTAACATCATACACAAAAATAAACTCAAAATGGATTAAAGACCTAAATGTAAGGCTGATGCTATAAAACTCTTTAAATATTATTAAAATAGAAATAATTTAAATCAATATTGGCAGTTTATGAATTTTTTGTTTTTGTTTTACCTTAAAAGGTCTTGAAGGAGCTTTATTGGGTGACACTTCATGTGACTAGTTGATTGTTAGCATCATATCACTAGTTCTTATTATTATTTTATGCTTTGTTAAAATAGTATTATTATTATTGATATTATACTGACTGCTCCATCTTGATCATTTTCATTTCCTCATTAGGTTTTTTCTTTTGCCTGATTTTTGTTAATATTTAAGTATTTAAACAGTAAAGCATTTAAAGGTAAAGAATCATTCTAAAATGAAATTGATCTCTCCCCTTTTTTTATACTTTAAAATAAGTAAACTATAAATTTAAACATAATAAATTAATCAGAGATCTACACACTTAAAATACATCCTGAAAATGTTTTGCCCTCATCCTTTTCCATGCTATCCTTTCATCCAAGGGGGGGAAATACTGAAACTATTGTGTATTTCTATTTATGTACAGTGTTCTGTCCAGAGGCAGTAGTTCCTTCTTCCCATCTATTATATGAGAGGGAGTGAAAAATCTACAATGTAAAGCCCTTCTATACATTATTTTCACATTAGGCTCTAGTTAAAATAAAATGCATTTACACTTCCATACATTACATTACTTGAAATGATAATGCTTTCTATTAAACTGTACTTCAATATTCTGTTTTACCTGCAGCTGAATGTGGTGCATCTGCAACAAGTAATGAAGGAATTCTGCTCTCTCCAAATTATCCACTCAACTATGAAAACAACCATGAATGCATTTATAGTATTCAGGTTCAAGCAGGAAAAGGAATCAATATTTCAGCCAGAACATTTCATTTAGCACAAGGAGATGTTCTTAAGGTAGGTGAACTCAGAATATTTATATTTTGATCATTTTAGTCATTAAATATACATTAATACATATATACATGTATATGATATATATGTATATATAATCAACCATAAGTTGATTCTGCCATTCATAGATTTAAATTATACATTATTTCCCATTTTCCTGTCAGTATTTTTACTGAGATAGAATGTTTTGTTTCTAATGTTTATTTATAATAAGTAAATTTTGATTTTATGATACATGAATCTTTTTTCATGACATAAACCCATTTATAATATTGTTTTAAAAAGCAAAATACAGAAGTTTTTGTAATAGAAGAAAAAAGAAAATGTCTAGTGAAAATGCCCTAATATATTACCAATAGCTATTCGCTTCCTCTACTCCAGTAGTCTCTCCTATGCTTTGTAATTTAGTTTCTGAACCCAATTTGCTACATAGCTGTTTTCTTTTTTTTTAACATCTTTATTGGAGTATAATTGCTTTATAATGGTGTGTTAGTTTCTGCTTTATAACAAAGTGAATCAGCTATACATATACATATATCCCCATATCTCCTCCCTCTTGCATCTCCCTCCCACCCTCCCTATCCCACCCCTCTAGGTGGTCACAAAGCACTGAGCTGATCTCCCTGTGCTACGGGGCTGCTTCCCACTAGCTATCTATTTTACATTTGGTAGTATATATAAGTCCATGCCACTCTCTCACTTCGTCCCAGCTTACCCTTACCCCTTCCCGTGTCCTCAAGTCCATTCTCTACATCTGTGTCTTTATTTCTGTCCTGCCCCTAGGTTCTTCAGAACCATTTATTTTTTTGATACATGAATTTTAATGTTTCAATAACACCAAAATAAGAACACTTTCATGCCAAATATATTATATTCAATAAATATTATCTATGAAACATAATTAATCCATAAATGGACATTTATTTATTTTTATTTTGATGTTTATTAAGTAACTTATTTCTGTTGATACATAGATAACTCTTTGCATTTATGACTATGAAAAAGTTTATAATTTATGAATATATCTAACAATATCTATAAATTATTTCAGAAAAAATATACCTTGTTATAATAAACATTTAGGAAAAAATTTGTTAATTTATTTAAAAATTTTGAAATAATCGAATTTAAAGATACAATTGAAGGCAGTTCCCTGGTGGCTAGTGGTCAGGACTCAGTGCTTTCACTGCTGTGGCCACAGGTTCAGTTCCTGGGTGGGGAACTAAGATCCTGCAAGTGGCACGGTGCTGCCAAGAGAAATTTTTTTTAATGATACAATTTTAGGCAAATGAATATTTTCATACTTGCTGCTCCATATTTTTCAAAGTAAGTGTTTTGATAAATACAGTTTATATTCATTACCGGAATAAAAGTAAACACTTCTATAAAATCACATTTAAATATTTAAAAAATGATCACATACATTTTTTTCTCATTATCAAGATTTCATTAATCCAGGTAAGAAATTCAACATATTTCTGTTTTCACAAATCTTGAAAAAAATTGTGATATCCCAGGTTGATTGGGGGATTTTTATTTAAGCAGTGATTTTAAGGTTGTTGGTTATGTCCTTTTTTTAAAAAGAATATTAATTTGATGATAATTGATGGTTCTCTAATACAAACAGTTCTGTATGCTTGCAAGGTTTGTATAGACATGGGAAAGATTTCCTGCAGTACACTTAGATGTATACAATTTTAGTATTAATTTAGAGACATTCCCATTTTTTGTGCTTTTCCTCAATAGGCAACAGAAATTCACTGTATTATATCTTCAACTTCCAGTTCATTGTTTGGATTTTCCTGTTAAAATAAGTTTATTTGCTAAATTGGAGTCAACATTGAGATTAATGGGATGCTTGTACTTAGAATTAAGGCAGTGGTTATTTATTTATTTATTTATTTGTTTGTTTGTTTGGCTAACTGTGGGGAAAAAATGTATCAAGGTGTAGGTCAGAAATATGAGTGTAGCCACTAAGCTGTATCACATAAGCAACAATAATAAACATGTATTTATAAGTTAAAAGTCAGGAAATGCTTCCCCATGCCTACCACAATCCTTCCTAAAATATTTCTGTGCTCTCAGTGATGCTTGAAATTTCTACATTACTTTTCCATACTGAATGATGTTTATTATTTGGAAAATTCATTAGGGATAACAAGTGATGCTTTTTTAAAAAATAGCCCTAATATGTTTCTCAGAGTGCTTTCTAACGTATTACTTGTTTGGAGTAAGGTCATATGCATTTGTGATGTGTGTTCCCCTGAGGAAGGATGGGACCTCAGTAATAAGTGACAGTGTGAGGGGATGTGATGGTGAGAGACAAAGGAAAGCAGAAAAACTCAATTTAAGACCCTTTTGTGGATTTCATTAAATAGCGATTTTTCTTTCATGAGTGAAAGGATGAAAATTTATATTCCCAGAAATATTTTAAAAATTATATCTTTCCTAGAATAAATATATGTTTTCCAAAGTTGAAAAGATTATATACTAAAATTAACCTGGAAACACACCAATTTGATTATCCTTCTACTGATAGTCTAACCTGGGATTTATTCTAAATTATCACTTTAAAAGAACTTCAGTAAGCCATACTACAGAGATGGTTTGGGATGGGCTTTTAAACGCTCTCTGTCTTCATGGTCTCTCCACCAGTGTAAGATGTAAAATGCTTGTATGTTATTCTTCTCATTAATTCCATGGACGACTATTAGGTCAAAGATACCTACTGACACAGGCACAGTTAGGCATGCACAAACAGGCAATGTACTCTGCAAAGGACAAATGATTACTTCTCAAAGACTGTTAAGCCCAGAGTCCTCTCAGGATGGAAGGTCATTTGCCTAACTGCAAATTAATCCATGAGAGCCCATCCTCATCCCCAGCACTTTCCAATATTAAACCTAGTAGAGTCAGTTCTCTTTCTCCATTCCAACTAAGACATAAGAAGAAATAAGAAAAAAAAATAGCCCATTATGGAACTCTCTGCCCCTTGACTGAGAGATTTAAAAGCATTGTTTTTCTTTATGCGGTAGGATCGGCTACATTCTTTGGAATGACATTCTCTTGTAATCTTTACATGAGTATAAGGCTTGGAAGAAGGTTTGTTTTTTTCTGGTTTCACTTACTATATAACATCACTGTATTGGATTCTGATAAAAACAAAACAGCAACAAAAATAAAAAACAATGTGTGTTATTTATCTATATCTATACACACACAAAAACAACTTTCCAATAGCTCATCATCTAGGATGATGCTTGTTTACTCACTCACCCACTCTCTCTCTCCCTCCTCCTTCTTTTTATAAACACCTTAGTTATTTATAACCACACTAGCAAAGTTTCAGTAGATCTGGGGAAAGTTGGTTCAGTTGGTTTGCACCTGGGATTAAGGAATTTTATAAAGCTCTCCAGATTATGTGATGACCAGCAGGTTTGGGAATTATGAATATATCTTTCCTTGGTTCTGTTACTTTCAATGGGCAAGAATATTGAACTTCCCAATCCCTCACTCAAAATATGTAACTTAATTAATTCTTTTAATTAACATTTATAGGTGGTGTTTATTATATGTAGGCTCTAAACTGTCAATAATGAATAGCTCTCCTTGTCAGCTGGATACCAATCAGAAATACTATTTATTTATTTATTTTATTTATGGCTGTGTTGGGTCTTCGTTTCTGTGCGAGGGCTTTCTCTAGTTGTGGCAAGCGGGGGCCACTCTTCATCGCGGTGCGCGGGCCTCTCACTATCGCGGCCTCTCTTGTTGCGGAGCACAGGCCCCAGACGCGCAGGCTCAGTAATTGTGGCTCACGGGCCCAGTTGCTCCGCGGCGTGTGGCATCTTCCCAGACCAGGGCTCGAACCCGTGTCCCTTGCATTGGCAGGCAGATTCTCAACCACTGCGCCACCAGGGAAGCCCCAGAACTACTATTTATGTTTTTATTGTCACTGTGTTTGTTTTTATTTTCAGAAAAAGACTAAGCACTATGTTTAGATAAAGAAATGTAGCAGGGAAATAATTCAAGACAATCTTTTTACCACAGTCAGCATTGTGAAGTTTAAAGACTTATTTCTTACGCAAAATGTAGACTAAATGGATTATTATGGAGAAGAGCCAGTAAAATATCCCAAAATTGGTTTTGAGAGTCCAAAAGAAAAGGTTAGGAGATGTATATCATATTTATTAAAAACTAGATAGTTGAAGGACTTAATAACATTCTTTTAGAAATATGATGAGAAGGTTATTAATGTGTTGCTATTGTTGTTTTCTAAGACGTATTATTTTTAAGCTGTTTCATAACCTATTGGTGAAGCTTTGGCAGTACCACTTGTGAGAGCCTATTGTTAAATTTTCAGTACTTTTGTGAGCTGGTTGTTAAACATAGCCATTATTAAAAATTAAATTGTTACAATTGGATTACAATTAAATTAAAAAACAAAGGTAATAAATGCAACTTTTCATTTCCTCATTATTTTACTACTGTAACTATTATCTGTGCTTTTGGGGTTAGTTATATATACTGTATCTGTGTGGTGGAAATACTATGTCAGGTTGTCCATCTCTTCCCAGCTCTGTATTCAACAATGTCACATTGATAGCTTGATATTAGCCATAGTAAGGGTTTACACTGCAGAAACTGGCAAATACTACAAGCCCTGACTTGATTTATTGCTTTGCTCATTGTCAGTACATAAGTAGAAACGGGTTGTATCTGTAGCCATTATATTATGAATAGCACAAAAAATTGAGAAAATATCTTTTCTAGTATTTGAAAACTATTATTCAGTTTAGCAAAGAAGTTGCTCATATCATTTACAAACCAGTGACATTCTGATATAACATCATTTTTGATGTTTCATTTTCATCTTACTTGTTACAAAAAAATCAAGCAATAGTGCTTCCCTGGTGGTGCAGTGGTTAAGAATCCGCCTGCCAATTCAGGGACATGGGTTCGAGCCCTGGTCCGGGAAGATCCCACATGCCGCGGAGCAACTAAGCCCGTGTGCTACAACTACTGAGCCTGTGCTCTAGAGCCCACGAGCTGCAAATACTGAGCCTGTGTGACACAACTGCTGAAGCCTGTGCGCCTAGAGTCCATGCTTTGCAACAAGAGAAGCCACCGCAATGAGAAGCCCGCACACCTCAAAGAAGAGTAGCCCCTGCTCGCTGCAACTAGAGGAAGCCTGCATGCAGCAACAAAGACCCAATACAGTCAAAAATAAATAAATAAAAATAAAATTTTTTAAAAAATCAAGCAATGTTCATTTAAGAACAACTTTTGTCTGTAAGTTGCAGTTATAAGTTGCAGCTACAAAAGTTTGGCAAAAAATACTGAAAGCACTCTGTAAGAATCAATTAGCTCTATGGAATTTACAATAATGAGTATTGTATATTTTATTCCTGTGTATAAATAGCATGCTACACATTCCTTAAATCAGTGATTCACAAATGACAGTCTGTGAGCCAAATCAGACTGACACCTCTTTCTGTAAATACAGTTTTAATAGGAGAAAGCTATGTTTATTCATTCACATATTGTCTACAGCTGCTTCTGTGCTAGAAGGGCAGTACTGAGTAGTTGCCACAGAGATGTTAACAGCCTAAAATATTTACTATCTAAACCTTTTCAGAAAAAGTCTGTCAATCTCTCTTTATATCAATAAAATTTACTTAAAAAACATATATATGGGTATGTACATTCACCAGTTTGGTTTGTTTGAGAGCTGGGTTTTAAATATTTTCTAGCATACCAGTGCTCTCATAAGTCTACCACATGTATCTACTAACTCTGCTTGTTGTTCACTGGTAATCCTCTGTTATTTCTCCCTTCAGAAGCACTCTGTAAATATCCATTTGTATAGAGTGCTATGGTAGGCCTCATAAAACCCTTCCTTTTCTCCTCTACTGAGGATCACAGAAGTGAAATGATGTGTGACATTCCAATCAGCTTTGATGGTAGAGCTGGGACCACAAAGCTAAGGCCCCTGAAAACCTGACCCCTCATTGCATTCCCAACTCCCTCCCTGATACATACTAACTCTCATAATTGAGTACACATTATATAGCTATTGTAAAGACAAATATTTGAGTACAAACAAATGTTTTCTTCTCTGTTACATATCGTCTTTGGAGAGAACATAATAAGATTTAAAATATTGTCCTTTTTAACAATTGTAAAAATTATTTTTTCTTTTTCATTCAAAATTTGAACTCTAACTCAACTTATTAGAAAAAATGATTTAAATTCCAAATCAACCTATAAAACAAATGGCCAAAATGAAAATTCTAGTATTCAGGAGCAGGAATGATTTGAAGGTTTGTATGATTATACTCACATGCATGTGTAATTTCTCTCCTTTTATTTTACTTTTTTATGTACTTTTTGCTCTTGGGTTCAGATAATAGCTTATTTGCTAAATTCACTAGAGAAATGACTGGGAACATACTTTCTAATCATACATTTATTATGTCGTTAACAACAACAACAGTTTTAAGTGTCCATAAGCAGTTCATCATAATAGGGTTTGACCTTCCAGATGTAGGAGGGTCTGTACACCATAACTAATTTCAGGCCCTGATCCATTACAAAAGGTTTGATAATTGAAACATGGCAGTATTAAGTTCTAGTCTGTTCTAGTGTAGGACTACCAAATTAATTGCAACCTTATAACAAATTAGAGTCTTATCAAAGATCTTCATTAATGTTATAAAAGCCCTCAATGCCTTTCACAATATTAATTCTTAAGAAAACTTGAAATTCTACATTTGACATAAAAGTAAGTCTTCATTATCTGAATTAGGCTCTGAGTAACTATTTCTATTGTGAGCCCCAGAGTCCTCTCCCTTCCAATTAAAAAGTATACTATTATAATTAGCTTAGTCTTTTTTAGCTTTCTAAATTTCTGAAA
This sequence comes from Eschrichtius robustus, assembly GCF_028021215.1. Taxonomy (NCBI): domain Eukaryota; kingdom Metazoa; phylum Chordata; class Mammalia; order Artiodactyla; family Eschrichtiidae; genus Eschrichtius; species Eschrichtius robustus. The sequence goes on along the minus strand of NC_090840.1, from coordinate 61,097,051 downwards.
AATAAAAATAGATATTAAGACATATCTTAAAAATAATAATATATTTTAGAAAAAGGAAAATAGGCTCCAATAAATAAAAACATACTTAAAGATCCTGATTTTAAGTAGAAAAGCAATGAGAAATAATCTCAAAATTTCTATGTGGTTCTGATCAGACCCAATATAATCACTCTGTACTGTAAATTTATTTTTAAATGAAAGGCACATTTTGTTTGTTTTATTTTCTTATTTGTATGATTGCATTCATGTCTACTTCAAATGTAATTTGTCTTTGGCTACACTGCTTTGTCCTTCCTTGTTGCCTTTATGCCCCCGTATATATTTGAATACATTTGAAGGATTTTATTTACAAGTTAAACAGCATGGACTTGATCATAGCTATAAAACTCTTCTCTTTTTAAAGCCTTCCTAATTAACACTTGCTTTTCATTTTGATTTAACACTTTTATACATGCTTCCAAAATTTCGTAGCTGAATGATCACACTTCATTTTACTTTGATAATTATAGTGGTCCTTCTACATTATTTGTTTCCCACCATCTGACTTTACATTGTTAAATAAATTGTAGTTAATTTTGATGCTGAATTAGATCATCCCAGCTGAGCTTAAGATAATCATTTTCATTTGAAAATATTAGCTCCTTTCTGATACCTGCTTCTCCAATGATTATTTTAAAAATTAGTTCTTAAAGAAAGTTTCTTTTGAAAAAGAAAAAAGTATGCTTCTATCTAGAAAAATAGAAAAATTCAATACAAATATGTATCTCTTGTGGCAGACAATATTGTGTTTTTTTTTTAATCTCCTTCAGGTTAAGAAGGAACTAAATATGTGTTGAATTATCTTGTTACTTTTTTCATTATTATACATAGGAATGATTTATATATATGGAGTAAAATAATGGTTTCTGCTATCATTAAACTTTTTTTTTTTTTTTCCATTCCCACTGAAAATTTGGGGAAAAAAAGTTAGGGGAGACCTTTTTTAAAAATTAAAAATAAATTTCAATTCCTATTTACTCAATTGCAACAATTAGTTATTTAGTTTATATTTCCCCTTTATTTGGCTGTTTTTGACAAACTGAAAGTTCTTAAAATGTATCCATACATGAAAGCAGAACTAGTTGAATCCAAGAAAAAATTATTTATATTTAACATACAAATGAAATTGTATGTTGGTCAGCAGTAAGAGAAATAAAAGGAAAATGTTCTATAGGGTTACCTTGACAGTGTTAACCACAAATAAGGTCCACTGGATCAGTTGGTTACATGGTTTGACAGTGAATGTGTAGCTCCAACCACAGGATTTATAAACTACAGCATATATAGAGTTATACACATAACTGTATTCAGAAGCAGATTTCTGAGCATATTGAACATTTGAAACACAGACACAAAAGTTGCATTTTCTGACACACAATGTTTCCTTGTCTCTGAATTATTGCTGATGGCTACTATTCTTAAGAAATGAAAAGTTGACTCCTATGTAATCAAACAAAAAAAATTCCTGAGCTAACAAACCTCAACATTTGGTTCAGCTTTGTTGAAGACAAATTCTTGCTGATAACTAAAACAGATGAATTTGTATGATAAATTAGATTCCACAAGGGGTTCCTGGTACTCCCATATAATTTTAGGAAATTAGTCCATACAGCCCTTTATCTAGCAGTCAAATACTGTTTTAACAGTCAACACATTTTTTAAAAAATTGACAGAAAGACCTTTTAAAACAAAGAGGGAGACCAGTAAGGTGTTTGCTGTTAGGAATTCAGTGAGCATGTTGGATTGATTTTACAACTCATTTCCTCTCTTTCTTATTTCCACTCCCTCTCAGTGGTAATAAAATAACAAGTAAATAAACTGGTGGAGCCTGGAGGGTGCATATGAAGCTATAGATTCCCTCAGGCACAAAGGGAGAGAACAGGAAACGCCTGGACACTGGAGACTTCAGAAAGTCTGTGCAGAAAAGTTATAGAGTAAGGTTGTTAGGAAAGGATACTAGGGGCTCTGAACAAAAGCTGCATTTGTATAGCATGTTAAATAAAAGCATTGTTGTCTTTACAACATCTAAAACCTATATCAGTAATAAGGAAACATAAAACTATAACTACCTAAAGATAAACACATAGTTAATGGAATTCAGGAACCAGAAGTAAGAAAGACCAAGTTAAATACATAAAACAAATGAGATATCTTAAGATAACGCAATTTGAGTACCAAAAACAGAGAATGGGGGAGGGAAGAAGGGGGAGAGAGAGACAAACAGACGGACTGACTTTCTAGAACTTGACCAATGATTTAAAAATTTAAGATTTAAATAGAAGACCTAAAAAGAGATTAGTTACTGCTGAAAATCTAATTGTTAGTATGGAAGATCCAGTGGAAGATAAGCCATAATACAGAGGAAAGATAGATAAATTTCAGGAGAAAAAAATGTAAAAGAATTGCAACACAGTTTTGGAGACTGAATATGTAAATAATAGGCATTCAAGGTGGAAAATAAAATAATAAAATTGACAAGGAATAATTAAATAAACAAAAACTCAGGAATATGTCCTTGAATTGAAGAATACCTTGAATCTGTAGAAAGCAAAGGCTCATTATTTTATTTGAATAATCCAGATTTTGAAATATAGTAAAATATTTCCAGTTCACTTTGTTAAATTAACATAAACTTAATACTAAAACCTGTAAGGATAATTTGATAAAAAGAAAAAAAGTTATACATCAGTTTTTATTTACAAATTGTAGAAAACATTCTAAATAGATGATCAAGTTAAATCCAACAATTTAGCACAAGAAAAATATATCATGTAAATTAATATAATAATAATAAAAGTTTCCTCATGTACCACCTAAATATCATCTCCTAGGTGACATGAATACCACTTTGGGGGAACATTGGTGCTATGACACGATCACGGGATTAGGAGTTTAGCGACATAATTTTTACCCTTATGACAGGTCAGAAGTAAGGCAATTTCAGGCAAGAGACAAGTAACTTTCAGAAGTATTTCTCAGTTATTTCTATTCATTATCATTCACAGAAGGAGCCCCAAGCTCCAACTTCATGAAACTAAGTACTGTGGAATGAGATTCGTCAGAGTTGGTCTTTGTAGGACCACAAATCATCATAATATCCAAGATTTTATGAACTCTGAGAACCAATTTTCACACGCTTGGGGGTAATAACTACCACATTAAGAATGTGTGCCTTACCATCATCAAAAAATCTAGAAACAATAAATGCTGGAGAGGGTGTGGAGAAAAGGGAACACTCTTGCACTGTTGGTGGGAATGTAAATTGATACAGCCAATGGAGGTTCCTTAAAAAACTAAAAATAGAACTACCATACGACCCAGCAATCCCACTACTGGGCATATACCCTGAGAAAACCATAACTCAAAAAGAGTCATGTTCCAAAATGTTCATTGCAGCTCTATTTACAATAGCCAGGACATGGAAGCAACCTAAGTGTCCATCATCGGATGAATGGATAAAGAAGATGTGACACATATGTAAAATGGAATATTACTCAGCCATAAAAAGAAATGAAATGGAGGTATTTGTAATGAGGTGGATGGAGTTAGACTCTGTCATACAGAGAGAAGTAAGTCAGAAAGAGAAAAACAAATACAGTATGCTAACACATCTATATGGACTCTAAGGAAAAAAAAAAGGTCATGAAGAACCTAGTGGCAAGACAGGAATAAAGACACAGACCTACTAGAGAATGGACTTGAGGATATGGGGAGGGGGAGGGGTGAGATGTGACAGGGTGAGAGAGTGTCATGGACATATATACAGTACCAAATGTAAAATAGATAGCTAGTGGGAAGCAGCCGCATAGCACAGGGAGGTCAGCTCGGTGCTTTGTGACCACCTAGAGGGGTGGGATAGGGAGGGTGGGAGGGAGGGAGATGCAAGAGGGAAGAGATATGGGAACATATGTATATGTATAACTGATTCACTTTCTTATAAAGCAGAAACTAACACACCATTGTAAAGCAATTATACTTCAATAAAGATGTTTTAAAAAAAAAAAAAGAAATGTGTGCCTTAAAGGAAAAAGAATAGTAATACGCATTGTTGGCAAACCCTCAGTTTAATTACTGTACACTTTTTGGAAAATAATCTGACAATACATGAACATTTTAGCCCCCAAATTCAATATATTGAAAACTTTCTTACTGAAATACAAGTACCAAAAAAGAAATGTGAAATAACATCTAAAGGGTGTTTATTTCAGCATTACTTTTAGTGGCAAAAAACTTTAGATTATTAATATATGGAATGGTAGTGCAAGTTGTGGTAGTGCCATTGAATGAAATATTACACAGCTCTCAAAAGTAAGAATCTCTATCCACTGACCTGAAGAAATGTCTATAATGCTTTGATAAAATAAAAGCAAATTAGAGGGCAATGAGAAGCTACACCTTCCGAAGAATGGGAACGAGGTAGGGAGCTTTGGGAACATATCAGTTTTGCTTTGTATACTTTTGCCTTGTTAAATCAGCTTCTAAATGCATTTAGTACTATTTTAACATTTTAAAAGTGTCAGATATGAAATAAAGGGCTTGGGTAAATAGAAGTTGCAAAAGAAGCAAGTACATTTTATATTAATCATGTTATTAGAAAAGCAGGTGTTTGGTGCCCTTGAGCAAGTTTAGAAAAACAACCAACCAACCAACCAATCTTAGAAACCAAACTTTCTGTAGGTATTCTCAATTTTAAATTGTCTGCCATTAGAAGCATTGTTTTTATAAGAACAAAAGCTTTATAACATGATTTTGAGTTTTACTTAGTGTCTGCTGAGCTTAGAATATTAAAATTACCCATGTGGAGTCTAACTTTCTTACCCTGATATTTGTAGGAATTCATATATGCGGTTGTTCTTGGGAAACAGGTAGTGACCTGATTTACGAAGAGTGTAATAATTTCATTTTCTTCACAGATATAAATACATGCTCTGAATTGGTTATTACTGGCAAATTTACATTTTAATTGTAAATATATTTTTGCAGATTTATGATGGAAAAGATAAAACAACTCATCTACTAGGTGCTTTTACTGGCGCATCTATGCGAGGACTGACCCTTAGTAGTACTTCAAACCAGCTCTGGCTGGAATTTAATTCTGATTCTGAAGGGACAGATGAAGGCTTTCAACTTGTCTATACCAGTAAGTATTTTGGAAGAAAAAACAAAAGGCCAAACACTGATGCTAAATATTTATTAAATAATTGCAGTACACCAGGTGAAGTAATATTCAACATCTGATTATCAATTTGCTGTTTACAACTCCCTTCTATGTATATAATTTTATTTGAACCTAACTTTAAAAATTACAGGTATTCTAACTGTTGCTATCTTACAGTTGAAACAGCTAAGATTCAGAAAGTTTAAGTAATTTGTGACTTTGAACTTATTTATATATTTTAAAATAGCAGTATTCTTCACGTGAAATGTTTAAGAAATATAATTAAACGTTTTAATAAATGGGAATCCAATGTTTGAGCTTCTACCTATAATTGCAAAACATATGCAATACATGTGTAGTAGTTATAGTTGGTCACCCTTAATGATAATTGGATGGTTTCAAATGATTTTACACTGAAGAGTAGCTAAGATTTTTGTTTGTTTTGCTTTTGTGTTAAATTGCCTTGTTAAAAATAAACTTATATAGAACTATTGTTTTATACTCAAGTCAGCTTTATGACATTTAAACAGGTAGAAGCTCAAAGACTGAGAATCGTTGAGAGCCATAGGTAGGTGGCTTACATCAATTGATATATGAACAAAATGAATTTATTTTACCTGTATCATAATTTAAGAAATAGACTAATTACACCAATGATCATTAAGTCGTATTCAAATAACATATTTATTAAGTTTCTGCTCTGTGTAAGAACTGTTCTAGGAAAGTAAAGTGCATGAAAAACTGGTGATTCCTGGTCATGTGTTTAATAAATTTACAATTTACCAGATCAAATCAGTTTTTTGGAAGTTCAGAATATTCGTGTAATATAGCAAAATAAATTAACAGTATTCAGAAATCTTCACTGTTAGAATATTTGAGAGAATTGAATGAATTCCATAAATATTCTCAAGAAGTCAAATGAATGAAAGCTATTACAGAAATGGGGAAATTGAAATGGTTACAGCATCAAAGATATTCATGGGATCCTAAAGGGAATCTGCATCAAATTACTGTTTGTGAAAATGCTCTTTCTTAATGATATAAGTAGGAGACAGGAGACATAATACTGAGATATTATTCTTGCTCCTTGTTTATTTAAAGGTTTTTTCCTACCTGTGCTAGAATTGTTACATTATTAACATTAACACAACAGAAATTAACAAAATGATGTTGAATACATATTTTTAAATCCTGAGAACTCTTGTGTATAATGTGATTTCTTATGACGTCCTCCCAAAGGCAAATGAAAATCCAAGCAAATCGTGTTTACAGATATTGCTGTGTGATGGACTAAAAATAACAGTATTGCGGATTATTGCTCAAATATAATTGGTGTGATCTGCTTAGAAGGGCAAATGTTTTTTAATCTGTTTTCCTCTTTCCCTTTTTGTTTTCTGACAGGGCTGGTGACATTTTTCAAGTCATGGCTCAATGTTTACATAATGGTGTTTCTTTGTTCTGCATCATTTTGTATTTCTCTTTGTCTAAAATGTCAGTGGGTTTCATAGAGGAAACCTAGATTTCCTTTTCTGATATGTAAATTCTATGTAACGTGAGATTATTGATGCAAAGATACTGGGCATTGTAGGCCATACCTGGATATAAAATTGAATGGGTTCCTCAGGTGTCTGGAATGAGTAAAATCATTGACTGTTTGTCATTGCTGTGAGCTACTGGTTGTCAAAAAAAAAAAAAAGAAAAGAAAGAAATCCTTAAAAAGAAAATATTTGAAGTCACTCTTCTTAATGACTCTGGCTGTTCATTATAGGATGTGCATCATTATGAAGATGGAAAGCTATAGAATTGGGAACAGAGTATAAAAGCAATTATTTTTTAAAAAGGGCAGACATACATCTATGAATATTTTTCAGTCTCAGAACTGAAACTAAAATGTTTCAGTCTATATTCTGGAACTAAAATATTTATAGTCTGCTTCCAAGGTGTCTCTGGATATCACCGGGTCAGTAAATGCTCCTAAGATTTTCTGATCCAATGGCTATGTGCTGAGCTCCTTTGTTAAGGAGGGTCCTGGAAGTAGTAACACATCTGTTATTAAATGTATTTGTTCCTAAGTGTTACTTCTGTTTTTTACAATGGCAATCTTTTTACATATCTGCAATTATCTTAATAGTTAACCACAGATTTCCTAGCTTTGAAAGAAGCTACTTCCCATCCTCCAAATATACTTTGGTTTCCAGCCTTAGCACCTGTAACCAGGCTTCTTTTTCTTTCAATATGGCCCACCCACCTCGGGCATCAATTGAACTCTTCAACTTCAAGACCATTTCAAATATTTCCCTGCTGGTGCTTACCCTGATTCCTTCAGCCAGAGTTAGCCTACTTTTTAACACTTCTTTTGCAGTAGTCTATATCCACAGCTAATGTAGCTGTTATCACATGGTATTGTGGTTATTTTTGTTTGTTTTGTTTTTTGCAAACATGTTATGCATAGTTCTTCATGGGGCCATTTCACTTCATAATGTCTTTAGTCAGTTTTAGTCCAATTACAACTTTTTACATATTCTTGGTAAATTAACATGTAGTCTGAATACTGATTTTGTAAAATGTTTTTGTGATATAGAAGATTCTACTAGGCCCCATATTTTATATTCCTAAATTTCTTAGAAGCAGTAATTAATTTTTGAACATGAGAGAATTTGCTAAGATGTGCAAACATGGGGGAAAATGGAAAAGAAGAGGTTTTGTGTTCGAATCCCTGTATCCAGTCATTTCTAAACCCAAACTCACCCCTGCCATTCTGTGGTATGTTCCCCTTAAAATTATTCCACCTTTGTTTCTGAAACATCTGAGAGAACACTGTGAGATAAAGAGGAGTTCCAATATTCACATTAAGAGGACTAGAGACAGGAGAGAGGAAATTTGGCTAGGGCAGATCAGGTAAGGATTCATGAATGAGGTAGAATTAAAGGTTGTGTTGGTGGATCACAGAAAGAAATAGTAGAGAGTATTCCAGGCAAAGAGAATAGGATGAAGAAAGGCACAGAGATTAGAAAGAACATGCTAAGCACATTCAAGGGAAATAGAGCAAATAATTTAATTCAGATTAATCCCATTTGCCTAGCTTCTCACAATTCTAGTTTTAGCATAAACAGGCCTTTTATGACCATCCTTATCTAATGACACCTGCCCTATCTAATGACAGTCATTTTTTATCTACCTTTCTATTATCTGTTTTTTGACTTAACAACATTTGCTGTTGTCTGGTTATTTTCATTTTAAGAGACAGAATTGCATTTGGTTGAGAATAAAATGAAGAAATATTTTAGAACAGGCCTTTAAGTTGTGTTTTATTTCAACTGTCTTATTAGTCCATTCATTATATAGTCACTAAGAATAGCAAATGGACTAGTGACAACAGTGGTTGAGATGCCGCTTTTGATGTCAAGTAACGGTAAACCTAACCATGGCTTAAACAATTAGGATTTATTTTTATCATATGAGATCTGTGAAGAGCGAAAAGGTAGGTAGATCTTGATTCAGTTGTTAAAGGGCCATGCAGCTGTCTTTTTGCTGTGGCACTCCTAGTGTGTTCACTCTTGTTCTCATGATTGTTGTGACATGGTCACAAGATGGCTACTTTAACACTGAACATATTGAAGGCAAAAAGAAAAAGGGAACAGGTAGTGTCAGCCATATATGTCCCTTTTATCAGGAATGCAAAATCTTCTGTCAGACATTCTTTTATCTCTCTTTGTCCAAAACAGGGCTATATGGTTATGCCTAAATTTCCCAGCAAGGCAAGCTGGAAAAATGAAGCATTTGTCAGACTAAAAAATTGGATTATTATTTGACTATGATAATATACTGCCTGATATGCTTCAATTACTGCTGGGAGCAAAATCAAGGTTTTGTTCATGAGGGAGAAGAAAAGAAGAGCTATTGAGAAGACAGTGTACAGTGTCTACTATGATGTACAGCTGTAAGAGATATTCCAAAACATAATAAGTTCAAAGATATTGTATTAATAGATGCCTCTGTGATTAATGGTGTCATGGAAGTCCAGAGACTCTTGAGTGCCTAGAAAGGAAAATCATTTGGCTCACCCATTATTAATAGTTTTAGTTCTACTATACTAAGAAGACAGTGAGCTTCTCTCACTTTCCTTAACCAATAAATAAATTACAACATACCTGGTATGAAAATGCTACACCACATTTGAGGGGAGAAAATTTCCCATTCCTTAATTTTCTAAAGCGAATTAAATCTCTTCAGTCTTCATCCTTTAGAGTTGTCAAGAAAAATCTTGCTTAGTCTTTTGTAGAGAGATCCTTCTTCTCCCAGATTAGTTTCTCGGTCAAGTCTAGTTTGATTTAGAGAACTGAAGCATGGATAGCTATGCGAGTTGAATGTAAAAGCTCTGTGACAAACTTGGTCAGACCTTGACTAACATTAGGGAATCCAATTGCTCTTCCATCCCTCCAATTTCTCAGAATTAACTCCCTCCTTGAGTCAGGCCACTCTTCCATTCTTTTCAAAAATGGCTAACAATTACTCTTGCCCTTGAGAAATCTGAAACTTATTCCAAATGAAAATCTAGATGAGGCATATTTTCAGGTGCTTTATGCAACATAAAGTAATTAATTAAATACGTAGTTGTCTTTCCTAAAGGGTATAGGGGAGTAAAGTGAGAGATATTGCCGCCTTCTAAAGTTGGAAGAACAGGTCAGAAATTAGGATCTCAATACAATAGTCTCCCTAAAACATCACTCTGCTCTGGATAATTCGATAATAGAACTTAGCAAAACCTGATTGGATACTCTGACCAGATCCCCTCAGCCGCTCAATACACATTCAAGAATGCATTCCTAAATCTGATGTCTTTTACTGTGTTTCTCTCTGAAGGCTGAGTGGTAGAAATGTCATTTCTTTTGGTCACATGTCTTGTCTTCCCTTTTATTCCTCTATTGGAATTAACTTATTAATGTGAAAGTTATTCATTGGATCATAGGTTTAAATTTTGTATTTCTCCACTGGAATGTTTTGTGCTCTGGGAATAAAGAGAACAGTGAAGAAGACAGAGTTCCTGCCCATATGAAGCTAACTTTTTAGTGAGACAAGACAGAAAAGAAAGATATGAACAAAAGATAAGAGAACTGCACTTAGAAATAATTTGTAACAGGATGATAGGATAGATAGGTCTACTGTACCCAGTTTGTTCAGGGACTGTGTCTCAGGAGGTGTCACCTGAATTGATACCTGAACTATAATAAGAGATCTGAGGGTAGAGGGTTCTAGGCAGATAGATCAGCAAGTACAAAGGCCTAAGAGACTTCAGCTTGAGTTCTTTGGCTGGAGCTGTGTAAGCAAGGAGAATGGGACAAAATGAGAGGTAAAGTTTGAAGCTAGGCAGGGGTGAGGTGGACTATAGTAGGGGACTTAGATTTTACTTAAAAGGCACACAGAGACATTCACCATTGTTAAAACATTAAATATAAGAGTTAAAAATAATACCCAACATTTATCTACTACCTACTAGATACAGATATAACTCTATGAGGGAAGAACTATTATCCTCAGTGAGAAGAGGAGGAAAAACAAAGCACAGAAAAGTTGTTACTTGCCCAAGGTGATATAGCTCATAAGTGCAGATATGGAAATTGAGCTGAGGGCCTCTGTCTCTAGAATTTGCAAGCCTAATCACTATACTATATTACCTCCAATCCAAGTTTTGGATATTTTATATTTAAAATTCCATGGATTTACATCTTTTTTTTTTTTTTTTTTTTTAACTGTTGAAGTAGATGTAAAAATAATAATAATTTTTTAAAATGTTAATGCAATTCTTCCTAAAGAAACTTCTGTCATTTTATGCCTAAGAATCTGAATGCTTTATTATTGGCCAAATTTACTATCAAAGAATGATTTAGTCCTAGTATCTCTTATGTTGTTCATGAAATCTTTAAACTCTATTTCTTGAAAATATGCTTCATTGCAGATTCTTCTGGCTCTATTTATTTCTAGTTAATCCACTGTCATTCAGCAGAAAGGAATTGGGTATTTTAAACAATCATCCAATAAAGAGCTAAATTGCACCTTTTTGATAGATTATAGCGTTGTCTTCTCAAAAGCTGATCTGGCAAAAGTCCGTGATGCCCAGCCATTAGGCATTACCTCTGGGCCCAGATGTCTTCTTGTTATCACCTCTGCACATTTAATTTTCTAAAAAGCCCATTTGAAAATGTCCATTATCCCAAGGGTATAGTTCAGCTATATCTGGATGTTCTTAGCCTTTGAGTTTTGTTGCTTGAAATAGTTTAGTAATCCACACGGAACATGGGCATTTCAAATTTTATATTCAAATTAAAGATGGGCAATAGCTACTTTGTGATGACATTTCTTGCATACTAGCTTTATAAATATATAATACATTACCCTATTTAGACTCTTTAATTTAGTTACCAATATGGTCTTGACAATGTTAACCATGAAAAATAATCAGATGACCTACTAACTCTAACTTTACTCTTAGTATATAATTTATTCAATGCAAATGCAAGTAGAAAATAAGTAAATTACACGGAAGCAACAATGTTACTCTATGTAAATCTGTATCCTATAAACTACTTAACAGGTACATTTGGCATTTCTATTACTCTTTAAATCTTGAAAATTAACCAGGCAATAAAGGAAGTATTGACTAATGCTGCATTATATAGTAGAAGGTATTCTAACTAAAATATTGAAGAAATATTTCTTGATTACCTGTCATTTATATATACAATATTGGATATAATTTCTTCATGTTAGAATAACAGAAGAGTCATCTTCATAGCCTTCACATCCGAAAAGCTTTGTAAATTTTGAGCTTAAATATCTAATGACCTACTAACTTACTCCTTATATAAAATTAACTTCTGGCAGATTGAAGACATATGCAAGTCTCAAAACTTTAAAACGCTTAGAAAAAAATGTGGCCTAGAATAGCTGTGTCTTTAAGGCGAAGAAAGATTTCTCAAAGAAGATACATGAGCAAAAATCTGTCAATACTCAGGAGCATTCCTGCCCTTCTAAGCACTTCCCTTAAGTGTAGAGACTAAAAATCTGGCACTGCATTTCCCCTGCCCTTGCCAGCCAAGATCTCTGCTTAGATTCTGCTAATTAAAGGCAAACATGTGAGAGCTGAAAGGTAGCATGGATAAAGAAGCCATTATTTTCCACCAGCATCTGCAGGCAAGAGTGTGGTGCTGGCAGGTGGTTATATGCGGTAGCAGCTTCCCTGAACTCCTGGATTCTTGAAAACCAGCAGTGATCTTCTGACCTTCACGCCCTCTGAATTTCTTTGTATTTTCCCTCTAATTTCTTGTATTGAATTTGAGCAACTCAAAATATCTAAGTGGCTTCTGTTTTCCTGACCAAGTCCCAGTCCTTATTGTTATTATTATTATTTTTACAAATCTCTTTATAGGGAAATATACCATAAACAAAAAATTTAAATGATATATTTTAGAAGGAGATATTTACAATATAATAGAAAAACATACACTCCATAGAAAGGAATCCTACAAATCAATTAAAAAATATAGCCTAAAAGAAAATACGGGCAAAAAAATTTCACAGTAGAGGTAATTCCAGTAACAATAAGCAAAAGTCAAAAAGTGCTTGATAGAAATTAAGAAATGAAAATTAAAGCCAACATAATTTTCTATTGCATGTTCGCAAAATTGGTAAAAATTAAAAAGCAGTATGATACTAAATGTTGATAATAATTTGAAGAACTTGAAACTCATGAACTTTGGGGAATGTAAATTGGTATAGTCACATAGGAGAAATTTGGTGATATCTAGTAAAATTCATTTTTAGATATGTCTAGGTTGAGCCAATTATGCATATACTAAATTTGGCTGATGGCTAAAAATTAACATTCAGGCAAAGCTGAATCCCACTATCCCAGAATGATGTACAAATTTAAGATGTACAAGACACAAACTGGCATATTTAATAATATCACTTACTTTTTCATGCCCAAAGATTAAACTGTGGGAAAGGCTTTGAGTAACATATTTTCTAGTCAGAACTTTATACATGGGATTTAGAACAACGGCAGTTAAAAAGAAAAAATAATTATTTACCCTATCTCCTATTCCTCCAGTTGGAAATGCAAAGCAATTATTTGCACAAGCTTTTCTGTTTGTTTGTTTAAACTCTTAACTTCTTTTTTTTCTTTTTAAATACTTGCTGGAAAAGTAACTGTTTTGAATGATTTTTCCAAAATTTGATTACACTGCTACTATTGATATATTTATATAAATGGCTAATTTACATATATAATTTGATATATTATAATTTATATAAATAAATTACATTAGAAGTTACTCAACAAATAGAATTAAAAAGTTAAATTAAATGTATATAGCTTTTCAAGACTCAAAACTGTAAGGATTGTCTTCTTAAAGCATTCTTATAAAGTTGGTCATTTCAAAGTTTGATATGTCTGATTATTAGTTTGATTAGTGAGAAACAAGTGTGTCAGTTTTTTGATTAGTTTGATTAGTGAGAAAAAAGGAATGCATAATTTTTCTTCAGTGCTTTCTTCTCTTTATTTTCCTTATGTCTGAACCAAAGAGGATTATCACAGTGTTATGTATGGTCGTGGATTATTTTCTGCTTTTGAATTTTAAAATGACATTCTGCCTTATATACATCCTTATTTAAATATAAAGAATTCTAAAATAAGACTTTCTCTTGCAAGACTCATGGATTAAGTGGAATTTAATAACCAAATATTAAATATCATTCTTAAAGATTATTCTGCTAAATATTATGTATTAAACCCACCAAAGAATTCTATAGAGCTTAAGATTATGGTAGAATATTGCTTTATTATTTAAACTTTTATTAAGGTTTTTGGTTTAAAACAGGATATGTTTCTCTAACGTATTTATCTTATTACTTTCTTAGTTTCCTTATTAACAATCTAATTCCCTTTTTATTTAGCAATTTGAAAGTTCTTACTTTTAGTACATAAAATTAACATATCTTCATTCACCATTCAATACTCTAAAATTTCACTTTAACAGTATTAAATATATACTTACATTTTAGGTGGATTTCAAAGAAATAAAGCATATAAGGACCTTCTTATTTTAGTTACATCAAAAATGCTTACTTACATTCAAAAAGTGATTTTCAGATATCATTTATATTTCTAAGCCATCTGCCGTATTGCACTATTGCTACTATTTTGCTAACCAGATATAACATCACCCTATGTGAATGCACAATTATTCATAAACAAATTGAACAGAAATTATGTTGACGCAGGGATTGAACTATTTATCTTTCATTGGCCAAGGCAGAAGTTAAATAGGAGATTAGCAGATTTTGATTTAATCTTGAGGAGAAAATGATCTATGAATCCCTACATGGTGCATACACCATAGAAACACTTGCATATGTGCAAATGGGGACATAGAAGTATAGCATTTTTATAACAATGAATAATATAAGTAATATAACAATATGAATGCCCATGAGCTGGAGAATAAGTAAATCAATTTTGGAGTATACCTCCAATGGAATATCATTAGTAGTTAAAATGAATAAAATGTGTGTGTATGTGTGTGCATAAATATAAAAGTAAAAACGCAATGCTGGGCAAAAAATAAAGGCTTAGAAGACTTTTATTTCAATTGTATAATTTATGAAATGTACAGATGCTTGAAAATCATACTGTATATTGTTCATAGACATATAGATATGTGTTAAACATATAAATTATGTGTGAAAATAATACACTAATTGAGAATATTTGTTAGCTCTCAGTAGGGAAAGACCAGAAAGGGATTGGAGACAGACATAAAAGGAGTTTTAACTTGTTTTGCAGTATTTATTTCTTAATAACAATATTAATGTGAATATGAACCAATTAATGTAAATATTAATCTGAAAACTAATCTGAATTAATATTACTATTAATCCGAAGCAACTATCCAATAGTACCAGATGGTGACGTTGTTGTTTTATCCTTTCTACTCTCTTGTAGATTTCAAATAGTAACTTTAAAATGTTAGAAATCCTTAAAGAAATCTGCTATATGGTGGCAGGAAAGGAATTAGATCTCAGTTTAAGTTATTCAGCAAGTCAAAAGGATTTAGGTAATTGAGGATATTCAGTTCATTTTGTGCTCTAGAAATTTTCATTTCATCAGAGTATCAAATTTCACAAGGAATGGTGAATATTTATAGTATATATTTTTTCATACACATCTTTATTTGTCAGTTTCAAGTATTTGAGCTTTTCAATGAAAAGACTGGCAGCTGAATGTTTCCATAAAGATAAGACAGTTCTGAATATTTACGAATAAGCAACAATAATTCCACCAAATTGGACTAAATTATGTTGTGCTTTGTAGCTTATATACTGTTGTCCATGTGCATTTTCATCTACAATGCAAAGTATTCTAAATTATCTTAATTTACAAAGAATATCTCCATTATACCTCATCACCAGCAATTGCCAACCACATTTACAAAGCATTCAAATTAAGGGAGGATGAATTTGGTAATAAACCTTGAAAAGAGAGCTTGATTTCCATTTTTATTTTGATAAATGATATGTGGTAAAACTCAAAAGTGGCTGAATCTTGAATAATAAACTGAATATTATGTCTGGTAAAAGGAATTCAAACTTGTTATTTTCAATCAGGGACATTTTAAATGTAGTGTTAAGTGTGCAGATCCATACAAAGTAGTATGTCCTAAAAATTTTGTTACTACTTCTGTTGTTTCTACTTCTGTTTTTGAAAGACTGACTTGCTTGACCATGTACCCTTTATATCTCATATATGTCATAATTTGAGTTAACAACTTCTAACCTCTTGTATGGCTCTGTTTCTGAAGCTGTTTGCATTTGCCTTATTTTAACATATTTTCACCCAAATGAGGCTGTCACAGATTGATCCATATAGGAAATTCCTGAAGGTTTTTTAACTGTCTCATAAATTTCAGTTTCTCAACAACATTATCTTAGCTTATTTTTCAGTTGTCTCCTAGAGATAATTGCCTCTAAGAATCACACTCATTTACGAACATTATTGAACATCTGTTATGTGCCAGATTTTGTGCTGGGTAGGCATTGTGGGAAAAAGAAAAAAAGTGAAATAAGTCCAGTCTATAGGAAAACAAAGAAAAGAAGCAAATGATTGTAAATTAATTAAGGTGTGTGAAATAATTCTGTTGGTTAACAGAGGAGGGAAAGATGAAGAACCCCTAGAAGAGACTAGGAAGAGCTCCTTATGTTCTCCAAGAGCTAATGTAGCCCTTAACATACAGAAATTATAGTATAAATTCAGTACTTCTAGCTGTACATTTCTGGTAATGTTATGTTTATTATGACACTCTAGGAAGTCAGTACTATAAATTAGTGATTTGTCATCAGTGAGCTAATACATCCTTTTTTGCTTTCTAGTTCAAATTTAGATTAATTTGGTCAAGGATCTGTGCCTACAAAAGAGATACAAATCTCTTTTTGATTATCATATGATTTAAGATGTACATAAAAGTTGTCCTTTTGTCAAATATTATTTGTCTTGAAATCACAGACTTCCCTAATTCATGAAGCTATCTGGAATATTTATCATAGTCCTCTAGTCCCAGAAGCTATAATTGATATAATTTAGCACCTAATTATTATTGGTGCATTCATTATATCTTACATTTATCATACATTTATGTAATTTGTAAAACATTAAGGGCAGAAGAATTCCTTAGCTAGGGAGCTTAGATTTTGAAAACTAGTGTCATGTTTGATTTACATTCTGAAGTACCCTTTTCTAGTTCTTTCAGTATCTTAATAGTGAATTGTGCTATGACAGTTTTTTAATATTCATCTTTATTAATTTTATTCTGAACATGCACACAAAGTGTTCTGGATCTACAGAGATTATTATCATTTAAGTGATATAATTAATAATAATAATAGTAATAATAATAACTGTGTCAGCATCCCTTTGACCCAGTCCTTACCCCTGTAGTAACACGATGAAAATCAGATGGAAAGATCTACACGAGTGACCAGGGACAAGGAATAAAGAAAAATGCACGTGCTGTGCTTAAGATAGTTGTCTTTAACTCCTCTCCTGAAAGGAGGAAGAAAAAAACTGCTCTTTGGAGATGGGATAGAAAGAATTCTTGGTTTTTATTCTAACCTTTGGAATGTAAATTTAGGGTTTCAATAGTCAGATTAGCCCCCTGTGTCTCCAGTTTTTATAATCTAGAGATGTCTGTAAGGTTCTGGGTCTCATTCTTCCTTGAAATGTAAACACAAACCCCCTTCAGAGTTAGGTTCATCTCTGCAGTTCTCTCACTACTCAAACAGTTGTAACTTAACTTCTCACACTTAGCCCAAGATCACAAGTTTCCAGCAAAAGTCATGTGGAAAGCCCCAACCCTTTAGAAATTGAAAATATGTTCTCTACACCCTACTCTTTTTTTTTTTTTTTTCCTTGTGAGAAATTTTGAGAGTCGTACATTCTGGAGAAGGCAGAAAATAAAAATTCAGAGTTCTTCAAACTGATTACTGTGTTATATTGACTCTTGATAAAGTATATTTTAAATATAAGGCTATTTCACTTTCTTCTAAGACTGTAAAAGTAAAGCAGTCTAAAGTTATATTTGCAGTGGAGATATTTGTTACTTGGACAGTTATGATTTCACATATTTTGTATGGATTTTAATTTTTCATTATTTGATCATAATAGTTACATTGGTCAGAATCTATTAGCTGCAAATCACTTGAAGCAGGCAAGAATCTTACTACTATAAGTTATGATATAGTCATATAGACCATGGGGTAGCACTGCTAAATTTGAATAATACAACAAATTCTAATTTGTGAGAAAAGAGCTCTCTATGGTGGCTGTAAACTAACAAAATTAAATACGGTAAGAGTAATAAAACCAGGAAAAAGTATGTACTCATATAAAAAATATAAAAAGGGATGATTTGTACAGTTTTAAATCTTCCTGTTAAATTTTGTCTTTAATAAACTTGTATTTTCTCATAGGTTTTGAACTTTCACATTGTGAGGATCCTGGCATTCCACAATTTGGATACAAGATCAGTGACCAAGGCCATTTTGCTGGTAGCACTATCATTTATGGATGCAATCCAGGCTATACTCTCCATGGAAGTAGCCTTCTCAAGTGCATGACAGGGGAGAGAAGGGCATGGGACTATCCTCTGCCATCCTGTATTGGTAGGATACTGCTTTAGGTTTTCATGAAATAGTTCTATGGAAGTGTTATTAAAATATACTGTACCTTTTCAAGTTATTCAGTCTGTCTACACACAACTCATACTTTAATCAAAAAGTTAATGAATTCATAGCTCAGATTTGTGGAGAGTGAGAGGGTTCTTTTCATAATCTTACCAGTGAGTACATTCTCTTTTTTGGGTAAAAAATGGTTTGAAGCCATTATGTTTATCTTATCTTGATATAAAGTTTAACTCACTACAAAAATATGCTGAAACTCTTAATCATACACATTTATTGAATCACATTGACCAGTTTTGTTTTTTGTGTTTTTTTTGGTTTTTTTTCAGATTTGTTTTTATATACAAAATTATTGCTTTTGCTGGTGTCAAGGTGGATTAAAAAACAGTAAACTATTCTCAATAATTTCAAAGTCTTTATTTATACACTTTTTCAAAAACTAAAAGTGCATATGTTTTTCCTATGTGTATGTATCATGACATAATTAAATGAATTTCAGTAACAAAAGACAATGTGAGAGTCAGTGATATCAGATATATTGCCTACATGAAGCTATAGATTGATCATTTTCTCTCTTGTTTGTACAGCGGGAGTACAATTTTATTGCTACCATCTTTAGATTGATTAACAAATAACTGGGTATTATGTGAGAAGCAGGGTGGATAGAAAAGTGTTGATAAAGACATCTGCTTTTTTTTTTCTTTTTTTGCTCCAATATCAAATAGGTGCCACGCTGGAATACTAGGACAATAAAGATATTTAAACAATATCAAAACATTTAAACAAAACACTAACTCCTCAGTAGGGAACAAACATGATTCTTCAGCAATTCTTATTTCTTAATGGCATTTGTGGAAGCACAAATCCATTCTGTGTCAGGCCCATATGGATGAAATTGACTTAAACTTTTTTTTTTTTTTAACAGCTTTATTAAGTTGTAATAGATATCTTAAAAAAATGCACATGTTTAATGTATACAATTTGATGAGTTTGGAGACCTAAACCTTTTGAGATAAATTTTAATGTTTGTTATTTGATATGGTCAACATAGGAATCTCCACAAAACTTGAAGGAATTCAAATAGAAAAAAAATGAAATGCTAGTTATTAGAGGTCTTGCAACTAATTGCAGTGTTTTTGATGACATGAGTCTTCTATTGGTTTATTAAAACAGTGATTCACACAGAAAGCAAACATACTTTTATCTAACCAGAATGCAATTATAGTGCTTTCCTTTCAGATGGCATCTGAATTTTGGATAGATTATGAGGATAATACTACAGTAACAACCTAAATTGACAAAGCTTGAGATTCTGGAATATGACCAACAATCAGCCCACTGTCATTGGTTATGAGAACAATGTAGCACTGATTAGTTCTCTCTGAAGTTATGTTCTTTGATGTGAATATGAAATATATTCAGAAAATCATTAAGGGTTGCAATAGCACAAAAGTATAAACTTGTAAATACTGACTTGCCCTGTTGTCTTTAAAATTTAAATCATAAACAAATACATTGAAAAACATATATTTTCCTTATATGTTGAACCAAGGTGAAGACATTTTTCATTTTTTGGAAAAATTTTATGCAAATAGGACATTTGACCTGGGATCAGAAAGAAGATTTTAATTTTGTTTGCAATGAATCAATGCACTTTATGTTTATGAATCTGCCAAGTCAAAATTTAGTGACTTGACACTGCTCAAGATTTCATGTGAAGGGTAATCTTTTTTTTTTTCTAATGATGGTTGATCAGGAATAACAGCTGAAACAGTTGGACACATGGTGTGTCATGCTATGACTTCCATGATAACAGGAGATGAAATTCTATTTTAGATGGTGTTCTTTACTGGCAATAATTAATAGCTTTACCACCTGGCCTAAAATCATAATTTTCTATGCCCATTAACCTTAAATATCTATTATGATTATATTTTTGCCTTTGCCAAATGAGAAACTTTTTCTCAATTATATGGATTATTTCTAGGTAATTATGTTTCTGTAGCTTATACATTGAGCAAACAAAAATTAATTTTTGAGACACCATAGCCAAAGAACTTTAACCTGTACACCTTCATTTTTATCTACAAATGTAAGACTTCTGTCAGAATACGAACCCCAGTGTTATGGTATATCACACTGGTTCATTTGAAATCAAAATACCAATAATATTTGTAGCAAAGAAATATGGAAAAAGAAAGAGGTATGTTTAAATTCAAGATAAACACAGTACCCAAAATTCCAGTCTGCCTTGAAGCTGCTTAAAAATTAATCTGGAGGAATGAAGTGTCAAATTTGTTCTCATAAGAAATATATGCCAATAATAGTGATAAATCATTAAAATGATGAAAAATGAATTATTATAGTTATAGAGTTCTAGGTTGTCCAACAAAGTTTTTATTTAAAAAATGAGAAAAACCTCAGTAAGTGATGGTAACTTCTTAAATACAGATATCTTTTCATTTACTTTAAAAATAACTTAAGTTTATTATTATAAATTAAGCTAATGTTGCAATACAAAATAAACTTGCTTAGCCCTCTGTAGGTATGTGTATCAGTTAGGGTTCTCCAGAGAAGAAGGATCAGTAGATCTAGATACAGATCTGTCTGTCTATCTGTAATCAAGAAATGTATTTATTTTGAGGAACTGCCTCATGCAGTTGTGGAAGTTGACAAGCCCAAAATCCAGAGAGAAGGTCAAAAGTCCAGAAACTCGGGCAGGACTTAATGCTGCAGGCTTGAGGGAGAATATCTTCTTGTCTAGAAAACTCCACTTTTCCTCTTAAGGCCTTCCAATTTATTGGATGAAGGCTACCCACATTATCAAGGGTAATCTTAAAGTCAACTGATTGTAGATGTTAACCAGGTCTATAAATAGCAATACCTAAACTAGTGTTTGATAGAATAACTGGGTACTGTAGCCTAGCCAGGTTGACACATGAGACTAACCATCATAGTGTGCTAAAACGTAACACCTAAAATCTTTGAAACAATTTTACCTACATGAATAGAGCCTACAGATTTGAACCATGATATTCGATTGTTATTAGGTCTTTTCCAAATGCTGAAACTTTCTGTCTTTGACCTTCTTTGCTCTAATAATCGAAACAAAACAAAACAAAATCCAAGATGCTTACTTCAGTCATTGAATTTGAGTAAGACAGTAACACTGCAGAGAACAAGCAAAATAAATATATGTAGTATATTCAAATATTTAAGCAAGAAGTAAAATAATATGGATTTGGCTTATTTTTTGGTACTATGATAATCTGGAAAATTTTCAAATGTATAATGTATTACTACACTGTGGTTTCCAGGATTTAGAGATGTAGAACAATATACTAATTAAGCAAACTATTTAGTTTCTCTCTTCTCTCTTCTCTAGAAAGAGAATTCTTTCTAGATTATTGGCTTATCAAAGTAAAATCATTCCAGATATCCCAATATATTAAATATTATTAAAATGGAGAGGGAATTCCCCAGAAGATAAAATTTTTATTATAGTGTATGATGATGCTTACATTTTTAATTTGATAAATTTTATAAAAA
The DNA here is from genome assembly GCF_028021215.1 of Eschrichtius robustus. Classification (NCBI taxonomy): domain Eukaryota; kingdom Metazoa; phylum Chordata; class Mammalia; order Artiodactyla; family Eschrichtiidae; genus Eschrichtius; species Eschrichtius robustus. The sequence continues at coordinate 61,075,072 of NC_090840.1, read as the reverse complement.
TTAGAGACCGGTTTGATTTCAGTTTAAATCAAAACTGAACTAGATTTAACTGAAGAAAAATTTAATAAAAATGCCATTTTGACTTTTGGGAGGTTAAAAGCGAAAGAGTTTAGAGTGATTTAAAGGGGAATAAAAGGACAATGAAATTTAGAAGGCCTGAGGGACTGCAGTAAAGCTTATTGTTTCTCAGAGGTGAGGTAGTAAGATGATGAATTATTCAGCCTACAATCAACTAGCAGTGGGCAACTTGCCATCTGTTTTCCCTTTTTACATTATCATTATTTAACAACACATCTTAAAATGTTTGGAAGCCTAAACTCAGAGTTTTGAGTGTGTACTTTTTCAATTCCCTAATTAGGTTTATTATATTATTTTTATATGATCTGACTTGAGATTCTTTTTTTATTGTACAGTATGTTCTTGCTTCAATTAATACCTTAATCTGAGAAAGCATATACAAATATATACTTTCAATAAGAGGAGAAACCAATCTCTATTTTCCTTCAGGTGAAAAAATATATACTCTTGAGAAATTCGTAGATTGTTTAGAAAGATTGGCATTAAATTGTGACTTAAAATTGAATTAATTTTTTACTAGCTGAATGCGGAGGTCGTTTTAAAGGAGAATCATCAGGAAGAATCTTATCTCCTGGTTATCCCTTTCCGTATGACAATAATCTGCGTTGCATGTGGATGATTGAGGTAGATCCAGGAAACATTGTCAGGTAAATGGATTTTATTATTTCAAAATGACCAGGGAATCTGAATTTCCCTGATCAGCCCCTATATACAATATCAATTAATATCAAGATTTTTCAATGTTTTTTAACCTTGGCAAAGAAAAACATGGTTTTTATATGTTTAAAATATGAAAAAAAAAAGTATTCACAAGCATGATTTATTGATTTGTGGTCCACAGCAGTAGTTCATACAGCCCCTTAGAGAGAAGCGTTTCAGTTATAAGAGGGCACAGAAGGTGCGAATTTTTCCTACTTGTTGGCGATGCTATACTTTCAGTTACGCATGACTTAAGACGCTGAGTCCATCATTTTGATAGGTATACAGAGTTGTGCAGATCACTGTCATAAGTTCAGCCTCATGAACATTTAGAAGAAATAAGAATGGAAGAGGACTCAGTACCTATTCCCTGTCTTCCCTAGATTTAGGCATATCTCTGAAGCATTTGCTTTCTTCCCACGCTCTAACCATGTTAGCGTTCTGTTCCTGCTGAGTTTAGTTAGGTGGCTCACAGTTCTTCACATAATTTCCTCTTAGATGATGGCGGAACCGTAGCCTCCTAAATTAACACCAGTCAGGTTTCCAAGGCGCACCTGCTCTCAGTTCTAGTCTAACTATTATTGTTATGACTAGGGATGAATTAGTAAATGAACAAATTCCCCTTGACATATGAGCTAGCTATTGTGTTATCACTCACAAAACAGTGACATTAAGAATTGCTGCTTTATATAAATGGATTTTCAAACAGGCTTATGGGTGATGAAGGCAGTTTTATGAAAAACAAATATTGTCCTTCAAATAACATGCTGCAAGGTGTACTCCATGTATTGTTGGATGCAGTGTGAACTGGTACATTACTTTTGCAAGGCAATTTGCAGCTACAAATTGAATCGAACCTCAGCCTACTTTTCTTTAAGATAGGTCATGTATTGCTTTGTTTTAAATATTAGAAATGGTAAATGTGAAAATATTAACTTCAACAGAATTCTGGGATTTTTAAAAATTAAAAAAAATATTTGATATTAAATTGCAACCCAGATCACATATCACACGTGAATGTGGTATATGTGTGTGTGTGTGTGTGTGTGTGTGTGTGTCTGTGTATATATATATATATATATATATATATATATATATATGGAGAGAGAGAGAGAGTTGAGTTGAGCATGTTGATACAATTGGATTTCTAATTTTTGGCATTAGGCGCAAAAAAATCAGACACTAATTTTGTCTAGATTAGACACAAAGCAAAATAGATTTAACATGAAAATTTTTTTTTCCTTTTTTGTGCATTTTTTTTGGGGTAGACACTTTCACATTAAGGAAGTTCCCTTTTACTCCTAGATTACTGGGTGTGATGATTATGAATGGATACTGAATTTTTTAAATACTTTTTCTGTGTATATTGAGATCTTCATGTGATTGTTTTCCTCCTTATATCTGTCACTGTGGTGAAATGTAATCGTTGGTTTTTGAATGTGAACCATTTTTGCATTTGCGGAATAAACCTCATTTGAGTCTGATAAAACAAACAAAAAACTTGAAACAGTGGAAATAACACATACTATGGAATTAGATAACTTGAGTTCAATTCATGACTCTGCCACCCTTTGGGCAATCTTAGTTAATCTATCTCAACCCCATTTGCTACATTTGTAAAATTGAGATAAAAATTGTTCCTGCTTCATTGGGTCATTGTAACAATTAAAGGAAGAAAATCGATGTAATGCATTTTGCACACTGCCTGGCACATATGAGATCCTCTAAGTGTCACCTGCCATTGCCACAGTTAAAAGTCATGAACACTGAAAAGAATGTACAGATCTTCCTCGGGTTACATCCTGATAAACTCAACGTAAGTTGAAAATATCATAAGTTGAAAATGCATATAATATAACTAACCTACTGAACATCATAGCTTAGCCTAGCCTACCTTAAACATGCTCAGAACACTTACATTAGTCTACAGTAAATCATCTAACACAAAGTCTATTTTATAATAAAGTGTTGAGTATCTCATGTAACTTTATTGAATACTATAGTGAAAGTGAAAAACGGAATGGTTTTATGGGTATATTATGGTTGTAAATGTATTGGCGGTTTGTCTTTGTGATCTTGTGACTGACGGAGCTGTAGCTCCCTGCCACTGCCCAGCATCGTGAGAGAGTATCATACAGCATATCACAACTGGGAAAAGATCAAAATTCAAAGTACAGATTTTACTGAATGCATATCTCTTTTGTACCATCTTAGAGCCAAAAAATCCTAAACTGAATCATCATAAGTCAGGGATAGTCTGTATACCTAAAGTTTTTATAATTTGCAGAGGTGATGTAATAGCACATTTAACCATATTCTAAAAAAAAATTATACTGCTCAAGAAAAATTCATTAAGTTTATATATGCAGTTTACATAATTCATTTTTATCTGATAGAATAAAAGGAATATCTAGTATAAACAAGATGAATATTTGTTATATTCTTTATTTAAACCTGAATCCATGTTTAAGATAATCAGAGATATATGGTTCTCCCACAGCCTACAGTTTCTTGCTTTTGATACGGAAGCATCGCATGATATACTCCGAGTTTGGGATGGTCCACCAGAAAATGATATGCTTTTAAAGGAAATTAGTGGTTCTCTTATTCCTGAAGGAATCCATAGCACCCTCAACATAGTAACCATCCAGTTTGACACGGACTTTTATATCAGCAAATCTGGATTTGCAATTCAATTTTCAAGTGAGTTATTTTTTTATTTCTTCTATAAAAAATAGGAGTGCTATTTAAATAGTTCTGTTTACTGCTCAAACTTTAATTTTAAAATTTTAATGATCTTAAATATTCCTATTTCTAGTCTTCTTATTCATCTGGAGTTAAGGTAAAACATAGAAAAAAAGAAATACAATTAACTTTTAATTAATTAATTGTTGAGCCCTTCTCTCCAATTGTCAAACCAATTTTCCATAAAGTAAAGATGGTGTTAAAATAATTCAGCAAATGAAATAATTACATTATAGAGCTTGTAATTTGAATTCACTGTAAAATTATATTTTAAAATGTACAGTTTTTGGAGATAAGGAAGGAAATGAATATTTGCCATTAAAAGAAAAGCAACCCTACATTTTTACTAATTTTATTTTTCTTCTGTTAAAGATCTTAATTATATATTCACAGGAAGCTTTGACAAAATATTTTAGATCTACTATTAAATTAAAGATTTCCTACAACAATGAAATATCATTCATTATAATTACTAGTGTTCATGGCCTTTTTTCTTTTTATGGCACTGCTAAGTGGTTAAATATATGCTGTTCTGTAAAACGGATTTTGGTTTAATGGCTGGAGAAACTAAATGAAAACTCAAAAGTTTTAGTTGCTATTTTTTCACTCTTATTACCAACACACATTATCTCTTTGAGAAAAATATCTAAGGGATCTTCTAATTGTATAGGCTTAAAAAGTCCTATTAATTGAAACTTATTGAGATTTCCAACATCATCTATGGGAAGAGTGCAAACCAGTGTTCTTCAAATGTGCCTTAATTCAAATCCTGTCTTCTTACTAATTGCTGACTTTGGAAACCTTACCTCATCACCTGAGTCTGAGTTTTCTAATTCACATAGGAATAATAATGCTCATATCATAAATAGATTATTAGGATTTAACATGATCACGTGTGCACAGTTCTTAGTATTGAGTAGTAAATAGTTGGTGCCCAGTGAACTATTATCATTATATGAATAAATGTAAAATTGGAACCCTTTAGAAAAAGCATGAAGGGCTTTTTTAACGACTGGCCTGAAAATATACCACTTTAGGTTAACAACTGGTCAATACAAATATATAATTAACTTGACAGACCTTTTGTTCATGGAAGACAGTTGTTTGGCATAATCGACTAAAGTAAATGAATTGTTTTGTGTTATAAATAAAGTTCATGTGAGAGAGGTGTACATCAGCAGAGTCAATATCTTTCAATTTGTACCTTTAGTGTATCTTTTGAGACAAAGAAAAAAGGAATGAAAAATAAGAGAATGATTATGTAATTAATAAACATAAATGGCTTGTAATTCTGAAACGCTTATAAATGGAACATTGTTCATATTTATATCTTCTATTTTCTACTGTTTATTTCTCCTTTTTTTGAAGTTAGGAACAATTTGTCAGCAAACTGCTTATGATTGCTGTTCAATTTCAGTTATTTATAATGGTAGTTTGGCAACCAACAGCTCTCCTTTCATTTACCTTAAATTAGTAAGGTTTTACACTTAAATGGTTATTTGTGATTAAATGTCTGAATGCAGTCATGTGAAAAGGTGCTTCAGGCTATTGTTTGTGAATGCCAAGTACATCTGATTAATAGAAACAGACTGCTTTATATGCATTTATGGAATTTTTAATGCACATTTGTCTGTGAAATTAGCAATACATTTTTATATTTATTGCATTTGTAGGGCATATTAAAGTTATGGAAACAATATGTATCATACCAGAGTTTTAATAAATCTGCCTCCATAATATTCTTTTAAGATGCATAGAAATGTGTACTACTGATCTGAGACTAAAAAGCTATTCATTGAAATAAAATTACCTGGAGAGTTAATATATTGTGAATAGCATCAATCAATGAAAATTAGTCTCTGGGTTGGAGATCTTCTGTAACTTATGCCTATACAGCTTTATAAGTGTTCAGATTTCAAATGTGAAAATAGTTTTTTCATGAATGAGGTCTTGCTTGGTGCCAAGAACCGTAAGTAGTTTGTATGATCTATTTAATCCTCACAGAAGCCATATGAGATATGTTGTATCATCCCCATTTACCGAACAATACACTGAGGTTCAGAAAGTGAGTTAATTTGTTCAAGGTCACACCCTAGCAGATGCCTGCAGCTGTGACTCAAATCCACCTATGTCTGAAAGGAGATTAACACTGTGCCTGGTGCATAGTAAATGCTTAGCAGTTATTACTACTCTTTTGCTATTCTTATTTATTATTTATTAATATTCTAGAGGAAATACAAAGATTTTAATTATGCGTTATTAGTTACAATGAAGTTCTACAATTTAATCAGCTTGTCTTTCTGATTATGCTTACAAGAACCACATCTAAGGTCACACTTCCAAAAAGCAGATGATTTATACAAGTGAAGCAGTGAGAAGGAATAAAGGAAAGCTGGAATGTGTACATTCCCATTTAAAAGGGACAGTTGCCCCCTCTGGCTAAAGTCATTTTGCCCTGTAGGAAGACAGACTAATTTTTAAGTGGAACTTGAAATAAAGAGTTTTATGTAAAGTCATCTAATTGTCAAAGAAAACAACTCAACTAATCTTAAAGAGAATATTAAAGTCTATAGTCCAATAAATCACGACTATGGGTCAAATTTGGCTTGCAGGTCAAAATTTGCCACTTGAGGGTTTTACCTGAATTACTTTTCCTAAGATAAATCTATCTCATGTTACCCATTTATTCATTTGTTCATTCGTTCATTCTAGGAGAGTCTATTAAAGGACCAGATAGTAAGCATATTTATCTCCAGCTATTTCTCGAGTGCATCTTTCCTTTCACTTAGGCAAATCTTCTTAGTTACATAAACACACACACACACACACACACCCTGTACTGTTTTCTGTCCCTAAAGTTTCTTTTACTTTAAATTTTTTTCTTAAGCCTTGCTCATTCTTCCAGACTCAGCACCAAGACCTCTTTTTATAAAATATTTTCTGCCCTCTGTATAAAACATTTTTAAATGTTTATAAAACAATCTCTTTTTAAAACATCCTCTGACCTTTCTTTATAAGACAAATTCCAGCCCATGCTCTAGGCACTAGCTATAATTTTTTTCCAAATAAAGATGTGAAAACATGGTTTATCATTTCATTGTTCTGAAGATGTTTTAATTATATGAACTTTGCCTCTCTAAATGTCTGTAAAGAGCAAACATTCTATTTAGGGTGATCATGTAATTTATTGTTCAAATCTAAGATAACTTTTGAGAGTAAAAGGGGACACTTAAAAATTAAGCTGGACAACAGGCATAAACTAGAACAATAGTAACCAAATCAGTTTGTATCATTATTTTAATTGTCAGATTTTCATTCTGTTCCCATTCCGCCCACCATCACCACCACATTGCCTGTTCCTTTTTTGAGCAAAGAGCTGAGTGTCAAATAATAAATTAAAAAAGGAATGAGTCAGGAAATAGCAGCAAAACAGTCTTAAGCAACAAAATGCAACCAACGAAATGGATTTCAGTGAACTTGGTGCAAAGTGAATTTAACTGAAATGTAGGTCACATACCAACTTCATAATCACTGTCAAGCCGCTATCAGCAGCCTCATGCCTTCTATTTCATGATCTATTCATTCTTTGTAGTCTTTTGCTTTGCCTCTTGGTGTTATATTCTGCAAGACTCTTTTGCTTAATCACAGCTACTTAAGTCTGACATGGCTACCTCATGCTGTCCTATGTTCTGCCCTTGGTTCTCAGCAGTCAGCCTCTATATATATCTCCTACTTAAGTTTGTAATCTGCGTGTCTCATCCCACTTTAGTTCCTCAGGGAGGACATCTTTAAGTATCATGCTGTCATTTGCCCACAGAATAGTTGATTTTGACAGAGCGTTTTCTGTGCTCTTCACTCTTTGACATCTCTGTTAAGAATATGCCCCTGCTGGATAATACAAAATACCAAGGGCCATATATTATACTGTTGAAAATTCTCAAGGAGATGGATTCCTTAGTCATGAGACATTGATGTCTCCCGACCTTAAAGGACTGCATGGTGCCCCTGCATTTGTTCCCATCCTCATTATTACTGCCTACACTGCTGTAGCAGTCGACTAGCCACTCACTTCGTTGTCTCTCCAGCCAGACTTTTCTCTACATTTCCACCTGACTGATGTTTTGAAAATATAAATCAGACATCACTCCTCTGTTTAAAATTCTTTTATGGCTACACAGTCATAAGTTCAAAACTGTGGAATTACATTTAAAGCCTCCACAATTTGCACCCAAATTACCTGCCAGCTTCATCTCTCACTATTCAGTTACATACATCTAGTCATCTAACTGCACTGTCCTGAAAAGACATTGACCTTTCACATTTCTGCTTCTTTTGCAAACTCTCTTCCATGTTCCTGTAACACTTATGTCCACATTCAAATATCCGTAAATTCTTAGTCATTTTCCAAGGCCCAGGTCAAATGATACTTTAGGTACTAATGAACTTCTAGGCAGAATTAGTCACTCCCATATCTGCAGTGCCCTGGCACTATGTGTGTATTATATTAGAATGGCTGTATATCCTCGTTTGCCCAAGACAGCCCTGGTTTATGCCTATTTTCCTGGCAACCTGACTTGTTTGACATTTGGTCTGTATTTTCCATTTTCAACAAAGTATCATTATTAATAGTTCTGTTAAAATAGCCAAGGTGTATTTATTAGCTATTGTCTTTGTGTTTGATCTCATCTAGTAGTGTGCGAGATATATTCCCAGTGCTCAGAGTAATTATAATACATGATTAATTTTGAAAGACAAATACTGATAACCCATCTCTATTTCCCAGTCTTTTGTGGATGCCAGGTAACTTACACTTCCCTTTCATGGATAGCATATAGGGCTCTTGTAGATAAAATGAAAATATTCTCAGATATTAACATCTAACCCATTCTGATCTTAGATGGTGTTGGGAGAACTATTTGATACTGTTGCCCTGCCAGCTATTTTGTATAACAGCAAGTTATGTCATAATCTATTCTGTGGCTTGAAAGATACCTAAAGCTGTCAGGCCATGAGTTGGCCAAATCACTGAGAAATATGTATTTTTGAAATATGCACAGAAGTAGAGGTTGCACAGATGTGCTGTAGAGCTATAGTCTGAATGTTCTTGCCATGAGTGTTTGTTATTTATTTTATAGGATAAATTAACAATTATTTATTTTATCATACTGTTTTATTATTTTACGATAGACATTTATGGCAGCAGTGGGATAGAAAGTACATACTGAATATTCATTTCTTAAGAAAGCTTAATTCCACCAAGATTTCTAAAAGAAAGTTCAGCTGAAGGAGGCTGTCAGGAAGACCCAGCAGAGATCAACAAGGATGTCAGACAAACTTATTCTCGCAAAATTTGAAACTAAACGCAAAAGGATAGCAGGAAAGGATCTAGAAGAATTTTTGTTTATTATGATTTGTGAATCAAAGCATTTTAGTACATCCAGAAACACATTTTTAAAAAAGTGGAGAGTTCCACATGATCCCATTTCAATTAAACATATTTAGGTAAATTGTAAAATTATTTTTAGAGGGTAAATCACATACTGATTGGTTATTTTTCTGTACAATCAAAAATTAGTAGAATACAGAATAAAATGAGACTTCCTTGGCTTGTATATTATATTAATATTCTGTTAAGCTACGGAGGGGGCAATTTTATATTCTAAAATATGAAACATAATTAAATGGTGATTTGGAGCCATGATAATACATCAACAACATCTTTGTCATTTTAAAGTACCTGATGTATTAAATTGATTATTATTATGATCATTTTAAAGTACCTATCTACTATAGCTATGTTCTTTTTAGTTGAATTATTTCCTAAATAAAATTTCTCCCTGGTTTTGGATTTATCCCTGGGACCCTGATATCATTGGTATTAATAGACCAATTTTTCCTAATAACTTGTTAACCTCATGTGAAAGATGGGATATTTTGATTGAGAATGTAGTATATATGATATTAAACATGAGATTTAGACCTAACAGTATATTAATATTTTAAGATATTGATACTTGATATTGTTATTTTATGAACAAATTGCCTACAAATTTTAATATGATAAGTTGTTGGAATACCTGTTTGGATTAACTACATGGTTCTTAGACTTTTATTACTTACATATTAAGGATTTTATACAAGTTGCTCATAATGTCTGCTAATCATCAAAAATTTTTTTTTTTAATTTTGATGTGCTAATCATCAAAAAACCCAATAACAAGAGTCTGTCATACAGAGTGAAGTAAGTCAGAAAGCGAAAAACAAGTACCGTATGCTAACACATATATATGTAATCTAAAAAAAAAAAAAAGGTCATGAAGAACCTAGGGGCGGGACGGGAGTAAAGACTCAGACCTACTAGAGAATGGACTTGAGGACACGGGGGCAGAGAAGGGTAACCTGGGACAAAGTGAGAGAGTGGCATGGGCATATATACGCTACCAAACGTAAAACCGATAGCTAGTGGGAAGCAGCCACATAGCACAGGGAGATCAGCCCCGTGCTTTGTGACCACCTAGAGGGGTGGGATAAGGAGGGTGGGAGGGAGACGCAAGAGGGAGGAGATATGGGGAGATATGTATATGTATAGCTGATTTCACTTTGTTATAAAGCAGAAACTAACACACCATTGTAAAGCAATTATACTCCAATAAAGATGTTAAAAAATAAAACAGTAACATCTCAATTAAAATAAAAGAAAATCGATGATGAAAATGCAACTTGTACACAATGTATGTTAACATACATGGGGACCATGTGATGTCATTGACCATGTGAAAACTAGAAGACATAAATCTGTTTAAAAAAAAGCATGACTTTTCATTTAGAACAAATGAAAACTCAACTAATTTCATCACTTTATGTTCTAAATTCTCTTCTGCATGTATGAAAAGTGTTAACATGCCAGCTTCCTTACCAGAAGAACTTCCCAAATAGTTAAATGAGTCCAATCTTATATGTCACATCAGTAACATTAATCACCTCAAATATTTTAATTCCAGCAAAAGTTTTACTTTTTACCTCCATTTTATGAAGCAGAGTATAGTCTTTGAAAGTTTATTGTGATAAAGATGAAACATCTCATATTATAAATTTAGTTACAATTTTAACATTTCAATAATTAAACTTACTTAGACTTATTTTATGGTCCAGCATATATTTTTCTAGAAGAACCATGTGCATTTGAAAAGAATGTACACTTGCCATTATTGTGAATTAAATACCAATTAGATACAGTTGGTTGATAGCATTGTGTTTGAAGTGTTCTATATTATTACTGATATTTTGTCTACTTTTTTTTTTAATCCACTAATGAAAGAGTAGCATTGAAATGCCCAACAGCAATTGTGGATTTGCCTGTTTATTCTTTCTATCTTATCGTGTCCTGTCATGTTTGTGTATCATGAAGATCTGTTACTAGGTGTGTACGTTTGAGATGCTATGCCTTCTTAATGAGTTGACTGTTTCATTAGAATGAAGTAGCTTTCTTTTTCTCTGGTAATTTTCCTTGTCTTGAAGTTTGCATTGTCTGATATGAATATCTTATAATTAGTGTTTGCACGGTATTTCATTTAGCATCCTTTTAACTTGTTAGTGTCTTTATATTTAAAGTAGGTTTCTACTTTAAACAGCACATGATTGAGATAGTACTTGCTTGAGTCTTGTTTTTTTATACAGTCTGAAGATTTCTGCCTTGTAATTGTAGTCTTTACTGTTTTTCATCTTTATTGGAGTATAATTGCTTTACCATGTTGTGTTAGTTTCTGCTGTATAACAAAGTGAATCAGCTATATGTATACATATATCCCCATATCCCCTCCCTCTTGCATCTCCCTCCCACCCTCCCTATCCCACCCCTCTAGGTTGTCACAAAGCATGGAGCTGATCTCCCTGTGCTATACAGCAGCTTTCCACAAGCCATCCACTTTACATTTGGTAGTGTATATATGTCAGTGCTTCTCTCTCACTTCGTCCCAACTTCCCCTTCCCCCGAATTGCAGTCTTTAAATCATTAGACCGTTCACACATAATGTAATTGTTATGGTTTGGTTTGGCTGCCGTATTGCTATTTACTTTTATTGGACCCACCTGTGTATTTCCACCATCATTTTCTTCCCCTCTATTAACTTATTGGCTAAACATTTTGGAGGTGGGGGTGTACTTGCTCTAATATTAATAGCATACATCTTTGATCAAAACCTACCATTAACTTCTATTACACACCGTCATATATAATGTAAGAATGATAGTGTATTTACATTTCCCCCTTCTTTCCTTTGGACTGTTGTTTCCATTTATCTTCTATTTATATTAACACCACAATACATTTTTTAAACTTTAAGCAAACAATTATCTTTTAAATATTTTTTAAATGAGACAAAGATCACATATTAAAATTATAGTGTTAAGGATAAGGCTATTTGTTTTGTGATAATAATACAAATATAAATTTTGGTGACACACAACTTCATGGCAAAAACAAAGCTCTTGTAAAATTAAGAAACAGATATATACTTAGAATTGGTTGTGGTGTACATATAATTCATAACTGCAACCAAGCAAATTCTACCCATCACAATAAAACTGTCATTAAAATTTACAGATATTTTTATATACAGCAAAATAATTGAATTACATTTTTTGTGTGTATGACAAAGTAATGCTGATTCAAAAATAAATAAACTTTAGTATGTCAGTACCAGCTTCTGTTTTCTCTACTCATTGTCATTCAGGCTTAGAAAAGTTTGCATCTCTGAAGCACTCTTTTTCATAATCAACCAAAATGCCCTACTATGGTTTTGAAATTTTTGATAATAAAACCTTTAAATTTGGTTGATTTATATTAAAATCATATGAAAATCTTTAATCAAAATATTCAGTTATTGGCATGTTAAAGATCTTCAGCTTTTGAAAATTTTGGTGAATTATAATTATTGAAAACAAAGTTTGGAAATAGGAAGACATTTAAATGCTATTTTTATGAAAGTTAAAAGTTAAAACACTGTATAAAATTAAAATTTGAAACTATTATTGTCCTGTAGTATGATTTGACTTGTGAAAAGAGAGTATCTTTTGATGAAGTTCTTATTTTTTAATCAGATTGAATTTATATTTTATACTATAATAGAATAAAATTGAGAAAACATACAATTATACAGCTTACAAGTGAAGTATTCCAAAAAAAAATCATAATTTAAGACAACTTGGTAAGCTTTATATTATAAAAATTTTTGTCAAGAAAGGTATCTGAAAAGAAGTAAAAATTTACTATCTGTGAAAATACTTAAGCTGAAATATTTACACATTGTTGTATGAAATAAAATCAAATTGAAAGTTTCCTATATTTTAAAGAATTAGTCCTAAGCCTACCAGATACCTCAATACCTATAAAGAAAAACCTTTCTCAGTTAAAAATAGTATGGCCTGTAGAGACCTCTGTTAACATGCCAACGATTTAAAATGTATTAAAAATACCTTTAACAATACCAATAAAAATAAGAATATATTGAAAACCACATACTTAAGAAAAAATAGTAAAATGACATTAAATATGTCTAGGAAACCAATTAGAGAATGTACATTTGTACCACAAATGATCATTTTGCTTATCTTATTTTTAATGTTTAATTAACTCATATAAAGATGTTTTTGTGTGCACAGACATGGCATTTTAATTTTTTAGAAATTATTTTTAGTAGTTTTTGCATAGATACTTATTTTGAAAAATTCATCAATGTAATATTATCAATCTGGTAAATCAGTACATATTTTTAATTACATAATTTAAATTACTTTTAGCTTTTTATTTCATGCCCACAATTTTTCACTTTCAATGACAAATGTCACCTGATTTTAATAAACATTTTATTATATTAAAGACATATACACATCTGCTGTCCCTCTTAGACTGTGTTCCTTTGAAGCGCAAGGTTTATCCTATTAATATTTGTATCACCAGAACTTGGCATTGTACCTGGTATTTAATACTTAGTAAATGTTAAATGAAACTGATTGAGTAGGAAATTTTTTAATAATGTAAAATTAAAAGCACACTGGTATTATATACTGTCAGTCAAGACTAATGTAAAACAATATTTATATGTTTTTGCTCTTTTTTTGCTCACTAATTCTGGTGATCTCCAAATATTAGAATTCAATTCTGAATTAGACTTCTATATAATCCCTTATAATCCTTGGATATAAAATCAGTTTCCTGTTTAGGTACCTTTGACAGTCTTCAACCTAACATGCCTTTTGATTTCAAAGAAATTAGACCAGTGATTTTATTTTCACTTTTGTCCATGTATTAGAGCACAAGAATCAATGATGGTATGGAGGTGTTGGTTCTTATTACAGTTCATTCCCAATATAAAACATACTTGGCTTATAGTGGGTGCACAACAATTACCTGGTGAAATAAATGAGTAAATATGTATTTTAAAAAGGTATTTCTATATAAAGTACTTGGAATATATTATAACACTAGCTTTGTGGTTTCTTTTGCATTGGCAGCTTTGTTTCTCTCTAGAGGTGATAGGAGGAAAATCTCTGTCATGCTGCTATCTACTTTAACCTGACTTGCCATATCATTAGATGTATCCTTAGAAACATAATGAAATTCTAAAGATAGCCACGTTACTGAGTAGCTGGCAGAGTGTAGGCCTAATAATGATGTTGAACATTCTTTGTAAAATTGATGGATCTTGTACAAAGCAGGGACTCAGTCAAGGGCAAAATTCTCCAGGGTGAAATCCACCTCTAGGTTACCATCTGCATTTCACATATTTTCCGATTGATTTGATTCTATATGGGATTTCCTTCCAGGTTAAATATTCCCATTACCCAGCTTGATTTCCTTATAGATAGTGAAGTGGAGAATATCGTGTCATTTCTTAGTCAATACAAAAATATAAGACAATAGAACTGGAAGAGAAGAGTGTAAGGCCTTGTGAATACCAAATTTGGACTGTGACCTTGCTGAAGTGTCTTGACATATTGCAAAAAAATATACAACAACTTCTTAGACAAACTACACAGTGAATAGTAAAATCTACTGGTCTTCAAAGATTTATCTCAGAGTTTATATTTTCATAGAATTATACAATATAATTGTTAGAATAGAACCTTAAGATTATTTTCTAATACTAAATCAGGCAGGTAGAAAATTATTACTATGTCAATTTTACCGATGAGGCAGTTAAAATTCAGGGAACTAATACAACCTGGTCAGTGTCCCCTTCTTACAACAGTACAGATTACAGTACAAGTCTTCTGCTTTTGATTTTATCCAGCTGTATAGAATCTAAGGTTTTTCTCTTTTGAAAGTTCTTGAGATAAACAAGTTTATACCAAAGAGTCTACTTTCTGAATGGAAAGGACACACAAGAACTTATGAGTGATTTAAGTGTATTTATTCTTTGTTGCACAGAGCAATGCCATAAGCAAACTGGACTGTTAATTTGCCCAAGGTCACCAAGATGGTAATTCAGACATTATCTCTGAATTATCATCCATAATATAGTCGAAACTTATACATGTGCTAGTTAGGACTGTGAAATGTGTATTAGGTGAGGTGCACATTTCCAATTAAATTACACTCTCAATTAGATGAAACAAATATAAAATGAGAAGTCAGAAGTATATTTACAGTACTGATGAGTTGTAAAAATGGTGAGAACTCAGTCATTTTCTGTAGTATTTAGTGCTATCAGTATTGTTCTGAAAACAGCCTCAGGTTATCCAGATAGATTAATTAAAGCAAATTAAAATGTAATATAAATATTGTTACTGCAGTCTTGGAATAAATGTTTCCCAGTGTCAAACAAATGCTAAATTATAAACAAACCTTAAGCATACATTGAAATGACTAGCTGTAATTTTGTTCATTCATTCATCCATTCATTCATTTCACACACTTTTTTAAAAATAAATTTATTTATTTATTTATTTATTTATGGCTGTGTTGGGTCTTCGTTGCAGTGCACGGGCTTCTTATTGCGGTGGCTTCTCTTGTTGCAGAGCACGTGCTCTAGGCACACGGGCTTCAGTAGTTATGGCACATGGGCTGAGTAGTTGTGGCTCTCGGGCTCTAGAGCACAGGCTCAGTAGTTGGGGCTCATGGGCTTAGTTGCTCCGCGGCATGTGGGATCTTCCTGGACCAGGGCTCAAACCGGTGTCTCCTGCATTGGCAGGCGGGTTCTTAACCACTGCGCCACCAGGGCAGTCCCCCACACATATTACTTGAACTATTTTTTTTTATTTTATTTTTTTTCATTGAAGTATAGTTGATTTACGGTGTTGTGCCAATCTCTGCTGTGCAGCAAAGTGACTCCGTTACACACATATAGACATTCTTTTTTTATATATTCTTTTCCATTATAGTCTATCACAGGATATTGAATGTAGTCCCCTATGCTGTACAATAGGACCTTTTTGTTTATCCTTGATGAACTATTTTTAACTATTGTGAAAGATTCTCTTCAATTTCTTATATATAAGGACAATTTATTCCTAGGGTATAGCAACGCTTGATTTGATAAGGTCTCATGTTGCTTAACAATAAATTCACTAACTCTTTCAGTGGATTTAGACTATTGGTGAAGATTAAAAGCATTGTAAAAACAATTCCTAAGAAATGCTAATGTAAACTTTCTTAACTTGAGCATAAACTTTTTTAATTTACATACTTATTTATATATAATTAGCATGTGAATAACATATCTTGAAAAATTATTTTTACTGTATATGATAAGTAGTTATGAAATGGTATTACTTTTACATATCTATATTTTTCACACCCTGAGTCATGAGAATTTTTAAGAAAAAACTGTTATGGATACAAGTTGTTTTTGGTGGAATAAAAACAGTTCAATTTTAAAGGAAAAGTTTGTCATTACAAATTTATTTCTGACTTATTATAATAACCAGATATAAAAATTCATTTTGTTAGAAGTAAATGCTACCATACAGAATAAAATCACTTGCATAAAAAATAAAGTAATATTACAAGATTTTGTATGTTTGCTAATGTTCAGTTTATTTCTTATGTCAGTGATTTTACATTCTATGGTGAAATTATTTCTAACAAAAGTATTTGTATCTGGGTATTATATTAAATTAGAAATAAATATGCAATGAGAAATTTTTACTTTCAAATGGAACAATATTTATTTGATTTTATTGATATCAATAGCATAGGAAAATTTTTTATACATAGGTGAAATTTAATATTTGTTACATTTTTATTTACAAAAATTTGAAAATTAAAAGATTTTATGATTTTGCAAGTGTTTTGGACATGGTAAGCAGAGGGGCCTATTAGATATACAAGAAGTTAAATAGACAGTTGAATAGAATGGTCTGAAGCTCAGGAAAGACATTAAGACTGAATATATAAATTTGGGAAGCATTAAACTAAAAACAGCATTTAAAACCATGGGATAAGGTGAAGTTATCCAAGGAGAAATTGTAGAAAGATGGGAGCAGAACCATTAAGAACTAATCCCTGAGGTACTACAGCTCTCAGTCATTGGGTTAACAAGGTAGAGATAGCAAAAGATACCAAAAAGAGCAGCAAATAAGCCAGGAAAGAGAACTAGCAGTCTGATGACTGAGAAGACAAGAAAAAAAGTGCTGTGACAAATATTGCTAAGATGTTTCTGAAAAAAGAAGGCACTAAGTCATCATTGAATTTGGCAGCCTAGATTTAGCAAGGACAGTTTAGTGAATACGTCTGATGAATGGCAGATGAAACTGGAGACAGTTGTATAGATATCTCCCGCAGGACAGATGTTTAATAGGTTTCCTACTAAAGAAAGGAGAGAAATGAGAAAAATAGTTGGAAGAGAATGGGAATGTAATGAGGATTTTGGTTGTTTATTTAAGATGGAAGTTGGAAGCCACATTTGTATGTTTTTGAGAATGACCCAGTACAAAAGGAAAACCTAGTGATTCAGAAGAGATGAAAAATGTTCAGGAATGAAGTCCTTGAGAAATAGAAAGGTTTTAATACCAGCAGGACAAGAACTAGGGTTAGCCTTACATAGAGAAAAGGGCACCTTCTTCGCTGCTACAGGAGAGGAAGTAGTGAATATGGATGCAGACGCCAGAGATTTGGTGAGGGCGCGCCTATCTTATTGCTTCTCTTAATGAACTGTAAGGAAAGAAATCACAAAAAAGAGAGGACAGGAAGAGCAAGAATGAGAAAAACAATTGGAAGGGAAATGTTCTTGTTACTGCAATTACTTAATACCATTTGACACATATATGGCTAAATTTGGCATATATCAGGTTAAATTTTATTTTTATTACTTCTAATAATACCCGCAAAATAACCTTGAGTCTTTCTTTTTTGCTTCCTTTATGGTGAAATATCAGGAGCAAGAAAATTTTTGTGTGTAGTGAAGGGTTATAAACTGTTCTTGCCTTTCTGTTTCGATGTAGGTCTAACTTTTTTGCCCAATTCTTTTGTTAATAAACAACTGTCAAAGTTCCATTAGTAGGGTATGGCTTTTTATTGTTTTATCTGGTAATGGGATAGGTTTGTGCTGAGACAATATACTCTAATGGCTAAGAGCCCTGCTGTTTCTTGATTCAAATTTCATCTCTGCTAAGAGCAAACATTTAACATCATGGAGGCTTATTTTACCCATTTAAAGTAGGGATAATAATACTTCATAACGATTTGTGTTTTAGCCTAAGAGTATAAACTTAGCTTCTAGTTCAGTGTTTTGCACAATGTATGCTCTCAATAGAGACAATAATAGTAATCATCATTATTTTATTGGTATCTATTCTGATTGCCCTTCACGTTGAACAACTACATCTCTTTCTTAGATACACAGATTTATTTTAGTTTGACAAAATATACACCAATGGAATCCTGTGAATAAGACTGTATTGTTAATATCTGTGCAATTTTTTTAAGTAAGAAATTAATACATTTAAAGCTAAGTGTTATAAATATGTAGGTTTTTGGACTATTCCAATCAGAATGATAGGCAGGTAGGTAGCTGCTCTTCTGATTTTAAAATGACAGTAAAGATTAATAACATATTTTAGAAATTTCAATTTAAGTCATTATTTCACTTGAACTTAATACTATAGTTCACACTTTCAGCACTTTTTATTACAAACACTATCACTTTTACTTAAGAAATGTCCCTCAGTTATGGTCTCATGTCTGCATAGGACACTTCATCCACTTTAAGTAACTATGTGATGTTGGTCAGGCTTCTTATCTTTTTTTAGCCTCAATCTTCTCATTGGGAAGATATGTATACTAATAGTACCCAGACTTCTTGTGAATCAAATGAGATACAGATCATAGTAGAAGTGTTTGAAAGACAGTAAGTGTCCAATAAATATTACATAATGACAATATTAACTAGTCACATACTCTTCTATTTATATACCTTTTCCTTGTGACTATTATCATTTCTACTGAATAATCAGCTGTGAAACAGACTAACCAGTTGATAATTCCTATTCTAGACTAACCAAAATGTAAATGGCCATTTCTTTTGGGGGGGGGACAAGGAAGGGAAGTCATCTTTTATAGTTAATTATATTAGGTTTTGAAAGCTAAATCCAAGATATATTTGGATAGGATAGCATATAAGCCTATTATATACACTTTCTAGAATGTTCCTTTCATGATATCATTGCAGGTGAGATAACAAGTTTGTTAAGACCCTTTATCATTGTTGGAATTTATGCTTACTTTACACATTTATGTTAAGAAGAATCAGGAATAAATGACAAACTTAAACCTAATAGAACAAATATAGATATTCATTTCATCAATTAAATTTGAAGTAATTTGAACTAAAAAAACTGAGACAATAAATAGAAATTACCTATCTTAATACACTGGTGGCAAGTATATTATTTTCTAATATATACTTTTTAAATTTTTACATCTTTAAAATAGTTGATAAATTAAAATACTTAATTGCAAAAAAGTCCTCATTCTATAGAAACACCCTGTATACTATTCCACAGTAGAAGAGAATAGAGAGGAACAAACATCTACTTAAAAATATATATATAACATCAGTAATAAAATGCAAATAAGAATTATATATCTTGAGAATTGTATGTTCCACAAAAGTGAACAACAAATGTCAAATAAAAATTCTTAATCTATTTTTACATATGTGACTAATAGTTATTAAGTTCTAATATTATATAATTATTTTTAAATCATGCTAATTTTGTGAGATTATTTCAGTCCTAATTTCCAAGGAGATACAGCATGACTTTTTTTTTTTTATTCAAACAGAAAGTCACAAAAATTATAATCATCCTCATCTGTTCACTCAGTCCCATGTAATTAATTTTTTTTTCATCCTGGTCTTTTGTTAGCACTTTTTTGAATTCATCAGTTTTCCATTAGAGTTCTGCAAATGCTCATTCATTCAGTTCAGCAGTATAGTCAGTTACCAGAAACCTGTACTTGTCAGTCTTTTCCATGAATTCCTTGAAGATGAAACCCTTTTATAGGAACATTTTTGCAAAAGCATCAGAGTACACCCAGAACTGTCTGTAAATGTCAAAAGACTTAAAAATGACCACAGTTCAAGATTTGATGAAAGTTCATAATAATGCAATTGACAAGGAAATTTAGTTATTTCTGAGATATACATTTTAAAGTAATAACTAGAATTGACTTATAACATTATACCAGAACATATAAGATTTTTAGAAATATCATGTAATGTCTGAGACATTTATATTAACATATTTCCATACAAATAACCCAAAGGAAGTTTAGTATTAGTTGTTTTTTTGTTTTGTTTTTTTATACTGCAGGTTCTTATTAGTCATCAATTTTATACACATCAGTGTATACATGTCAATCCCAATCACCCAATTCAGCACACCACCATCCCCACACCACTGCGGTTTTCCCCCCTTGGTGTCCATACGTTTGTTCTCTACATCTGTGTCTCAACTTCTGCCCCAGCATGACTTTTTAAATGTTTATTTATTTTCTTCGGTGTCTATAGTTTCTATTTAATACAGAAAACAAGAATGACCGATGCCAAAATTAATGTAATTTTGTCTACCCACAAACACAGTGTATAACCAGTATAGAGATTAAACTTTGAATAAGTAAAGAAACTAAGACAATAGCATTCACAGCAAGTAATTCTTTCTGTGTGTATTTAACTAATTGCTTTCAGAACTCAAGTAATTGCAAGAAGAAAAAAATTATTTGGTCTTTCACTAAACCCCATCATTCTCTATTGTGTTTTAAAATCTTACTCCTAATTTATTTATTAGTTGAGAGAAAAAGGAAGAGTACAGTTTTACCACCTCTCTTCCTTCAAGTCAACCAGACCCAAAGGCAAATGAATATTTTTACATATTATATATTAGCTATCATATTGAAGCCTTTATATTTTAGCTACTAGGTTCCACTTTAAATCTTTAAGCACAGTGACTCTGACAATAGGGCCAAAACATCTTTTTTCTCTCAAACTCTGGTAAGACATGGTCATACCAACTACTTTCAGTGTTTTTGTAACATTGTTATATGTACATTTTTACTTTGAGAATGTTCATATTAAGCTTCAAGCTTTTTGCAGAGTCCAGCACATAGGAAGCCTCTACAACAATGACAAAAACAACAACAAAAGAATATTTTTCATAATCTGTATATCATTCTACTTTTCAGCTTGAAAGCTGTAGCACATTTTACATTTATATCACTCCTTTCCAATTAAAACATCCTAAGTGTAAATCTTGTATGTAGGACATCCTGCTCCAGTTTTGTATTGTAAAACCAATCCATATATCAGTTTTAGTGTTGGTGGAAACCATTCCAGAGCAATTCAAGAAAAGCTTAATGACTGAGTTTATCACAAAAGCATTTACAAAAAAAAAAAGTCTATCAATATTGAAAGATTATAATTGCCAGACCCTGTAATGCCTGATGGATGTTCTGCTTAAGGAACACTGATAGGTATTACAGAACAAATCCAATTGGAAATTGGAACCAAGTCCCTGCCCCACTTCCCTCAATATTCTCCAATATGAGTCTGATTGTTATTCTATTAACAACTAAAAATAACTCTCTCAAAAATAACTCAAATGAAAGAAGATTGAATATTTTTAAGATGGACACATTTATGTGCACTGTAGCTTTTCTATTTATGGATATAATCTCTGTATTTTTTCTAATTTCTTAATGGGGTTTATTATATTTAACTGAGAAAGAAAATGTATCTCTAGGACAGTTAACAGGTAGAAGAGGACAGTCTAGTGTAACATTTAAGGGTTTGGCTTCTGAAATCATACTGACTGGGGTTCAAACCTTGGTTCTGCACTCTTTAGTTTTTGTAATATTGAACAGGTTACTTAATCTTCCTAAACTTTAGTTTTCTCACCTCTAAAATAAAACCAATAATGGCACTTGACCCATTGGGTTGCTAGGAGAATTAAAGGAATTATACATGCAACGTCTTCGTCCTTGGCTATTGCTCAGAAACACTAGTTTGTCAGTAAAATGAAGCAAAACTGTTAGGATTTCTGATGATGTGTATAATGATACATAGATTTAATTTAAGTGGTCAGTAAAATAACATTTGCAGTCTACATCTTGTAACCCTTTTTAAAAAGTAACCCTTTTAAAAATAACCTTTTAGAGTCATGTACCACAATGTTCGTTGCAGCTCTGTTTATAATAGCCAGGACATGGAAGCAACCTAAGTGTCCATCGACAGATGAATGGATAAAGAACATGTGGCACATATATACAATGGAATATTACTCAGCCATAAAAAGAAATGAAATTGGGTTATTTGTAGTGAGGTGGATGGACCTAGAGTCTGTCATACAGTGAAGTAAGTCAGAAAGAGAAAAACAAATACCATATGTTAACACAAATATATGGAATCTAAAAAAAAAAAAAAAGGTTCTGAAGAACCTAGGGGCAGGACAGGAATAAAGATGCAGATATAGAGAATGGACTTGAGGACACAGGGAGGGGGAAGGGTAAACTGGGGCGAAGTGAGAGAGTGGCATGGATATATGTACGCTACCAAATGTAAAATAGATAGCTAGTGGGAAGCAGCCACATAGCACAGGGAGATCAGCTCGGTGCTTTGTGACCACCTAGAGGGGTGGGATAGGGAGGGTGGGAGGGAGACACAAGAGGGAGGAGATAGGGGGAGATATGTATACGTATAGCTGGTTCACTTTGTTATAAAGCAGAAACTAACACACCATTGTAAAGCAATTATACTCCAATAAAGATGTTAAAAAACCTAAAATAAAAATAAAAATATCCTTTTTTTACCCTTTCTGAAAAGATATATAAAACAATTTGCAGTCAGTTCAGTTTTGTGTGTATATATATGTGATTATATATAATATTACTTTTTTGTTGTTGCTGCTTTTATGCAGTCTCAGACTTAACATACCACCAACATTAGGTTTTTGGGGGGTTTTTTTCAGTTTTTTAATTGATATGGTCCTCTTGATTCCCAAACAACTTTGAAAGTCAGAACATTACAATATTTGTGTGTAGATTCCCTGGTTTCATTGCTGTGTATGAGTATTAGGGAGATGAGCTATCTATACAAAAAGTACACCTGGTAGATTGTAATAAATTGATTGGTATATTGGTGAATTTATCTATCTATCTGTATCTACCTACCTACCTTTGTACCTGTTTACTAACCTACTAGGGATGTATACAACAGAATCTGTTTGTAGGTGCCACCGCTATGCAGTTTGAACAATTTGAAGTCTGTTCAGTTTTATGTCTGCCTATTTCTTCTTCGTATTCCTAGCACCTAGCACCGTGTCTGGAATATATTAAGTTAGTAAATGAATGAATGAGTGAATACCAGTTATGTGTCTGTAATCCAGCCATTTGTGTAGTTACTTTAATACACAGTTTAAAAAATAATTTGTACAAGGGCTGAATCCTATGTTTTTGAATATAGTTTAATAAGTAGCTTCAATGAAAAATTTAATAGCTTTTTTGTCTTGATACTTAATTATCATATGCTTTAGGGTAAATCTGCTTTGTGGTAATTCAAAGTAATATCTTGTTCCATTAACCTGAATAATTGTAGTTAATCATACTATTAAATGTACCCTATACTGTATATAGAATAACAGTTGCTTTCCTGTGGTCCCATACTCTCCTCTAATGATTTTTTAAACTTTTTGAAATTTTAAAATAATTTTAGATTTATATGCAATTGTAAGAAATAATAGAGATCCTGTATACCCTTTACCCAATTTCCTCCAATGATGATTTCTTGTATGACTATAGCACAATATCACAAGCAGAAAATTGACTCTGATAACAATCCATGAACCTTATTCAGATTTCATTAGTTTTATATATGCTCATTTTTGTGTGTATGTTTAGTTTGTATATAGTTTGATGTAGATTTGATCGCCACCACCAGAGGTAAACACAGTACGGTTCCATCACAAAGATCCTTCTAGTTACTGTTTTATAGTCCTAGTCATCTCCTTCCATCCCCTCCCCCTACAATTCTTGGTAACCAGTCATCTGTTTTCCAACTTCATAATTTTGTCAATTCAAGAATGTTACGTAAATAGAGGCAAACAGTATAAAACATTTTGCTATTGCATTTTTGTTACTCATCATAATTGCCTTCAGATCCATCCAAGCTGTCTTGTATATCATCATTCCTTTTTTATTACTGACCAGTATTCCATGGTATGAATTTAGTTTAATGATTCACCTGTTGAAGGTGGTTTGTTCCTAGTTTTTAGCGATTACAAATAAAACTCCTGTGAACATCCACGTTCAGGTTTCTATTCCTCTGGAATAAATGTGCAAGAGTACAATTACTGGGTTATGGTAAGCACATTTATTTTTGCAAGAAAGTGCCATCTTCTTTCCAGAGTGGCTGTACCATTTTACATTTCTACCAGCAATGGATAAGTAATTCAGTTTTTTGCAGAATCTTGCCAGCATTTGGTGTTACTATATTTTTTATTTTAGCTGATCTGATAGGTATGTAGTAATATCTCATTGTGGTTTTAAATTGCATTTCCTTAATGGCTAATAATATTGAACATTTTTTCACGTGCCATCTGGTATCCTCTTTATTGAAATGTTTTTTGCCCATTTTCTAGTTGGATTTTTTTCTTTCTTTTTTTTTCACAGTTGAGTTTTAAGAATTCTTTATATATTCCAGATACAAGTCCTTTGTGGAATATAGCCCGTGCAAATATGTTCTTCCAGTCTGCACCTGTCTTTTCATCCTCTTCACAGTGTCTTTCACAGAGTATCAAAAAACAGATTTTGAGTAAATTTATTATTTAGCTACTCAAATGCCATGTCCCTGCTTGAAGCAAGTTAGCACATAAATTATTTACCAAAAACAATTAAAAAGTATTTATTGTGCAGGTATTTAAAAATTAGCCCAAGCATTTTTTAATTGAAGTATAGTTGATTTACAATATTATATTAATTTCCGGTGTACAGCATAGTGATTCATAGATAGTTTTTACAGATTATATACTCCATTAAAAAGCAACAAGGAGATATTGTACAGCACAGGGAATTATGGTTCAGGCATTTTTTAAGTTAATTTTCTGAAAGCACATAGATATGCGGAAGCTTCTCAAATATATGATCTGGAACTTTGAAGGTGATTTTGGGTAGCATCAAAACTAAAGGTTTGTTTCTGTCTTTTCATAGGTTCTGTTGCCACTGCATGTCGTGACCCAGGGGTTCCCATGAATGGGACTCGAAATGGGGATGGACGAGAACCTGGGGACACTGTTGTTTTTCAGTGTGACCCAGGATATGAGCTTCAAGGAGAGGAAAGAATAACCTGCATTCAGGTAGAAAATCGATACTTCTGGCAGCCCAGCCCACCAGTTTGTATAGGTATGAATTTAGAACAATTAAAATTTTATACAGGTGTAAAATAATGAAATGCACAAAACTGTAAATCATTGTTATTTTTCCCCTGAGGAGAGGGTCTATAATTTTATTAGATTCTCAGTGGTTCTAACACTCTAACAAAAAAAAAACAGTAAAGAATCAAAGTTCTTCAAATGTATGGACACCAAGGGGGGAAAGTGGCAGGGTGGATGGTGGTGGTGGGTTGAATTGGGAGATTGGGATTGACATATATACACTAATATGTATAAAATAGATAACTAATAAGAACCTGCTGTATAAAAAAATAAATAAAATAAAATTCAAAAATTCAATAGAAATAATAGAATCAAAGTTCTTGAAAAATCTTCATCTTCCCTATCTACTATACAAATGTAGTTATTCACTGCTTTTAAAATTTAAAGAGTGGATTCAGACTCTGTATTTAAAATGGGCCAGGTTGATCTTGCCTCAGTAATGGTTATTCCTTCTAAGAAAGAAAATTTTATCAGAACTTATGTTTGAGTTTCAAAGCTTTGACTTTCCCTTCAATCCATGTATTCCAAATGAATTATCAGTTTTTATTTTGATGATCTAAGGATTTGCAGCCGCTTGGTTCATACTTCCAACTCTCTGCCTTTTGAATCCATGGTCTATTCTTGAATCTCCAAGTTAGACTCTAGAAAATTAAGATACATATTATTTCCCTACTGGGTCTAAGAAAAAGTTAGAGGGATATACCACCTTTGAAATAAAAATAGTAAGAAAACTTGCTATATAATCTTTAAAAAAAATCTCGTTATTAAGGTTCTTAAATTCAGCTAGTTTAATCTCAAAACTTGAGCTCAAGTGTTTTAAAATTGGCATCATCTAGAATGTATAATACAGTTTGCCCAAAGTACGTTATGTGTACTCAAAATTTTATTTATCATATTCTTTCCCTTACTACACTGCAAGCACCTTGGGAGAAGATTCCGTATCTTGTTCAGGGTATTTCTTATAGCATGCAAATTTAGCACTTTTAGGAGAGAAAGCCTTATTTTTGTTCACTTTATATCTAACTCATAAATACATTTTCAATAATCATTTCCCAGTGAGTCACATGATAATAAGAAAAGAGTGTTTAGTACCTTAGTCAGAAGTGAACAAATCAAGCACTCAGTTATTCAGATTTACTTTACCCCGTTTTATGTTTCTTATGCAAGAGCTGCAAACTCAAATTCATTAGTGTGTCCTATGTGTTGATCTAGGCATTGATGATTTATCAGTACAATAAGACAGAAGAGTTCCCTGTTTTTGTGAACTTCTCTAGTAAAGTGAAAACTGAAAAATCTGAATTCATATCACATCTTTTGTATTTTATATGTTGGAATTTAAAAAAACACAATACACAGAGCAAAACACATCTAAAGGCTCAAACCAGGCAAGGAGTAGACAGATAGTTGTAGACTTCTGTAGAAAATGGAGCAGATGATAAGGAAAAAGCTTATTAAAGGGACATAAAAAAAGCACAGAATAAGGGTGTACGTTGAGCCAGTTCAGATTTAGCCATATTTTCCTTTACAGTTTATTATTTCCGTTTATACCTATGTTGCTCTCTATGTACCACTGCAAGATTCTAAATCCTCAAACATCGATTAATTTACATTTACTATAAATACACTCATAAAAGCAGAGGAAAAAATACAGAGAAAAAAATATTTTCAAAGGAAAAGGAAATGAAACAATCAAGTTTTCATTTGTTTACTGGACAGTTAACCTAAAAAATATGCCAATTAAACTAAAATGCCACATTCAAATTAATTGGAATTTGACTGAGTATCTTGTAAAGAGAATCTTTGTGTAAAGAGGAAATGACAGAACTCCACAGACATACTGTAGAACTTCTTGTTTTATTGCGATTCTTAGACCTATTAAACGGGTGTTATTTATTAGAATTACTAGAAAGGCTATATTATGTCAAATGTTGTCATGTAGAGAATTCTGAAACATTGAACAGCTTTACACTGAAATGCTAGAAAACACGAAAATCCAAAAGGTTAAAAGAGTAAAGAACTTTGAGATAGGCTGTTATAAAATTCCATTTGTAGACAAGACTTTAGCCAGCAAGTCATAATTCTGGAAAATAAAAGTTAAACACCAAATTTTACTTAAATTAAGCAGATTGTGGGAATTTTTTGTAAGGACAGTGGAGCTGTGTATAATTTTTTGGTAGGAAAAGATTGCTTAAGGAGAGGATATGCATTAGAGCTTCTCTGAGGAAGATAATAACCTTAAAAAAAAAAGTCTGAAAAATTGCTAAGCTGCAGAAAACTTGACCTCTGAAACTTATAAGAAAGAACTCCATGATTGGAAATACTATGCCAAAGATTAAACCCTGAACTTTTTAGAAACTTTGTAAGTCTATGTCTCAGACCCTGGAGCATAAAGCATTTTGCTTGCATGTAGAAGTAGTCAACCTTATAGCAAACACCAAGCAGAAGGACAGTCATTTTTAAGAAAGTTAATATAATTCATTCTAACAGAATTGACAGTGTGAAGATTACTTTGACATTGCCAGAGGGAAAGTAACAGCACTCAATATGAAGGTAAATAACAAAGACATTAGTATGGGTGGGCTGCTGAGAAAGACAGTAGACACAAAACTGAATAGGGGAGAAAAATTAAGATAGTAAAATCATTATCAATAGTTGCCTGTATAACTGTCTCATAAGAAATTACATGCAGAACAAATCATTAATGTGTCAGAACTCTATGGAACCTAACTAAAAATTTAATTCATAAATATATTTGATTTAAAGAGAATCTTATTTTGGATGCTTTATGATTAGATGCATAAAAGTAAAAGATGTATTTTCCAAATGGTATTTAAAGTTTAATGTATTAAATGCAAAGAGAGTTTTCTTTGCTACTGAGTTGTTTGGGATATACAAATGTTAGATAATGTCTCAGCTTGTCTCAATGGCTTTTATAGATTTTCAAAATCTACTACAGTTATGAAATTTATCAGGAAAACCTCAATAAATAATTGTAATAATAGAATCAAAAGAATTTTAAAGGATCTTATGCTCCAATAATAGTATAATCACAAAATATATCCAGTAAGATACTTAAAAATATGTGTAATGGATTTTCCTATATCTTATATGATAAAGGGTATACACGTATAAACGTATATGTGGATGTGTTCATGTGTATAAAATTGCTAACGATAAAAAAGACCAAAGTTTCCTGTGAAAAATAAGGAGAACTGAAACAAACAAATAAAATTGCCCCCATGATCCCCCAAAGTACAAATGATACCACTTCCTTAGAATGTGAAAAAAAACACAAACATTCCTGCCTTTTGTGCATATATACATATATATATACACATATGTAACTGCATTTGCTATTACACATATTTTTCTAATATTTTTCACATATGATTTTAAAAGTTCCAAAGATAAAATATGCTATTATTTTTATCAAAACATATAACTTTTATCAAAACAAAATTATTTTTTTTATCAAAACAAATTAGATTGCCATTCAGACTTATTCATCTTTAGTCTTCACAATCAATACAAGGAGTCAATAGCAATTCAACAAACATTTATGGAATGTGTAGTATATGCTAAATCTCACATAGAAAATAACATGTAAAACACAGTCTTTAGCTTGCAGATTAGTGATGAATGCAGATACCTGAAAGGAATATTTAAATAAAATATGGTAAGGGAAATGATGGAGATAGGCACAGGTTGCTCTGTATACCAGAGTGTGTTGGAGAGAGCTGAAGCAGAACCCAGGCTGAGAATTTCTAGGAAAACTCCCTGGAGGCAGTGATGAATCTTGAGACATAAGTAAAAGTTATATAGAGGTAGAAGGGAAGACATTTCAGGAAAAACAAATAGGATGCATAAAGGCATGTAAATACAAGGAACAAGCAAATGATACTTTTGAGTGTAAATTATGTGTCTAGATTGGTGGTTGATGCAATTGGAAAGGTTGCAGGGGTCAAAACACGAAAGCTATACTGGAGTTGGGACATTATCTTTTAGGCAATGTGTAATAACTGCAGAATTTTATGCATGGGCATGGTATGATTAGATGTTTTCACTGGGAAGATGAAATGGAGGAAATGAGATTATACTAGAGGCATGGGAAACAAAAAATATTGCAATAATTCTGGAGGCATGTAAGAGTCAGATCTAGAAAAGGAAAGAAGAGATAGATTGAAAAATATCTATGAGGAACTGAGGTAGAGTCTTGGTAGTGCTTCTTGATAGACTGGAGTCAAGGGTGCAATAAAGAAAAGGGAAGAATCTTAGGCCTCTAGCTTGGGAATATGTGTGGTTGGATGATAGTGCTAACCAAACAACCTAGGAATACAGGAGAAATTTGAGTTGAGGTTTGGATATGTTGGATGTTCTGTGTTTGATGTACCCACAGTGATCAGGTAGAGATAGCCACTAAGCACTTGAGCATATGGTTTAGAATTAAGCAGAGACATCTGTTGGAGATGATAGGAAAAAGGGGTTATCAGTATGTAAGTGGAAGATAAACTCACAACTCAGACATGATCAACAAGGAAGAATGTAATAGAGTGAAAATTAGAGACGATTAGGTAAGGAATTCAGGAGAATACCAGAATTATAAGATGAAGTGAAAGAAGTTCTTGCCAATAAAACTGAGATCTGTACAAAGACATCAGAAGAAAATTAGAAGTGGAGTTCCAAAAACGAGGAGAGTGAATTTATGGTGAAAGTCGACAGTCAAGGATGACTGCAGATATGAAGAGAAAGATAAAGGCAGAAATACCCTCCTATATTAGTCAATACAAAAGTCATTTGAGGATGAGCTAGGGAGTGTTATGTGTGGGAGACTCGGAGGCTAAGGGAAATAGCAATGGCTGGAGAGAGCAGGAGAGGTGGAAAGGACCAAATAAAGACATCTAGAGTCCCTAAGCAACAAAAAGGTTGTTGTCTCTCTAAATATAATTTCAAATAAAAAAAAATTCTAAGCCTGAGATAAGTTTTCTCAGGATGAATACTTTGGTACTTTTCTTCCAGATATAACATAAGAAGCTATTTTTTCCCAGTGACCTGCTTTGCTAATCCTGTTAGTCTGCCTACAGGTACATATAGTACATAGGTGATAAAAGAGCGAATGAGATTAGACTTCCTTTTCAAAAGGCGTAGTTGTAAAATAAAAAAACAAATTCAAAATAAGTGAGGAGAGACTTTTATTAACAAGGAATTATTGTACAATTTTACTATTGTTATGTATGGAAATATCAAATCACGATGTTATACACCAAAAACTAGTAGTGTTGTAGGTCAATTATAATTCAAAAACAAACAAACTCATAGAAAAAGAGATCAGATTTTTGGTTACCAGAGTCAGGGGGTCGGGGAGAGCTAATTGGATGAAATTGGTTCAAAAGCACAAACTTCTAGTTTCAAGATTGATAAGTACTGCGAATGTAACATACAATGTGATATGTGACGCTGCTGTATGTTATCTATGAAAGTTAAGAGAGCAAATCTTAAGAGTTCTCATCACAAGGAATTTTTAAATTTTTTTCTTTAATTTTGTATCTATATGATAAGACAGATGTTTACCAAACTCATGATGGTGATCATTTAAAAGCTAAAAAGGATTTTTGTAGTGTGTGGGTAGGGGCACTACTGTGATAGGGAGAGCAATGTGATGGTGAGATCTTCCAGCACCTGAAGAATTAGGAAAAGGGGATTTTTCTTTTATAGAGAGGAGTACACAAGGCTGGAAAGAACCAGGTGTGGGGAAGTGAAATGAAAGGGTGGCCCGGAATGCTGTACTCTGAATCCAGCCTATCCTCAGGAGGGGTTGTGTGCTCACTCAAGACTGAGGGAGAGACAGAGTTCAAGGACCTAGAGAAAGGAGAAAAGCTTGACCAAAGTTTGGTTACAAGCAGTTTATTATGATTGATCAGTGAGGTCAAGCAATTCAACTAATCATTTGAGTCAAAGAGTGGGAATTTGCAGGGTCCATGTCTGGTCTTGTCATAGGAAAGTGAGGGGGCTTATTTAAAGGATTTTATCAAAGACCTGATAAGTGAATCTTATCTGAGTCAGATGGTGAAGGGTGGTTCTTCACAGTGAGCCCATGTAACCAAACACAAAAGGGTGAGGGGATTTCTTAACCATCAGGTAAAATTCAACATTTTCAGTTGAAGAAAAGGTGAAAGGAAGTAGGTTAGAGGAAACTTTGTTTTATTTTTAGGATGAAAGAGACTTGAACACCTATGGACAAAGGGGAGGAAACCAGAGAGAATAAAGGAGACAAATGAACACAGGTTCTGGAGAAGGAAGAGAGATTGTGTGATTGAGTCGAGGGTGTTATCTTGATTAATAGGAGGGACTCGTTAAATATTCAGGAAGCGTTGAAGTTTGAATAGGGAGAACTAAAGTTGAGATAGTTTGTTTAATCATTTGATATAATACCACAAAAAACATACAGGTGATAGGTAAGTCGTGGTAAATGAATTAAGGCTAAGCAAATAAATATTCTCAGTAGAGTAGGTCATCTACTGTGACTGAGGCACTGAGACAAAGGTAGCAGAGGGTCATGGGGAAATGTATCAATAATAGCAGACAGCCATTATTTAAGATGGTAGCAATTACCAAATTCTAATGATGATATTACATATCTAGGCCCAGGCAAAGAACAAATATCTGAAATGTTACCAGAACCAAAATTCTCCTCCTTCCAAAACCAGTTTTATGCTGTCAAAAGAATTCCGTATGCCTTACAACTGAATGGTAAAATTTATCTGAGGAAAACTATAATTTTAAAACTCAGATAACAATGATGATGTGGTGATTATGTGTAGGAGACATCATTACATCGTGAGAATCCCAATCTCAGTCTCAATCTCTCTCTTTCTCGGTGCCCACACTGATGTTTACATCCCCACTGTCACACTCCCCCACCAGGGCCCTCCATATCTTAATCTCTCTATTTTTCTGCAGCTGCCAACTTAGTGTAATATATTATTTTCTGATCAAGCTGTGTTTAACAGACTCCGACAATAATCCCGTGAAGAGTCTAATCTCTGAATTTCTCTGACAATTTTTTGAGACTCTCCTTTGAAGTGTTACAGAAACCTTTGTTTGGGCCACAATAATAACAACTGTCTGTTTTCATCAACAAGTCAGGCAACTAGAATTTAAGAATATCCTAACACTCAGTATAGGAGTAAAGTGCTATAGGTTCTCAGATAGTTATCCATTTTCACTCATTAACCATTATGAAAGCCTCTTCCTCTGTAAATAAAGGTAGCAGGGAAGATTTGAAAATGAGCTAAATACCTCATATTCTATTACTCCACTTACTATTCGAGATTTTGTTTTGCTTTGTTTTGTTTCTATCTTTTTTGCAGTAACCTTCAGATTTTTTCCTAGTACCCAGGGTGAAACCATTTTTACTCCTCTTCTTAATGCTTTTCTACATGAAACAAAATATTAATAGCAAGGGAAACAAATATAAATATAACTTTTTCTTATCATTTGAAGCCAGTAAAGGAGCTAAATTCAATGTATGTATGTATGTATTTAGCATTTTAATTGTCTTTCTTGAAAGATAATGCAGTATTTAAGCATCCAGTACTGTAAAAAATCATCTGTACAAAACCTCCTAAACTTTTGTAGATAAGTGTTTTCACAAATACTGATATATAATACATTTTATTAATCACTTAAGGGGTTTTGTTTGTTTGTTTTAAATTAAAGCACCCTGTGGAGGCAATTTAACAGGATCTTCAGGCTTTATTCTTTCACCAAACTTCCCTCACCCATATCCCCACAGCAGGGACTGTGGCTGGACTATCACCGTGAACGCAGACTATGTTATCTCGTTGGCATTTATCAGGTGAGTTCCCATACAGTTCCACATTCTAAAAATCTTTTTGCTCATTTGCTTTAGCATTTCACTAGGCAAATTTTTATTTCTCTACATGACATTTTTTAGTTATTTTTTTTAACCGATTTCAATACTACTATTTTGCAATAAACAGTTTACAAATCCCTGTATAGTAGCATAGATGCCAGTGTAGTTCTGCAGGCTACAGAACTACAGATGAGTGAGCATCTCTCACCAGTTCCCATATAGAGGAGACGTGTTAAAGGTTGAGTAGTTTATTGACTCTCATGAAATGCTATCTCTTTATAACATTTCCTCCCTCCCTGAACTTACCATCACTGTTTCAAAAAATTCTGTTTTTCCTAAACTTAAAGATTAAAAGATCAGTATTTCAAGGAATTTCTTCTCCCATATGTGTACCACCCAAAACTTTTTTGAAGTATCTAAATACCCATAGGTGCAGCGCCACCACTGGACTTGGGAAGATACATATTCTACCTACTGTCCTTCCTGGTGGTCTCATTCAGTCAAGCTGACAAGAATTTGATGGATCATTTTCCTATACTCTCTCAGCAGAACTTGTCTCCTGATAGAACTTAACATGAGGTGTTCCGAAATTTACATTTGTTATTTAGCAGTATCGGCTGCAGGGTTAGCTTAGTACTGAAGTAGTAGAGGATGCAGTTTCCTGTGTGGCAAAGAAACCACTGAGTTTGAGCCCTAGCTCTGCCGCTGTCATTTGTGTTACCTTGGGTAAGTTATTTATATGAATGAGCCTCTGTTTCCTCGCATGGAACTAACAGCTGTTTCACAAAACCTGGCCTAACTCTTTTCCTTAAGATTTCAATGGGAATGTTAGGTACCAGCAACTTAAAGAGTTTCTAACTAGAAATGTTCCTGATCTTCAGTGTCCAAGACTGATGTCTGTTGGCTCTAGTAACACAGCCCCTTCTTCTGCTAGCATGTCAAAGGTGCTTGGTATTTATGTAAAATATTAAACTGAAAAATCTTTCTAATATATTGAAGCCAGGTTTAAAAAAAAAACTAAAAAAAGGGTAATTCAAACTCATGAAAAATTTAAAAAGTAAAAATATATGGAATTATTTCTATAATTTGTAGCGATACATTGATAATTGGTAATAACAAAGCAACAATGATGACAATGTTAGTTATATGCCAGGACCCAGTTATAAGACAGTTTCCTGAAGTAAGTACTACTTTTCCCATTTTTACAGTAGAGGAAATGACAGTACAAACATTAGAAATGTCAGGGTGTATGATACAGGGCTTAGTTTACTTAAAAATTTTATTGTAGTTAATAACTGAGTGGTAGAAGTCTGTATTACATGAAGTGCATGACCAAAAGTTGATTTCCAGCTGTGTCATTTATTATGTGATCTTAGGGAGACCTCTGACGTTTTAGGGCCTCATTGGGAAAATGGAAGTGATAATCTCTTCCTTATACCAGAGGATTATTGACAAGACCAAGTTAATATTTATGAAAGCGCTTTGTAAAATAGAACATACTATTGGAATGTACTATCTTTCCAGTTTTTTAGGAAAAATAATCAGTATAGCTAACATTCTAAAGGTTCCTAGAAAAAGACTGTTTTTTGTTTTATTCTCATTTTCAGAGAAGTTATAAATCAATATTTTGAATTATTTAAACCCAAACTAGAAATTAAAAAAAAAAAAAAAGTACTGAAATTACTATTGTTAAATAGGCTTTTGGCCTTCCAAGGATAGTACATTTAGACTATACTTACTATATCCTTTACAAAGAACTTGTTTCTAGTGATTCTTCCAATAGTGAGATAGGTAAGGAAGTTGTAATTCTCATCGAACCTTAACGATAAAAGAGATGACTTTCAGAAAGTTGTGTTTTACCCCAGACGAAGGGTAGTAAGTAATGAAATAAGACCTTAACCTCTGACTTTTGCTACATTACCAAAATTCAGGCCTCATATTCACTGAAAGGTTTCAAGAGTAATTAACTGAATCAGACATGTGAAGCTACTATTAAAACAAAATATAACAATATGGTGGTCCCCCAGTTTTCTCATGTTGCATTGTCCCTTTTATATTGGAAGTTGGTAACCTCTGCATTATCCCAGTCTTTCTTCACCACTATTTATGCGCAAGTAAACTAGCTAGACTCCTCTTCCTTGTACATGCATGCATAAAGGATTAGAACTGTGGAAACAACCTCTATCAATCTAGTGGATTTGGAAATAGTATCTACCAACCTAGCAAGTTTTTTGTTTAGATGCAGAGGTGATAAAACTTGACAAAATAGTTTCTCCATTGATGGATGTTTAACAACGGCAAGGTTTATTGGTTTTATTTTATATCATGAACTTCTTGACTTTTCTTAATGACCCACTTGAGTCCATCCTTTCCTCTGCCACAGTATGAGTTAGGTTAATGACACATGATTACATGTCTTCTGCCTTCTAAGTATGTGGGTTCTATAATCGCTATGGGACAATTCTCATACTTTGAAGGTTTTAAGGCAAGTTTATCATGCAAATTTTGCAATATTCAAATATTGATTTGAATAGTTTACATGCTAAAATGTCTTTATTCACACACTATTTAATTTTGATGAAGAGTGTATTGGTTTGATTTGCCTATACTAAGTTCTAAAGAAGAAAATATATTTACTTTCAGGAAAAAGAATACCTAGTACAATGTGTGGTGCTTTGTTTGAGTAATTTAAATGCAAATTTTGTCTTTCCAACTTTTGTTTGAATCTGATATGTTGAGGTGAATTTTAAAACAGCAAAAATGCTCTTAAATGTTGAAGTTCAAGGCAAATAGTACCACTGACAAAGAAAAAAGAGGTTGCATTTTTATGGTGTAAAATATCTGGATGAAAAATTTTAAAAAATGGTTATTGTCTTACACATTTTACTGATATAAAGTAACTTACATAAGGATATGTAGCTAACAAAAGCAGAAGCAAGGCTTGAACCTAAACTCTGACTCCAAATCCTGTATCCTTTCATCAGCTTATAAACTGTACGCCTTAAAGTCATTTTTATTCCCTATAGACACAATGCCAACTTAGAAATATTTGAAAATATCAAGGTGTCTTTTCTCTTTTCCAGTGCTGATTTGATATGCATATTCAGTGTGCTGTTGCCAGGTGAATTTTCAAATTAGCTTATTTTGACAGGGTCTGTTGTTTTTAAAGATATTGGTTGAATTAATATATGATTATGTGACTATTATGCTTAATACCTTATTAATAACCATTCTACTTTTTCCTATCTTTCTTTCTCTCTTTCTCTCTCTTTCTTTCATTTTAGTTTTAGCATAGAACCAAACTATGACTTCCTCTATATATATGATGGACCAGACAGTAATAGCCCACTGATTGGAAGTTTTCAAGACAGCAAGTTACCAGAGAGAATAGAAAGCAGCTCAAATACCATGCATTTGGCTTTTCGGAGTGATGGATCTGTTAGTTACACTGGATTTCATTTAGAATATAAAGGTAAATGTGAACATTTGATTTTAGCATCATGATTTAAATTTTGAACATTTTATACGGGAGAATAATGTTGTATTGGCCATTGTCAGATGTTAGTAATATATGCATTTCTTAATGCAGACTACCTACAATTCAGCTCACAAAAGAGCTCTCACTGTAGACTTTTCCTATGAGTGAGAAGGAAATTAGCATTTTCCTAATTACTACCAAAGGAAATGTATCAGG
This sequence comes from Eschrichtius robustus, assembly GCF_028021215.1. NCBI lineage: Eukaryota > Metazoa > Chordata > Mammalia > Artiodactyla > Eschrichtiidae > Eschrichtius > Eschrichtius robustus. The sequence continues at coordinate 61,038,062 of NC_090840.1, read as the reverse complement.
CAAACAAATAAGCAATTAGTATACTGCAGGAGTTGGCTGAGACCACAAAATATTTCTTAAAAAACAAAGTCATTTTGTGGAAGCTGAAGATTCACTCAAATATCAGGTATTCAGAGACTACTCTCAGTGATAAAGAGAATACTCACTAAGTATACTACTCACAAAGTATTTTGACAATCATGTTTCAGAAAATGTCTAAAAATATTTAAATATGTCAATATTCAGAATAGGGTAAATAAAGTGTGATGATGATTATAATATTTTAGAATATTTCTGCAAGTATTTAAATGAATCAATATTACAATGCTATGGATATTTATAAATATATTTTTCTTAAATTTTATATTCAATGACTATAAGGACAGATTAGATCTTAGTTGTTTAAAGTTAAAATTTATTTTTCAGTAATTGACTCCATAAAGGACATACTGATAAAGGGATCATTTGAGTTCTGAAAATGCATACTTTGAATTTATTACTTACTGCTTGGATTTTCTTTTTTTTTTAATTATGAAATATTTTCAATAGCTAAAAATTATACAGAATAATAAAACAAACTTCAAAGTATTCACCATCCAACTTGACAAACATCTTGCCATATTTGCTTCAGATCTTGTTATTCTTGTTTTAAGAAATATAATATTACATATACAATTGAAACTCCTGAATTTGCAGTGGGAAGAAGGGTTTGTTTCCTCAGGGCTGTCAAAGGAAATCAAGATAAATTCCACAACTTCCCATGGCATGCATGGCATGGGTTAAGGAAGGCTTTTTTAGGGAAAGGAAAAACAAGTCAGCAGGAAACAGATGTTTGGAGTTCTCCAATATGTCCATCATTACTTGGAAATGCTTGCCAGGGCAAGGTATCTGCTCAACACTGACATGGCATGGATTTCATTCTGATGGAAAGATTGAACCCTCTATGGGTCTCTCATCTTACAGAGCAAAGTAAGAAAATGGCCTGCTTAGTGGGAGAATATATGAGCTATTTGGTACCAAACAGTAAGGATTTAGGGTGCCAGCTATTTATTGGGGTTGTCTGAAAATACTAGCTGCTCCAAAGCAGGGGATCATGGGAAAGCTTAGACTTTGTGACTATGGGTTAGGAAGCATTGGTCTTATGGAGAGTTGAACTTGAGCAACATGCCAAAACTCTCCCACTGGAAGAGGCTCCCCATACCATACACCAGAACCCAACTAACTGGCTATCTGGACAAAGTATAATGAGCAGTCAAGGTCATTTTCAGACACTCTTGTTTCTTTCATGATAGTACCCTCCTAATTCTGAATTTGGGGCTTATCTTTTCCATGTATGTACACTTGTACGTATTTTTATATTTTCCATCATGTACACTTCCTTCATCCTATTTTCATAAAAAAATTATTTTCATCATGTACATATCCTTGTGAAAATTGTTTTTCCCTTTACATTGTTTTTGAGATATATCAATGACAGAGACATGTAGATTTAGTTTGTTAATTTCTTTATGATATTCCATCATATGACTGTATCACAGGCAATTTATAAATTTTTCAGATAGACACTGGGTTGTTTCAGTTTTCCACTATGAACCATGATGAAATGACCATTCTTTTGCATGCTTTCTTGAACATATCTGTGAGAGTCTTTCTAAGATATCTGTATACCTAGGAGTGGGATTACTGGATCAAAGGGTCTGACCCTCTTGAATCTAACTACACATCCCCTAATTACTCTCAGAAGACGTTGTACCAATTTATATTCTCAACAGCAGAGAAAGCATTTCAGAAACTCCACATTTTTTTATTGAGATATAACTGACATATAACATTATACTATTTTGGTTGTGCATACAACATAATGATTTAATAAATGTATATATTGCAAAATGATTACCATAGTAAGTCTAGGTAACATTATCACCACATATAGTTACAATATTTTTCTTGTAATGAGAACTTTTAAGATCTATTCCCTTAGCAACTTTCAAATACAGAATACGTACAGTGTTAAGTATAGTCACCATGCTGTATATTACATCCCCAGGACTTACTTATCTTATAACTAGAAGTTTGTACCTGTCAGGGAGGAAAATATTTTCCTTTGCTGTTCTAGATTCTTCTGGCTGGTCTAAGAATTAAATTGACATGAGACAGATTAACAGGAGAAAATCAAACAGAAGTTTAATAACATGTATACATGGGAGAGACTTAGGAAAACTGGATAACTTGCCAAAATGGCTGAAACACCCCCCACCTTATATACATCTTCAGCTAGAGACAAAAGATGTTGGGAGTAGTGGTTTGGGACTTCAAAGGGGAGGAAGGAAATTCACATTGATGGAAAAGCAAATGTTTGATAAATAAATGTTTGCTGGGCTATGCAGAGACAAGAGGATAAAGAGTGGACTCTGCTCTCTAGGCCCTGCTTCGTTTCCCCCACTGTACCTAGCCTATATTCTTTGCAGATATCTCTGGTCATAGCTGTATTCTAGGAGCACACCCTTTACCTAAATTCTTTAGACAGCTAAGTGGGAGATAAAAAGAAAGATTTTCTGAGTCTTCTGTTTCTTAAAAATAATCAGCCTAGATTAATACTCATGCCAAAGAGACACATTTTAGGGTGGTAAATTTTGCTCCCCTACATACCCTTTTATCACCTTCATCCATTTCACTCATACCACCACCCCCCCTGCCCTGGCTTCTGGCACCTACCAGTCTGTTCTCTGTATGAGTTTGGTTTCTTTTGTTTAGATTCCAACATATGAGTACAGTATTTGCTTTTCTCTGTCCAAATTATTTCACTGAGCATAGTGTTCTCAGATCCATTCATGTTGTCCCAAATGGCAGAATTCCTTCTTTTTTGTGGCTGAATAATATTCCATTGTATTTATATATGCCACATTTTTCTTTATTATTCATCCATTGATGGACACTTAAGTAGTTTTCATATCTTGGATATTATAAATAATGCTGCATTGAACTTGAGGATGCAGATATCTTTTTGAGATAGTGATTTCAAGAAACTCCACATTTTTGAAAAACCGGTGCTCTTGTCACACTTGAGTTGTCAATCTCATGGGTATTAAATGTTACCTCATTGTTATTTTTATTGCCTTTCCCTACTTACTCTTAAGTTGAGCATCTTTTTCCTATTTTGCATGCTGAAGTTTCCTTTTTAATAAACTGTGTATTTCTGTCATGCACATTTTTCTAATCTGTTGCTTTTTTATTTATAGGAAATACATTTTATATTGTGTATATTAATTGTTTATCTGTTATCTTTGTTGTAGTAAAAATCTTACCATCTTTGGCAAGGGTTTCACTTTATTTCCAGTTTCTTCTGCTGTATAAACATTTAAAAACTCAGTATCAATAGTTACTCTTTCCTCTTATTCATGGTCTGTGCTTTTTATGCCTTGATTAAAATCCCTTCCTTATTATTAGGTCATAAAGGCAGTTTCCTCAACTCTTTTCTAAAGTTTTAAAGCTTTGCTTTTCACCTTTAATCTCTCTTATCTTTGTGGAATTTTTTGTTTTTGTCTTTTTGTTTGTTTGTTTGTTTTTTGTAAGCAAGGAATCCATAATGCTACTGCTGTCAAATATCAAGTTTCTATATAACTGCTTCTGAATTTTCTATTCTGTTCCACTGGCATATTTTTCTGTCTCCAGGACAAGACTTCTCTGAATTTTTCTACTATAGCTTTAAAATAAGACATTATGTGAGGTAGGCAGAGTATACTACCTTATACTTCTTCAAAATTGTCTTGGTGTTTATTAACGCTTTTGAACTTTTATTTAGATTTTAGAATTAAGCCTGTTCTACCTGTTCAATTAGTTTGGGACTGTATTGAGTTTATAAATTATTTGGGAATAAATTGTAGTATATATGGTATTTAATTTTCCCATCTATTAATATGGCATATTTCTCAATTTACTTATGTCTTATTCAGTGTCTTTCAATAATTTTTACAATAAAATTTTTCTCATCTAAATTTTAAATGTCTTGTAGTTTCCATTGTAAATTGGAAATAAGTGATAAATAAGTGATATTTAAATTGTAGTTAAATAAGTGATTGTAAATAAATGATATTGTAAATAAGTGATTTTTTTATATTAGATTTTACTGGTTGCTGCTAATAATAAGGCCACAGTGTATTCTTGCAATTACCTAATATCTAGCAAACTTGCTTAACTCTTTCATTCTTTCATTAGCTATCATAATTTTTCTTAGAGTTTTTTTTTGGGGGGAGATTTTCTATGCAAACAGCGACAGTTATGTTTCTTTCTAGTCTGTACATACTTCTCCCCCACCTACTCTGGGTAGAACTATCAGTCCATGTCAAATTAAAACAGTGATAGACATTATCCTGTGTCATTGCTAACTTTAAAGAGAAACATCTAATGTTTCACCTTTAACCATATTTGCTATTGGTTAGGGGCAATGTTAATGAGGACTAACATTTTTTAACTCATTGTTTTCAGGGACATTTCAAAGTTATTACATATAAAAATCATTTACCTCTATGAGTGAAGAACTTTTAGCACAACATGGTTAAATAGTCAGCCCAAAGTCATATGCAAGATTTGATTCAAAGTGGGCTCCAGAGAACACTCTTATCTAAAATGTTACTACCTAGAGATATACTTTATCAATTATAGGAAGTTCCCTTCTATTCGTGGTTTACTAAAACTTTTTTAATCATAAAGGGATTGAATTTTATCAACTGCTTTTTCATCAACTGTTAAAAATATCACACAATTTTCCTTTGTGAAGTTCTTAATGTTGTAAATTATATATATATATATTTTTAACATTGAAACATCTTTACATTTGTGGGATAAAACCAATCTGTTCATTTTTTGTTTGTTTGTTTTAATTATTTTTGCTGATTAGAGTATACTAACATATTAAATTTCTGTAATTATGGTATAGATTTATTACCATCTGTTAAAAAGTGTATTATCTTTGATCTATTGCCATGAAATTAGTCTATAATTTTTCTTCCTTGTAGTGTCCTTGTTTAGTCTTGACCAAAATGAGGGTGTAGTTTTTTATATATATTCATTAAATCAAACTCTCTAATTATATTTCTCAAACATTTATGCCCTTGCCATTTTAAAAAAATCTGCTTGGCCTAGCAATTATTGAAATAGTTGGGGAAATCTATTATAGTTCTTAATTTTTTATTTTTTCTTAAAATTCTAATGATTTTTGTTTTATATATTATGGGAACCTATTTTTAGGTACATATATATTGTATTTTTCTCATTTTTTTGATGTATTGAGTTTACTTTATTTATATTTATTCGCTTTTTTGATCTTATTTTGAGTTTTCTACTCCTTTTGCTTTTTCTATCCTATCAAAATTTTCTCCTTTTATCAGTCATATCATTTCTTGATATTTTATTGTTCAGTTATTTGCTTATTTATTTAATATACACACTCCCATTGATGCCACTAAATCCCTACATATATACTAAAAAACACGAGAACTCGGTTTATTTACCACTATACAATGAGTGCCTTAGAATAATGCCTACACATTGTAATTGTTTGATAATTATTTAACTGATTGATTTTGAGTTGCTTAAGGAGGTGTTTTCTATTTTAAGTCAAGACATAATTAGAATCATAACATTATTGAAATGTAAGAAACCTTAGAGACACATTCATGTCCTGCATTTTACAAATGAGAACTTGGCTCTTTAGGAGTAGCTACTTATATCTGCAAGGTGATAGGCTTATAAACAAGACCTGTTTAGGAAGAAAGGAAGGAAGGGAGGGAGGGAGGAAGGAAGGAAGGAAAGAAGGAAGGAAGGAAGGAAGGAAGGAAGGGAGGGAGAGAGGGAGAATGGGAGAGGGAGAGGGAGAGAAAGAAAGAGAGAAGAAAACTGTAAGCAAGTCAGTAAAGCTAGGTTCTATTGTGAATTAGTATTTAATAAAACATTTCCAGAGATCCATAGGATAACAGACAAAGGAAGAATGCCACAAATACTACCACACTCAGGGCAGATGGTGCTAATGTGTTACAGCATTCTTTCTCATGGAAACTGGACTTGACTTCACAATCTTTTCTCTACATAACATTCCAGGTAGCCATTATTGAATCCATGTAATTTAGCACTTGAGATAAAACCTACTTGCCATATCTCAGCTAAATATATTTCCCGTCCTGTTTCCTATCTTGATCAATTCCCATGTCCCATTATTTCCAAAAAGTTAAGATTTATGCTGCCATAGGAAAAGGGACACCAATGCAATTTTTTTTTTAAACAGGACAATATTGATTACTCATTATGTAATACTTTATTCTAGGTACAATGATTAACTCTTTCAATATAGTATCTCTGTCTTTCCCTTTAGCAGACACACTTATAAATGCAACAAAATGTTAACTAATAGCATTATGAGATAAGTATTGCTATCCCTATTTTACAAATGATGAAATTGAGAATCAGATTGTTAAAATGAATTGCATAAAATGGCATAAATTATTACCTCCAGTAAGAGTAAAGGCAAATAAAAATATAAGAGTACAGGCAGAGAGAAATACATAAGCATTCCATGAACTATAATTCTTCTCCTTGAACCTTACAACTACTCCCCACCATCCTCAGCTACTACAGCAGTGCCCACTTACACACAATTTCATGAGGTCTTATTTTTATACTCCAGATGGTATATCTTTACAAAGTTAGTACTGAGTTTATGATGCTCTCCAAATCCAACCTAATTAATTTTCTGGACTGGCCCTCAAAATTCTCATCTGTAGGAAAATTCCATCCCCCACTTCAGGGTCTCCAGGATCTGTCTTTTCCTATCAACCTCCCTATTTCTTAAAAAATGTTACCTCTTTAATAGTCTAGTTCCTTAAAGCTAATAAAGTAGTCTTTATGTTTATTTCTGCCATAGGCAAACAAACATGTCTGAATTTTCAAGATAAAATGTGCACCCCCAAAATGAATTGCCATATAACTGGAGGTCCTGGATAGTAAAAACTATTCCTCTGTCATTTGTAATTCATATTATATACTTTGACTCTGTTGATTTCTGTTAGCACTGAAAAAGTAAAGCTTTTAAGTCCTGACTTGCTCTAAATAATGATATTAGTAGGTCTTTATTTAAAAAGCCATAGGTCCAGCACCTACCTCTATTAGAACTCACACCAGAGCATAGTTGTCATTGCTTGTGTTCATAACTATCTATTCATCTCCCTCTTGAAGATAGACCGTATCTTATTTCTGTTTGTTTGCAAGTACATAGTAGTTGTGCAAAGCATTTGAACAATGAACAAATGCTATAGTCAAACATCACAAATACACAAGCTTGCTAACATGAATTCTAGAAGGAATACCATTTTACATTTACATAAAGCAAATGGTGGATATGCTCCAGTGTTGTAAACAGTAGTAAACTGGAGCAAAGAAGTAGACGTTTGAAGGTAAGGGGAGATGTTTTGCTAACTTGAAAGCAATGTCCCCAGAGAGTTTAAATCAGTCTAGTCTCCATTTATCTTAATGTAATTTCAATGAGATACAATATTAAGAAATTCATAATTGGATATATATTTTAGTTTAAACAATGCTCTCTTTTGCATTGTTTTTGTATTAAGGCTATTTTAAATGATGTCAAGTATGTTTTAAATATTTCTAATTATAATATTTAATAAATGTGACTCATAGTAGTGATATCTATATTATTTTAACAAAATATATTATTTACATGAAGGAGAGAGAATATATACAGTCTTGTGCTACGGAAGGGGACCTCCTGGCAGCTGGTGTTTTAGCTGATAGGGGATGTCAATTTATATGCACCAAAAATCTACAGTGGAAGACTTAACAATGGTTGTTTATATACGGCATAAATTAGCCACCTTCTCCACGAACGTTAAAGTATCATAAGTTACTTTCTAAATTAACATATGAATTTAAGGTAAGATACATCTTTTCACAGAGCAACCTATTACATTTCAGCTTTACCCTGAGGTATTCTGCACCAATTGTTTAATTTACATTTTAGCAATGTTTTCCAAAATAAAAGAGATACATGTGTGGTTTATATTTATTTTCAAAAAGCACCTTGGGAAATCTGGCCCTCTGTGAACTATGGGTCTTCCAATAGAGAGAGCCTCTCGGGACTTATTATGATCATATGAGGGGACTACAATGCATACACTGCTTGAAGGGAGTTTAGCTCTTAGTTGCTGAACTCATGCTAGAAGGTATATGCCCATCTGCTCTATTCTGGAAATAAAAGGCAGTTGAATATTATATAGTCTGGTCACTTCTCAAAAATAAAAATAATGTATAACTGATTATCCACAGAATAACACTATTCATAATAATGGTCCCTTCATGAGTATATACCTATAAGTGGGAATAAACTTTGAAGTTTATTGAAGACTAAACTTTAACAGTAAAAATATTTATGGTTCTTATTAGGCCAGAAAAAAGTATGTATTTATAAATAAATCATTAAGTGTGAATTGAACAAACATTATTTAATTATTGTCATGCCTGATGCAAAGTATGATAAAAACTTTATAATGATATAGATATTATGCTTATTATAATAACATCTGTAAGTCTTTATTAATAAAAACAAAAACATAGTAAAGCTTTAATTTTTCCCATTGGATCTTCTTTAAGACACATTTTTCAGCGTTCTAATGTCAAACTTTTTCATTAAAATAAGCATTTACAATACTTTAATTTCATGTGGAAAAAATTCTGAAAAATAATTTTTTTGTAAAAATGAAAAACAAATCCATAGCTAAGATATAAGCTCTATTGCTTATGATCACTTCTGTCTTCCAGCAGACATCATCTAATATGCTTTATTTGGAGAATATAAAGCAAGGGACTCTTTTACCTGGGATCTATTCAGTAGGCAAACTACTATTATTCATAAAATTTAATGATTCATAAAATGAATTAATCATAAAATAAATTATTTTATTAAATTAATTATTCATTAAAATACTATCAACTTGTCTGCCTCACACTTTTTTTCTAAAACTAAAATCATCTTTCCATCTGCTTCCTAGACCTTTATATAAGGATTCTCCAGATGTTCTCAAAATTTCCAGATGTAATTGCTATGGCATACAGGGAAATAAACAAGGGCAGTATTATTCATAGAAAGCTATTCACCAAGGATTTAAAGCAGTATGTAAACATAATAATGAGATAAGTGAATCCTCTCAAAATGAGGCTAGCAATATAAAATTGTTACAGAAGCAATATTTTTAATGTGTCAACCATGTTTCCCTTTCCTCAAAAAGTAGGTTTGTATTCTATTACGGATTCACTGATATATCACTGAAAATTTGGGGAAAACTTTAAAGAAGGAAAAAAGCAAACTTTTCAAAAGATGAATGTTAGGCAGTTAGACTTGTCAAAGAGATTAATCCTTTTAAATAGTAATTTCAATCCTTCCTTTTCCCTCATGGGATTTAGTTCAGTTTCATGAAGGACAGCTGTGAGTGTTAGGTTGCTGTTCTGCCTAAACATTACATTGCGTTTTCCTGCTTATTTAAGAAAAGGATCAATGTCGGGTTTTATTTCTAAAAATTAAACAAACCAACCTCTGCAACACCAAATCCTCATTCTTAGTGACCAAAGAACCTACTGGTTCTTTCCTTAAAATAGTGTCATATGCATTTTTTATCTGGGAAGAAATATAATTCCTTGGGCTGGGGAGCAATTTTTTATTGAAATCTGAATGCGATATATGGGATACAAATTTCTTGTGCTGGTGTGTGTGTGCGTGCGTGTACACGCCTTTGGGAGATCAGGTTATTTAGTTCTGGGATGAAGCTCAGAAATCAGGTTTATCTGACTTACACAGTACAACTTCTTCCCTTCATATCTCTCATCTCCCTTTCACCTAGTCTGCTCATTATCCCTCAGTGCTCAGGTTAGATGTCAGTTCTTCAGGAAGGTTCTGAATGCTTCTCCTTATGCAACACACATCACAATCACAAGTATTTATTTAGTTATTTTCTTTATAGACTGTAAAAGCCATGAGGACTAGAATATTTTTTCATTGTCCACTGCTGTATTTCTGGTGTTAGTTGGATAATGGGCTCTTAAGTATTTGTTGGAAAGAAGGAAGGAAGGAAAGAAAGTGGACCTTTTTCATTCCTCTGGTATTCTAAATATTAAAATCATGTAAATGTTTGGTTCCACCATTTCCTCTTTTTTTTTTGGCTGCATTGGGTCTTCGTTGCTGCACACGGGCTTTCTCTAGTCGTGGCGAGCAGGGGCTACTCTTCCCTGCGGTGCGCATGCTTCTCATTATGGTGGCTTCTCCTGTTGCGGAGCACTGGCTCTAGGTGCCAGGGCTTCAGTAGTTGTCGCTCGTGGGCTCTAGAGCGCAGGCTCAGCAGTTGTGGCACACGGGCTTAGTTGCTCCGCGGCGTGTGGGATCTTCCCGGACAAGAGCTCGAACCCATGTCCCCTGCATTGGCAGGCGGATTCTCAACCACTGCGCCACCAGGGGAGTCCCCAACAATTTTCTCTTTAGTTGAATTTAGAGAAATCTTGTGAAGTATTTTTTCCTAAAGCATAAATTTCTCATCATTTCCTATAAATGTTGAAGCACTTTGAACTCTGCAAACTTTAATGAATGGAATAAAAATATTTTTTCTGTTAAGATAAATCAGATTTTGATATATTATAACAATATGATTTCTGTAATAGCCAAATACCAAGATATTGTTGACTTAAATTCCAGTGATTCCACGAGTCCTATCCAAAGATACACCCACCTCCTGAATTCCCATTAATATAAATTCTAATGTAGAAAATCACTTTTGTTATCTTGAATTTGTGATGGCCCTTACATTGCTCATCTCTCTTATTTCTTAAATAATCTCTAATAGTAATAAAATGGAAATATTAAGGTGTTACCCAGATCTGTTAACAACACAGTGTTCTATTACTTATTTACCAAAATGGATGAACTAATCTGTTTCTCTACATATTTTCAAAATATTCTCTCAGTCTCTCTAGTTTACTACCTGGTTCCACAGAAAATAGTTCTTTGTTGTGAATGGACTTTACTTTTCAATTTGTCTGTTACTATTAGCTTTGAAAGTTCTTGACTTTGACATAGACTCTCTGTCCAAAAAGATCATGGTTTGGATATTATAAAGATTTTGTTACTCTTTTAATGGGCAGACCTCTGACATAAATGTGGGGAATGAGGTAGATTAAGAGAAATGGTATCACGGCAGAGACATAGGGGCTTTTACTTTCTTCCTAGTGATAAACTGAGATCAACATAGGCAGTAGTACTATATCTATGTTCAGTCACAGGGAATGAGTGTACATCATTTGGGGGGAAGAGCTTTTAAATAATGAAATATTAAATAAAGAAATAAGTTCTTCTTTTCCAAAATAATTCATTTAAAATACTTACGCATGGATTATAGCACATAATTTACAATAAACCACTAAACCCTGTTTGACTATAAATATTTGACACTGATTTTAATGAAAAGACCAATGAAGAATTTTATCTTTTACTAATCAATGTGAATTAGCAAAACGTCAGATATGGTTAAGGACTACTTTGTACTTTGAGCCCTCGAACAGAGGCAGAAAGGGTGTTGGTGCTTTCTGTTTATCTAGAGGTAGAAATGAAGAAATATTAAAAGTTTCATAGAATATTGTATTTTAAAATAATTAATTTTATATCAACATTGTTTTACAGCAAAACTCCGAGAGTCCTGCTTTGATCCAGGCAACATAATGAATGGCACCAGACTTGGAATGGATTATAAATTAGGGTCAACAGTCACCTATTACTGTGATGCTGGTTATGTTCTTCAAGGTTATTCAACACTCACCTGTATCATAGGAGATGATGGAAGACCTGGATGGAATAGAGCCTTACCAAGTTGTCATGGTAAGAAAATACTTTTTGGCTGAGTTTTTATTATTAGAAAGAATCAAGAAATGTTGAAACCCGCTTCTGTTTTTTTAAAAATCAACCATTTAAACCACAATCTACAAGTGTGGTATAGGCAATGCAGAGATTTTATCAAGGATTTTTAAATTGGATTCTGTAAATAAATGGTTTTGGAAAAATGCTCATATTCCCAAGTGTCTCTAAAGCAACGTGCACATTATAGTAGGCCAGCTCTCTGAGAGCAAGGATATTGCCTGTTCTGTTCATTTGTGTGCCCTCAGGATTTAAAGGAGTACCTGAAACTTCAGGTACTCAGGAAATACTGACTGAGTGAATGAGGAACAGACACACTGAAACTGACATTTCAACAAAAGTAGATAAATGCAATAACAAATATTATCAAAAATCAGTGATAAATCTTTATCTGAAATAGGGACATAGAAAAATAGACATTTCTCCTAAGAATAGGTTGTCTAAAAACAGTGACCAAATTGGAGCTACTCAGGCAGCTCCAGCAGCATGAGGAAGACCCAAGGGCACAAAAAGATGGAGAAATACCTAAAATTAGTTTCAGTAACATAATATCAGATATGCAAGTTGCCAGATCTGCTACAGCTAGAGTTACTACAAGACAAGTACATCAGTTTCAGTGGGCTGAAGGATCTGATAATGATCATAGCCAGGAGACAATCACTTATCTTGGAAAAAAATCTTAGGAAAAGTATATTCAAGAAGAGACAATATCTTTGAGATTAAGGCAGTTAAAAGAGGCACGTGAAACAGAAACATCACCTTCACTTGGGATATGGAATTTGCTAAGCAGTTAGCCACAATAAATGAACAGCCCTTTCAGAATGGTTTTGAACAGATGACCTAGTGGACAAAAGAAGGGAAACTGTGGGAGTCCCCAGTTAACAATGAAGCAGATCTTAATGATGATGGTTCAGAAATTCATGGATATATATTTCTGGATAAATAACTGGAGGATTTTCCAAAATAAGGGCCAATCCACCACTTCATAAAGCTGGTTTCTTGTGGCCTTTCCAAAAACCCATATCAGAGTGTTACACAGAAGTGGAACACAGAGTGGTTTAAAAATTATTTTAATGAAAAACAAGTCATTCTCAAGGAAAGTTACATACAGCTGTTACAGACCCTGGAAATATTAATTTCAAGCTGTTGGAGATGGGTATTATAACTAAATAAAACAATTTTACTAGTAAAAGCCTAATACTGCATGTTCAAAAATCACATACGTATACATAACTCTTTTTTTTTTTTTTTTGGCTAGAAAACCAAGTTTTGGGGTTTTTTTTTCACTTTGAAGCTGAAATGTGCAGTGTATCAAAATTAAGGATTTTGACAAATCTAAAAGTCATGTGACATTTAACAATTGTATTGAATCCTCAGATCTTTGGCTTTTCATTTATATGTCTTTTTAATTGATATCCCATTGCAATCGACTTTGCTAATGAGCACTATCATCTTATTGGTAGTCTCACTGTTGCTAGTGAATCAGTTATACATATACATATGTCCACGCTTTTTTAGATTCTTTTCCCATATAGGCCATTACAGAGTACTGAGTAGAGTTCCCTGTGCTATATACTCTTTATTAGTTACCTATTTTATATATAGTAGTGAGTATATGTCAATCCCATTCTCCCAATTTATCCCTCCCCCCCTTACCTCCTGGTAACCATAAGTTTGTTTTCTACATCTGTGACTCTATTTCTGTTTTGTAGATAAGTTCATTTGTACCCTTTTTAAAGATTCCACGTATAAACAATATCATACGATATTTGTCTTTCTTTTATAACTGTTTATTATTGAAGATAGAGATACAGTGCAAAATACAGTTTAGTAGGGAGAAACAAAGATATCACCATGGGAAGTTACCACAAACTCCCTAGTCAGTTGAATGATCCTAACGCATTGTACAAAATTGACATGGGAATGATATCATTCAGGGCAGATTTTCCAAACTATGGGTCACCACCAGTGAGTCATAAAATCAATTCACTGGATTGTGACTAGCATTTTTATAATTGATATAAAATTGAATAAAATAAAGTAAAAGATAAAGGCAAAAACATTATAATTCAAGGAAGGTAGTAAGGATATTGTTTTGTGGAACTATTTTCAGTTACATATACAGAGATAAATAAAGTACAATAAATAAATATATACTCATATTTGAGTGTGTGTGCATGTAGGTGTGTATGTATATGTTTGCAATGATATAAAGTGTATGTATTACTGTGAATTTCAGTGGAACAGGAAAAACCAGCAACTCTGATCTGATGATTAAAAGTTTGGATTTTTGGGGTCTAATACACATGGTAATTTTTCTTAGTTATATAATGTATTCACCCATTTGAATTATATGTCTGTGATTTCTGAGTTACACAAGTCATTTAACCTCTCTAAGCTTATCATCTCTCATTTGTAAAACATGGATAATTGAAATCTTTGCTTCAAAATGTTGTTATAAGAAATTAAGAAAAGATAGGTAGCTACTAAATGGTCATTCTATTAATATCAGAACAATTGGTTAATTCTTGACTTGAATTAATGATTTCATCTATCAGAAGTTAAAGGGAATAAGAAGAGAAATAATTACTTTGGATTTAATCCTGACAAAGAGAAAAAAATAATTGACGACATGGAAGTTTATAGGAAATGTAAGAGAGAGTGATTTATTATCTTAGAATTTAGAGCCATACAAAGGAGAAATCTGTTTATAGGCAGAAAAGCTTACTAAGAAAAACACTTTTCACAATTTACTGTCAGTAATCATTAAGAAACCATAGAAAATTTCCAGGAGCCAGACAAGAAATAATCAAAAATCTGATGGGGAAAATCAAAGAATAAAGAAAACTACAGCTCAAAAAGATAAGTGTTAATCACTGGAATAAATAATTAAGTAGGTGGAATTCAGTGACTTAGGTGGGAAAGGAAGGAGCTCCAAAATATATTGCATTCACAAATAATATGCTCGCCTAAGATAATCCTATGTCTTTCCAATATTTCCAATGTTTCATGGGTCAATTATAGCCCAGTTAAGTATATTTCCTGTTGGTTGAACAGTAGTATCTACAGACAATTTGGAGGGAAGAGCAGACCTGAGTTCATGTCCTCTTACTGTATCTATAACCTGAAGCAAGCTGAACCTTGATTTTTAAATCTTTAAAGCCAGATAATAGTTATTAACTCAATAGATTATTGTGAAGATTAAGTTATTAATCACAATACATGCAGAGGGCCTAGTAAAGTTCCCAGCAAATACTGGCATATTAATACATGTGATTTTTAACACAATGTTCTAAAATAAGCATAGCACTGAAAAACATGCATTGCACTTTGCATTGTATGTTATGTTTTAGTTGAACTAGTACATTTTTGTCATTTCAATATTAATTAAATCTAATTTATTAAAGTTATTATACGGATACACATTCACTCATTCCTGAAACTAGCACAGTTGATATTTTAAAATTTATTAAAAGAGAATAATTTTTTACCATCACTTACAATGGATATCATCAGACTTTTAGTCATAATGCCAAGATATAAAAATCAGAAGTTATTCAATGCATGCTTTAAGCTATTAGAAAAAAATTTAAGGTACATTCATTATAAACATATGACCATAGCTGATCATTTCTAGTATAGCAGAGAGAAAAGGAAAGCCCATTTTTTAGAACTAGATATATTTAACTCTAAACAATGATTTTAAAACAAGGAAAAAGCCTGGGTCAACTATGTGACCTTGTTCAATGTATCTATTTTGCATATCTAAGCATGAGATAATATTGTGTAATTTGCAAGTTTGTTGGGAGAATTATTTTAAATAACTTATTTAAAGTGTTTAGTCCTGTGTCTGTTACTGTCACACACTAAGGAGAGCTTAATACATTTTAGTTTCTTGATCAGGTTCATATGCATCTATTTGTTTTCCCTCATGGTGATTATACAGAAATCCAAAATGTACAGGACTTGCTGACTTTCAGATTTAATAAATTAATACCTTAAAAGTCAAAATTATTGCGTAAACCATGTGCAGTAGAGGTAGAAGGGTTTGTTCTTTATAAGCATAAATTCCTTTTAAGATAAATTTTGTATTTTGTAATCAAAGTAGAATGTGCATATGATAACTAAGAAAAGAATACAGAGAAGCGTACCATTTAAAACAATGTAAACCAATGTTCATCTGCCTTACCCCTCTCTATTCTCCTATTCCTCAGCTGAGTTTTCTAATAATTTCTATTTTAATTGCTCTGCTGGCCCTCTCTGTGACTCTGCATAACACGAAGCTCTGTTCCTTGATTTACCAATATTAGACAATATCTATTGATTCCCTGATATAAAAGATAACTAGTTATGTCACATCCGCAGCTCCTCTCTTCAGTGTTTCAGTTATATTATTTTTGGTTTTTCTAGTAATTGCCTTTGTCAGGTATTAATTTGCTTATGCCTCTATTTGTAATTTCATCAATGTTTGAGAATTAGGTTGCCAGTCTTTGCTGCTTTTCATGCTAAGTCTTACCCCATAGAAGGAATCCTGACAAAAGTCTCTGATAATGGGAGCAGGAAATTTTGACTGACTGGTAGTCTTTGCTGCAGAGTACATGAGTAGGGAGTTGGCTATTAGACTGTGATCCTTAAGTACCAAAATAAGGAAAGATTTATTTATTTATTTAAGTTATTTCTTGTAATGTTGCTTTAGTCCCCCCCAGAACACCAGAAGCTCATGAAGTCTTGGGCTACATATTACTCTTTAACATGCAGGACATTAATTTATACAAGAAGGCTCTTAGTAAAATTATTTTACCTGATCTGAACCCTAAGAACTTACAGAGTCAGTTTGTTTCAGAAGATAGATTTTTATCATGGTTCGGGATTAAGTGTACGTTTTAAATCTGAAGAAAATATTTTTAAGAGCTTATGTTGGACACTGGGAGATTATATTTGTCAGAAGTAGATCCAAAATGATAGCATCCTCTGTTAGGTCCTTCTCAATGTTGAGAAAATCCTGCAGTTGATCTCATGAGAATGTCACATATATTAAATGATGGCAGAACAGGATATCTGTACCTGCAATTCACTTTGTGATAAAAAAAAATCGTGTTTGGAAAATAATTTCTTCTCTTCTTATTTTTCATACTTTTCATATCTGTTGAAACCCTGAGATATTTTATCTATAGATATACTGGATTAAAAGAGAAGTCATATAGCATTCTTATCCATGATCTGATTCAATATTAGGTAAATGTATTAAAACACAAATGGTGACAGAATCCATATTTTCCCTTAATATTCATTTGATTTATTTCACCTAATGGTATTCCATTTGTTTATATAAATACATCTCTACCCTGATCTAGGGCACCAGTCATCTCTTACCTCTTAACCTCTCTCCTAACTAGTTTCTCTCATTTTCTTGTTTCCCCATACAGTCTCTTCTGAACACAGCAAAGTAATCTTTAAACCATATGTCACATTATATCACGTATTTACTCAAAATCTATCAGTGCTCCCTAAATCTGAATAAATGCCAAAGATCATATAATATAAAACTCTACTTAATCTACCTATATACAACCTGACCTCTCTAAATATTTTCCCTTTTTACTTTATTCTTTGAGCCACACTGGCCTCGTGGATGGTACTTCAAAGCACTCATCACACTTCTGCCTCAGGGCTTTTGCACTTCTTGTCCTTTCTGCCTAAAGCTTTTCCCCCAGCTCTCTGGCCGGCTAGATTTTTCACTTCTTGTAGACATATGATCACTTGTCTTTTTAGTAGAAAAGCCATTTCTATTTACTTTCTCCTGACTTCCCAAAGCTTCCAGGATGAAATCAATGTATCTAAAATTGGAACAGTATATCCTGGGTAAAGATATCTCTGATGTGTAAATCATTAAATTTGGGAATACTGGCCACAGTACCAATGCAGTAATTTTGTTGATTGATTGATTGAGGCATAATTGACATGTAACATTAAACTAGTTTCAGGTATACAAATAATGGTTTGATATTTATATGTATTGTAAAATGACCACCACAGTACGTCTAGTTAATATCTGTCACCATACGTATATACGATTTCTTTTTTCTTGTGATGAGAACTTTTAAGATCTATTCTCTTGGCAACTTTTATGTATGCAACACAGTAGTATTAACTATAGTCACCATGCTGTACATTGCCATGATTTTTTATTCTGTAACTGGACCAATGCAGTGTTCTCGATCTTTTCTATTGCTGTAGTCTACAGTGAGCACCCAAATAATATATAATTATAATGATAAGACCCTAAGAATAAACATATTTGAACTGTTAAAGAATCACTAGTTTGCCAATTATTCTAAAGAGAGAGTATCATTCATTCCTTTTTCTCAGGTGTTTAGATGTATCTATATACCTGGTCCTGTACTAACTATTAGGGATAAAGACATGAATTCAATATAGTCCTTCCCCCTGGAGAGTTTACAGTCTGATGAGATACACACAGATAAGGTACATTGCTAGAAATAAAAGTAGAGTATCGTAAGAGCAGCATGGAGGTGCCTCTGACCTAGTTACACAGAGAGATCAGGGAAGTCTTCCTTATGAAAGTGATACATGAACTGAGTCTTAAAAGTATAATTAAGATGGAACCAGGTGAGGCACAAGGCATGAGGAGATGGTATATTTCACACCTAGGGTTCAGCATATATAAAAATGTAGAAGCAAGAGTAAACAGTAATACTGGTAGAATATCAAGCAGCTCAATAGGCAAAGTGTGCATGGGGAGGAGATAATAGCTTATCTGTATTGAACACAGTTTGAAGTTTTATATACATATTATTTTATATCTCACCACAACCCCAAGAATTAGGGACTACTAAAATTCTCATTTTACACATGAGGAAACCAAGACAAAGAGAGATTCAGGTAGTTGCTCAGAGTCATACTTGCCTAGCAGTCTTGTTTAGGAGTCCATGCTCTTAATCACTGCCCTAAAGGTAGGCTGGGCCATTCTACAAATGACCTTCTATTGATCTTTTTATATCTCTAGAGCCTAAGAGTGCCTGGCTCTTAACCAACATACTAGTTGTTTAAATGCTTCATGAATGAATACATGGCACCAGGAATAAGTGTGAGATTTTGGATTCTCCACTTATTTCTGTAATCTTCCTTTAAGCTAGTTATGAGAATTAAGAAAAGGTAAATTCCTACCAATAACTGATATAAAAGTGTTCACCTGAAATGGATTTTTGCATTTCGTTTGAAATACAGCTCTGCACAGAATACACATGCCTTAATAGATATAGTCATTAACTCAGTTCTCTTTTAAATTTGCAACGTTATTTTTAATACCTTTGTTTTGCTCATGTTAACATAAATCCTGGATTCTGGAAAAAAAATTAACTGAATCGCCAATGACCTGTACGACTGATCAAAGTGCATAAACACATTTATGTTAAACTTAGACATCCAGTAGTCATCTGACACCACTGTTTGTTCAACTTCCAACTGCATGTGAAATGATAAAAGCTTTTAAAAGGAGAACCCTCTTACCCTAGCAACTGAAGAGAAAGTTTTGAAACAAAGAAATAAAAATTCATTTTGTGATTATAGCTTTCCAACTTTAGAGTTATCTCTCATTAGTAACCTCATATGACCTACTTTTAATTAAATCATATTTTTTATGAAGAATTAAATAATTGAACTTTTATTCCAGATCTTCTGTTTAAATGGCATAATTTGCCTTGGGCTAATTCCTTATTTCAAATATCCTTAAGGTTTACAAAATTTTTTTGAGATGTGAAACGAGTCTAGACCCCATTCCATTATAAATGCATATAGAGATTATCTAGTCTAATATACTAAGCCATTTAGCATTTGATTTCATTTAAGTATGTGATATAACTAAAGCATGTAGATGAAAGATTCATGAAACAAGGCCTAGAGTTAAATTATTTTCAAGTATCATCAAATATCTGCCTTTAATCAGCTACGCATAGGAATTTTGTTCACAGACATAATACACAAATTACTTGCAAGAACCGTGTTCTACAAAGAAGTGTAATGCATTCTGTGTTGAAAAAAGTTAAGGTAGTATTGGGATAAAACCAAAGCACATTTCGTTTTCATATGATAGGAGGAAACGTATATGAAAGGAAACGGGAAGGGAAGCTGATGTTACTGAGCACCTGCTGGTTTTCAGGCACTCTTACATACATTATCACTCCAGCTGGCCTCCTGCATGCTCCTTTAGAGAATCAGTAACACTGTTATTAATAAATCCCTACTGGTTTGGATTCTGGAGCATACCATATATAGAGTTGCCCATGTGACAAGCAATTCAATTGCAAATCAATACCTATAATTCAGAGCATATTTTCTTGTGACCACAGACTTGGAGCTCATATTTAAACCATTTTTATTTTCCTTGCTTTTGGCATCTCAGTCACTACACCATGTCTCCAGATGGGTAGTCGCATGGCCTCTCATCATATTAAGATGCCCCCCTTCTCCGCTACCATCTAGTCTATATTTAAGTCAGACCTCAAATATGCCTTCCTAATGTATTGCTAGTTTTTGCACAAAAATAAGAAGAAAAATTTATACAGAAAGTTGAATCAACCCAGCAATTCTCTCCTTACAGATGAAGAAAGCAAAGCGTATAACAATAACTATTAGAAGTCATGGTGAGATTCAAATTGTATTAAGGTAATAGGACAAAAGATCTAAAGATAGTCAGATCTTTACTTCTATTGGGGAAACAAAAAGTCTGCTAACAAAGTTCATTCCACAAAACCTAGAAGATAAAGGAAGCAATTTTTTAATTGAATAAGCATATCTGGAATACAATTCACATTGCAGGCAGTCTGTGAAAGATACCATAAAGACAAGACAGAATCTCACACAAATGTATACAGTAAAGAAAGAACAAATAACACTTCTTTTATCTCCTTGAGAGACAAATTGGTGTACCTTTTCTCTTGCATACCTTGTGAGTATACCTTGTAAGAACTCTGAGTTAATTTCAGATGTATGTGTTTATAGTTTCAAAGGTCAGACGGCTGGAAGCCTTGACTGTAAAATGAAAAGATTGGTCTACTGTGTTTTCAAAGAGACACTGTAAAAGAGGGGAGAGGGAGATTACTGCTTCCCTTCCCTTTATTAAAAATTTCATTTTATACTTATACTTTAACCAGTGAACCATTCATTCCAAGATTCCTGAGGGAGATATATACATAAAAGGTGACAAAATAGAGCTCTCTGAGCAACAGGGACGTTGGTTCCTAACCCCAAAACACATTGAATGAGTTAGATTGAGCCACATGGGAGAGTTAGTGAGTAAATCTGAACCATATTTAGGCTATGGTTCTAAATAACTTCAAGCATAAGTCAACTCTAAGACTAGGTATTTCTCCCAAAGTTCCAAACCTGAGTTTTAGGACCTTTCTGATGCTGGGAAGAATTTATCAGTCCTGTTAGGAAAGGAGACAAAAGAGCAGGAAGGAAGGGGTCCTCCAATGCAACTAATATTTTCCAGATCTTCTTAGGCCAAAGCAACAGTCTCTGAACCCATCTTCCTTAAGAAAAAGAGTAGATAGAAAATCACAAGGACAGGTGGTTTGGGAGGAATCTAATCAGAATAGTAGAGGTTCCTTTCATGTGTGTGTGTGTGTGTGTGTGTGTGTGTGTGTGTGTGTGTGTACTCTGATGAAGCCTATGGACCTTAGAAACATCTTTTTAAATGCACAAAGTAAAATAAATCATGTAGGCTTGAAAGAAAAACCAATAATATTGAAATATAGTTATCAAAGTACATAAAATCTATAATTGAAAAAACACATTTTTGATGTAATAATATATGTACTTCTTAATTAATGCCTTAAATTAGAAGTTCCAGCAGCAAGACTCTAGTACCTACTATAATTTTTAGTAGTGATGAGCATAAACAATAGTTTGAGGTATCTGCAACAATTATATATAATATTAAAAAATATGTGATTTGGCAACAAAGTCCCATTTACTTCTAATGCTAATGTAATTTGTTGCTTACATTTGAAATTAAAGGAAATGCTAAAATTAATTAGGGTCTAATGAAAATATAGATATCTTTCCCTATCCAAATTTATGGAACAAGGTAAAGAAACCCCTGAATTATAAGAAAAGGGGGAAGATGAGAGGATTTCTGCTCCCTTTCACTAGTACTGTTAGCTCTTGTTTCCCCCCGACTTCTAAAAGATAAAGAATCCAGAGAAGTAGAGGACCTCACCGACACTGACCATCGATAGCTGGGCACAGCAAAGCCACCCAACCCATGAGAATACAGCTGAATCGAAGTTGTAGGTTCCTCTTCCTTTGGGATAGAGTACTTTGCTCTTTATCCTTAGGGAAAATTAAGAGGAGAGGAAAATGAAAACCATGAGCTCCTCCTAGAGGGCAACAATGCCCTGGGTAGGGCCACTAAAAGGCATCCCTGTCTCTCTCAAGGGAAAAGTTTTGGTAGAAACACCAGGAAGGTTCCTCCTGCCCTTTCTCTAAGTTTTGTATTCCTTCTGGGATTGATGAGGTTAGTTTATCTTCCTAAGGCATTTATGAAAGCCTCATTATATCGCCTCCAAGAGATTCTGGAGTAGATCAGGAGAGTTTCTTAATTCATTTCATCTAGACCACATCATATGCCAGATGGAACAGACACCTCCTGTTTCAGTTCCAGTTTGAATTTTCTTCCCTTCAGTAAGAGAGGCTACTCAGTCAGTAAATAGTGAAGCTGGAACTCAAAACTACACCTTTCTGATTCCAAAGCTTTGGGTTTTATATTGCATTTGTTGTGCTACCCTAAACAAAGGGTTTGAAAAATCTGTGAGTTTTACATGCTGTGCATTTAGTCAACAGCAAGATATTAATGTAATGTATATTTTATTCTTCCTAATATTCATGGTGTATATTTATTAGAAGTCCATTATGTACACAAACACTACACTAGGCTCCAGAGTTATAAATAGTGTACAAAAAAGACATGGAAACTTTGACTTAATCGATCATGGAGTCAAGAGATAGAAACAGACCTTAATCAAAGAGCCATACAAATATATATATAATTACAAGTTGTAATCAATGTCCTGAAACTAACTGATGGAATGCTGTATGATGGGGGCTTCTGAGCTAGTCCGGAGACAGGGAAGAAACTTTCCTGAGAAAGCAGCGTCTGTGAGAAGATCAGGTAGGAGTTAAAAAATTGTTACAGGTTTCTTTTTTTCTCTCTAAACTTACTTTATACTAATATGTTAGCTGTCTTAAGTAATTTTTTAAAAATAAAAGACTGCTATCACTAACAGTCAATGACAGAGAGAAATAAAGTAAGCAATGAAAAGGGATTGTAGTTTTAAAAATGCACTAATAATTTGATTAAAATCATTTTAAGAACTTGCCTTCGCATACACAGTTTCCTACAAATCATTGATTAGTGATTTCTAGGGTCTTGGGAGTGGAGCAAATGGGGAGTGACTGCTAATTAGCATAGGAATTCTTTTGGGATGACAAAAATATTCTCAAATTAGATAGTGGGGTTGGTTACACAACTTTGTGAATATGCTAAAAAGATACTCAATTGTACACTTCGAAAGGGTGAATTTTATGGTATGTAAATTTTATCTCAGTCTTGAAAATGAGGTTAAAAATTAGTGACTTAGGTATCATAGATGAACTACCAACACCCATGAGACCATTAGTTTTAGTAGAATTTGTATATGGTAACATGGAAGATCTATCAAAGGAACATATCTATTCATAGACCATTGTCACAGAATGAACTCTTCTTTTTCTAAGAAAGTACTCTATGATGGAGAACACAGCTCATAGAGCACTGAAGGGTGAAGGGAATGTTTTCCTAGCCAGCAAAAGCAGATGAATGAGTCTAGGCAATTAGTGAGGTGAGGTGACAAGATATAGAAGCTCATATTGTACTAAGTTGACTTACTGAGTCATTAAAATGGTTTATAAACCATTGATTATAACATTAAGATGGATTTTTTTTTAGTGTTAAACAGGAGTGTGGAATTAGAACACAAAATTAATTCACAAGTTATGAAGACTGATTTTTGCTCTTTTTCTTTTCAGTGAACAGATGAAACAATAGAAAACTCTATTTATCCTTAGCAATATTTTTTATTATCCTTAGCAATATTATCCTTAGTTTTCCAGATACGTAATTTGAATGTGTCAAAGATAGTTCAGAGGAAAATGAAGAGTAAAATAAATGTGACATAGAGTAATAGTTTATAATTTAAAGTAATATATATTACCATTATGATAAAATAGCCTTATGGGAGGTTTATTATCTAAGGCAGATAAACAAAATGAAGTTTGTTTACTTATATAGGAAACATGAAGAGGCACATGAAATGAATGGCTGAATAGTTAGGTATTTTTGCGAAGATGAAGGTTTTGAACAAAGGAGAGAAAAAAGCAATAGTAATTTTAATCTTAAAGTCAATACTGAGAATAACAGCTGTCTGCATTATAAATTCATATCACAGAGGGTTATGAAAGCCCTTCTCTTAAAAAAAAAAAGACTCCATGAGAGACACAGCTTTCAGACACATTCTATACCAGGATTTATGATTTGTGATATTCAGTTGGGCTATATCAGAGCATAGGTAATTTACTAGAAGTGGACCAGCACTTTTGTAAAGTACAGCAGTTCTTTCAACCTGAAGGAGTCACAGACGACATCTAGTAAATTATCTATTTAATATACCATATTGCTCTTTTGTGACCTGCAAGAATTCATCACTTTTGAAAGTACCTAACTTGCTTTCAGAGAAAAATTTATATATTATATAATAATTTTCATTATAGAGTATATTTGATAATAAATTATATATTACACAAGTGAAAAGAGAGATTTGAAGTTGTGAGTAGCTTAAGGCTGCAGTGTATATAATATAAAGTCTCTGGACATTTAAGAAGTACCTCTTCCATGTAAGTGATTTGAGATTCTTCTGTTCTTCCTACCTTCAGTGGGAAGGTATCTCAGTTCTTCTTCTTCAGTCCTCTTCCTCCATCCCACACACATGATCAAACCATAGGTGGGAAGTCCTTTTTATTGCACTAGCAGCCTTAACGTTTAGTTTCAGTCTCATCTGCTGATTTTCCTAGAGATACCACATCTGTCTATTGTATCACCACATCATAATTCAGGAGTAACACAAGTATACACAGTATAGTTCCAGCATGGGCATATTTTACTTGTACAAATCAAACCATACAAATTCATCCAAAAGAGGATTTAAAAAAAAACAAACAGGAAAAGAGGGAACAAGAAAAATAATACACAATTAAACTGCGTAGGTGATTTTGCTCCCTCAATGAGGGTATGCTACAGACTGATAAAATGTTAGCAAGGATTTGCTACTGTGAAATGGTAGGTATGAGTTTGCCATTCCCTCAGTGGAACTCAGTGTCGATGTGACTGGCTCTCAGATTGTAAAATTCTTATGATTAAATATATTTCTAATGTTTGTTTAAAGATACATATCTTACACATAATAGTGTCTCTAAATATAAAGCAACAGTGATTCCTGGTAACCAGAGAAACAGCAAAGATTTCAATCCCAGAAAGAAAAAAAAAATAGGCTTACATGGATTTATTGGGAAGGTATATCTTTTTTTTTTCAATTTTAAACAGGAAGTTTATTTAAACAGCAAGACGCTTGACTTGAAGGGAGAACTATCTAGGATTTATTTATTTTAGAGTAATTTACCCCTACTTAAAGACAAATTGCCCTACATGTAACAGCTACATACAAAAAAGTTATAAAATTTTCCTTGATTTTACAATGATATGTGAAAAACATTAAAATTCTCCAATCAAGCAAGGTATGCAAGGATTTTTATGTTGTTCTTTTTTTTTTTTTAAACAGTGAGAGCAAAATAACTTACTGGAATATAAAGATAAGAACTGAATGAGCATGCCACTAATGGAGAAAAGGGGGTATTTTCACAGAACCAGTATTTTTCTCCATCCCAACTCCATTTGATGCTGATCAAAACATACCATTGGCCATTTAGTTTAAAAAAATTCAATATGCTTGTACACATATATCAGTTACTTTAGGTACAATAAAGGAATGGGGGTGGGGAAAATGAAAGAGTAGAGAAAACTGTACTGTAGTGGTCAGGATGTGGTGGAACCTAATTGCGGTTTTCTAATTTAGAATGTCTTCTTGGTCTGGAGGAACAGAATTCTGGAGTAAAGTAGCAGGTTCACTTTTTAGTAGCCACCTCCTGTCTGCTGACAGAACACATCAATTGTATCTTCATCCTCCATTTCCAACCATGAAAAGTTCTTTCTAAAAACTGGTAATTTTGAATATAAAACAACCTTGGGCACCTGTGCAGATGTGTCTGTTTCACTGATTGGCTGCCCATCAAATCAGAATCTGATCTGCCTCATTGACAAACCCTGTGTTCACAGTAGGCTTTCATTAGTTTACTAAGTGGCATATGCCTCTTACTCTTAAACTGCTCCACAGAACCATCCTGCCCCACCACCTTCAAATTAATGTGATCGTTGTTCTCAGTCTTGACTCCTTCCTTGGGCTTTTCGTTGCCCATGGCGAGCGCCGGAGTCTCTTCAGCTGCCACTTCACAAAAGAGGTACCAGGTCCGCACGGAACGAGCACACAAGCAGCACCAGGAGAGGGTATATCTTGATTGTCTTGGATTCAAGTCAGTTTATGGGGTAATTTCAACCAAGTGAAATGTTTGTGTTATGTGCTGACTGTGGAACACCATTTTGTAGTAGCATGGTCTTGGCAAGCGTAGTTCATTTAATTGTCCAACAGACCTTTATGGAGAATATACTGTGTATTCAAACTGTTCTAGGAAGAGAAAAGAAACATTGTAAGACTTATTATGTGTTAGAAAAATCACTAGCCGTGGTAAGAACTTGTGAGGATGCGTGGAACTGGGAGTCTGTTGAAAGAGCCCATATGGAAACTGTTGGGAGTCTGGTTTGCAGCAGTTATAGTGGCAGAGGAGAGAGAGAGGCTGAAAAGCTACAGGAGAGTACGAGCAACAAATCAGTGATATATTGAACTCTAAGAGTCAGGGAGAAAGTGTCAAGAATACGGCATTTTGCCTGAAAAAGAAAAATATATATATAAATATATATATATGTGTGTGTGTGTGGATGAATCACTTTGTCTACATCTGAAACTAACACAACACTGTAAATTCACTATACCTCAAGAAAAAATTGTTACAAAGAAGAATAATGGCATTTTATAATAGGCTAAGTTTGACATTTTAAGTGTTTAAAATACTTAGGCTTTATATGTATACATAAAACACAATTCTTTAGTGCTGTGAAATCATAATTACAGCAAACAATATAAATGTTAGGATTATTGTCAAAGTGATAGCACATTTTAGAATTAGCAGTTTGGCATTTCGGAAAGTATGTTCTGAAGAACATTGGTCATGTGAGATGAAAGAGAGCCTCCATGATCAAATAAGTTTGTAAGAACAAGTATGACATTCCCCAAACCTTACTAAAGTCTCAGTTAAGTCTCATAGCATAGAACCCTATTTATTTTACCCATGTATTTCCTAAACTTACTTAATCACAGAACCATTTCTTCTCATAATACATGTGTTCTACAAAAATGCTATTAAAATAGAGATTTAAGAGTAGTCATATGTATCACATAAGTTATAATCAAGAACAGGTGAGTTCTTATGTTTTGCATTACAATGGATATAGGCTGTTTAGAAAAACATAGCCAGTTTGACAAAAGGCCCACAGGTATGAGTCAAATGGCAAAAATAAGCATAGAATTAAAAGTTCTGTCTTGCTTTTATCTTCTACTGATTGTTAATAGAGCCAGAAAGATAACGGCTGACCTTTTCTGTACTAGCCAATAAAATGAAATTAAAACAGGAAGAAAGAATACAGAAAGCTTCTAGGAAGCAACATTACAAGAATTAGTAAAGCTGGCCTGGCTTAGTCATTATTCCATTTAGATTTTTATAAACATAAAACAGATTACAGTATATCTGCACCTCACAGCATAGTGAATTTTCCCTTATTTACATACTGCATAAAATATTGTCAGTCACCACAATATTCAACATAATTGACTATAAATTAGGCCATGCTGTAAGCACTGACCAGAAAAAATGTAAAATTATTGCTACCAACACAAATAACAAAATCTAACATAATATTAGTTACCATAAAGACCTGTGATTATACTGCAACCTTGTATATATTCATTAGTGGTTAAAAAACTTTATATTTTTTCATATTTATAAATGAGATTTTTAACAAGAGCCGTCCCAAAAGTCCATTATGCAAAATAAAATATTCAAAACATATTGAGGCTATTAGATGCATAGTAATGTAGAATGGCAGAATGTTCATGACTAAGTCACAAAGCTGAACTTGAGTTAGAAGCTCTCATTTCTATTCATTCTTTCAAAATATAAAAATAAGAGCTTTTGTCACGTACATTCAAAGTATTGTCATTTTGGAGCACCTTAAAATCAGAAAGAAAATTAACATAAAACATGCTGCTTATTCTTGAGTGATTCTCTCATCAGTACTATTATCAGCTGAATAAAGTTATCAGTGCTGAAATAAGAATACACCTGACTAATCTCAAACACTAATGAGCGATGAGAGCAGTGCTTCTTTGGTTATTATCATCATTGTCAATTTGTTGTTCTAGGGAGTTCTAATTTTACTATGTTTAATTCTAACTATTTATTACCATTTTATAGAACATTAAAAGGAAAAAAGGTAGAACATTCATTAGCCACCCAACTCAGTACAACTTACTGTTTGCTTTGTATGTGTGTGTTTTAAATATATTGCTCTATCTTTAAACTTTGGCCAGAAATCCATCAAAAGTTTTGAACTTTTCAAACTGTCATGACTCTTCTCAAGCCACCTAACACACCACTGCATTCAGCTCTCTTTAAAAGGAAATCAGGCATTAACTCCAATAAATTCCCAGCATAAAACCTAAACCTATGTATTTTCAGTCTTCTTCAGCTCTTTTTCTCAAGTCACAGAGGACTGTCATTAATGCTTTCTAAACTTAATCACTCCAGTTTAGTTTTTGATCTTTCCCAAGCCTCTAAGTCAGTGCTCCAGATATTCCCTCTTTAATGACTGTCCTCCCTGTTCAAACAACAGTAACAAAAACGCATTCAGCTTTGCATCTTCCCCCAGCTACTCCCTACATTCTCCTTCTGTTTATGGTTAAGATTCTGATTACTTTTGTATCTCTTTATAAACCACTTATTCTTCATCCAACTACAATCTAGCTACCTCTCTCTACTCTAGTTCAAGGGTTACCAATCTTTTCTGTACAGAGCCAGATGATATTTTGGGCTTTGCTGACCACATATGTCTCTTTGATGTATTCTGATTTATTTTTTTCTTTTGTTTTAAACTCTTTAAACATGTGAAAACTTCCTTTGGTACAGGGTGGATTTGGTTTGCTGGCTGTAATTTGCAGAAAGCGGCTCTGGTTAAAACTACTCTATGAATAATGCCAAAAAGTTCCTTTCTGGTGTTTGAAGGGAATCCTCCCTACACAAATTCAAGGCGAATTAAGTGATAAGCTGAAGGAAGGCAGACCATCAGCTTTAATATTGATAAAAGCTGAGGAGCAGTAACAGTGGGCTTCCTGTGCAGCTGCAGGTCTCTCCCAACGACCACGGCCACCCCCTCAACAGATTCACCCTTAAATAGGCTGTAGAGGAGACCAGCAAGCTGCTTTACAGGCAGGATGGCTCCCAACCAGAAGTAAAGTTTCTGTCCTGGGCTCACCCATCAAGAAGCTCATTCCATCTCCATGGGGTAAGGGGTGGAGCCAGCAGGCCGGCAAGCCTAGGCAAAATCCATCCTGGGGGAAACCAGAGGCATAGAGAAGTAGGTCCCTGCTACCTAATACTCTAGACCGCCAAGCCACCTCAGACTCCTTTTTCATTTATTACCACTTTGCAACACAGTGGTTTTGAACACTTTCTTTTCATTGAAACTTTCCTCCCCATTGGCTCCCAAGAGACTAAATTCTTTGTAGCCACCCTCTCACTAATTCTACTTTGGCATTCTCTGACCTCCTCTTTGGCCATCTTTTCTCATTCTACATACTTTTCTGGGAGATCTCATTCATTTAAATAATATCAACTATCATCTTTTGCTTTTGATACCTATAACTCCTTTAGTAGCCCAGATCTTTCTCTGTGTTCCAGAACTACAAATCCCAAAGCATCCACCTACCTTGTGAAAAACAGAACAACTAATCTACAAATTTTCCAGAAACACTGGTTTCACCCTCATCTTTTTTAGGAACATAGCACATTTGGGGCTGAGGTAGCAATAATGTCTCTCTTATGCACCATCAGCAACTCTTCTGATTTACATGTAAACCATAAGCAGATAGAGATTGGTGAGAGAATATTTTACTTAGATGAGTGGATGAATGTGTTTGTACAGCCATCCCTGTCCTGTGTATAGAAGTACCTCAGTTGGTGGTAGCATAATCAAGGTTGATTTTGAGTAGAGTTTCAAAGCCTGGTGGTGAGTAAAACAATTTCCCACTGCATGTGTAATTTCTCATCATTATAAAAGAGATGATTATCTTTACACTTTTATCATAAATGAAAGCAGGCCACCATTATTACCTTTAGAGATAGATAGCACCATTGCAACGTTATTATATTACTTTGTTTCTGAGAAGAGTAAATCTGAATACTTAAAAAGAAGCTTTCTATTGCATGTGCACAATTTTTGATTTTTAAAATATTTGACAGTGGGGACCTTGTTAAAAGATGGAAATAAATGATATTCCTTAAAATTCAGTAGCCATAATTTTTATAGCATGAAAATAGTCATAGTATGAATTTTTAAATGTTTTTCTAAAAATAATATTTTTTTAACATTTTTTTTATTTCCAGCACCTTGTGGAAGTCGTTCAACAGGTTCAGAAGGCACTGTTCTATCACCAAACTATCCAAAAAATTACAGTGTGGGACATAATTGTGTTTATTCTATAGCAGTTCCCAAGGAGTTTGGTAAGTAAGATACATCTCATCATGTAGGGTATCATTCCAGACATGCTTTATTTTCACTATATGCCATTCAAAATGTTAGTTGTTTTTTAATGAAAATATTTACTATTCATAAAGTACTTCGCAAATTTTTTTAGATAGTTTTGTAATAATAAAATTTTGAGGTTATTTTACTCATTTTGAATTTACAGTCAAGTGCACAGGTGAACAACAATATAAAAATGAAAACAGGATTGTTTTTAATTTTTAAAAACAAGTACATCCAGTAACCTTGCAAGTGCCTTCATATTGGAATTTCATAAAATGGGAAATTACCAGAGCATAAAGCAAAGTCTGCTCTGCAAAATATGCATAAAATCAAATATAGAACAGTTATAATAATGACAATAATATGTACAAAACAATCGTATCAGTTTTATACTTTATTAACACATTTCCAGAAAGAAAAGATTTTGGTTTTAGGCACCTAGTTTCTGGGACAGCAAGGGATATAAAAAGACAGCAAAGGACATTTCAGCTAATCTTGTCAACCTGACAGTCTGTTCTGCATTGGCACTGAGAAGACAATGTGTCCTTTGCTGCCTTCACATCTCCCTGATCACAAGTCTTAGAAGTCACTCATCTGGCTTCTAAAGGTTTTGGATCTGAAATCTAGCTGGATCTAACCCAGGTTTAGCTCTCTTTATGGATGGATAGGCAAAGGAAATTTAGTGAGCAGTAAACTGTTGGAGAGAGGCTGAAAGTTTAGACTTCTAGAATTTAGATTTACAGTATTGTGTTACATGGTAAAGGATTTGCTGTGAAATGAATGTCTGAGCCAGGATGACAAAATATTGTAGCAGAAGGACATAGATTTGATCATATCAAGATTCTTGGATCACGTATTGACTTAATGTTTCTGCTGACGTATAAAATAAGCTGATGCTTCCAGTCCAATTGCTTATAATGAGATATTACCTATATATGCTCTATATGTCCTCCTTTTCTCTCTTCTGAAACAAGTCCAAGATCCTCAACTTACTCAAAAGAACATTGTCATCAGAAGGGAAGCGCTAAACCTTTTATTTTAACCTTAAAATAGAATTGATGATGTTAGCATTAGCAAGGTGTCTATTTCTTTTCTACAAACTATTTCTTCTTCTTAGCATATTGATCGGTTACATCAGAGTTGAGTTCTTTAATTGTGAAGAGAACAACAGTTTAGAAGGAAAAACATCATCTGCTTAATCGTGTTTATTTTGTTTTATTTTATTTTATTGCCTTTTGTGCCCAAGAGAGCCCTTCTCTTGCTAGAGGGGTTTATAGGCCCCAGCTGCCAAAAATATTACATGGTTGATGACAGAATCCTAGCACTGCTAATCCAGAAGACTGCATGGCGATCTGAGTCCTCTTTGGAAACCAGTAATTTGTTCTTTTATACTCTGTTCTTGGGATGGCATGCAATCAAAGGAATGAAAAGGAAGAAAATCAGGCATTTCCTTTTCTGACACATAAACATTTGGTCACCTGGAGGTATTTTACAGTAGCCTATGCATGTATGCATGTATGTT
Organism: Eschrichtius robustus; assembly: GCF_028021215.1. NCBI lineage: Eukaryota > Metazoa > Chordata > Mammalia > Artiodactyla > Eschrichtiidae > Eschrichtius > Eschrichtius robustus. The sequence goes on along the minus strand of NC_090840.1, from coordinate 61,005,518 downwards.
CAAAAAGAGAAAAAAAAAGTACTGATTAAAATACAATTAAATTAATAGATTCCTAATGAATGGAATCTTTATTTTAGCAGAGTTAATGTAAGTTAAATTTAATTATCTTAATATGAAATAATGCAACTAATAATTGGTGGTTTTTAACACTAATTTTTTTTTAAACAAGTCCTTTTGGATTATCTGTGGGTAAAATCAAATGCACTTTGATTTATTAGTAAGGAAACTGATTTTGTTTTTATAAATGTTGCATCATTCTTTATTTCAAACTACTCATAGAGTCAAACAGACAATTCTAATTTCAGCTTGTCACACCTTAGCTATATATCTTTGGACAAGTTACATAATCTTTTTTGAGACTCAGTTTCTTTATTTGTAAAGCAGGGATCATTATGTCTATGGAGCAGAGCTGTTGTTAGTAGTAAATGAGAAAATATATATATATATGTATATATGATATCTTACATAGTTCATACTATTGGGTTTAAGAATGCCAGCTTTGGAGTCAGATTTCTGGATTCAGAACACAACTCAATTTACTCTTTTTCGTTGGACTAATTACATCATCTGCCTGAGTCTTACTTTTCTTATCTCTGAAATAGAGCTGGTAAATGTCTATTTCTTAGGGTTATTTGATAATTAAATAAAAAATATGTAAGTGATTGGTATAATAACATATAGTAAGTCATACACACACGAGTGCACATACAGACACACTTTTTTTAAAATTTAATTTTATTTATTTATTTATTATTTTTGGCTGTGTTGGGTCTTCGTTTCTGCGCGAGGGCTTTCTCTACTTGCGGCAAGTGGGGGCCCCTCTTCATCGCGCTGCGCGGGCCTTTCACTATCGCGGCCTCTCTTGTTGCGGAGCACAGGCTCCAGATGCGCAGGCTCAGTAGCTGTGGCTCACGGGCCTAGTCGCTCCGCGGCATGTGGGATCTTCCCAGACCAGGGCTCGAAACCGTGTCCCCTGCATTGGCAGTCAGATTCTCAACCACTGCGCCACCAGGGAAGCCGCCAGACACACTTTTTTTTATTTTCACATTCATAGGCACTCCCATCGCCCCGAAAAGATGAAATAAAATGACCTGGATTACTGGATTGCCCTAGGGTCTTAAGAGTAGCATGGCTAAAAATAAAACATTTATATTATGTAATGAAAGCATGAAAACAAATATTTTGTGCTTTATATCTCCAGTGACTATCCAACCACCTGTTGATCACTTAAAATTTTCTGGGAGCAGAGTAGAGGAATTAAAACCTACTGATCATCATAGATTTCTTCCTGTCCCTACCTTTACCTCTTTAATGTGAGCTAATCAAGCAATAGTTACTGGATCTCTGCAGATCAAATTTCTATTTTGCTTCTTCTTCCTCTCATTCTCTCTTTGCCATAATTTCCCTCTATTGCCACTTTGAGTTATGTTTTATGACTTTTTGGTATCACTTCATAGCATATCACTTCTCACTTTTTCCCTTTTCTTGTCATTTATCCCAAATTATAATCATTTCTTCTTCCATATCTTTTATATGCTGACACTTTTAGAATTTAATTTTTAAAATCATTTAGCATAATATCTGTCAGTACACTCAATTCATATATTGGGATTGTAGTTTTTTACAAGGGTTAAGGTTCTGAAGTCATTAGGTAAGGAGAAAATCACATATAATCAACATTACCCATGAAATACCTTAAATCAGCCATAGAAGATCATCTACATGGTTTTTTGTAAGCCATATTATTTCAATAATTCTAACAGGACATTTTTCCTCCAGTGTTAGGAAGATAACAGTTTGTTCAGATAATACCAGATGAGCTAGTTTGGTTTCTTACAGATCATTTAGTACCAAATTACTTTCATTTATTTATTTTTGCCCAGTGTAGATTTGAATTCATATCAATTAAATGTGCACATAACGTGACTCTACTAGTTGATTTAGTGAATACTATTTTGTCGGTGAATTCCTGTCTTTCAGTTTTTCTAGATAAGAGAATCATCAATTCATAATGCTTTCATCGGCATCATTGGATTTCATTTCAACTTCAGATATTAGGGTTACTTTGGTAATACTCATTCTGCAGGATTCAAGTTGTTTTAAATACTTAGACAAATAACAATTATGGATCAGTTATTGATATTTTGCTGTCTTTCTTCTAACAAACTATTTCACTTGGATTTTTTGGTTTAAAAATACCCTACTTGGGACTTCCCTGGCAGTCCAGTGGTTAAGACGCACACTTCCACTGCAGGGGGCACGGGTTTGATCCCTGGTTGGGGAACTAAGATCCCACATGCCACACGGCGTGGCCAAAACCAAAAAATGCCCTACTTTATCTATTAATGAAATAAGTTTTAATTTTCCTTCATCTTTCAATTTTAAATTATAAGTTGTTTCCCCTGATGGTTTGGTTACTAAAGTTCTTCATACATTAATTTTAAGTGCCAAAAACATGGCAGACAAATTTTATTATTTTGAATTTGGTATAGGTAAGATGCTTTAGAATATAAGAAAACTGTTGACATTGTTAGAGGGAAAATATTTTTATTAATATTGTGTATTTATACCTATAGTGTAGGGGCCAAAATCATATTGCAGGGAGGGGGTGGTTAGTAAAATTGGGAAAAATGTTGTGAACTTCTATTTCAATAATCTTGGCTGAGATAAAACAGAAAGAGTTAGGGTGATAGCTAAAGTAGCATACTAGTCAGAGGCTAATGTTTGTTTTTGTCTGTTTTCTCTTGGGGTAGAAGATAATGGAGTTTTTATTTTAAAGCTCAAGAGAACGATAGTGGGGGGGGGCAAAATTGAAGATTTTAGATGGACCAGTTGGTAAAGCAAGATCCTTGAAACAATGTAAGGAGATGGGATTTTAAAAACCTGGAGGTCCTCTTTAAACTATAATTCAGGAGAAATGATTCCTAATTAGTATCGTACCTGAATTAGTTTCACTTGGAATATTGCCTTGTGAAATTATCATTACTTTCTGATCTCTCTCCCCTTTTCCCCTTCTATCACCCGCTCTTTACATTATGAGGAGTATCTGTAAAAGAAATATATTAGCGTCTTAGGGCTGCCATAACAAAGTACCACAAATTTAGTGGCTTAAAACAACAGAGGTTTATTCTCTCACAGTTCTGGAGGCTAGGCCCCTGAAATCAAGGTATCAGTAGCATGACACTCCCTCTGCACACCCTAGGGAAGAGTGCTTCCTTGCTTCTTCCTAGCTTTAATGGCTCCCAGCAATCCTTGAAGTTCTGTGGTTTGTAGCTGCATCACTCTGATCTCAGGCTCTGTATTTACAAGAACTTTTTCCCTGTTTGTGTGTCTCCTTTGTTTTTATATGTATCTCTGTCCTCTTATAGAGACACCAGTGTAGGATTTAGGGCCCACCCTAATCCATGATCTCATCTTAATCTTAGTTACGTCTGCAGAGATCCTGTTTCCAAATACAATGACATTCTGAGCCTCTGGGTGGACATGAATATTGGGGGGACACTATTCAACACACTACAGAGAATAGACTATATTACCACAGTTTTATGTAGAAAATCCTAACATAAATTACTCTATAAACTGTGTATCAAAAAGTAATTGTGTAGAATGTAAACTAACATTCAGATTTCTTGGAGAATTCCAACATGTAAATCACCTTGAGGAAATCCAAGGATAGTCTGTGGTGACTTAACTTTGTGTTTAGCCTTCCAGATAGTCTCACCTCCTAAAAGACCCATTCTGAATGCATATTTGTTAAGATACAAAGCTTACTCTTTCCCAAGATTAGCTTTCACAGTGGGATCTTGGAAGTGTGCATGAAAACCACTTCAGGTTTTCCTTCTTAGATTTCCCAGTTAAGATGCCCTCTCTCATATCTTTTGTTCTTGGTGTAGACTCTTGGTTGAATAGGTTTCAAAGTCATGAATCCCTAAATCACAGAGTTATTGTCAGTCCAGTCTACTCTGTACAAGGGACATAGAGTTACTAAAACCTTTTGTGTATTGCTGTGGGAGAGGATTTTTGTTTTGTTTTATCTTTAAATTAGCTGTCATCATCTTAAACTTTTCTTCCAATTCCACATATTTTATATTTGTTTCTTATTCGCAACCATTTTCTATCCTATCTCCCACTGTAGTATTTTTCCTCCAGTCAATCAAGAAACATCTTTCCCTGTGACATTGCCTACAATATAGGGTTATAGTTGTTTTTTTAAATTAATTTCAAACTTTATTGTAATATTATATTAAAACTGAAAATGATGTGTTAACAACTATCTCATTAATTCTTATTATAGTCATTAAATTTAGTACTTCCTTTCCATCTTATAGACTTAGGAAATCACGTAATGATTGTAAAATGCAATTTATTTTTACAATATATCTTTCACATTTCTGTGTAAACTATTATTCTATGAAAAGTAGTCTTTAAAAATTTAGGTCGCCTTAGAATTTAGAAGGAAAGAGCAAAATGGATTGAAACTAAGATGCACACACACTATATATAAATGTGTATATGTGTGTATACATATGTATATATGGACTTTTTAAGGTGCATCAATATAGTTATGACCTGCATATGGAAGGTTAACTGACTAGTCTCATCTTTTATGTTAAAACTGATAGCCTTTCTTTTGCTCTGTGTATATTCTCCTTTAAAACTCAGGCATATATTTGACCATTTGCCTTTTTTTAAACTTTTATTGGCATATAATTGATTTACAATGTTGTGATAGTTTCAGGTGTACAGCAGAGTGATTCAGTTATACATATACATATTCATTCTTTTTCAGATTCTTTTCCCATATAGGTTATTACAGAATATTGAGTAGAGTTCCCTGTGATATACAGTAGGTCCTTGTTGGCTACCTGTTTTATATGAGTAGTGTGTATATGTTAATCCCAAGCTCCTAATTTTTCCCTCCCCCATGTTTCCCCTTTGGTAATCATAACCTTGTTTTCAAAATCTGTGAGTCTGTTTCTGTTTTGTAAATAAATTAATTTATATCATTTTTAAAATAGATTCCACATATGAGTGATATCATATGATATTTGTCTTTCTCTGTTTGACTTACTTTACTTAGAATGATAATCTCTAGGTCCATCCATGATGCTGCAAATGGCATTATTTCATTCTTTTTTCATGGCTGAATAATATTCTGTTGTATATATGTACCAAATCTTTATCCATTCCTCCGTCGATGGACATTTAGGTTGCTTCTGTGTCCTGGCTATTGTAAATAGTGCTGCAATGAACATTAGGGTGCATGTATCCTTTTGAATTATGGTTTTCTCCAGATATATGCCCAGGAGTGGGATTGCTGGATCATATGGTAGCTCTATTTTTAGATTTTTAAGGAACCTCCATACTGTTCTCCATAGTGGCTGTACCAATTTACATTCCCACCAACAGTGTAGAAGGGCTCCCTTTTCTCCACACCATCTCCAGCATTTATTGTTTGCAGATTTTTTTGATGATGGCCATTCTGACCGGGGTGAGGTGATACCTCATTGTAGTTCTGATTTGCATTTCTCTAATAATTAGTGATGTTGAGCATCTTTTCATGTGCTTTTTGGCCATCTGTATGTCTTTTTTGGAGAGACGTCCTTTTAGATGTTATGCCCATTTTTTGATTGGGTTGTTTGTTTTTTTGACATAGACCTGCATGAGCTGTTTGTATATTTTGGAGATTAATCCCTTGTTGTTGACCTTCTGATCAACTTGTTTAATCCCTTGTTTAATCCCTTGTTGTTTGCCTTCTGATCTTATATTTAGGTGTTTTCAAATGACCTATTTTATTCAGCATTGTTTACATAATTTATGTTTTTGTTACCTGGCTTTATACTTAATTCAGTAATTTATTGTCATTAATTTTCCCCATATTTTAGTAACAAATTGTTTTGAGATTCTTTTTATATTCTCATTAAGTTACTAAATCATTTTATTGGCATTCTGTTTTTTCCTGGTGTGAAGTTTTCAATAATGAACTCTTACAGTCATTCAAGGCTATTTATATTTTATATTTAAAGTGTATGACACTTTATTTTTTAACAATACAGTTGCATCAAAAATTCAATGATTAATCTTTTCTAAATATTGAATTTACATATCTAACAATGACAAATAATGTTCACAAAATGTGTGTTTATTCGATATTTATATTTGCTCTTTATCATCACTTGTTAGATACAGAGCAATTGAAAAGAAAAGGGAGCTCTTTTACTCTTAAAATTGATGATTGTGTTAATGTCAACATGCAGAAATGACTGTTAATTGTGTGCCTGTAAGAAAGGAAACTCTTATTTTTTTGAGCCTAATATTTTAGGGTAAGGAAAATGTAATTATCTTATGTATTTATAATCATATTATTTAATTATTTGGTTAATATTTCTATAATTAGATTTGAAGCCATGTTTGGTCACCAGATAGAACAGAATCCCCCATTCAGATTTGGTTCAGATGTCAAGACTCATGATACCACACAAGACCAAGAGGGTACAAAAGGATGTATTACTCATATAATGAGGCTTTCTGAGAAGAGCAGGGCAGTAACCAAGACTGGATCCAAGCAGATCCAAAATTGCTTAAGGGAGCAAAGAAAGCTGACTGGCTTTGGGTTTTATAGGGATGGTGTTGGAGTGAAAGCCCCCACATGATGGTCAGGGCTTGTGAGGTTTGAACTTCCCAAAGGTTGTAAAGGAGAGTGCACACAGGCTTTCTTGTCAGCTTGCCCCAGATATCAGGCAAAAGGGAAACTGGGGGATGGAGGAGAGCTTTAAACTTGTTAGCAGTTAAAGATCAAAGATGATCGCCTTCATCACAATTCACTATTAGTGTTTGGCTGAGTGAAATGTGCCATATTTGAACTTGTTTAAAGCCACAATGGCAATTTGTGAGGCCTGCATCCATTTACTAAAGGAGATGAAAATTCACTGACTACATTGTTCCAGAGCTCAACAATATGGTGAGAAGTGAAATGAGTGCTTTGATCACTATCAATAACGATTAGAACTCTGTAAAGGACATGGAGTGTCTTGGTGAGGCCTTGTATTGTGGCTTTATTTTTTATTTTTAAATTTTTAAAAACAATCTTCATGGGAGTATAATTGATTTACAATGGTGTGTTAGTTTCTGCATTATAACAAAGTGAATCAGCTATATATATACATATACGTATATCCCCATATCTCCTCACTCTTGCATCTCTCTCCCACCCTCTATATCCCACCCCACTAAGTGGTCAAAAAGCACCAAGCTGATCTCGCTGTGCTATGTGGCTGCTTCCCACTAGCTATCTATTTTACGTTTGGTAGTGTATATATGTCCATGCCACTCTCTCACTTTGTCCCAGCTTACCCTTCCCCCTCCCCGTGTCCTCAAGTCCATTCTCTAGTAGGTCTATGTCTTTATTCCCTTCTTGCCCCTAGGTTCTTCATGACCTTTTTTTTTTAGATTCCATATATATGTGTTAGCATACGGTATTTGTTTTTCTCTTTCTGACTTCCTTCACTCTGATGACAGACTCTAGGTCCATGCACCTCACTACAAATAACTCAATTTCATTTCTTTTTATGGCTGAGTAATATTCCACTGTATATATGTGCCACATCTTCTTTATCCATTCATCTGTCGATGGACACTTAGGTTGCTTCCATGTCCTGGCTATTGTAAATAGAGCTGCAGTGAACATTGTGGTACATGACTCTTTTTGAATTATGGTTTTCTCAGGGTATATGCCCAGTAGTGGGATTGCTGGGTCATATGGTAGTTCTATTTTTAGTTTTTTAAGGACCCTCCATACTGTTCTCCATAGTGGCTGTATCAATTTACATGCCCACCAACAGTGCAAGAGGGTTCCCTTTTCTCCACACCCTCTCCAGCATTTATTGTTTGTAGATTTTTGGATGATGGCCATTCTGAGCGGTGTGAGATGATATCTCATTGTAGTTTTGATTTGCATTTCTCTAATGATTAATGATGTTGAGCATTCTTTCGTGTGTTTGTTGGCAATCTGTATATCTTCTTTGGAGAAATATCCATTTCGGTCTTCTGCCCATTTTTCGGTTGGGTTGTTTGTTTTTTTTGATATTGAGCTGCATGAGCTGCTTGTAAATTTTGGAGATTAATCGTTTGTCAGTTGCTTCATTTCCAAATATTTTCTGCCATTCTGAGGGTTGTCTTTTCGTCTTGTTTATGGTTTCCTTTGCTGTGCAATAGCTTTTAAGATTCTTTAGGTCCCACTTGTTTATTTTTGTTTTTCTTTCCATTTCTCTAGGAGGTGGGTCAAAAAGGATCTTGCTGTGATGTATGTCATAGAGTGTTCTGCCTATGTTTTCCTCTAAGAGTTTGATAGTGTCTGGCCTTACATTAGGTCTTTAATCCATTTTGAGTTTATTTTTGTGTATTCTTTTACATGTGGCTGTCCAGTTTTCCCAGCACCACTTATTGAAGAGGCTGTCTTCTCTCCATTGTATATTCTTGCCTCCTTTGTCAAAAGTAAGGTGACAATATGTGCATGGGTTTATCTCTGGGCTTTCTATCATGTTTCATTTTTCTATACTTCTGTTTTGTGCCAGTACGAAACTGTCTTGATTACTGTAGCTTTGTAATATAGTCTTAAGTCAGGGAGCCTGATTCCTCCAGCTCCATTTTTCGTTCTCAAGATTGCTTTGGCTATTCGGGGTCTTTTGTGTTTCCATACAAATTGTGAAATTTTTTGTTCTAGTTCTGTGAAAAATGCCATTGGTAGTTTGATAGGGATTGCATTGAATCTGTAGATTGCTTTGGATAGTACAGTCATTTTCACAATGTTGATTCTTCCAATCCAAGAACATGGTATATCTCTCCATCTCTTTGTATCATCTTTAATTTCTTTCACCAGTGTCTTACAGTTTTCTGCATACAGGTCTTTTGTCTCCTTAGGTAGGTTTATTCCTAGGTATCTTATTCTTTTTGTTGCAATGGTAAATGGGAGTGTTTTCTTAATTTCTCTTTCAGATTTTTCATCATTAGTGTATAGGGATGCAAGAGATTTCTGTGCATTAATTTTGTATACTGCCACTTCACCAAATTCATTGATTAGCTCTAAGAGTTTTCTGTTAGCATCTTTAGGATTCTCTATGTATAGTATCATGTCATCTGCAAACAGTGACAGCTTTACTTCTTCTTTTCTGATTTGGATTCCTTTTATTTCTTTTTCTTCTCTGATTGCTGTGGCTAAAACTTCCAAAACTATGTTGAATAATAGTGGTGAGAGTGGACAACCTTGTCTTGTTCCTGATCTTAGAGGAAATGGTTTCAGTTTTTCACCATTGAGAATGATGTTTGCTGTGGGTTTGTCATATATGGCCTTTATTATGTTGAGGAAAGTTCCCTCTATGCCTACTTTCTGGAGGGTTTTTATCATAAATGGGTGTTGAATTTTGTCATAAGCTTTTTCTGCCTCTATTGAGATGATCATATGGTTTTTCTCCTTCAATTTGTTAATATGGTTTATCACATTGATTGATTTGCATATATTTAAGAATCCTTGAATTCTTGGGATAAACCCCATTTGATCATGGTGTATGATCCTTTTAATGTGCTGTTGGATTCTGTTTGCTAGTATTTTGTTGAGGATTTTTGCATCTATGTTCATCAGTGATATTGGCCTGTAGTTTTCTTTCTTTGTGACATCTTTGTCTGGTTTTGGTATCAGGGTGATGGTGGCCTCATAGAATGAGTTTGGGAGTGTTCCTCCCTCTGCAATATTTTGGAAGAGTTTAAGAAGGATAGGTGTTAGCTCTTCTCTAAATGTTTGATAGAATTCGCCTGTGAAGCCATATGGTTCTGGGCTTTCGTTTGTTTGAAGATTTTTAATCATGGTCTCAATTTCAGTGATTGTGATTGGTCTGTTTATATTTTCTATTTCTTCCTGGTTCAGTCTTGGGAGGTTGTGCTTTTCTAAGAATTTGTCCATTTCTTCCAGGTTGTCCATTTATTGGCATATAATTACTTGTAATAATCTCTCATGATCCTTTATATTTCTGCAGTGTCAAGTGTTACTTCTCCTTTTTCATTTCTAATTGTATTGATTTGAGTCTTCTCCTTTTTTTCTTGATGAGTCTGGCTAATGGTTTATCAATTTTGTTTATCTTCTCAAATAACCAGCTTTTAGTTTTATTGATCTTTCATATTGTTTCCTTCATTTCTTTTTCAGTTATTTCTGATCTGATCTTTATGATGTCTTTGCTTCTGCTAACTTTGTGGGTTTTTTGTTCTTCTTTCTTTAATTGCTTTATGTGTAAATTTAGGTTGTTTATTTGAGATGTTTCTTGTTTCTTGAGGTAGTATTATATTGCTATAAACTTCCCTCTTAGAACTGCTTGTGCTGCATCCCATAGGTTTTGGGCTGTCGTGTTTTCATTGTCATTTGTTTCTAGGTATTTTATGATTTCCTCTTTGATTTCTTCAGTGATCTCTTGGTAATTTAGTAGTGTATTGTTTGGCCTCCATGCGTTTGTATTTTTTACAGGTTTTTTCCTGTAATTGATATCTAGTCTCATAGTGTTGTGGTCAGAAAAGATACTAGATATGATTTCAGTTTTCTTAAATTTACTAAGGCTTGATTTGTGACCCAAGATATAATCTATCCTGGAGAATGTTCCATGAGCACTTGACAAGAAAGTGTATTCTGTTGGCTTTGGATGGAATGTCCTATAAATATCAATTAAGTCCATCTTGTTTAATGTATCATTTAAAGCTTGTGTTTCCTTATTTATTTTCAGTTTGGATGATCTGTCCATTGGGGAAAGTGGGGTGTTAAAGTCCCCTACTATGGTTGTGTTACTGTCGATTTCCCCTTTTATGGCTGTTAGCATTTGCCTTATGTATTGACGTGCTCCTTTGTTGGGTGCATAAATATTTACAATTTTTATATCTTCTTCTTGGATTGATCCCTTCATCATTATGTGGTGTCCTTCTTTGTCTCTTGTAATAGTCTTTATTTTAAAGCCTATTTTGTCTAATATGAAAATTGGTACTCCAGCTTTCTTTTGATTTCCATTTACATGGAAAATCTTTTTCCATCCTCTCACTTTCAGTCTGTATGTGTCCCTAGGTCTGAAGTGGGTCTCTTGTAGACAGTATATGTTTGGGTCTTGTTTTTGTATGTATTCAGCCAGTCTATGTCCTTTGGTGGGAGCATTTAATCCATTTACATTTAAGGTAGTTATCGATATATGTGTTCCTATTACCATTTTCTAAATTGTTTTGGGTTTGTTATTATAGGTGTTTTCCTTCTCTTCTGTTTCCTGCCTAGAGAAGTTCCTCTATCATTTGTTGTAAAGCTGGTTTGGTGGTTCTGAATTCTCTTAATTTTGCTTGTCTATAAAGGTTTTAATTTCTCCATCGAATCTGAATGAGATCCTTGCTGGTTAGAGTAATCTTGGTTGTAGGTTTTTCCCTTTCATAACTCTAAAACTGTCCTGCTACTCCCTTCTGGCTTGCAGAGTTTCTGTTGATCGGTCAGCTGTTAACCTTATGGGGATTCTCTTGTATGCTATTTGTTGTTTTTCCCTTGCTGCTTTTAATATTTGTTCTTTGTATTTAATTTTTGATAGTTTGATTAATATGTGTCTTGGCGTGTTTTTCCTTGGATTTTTCCTGTATGGGAGTCTCTGTGCTTCCTGGAGTTGATTGACTATTTCCTTTCCCATATTAGAGAAGTTTTCAACTGTAATCTCTTCAAGTAGTTTCTCAGTCCCTTTCTTTTTCTCTTCTTCTTCTGGGACCCCTATAATTCGAATGTTGGTGCATTTAATGTTGTCCCAGAGGTCTGAGACTGTCCTCAATTCTTTTCATTCTTTTTTTCTTTATTCTGCTCTGCAGTAATTATTGCCACTTTTTAATCTTCCAGGTCACTTATCCATTCTTCTGCCTCAGTTATTCTGCTATTGATTCCTTCTAGAGAATTTTTAATTTCATTTATTGTGTTGTTCATCATTGTTTGTTTGCTCTTTAGTTCTTCTGGGTCCTTGTTAAATGTTTCTTGTGTTTTCTCCTTTCTATTTCCAAGATTTTGGGTCATCTTTACTATCATTACTCTGAATTCTTTTTCGTGTAGACTACCTATTTCCTCTTCATTTGTTTGGTCTGGTGGGGTTTTACCTTGCTGCTTCATCTGCTGTGTGTTTCTCTGTCTTCTCATTTTGCTTACTTACTGTGTTTGGGGTCTCCTTTTTGCAGGTTGCAGGTTCGTAGTTCCTGTTGTTTTTGGTGTCTGCCCCCAGTAGCTAAGGTTGGTTCAGTGGGTTGTGTAGGCTTCCTGGTGGAGGAGACTGGTGCCTGTGTTCTGGTGGATGAGGCTGGATCTTGTCTTTCTAATGGGCAGGACCGCTTCCAGTGGTGTGTTTTGGGGTGTCTGTGACCTTATTATGATTTTAGGCAGCCTCTTTTCTAATTGGTGGCGTTGTGTTCCTGTCTTGCTAGTTGTTTGGCATGGGGTGTCCAGCACTGTAGCTTGCTGGTCGTTGAGTGGAGCTGGGTCTTAGCATTGAGGTGGAGATCTCTGGGAGAGCTTTCACCGTTTGATATTACGTGGAGCCAGTAGGTCTCTGGTGGTCCAATGTCCTGAACTTGCCTCTCCCAGCTCAGAGGCACGGGCCTGACACCTGGCTGGAGCACCAAGACCCTGTCAGCCATATGGCTCAGAAGAAAAGGGAGAAAAAAAGAAAGAAAGAGAGAAAAAATAAATAAAATAAAATAATGTTATTAAAATAAAAAATTAAAATATTAAAAATTTAAAAAAATAAAAAGTAAGAAGAAAGAAAGAAGAGAGCAACCAAATCAAAAAACAAATCTACCAATGATAATAAAATCTAAATACTAAAGTAAGATAAACATAAAACCAGAAACAAATTAGATGCAGAAAGCAAACCCCAAGTCTGTGGTTGCTCCCAAAGTCTACTGTCTCGATTTTGGGGTGATTCATTGTCTATTCAGTTATTCCACAGATGCAGGGTACATCAAGTTGATTGTGGAGATTTAATCCGCTGCTCCTGAGGCTGCATGGAGAGATTTCCCTTTCTCTTCTTTGTTCGCACAGCTCCCGGGGTTCAGCTTTGGATTTGGCCCCACCTCTGCATGTAGGTTCCCTGAGGGCATCTGTTCTTCACTCAGACAGGACGGGCTTAAAGTAGCTGCTGATCAGGGGGCTCTAGCTCACTCAGGCTGAGGGGAGGAAGGGGTACGGAATGTGGGATGAGTCTGCAGTGGCAGAGGCCAAAGTGACATTGCAACAGCCTGAGGTGTGCCATGTGTTCTCCTGGGGAAGTTGTCCCTCGATCACAGGACCCTGGCAGTGGCGGGCTGCACAGGCTCCCAAGAGGGGAGGTGTGGATAGTGACCTGTGCTTGCACACAGGCTTCTTGGTGGCTGCAGCATCAGCCTTAGCGTTTAATGGCTGTCTCTGGTGTCTGCGCTGATAGCCGCAGCTTGCGCCTGTCTCTGGAGCTCGTTTAGGCGGTGCTCTGAATCCCCTCTCCTCGCGCACCCCGAAACAGTGGTCTATTGCCTCTTAGGCAGTTCCAGACTTTTTCCTGGACTCCCTCCTGGCTAGCCGTGGCCCACTAGCCCCCTTCATGCTCTGTTCATGCAGTCAACCCCAGTCCTCTCCCTGGGATCTGACCTCCGAAGCAGGAGCCTCAGCTCCCAGCCCCGCCCCGCCCCAGCAGCTTAGCAGACAAGCCTCTCAGGCTGGTGAGTGCTGGTCGGCACCTATCCTCTGTGCGGGAATCTCTCCACTTTGCCCTCTGCACCACTGTTGCTGTGCTCTCCTCTGTGGCTCCAAAGCTTCCCCCCCCCCACCCCCTGTCTCCACCAGTGAAGGGGCTTCCTAGTGTGTGGAAACTTTTCCTCCTTCACAGCTCCCTCCCAGAGATGCAGGTCCTGTCACTGTTCTTTTGTCTCTGTTTTTTCTTTTTTCTTTTGCCCTACCCAGGTACGTGGGGAGTTTCTTGCCTTTTGGGAGGTCTGAGGTCTTCTGCCAGTGTTTAGTAGGTGTTCTGTAGGAGTTGTTCCACATGTAGATGTATTTCTGATGTATTTGTGGGGAGGAAGGTGATCTCCACGTCTTACTCCTCCGCCGTCTTGAAGGTCTCTCTTGTATTGTGGCTTTAGTATGTGTAGAGACACATGTGGCATTGATTTATATTTTCGGTATGTCTGAGACAAGATCCCCCCCAATTTTTCCCCATAAGGGGCAACATTGGACCACATGGTCAGGCAATTGGCAGTGGCCCAAGGGTCTATAGAAATGTTCAGCTGAGCTTATTGTTGACAAGGGCAGTCAGTGTAAAGTTGACTGCCCAAAGTTTGGGCAGTTGTACTAATCATTGAATCTTTTATCAGAGATGTCTTAGTTAAGGTATTAAAAGCAACAGCTCTCTAGGAAGTTCAGTCACGTGTGATGATGGTGGCCATACTGTCTGTAACATGTAGAAACTTTCTTTGCTATTCACTCAAGATCCCAAGAAGCTCCTCTGGTAGCTAAGGGGTTCAGAAGAGTAGTGACTGCCTGCAAAACCATGCCATCTGTCAAGGAACTAAGGACAGGGAAGGCCACACCCTCATACAGGTGGGATATTCCAGAGGGCCTAGGTTTGGCTATAATATATAGGTATCATTTCCATTTTAGCAAGGAGGCCTTAGTGGCCGTATGAAACTTGCAGGGTACTACTTCCATGATCCAAGGCATAATGGGCAGGTGGATACAGAGTGCCATGGTCTCAGAGCCTGTGAGAGCCTCTGTTTCCAGGAGATCCCAGTATGCAGCATTGTTGCTGTGAAGGCATATGGCATAGGGCTTCAGGAGGGAGCTTCTTGCATCAGAAGTCCATGGGCAACTTATGGCTATTATGGGTGCTCCAGTGACTCCAAGAGGCATGAGAGGAGGTTGCTAAAGCCTTTACAGTGTAGGAGTCTCTGGGGGGCAGCACCAGCTGTACTAAAATTTGTAAAGATTCTAGAGGCTTTTTTGTAGGAGGCCCCATTCAAGGTAGGCCAGTTTACTAGTAACAGGATAAATGGGCTTAATTAAAATTATAAATGAAAAATATGTTGCCCTCAAAATCCAAAAATTACTAAAAGATTTTGAGCTTGTTTTAACATTGTGGTGCCGTGAGGGTCGATAGTTGTTCCTTAATGGTGTCAAGGATGGAGTGACTTTTGACTGATCAGTTAATTTCTCAGGATTTAACTGAGGTGACAGGGCCTTCTGTCATGTGTAGGGAAATGAAACCTCCCCCTTTTTGTAAGTTCTTTTGTATATGTTTGTCTTGAATGATTGTGGCAAATGAATCTCCTTGAAGGAAGATGTGGTATCACCTGTGCTCATGGAGAAAGTTGGATACAGTTACCATCTTGCCTACCAAGACAGTATGCAGTGGCTAGGCTGTTGAAGACCTCATGGGTAGCCAGGTAAAGTTGTCCCTTCATAGTGGAAAGCAAAAAGCATATCCATCAAAGTTGAAGGCAAACTATAGCTGAGAGGCTTTTGAAACTGGCATTTAACAGATGATATGAGCCAAATCAATAGTAGCACAATATTACCAGCTAGTGATTAGATAGGGCCAGTAATTTCAATAATATTGATAACGGGGCCCTTAATGGGTGCAACAACAGAATTAAGGTTGCAGTAAACTACTGTGAGGTACCATTCATTTTTCCCAGGTTTAAGAACAGCCAAATTGGCTATTAAATGAACAAGTAGTGGAGATAAATACCCCTTCTCTAAATGTCTTTTACAATGGGCTTCAATCTTTGAAGACCCTGTTTTAATATACAGTGAACCATATTAACTATTTTAATTGTGACGAAAAGTCCAAGGGATCTCAATTTGTTAGCCTGTTGTAAATGCCAAAGGTATAGTTTAATTTATTACGTTTTTGGTTAGAGCTTCTCCCAAGACCACTATAGGATATTTAGGCAGTGCAATAGTTCTGATGATTAAGATGAAGCATACTTATTTGTTCACTGCTTTATATTTCATAACTCCTTTAGATTATAGGGTGTGCCCTCCTTATTTAAATTTAGAGGGATCCCCAGGAATAACTATAATTTGAGCCTCTGTTTTGATTAAAGCCATGAGGGTTTGCCAGTTGGTGCATCTCAGTAAATATTAAAAGTTAATTCAAAACTCATGTTGTAGAGGTGCAAAAGCCAATTTGAGACATTTTACATTTTCACTTTATAAATTATTGTAGTAAAATTTAGATTTCTAATTGGGTCAAATTGCAGACCTCCCTTTCAATTAGTTTATTTGTTTGTTTATTGGTTGCTGGATATACTTTGGAGGAGGGAAGATCTCTTTACTCTGCTCATACTTATGTTTCTTCCTCCATAGTGTCAAATCTGTGTCATCAAGGTTAGGGGCCTCCACCATAACAATTGTTGCTTTATAGGGTTTAAGCATGAGGCATTTAAGTAGGGTTTGAATTACCTCCTTAATTTTGCCACATAGGTGCCATAAATGTTTTATTCTGTAAGCTTGAGGATCAAGATCTTTGTTGCAAAGAAGCCTGAGCAGCAGTAATAGCAAAAGTATTTTTATAGAGCAGTGAATCATCTGTTTTTAGGAGTGTAGACCTCAGCATGCCACATGGTAACTGCTCTTCCACACAATTGGCCATCCAGTGGGACCATATATTTCACAGAGTATCAGTATTTTTCCTGAGAACTCTATAGAAGAAGGGCCATTGCCTTGTTGCGACCCACAACCAACAGTCACAGAGTAAGAGTCATTTCTCTGAACTGAGCATTAATCATAGTTTATGCTGGAATCAAGATATGCGATTCAGCCTGAGGCACACAGATAGGTCCAGGCTAAGATACACAACCCAGAGTCACTTTGAGGAGGGCCTTAACTCTTTTTTCTAAATGTCAATTATGAAAACTTCTGATGTAGTTTGATTAAATATTTGATAAAGATTCATTGGAACTCAGCAAATGTAGCACAAAGCAGCACAGCTCAAAACGCAAGATTGCTAGCAGGTAACAGAGCCAGTTAGTAACTCAAAGCAAAAAAGGAAAGAGTCTGGCAGTCATTGCCTAGACACCCTCTTTACTGCATCCATTGTTGTGGTTACCCTGTAGTAGTTGGTTTGGATTTTGAGAGTAATGGCACCACACAAACACCAAGGAAGTATGAAGATTTTTATTACTCACGTAATGAGGCTTTCTTGGGAGAACAGGGCAGCCTCCCAAACAGGTCCAAAATGGCATAAGAGGGCAGGGGAAGGACATTGACTTTTGGTGTTTTATTGTGGTTACAGGGTGGTAGTGGGGTGAGGGTTCCTATGTTCAGATCAGTGCATTCATGGTTTGAACTTTCCACTAGTGCCCTAGGAGAGGGAGAACTCAGGCTTTCTAACCAGCTTGCCCAGATATGAGGCCTAAGGGGAAGGGGGAGTGGGGCTTGAAAGCTGTCAGCAGTCAAACATCAGAACATGGTTTCAGACCCTTTAATACAAGCTGTAATTTATAAAGCCATAATTCATAAACTGTATAATATCTTATATGTTCATGTATATCATGTATATAACTTTCTATTGCTATTATATTCTTTCCCCACTTTAAGCAAAATTATTTCCTTTTGGACTCCAAGACAATAACTATAATATGCTCTAGAATATGATTAGCTGAAGTTTCAAAATAACGGTCAAAAGGTCTAACAGGTCATTATGATAAATGTATATTTGCATTCACTGTGTAATGGGTGTCAAGGTTGATGTTTCACATTTCTTTCATTTTTAAAATCAGTTATAGGAAATAAATTATGCTTAATAATTCAAAAGAAAACTATGAAAACTATAGCACAGGAACATCAGGCTAGACATTTTACAACAATTTATTTAAAGGGTGGTTATAAACTAATAGGTTTCACCCTATTAATATTTGTCCCATTCATGTTTGCTTTTATTTTTCGCTTTATATTACCAAGATGATAAGATCAGTGATTGCCTCATCAGGTGTTTAATACCAGTTGTCATCAGCTTGCTGAAGATTATTTTGAAATATGGTTTAAAGTAATAAAGTCAGTGATGGTAACAATAATAAACTGATTGAAGAGAAGAATTGACAATTATTGTGGAATAGTGGAAAATAAGCTGAATTGGGAGTTTAACGGTCTGGATTATAGTCCTTTATCTGCCTCTAATTGGCCATATGACCTTGAGCAAGTTGTTTGAGTTTTCTGGACCTCATTTTCTTGATCTATAAGATGAAAAGCTTTGATACAGTGGTCTCCAAGGACCTTCCCAGTTCAAACAAATATGTGAAATTTACTTTTAAATTCAAAGAGCGTGTTCCTGGCAGCTAGAGAAGTAATGTATTGGAAAGTATTACCAACTTTTCTGAAATTCAAGAGTCTGCTCATAGAATTACATGGATTTGTGTAATTTCAGTTAATTCTAAAGATAACTATATATTTAACATAAATTCTGAATCTTTTATGTTCCTGAAGAAGTAAAATAAGTTATATAACAATGACATGCTACGTTCTTCTTTTATATTTTCTTTCTTTCTTTTTCTTCTTTTTCTGTTTTTTTCAGTGTATCAGAATGTCCTTGACTGTCATCTTTGCCTTTGTCACCTCTGTCATTAACGTTCCATAAGTACTTTTAAGGGTACTTTCCATTTTTCATTCACTACAGATATTAGGAAATTAATTTCTTACTCTATTCCCCTACTGGTATTTGGGTACAAAATAATTCCTTTGATGATGTTGAATATTCATATACAGGGAGAAAATATTACCTAGAAAATTTTACTGTAAAATTGGTGGTCTTCCCTTAAGAACTTGATACAAGAGAAATTTGAAATAATGAAAAGAAAAGAAAAAAACAGTATAGTTCCATATAGGTATTCATAACTTTTCCTGGAAAACTTTCTATGGAGAAGTCATTAAATACAACTTTTTTCAGTGTTTCATTATTCTGTCATGCAGAATCACATTTGTAATATTTCATACTATGACAGATTAAAGCTAGAGGATAAATGATTCAGAAAAGCACACAGCATGCCACAGGCAGAGTCCTTTGTAAACATGGACTGCTCATCATTTTTGACACTCTCCCACTGTTACTTCAGGATAGTATAATGATCTCTAATTGTTTAACACTGCAAATCCAGTGCTGATTGCAATTAAAATACAAATGTTTATTTTTTTCTGTTTTGGTGACTCGTGTGATTTATCTGCTTTAGACCTAACAAAACAGAAGTTTGAAATAATTCATTCATTTGAAAACTCAGTAAGTTGTATTTCAGATAAGTTAAAAGATTGATAGTGTTTATTTTGTGGTTGGCATACAAACACATGGTACACATCACACACTATAAAAGAGTTGTCCCAGTCCCTGAGTTAAGGATTCAACTAGTATTCTTCTACAGTTTATACAAACTCTTAATATTTCAGCCTAGCTGCTTTTGCTGAGAAGGGGAAACTAAAACAGATGTGTAACTGGAATGATTTCTAAATTCATTGAGGCTGTATTATCTACTAAAGTGCCAAACTAAATAACAGAGTTTCATCTGTCATATTTCTTCTCTTAGCAGCCTTTTATATAATGTATGTTTTTAAATCTAGTATAATATTAATTTCATTGTAACAGGAGTTGCCAATTAAAATTCAAATCAAAAGCATTAACTTAATGGCAGATAACATAAAGGAGATCAGGATGTAGGTATAGTCAGTAAGAAATTGTGGTACCATGTTGAACTAAAGAACTATGCCTTCTTGAAAACAGTTAAATTCCAAAATGTTTAAAACACAGTATGGTCCAAACAAAACTCATCTAGGGAATGATTTGATTTTCAATTTAATATGTTTGCTGTGTTTAGTTTAAAGGTACGGAAACTTAATGACTTCCTTTCCCTTTTTCCTATCCCTTTACTCCTGTCCACCATCTCTAAATTCATAAAAATATGCTACTATTAATTCTAACCTCATTGTGGGTTGATGTCTGTATCATATTGCTCATAAGTGGCAATTAGTCACTTAGTTGTATCAGTTATTTATTCAAACAGTAGTATACACTCAGCCTTGAGCTAGAGTCTGAGTATAGAGGTTATGTAAACAATGGTTCCTGCCTTTTAGGAGGGCATAAGAAAGGAACTAGATAACTAAAGAGTTTATTTTAAAAGAATGTGAAAACTGCTATAATAGGTGTTTGTGAGGGT
Organism: Eschrichtius robustus; assembly: GCF_028021215.1. Lineage (NCBI taxonomy): Eukaryota > Metazoa > Chordata > Mammalia > Artiodactyla > Eschrichtiidae > Eschrichtius > Eschrichtius robustus. The sequence goes on along the minus strand of NC_090840.1, from coordinate 60,985,307 downwards.
GTTAAGCAAAAACAGATGAGAAACACCTAAGGCAGACTGGTGGCAGGTTTGGAAGATGGGGGTCACAGTGTCAGAAACATTTACCTGATGATATGGTGTGTGTGAGCCACTTGAAGAACAATATTACAGCCAGAGAAAATGACACAGGCAAAGGCATAGACATATGGTACGTGGTTTCTGAAAGGAACTGCATAATTTTCTCTCTGGGTGAAGAGCAAAGCACTACTCAGAAACTAATATGCTTGAAACTGGAGAAGCAGACAGAGACCAGACTATGGAAGACTTTCTATGCCACATTTACATCAATTCAAAAATTCTTAGTCCTACTTAGCTTCAGAGAGACATTCTCTAGCCTACAATATCTGATGTCCAAGGAAACAGAAATGCTTAATTGGTTTCATTAGCATATACTCCAGTTGAACAGTCAGACAATGTAGGGATAATAGCCACCCAATACGAACTGGTGCAGCCAATTCACTTGTTCGAATTTTGAATATTTTTGTGCTGTTGGCAATCTCCTGGACAATCCCACATTTCTCTGGCCACCCGGCCCTTCCCCCAGCCCTTCCTCTCAGCAACTAAAGGAGTAATATCTAGACTAGCATCAATTTTGACTGGTCTACGCCCATGTCATATTGATTAAATATTTTGAGTCATTCTGTAAATATAATTGAATACACTCAAACACACACACGCACACACACACACATACACACACACTTAATACCTCAAATTCTGCTAATGGAAGTGAAGAGTGAGAAGAAAATAGGGTGCTATGAGAGAGAATAATGGAAGGATCAAATTTAGCTTAGGTACATTAGTGAAGATTGCAATATTCTGTAAACTGAAAGATAAGTAGGAGGTTGAACTGTACCGTGTATGCTGTAGAAACTAATGAAGCTATTTAAGCAGGGGAATAACACAGCCTGGTGGACGTTTTAGGTAAAATGTTGATGGCAAGGCATGAGTGACTGTCTGAGAGGCACAGGATTAGAGACTATGAGAGGACTAATTTGGGCAGTGTGAGAAGGGAGGAAAACATTGTTCGTAGGAGATATTAGAGGTAGATAAAATCTGTGTAGTTAGTATTCTAGAGTAATTCATGGTCTGGACAGAGAATGCTGGAAGCAGACATATGAGTAGAAAGGGCCAAGTGATAGCACAGAGGCAATGACACCTGGAGCCAAAGCCCTTCCTTTCTTTCAGAAATTCAGTGTTGTCAAACTTTAGGAGATTGATTCACATTGATTCCCACTCATCAAACCCAGAGGAGACTGATTTAAAAATCACAATGCCAATTAACCAATTTATTGTGAGAGAGTATCCAGAAAGCTTATCAGTCCTGGCCATTTGTTTAGAACCCTCTGTTTTGGTGAATAAATCTACTCCTTGGACAAATGAATATAATTATCTATCAAATTATAGATCAGAAGTTTATTGAATTAGTTAAAGACATCAGAAAGGGAGATTGATGTACTTATGGAAAATTTATATCAAACTACTATGGCTGGAAGAAATATTCTTACCTACACTAAAAGGAATTTCTTTCTTAGAATTCACTACACCAACCTTTCCCAAAGTATCAGGAGGAAACATTAGTACATGAGGGTGAGAAGCAGGGGCAGAAAACCCCAAAAAGTTTGTGAACATTGGGTTAGAAAAGTTTGAAAGGGCATTTGGATTATTTCCTCTAAGCCTTCTCGGAACATTTAATATGCCAATATGCATATTATTTATGTGTACGTGTGTATACATACATTCATATATATTTGGTTAGCCTCTTTTATTAAGGTTGCAGCCCAGTGAAAATACTGAACTAATGTGTAAGCTCTTTGTGGTCGAAGATTGCATTTTTTATTATTTCAAGAGGTTGACACTCCTTGGCACATTTCCGAAAAGCTCAATATATATTTATTGACTGTGTGAATGATTGGATTAATAAAAGAATCAAGTAACCCTTTATACTGCATGGGGAAGACACATTCTTATTTTTTTCTAGACTCTTATCTACCATATTTAGTAACCAAAAGATTAGTTTACTCATGTTTCAATCAACCAAGTGCTTTCTTAGTTGATAACTTCATTTTAATATTCATAAAATTACCCTACACCTAATTTCTTAAGGAAAGTCTTACAATTGATTACTTTTGCAGACAACTGACATCATGTTATATTGTTGATTCTAACTTATTTTATTTGTTTAGCTACCAATTGAAAAATTTTAAACACAAATATTAAAGTAAGCCTGGTAAACAAAAAATCATAATTTTTTAAATTATAAGAATAACATTTGTTCAGTTGAAGGAGAATCTTTAAAGTTACAAAAATCTTATTTTTATTGGCAGTGTCTTTACCTGTCTTTGGATTTCTTGGAAATAGTGTCATACGTTTTTATTGAGAATTTTTAGTCTAAACTGAAATTCTTCAAAGTTGTAATGCTATTACAGCATGTTCTGTGACCCATAGTTCCTACCTAAGTATTTCAATTAATTCTCTGTATAAATATTTTGTGAAGTTCTTATATGGAATTATATAATTCTCATGTCACAAATTCAAATGTTCAATATATGTAACTTCCCATCTTATTCATAGTTTTATCTAAGGGTCTAAAGTTTAGAGAATGACAGGCCAGAGTGAAGATGGAGAGTTTGGGAGCAGGGCAGAGGAAAGTAAGAAACGAGGAAAGGTTAAGGATGTAGCGTTTAGTCCTGTAGTATCCACAGAAAGCATTCTCATTTCCTTCTGATCAAACTGCCAGTATGGAATTTGCTGCTCCGTCACCCTTCACCTGATTTCTCCCAAGATACATCTGAATGCCTAGGTGTGTAGGACTATGTCAAAGACTGATGCTCATCTGAATTTCTTTCAACAATTGAGGCCTAAGTACCTCCTAATCCCACTCAAAGTTGCCTCTAGGGGTTTGGTCTGGAGAGGACTGTGTGTAGATGCTCACCTTGGAGACTCTCATCAATGACCAATTTGTGTGCTTGCCTGTGGACACTCCTCTCTTCCTTTCCAGAGTAGGAAATCTCTTACCCAGTATGTTGTGGTGCAAGAGGAATAGGATAGGGGAATAACTCCACCTGCTAGCCAAGCATATTTCTAAATATTTTTTATTTTGATGCCCAGACTTCACATCTGAAGCTCAAAAGATGTGAAATTGACCATTATTTCTATTTTGTCCTGTCATCCATCCCCTGAGGTAAGGTGGAAGGACTAGAATTTGAATCCTATGCTGGAGAAGGGTGCAAGGAGCAATGTTATATTTCTCAAGTACATATCCATTGTATAATTTATAATTGATTGATAGATTAATATTTGTATTCTTTTTCTTTAAAAATGGGTTTTTAAATACTATCTCCTTCACTTACTTTCATATTTAATGAGGGTTCGAGTCTAGCCATATCCATTTAAATCTAAAATATATCCTCTGCTGTAAGACGACAAACTTTATAGCTACATGAGCCGGGTTCCAGTCTTAGAGAGTAAGACTATATGCCTTATCACTACTGTAACCTCAGGCAAAGCATTTATCCTCTCTGGGGCAATCTTATATAGAACAGGGATAATTATATTTGCCTCATCCTAATCCATATGATTTTTGTGAGCATAAAACAATGATGTGTGTATGTGCGCACATACACAACCATATTGTTAATTGTAGGGCTCCACGTAAAGGTTAGTTATATTCTTTTCAATGTTTTGTTTTCTCATTGGTTAATTTTAAGGAATTTAATATTTAAGAACTCTATTTTAAATATATTTTTGGGTACTGAACAAATATTTGGTTCTATTTATTTTCTTCAGATAATAGACCCTCTTCTATCCTGGGGAAGTACATACATGTTTCATTAATAGTATTTCATAGAACATTTATCTCTAATTAGAGCTTACTGTACTTGGACAGCAACTCTGACTATACCAGAATACTTTATTTAATGAAATCCGAGCTCTACAAGGTACTGATCACTAACTTTCATCTATCTGGTGATCGCTCTCCACACTAATTTGCTAAGTTCTTCTAAAATTTTCTGAATTGTTTGCCTTCTTTTTTGCTGATTTCTGCTATAATTGTTCAGTGGATTTTCTGTTTGAAAAATAAAGTCCACATTCACAGTTCTTACTTTATTTATAAGGTGTATCATTAGTCATTTTCTTCCAGCTCTCTATGACTCATTTTTCTTCATAATATTTAAAACATAATCATCCTCCACATTTTTTCTGCTTCAAAATTTTAATTTCTATTTACTTAGGAAACAATATGATATCTGGGATTTGTTTCCAAACAATCCCAGGGACTAGGGCTGGGGTAGTTTATGTGGGTGAAACTAGACTTTTCACGAGTAGATAATTTAAATTTTTCTGTATGGAAATGTCTTTAAAAAGCAATTGATCTTTCAAAGGATTCTATTTTTTAAAAGAATGGAATAAAAAAATATATAAAAATCTATACCTTTAATTTATTTTAATCCCCAGCTTGCACTACCAAGAGTTGACTGAGGAATTGCCTAGGATAGTTTTCCCACTGAGGCAGTTTGTTGTGTGATATTATTATATAAGTTACTTATTCTTTTATAACTTAGATTTCCTTAGATTTAAGTAGGTATGATGTCTTTTTAGAGGCTAAAAGACCAAGTCCTAGCCCTTAGACAGTCAGTTAATAAACTGAGTGAAGCTGGATGAGTCATTTAATATCTCTTGGTCTCAGCTTCCTCATCTCTGAAAATGAAGGCATTGAAAAAATATTTCTAGGGACATCTTTCACTGTGAATTTCTTTATACTTTGATTATATCTTGGCCTATTTATTTATTATGTTCTATTTCCCCTGACTACTCTGGAGGTTAGTAGAGGTGAATTTTCATCCCAGTTCTCCCACTGACTTGCTGGTTAATTTGATCAAGTTACTTACTCAAGTTTCTTCCTCTGAGGAAATAACTATCCCAGCCCAATGGCTTTCTAGTGAGAATCAAGGATCTGCTGAGATTTATTTATTTAGAGCATTTAGCATAGTATGTGACATGTACAAAATGCTCAGTTAACTAATATTTGCAATAGCATAACCTCTCATAGGCCATTATTTTTTTTCTTGGCTATATATATGTGTATATATATATATATTTTTTTTTTTTTTTCTATTCACTATATTTCATAGATCATGGTTCAGAAGACAGGAAATAGAATTCTACAAAATATTTCAGGACGTAGATTTTTTTTATAATTTACATTGCAGTGGTGAAAGTAGCAAAATTATAGTCATTGAAAAGTAAATTTAAAAGATAAAAAATCATTTATTTTGATTGATCTATGTTGCATATTATCTGTGCAGTAAATGTTACTTGTTTACAAATAATGTCATGGTAAGTAAAGGCATATATCTGATTTTAGTTGGTTGAATGCCCCTGTTTACTCAAGTGAACTGACTTGTTAGTTTATATGATGATGTGCCTAGAACAGCCATGTCCTGGCATAGCGTGAATGATGTTACATGTGCATAGGTTAGTTGTTTGAGCTCTCAAGCCAGTAATTAAAGAAAAAATGCAGTATTTAAACAAGCAACATATGTACAAAATAATTACCAGACAATCCATTGCTATGTGAAAGCGCTGAAAACAGCCTCTTAAAGAGTTAAAGCTGTCATTACAAATGTATTAAAACCTCAATAAAATCTTGCCTTTCCACCAAGTATTTTGCAAGAAAGTTATGTGTGTTAGATTATGTAGTCATTTCCTTGTTTAAGAAATTCTAAAGAAATTTAATCACAAAATTTTACTAATATAGAAAACATGGTTTCATTTTTGTCTACTCTTAATTTTTTAAACCATATGCATACATTTTGAGAAATGATATAAAGCATACTTTAAAAAATAACTATTTTCTCACATCAGCTCTGTTATTCTTCAATTAAAGATCCTTGTATCTTCAAGAAACTAAGAGTGTATTGGTATGATGTACATATTTAAAATTTTCTTCCCAACAACATATTAAAAACTTGAATTCAGCACTGAAGAATAAAATATGCTTCAAAAACCCAGATATGGGTTTGTTTTATAACTATTCTGATTCTTTTATATCCAAGATCAATTTTGTAGTTTGCTAAGATTTAAACAGTGTCACATAGGGAAGTCTGGGATAAGCTATATAACCTTGCTTTCCTTTTACCTGAGAATTTTGCAGGCTTTATGGCAGTGTGGTCTGGCAGATTGTATATAAACAGATCATAAATCACAGCTGGGGAGGATGTCACTGGTTCCATGGCAGAAATGTAAGCCAAGTGAGCAGATGTCATGGAGAAAATTAGCATCTAACCAAGGTAATAAATGATCCCAAGCTTTGTGAAAAAAAAAATTTCTAAATAATGAATATCTTTATATCCAATAAAACAGAAACACCATTAAAATCTAAATTTGAAAATCTATCTTTTAAAGATTATATTTATAAATAATTGTTGATGTGGTTCACTAACAGTTTTAAAAGGCCATAAAATTAATCAAACAACAAAAAAAGTACACTTAAAAAATTAATAGTTTTACTTTAAAATCATATTGAATGCTTCCTAAAACTTTTAAGAATAATGCTTCTAACAGAATTTTTAAAAGATATATTTTTGGCTTATTTTAAATATTTCATACTAATTCTAGAAAAAAAATAGAAAACACAAAGAATTTGTTTTAAACCATCCATGCCTCCACTATCCAGGCAAATTACTATGAAAATGTAGGCTTTTTTTTTCTAGTATTTTACATGAGTTTTAATGAAATAGTAAACAAAGAATATATATCATTTTCTATTCAATGTTTCTTATGCAACTAAATATTCTTCATCATCATTTTTAATAGTTGCATAATTTTTATTACATTGTATTTTTGTACCAAAGTCTATTTAATCATTTCTATAAGGCTGGCTATTCAGATTGTCTCTTCTACCCCTCTTTTTTACTTGACAAATATCATTGTAATAAACATGTATATCAGTCTTTGGCTGTATCTCGGATTATTTTCTAGACTAGATTCCCAGAAGAGGAATCGCCAAGTCAGAGGGCATGAACTTTTTTGAAGCTCCTGATGATAACATATTTCTAAATTGCTTTCTGGAAAGATTTGTCCAATTTACAGTCCCACCAAGAAGTATAAGAAATTGCCTAGATCATTGAACTCAATTGCTCTTTTGAAACAAAGCTTACGTCACTTAGATAGAAGCTGCAGGCCAGTCAACTACAAGTTCAAAAGTACTTCTTACAATTAAAATGTCCAGGAAAAAAATATGTTCAGTAGGAGCCTCATGGGATTCTCATACCCAAATGAACTCACCAAGTTCAGTCCCCAGCTTTGCTGTTTCCAAACCAAGGTTTGAACAGACCCCTAGAGACTTAAGCTTTTTAACAACACTTACTGATTTATAAATCAGATGACATTTTTAAAAAATTTACACAGAGAAATATATATGCAAGTAGGCCAAAATACTAATTTTAGCAAGCCAATAAATTCCTTCTCTGATTGGAAAGTTTTAGAAAACTAAAATCTGAAGGTTAGTTTATAGTACAGAATCATTTAATAAAGTAATTCAGTGATAATAATGAGTTCCATTTTCAAACTATTACAGCCTAAAACATGCTTCTTTGCTATAGACTATATCCTCACATTGCTTGACCGACAAGTAATTGTTCTTTGACTTTTATTTTCTACACTGCATACTGGGCATCACTTTTCACTTATGTTTGGGTGTTTATCAGTATGCAAGACTATATCAATTTTCATTAGGTTGGTATTTTGAAATCATTGTGCTGTCATCAGCAAAAATACAAGAAGAGCTTATAGCTGGTTGTCTACAACCGTCTCAACTTCTGCAGGTTGTTTTTTTCTTATCAGTTGTTCATTCCAGAAATGAAATTATTAAAGCTTCCATGTTCTGGAGGTTCAAACTATTTGTGATATGCACCATTCTGTGCACTAATAACAATGTATGAAAATGCAATTAGTCTTAAATTTCACTTTTCAAAAATCGTATTAACCTTTGACAGTGTGGTTCTTAAATTTGCAAACAGCCTAATTTTTAAATCTAGCGTTCAGTCTTAACAGAAATATGATATTGGACAAGTTTATTAACCTCTCTAGGCCTCAGATTTGTCATCTGTAAGATGAAGATAATAATCTTATAGTGTTATTGGGTACATATAAATGACAGAAAGTGGTAAGCACCATACAGAAGATACTACATTGTATCTAATGGAAGGTGGAAACGTGGGAAATATTGGCCTGGGATTTGAATGGTAGATACTATCTTCCTGTGTTCAAATGAGCCTAGGAAGACAACCTAAAGGTTAAAAGAAAAAAAAAAGAAAAAAGTGTTTTAGGTCAGGAACTTTGTTTAATAGAATCGCTAAAAAACAAGATTTTTTTTCCCCAAGAGAAAGTTGACAAGGGTAGTGGAATTTCTGGAAGCCATATTATGTAAGGCATATTTAAAGAATAGGGAACATCTCAAGGAAGGCTTACTGGCAAGGAGCTGTATAGGAAATAATGTGAATGGATGGGAAGAAAATGCAGGAAGGCAAATTTTGGCACACTGTAAGAAAAGATGATCTAGAAACTAGGTTTTTCTAACAAGAAATGTGTTTCCTTATCACACCATGAATTTTCCATCACTCAAGACATTTACGTAGAGATTGTAAATGGGTACCTACATGTATTGGGAGGTTGCCCTGATACTTCCTGAGGTCCATTTCACTCTCCTGGTTCTTTCTCTAAACTTTTAAGTGGAGGAGAAAACTATGAAGCAGTGCTTTAGATAAATGTTTTATATTTCAAAACAGTCCTATCACTTTAATTATTTGCTCTTAAATATCAGTTTCTACAGATTATTTTCAAAGACTGGCTGTTTTTTCTTTGAAGCATCTTTATATCAGTGTGTAATATATTTGTGGGCTATCTAAAACATAAGATTGCTATCTTATGAGTTGTGTCCAAAAAAATACATCTTATATTTGTTTATGTCTTGCAAGATATTTCAGCTCAGCAAATGTTAAAATTATTTCTGATATGAAATAACTGAAACAAAAAGAGGTAGTATCAATTTATATCCAAGTACTCTTAGAGTCATATTTTGCTTAAGTGCTTTGAAACTTCTAATATCTGCCTCTATTAATATATAATTCTAAAATATCAGCCAGTATTCATATTATAAACTTTATACCATATTTTATTTCATAGTATGCTTTTCTAATTTATTCGACAAAATGTTGTTTTCAGATTATAGACAGAAACTGAACTGTTAAATCCCTTCAGTTGTAGTGTTTTAAAATAGAAATAGTAGACATTTGTTATTTCCTTTCAGAAATGTCTGAAGTCTCAAGACAAATAGATGAATCATTCAAAACAAATTCCAGATGGTTGAGACTGAAAAATATATGTTATTGCTGATTTAACAAGCAATATACATTGATTTATACAATTGGAATTTCCAGAGGGCACTGACCTTAGGTGACACTTGATCCAGTGGGTAAAACCATGGCACCCAGTACCTGATTCTTCTGTCTCTGTGCTCAGCTTTTCACAGTATCAGCTTCATCATCAGACTCCTCTGAATGTTCCATGTCTATGTCCCCAACCTTACTCCCACACCACAAATCAAGGCTCTGCCTTCTTGGAGGTAAACTGGCTTTGACAGTTTCAAACTTCATGATTTTTATGCCACACCATTAGAATATTGAGTCTCTTCTGATTATTTGTTTAATACACGAAAAAGGAAAGGAAGCTTTTTTTTTTTTTTTTTTAATTTCCAAGAAACCCCCCCAAATACTTCCTAATATCTCAAGGACCTTGATCAGGTTACATTTCAATCCCTGAACTACCCACTAAGGCCAGTGAATAAGAAATATTGATTTGCTTTAACTGATTAAGTTTACACCTGGGCTGGGTGTAGAACCAGTCCCACCCAAATCATCTGAGTTCAGAATAAGGTTTATAATGCAGGAAAAAAAAATAATCAAGGTATGCTTCAAGAAAAATAAATTCGAATGGACCTAGCGTAGCAAACAAAACAACAAATTCACTCTACATATGGATTACTGTTCCCAAAGATTCCTTCCAGTTCCTAACAAAGAGCACCTTGGATATTCACCCCTCTTAACTTTAACTACTCCAGGTTTATAATTGTAAGTTCTTTCAAAAGCTTTGAAAAAAAAAAAATTAGCACCATATTAAGTCAATTAAAATTTGATAATTACAATTTTCATGATTATTTGTTTACTTATGGAATTAAGTTTTTCCAGTTACATAAACTATTTCTATCTTTTGTAGATTCTCAAAGATATTTGTTCAATTTTTAAAAAAGAAGTAAAAATACTGAAGTGAGAAATAAAAAGTAAAAAAAGGAGAAATTTCACATATATAACAGATATTAGCACTCTTTCTGTTGGAAAAGAATTTGTAAAAACTTTGCAAAATAACCACAACAAAAATACAAAAACTATAAAATCAACAGATCTACAAAAGCTCTTCATTCTGAAACCATAGGTAGAAATCAGATGAACAACTCTGTTTTAGCATGTCCTAAATAGCTCTCAAATGTCATACCTGTTTACACATAAATTTTAAATGCCCTTAGCAGTAGGTCTCGAAGTGTGAGCTGCCTGCATAAGAATTATTTAGGAGGGTTAATTAAAATGAACATTCTTATGTACACTTAGGTTTGAGGGTCTCCTGATTTATAAATCCTACACTATGTATTTGATTCTTGGTGCCCCCAAATGTTGTCAGTATCAGTGGGCCACTATGCTAGAGTTCTTTCCATATCTAATAATGTTTTTGATATCTTGTGAAGATATTTGTGTTTGTTTAAGTAAGACAATTTGTTACTGAGCACGTGATCAGGGGGCACAGTATAGGCAGGGGACACAGGATAACCTAATGAGTTGAACGCAATTTATGTCTTTTAGACTGCCAAGTTTTAAATTCTGATCCCAACACTTCTTAGCTGTATGTGCTCAGGAAAGTTCAGTGATCTCTCTGAGTCTTGGTTGACTCAGGAGTGAAATATAGAAAAATATTAAATTCTAAGTTTTATAAAATCTCCTTAGGGAAAAAATATGTGCTTATCTCTTCCTAGAACTGTTTAAGAAAAGGTTTTGTTGTTGTAGTGGTGGTAAGAACACTTAACATGAGATCTACTCTTAACAAAATTTTAAGTACACAATACAGTAGTGTTAACTGTAGGCACAGTGTTGTTCAGCAGATCTCTAGAGCTTATTCATCTTGCATAACTGAAACTTTATACCGTTAAACAGCAACTCCCCGTTTCCCCCTCCCCAACCCCTGGCAACCACCATTCTACTCTCTGTTTCTATGAGTTTAACTCTTTTAGATACCTCATATGAGTGGAATAATGCAGCATTTGTCCAGAAAAGCTTTTAATAATATACCTTCTGTTACAAAAAATCTAAACAATGCTGGAAATTAAAGTTGTTACTTCTGCACTATCAAACACTTTGACTCTTTTTTTTTTTTTTAATATTTTATTTATTTATTTATGGCTGTGTTGGGTCTTCGTTTCTGTGCGAGGGCTTTCTCCAGTTGCGGCAAGCGGGGGCTACTCTTCATCGCGGTGCGCGGGCCCCTCACCATCGCGGCCCCTCTTGTTGCGGAGCACAGGCTCCTGACGCGCAGGCTCAGTAATTGTGGCTCACGGGCCCAGTCGCTCCGCGGCATATGGGATCCTCCCAGACCAGGGCGCGAACCCGCGTGCCCTTCATTGGCAGGCAGACTCTCAACCACTGTGCCACCAGGGAAGCCCCAACACTTTGACTCTTTAAGTGCAGTATTGTTGTCTCCATTACATGAAAGAAGGAATTACAACAATAAGCACCAGCTTATGAAATTACACTTGAACATGATTTTGTAAAAAATAGTTTCATATGGTAGCTGCCATTAGGCCATACTATATGTATCTTATCACAGAAAAATGACTATGTATATTTCCCCAGAAAGGGTTTTTTTCCACCTCCTTTCTTAGCAGTGTCTAGTGTTGAACAGTTTTCTTTCTTGGAGCTATTCTTAATATCATATGCTTCTTTTTAATTTTAATCATACATTGTTAGGTATAGTTTATATGTAATAAAACCCAGTGCTCCTAAGTGTACAGCTTGATGACATTTGACAAGTGTACATACACTTTTTTAACGATCACTCAGATCAATATGAAGAACATTTTCATTGTCCAAGAAAGTTCCCTTGTGCCCCTTTGCTGTCAATTACCCTAACTCTCTCCCCCCTTTCCTAGGAACCACTGTTGTCATTTTTATCGCTATAGATTAGTTTGGTTTTTTCCTGAATGATATATAAATGAAATATTACTATAGGTATGCTTTCATGTCTGGCTTTTTTGTTCTACATGGTTTTTGAAATTCATTCATGTTATTGTGTGAATCAATAGTTTGTTGTTGTTTTTGTTGTTTTTAATTGAAGAGTAGTCTTCCATTGTATGAACCACAGGGTGTTTATATATTCTCTTCTTAATGGACATTTGGGTTATTTCCAGTTTGGACCTATTACAAACAAAAGTTTTTATGAACATTGTTGTTCAACTCATTTTGTGTCCATATGTCTCCAGTTTTCTTGGGTCAATACCTATTCATGGAATTGCTGGATCACGGGTTAGTATATGTTAAATTTCATAAAAATTGCCAAATAGTTTTCCAAAGTGGTTTACCATTGTACACTCTTTCCAACATGTATATTAGATGTGTACTGTATGCTCACCAGTATTATCAATCTTTTAAATTTCAGCCATCTTGTATGTATGCTTCATTTTAAAACCTTTTCCTGTAATTCTTCTGTAACCATGAAGCAATAATTCAACTAAATGAATCACCAAAACTATGTGGAACTTATGCATTCAGAAAAATTTATTCATCTCTACTACTATATTGAAATGCAGTATGACTTTGAGAAAGTTACTTAATCACTTTGTCCTCCTTTTTCTTTTCTGCAAAATGGGGATAAGTACTGTACCTACCTTATAGGGCTGTTACGAAGATTAAACAGTGAACATATACATAGTGCTTGGGACAGGGTCTGGCATGTAGAAGCATTCAATAGCAGTATTTACTATGTATTAATAATAACAAACGTAATTAATAAATACTATTGAAACCATGGTTATTATTAAGGACCAGACATTTGCTAGCCATTGAGAGAAGAATGATTGTTGAGACCAGATGTTATCTGTCCTTATGAAGCTTATTCTTGTTGAAATTAATATAGCCGACTTTAATATAACGATAGACGTAACTAGAGCATTTTCCCTTCTCACTTTAGCTTTTTTCCCATTCATCTGTAAATAGATGAGCCAAAAAGAAGAAAAAAGAAAGAAACCTATATGCTCACCATATTTGATCAAGAAATTGTACAAGCAACATCCCCTGTAGAGATTAATATACTACTGTTTTTCCCATGACATTTTCAAAACTATTAATAAGATGTATTTTTCCCATTTATATCTTAGAAATTTGATTTTGTTGAACTATGCTCTTTTATCCACAAAAATTCATATTTCTCAAATTTTAATGGAATAATTCATTTTTTCCTTCATATTTGGACTTTGACCAAATTGCAGTTAAATAATCATGAGGTAAGTTATTTCAAAATAATTTTTTGCCACTGCATGTCTTGTTTTTACCTGTAAGGGTCATGAATAAGGGTCGGACCTATACATTTTATGTCTCCTGTGTGTCACTGTAGCCCCTGGCATTTAGTGAGAGAAGAAGAGCATTTACTTAGCATCACTGTCCTGAGCACTCTGCTAAGCAATTTATGTAAGTTTTCTAGTTAAATCCATACCTAAATGCCTGGCACCAGGTAGACACTCAATAAAATAAGGAAGTGAAGGGCAAATAAAAAGGGAAAGATATTATTAGATAGAGACTAAGGTAATGCATCAGAGAGACTCCCAAATACAGTGGCTTGAACAAAATAGGAGTCCCATGAAGACAGTCCCATGATAGACAGGGTCTGCCCAGCTACTCTGCTGTGACATTCCTTAGACCAAGCTGTTGGCCTTGTCTGCATGGTTGAATCTGACTCACCTGTGTCACATTTGCATTCTGATTTCTGGGAAAGGTCAATTGGATGAAATGGAAACTCATTTTCTCTTAAGGAAAACACAGAAGTTGTCCGCATCACTTCTGCTCATATTCTGTTGGTGAGCACTTCATCACAAAACTACATTAGTCTGCAGGGAGCCCAGAAAATGGAGTTTCTAGCCTGGTGGCCATATGCCCTAATAAAATCTAAAATCTAAAATGACTGGGGATACTACGTTGTCTAAGCTACAAGGGAAAAGGAGAACAAGGTAAAAGTGAAGGAAAAAACATCTTTCTGAGGTGTGTCAAAATTATGTAATTTTTAGATGGAGATATTGAGGCTCAGAGAGTTAAGAAATTTACCTATGGTCTTACACTTACTAAGTGCCAGAGTTGAGATGTAAATGCAGGTATTGCAATGCTAATAATGATGATAATGATGTTCCCAAGCTCTACACTCTTTCTATTACGTCTCATGCCTCCATAAATATTTCTTGTATGTATACACACTGTTTATCTAAAAAGGTTTCTACAGATTATATACATTTATGCTATCATTATTGAGATAATTGTTCCAGTCTCCAAAAAGAAAGTATTATTTTAAAATTATATTACCTTGCATAGTATTTTTCAAAGCACATTTAGATACAGAATCTCATTTTATCAACCACAATACTTGTGAAGCATGCAGAGAAAGTATGATTATTATTACATATGAGAAAACTGGGGGAGTTTTAATGTCTTATAAATACAGCCAGAATACAAGACAGTGACTAACAGCCAAAACTAAAATCTATTCCTTTCCATGCTTCCTCAGAATCCGGGGCCTACTTTGGAAAAGATTCAGAAAATTCATTTAAAATGTAGTGTAAAAGCCTATTTTGCAAATATCCTGCATCGAGGAGTTGCTGTACTGGGTTATACTTGTTTTTAAATTTACTTAACCAAATTATAACTATCCATTTAAGAGCCTGTTGTGCACTAGCCACAGCACAATAAATAAGACGTATCTATGACCCCTTTGGCCAGTTTAACACTACCTAGAGAAAATTAGGGATTCCCTTCAATTCATTTGGTAGGTTTTCATAAATGAAAAAACATTTGAAGTCAGTTGAGTTATTTTCCCTCCTTCCTTACTTTTTTTAAAAAAATTAACTATTACCCTGCTATACCCAGTTATTTCAGATTTCACGTAGAAAATCCAAGAACATAGTTAGAGACTGTTTTAAAAAGAAATCCTGAAATTAGTACTGATAACACCATTCTGAAAATCAGGACAGTATGAGATGTCAATGAGATTAATTTAGTCACTTAAGTAGAAAAGTTGACCGTGAACTCAACAAAATAACACCTTAGTGACTCCAGCAAGAATCTGAAAGGTCAGCTCTCTATCACATGTTAGATTTTGTAAGGAGAAATCAAAATCTGTCTCCGAGAAAGTCTACCTCTTGATCAGTTCTTTTCACAAAGTCACTTCTTAAAATGGCAACAGCTGGTCTCAGGCTCTTAAATTTAAATGGGTCAGTTTTTACTTATATTCATATTTTTGGTCATTGTAAATGCTATGGTAACTTTCAGTGTGAATGGAAGGAAAATGATAGAATTCAAGAAGCATATCAGAGATAACTCTTCTGGTTTCAGTGATTGTTTGGGCATGACTGGAGAAGTTAGATGATATGAAGAAATCCAAATTGACTTTGTACAGTCTCAGTGATTGAGAACCTGGTCAATATTGGAGTTGTTTTTGAGAGAAATTTTAGTCTCTGCCTTTCAAAAGTCAATAGTGTGTGGCGGTAGATGAGACACAACAAATGAAAAACTAAATGAAAATATATCCTCAAGTGCTAAGTGGTATGTAGAATGGACCTTGAATAACACAGAAGTGAAAAGGAGGGAGACATCACTGAAGTCTGGGTAATGCAAGGTATCTTCTTAGAAGCTAGAGAACCCCTCTTGGGCTTTTTAGTTATGTGAGCTTGGAAAAAATCACTTTTTTTTCTCTGAATAATTCTACTATATTTACCAAGCATGTGACATATTTGTAAGAATTAACATTAATAAAAATACTGCAAAGCCACCGACTTGGACTCTAACAAAAAATAGTAAAATCTAACAAAAGAAAAAAAAGAGTGTATTCTGTCATACAAGAAAAGCTTTCCATATCCAAATTACATTGTTCGTATAGTTCAGATCTGTATGGATACATAGCCCCAAAAAAGCTCCAAAGAGAAAAAAATAAGGTCTTTTTGCATGCCTACATTTTATCGACATATTTATTCCTGTATTCAGAGATTCTTTCATTTGTCAGTTCAGTGATCATAAATAACACTGAGCCCCTCTTTATGCCAAAGGCTATGGGCAGAGATGACTCCTAATCTGAGGTGTTTGCAATCTGTTCTCCTGAAAGAGCATGTTCAAATTATAGATAAACTCTTCCTTTAAATAAGTATACACTAAACTACAGTTTTATTTTCCCTTTTATAGGACATTTAAAATGAGTGAAATATAGCAGAACTCGTTTGCTTGTTGGAAATAATTGACAGAAATACATGGAACACGTTGGAGATAATTAAATCTATTGATACTTCAACTGATTTCAACTGTTGATTTTACTCCAAAAGCTATTCCTTTTCAGCATTCTAATGTTGATATAACTCTTCATTCCCCTTTTGGTTCAGGTACTAAAGCTTATATAAATCCAGTGAATTTCTTTATGGTGTAGCCAGAACCTAACTTAATCAGCCTCTAGCTGTGCTCAAATAAGAGCCTGTCATTCAGCCAACTGTAAAGTCCACATTGGATAAAGACTAGACACAAAGCCATGAGGATTTCCCACTGAGCATCCACAGTAGACTACTCAGAATGGCATTCACTTTCATTCAAATGCCATATGTCTCTGCTTTGTGTGGATTTGTAACACATTTCACTTTATTGATTTACTGATTTCAGCTCCAATAATATATTTAAAATGCCAGAGTTTCAGTAGACTCCAATTACACTAGCATAAAACATCCAGACAGAGCCTAGGAAGAAACAAATATTGCTAAATAACAATGCACGTTGGGGGAAAATGTGCCTATGTATACACAATAAAATAAAACTTGTCCTCAGAATTTTTTTAAAGCAGACAACTACTTCTGTTACTGGGAACAGTTTATTTTAGTCAGCAGTATGGGATGTAGTATATATATCATACTATAAATAATTTTATACATGGATAAAAGAAGGGGACTTTTTTTTAGATGCTTATGTCTTTGTCTTGATTCTCTTTGTGAGTGAAGAATGACTACAGCAGTGATTTTTTTTTTTATCCAAAAAAGATGCAGAAAAGAATTAATCTTTTCTTACCTTATAACTTTCTTTATCGTGCTTATTTTAATATATTTTATATTGCAATAAGTTATATACATGTCTGTCTTTTCTGTTAGATCAGTTTCTCAAGGTAAGAAGAAGCCATATAATAATCACTAGAGTACTTCTTAAAAATGTAGATTCCTTAGCCTCTATTTCAACATTATAACTAAGGTTCTCTGGGGACTGCTCCTCCACAAATTCAAAAGCATCTAAGATGCTTCCCATGTGCACTCTATTTGACAACCATTGCACTAGATTGGAAATCACTTGAGGGAATATGCCATGTCTTATTTATCTTTTATTCTCTTGTACTCAGAGCATTGCCACAAATGATTTTTAAGTTTAATTGGTTTAAAATGGTTTTCTTCATTTCACATCTATAGGAAATGCATTATGCTCATAAATACCCAAGAAATAATTTAAAAATCCTTGCAAAGTGTTTGAGAGAGGCCAAAGCAGTATATCCACCAATTAACATTGACAACACAATGAAAAGATATATGGAGAAAAAGTGTACCTTGTCTTCAGCGCATAGTATATCGGGCACAATTCTGAGATGAGAGAGGTCATAAATCATTTTTAAAGCTATCTTGAAAACTACCCAAGTTAAAAAATGTACCCAATCTATTGTTTTGTCTTAGTAAGCACTCTACTAACTGCTGTGAAAAATGATTACTTAACAAAAAATATTTTAAGTTGTTGCATCCTACACCCAGGGTTTATTAGTTTCCAGAGCCTAGATCTTATTTCACTGAAATACACCTAAGAAATCTGACCCTAGGAATAAGCTCATGATGAATAAACAAGTTTTCCAATGACTTTCCTAGTTTTAAAAGCCAAGATTTTCAGTTTTGACATACAGTATACATGCAGTAGGTGCAATGGTTAAGAGTCAAATGGGCTCGGTTCTAGTGCTGCTTACCTTTTATTAGCTGTATGATCATGTGCAATTATTTAGTGCTAAGTGTCAACTACCTTATATATGAAACAGGAATATTAATACCTTCCTCACAGAATTGTTTAGAGTTTAGATAGTGTTTATAATGCATTTAGCACTCTGCTTATTGTTGATATCATTTTATTGTTGTTATTATTATTACTATCATTGGCATGTTTGTGAATTCAATTCTATCTCTCCCACCCCCAAAAAGTATTCTCTATTTTTAAGAAAAATAACTACTTGTTCATCACCTTTCCATACATTATTTTTCTTAAATCAAACTTAGTTTATTTTAAAAACATTTTCCCAAAGCTGACAGTCCCCAGTGTCTCTGGTTTCACTTCCCCATCCAAAATCTAAACACTGTTTTGATTGCCAACTCCAAGAGTAGCTTCTGTACTGTCTTAAGAGCAGATGAAGTCATGTGCATCTCCGTTTGCTGAAATTATGCAGTCAGTCAAGATGTACTGTGAACTGAAGACCTACTCTGGTGAACTAGTCATTGAATTCGTTTCCAAAAAATTAGAATATCAAAGATTTTCAAGCTGGAAGCAACTTTACAAATAAATGAACTCTCTCTTTGAGTTCATGCCCAGAGGTGGGAATGGATACAGGTTTTGTGTGGCCCAAAGCTGATCTATTTGGAGGAGCCCTCTTTAAGAAAAAGAGTATGTTGCTTTCACAAATTTTGCCAAACCATATATTCTTGTGAACACATTGATGGTCCTCTTCCAGGGTCTTTGAAGGAGCCTGTGCAAGACAGGAGCTTCTTTAACTTCACAGTAAATTTACATTTGCCAAGAGGAATCAAGTGGTAATATTTTTTCTCTCTTTTGAGATGTTTAAGATCTCATTCTGGGGAAAAGAAAGCCCCACTATGAAAACACACATAGTACTAGTAACTAGTAATACAGCACTTTAGACACTATTACGTGGTATAGATTATAAATACTAAAGGGCCCATAGAAGAGAGAGAATGCTTGTAGCTGTTTGGAGATAGAGAGTGAAAGGAGCATGCTTAAAAAGTTACCTACAGAAATGATGATGATGATAATAACTTAGTAGAGTGGGTTGAAAGTTGCATTTATAAGTCAAACAACCAACCTGGTATCAATCCCAGGTCTGCCACGGAAATTATATAAAAATAAATGCAATCATGCTGATCATATGTCAGGCATTATGTGAGGGGTTTGCATTATTATCTCATTTAATCTTTAAAACAGTGGAATGAAATAGGCTTATTTTATTACCTTGCCCCAAATCCTTTTGTTAGTGAGCCTTAGTGTTGGGTTTGCAACTCAAGTCTATTAGACTTTATTCATAGCTACCGCTTCACACTGCCTTGAACAACCTCTCAAGAATGCTTGGGCATAGGTAAAGATCTCTAAGTTTATTCTGTCAGCAAATGGAGGGAGTCTGGAGTTAGAATATTTAAAAGTCTATCCAATTTCCTGGCGGCTTTATCACCCATATCCTATTTAAGAAACAAAATAGCTACTAGATCATATGCACACATTAATGAGAATTTGCAAGTAAACTGTGCAATTACTATAATATTCATACAATAAATGCAAGAAATAATTGATCTTAACACAAAGAATTTACCACTGAAATAGGTGATTTACTACCTTCTTTTTAACTCACTAAATCCAAAAGTTAATTATTAACTTGAGTAAAAAGTACTTCTGCAGTCATTTGTAAAGCAAAAAATTATGATCATTGTTTGGGTACATTTTTTTTTTTAAGGTGACAGATATGTTCCTAGACTTCTGTGCCCACAAGAACCACACAGCTGGTAAAAACATAAAAGGAACATTCTTCATTCTTTCCCTGCTGTAGATCATTTCTGCCCTTGGGAGGTAGCTGTCTACAATGAGTTATTTTGTCTTCTCGGAATATGAGCTTACTCTAAATTTATTTCTAAATAAGCAATGATAGCACCGTTCTCACACAAACTTTTGTTTGAACTGATCAGCCTGTACTTCTGGAATAATAATTTAATTGGGGACATGGTTTTCTGTCCCTGTAATTCATGCCAAAATGTGGTTGGATCTCCATTACTAGTTTTAACAAAGCATTAAAGTAAATATTCTTCAAGATTAATATTTTGTCTTTATGTAGAAATTAATAGGTTAGCACCTAATATCATCACAAAGTTTCAAATTTTTTGACTGACACCCTCATGAAGAAGAAATTTTTGCCTCTCAATACAGTTCATACTTAGTTTCCTTTTTCTTCCCTGAGAGGTCTCTGATCTATTCTATTTTTTTTCCTGTTCTATTCTATTCTACCCTGTTCAGTATTGTTCTAATTCATAAAAATATAATGCTTGTTCTGATCTAATAAATTGATTTTATTAGAGTCTTGACCTTCAGTGTGAAAACACTTTTTCTGAAACCTTGAGTATACAGTAAAGGGAAATACAAAATGTAATAGGCATGTTTTTCTAACTCTTGCATGATAGGAAAATATTTATTATCATGTGAGTGTTCATAGTCTTACCCCTTCTTTGGATTACTGCTTTGTTCACTCATTTTCTTTCCTGCAGGAAGTATTTGCCAGTTTTCTTATGATTCGTTAGGATGGTGTAATGTCAAATCAAGAGGAGAGAGAGAGGGAGGCAGACTAGAGAGATGCAAGGAAAAGAAAACTGAAGTGCAGAGGTTAAGACTGAGCCTAAGAGAGGTATATTCTCTAAGAGACAAGAGAGAAAAGTTGCAGGCTGGGCACAGGGGAGGAGAAGTTTGTTTGGAAAGGAAAAAGGTTGTTACTAAGCATTATGTCCTCTCTACCCCATTTTTGTTATGTTGTGGTTATTATTACTCACTATGTAGTACTTCATGAATGCTTGTCACATAACCAGCAAATCTCTGAAAAGTAACATGTAGATATAAAGCATAGCAAGATTCACATTAGAGTGACAAGCATAGGTCAGTTCAAAAAATGTTCACTTTGTAGACAGAGTAGATTTCACAGCTCAAGGTGGCCTTCACATATTTACTGAGTAGTACAGTCTACAGAAATCATCCATCATTCCTCTGCTGTTCAAGCTCTGCCTCTCTAAAGAAATTAAACGGTAGACACATGCCATACCTCATCACCATTCATTTTTCTTACTGTCCTTTTCTCTAAATTATTACTAACAATCCACAACTTAAAGTTCACTACCATATGGTTTATGTATATAAACTAAATATATAATAAGAAACTGTCTTTTCAGGAAATTATTCTTAAATAAATGATCACCCCTGCTTTATATTACCAATCAGCTTTAAACAAAAATAACATTTTTAAAGTATTGATGTTTTAATGGTAACATTAAAAACTAATTTTTCTATTTAGTAATTTTCTATTTAGAATATGCCTTTTAAACATCAAACCTAAAAGGAGACATCAGGTATCTCTTATCCAGAGGTAGTTCAGCCTTCTTTCAGTTTTGTATCTCTTCTAACTGCTATTCAATGGCCTATATTCTAATAAAGTTTATTAACCTTAATATCTGTGAGGGTAGGGACTGGCTTGATGACAATAATATTTTAATTACCTTCAGAGCTTGATCTTGGGGCTGACAGAACTTAGGCAGCTGCACAGGCATCAACCCACAGAACTACAAATCTATCCCTTCCCCATCTAGAATCCCCATCTAAGTACCACAAGTGGAAGTGAAAACACAACACACTCACGTACTCACACAGGTAAACACCTAACAACTAAATTAAATCCCTTTTTCTTTCTGTTGAACTATCCCTCTTTAGTACATTTGGGACAGGCTAATGTAGGTTCTGTATTATCTGTACCATCAATTTCTAGACTAGTGAACTGAGTATTAGCTGAAATCAGCAGTTGCCATCAACTGAAATTCTGAAACTTACTAATGTTTGGCAAAGGGTTGTTTACCAGGTTATTTGTGTGAGTAGTTTACTACATCTTCTAAGATATGTGTTGTCTGGTTCATAAATACTCTTAAGTTAAGATACATATGATAAATCCCATGTCTTGAACATAAAAAGGTATACAATTTTTTTACTTAAAAACCAATTTCACTCAGTAGTAATTAAAGAATATTGGTTTGAAGGAGCAACAAATTATCAGCAAGCTGAGGATGCCCACATGTTTCAGTCTGACCTTGAGTACCTGACATAGATAATGATTAATAAGATTGATTACATAGATGTGTGGATTTAATCACATAACATTTTTTTCACAGAATAATGTATCTACTTTAGGAAGAGTTATAGAGGGAGGCAACAGGGGTTGGAGATAAAGGCTTTCTCCTTTTCTTAATTTCCAAAGGCTTAATTTCACCTTTGTCACTCTTCCACTGAATCATTTTATAGCTAATTCTTGGATTTGTTTAAGGAAGAGAGTAATGGAGGGGAAATAGAGAATTGGGGCTTGAAAACTGATTCTAAAGCTTCCTGGCATGATATATATAGTACAAGTACTCCCATTCAGTAAACTTATGTTTGTTTTCCTCCCTGCCACAGACATGTGGGACATTATAAAAGGTATTTGTAAGAAGATTTTATGAAAAAATTATTAGGGATAAATGAAGACACTGGCCTCAGTTTCCAAAATGATTGATATTTTATTGGCATTAGAAATGTATGGGTATTGCTTAGAATTAGATTGTTAATTTGCATTGTTTTAACCTACTCAGGGCACTGGACACTTTTTTTTTCTATTTCCACCTGTTGCTGAAGTACAGAAACTTTAAACGCTAATTCGTTATATTTCTATAAAGTCTACAGGATAGTGATTTCTCAGTGAATGTTGTTTACTGACAAATCACTGATAATTTCTAAACTTTAAGTTCTTTATAAAAAGGAGAAAAAGCCTTTGGTGACTTATTTCAGCAGAATAAGACTTATTCCATGTTTGTAAATGAGTTTGATGTTTTGGAGATTTTGGTTATAAACATTTTAAATGATTGTCTATATATATTAGTAAAATTCAATGTGATTTAGGTTAGGTTTCCCACAGTTTTTGGTGATTAACCACAGTTTCTTTTGAAACCCTCTGCCTGAGAAGAAATCCATGTAGGAGGTGCTGTATGAAGCCTTTCTTATATTTTTTTCATACTAGTAATACAAAAAATATTGCTGTAATTTCATGTTATCATGCCACACCCTGGGGTCATAGTACTCATTTCTTTTACCTATAATTCAGCGTTTAATGACTGTCTTCAGTGCTAGACTGCCGTTTCTATGAGACCTCAAACTGTGCCTGTTGTTTTTTACACTTGTGTCCGCAGTGCCTATTTCAGCATGAGTGGCTGCCATAAAGAATTATCTTTAAATAAGAACTAATGGCAACATGTGCATATCAGAATGGGTGGTGCAGGTATTGATACCTAGGAGTTCAAGCGAGTTAAAAATATGGGGGTTGAATGATGAGAATTCAGAGAGGGTTTAGGGAGGAGATGAGACTTATTTTCTGTTGGCTAAGTGGTAGATGTCATACATGTAGAGGGGAAGAAAGAAGGCATTCCAAGAAAGTATTAGCATAAACAGAACACTAAGGAAAGAATCTTAACTGCTGAATTTACTATACAGGGTCATAAGTGTATACTAATATGTTGTGTCCTCCACTAGCCTGTGAGATCCTTGAGGGCAGGGACTGTATATTCTCAGCTCCAAGAATTTTTATTTATATATTATCAGCACTCAATAAATATTTGTTGAATAAGTGGATATTAACCTGACTTCTAATCTGGCCATGAACTTGAAGCCAAATTTCCAGGGGTTTTTTTCCCTTCTATCTTCCTTAGATCAAATCTCTACATGGTTGCTTGGTATATCCAAGTTTTTACCTTCTATAATGAAATTATATAATGAAATCATACATAATGAAATTATAATAATATAATTCATATAATGAATTATAATTCATATAACTTCATATAATGAAATTATTTTATATCTCTGTTTTAAGAATATTTTTGTGTGTGCTTAAATTCTTAATACTCTGATTTTAGTTTGGCTTTTAGTGCTTCCACATCCCTTTTCGAGGGACTGAATAACAGATCAAGACTTTAAAAATCGCAAAACAGTTGCTATTGTGTAATGAGCATTAATAAAACACTAATATGGTTTAATGATCTCGAGTTCATATCAGAAAGTGAAAAAGTGCCTGTGAGTATTTTTCTTAACAGTAGTTGTGGTACTAGAACTAGATAAACTAGGGAACTAGATAAACTTTAGAAATTAAGTGCCAGGGAAGCAGTTGGGGGAAAAGAAGATGAAAATATCAAGTTACTCATGTAGCGCATCTGCTCAATTCTACAGCAAAACTGTCGTATAGGGAAGTTAGATAATCAGGTTTACATTGTAGATAAATCACTTTCATAAAGGTGTGGAGAATGAAGTGGAATTGTTCCAGATTTATACACAGGGACAATAAAGAGGAGATGATATAGGCCTGAACTGAGGATGTAAGGATGGAAATGGAGAGGAGAAGGGTGGTCAATTAGAATCAAGACATATTTAGAAAGTAATGACTTGTGTGCTTTTATGTATGAGGCTAACAGAAGGAGGTACTCAAGGAAGGAGCATCAAGGGGCAGAACCTGTACCTCAGGACCTAACATGGACACAGAGTAGGTCATCGCAAATACTGTTAAAAGGATCAGGTGACCAGGAAGATGTCTTTCCTCAAGTTAGCAGAGATTTGGCAGAGAACAGGCAGCTTGTTTTTATTGGATCGGTAGCATTCTGTATTGCCTCCTGAACGACATGAGGCCATAAATCTCGAGTGAACTGAACTAAATATCCTCATTTTTGTTATTCTTTTTAAGCAACTTGTGACAATTCAATTTATATTTAAGGAAGTTCTGTCAGGTATGACTGATAATTGCTTAAATAATATTGATTGTTTGTGAGACAAAACAAAGAAAATGAAAAAGGAGGGCCATGCGGACGCAATCTTTTTTAACACCTGGTGTTTAAAATGATTGCAAGGTATTGTGATTACCTGAAAATCTCAGCATTTCTATTTTTTTGGTACATAATTGGAATTCTACATTTATTGCACAAACGTGGTGAGTGCTAAGAAAGCAGGATACACAGGATACACAAATAAATAATATCAAGTAGTGAAGGAAAAGATATTTAAATTAAAATTTTAAAATAATATAATGACTTATATGACCAGAATAAGCACTGGATACTATGAAGACTTATATGAGCAACCCTCAATCCAATAAATTCTAAGGTAATGAGTACTCAGTGATAGCTTCTCTGAGCTGAGTCCTCAAAGATGAATAGACACTAGCTAAGAAAATGATATAGAGAGTCTAGATAAACAAGGTCAGCGACGTTGGGGAGAACATAACAATTTTAGGAGATGAAAGTGGGGGCATCAGGCTGGCTTCATGAGTGTACAGGAAGGGGTCCCAGAGTGGCCAGGAACTACTCATTGAATTGAATGGAACAATTCCTTTTTTTTTCAGCTTTTATATAATAAAATAAAAAATAAAGAATTAAAGATGACGTGATTCTATTTAATTTCTTTGATGCAAAAGAATTGTTTCTAAACTTATTATAGAAAGTTTACAATCAATGCAAACCATATTGAAATGTGCAATTAATTTTTTTAAATGTTTTCATACGCCCCCCACACACACCAATTCACCACTGCTATTTTATTTTACTTCGTGTTTTTGCCCTTGACTCACTAGAACTAAGCAAACACAATCATTTTTTTAGAGTAAGTTTTTTAATGATTTGGACCTTCCAGCTCACTTTGGTTTGTGTCCTCAATCCCAGTGTACTCTGCATTCCTTCATTTAAACAGTATTAACATAATAGAGCAGTGACTGTAAGGCAAAGAAAGAGATCTTGACTTATTTCATTTGAGTCATCCTATGTAGATACTTGGAATTCTTTATTTCTGTAAAGTTTTAAAAACAAATACAGTCCAAACTTAAGTAAAATTTTGTTTTTCCATATTTTTCAAAATTACACTCATATAATTAAAATATTACTCCAGTACATCTTTCCTTTATTGTACTATAACATTTATTTTCTTATTTTGAATTTTTACTACTATAATATACATTATTATATATAATTATTATTGTATAATTATACATATTATGCATATAATTATATGTATTATTATGCACACAGTTCAATAACAGAAATGTTTTCACTGTATTTCTTTTCTAGCCATTATTACTTATCCATTTTCTGATTATTAATGAAAACTTTTTACCATATGGAAAAGGGAATGTCCATTCTGAATGTGCAATATGCTTGATATGCCATTGTTTACTACAGTGGTTAAAGGTAGGTGTTAGTTCAAGAGACTTGGTTGTGAATCTCAGCTGCACAAGTTTCTCTTGGGGTGACCTTGAGGCCTCAGATTCCTCATCCTTGAAATGGGGATAACAGCTACTGCTCAGGTCATCATAAATAAAACCCAGGACAATCAAACTTCTGTCAGCATAAGTAAGTGTAGTGAATGTGGCCATAAAGAGTGACAGTAGACTTCCTTTGGATTTTTTTTCGTGGTCCCTTTTTACCCTTCACTGAATTTAAATGAATTACCTAACCCATAAATTAAATTCAGATTAACCTTAAAAAGTATTTGGAGTTCAGAAATTGAAATCAGAATATTATTTAAAATACTATACTTATCATCTCTAAATATGAAAAAGTGTATAAAAATAGAACTTAGTCTATGATTTCTAATAGTTCTGATTTCAAAACTTTACCTGTAAGCCACATGTGACCCTTTTGCAGCATACTGTCCAAAGGCTTTCAGGGTCTCTTATTTATTTTGTAATATATTATGCCTAATAAATTATAATTGTTTCATTTTTACATGTGATTTTTTTTTGCTAAATGGTTATTGCTAATTAGGGTCTAGCATCGTTTAATTGTAAAGAATCTCTAACAACTAAAATTTAAGAAATAAAATATAATTATTTATTTAGAATAAGTATTATATAAGAAACATTTAAATAACAAAATTTTTATTAAATAGAAAAAGAAATAGAAGAATAGAAATGTGAAAATAAGCAAAAATTATCTGATGGTAGTTTGAATGAAGGTCCTACATATATGGGCAACATTGAATACTTTTATGGGATTATATACTGTATCCTTGATCTCCAGGGAGAGTTTTGACAAAAACTGCATTAAAAACAAGATTTTATTCATTGGAGAAAAAAAAAAAAAGAATGTTTCATTGGTGTTTTAAAGTTAGTTACAATGACTTTGTAGACCATTTAACCAACACACAATACAACATGCACAAATAATTTATGTTCCTTATAGATTCTTAATAATAATATGAATATAAATTAATTTTTAAGTATTTAGTTAAAAGTTATTATTAATTATTCTTATGTTTCGTGTGGTAAGTAGAAACAAAAGTAAATAGATTAGTTTGTTGTTTTTTAAACTCATATTTTTAGATGATCTTTCTCTCTTTTTACCTTTGATCAGGGCTTTGAACAGTTAACTATTCCTACAAGTAAATTGGGAGGAGTGGAGGTGATGCTATTTTAGCTCCTTTTGTACTCGGATACAAAATGATTAATTTCCAACCATTTTTCCATTGAAGACAATCCAAAACACATTTTTCACATAGCTTCTTTTAAAAGCTAAATGCTTTATACACTTCTATTAATACATTTTACACATATAAGTAAAAAAGCTTCTTTTATAATGTAATATCAGATATTTCCATCGGAATTGTAGCTTATTAAGCAATTTAGAATATTTAGAATGATTCTACACTTCACAACTTCTGATATATCTAAACAACATAAGGAACTTGAATACTTTATCACACAGTAGTACAAGGGCTTTCACCCTCTAACAGTGGGGGAAAAAAGATACAAATCTGATGAGAATAAGGCAGAACAAGAGTACAATCATTCTCAGACTACTACACATATCCATATTCCAATTTGAAAATACTACCCTTCAGTATAAACATTTTTTCCCATTTCTCCACCTTAGTGATCAACTTGGACATGCCTTTGAGTATAATGTTACAGGCATAAAAAGATTAAACAGTGTTTTCCATGCAGGTTTAGTAATTAAGTTATTCATGGCTAGGGACTTTAACCTCTCTTGTCCCAGTGAAGTCCCAAACCCTGCTGGGATATGATTCTTGATATTCTAACTGGAGCTTAGAATGCATTTTCCTACAGGATTGATATTGTAAATCATTCAATCTTTTTGTACTTCAGCTATCTCATTTGTAAAACAAAGAATTGAAACAGATGATCATGAAATCCCTTGTACAGTTAAAATATTCTATAATTTTCGTGAACACTGATTTCAGGTCAAGTTGATCTTGTGAGTTAATCTGGATACCTATCATTTTTACATTGTTCCCATCAGATTGTGCATTTTAAAATGTTAACAGCCTTCTGGTAATATCTTTCAGACACAACCCATGTGTTAGTTGTAGATTGGTCCAACATGAGATTAGAGACAGGTTATTTATTAATCACCACTGGTTATTTATTAAATCATAACTAATTTTCCATAAGATCTAGTTCGTTGTTAATGAATGACCACCTCTCAAAAATTGTATTTTATTAGCTCAGTGGAGGGTTGGTTTGTTTTAACATAATATGTCTATCAATTTTCTTAAAAGGAAATAAATTGATCTATATATGCAAAAGTTTTGAATCAAGAGGCATAGACTCAAATACCAATAGTCTCATTGCTTATCAACTAGTGATATTAATCCAAATAAGTTTTACATGTGCACCAAGTGAAGGAAAAAACTGTCTCAAATTTGTTTCAGCCTTATCTGTATACCAGAATGATTTCTAGTCAAAAGTGTCTTTGTATGAAAAGCTGAAATATATTCATATTCAAGGTGTAGAATTTCCATTTGTAAGTTTCTCAGCAATTAATGTAGTCTTTTACACATAGTAAATAATAGCTAACTTAAAAAGGTACGGATATTTGGAATGAAATTTTGGGTGACGATTAGATGCTTTTGGTTATGATAATGATGATAATGATGTTGCCAGTAATCCAATGACAAGGGCAACAACAGCGATGGTGAATATATTAAGACAACAGTAGTGAGATTTGTTACTTCAGTTGTATTTAGAAGAGTAGCCCTTTCCAGACTAACATAAAATGTTTTTTTTTCTTCCTGTGCTTATGGACAAAACAGTTTGAGATTGTTTCTGAAAAGAATAAAAATAACTATAGAAGAAAAGTCTTTTGGGGAACTGAAACAATAAATAAGACCATTTCTCCACTAGTACAATTCATTGTGTTCCTTGAACAATGCATCTTAGGTAGATTTATGTCAATAATTCCTTTATGCTCCTTTATGTGTATATATATTCCCTGTGGAAGGTTAAGGGACTAAAAGGATATTTATAGAATCTGATGATTTGGACTAAATGACTGATAAAGTCTCTTTGAAAACTGATACTCTATCATTCTTATTTGTTTCCATTGTTAAGTTTTCTTATTTGTTTCCATTGTTAGATTACTACTATTACTGCTGAGCATCACATTTGGCAAAGTTTAGAAAAAATGAATGGTTAATTTCATTTATTTACAAAACCATATATTGACTTTAAATTTTTTAAAAGAGATGTGAAAGGGCACAGGGTATAGTGTATGTTTTTGTGTGTGTGTGTATGTGTTAGTGTTATTGTGTATATTAAGCACCTGCTGGGCAAGATGCTTTACAGGTCACTCTTCACAACAATCCTATGGAGTGGGTATTATTTTGCAGATTAGGAAAAAGATTCAGAAAGATTTAATAACTTGCTCAAGGTCACACAATAGTAAATACCAAAGCTGATCAAATCTAGGTTTACAAGGCTGCAAATCACAGGGTCTTTATGACTAACATTTTATTTTGTAATAATTATGAGTACAAAAGTTACTTAATAGATTCTGCTACTCCCTGAATTCTTAAATCTACCCCTAAAAAGTGTTGAGCCTACAGAACATAAAACAACTCATTTATTAAGAATACATTTTTATATAAATTATATAAATGATATTATTTTCAAGAATATAGAAATTTACTCCTCTATTGTTAATGATACTAAATAATTATTTGGTCATTTAGGACAAATGCATTTATAAATATACTATAAAATACATTCTCCATTTTTCTCAACAAAATATCCAAAAAATATTTCATTTTTTCTCTTTTGTTCAGAATCTGTATCATGGATCTTGTCAGGTTTTGTTGTAGTAGGATTTCCTCAATGACTTTCAAGGCTGCTTGTTCACTAGTAGACTCCAGGCTCTATAGGTAATAATGGTTAAGGCAGGCTCAAGACAGGTTTGTATTCCATGAATTCAAGTCTTAGCTCTTCCCCTTGCTGGCTTTGTAATTTTTGATAGTTGTCTTAAGTTATTTAAGTTTCCATTTTTTCCATATTTAAAATGGAGATAATAGTGCTACCTCAAAGGTTGTTTTGAAGATCAATCTAACTGATATGTGTAAAGAACTTGGCACATATCCTTACATATAGTAAGGGTTCAATGAATGATAACAGGTTAATATTATGCCATTTGGTTTTTTAAAAATATAACATTTGTTCATTTAGTAAATAAATGAATATATCAGATACTCTATTTTCTGAATTTCTAGCAGTAGCAAATTCTCTCCCTTTAACTGGGCATTTCTAATGGACTTTGGTCCAGGAAAATAAACCTCAGAACATGGTAGGATTCTATCTATTATAAGTGTAAGTGATCTTGGAATTCCCTCTGTTATGAATATGTACAAACATGACTCCCAGCAAGGTGAGTCTAGAGCCCAAGTTAAAAAGATTTTAGTGATAACTTTTTGGAAAAACTGAGAAACTCCTTAAAAGTGTTGTTTAATGATGTACCCCCCCCCCATTCTGTCATCCTAAAATGGATGGAAATTCTGTGAAGTAAAGAGGCCTTAGGCAGTGGAACTTTGAGAATTCAGGGGTTCAGGATGCTTTGCCTGCAGAAAAGATGTGGCATATGTAGGAGGCAATATGCAGAGTGTGGTTTAAAAATTCAGTAAAGGGAAGAGTTTGAATCCAGGCTTAATGCTGGATTCGATGTGAAAGTCCCAGATATAAAGCAGAGAGAAACAGAGCTGCTCTGGTTGAGATGGGACTTAGGTGGATCAGGAACCGTGTCCACATTATTAGCCCTCTTAGCTCCAGAGCTGCTCTCGAAACAGAGAAAACTGCTTGCTTTAATAATTTCGTAAAATTAATAACTCTCAGCAAAAACTAGATGACAGTAAGATTTTGATCAGTTGAGTTTTATCCTATTTTTATTCTCCCTGCCTTCAAAAGACCATATTTTTCCATAAATATATGACAATAAAAATAAGATGGGGGTCAGAGATTTTCAACATTAAAAGAGACTTCAGTGACATATCCACCAAATGAAATCTATAAATTTTGTTTGGATCCTGATTTGATCAAAGCAACTGTAAGAGTAGTTTGTTTTGTTTTTTTTTCTTTTTTTTCCCCCCTTTGGAGAAAATTTGGGAAATGGGATCAAGAAATTGTTATTACATGATAGAAAAAGATTGTTGCTAGTTTTGTTAGATATGTTAGTCACATTGTTATTATTTTTTATAACTGTTAACAATAAATACTGCAGCATTTATAGAAAAGGATGTGGTATTGGGAGTTGTTTTAAAGTATTCTCAGTGTGGGAATACAGGGAAGGGGATAAGACAAAGCAAATGAAACAAAATTGGCAAATGTTGATAAGTGTTGAAAGTAGATGATGGGTTCACAGGTGTTTATTTTACTATTCTCTCTACTTCATGTATGTTTGGAACTTTTCATAATAAAAAACAATCCCACAAACCTATGTTATAGTCCCTGTGAGAATATCTTCCTGACCTAAATCTGTCTGGCAGAGTTGGGATTTGGCAGGTATATTCTGCCAAATGTGTAGAAAAATATCTTAAGGATAATTAAAGAAAAACACTCATGCAAATTGAAATTGAGGTAAAAGGAGGTGTTAATAAAATATTCCAACACTGTAAACTTTTAATTTTGCTTTTCTGTTTTAATTCTTTTAAACATACAATAGAATTTCTTATTGTGTTTTTCTAGATTTCATTGCTTTTTTTATTTAATTTTATTTATTTATTTATTTTTAAATTTTCTTTTTAATATCTTTATTGGAGTTTAATTGCTTTACAATGGTGTGTTACTTTCTCCTTTATAACAAAGTGAATCAGTTATAGATATACATATGTCCCCATACCTCTACCCTCTTGCATCTCCTTCACTCCACCCTCCCTATCCCACCCCTCTAGATGGTCACAAAGCACCGAGCTGATCTCCCTGTGCTATGCGGCTGCTTCCCACTAGCTATCTATTTTATGTTTGGTAGTGTATATATGTCCATGCCACTCTCTCACTTTGTCACAGCTTACCCTTCCCCCTCCCCATATCCTCAAGTCCATTCTCTAGTAGGTCTGTGTCTTTATTCCCGTCTTGCCCCTAGGTTCTTCATGACCATTTTTTTTTTCTTCTTAGATTCCATATATATGTGTTAGCATACGGTATTTGTTTTTCTCTTTCTGACTTACTTCACTCTGTATGACAGACTCTAGGTCCATCCACCTCACTACAAATAACTCAATTTCGTTTCTTTTTATGGCTGAGTAATATTCCATTGTATATATGTGCCACATCTTCTTTATCCATTCATCTGTTGATGGACACTTAGGTTGCTTCCATGTCCTGGCTATTGTAAATAGAGCTGCAATGAACACTGTGGTACATGACTCTTTTTGAATTATGGTTTTCTCAGGGTATATGCCCAGTAGTGGGATTGCTGGGTCATATGGTAGTTCTATTTTTAGTTTTTTAAGGACCCTCCATACTGTTCTCCATAGTGGCTGTATCAATTTACATGTCCACCAACAGTGCAAGAGGGTTCCCTTTTCTCCACACCCTCTCCAGCATTTATTGTTTGTAGATTTTTGGATGATGGCCATTCTGAGCGGTGTGAGATGATATCTCATTGTAGTTTTGATTTGCATTTCTCTAATGATTAATGATGTTGAGCATTCTTTCGTGTGTTTGTTGGCAATCTGTATATCTTCTTTGGAGAAATATCCATTTCGGTCTTCTGCCCATTTTTCGGTTGGGTTGTTTGTTTTTTTTGATATTGAGCTGCATGAGTTGCTTGTAAATTTTGGAGATTAATCCTTTGTCAGTTGCTTCATTTCCAAATATTTTCTGCCATTCTGAGGGTTGTCTTTTCGTATTGTTTATGGTTTCCTTTGCTGTGCAAAAGCTTTTAAGTTTCATTAGGTCCCATTTGTTTATTTTTGTTTTTATTTCCATTTCTCTAGGAGGTGGGTCAAAAAGGATCTTGCTGTGATGTATGTCATAGAGTGTTCTGCCTATGTTTTCCTCTAAGAGTTTGATAGTGTCTGGCCTTACATTTAGGTCTTTAATCCATTTTGAGTTTATTTTTGTTTATGGTGTTAGGGAGTGTTCTAATTTCATTCTTTTACATGTACCTGTCCAGTTTTCCCACACCACTTATTGCAGAGGCTGTCTTTTCTCCACTGTATATTCTTGCCTCCTTTTTCAAAGATAAGGTGACCATATGTGTGTGGGTTTATCTCTGGGCTTTCTCTCCTGTTCCATTGATCTATATTTCTGTTTTTGTGCCAGTACCATACTGTCTTGATTACTGTAGCTTTGTGGTATTGTCTGAAGTCAGGGAGCCTGATTCTTTCAGCTCCGTTTTTCTTTCTCAAGATTGCTTTGGCTATTCGGGGTCTTTTGTGTGTCCATACATATTATGAAATTTTTTGTTCTTGTTCTGTGAAAAATGCCAGTGGTAGTTTGATAGGGATTGCATTGAATCTGTAGATTGCTTTGGGTAGTAGAGTCATTTTCACAATGTTGATTCTTCCAATCCAAGAACATGGTATATCTCGCCATCTATTTGTATCATCTTTAATTTCTTTCATCAGTGTCTTATAATTTTCTGCATACAGGTCTTTTGTCTCCTTAGGTAGGTTTATTCCTAAATATTTTATTCTTTTTGTTGCAATGGTAAATGGGAATGTTTTCTTAATTTCACTTTCAGATTTTTCATCATTAGTGTATAGGAATGCTAGAGATTTCTGTGGATTAATTTTGTATCCTGCTACTTTACCAAATTCATTGATTAGCTCTAGTAGTTTTCTGGTGGCTTCTATAGGATTCTCTATGTATAGTATCATGTCATCTGCAAACAGTGACAGCTTTACTTCTTCTTTTCCGATTTGGATTCCTTTTATTTCTTTTTCTTCTCTGATTGCTGTGGCTAAATCTTCCAAAACTATGTTGAATAATAGTGGTGAGAGGGGGCAACCTTGTCTTCTTCCTGATCTTAGTGGAAATGGTTTCAGTTTTTCACCATTGAGGACGATATTGGCTGTGGGTTTGTCATATATGGCCTTTATTATTTTGGGGAAAGTTCCCCCTATGCCTGCTTTCTGGAGGGTTTTTATCATAAATGGGTGTTGAATTTTGTCGAAAGCTTTCTCTGCATCTGTTGAGATGATCATATAGTTTTTCTGCTTCAGTTTGTTAATATGCTGTATCACATTGATTGATATGCGTGTATTGAAGAATCCTTGCATTCCTGGGATAAACCCCACTTGATCATGGGGTATGATCCTTTTAATGTGCTGTTGGATTCTGTTTGCTAGTATTTTGTTGAGGATTTTTGCATCTATGTTCATCAGTGATATTGGCCTGTAGTTTTCTTTCCTTGTGACGTCTTTGTCTGGTTTTGGTATCAGGGTGATGGTGGCCTCGTAGAATGAGTATGGGAGTGTTCCTCCCTCTGCTATATTTTGGAAGAGTTTGAGATGGATAGGTGCCAGTGCTTCTCTAAATGTTTGATAGAATTCGCCTGTGAAGCCATCTGGTCCTGGGCTTTTATTTGATGGAAGATTTTTAATCAGTTTCAATTTCAGTGCTTGTGATTGGTCTGTTCATATTTTCTATTTCTTCCTGGTTCACTCTCGGAAGGTTGCGCATTTCTAAGAATTTGTCCGTTTTTTCCAGGTTTTCCATTTTATTGGCATAGAGTTGCTTGTAGTAATCTCTCATGACCCTTTGTATTTCTGCAGTGTCAGTTGTTACTTCTCCTTTTTCATTTCTAATTCTATTGATTTGAGTCTACTCCCTTTTTTTCTTGATGAGTCTGGCTAATGGTTTATCAATTTTGTTTATCTTCTCAAAGAACAAGCTTTTAGTTTTATTGATCTTTGCTATAGTTTCCTTCATTTCTTTTTCATTTATTTCTGATCTGATCTTTATGATTTCTTTCCTTCTGCTAACTTTGTGGCTTTTTTGTTCTCCTTTCTCTAATTGCTTTAGGTTTAAGGTTAGGTTGTTTATTTGAGATGTTTCTTGTTTCTTAAGATAGGATTGTATTGCTATAAACTTCCCTCTTAGAACTGCTTGTGCTGCATCCCATAGGTTTTGGGTGGTCGTGTTTTCATTGTCGTTTGTTTCTAGGTATTTTTTGATTTCCTCTTTGATTTCTTCATTGGTCTCTTGGTTATTAAGTAGTGTATTGTTTAGCCTCCATGTGTTTGTATTTTTTACATATTTTTTCCTGTAATTGATATCTAGTCTCATAGTGTTGTGGTTGGAAAAGATACTTGATATTACTTCAATTTTCTTCAATTTACCAAGGCTTGATTTGTGACCCAAGATATGATCTATCCTGGAGAAAGTTCCATGAGCACTTGAGAAGAATGTGTATTCTGTTGGTTTTGGATGGAATGTCCTATAAATATCAATTAAGTCCATCCTGTTTAATGTATCATTTAAAGCTTGTGTTTCCTTTTTTATTTTCATTTTGGATGATCCGTCCACTGGTGAAAGTGGGGTGTTACAGTCCCCTACTATGATTGTGTTAGTGTCGATTTCCCCTTTTATGGCTATTAGTATTTGCCTTATGTATTGAGGTGCTCCTATGTTGGGTGCATAAATATTTACAATTGTTATAGCGTCCTCTTGGATCGATCCCTTGATCATTATGTAGCGTCATCCTTCTTTGTCTCTTGTAATAGTCTTTATTTTAAAGCCTATTTTGTCTGATATGATTATTGGTACTCCAGCTTTCTTTTGATTTCCATTTGCATGGAATATCTTTTTCCATCCTCTCACTTTCAGTCTGTATGTGTCCCTAGGTCTGAAGTGGGTCTCTTGTAGACAGCATATATACGGGTCTTGTTTTTGTATCCATTCAGCCAGTCTATGTCTTTTGGTTGGAGCATTTAATCCATTTACGTTTAAGGTAATTATCGATAAGTATGTTCCTATTACCATTTTCTTAATTGTTTTGGGTTTGTTTTTGTGGGTCTTTTTCTTCTCTTGTGTTTCCTGCCTAGAGAAGTTTCTTTAGCATTTGTTGTAAAGCTGGTTTGGTGGTGCTGGATTCTCTTAGCTTTTGCTTCTCTGTAAAACTTTTAATTTCTCCATCAAATCTGAATGAGATCCTTGCTGGGTAGAGTAATCTTGCTTGTAGGTTTTTTCTCCTTCATCACTTTAAATGTGTCCTGCCACTCCCTTCTGGCTTCCAGAGTTTCTGCTGAAAAATCAGCTGTTAACCTTATGGGGATTCCCTTGTGTGTTATTTGTTGTTTTTCCCTTGCTGCTTTTAATATTTGTTCTTTGTATTTAATTTTTGATAGTTTGATTAATATGTGTCTTGGCGTGTTTTTCCTTGGGTTTATCCTGTATGGGACTCTCTGTGCTTCCTGGACTTGATTAACTATTTCCTTTCCCATATTAGGGAAGTTTTCAACTATAATCTCTTCAAATATTTTCTCAGTCCCTTTCTTTTTCTCTTCTTCTTCTGGGACCCCTATAATTCGAATGTTGGTGCATTTAATGTTGTCCCAGAGGTCTCTGAGACTGTCCTCAATTCTTTTCATTCTTTTTTCTTTGTTCAGCTCTGCAGTAGTTATTTCCACTATTTTATCTTCCAGTACACTGATCCTTTCTTCTGCCTCAGTTATTCTGCTACTGATCCCTTCCAGAGAATTTTTAATTTCATTTATTGTGTTGTTCATCACTGTTTGTTTGCTCTTTTGTTCTTCTAGGTCCTTGTTAAACATTTCTTGTATTTTCTCTATTCTATTTCCAAGATTTTGGATCATCTTTGCTATCATTACTCTGAATTCTTTTTCAGGTAGACTCCCTATTTCCTCTTCATTTGTTAGGTCTGGTGCATTTTTTCCTTGCTCCTTCATCTGCTGTGGGTTTTTCTGTCTTCTCATTTTGCTTAACTTACCGTGTTTGAGGTCTCCTTTTCGCAGGCTGCAGGTTTGTAGTTTCCGTTGTTTTTGGTGTCTGTCCCCAGTGGCTAAGGTTGGTTCAGTGGGTTGTGTAGGCTTCCTGGTGGAGGGGACTAGTGCCTGTGTTCTGGTGGATGAGGCTGGATCTTGTCTTTCTGGTGGGCAGGCCCATGTCTGGTTGTGTGTTTTGGGGTGTTTGTGGCCTTATTATGATTTTAGGCAACATCTCTGCTAATGGATGGGGTTGTGTTCCTGCCTTGCGAGTTGTTTGGCATAGGGTGTTCAGCACTGTACCTTGCTGGTCGTTGAGTGAAGCTGGGTCTTGGGGTTGAGATGGAGATCTCTGGGAGATTTTCACCATTTGATATTACGTGGAGCTGGGAGGTCTCTTGTGGACCAGTGTCCTGAACTTGGCTCTCCCACCTCAGAGGCACAGCCCTGACGCCTGGCTGGAGTACCAAGAGCCGTTCATCCACACGGTTCAGAATAAAAGGGAGAAAAAATAGAAAGAAAGAAAGAAAGAAAATAAAATAAAATAAAGTAATTAAAATAAAAAATAAAAATAATTATTAAGAAAAAAATTTTTTTAAGTAATAATAATAAAAAAAAAAACGGACAGACAGAACCCTAGGACAAATGGTAAAAGCAAAGCTATACAGACAAAATCACACACAGGAGCGTACACATACACACTCACAGAAAGAGAAAAAGGGAAAAATATATGTATATCTTTGCTCTCAAAGTCCACCTCCTCAATTTGGGATGATTCATTGTCTATTCAGGTATTCCACAGATGTAGGGTACATCAAGTTGATTGTGGAGATTTAATCCTCTGCTCCTGAGGCTGCTGGGAGAAATTTCCCTTTCTCTTCTTTGTTCGCACAGCTCCCAGGGTTCAGGTTTGGATTTGGACCCGCCTCTGCGTGTAGGTCGCCTGAGGGTGTCTGTTCTTTGCTCACACAGGACGGGGTTAAAGGAGCAGCTGCTTCGGGGGCTCGGGGGCTCTGGCTCACTCAGGCTGCAGCGAGGGAGGGATATGGATGTGGGGCGAGCCTGCGTCGGCAGAGGCCGACGTGACGTTGCAGCAACCTGAGGCGCGTCGTGCGTTCTCCCGGGGAAGTTGTCCCTGGATCACGGGACCCTGGCAGTGGCAGGCTGCACAGGCTCCCTGGAGGGGCAGTGTGGAGAGTGACCTGTGCTCGCACACAGGCTTCTTGGTGGTGGCAGCAGCAGCCTTAGCATCTCACGCCCGTCTCTGGGGTCCGCGCTGATAGCCGCGGCTTGCACCCGTCTCTGGAGCTCGTTTAGGCGGCGCTCTGTATCCCCTCTCCTCGCGCACCAGGAAACAAAGAGGGAAAAAAAGTCTCTTGCCTGTTTGGCAGCTCCAGACCTTTTCGCGGACTCCCTCCTGGCTAGCCGTGGCGCACTAGCTCCATTCAGGCTGTGTTCACGCCGCCAACCCCAGTCCTCTCCCTGCGATTCCGACTGAAGCCCGAGCCTCAGCTCCCAGCCCCGCCCGCCCCGGTGGGTGAGCAGACAAGCCTCTCCGGCTGGTGAGTGCTGGTCGGCTCTGATCCTCTGTGCGGGAATCTCTCCGCTTTGCCCTCCGCACCCCTGTGGCTGCCCCCTCCTCCGTGGCTCGAAAGCTTCCCCCCTCCGCCACCTACAGTCTCCGCCCACGAAGGGCCTTCCTAGTGTGTGGAAACCTTTCCTCCTTCACGGCTCCCTCCCACTGGTGCAGGTCCTGTCCCTATTCTTTTGTCTCTGTTTTTTCTTTTTTCTTTTGCCCTACCCAGGTACATGGGGAGTTTCTTGCCTTTTGGGAGGTCTGAGGTCTTCTGCCAGCATTCAGTATGTGTTCTGTAGGAGGTGTTCCACATGTAGATGTATTTCTGATGTATCCGTGGGGAGGAAGGTGATCTCCGCGTCTTACTCTTCTGCCATCTTGAAGCTCCTCCCCTCTCATTGCTTTTTAAACACCAAATTAATTTTCAGTTATTGGGAAATGTTACAACTGCCAAATTGCAGATAAGCTACTGGCTTGCAGTTGAATGGATATTTGCTCCCGGAACAATTAAATAAAATTGAACTATCTTTGCTACAAGTGGGTATCTTTGCTACAAGTGGGTTTTTTTTTTTTTTTTTTTTTTTACAATGCCTATATATTTAAAATATGTCAAATAGGCAGTTTTGAATTTTTGGTAGTAAGCAAATTGTCACGTTATAGACAGAAAGCCAGCTTTAGAGAAGCCTGAAAGTAGTTATTACGGATTTATTCAGTAAGGCTAGTTTATGGATTGACAAGAGTATCACACAAGACATTACTACAGGAAAATAAATTAGGATTTCATGTACTGTTATGAGTTCAAAGTAGGACTAGATTTCTGCAGCTTGTAACTTACTGGATAATTGGGTGCCATGGTCAGAACAATGAATTTTTATTAAATATCATCTTTTATTTCCTAATTATTACAAAATAGCAATAATAAAATTTTGTTATATTTATTTTCAGAGCCAGAATGATTTCATTGTTTTCTGTGAGCTGCTAACCTAGAATTTAGAGATTGTTTGCTCTAGGGCAAAATTGGCCCCAGCATCCAGGATGGAGCCAAGCTTCCGTGTAGATATTGTATCAATAGTAGCCCCTAGATAATTAATATATGATTCACTTGGCTCACCTTAACTAAAATGCTGTATTAGTATAACACACCTCATTGTGAGTTCATAGTTTAATAGTATTGTGCTATAATAATAACCATGAGTATTTGGAATCTCACTGATACGTAAAAATGTAACACTTCCCAAAATACTGGTGAAACTCTCACTTATTACATCAATTAATGCAACTTCTACCAAACTTTTCTAGTGCTAGATGGTGTTCTAAAAATAAGTAACACACTGATTTTATTTGGGACTGATTTTAAAAGTTTTGCTTTTTAGAACTTTTGAAAGTAAATTGTCATATATTTAACTTACATCTATACATATTTTTCATAAAATTGAAGGTTTTTTAAAAGTTTTTTTATTGTGCTAAAAGTCACACAATATAAAACATAACTATTTTAACCATATTTAACTGCAGAGTTCAGTGGCACTAAGTACATTCACATTGTTGTGCAACTCGAAGTTTTAATTGGATACCTTGTAATCATCTTTAAGGGACAGAGCCTTTAACATCATGAGGTATCCAAGTGGTAGTATAATGATCCCAAAATGCAACCTTGAAGCTATTTACCAAAGTAGTTTCACAGCCAGAGCATACAGAGAGCAAAGAGTTCTGTACAGGTTATTAATTGTAAAAGGAAGCCTTTTGCATGCATGGACATTTCTATGCTATTGTTTTGAAATATTCATATGAGATGAAAGTATGAGGCAAAATTCATATAAAACTAGACAAACTTTTGATAGATTATTCACCAACAGTTATTTTTTATGCTTTTGCACATAATCAAGTCCAGTTGTAAACACATCCTTGATTTGAATCTTCTTTATTTCTGTTCTGTTGGTAGTGTGGGTGCACATGTGTGTGCCCTTCTGTTCTGTGTTGGTGAATAAAATGCAAGCTGAACAACAGAGGTGACTTGTTAAAAAATTTGTAATGGAGTGACCAACAAGCTGAGTGCCTAGTATTATCAAAATGAACTCTAGAATACAAAAGAATGTGTAGATTTTGCGAAAGGAGTACCAGGCATGTTGAGAATCAAGCTGAGATCTAATAGGAATTTGTATGTGTCTATTCCTTTTTATGCCCAGCCTCCCTTCTGTGTGAAACTATTTCTTTTGTAGTGGAGTTTCAATGCCTTTGCAATAGAGCAGCATGGACTTCAGGTGAAGGGAGTAAACAAAACAAAAGATGAATGCTCTCTCACCTTGTAGCCCTTTTCTTAGACCTTATAGAAAGCCGCTAATTACATTTTCATATTTCATCCAAAAGGATAGAATGTAAAATCAAGTAGTTAGAGAAGTACATAGCCATTTTGAATTCAAAAGACAAATGAACCCTGGTTTAAATAGCTGTAATACTCTTCTAACCCAATCAGTTCTATCATTTGTTCTAAATATGCATGTATAGAAAGCAGAGAATTAGAAAAGATATGCTATTTAACATCAAAGTTCAATTTGCCTATCAGTAAACATTCGGGTTCAATTAGTAGCATATATATTTACAAAACTGAGTTATTAGTAACTAATATTTATTACTATGTTTCAGATACTGTTCAAAGTGTTTTACAAGTATCAATTTATGTAATATTCACATCAATCCTGTGAGCTTAGGTACTTGTATTATCCCTATTTTACAGATGTGGATATTGAGGCACAGAAAGGTGAAGTGACTTTCTTATGTGGCTTATCCTAGGTTCAATCCTTGAGGGTCTGATTCCAGAACCAGAATCCTTCACTCTTCAGTAGACAGTTGTTGGGGCATTTCAGACCCATAGATTGACTATTTGAAAATATTCGTCCTCTAAATCTGCTCAGCTGCAGATGCTGACAGTCTTTAAGCTGCTTTATCCATTCTGTCCTGGAGCTAACAAATCTTGTCATTGCAGTACCTTGACATCATAATCAATAAAGTACTACCCATCTGACTACTAGAACTACTGCTGCCCAGAAAGACCTACTGGGCCTTCCTCCACCAGGTTAGAACCCTTTTGCATCAAAGCAAGTTTGAATCAGACCTGAATTTACCACAGCCTCTTAGACATTTTAACTCTTCACCACCTGTCCCAGAAGTGGTTAGATCAGTTCCCTTAGTCATGGCCCCGTCTGATTCTGAGTTTTTTCCTCCTTACACTAGCATGCCATTGGGATACTCTGTGAATTATTCCCTTCTGAGAGGAAAACAAATTTGACAAAACAAAATTGAAACCCTTCTTTATTTGCATAAACTTAATTTTTATTTTTTAATTCAATAACTCCTATCCTGATCACTGAATAACAGTAAACACATCCACGTTTGTTTTATTATCCTCATTTAAAGTTAATTAATTGCCAAATCAGTGAGTCTCTGTACAGTGTTATTTTTTTTTAACATCTTTATTGGAGTATAATTGCTTTACAATGGTGTGTTAGTTTCTGCTTTATAACAAAGTGAATCAGTTATACATATACATATGTCCCCATATCTCTTCCCTCTTGCATCTCCCTCCCTCCCACCCTGCCTATCCCACCCCTCTAGGTGATCACAAGGAACCTAACTTATCTTCCTGTGCTATGCGGCTGCTTCCCACTAGCTATCCATTTTACACTTGGTAGTGTATATATGTCCATGCCACTCTCTCACTTTGTCCCAGCTTACCCTTCCCCCTCCCCGTGTCCTCAAGTCCATTCCCTAGTAGGTCTGAGTCTTTATTCTCATCTTGCCCCTAGGTTCTTCATGACCTTTTTTTTTTTCTTTTTTTTTTTTAGATTCCATATATATGTGTTAGCATACGGTATTTGTTTTTCTCTTTCTGACTTACTTCACGCTGTATGACAGACTCTAGGTCCATTCACCTCACTACAGATAACTCAATTTCGTTTCTTTTTATGGCTGAGTAATATTCCATTGTATATATGTGCCACATCTTCTTTATCCATTCATCTGTCGATGGACACTTAGGTTGCTTCCATGTCCTGGCTATTGTAAATAGTGCTGCAATGAACATTGTGGTACATGACTCTTTTTGAATTATGGTTTTCTCAGGGTATATGCCCAGTAGTGGGATTGCTGGGTCGTTTGGTAGTTCTATTTTTAGTTTTTTAAGGAACCTCCATACTGTTCTCCATAGTGGCTGTATCAATTTACATGTCCACCAACAGTGCAAGAGGGTTCCCTTTTCTCCACACCCTCTCCAGCATTTACTGTTTGTAGATTTTTGGATGATGGCTATTCTGAGCGGTGTGAGATGATATCTCATTGTAGTTTTGATTTGCATTTCTCTAATGATTAATGATGTTGAGCATTCTTTCATGTGTTTGTTGGCAATCTGTATATCTTCTTTGGAGAAATGTCTATTTAGGTCTTCTGCCCATTTTTGGATTGGGTTGTTTGTTTTTGTGATATTGAGCTGCATGAGCTGCTTGTAAACTTTGGAGATTAATCCTTTGTCAGTTGCTTCATTTGCAAATATTTTCTCCCATTCTGAGGGCTGTCTTTTCGTCTTGTTTATGGTTTCCTTTGCTGTGCAAAAGCTTTTAAGTTTCATTGGGTCCCATGTGTTTATTTTTGTTTTTATTTCCATTTCTCTAGGAGGTGGATCAGAAAGGATATTGCTGTGATTTATGTCATAGAGTGTTCTGCCTATGTTTTCCTCTAAGAGTTTGATAGTATCTGGCCTTACATTTAGGTCTCGAATCCATTTTGAGTTTATTTTTGTGTATGGTGTTAGGGAGTGTTCTAATTTCATTCTTTTACATGTAGCTGTCCAGTT
Source organism: Eschrichtius robustus (assembly GCF_028021215.1). Taxonomy (NCBI): domain Eukaryota; kingdom Metazoa; phylum Chordata; class Mammalia; order Artiodactyla; family Eschrichtiidae; genus Eschrichtius; species Eschrichtius robustus. The sequence goes on along the minus strand of NC_090840.1, from coordinate 60,941,245 downwards.
TTCCCAGCACCACTTATTGAAGAGGCTGTCTGTACAGTGTTATTTTGATGGCACAAAAATTAAATGTAACATCCAAAATTCCTGACTTGCTTAGGCAGTGGTGGAACATTTCAGCAATATTCCAGAGTAGAGTTTAGTGGAAAAGGGAGCTTTAACTTCTTTGTTCTTTTTATTCATATTTTAAACAAATGCACACCCCTCTGGGCACTACACTATTTAGTGTGTTGTGTCATACACTTAGCACCCACTGTACTGTTTTCCACAATGATATTTTCAGAGAGACTGTTGGTCTGCACAGAATATTCTCACAGTTAACTCCTAATGCTCAGGAGTTTCTTTCTGCCATCCCAGGCCTCATTATTTATTGACTTACATTTGAAATGGCTGAATTAAGCAGAATGGACAAAGTCTTAGGAGTTAAATGAACATGATTAAAGGAGAAAGGGTTTGAAAGTGCTTGGTGTAGAACAGGAAACAAAAGCTCTTTGAAAGTTAAGTTTGGTGAATACTTAAACCATGCCGACCTTCTCAGTAAATGGAACCCTGCCTCTTTGTCTTGGTTGAATATGATAAGTGTAAAAATTAAATGTCAAGTAAACCTTGTTTCATATACAAAGAAGAGTAGATAAACACAATGCCTGGTTTCATTCTGAGTTTATTTGCTCATGGGAGAGCAAATTTCAAAGTTGGGGTAAATATCCTAACCAATATAATCTAAGTTAGAGGTTTCCTCTATTTAAGTGATTTAGCAGACTGTTTAAGTGATTCTTAAAAATCTAAATTATGGATTCCTTTAAAATGCAGTCTGGGTCTCCCCCAAAATGTTGCCCATTAGAAGTTGTTGGTAGAGGACTTGCTTTGAAGAATGGATTAAATGATTAGCATACCAATGATCTGTATGGAAAGATGTGCCCAAAGTACCATTGTTGGTTTATAATTAATTTAATTGCCTAATCTAACATCTTATCATACATAGAATAAAGGTAAGCTGCCACCTAAATGACCACAAATATAATTAATGGGGCCTAAGAGCAGGGGCCCTTTCTGTGTTAGTCACTTTTTAACCCCAACATTTAGCTCAGTTCCTGGTACCTCATAGAATCAACAAATATTAGTTGAATTTATAAACTGTACTGTAGGATAAAATATATGGGAAATAAGAGGCTTGGAAGTAATTTCAGGTTTAATAATAGATTATTTGCACTGGCTTGTTTGTAGAGATTTTTACATGTGTATTTCTACCTTACTAAAGCTTCCCTTTCTTCCTATATCTAGCTTGCAGTGATACATATAACATTATAAAAATGGATTTTTAACAAAAGAGTTAGAGACATTATTCTTAACATCTATTATGCTTAAAGAAGGAGAAACTTCCTTAAAATGGTGTCTCATTTAAGAAACAGCTTAGTGTTTATAACCTACTCTAATAGCTTGAGAGCAAAATGCTTTTGATATCGACATGCAAATCTCCAGAGAAAGAGAAAGAAGAGCTTGGAGCTGAGATGCAAAGAATTCTGTACCTCTGTTGGAAACTAAGAAAAAGAAGAGGGTTGCTAATCATTCCAGAAAGCATGGTCAGCCCAGACCTCAGGGGTTAATTGTAGCCTTAGGGAAAAAAAAATGGTGGTCCAGCTATTAGGTTGAGGTACTAGTTTCTAGATCAGTGTTAAAAGGTTTTTTTTTTTTTTTTAAGAGGGCATAATCATGGCTCCCATACAAATATAAAATAAACATGTGTTAAAATTTTTATTTAACTCATTAATTAATGAGGGACCCTGTAAGATGTTACAGTGCTTCAAGAAAGAATTCAAAGAACCAAATATAGATTGATGGATGGATGGATGGATGGATGGGTGGATGGATGGATGAATGGATGGATGGATAGATAGACATATGGAATACTGAAATGAACTTACAAACAGATATAAAATAATTCTGCCCATTGGATAATAATAATCCTTTACATTACACCACAGACCCCATAAACACAGGGGACCCAGAATGATGTACTAGACAATGTCTTGCTTACCAGAAAACAACATCCAACTAGTTACCTTTTGGTTCACCTTAAAATCTTTACATTTTTGTTTCCTACTTTAGTCTCAACTATGCAAAGGGTGTGGTTGGCTATTCAGAACGTTTTAGAAGCAAAGGACGTACTGTTATCTGGACATAAGAATACTAAGTAAATTTAGACATTTAGAGGGAAAATGAGGAAGCAAACGCTGGAGTAACCATTTAATTCTTGAGATTCTGACTGAGAAGGGGAGATTTGGTTCAGAATTATAACATATCGGTTTAGTAAGACAATAGTTAACCTGATAATGTGTAGGAAATCAGATCACTATGCAAGTGTTCTTGATTCTTCATACTACAAAACACTTATTCAACGTGTACTTTAAAATTTCATCTTTTGTATAATGATTCAGTACCCTCTCAGAGATTTTTCCTAATAAAAGCTATTTTTAACTTAAAATTTCCATTGGCCATATTATGGCAGAGTAAGGTTGCAGTTGAAGAGAAGTAGCATACTGATTGCTTAATAAGGGAAAATTCAACACTCAACTCCCTCACCCCCTACCCTTCTCAATTCTCCCCAATCTCATCACAGAATTACTACAATAAATTACAAACTAACATCACTCAAAAGGGAGTACCCTACAGTTTTCTTTACTTAATATGATGCAAATATATGGTGTTACTGGCTATATTATTAAAAGTTATAGTCTCAACATACCCAATTTACAGGTGACACAAAACTCTGGTCTATCTGTAGAGAAGTAATATTTGAGAACAAGAAACCTACAGACAAGAAGAAAAGAGGGAGTATTTTTTTTCCTTTTTCCTTAGAAAAAGATCTTGGATCACTGTGTATATTGGTTGTTTTAGCTGTTGTTTGTAAATATAGTGGTTTGCTTGGAAATTGGACATGTTTCCTAATGGAATATTTGAGATATTTAGGAAGACAGAGATAAAGGATGTTGAATTTTGACACTTTTTCCTAATGACTTCCCAGAAAGATACAGAGAAAGAATGTTATCTATCAAGAGTCTTGTTGCACAGCGTACTTGGTTTAGCAAGTTTCTTGTGATTAGTCTACTTTGATTTTGGGGGGGATGAGGGGGCACTTAGAAAGGCAATGGCAACATCTGCATTTTAATAGAAACTTTAAAAGACACATTTGAAAACAGATCATCCAAACACCAATCTAAACAAATGCAAAAGTAGAAAACAAAAACTTTCTTAATATTTTTAGGAGTATTTTTGAAATAACTTGGGATTTGGTAGACCATCAAATATGGATATTTTAAAAAGGTCGAACTGGAAATTTTTCATATGACTTATAAACCATTAAAATAATTGACTACATGTATGTGATTTGATAGAAACATAAATTTGTTTCCATGACGTCATGTTTTAAGGAGGATCATTTATGAAAGTCAGCCCTCTAAGGTTCAGGAATTATTCAAAGTAACAACACTCTGCGTTTGTTTTCCTTTACCCCAAAAAGAACTGGACTGAGATCAACAGCTTATTTTAGCAGGCCAAAAAAAATACGTGTAGCTTTGTTTACAGTATTATGTGTGTGGCTTCAAATGCAAAACTCAGCATGTTTCAAATGAACAAGCCTGTCTTCATATGACCACCATAGGATGACCATAACCTCGATTTAAGGGGTAAAATATGAAGAACTTTAAAAATGTATATATATTTGTGCAATGTATAGTTCAATGACAGTAATATAATGTTGAATTTATAAAAGTTACCTTGTTTTTACATTATTAAACTTTTGAAAAATCATACTCTTTTAAACCCCACAATTTTTCTATTCAATGAAATGTTTTAAGGATGAATTTTATTACCTATTTCACTTTTTAAAATCACAAAACACTAGTTGATTTCTGCTCTGTAACAGGTTCTTTCTTTTAAGTTATAGTTTGGGTAGTTTCTGCATGTAAAGTTAATATATTATTAAAGGAAAAGTACAAAATGAAGTAAAAAGGAGACATTTATAAAACTCTGTTGGTAAGTACATCAGATCTGTACTTACCATGAAAAAGCAATCATTTTGTAGAATTTTATATCTCAATTGAAATTAAAATATCTCAGTTGCTGAGGAATCATAAATAATATGTCTTTATTTTGACAGAGGATTAACAATAAATGTTTAGGGATCATTTTTAGAATGTGAATTAAACGCTATACCTTAGAAGTATATTGCTGATATTTTTCTAGTGACACTATTATTTATAATGGAATAGCATTTTAAAAGCAATCTACAATAAATCCCCTAAACTAAAACTTTGTCTATGTCATCTAAAAGAGGGAAAAAAAATTAGAAAAAGAGAAGAGAGCCACAAAGTGAAAAGAATCTACCAATAGAAAAATTAAAAAGTAGTTATTATACAGTATTACTTTCCAACCTTATGATTTCTGAGTTAAATTAAATGTTATACCCATTTAATTTACTTTAAAAAATAATCTTCTTACAACTTTATTGCTTTTAGGCCACGGTCATTACTCTTATGACCTGAAGTACATGTGTCAGGCATATCAACCAATTGGCACGCATCCTCTTTTAAAGGTAGAAAAAAAAAAGATGACTATTAAATTGTAATACTTTGTTCTCTCTCTCCTCCTCTTTCTATTTTTTTTTTTTGTTTTTTGTTTTCATTTTTGGATGGTTGGTGATTTGTTTGCTTCTCCTGGTTCCTGTTGATCAGTGGTGTTTGGCCAGTTTGTATTTTTCCAGACATCACTCCACGATGTTGTTGAGGTGTATGATGGGCCAACTCAGCAATCTTCTCTGTTATCTTCCCTCTCAGGATCCCATTCAGGTATCCTTTAATAGAACTGCCATGCATCAGTTATTGATTAAAGACTGACTTTGATTGGTATTGTAGTGAAAGTTGAGATTTATGTCATCCATATTAGCAATAAACTGAAAATAGAATCATTCTTTATTTTTAAAAAAAGAATAGAAACACAAGAATAATTCAAATTCTTGAGAAAAGTATAACCAACTATTTTCTGGGATTGTAATCAAGTAAATGTAGTACTTAGTCACTTAGTCTGTAGTGTTTAATGTAATATTTAAAGATTCTTTACAGAATGAGGCAATATTATCAAAATGTAATAAAAACCTTCCAGTAAAAAGGTTGCAATTGAAGCTGAACCCAAAGAAAATATATTGTCAGTGGTAGGATATATTAAAGTAATTTAATAGAACATAGATTGACGTTTTCAAATGACAGTGTAAATTAATATAATTTGTTAGGTTTACTTGAATGAAATTATTTATGATATCTTAGTGTTTGTTTTGTTGAGTAGGAGAATCACTTCCACTGAGTTCAGGTAATCAGATCACAATTCGATTTACTTCAATTGGACCAATAACAGCTAAGGGATTTCACTTTGTTTATCAAGGTAAGTGACCGTGTAGCATAGAAACACACTAAGGAATGATATCAATTTCCATGCTATGTCCAGAGTTATTGAATGATGAGATCCTCATAACCATAAAGGAGAGATAAAAGTTGCATGTTTTTTTAAAAACAGTTTTGCCCTGTCTCCTCCCCCATTATTAGAGCACTATTATTTTGACCAAAGTCAAAAAAGACCTATTGCTTCCATCATCATTCTCAAGTTAGCTGCATGCTTTTCCTTCCTCCCAACATACTGTTTTCAAAACATCTGGTGTGTTTTTTTTGACAGTGCTTCACTCTACATATTCTATTTCCTCAGAGTCTAGCACTCTAAATTAAAAATATACAAACATTTTGTGCTGATGTACTTAGACATGCCAAGGAAATCATTACTCCATTCTAAAATTTTAGTTTCTCATTCTCTTAGGAGAATTCAGACTTTCTTCATGACTATTAAATGTTTTTGTGCAATTCAAAGTCAGTTTACATAGCTTTTTTGTCACCTTTTATAGGCAAACTTCCACATTATATAAAACTAAATTAACACCTATCATCTGAATATTTTGTTTGAATTATGTATGATCCTGTAGTTGTTATTCTCAAATGTATCTTGAACTTTATTCCTAATAAATTTATAAACATTAGTGGTTTGATATTCTTATTAAACCCTCTTATTCCAATTATAATATTGGCTATAATATTATACTGTTTCATTCTTAATAGTATTCCCTCTGTAAACAAGTTGTGGTATTATAAATTTTAAAAGGCACTCTAACAAATGAAGTTATTTTCACTCAAGTCACATATGAGGAATCTGTCTATTTGGAATTCATCCTATCATTTTTTGGGCTGTTATCAAATTCTTTAATCCCATCTGTATGTGTTTTAAAAAGAAAAAACATCCTGTTATCATTCTATTTTACTTACTCAAAAAAAAGTCACAATTGAAGGACATAACTATAAAGCCTAAAAGCAATTTCAAATTTGATATTGTATGATTATTAAAATAAAACTTCTATTGTTGTTAATCTGTCTGACTTCTGTTTAGCCTGAATGTATTGTCTTCATCAATAACAAACATATTTTGAACAACCAAGTTTATGAACATGCTATGAAATTAATCAAGTGCTGTGTTTGCTTTTTTAAATCTATGTTTTTAGGGACCAAATACTGTAAAAAAAAACCTTGACATTACCTTATGTAACCTGACACCTGTTTTTTGTAAGCTTGGTATTCCATTTTAAAAAGAAAAAAAAAGATGTATCTCTTTGCTATCATTCCATAAATTGAAATATCTTACTCAAGCTACATTTTTATATTGATAAGAGTGTGGTCAAACAAAAAAACAGAAAAAAAACCTTAACCAATGTTGTTTAAGGGATCAAAAGTGAAATGTTTTTAAATAAAAAATCTTAATGACAATAGCAATATTTATTCATTTTGAATTGTATCTCATTGTGTATAAACTTTTATAAGTGTATTCAAATTGTTAACTAAAGTTCAAGTTGGTGAAGATTTCTTTGAAATCTGTTTGCATAGTTTCATTTTGAAATCTCTATTTCTTTACCAAATATGAAATTAAAGTCAACAATTATTTGTACGCAGCTGTTCCTAGAACAAGTTCCACACAATGCAGTTCTGTGCCTGAACCAAGGTTTGGAAGAAGGATTGGCAATGAATTTGCAGTTGGTTCATTGGTTCTTTTTGAATGTAATCCTGGATATATTCTCCATGGATCCTTTGCAATTAGGTGTGATACAGTGCCAAATTCTTTGGCCCAATGGAATGATTCCTTACCTACCTGTATTGGTAAGTTTATAAATTTGTATGCTTTGTGATTGTACGTATTGTATATCAAAATTAGCTATCATGCGTCTTTCAACATTTGTTTCAAATATAATAGTTTTACATTAGTTTAAAACAATTTATTAGTTATGATGTATCTAAATATGCAAATTAGAGTGGCTATTTGATGCAATTGAGATGAAATGCAATCAATGAAAATATACATACATATTTCCAATAACACAGAATTGGAATGCTATTAATATGGAATTATTATGTGCTACCATCCTTTGAAATAAATATTATTTTTCATTTTTAAAAGTTTATGCAAAGATACCTATGCCAATATGTAAGGAATTTACCTATCTTTTAAGGATCACAGAAGCTGAATTTTCTGGACGTATTTTATCATCAAAAAGATTAGAAAATATACATTAGTAAATAAATGTTTTTTCTCTTCTCTATAATTTATATGTATGTATAAAAATATAAAATAAGAATTTTTCCCAGTCTTTCACAAATATAAGTGGGAACACTTTGAATGAGTAGATGGCGTAAGGTTAGCCAGAAATCTCATTATTTCAAACTATATTTTTGTAATGTTGTACCCAATTTATATTGATAAATAAACAGTTTATAAACTTAGCCCTGCTAAGTTATTTGAAGCAGATTAAAACATTTTCTAAACTATAAAAATGGTTTAGAATCTTATCATATTTCAGGATCATTACAATGACTTTTGGATCTTGTAGAATTCCATGGATGTGGAAAATGTAGACTGCTGGGAAGTTGCTTTCTTCTTTGTTCCAAGAGCATATCTGGAAATTAAAAAATTTAATTATATAGTATTAAACTAAAAGAAGAGTAGTAAAGCTTAATCTCAGGTTAAGAAATAGTTCTAATGAGTTCTTTCTCATTAAAGTTTTATTGGTATGTGATTTGGAAAATGAGAGGAAGGTTTTTTAAAATAAAAGATAAGCAAAATTTTGTCTTTGTTTTAATAATCTCAATACTCCACTTTTTGATAGAGAAGACATGAGTGTGCATATAAACAATATAACATATACATTTATAAATATATAAAATCTATTTTTAATAACACTTCTTGCCATACCTGAAAAGAAATAACGTGCCAATAGTTTTTATTTTTAACTTTTTAAAACACATTTTACCATATTTTAACACAGATTAGTACAATGTTAATTCATATTTAATTAGAATAAAATATATTCTAAATTGATTTTAATCGAAATTATATGGAACGTGCACTCATTACTGAGGAAGGAGTAAAGATAAGGTCTGGTGATATGCATTCATCGAACACGTACTTTGTATAGGACATAACTGCTCTAAATCTTTTACCATTCAAATCAGGACATTATTAATAATTGTGCTGAGAAAATGGTACAAGTTGGGACTATCATAAATAAAAAGGAAGGATGGATGGTCACTTATCTCTGTAGGAACTTGATATCACCACTTCCCAAAAGAGATATACATAGCATAATTTACAGAGTGTTTTTCTTACAACCAGTATTTTAGTTCTTCCTGCTACAATAAATGGAATGTGAACTATTCTTTTATTATTCTTTTGTTTGTTGAAAACTCCCTACAAAAAATAATTTAAAACACTGGAAAGCTGTAAATGACTCTTCAACTTTCTCGTCCTTCAGCTAAATAACCAGTTTCTAATATGATTACCACTTACTTAATGCTTCCTATTTGCCAGGTTTCATGCTGAGTAATATAAATACATATTTAATTAAATCCTCACAGCAAATCTATGGAGAAGTTACTCTCAGAATTTACAGATGAATAAGCTGAGTCTTAGAGAAGTAAAACAGTTTTCTTTTAAATTGACATAACTTAATAAGCAGTAAAGTAGGGGCAGGATTTGAAAATAAGGTTTTCTGACTCCAAACCTCAATGTACATTATAGAAGACTTCTTTTCTTTATGTTTTGGCTGATAAGCTAATTTCCTAATTGGAATTCTATATCTTATTTATAATGTGGAATTTCTTAACCTGTTCAAGTATACTTTTGACAATCAACAAGTAAAGGAGAATAAATCATCTGGACTTGATGTTCCTCCTGTTTTGCACCTAGCATAGCGCTATGGTTAACGGAACAAAGAGATCTTCTTTACATACTTCTATACTCTCATAAAAGAAAATAGATAATGTTCTTCCTTAGGAACCACAATATATGTTGACTTCATACTCTTATGAAATACTAATAAATAAATTATTCTGAAGGACCATGAGCTGAGAGAAATGTTCCTATATGTCTAGGCCAAAATTAGTCATACAACATGTATAAATCAGAAATTTCATTGCTTTAAGTCAGTTTAATAATTGAAGAAAGACACATGATAATAAATCTCTTTAGCCACACAATAGATTTTTAAATATTTCTCTCTAAATATCAGGAATCAGTCATTATTTCTCCCTCACTTTTCCCAGTAATTATTTACATAATTTCTGTGTCACTTTTAGTTTCTTTATGTACATACTGATAGAAAATATTAATACCATATAATGGAAGATAACTGGATAAGTAGCTGTCTTCATTTAATTTCATATATACGATGAAAATTCCCTCAAGATAATTATAAAAGTAGAGTGATATGATGACTTATGGAAAGGCATAAACTAGCTCATTAATCTTTAAATATTATTGAAAACATTAATCTATTCAGAGTGTTCAAAGAACCTACATATGCAAAGCAGTGAAATGTAAATCCATGAATTACTCATTAAAGTTCTGTTTATGTATTTATCTCGTTAATGTACTAATTAATGGAGAAAAGTTGTAAAGAATCATATAAAACTGAATAAGTCCTTATAAGTGGGAATTGTAGTAGGTTCTCAGCATAAGGGTTAATTAAGTCTTGGGTAGTAGTATTAGGCTTTGACTTTAACATGAAATTGTGGTGATCCTGGAAATTTTACATAATCTCTGATTCTCAATTCCCATATCAATAAAACAGGAAAGTTATAGGTTTATTGTGGCTATTAGATGTTTTAAAGCCTTGGCATAGTTCTTGGAATCATCTAAGTACTCAAAAATTAAGTTGTTTTTGTGCTTGCCAAATTCTCCACCATAAAATCAGAAGATAAGACTTCAGTTCTCAAGGTATTAGATCTAAGATAAAAAATTTATATGCAGTGCTGATAAAGGATTTGATATTACTCATTTTCATTTGTTATGTTGTTTTAATAACACTTTAAAGTTATTATATGTAAAAATTATCTTCCACCAAAGATTTTTGCATCTTGGAAAGGGCTAAAAGCATGGACTTCTGTCATTCTTTCTAATTCTAATAATTTAGAGTTCCTTGAAGGCAAGATTTTTCTTTCAATTAAAATTTTCAGAAAGGCTTTGGGGAAATGTAATGACAATTTTCTAGAGGATAATAGTACTTATTTATTAGAATATGCTGTTTAGGGGGATTGTGAAGTTTCTTTCCATCAATTTATAAATTTAAGGACAATTGGTTAAAAAGGAGCAGAGTTCTAACAATAGGCATATATTCATGATTTGGTTTGTTTTCAGTGTTTGTAAGGGTCTAAAATAAAAATAAACTTAAAATTAAAATAATGATTACTATAATTCTAATTGGTTGTAAAAATATATGTTTAATCAAGGTGTGCACTCTGCATTTTCTTCTGACCCTAAAATATTCAAACATTACATTATCCAAAAAATGTATATTTTCTTTTGTCCATGAAGGTATGAGGATGAGACAAGAGTTAGAAAGAGGAAAGAGATAAAAGGTAGAAATGAGCTGACATTAAAGAAAAAAAAAAAAAGAAACATGAAAGAACAGTTTAAAAGGGGAAAGAGAAAAATAGAATATTCTGTGAGATGGAGAGTAGAGAATAAGAACTTTACACTGTAAACATAAACCATTTTTGTTTAAAGCAGAAAAAAACCCCTATTCTACATGATTATTACAAAGCTTTTTCATATGTCATATGTGTCAGTTGACTAATCCTAGTGTTTTTGCCATAAGAAATAAAAATCCATGTAAAGAAAGGGAAGCTCAGGCCATTTGATTATAGATTCGTTTCAGCAAGGACTGGCGCTCCTACTAGGCATTAAAGCCTTTGAAAGACTTTGAGACCATGCTATGGCTGACATTCAACTTCAGGAGTAAATGCTAGTGGACTGTCCCTAGCATGGATTCAGCCTCACTTTTTACTTTTAAAAGATGATGGACTCAGGAGCCACTACACCACCTTTGTCAAAAGCCCATCTATCTGCAGGTCCCTGCAGGCTTTTTAAGAAACATGTCACTGCATCTACGGAGAGTCTTTAAACATAAAACATACTACTTCTTATATTCCTGTTGCACTGGTTTGAAAGCGCATACTTAGAGATAGAAGAAAACTGTATCAGATGACTTCTGTTTCCTGCCAAGGTCACACAAAAAGGATATATTACCTTATGCCACTTAAAAAATAATGTATACCTTGTAGAACAGGTGTAAATCCAGAAAATCGAATATATAACAGAAGGACATATGGGATTTGTGTGAGACAAGAAATAGATTCTAAATGACACTCAGATGATAGCTCAGTTTAGGTTTTACCATTTGGTCCCACTGCTAATCTTTACCTAAATGAAAATATACTTTGCATTTCTATTTTTAACTATAAATATTTTTAGTTTCAAATGTTATGAATAAAAATGATTATGCTTTTAAGTGTTCAAAAAATTCAAAAAAAGGAAAAGGCTTGATGTCTTAAAAATTCAAATATGAGAGTCAAGTGCAGAGTTATCTTAGGTTGATATCAAAGAATTATCTTTAATTTGTGTTCATTTTCTTTTTTTTTTTTTTTAAACATCTTTATTGAGGTATAATTGCCTTACAATGGTGTATTAGCTTCTGCTTTATAACAAAGTGAATCAGTTATACATATACAATATGTTCCCATTTCTCTTCCCTCTTGCATCTCCCTCCCTCCCACCCTCCCCATCCCACCCCTGTAGGTGGTCACAAAGCACGAGCTGATCTCCCTGTGCTATGCGGCTGCTTCCCACTAGCTATCTATTTTACATTTGGTAGTGTATATATGTCCATGACACTCTCTTACCCTGTCACATGGGGAGGGGGTGGGGTGAGATGTGACAGTGTTCATTTTCAATATTTGTTATCTGGATAAAATTTTAACTGCTTCAGGGCCTTTGAACTTTCTATTTTTTCGCCTTGGAACATGCATCCCCAAAATACCTTTTGGGCTTACTGCATTGCTTCATTCAAGTTTTCACCTGACTGTCTTCCTTGGCCATCCTATCTAAAATAATTTTCTGCTACTCATCCTCCATTCGTTCTCTATACCCTTATCCTGCCTTTTTATTTTCTTTACAGCAACCACTCACCAGATTATAGTTTGTTTATTTTCCTAATCTTTCTTGCCCTCCTCTCCCTGCCACTGTATTCTGTTTTTTGCTCAACAAAAAGAGGACCTGACATACAAGAAGTGTTCAGTAAACATTTGTTCAATGAATGGATTTTAGCAAATAAGTGTGATAATTTCATGAATTTTTGTAACGGTAGAACAACTGGCCAACTTCCCAAGTCCAGGGTCCATGCATTTTTAACTTCAGTCTTTCGCTGCATGGTGATGCTCTTGCTCACTTTGCTTGCTTAGACCTTTACAAGCCATCTTGAAGCCACAAGACCTTTTTGAGAATCGATAGGAAAGATGCATAGGTAGATTTACATATTGCATGGTTAATTTTATTCTTAGAAAGAATAAATTCTCTATTTATACTTTGCAGTTTAGATATAATCTTTGACAGTCTATTCAGGGTATTATACATAATGATTTTATTTTCTCTGCCTTCACTAGTTCAATGAATACTCGCTTAACACTTTAAACCAAGTGAGCATCCAATTGAAACCAAAAGAAAACAGTGCCCTACATTTCTAGTGATTTCCATCTCAATTGTAATTGTTTCATTTTCACAGTTCTTATTACTGCTATCAACACTTTCATTTTTTTCTGTCATAGTAGAACAGAATACAATGTTGAGTAATTTTGCAAAAAAATCGACATACTAAAATTAAACTATTGGCTTGAAAGCAGCCCCATTAGACATGATGCGCAAGTTGTACTTATAGTTAAAATGGTCAAATACTAAGTTAGGGGATCCACAAATTTAACTAACCTGCATAAGAAAACAATATTTAATAATCTTGTACAAATCTGTCATATCAAGTCATTCTTAGGTAAATTACAATAAAGTACAATAATATTTTTATAAGAACATTGGACTTAGAACAGAAGTAAACTTGAAAAAGTTGCGGAAGACTGAGTTTTATCTTCCAAATTTGACCTTGTTACACTTCAGATTTCTTAAAATTTTTAGTCTCTTAAAATCCCAAACTCTCCTCCCTCTGAGACTCTGTGATAACACCCTGTAGCCACTAATAGCTCTGACAATATGTGGCCTTAGACGTAAGTACTTCTGTTAATGGTGGTATCTTTTGAGAAGCCCCTGAACCTGCCACTTACCCCCCCCCCCAACCTTAGGCAGAAGTCTTTAATTAGCTGCTTATCCCATCACCCTTATCAGGCTTTGTTTTGCAAGTCCTTTAGAGAACCAGAAGGAATCATTTTTACTTGTATTGGCTCCATGGCAACCCATGTCTGTGCCATCTTTTCTCAGAGTGGGAAAGAAATAGATGAAAAAATATATACAATATCTGAATCCTCATTCATTGATTCATTTATTCACCCATCCATTCAACCATGAAAAACTTATTAAATATAATAATGAATAGCATTTACTAGTATTTGTATGAAGTGCTATTAAGCATTATCTCATTTAATATTGACACCAATGCCAGGAGTAAGATAAGAATACTATTTCTCTTTTGTAGATAGTAAAACCCCTATGGTTTAGAAACAAAAGAATAATTAATATTTGAACCCAGGTTGCTTGATTCTAAAGTCTGTTCTCTTAATCTATATGTTATGTTGTATAATACTGATTAGAAGGGAAATTTATAATACATCCTTTTTAAAATAGAAAAGAAATGTTAGGCTAAATAATATACATGGGAAGTAAAACTTTGTAAAACTATTATGTGGTAATGCATATCTGGGAATACTTTTATAATGTAATATTTTGTTGGTAAAAATAAAAATGATTGAAGTAGAATTAAATATGGTTTGTTTAGGAAAATACTGGGAGAAAGGAATGATGCAGGAATGGTAAAGAGGTAACTTGTAATCACAAGATATATACAGATATACAACCAGTCACTCAATAATTTATTTAACGAGCACTTATTTAGTGCTTACCAAGTGTCAGGTCCCTTTCTAGGCACTGGCAACATAGCTTTGAATCAGAAGATAAGATCTCTGCCCTTATGGAGTTTACATTTTGTTCAGGTAGTGGTAAATACTATGGAGAAAAGCAAAGCAGAGGCTAAAGATTGGAGGAAGACATCCAGGGCATGCTGCTATTTTATATCCAAATGGGGTGAATGAAGGGGGCTGGGAGGTATATAAATAAAAGTCAAGGAGGTAAGCACATGTATAGACTATGAGGGGGAGAAAGGTATAGTCATGTTCAAGCCACAACAAGAATCTCACGTGTCTAGAACAGAGTGAATGATAGCAAGAGTGATAGAAGAGTTTGGAGAGGCAGAGCAGAGGCCAAGTCATATGGAACCTCAAAGTCTGGGAAGAGTTAGAAGTTTTTCTAAGTAGTGTGGGAATTCATTGAGCTAGAGAGTGATGTGATCTCAGTTTCTGGAAAATCACTGTGGCTAGTGTAAGGGGCAGGGGATGAGTAGAAGCAATAAGACTGAATAGAAAACTATTGCAGAGGTGGAGGGGAAATTTAATGGTGATTTAGATTGGAAGATCATGATCAGTGAAGAGAACTGGTAAACTTTGGGATATATTTTTAAGATAGAGCTGACAAAGTTTGCTGACAGATTGAATATAAATGTAAATGTGAATTTGAAAAGAAAGATAAATTAAGGTGAACAGAAAGATAAATTAAGAAAGATAAATTAGGTGGTAACATTTACTGAGATGGCAAATAGTATAGATGGGGGAGAATTTCAAAAGTATTGTTTTGGATATATGAATTTTGAGATACTTAGTTGATATATTGTAGGAGTCTGGGTAGAAGTCATGGCTAGAGATAAACATTTAGTAGTCATAATCTATAGATGACATGGAAATGATGCCACCACTGAGGGACGGTAGTTAGAAAGAGATGAGAAGATGGTGTAGGTCACAGTGTTACAGCATTTACACTGAAAGGATCAGAAGACGGAGGATGAGCTAAAAAATATTTCTTTAAAAATACTTTATCCACTGTTTTAAAAGTTTAAAAATTTAAAAAGTTTTTAGCATTCTTTTGAGTAATTACCCTAGATTTTTGCATTCAGTTTTAGAAGTGGCACAAAACTATAGTATTACCTTTTTTAAAAAAATTATTCCAAAAATATATCCTGGTATCTCACCATTATAGCCACACTAGGACAAATGTCCAAGGATCACAGTGCCATTGGAACCTAAAATAACAGTAGTTGTAGCAAAAGGAAACATAATTTATTGATTTCTTATTGCATTCCAAGCAGTGTGCTAGCTTCTTTATGTACATTATCATACCTATTTATATTCCACAAAAGCCCCTCGGAAACAATTTCATTACCATTTCACAGACAAGGCATCTGAGTTTCAGAGAGTTCAGGGCACATGTCCAACATCACACAGTATTTCAAATCATAAGCTAGGTCATTCCCAGAATCAAGCTGACACTACCAGCAGTGTAGGAATTTTGCTCTAAGATTAGTACCTTTTAAAACTGTTAGAAGCTTTTATTGACATCAAAGCAGGTCTCCATACTTATTCTTTCTTGTAATAGTTGTACTGGCAATAACCAGACTGGAACCATATTGAGTATTTTCTTTCCACTGAAGAACAAGAATGTGGAGCCAAACTACCAGTATTCAAATCCTGTCTTCATCTCTGACTAGCTATGTGATCTTGGGCAAGTTATTTAATCTGTTAGTGACTCCATTTCCTCAGCTGTAAGATGGGGAGAATACTTACTCATATCTCATTGGATTGTTGGGAAGCTTTAATGAGTTAAAATATGTAAAGTGCTTAGAAGAGTGCTGGTATATAGGCTCTATATACATGTTATAGTTGTTATCATCATCAGTATTACTCTGCAAAGGATTTTATTACTACTCAAAAGATACATGAAAAGTAACAAATATAAGATAATTCTTCAAAAAATTCTATACCTAGATATGAACAATTTTTAACGTGTCAGTGAACTTGTTAGTAATATAATACAAATGATATGCTATTATTGAGTTAATTATAGTATGACTTTAGATATGCCATTGTAAGTTTTCCATTAATGTTGTCCAATTATTTTTTAAAGGTTTTTGTGCTATAAGAAGACAATTTTCGTTGTTCTTATGAGTTTTAAAGCATAGTATGCAAGTCTATAGTATGCAAGTTGTGTTTGCAAGTCTAGCATCTGTCTAAGATGTTATCTCTGACCTTTTCTCCTATTTTAATCCTTTGCATTAGAATGAACTCCCTTTCCTGGCTTGCTTTACTTTCAGTGCCCTGTGGTGGAATTTTAAGTAAGCGCAAAGGGACTATTTTGTCTCCTGGATACCCTGAGCCTTATGACAACAATCTGAATTGTGTATGGAAGATGACAGTGCCAGAGGGAGCTGGCATTCAAGTAAGGATATTTAAATTTTTCTTCTTTTCATTGTATATTTGAAGTTAATTTTTTCAGAGATGACAGGATTCACGTAATTTCTAGAATTTTAGCCAGTGCTTTTGAATGATGTGGCTGAATTTAAAAGAAAGGTACTTACCATTAATTTTTTCACCTGCAAGTAACAGAACGCCAATTCAAGATAGCATAAGCAGTAAGAAAAATGTGTAACATGGAATCTTTGAGTAGGATGGTTTAAGCGTTGTTTATTTCAGAGGTTCAGTTGTGTAATTCCTGACCCGGGTTTTTTTCCATCTCTCTGTTCTGCTATTCTTAGCATGTTGGCTTAGTTTTCGGACTTCCTTTCTCATGGTTTTGAGATGGCTGCAAAAGCTCTAGGCATAACAGTCTTCCACAGCAATGGCCAATAGACAAAACGGAGTCTCTCTATTTTATGTACTTTGTAACAGTTAAGAGAACTTTTCAAGAAACCTTCCAGCAGACTTTCCCTCCTGTCCTATTGACCAAAATTACAAAGGAACCCATTTTTAAGCCATACACTGGGCAATAACAAAAGATTTACTATGATTTGGCTCAAAAAAATTAAGATTAGGTACCTGGATCAGGCAAGGGGCTTAGCCTTCTCTGGTGTACACAGCTCTCACTTAATTGAACAAAACCATTCTCTGTCAGCAAGGAAGATGAATGCTATTCTATAAACGGTCAACAGTATCTACCATATTATTTCAATTGTGACCATTTTGTGGGGGGAGCAATTTGACCAGCTACTCTGTTTGAGAAGGAAATTATTTCTGGATAAGTTGATAGCATTTTACTGCTGAGTCAGTATTTACCCCATGGAACACAATTAAGCTTCACAAAATATTACATAGTCTATATTTTATAAAAATAACTTGACTGTTTCTCCAATTGAGTCATAGGGTTTTCCTTTAGAAACTTGAGATATGTATCAGTCATGGAAAAAGTAGCCAAGGCATCATTCATTAAACCTGAAATTAGATAGAAGTATAATTTTCAGTAAAAATAATAAACTTTTTGAATTTATCTTTATAACTTTTCAGAAAATTCAAAAAAATTACTTAACAGGTGTCAGGTATAAAATAGGCCTATAAATCAATGAAAAAACTTGAAATGTACTTTTTCAGTGTTTTAGAAACATTAACAATCAAAAAACTGCTTATATTCTGGCTAGTTGTACTATTATTTTATGGTCAACTTGTAAAATTCGAAGATAACCAATCAACCCTATCCTATTATTGGTAGAATTAATAAAGATTTTAGGATTGTCCAGAAAATCTGAAATGAGGTGATACCTTTAAAACTTTCCTAGAACATTTACTATATCATCTGCCTATACATTTATGAAGATTATCCTAGAGCATCTATATAGTGACATCAGCTTGACCATTTCTATCTCATCTTAAAATAATAATACCCTTGGCATTTCCCCTCTAGTCCTCATCCTCTATTTCTGACGCCCTGGGATGTGGCTTCAGCATCCAATGCTCTATTTGAGTCATTCTTATAGTGATCACTGAGGACCCATGCCATTAAATCCATTGAATTGCTCATCCTTCCTATTTTGTTAGCAACATTCTATCCTGCCCATTCTCCCCTCAGTCTTAAAACACCCTTTCCCTCCAGTCTACCCACTACTCTCTTGGATATTGTTTTGTTTTCTTTTCTACATCTATGGCTTCTGCTTCTACATCTAGGAACATGATCTCCTCTTCAGTTCATCAGACATGGTGTTTGTGAGATTCTGTGGCCTTTGTCCATCTCACATTACACCATTCTCTCTGCCACCTTGTCTACTTTCAGAGCTTCAACTACCATTATGTGCTGATGATGTCCAGGACCTGAATCACAGTAGATAAACAGAAAACATCTTTTTTAAATGAAGGATTGAATACATGATGATTTCTTTTTTTTTAAATTTCTCTATTTTTATGAGTTAGTTATTTATGTATTTATTTTTTGACTTTTTGAATTTTATTTATTTTTTTATACACCAGGTTCTTATTAGTTACCCACTTTATACATATTAGTGTATATATGTCAATCCCAATCTCCCAATTCATCACACCACCACCACCCCCCCCACCACTTTCCCCCCTTTGTGTCCATACGTTTGTTCTCTACATCTGTGTCTATTTCTGCCCTGTAAACCCGTTCATCTGTACCATTTTTCTAGGTTCCACATATGCTTTAATATACGATATTTGTTTTTCTCTTTCTGACTTACTTCACTCTGTATGACAGTCTCTAGATCCACCCACGTCTCTACAAATGACCCAATTTCGTTCCTTTTTATGGCTGAGTAATATTCCATTGTATATATGTGCCACATCTTCTTTATCCATTCATCTGTCGATGGGCATTTAGGTTGCTTCCATGACCTGGCTATTGTAAATAGTGCTGCAATGAACATTGGGGTGCATGTGTCTTTTTGAATTATGGTTTTCTTGTGGTATATGCCCAGTAGTGGGATTGCTGGGTCATATGGTAATTCTATTTTTAGTTTTTTAAGGAACCTCTATACTGTTCTCCATAGTGACTGTATCAATTTACATTCCCACCAACAGTGTATGAGGGTTCCCTTTTCTCCACACCCTCTCCAGCATTTGTTGTTTGTAGATTTTCTGATGATGCCTTTTCTAACTGGTGTGAGGTGATACCTCATTTTAGTTTTCATTTGCATTTCTCTAATAATTAGTGATGTTGAGGAGCTTTTCATGTGCTTCTTGGCCATCTGTATGTCTTCTTTGGAGAAATGTCTATTTAGGTCTTCTGCCCATTTTTTGATTGGGTTGTTTGTTTTTTTAATATTGAGTTGCATGAGCTGTTTATATATTTTGGAGATTAATACTTTGTCTGTTGATTCGTTTGCAAATATTTTCTCCCATTCTGAGGGTTGTCTTTTCATCTTGTTTGTAGTTTCCTTTGCTTTGCAAAAGCTTTTAAGTTTCCTTAAGTGCCATTTGTTTATTTTTGTTTTTATTTCCATTGCTCTAGGAGGTGGATCAAAAAAGATCTTGCTGTGATTTATGTCAAAGAGTTTTCTTCCTATGTTTTCCTCTAAAGAGTTTTATAGTGTCCAGTCTTACATTTAGGTCTCTAATCCATTTTGAGTTTATCTTTGTGTATGGTGTAAGAGAGTGTTCTAATTTCATTCTTTTACATGTAGCTCTCCAGTTTTCCCAGCACCACTTATTGAAGAGACTGTCTTTTCTCCATTGTATATCCTTGCCTCCTTTGTCATAGATTAGTTGACCATAGGTGCGTGGGTTTATCTCTGGGCTTTCTATCTTGTTCCATTGATCTATATTTCTGTTTTTGTGCCAGTACCATACTGTCTGATTACTGTATCTTTGTAGTATAGTGTGAAGTCAGAGAGTCTGCTTCCTCCAGCTCCGTTTTTATCCCTCAAGACTGCTTTGGCTATTGGGGGTCTTTTGTGTCTCCATACAAATTTTAAGATTTTTTGTTCTAGTTTTGTAAAAAATGCCATTGGTAGTCAGATAGGGATTGCATTGAATCTGTAGATTGCTTTGGGTAGTATAGTCATTTTCACAATGTTGATTCTTCCAATCCAAGAACGTGGTATATTTCTCCATCTGTTTGTATCATCTTTAATTTCTTTCATCAGTGTCTTATAGTTTTCTGCATACAGGTCTTTGTCTCCCTTGGTAGGTTTATTCCTAGGTATTTTATTCTTTTTTTTCAGTGGTAAATGGGTGTGTTTCCTTAATTTCTCTTTCAGATTTTTCATCATTAGTATATGGGAATGCAAAAGATTTCTGTGCATTAATTTTGTATCCTGCAACTTTACCAAATTCATTGATTAGCTCTAATACTTTGAATAAATGATGATTTCTAAACCTAAATATATAACCCACACCTTTCACCTAAGCTGCATGCCATTTATCCAACTGCCCACTGAACATTTTGAACTAAACTTCTAACATCTCTAATTCAACCTGTTCAAAGCTGTCTCCATGACTTTTTCTCAAAGTTGTGGCTCTTCCGCATTGTGGTCTGTCTCAGAATGAACCCCTTATCCATTCAGTTGCACAAGCCAACAACCTTGATGATTTTTTTCTGTCTCCAGCTGCACAAAGAACTATGTCAGGTCTGTCTTTCACAAACCTCTCAAGTAAGTCTATTTTCTCTATCCACACTTTTACTACTCAAGATTAAGTGGCCATCATCCCTGTCCTGGGTTCTTATTCTCCTCCAATCTATTCCTCATAGGGCAAAGAGAGTAATTTTCTAAAAATAAAAATCTAATGCTATAACTTTCCTGCTTTACAGTACCTCAATTGTCCTCACTATCCTTAACTCCTCGACACAGCTGATTACACCTCTGTGCTTTATCCTCATTTCTTGCCTCTGTTTTAGTTCTTTATAGAAACCTAGCTCTCTCTCTTGCCTCTGGGCCTTTGTGAATGTTTTTCCCTCTGCTGGCAACACTCTCCATCATCTCTCTTTATTTGGCTTATTCTTACTCATTATTTCTGTCTCAAGTTAAAAACAGTTCCTGTGGAAGACCTTCCATGAACTTGAAACCACATTAAGTCCTGTTGCTATATGTTCTCATAGATCCCTATAATTTCCTTATCGTAACACCCATCACATGTTACTGCTTTTACTTAATTACCTATAAGCTCATGAAGGCAGTAACCAAGTCTGTTCTGGCAGCTAACACAGTGCCTTGCAGTCTGTGCTCAGTGAATATTTTAGAATGAACCAATGAATACCTGCAAAAGGCATGGAGTTTTAAGCCACTTTAAGGAGTTAACATAGCATGATAGACTAATACGACATCTGCAGATAATGTTATGTGATATATCACTGCCCTAGCCAAACACTGTTCAAAACTGGACACTTGTATCAATGATGCTATAAAATCTTTCACTGAGAGAGAGAGGCATGGACTTATATACACTACCAAATGTAAAATAGATAACTAGTGGGAAGCAGCCACCTAGCACAGGGTGATCAGCTCGGTGCTTTGTGACCACCCAGAGGGGTGGGATAGGGAGGGTGGGAGGGAGATGCAAGAGGGAGTAAATATGGGGATATATGTATATAAAGATATAGCTGATTTACTTTGTTGTAAAGCAGAAATTAACACACCATTGTAGAGCAATTATACTCCAATAAATATGTTAAAAAAAAATCTTTCACTGAGGAAGCATTTTGTTTAATGATTGTACTTTAGAAAACAAAATTTGAGTTCAGCAGAGCATTTATCAAACTTACAGAGTGTGAAGCATATTGGACTTTTAATTTAAATACTCTATATAACTACCAAGAGCTTTTTTCTAATTAACCTCTTACATGTTTGCTAATTTTAGACATATCACTAAATCATAGAAAATTATAACACACACACACACACAGTATATGACATATTTAAAATTTCACTAACTTCACCTAAAAACGACCTGGCTAGTACACCAGATTTAAAGCAGTGTTTATTTTATTCTGTTGGGCTAAACATGTGTGTGAATAAAGAATTATATGAATATTCAATAAATCATATATGAAATGAAATGGGATAACCACTGGTGGAAAGAACAGAAAAAACATTTGGAATGCTGAAAAAGTTACAAATAAGATAGGATGATTGAGCATTTTGAGGAAATAACCTCAACAAATAAACCAACTTGTTGTATTACTGTTACATGAAAAGTGTGTGGAGAGGCGTGTATTCATTTGTTTGCCTGTTTATTTTCGCAAAGTACATTGGAGGGAGAATTCAAAAGGAGCTACATTTAACAGTAACAGAATTATCAAGCAAAGAGCAATTTTTATGTGATGAATCAGTTTAAAAAAATGTTGTTTACTTAATTGTGTCAATTTGTAGAATGAGATGATAATGAGTCAATATAATCATCCAAACAAAGGAAAATGTGATTTGCATGTTTCTATGAGGGATACCAGGTTTTAGTTATTGGAAATTCATTACCTCATAATGCTATCCTGTTGTCATAATGGACAACTCCACCTAATTTAAAGTTCTTCTGAACACTGAATCTGTAGCTGCTCCTTTAAGTAGAAGACTTAAAGTCTTTTACTTGACTCTCATTTGGCTTTCTGTCACAGTGGATCCTCAACCATTTACTTGAGTCTCCTATACTCTCTGTGTGTTTAATATGCCAAACTACGTTCACAATTTGCCCAGAATCCTAGTGGCAAATTGCCTTAGTTTTCTGTGACTTCTGTAACAAATCCTAAACTGGACAGCTTAAAGTAACAGAAATTTATTCTCTCATGGTACTGGAGGCCGAAAGTCCCAAATCAGTGTTACTGCCCTGAGACTGAGGTGCTGACACGGCTTCTCTCCCACCACCGTTCACTCTCCCCTCTGCTCAGGCTCTAGGGAAGATTGCTCTCCTGGCCTCTTCCAGCTTCTGGTAGCTGCCAGCATTCCTTGGCTTCTGACCACATCACTCCAATTTCTGCTTCTGTGATCACACTACATTCTCTTCTGTCTGTGTCAAATCTTTTTTGACATCTGATAAGAACATGTGTGATTGCATGTAAAGCTCATTTAAATCATCTAGGATAGTCTCCCTATCTCAAGATATTTAGTTTATTCACATCTGAAAGAGCCTTTTCCATACAAGGCAATATTTATAGGCTCAAGAGATCAGGACCTGATATCTTTGGGAGCCATATTCATATATATATGTCCAGAATTAAACAGATTTTCTTCCTCTCTCCAAGGTAATAGGTTTTCCTGAAGATGTCTACATTTTTGTTTGTGCCATCACTCTGATCTCAATAACTCAGGGAAAAAAATTATTTTGAAATCTTTCCTGTCACTTCCATCTCCTATTCATATCACACAAAATCCAGTAATTTCCCCTATAGCAACACATGCGACGTGGCTTCTGGTTCCCCCTTTCTATCATTCCTGCCTACTAACCTACTTTATTTAGCCTTTCATTGCTTCTCATGTGGACCACTGCAATAAACATTAAAGTTGTCTTTTCACTTTTATTTTCTTCACTCAGTTCAGTAGTACCTATAAAGCACAGTCCTGATTATTCTCCTTCAATCCACCTTCTAAAACCTTCAATGAAATACTCCTCAACTGCACAATTATTATGCTGGTATTCAGTCTTTATAGCCCTTCTCTCTCATTCTCTCCCTTAGCTAAGATACATTAAATCCTCAGTAAACACTAGGTACTATCCTAAGGTAAAATCCTTTAATTTTTACAGCAAACCTATGAATTATATGCCTTTATTACAGTGATTTATGTAAGAAATCTATGGCACAGAGAGATTAACAATTCTTTTCAGGTTACATGCCAGTGAGTAGACGGAGCCAGGAAGTTGTATACCCCAGCATTCTAACTCTAATATTTCTTGTATTTATCCAGAACCTTTACTCTTTCTAACTTTTCTCTACTTTTTCTAACTTTGATGCCTATTTTCTCTTGTGTGAATACCCTCCACTGTGGCTAAATTGGATTACTGATGTTTCACTAAATCTCCCTCATGGCTTGTCTCCTCTACATTTTTACTAACTCAATAATTTCTTTCAGTGGAAAACCTCTCAATACATTTTGCTTATCTCAGTTGTCAACTCTTGCAAGAATCCTTTTATTTTCTTTCTTTTTTTTTTTTTTTAAAGCCAAATGTGACTTTTTCTTTTCCCGAATTGAAGGAAAGGAAAATTCAGATATGAAGAGAGAATTGACCATTGTTTAAGGAGTCGGGGGTTATATTACAATCATACAGCTTTAATTCCAGTCTTCTTTCTGTCCTGGAACATTGCCATTGAGCCTAATGCCTGTCACACAGGCAGGGTATCTGTTGCCATGTGGCACTTATCCCTGGAAAAGAGGCTCCAGCATTCATTTGAATGGAAGAATGATGAAGGCCTATTTTGTGGATAAGAAATTTTTAATGAATGCAATTGTTAGAAGTACTTAGTGAATGAGTGTGATGCTTACATCTATAGCAGACTTTAGGTAAATAAAAATAAATTTATTTTAGTAAAGCTATTCCTTTACCTCCTCCTAAACTATAAAATATGTAGTAAAGAAAAACAGATAATATCCACAGTTGTGAGGGTTTTCTGGGTTCTTGCAGAAGCTCAAGCTGTGCCAAGTGAAGTGCAACAAAGGGACACATGCCTCTTTCTTTAAATAAAACTTAATAGACATGAGAGGATTATACTCCAGCATTTTCCTTATCAACTTAATGGACCTTCACAGTGATTTAGTTATTACGACGCCATTTATAAAAATATAGCTATTTATAAAAATAATCTTTAAAAGACGTACCCAAATCAGTTATAAAGTATTATTTTCAGTTATCCATATTGAAATTTATTAAATATGCGCATAGGGGATTATTATGTTAATTTTTAAAAATAAAATAAAGACAGGAAATTTAGCAAAGTTTATGCAAAGTAAAGCATAATAAAATGTATCCAGGATAAACCTAGTTCAAAACATATATATATTATAGGGTCTTGTATGCTTATGTGGTCCTCAATGTGGACCACACATCTGAGTATTTCCTAATAGGTAAAGCAAATGAGAAAACTCAGTCACTGACAAGAATCAAACATCCAAAACAAAAAAGTTAAACAACTGTTTTGGAACATGCCTTGATTCAGATTCCAGGCACTAAGACATTAGATTAATCCAAAGCTGAGATGGTGACAGGCATTCTCAATGTTATACCCATAGTGAACACTGCTAGATGCCTCAGAGGCTTTTATTATAAAAGTTAGTGCATGTAGGCCAGTGCC
This sequence comes from Eschrichtius robustus, assembly GCF_028021215.1. Taxonomy (NCBI): domain Eukaryota; kingdom Metazoa; phylum Chordata; class Mammalia; order Artiodactyla; family Eschrichtiidae; genus Eschrichtius; species Eschrichtius robustus. The sequence continues at coordinate 60,915,517 of NC_090840.1, read as the reverse complement.
ATAAAGGCAAAGATGAGTTCTGTTAAAGTCCTTCCATGAAGGGCCACAATGATATGGTCCAGGCTTTGAGCTCTCTCATCCAGAGGAGATAAGCAGACTATAGTATATGTATCTCATTAGAAGTATGTGTTCTTACCAGTAATTATTATTTCATAGGTGCAAGTTGTCAGCTTTGCTACAGAACATAATTGGGATTCTCTGGACTTTTACGATGGGGGAGACAACAATGCTCCAAGACTTGGAAGTTATTCAGGTAAATGAGAGAGCTGACCTTAGTTAAAATACATTGTAATTAGGAATGTAAGACCACTCTCTCTCTTTGAAGAACTTCCTAGAACTCTGACTTGGTGGTTTTAATTTTGCTTTTTGCAAACTGTATGCAATGAACTAAATTACAAGGTTAGAAGTTTGAAAGGCTTTAAAGGTAATGAAATTGAAATTGATGTTTAAGACCTTACTATAGTGTTACTATATTTGTGTAATTATTTATTGATGTTTTTGTGTTACTCGTATTATTTTTAGCTGAGCTATGGTTCAGGAATAGTATGTATGCCCCTCTCCCTTAAAAAAAAGGATGAGTAGTAATAGTTAAAAATTAGACAGTGCTTGGTAATTATGGTATATTCACTTAAAAGAATGTTATGCAGCCATTAAAACAATTATAGAGACTATGTAACAACATGGTAAATGCTACAAGGTACTGTTGAGTGAGAATAAAGAAAATACAAAATTAATTCTATGAAATGAATTAAATTATATAAAATTCATACTATATACATATGTACCAAGACCAGAAGTTTTTAAAATTTGTTATGGTTTTTAAAGGTAGTTTATGCATTTATCTAACAGCTTCTTATAGCATATTTAGGATAAAATGAAGTTTTACTTTAATTTTAACTGTACATTTTCCTTTAATTTTGATTATAGTGTTTAACCCTAGAAATATAAATATAGCTAAACTATAAACTTACATATTTCAGATATACTGAAAGAATTTTGAATGGTATTAAGTTTTTAATAGATTTTAAAATGGAGTATGTTAACCTATTTATCAGCATCACTGTTGAGGAAAGAAAAGAAGAAATATCTAGAGGAGTGATTTGGTTTAGGCATTAAAAATATTTTAGATATAGATTGAGAGAGAAATTTTTCTTGGAAAAATTGTATAAATTTTTGAGTATGCATTTGTCTATAATAGACTAGGTGTAATACTTTCTGAATAATAAATACAATAATGAAGATGATGAAAGTGATAAATAATAACAGCTGTTGATTACCAGGTGCTAGCTCTGCGTGAAGCTTGTCATACATTTCCTCATTTGATCTTTTTAGCAGTCCTGGCAGGAGATTGACACTAAGAGAAATTAAGTTGCCCGAGGTCGTACAGCTAATGTTAGAATGAGACTTGGACCCAGCTGGTGTGACTCCAGAGTCAGAGCTCTTAATCACTAAGATCCTCAGAGACCAAAGGCAGTTTGAGTGACCTTTGAGTTTCTGTTTACCTCTGTCTTCAGTGATTCAGTTAGGACACTATAGACAGAGCAAGTTCAGGGGGGAAAAAAAAGCAATCGTGTGTTCTTTAATGAGTTTGTCCTGGTTTCTCTTATAGAAGGCTCAGTGGTTAAGGTTCATAGAGTTGTGTGAAGTGTGAAGTAACTAGAAAATTACAAAAAAAATTGTTTGCAACACTATCAACTCAGATGTTTGTTGAACTTTATCTTGAGACCATTGACAGTTATTTTTATGGTTGTCTTTTGAAACTGCTTGAATTGTAATCTTAAGGATCTTGAACTATTACTCAGTGTCAAATAGTCAATAGGTAATTGGTTCAAGCAGATATGTTATATTTTCAACTCAGTAATTGAATAATTAAAGTTGATTTCCTGTCGAAGTTCAGAAGAACACGATTATAAAGCATTTGCTAAGAGACAAGGCTGACACAAGTTCATAATTGGCATCTTTTTGAATGCTAACTACCAGCTTTGCTGTCAGGGTGTAAGACACATCAAGATACTTGACCTGGTATAGAACATAAATGTATATATTTAAATATCATAATAAAGGCCAATAAATGAATATATCTTTAAGCCCATACAAAATTTTGTTATTATACCATAAAAATCGCATGCAGACTTTAAAACTAAGTTTATTATTAGCTTGTACATGAACTATTGAAATCCCATGAAATTCAAAATATTTATTTTAGGTGACTAGTAAAATTTACTGCTTTGATTTTCACCAGCTTTCTTTTTTTTTGCTCCTACCTATTTTTAGGGAGCAATTTAATGTGCTCTCGAAGGTCTGTCTCCTTGGAGATAGTCAAGAACAGTAATATGAAAGACAAATATGTGAGAAATATTTTTATTTAAAAATTTTGTAAAACACTTTACTAATATATAATTTCAGTGATAACTTATTGTCTAATTAATAGTTAACTTAGTTTTATTATAATACTTATTATGTGATCACTGAACTACTTTTTCAATTATCATTTCAGGAACAACAATACCCCATCTTTTGAATAGTACATCTAATAATCTATATCTAAATTTTCAATCAGACATCAGTGTTTCTGCTGCAGGATTTCACCTTGAATACACAGGTAAATATAATATCATGTGCGATTCAGGAAAATTAAGAAATTTATATTAATTTTAAATATTACTTTTCTGAATATAGAAAGTTAATGGACTTTGTCAAAAGAGAACATTTGGGCTTACTTTCTTAAGATTTTGAAGAGTTTCTTCAACTACAAAATTATATGTATAAAGTTCTGATTATTTTCATTAGAATTTACATTTTCATTTTTTTTTTTAAGTGTAAGTACACTTAAGATAAGATTTACCCTCTTAACAAAAGTTTTAAGTGCACAATACAGTAGTGTTAACTATAGGTGCAGTGTTGTACAGCAGATCTCTAGAGCTTATCCATCTTGCATAACTGAAACTTTTACCCATTGAACAGCAACTCCGCATTTCTCCCTCCTCTCAGCCTCTGGAAACCAACATTCTACTTTATATTTCTATGAGTTTGACTATTCTAGATACTTCATATAAGTGATATCATGTAGTATTTGTCCTTCTGTGTCTGGCTTATTTCACTTAGCATAATGTCCACCAAGTGCACCAATGTTGTCACATAGGACAGAATTTTTTTCTCCTTTTTAAGACTGAATAATATTCCATTGTATGTATGTAATGTATTTTCTTTATCCATTCCTCCCTTGATGGACGTTTAGGTTGTTTCCATATCTTAGCTATTGTGAATAATGCTGCAGTGAACATGGGAGTGCAGATATCTCTTTGAGATTCTGATTTCTTTTGGAAATATACCCAGAAATGGGATTGCTAGATCATAAGGTAGATCTACTTTTAATGTTTTTGAGGAACCTCTATAGTGTTTTCCACAGTGTCTATACCATTTTACCTTCCAACCAACGATGTATAAAGGTTCCAATTTCTCTGTATTCTCACCAACACTTACCATTTTCTTTTTAAGATAAATAAGAGCATTTTATAGTTATCGTGGAGAGTACAAATCATAACAAAAACTCCAGTTTTGAGTATTTTTGCACCAAATGACATAACAACAACAATTCTTAAAGTAAATCAGCATGAACTATAAGAAGAACTAAACAAAAAAGCATTATGAAATTTACCAAAATTGATACTAGTAAAGACGGATATTCTAAATAGACCAATTATCATAGGACCAATATAGACAATAGTTATTAAAATACAAAAAAAAAATACCTGGTCCAAAAGGCTTCACACAGAAATATTACCAAATCTTAAAAACCAGGTAATCACAGCGCCATTTAAATTATTCCATCTACTTTTTGTGGAGTATACCATAGGTTCCAATACTTGTCTCAGTATAAAACTAGAAAAGAGTCTCTTTCATGAATATGATGCAAATGTTTTAGTTTTCCAGCTTGTTGAGATTTAACTATCATATAACATTGTGTAAGTTTAAAATATACAATGTGAGTTGTTCAGAATGTAAATTGGTGCAGCCACTATGGAAAACAGTATGGAGGCTCCTCAAACAACTAAAAATAGAGTTGCCATATAATCCAGCAGTCCCACTCCTCATATATCCAAAGAAAACTAAAGTTCAGAAAGATGCATGCACCCCAATGTTATACAACACTGTAAATCAACTATACTTCAAATAAATAAATAAATAAATAAATAAATAAATAAATAAATAAATAAATAAATAAAATATATGATGTGTTGATTTGATACATGTATCTATTGCAAAATGATTACCACAATAGGGATAGTTAATACTTCCATTACTTCACATAATCACCTTTCGTTTTCTGTGATGAGAACATTTAAGATCTAGTCTCCTAGTAACTTTGAATGATTCAATATCATTAACTATAGTCACCATGCTGTACATTGGATCCCCAAAACTATTCATCTCATAACTGGAAGTTTGTACCCTTTGATTCACATCTCCCCATTTCTCCCAATCCCAGCCACTGACAACCACCATTCTACTCATTGTTTCTAATAGTTTGTCTTTTTTAGATTCTACATGTAACTGAGATCATATGGTATTTGTTTCCTCTGAGTTATTTCACTTAGCATAATAACCTGGAGGTCATTTTTTGTTATTGCAAATGGCAGGATTTCCTTCTTTTACATGGTTGGATAATATTTCATTGTATATATGTACCACATCTTTTTTTTACTCATCTGTAGAAAGACACTTAGGTTTTTTTCATATCTTGGCTATTACAAATAATGCTGCAATGAACACGTAGTGTAGATATCTCTTTGAGATCCTGATTTCATTTCCTTTGAATATATACTAAGAAGTGGGATTGCTGGATCATATGATAGTTCTATTTTTAATTTTTTGAAGAACCTCCATACTGTTGTCCATAGTGGCTGTACCGATATTCATTTCCACATCTATAGGTGGCTTTGGGTAGTATGGACAGTTTGGCAATATTAGTTCTTCCTATTAATGAATATGGAATATTTTCCCCTTTATTTGTGTATTCTACAGATTTTTTTTCATCAATGTCTTATGAGTTTTATTGTACAGATGTTTTACCACCTTGGTGAAATTTGTTCCTATTTTACTATTTTTTTCCAATGCTATTATAAATGGAATTGTTTTCTTTCTTTCTTTTTTAGATATTTTGTGGTTATTGCATAGTATCACAACTGATTTCTTTATGTTGATTTCATATGCTGCATTTTTATTAAATTGATTTGTTCTAACATTTTTTGGTGGCATCTTTAGGATTTTTCTCTATATAAGATCATATCATCTTCCAAAATAGACAATTTTACTTTTACTTTTCTATTTGGAAGCCTTTCATTTCTTCTTCTTGCCTAATTGCTCTGACTAGGACTTCCAGTACTATGTTGAATAGGAGTCATGAGAGTGGTCACCCTTAATCTTGTTCTTAATCATAGATGAAAAACGTTTAACCTTTCACCATTGAGTGTGATGTTAGCTGTGGGTTTTTCATATGTGGCCTTTATTATGTCTTGGTAGGCTGTATGTTTCTTGGAATTTATCCATTTCTTCTAGGTTATCTAATTTGTTGGTGTGTAATTGTTCATAGCAGTCTCTTATGATCCATTGTATTTCTGTGGTATCAGTGTAATGCCCTCTCTTTCATTTCTGATTTTATTTATTTGAGTTCTCTTTCTCTCTTTTTTTAAATCTATTTAAAGTTTTCTAAATGTTGTTTATGTTTTAAAAACCAGCTCCTTGTTTCTTTGGTCTTTTCTATTGTTTTTATATTCTTCTATTTTATTTCTGCTTTGATAATGGTTATTTTCTTCATTTTGCTAACTTTTGGTTTAGTGTATTCTTTTTCTAGTTCCTTGAGTTGTAAATTTAGCTTTTTTTTTTTTTTGAGATCTTTCTTTTTTCTTAATGCAGGCATTTATTGCTATAAAATTCCCTCTCAGAATGGCTTTTGTTGCATCCCATAAGTTTGGGTATATTGCATTTCTGATTTTGTTTCTTTCAAGATATATTTTGATTTCTTCTTTGACTCATTGGTTTTTCAGGAGTGTATTGTTTAATTTCAAATAGTTATGGATTTTCCAGTTTTCCTCCTGTTACTGATTTCTATTTTCATGTCATTGTGGTCAAAAGAGATGTTTGATATGATTTCAATCTTAAATTTGATAAGACTTTTTGTGACATAATGTATGATCTATCATGTAGAATATTCTGTTTGAACTTGAGAAGAACTTGCAATCTGCTACTTTGGAAGGAATGCTTTGTATATGTCTCTTCGGTCTATGTGGTCTAAAGTATAGTTCCAATTCAATGTTTTCTTAATGATTTTATGTCTGGATGATCTATCTGTTGTTGAAAGTGGGGTATTGAAGTCCCCTACTATTATTGTATTGTCTATGTCTCCATACAGAACTGTTAACATTTGCTTAATATATTTGGTTGCTCTGATGTTCGGTGCATATATATTTATGATTGTTATATTCCCTTTTACTTCCCTTTTATGTTTTTGATGTCACAGTTTACCTCTTCAATATTTTGTATTTATTAACAAATTATTGTAGCTATAGTTATTTTTAAAACTTTTGTCCTTTAACTTTTATGCTAGAGTTAAATGGTTAATCCACCCCTATAGTATTAGAGTATTCTGAATTTGAATATATACTTACCTTTACCAGTGTGTTGTACATTTTCATGTTTTCATGTTATTAATTAGTGTCCTTTCATTTCAGCTTGAAGAACTCCTTTCAGTATTTTTTGTAAGGCGTGTCTAGTAGTGATGAACTCCCTCAGCTTTTGTTTGTCTGGGAACATCTTTATCTTGCCTTCCTCTGAAGTCCTCTGGTGAACTGCTTTGCTGTATAGAATGTTTTTGCTTGGCAGTGTTATTCTTTCAGCACTTTGAATATAACATCCCTCTCTGTCCATGCATGTAAGGCTTCTCCAGAGAGAGTTGCTGAAAACCTTATGCAAGTTCCCTTGTAAGTTACAAGCTTTTTTTTCTCTTACTACTTTTTTTTTTTTCTCTTACTACTTTTAAGATTCTCTAGTTGTCACTGATTTTCTACAGTTTTATTGTAATTCATATTGTAGAAGATCTCTCTAAGTTGAGTTTGTTTGGGGACCCATGACTTTTATGAACATGACTGTTGAGATCTCTCCCCAGATTTGGGAAGTTCTCAGCCACTATTTCTTTAATAAGCTTTCTATTCCCATCTTTCTCTTTTCTCCTTCTGGTAGTCCAGTAATTCAGAGATTATTTTCTTTTTATAATATTTCATAGATCATTTAGGCTTTCTTCACTCTTTAAATTTTTCTTCTCATTTTCTCCTCTGATTACATGAATTTCAAGCATCCTCTCTTCTAATTCACAGATTCTTCTACTTGAGCTCTCTTTTGCATTTTTTATTCATTAGGTGAATTTTTCAGCTCAAGAATTTCTGTTTGATCCTTTTTTATAATTTCTATCTCTGTTAAACTTCTCATTTTGATCATGTATTGTTTTCCTGGTTTTGTTCAATTAATTTTTGTGTTTTCTTGTAGCTCCTTCAGCTTCCTAAAAATTTTGAATTCCTTTCTGGGTAAATTACAGATCTCCATGTCTTTGGGGTTGGTTACTCTCCTGGCTGACTTCAGGAGAGAAGTACCTTTCCTGAGACCTGCTAGGGATTCTGAAGGTTTTTTATACCTTCTATGGATATGCATGCTCCACACTTCTTGCTCCCTCTTGTGGCAGGATTCTTAAGCTTGTATGACTTCTCTCAATCCTGTAGAGCCAGGACATGTGCTTACAACCTCCCTTTTGCTTTCCCAAGGGTAGTGATAAATGCTCAATTTTGTAGTCTTTTCCAGATCCACAGAATCAGGCCAGATTTCTGTGAATGCTCACCAGCCATCTGTAAAAGCTTGCCCATGGTCCAGCTAGAGGGATCCATAGGCAAGGTATCCCCACTGGCTCATGGGTGTGCCTCCTGATGGAGTCCCTGAATTGTTTAATAAGATCCATATCCCCTTGATAATGTCCCTTTCTGAGCCCTGGCTTCTCTTTTCCAGTTATTCACAGTGCATGTCATAACTCAGTACTCAGGTTGAGGTGAGAGAAAAATGAGCCTCTTTCCTATTTGGTAGCATCCCGCACAGCTGGGGAAGTCAGGCATGCACTCACAGACTCTTACTTCCCCCACAGGAGAAGTCATGGGTCAAAAAGGGATCTCTTGGCACCAAACCCTGTTCCCTTGGGGGAAAGGTGGAGCAGGTAAAGTCAAGCTGTTCCTCCTACTCTGTGCAATGTGTCCAATCTTGAATTTTTGCTCTAATGATGTGCTGGAACTTCTCTGCTGGACTCCTTTACTTCCAAAAGAGTCTCTCCTTCATGGGTGATTGTGCAATCAGTGTTCTTCAGAGGCTCCCAGACCATGGCTTGAGAGGGGATGGAGCTAGCTCAAGGAGAACTTTAGGGTCCACAGCCAGGACCAAGGTCTGTAAGCCTATTGCCTGACGAACGGGTAAGTGAGAGTCCTCCTGGGTCTCTTGGCGTATGGTACTGGTGAGAGAACCAAAAGCAAATGGGGTGTTGCTAAGTTATCAGGGCTTTGGAATTATTTCTGAGTTAGCCACCTGGGTCTGACTCAAATGACTCTTTTCAAAATGGCTCTCCTTTTTCTTGTACTGAACTGGGGTTTCCTAATCTCCTACCTGTATTCCCACATATCCCACAGGCACTCTTGTCCATGGATGATTGCCATATTGTTGTTGCTGAGGAAAGAATGTGAATGAGAATGAGAAACATATTAGGCCATCTTGCTGACATCACTCCTCTTTTTTTTTGACAACAGCTATCCTAATTAGGTGTGAGGTGATATCTCATTGTGGTTTTGAGTTGCATTTCCCTAAAGATTAGAGATGTTGAGAATCTTTTCCTATCCCTGTTGGACATTTGTATGTCATCTTTGGAGAAATGTCTATTCAAGTCCTTTGCCCATTTCTTACCATTTTTGATTGGATTATTTTTTTTTTATCAAGTTGTAGGAGTTCATTATGTATTTTGGATATTAACACTGTATTATATATGCAGTTTGAAAATATTTTCTCCCATTCTTTAGGTGACTTTTTAACTCTGCTGATTGTTTGCTGTGCAGCAGCATTTTAGTTTGATGTAGTCCACTTTTTAATTTTTGCTTTTGTTGCCCTGTGCTTTAATGTCATATCCAAGAAATCATTGCCAGGACCAATATCATGATGCCTTTTTCCTGTTTTCTTCTAGGAATTTTACATTTTCAGTTCTTATTTTTAAGTTTTTAATTCATTTTGAATTAATTTTATATATGAAGTAAGATAAGGTTCTAATTTCATTATTTTGCTTATGGATATCCAGTTTTCTCAGCATCATTTGTTGAAGAGATTATCCTTTCCCCATTGTATATTTTTGCACCCTTGTCAAAGATAAGTTAACTGTGTGGGGGTTTATTTTTGGACTCACTCCTCTGTTCCATTCATCTATATGTCTATATTTATGCCAGCACCATACTGTTTTAATTATTGTAGCTTTTGTAGCTATATTTTGATATCATGAAGTGTGATATCATTTTGTTCATCTTTTTCAACATTGATTTGGCTATTTTGGATCTTTTGAGGTTCCTTATGAATTTTAGGTTTATCTAATTCAGTAAAAAACACCATTGAGATTTTGATAGAAATTGCATTGAATCTGTAGCTCATATTTAAACAATATTAAGCCTTCTAATTCGTGAACACAGAATATCTTTACACTTACTTGTATCTTTTAAAATTTCTTTCATGAATAGTCTGTAGTTTTCAGAGTAAAAGCCTTTCTCCTCCTTGGCTAAGTGTTTTCCTAAGTATTTTATTCTTTCTAGTGCTACCGTAAATGGGAACATTTTATTTATTTATTTATTTATTTATTTATTATAAATGTATTTGTTTACTTATTTATTTTTGGCTGGGTTGGATCTTCATTGCTGCATGGGGGTTTTCTCTAGTTGTGGCAACCGGGGGCTACTGTTCGTTGCAGTGCATGGGCTTCTCATTGCAGTGGCTTCTCTTGTTGTGGAGCACAGTCTCTAGGTGCGTGGGCTTCAGTAGTTGTGGCACGCAGGCTCAGTAGTTGTGGCTCACGGGCTCTAGAGTGCAGGCTCAGTAGTTGTGGTGCACAGGCTTAGTTGCTCTGCAGCATGTAGGATCTTCCCGGACCAGGGATCAAACCAGTTGCCCCTGCATTGGCAGGTGGATTCTTAACCATTGCCCCACCAGGTAAGTCCCAGGGAACATTTTAATATTTTCCTTTCAGAATAGTTTGATGTTAGTGTCAGTGTATCAATTATGACTGATTTCTGTGTGCTGATTTTGTATCCAGAAACTTAACATAATTCATTTATTAGTACTAACAGTATTCCTTTGAAGTTAGGGTTTTCTACATCTTATGATCATGTCATCTTCAAACAGCTACCTTTAATTTTTACTTTCTGATTTGCATGCTTTTTATGGCTTTTTCTCACCTAATTTCTTTGTATATGATTCCAGTATTATGTTAGTAGAAGTGTTAAGAGTCGGCATCCTTACCTTGCTCCTGATTTTAGATGAAAAGCTTTCAGTTTTTTACTGTTGAATGTGATGATAGTTGTGGGCTTTTCATATATGGCCTGTATTATTTTGAGGTACATTCTTCTATATGTAATTTTTGAGAGTTTTTATTATGAAAGAATTTTGTATTTTGTCAAATTCTTTTTTCTGCATCTACTGAGATGGTCATATATTTTTACCCTTCATTCTGCTAATTGGTGTATCATGTTTACTGATTGAATCGTCTTTGTATCCCAGGAATAAATTCCACTTGGTCATGGTGTATGGTCCTTTTGATGTGCTGTTTAATTTAGTTTGCTAGTATTTTGCTGTGGATCTTTGCATCTATATTCATCAGGCATATTGTCCTACAGTTTTCTTGTAGTGCCCTTGGCTATGGTATCAGGGTAATGCTGGACTCATGAAATGAATTTGTGACTGTTCCCCCTTCAGTGTTTTGGAAAAGTTTGAGTAGATTCAGTGTTAATTCTTTAAATGTTTGGTAGAATTCACCCATGAAGTCATCTGGTCCTGGGCTTTTCTTTGTTGGGAGGTTTTTGATTATTGAGTCAATATCCTTATTCATTAGTGGTCTATTCAGACTTTCTATTTATTCATGAATTAGTCGTGGTAGGTTATATGATTTTATAAGTTTACCCATTTTTTTTTTAGGTTATCTAATTTGTTGGTGTCCAGTTGTTCATAGTAGTCTCTTACTATCATTTGAATTTCTGTGGTATCAATTGTAGTGACTCCGGTTTCATTACAAGTATTTTCAAATTGTGATAAAAAGAACTGGATCCTGAAGAAATTTTAAAACTGAAATTGGAGTAAGTGGCTTTTCTTGTTGGCATAGAAAATATATATTTGTCTCCCAACTTCCTAGAAAACTTTCAAACACAAAAAAGGCTTACATACTCTAATTAAATACATATATGAGACAGTGTGTTTTTTGCTACATAAAATTATCACAAGTGTAATTGGGTGATTATTTTGGAAATTTGGGGTTTATTTACTGTTTCCCTAGAATGTAAGCTCCAGGAAGACAGGATTGGCCATTAGTACAGGACCATGTCCACTTAGGATATCCTTTTGTCTCTTGCACTGAGACCAGTCCTTGAATCTTATAATGCATTCACAACACATTTGTTGGCTGAGTAAAGATTAAGTGACAGAACACCTAGAAGCAAAAGGTAACAAATATGTAATGTTGATATATATAATTGACATCAGTATACCTACACCTATGCTAGTGTTCATAGAGGAATTTAGCACGTTGGTCTGTACACATTTTATAATTCTGTTGGTTTTTGCTTTCTGAAGGTATCCCATTGAGTACTATCTCCTCAATATCACTTTGTCCAGGCCACTCAATCCATCATTGTAACATCATTACTTACACAGGAAGATCTGATAGAAAAGAAGTGCCCTGTGGAAACGAACAGAGGCTACAACAACGATGGGCATGTACTAAATAAATAGTAATTAATTGATTTTTGACAATTATTTTTGTTTTATGTTGAGGTTCGTTTTCCAGCTATTGCTAACCTCAGATATAGTAAATGTATCATTGTGGTGTAAATAGGTGACAAATAAGTACAAAAAGTTTCATTCATTCATTTTTCATTCAACCAATAAATATTTTTGAATGCCTACTATATAATAGGCACAATGCTCCATATGGAAAGTGCAAAGATAAATATGTCACAGTATCATTTTTGAGGAGATCACAGTCTAGTAGAAGAGACAGAGATAAGCAATAATACAGTGCTATGAATACAGGAATAGAGATATTTACGGTAGAGTGCGTGAAAGCAATAAGAAATCAGCTGCATTTAAGAAGTTCAGGAAATACTTCAAATAGTAGGTAACACTTTGGCTGAATCTTAACAAATAACCAGGAGTTTTACAGTTAAACAAGGAAGAGTGGATATTTTTAACATGCAGACTTCAGGTTTAGACAGAGCTATGATACATGGCACGTTACAAGGATTGCAACTAGTTCAGTAGACTGGTGCATAAGGTTTGTGACAGCACCAGGAACTGTGGCTGCTTATATAGGCAGGACTACTCCTGAAAGGTATGGAATGTCATAATCAGAAATTTGACATCATTATAGGTGATGCAGTTCAAAAGCAGCATATGTTTTGATAGTTATTCATGATACAAACTATTAAATTATCATCATAACAAAGAAATTTAAGAAATATTTTTAGTCTATTTTATATAACTTTCAAATTTCTAATATAAAATATTTTTTTGAATGCCAAAAAGGTCCTTTATTTGTATAAGGTAAACAGTATAGGGACATTACAGTTTAATGGAATTATTTATCCAGTTATCTATAATATTTTTCAAACTGTTCTTTTGGTTAGAACCTCTTATTTATATCAATAAATGAAGGAAATTAAGCCATATCTTAACAAATAATAGGTGTTAATAATACCTAGTAGCTTGCCTCCTAGAACAAAGGATTGAGAGTTTGCTACTCTTAAGGGAAAACAGTGACTAGTGGACTTAAATCTCTCAATTTTAGGTCTTAGAAGCTAACATCTTTGACAGAGTAGGCAAAATATACTAGAAATATACAATTTAAGCATATTTAATTATGATATTTAATTTTAAAAGTAAAGTTGAGTACCTAACCATGTCAATGAAAGTCTGATTAGAACTGTAGAGGGACTGGAAGATGAATGAGATAAATCTCTGTCCTAATCAAGTGTAAACTTTATTACGTGAACTGTGTTTTTTTCCCTATATTTGTGATTATTGTCCAACTATGTTACAACTAGATATTTCTGTAAAATGAGCAATCAGGGAATGCTAATATTTTCTAAATTAGTTATCTGAATACTACTCAAAAATGTGGGGAAGAACTTACATTGATAACGAATGAGCATAAGAACAAATGGTGTATCAATGTATCTTACGAACAGTTGCTTTAAATAATAAGACTACCAACTCTCCTAATGATCTAGAGGCTACTCATAGGGACTGGCATTTAATTTGTTAGGAATGAATTCACATAATCTAAAGTAAATGTTCACAAAATGATGCTTTAGTTTCAAACTGGTCCCCGGATACTTCTTAAGAATTATTAGGTATCTGGATTCTCTACCCAAGAGAAAAACAAGCAAAAAACTAGGCATTGTATTTAGGCAATCTAAGGGCAGTACTAACTATATTTTTCAAAAACCACAAAGTGGAATCCTCTTAGAAGATGATAAGATGATCACCACTTTTTTTAAACATTGTGTTGAGAGGCCTTAACTAAGCCATCAAAACATTTGCTGAATGCTCACGTTTTTTTTAAATTGAAGTACAGTTGATTTGTAATACTGTGTTAGTTTCAGATGTACAGCAAAGTTATTCAGTTTTACATATATATATATATTTATTTCAGATTCTTTTCCACTATAGGTTGTTACAAGATATTGAATATAGTTCCCTGTGCTATATAGTAAATCCTTGTTGTTTATATATTTTATGTATAGGGGTGTGTATCTGTTAATCCCATACTCCTAATTTATCCCTCCCACAACTCATTTCCCCTTTGGTAACCATAAGTTTGTTTTCTATGTCTGTGAGTCTGTTTCTGTTTTGTAAATAAGATCATTTGTGTTATTGTTTTAAATCCACATACAAGTGATATCATATGATAGTTGTCTTTGTCTGTCTTACTTCACTCAGTATGATAATCTCTAGGTCCATCCATGTTGCTGCAAATGGCAATATTTTATTCTTTTTTATGGCTGAGTAGTATTCCATTGTATATGAGACATTTTTATCCATTCATCTGTCAGTGGACATTTCGGTTGCTTCATATCTTGGCTATTGAAAATAGTGCTGCTATGAACATTGGGGTACATGTATCTTTTAGAATTAGAGTTTTTGTCTTTTCCAGATATATGCCCAGGAGTGGGATTGCTGGATCATATGGTAGTTCTATTTTTAGTTTTTTAAGGAACCTCCATACTGTTCTCTATAGTGGCTGTATCAATTTACATTCCCACCAACAGTGTAAGAGGGTTCCCTTTTCTCCATACCCTCTCCAGAATTTATTATTTGTAGACTTTTTGATGATGGCCATTTTGACCAGTGTGAGGTGATACTTCATTGTAGTTTTGGTTTGTATTTCTCTAATAATTAGCGATGTTGAGCATCTTTTCATATGCCTGTTGGCCATCTGTATGAATTCTTTGGAATGTCTATTTAGGTCTTGAGTCAATTTTTTGATTGGGTTTTTTGGGTTTTTTTTTTTTTTGATAATGAGTTATATGAGCTATTTGTATATTTTGGAAATTAATCCCTTGTCAGTAGCATTGTTTGCAAATATTTTTTCCCATTCCATAGGTTGTCTTTTCTTTTTTTTTTTTGGTTTTTATTTGGATTTTTGAATTTTATTTATTTTTTTATACAGCAGTTTCTTATTAGTCATCAGTTTTATACACATCAGTGTATACATGTCAATCTCAATGGCCCAATTCATCACACCACCACCACCACCCCCTGCCACTTTCCCCCCGGGTGTCCATACATTTGTTCCCTACATCTGTGTCTCAATTTCTGCCCTGCAAACTGGTTCATCTGTACCATTTTTCTAGGTTCCACATATATGCATTAATATACGATATTTGTTTTTCTCTTTCTGACTTACTTCACTATGTATGGCAGTCTCTAGATCCACCCACGTCTCAACAAATGACCCAATTTCGTTCCTTTTTATGGCTGAGTAATATTCCATTGTATATATGTACCACAACTTCTTTATCCATTCATCTGTCGATAGGCATTTACGTTGCTTCCATGACCTGGCTATTGTAAATAGTGCTGCAATGAACACTGGGGTGCATGTGTCTTTTTGAATAATGGTTTTCTCTGGGTATATGCCCAGTAGTGGGATTGCTGGATCATATGGTAGTTCTATTTTTAGTTTTTTAAGGAACCTCCATACTGTTCTCCATAGTGGCTATATCAATTTACATTCCCATCAACAGTGCAAGAAGGTTCCCTTTTCTCCACACCCTCTCCAGCATTTGTTGTTTGTAGATTTTCTGATGAGGCCCATTCTATCCATAGGTTGTCCTTTCATTTTCTTTATGGTTTCCTTGGCTGTACAAAAGCTTATAAGTTTGATTGAGTCCCATTTGTTTATTTTTGCTTTTATTTCTTTTGCCTTGGGAATATGACCAAAGAAAATATTGCTATGATTTATGTCAGACAATGTTTTGCCTATGTTCTCTTCTAGGAGTTTTATGGTGTCACATCTTATATTTAGATCTTTAAACAATTTTGAGTTTATTTTTGTATATGGTGTGAGGGAGTGTTCTAACTTCATTGATTTACATGAGGCTGTCCAGCTTTCCCAACACCACTTGATGAAGAGACTGCCTTTTCTCCATTGTATATCCTTGTCTCCTTTTTTGAAGATTAATTGACCACAGGTGTGTGCGTTTATTTCTGGGCTCTGTATTCTATTCCATTGATATATACGTCTGATTTTGCACCAACACAATGCCATTTTGATTACTATAGTTTTGTAATATTGTTTGAAGTCTGGGAAGGGTTTGTTTTTTTTCCCTCAGGATTGCTTTGGTAATTCAGGGTCTTTTGTGGTTCCACATAAATTTTAAGACTATTTGTTCCGGTTCTGTGAAAAAGGTCATGGGTAATTTGATAGGGATCGCATCAGATCTGCAGATTGCTTTTGGTAGTATGGCCCTTCTAACAATACTAATTCTTTCAGTCCAAGTGAATGCTCTCTTTTAATAGGTACAAAATTCTAAAATAATCCCTGGATTAAGGTAAATATAATAAAAATACCAGTACTACAAAGAGCTTATAAAAGTATATTAAAACATTAATTTTTATCAAATTATAACTTAACAGAAGAAGTTAAAATATTCTCCAGGTAGAAAAGAACTTTCTTTTTGGAGAAATTAAATAAATGCCTCACTAAATAGTTACATGTGGTAATATTATCTGAAAAATATACTCCAGTTTTGTGTGTTGTTTTTAAATAAAGTCAGTGAACCTGAATTAAAATGGGAACTATAAATAGAGAAATGAAGAAATGTAGAGAATTATGTGAGAAAAAGAAAGTTAGAAAGTATGGGAAAAAAGAGCCCAAATAGGACAGAAGGACAGATAAAGAGAGGAGAGGAAAAAGAGATACATTTAGTGGACAGTAGAGAAATTGGTGCCGAAGAATGCCTACTGTTACTTTAATTAATTAAACAGATTTTGGAATATTCTAAATGCTTTCAAATCTATTGTCTAATCAATAAGGGCATTAACATAGTATTTGCAAAATATTGAGTAAGTGCAAGAGAATGGGGAAAGATTGAACAAGGAAATTTAAATAGAACTTTACAGGATTAAAATGACTAATAACCTCTGCTCTAGTCTTTAAAGACAAATATATAAAACTAGCTATGGCATGCATTTTTAGCTGCTTTGTCAATAACATGTTGAAAAGCAGTTTCAATGGATTTGGTGGATCAAATGCTGGGTAGAGCAGCTGTGGTTTTGGTACAGTGTCCGGCAGGGCAATATCAAAGTCTGTCTCTTCACTCTTTGCAAATTGAGTGTATTATTTCCAGAAACTTGAGAGAATATACCCAAACACAATGACTTTTTTGCAAATAATCTGACTTATTTGAGGAAAGGGCACCTTAATTTCTGTTTCAAAATGGTAATATCCACTTAGTGGAAGAATATTTTGTGGTAATGCAAGAGTCTGTCCACTTGTGGAGGCAGATTGTATTAACTAGACATAAAATTTTTAAAGAACTTCCTTATGTATTCAGAAGCCTCCCAAATCAGTGGTTGAGAGGTAAGAACACAATATCCTCTGTAAGAAAAAAACTATATTTTTAAAATGAGTATAAACAAGGACTTTAAGAAAAAATTTTTAAAATTTGTTTCAATATTTAGAAAAAGCAAAATGCTTAAGCAGTTGGGTACTGGGAAAAATAATTGTGTGTGTGTGTGTGTATTATAAACAAGGTAGTTATATTAGCTTTCCTCCATTGAGAAGACACTTATTTCACTGCACATCTTTGGTATTTCATTTCTTACAACCCCTGATATAACAGTTCTGCCCACAGGGTAACATAAGGAAGTAATCACATTGGGGAAATAACAGTCTCATAATCACACTATGAATACCAGCGACAGATGCAAAAGACATTAAGGTTTGCTGTAAAAATGACAGATTTCATGGTTTTTTTTTTTCTTTTAACCAAGAAAGTGGACTCTTTCTAAATTCCTAAAGGAATATTTTAAGTAGTAAATGTTTCAGGAAACATGGCAGATGTTCTTCTGTCTTGCGAAAAGGAAATTTGGCTGAGATTCCTTCTAGCAAGTGAGTATTTTCTCTGTCTGATTTTCCTACTCACTCATGAAGTTTTCAGAAAAAAACCAATCTAGATTATCTGATGGCACATACTAGACAGATAGGCCTTGCTTTGTATTTACTTAAAAGGAAATACTGACAAATGGCTGATGTTTATCATATAGTACAATTTTTCTTCTTTAACTTGAGATCATGCCATTTTAACTTTGGGATTATGAGTATGATTATGATTATGATTATACAGATCTGATGTTCCTTCTGTCCAATTTATCCTTCTCATGCCTTGGTCTCGTTAATATTTCTAGAGGTCCATTTTGCTAACTTCATATTGTTTTCCTATTATCTACTGAAGAAAGGCAACAATTAATTTCCTCCCATAATTTTCCATCTCCTTATTGCTTCCAAAATATAAGCACAAACCTACTTGTTTATTAAATTTTTGTTGACTACCTACTAAATGTTAGGTACACTTTCTAGGTGTTAGTGCTGCATATTTGCTTAAGACCCAGCACTAAAAAAAAAAGCTTCAGGCTAACTGAGAGTAAGAACATGCAAATAGCAATAATTGCAAAATTACAGTGCAAACACAGGAACTATAGTTTAGGTAAATTGGTACTTCTCAGATAATTGTGCACTATAGTTATCTTGAAATCTTGTTAAAAATCCAGATGATGAGAATCCACCCTAACAGATTGTCAGTCTTTATGAGATTTCAGCCAAGCATTTGCACTTTTCACCAACCTTCCAAGATTACTCTCACAATGGCCAAAGTATGAGGACATCTTGTATAATGTAGGTGATGACACAGAGAAGGTAGTGATCAAAACTGTTAGGGGTTCCTGGTGGTGGAGTCAGGGAAGACTTCACAAAAGGACAAATCTAAGTCCTTTTGGCAGATAAGAATTAAAGTATATGTATGGAGATAGCTTGGTACTTTGAAGGGACCTCCTAGGATGTAGGTGGACATAAGATACTTTATTCTGGAATTTGACTTAGGTTTCTGTCTTGGAACTGCCATTTGATAGCCATGTGACATTAGGTGATTTGTAAGGTTCTCTAAGAACTCAGTTTCCTCACCTATAATATGTGATAATAATAGCATATAACTTGAAAGATTGTGTCAGAGTTAAATGAGATCATCCATGTAAAGTGTTTATCATAGGGCCAGGTACATAGTAAACCCTCAATAAACATCATCTTTTCCTGATAATGAGATGAACCCACATGACTGGGTTGTATTTGTCATTGTCATTGCATTTTAAGTGCCAGAAGATTAGATTAAGGAGATGACAGACAGGTTTATTTTGCAAAAAGAGGAGATTCGTTGAAGGGTTTCAATTTGAGGAGTAACATGGTCAGTTTTGAATTTTCAAAGACCCTTTTATTTTGGAAAGTGGGGAATGCATTGCAGGAAGAGAATATGCCCAAGGAAAGGAAAGTGGGGAATGCATTGCAGGAAGAGAATATGCCCAAGGAAAGGAGTAGCAGTGGTTCAAATGAGAAACTGAAGATGGTTATTGTGGTTGTGTAAATGAAATGTTAAAAGATGCAGGAGATAGTTAGGTAAAATTGAAAGATTTATGACCAGTTAGATGTTGGAGATGAGAGAGAGAGAGGTGTAGAGGATGGTTCTTAGGTTTCTGGTGTTTTGTTTTGGTTTTTACTTTAGATATCACTTTGTATATGATCACAGTTTTGCTTTATTCCTTTGGAGAGCGGGCCTTTTAATTTTTTAGACTTTTTCTTTGATTTTTAGATCTTAGATATTAAATTAAATAAATTAAAATCAACATAAACACTTTTATTTACCTACAATATTAGATCTCACACCTTGCAGTGGGATCTAGGAACCAAAAGTGCTTCCCAATTTAACTAATGATAATGCCAGTATAGGTATAAGCTTTCAAGAATGAAACTTATATGGAAGGTACATTTGGTGCTACTTGCAATGTAAGAAAAAATGGTAAATGGATACCACATTTTACATATATATATAAAATCATCCAGTAATCATCCAATAACCTGTATATTTTATGGTCAGCTTATTAGCCTTCTTAATTTTATCCACAAATTCATTTTGCCATGTAACATAACATGCTTGCCGGTATAACATCATGGGAGCCAAAATCCTTTCTACCACACTAGGACCCTAAGTACAGGCTTAGTCAGTAGACTAAGGATGTTCTATAGGAATTTTGAAGAGAATTCATAGAGATTCATGAAGAGAAGTTCAGTTTGGGTAAAGCTTTTTTTCTGACAGTAAAAAGTGTTAAATGTTAGTATCAGTTATTGAAAGATTATGTAATCCCTTCTGGGAACTTCTGAATTTAGGATTAGACACTTGTCTTCCAAGATGGCTTATTTTTTTTAAACATCTTTATTGGAGTATAATTGCTTTACAATGGTGTGTTAGTTTCTGCTTTATAACAAAGTGAATCAGCTATACATATACATAAGACAAATACCAAGATGGCTTTGAAAGCTGTTTTCCTAAAGATTGGAAATGGGTTGAGTGCCCTGTCAAACTTATTTATTTACCAGTTAGGCTTTTAGAAGTTAATCAAACTATGATAATCAATAAAAAACTGATTTTTTTTTCTTTTAAACTATAAATTCAGTGTTCTCTTAATACTCACATATCCCAGATAGATACTTCAGAAGACATATAATGTAGTGGACAAAAATGATTTAGAATCCCATTTTTATATCTATTTGAATCTTTAACTTCCGTAGATAGAAGAACATTTGAAATTGAGTAATAAAATTCTAGAAAATAGAGATTAATATTTCTACCTTTTAGTCTCCAAATACTTTTAAAAAAATCTTTTCCAGTTTTATTGAGAAATAATTTACATACATCATTGTTTAAGTTTAAGGTGTACAAAATGGTGGTTTGATTTACATATATTGTGAAATGATTACTACAACAGGTTTAGTTAACATCTGTCATCTCATATAGATACAAAAAAAGAAAGGAAAAAAATTTCTCCTTGTGATGAGAACTCTTAAGATCTACTCTTTTAACTTTTCTGTATATCATACAGCAGTGTTAACTATAGCCATCATGTCATACATTGCACACCTAGTACATTATACTTATTTATCTTATAACTGGAAGTTTGTACCTTTTGACCACCTTCATGAATATATTTTTTAACATTTATGGTCCTACTGCTCAAACTATGCTCTCTTAGAGGTTGTAGTTGTTCCACAAATCAGAGCATTTTTTCTAAGTTACAGACACACAAAGTGAGGTAATAAATATAAATTTGGAAATTTACTCCAATTACATGTTTCTGAAACTTTGATGAATTCTATTAATTTTATGCTAACAAATTACCTGATATATAATAAAGTAGCCAACATTAATGAAAAGATTAAGAAAAAAAGTCAATCTTGCTTTTTGTTAATAACAAAAGGGATTGAATGTTGAAGAGAAAGAAGGCAGGAAGAAGAAGATATGTTTGCCTAGCAACCTTGGGAGACACAACTACAACTAAGGCAAATATACCAGAGTTCCAGAGGTTAGAGAATACAGTTTTCTCTGCTTAATCAAGATAAGCTGAAACACTTGTTAAGAGAGTCTGATTTACATTTTCTGATATGGGCTATCATAAGTTGACATGAAGCTACATTATTCTTTGTGTTGGGAATGTGTACTGGTTTAGTAGTCATGTGAATAGATTTAGCTGCTCTGAGTTAATATATTTTTTCCAACATTTTTCTTGTGTAAAGTTATCACATTTTTTCTGTTTCCTGATCCACAAGAGCACTGAGAGATGGGAATCTGTTCCTCAATTTGTGTGTGTGTGTGTGTTTTAGACATATATGATTCTGGTTATAATTGCATGTCTTGCACAAATGTATTTGTTGCTAGGGAAAATGTCCCTAGTGCAAGAAATGACATTAATTATGTCAATTGTTAGTAGGCTTCCACAAAGAGAACTTGTAGTTTCTAGTTGCTTTGCCACTTGGATTCTGGTCCAGCCTCATCATTAACAGTCTTGAAATGACTATTTGATTGTAATATGCATATGTAATTTCCCTCACATTTCCTAATATTTGTGGAGGCACACATATAAATCTCACTACTGGAGAATCCCAGAGAGCTAATGAACATCAATAAATCAATGAGCAGTTTTTGGTTTTGAACTTATAAAATGTACATATTTTAAAAGGAGAAACTGCATGCAGTAATGGTGTTACAAATTTAGGGGTGCTCAAAGATCTCAGGATGTAGTCTCTGAGGAAGACAAAGGTAATGTTACCTTAATGAATAGATTTGTCTCTCCTCCCACACCTGAGAGCACTCATGATATCTGCCACTAATAATTTCGCTGTCAATCTTGTGAAAACTCAGGCGGTCTGAAAACATCTTTTCATCTTGTGCAATAGTTAGAGGGCTAGTCTGAATACCCAAATCATAAAAATAGTCATAAAATATTAAATGCTCAGAAATGTATCCATTTAACTCTAGCTTATAAATTACAAAAGATTTCAATTCAACACAATAGTTATTTTACTGCTCTCCTTCCTTGAGCAATATGCTTAAGACATAATGCATTAGGTCTTAATGAGTTTATTTTTATAATCACTAAAAATGTTTTCCTCCTTTGGGCTAATTAGATAATTGATTATTTGTGAAAAATAGTGATTGTAAGATTTATATTTTTACCTAAACTAATTTCCTTGTTCTAATTTATGCATATCATCTCATAAAATATTATAGAAACACATCCTGCCCAAATTAAATTATTAATATTTGTCATTTCTAATCTAAATTGCCATTAACTTAGAATATATTACATGCAAATAAGTGTAATTGATCTTTATAAACACATTTCATTCCTTAATCATATAGGGCCATTCTAGTTTTAGCATAGTTTGCTCTTTTCTTTTAACCAAATTTATTTCATGATCATCTCAACTTTTCATGTCTTTGTGCTGTTGACTTAGAGATGGCTCAGCCTAAGTTTCTGAATTCGGAAAGCATTGTGCTTTTGTATTCCTAAAGTTTCTCTGGTTATATCTTGAGGCAATAACACTGCTCTTGGTCTCCTGGATTGTCTCATAGAAAAGCCAATATGTTTAGCTGTATATAGAAACTTTTCATTGTGAATTAATTATAAAACTGAAGGTACGTAAGTTTTTGACCCTCTGTAGAAATCTTTACATGTGTTCTTTATATTCCTAGAGTATTTATGTGAGACCTATTGATCTTAAACATACAGAGACATACTTTCATGAGAACAGAAAAAAAAAAAGTATCCTTAATGGAATGCAAATGGACAACCTCACTTCCATGCTTAAAACCATTCACTAATGCCAGTTAACATTTGTTGAGAGCTTCCTATGTTCCTGGGACTATCTAAGTGTTATGCATGTATTGTTTTCTTTATGCATCACCATATTCCTATGAAGTTGGTTGGTATTTTTGCATCCATTTTATAGGTGAGGGAACTGAGACAGAGAAATCATCTCAGACTTTATAAAGATAAAAATTTAAATAAAAGCAAGAAACTAGTGAAACCAGGATGCACACAGAGGACAGAGGTTGTGTTCTTAATAACTGAATTTTCCCTCCATTACTCACAGAAGGAAACTACAACTTTCTACACTGGTTAAGATTATAAGACTGTTTACACAACCTGCATCCTGCCTCCCTTTGCAGCTTCATTTCTTGCTGCCTTTCCGAAAACACTACAATATGTTTTACCAAAAAACACTCCCTCCTTTTTTCCATAAAACAAGGAAAAATAATTTAAAACATTATTCATTTAACATGCCAGGACAGCATATTCACCTTCCCCTTCATTATCATGAATTGGTAAAATGTATTATTTTTTGGTATTCACATAGGTTAGTTCCTGTGAAATAATTATTTAAACAGAAGACAACCTTCATATATTGTGATTGTTCAACTACACTGAAATCATCTTTTAAACCAACCCCCTCTCTTGCTCCACCAAGAATTTCTTCAGAGCGTGGTTTCTTATGTTGCTAATTGATCTTTGCATTTCCAGCATGCATGTAACACAATAAGAGTATACAATAGGTACTCAATAATTGCTTATGTAATGAATGAATGGTACCTACATGCCAGATTCTATTTATTTTATCGTTTCACTTATCTTTATTCTGTAGGCTAAAATTTGATAAGTAGTATCTATTACTGAATATTCAATTAGTTTCTCAGAGTAATGCTGAGTTAAATGTTAAGTAAGGTAAATGGAAGTAAAGTAAGTAAATAAAAGGATCAAGGTAAATGTGAGAGAAGCCTGTACCACATGTTCCTGAACTTACACTGCTGCTCATCAGTGACTACTGGAAGTCAGAATTGTTCCTTCTAAAAGAATTTAATCGACATACAATTACATGTAACATAATAGTATTTGACAAATTTTCTTTAGTAGATTAATTAATTAATCCAAGGTACATTATGGTGGAAAAAGTCTGCATGCTTATCATTGCTGATTTCTACAAGTCCAGAAACTAGTAGCCCAGCTCATATTGAATTCACCCTTTGATTATCACCAACTTCTACATTATTCTCAAACTGTTATAATGATAAATATGGAATGCCAAATGATAATTCTAGCATATTAAAAAACCCTTAAATATGGTGCAAACATAGAAATAATGGTTATTTGTATCCATTATTTAGAGAAAAAATTTTAAATTGAAGACATGCGATATGTTTAAAATAACAAGATCTTCACTATCACTGAATACAACCTCTTGTTCAAAGACGTGGTTCAGTTCCTGTTCTTTTCTCACATGAATGCAAATCTAGTAATTTTGGTCTTCATTTTCAATAAATTTATGCATGGTTTGTCCTGTCAGATTCATGAAGGGGTTTTTCTTTTTACAAAACAATGTTACTGGGAGTCTTAGCAATAATTTAGCTTCTCCCTGTCTCCCTCTCTCCCTCTCTCATTGCATTAAAGACTCATTAAAATCATTATGGAATACTATATATATATATATTCAGAATGATCAGATATAAATGATATGATTAACACCATTTTCTCCTCCAGGTTGCCTTGTGGTCAGAATTGGAGAGAATAATTTTTGTTTATAAATAAATGTTGGAAATTGAAGAACTGAGGTTTTAATGTTTTTAGCCAGGGTAACTAACCACAGTAATTTGACAGCAGGTTTAATTAACTCTGTGCAATTTTTGATATAGATTTGTCCCTGTATTCATTTCTGTTTGTTTTTGGCTACAACACCTAGTTAATTGATCCAATTCCCATTAAAAAAATTCACTCAGAGAGCATCTTTGATTGCCAAGGACATAATTTTACAAATTTTACACTCATAAGGATGAAAATGACTTAATATGCTGATTGGCTTGGTTAAGTAGGAGAGAATCCTTTGCAACACTTTTACAAATACCTTTTCTTTGTTGATTCCTATGAATAAGTTATTGCTATTGTTACTTATAAAGAAATGAAAAATAATTATTAAAGAAGACATTTTTAAACTATTTAATCACTCAGTTTTGTAAATTAAAAAATGACTTTAAAATATGAACTGTAGCATTTTCAGATATCTCTGCTTTATTTTCTTTAGTGCATGTAAAATAATTGAATGCAAAAAAATGAGAGAGGTCATCAACATATGACTTCTCTTTCTTATCTATTACTTCATTACCTTGGTTTCTTCCCTGAGACAATCATATTAAACAGATTAGCAGGTCCAACTCAATCTCTTCTAGAAAAATAGAAAGCAGTATATTCTTGTACCCCCAAGTTCTCTGCTAATACTAATTCATCTAACAGATAAGTGATTTTATTATTTACATTCCATTATAAAAATTACAGAAATGCAGGAATATACAAGAAAACACATAAAAATCACCAATAATCTCATATCAAGAATCATAACCACTGCTAATATTTCACATACTTCCTTTTGGTTATTTTTCCCTGTGATTATTTGCATATAAGAATTTTTAACCTACGAAATTGTTATTGCATAGTTTATAGAGTTTTATATCACATTTTAAAGTTAAAACTCTTTCATAAATATTTTGCTGTATCTGTATATATTATGGAAAAATCTCACTTAAAAATGAGTCTCTCAATATTCTATGGCATCACTGTGCCGTAGTTTTATTTATCCTCCCAGAGGAGGAAATCACCACTTCTGGATATTAACAGTTTTCTGTGTGTATGACCCTGAATGGAGTACTTTGATAGAAAGAAAAGAGAAATTAATGTGTACTAAATTTGGCCTTCTCAGCAAGAATGACCACATAAATGACCTTAATGGTGAAGGGTAATAAATGTACTGTTCAGGACTCCCAAGAAACTAAGATTGTACCAAAGGAAAGTGAAATCATACTGACAAGACATATATGCTTACATCATAACTTGTTTTTGATTAGTACTTCTTGAAAAGGGCTCTATGAAATCGGATGAATGTAATGTGTGAGACCCATTAGTGGGTGTTGAATGAGAAGAAAGTAAATATAAGATAGTTTCTGTCTTTCTTGGATCTCAAAATCTGGTAGGGGAAGTGAGACATTTAACCCTTAAAATTTTAACAGTAGGTCACAACTTAATGGTAACTTATCTTTCCTAGTTCTATAAATTCAAGATTACAAAAAATCAAGAAATATGGGATTTGACATATGTATAGGGACCCAGCTAATTGCAGCACCAGGCATTGGAATTACAGTCCACATGACCCTATCTCCTTTAGGACTGCCTCAAATGCATTCCCAAATGGCCAATTTACTCCTCCTCTTTACTGCCTTACTTTCTAATCTAACCATAACTCCATCATGTCACTGCTTTTATTTAATTTTCTATCCTTTAATGTGACATCATTTTTAGCTACTCTGACCATTATGTTATTAGATAAACTATCTTCCATTTGCAGAGATAGACATTTGTATTTATTAAGAAATAAAATAGGGATGCACTTTCTTTTATATACTATTCATTCATCTATACAACGAATGTTTATTGAGTGCTTGCTTAAGACTCTGTGCTTCAAGCTGCCCTTCTGGAACTTATATTCTCAGAGGGGGATAAACATTGAACAACTAATTACATAATTATTCATTATTAGTTTATGTCAAATACAACAAAGGTGATGGAGAGGGTGGTGTTATGTATGATAGCATCTATCAGAGGGAAATAACATGGTCAAAGAGTGAAGGAATATATACGATATAGTCACACTTTAGAATTTAGTTTTTAATGTTTTTTAATAAAGAAATATATAGTGTGAATATTTATACTGAATATGTTTATTAACACACATATATAATGATTTTGAAGTGGTGACTGCTTCCTCCCTCCATTCAAATATGTATTAGATTAGTTCAAAATGTGAACTACAGAGAAATAGATAATAAACATTGGCTCTTATTGAAGATAAAAAGTTTTTAATAATAATACATTCACATGTTTGAAAAAATGTTTTGGGAAAAACATCAAACAATTTTTATTCCTTTAAATGAATCATTTTAGAAATAATGCCATTTGCAGGAACGTAGATGGACTTAGAGATTATCATACTAAGTGAACTAAGTCAGAAAGAGAAAGACAAATACCATATAATACCACTTACATGTGGAATCTAAAATATGACACAAATGAACTTATCTATGAAACAGAAACAGACTCACAGACATAGAGAACAGACTTGTGGTTGCCAAGGGGGAGGGAGGGTGGAAGAGGGACAGAGTGGCAGTTTGGGGTTTGCAGATCCAAATTATTATATATAGAATGGATAAACAACAACGTTCTACTCTATAGCACAGAGAACTAAATTCAATATCCTGTGATAAACCATACTGGAGAAGGATATAAAAAAGTATATATATTTATATATGTGTATATATATATATATATATATGTATGTATAACTGAATCATTTTGCTGTACAGCAGAAATTAATACAACATTGTAAATAAACTATATTTCAATTAAAAATGCTAAACTAAATGAATCATTTTAGAAAAACCTTTTACTTTTGTATGCTTTTATTCTTTTTTTTTTTTTTTTTAATATATTATTTTCTGTTTCCTGGAAGGTTTTTTTTTTATAAATATATTTATTTATTTATTTATTTTTGGCTGTGTTGGGTCTTCGTTTCTGTGCGAGGGCTTTCTCCAGTTGTGGCAAGCGGGGGCCACTCTTCATCGCGGTGCGCGGGCCTCTCACCGTCGCGGCCTCTCCCGTTGCGGAGCACAGGCTCCAGACGCGCAGGCTCAGTAGTTGTGGCTCACGGGCCTAGCCGCTGCGCGGCATGTGGGATCTTCCCGGCCCGGGGCACGAACCCGTGTGCCCTGCATTGGCAGGCGGATTCCTAACCACTGCGCCACCAGGGAAGCCCCGCTTTTATTCTTTTATGTTGAAAAATAAGTTGTTGATGTAAAAATAATGGAAGGGTTTTGAATTATATCATAATCTCCCTTTCAGAAGAAGGTACCAGGTGATATGGACAAAACAGCAAATAATTTTTTTAGCCATTTTACTAAGAATGTTTTACAGATATAATTTCACTTTATTATCACAATAAATTATTATTCTTATTTTTATTTAGGGATTTTCTTTTTAGGCATTTTTATTTTTATTTCACAGAAGACATTTAGGCTGTGAATTAAAGAAGAATTTACATATAATCACACAGCTAATTAATGGTTGGTGCCATGAAAATTGAAATAGTTCTGTGGTGGAGTTCCAAAGCACATTGCTCTAACCATATACTGTTAAATCTTGTTCACAGAACATTCTTAATGTCTCAATGTAAAATCTAGTTTTAATGACACCAATATTCAGCTTTGGTAATTTAATATGCATGATTTAAGCATTCATCATTTGAAAGTTACTTATATTATTATCACTAAATATTCTTAGCTATTGGTTTGGATTCCTGTCCTGAGCCACAAACTCCTAGCCGTGGGAATAAAATTGGAGACAGATATATGGTTGGTGATGTAGTATCCTTTCAGTGTGATCAAGGCTATTCTCTTCAGGTAAGTCTATTTTAAAATTTTAGCTTTGATTTTCATTACCCTTTCAGAATATTTTAACAGACTAATTGTTGATAATTCACAAGTTATAAAACAATATTGATCTCAGGCTGCATAATTTAACATTAAATCAAAAGGTATTCAATTTGTCAGTGAGATATTCGTGAGAGAAATTGCTGGAATGAATAAATTTGTTCTGTTTGCAAATAACCAAAAATGATTTTTGAATCAAAATAAATCTTCACTTTTCTCTCTGTTCACATTGGATGTGACCACTGAACTGGATTTTCAGAATTTGAAATAAAAATGAAAGTGATACTTAAAGCATTAAATGAAACTTCCATGATAATAAATTCCCCAAATCAGTAAAAATCGACTACAAATAAGTTTTGCTAAAACTGTTTATTTGCAATGTATATTCTGACTTTACGTATTTATATTAATACTCTTTTGTTGGTGTTTTAGAAGGTCTCAGTATATGACCTCATAAAAATCTCCCTAAAGCATAGACCTATTAAGAAATTAAGAAAAAAAATTGAGACAGAAATTATTTCACATGTTAAGTAAATAAATTCTTTAGAGGAAGGAAAAGTAAAAATGAATAATTTATAGTCTTTAAACTTGTATCCCAAATTATTAGTCTCAGAAGTGAAATCAAATTTTTCTGGACTTTAAAATTTAATATACCTCAGTTGACTTTTCAAATTTTTATGAAAGAATTTTATAATCATTTTTTAATCTATCTCATCTTGAGTATTACTGCAATTTATTATAAACCACTATGTATATGGCCATTTCCTTTGTATAATTATTGCAGTACCTTAGTAGAAAATGTTTTGGCAGAACAATGTTAAAACCACAGTTTTAATGTGATATAGAGTCTTAATTTTTCTACCAAAAGCTTGTTATTTTTTACATTTTATCACAAGTGTACATAATTACCTTTCTTGTTTTAAGTCACACTAATATTTCCAGTAATGTTAAAAAATATTAAAATGCAATATATTATTAAGTTTGTGTTCATAATTATCATTCACTATCCTATGTTATATTTACACTTTTAAAAATGTGTGCTGAACTGCATTGTCTTGTTTATATAGGGTCATTCTCATATTACATGCATGCCTGGGCCTGTGAGAAGATGGAATTACCCAATCCCAATTTGTTTGGGTAAGTTAAAGAACTATAAATCATTTATTAACTATCAAATTTTAAAGGTACACCTTATGTATGTTGTTGTTCAAACATATAGTTTACCTTTTGTCAGGTTTTATGGAAATTATATTTTGAGATAAATGCTTCACATTTTTTTTCTTTTTTAATTTTAAATTTTTACATTTTTTTTGCCCCAAACTTTAATATCAATGGATGACTTAAAAATACAAATTGAGGAAAGGTATTAGGTTTTTTGATTCCCAGAGAGTTTTCTCAATATGATGTAGTAGAAGTACTCATAGATCAGGAAAATAAGTAAATATACTATTGCTTACTATTGAGCCAAAATAGATAAGGAAGCTGGAGTCTACCAAAGGGAGCATGACACCCCATGAGATGTCTTCATTGGTAACAGGCAATTGAGATATGGGATGTATCAAAAGAACACTTGGGGCTTTGAAAGTATGGGCCCAAATTTTTGTCCTAATTTAATGCAGCTTCCAGTTATTTCTATCCACCTTAATTTTTTTTCTCTTTTTCATTTCTGGTGTCTGTATGCAACCATTAATATACTAGGCTCTACAGAGTAGGGGAAAAAAAGTTTGAGACATGATCTCCATAATTAAAACATTTGTTTACCATTTAGAGTTGTAGAAATAAAAGAAATGAAATAAGAATAGTGTCAAATAATACCATTGACTATGTTTTAGAATTTAAGAAAGATGAGATTGGTGTTGACTGAAGTCATTAGGAAATATATTCAGTCCATAAAATTTACAAAGAGTTTTGGATGATAGGTGTAATTAAGATAAATGAATGAAGAAGACTACCCTTGCTGAGTAAGAAAAAGGGCAAAAACAAAAGAATTGGTGTGGCTTGTATACCCTACCAATGTACAGTGAACAAACCTGTATTATATTAGTTTGCTTGGGGTGCCGTAATGGAATACTACAGACTGGATGGCTTCAACAACAGGAATTTATTTTGTCACAGTTCTAGAAGCTAGAAGTTCAAGATCAAGGCGCTGGCAGGGTTGTTTTCTTCTGAGAGCTTCTTTCCTTGGCTTGTAGAAGACTATCTTCTCCCTACATCTTCACATAGTCTTTCCTCTGTGAAGGAGCTCCCCTATCTCTTTCTCTTCTTATAAGGACACCAGTACTATTAGATTAGAGCTCCACCCTTATGACTTCATTTTACCTTAATTACCTCCTTAAAGAAGGTATCTCATCTCCAAATACAGTCACATTTGGGAGTTAGGGCTTTAACATATGAATATTGGGGGAGACACAATTCAGTCCATAATGCCTATGTACCATGTGTGCAATTTTTGTTGGAGAGTACTGGAAAATAATGTTTAAGAGTAAGGATGTGTTTAATTGGCAAAAGATATTAAAAGCATTCAGACTTTAGATTGGATGACATTTTTTGAATGATATGTTTCTTCAGGTATTATAATTTATGCATATAATGCCAGTTATAAAATTGTATATATACATATAATGCCTATTGTAAAAATTTATATATACAGATAATGCCATTTATGTGTGTGTGTGTGTTATGTATGTGGGGTCTGTATGTGTGTGTATATCCAATTAAGTATAAAAATTGAGAATATAAAAGAGTACAAAGAACAAAATAATTACTATATATATTCTGCTGATATGAGAGCAGAGAGTTTTGGTCTTTTGTTCATTACCGTATCCCCAGTGCCAAGAACAGTTATTATCTTACGTAGGCATCCAATAAATATTGTTTAATGAACAAATTAAAGTTTTGGGCTTCTACGCTATGTATTTTTTTATAATGTTTTCCTTCTTGACATTCACTTAGAAGAATTTCCCATACATAACATGTTTTCAAAAATTTGATTTTTAAAATGGCTTTATGGCACACAGCGTAGTCTAATTTGTATAGTTATTCTCTTTTGTTAGCTTAGTTTTTTGTCTTTTTGATATACGTTTATACACATTTGGTACACATTTACACATTTACACACATTTCTTTATTTATAAGTGTTTTTCATGTGCCTTCCTAACTGTGTCATTGCATATAACTACTTAAAAGCTTTAATATTGCCAGATTGCTTTCAGAAGGTTGTATCAATTTAAATACCACTCAATTATGATATGACAATTTCCATCTTGCTATATTACTAGCACCAATTATTACTGTTAACAAATTGCTCAGTTTTTAGGTAAAATACTGCGTTTTGATTAAGTCTGTATTCCACTGTATATTGTTAACAAGGGAAGTACTAGATGGAAGTGATATTTTAATAAAATTAAACTGGAAATTTTAATTTTATTATATAGGATAAATTTGTATGAAACTGTATTAAATACTTATATTTATTTTGATGTCCAGTATATCTTCATTTGATTTTCAGCTAAGGTACAATAGCTGTGTATGGCAAATGTATTATTCTGTTTGCTCATCTGTTGAATGGGATAGTAATGTCCACCTCATAGGCCCATTATGAGAATTAAATGAGAGAATGCATAAAAGTATTTAGCACTGAACCTGAAATACACAGGGCATTCATAGCGGTAGTTATTATAGTGAAAAATATGCAATAACTTAAGGGTCCAATAATGGGGAAAAAGGAAGTGAACATTATAATGGAATATTTAATAACTCAAAGTTTACAATATATAGTGAAATATAACAAGGCTTAAAGTGATTCACAGTATGATCCTATTTTCATTATATACGTAAACATATAAACATATATACGTGCATATGTATTTTTCTGCAGAGAAATAAAAGAATATAAAGGTAGACAGGTTATCTATGGGTAGTGGAATTCCAGAGCACTGTTATTTCTTTTGTATTCATTTTTTTTTGTTTATAAATTTTGGACAGTAAACTTGTACTATATTTGATAGACAAAGTGTCTAAATTGACATCATGGACATATCATAAGGAGAAACTGAAGGCAGGAGGCTGATTCAGAGAATGTCTTAAAACTTTAGTCATCAGGTATCAAGGTTACAGTCTCATGAACTGGAAAATAAACAGTCTGCCAGATATTTTGATGGAAGGAAAGAAAAGTCACTTGAGATTTTTACATAATAGAGACAAATCTGAAGGAAGAATCAAAGATGATTTTATCTCGGAGGACAATGCTATGGTTGTGTCCTTAAGAAAAACAGTATAATGGGCCTCAAAAGAGTCTACTGTGAAACTTCTGGTGAAACACAGCATTTTCTTTCAAGGCCTAGGGGTGCATGAAATTGCAGAGTCTCTGAGAAAATAGACATGAGTACGGAGCTGAAGGCAGATGCGCTTTTTGGATTTTTCTTCTCGTCCTTTATGGTTTGTTATTCTTTTTCTTTCTCTTTCATTATCTGTTTACTTTGTATTCTTTCCTTCTTTCTTCTCTGATTTTGGGATTTACACTCTAGAAAGGTGGGCAATGCAGAGGCCAGGATTTTCAGCTCATTTCTAAAGAGATGGAAAACAGCAGAATTAGAGGGGCAGTGAGCAGCTCAAACACTTGAGATAGTGAAGGCAAGAAAGCAAAAGAGTCCTTGTGTTCTTTCACTCAAAATTCAGAACAAAGCAAAACAAACCTACAATTGCATTCTTGCCAGAAACTTAAAAGTACTTTTCATTGGCCAAAATATTTTCTCTACCACTCCCTAATTATCAGATTGTGTAATGAACATATGTAGGCAGTCAAATTTTAGGAAAATGAATTGGTGAACATTAGTGGTTTATATATGTTGAAAATTGCTCTGGTTTAAAGATGGCTGAACTGAGATTTGAGAAGGATGGAAAAATATAAAGGTGTATCTTTAGATCGCAGTGGTAATTACAACTTCAAAAGAAAGGTTTATATGCACATTAACTACAAGGTTATATATATCCCCTTAGTAAAATCTGCTTTATACATAATTTATTCAGTTCACATAGTTAAAGATAGCTGTCAAACTGGCTATTGATATCACATAGAACATTGATAAATTGTTCTACCGAATTTGCCTTTATGATATATAACCTGAAGTTTGATTATCTGTCTGTTGCTATTCATAACAATAAATAAATGAATGAAATTGTAGGTAAATGTATGGGTAACTTTCAAACTTGATGTGCAGTCATGAAATTTGATTCTTCAACCCTCAATTGAGATGTGTATTTTAGTACTTCTATGATAAAATGATAAAAATGTATACTTAGAGGAAAGAATTAGCTTCTAAAATGCGATTGTTCTATTAATACATGTTAAATAGTTCTATCTAATCATGTAAAAGTTAAAACTTGGGTAATTATTTGTTCTTATAATTTATGGTTAGCTTATCAATTGTAAATCACTATAGTAGGGATTCTACAAAAAGCATAAATTTATGCCTAAATTCTTAAACATGGGTGCATCTTTTTACTTGTTTTATACTTCCCTATTTTTTGTCCAGATTATTTTAGGGTAAAGTGAGACAATATCTGATGGTGTGTGAATCCCTTGCATATTACCGATAGAAACCAATATTTTTCTTAAAAATCTTCAGCCTCCTCACAAAAAGAGGAAAATGAATTCATTTATTGTGAAAATGAATCCCTCATCAATATAGTATGTTGCTGGCTTGATTTTACTATAAATTATATTATCTTTTGAATGAATCACAACATTTCTAGAAGTACTTCAGGATGAGAAAAGGTACTGCTTGCTATGGAAAAGGATATGTGCTCCTTGTTTGATTGTATTCACTGCACATGAGCTACTCCTTTCTGTACAATAATTGATTTAGCTTGTATTTACTGCCAAGGAAAGAAATATGTTACCCATTTATGCTATTTTACAAAATGCCTTGTCAATTGATTATATTTGATTACTAGTACGTGGTGAATGAGAGTTGACAATATTCAAATTTATATCAGTTTTAACTCAGACACTTGATTCAGACTTGAAATAATTTCAGTCTGTTTTTAATACAGTAAAGTACTTTGGCTTAAGTGGGACCTCTATTCTCTTGCAGCTCAGTGTGGTGGCGCTATGTCAGATTTCAGTGGTGTGATCCTCAGCCCTGGGTTTCCTGGAAACTACCCCAGCAGTTTAGATTGCACGTGGACAATCAAGCTGCCCGTAGGTTTTGGTATGTATATTAAAAACACGTGAAAGAGTATTTTTATATCATTAATGCATCCTTAAAAAGAAATAACAAAGTCTAATAAGAACTTATGAAATATCCACAAATTATAGTTTATTTTGGGATTATATACATTTCACTTGGAGTACTTGGATAATTGAAAGAATATGGGCATTTTAAAATTTCATAGATAGATGATGAATAGAAAAACTTTATGATACTTTCCAATCAATATGTACAGATATAGCCTGAGTTAGATGTGTGTGGCAATGATTAAGTTCAACATGATTTTCATGTATAATTGTTTCTATAACTCTTTTCTACTTGTTGAAACCAAGCAGTACGTAGATAAGTTATTTTCTGGTAATCTATTGAATCCAGTTGCTATTGTAAATAAATAAGATTTACATTTGAAAAGTATTAGTACAATTTTTCTGCTGTTAGATTTAAATACCCATGTAGATGTAATACCTTTCTAATTCTAATATTACAATTGCCAGTGTTTGGATATATTGCATTATATGTATATATTACATTTAATAAATTCTTTTCCCTCTTGTGTCACTAACGTATTCTTTTGCAGCTTCTTTATATCCCATTAGTCTGTAAATGCATAAATAGAAGTGTTAGATTGAGGATAGACTTATTCATTAAATCACAGAAGAGTAAGATGAGTAGATAACTCCTTGAAGTACAAACCTGGTGGATTTAGAGCAATTAAGATATTCTGTACTATCTCACTTATTGAGGACTAAATTTAGCTACCTCATTTACCCAAAAGCATCTATAGCCTCAGAATGAAAATTCATGTTGAAATGTTTTACATAAATTCACAGAAACTCATAGTTTTGACAATTCTGTACTGAGCATGTACACATTATACTCCAGGTATTGTGCTAGGTGCTAGGGATAAAATGCATAGTAAAACAGACTTTGTACCTTTTTCCAGTTAAGTTACAGTCACAATGAGGAGACAAATAGTCAAATATGTTATTGCAGTGAAGTATAATAAAGAAAACAGGATTGTACACAGGCATCCAGCCTAGTCCAGGAAATGCAAAAAAGGTTTGTCAGAGGAAATGATGTGTGAACTGTGGCTTTAAATATAAGTAAGAGTAAGCCCAAAAAAGAGGGTCAGCTTGTGAGGAACAGGAAAGAAATTCTAGGTAAACAGACTGACACATGGTAAAATGCAGATAAGAAAGCTAAAGAAATTCAACAAACTTGAACACTATATGACTGGCCTGAGGTTTTGGGAGAACAGTAGGCCACTGAGAGAAGAATGCTGGGGGGCTTTCTACTGAGAATTATTCTGGCTACAACATGGGAATACCCTTAATTTGAAGTTGTAGTCAAATTCTATGCCCTTTGATTGAAAGAGAATAAATGAATAATAGATTTGAAACAGTATGGTTATCCTTATGTCTTTTACTAGCCACTTAAGAGGGCTCATCCCATGTTGCTTACGGAGCTAAGTGAATTATTTTAAAATAAATTATTGCGTGTATTTGCAATAGTGTCATTATATCACCTTCAACTTAGCTCTTGCTAATGCTTCATTGATTTTAAAAACCAAGTTTATTAAAAATTAAAAAGAATATGCATCTCTCTTTCTCTATTTTAGAAATGAAAACATGAGACCATTTCTGATTTGGTTACATTTCAATAATCCCACTGTTTTCTTTGAGTTTTGGTTAAATCAAATATTGCTTCCAATGTATTTGAACAGATAATTTATAAATGTTTAAAAGAAAATTGAATACACATCAACAGTTAAAGAAGTATTTTCTCTTGCCTGTGAAACAATTATGGACAACATAATTTGTGAAAAGGGGCTCAGGAAAATTTTAGAAAAATATGCACTTCTTGTACCCTCACATATTAAGATAGTGCATTCAAAGTTTTAAGAAGATTGTCTGATTGTGCAGGAATGTGTTTAATATTTTAAAGCATATTTTCAGTAATTCCCAAATTTATTTGTTCATGGAACTCTTTTTCAATGTAACAGCGAATTTCCATGGAACTCTTTTTCCAGGAACAAAATGTGACTTCACTTGAGAACCTCACTAGTTATTAAGGGCAAGAGCTCAGGAGCCAGAATGTCTGATTTTGAATTGCACCTCTTTTAGGATATTGTGTAAACTTAGCATATTATTTAGCTTCCCTGTGCCTCAGTTTCCTCATTCTCATAACTATGAGCATTAAATAAGATAGCATGTATAAAAACTTAAAACAGTGCCTAGCAAAAAGAAAACCCAATAAATGTCAAATTTTATTACTAACAATTTGCAGAATGGTAGTTGTGGAAAAAAAACATCAAATTCAGTAAAAATCAAATATTAATTGAATTAAGGAAACATACCTCAATAAGGGTTTTATTTTATTTTTTCCATCCCAGAGATATTTAACTATCTCATATTCTAATTATGTTTATAAAGACATTAAGACTATTTTGTAATATGATAGCATATAGCAATAACCCCTAGATTTTATTGGGAATATTACATAAAATTTGGCTTTATCTTCTGATGAGGAAATACTAAAAGAGCACACTAAAAATTACATGCTTCAAAATGATATTTTGGAGAAGTTAATTTATCCCCTGTATATGACTAATTTCTAACACAGTCGTGAAATCTGATTATGTTAATATATAAAACTTTGCAATCATATTTTGGCTTCAAATTGGCCTTTTACAAAATACAAATTATTGAGTGGCTTTTCATCTTTAAAAATTGGTTGATACATTTTTAAATGGTATTAAAGAACAAGAAAGCCACTTCCTTGATTAGTTTTGCTATGGTGACAATGTAGTAAAATGAGATTTTCCCATGTGACAAATAGTGGGCATTTGAGAACAGTATTCTGTTACTTTCAACTATAGCACAGCTAATTGTCCTGGGCAGACAGCAAACCCATGGCCCGGATCTTGAGAGTATGCCTCTCAACTTAAATGGAAACATATCTTAAGCACATTAATGCGAGCATGTGTTTGTGTATATGCGTGCATTTAATTTGGTAAAAAAATAAAGTAGCATTATGTTTGTTTTTCTTCCTTAGGTGTGCATCTGCAGTTTGTAAATTTTTCAACAGAAACCATACATGATTATTTGGAAGTAAGAAGTGGATCTGCAGAAACTAGTACTGTTATTGGCCGACTTAGTGGTCCTCAAATATCATCTTCCCTATTTAGCACGACCCATGAAACCAGCTTGCATTTTCACAGTGACTATTCACAAAACAAACAAGGGTTCCACATTGCGTACCAAGGTGAGAGGAATAATAAAAATATGAAAGCTTTTTAGCCTCCAAACAGCTATTAACGATCTAATGCTAAGCATTTTCTATATTGTGTTTTAGAAAAAAAAAGGAACCTAAATCAAAGCAAGCTTCAGATAGGAAGAGTTTTAAATAATGCTATTTTCAGTTAACTGTATAGGGGGAAATGACGTCTTTCTGAGGCCTTACAAATTCTAACCATGAAAAAAGGATTGAATTAATTTTAATACACAGTCAAATTAAGCAAGTCAAGGCAAGGCAGTCAAGCAAGGCATGGTGGATAGGCAAGATTTATCTCTGCTTTTATACCAGAATAAGTATATTGAAAAGATATTTTGTGGTACTCATCTACTGTATGTAAAGTTATTTTCTTTTACTTCATAATGAAAGAATAACATAACCTTCCTTGATACCATTCTATTGCTATGAGAATATGAAATAAATAATTTGACAATCATATTAGGCCTATTTCTAGTATAAAACTGCTGCATGACCTTGAGCATGATTTTCATCCCTTTGGAATATACAGCTGGGAGACCTAGGCTTAAACGCTGATTCTCTATGTTCAGTCTTAAGTGGCCTAGGGCACATGTCCATTTCTTCATTTTCATAATGGCATTAGTAATAGTACCTCTCAGATAAGTTGTTTTGAACTTTATATGATAAAATGAATGTAAAATATTTATCATGATGTATATCATTAGTAAATATTTAGTGTAGTTTAGCTATTTTTACTATACTATTTCAGATCTTAAAAGGCTAAGATTTAAAATTAAATATTTAAAGTTATGATGATATTTTACACAAACAATGCAGTTCCAATGACTGTAATATTTAATCAAAAATAACTTAAACTTTGATTACATATCTGCCCTAATTATTAAGGATTTAATGAGTATGTGATATTTTTGTTGTTTTTTTTAACTTAATTTAATTTTTATTGAGGTATAGTTGATTTACGAGTATGTGATACTTTTGGATGTGAGCTCCACCAAAGCAGTTATCTTTGTGTTGTTCATTGATGTATCTCAAGTGCCTAGAAGAGTAAGAGCACAGTAAATATTTGCTGAATAAAAGTATATACCCAAAAGGAAATTTAAGAGTAGTTAAAATAGACATTGTAACATCCAACTACATGGGTCTAAAATGATTACAGTTTGTATTATGCTTGCATAATTTAAGAGCACCATACCACACATCATCCTTTACATAAAATAGGAATCATTTTTGTAACCTCTTGGTACAAAATTAACCGTGTTCCCAAGGAAACTAATTATTACAAAAATAGTTGGGGAACTGAGTTTCTTTTTTGCTGCTGGAGGACTCAGAGCTATCTATGTGGTCCTTCTCTAGCAAGTGCACAGGGCCTGATGAACCTGACTTCATCTTCTTTTCTATGCCCTCAAATTCCCTCAGCCTCTCAGAGCAATATTCTTATTTGAATGAGGTAAAACTAGAATTTGAACTTTATTAACTACATTTTTCAGTCAATGTGTCCTTGAAAAAAGATTCATTATTTCCATAATAAAATCCTAAAAGATATAGCATTTGTTACTGTTACTGATATAATACTGTATTATTATTGACATGTGCCACAATGTATTACAATGATCACTAGATATTATTTGTGAATTACACTGAATTTTATGTTATTTTTTTCACTAGTTCTTTATTCTATTTATTTTTTTAATAGATCTTTATTGGAGTATAATTGCTTCACAATACTGTGTTAGTTTCTGTTGCACAACAAAGTGAATCAGCCATATGCATACACGTCTTCATATCCCCTCCCTCTTGAGGTTCCCTCCCATCTTCCCTATACCACCCCTCTAGGTCATAGCAAAGCACCGAGCTGATCTCCCTGTGCTATGCTGCTGCTTCCCACCAGCCAACTATTTTACATTCGGTAGTGTATATATGTGGATGCTACTCTCACTTCGCCCCAGCTTCCCCCTCCCACACCATGTCCTCAAGTCCATTCTCTATGTCTACCTCTTTATTCCTGCCCTGCAACTAGGTTCATCAGTACCATTTTTTTTTTTTTTTAGATTCCATATATATGCGTTAGCATACAGTATTTGTTTTTCTCTTTCTGACTTACTTCACTCTGTATGACAGTCTCTAGATCCATCTACCTAACTACAAATAGCTCAATTTCATTCCTTTTAATGGCTGAGTAATAGTCCATTGTATATATGTGCCACATCTTCTTTATCCATTCATCTGTCGATGGACACTTAGGTTGGTTCCATGTCCTGGCTATTGTAAATAGAGCTGCAATGAACATTGTGGTACATGACTCTTTTTGAATTATGGTTTTCTCAGGGTATATGCCCAGTAGTGGGATTGCTGGGTCATATGGTAGTTCTAATTTTCGTTTTTTAAGGAACCTCCATACTGTTTTCCATAGTGGTTGTATCAATTTAAATTCCCACCAACAATGCAGGAGGGTTCCCTTTTCTCCACACCCTCTCCAGCATTTATTGTTTCTAGATTTTTTGATGATGGCCATTCTGACTGGCATGAGGTGATACCTCATTGTAGTTTTGATTTGCATTTCTCTAGTAATTAGTGATGTTGAGCATTTTTTCATTTGCCTCTTGGCCATCTGTATGTCTCCCTTGGTGAAATGTCTATTTGGGTCTTCCACCCATTTTTTCAGCGGATTGTTTGTTTTTTTCATATGGAGCTCCATGAGCTATTTGTATATTTTGGAGAATAATCCTTTGTTGTTTTATTTGCAAATATTTTCTCACATTCTGAGGGTTGTCTTTTTGTCTTGTTTATGGTTTCCTTTGCTGTGCAAAAGCTTTTAAGTTTAATTAAGTCCCATTTGTTTATTTTTGTTTTTATTTCCATTACTCTAGGAGGTGGGTAAAAAAGATCTTGCTGTGTTTTATGTCAAAGACTGTTTTTCCTGTGTTTTCCTCTAAGAGTTTTATAGTGTCTGGTCTTACATTTAAGTCTTTAATCCATTTGTAGTTTATTTTTCTGTATGGTGTTTGGCAGTGTTCTAATTTCATTCTTTTACATGTAGCTGTCCAGTTTTCCCAGCACCACTTACTGAAGAGGCTGTCTTTTCTCCATTTTATGTTCTTGTCTCCTTTGTCATAAATTAGGTGATCATATGTACGTACGTTTATCTCTGGGCATTCTATCCTGTACCATTGATCTATATTTCTGTTTTTGTGCCAGTACCATACTGTCTTGATTACTGTAGCTTTGTGGTGTATTTTGAAGTTGGGGAGCCTGATTCCTCAAGCTCTGTTTTTCTTTCTCAAGATTGCTTTGGCTATTTGGGGTCTTTTGTGTTTCCATATGAATTGTAAAATTTTTTGTTCTAATTCTGTGAAGAGTGCCATTCGTAGCTTGATAGTGATTGCATTGAATCTGTAGATTGCTTTGGCTAGTATAGTCATTTTCACAATATTGATTCTTCCAATCCAAGAACATGGTATATTTCTCCATCTGTTTATGTCATATTTGATTTCTTTCACCAGTGTTTTATAGTTTTCTGAGTACAAGTCTTTTGCCTCCTTAGGCAGGTTTATTCCAAGGTATTGTATTCTTTTTGTTGCAATGGTAAATGGAAGTGTTTCCTTAATTTCTCTTTCTGATTTTTCATTATTGGTATATAGGAATGCCAGAGATTTGTGTGCATTAATTTTGTATTCTGCAACCTTACCAAATTCACTGATTAGTTCTAGTAGTTTTCTGGTGGCATCTTCAGGATTTTCTATGTACAGTATCATGTCATCAGCAAACAGTGACTGTTTTACCTGTTCTTTTCCAATTTATATTCCTTTTATTTCTTTTTCTTCTCTGACTGCTGTGGCTAGGTCTTCCAAAATTATGTTGAATAAGAGTGGTGAGAGTGGACATCCTTGTCTTGTTCCTGATCTTAGTGGAAATGCTTTCAGTTTTTCACCATTGAGTATGATGTTTCCTGTGGGTTTGTCATATATGGCCTTTATTATGTTGAGGTAGGTTCCCTCTATGCCCATTTTCTGGAGCGTTTTTATCACAAATCGGTGTTGAATTTTTTCAGAAGCCTTTTCTGCATCTATTGAGATGATCATTTAGTTTTTATTCCTTAATTTGTTAATGTGGTGTATCACATTGATTAATTTGCATATACAGAAGAATCCTTGCATCCTTGGGATAAATCCCACTTGATCATGGTGTATGATCCTTTTAGTGTGTTGTCGGATTCTGTTTGCTAGTATTTTGTTCAGGATTTTTGCATCTCTCTTCATCAGTGATATTGGTCTATAATTTTCTTTTTTTGTGGTATCTTTTTCTGGTTTTGGTATCAGTGGAATGGTGGCTTCGTAGAATGAATTTGAGAGTGTTACTCCCTCTGAAATTTTTTGGAAGAGTTTGAGAAGGATCGATGTTAACTCCTCTCTAAATATTTGATAGAATTCGCCTGTGAAGCCATCTGGTCCTGGGCTTTTGTTTGTTGGAAGATTTTTAATTGTGGTTTCAATTTCATTACTTGTGATAGGTCTGTTTATATTTTCTAATTCTTCCTGGCTCACTCTTGAAAAATTGTCCATTTCTTTGTGGTTGTCCATTTTTTTGGCATTTAGTTGTTTGTAGGAGTCCTTATAATTCTTTGTATTTCTGCAGTGTCAGTTGTGATTTCTCCTTTTTCATTTCTAATTGATTTGCGTCTTCTCCCTTTTTTTCTTGTTGAGTCTGGCTAAAGGTTTATCAATTTTGTTTATCTTCTCAAAGAACCAGCTTTTAGTTTTATTGATCTTTGCTATTGCTTTCTTCGTTTCTATTTAATTTATTTCTTCTCTGATCTTTATGATTTCTTTCCTCTACTGACTTTG
The DNA here is from genome assembly GCF_028021215.1 of Eschrichtius robustus. Lineage (NCBI taxonomy): Eukaryota > Metazoa > Chordata > Mammalia > Artiodactyla > Eschrichtiidae > Eschrichtius > Eschrichtius robustus. The sequence continues at coordinate 60,872,230 of NC_090840.1, read as the reverse complement.
GGTTTTCTTTGTTCTTCTGCCTCTAGTTGTTTTAAATAAGGGTAGATTGTTTATTCGATATTTTTCTTGTTTCTTGAGGTGAGACTGAATTGCTATAAACTTCCCTCTTAGAACTGCTTTGCTGATTCCCATAGGTTTTGGGTCGTCATGTTCTCATTGTGATTTGTTTCCATGTATTTTTTAATTTCTTCTTTGATTTTTCAGTGATCTTTTGGTTATTTAGTAGCTCACTGTTTAGCCTCCATGTATTTGTGTTTTTTACCATCTTTTTTTTCCTGTTATTGATTTCCAATCTCATAGCGTTTTGGTCAGAAAAGATGCTTAATACGATTTCAATTTTCTTAAATTTTCTGAGGCTTGATTTGTGACCCAAGATGTGATCCATCCTGGAGAATGTTTCATGTGTACTTGAGAAGAAAGTGTATTCTATTGTTTTTGGTTGGAATGTCCTATAAATATCAATTAAGTCCATCTTGTTTAATGTGTCATTTAAAGCTTGTGTTTCCTTATTTATTTTCTCTTTGGATGGTCTGTCCATTGGTGTAAGTGGAGTTTGCAAGTCCCCTACTATTTTTGTGTTACTGTCGATTTCTCCTTTCATGGTTGTTAACATTTGCCTTATGTATTGAAGTCTCCTATTTTGGGTGCATAAACATTCATAATTGTTATATCTTCTTCTTGGATTGATCCTTTGATCATTATGTAGTGTCCCTCCTTATCTCTTGTAACAATCTTTATTTTAAAGTCTATTTTATCTGATACAAATATTGCTGCTCCACCTTTATTTTGATTTCCATTTGCATGGAATATCTTTTTCCATCACCTCACTTTCAGTCTGTATGTGTCCCTAGGTCTGAAGTGGATCTCTTGTAGACGGCATATATATGGGTCTTGTTTTCGTATCCATTCAGCCAGTCTGTGTCTTTTGGTTGGGGCATTTAATCCATTTACATTCAAGGTTATTATCGATATGTATGTTCCTATTACCATTTTCTTAATGCTTTGGGTTTGTTTTTGTGGGTCTTTTTCTTCTCTTGTGTTTCCTGCCTAGAGAAGTTTCTTTAGCATTTGTTGTAAAGCTGGTTTGGTGGTGCTGAATTCTCTTAGCTTTTGCTTGTCTGAAAAGCTTTTGACTTCTCCATCGAATCTGAATGAGATCCTTGCTGGGTAGAGTAATCTTGGTTGTAGGTTTTTCTTTCATCACTTTATATCCTTCCACTCCCTTCTGGCCTGCAGAGTTTCCGCTGAAAACTCAGCTGATAACCTTATGGGGATTCCTTTGTATGTTATTTTTTGTTTTTCCCTTGCTGCTTTTAATATTTTTTCTTTGAATTTAATTTTTGTTAGTTTGATTAATATGTGTCTTGGTATGTTTTTCCTAGGGTTTATCCTGTATGGGACTCTCTGTGCTTCCTGGACTTGGGTGACTATTTCCTTTCCCATGTTAGGAATGTTTTTGACTATAATCTCTTCAAATATTTCCTCAGACCCTTTATTTTTCTCTTCTTCTTGTGGGACCCCTATAATTCGAATATTGGCGCATTTAGTGTTGTCCCAGAAGTCTCTGAGATTGTCTTCAATTATTTTCATTCTTTTTTCTTTATTCTGCTCATCAGCAATTATTTCCACCATTTTGTCTTCCAGCTCATTTATTTGTTCTTCTGCCTCAGTTATTCTGTTATTGATTCCTTCTACTGTATTTTTCATTTCAGTTATTGTGTTGTTAATCTCTGTTCGTTTGTTCTTTAGTTCTTCTAGATCTTTGTTAAACATTTCTTTTATTTTCTCAATCTGTGCCTTCATTCTACTTCCGAGATTCTGGATCATCTTTACTATCATTACTCTTAATTCTTTTCCAGGTGGATTGCCTATTTCCTCTTCATTTATTTGGTCTTGTAGGTTTTTACCTTGCTCCTTCATCTATGACATATTTTTTTGCTGTCTCTTTTTTTTTTTTTTTTTTTTTTATGAGTAGCATTGTGTTCCTGTCTTACTGGTCGTTTGGCCTGAGGCTTCCAACACTGCAGTTTGTAGGCTATTGGGTAGAGCTGGGTCTTGGTGCTGAGATGAGGAACTCCATGAGACCTCACTCTGATGATTATTTCCTGGCGTGTGAGGTTCTCTGTTAGTCCAGCAGTTTGGACTCGGAGTTCCTTGCGCAGGAGCTTTGGCCCGACCCTGGCTCATGAACCAAGATCCTGCAAGCTGCATGGGGTGGCAAATAAAAAAGAGAGAATAATAACAAAGTAAAAAACAAAATTAGACTAGGAAACTAACAGATGTTTTAGAACGAATATAAAAATAAAAATATAGATGAATTAACATCCAGAAATTACATCAGTACCACAATAGTAAAAAAGAGGAGGAGGGAAAAGAAAGAAAAAAAAAGGGGGGGGGGAGGTCTTGGCTGTGCAGTGTGGGGCCTAAGCAAAGGCAAGGTTTGGGCGGTGGGCAGGGCCTATGCTTAGGACCCACAGGGCTGGAAAAGGCCCTGGGGGCGTGGGGGGTGAGGCTTAGGCTCAAGGAACTGAAGGGACCCAGGCGTGCTACCCACTCCTGGTCTCAGAGGACAGGGGACCTCACCTGGGAGCCCAGCAGGCTTCCTGGGCTCGAGTGGGTGGCGCAAATGCCCTCCTCTCCTCTCTTGCTGCTCCAGTCTAGGAGGCCCCCTCCTGCCTGCCTCTCCTGATCTCCCCGGCCTCCCTCCTATGCCCCCAGGACCAATGTGGCCGGGGGTGGGGGTGGGGTGGGGATGGCTGTGGAGGGCAGGGGACCAGCCTGGGAGCTCAGCAGTCTCCCTGGGCCAAGTGCGTGGGGTAATTGCCCTCCATCCCTCTTCCAATCTTCCCGAAGGGCCCCTCCTGCCTGCCTCTCCCGCTTTCCACTCGGCCTCCTTCCTGTGGCCCCAAGGACCCACACAAACTGGAGGGGGCTTTGGAGGGCTGGGGATCGGCCTGAGATCTCAGCAGGCTCCCTAGGCCCAAGTGGGAGGGACAATCACCCTCCGCTCCTCTCCCACCCCTCCTGGATGGCTCCTCCCACCTTCTTCTACTGATCTCCCCAGGCTCCCTCCTATGCCCCCAAGAACCCACGAGGCCTGGAGGGGGCTTTAGAGTGGGGGGGTGCCAGCTTGGATGCTCAGCAGTCTCCCCAGCCTGAGTGGGCCAGGCTATCGCCCACTGCTCCTCTCCCGCTCTTCCCAGAGAGTCCCTCCCGCCTGCCTCTTCTGATCTCCCTGGCCTCAGGGGTGCCAATCCTGTCTGGCCTCCACTTCTTCTGCCCCCTCAGTCCCCCCACATCCTACCGGTTCACTTGGGGGTTCCTCCTATCTCCTTGGGCATCAGAGTCCCTCACCAGCAGCCGGCAGGCACCCTAGTTGTGGGGAGATGCTAACTCTGCATCTTCCCACACAGCCATCTTGATTGACACAAGTACACTGAATTTTAAAACTGTCTCTTCTTTTACTGAATTTATATCATTGAGCTAATGACATTTTTTGAGATATAGGTTAATTGATACAGATTCTTGGAATCAATGCTATTTTTAGATGATTTTGTGATTAGACCTTAAAAACATTCTGAATTTTGGAAAAATGCATAGTATACAATTAAGTGTACCCTTCTACTAAAGAACTTGGTTCCAAAGTTAACGTTATTACTGGCAACATTATTGGGTTTGTTAAGCCCTGTATTATATATGATATTAGGATGGGAACTTTCTCCTGAACATTTAAAATCTACCTCCTATTCTTCCTTATTAAACTAAATAGCATAGAAAGATGAAATGTTGTATAAAATATCATAGGATCATACATTTGTCTATGAGTCTTACCCTATTCAAGATTATCTAGCTAACTAAACTTATCGTGATCATTTCACAATACGTCTAAGTCAAATCATTTTATTGTATACGTTAAATTCATGCAGTGCTGTATCTCAGTTATGTTTCAATAAAACTGGAAAAAATTATCTTTTACATGTGAGTGAAAATTGAAAGGGTTTATTTCATAGAATAATATATCCCAACTCCTAATGATCAAATGATATACATTTGTCTTCGATTGACATGCTTCTTTTGGTTTTGATATATTTTGTTTGTGGAATATTAATTCAAATGAAAAAATTAGAATAAAAGCACTTAACATCTTAAAAAGACTGTTCATTAATTCTGAAACCTTTAATTTAAAAATTAGAGTAGTATTTTAATAAGCAACTTATGGTAGCTTATTCAGCTTTAAATGTAAGTTTTTGATTTGGGGAATTTAGAATTTAATGGTCTCAATGTTAATTTTCTCAATTTTGTGGTTACATAGAAGTATCCTTTCCTTTATGAAATAGCAGTGATGGGTCAACCTATTCTCAACTAATTTGGAAAGAAAAAGGTGTGTTCACACATACATATATACACACATATATATATGTGTAGATGGGGGTGGGTGGGGGGAGAAAGAGAGAATGATGAAGAAAATGTGTCAGTTAACAATTGGAAAACGTGGCTGAAGGCATACTGGAGTTCTTACTAATCTTGCAACCTTTGTGTAACTTTGGAATTACTAAAAAATAAAAAAAGTTTTTTATAAAAGTAATTTAATGGTCAGTAGCAAAGTAGTCTCTGCTGGTAATTTAAATTTTATTAATTAGAATATGATTTTGAACTTCTTAAAAATAAAGTCTTAAATATTAATACTATATGAGTATATGTACTGTTTATAGGTTCAAAATTTATTCAGCAATGTTTATTCAGCACCTACTATGTGAAAGGCAATAAGCAAGGCTTTTAAGATACAATGATTAAAAAAACAGGAACTCTGATCTCATGCAGAATGTAGAACAAGAGTAGTATGAACAAATCAACAGTTACACTACAGTGCCAAAAATATCATGATAACTGAAGTACAAAATTTATATTAGAAGGAAATTTGTTTCCTAGTACTTTATATTGTTAAATAACTTCTTTGGAGAAACTCAATAGAGAGATAGTGTGGTTTGTTTCTTTTAGAGGAAAAATTAGCTAAAAAAAGGTTCAAAAAGGCTCAGAATTAGGCTTACACATATATTTATTTTATTTTATGTACACGCAATGAACCAGGAAGCAGTTGCATTATAGGTGAAGGGATCAGAATATGTTTGATTAAAATTGTGGCTATAAGGGTAATTTACATTTTCACTAAAACTTATAATTTAAATAGATTTCATAAGTGGGAGAATAAACAATGCATCTTAATAAATTGTACTAAAAATTTAATATGAAAATTAGACATAAGAAATTCATATCATACACTGACATCATTTATTATAAACCTGAATTACTATTTATAATCAACTGCAAGCAGCACTACATCTATTTTGCAGGTTGCAAATAATACTCTGTGGTCTTTTGAAATTCAAAAAGGAAAAACTTTCTTTTTACCTTTTCCAGCCTATCAGTTGCAAAGCTGTCCTGATCCACGCCCATTTCGAAATGGTTTTGTAATCGGCAATGATTTTACTGTGGGGCAAACCATTTCATTTGAATGTTTCCCTGGTTACACGTTGATTGGAAATTCAGCTCTCACTTGCCTTCATGGAGTGAGTCGCAATTGGAATCATCCACTTCCAAGGTGTGAAGGTATGCTTCTAAATTGAAGCTGTCTTTTAGGTGATATCATCTATGTTTAATAATTCTTGTTTTGGTACTCTTTTTTTTTTCCTCTTCAAATAGCATGCTAAATATACAGTTTTTCTTTTAGTTGTAGAATTACAGTTAGTACCCAGATCAAAGGCCTAAGGCTCCATAATGAATAACTGGTTTTGTCATTATTGGCAGGAGACCTAACCTTCTTCACTGGATGTGAAAGTAAAGTTTGTTAACACTTTAGAGCTTCTTCTGTGTGATGTCTGTGTGAGTGCATCTGTGTTTGTTTAGTAATCATTCTTATATAAACCAGTAACGCAGATACTACTACTGAATTTGGGCTCATTTCTTCTGAAGAAAAAAAAACCCTTTTAAATAAAAATGGCTTGAACCTCTTTATAAGGCCTTATATTTATACATGATATAAGACAAAAGTTGAACAGTGTATATATGGATAAAGTATTTGAAAGAAGAGAAAACAATGCAGTTTACTAATCTAATGATAGTGAATAACTGTGTAGCATACCTCATGCTGAAAAATAAATAAAAGCTCACTGTTTGGTTCATGGTTTCCAGCTTCATTTTACATACCTTAACTGTGGTAAAAACATAACACAGATGTCTTTTATACTGTTTAAGAGGTATGAAATGTTTACCTTTTTCTTTATAATCAGTTTATTGTGATTCTACTTAAATATTTTGTTTTGTGTTTTTTTCTGTAGCTCTTTGTGGAGGGAATATAACTGCAATGAATGGCACCATTTACTCTCCTGGATATCCTGATGAATACCCAAACTTTCAAGACTGTTTTTGGCTTGTAATAGTACCCCCTGGGAATGGAATCTACATCAATTTTACTGTTCTTCAAACAGAACCAATCTATGATTTCATTACTGTATGGTAAGTCAAGACCATTGTCATTGATTGATTCAACTGTATGTAACAGTGAAACAAGGAAGGAATGAAAATATATCACAGTCCTCTGTACAAATTGCCATCTGATGTTTGAATTGGTGTGAGTAACTGAGGGTTACAGTGTGTGTTTTGCAGAATGAGACAAACAAGAGAAATAGATTTTAGCTTATTTGCCCATGAAATAGCTAAACACGTAGAACAAAAACTTTATGGGTGAAAAAAAGATTTAAATTTGTCATTAAAATAATGTGCAAAACCTGGGAATTAAATCAGAGTAAGTTTAAGGTAAGAAAGTTCTCTCTATACAGAACTAGTGAAATTTAAAAGCCTATGTTCCAATAAGTTATTTAATACAACTACTGAATTTCTGTCGTAATAATTCATCATAAAATATTATATTTGTATTATTATTATCCTGTTAATTAAAGCATCTCTAAACTAAAAAGAAAACAGCTGAATTAATTATTGACAATTGGTTAATTGAACTACCATGTGACTTCTAAAATTCATTCTAAATTTAACAGTCTATGATTCTCAAGATTATTTTGAAGAAAATAAAAGGAAGGCAAACCTCAAGCATTTGGGAAGATCTGGGTTGTGGTCAGGAAACCAAAGACAATTTAATTGATTACAGCTAATATGGGTACATTTCTTTTGGATAAAAATGTGATCTTTTAAAATATGTTATCACCTAAATAAACGTATACCAATATGATTTGGCACTCGTTGATTATTTCATCCACTGCATCTTTATCATCTCATATGTAATACTTTCATTAAACTTTGTGTGAAACTTTCCAAAAAAATCAATCTCACTCTCCCTTTCTCCGCTCCCTGCTCTATGTCTCTCCTATAGGGATGGACCAGACCAAAACTCACCTCAGATCGGGCAGTTCAGTGGCAATACTGCTTTGGAATCAGTCTATAGCACTTCAAATCAGATTCTAATCAAATTCCACAGTGATTTCACAACAAGTGGCTTTTTTGTGCTCAGTTATCACGGTTGGTATCATCTAGGCATTTCTATTTCGTCTGGCACTGTTTGAAATTGTCCTTGAAAAATTGAGTGTAATATATATATTCAACGAATGATTGAAAAGGTATTAAAATTTGACACTTTTTTATCATTTCAAATACATTTACTTGCAAAGAACAGCCTCTTCTAAGCATTTAGGGACATTAAAATGTGAGCAATTGGAGATAGGAAATAAATCAGTCAGTAATTACCGCAGTAGAAAATAATCATTTTTGCATGGAAACGCATAAAAGAGAACCAGCTGTTCATATTTTATTGCATGTAATTTTGAAACATCAATAGATTTTTTTCAATACAAAATGTTTAATCTATTTAACCTACTTTCTTTCTAAAATTAGAATCCAATAACTTTATGCTTTGGATCACATTACGCATTCATTTATACTCTGTTTCATAACTATATCTATTCTAGAATCTTACAGTTTTAAGCGACTATTTCAGATCATTAAGTTCATAGCTTTTACTCCCGTGAAATAATTTATGAAGAGTTTCAATTTCAGTTCTTTGTATATAATTATTCTGGGTTCTCTCTTCATAACATTAACTTTTTGAAGAACAGTCAGATGGTTTCAGAGGATTTTTAAAATTTCCTGTTATGTTAAATTGTATTTCGTTATAAATAAGAAAATGTTTATTTCTAGTGATTATATCCTTTCATCTGCTATGACTGTAGTTTCATAAGCACATTCTGTTTCATATGACTTTGTCAGACCAATTCCATGAGCATCACAGGATCAGTAAGCTACTAAATTAAATTTGCAAAACTTATATTAAAATTTCCAGGGTGAACGTGTACCTTGTCCATTACATTAACGTACAATTTAATGTTTTCTTCTTTTTTTAACACAAAGTAAGAAAATCTTTGATACTCAAAGCTTATATTACATGAAAAATATGGTAAGTCAAATATGGTTATACACAAAGACACTTAAAGCACATTGGGTCTAGAAATACTCAGAGAACAGACCAGAAAATATTTGATTTGCTTAATCTCAGCACTTATCAATCAGTAGATGATGCCCAGTTTGTGCTTCTGTAGTGGCCAGAGCTGCATGTATACTCCGGCATAGCCAATTAGAAAGCAGGGAGTTCAGTTAGATAACTTTGATTCAGCCTGTTTATTTTTTTTAATAACTCATTTGCCTTTTTTAATGAATTGGTCATTGGTACTGGCAGTATGTATATACAGTCTAAAGCTGCAACAATAGCTTTATTACTTTGAAAGGGAATCATAGCTCAAGAACTACTAAACTAAATGATTTTAAGTTCAAAAGATGAATTCGTTGCTGAACTGTGTTTTGTACATTTTCTCTCTTCACAGATCCCCACATAAATTTTTATTATTTTGTATCTTGCCTGAACAAGTGATAAAGAAGGGACTGTTCATTGATGGACTGTAAATATCCATAAAATAATCTTATAGGGAGTGGAAAATTCTTATAAAACTTAGGAAACATTTCAAAGGGGAAATATTGTCAGAGAAAAGGATGTCAGTATCTGTGTGTGTGTGTGTGTGTTTGTGTGTGTGTTTGTGTGTGTGTGTGAAAATGTGAAATCCTTACATAGAAAATACAAGGATGACAGAATGTAGGTAAACACATACAAAATACGAATGTAGATTTACATAGACACTTATGTGAATGTATATACATATATTCTTATTCCAAATTATGTTTCACCTGATTTTTGTAACTAGGTTCTGAATCATATATATTAAAAATAGAATTAGTTTAGGAATAAGGAAGATCAAATATTTGTTTAGGGCTTTGTTTTTCAGCTGACTTTGGACAAGTTACCCTTTGGTTTCCACTTTCTTCAGCTATAAGACCACATGGTATAATTGCTGAGAAGATTAATGAGATACTGTATATATAGAAATTACTCTAATTACTGGCATGTATTAGGTTGAACCATATGAAATTGGTCAGAAATGCTGAATATTGACAGTTTTGTATAGCTCAACCCATGTAAGTGCTGTCATTATCACTATCATCAACATTGCGTTGCAGAGATGAAATGATTAGAGACAATGAGTAATATACAGTTAGCTTAGTTCGCCTAGGACAGTGTATGTTCAGTAAATATTCCTTTCCTTACAATATCTTACCTCACATATAAGTTTTTCTAATAGAGTATTTATATTTATTTATACTTATATTTTAAATTTTATAATAAGGCACAATTGCCAGAGCTTAGAGAAGCCTAACATTTGAATCAACATCTCTGGCAATTTTACCCAAACCTTAAAATAACCTTGAAATTTGGAGAGGTAGCCAGGGGTCATGTTAAAAATTGACAGATGCCTTATAGTCTACTAGCCCTAGTAATATAATTTTCCTAAGCATGCTTTCATCCTGACTCACCTTTTCAAGAATGCATGATGCCTTCATTATATCAAATTTAAAGCTACCCTATCATCTGGTTCATTGATTCTTATTCCCCAGTGCCTACTCTGACTCCCATTAGATTCTTGCTCTCACTGCCCCCTGAACTTCCATTCTTAAATGGTTTCTTACTCATCTTCAGTTCTTTAACTCTACCTATCTTAAGTCCCATTTCTCCTTTTCTTGATAATTCAAACTCATAAGGATCACTACCATCTTTTCTATGATTGCACTTACTCTTTTCACCAAACTTTTCAGAACTTACAGTATGCTGTATTGTTTTATATGCCTTGTGAGTTTAATAATAGTGAGTGCTTTTATGAGGACACAGATCACACTTATGCTTCTTAATCCTTTCATAGTTTTGTTATTGACTAAGTAATTATATTTTAGTCTTATGGTCATGTGTGTTCAATTCTTTTTAAAATGTTGTCTAATTGAGTTTATTTGAGCTGTCTTAGTGACAACTTTTAAAAAGGTTATTTTACAATTATGTACATGTGTGCTCATCCCTCCTCACAAAAACAAAAAAAAAGATGCCTGTTTTCAAATTGGTATTAATATAATTAGTACAATTTAATATAACCAAAAATATAGTATTCATATCCATGACTCGTATTCAGTAGCTATAGCTTAGTGCCAAAATGAGCTCTCATAATGGTAAAAAAAAAACAAACAAAAAAATCTGGTCAAGTCATTTGGTACTTTTTCATAAGTTAACCAGGGAGATAATTCACTATTCAACACTTAGTTGAAGCTGATTTAATATACCTAAGCTTAGAATGGTTTACTCCCCCACTCAGTTTTCTTTATATTCTCTTAGTGATTTAATAGCTCCTTCTGTTATGCCCAAACCTATAAGTCAGACGTGGTTTTCTTAGGACTTGTGTACTTATTTTATAAATTTAACAGATCAGTATTTTCATATATTTTCTTAAGGTCACATTGATTATTTAGGTTTTATTTCTTAATATATTTTTAATATGTCTGAAAGGAGAAAAAAATGTGTTTTTATGAGATCTAGTCAGATATCTGTCTTTTATAAAACATCACCTTCGTAAAACCTTTCATGATCAAAAATAACATTCATAAAAAGCTTTGGAAAATGGAAGTTCTATGCAGTGAAGAAATAGGGCAGGCATAAATGTTGAGGCACTTTATCTCAGATACCATATTTCTTCTTCATCTGAGGAAATCTGCTAGTCTCTCTCTGTATTACTATAACCATAATTCCCTAAAGAAAGAGCTGAATTTTCTTGATATCTGCCATAGAGTCAAGATGAGTTTGTCTTATAATAAATAATAACAGTATTCAGTCCTAATCAATGACTTCCTGAAAGTAAATTACACAAAACCTGTTTCAACTGCATGTTTTTGCAGACAGTAACTTTGTATAGTCACTCTAATAGCGATAGCTACCATTTACTGAATACTTAATAGGCCAGGCACTATGCTAGATGCTTTCCATGCTAATTTTTGTAATAACTCTGCAATATAAGTATTATTATCCCCATTTTAATAATTAAAGAACCAAAAGACAGAAATTTGTAACATATATAAAGCCAGATAACTAATAAATAGAAAGGCTGCCGGGAATTCAAAATAGGTCTGTCTGACTTAAGGACTGACCTCTTTTTAAATAATGACAACAATAACAGCAATCATAATAATAGCTAAACTATACTGAGTTCTTACTAAGTGCCAGGTAGTGTCCTAAGCTGGTATTATCTCATGCATAGATTATATTTAATGGTATGTAAACATAATTTTTCTTTAAAACTTAGCAATGATTTTCATTTTTATCAAGATAAGTCATCTCACTTTCTAGAAAATACCTCTCCTAATTACAACTTGGAACTTTGAACTTCTTAGTGCTTCTCTTCCCCAGGACCTACAGGCTAGCAACAATATGTTGGTAGGTTTATCACAACTTAGTGTGTTCCTCTTTGTAGTTTCCAAAATGTTTTATGGTCCCTGTGTGACGAGAAAATAAGATAAATTTTATTAGGAATCTGATTTATGCCAACCACTGTAGTATAGCCAGAATATATATTTATTAATTTAAAACAAAAGGTATCATTTTAATGCTTAAATCTATTATCCAGGGTACCTCTTTTTCTAATATCAGATATTAGGGAACCTCAATTATTACAGAAGATTTTCTTAGGATAATACAATTTAATAATATATATTATCCATTGTTTTCTGTTATTGGCACAGTTTCTGTGAATGAGTGGGTTGATTATATATTGAATTTCAGATTATTTTTAAGAAATGTATTTAAAAAGCCTGTAATACCTTTTAGGTCATCTTTTAAGGTTATATTACCTTTATAATGAATGCTGTATTTGGGGACAAGTATATTTAACTCCACAAAGTCTCATCCTAAAAGAGACTACTGTAGATATAAGGACACATTTTATATAAAACATAAATCACCATTGCTTTGAACTGTGTGACCCCATTGCCTTACACAACGTAAAGATCTGACCTCCTTTCATATTTCAGTAGATAGAGCATTGAGCTCATGAAATGTTTCATTGTTTGATTTCCAGAGAGCATAGGGGGTATGAACATCATACAATTATATATTTTATATATATATATACAGCTAAAAAACCAAACTGGTAAAACTATAATGATGAAAAGATATTGCCATTTACTATTATTTAAATGACTACTTAGTGATTACTTAAATGACAAAAAGTCATGTCAAAATTGCTTACCATATTTTGGTATTTTGCTGTGTGTGATAAGATGGCATTTATATTCTACAGTATCTCAGTCCCCTCCAGCCAAAGTCCATCAGGAACACCTCTGTAGTTAAACAAAGTTGAGTTTATAGGCTCACTGTAATGTGTGGGACAACAGACCATGAGAAACCCCGTGGAGTCTCAGTGAGAGGGTGTTAGGAGGGGCTTGTTGTAGGATTTGGGCTGTGTAAGATGGTTCCGGAAGGTTCAAGGAAGCATGTTTTTCCTCTGGGTTGGGTGCTGTTAGAAAATTGGAGCAGTTCTATAATTGGGTATCTTAATTTTTTTCTAGAAGGTGGAAGGTATGGAACACACCTAAAACTATGATTGGCGTGGGGTAGCAGCATTCTCTCATACTAGCTGAGATGGAGGATCTTGGTCATACTGGTGGTTTGGATAGTGTTTTCATTTTGTTTTATGGGTTTTGTTTTGTTTTTTCTGTGCTCAGACATGATTAGGGAAAGGTCTTATTTTTGTCTTGTTCCAACAAGGTCAAAGAGCTATCATGTCTGTTAGTTGTTAGTTAAATTGATTACAGTCAACAGTAGAAAATCATGGCCTATCAGTTAGAGCCAGGCCGGCTCCAAGCCAACAGCATACAGGGGTTGTGCTTTGTTTTGTTTTCTTTTGCTTTTTTTTTCTTTAGTCTTTTCTTTTCAATATGCAGAATAAAGTGATTGTTAAAGAGCTAAAACGTGTTCCTTCATAGCCAAAACAAACCAAACTATGGTAGTAAACAGAGAAAGGAAAATAGAGACTGACAAGGAAAAAATTGTCACCTCTGATGTGCTCTGTTATCTACTAATGTGCTAGGCAACTCAACCATGTAGAGAAGAGACCTTTAGCACATTACTTTTCAGACTCTAATGGTCTCCGTACTAAGGTAGGATACTTTCCATTAGCTATTGGAATATGGGAAAGTCACTTCATGCAAAAGATATTTGAATTTTCTTATGGATAATTCAGGATATTTCCCAAAAGTGTGTTTACTATACTTCTGTTTTTCCATCTCTAGGAAAATACCTAGTAACTTCTTGTTGATCCATTTCTAATGATCCATTCCATTTCTCTGTCTCATCTCTAAATCTAGGGCTGAACATTTTCTCTTGATTTCAAAGATTCTCCCTTATATAGGCAGAGAAACAAATTGATTATAAAATATTAACAGATAAAAAGTGATATTTGTAAGTAATTTAAGCACCACTGAAACTTACCTGTATGGTTCATATCAATTCACTAGCAGACCTTCTCCAAAATGGAAAAAAAATTACTTATTATTTTTTCTTCTTAGTTAGAACTCAGATAGCATTTGTTTAAATACTCCTAACTCTACTTTCAAGTGGAGCTACTTAAAGTTATTTTACATAACTTTTGAAATAACATTACCAAAATTACATAACTGAGTATGTAATTATCAGTGCTTTTCCTCCTCCAAATCTTCCCCAAATCATGAAGTTATCATACTTGAACTAATCTGGGTCACCACTGAAGTGCAACAGTGGTTATAGAGAGCTTAGAATTTATAAGAGCACATAGAACATTTTTTTTCCTCTGTAAGAAATACTGCATCCTTATTTGGCAGAAAGGTTGTGCACTTGTGCTTTTGTGGTTTAGAGAAGGAATGGCAATTTGCCAGTGTCCTGTTTTGTCTTTTTTTGAAGAAGCCTTTAATAGCTCAGTTGAACTGAAGTAGATAAATGCAGCATTCTTTTCTGGAATTGGGTTGGTTATTTCATTACGAAGAAAATAGGAAATGAAAAATAACCAAATATATTGCCAGAATTAAACTCTAAAGTGATTTTAAGAAGCAAATTTGTTGGAGCAGGAACCAGACATCTGTACACATTTGAATGAAAACAGAGCACTGTTCAAACAATGGTCATCCTCAAAAGATACTGACATGCACTCTAACCCACAACTGCCTCTGTTTCATCCCCATTTGCAATTTGAGAGTTAGAGTCTTCTTAGGGAAGACTATTTGTTTAGAGACTCTTTCCCTCCTGAAAAAACCTATATTTTGTGTGTTACTTAGCAAATATGTGTTGGATTATAAGTAAAGTGAAAGGAGCTAATTACTCAATTGTGAAAAAGACACATGAAGGGTCTCCTCCCTTATGTTACTTAAAGCCTAGATGGAGTCACAAATAGTGAAAAAGTAAACTAATAAATGGAAAATAATAAATGTTGAAACAAGTCATGATATCCAGTTATGGGCAGAACTGAAACTTTTAAATTGTATCATCAAAATTTTAAATAGCATGAGTATGTATTTTAGTCCATGTTTTCCATGGATTGTTCTATTTAGAAACAGCTTCAAAGTGAAGACCATTAATGAAAAAACTGTGTAACATAGATATTTACACATTTAAAATACACGTTTGAGCTAAATCTGTGTTCTCTTTTAGATGAATCATTTTATTTGACATGCCATTCACCTTTAAGACACCACTGACTTATTTAATAACTATTCAAGGGCATCGTATCCTACATGTCATGATTGTATGTGCTACAAAACAGAGTTCTGTGATTAGAAAATAAGAGTAAAGGGTAAGAGGAGGTAGGCAGTGAAGAGCTCAGAAGATACATTTATCCTGGTGATGTAAAATTGGGAATTGAGACACAAAGTCAGACTTGAAGTCAAAAGGATCAGTGAAATCACTTAGGTGGAGACTGTAGAAAATTTGTTCGAAGGAAAGTTTATTCAGAATTCAAATCTATAAAATTGATGAAAATAGAATTGCTCTTATTGAGGTAGAGGAAGGAGGTAGGGACATTACACCTCCTCACACCCTCCATGACCCCAAGGTGATCCCTTGTCTCTAGGGACAGAGTTATAAAATGCTGATGGTACCAAAGAACGGAGAATAAGAGAATTTAGCTCACATCACCCACGTGGTCTTGGGAAAATAACACAGTATCTCTGAGCATCATCTTCCTCATAATAATAATTTCCAACCTCTAGTCTTTTAAACTCTCCAGCTGAGTTATCTAGGTCATTCTAAGCAGGTTCTACAGATGACAGGAGTCATGAATTCCTCATTGATAAAAATGTGCTTCTTCTTTAAAATAAAATACTTTTTGATTAGCATGAAGATTAAAAACAAGCTTACAGGCAAACAAAGATCAGATAAAATGCTCTCCTCTAAAGCAATTATACTCCAATAAAAAAATAAATAAATAAAGCATAATCTCATAAGGATTTCTCCCTGTAGGGCTCTCTGTATCTTCCTCTCCCCCTTCCCTTACCTCTCTGGCATTTCTCACAACTACCTTTTACCTTGATAACTGTAATTTTTGCTCATGTTTCCTCCTCTATCTGAATGCTCTTCTGCCCATGATTACCCTTCAGCACTGGAAAAAATCTTACTCATCCTTTAAAATTTATCTCATTCATTTCTTTTTATCAGAATTTTCCTTAACTAGTCTAGTTGATATTCCTCAGTACTCTCATAATACTCTCACAATAGGGCCCATACTGAAGATATGGGCTTTGAAGTTAAAGGACATAGGCTGGACTTCTGGATAAACCCTGTACTAGTTGTGTGATCTCGGGCAAGTTACTATGCCTTTAAACCTCCTTCATTTTATCTCCGAACTGAGGTACATAAAGAAATTAACTCCTAAGTTTAAGTAATGAAATTATGCATATAAAACACATTTTTCTTCAAATGTTATAACAGCGTAAAATGTTTCTTAATAATAGTATATTACATCTTTTGAAGACAACTAGTGAAAACAAGGCTTTAATCAAGCAAACAGTTGTGATACAGATATCATATAGGGCCAGTAGTCATGATACTTAGATTCATAGAGACCTTTTTTCAGTGGCCTTTACCTTATGTGAAATAAGAATCTACCTAATCTAATGGGATGACCAGTTTAGAAACATAAAATTTAATAAATGGATACTTTGTAAACACACTAATCTAGCATGGTGAAAGAAGGCTCTAGAGCCAGACTGTCTATGTTCAAATCCCAGCTCTGCCATATTATAGCTGTATGAGTTGGACAAATTCTTTAATTCTTTTAACAGTTTTTCTTTTATATAATGGGAATAATTATAGAACTCATTACATAAATTAAGTAATAAAATAAATAAAATTTTTGTGAGGACTAATAGAGTTAATATAAGTGAAATGTTCATAATTTTGCTTGGAATAGAGTAAGCCTTGAGTATTGTTCGCAATTATGACTGAATGCTAGGCACTTTGCTAGATGCAGGGGATTCTGTGATAAACCTTGGGAAGCTAGGCATTGAGCACATAAACAAACATGAGTGTATAATTCCAAATTGTGATTATGCCAAGATAGAAGCACATAATCAGAAGGACTAGAATGAGGGTGAGAAATAAGGAGTTAAAAGGTAAGCATTCTTACCATGGGAAAATATTTAAGGAATGATTAATTTTCCCTCAATGTTGTAGCATTTTTTTAATAAAGAAATAGTTGAAACTTGATAAATTCTACCATATATTTTTATTCTTATAAATAAACCTTATGTAATTTTCTTTTTTCACATATGTGAATATGTATAGCTGCTCAGAGAAGGAATAAACATTGTCTATTTTTATAGCCTATCAACTAAGAGTGTGTCAACCTCCACCACCCGTACCCAATGCTGAGATTTTGACAGAAGATGATGAATTTGAAATAGGTAAAGTCTGCTAATTACTTTCAAAGAAAACATACTGTTAGCAGAGGTATTTACTTTAAAAGAAATAAGAATAAATAATAGTAGCAGCCTGTCTTAGACCGTCTTTCCCTGGATCGATGGGGATTGTTTAGAATTCTTAAGAATGGATAACAGTGAAAAGAGGAAAGGGAGTATTAGGCAAGAAGAAAGAATTCCGTATTTCCAGGATGTACAGTTAGAAAACAGTACAGGAATTTGAGCCGTATAACTATTCTGGTAGTTCCTTCCAAAGTATTATTTTGCTACCTTCCAACACTGTAGTCTTAACTACTCTTCTTTGAATTCAGGCATAAACCTGATGTGTATAATGAAGGATATGTAGGGTGTATTAGAAGACATGTTTTATTTCCATGTCCTTGAAAACAATTGGTTGGTTATGCTCAATTTGATCGTAAATAAAGTCCTTTTAAAACTTGGTTGGAAATTTAACTGCAATAATATCTAATAGTTTGAAAAATTATGTAAGAAAAGAAGACATCCTAATGTTATCATAATAAATTTTTATCATTATTATCCTAGTAATATTAATATTGGTTGAGAAATGTAAGAAAATATTAATGACCAATGTAAATCTAATCTTAATAGCAATAACTAGGAATCTCCTTTTAACTGCTTGATATATTTTTAATGAATACCTTACCCGCACCAACAGGATTATTTCTTTACTACTATTGCTTATATCTAACCAGATTGCCCCAGTACAGTCTTACTGGTAGTTTATTCTTGGCTTCAGTTCTGATTGGTCAGTGCTTATGACATACTAGTAGTTCAATATTTTGAATGTCATCACTGCTTATAACTAATAGAATTTTTATATTGATTGAAAATGACTGAAAGAAAAAATATTCTAATTTTATATTGAAACATCTGTTTATTTTAACCATTACCTTGTTGCTTATCAGAAGCCCCTTCTGCATTTTTTTTTTTTTAATAGGTGATATTATTAGGTATCAGTGTCTTCCAGGATTTACTTTGGTTGGTAATGCAATCCTGACATGCAGATTAGGAGAACGACTCCAGATGGATGGAGCGCCTCCAGTTTGTCAAGGTACCAATTCTTATGATTATTTATTTCTAAATATCTGTTTTATGTTTAATTCAGTACTAGCAAAATAGAGAAAAATCTATTTTATATAATTATTATATATTTAACTGACAATAATGTTAAATATTATACAGCTCATAAGTGGTATTTTTCATTCCATTATTTCTCAGATTTAAGTAAACATTTTTAATTCATCCAAGGCTTAATTTTTCTAGTTTATCCCAAACTCAGTTCAATCTATTTAAATTATTTTTGCTGTGAGGAGTGGAAATGGAGGTAGAAAGCAAGAAAAATCACTTTTTTTTTTTTTTTAATCTTAGCACATTTATCTCATTTCACTAGCAATATGTATTGGATTTTGTCAAATGCTTTTTTTAATTTAAAAAATTTTTTTTTTATTTTTGGCTGTGTTGGGTCTTCGTTGCTATGCATGGGCTTTCTCTAGTTGTGGCGAGCTGGGGCTACTCTTTCTTGTGGTGTGCGGGCTTCTCATTGCAGTGGCTTCTTTTGTTGCGGAGCATGGGCTCTAGGTGCGCGGGCTTCAGTAGTTGTGGCTCGCGGGCTCTAGAGCGCGAGCTCAGTAGTTGTGGCGCACTGGCTTAGTTGCTCCGTGGCATGCGGGGTCTTCCCGGGCCAGGGCTTGAACCCACGTCCCCTGCATTGGCAGGTGGGCTCTTAACCACTGCACCACGAGGGAAGCCAAAAAAAAAAAAAATCACTTTAAATAAAGGTTCCAATGTTGACTGCAAGTAGTTTCTATTCTGACCACTAGAATCATTAAACTTTTTTTGAGCACCTGTTAAGAATGAGGATCTGAGGGAAAAAACAAACAAACAGAAAGTAGTAAATGGTCCCTGCTGTGAAAGCAACATGGTGTAAGGGATATGACAGCCATACAGCTTGTAGCAATACAGTACTAAGGAAACAGGCCAGGGGGCTATAGAGTCACATAATTTTAAACTATTTATAGGACAGGGAAAGCTTGATGGAGGCATTGCTCCCTGAGTCATAGGTTCCAAATGAAAAGTGATACTTACTTTGGTAGAACTAAGATAGGGAAAGTGTGGTCCAAGTGACAGAGGTATATGCAAAGACACAGAAATGAAAGACAATGAGGTACAGACTTCAAGGCATTCACTATGTTATAAGGGCAAGACCATGATGGATCTTGAATGATGTACTGGGATTTTGATGTTCGGGAATCATGTGTTATTAACTTGTATAGCTCCTAGGGCCCGTAACAGTGCCTAACACATAGTAACTAATTATAAATATTGGTTCATTTGAATAAAATTGAATTGAACTTGATTATACATCTCCAGATTTTCTTGGATTACTTCCTTCACTGGGGTTTATTCTTGAGAAATAGAAATCTGTTTTATGCAGTATCTTAACTGTTACAATGAGCCTAAAACAAAAATTCTGTTTATTATTGCAAGCATGCTGTAAGTAGGAATAAACGTTTGATTTTTCTACCTCACTGGAATCCTTACAAGAAGATAGAAGGATTTTCATAAGGGGCTTTTTACAGTATCAAAAAGAAAGACATGTTTGGAGGTATAACCAGCAACAATATAAGAATTTTCCTTGCTCTCAGTCAATGATTTTTATAGGCCATCTTAAAGTTGGTTGTTTATTCTGAAGTCTACCACCTTTACTCCTGAATGAACAAGCAATTACATACCAGGATTTCTTCCTTGACCCAATGTATAAACTTCATTGTGAGCTCTTGGAGAGCAACACTTCTTTTTTATATATCTGGATCCCAATTCAATATTATATTTAATTAAAAAGACAAAACAGTTTTGTTATTTGGTCCCTCATCTCTCAGATTTTTAATATCTTATTTCTAAAATCAGAATTTTCTATAGATTAGTACATGTGTTTCTTCTTATTCTATCTGCTCTGGAGAATACAAAAAAGGATGATCAATCTTTGTCTCATGATAACACTATGGGTACTAGCTAAAAGTTAATTATCCCTCAGAATGAGTTTATGCAGCGTTACTATATTAATTAATTGACCAGGCACTTAAGCTAAAAAGCTGAGTTAAAATTTTGTTTAATTGAGTTAATTCATAATCCCACTAAAAGATTATCATTCATTTGGAATCTGTTGTGACTAATCTGTACTGTTTTTAGTCTATTTTAAATTATTTGATTTTTTCACTTTTCCTAAAAGAGGCTATATCATTTTTGTTATTCCTCCCTGGATCCTCTTTAGTTCTTTATATCACACTTAAAACATGGAAAGCAAGTCTAAATATGGTGCTCTTCAAAGGGTTTGATGTAAATGAAATATAATAGGTGACTACAGATAGTTAAAAACATGGGGTCCATCTAGCTGAATGTGTGAGACTTTCTGGACTTTAAACTTTCTGGGCATTAGTTTCCTCATATGCATAATGGGGATAAAAATTGTAGACATTTCTTAAAGTTGCTGTGACAAGTAAGTGATATAATGAACAAAAGGTGCTTAACAGTATCTAATGTATACATATTTACTCTTGATGATTGTCTTACTCTTGCCGTATGTTGGTTAGTGTGAGAATAGGTTAATTTGTGTATTTACAGTAAATTACATTGAATCATACCAGTTTTTCAAAAGTAATATGGAATATTTGTTCAATTGAAAACATTGGGACCATTAAGATACAGCACTTGCTTTTCAATAACAATAGCCTAAGAAGAAAGTCAAAAAAGTGATGAAATGATAGCCATAAAATTGCTAACTGCAATAACAGAAGCATACATTACAGAGGTACCAAGAAGAAAATCAACAGTTCTGCTTGGGTTGATGGAGGAAAGGTTCAGGAAGTGTTTGTTTCACAGAGGATGAGACTTGATCTGGGTTTTGAGATGTGCTAACATTTCAAATGCATCAGACAAGAGTAAGACTTTGAAACAGAAGCACTAATGGATAGGCTGAGTTCAAAAATATTATAGGTCATCCAGTATGTTTGGAGCATTCTGTTTCAGAGGAAGAGCAACAGAAAACAAAGCTGGAGAGGTAGGCAGGGACTGAAGTTGAAGGGCTTTGAAGGTGCTGAATGGTTTTTAGTAAGGGAATAACATGTTCAGTAACCCAGTTACTCACTTAGTTAAATATTTCAGAAGTATTAAACAGCGGGGCACACACAACATAAACCCTTTCTTAAAACTTACTTCAGTTCGTCATATGGTTATATATCTTTTATTTCAATATGCCATAGCTATATATTCACTAATGTTCTTCATCTTTGACTCAAGTTTTCCATTCCATTTCTAGCCTTCAAGTTTCTTTGTTTGTTTGTTTGTTTATTTTACATATTTTTCATTTTGTGAAAAGCAAACATCAGGTTTCTCTTTTTAGACTGAGAAGGACTTAATACTATTTGCTGAATTATTTTTTTTAAATCTTGAAATCACATCCAAGAAGCAAGCATCTCAGATTCAAATAAGAGAAATAGAAGTTAAAAAAAAAAAGAAAGAAAACAACTTTTAGATTAGCTATACTGTATTCTATAGTAAAAATTCAAATATCTGTATATGAAGTTATGGCAGTTATTTTCAAGTTATTTCAAGTTATTAACTTGATTAAAGAACAATCATATGTTGCCATAATTCACTATTTTACTTACTCTTTTCCATCCCTATACTACTTGAAGACTTTATAATTCAAAATATTTCATGTACTTCCACCCTGGAAATGACAAATGTATAAATCCTTCATCTATTCCTCTGTATTTTAGCAACAATATTTGGTGTTTTGAAGCCTAGTTTATTTGAACAAACATTGAGAAACAAGGATTCTATTTAAGATAGTGATCTAATTATTTTGAGATAGAGCACTCTAAATCCAAGGTGGAAGTTGATGTATAGTGATTGGATTTGGAAATGGCATGAGATGTATTTCCGATTCACCAAATCCTCAAAAGTTATATAGTCTACCCTTCACTCCAGTTGCTTGAATGTACGCAGTAATAGCACTCAAAAATTGGTCCAAGCTACATTTTAAAACTATTTATCAATGATGTACATAGGACATTTTACTGTAGTGGCTACAGTGGCTTCCAAGTAAAAAGTTCTATATCATATTGAACTAAATCCTGTTTGGTATATATTGGTTTACTTCTATACTGTGTGGGCTATTCTGAGCAATTCCAATACTCTTACCACACCATAAAAGCTCAAAGTCTTAAGGAAAAAAAAGGGCTGAAATGGCATCATTTGAGTGATAAGGATTTGATCATCTTGGTCACATTCTCATTCCAAATGCAAATTTAAGTATATGTTTGTATTATTTGGTCCAATGCATAATGCTATTGAGGCCAACAATTTAAGTATATTAGTTTACTATACCTTGGAGATACACACACGCACGCACACACACACATTCTCAGGATGTACAACAGAGGTACTGTTATGAAATGAAGAGCTTGTGCTTTGTCTTACACTTATGATCTGGAAATAGCAGGAAGAACTGAAAGGTAACTGGTGACCCAAAATTGTGTTAAATCCTCGTGGCTTAGGCATATTCATGAGATTAGAAGTGACTTTGCCTGGAATGAATACTCTGAGATAGGGCAGTTTCTTGTCTGTCCTCACATACCTGAGTGAGTTAAAGTTTGAGGACAGAAGAAAAAGGAAGGAAGGAAAAGGACAGGGTAAAGACATAGGCAAGAGAGGCAGAGGGGAGAAGATGTAAGAAGATGAAGGAAAATAGGGAAAATAATAGAAAGAAATAGAAGGCAGTAAATTCCTTATATTTTTATTATCTATATATTTATTGTCCAGAAAAATAATGTATCTTCCATGTAATAATAAAAGGAAATTAATACCATAAAATTTTAGGTCAGTCCTCCATATTTTGAACTGCAAGCTTATTATACAAGTTGTCTTTTTATACACATAGCTCAAGATAGTATCTCCTTATATGTTATTTAATATGAAAACATTTAAAAACTGGGTATTTAATGCAATTTTCATTTAAATACATTTCAATTAAAGTATTGAAATGCAACTTTAAAATGCAACTTTCACTTAGGTCTAAAACACTAGCATCATCTAATGGTATATATTTTTTGACAGTGCTCTGTCCTGCCAATGAATTACGCCTGGATTCTACGGGAGTCATATTGAGCCCTGGATATCCTGACAGTTACCCAAATCTTCAAATGTGTGCCTGGAGCATTTCTGTGGAAAAAGGATATAATATTAGCATGTTTGTAGAATTCTTCCAGACAGAAAAGGAATTTGATGTTCTTCAGGTGTATGATGGTAACCATGGGTTATATTTACTGGATATTCATAAATTCAATTCAGCTGCTCTAATTATACATTCAGACCTTCAGTAAAAACACTGCTTATATGATTTTATTTTATCTTATGGGTATTTTTAGAAGTATCAGCATCAAACTTACCTGTATACCATATGAAAATTGTAGTTAGCTTGATTATTATGTTATAAATTGTAGCTGCTTTAGCTATGGAATTAAAATGTTTAAACAAACATTTTATGTTATGTTTTAAGTTATTATTGATGAAGGAAACTGATTCTGGATCAATTTCACCATATTTAATACTATTCTAAATATATAAGATAGTAAAGATGAATTATTCAGTTACACCTAAATTGTATTATTTTCTTCCTGAAGGACCAAATATTCAAAGTCCAGTGCTTGTTTCACTCAGTGGGGATTATTCATCTGCTTTTAATATAACAAGCAATGGTCATGAAGTATTTCTTCAATGGTCAGCAGATCATGGCAATAACAAAAAAGGCTTCCGGATAAGATATATAGGTATGTGATATTTATAACTTCAGTACAGATCTCACCTGCATCCTCAGTATGGTTGTGATTAAAGAGCACAGACACATACACTATTTAATTAGGTATGAATTTAAATCATATTTCTTCCATTGATGTTTCTTGAGCAATTTATGTAACCTCTCTATGCCTCAGTTTCCTCATTGTAATGATAATAATGCTATGTCTTTCATATAATTTTGAAATGATTAAAAGGACTTAAGGTATTTATGACTTATCTAAGTTAATTATAATTTAAACTCTGGGGCTTCCCTGGTGGCGTAATGGTTAAGAATCCACCTGCCACTGCAGGGGTCATGGGTTTGAGCCCTGGTCCGGGAAGATCCCACATGCCACGGAGCAACTAAGCCCATGCGCCACAACTACTGAGCCCACGTGCCACAGTTACTGAAGCCCATGCAACTAGAGCCCGTGCTCCGCAACAAGAGAAGCCACTGCAATGAGAAGCCCACGCACAGCCACGAAGAGTAGCCCCCACTCGCTACAACTAGAGAAAGCCCGCGTGCAGCAACGAAGACCCAATGCAGCCAAAAATAAATTAATTAATTAATTATAAAAAAAAAATTTCCAGCCAAAAAAAAAAATTAAACTCTGATATTTTAAGTGCTTTATTTCCCAGCAGAAATTTCCCTTGAACTCTCACAAAATGTTATTAGTGTTGCTCAGTTGTATCTGATCTACTTAATATATATAACTCCTTTAAATGAGAAGTTTAAACGAAAGATAAACATACAGTGGAAAAAATCTTTGTCTTCACTGTTGCCCACCTATTTATGATACTTGCTAAAATATATTAAATATTAAAAGAGAAAATGATGAACACATCACTTAGAAACATTTAGGTTTAAAAAAATATTGTTTTGTCATCATTGCTTTTCATTGAGTAATATCTAGAAAGATGTAGGCTGAAAATCCTTCTTAATATCAAGATGAAATAGCTTTTCCTATATGCCTTCTTGTTTATAAGGTCTACTGATACTGAGCCAATAATTTTCTTGTTAAGTGTACATAGTTTTCCATTATGCAAAGATTATATCCCTTCTCTTTACTGCCATCCTAAATCATGTCAGATGCCATAGGTATGTGCTCAATAACAGAATACTTCAGAGCCAATCAACCATCTCTATCTGTACAGTATTCAGACCATTGTCTCCCCAAGCTATGGGTCATTGCTAATCAATTCTACTGAAAATTACTTTCTTATATATTTTATAGATTATTCTGACACAACAATTGTAGACATGGACTTAAATAAATTTTGAATTCCAGTTGTAAAGATAAACTCTTGAATTTTACTCATTTATATAAATTTGCATATATGTATATAATGTACAAATACAACAATTTTTGTCTACTTTGATTTTAAAACTGTAAGATGATAATTTGCCTTTATCAACAATTTGTCTTTTACATATTAGAAGTAACTTGTCACTGACATTATAACATGTTTACAAGTTTTATCCTATAATAGATATCTATTAAATTTGAAAAATGTTACTAGGCGTGCGAAGGAGAAATGTTTAAAAATTTAAACATACGCCCAAGTCATTCTTGAGATTTTTCATATTTGAATGTATGTTTCTATCATATGAACTTTGTAAATGTCTTTTTATTAAAGTTGTGCCAGACTGTATTTAAAAAGTCAGAACGTTAAATTATATTTTTAATGACCATAATAACTTAAAGGGAAATCATTCAAATCCAACAGTTATAAGCATTAGATTCACTATATTAAAGACTAATCCTTATTTATGTTGATATTCATGACAAAGTTAGATATAAATATAATGAAAACACCATTTTTAGCCCCAAGAACAGCTTGACATATTGAATATAAATTTTTCCTTTAGAAAATGACAGGTTATGACATATATATTCTAAGTCCAATCTATTTCTTACTATTTACCCCTAAAGTCTCATTTTTCTCAGATGAATACATTGAAGTTTCAAAGGGTTAAATGGATCCTGCCAGGCTGAACAGTCTCAAAAGTGCATATATATGAAAAAGCCATTTCACGTTATCTTTTGACATTCTAGACTTCAGGAGATGAAAGAAGTTTTATTTTATTGGCATTTTTTATCACCATATATAAGCACTCTTGGCAGCATGGAAACTCTTTAATAAACTGGAAGAGAGGATTATGGAACGTGGAGGGACTATTTTAGACATCCACCAAAATGAAATGCATGAACTAACATGACATAGGTGTCTGCAGGTAATTTCAAAGTGACATGTAAGCAACATGCTCTAAAATATTGCTACTAAACTGTGGCATTTAGGCCCTTCAGATGACAGGAAATACCAGTTCCAAAATTCAATAAACTATTTGTAAGGCTTTTGAACCTCCAGGGTATTAAGAAAGTATAATGTATTTCAATTAGGAGACATCTCCAGTGACAATAAGAATCAGAAGAAAGCCCAGAAATAGTTATGTCTCCTAAAAGTTATGTCACTAGATGGTCAAGTGGATGGAAAATAATATATGTCCATATGAAGTAAAACTCACATAGATGGCAATTGAATTGGCCAATTTTTATGAACTAGTATTTACTTTTAGGTTTTTATAACTCTAGATTGTAAAGAGTTTCTGATTCATTAATTATATATGATTTTTATTTTTTTCTTTTAAAAAGCTTTCTACTGTAGTACACCAGAATCCCCACCTCATGGATACATTATCAGTCAGACAGGTGGACAGCTTAATAGTGTGGTCCGCTGGGCCTGTGATCGAGGATTCCGACTTGTTGGGAAAAGCAGTGCTGTGTGCAGAAAGTCTTCCTATGGGTATCATACATGGGATGCACCGGTCCCTGCTTGTCAAGGTGAAGTATATTAACCAGAAATGGCACATTAATAAAAGATTAACCCCGTTTAACTCTTATTTGGATTGGTGAAACTTCAAAAATTATAAATATGCAGAAGCATATTATAGATACCTCTAAGGAAAATAAGGCTTGAAAACACAGACTGATAAATTTGAGGAGAATGAGGCACATTGTCTTATAGTTCTTCATTTGTTGTTATGTGATTTATGCCTTTACTCTATCCACTTATATGCATTCTTTACTCATACATCTACCATTCCCGTCACTTTGCTGTCAGAAAATGAATGACCCAGAGCTGGAGTGTGTGTTAGTGTGGAGTCTGCAGAGAGAAAAGAGAGGATAAGAGTAGGCAAGGTCACTGATGATGTTCACTCTCAAGTATGCAAAAATGTGCTCTCAGTGCAACAAATTTAAAAGAGGAAAATGTAGCCAATTACCACATTATTTTTTCTTCACTGTTTAGGTAACTCAACAGAGATGTCTTTCATTTCCATTTTATTTTGTTAAAAAACAAGGCACTCTCTGAGCATTGTATCCTGCTATAGCAAAAAAATGACAAATCAACAATTGGCACATTTTAGAGCTTTGGACTAGGTCTTGTTTTTAAAGAGTAGTTGAGTCTCTTAGCTAGATATAGTAATAAAGACAAGTTCAACATCAAGAAAATGTAATGTCATTGGACTTTGAAAATTTTCAAACATCACATTATTTTGTAATATGAAATTTAAATTTATATTTGATTTATTTTACCCAGCATGTGGAGACATATATAACAATTACGAACCCTCACATTAAAAATGCAGGATGCTTTCAGTTAATAAATAATGGATGTTACCTATAATCTACTTATTGGAGGCAATTTATATAAAGCAAATAAAATATAAAAGAGATCAGTTAAAATTTAAACAGCAGCAAGTTAAAATGAGCAGAGAATAGATATTACCAGATACCCAAAATGGTTTATTTTACCTGTTAAATTGCAATTTCTAATTCATGAAAATATAGCTTTCATAGGCATGTATAAATAAATGAGAAATGGAAGAACTGTTTCCTTATATTGTTGATTCAGAAACATTAATTACTTACTAGAATTCTGGGATGTATCATAAACTTAATGGGTTACCAACATTGAAGGTGCTGACTTCATGTAGATACATTTTAATAAACTAGCAAAACATCTGCTTTCCTTTGACCAATGAATAGCAGGAGTATTTATAAATTTTTAGTATTAAATGGTTTCCCAGAATTGGTTTGAGAAAGAATCATGATCTCATAATTTTAGAATCACAGGAATTTAAAATATATATAATAACTTCTAAATCATATGGATTTTAAATAAACATTTAAATGCTCTGAACTTTGAACAATTACATTTCAGTTATTAAGGATTGTTTATGTATATAGATAATCTTTGAGAAACCTTTAGTGAAAATAATTAACTGTTGGTTAAAATAAAAAATTATCCTGAATTTTCTGAAGTTTTGAAATTGCTTTGTAGTGTCAGCACTATAATTTCATTGACTTTTTTATATAATATGACATTTATATATGGAGCATTTTTTAATTGTTCTTGATTTGAAATTTTTCTATAATTACAAATAGGTTATTTTTTTAACATCTTTATTTGAGTATAATTGCTTTACAATGGTGTGTTAGTTTCTGCTTTATAACAAAGTGAATCAGCTATACATATACATATATCCCCATATCTCCTCCCTCTTGCGTCTCCCTTCCACCCTCCCTATCCCACCCCTCTAGGTGGACACAAAGCTACCAGCTGATCTCCCTGTGCCATGCAGCTGCTTCCCACTAGCTATCTATTTTACATTTGGTAGTGTATATATGTCCATGCCACTCTCTCACTTTGTCCCAGCTTACCCTTCCCCCTCCCCGTGTCCTCAAGTCCATTCTCTACATCTACATCTTTATTCCTGTCCTGACCCTAGGTTCTTCAGAACCTTTTTTTTTTTTTAGATTCCATATATATGTGTTAGCATACAGTATTTGTTTTTCTCTTTCTGATTTACTTCACTCTGTATGACAGACTCTAGGTCCATCCACCTCACTACAAATAACTCAATTTCATTTCTCTTTATGGCTGAGTAATATTCCATTGTATATTTGTGCCACATCTTCTTTATCCGTTCATCTGTCGATGGACACTTAGGTTGCTTTCATGTCCTGGCTATTGTAAGTAGTGCTGCAATGAACATTGTGGTACATGACTCTTTTTGAATTATGGTTTTCTCAGGGTATATGCTCAGTAGTGGGATTGCTCGGCCATATGGTAGTTCTATTTTTAGTTTTTTAAGGAACCTCCATACTCTTCTCCACAGTGGCTGCACCAGTTTACATTCCCACCAACAGTGCAAGAGGGTTCCCTTTTCTCCACACCCTCTCCAGCATTTATTGTTTGTAGATTTTTTGATGATGGCCATTCTGACTGGTGTGAGGTAATACCTCATTGTAGTTTTGATTTGCATTTCTCTAATGATTAGTGATGTTGAGTATACTTTCATGTGTTTGTTGGCAATCTGTATATCTTCTTTGGAGAAATGTCTATTTAGGTCTTCTGCCCATTTTTGGATTGGGTTGTTTGTTTTTTTGATATTGAGCTGCATGAGCTGCTTGTATAGTTTGGTAAGTCAAAATGTAGCTGAAAAATAAGATATTTTGCATAGTAAAGTGATAAAATATTTATAACTCAAAGAATCATTTCCAAAATTGATCCTTTATGTTCACTGAAACAATTTTAAAAGATTAATTATTTTATAAAATTGTTTGTTGTATGTGACCTGTGTTTGGACATAGCTAATTGAAATGAAAGGGTTAAATGTCATTGGGGAGAGCTATTCACACAATTTTTGTTTTGTTCCAAATTTGTTTTGCATGCTTCAGTTATTTTTATTCTTCTTGTCTCTTCAGTCTCCTTACACATCCTCACATATATTTACTTGAGCTATGGTTACACAATGTGAACACAATTAAAGATAGAAAATTTAGTCTGTTATCTCTCTTTCGGTTTGAGAAGGTGTTTTATTTCTTTGTCTACACATCAACTAATCATTCATTGACTCCCTGCCCCATCACGAATTAAACCATTATCATCCCTCTACACAATCAAGTATTGTACAGGGTTATGCAGAAACAGTCACTTTGTATTCCCTGTTTCACTTTTTTTTTTTTCAAGTTCTAACACATTTCTTTTATTGTCATCTTAGTTATTATAAAAAGGGAAATATCAGCCAGCATTCGCTACCAACATGAGATATACCTGAACATTTGAGATATACAGCTGGCAAATGAACACATTAAAAATGTTCAACATGATGAACCGTTAGGGAAATGCCATCAGACCATAGTAAGATAACTCTACACACTTTTAAAACAGGTTAATATTTAGTATATTTAATATAACAGCCAAGTACAGGTATGGGGACATCTCTGTTTCACTTTTAATTTGTGCTTGTTTAAGAGCTCTGCAGAGAAGCTTCTGACAATCAGTCAGTGATGATGGTTCTTCTGTACTCTGTTTTCCTTTTTTTTAGCTAAGAAGTTAAATTGTAAAGTATCTACAGGCACATTTATCCTATCATTTTAGTATGTTGTCGTTTTTTCAATTCTAAAATACAGTCATTATATACTAACTACATATATGGAACCTATACTATTTAAACTAAATTTCATTGTTACTTTGCTCAAATTTAACCTATTCTACCCCAACAATGTACAGTTAGTTTTAAAAAAATGAGTAAATACACAATCTTTGGTGGGGATTCAGTGGAGAAACAGTTTATTACAAATTGAAATTGCCAGAAGTCCTAAGTGGAAATACAAATATTGCTTTAACAGACATCAGGGAACCATTTACCTTTGCAACACTATTTTAGAGGTCTATAATTAGATAGCAGGGATAATAACGTAATTATATGGGATTGCTTATATAATGTATTAAATCAACATTACTACTTTTCTGTTTATAATTTGCAGGTTATCAAATTACAAAAGATCAAGCTATTCACCAGTAGGGAGTCTGCTATTCCGCTTTGAGAATTTTATATGTTTTACTAAGACTTTTTTTTACTTTGTAGTCAATTTGCATGAATTAATTAAAATTAAACACCTAAGTGGTAGATTTTTTAAGAGAAGTAGAAACAATTTTAGGCTGAAATGGAGACAGAATATTTACAGCTTTTGTAAATACTCAAACTAAACTCGTATCTTTCTATTATTTCTTTTGATACGAGAAAAATATAGTTACAAGTTTAGAATCTCTTATATGAAACCAATAAAACTAGTTATTTCAGAATTTAGAGGTTTTCTGATTTTATATAATAAACTATTGAAATATAAATTTATACTGTAATTATCCCATTATGGTAAAACTAACTTTTACATAAATCAGATTTATTGTAGATAAAAACCAAGACATCTAAGACATATCAATGAAATGCAGGAAGATCCAAACTAGGTTTTAAGATGATAAGTCCTGGCCCTATATTTATTAAATATATCCGTACACATGATATTCCATGGAAGGTGCACAAGCACATAGAGTTGGGCTGGACCTAAGACAAAGTAATATCCAGCTTCCAAGTAAAATAAATCTATTTGTTTTATTCCTGGCCGAAACCCTGATGAGTGTTGGTTACCACTACCTTTATAATCTTTAATAACTGTCAAATTGAATTGACCTAATTTGCTAGGTCCAGACATGAATTAGCACTAATACACTCTATATTTACTTAACTTGCCTCCTCTTATAATCTGTGTGCATGCTGATAGCCATGCGCATGCTGACAAGAAACTAAGTTAGAAACTGAGAAATAAAGTATTAATAGTATATGGATTCACCAATTTAAAAACACATTCAATCAGAGTTTGAAATAAATGATTCAGAAAGTTGTAGTTCAAAAAGGGTTTTGGTGAAGATATTCTGAAATTGTTTCAGAGGAATTAATAAAATTCCAAATAGTTTTACATGCTTTATACTCTATGAGACTTACCTAATTATTTTTCTGTTTCTTTGGTTTTGTATGTATGTATTTATTTTAGCAATTTCCTGTGGGATTCCTAAAGCTCCAACAAATGGAGGAATACTCACAACAGACTACTTGGTAGGAACCCGAGTTACCTATTTTTGTAATGATGGATATAGATTGTCATCTAAGGAACTTACCACTGCTGTCTGTCAATCAGATGGCACTTGGAGCAATCATAACAAGACTCCTCGCTGTGTTGGTATGTATGATAAGGAAATTTCATCACTTGTGTTTCTACTGGCATCTTATATGATCTGAAATTTTATGTATTTTTCAGATTTTAGAACCATTCCCTAAAATGATGTCTAAGAGGGAAATAAAAGTAAATTAAGCTGTCTTGTACTAGGAAGAACTGAAATACAGTATAAGGACATTTTTACTCATTTTCAGAAGCTCCAGAATATTTATGTCAAAAAAATAAAGTGGCATTTTATTTTACATAGCAACATTTTATTTATTTTGTAAAAAGTCATCCATCAATCAGCATGTGTTTTCAATACATAGTTCTTTGAAAATAAATTTTGTTTATGTTAATAAAATTATATTTTAATACATTCAACTGATTTTTATAAACATAAATGATGCTAATGAGATGATCCATAATATTCAACTTTTGTCAGAATTCTTCAGGTTACTTACATTTAGAATAGTTCTCATTCCTGCCATCAATACTGTAATAGGTAAATGAATATTAATAATGGTTATAGAAAATAATTCAGATAAAATATTTGGTAGAAAAGGATTAGAAAATGCGCTTTTAAATAAGGTCTTTGATTTTTCTCTATAAATCAATTACTTATTCTATTTAGTACTAACATTTCAACTTAGCTGTGATTTCATTTAAAATGGGGTTGTTAAATTATTTGCAATCTTAACGTAAGTGTCTAATAATGTGTCTACTTATGCTGAGCAAGTTTTGAATTAGCTGAAGTTTATATCACAAGTCTTGCATAAAGAGATCATTCTCATAAAACAAATTTCCTCAAAATATAGTCCTTCCAAAACTTTTAAAGAAAAGAGAGCAGGTTATTTCTGTATCTTGCCTATTGTGACTAATGCTGCAATGAACATGAGAGTGTAGATATCTCTCTGAGATCTTGATTTCATTTCCTTTGGATATATATCCCCAAGTGGGATTGGTGATTCATATGATAGTTATAGTTTCATTTTTTGAGGAACCTCCACACTGCTGTTTGTGCGTATTCCATAGTGGCTTTACCAGTTTACGTTCACAACTTGTACAAGTGTTCCCTTTTTTCCATTTTGTGTCACATATAACTCAGCAAAGCTGGGAAAAAAGAAAAAAGAATACTTTTAAATCAGCTTCAAGAAAATCAGACAATTTTAACAAACTAATGTTATTGGAATGATTCATCACTAAAATATACTTCATGTCTTCCTGTACTAAGGAATAAACTTGGATATGATAATCTAAAAAAAGAAGAATGGAAAAGTCAATAATAGGGATTCTAGGTATATAGAATAATATGTACAAAGACTTTCAAGTGTGAAATAGCATGACATGTTCAAGGAACTGCCAACAGTACCATAGAACTGAGGGAGTAGAGAGATTAACATGAAAAAGAAAATGCTAAAGACCTTTTATGGCACAATAGTGAAGGAACTCAGGAAATGGTGAACTAAGAATGGAATAGACATGAGATATAATTAAGAGGTAGAACAGACATGACTGACTTATTAGCATTTATCTCTTTGGTTTTTGTATAGTTGTTACATGCCCAAGCATCAACTCCTTTACTCTGGAACACGGAAGATGGAGAATTGTGAATGGTTCCCATTATGAATACAAAACCAAGGTAGTTTTCAGCTGTGATCCTGGTTATCATGGACTAGGTCCTGCTTCTATTGAATGTCTTCCTAATGGTACTTGGAGTTGGAGAAATGAAAGACCATATTGCCAAAGTAAGTATACACTCCGCTAAACTTATTTCATATGCAATCCTTGGTGATTGAATTGCTTGATCACTTCTTTTTTCTACATACGCTAGAGCAATATTGAGGTAATATTATTTAAAAAGGTCATTTATCCTCAAGTCGTCTTAAAATTTTGTAACTGTTTTTGGTATTTGTAAATGCTTATTAAAAAAAAAAACAAAACGGGCTTTGGATTCAGAAATCCTTCCCTTGGATTCTAGGTCTATCATTTATTAAAACAACTACACACTGCTTTTAGCCCTTTACATGTATTATTTCATTTATTCCTTAGTTCCCACTCTATAAATAAGTTGATATTATTATATTTATTTTATCAAAAAGGAAACTGAACCCAAGAATTTTTATCATGTTACACAAGTCACAGAGCCTATAAATGGTGGGTAATTGGGTTTCAACCCATGGAGTCTAATTAAAACCTCTGCCTTTTGATGTTATATGATGTTTATTCTATTTTTTAAGCCAGAAAATTACAATAATACCTATCTCATAGTTATTATTATGATTTAATGGTGTTACAAGTTGAAAATATCAGCTAGAACCTGATTCACAGCAGGAGGTCAATAAATATGTATTGAATCAAACTGAGCATCTTAGTCATTCTATTTTCATGCATTCTTATAATATGAATAGCTAGTGTCTAGTGTAGATAAGCTAACTTAACATAGGATAATCAGATGAAATATCTTGATCTTCCTTTGAACTTTCTTTACTACATTTATTGAGTTTACTTAATACCAGGAAATATGCTAGGCTGAAAATTCATCCTTTCATTTCATGTTCAACACAGTTTTACAGCATTTATGACATGGATACATCATTTATAAATTAATAAAACATTTGAAGTCTGGATTATGGAGACTAAAATTTTAACATAACAGATAACTATATATAGTAAGTATGCAAGTACCTAGTAATATTTTACTTACAAATGTTTATTTTCTTAATCTCCATATTAAGCATAGGATTTGGGGGTTGCCATTTTTTATATGATAATCATATTGATGAATTAAAAATCTCAAAATACATACCTAAATTATATTACATATTCTAAAAATATGGCATATGTATTGTAAATTTTTGCTTTACTCTTTTACTCTTTACTCTTTTGTATTGTAAATTTTTGCTTTTACTTTCACCCAGGATCTTCCTCTAGGCTCATTCTTCTTCCATTATAATTTCATTAAAAGGGCACATGGGATAAGGATGTTTCAAAGAGAAGGAAAAAAATTATCTACAGCAGAAGCATTTATTGAACAAATGTTTGTGTGGTTTCTTTGTGTTCAATCCTTTATTATGTAGAAAATTTTAATTTCTACATAAGATCAGGTTCCTGCCCACAGATAAGAATGCAGGAAAGACAGGAATCTAAGAATTACAATTCATTGAGAAAAATGGAAAGAACAGTACTTTTTTTCTGGTCCTCCATTTATTCATCTTTGAAATTAAAATGATATAAATATCAGTATTATTAATATTAATAAATATTATAGCTACCTCAAAGGATTGTTTGGGAGATTAGTTCAAAACAATCAGTACATCTTAAATTCTACATGCAATTTTTTAAAGTCTGCAAATTTTCTATTTGTCTGTCTAATAGAATCCTAAAGCCTAGAGCTGAAAGCCAGAGCTGGAGCCAGAATAAAGGCTGGTGGTTAAGTATTCAATTCTTGAGTTAAACGGCTAGGTTTAAATTTTGATTTAGCTGTTTATAGGCTGTGGAATCTTATTAAAGTTACTTTCCTTTTATGTGTCCATATCCTAGTGCACACAATTCAGATAATGATTGCACCTACCTCATAGAGTTGTTTGGAGAATTATGTAAGATAAAGCATTAGTAATAGTGTCTGGTACAAAAGCACTCAATAAGTGCTATCTATTATTGTTTTTATTCTAGAAAGAAATTTCATTTGTGGTCTTTAAATATGAAGGTGTTATAAGAGCTGGGTTCTGAATGACCTAGCAAGTCAGTTAATCTCTATTTTTTAGTTTTTTAAAACCTAAAACCAAAATATGGAATATAATTATAATCTAATGGTTCTAGTGAGAATCAAATGATATTTCACATGTAAAGGGCTTTATAAACTGTAGAGTGTGCAACAAAAATTATTTGCACTTACGATCTTAGATAATGAGGAAACTGGCTCAGGTAAGTCAAAGGGATTGTCCAATGTCACTTGATAAGTCAGAGAAAGACTTTGGACTAATAAATTATCCTCCCTTTAATCTTGTTATTATTATTTTTTCATTACAACCTGTTGGGTGACCAGGTTGGCTATGCAAAAAATGCAAACAAAATATCTTCATCACATGTCACTGTTACTTAGAAGTTTTATGGGAACTCAAAGGGGATAAATTTTAAATTATGTCATCTATTTTCTCTACACTTTCATAATCATTCAAACATGTTTTACAAATGTCAATTTCTATTGTAAATATATCAGATCATAGCATGGTTTTGTTACAAGTTCATATTGACTATGTCTTTAAGCGTTTTTATTTTTTTATTGTTTTCAAGTTATTTCCTGTGGAGAACTACCTACACCTCCAAATGGAAATAAGATTGGTACTCAAACTTCATATAGCTCAACGGCCATCTTTACCTGTGATTCAGGATTCATGCTTGTGGGCTCCGCTGTACGTGAATGCCTTTCTTCAGGTCTTTGGAGTGGATCGGAAACCAGATGCTTAGGTACAGATTTTTAAGTCATTTTTACCAAACATTTTTTCTCCCTCTAGAAAGGCAGCCCTTTTTCATAATAAGAGATAATAACTTATATTCACTCAGTAAGGATGATAAAAACTGGAAAATATTTAACTTTTAAAATATCTCATGGTGGAAAAACTATTAAACAGATAACTCTTAAAGTTAATCAACTAGCATTCCAAATGAGAATCTTATGTCATTAAGGAGAGACACATTTATATTCCAGGCATGGTGAAAATAAAAGGTAAAAACTAATTGCTGAAAATTATATGTCTGCATACTCAGCTGGATTAATCACTGTAACAGTTAATTCATTCTAAACCATAGTCAATTCTCCTCTCACCTATTTGCTTAAGGTAATGACTAAAGAAGAAAAACAATTTCCACATTTAAATATCTTTCTCCCTTTTTACTTCCTAACATTTCAACATGTGTAGTATTACTTTGTATTAAAACTTTAAAAATCTATTTTTCAAACCTGATTTTAGGAAAATAGGGTTTTTTTCCCTTAGGGTTTTTTAATTCACTGTAAAAAGCTGTTCATTAAGAGACTGAATAGCTAGTTCTTCTTACCCCTTCTCTTATTATTAAAGGAGTATTATGATTTAGGCTTTATCCCTTTTTTCAGAGACTTCAATAATTATCTTAATATTAAGAGAATAGTATGATTTATGCTTTATTTTTCTCTAAAATTATTTCAAGAAATGACAGCAAGTATTGAATTAGGTAATAATAATAATTGTTATAATAACTACTCACTTGCCTGTTGGGAACAAGGCATAATCTTTAGGTTTACTAATTTAAAAATTGCTGATTATTATGAACAAGGTGTTGCTAAATTTGTACAATGTTTTGTCTCTAAAATTTTACTATTTAAAAATATGACATATGGCAGAAAAATCTATATTTTAGCAGTTTAAATACATAGTGTTTTGATAATAAGCTTGAAAATATTTATGGTGATACAATCATTATTTGAAACTTAAAAGGGTATAGCTAGATTTTGGTTAAAATTCTTTTTTTCAACCTCTCAGGAATATTTGTTAGTAGGTGTACTTGGAAACCCAGTAACAATGGTTTCTTTATAAGAGTACACATATTTATTTGACTATGCTATAAGACTATTATATAAAAAAGAAAATGGTAAAGAAATTAAATCATTATGTGTTAATATAGGATTAGATGATAAAATAAAATATTTCTTACTAGTTTCTAACCTGGTTTTGGTTATGCTTATTTCAATTACAGATTACTTAGTTTACTTACGCATTTGAAAATATATGTAAACTAAATTTAAAATACTATATTTTATAACTCTTTGCCCCGATGAACTACTATTGTATGTTATATGTTATTTATTGAATATTGTATATAGGAAGTGGTTTTATTCACCTATTTAGAATCCTGCTTCTGTTCTGTGGAAAGACAGGGCATAAAAAGAATGTTTATAAGCAAACATTGTCTCTCAGTCTATAAAGACAACAATATTCTTGCATAGGATGTAGTGTTGACGTCTAATATAAACTCAAAAGTGTGTCAGTAGGAGGAAAGTGCAATTGCCAAATAAGCAGGTCCTAGACTCTTATGCTTTGAATTAACCTTAAGAAATCATGTAGCCCAGTCATTCTTCTCATGACTGCAAACAACTTGTCCTTATAGCCCCAGACACTTTTGGCCTAGAATGGCCACTAGAATGTGCTTATGATTGTTTCTTTAAATATAGTGTATTTATTCCCAAACTCCTAATTATTATGAATTTTTCAATTCAGACTTGACTATGTATATACATATGCCTACCACCTAGATTTTATGATTAGCCATTTGTTGTATTTGCTTATCACATATCTATTCATCCTTCAATGCCTCTATCAATCCATCAATTCATTTTTCTTTCTGATGCATTTTGAAGTTGCCAAATTCAGTACACTGCATTGTTAAACGTTTCTATATACATATCAGCTAGAGTTCAACATTTGCTCATGGTTCCTTTCTTTTTTTATGTTGGTAAATGTACATATGGTGAAATGCACATATCATAAATACACTGTTAGATACGTGTTGACAAATATGTACACCTATGTAACTAAACACTCTATAGTTGTAGAACATTACCATTACCTCAGAAGCTTCCTCGTGACCCTTCATAGTCAATCTGCAGGTCTCCTCCCCTACACACTGAGACAGTAATTGTTCTGTTTTTTTCACCATATAGTAGTTTTCCCTGTTAATAGAAATTCATATGAAGGGAATCCTAAATTATGTACTCTTTTTGTGTAAGGTTTCTTTCATTCTCTTTCATTCATGTTGTTGTGTATATCAGTAATTTTAAAAAAAAAATCTCTGAGTAGAATCCTATTGTGTGTATATGCCAAACTTTGGCCATTCCCCTGTTGATGGACACATGGACTCTCTCCAGTTTGTGGCTGTTATGAGTAAAGCTGTTATGAACATTTGTGTAAAAGTCTTTTTGTTGACATGTGTATTCCTTTCTGTTGCATACTCTGGAATAAAATTTCTGGAAGAGTTCTGGCTGTCTCACATTTTCTCCAGCATATGGTATAGCCTGTCTTCTAATATTAGTCATCTTCTTGGGTGCAAAAAGGTATCTTACAAGATTTAATTCGCATTGTCTTGATGACTACTGATTGAGTACAATTTCTTGGGCTTATTGGCCATCTGTAAATTTTCCTGAAGTATCTTTTGTATTTAATTGCCTTTTATTATGACTTATAACGTTCTTTATATATTCTTATTTTTTTAATATTTTCTCCCAGCCTATGACTTTCCTATTCATTTCTTAATGGTGTCTTAATGAGCAGAAGTTTTCAATTTTTGTAGAATCAATCTTTTTTTCTTTCTGGCTATTGCTTTCTGTGTCTTGTTTAGGAAAACCTTGCTCAACCATAAGTCACAAAGATTTTCTTTTACGTTTTCTTCTAGAAGCTTTACAGTTTTCAGTTTTACTTTATAGCTATGACTTATTTTAGTCATTTGTTGTTTTATATATCATGAAGTAAGGTTGAGGGTTTTTTTGTTTGTTTGTTTATTTTTTCCAGAAGGGTGCCTGGCACTTTTGGTTGAATAGATTTTATAATAAATCTTGAAATTTTGTGTGTATGTCCTCAAAATTTGTTCTTATTTTTCAGGATGACTTTGGATACTCTATGTCCTTTGTAGTTTCATATATGTTTTAGAATTCGGCTATTAATTATTTATTTTTAAAATGACTGTAGGATTGCATTCTATCTGTAGATCATCTAGGGAGAATTGGCATCTAACAATGTTAACTCTTCTAATTCCTGAACGTGGTAAAGTTAGTATATTTATTCATTAATATATTTATTGATTTATTACGGTCTTCTTTCTTTTTTTTTTTTGCAATTGCAAATATTTTAAAAAATTTTTTACCATAGAGATCATGTATACCTATTGCTAAATTTATTCCACAGACTCTTTAGTGTATTTATACTATTATAAGTGATATTGTTCATTTTTAATTACATTTCCAATTGTTTGATGTTAGTACATAAAAATAAAATTAATCAAAATATTTATCTAATATCCTGCCTCTTTGCAAGTTCACTTACTTGTTTTAGGATTTTCTTAAAATAACATTGTCTTTGTATATGTCATCTGAGCATAAAATAGTTTTACTATTTTGTTTCCTACTTTATGTTTTTACTTTCTTCCTTTGTATTAGTGTATTGAACTAGATAGGGCCCACCAAACAATGTTAAACAGAACTGGTGAGAGTGTCATCCATGTCTTGTTCCCTATATCAGGAGGAAAGAATTCAATATTTCATCAATAAGTATAATATGAACTTTTTTCTTAGATGTATTTATAAGGTTGA
The DNA here is from genome assembly GCF_028021215.1 of Eschrichtius robustus. NCBI lineage: Eukaryota > Metazoa > Chordata > Mammalia > Artiodactyla > Eschrichtiidae > Eschrichtius > Eschrichtius robustus. The sequence goes on along the minus strand of NC_090840.1, from coordinate 60,831,601 downwards.
GAAAGTTTCCTTATATTGCTAATGGTTGTTAGTTTTTATCACGATTGGGTACTGAATTTTGCCAAATGATTTTCATCTATTGAAATAGCCATGTATGTTTCTCTCCTTTTATTCTGTCAGTATGGTAGATGACAGTGGTCAATATTTCATCTTAAACCAACTGGTCATTTCTGGATACACCCCAGATAATCATGATGTATTTTACATGTATTAATTTTCTAAATTGTTTTAAACAGTGCTGCATCTATGTTCATGAAGGACATTTTTTTCTGTGTCTTTTACAGGTTTAATATTGGGATTATGGTTACCTCATTAGGCAAGTTAGGAAATGATTCTTTTTCTTCTTTTTTCTAAGAGTTTGTGTAAGATTGGTGTTTATTGTTTGTTTGTTTGCTTGCTTTTTTACTCAAATATTTGATTGAATTTACTGTGAAAAAATGAGTTTGTTTTTTTTTGGGGGGGAGGTTATTGTTTAAGAATTGCAATACTATTCATATTTTCTATTTTATCTTGTGTTAGTTTTTGGATGATACAATTTTCAAAGATTTTGTCCTTTTATTCTGAATTGTTATATGTATCGGCATAAAGCAGTTCTTAATATTCCCTTATCCTTTTAACATCTGTAGGCTTTATAGTGATGTCACGTCATTCATTCCTGTTATTGGTAATTTTGTTCTCTCTTTTTTGTGTGTGCTGATAGGATTAGCTAGGAGTCTAGCAATGTTGTTGACTTTTTCTTTTTTAAAGCTTCTAACTTCTGACTACCTTGATTGTGTTACAATGACATATTTCTCTTTGCTTAGTCTACTATATTTTTTTCTTTCTTTTTTAAATTGAGGTATAACTGGCATACAGTATTATATTAGTTTCAGTTGTACAACATAGTGATTCAACATTTGTATACATTACAAAATGGTTACCACAGTAAGTCTAGTTACTGTCTGTCACCTTACAAAGTTAATACAATATTATTGACTGTATTCCCCAAACTGTACATTACATCCCCATGACATTTATTTTATAACTGGAATTTTGTACTTTTTAATCCCCTTCACCCATTTCCCATTCCCCCTAACCCTCCTCCCCCTGGCAACCTCTAATTTGGTCTCTCTATCTATGACTCTAGGTTTTGTTTTGTTTGCTTTTTTTGTTTTTTGGATTCCAAATGTAAGTGAAATCATGTGGTATTTGTCTTTCTCTGTCTGACTTAATTTCACTTAGGTTAATACCCTCAAGGCCCATCCATGTTATTCCAAACGTCAAGATTCTGTTCTTTTTATGGCTGAGTAGTATACCATTGTGCATGTGGGTGTGGGTATGTGTACGTGTGTGTGTGTGTGTGTATCATATCTTCTTTAACCATTCATCAATTGAGGGACACTTAGGTTGTTTTCATATTTTGGCTATTGTAAATAATGCTGCGATGAACATGAAAGTGCATAAATCTTTTTGAATTAGTGTTTATTTTTTCCCTTTGGATAGATACCCAGTAGTGGAATGGAAGCTCTATTTTTAATTTTTTGAAGAATCTCCGTACTGTTTTCCATAGTGGCTGGACCAGTTTATATTCTCACCAAGCGTGCACAAGAGTTCCTTTTCTCTACCTCCTCACCAACACTTGTTATTTCTTGTTGTCTTTCTGATAATAACCATCCTGACAGGTGTAAGGTGACACCTCTTTGTAGTTTTGATTTGCATTTCCCTGATGATTAGTGCTATTAAGCATCTTTTCATGTGCCTGTTGGCAATTTGTATGTCTTCTTTGGAAAAATGTCTATTCAGATCTTCTTCCCGTTTTTTTAATTGGACTATTTGGAGTTTTTTTATTACTGAGTTATATGTGTTCTTTATATATTTTGGATATTAACTCTTCATCAGTTATATGATTTTCATATATCTTCTCCAATTCAGCAGACTGACTTCTTGTTTTGATGATAGTTTTCTTCACTATGCACAAACTTTTCAGTTTGATGTAGTCCCATTTGTTTATTTTTGCTTTTGTTGTCCTTGTCAAAGAAGACAGATCTAGAAAATCATTGTTAAGGATGATGTCAAACAGCATACTGCTTATGTTTTCTTCTAAGAGTTTTATGGTTTCAGATCTTATACATATGTCTTTAATCCATTTTAAGTTTATTTTTTTTATATGGTGTAAGAAAGTCATCCAATTTTATTTTATTGCATATAACTGTCTAATTTTCCCAATACCATTTATTGAAGAGACTGCCCTTGCCCCATTCTATATTTTTGCTTCCTTCATCATAGGTTAATTGATCATATAAGTGTGGGTTTATTTCTGGACTCTCTATTCTGTTCCATTGGTCTATATGTCTGTTTTTGTGCCAGCACAATGCTGTTTTGTTTACTGTAGCTTTGTAGTATAGATTGTAATCAGAGAGTATGGTACCTCTTGCTTTGTTCTTTCTCAAGATTGTTTTGGCTATTTATGTTTCCATACAAAATTTAGAATTATTTGTTTCAGTTCTGTGAAAAGTATCACGGGTATTTTGATAGGGATTGCTCTTAGCCTGTAGATTTCCTTGAGTAGTATGGTCATTTTAACAATATTAATTCTTCCAGCCCATGAACATGGGGTATCTTTCCATTTGTTTGTGTCATCTTCAATTTCTTTCATCAATGTCTCATAGTTTTCCAAGTACAAGCTTTTTACCTCTGTGACTAGATTTATTCCTAGATATTTTCTTCTTTTTTATGCAGTTGTAAATGGGATTGTTTTCTTAATGTCTCTTTCTGATCATCCATTGTTAGTGTATAGAAGTACAGCAGATTTCTGTATATTAATTTTGTATACTGCAACTATACTGAATTCATTTATTACTTCTGATAGTTTGTAGCATCTTTAGAATTTTCTGTATATAGTATCTGCAAATAGTGATAGTTTTATTTCTTCCCTTCCAGTTTGGATGCCTTTTATTTATTTTCCTTGTCTAATTGCTGTGGCTAGGATTTCCAATACTGTGTTGAATAAAAGTGAGGAGAATGAGCATCCTTGTCTTGTTCCTGATCTTAGAGGAAAAGATTTTAGATTTTCACTGTTCAATATGATATTGGCTGTAGGTTTTTGTCATATATGCCCTTTATTGTGTTAAGGTACATTGCCTTCCTATATCCACTTTGTTGAAAGTTTTTATCAAAAATGGATGTTGAATTCTGTCAAATGTTTTTTCTGCATCTCTCGGCATGATCATATGATTTTTATCTTTTATGTTGTTAATGTGGTATATCACACTGATTGATTTGCAGATGTTGAACCATCCTTGCATCCCTAGAATAAATCACACTTGATCATGGTGTATGATCGTTTTAATGTATTGTTGTATTAGGTTTGCCAATATTTTGTTGAGGATTTTTGCACCTATATTTATTAGGGTTATTAGTCTGTAGGTTTCTTTTTTTGTGGTGTTCTTATCTGGTTTTGGTATCAGGGTAATGCTGGCCTCATAAAATAAGCTTGGAAGCTTTCTCTGCTCTATAATTTTTTTGGAAGAGTTTGAGAAGAATAGCTATTTAATCTTTTGAGTATTTGGTAGAATTCACCAGTGAAGCCATCCGGTCCTGGATTTTTGTTTGTTGAGAGGTTTTTGATTACTGTTTCAATCACATACTAGTGATTGGTCTGTTCAGAATTTTATCTGTTCAAGAGTCATTCTTGAAAGATTGTAAATTTCTAGGGATTTATCCATTTCTTCCAGTTTTTGTAATTTGTTAGTATATAATTGTTCCTAGTAGTCTCTTATAATTCTTTATATTTCTGTGCTATCACTTGTAATTTCTATTCTTTCATTTCTGATTTTATTTATTTGAACCTTCTCTCTTATTTTTAAAGAAAGGATTTTTAGCTTTGGTAATGCTCTCTATTATTTTTCTATTTTCTATTTCCTTGATTTCTGTAAATGTCTTTAATATATTCTTCTGTCTACTTATTTTGGCCTTTTTTTTTTCTCTTCATTATTTTGCTCTTTGTTTTCCTCTTCATAAAGTGAAATATTTCTTGTTTCATCCTATATCTTTCTTTTTTTCTAATAAAAGCATTTAACACTGTAAAGCTCCTCACTAAGCATACTTTATATGTATTCCTCAAAATTTTACATGCTATATTTTCATTTTTATATGTATTGAAATGTTTGCTAATTTCCTCCAGGCCCAACTGTTACTGGAAATGTGTTTTCTTTTAATTCCCAAATATTAGGCATTTTGTGAAGTGTATTACAGTTATCTTAATGTTATATAATTGTGTTTGCCTTATTTGTGGCATACTTCTAAATAAACATTTAAAGATTAATAATGTTATATATGTATACAAATATACAAATCATAATAAAACTTAGATCATAATTTTAAAAATATTATTTTGACCCATTTCAGCGGGCCACTGTGGAATTCCAGAGCTTATTGTGAATGGTCAAGTTGTTGGAGAAAATTATGGATACAGAGACACAGTTGTTTATCAATGTAATCCTGGTTTTCGACTGATTGGTTCTTCAGTGAGAATATGTCAACAGGATCACAATTGGTCTGGTCAACTTCCATCCTGTGTGCGTAAGTAAGCATGGCAAAAGTAATTAGAGACCTCTGTTTAGTTCTCTTGCAATTACCAGTAATTTTTTTCTTAGGTAAGAGAAATGATTATATAGACAGATCCACACATACGTACGTGTGTGTGCACGTGTGCATGTGTGTATTTAAAGAACTAAGTTCTCACAGCGCATTTTTTTATACTGACACACACTAGTCTTTAAAGTAGGGTGTGTTCAGAAGTATATAAAACCATCCACCATGAAAGTGGAAGAAATATTAGAAAGTCTGTCATTACTTTGTGGATTTGGAACAATTTTGGAATTGTTTTAATAAAGATCTTACTAGTTCAACAAATATCCATCTGATCTTTTAAGTTAATTTAGATGTGAATTTACACATGAAGGATAAAATGAATTTTAAAATAACTGAGTAATAACTCTAGTACTTTTTCTTAGTCCACTGAATACCCAGCAGGACACAGTATTTCATATCACAATCTATCCTATTTTGGATCAGAAAGTAAATTATTCATATATTTCTTATTTTTTTCTCGTAATAATTTCCATCAGCAATCACTGACATTTGTATTAAAAATGGTGTTAGAAAATTAGAATAAACACTGTGAATATGTTATAATTTTAACACTATAGGATCAAATGATAGAGATTTTGGATGCTTCAGAGAAATAATGCATGGGGCTTTAAGTACGGGTTCACAGGAAATATTTAATTTGTGGCCAGTTACATCCATATTTATAAATTCCATCATTGTCAAATTCTTATCCAATCAACAGAATTTTTTTGGAGTTCTAGTTTAATAGAAAATACATTAATGTGTTGAGATTTAATAGGATAATAGAACATATAGTTAGCAAAATTGCTTCTCTGTGTTGTGGCAGGGGTAGGGGGGCAAACCGTTTAATGATTTAAAGACAGCAATATTATGCTGGATCCGTCCCAGATTTTTTGCCTTTCATTATATCAAAGCATAGGCAACTAATACCACTATTTTTCTTGCTGAATAATTGAGACTATAAATGGAAATTGGCCCTAGGGGTAAAAAAGTTTCTTTATCAATAATTTTAAACAAGAATAAGATGCAGTTACATTTTCAAATGAATAGATTGATGTTAACAATACAGCTGAAAATTAATTGCTCTTGGGTCATTTTGAAAGTACTAAAAGTGACTATGGGTCTTTCACTGTGCCCAGTTACGAAGCAGTATTACTGGACTTCCTGTGATTAATAAAGTGAGATAATGCAATAAGACAATTCACAGGAATACAGAGTGTTTGGGAAAAGCCAGCACTAAATAAACTCTAAAAGAGAACCATAACACTAAACGATGTAAATAATGCATCTAATTGATACCATTATTTCCAAACAAAACTGTGCTAAATTATCAAATATCAATAGTGAAGAAAATATACCAGTAAGGTTGATTGGTTTAGGGAATCTTAATATTGGTATCTCAATATGTTAAGAATTCTACAGTATAAGGCATCATTTTTTATTGCAGTCACATTAAGTTATTCTTCAAGCACACTTTTGCTTATCTATTAATCATAAAAATGATTGTATAAATAATATTAAAAGAAACTATTTCAAAATTAAATACAAAAAATTGCCTTCATTTATCTACAATTCTTAAACTTAACTAGAAAAGGAAATTTGGGTAGTTTCATTCCTTTTTGCCATTAACTAGTGATATGAATTTCAATCATTCCCAAATTTCTTTGAATTTCAGTATTCTTCCCTAAAAAGAAATAGAATGAAAAGCTATCATAGAACTTTAAATATCTGTGCACTACTTGCATGTAATTACCACAATTATAAATAATTGTCTACTTACGAATATAATACTTCTACTATATTAGACTATTTTGGCATTCTAAATTGTTCCTTCGCACTAGTAAAATTACTTTAAGTATATTTTCATACAAAAGTGGCCTTCTTTCCACTTTCTTTGAAATGATTAAGTATAATTTTCATGTAATAATTGATAACTAATTATTTTGTTCTGTGTCTCTCCCACCCTGGCCCTGTTGCTATTAGCTGTGAGCTGTGGTCACCCTGGTAGTCCAATTTATGGAAGAACAAGTGGAAATGGATTTAACTTTAATGATGTGGTAACATTCTCTTGCAATATTGGGTATCTTATGCAAGGGCCAACCAAAGCACAGTGCCAGGCCAACAGACAGTGGAGTCATCCTCCACCAATGTGCAAAGGTAAAAATCTAACTATATTCCAGCTTAGAGCATGGTAATAATGTGTCCGTGTAGACACGCATGATAACGTTTGAAACAGTTTGGGCAGAACAGTAGAAAATTTTCAGCTAATAAAGCAAAAATATTTAATATTGATGTCATCTCATTAGCAATGCTTTCCTTTTTCTTATTTTTTAACTTTTTTAGAAGTCAAAACTGACAAACTTTATTTCAGCTGCCTAACTATGTTATCTTGTACCTATTTTATGGCTGCATATAAAATCATTTATATCTTTTTTACTTGCAGTTTGCTTCATAATTAATGGAACTTATCTTTTCAATTTTTAAAATATTTTTTATAATTTTTATTGGAGTATAGTTGATTTACAATGTTGGGTTAGTTTCAGGTGTATAGGAAAGTGAATCAGTTATACATATACATATATCCACTCTTTTAGATTCTTTTCCCATGTAGGTCATTACAGAGTACTGAGTAGAGTTCCCTGTGCTATACAGCAGGTCCTTATTAGTTATCTATTTTATATATAGTAGTGTGTATATATCAATCTCAATCTCCCAACTTATCCCTCCCCCTCTTTGCCCCTGGTAACCATAAGTTTGTTTTCTACATCTGTGACTCTATTTCTGTTTGGTAAATAAGTTCATTTGTACTGTTTTCTTTAGATTCCACATATAAGCCATATCAGATAATATTTGTCTTTCTCTGTCTGACTTACTTCACTCAGTATGGCAATCTTCATATTTTTGGTTAAACAATGTTTGAGGCCTAAATTACCATGATACCTGCGTTAGAGGTTTATTTATTGTTCTCTCTATAGAAATATATTAAAGATAATTGTTTTGTGTTTTTTCCACTTGCAAAGAGGTATATTTTGTATTGTCTGATAAAGTAACAACCAAATTATCATTTTCCTCCATTTTCTAATGGTTTAACTAAAGCTTGAAAGGTTAAATCTGTACTCAGTATAATATTATGCTATTGTTCAAAACAATTTTGCAAAGAAGTTTTCCTTTTTCCAATATTTTCAGCCATACCAATTTCAGTCCATTATATCCCATTAAAATGTTAATTTTATTCCTTGAATCTTTGGTTTGTTTGATTAAATTTACCTTTGAAACTACGTTTCTAATGGAAAACTATATAAGTATATGTATATTATTCCAAACATATATTTCAAAATTTGTCATTTGTTTAGTGGTCAACTGTTCTGATCCTGGAATTCCAGGCAATTCCAAAAGAGAAAGTAAAATAGAACATGGGAATTTCACCTATGGCACTGTGGTATTCTATGACTGCAATCCTGGATATTTCTTATTTGGATCTTCAGTTTTGATATGTCAACCAAATGGACAATGGGACAAACCTTTACCAGAATGTATCAGTAAGTAGATAATGGGAACTCTTCCTTGAGATAATGCCGTGGAAGGAACATGTATATTTACTGTCTTTATGAAATATTTAGAGCTATGTATCAGAAGGAAGCATATTGATTGTATTGTTTTATTTTGAAACTACAGTTCCCTATATCCTGCCAATTCAATGCCCAAATGCCATTTTTATTAGTAATAATGTGATTAATATTTCTCTGTCATCCCTTGATTTTGAACCTTCATGGAGCAGATAGAATATTAAAAGCAGATGTATTTCATCCTCTATGATGTTACCATCCCATGAGAAGAAACTACATTTTTATTTTCTATTGTACTAATATTTCAAATTTCTTTAAAGCAAAATTAGTCTAATATAAACAGCCTCAAGAGCTTGAAAATACTTGAGAAATTAGACAAAGGTGTTACTTAATACTTACTGACTTTAAGTATTTATTATATACAGGTACATGCACATATGAAATGTTAATACACATCATCTTTCAAGTCAGTCAGCATATGAGTGCATTTTGTTATATGTTGTGTTAGAATTGTAGAATATAAATAAAATAAATTATAGAAGCTTTGCATATAATTAACATGTGTAGTGAGACAATAATTTAACAGAAATAAATCAAAATTATGTGAAGAGATAGAGAAGTGAACATGAATTCTAGGAATTCAGCTTATTGATAGGTCTCAAATATATTTACATCTCAAAGTTGATGAATCTTGGACATGATAGGAGAGAGAAGAACTTTATAGATTGAAGGAGTAGTGTATCAAGAAATCATTGTGAAAGTAATTTTTGGTTATACTAAATTGCTAAATTATAAAATTACATTATAATCATGTTTTATTTAAGAGGCACTTTCTTTATGTTCATGGGGTAAGATTTTTTGAAAAATTTGTGGCATCATTCATGTACTCATTCACAAACTAACAAAGAAACAAAACTTTATACAGCGTCTATCTAATTTCATATTCTATGCAGATAGTTAAATCAATTGTTGATCCCTTGCTTAAAATGCATTTGATTTCTTTTTGTAGACTGACTAGTCTAATGGTTTAAGTAATTCACTTACTTAGCCTTGTGTGGCTACAACATTAAAGTTAAAAATCTTTTTTAGGACCTGAAAACATGAACTTCTTCAGATTTTCTTAGCTCTCATTTACTTTTTACCTTTTCTTTATTTCCTATAGCACTCCCTGGTACTGTGCTAAGTACTCAGGGATTTTATTAAGTTTATGTCCCCTTGTGTGCTATTTAATACTTTAGAGTCATATTGTGCTCAGTATTTTTCCAAGTTACAACTAAAAGGGGGCACACAGTGAGTTTCCAAGCTACTTCTAGCTTATAAAGAGAATTCTCAGTGTGTTAACATCTGATTCTGCTATGCTTAGCCGTGTTTTGGTTGATAAGCCACTGAGTATTTTCTTTATACAGGATAATTTATTCATTAATGGCCTGGAGTGGAATTATTCTGGACTACATTTTGTGTAGTCTACATTGTGTGTCACAGATCCACCTTCATTCCCTCTCCTTTACCCTTAAGTTTTTCCCTTTTAATTTTTGTATGGGCTCATTTTGAATCCTATATGACCTTATTTAGCCAATCCACATCACTCTTCTCCCTGACTTTCACATCCTTATCTAGACACATACATACTTTCAACCCATGCACGTATGTATATAAACACACACTCACTACCCCCACACATACAAGCGTATACCGATTCAATCATTTAAGTTTACTTACAATGTTCCTGTTAAACTCATGCTCAGGGTGAGTGGGCTGACAGAAGAACTCCTGTAACTTCAACTGTCATATAGATATTTGATTTCTGGAGGATGTGTATATAAGAGCAGATAATTCTGATTTATTTCATAAAAAGTTGGTGCAGGTTGTTCGATAGAGATATAAAAAATTTTATATTCAATAATTATGTATTGTAGTGATTGACTGTGGACACCCTGGCGTTCCTCCTAATGCAGTCCTGTCTGGTGAGAAGTATACATTTGGGTCCACTGTTCGCTATTCCTGCACAGGAAAGCATACCCTTCTCGGCCAATCATCAAGGACTTGCCAATTAAATGGCCATTGGAGTGGATCACAACCTCATTGTTCAGGTACCACTTGGAAAATTGGATGATATGTGTTGGAAATTACATTAATAGTATTATTATTATTAGGAATATATACACAAAACAATCTAAAGAGATACAGTAATACATTTCTCTTTTAAAAATCTCATGGGAGAAGCTGTAACATTTTTACATTTATTGGAATTCTTCTTAAGGTAATATGAATTTAGAACACAAATTAATGCTGATCTTGTAAATGATAAATTACAGGTATATGTTTTGAACTGTGTTGTATCAAATGTAAGTGGTTTTAGGATGCTACTCTGTGAAGTGCTTTTTTATTCATTAAAATAGCTAACCATTCAAACTTAAGTAGCTATTCCATTTTAGCAGATATAAAATATAATTTTCTCTAGAAGGCAATGTTATATCAGTGATTTCCTGTTAGAATTCAGTTCTTTGTAACTGAACTTTGTAAGCAATCAGTTACTTAATAGCATAATTTTAAAATAAAGCCCTAAATGTTTTAAATTAAACTAAGCCAATAATTTTTATGAAAGACATTTATTTATCCTAATTTTATTTGTTATTAATAGACAACATATAACTCCTGAGTCTCTATAATCCCAATAGAGTTTTCTTAGAATAAGTAAATATTTAGTCTACTTTTAATTAATAATTTGTTCACAGAGTGAGTATTTGAAAAATCTTTTTTGAGCTGTTTAAGTTACTGTTTTTCTTCAGAAATTGTATTTCAGTTTTAGAGCTGTGATTTCTCCCTACTTGATACTATTTATTCTGTTTTTACCTATCAGCCAGATATTGGTGCTTATTTTTCTGCCTGTTATTTCTACTTACATATTGTCCATTATCTTTATATTATTTTATCTCTGTGGAGATCATATGATGACTTATTAGGAGTTGTTTTACACTGTTTTTCCTTTAGAGGTAAAAGTTGTGAAATACTTAGTTTCAGATTCCCCTTGTAATTGTGGTTAAACCCTATGAAATAACTGCCTGGTACTTCAAATTTAATCTATAGATTTTTAAAGCTATCATAGTTAATTTACTCACTCAGCTAACTGATAATACATATAACACACATCTCTCTCTCTGTCTCTCTGTCTCTCTCTCTCTGTCTCTCTCTCTCTCTCTCCCTCCCTCCCTCCCTCCCTCTCTCTCTCTCTCTCTCTCTCTTTCTGTGTCATACACGCACACACAGGATTGATTGGGAAACTACTACTTAGTTGTAAAAAAAATGTGTACACATATATTAAAAAGTGAAATAGTGACCTTAAATATTTATGTGATTATTAATATTGCATCACATGAAGATGAGGAAATATTAAGAAGGATTCCAAATACACAGGGCGTGTCAAAATAAGCATCTAGATAGACAGAAAACACTTTCAATGCTTATGTATTCAACTTTCTCTCTGTCTCTCTTTCTGTGTTTCTCTGTTTCTCTCTCTCTCTCTCTCTCAAAAGTATACTAATACTGTGGTAACTTTAATTAAAATTATTTAAGAAATGATAAAGAGACAGTAAACCCTAAACACTATAATCAAAAGAGAAACACTTCGTCATGAGTAGAAAATCCGTATTAAGAACTTAAGTCAGAGTTTCTAGTCTTTGTTTACAATTTATTTTTATATTTTCATGTATGAGAAGTATGCAGCTTATTCATTTTTGGTCAGTGGTCATTGACAGAGAAGATTAGGGGGAGAAAGTTTAGAAATACTATATTTTAACATTTATATTTTCCAGTATGTCACAGTTCTATTTTAACAGAAACTGATTTCAATTCAGAGAAGGAAAGATGAAAATTGCCAAGTCCATGTTTTCAATTTTAATTGTATAAACCCATTCTCATTTGAGCCCAAAGAACTGTCAATTATAAATTTTCCATTGGTTGGTTAAGAACTAGATTCTGGAAATACTCATGAAATGTCTTCAACATATTGAATGTCTCCAAATATCACTGATATGGAAAATAACACCATACTCTGCAACTATTTTCTTTTTCCTTTAGGCTTTTTCTTATGACTGGAGTCAGATGGGAAATATGAATTACGATTTTACCCAGTCAACTTATAATATTAAAACACAACATGCACAAAAATAAATTCCTACAAGGATGTTGGACTAAATCATAACTTAATAAATGTTTATTGAAATAAGTTAACTTGAACTGTACTGCATTGCAGGTGATGCTGCTGGGACATGTGGGGATCCAGGTACTCCTGGTCATGGTTCTAGACAGGAAAGCAATTTCAGAACCAAAAGTTCTGTACGTTTTGCCTGTGATATTGGTTATATCCTTCATGGCTCAGAAGAAAGAACATGTTTACCCAATGGCAGTTGGACTGGAAGGCAGCCAGAATGCAAAGGTAATCTCAAGTAGAAACTAATAACATTGATGATGCTGGAATTTAATGTGTATCAAATTCAACTGGGTGCTGCTAGTGAAATTACTCCTATCCGTTCTTGTCCTCAACCATGGAATAAAAGCAGTATCATTCCAGTTTTACCAACACTGTCCTATAAGAGAAATATGATAGATGACAATTATTAAATTATTAAAATTATCTCTCAGGGGTCATTTATATACATTGTTCACATCACAGTAGATATCAGGATTGGAAAAGTAAAAAAGATTTTTTTTTTCCCTTTACACAGTGCTCTGTATTGCTGACACCATTAGGAAAAAATTAGGTTGTTCTCACATCAACATTACCTCATGATCTGTTTTAGTTTTCAGGTTTGTAGAAATGGAAAAATATAAAAAGATGTCTAAGTATAAATGATATTTTTATTTATAGGTATTGCTCATAACTAGAATTCTTAAAATTTGGGATGTTTAAGTAAAATTGTTAATTGTTCTGACTGATTCAGAGTAAACATAATTAAATCTTTACAAGACTGGCTAGAAAAGGAAATGTTGCTGGAAAATTATCCTTATAATTTAAATTGTTCTTTTTGAGATTATTTTAGTGCAAAAACTAAACTTGCAAAGTATGTATGAAACTTACTTGATGTTATACCAAATGTATGGGTTTTATAAATAGAAAACAATTCCCAATAAAACCTTCTTGACAGTTTTTTGATTGACTGTATTTTCAGAAACTTATATTATGTTTAAAATTAGTATCCATATTCTAGGAAAGATAGTTATCTTTTTTATAACTGGACTAAATTAATAATCTTAATTAAATTGCAGCTCAGTTTCTATTATAGGGAAAGGGTGGGAACAAAGTTGTGGAGCAAAAGACACTAAGCACACTGTCTTCACTTTATTTCTCAAACTTACTTTCCAAAGGCAAAGTCTTTATAATGATGTCGTACATTATGTGGGTGATATCTAAGCCATCTCTTTGTTCAGCTGAACTGCAAAATATTTTTAGATGAAATGCAACCTGGTGCTGACCTTGTTTTGTTAATATACACATTACAGATAAAACAGAACTAGGAGTTGTAGCAAATAAAACAGAATTAATATTTTCCCCATAAAATGGAGCTCATACAAATCACTTAGAAAAACAGACTCTAGCAGATGACTGGAAAGAGGAAATGAACAGAAAATAGAGAAGAGCAAAAAAATTTGCAAACTATAGAAGAAATTCTACATAACTACTAATCAGAAACTTACAATTAAACATCAAACTATCATTTTTCACCTGCTTTAATATGAAATTGTAGCATATGTGCAGCAAAACTAGAACTTTAAAACATTTCTAGAGGTTTCTTAAAATTATATTTTAGATTAAGTTGATAAAAATGCATATATATTCTTAGCTTTGATTTATTAACTCCACTTTTGAGGATTTTTTTTTCCTAAAGAAAATAAAAATATTAAGGAAAACACACAATCATAAAGACACATTATTTTTATTTCAAATTGATTATAACTAGCAAAAACAGAAACCATCTGACAACACTAGGAAAAATATTACATAACCAATTGTATATTTACATAATAGTGTATAGTCAATAAAAATATTAGAATAAAAGCCATGAAGCAATATGACAAAATGTAAATCATATAATACTTAGTTGAAAAATAAAATTCAAAATGAGGTACTCTTATTAAAATCATGGAAAATGATAGTCATTTGAGAGAAAAAATGAAAGTCAGTACAATAAAAATGATAATAGTACAGAGTGGTGAAATTTGTAGTATTTTTATTCTCTTTATTCCAAATGTTTTGTAATGTTATATTACTTTAGTAATTGACAATAAAATATAAAAGCATTCATAGAATGTTATAGACAAAATTAAAATATCAAATGAATGTGTTAAAATATCTCAATTTAATAAATAGAAAAATGCAATTTAAAATAGTGTAGCATTTTTTGGCAAACTGACAAGGTGTTTAAAAATGATGGGACATGGTATTGGAGAGGACGTGTGAAAATAAGCAAACTTTCACACTATTGATACAAGTGTGTATTTTTCTAATATCTTGGGTAACACTATATATACTTAAAAATATTTTTCAGAATAAAATTATCCAGAAATTCTACTTTCAGAAACTTATCTTAAAAATAGGATCAATGTACATAGTTGTATATATAAGCTAGAGTATATTATAACCAAAAATGATAGAGAAATTAAACTAAATTAAATTTCATGTTTATCAACAGGAGATTAGTTAGGTAGATTATGAATACACACATAATGGAAAACTCTCCAGTTACTAACCTTTATGAAAGAAAGATGCCCTAATTGTAATGTGCAAGATGTATAAGTTTTCTGTCTACACACACATGCACACAAACATACAGCACCACTACCAATGATCGACAAAATTAAATATTTAAGATGCAGCAAGGGATATATGTGGTACTTTCTGAAATTATAATCACACTTCATATTCGTATAGATAGCCTTAAATTCTGTAAAGTATTAAGATGCCTTCTTATACTACAACAAAATTAGGTACTGCATTTGACATAGGCCTGCTTTTAATATATTTAAAAAATTCACTTATGCCATTGATGGCAAATAGTTAAACATAAAACAGAATGATCATATAAGGCATTTGTGTTTGTGACTCCTATTTAGGATACATTGAAAACTTAATGAAAATCATTCCTAGAATTTAGTGACTTTGTTTTTACTCAGTTAATTTTTTTGTACACTTTGGTCCAGAAATAGAGATTATAATGTTTTAGTGCAAATCAGTTATATACTTATATAAATAAAAACATACATGATGCTTATAACATTTAAGTGTATGTTTTATATCTGTTTTCTTACAAGTATAATTATAGTAAATCTTTGTTTCTTCTCGTTACATATCTTCCAGTTTTACATGAGTTGCTTTTTAGGTAGAGACTCTTAAAATCCTTCTTTGAAAGACTTTGTGTTACCCAAAAGCAATACTCTCAAGTAATTACTTTACTGTGCAAAGTTTTTACCGAAACGACTCACAAAATTCTTTAAAAAATAGCTTTTACGTGATTTGTATCCCAGTAATTAAACTAATAAGATCAGTATAAATTCATCTTGAATTTCAACTCCTTATAAAAGAGAATTCAGTGCTTATTTTAGAGGATTTTATCGCTCCTTTGGATAATCTGAAACAATCATTTAGTCCTTAACTTTTTGTGAGAGGATTCCTAAAGGCACTATTTTTATATATACTCTTAACCATTTTGTTTTATAGCTGTACAGTGTGGTAACCCAGGGACAACAACCAATGGAAAAGTCTTTCGGATTGATGGCACAACATTTTCTAGTTCAGTCATTTATTCCTGTGTGGAGGGATATATCCTTTCTGGACCTTCAGTTAGGCAGTGCACAGCCAATGGAACGTGGTCTGGAACTTTGCCTAACTGTACAAGTAAGTTTCTTCTCAGTATTTTGAAATATCACTAGGTATGTGAAAAATAGTTATATAAACATGTATGTGTGTATTTTGTAACTAATCAAACCAGGCAAGGTTTTGAATATTTGTATTGTCCTTCACATTAAAAGATGATAGTAGTGTTATGGTTCAAGTGTACATTAGTGGGTTTAAGAATCAGTTGGCTTCCAAGGTATTACATTGGCAGAGAAAAGAGGGATCACAGAATATCAGTGCTATTAAATGTAATTTTACAGTATGTTAAAATAGAGATGAATTATCAGCTATAATCAAGACTAAAAATACAAGGAATGTACTTTTGTTTTGCCAATCTAGCACATATTAATTGTTGACTTGGTTTTTGAAAAAGCAGACTGATTATTTTTGGGTTCGTGCACTATTGTCGGAAGTCCTGGTGGCTGATTTGCCCTCTTGAGATGTTAAAAAATGTGGCATTTTAGAGATTCAGCATCATAATGAAATTACCCACTTGATGGATTTTTTTAAATGTATTTAAAATTCCTATATATAAATTAATGCCTATATATGGAAAAATAGAATTTATTTAACTAACAATAATCTATCCATTGGAAAATCACTGCTGCTTATATTAATTAAGAAGAACTGCAGTAGCATCACGTAAATCATGAAATTTTTGAAAAGAAGAGCTATTTTAGGATGTGTTCAGAGACTCATTCAAGGAGTCATGAGACGTTGCTAAAGCCCTTGAGTGAAATAGGCTCTGAGGAGACTAATGGAAGTTTCTTGTGTGTTGAAATTTGAACAGATTATACTTTTGCTGTAGAGGCCCTCATTAAAAGTTGTTTGTGAATATTAACATAAATGGGCGTAAGTAAAATTTGTAAATGAGAAGCATGTTGCTTCCAGGATCCAAAAAGGTGCTGGTCTTATTTTAATGTTGTGGTGTGGAGAAGGTCAATAGTTCTTGACAGTGTCAGTGGTGGAGCAGCCCTTGGCTGACCTAGTAATTCCCAGAAATTTACTAAGAAGGCAGGCCTTGTACTATGTTTGGGCGAATGATGCATCCCCACCTTTTTCTTTAGCTCTTTTGTGAGTATTTGTATTCCCTGAATAAATAGCTGAAATAATCTATTCAGAGGAGGATGCCATCAAACTAATGCCATGTCATATCTGTGATTCTTGAGAAAGTTAGTTGTAGTTAATATCTTGCCTGAAAACTGTTGAGATACTTCGTGTATATTGTGTCTCTTCAAAGGTAAAGGCACACTATGGCTGGAAGGTTGTTGAAATAAGCACTGAATAGAACATAGCCAAATCTGCAATAGCAAAATATTTCTCAGTTGTTGATTTGAATCAGTAACAAGTTATATTCCCGGCCTTGTGTCAGCACCAGATACTGTTACATCTAATCTTTGCAAGTAGTTTTTTACTTCACCTTGGGCAGTTTTCTCATGGCTTAATGAGTATTCTGCCAAATAGCTCAAGGAGTTTTCTCCCTACGTCTCCAGAGATCTGTGTGTGTGTCCTCTCTTGTATTCTGTCTCACTAAGTCTATCCACTTTGTTGTCTCCTGTCCAATCCATCTTTTCAACTCAGGGAGTCTGCCGGGCTCTGCATGGGGTCCTTCTCCCTGTGCCACAGCCTGGAAACTCTCTTTGGGCAGTAAGACGAGGCAGTCATAGCACTCACCTCATTTGTTTCCTGTCACTCAAGGATCACTGTACTTTGCTGCCTGATGAAACTTGTATTTTTTTTGAGGGGGGTGGGATTGGGAAGTTGTTTCAAATGGAGAGTAAATTCTTCCTTGTTTCTCCATCTTGAAGGAAAGAAGTCCTCCTACTTACTTTGCAAATGTCTCATTTTTTTTAATACTGAACATTCTAACAATTAAGAAATATGCTTTACTGTTTTCATAGTACACCACCCCAATCTGAGCCTTTAAAACTCTTACCTAGTACCCTTTAAGTATTAGCTCAAACGGCACATTTGGCAAAAGCCTTCTTAGGGCACTTCTTCCTCATATCCCTTTTGGCTAAAACTGATCTTTCTACATTGTAAAACTCTTTTATGGCAGTTCCTTACATCACTAAACTATAAACTTAATAGGGCATTAGTAACTGGGGCTGTTTATATCATTGACCCTCTAGCACCTGATACATAAATTGACTGAGTAAGTAGTTGTTGACTGACTCAAATATCTCATATGAATTTTATTTTAGCTATTAGTGCACATGACTTACCATTCCACTCCATTTTAAAATACTTGCAGAGAGGGCTTGTAATTTATAGATAACATAGCACACAGTTTCTGGTATATAGTATGTTTTCAATATACAGTTATGAAAAAGAAGGAAATAATGAATATATTCAGAATAAAGGAAATATACTGAGTAACATTTTTTTTCACAATGAATAACAATTTTTTTATTCATGGATAAATGCCTAAGTCTTTTATTTAAAGTATTTTCCAGCTTTAGTAAAGAAAAACACATACTAGTTCTTAAGATTGAAAATTAGATTAAATTTTTTACTGAATTGTTTTTGGTTTTCCTTAGGAATTTTTAAACAAGTTAAAAAACACTCAATTCAACACAGGCCGGGAGCAAATAACATATCAAAATATAAAGTGTCTTTTTTATATCAGTTCTTCAAGGAGAAATATTGTGTTGAGTAAGGTATTTCAAGCATTAGCTTTTAAATGATGAATTGCTATTAAACTAGAAACTGAGAATTTTAACAGTTGATTTACTTCACAGGCAAACACCTCAGTAGCAACCCAAACCAAAAGCAAAAATAAAAATATCCTTCAAAAAGAAACACAGAGAGAGGTTTCAGTGGAAATTAAAACAGATTAAACTCCTGTAATTAAAGAATCTAACATACTGAAAATTTTATATGTGGTGATCTGTTGTTGATTAGAACCAATGTTTCAGAGTCCTTCTCATTAATTTGCAGTGGAAGTTAATTTCAATATATGATTGATAGAATCATGTAATTTTGGAGCTGGAAGAGATTGTATCGTAGACTCATATGCATAGGTCAGAAAACTGAGGCACCAAATCATTTAACTGATTTACTGAATACTGGCAGAGCTCACCACTAAACAGTTATTTCTGCCACATAAATGGATGAAATTTCCCATTAAATTAATTTTTTTATTTCTTATATATACCAGAAACATTAAATTCAAATAAAGTATATTTTTAATAAATTTTGATTTAATGTAATTGCCTTTTGTAGGCATTATTTTTCTAGTATCTATATGCAAGGACATAAATATGAATTTAAAATGAATTAAATTAAGTATGAAAAAATTTAAAGTATTGAACTAAATTTCTAAACCAAATTCCTGATTGCAATTTTTGGAAAACCCACCAAAAGAAAACAAAACCTTCCTTTTTTTCTTTTCATTCAAAGTGTTACTATTTCTATTCATAATAAATAAATTTGTCATTGTTTACCATTTGTTAGGATTTATGTTAAGTGCTTTACACAAGTTCTCTCACTTAATCCTCAGAACAAATCTATAAAGTATATACTATTATTCTTTCTATTTCACATTTGAAGAAATGGTATCTTACAGAGAAAATACAACTTTCTTTCCTGTGCTAACACAGCTAGTAAATGTAGATTCTAAGATTTAAACTCAAGTCTTTTTGACTCAGAAAGCAATGTTATCAAGTTCACTTCATTTTCTCCTTCTGTATTTTTCCTCCTCCTTGTTTTCTTGCTTTATTTCCTATTTTTTTTTACCATAGTCAAATATATTTGACATGATATAAATATAGGGCATTGCTTATAAGGCATATAGAAATGTTTTGTTAATTTATAGCCTATTCCTCTCTTACTTTTCCAATTTGTCTACATTTACCAATTGGAGTTCTGCAAAGTTATATCATTTTTTAATGAGCTGACCACTTGTAAAATTTGTGTTTGCTCAACAGTACTTTCCACTTAAAATTGCAGTTTTCTCTATATAGCTTAGCAATAATTTTTTGGTTATCTCAAGATGAGAGTTCAAACATATAGTACAGGTATGTCAATAATAAATCTAAATCTTGCAGGAGATGAAATATTTTAATATGATGAGTCAAAAGAAAAGAACAGGAGTACTGTTGAATCACATATGTTATAACTGAAAATAGGGATCTGATAGATTTAGGACAATATCAGTTGAAAGAGATAAAATCAACAAGATTGATTATATGACACACGTTTCAATATAGGATGATTTGAATAGGAAAGAATTAATAAAAGTCTTAAAATACAGTTGAATAAATCATCTAGTCACAATGGTTGAATGAAAGTAAAATATAAGGAATTGAATTACATTTAGACTTTTTTCTACATTTTTAAAATAAAATTTTGGTTACTTTAAGTGTTTTCCCCCTCCGTCACTGAGCTAGTTATCCTTAGGCAACTAGTACCTCCTGCATAGTGATAATCAAAGGAGTGATCCAATTTTTAGAATATTATTTTATTTTTAACTTATTATAGTAATATAGTTTATATCAAATACAGTTTAAATAAAATAGAAAGAGAACCGCGGGTATGTAATATAATTGGATGACTTATGGATTCAGTTAATAAAAAATCATTTACCCAGAACCTATCATAGAGCCCTTTGCCAGGAACTGGCAAAGTTTAGTAAGGTTGGTCTCTGGTCTCTAATATTTCACACGCAGTAAAGTAGCTTTGGCATTTCAAGCATTTTTGCCCTTTGAGAATTTCCTACCACAGTGATTTGCAAATATACCTTTCATTTGCTTGATTGCCCAGCAGCAAAGCAAACACACACACACGCACAAACACACACAGATTTTTTGTTCTTAAAAAACTCCTTTCCAGTCACATGTGTAGATGTGTCACCTGTGATTTTCCTTATCCATTTTCATGATTTTAGAAAACATTTTTGGAATAAACATAATTTAATAATAATGGTAATGCCCCTACTTTTCTTCCTCATATCTAGCCTTATTACAGATATTGGTAAAAGGATAAAATGTTCCTCACATAAATTCTAACTGCTAATATTCTCCAGCTTCAGATTATAGAGGAATTGAGAAATTGTACTCTTAATTAATCTTTCTCTAAAAATATGCCTCGAAACCAAGAACTCTTCCCTCTTCTCTACGCCTATCCTTCTGCATCTCCAGACAGGTCCTTATTAAACCCACCGCCAGTGCTGGAGTATGAAGTTTCCCCCAAATAACTAATTTTCTCATGGGTGAGTAAAAGAATATATCATGAGATCAAAACCATGCATTCAAATATCACGAACACTTTGGCAGAGAAATTATAAATGTTAAGAAACATCCACAGAACTTAAACCAAGCTGGAAGGAAAAGATATTTGCTACAATACCAAGAAGCTCGTAACAGTGTCCTGATTTTAAGATTTGGTGAAGTCCTCTTCTGTAATGTTCAGACTGAGAGAGAAGAACTAAAAACTAAGCACAAGTAAATACTCATTAAAAACATATATACATTTTTGTTAACACAGAAACCCTTCAAGATACTAATAGTATGGAAACATTATCTTTCACAAAATCTAACAGGAAGAGCCACCTCTGGTACCTAGGGCACATAGTGTTTGGGAAAAAGATACAATCTGTGCCAGAACAGGGCTTGTCAAGTAAGGATTGGCTGACAGGTCTAAAGAAAAAAAAAAAAAAAAATATATATATATATATATATATGTATGTATATGTATACATATATATAAGTATATGATTTGTTTCTTGGATTTTTTTTTTAACCTACCAGGACTTCTGCTTCCAAACTGATCAATGCCCTGCATCCTACAAGTCATTTGGGCCAGGGACAGCATACTTAATCATATCCAGTGATGAATGAAACTACGGCTTTTTGTTCCAAATAACCAGCACAGAAATGGCCATTACCCAATCTTTTTTTTACCAACCTGAGAATTCTCATGGATTTTTTTTGTAGAGGATAGGTCAGGGAGCTGGGCTAGTCTTACACAAGAGAAAGCTGGGGGCTATCCCAGCATGAAACTGGGGGAGATGAAGCTAAAAAGTCATCTAAATCTTCTCAAGAAGAGAGAATTATCCTTCAGTGCAGCGGTTCTCAAACAGGGGTGATTTGCTTCCCAGGGGCAATGTCTGGACATATATTTGGCTGTCACATTGCAGGTGAGTGGGATGTGCTATTGGTATCTAGCAGGTAGAGATCAATGTTAAACACCCCCCATGCATAAAGCAGCCAAGAATTATTGGTCCCAAATGTCATAGTGCCAAGGTTAAAGTTGAGAAAACTTACCTTACTGAGATATAAAAAGGAAACTAACTTTTGCATTGGGAGATTGTGTAGAATCAGAAGTGTTACCAGGGAAGTGTCTTGAGCACCTTTCTGGAACTTCATTGTGCTACAGGACTCTGTTCTGGACTTGAAACCCAGCAAAGCACATGTGTAATAATGTCCAAGCAATCATGTCCATTGCTGCACTGTGTACAGTGGGAAAATGATGGGATAACTCAAATATCAGTCACAGGGGTTTGGTTACATGAATCATATTGCATGTATATCCATGCAAGGGAATATCATGTCGTTAAAAACAAGTTAAATGGATCTATATGTATTAACATGCAAAAATGTTCGTTAGATATTGAGTAAAAAATGAATTCTGTTATAAAAGTGTGGGTAATGTGATCATATTTTATTTAAAAATGCATATTTATGGGCTTTCCTGGTGGCGCAGTGGTTGAGAATCTGCCTGCCAATGCAGGGGACACGGGTTCGAGCCCTGGTCTGGGAAGATCCCACATGCCGCGGAGCAGCTAGGCCCGTGAGCCACAACTACTGAGCCTGCGCGTCTGGAGCCTGTGCTCCGCAACAAGAGAGGCCGAGATAGTGAGAGGCCCGCGCATTGCGATGAAGAGTGGCCCCCGCTTGCCGCAACTAGAGAAAGCCCTCGCACAGAAACGAAGACCCAACACAGCCAAAAATAAATAATAAACAAATACTAAATAAAAATGCATATTTATAATGCTCATTTAAGAAGTTAAAAGAGAAAGTAGTTTTGAGGTGGCATAGATTGACTAGAATTACCACAATTATGCTTTATATTTAGCATAGAGGTTATATACTTAGATTTATCATAAATGATGCCAAATAAGCATCAATTACATGATAGAAGCTAATGAGAAAAGCTCCCACAAAACCAAACTCAAACCTTTCAGTTTATGTGTTTTTGAGAATTTGAGTTGTTTAATCATTCCTTACATACTCATTCACTCATTTATTCTTTAAACAAATATTTTACTTAATCTCTTATGATGAGTCATGCCCAAGACTAGGCTCAGAGAATACAGTGGTGTAGAAAAGAGACAAAATAACTGTCTTCATGGAGTTTATTGGGTTGTGGGTGTGTGGATGCGTGCGTGTGTGTGCACTTATGCTGTGTGCGTGCACTCTTGCTGTGTGCGTGCACTCTTGCTGTGTGCATAAGGGATTTGGTGACCTTAGAAAAGATTCTCTTGCATTAAACCACAGCACCCTGTTGTTAGGCACTAATGTCTCTGAATTTTAGGGGAAAGCCCTAAAGAGCTACGATTCTAAGGTTTTGCCTAAAAAAACCCGAAAGCCTCTTTCTGTTGCTGAAAACAAGCTGGTGGTGACTGAACTGACTTGCGGAGCAGGTGCTGTTTGCAAAGATTGTTGCTATTGGAAACTTCCTCTTTGGCCTTTGCTTCATTATGAAACCACCAGAACAAATCCTTCTGAAGCTGTTGTTATCAGGCATTACATTCATGATGCTGCCAAGATATGCAGAACTCTTCCTCAGTGCTTCTCTAAAATAAACCCTCTGTCCTCTCCTTCGGTGGCTACATCTCACTCAGCTCATGTGCCTTACGACTGGGTTAGCTGTTCTTTCTTGCCAGAATTCTAATTCAGTCTGTAAAGCGCTGCCCAGAAAACAATAGCTATCTGTTGGTGTTCTCTTTAATTTTCCTTCTTCTTAGCTTTGAATCTAGATTAAAAATATAAAATAACAAGTAAAATAAAATAACTTGAAGTCTTAAACTCATTTTTATATGATTACACGTTTTAAAACTGCAAAAAGGATTGACATTTTATGGTAAACAAGCAAGATTTGATTTCCTATCCAACTCGGTTGTACGATTTAAAAAATATTTTCCTCGTCAGTAACTAAAAGAATTAAAATCATCCTATATACAAAACTCTTATTAGGAGTCAGATAGAAACACTCAATGAGTGTGATTTCAGCAAACTCTTCAGGGCTCTGAGGATTAGCAGGCGGAGTGTCGTGAATATTATTCTTTAATTTAAATGTCATCATTCATGGTCCTAAATTTCTTAGGCTCAACAGATTAGAATAATATGAAAAAAACGTTGACATTCATAATTTTAATGGTAAATTAATAAATACAATATAATTTAATTGTCATTAAGGTCTTCTATGTCTTAATCTATTTTTAGTCTTTAACCCTAGACTTCCAAAATGGGAACTATTAATTAATTACTATTAATTCAAAATAAAAATGAGACAGTATAACTTAGATTTACCTGGTAATATTATTTGTCCTTTTATGAAAAAAAAAATTCAAAAGGCAAAAAAAATACTAAAAGGCAGGTATGCCACATGTTTTTTGTCTCCAGAAAAGGAAAAGTGATGTGACCTTTTGTGTTTTCCTTTTTCTCTTAGCTACCAGAAAGTGTTTAGCCAAGCATGCTTAAATCATGTTTCTCAAAACAGCAAGTGCTTTTGTGGCTTATATATGATCTCTGTTATGCCTTGTTCTTAAATGCCATATTTAGACTTAATTCTGTTTCCTATGCTGTCACCAGTCTTTTTGAAAGTTTTTGTGTGGCGTCATTTTATAAATGAAAATATTATATATGTAATTTGAGACAGCTTTATGGACCAGCATGATTGTTAGAATCTCGTGCTCAAAGGGCTCCTGTGATTGGTGTTTAATGCTCTGTGATCACCGTCTCAAAATTCTTAATGATTTTATCTTTGAATTTGTGTTTTATAATTAAAGCCCACTGGGACAATGGAGCATGTGCTGAAGGTTTGGAGAGTCTGCTCTTGTACAATTTGCCTCCCTGCCTCCCTGTCTTTCTAGGATGGGTTATAGGCCTTTAGCTCCCTACCACCTGGTGCCCCTGGCCCTGCCTGGCCTTCCCACTCCCACCCCTGCTCTGGGCCACTGATGCCTTCTGCACAGCCGGTCCATCATGTCATTAGCAGAAGGAGGCTCACATTGCACCTTTGTTCTCCACCCCTTTGTGGGGTCTGGGTGCAAGCGTGGGTGGGGCTACTTGGAGTTGGCTGTACTCATGGAGTCTTGGGGCAGAGCAGGGCAGCAGCTAACCCTTTCCTAGACTGGCGATACAAGGCAGATTTGGCAAGCACTTGACAGAGGCCTCTTACTCACCCCTAATCCAGGAAGCAAACACATTCCAGAGTGGAGGTCGCAATTTCTTGAGGGTTGTTCTGTCACTTGGGATGGCAATGAGATGATGGAAATGGGAAATTGATTTCTTTATCCCTAGCTCTGGCATTTTCATTTTTCACTAGGCCCACAAATTATGTATCTTGCCCAGTATGTGATAAATTCACATTTTATAGTTTATTCATTCTTTCATTTATTCAATAAAATTATTATTTTTGCACCTAGCATTACGTTAGTTAAAAACTATGATAATATCCAGTTGAGTGGCACTGTGCAGAAAATATACTCTCAGTCCAGCAAGCCTGATAAATTAGAGATTTCAGTAACCATATATAGGAGTATAAATTTCAAATATTATGTTAAAAATCTTGATCCTATAGGATGGCTTCTCCATGATTATTTAATTCAGGTTAAAAGAGGTTACCATATCAGAGTTTTTTACAACATAATAGCATATTAACCTAGCCTTTTCGAGTCTAAATGGCAGTTTCTGAGCCATATGTATAGAATGTGTAATAAGTAACTGATCATAATCAGGAACTGACAGTATGTGGTTTAAATATGCTTATGTTTTATCATTAAAAATGAGCATGATAACTAATTTTCCCTACTTTTATATTAAGTATGCCATATGCTTACTATTTCTTTCCATTAAATACATGCCACATTAACTATCTGCTCTTCCAATCCAATATTGATAGTAATCAGTTGTGGAGACCCAGGTATACCAGCCAGTGGACTGAGATATGGAGATGATTATGTGGTTGGACAGAATGTTTCCTACATGTGCCAGCCAGGCTATACAATGGAATTGAATGGTTCCAGTATCAGGACTTGTACAACTAATGGCACTTGGAGTGGAGTAATGCCAGCTTGTAGAGGTATGATAATGATTTCTTCAATATTTATAAGTGATAACCACCACATATTTTCTGCATTAATATGCAAATTTAAAGTAAATTTAAATAGTGTTTTTTTTGTATTGTTTCACTTTTTTTTTCTGGTACCAAAATTGAGTGCTTTAAACCATATAGATAATAACATATAAGATTTTAAGACATTTTAACAAAAACATTATATCTCATTGTAAGTAATGATAATGAACTGTCATACGACCAAAATAACAAAAATATCATGTTCTGTGATGTGTAATCACTATCATCATTTATATTGATTGATGAATACTTAAAAGAGAATATAACCATAATGAACTAGAACTTTAACTTGATTATCCACCTGGGTCAAGTTATTCGTGGATGGGAAGAAAAACTTTCTATAATTTGAAAACAATCAGCCTGAACTGTAGAACTGTACGTTTTCTTAAAAGGTAAACCTGTTTCTTTAAAGAATGCAATCTAGAAGTAATATTTTAGTCAATATAGGCGTAAGTTTACTACTTTATGCTATTTGTTTTTCCATTGAAAATATTTTCATAATTTTTGCCAATTTTTTTATTATTTGTGAAATACTGTAGATACAATGTCAGATAATTTATACTGTTTTATAGTAATACTGATTGTTAATCATCGAGATTTCTCATTAAGGTGCATCTCTAAATGCCTATGAATTGCCAGTTTACTATCTCCCTGACGTAATCTAACACAAAAGAATAATACCAATATGTGTCTTTTCTTCTTGATTGTACAGTTTCCTAATCAGATCACTATAAATATACAGTTAGTCTGTGAAAATATATGAACGGACATTTTATATTTTAGAAATTATTTCATATATTATTAATTGATTCTGATAATGACAGTGTTATACAACTCCCAAAATTTATTTATATATGTTGCTAGTCATCAAAATAAAATCATTCCTCATTTTTAGATTTTGTAATTGGTACCCCTATTTTTCCCTTCACCTCTGTCACCTTATCTAACCCATCTTTGCTCAAGGACAACTTAATTTTAAAAATGAATGTTTAAAAATTTTATAATGCATTTAGAAACTATATAATAAGTTTTAGTATATGACTCTAAGTGGTTGATAGAACCAATTTGAATATTTTAATGAGATACATGATCTGTGTTTTCAAAAATGTCACAGAATTACTCCCAAATTCCTTGCTACAATGCTGACGCTTTATATAGCCAAACAACCCAGCTCTTCAGTCTTTCTAAATGTCACTGGAAAATAGTTTTATATAAAACCAGTAATTTATCATTTGCAGTATACTGGATAGAAGGTCACCCTCTCTTTGCCTTCCCTTCAATGTCAGAAAGCTTGTTATTTTGTAAGAGAATATCTGACAACCAGTAGCCATTATGTTGCCAAGAAGTAGTCACATCCTGGAAGGACTAATTCCAGGGATGTTTCAGGAATACTACCAGGAGAATAAAACATGCCACACCATATTGTCCTCCAAAAGGTTAAATTAGCACATATGCCTCTTCTAATGATATTTATGTTTTTAACACCAGGATATTTCAACAGCTGTTTCTAATCATTTTTAATGTAATTACAGCTGTTACCTGCCCAACTCCTCCCCAGATTTCTAATGGAAGGTTGGAAGGAACAAATTTCGACTGGGGCTTTAGTATTAGCTACATCTGTTCTCCAGGCTATGAACTATCCTTTCCTGCTGTTTTGACCTGTGTAGGGAATGGTACCTGGAGTGGGGAAGTACCACAGTGCTTACGTAAGTATACTTTCCATACTTAAAATTACATGTTTTCACTCTCTTAGAGCTACTTTACTGTGATTACAGCTGTTACATAATTTTTTTCAGATTTTGCTAGGACAAATATGAGATTGTTAAGTCTTTCCCATGCATAATTAAAATTCAATTAAAATCAGCATTTACCAGTGTAGCTATTTTTTATGCAATCCAACCATTATGTTTCTTCTGCTCTTTTAGGCTAAACTGCTTTGTTTGCAAAACACACTATACATTTTACACATCTTATTTTTTTGGGTGATGTCCTCTACTCAGGTTTATGTTCCTTAAAGGCAGAGATTTTTGTTTTTGTTCACTGTTGTACCTCTGGTATGTAGTGCAATCCTTGGCAGGTATCAAACTTAGAATGCTATAGTAATTAAGACATTACAGCATTGGTGCAGGGATAGAAAGTAAACCAGTGTTAGAGAATAGAGAGCACAGAACCATTTATTGACACTTGATGTATTATAGAACAAATCAGTGGGGAAAGAATGGACATTTCAATTAATGCAATAATGCAATTCGTTTACACACGCACACACACACACACACACAATCTTTGTCTCACACCAAATAACAAATCAATGTCAAATCATTAGGGAATTAAATATAAAAGTTTTAAATATTACAACACTACCTAAATGACCTTGAAGTAATAAAGGATCTCTTAAAATGTGATGCAAAAGCTCCACCATTACTGAAAAAGTGGAAAAAATAAGCTACATTATTAATTTTAAATTTATCATTTCAAAAGGCCAATCATAAACCTGATAGTTTATTTGAAGAGCTTCCTATTAAGTGATTGCAAATACTAGGCATGCATACCACCATTTTGCTGGCCCATCAGATCATTCATTATCACATTTGCTACAGAGAGTATTACTAACCAGTTTTATTGAGCATGAGAGATAAAACTAATTTACTTCTGCAGTTGTAGTCTGTTAGACTTCAATTTATGCAGCATCTAAAGAAGCTCCTTCTAGGTAATATGATTTATTAGAGTGTGTTCCAAGCCTCAAGGCTGATGTCACACAAATTAACCCTTAAAATTCTGATGCTAAGGATCATCTTAAAACAGACCAATGTGTTCTGAATGAGACTAGATATTCTATAGCTACTTCAGAATAAATAGCGACAAGGGGATTTTACAGAGATGAGTTTATGGTAAAGTTTGTTTGATATGAATGAAAAAATCTCAATCAAGAAGTTTCTTGATATAATGTTTTATTTTTTGATCTATTAAAATGCAAATAATAATAAAATACTTACTATAGACATTTAAATTGTAATAAATATCCAAATATAATAAGGCTCACTTTGTCCCAGTTGCTTTACATATATTATTTTTAGTACATAGAACTCCTGGCTAAGTATGTTTAGTCATGACATTTTAATAGATAATGACACAGGCTCAGAGAGGTCAAATTGTAAGGACACTGGATAACTCTACCATCATTTAGGGGACCAGCTACATTATTGTGTGGCCTAGAGTCATATTACTAGTAAATGGCAGAGTATGAATTCCAGTTCAGAGAAGGTAGACCTAAGAGACAATTCTCTTATCCATTGAATAGCCAAATTCAATAATTTTAGGTATTTAACAAAGAAGAAAATCTTTTCTCGTTAAATCTGTTCAAACTATGCCTTTTTATCTTAAAGTTTATATCACTGTGAACTGAAGCCTTTTGAAAATAAACACTGTGTCTTAAGCCTCTAAACCTGACACCAGTAGGTTGTTTGGTTTAGTACATGAAAATCTAGAGATAGAAACAGATTGAATGATGGGGGGACTGGGAGGGGGGATTGAAGAGTTTATGTGGTTGCATCTCTCCTCCTTTCTTTTTTTCATTGAATAAAGATAAGATTCTGAGTTGAATGACTCAGCAGAAATATGCTAGAGAAACATTTCAGAAGTAAATTATAAAATAACTATGAGATAACTTAGTAAGAGAAATGATTGCTAAAGCCGAAATACCCATTGATAATGTTCACTGAGGAAATATCCATTGAATTTAAAATCTGCTAGAGATACGAAGACTAATAACACAAGCAGCCTGGCCTTTGGGGTTTGATATTATGTTGTTAGAAGTGCTTGGATGCCAAGTACCACTAAGGCTTACAATACCTAAGAAATGGTGAAAATTAAAACAAAACACAATAAATAAATATTTATTTTACATGTGTTACTATACTTTGTACATTTCCCCAGTTTATTTTATTTTAATATTTACTTTATGATTACTTTTCATCTTAACGGTTTTAAAAGAAAAAAATATTTCTAAAAAGAGGCTTAAAAGTCCAAGTTTCTCTTAGAGTTTTGAATTTCAGGGAAGGTCTTTGAACACTGAGTTTGAGACTAAGGTATTCTATAAATAAGGTATTCATTTATTCCAGGTTTCCTGGAGCAATTCTTGTTTATTCTGTTATCCTGGTAGGTGTCCGATTTGAAGCCATCTGATCTCATCCTCTCCTACACTTCTGCGTGCTTACTCTGCTCCAGTCTCACCGGCCTTACTCTTCCTCCAGCATGCTAGATTTGACCCAGCACAGGGCTTTGGCAATGCTGTTTCCTCTATCTGCAGTGTTCTCCCTTGCGATATCAACAAGGCTAAATGTTTTTTTTCCTCCAAATCTTTTCTCAGTGAGAGACACCCATGCTACCTTATTAAAATCCGCTACCACTACTCACCATCTAGCACATCCACACGTACAGTCCTGATCTCCTTCGCCCACACTATTTTTCCCCATGGGACTTATTATCTTCCCATATACTACCATTTTTACTTATTAATTATGTTTATTGTTTGTTTGCTTTCCTCAAAAAAGCATAAACTCCACAAGTGCAGGAACCTTAGTTTGTTTACTAATAAGTGCAAGCACCTAATATTACCTAGAATAGTGTCTGTTTTTTAGTACTTTAAAAATATATGTTGAATGGAATCATCTAATCAATTTGTTTAGAACTATTGTCAAGTTGATTTCTTCAGTGATTGTAGAACATTGAGATTCCTTGGCTTTGTATGGATCTGGATTCTGATGCCCTTCTTTTCTCTTTAAAAAACTAACCCCCTCCCCCCCCCCCCGCCAATATTTTGAAGAGGAAGACAACTGAATACTCGGATACTAGGATACGTGATCCGAGTGTTCAACAGAGCACGTATCATTGAAACAAATAACTATATCTTTTATATACATTAAAAAAATACATAGCAATCTGGAGAGTATATCCTAGACCATTATGGTTGTTTGTTTCTGATAGAGCTATCTGTGAATCACATGCCTTTTCAAGAATACACTCCAACTTTGTAGCCTATATGTACAAATATGTGGTTTGATTCTGGTCAATATAGAACAAAAGAATACCAAAAAGTCTACAATTGTTAAGGTGGTCTACTAGGTGGAAAGATATTTGGATCAGACTAATTTTTAAAAAATATTATGCTGAGTTGAATATTCAGCATTTATTCATGTAGACAAAAGCTAAACAAATTTTCATTGGGATAGAGTAACATGGATAGCATGTCACTTTAGTGCAGTATTTCAGTTATTTTCATCATTTTTCTGAACTGTTTACTCTGATGAATCTAAATCACTATATAATTGTCTTTCTTTTCACTTCCAGCGAAGTTTTGTGGTGACCCTGGTATACCTGCCCAAGGGAAAAGAGAAGGCAAAAGCTTTATATACCAGTCAGAGGTTTCATTCAGCTGCAATTCTCCTTTCATATTAGTGGGATCTAGCACCAGAATATGTCAAGCAGATGGCACTTGGAGTGGTTCATCACCTCACTGCATAGGTAATATTAATTAAAGATTGATAATGCTCAGTAATTTGGGAATTAATAGATAGTAGGAAGGTTTAATGGTTTTCTTTATCCTATAAACTATAGTTGGCTATATGTGAAAAACAAATGTAAAATACAGAAGCCATTGGAAGGCACTGAAAATTAATGTTGTTAAACATATATTACTTTTAGCGCATAAAACTTCTAGAATAAATGCTTAAAATAGTTTCCCTGTTTATCAGTAAAATGAAAAAGAAAAAAGCTTCCAGATTAATATCATGAAATATCAGTACTAACATTTGTATAGAGCTTTATAGTTAATAAAGCATATTTAAGTGAAATTAGACTTGCTTCAAAAATATTAAAAAGGTACTTTGATTTCAAAATGGCTCTAAGTACATTTCTGTAATCCTAAATTTTTTGTTTTGTTGTCATGTTTTTTATTGAAGTATAGTTGATGTACAAAATTGTGTAAGTTACAGGTGTTCAGTATAGTGATTCATAATTTTTAAAGGTTATACTCCATTTATAGTTATTATAAAATATTGGCTATGTGTCCTGTGTTGTACAGTATATCCTTATAGCTTATTGTATATATAGTAGTTTGGACTTCTTAATCCCCTACCCCTATTTTGCCCCTCCTTCCTTCCCTCTCTCCATTGGTAACCACTAGATTGTTCTCTATATCTGTGAGTCTGCTTATTTTTTGTTATATTCACTAGTTGTTGTATTTTATAGATTTCACATATAAGTGATATCATACAGTATTTGTCTTTCTCTGACTTATTTTGCTTAGCATAATACCCTCCAGGTCCATCCATGTTGCTGCAAATGGCAAAATTTCATTCCTTGCTATAGCTGAGTAGTATTCTATTCTCTCTCTCTCTATATATACCATATCTTCTTTATCCATTTATCTGTTAATGGACATTTAGGTTGCTTCCATATCTTGGAAATTGTAAATAACACTGCTATGAACATTGGGGTATATGTATCTTTTTGATTTAGTGTTTTAGTTTTTTGGGGGGGTATATACCCAGGAGTGGAATTACTGGGTCATAGGGCAGTTCTGTTTTTAGCTTTTGAGAAACCTTCATACTGTTTTTCACAGCAGCTGCACCAATTTACATTCCCACCAACAGTGTATGAGTGTTCCCTTTTCTCCTAAAATTAAATTCCACATTGAATAAACTAACCAAATAACCTGTCATACAAGCTAGCCAAATCAGAGACTACCAGCCCTACCATTTTTATGCCTGAATCTCCTACAGGTGTCAGTGAAAAATGCAAATAACTAAGTCCTGTTTCTGGAAAAATAATTATTTCTTGAAGGGAATATTACCCTACTTGATATTATAACTTAGTAAAGTCGTTGAGCAAATGTTTTATGTATGTGTTCCTCTTTCATATCCTTCATTTGCCCTTAACTTTTTATTCACAGAGTTAGTTGGATGTCAAGTGCTTTTATATTAGAAGGGTACAAAGTTCAAGAATTGCATAATTCATATAAACTGCAGTCTACCTGAATTTCCTGCTTTAAGATTAGCAGGCTTCTGTTCATGGAGATACGTTATTAGATTTTACTCTTTATTATTACCCAGGGCCCTTTCATTAAACCCTAGATGTCTTAAAATTATTTTATGTGGGAGAAATACACATTTAAATAAAACTGTAAATTTTAAAGGAATATCACGTTTTTAATCTTTATTTTAGAACCCACCCGTACCTCATGTGAAAACCCAGGAGTGCCACGTCATGGATCTCAAAACAGTACATTTGGATTTCAAGTGGGTACTTTTTTATCATTATTTTTTTCCAGTTTTATTGAGATACAATTGACATACATCACTGTATAAGTTTAAAGTGTACAGCACAATGGTTTGACATATATATTGTGAATGATTACTGCAGTAATTTTAGTTAGCAATCCAGAGAGTATGTCCTCCATTATCTCATATACATACAATAAAAAAAAGCAAAAAAGAAAAAAAATTCCTTGTGATAAGAATTATTAGGACCTACTCTCTTAACAACTTTCCTATATACAATACAGCAGTGTTAACTATACTCATCACTGTTGTATATTACATATCTAGTACTTACATATCTTATAACTAGAAGTTTACACCTTTTCACTACCTTCCTTCAATCCTGCCCCCTCCCCCCGCCACTGCTCTGGTAACCACAGATCTGATCTCTTTTTATGTGAGTTCGGGTTTTTGCTGTTGTTTTAGATTCCACATAGAAGTGAGATCATATTGTATTTGTCTTTCTGTTGTCTGAGTTATTTCATCAAATGGATACTTTAAATATTTCCATTTAATATAAGCTAGATCAAAAGGCTTTGGTTCATGTGCACAAATCCTGTGAATGCAAACAGAAAAAAAAGTCATGCTTATATCTGCATTCAAAAACACCTTTTAAAAAAGGTAACAGGAAACGAAAGAGTGGAAATAAAAAGAAATTAGAAGGAATATATGCTTCAAGATATAGCCTGACCATGAGGATAAAATAAAAATTGGAGAGAGCTGTGAGCATAGGAAAATCTGTAAGCAGTAGCTAGTATGTAAGAGAAATATTAAGTGAGGGAGTAAATGGGTAACCTCTACAGGAAGATATGGGGACAATGAGGAAGAGTGTAGATGAAAGTGATCCGGGTGACCTCGGCCTGCAGCGGCTTGAAGCAGGATTTCGGCTCCCCACCAGAGATGGAGGTCAGGCAGCGGCAGTGAGAGCGCGGAATCCTAGCCACCAGGCCACCAGGGACCAGTGGCCAGTGACAAGGCCCTGGCCTGTCAGCTATGAAGAAATGAATTTCCACATAAGACAGAAAGTAGTGAAGCAACTGAAGTGTTTATTAGGAGGAAAATGAGTACAGTATGTGTGGATAGACACACGGGCGGGCTCAGAGAGAGAGATCCGCATCCTCATGGCAGTTTGAATCAGTTTTATGGGGCATTTCTTCCGGGTTTCCTTTGACCAGTCATCTTGCTTTGCCTGGTTCTGAGTCCGTATTTGGTTTATCTCAGGGTCCTCCCCTGTGTGCGTGCGCATCTCTCAGCCAAGATGGATTCTAGTGAAGAGGGCTATGGGTAGTTGGCATCACTTACTATGGGGTGGCGCCCCCTCCCTTTTTGACCTCCAAGGAGCCTTTCTGCGCATGTGTAGTTGGGGAGGTCTCCTTGACTTCGAGAATGAGGAATATGTGGTCTCTTATCTTCTATCTGGGAAGGGCCCAGCCCCCTCCATCATCCTGCTTTTATGGAGTTTCTGCTATTATGGAGCTTCTGTCCGTAGGAGAGAACCTGTTCAGCCTGAGGCCCATCTATCTCCTGCCTCAAAAGAGGTTTAAAGAGAAACTTCTGAGACAAAGAGTTACCAAATATATAAAAATGTGGTTATTCAAGAAGGCAATAAGACTAAAAGACTTTTTTCTTATAATATGTATATAATACTAAAATAATTTTTAAACATTTTCATTGATGTGGGAAATTTCTGAAAAAATAATTTAACTGTAACCTATTATTATACAACACATAGTTGGATTGTAATATTAGAATTCTTTAACATGCCCAGTCACGGGTGGCTGACTTTCTTTTCTCTCTTATTCCAGTTTAGATTTTATGTAGAGATTCAGCAAGATTTTCATTACAGGGGCCTAAGGGGAGCCAAAGTGCATACCAATTCCAAAAGGAAATAGCCAGTTTACACACTACCCAATTGCCTTGTGTCGCAGGGTTTTCTAAATTGTGCTATTTTGTGTGGAATTCAGTGTGAACCCGAAGAACATTCATTTCTAAAGGAAGTACTCATAACAGGTGCCATATATTTGTTGCTAAAAATAGTTTCCATTTATCTACAGTTCAGGCACAGTATGAACATTGATTTGATAGCTTTTCCAATTCTTCCTGTTTGCCTCAGGCCTGTCTAGGCAATACAAAAGTGTGAAAAAGCATCTCGGTCTCTATTATGTTGGTGTTTTCAGAAAACTTTAGATTCATATCTCCATAAAATGTTTTATCAGTTGATCGAGATCTTGAAAAATGAACTAGCTAAACAGTATTAGACCTCATCATATAGACCAAGAAACTGAAACAGCACATGACTTGGCTTTGATCACAGAGCAAGTCAATGGCAGTATTTTTACAGAATACAGAATTTTGATGTCAGTGTCTGTACACTAAATCAGATGATTTTCTGAAGAATCTGAGTCCTTTTTAGGAAATACCCTTTGAGATAATGGAAATTGAAATAAATAAGATTGAGTTTAGAATAGTCATCCAATGAAATGAATAGAGTCATTCACTCTGAATTTTAAGAATTCTATTATAATCATTGAAAAATGTTATCACAAAGTTAAACTAACCCTGAATTCATACTATTCAGCTAATAAACATACATTAGATCATTATAGTCTATCTAGATAAATATGAATAGACTAGATTTCAGATGTAGTAAAACCTAATAAAATTGTATTATCTCTATTAATCTCTATTAAAACTACAAATGATATACTGAGTATGTTAAATTAGGGGTGTCAACTTTCATACATGGTTATGGCAGATATGTGCATATGTCTGTATATATACTTATTTTATATATTTATATATAAATTATGTTTGCTAAACCTGTATAGAGTCAACAGAATTTAAGAAGTTATGTAATTCTAACTAATATCAATTTATAGATGGATTCCAAATAAATATGGCCTTATATAACTAGAAAAGACTTCTCTACTGGTTGACCAAAAACTCTTGCTTACAAGTAAGAAAAATTATTTTGAGCTAGCTTAAACCTAAAGGCATTAAAAGCCATGTGTAGGTGTGTCCCAGGCCACAAGAGGAAGGATCTAGGTGAGACTCATCAAGCCTAGAATCTAGGAACTGGACAACAGTACTTAGTCTCTTACACTACTCTGTATTTATCTACTTCGTTTTCTTTGTCTGTAGATTGGCCATATGGCAAAGGGTGCATCATTTCTATTTACATCTCAGCCACATACGGCAAGTGATTAATTGTCGCAATCTCAGTTTCAAATATCCAGAGACAGAATGAAAATGTTCCAACTTTTGTATCTACCTCTGGTTTGATCTAGTGACCAGTAGTGAGTTAAATAAAATCATAGCTATAGTTAGCCCACTTCTGGGAGGGACAAGAGAAAGGAGAAAGTTATAAATTGCAGAGGCACTCTGCATTTCTT
This sequence comes from Eschrichtius robustus, assembly GCF_028021215.1. NCBI lineage: Eukaryota > Metazoa > Chordata > Mammalia > Artiodactyla > Eschrichtiidae > Eschrichtius > Eschrichtius robustus. Next base: position 60,794,460 of record NC_090840.1, on the reverse strand, counting down.
AATTTTCTCTTTAATGTGTTTATTTTGTTCACTCTCCTTTTCTATAAAGATTTATATAGTAGATTTTTGGACATTGATATAATTACTAAAATATAAGAATATATCACCTGTTGCTAGAGATGACAAAAACTCTAGTGTTTGAAAAAAGTACTCAAAGTTATTTCTCTTTTTATCTAAAATATTATAAACTGGAACAATTTTAGCTAAAAATATATTAGTAGTAAGGAGAGTAAGTATCAAAATGATTGATGCAACATCCAGATTAATTATGGAGGAAATGCCAAACACAAATATTTCACTAACTGCTGTATTACTCTAAATTGAGCTCTGGAGTTTGGAAGACACATTACACTGATTTAGGACTTGTTACGTAAAATTATTATAAATATAAAATATTTTTAATCTGATTTTAGATATTTAATTCCAAGGTATTAAACATAAGATATTTAACCCTACCAAAATAACGATTATGAAAAAACTCTGTCTTGACTACAGAGACTACAAAAGCATCCTTGATTGAGGGGTAGGGAGACAGAAATAACTAAAGACAACATGATCAACTATTTGTGACTGTTGACACCTTTCATTCTCTGGCTTCTGTTTCCAATAGCAAGTCTGGACCACCCAGTTTTATAGATACAGAACCCTGGGTACAACAGTAGCCATCTTGGCAACCACAGTTCACCCTACTATTTAATGTTTCATGAACAACCATATTACCTGAGTAGGTGGAGAACACTGAAGAAACCAAACAGCTTCTTAGCTACCTGACTTTAAAAGGAATGTCCTAGGTATTCTATCTAGGGAGTTATCTATTGTATCTGGCAAACTTGACAGTAATCAGTTACCTAGACAACCGTGCCCCGCATCTCTTTTAAGTCAACTCGGTGTTATGTCACACACCTTCTGCTAATGTTTAAAAAATTCATCTTGACATGCTCAGATGTGTCTGGCAATCACTAGTGTGCTGGGTGCCGAACCACTTCTCTGTAAATGTAGCATCCAAGTGACAACAGCAGCAGAGTAATGGACCTTGCACAAAGCTACAGCATGCCTGAAACAAGATTCCAACAAGTAATAATTAGCTTTTTTTCCTTTCACCACTGACAGTGCTTGTCTAACTAAAGAGCTTCCCAAAGCAGAGAGAGACGCCATGTAGAGAATCCAGACATCATTCAGAGTCAGCCCTGGCTGAAATGTGGTCTTATAATGGAAACACTTCTATTCTTAGAAGAAAAAAGGATTGGTTATAAAGTAATGCTAGAAGCAGTTAAAAAGATAAAGGCAAACCATACTGAATAACTTTGGGTTATTTTTAAAAGGGGTAAATATAGTTCTTAATAGGGGAAATAAATCTATCACAGAAAAAGTTTACAGCTAATATTTTTACAAAAATTTTACAGTACACTACAAGATGAAAACATCTTTCAAGGTGGAATGCTTTAGAGCAAAGGCTTGGCACAGTCCTAGACCCATGTAAGAGCAGCAATTACTCTTATGCCAATGTTATCTTTAGTGTAGTCAGTGAGAACCAGAATATTGATATTGTAATCAAAATGTCAGGATTAGCTGGAAGCAGTCTGGGAGAGCCCAAGATATTCAACACCATTCTACATTGACCATTTCTGCAAAATAATCTAAATGGACACCTACAAGCAGCTTCCTTGGGTATCCAGATACCAGGGTCAACCCTGTACCTCTGAAAAGAGGTTCATCTGATGACTCTTAACTACATATGTATTAGAATTTGTGTATGTGTATGTATAGCTCACATTTACATATGTAACGACATAGACTCTCTTCTAGAAACCCACATAAGCTGACAGTTGCTGAGCCTTTACAGCTTTTAAAATTTGAAGGTTGGGGATTAGAGAAATAAGAGAGGCTGCTCATTGACTATTGAAGTGATCAAAGATATAAATTAAGTACCATTTTAAAACTTTGTTCCTATTTATCAAATGGTTACTATCTACAGCTGTAGTACTTATTAACTTATTAAAACTCATGTTAAAAAAAAATCTAACTCATAAACGGTTAGCTAATACTAGACTAATAATACTAATACTAGACTAAGACTAATGCTAGAGTGTTCAAAAGCACTCTAAAAGACATTTTATTCATATTTTGGAGAAGAAAATATTTACATGTTTAATTAAGTTAGGCTACCTGTAAAGTACTGTGTGATATAATATCAATAAAGTACTTAAAATGGCACTTTAATGTTTTATTTAAAACCATATATCATGCACTTTTAAACTTCAGTCCAGTATTGAATATTGACTGCTGTGTAGAATCCAATTTCATAGTTAAAAAGTAATTTGTGACTAAAATAGAACTTTTTCCCTGGTATTCACAAAACTGTTTTGCCATTTCAGCCTTCAAAAGAAGAAAAAATGTGCCTTTGCATCTCTAAGCATATCTGTAAAGAAATACAGATTCTGTTGAGTAGCCTCTGAAACTTGGCTTTCTTACGTTTGGTTGGTTCATGTGGCAATCCCTGTGAAATGAATGGAAATATGATTTTTAGATTAAATGACTTTTCCAAAATAAAAAATACAAAACAACCATGGTGATTATGTATGACTTCCAGTCTATAATTGAAATAAGTACATAAGTACATTGAATGAGGCAGGTGTGTTACATAGTGTTTTATTACCATAAATGGTGAATATCATAACATGAATTTTAAAACAAAAAAGTAAAATTAAACATTTAAAATTAAAGTCTTCTGATTACTTTTTAATAAAAATTGATAAAACACCTTAATTCTGTTTTTCTCATTCAGGAAGCTCAGGGCCCAAAATTGATGCTCAGTCAGTGAAAATCCCTTGCACCTCATCTTAAGTATATGTGTTATCCTTTCATTTTTATGATCCTGCCTTTCTACTTAAATTTTATTAATTTTAATGTATTAAAATTTTATTAGAAGCTACCTCAACTTTTCTTGGGTAAAGTATTTAATATAAACATAATAAAAATACTAATATAAAATAGTTGTTTAAAATATATTACAGAGGGAGCATATGAATTTTTGATGCCTTTATTATATATATATTTTGATAAGTTGCTAGGAACCATACTGCGTACTGCAGTTAAGCAAATATTTGATATTGAAAATCAGACACGAAAAAATACAGTGATGAAAATTCTAGCAAAGTAAGAGTAATTTGCTATAAAACATCATGAAAGGGGAGATAGATCTTATTCAGAATGTTTTAAATTTCTAAAATTTTGATTAATCATATGATTAGATCTCTAACTTCATGACTAAGGAACTGAACTGTAACATTTAAAAGAAGGAATAAAGAGTTAAAGAAGGTAAGTCATATTTACTAATTAGACATGTCTTATAATTTTATAATGCATTTGTAAACAACATGCTAATTTGGGCCAATTTAAAGAAAATTTTATTTAACCATTAACCGCAATTAAAACTTGATATGGATTTTTAAAAAATCTTGATATAAAAATAATTTTTAAAATTAATATTTACATTGTATATAATTGCTTATACAAATAACACTTTTATTAGTAAAATTGGCAGGAAAATTGTACATAAATTATTTTACAAGAATTTTTAAAATTATATAATGGAAAATTTTATAATGTTACTTATTTTTCTACAAATATTCAAATTATATTATTTATGTTAGAAATGATTTATAGTCAGAGGAATTTACATGACAAGTTGGAAAAGGATGGAGAGATATGTAAAATATACTATTAAGTGGATATATCACTGGCAAAGTTATTAATTCACTAATATTTAGAGAAAGTTTTGATGATTGATTTGAATACAACAAATGCTGAATAAAAGTCAGTTACTAAATTTGTATAACTCTAGGTATCTTAAATATTAGGTATAAGTATTTGTGAGTTTGACAAAAATTTTGTTATTAAATGTATTAATGATATATAGAAAAATTTGAAATAGATTTTAGTTCTATGGTATCTGGTTAATATGTGAAGCAGAATTTATTATGATTTCAGAAAAGATTACAGACATGAGGAAAAAGTCTTAGAAGTAAAAAAAAAAGTGTATGTAATCCATCATGTTTCTCATTCCTTACTAATATAAAGGTTGATGAAGTAACCCAAATGTACTCTTCAAAGAACAAATAATGATTTAACTTTATGTTAATTAAAGTATGGAAGGGATATCACTACATTTTAAGAAACTGATAGACGTGTTAAATCTTTTTAAGTAATCAAATAATTTTATACTAAGTTCTTAGTCCCCATTCCTTCAGTTGCTCCAACATTTTCAAGACACTTTTCTAAGCTCTTGGTGTATACTGGTGAATAACATATGGTCCTTGGCTGAGAGGAGCTAACATTTTGGTGTGTGGGTCAGATGGAATAGATGATTTTATAGGGTAGGTTGATAATATTGATAACATTGAAAGGAGCTAATGAAGCACATAAGAGACAGCTTTCCTAGTCTGCTTCCTGCAGGGAAAGCTTTCTAGAAATTTTGTCTGAGCTAAATCTTTTAGGGTAAGATCTAGGAAAAAATAGTTGGGAAATGCATTCCATGTGGGAGGGACAGTGTAAAAATATGCATGCATTATGGGAACTACAAAAATTCAATATTATATGAGCACAATTTGAGTAAAAGTAAGTGGTCAATGATGATGCTAGAGACAGCTAGTGATCAGTTTATGGAAGCTTTTATCCACCAAGTTAACATAATGTAACTTTATCTTATGTGGGATAAGCCAGTAAAGATTTTAAGAAGGATAATGATAAAGTAAAACTTTCATGTTGAATAAATCACTCTGACTTTAGAGTGAAAAATAAATTCAGTGGGGTCAAGACTGGAGAAGCGGAGACAAGTTAGATGATTATTATAATTGGCTATAACAGTAATTCTCAAAGTGTGATCCCTGGCCAGCAGCAGCAGTATTACCTGGGAACTTGTTGGAAATGTGGATTTTGGGGTCTCCCTCAGATTACCCAGTCAGAAATTCCTGAGGGGGGCTCAGCTCTCTGTGTTTGGATAAGTCCTTCTGGTGATTATGTTATCTACTAAAGTTTGAGAACCATTGAGAAACCATGTTGAGGACTAAAACAAGATGTGTACGTGGGAAAAGAGGGAAGGGGACAGTTTGAGAAAGATTTAGGAGATAAAATTGTCAGTCTCTGGTGGTAGATTAAATGAGGGGAGATTTATGGGTGAAGGCTGGCCATTAACTGAGATCTAGCCTAAAGTAAGATTGCTGGATTGGTAGAGGTGATGGGTTTTGTAGAGCCAGTTTGACTAAAGGATGGAATTGCAAAGTCCACATGATCAGTTGTATAAACTATATGAGGAAGTAAAAATCTGTAGCACCATATTGCACAACTTCAGGGAGTATGTGAATGGCATGCTCTGGAGCACAGTTTGAAGGATTATATTGAATACAGCATGAAAAGTGCTCCCTGGAGTGGAGCAATGTAGTAGCCCTGGACAAAATCGGGCATTAAGAAGACAAGAGATCTCCTGGATGCAGAGATGATGCTGTCATGGAAGGCATAATATGAGATAACTGGAAGGATAAAGGTTGTTATAAGAGAATGACTATTAGAACTGAACGTTTCAAGTGTAGCATAGTTCTGGGTGATAACGAGAATATGAAAGATGGTGGAATATAGCTAGTCTCAAGGTCCAAGTGGAATCTTGTATCAAATTATGTCACGTTAAGCTTAGCCTCATGTTGCTTTAGCAGGTGGGAGTAGGGACTAATGGGGAGAAAAGGAAACACAGTCTATGTGAAAAGCCCTAAGACAGCAATTGAACATTGTCAGACTCCATATGCTGGGGAAGGCTGAAGTGGCAGACTCTAAATACCCCTTATCTTCTCCTCCGCCTCTAATCATTTAATAAATCCTGATGATTTTTCCTTTTAATGTATTTTGAGTAAACAACTTCCTTCCCATGTCTATTGCCACAAGTTGGTCAAGCTTTATCCACTCAAATCTAAAGTGGCAATTCCAGCCTCATAATTAGAATTACTGTTCATCATTCTTTTTGTTTCATAGTTTCTCCATACAGTCGTTAGTTTAATTTTTCAAAGATATTATTTTCTACATAAAATTTAGTTGCTCTGAAAGCTTTAGCAACTTTATGTTTTTGTTTTAAAAATTCAAATGCTATAGCCTGCTATTTGAGAGTCTTCAGAAACTGATTTTTATGTCTCTGACTTAATAATTATAGCTGGAATTTATTTAAAGCTTATGTTCCATGCCCATGTGGAGCGAATTATATATCCTATTTTATTTAATCCTTAAGTCGCAAGAGAAATAATATCATCTTTATATAGAGAGAGTTAAGTCTCAAAGAGGAGATATACCTTATTCAAGATCAGAGTCAAAGTTAAAGCCGAGTATACACTCCTCTGGGGTCTGTTTTCTTTTTTACCTATATCTCACAGCTTTCCACTTTACTCCCAAATTCCCAGCTCACTGTGTAAATTATCTATGATAACCAATCAAAAGTGCTGTCATTTTTCCTAAACTATATGATGTATGTTTTAACCACCAGACATTTTCTCATAATATTCTTATCTTTTCTACTTATATCAGTTGTTTTCAAATGTTAGTTTGCATTAAAATCACTTGGAGGGCTTTTTAAAACACAAATTGCTGGTTGCTACCCTAAGAGTTTCTGATTCAGTGGGTCTCAGCTAAGTTTCCAGTATTGGCATTTCTAACAAATTCCTAGGTTATGCTGAGGTTACTGGTCTGGGGACCACACTTTGAGAACCATTGTTCTATATATTTATCTAAATTACACATCCCTTAAAAGCTTAATGCAAATAGCATGTCTTCCATTGTATTTTTCTGTTACCAATTCAACCTTCAATAAACACCTTTATGTCCAATCTCATATTGCATTTACTGTCTTACGTATTCACTGCCTCTTGTGTTGTTAGCTATCTTTATTTCCGTATCTGCCTTTATCCATCTTCATTTATCTGTCTTTATTTAACTCTCTGTCTATCTTATATTCATATGTAGCTTATTGGCCTTTTGGTATCATATATTTTCTTCAAATTACCATGGCAAATATTTGGCACCTATGTATACATTGTACTCAAGTATTTGATGATGATATGCACACAAAGAGATCTAAGTTTTTTTTCTTTCGTCTTTTTCCCCAATTTTATTTTAAATCAAATTTCAGTTTCTTTTCCTTCCAACCTCTACCTTGCAGAATTTCTTTTGAAAGCATTTTCTTGTCCATGTTTTTTTTCTATCTGTTGCTGTATTTGAAGTTGCATTGGGACATTTGTTTTTCTCTCTGTAATTTGCTATAGGTAGGAAGTGTTGTACAGTTCCACTGTAAAAAAGGACATCTTCTCCAAGGGTCTACAACACGTACTTGCCTTCCTGACCTCACGTGGAGTGGAATTCAGCCTGAGTGCATACGTAAGTATTGTGGCTAAGAAAATTATACTTATGAAGGATAAGAATTTATATGCATTTTTTCTTCCACATGTGAAAAATAAACTTATATGTATGTAAAAGAGGTGTCACATTGTTTTTTTAGGTTATTATAAAATATAATTCATGCATATAGTGTTTTACTGCTACCCCCATGCCTAGTGGGGAGCATTATTCTTTAAGAAGTCAGAAGACACAGGGCAAAATTTTGTTCTTTTTAAAAAGCTCTTGTAATTGCGTTCAGATGGTCACCAGATAATTTTAGATGATGATTACTTTTTAGGTTCATAGATCTGCACCTATGAATCTGAAGTACTTGTGAGATACAGGAGGCTCCAACATAGTAGTGACTCAATCTTCTTCACTTGTGAAACTCTCTGAGAACCTGAGGAAAACTAGAAATGTCCATGAAAGGATATATGCATGAATACCTTAACCAAAAATTTGAATACTACTTAGAATTTCCTAGAGCTTCTAAATGTGCACTGACCCTAAGTTGAAAGCACTTGCTATACAGATTGAATAAGATCAAAGATCACTAAACAGTTTTTTCTGAATACAGTTAGAAATAAATTTTAGCTAGTGAGTTATCTCTTTTTTCCCTCCTACTTCCTCTTTTTATTTCCTCTCCGTCTTTTTTGCGGGGGAGAAAAATGAAGAGTAAGCAGGAATAGAAATACTCATCAGAGTGGTTTCTAGCTTTTAGGATTTGCTGAAGTCCAAATAAGTCCTGTGAATTTACTCCATCCCTGTTCAGAACCACCCAAATAATCACAGGGGCCCCTGTGGATCCTCAGTTTACTGAAAAGCAGCAGAACACTCCACTGAGAAGTCATGTCACATGCCTGGCTGGCTTATATTTAAATACGGCAAAATTCCTTAAAAGAGAATTCCTCAGAGTGTGTACGTACTTTAGAACAGCTGTGTGGGATGTACCTAGGTATTTCATAGTAAACCAAGATTCTTTGATGACCTGCATGTGGGATATGATGATTTAAATAAAATTAAACGGCTTCTGTTATTGCAGAGCATCTCAGAATATCTAATAGGTGCATAATGGGGCTTAAGAATGTAGCAGAAACAGACTATTTGTGTTTATTCTTAGCAGTATTTCCCCAATGAGAATTAAATTTTATTAACTGAATTATATTAAATATAAGCCACATAACAAAATGTTTTTCACATAGTGTTAAAAATATTAGCTATTATTTATAGCTTAGTACATATCCACTAGGAAACAAATGGAAAAAAATTTTTCCAAACAAATTTGTCCACAGAACACTTTTTCTCAGAGACCATCTTTAAGGGTCTATATCCATGAACAAATGATCAGAAATGTTATCTTACTTAGGGGGAGAATTCTTTGTAGCATCTATTTCTGATTAAGAAGGGAATGGTCATCATAAGACACAAAACAGGTGAACTGAGCAGCAGGGTCAGGGAGTGTCATAAGTGCAGGTATAGTGGAATCAAAAAATTAAATGAATGAAAAGATACTGCTAGCATACGGACCCAAAATATGGCCAGAAAATCCCATATGCAAAAAATTATTAATTGTACTTATTAAATTGTACTTTCCTAATTGTACATTAGGAAATATGAATATCAGAGCAACGTACTGAATGGTGGTTGAATTTACCTTTAGAAGACATGCTTTTTAATTTAAAATAAATATAATAAATAAAAAATTATATATTAATATTTCCTAAACTGGTATAGAAAATCTGAGTTTGATCAACTTTAAAACTTATCTTAAGCAGGACTTATTAGATCCTTTAAAATGCTAATATATATTGTGACTCTCTAAAATGGTGATATAGTATACATTTATTAGCTTAATTATCCAGAGTTAGTCTTTTATTTTTTCTCTTAGTTTATCTGTTAACAACCACCAGTGTTCCACAGATGATCATTTATGAAATGCTAGTCTATGAAAACAACATTTACATTTACATTGATAAGCTTTCCTTGATTCATGAGAATAACTAAAGGTATATTTATATAAAGGCATTAGCATGCCTATAAAAATACATTGTGACTCCGGTCTCAAAATTTTCTTAACATGTCTATAAAAATGAACATTTTTTCCCTTTTCTTAATATAGCCCACAGCTGTAAACAGCCAGAAACTCCTGCTCATGCAAATGTAGTAGGAATGGACCTTCCATCCCATGGGTATACATTAATTTATACCTGCCAGCCTGGCTTCTTCTTAGCAGGTGGAACAGAACATAGAGTGTGTAGATCTGATAACACCTGGAGTGGAAAAGTTCCTGTTTGTGAAGGTAAGTTTTCTCTATAAAAGCTTTCAACAGAAGATTTTGTACTGTTTAAGCTTTCCTCAGATACAAGAGACACAAAAAAAATCAATTTAAATTAGCTTAGGAACAAGGTAAATTTGTTCGCCAACTCTAAGAGTAGGAGTGATGTAGACACTTTTGGATCCAGGGGCACAGAAATATTATTCAGGTCTTTTTATAGCTTCTTTTCCATGCTCTATTTTTAATTCTTGCCTTTATTACTTTTCCTAGTTCTCTATTCACAGTAGGTATATTAGTTTTCTAAGGCTGCCATAGCAAAGTACCACAAGCTGGGTGACTTAAAAGAATAGGAATTTATTCTCTCACAGTTCTGAAAGCCAGAAGTCCAAAATCAAGGTGTCAACAAGGCCATGTATCCTCTGAAGGCTCTAGGGAAGAATCATTCCTTACCTCCTTCGAGCTTGGTATAGCTTCTGGCTATCCCTGGCATTCCTTGGCTCATAAATACCTCACTACAATTTCTACCTCTATCTTCACATGGCCTTCTTTCCTATGTATCTCTATATGTCCTGTTCTCTTCTTATAAAAACACTAGTCATTGGATTTAGGGATTGTTTCAGGAATATTTCACCTCAAGATTCTCACCGAATTACATCTTCAAAGACTCTGTTTCCAAATAAGGTCATGTTCTGAGGTTCCTAGTGAACATGAATTTGGAGCGTGTACTATTCAACCCACTATAGTAGGGAAAATTGCTGCCAGCATTCCTGGGTTTATATCCTTCTGGAAGAATAACCCTAGTAGAAAGAGTCTTTCCCAAAACTTGGTCAGGATAACACTATATGAAAGTCTGATTGCCACAATTTTTAATGGAATTCATCTCCAAATTCATTTCTCAGCCACGATGATATGACAGTTTGACCAGATCTAGGTGATGTGTCCACCCATGTTGCTGCTTTGCTTGATCAGGACAATCCCCATCTGAACAAGATGTAATGAGTTTACCAGAGGAAAAAAGGTTGTGTTTCCAGAAGAAGGAACAAAGGAGGTTTTTCTAGAATTCTTGATAAAGCCATCAATACATTCCTTTTTTTTTTTTCAGTCCTTCTAATTCTTTATGTCTTGTAGCCTTCACAAATGTGAATGACTTTCTCCCCTTGAAATGTTTTCACTCTTAGCTAGAACATTACAGGTATTTTTCAAAATTTTTCATGATAGGAATCCCTTCTGTGTGAGACCTATTCTTTTATTTGTTTACTTGTTATTGTCTTTCTCCACTCTCCTGTCCCTTCATCTGCCCTTCCCCCACTAGAATATAAGCTCAAAAGAAAAAAACAAAAAACAGGAAAAAAGAAACTTTAATAAATCTAAATATGGCCCATTTTAGGGTTCTCTAATGTAAAAAAAAAAAAAAAAAGAAACTTTGTCAAAGTATTTACAACTGTAATTTTAACCACTAGATCAGTGCCTTATATGTGAAAAGTGTTCAATCAATATTTGTTGAATAAATAAATATTTTATCTCCTCAAATTTCTGGCTACCTTTTCTCCATTTCCTTTTTAAGCTTAATGTTTTCTACCTATTTTTTCTAAAGCTCAGTTCTTAGTCTTCTGTTCTTTTCACTCTGTGTTCTCTCCCTAGGTGATCTGATCTCATTCAAGCCAATGACTTAAAGTTTCCTCTATGAAGGTTATTTACTAATTAATATTTCTAGCTCATTTATCTTCTCTTAGCTCCAGACTTATATGTTCAATTTCTTACCTAATATCTCTTCTTGAATTTCTCAAAGACATTTAAATAATATATGCAAATCTAACTCATCAATTTCCCTTCACCATAAGTCTTCTCTTGATGTTCCCTAACTCAGTGGTACCATCATCACATAATAAATAGAAATCTAGTAGTCACCTTTGCCATCTTCTTGTCTTTTTAAATCCACCAGAATTTTAATAGGTTTAAAAAAATTCTATCCACTTTTGAGTTTATCATCACTGCTACTGTAACCTAACTCAGCATTATCTCTACTGAGACTACTGAAATGGCCTTCTAACTTCTCTGCCCAAATCAATACCCACTCCTTTCCAAATTGTTCTCCACCTTGCAGCCAAGGTGATGTTCACCCAAATAACTTCCCCTTAAAACCTTTAAAGACATTACATTGTTCTTAGGAAAAAGATGCAAGTCTTTACAGGTCTACAAGCACTACATATCACAGCTGCTTCAACTTTGCAGGCACTTTCAGCACCCCACATGATTCTGAGCTCCTTTTGGTTTGACTTAGAAACTTTAGTTTAACTCTTTACCTTTGAGACTAGCCAATTTCTTATGACATCATGGGATACCTTAACAATTTTTAACTCTTTTTTTCTTTTTTCTTTTTTTTTGGCCATGCCGCACAGCTTGTGGGATCTTAGTTCCCTGTCCAGGGATCAAACCTGGGCCCGAGCAGGAAAAGGGCCAAGTCCTAACCACTGCACCGCCAGGGAATTCCCAACAATTTTTAACTCTTAAACATGATACCTATCCAAATTATTTGCCTTTAAGCAACAGGAACATACCCTCAGCCCTCAACTTCCATGTTGGAATCAACTGTTTCCATGTTGGTTTATGCCTTTAAAATAAGAAACAAGACCCCAAAATACTAAGGCAGCACTGATATTCCCTTTGCCCCACTGGACTATAATGGGGATAATTATAGAAGTTGTTAGCTGAACAACAGAAGTGCTGAGTGAGGACTGAGATGCTATAGTGAACAGAACATTTTGGAGAAAACTATATGATATGTCAAAGAATAAAAGTGACAGTGCATCAAACTGTGTGTGTGTGTCTGTGTGTTATTAATTATATTAAATTTTATAAACATTTTTGTTTCTTTTCATAGCTGGTTCCAAAATATTGGTGAAAGATCCTAGACCTGCGCTAGGAACACCCAGCCCAAAGCTAAGTGGTTAGTAATTTCAGTTGTTTTTCTAGTAGTCATGATTTCTAAAGGTGATCTCCTGTTTTATTGACAAAGTGACCATTTGTTTAGAAAAAATATATTTCAGTATGGGAAAACTATGCATCTTACTGTTTGGAATTTGAAGTTTGAAAATTTGTATTATAAGATATCGAACTTCAAGCAATGTAATATCGTGACATGTTAATATTCCAAAAATATTGTATATAGTTGTCTGTATAAAATTTCCCATCAAGAGTATCTGTAGATAGCTATAAAATAATGGCAATGGTTTATTTACAACATTAAAATAAAAATGAGATTTACATATAATTTTTAAATGTAAATTTTTTAAAGAAGGAACCAAATATACTTGGAGTGAGAGTAAAAGTTCAGCAACTTCTAGAACTTGTCCAGTTTATTTTCAGTAATTTGATTTAAAAATAAAATTTTTAGTCATTAAAAATATGGGCGTTGAAGTCCTACAACCTTGATGTAATCCCCATGTTATACACTGCCTACCCTATGACTTTGGAAAAGTTAATTTCTACATCTGAGCCTCCATTTCTTTATCTATACAAAAGGCATAATGATTAGATTAATATGAATGAACTTCATGAAAATGAAGCACAAAGTACTTGGCTCATGGTAAGGGCTCAGTATATGAGAGCTTCTTTTTAATGTGTTAGTATGTATTTTATTTACATGGTAGGAATGAAAAGCTACACATAAAATTAAAGGCTCAGAATTTAATCTTTACCTTGGAAATAGATTTGGTCCAGTTGTAATAAGCCAGGTACAGTGTTAGAATCTAATTTTAGTTGGTTTCAGAAGTTCTCAATGTACATGCTATTAAACTGGACTGCCTACCAAAAAAAATCAGTCTGAGAAACTGATTTTTTTCAACAGTCAGTGAAAACAGACTGAATTTCTCTAAGGTGACCAAAGAATATGTCATCATGAGAGAGAAAGTGTTGCATGGAGTCAGAAAACCACAATGGTCCCAGCCCCTGGTAACCTCTATTCTACTTTCTGTCTCTATGAATTTCCCTATTCTAGGTATTTCATATAAGAAGAATCACGCAATGCTTGTCCTTTTGTGTCTGACTCGGTAATGCTCTGTTAAATGTATAGACCATATTTTATTTATCCATTCAGCTGTTCACTGACATTAGGATTGTTTTCACCTTTTTGGCTAGTGTGAATAATCCTGTGAACACTAGTATACGAGATTCTTTTTGATTTCCTGCTTTCCAGTCTTTTGGGTGGTAGTAGAATTGCTGGATCATGTGGTAATTCTAGTTTTAACTTTTTTGAGAAACTGCCAAACTGTTTTCCAAAGCAGTTGCGTCATTTTACATTCCCACCAGCAATGTACCAGGGTTTCACATCCTCACCTACACTTGTTATTTCCTGTTTACCACAACTTTTTAAAAAAAGAAAAACAAAGACTTAGTGCAGGGTTGTAATTATAACTCAAGATGTGTTCAATATAAGACTAGGTTTGCCTCATTTTTAGGTAAATATCTTCCATTGGACCTTTCATTTCATGTCCACTGTTAAAATGTTTACCATTAACGATTAAAGGACTTTTTTCTGGTAAAAAAAAAAAAAAAAAAGAAAGAAAGAAAACCACAATGGTCAATCAGTGCCCAGAACTTTCCAAGAAAGATACTTTATCTGGGAGCAGATGGGTACTCTGAATAATAGCTCCTGCATATCAAGTATAAATCTAGACTGTCCTGGGCAAAACATGGCCAACGGCTACCAATAAATAGTTCAGGCTGACAAAAGATTTTTTTAAAGACTATGGAAGAACTAAACAACAAAACTAATATGTTTGATGTAATATATATATATATATATATATTTCTCATCAACTAATTAAATAATATATACTTTCTTTAAAGACACATGCGACAGCTATAAGAATTGATCATATATTAAGTAATAAAAAAACCACAAATTTCAAATTAAAGTTAGTCTTACCTGACCATGATGCAGTTAAAAGTTAGTAAGAAAATGGATAAATTTTTTAAATTCCTCAATGTTTGGAAATTAAGAACAAAATTAATACCGATGAATAACTCATGAATTGAAGAAGGAATTAAAATGGAAAATATAACAATATAGCTTAGTTATGCTGAAAAATCTAAATATCTAAACTTGGGAACTAGAGCAAAAGTAAATATGTGAGGGAAATATAAAGCCTTAAACCCTTACATTAGAAGAAAAGAAAGCCTTAGAATTAATAACTGTCCCTGTTAAGAAGATACAAAAAGTATAATGGAATGATCAAAAGAAAGCAGAACTCAATGTAATAAAAATGAACAAACAAACCAAAAAAACACCAAAGATATAACAGAAGAATCTCAACAGAGTCAAAAGTAGTTCTTTAAAAAAAATGTACAAAGTGAATAATTTCTGGTAAGATTGATCAAGAAAGGAACAAAAAGTAACATTTCAAAAGGAAATGTGAAAAACTACATAGAGTAGATTGAATAAGTTAGCAATATATAACAGAAAACTACTGTAACTGTCAATTTTAAAAAACTTAAATATTGACAAATTACTAGAAAAGTGGATCTTAACATAACTAATAGGAGAAAACTCGAATAATCCCATAACAAAGTAGTAGTTAAAGCTATTTCCACAAGGAAAAACCTGTTCCATATGCCTCTACTGATAAGTTCTACCAAATTTTGAAGGAACAGATCATCCCAGTTTTATAAAAACTATCAAAAAAACCCTCATTTTATGGATCCAACATAACTCTAATAACTCAGGTGAAGACACTATAAAAAGAGAAAATTACAGGCCCATTTGACATAAGATTATAGATGAAAAAATCCTACATAAAGCCTTAGCAAGTCAAATACAGTTGACCCTGAACAGAAAGTGGGTTAGGGGCATTGGCCCTCAGTGCAGTCAAAAATCTGCATATAACTTATCGTTGACCCTCAGTATGTGGTTCCTCCTTACCCAAGATTCCTTCATATCTGTGATTCCACATCCATGAATTCAACTAACCACGGATCAGTACAGTAGTACTATAGTATTTACTGTTGAAAAAAATCTGTGCATAAGTGGACCCTCACAGTTCAAATCCATATTGTTCAAGGGTTAACTGTACAACATTATAGTAAAGATGACACATTATTACCAAATTGGGTTAATGATAGATTTACAGGGATATTTTCATGTTAAATAATCTTTAAAAGTAATCTGTCACATTAAGAGATTAACATGTAAAAATTATGATTATGTATGATCATCTAAATTATGATCATCTAAATACTTGTACAGAAACTATTTTGTAAGATTGAACATCTGTTTATAAGTTTTAAAAACTTTTAATGAATTAGAAAGGAAAAGAATTTCTTTAACCTGAGTGAAGATATCTATAAAACTCTAGAACAATGTCATCTTAAGTGGGAAAACAGAATCATTTCATTTAAAATCATGACATAATGATTAGATTACTCCAAAGTAACAATAATTAAATTTGACAGTGATATCAGAGTCAGGAACATGATACTCTATATGACAATGCTATGAGGCCTATGAAGCAAAGTTTAGACTCAAAACTGTCTTGAAAAATAAGGATCATAACCATCATTGTCTTCCTCCTTTTCACTGTGCTCCACATCAGTGATAGTTAGATGGCATTTTAGAGTTTAGAAAGAACTGCCAAATACACAATCACATTTAAATCTCAAATTAGACTTAACAATAGAAAGTATTGTCATCCCCTTGTAAATAGGGATTTAAATGACCAAATAGTGTCTGTCTCTCCCATCCTATCATTAGTTACATTTCTCAGTTATGTGTGAGAAAGGTGGAGGGTGGTGGTGGCATGCTGGAGCTGCCAGGTAGAGCTTTGCCATAGCCAGTTCTGGGCATTCTTCCAAACTCTGCGTTCAGTGATGTCATGTTCATAGTTTGAAATCTGACATCACGGGAATATTTACACTATAGAATCAGCAAATAGCACAACCAGTTTGTTGATTTGTTTGTTTTCTGGAGAGCCAGTGGTTAAACATTTACTACCACATCAGTGATTAATCCTGATACAATGTTCTTTGCTGCTGCTGGTACCTACTTCTTTCCATGGCTATTTTCTCCTGCCACGGGGGTTCTCTTTAGTCTCCTTCAACCAACTTCCTTAATTCCCCCAAGCACAATGACAAGATCACCA
Organism: Eschrichtius robustus; assembly: GCF_028021215.1. Classification (NCBI taxonomy): domain Eukaryota; kingdom Metazoa; phylum Chordata; class Mammalia; order Artiodactyla; family Eschrichtiidae; genus Eschrichtius; species Eschrichtius robustus. Next base: position 60,777,639 of record NC_090840.1, on the reverse strand, counting down.
AGTGTAGAAGATTTTCATTAAATATTCAGGGGTAGCAAAGAGTAAGCATAATACAGGCCAGGGAAAATAAACAATCAGAAAGATAAGAATAACACATTTATTGAGTGCCTACTGTTTGCCTTCACACTGCTGTTAGAACATCTTTCTCCCTTGTTCTTCCTCCTATCTCTACAACTAAGAGCCTATTACCTCCAAATTCCAGATCTTTCTAATGCAGGATAATTTAGCTTGTCACTCCCTCCTCCAAACTTATTTTAGGTATGATTTTTGAGTTAACTGCTCTTTAAGGTGCTTACCAAATCAAGGGCTTTTTACCCATACACCGTACCAAATTTTTAGGTAAGGTCTCCTGTACATACAGAGCATAGCTGTGTAGTTTGAGGTTTGGGGAGGGAGTGCCACTATAAGGATGACTTGGCAAAGGTCCCAGAGCCAGGACTATGGCTTTTTCATGATACTAACTGCATGTTCACTATATATTTTATTAGCAACTATGTAATGATCTATGAGACCCGCGGTTTCCCTATTTTACCTGTATAATACTAATGATAGCAACTAACACTTACCAAAACTCTTCATATTCATTATCTCATTTAATCTTCCTCATAACTCTATGTTAATCCCACATCAATGATGAGGAAATTCAGGTTTAGAGAATTAAGTAACGTAGGGAAAAGCACACAGTTTATAAGTTGTAGAGGAGGGACTGAGATACACGCGGTCTAGTTCCAGTGCCTGCACTTCTGGTCCTTCTGCTATATTGCTTCTGAATTATCATAGAAAAAAATAATCATGTTGGTTGAAATACTCAGTAAAAACTCAACTCTTGGGCTTCCCTGGTGGCGCAGTGGTTGAGAATCTGCCTGCCAATGCAGGAGACACGGGTTCGAGCCCTGGTCTGGGAAGATCCCACATGCCACGGAGCAACTAGGCCTGTGAGCTACAACTAGTGAGCCTGTGCGTCTGGAGCCTGTGCCCCGCAACAAGAGAGGTCGCGACAGTGAAAGGCCCGCGCACCGCGATGAAGAGTGGCCCCCGCTTGCCGCAACTAGAGAAAGCCCTCGCACAGAAATGAAGACCCAACACAGCCAAAAATAAATAAATAAAATTTAAAAAAATTAATAAATAAAAATAAAAATCCTTAAAAAAAAAAAAAAACTCAACTCTTGAGTGCATTTTATGTTCATCTTCTACCATAGTATTGTTTTATTTGTTGGCCGAGTAGAATTCAGGGAATGTACAATTTGTAACACAGTCTCTGTGATCTGAGCAGTAAGAACTGTGATGTATGTAGAGAAAATCAGGTGAAAAATGTCAATAACTTGTTAGAAAAAAAAAAAAAAAAGGCTTTCCTCTAAATCCATGTCATTCATTCAGTCACACAAATAGGCAGGCTCTTTTGAATAGCTGATTTCTGAGGATGTGCTTTAATGTGATGTACAGAATTAATAGAAGCTCTCTCAGCCTCTTACCAGGATCTGAGTAGACTTTGACATACCTAATTTATATTAGCTATAAATTACACAACTAATATATATAAATATAATGTCTTGTCTGCATTTAACATTAAGAGTGTTTCTTACTTGGATGAAAGTTTTACATTAGAATATTCTTTGATTCTACCACAGTTCATCTCTTTCCCATGAGAGCCAATTCTAGTGACAATTCTTTTATTTCTAAAAATACCTGTAAACCTCAAAGCTGTCCGGAGCAAAACAGGTAGAGCCCTGTTCTTCTTCAGGAGCATCTATTATTGAAATAACTGAGCTCGGTATTCTGTAAAGGGGTCAAACGAGCATCTCTCCTGACGTCTTCCAAGGCTGTTCTGCAAGGGGGCGTTTTAACTCTATGCTCTTCCTATGAACCTATTCCTACTGCTAGGAGAAAAGCAGGCCTCTTGGGACTTGTATATAGACTGACTTGGCCCAGTAAAATCATTTTATTTTCCTTCTGAAAGAAAGATATTTTTATAGGAAACTAAATATAAGTAAACTTGATATTTTGCTGGATTCTAAATATGTCTTATGTCTTTAATTGGTGTTGTTTATTTATCACTCATTGATGATGTATGTACAAATCTAGATTATTATTTTGGTTCTAAAAAAATTAAAACACTTATGTGAAGAATTCATTTTATAATGTACATTCTATATAATTGTATATTTAGAAAAAATATGATTATTCAATAAACTAATACTCATTAATCTGGTATTTAATGCTTATATTTACTGGGCACTGTAAAATTAACATGTATGTTTATTTAATCTATTCACAGTTCCTGATGATGTGTTTGCCCAAAATTATATATGGAAAGGCTCTTACAATTTTAAAGGAAGGAAACAACCCATGACCCTGACAGTTACTAGTTTCAATGCTTCCACTGGGAGAGTCAATGCAACACTCAGTAACAGCAACATGGAACTACTACTTTCAGGTATCACATTAAAGAACAGCAAACAATGCCTTTATGCCTTCATTTCCATCATTTCATCATTTTTTTAGTGATTTTTATACTGTGAAATATTTGCTATATTTTGATGACATTCATAATTCATTCAGAAACAAGGCTTTCTGTTTTTTTGATTGATGTATGAATATTACTACACAAATATAAAACTGTGATTCTGAAATAAGCTCCCTCAAGAATATTTTTATGTGGCTAGAATGACATGTCATGAAATAGAACAGAACTTTTCATTTGAATATAACTAACTCCTTCTCTATTCTCATAACACCAAAGAGACTGGATCGGTGATTTGCAAGCTATTTTATGGTTACAAAATCATGTCTTCAAATGAGAATGTTTAGGAGGACACTACAATTTAAGACAGAAAAAGTAGAGCTACACTACCTTAAACAGGCAAACGGAACCCAGAGCCCTATCCATCTGCTCAACTTTCTCAGGTTTCTGTTTCCTCTATCTAATGCACTTCCCTCATTATCTTTGAATACTGTGTTTTTTCTGACATTCAAATGTTTCTTCAAATGTCATCTTGTCAACAGTACTTCTGATGACCCTATCTAAAGTAGCTTTGACATTACAAATAGGCTCACTCTTAGTCGCAGGCAGTCTTATCTTGTTTCATTTCCTTCTTTTCACTATTTGAAATTATAGTATAGTGTAGTGTAGTGTAGTATAGTATAGTATGACATGACATGATTTGTCTATACTCCAGCAATACAAGCTCTAAGAGAGCAGCTCTTTGCCTTCCAGTCCATTACTAATGCCTCAGATGTTAGAAATGCATCTGGACTCCCATGGGCACACGCCCAGGAGCTGCTCCTGCCCCGCGCTCCCTCCCTCTGCCTTTCACTTCCTAGCTGCCAAGATCTTGGAAGCTTTGAAGCTCGGCAAAGAAGGGAAATCCATTGAGAACAGTCTGTAAAGTGTCAAGCAATATCTAGATATTACCTGCACTCTGCCTTTCCCCCCTGAACCTGGGATTCTTCCACTGAGTGAGTGGTCCGGCATCCCACATTGGCATTGCTCATTTGGTTGATGAAAACATATTGACAGAGTTGTTGTTGGTTATACCCTTTTGCCTTCTCACTAGCAATGAAAAAGAGAGACTGTATCTCCACACCCTTGCCAACAGAGCATATTGTCAAGCTTTTGAACTTTTGTTGATCTGCCGTGTGGCTGACAGGGTCTTGGTGCTCCAGCTAGGTGTCAGGCCTGTGCCTCTGAGGTGGGAGAGCTGAGTTCAGGACATTGGTCCACCAGAGATCTCCCAGCTCCAAATAATACCAAATGGTGAAAGCTCTCCCAGAGATCTCCATCTCAGTGCTAAGACCCAGCTCCACTCAACAAGCAGCAAGCTACAGTGCTGGACACCCTATGCCAAACAACTAGCAAGACAGGAACACAGCCCCATCCATTAGCAGAGAGCCTGCATAAAATCATAATAAGTTCACAGACACCCCAAAACACACCACTGGTTGGGGTCATGCCCACCAGAAAGACAAGATCCAGCCTCATCCACCAGAACACAGGCACTAGTCCCCTCCACCAGGAAGCCAACACAACCCATTGAACCAAACTTAGGCAATGGGGGCAGACAACAAAAACAACAGGAACTACGAACCTGCAGCCTGTGAAAAGGAGAGCCCAAACACAGTAAGTTACGCAAAATGAGAAGACAGAGAAACACACAGCAGATGAATGAACAAGGTAAAAACCAACCAGACCAAACAAATAAAGAGGAAAATAGGCAGTCTACCTGAAAAAGAATTCAGAGTAATGATAGTAAAGATGATCCAAAATCTTGGAAATAGAATGGAGAAAATACAAGAAACGTTTAATAAGGACCTAGAAGAACTAAGGAGTAAACAAACAGAGATGAACAACACAATAAATGAAATTAAAAATTCTCTAGAAGGGATCAATAGCAAAATAACTGAGGCAGAAAAACGGATAAGTGACCTGGAAGATAAAATAGTGGAAATAACTACTGCAGAGCAGAATAAAGAAAAAAGAATGAAAAGAATTGAGGACAGTCTCAGAGACCTCTGGGACAAGATTAAATGCACCAACATTCGAATTTTAGGGGTCCCAGAACAAGAAGAGAAAAAGAAAGGGACTGAGAAAGTATTTGAAGAGATTATAGTTGAAAACTTCCCTAATATGGGAAAGGAAATAGTTAATCAAGCCCAGGAAGCACAGAGAGTCCCATACAGGATAAATCCAAGGAGAAACATGCCAAGACACATATTAATCAGACTATCAAAAATTAAATACAAAGAAAAAATATTCAAAGCAGCAAGGGAAAAACAACAAGTTACACATAATGGAATCCCCGTAAGGGTAACAGCTGATCTTTCAGCAGAAACTCTGCAAGCCAGAAGGTAGTGGCAGGACATACTTAAAGTGATGAAAGAGAAAAACCTACAACCAAGATCACTCTACCCAACAAGGATCCCATTCACATTTGATGGAGAAATTAAAAGCTTTACAGACAAGCAAAAGCTAAGAAAATTCAGCACCACCAAACCAGCTTTACTAAAGCTAATGCTAAAGGAACTTCTCTAGGCAGGAAACACAAGAGAAGGAAAAGACCTACAATAACAAACCCAAAACAATTAAGAAAATGGTAATAGGAACATACATATCGATAATTACCTTAAATGTAAAAGGATTAAATGCTCCCACCAAAAGACATAGACTGGCTGAATGGATACAAAAACAAGACCCATATATATGATGTCTACCAGAGACCCACTTCAGACATAGGGACACATGCAGACTGAAAGTGAGAGGATGGAAAAAGATATTCCATGCAAATGGAAATCAAAAGAAAGCTGGAGTAGCAATTCTCATATGAGACAAAATAGACTTTAAAATAAAGACTATTACAAGAGACAAAGAAGGACGCTACATATTGATCAAGGTATCAATTCAAGAAGATGATATAATGATTGTAAATATTTATGCACCCAACATGTGAGCACCTCAGTACATAAGGCAAAAGCTAACAGCCATAAAAGGGGAAATCAACAGTAACACAATCATAGTAGGGGACTTTAACACCCCACTTTCACCAATGGACAGATCATCCAAAATGAAAATAAATAAGGAAACACAAGCTTTAAATGATACATTAAACTAGATGGACTTAATTGATATTTATAGGACATTCCATCCAAAAACAACAGAGTACACTTTCTTCTCAAGTGCTCATGGGACATTCTCCAGGATAGAGCATTTTTTGGGTCACAGATCAAGCCTTGGTAAATTTAAGAAAATTGAAATTGTATCAAGTATCTTTTCTGACCACAGTACTGTGAGACTAGATATCAATTACAGGAAAAAATCTGTAAAAAATACAAACACATGGAGGCTAAACAATACACTACTTAATAACCAAGAGATCAATGAAGAAATCAAAGAGGAAATAAAAAAATACCTAGAAACAAATGACAATGAAAACACGATGACCCAAAAACCTATGAGATGCAGCAAAAGCAGTTCTAAGAGGGAAGTTTATAGCAATACAATCCTACCTTAAGAAACAAGGAACATCTCAAATAAACAACCTAACCTTACACCTAAAGCAATTAGAAAAAGAAGAACAAAAAAAACCCAAAGTTAGCAGAAGGAAAGAAATCATAAAGATCAGATCAGAAATAAAGGAAAAACAAATGAAGGAAACAATAGCAAAGATCAATAAAACTAAAAGCTTGTTCTTTGAGAAGATAAATAAAATTGATAAACCATTAGCCAGACTCATCAAGAAAAAAAAGGGAGGAGACACAAATCAATAGAATTAGAAATGAAAAAGGAGAAGTAACAACTGACACTGCAGAAATACAAAGGATCATGAGAGATTACTACAAGCAACTATATGCCAATAAACGGGACAACCTGGAAGAAATGGGCAAATTCTTAGAAAAGTACAACCTTCTGAGACTGAACCAGGAAGAAAGAGAAAATATAAACAGACCTATCACAAGCACTGAAATTGAGATTGTGATTAAAAATCTTCCAAAAAACATAAGCCCAGGACCCGATGGCTTCACAGGTGAATACTATGAAACATTTAGAGAAGAGCTAACAGGTATCCTTCTCAAACTCTTCCAGAATATAGTAGAGGGAGGAACACTCATTCTATGAGACCACCATCACCCTGATACCAAAACCAGAAAAAGATGTCACAAAGCAAGAAAACTACAGGCCAATATCACTGATGAACATAGATGCAAAAATCCTCAACAAAATACTAGCAAAGAGAATCCAACAGTACATTAAAAGGATCATACACCATGATCAAGTGGGGTTTATCCCAGGAATGCAAGGATTCTTCATTATATGCAAATCAATCAATGTGATACACCATATTTACAGATTGAAGGAGAAAAACCACATGATCATCTCAGTAGATGCAGAAAAACTTTTGACAAAGCTCAACACCCATTTATGATAAAAACCCTCCAAAAAGTAGTTATAGAGGGAACTTACCTCAACATAATAAAGGCCATATACAACAAACACACAGCCAACATCATTCTCAATGGTGAAAAACTGAAAGCATTTCCTCTAAGATCAGGAACAAGACAAGGATGTCCACTCTCACCACTATTATTCAACATAGTTTTGGAAGTCCTAGACACAGCAATCAGAGAAGATAAAGAAATAAAAGGAATCCAAATCGGAAAAGAAGAAGTAAAGCTGTCACTGTTTGCAGATGACATGATACTATACATAGAGAATCCTAAGGATGCTACCAGAAAACTACTAGAGCTAATCAGTGAATTTGGTAAAGTAGCAGGATACAAAATTAAGGCACAGAAATCTCTTGCATTCCTATACACTAATGACGAAAAATCTGAAAGAGAAATTAAGGAAACACTCCCATTTACCACTGCAACAAAAAGAATAAAACACCTAGGAATAAACCCACCTAAGGAGACAAAAGACCTATATGCAGAAAACTATAAGACACTGATGAAAGAAATCAAAGATGATACAAACAGATGGAGAGATATACCATGTTCTTGGATTGGAAGAATCAACATTGTGAAAATGAGTCTACTACCCAAAGCAATCTACAGATTCAGTGCAATCCCTATCAAACTACCAATGGCATTTTTCATAGAACTAGAACAAAAAAATTTCACAATTTGTATGGATACACTAAAGACCCCAAATAGCCAAAGCAATCTTGAGAAAGAAAAATGGAGCTGGATTAATCAGGCTCCCGGACTTCAGACTATACTACAAAGCTACAGTAATCAAGAGAGTATGAGACTGGCACAAAAACAGAAATATAGATCAATGGAACAGGATAGAAAGCCCAGAGATAAACTCACGCACATATGGTCACCTTATCTTTGATAAAGGAGGCAAGAATATACAATGTAGAAAAGACAGCCTGTTCAATAAGAGGTGCTGGGAAAACTGTACAGCTACATGTAAAAGAATGAAATTAGAACACTCCCTAACACCATACACAAAAATAAACTCAAAATGGATTAAAGACCTAAATGTAAGTGCAGACACTATAAAACTCAGAGGAAAACATAGGCAGAACACTCTATGAGTTAAATCACAGCAAGATCCTTTTTGACCCACCTCCTAGAGAAATGGAAATAAAAACAAAAATAAACAAATGGGACCTAATGAAACCTAAAAGCTTTTCACAGCAAAGGAAACCATAAACAAGACGAAAAGACAGCCCTCAGAATGGGAGAAAATATTTGCAAATGAAGCAAATGACAAAGGATTAATCTACAAATTTATAAGCAACTCATGTAGCTCAGTATCAAAAAAACAAACAACCCAATCCAAAAATGGGCAGAACACCTAAATAGACATTTCTCCAAAGAAGATATACAGATCACCAACAAACACATTAAAGGATGCTCAATATCACTAATCATTAGAGAAATGCAAATCAAAACTACAATGAGGTATCACCTCACACCAGTCAGACTGGCCCTCATCAAAAAATCTACAAACAGGAAATGCTGGAGAGGGTGTGGAGAAAAGGGAACCCTCTTGCACTGTTGGTGGGAATGTAAATTGATACAGCCTTTATGGAGAACAGTATGGAGGTTCCTCAAAAAATTAAAATTAGAACTAACATATGACCCAGCAATCCATTACTGGGCATCTACCCTGTGAAAACCATAATTCAAAAAGAGTCATGTACCACAATGTTCATTGCAGCTCTATTTACAATAGCCAGAACATGGATGCGACCTAAGTGTCCATTGACAGATGAATGGATAAAGAAGATGTGGCACATATATACAATGGAATATTACTCAGCCATAAAATAAAGGAAATTGAGTTATTTGTAGTGAGATGGATGGACCTAGAGTCTGTCATACAGAGTGAAGTAAGTCAGAAAGAGAGAAACAAATACCGTATGCTAACACATATATATGGAATCTAAAAAACAAAACAAAACGAAAAAATGGTTCTGAAGAACCTAGGGGCAGGACAGGAATAAAGACACAGACGTAGACAATGGACTTGAGAACACGGGGAGGGGAAGGGTAAGCTGGGATGAAGTGAGAGAGTGGCATGGACATTTATACACTACCAAATGTAAAATAGATAGCTAGTGGGAAGCAGCCACATAACACAGTGAGATCAGTTCGGTGCTTTGTGACCAGCTAGAGGGGTGGGATAGGGAGGGTGGGAGGGAGACGTAAGAGGGAGGAGATATGGGGATATATGTATACGTATAGCTGATTCACTCTGTTATAAAACAGAAGCTAACACACCATTGTAAAGCAATTATAGTCCAATAAAGATGTTTAGAAGAAAAAATAAATAAATAAATAAATGCATCTGGAACAAAATGGGCCGCAATGAATTTGAATTATTGCTCTCATTTAAAAATACATTTTAAAAGTATTGATATTGAAAATATGAAATATGTATTTTTAAATTTCTTGGCAATGTATATATCCCATACAATTATTAATAATGGAATAATTTGTGGTATAAATAAAATAGAAAATAAAATTATATCTGTTGATTTTGTAAATTTTACAACAACTATAAAGCTTCATTTTGTATTGTTGAATGAGCCTACCTTAAACCCAAAGTAAAGGTATTAGAAGTTAATATATATTTTAATTTTAAAAATATACACAATTACATGATATAAATTGAAAGAAGCTTTATATGAATGAATGGAATGTGTGACTACTGATTTATTTAATTTTGAAACATAAATTTTTATTTTCCTTCTGTAAGAGAGTTAGCACTAAATAAATGTATATGTATTCTAATGTAGAAAACTTTTAAAACAAATTTCTACAAATATAGATAAACAAACATAAATAATTAGACTAACTTTCTATCCTTGTCTCCATAAAATTAATTATAACATTTTCCCAGTAAGTTTGGTTACTTTTGTATGTTTTCCCTCTTAACTGTAATTTACTTTAGATCAAGATCTATGTATCATTATATTTGTATTCCCAGCTAATTTTTATGATACCTTATTACATAGGTGAAATATTAAGTGAGTGAAGTAATGAGTCAAATTTCAACCATCAGTTAATCACAAAATTTTTACTTAGAACCTTATATTCTATTATTCCCCTAAGCACATTTATATTCCAGCTTATTCCTACTCTTGGAATACTCCCATTCAGGGAAAAAAAAAAAAATTGTATTCATCTTGCTTCTCTCCTTTATGCCATTACCTATATTTACCTTCTTGAATTAAAAATTCTACTTGATTTTTGAGATCCAGCTCAAATGCTCTTTTTTCTTAGTAAGTATTTCCTAAGCACTCCAGTGTGAAATGATCCTTCTCTCCTCTGGCCTTTAATTCATCATATTCTCTATCTCTATCATTATATCTCCTGTTTCATCAGAAATTCACGTAAGCATCCTGTTTTTAGATAGGAACAACATATTTATCTTTGTGGCGCCACAAAGATACTCTTTTTCTCAGAGTTGGCACCTAATTTATTATTAAGGAAAATATCTGGAATTTTAACATTTGATTCATATCCTTGAAGATTTTAAATCTGATTGGGGGAAGAAATCATTTTGTTTACAATAATCATGGAATGATATTATTAAGAACAGTAATATTTAATTTTAATAGCATAGGTAATTTAAACCCCACTTAAGATTTGAGTTGAAAATTTCAGCTGAAAGAGAGATCAATATATATTACAGGATTTGTGAAAAGCATTATGGGTGAAGGTGGCCTTGACTTGGCCTTGTTTTATTTCTTTTAGTATCACATGTATTTATGATATATTTAAGATAGTTATAGGTAATAAAGTAAAGCATAACTGTTTGCAAAATTAGTAGACTAATTGTCCTTACATTTTACAGGAGTATATAAAAGCCAAGAAGCTCGCCTAATGTTACATATCTATCTTATTAAAGTACCAGCTCAAGCTTCTGTGAAGAAAATGAAGGAGGAAGATTGGGCCATGGATGGCTTTGTAAGTATAGTTCTTTAAAAGTCTGCTGCTAATTTTAATAACAAACTTATGCTTTGGTTTGTCATTAAAATTCCAGAAAAATCTAATTTATAAATTGAGCTAATTAAACACACACACATATATTTACAGATGTGTAGCCATCACCACAGTTGATTTTAGAATATTTCCATCACCTCGAAAAGAAACTCCATACCCTGTAGCTATCACCCAACCCATCCACCCCTCATTACCCCCACAACCCCAAGCAACCACAACTCTATTTTCTGTCTCTTTAGATTTCCCTGTTCTAGGCTTTCATATTTATGGAATCATATAATACGTGGTCTTTTGTGACTGGCTTCCTTCACTTATAATGGGAAACATGCCTCTTAAGGCCTAGGCTTGGAACTGACCGATTGTCAATTCCACCCACATTCCATTGACCAAAGCAAGTCACAGGACCAAATCCAACTCAGTGAGGTAGAAAGTATACTCTTTCCATGGTGGTTGATGGGAAGGGGGGGGCAAAGGAGTGCATATATGTCAAACAGTAATCTAATCTACAAAGAACAGTATTATTATATTTTAATTTTTAATTGACCATTTATTTGCCTCATTCTGTTTCATCATATCATTGCCCTTTTTCTTGACAACAGATTTCTTAGCCTAAAAGAAGTCTATAAATCTGTATCATTATGTTAATAACAAATCCCCTTTTTCCAGTATCATAATTATTTAAAGATTAAATTTTTAATTTTGCTTTTTAATGATGGCAGATTTTCACAGTGTTCTGTGTTTTACATAGTAGAGGATATGGAGGAAGGAATTCTGCATAATATTCATTTCAGAGTAAAACTGAATATTTTCTAAGGCTGGGAAAATATATCTGTGGCCAGTCTTCAGTTTTAACCAAACTTATAAATACTTTTAGGTTTCTGCTGAGCCTGATGGAGCTACTTATGTATTTCAAGGATTTATTCAGGGCAAAGATTATGGGCAATTTGGACTACAAAGACTGGGTAATGTATTCATTTTCATTTTCATGTAGTTCTTTTATTACTCCAGATATATCATAAGAAAGTACAATGGATTCTGAACATTAGGCACACTTACCATACTTTGAATTTTGCGTTGTCAGGACTATACATTGATACATTTGATAGCCTTTTAAATATTTGCATTCTTCAGAGTATTGTTTCTCTGTGTTCCAGCTCCATACAATGTTTAGTTTTTCAGCATATTTCTAATAAACATGACAAACTGCCTTGCCCTCAAGCAAGTAAAAAGGAGAAAAAATGATATAGATATGAAAGAAAATATTAAACTGTAAATATTTTTATCATATGAGAATTGTAATACTTCTCTGCAATTTGAATATTGTCGCAATTTTCTTACTGCTCCAAAAAAACATAGGGACACTTTAACTCACAGAGTTTGGAAAGGGAAAATAACTTAGAGGAGTGAGCCCCGTTTTGGGACTATGTGTTCTTCAGATATGTAAATTTTCCATGGTGGGAGGCACAGGGTTTTGTCATTTTTATTTCTAACTCTTCTAACATGTGTATAAACATTTAATGGGCTCGTTTGAATGTGTTTTAACATAGCTTTTGGTATATACTTTTCCTAATGTGTACTGTCTCCCATTACTATATTGTGGTATTAATGCATAAAGAGTAAATTCAGGCTCTAAAATCTACTACTTGATGTTTATCTTAAAAATTCCATTGCTTTGAACTTTTACATAAGTTTATGAGTCCCCAGAAAAATAATGTATAAAAAAGGTACTAACATTTTTTAACCTGGACTAAGGTATGACTTAGTTGAATATTTATCAGAAAGGCAAATCAGTTTTCTCCAAATGAGCAATGTTAATAAGATGTCATTTCAGATAATGTCTTGCCAAAATTGTTAGTTTTAAAAGCAGGATAAAACATTTATTAACATAGTACATTAACACAGTTGTGTAAATGAATGCAAGATCTTTTCACATACTATTCCCTAAAGCATCTCAAGCACTACATGTCTAAAACAGCACCTATAGAAAAGGAACTATTTCTTTCTAAAAAAAAGAGCTTGTTATTTATTTTCTCTTCCCTAGTCACTGTGCCAACATGTTGACAAACCTGTTTTTCTCATTTCCTAACTGTGCAAATGTCATAACCATTTACTCAGCCCCAAGTAGAACATATCTAAATCCTATGCCTTCCTCTCCCTTTCATCCACACAGACAAGTTCCCCTGAATCTATCTTTTTATGCTCTTCCTAGTGCTGTAGTTCACACCTTAATTTCCATTTTTATCTAGGATGTTCCTACAATCTTCAAACTACTCTTGCTTTCAGACCAGACTCCCTCAAGTCCACCTCACCCTTGTCACTGTTCTAAATCTTGTATCTTATCACTGAGCCTTTTTTTTTTTTTTTCCCAAACACATCCAGTTGTTCCTCACTATAGGTGGGTGGAAAGTTTGGGCTCTTTAGAAGCATATTTATGCCTTTTCAAATAATTTATCATTTTAGCCTCCTACTCCCTACCACATGTCCTTTCCACACAGACATGCCTAATGCTTGTCATGTCCTCTAAATATGCCACTCACCTTCCCATTTCTGGGCTTCTGATGGTCCTGCTTCCTCCCCTATTTGTTGTTCTATTGATTCTTCAAAGTCAAGCTCATAAGTCCTCCAGAAAACATTCTTACATACCACCAGATGGAATTACTCCTTCCTTTCCTAAAGCACATTGATCATGAATTCATCCTTGATATATGTACTTATTTGTGGCTCTGTATTCTTCCCACAATTGTATGAACTCTTCAGTTCAGAGACTCCACTTATTTTTTATTCTGTGTCCTTTCCTGGAAAAATATCTTATACATAGTAGGCATTGTGCAAAATTGTGTGGAAATGAGTTGAAGGAGTTTCGTGAATTAGTTTTGTTTACCATGTACATTTCCAAGTACATCTTGCAGATACTTCCAAGTAGATATCTTGAGCAAGGAAGAAATTAATTGGTTCACAAAACTAAAAAATCAAGTGTGATACAGTAGGGTTGATTTTATAAGTTATTTTCTTATTTTATAGGACTGAATATGTCAGAAGGTTCAAATTCTTCAAATCAACCTCATGGTACAAATAGTAGTTCTGTGGCCATTGCTATTCTTGTGCCTTTTTTTGCACTTATATTTGCAGGATTTGGATTTTATCTTTATAAACAAAGGTAAGTTTGTTGATTTTAAGTATAAAGCGTTTCCCAAATCTATATTTCATGTTCTTTTTACTCTCTAGTTCAAATTCTAACTTGCATGTTTTTTTCTGGGTTGTTTAAATCTCTGTGTGCCAGATATTGCCACAGTTGTTGAAACCGTTATTTCCCCTGCCTTTCCCTCCACCATGGCAGTATACACACAACTAAAACTGCTCTGTTAAGTTGCACAAGCATTCAACTTAACCCTTCCTCCTTTTCGCCTGTCAATTTCCTGGTACATAACTAATTGTATAAGTTATTTTTACTTTATCCATATTGAAACTTTAGAGTTACAAATCTAAGTTAAGGTTTAAATTGAAGAGGTGATATCTGCTGCCAGATTTATTTAGAGAACTAGGAAGAAGCTGTGTCCAAACCCCTTAGTTAACCTGACAGTACTGATAGAGTTTACCCAGGGAGACAGACGATAAAATCCTCTAATCCTCTCATTTATCTCTGTTGCTTTTAGAAGATGATGGAATTAATATATTATATTTGTGATATATCTCATATATGACTATATAGATTATTCGTTGGTCCCTGTTCACTACATCCATTACAACATCCTGGTGAGGGGCTTCACTATGCAATCCTCCACTATTCGGGGCCATCCCTTACTAAGAAAAAAAGTATGCCAAAAAAAAAAAAAAAAAAGAAGAAAAAAGTATGCAGGTAACCAGATAATTAAATGAATACCTAAATGTAATGTATTTTTCTCAAAATTGATGTTTTTATTATAAATGCCAGTCTGTATTATCTAAGAATGATTTATTTAATATTATGTAAATTTGTAACAATTGTGCATTAGCAGCTGTTTAGGCCTTGTCAATATCAGATGTTATTAATGCTAAAAATCATCACTAAATTTATTTATAAAGCAAGCTATGCTAATCTTTTTTATTATTGTGATAAAACACACATAACATAAAATCATTTAAACCATTGTAGGTGTACAGTTCAGTGACATTTAGTACATTCACAATGTCCATCACCCCAAAAGGAAACTGTACCCACTAAGCAGTAACTCCCTACTCCTCCCACCCCTTCCCCAGGCAACTACTAATCTGCTTTCTGTCTGTTGGTTTGCCTCTTCTGGATATTTTATATAAATGGAATCATACAATATGTGACATTTTGTATCTGGCTTCTTGAATGTAATATAATGTTTTCAAGTTTTATCCATGTTATACCATATATCTGCACACTGTTCCTTTATATGGCTGAATAATATTGCATTGTATGTTTGAATGTGTTGTGTTTAAATATGTCCATTCATCAGTTGATGGACATTTGGATTGTTCCTGTGTTTTTTCTATTATGAATAGTGCTGCTATACACATTTGTGTACAAGTTGTGTTTGAATATCTGTTTCAGTTTTTTTGAGTATGTACTCAAGAATGGAATTGCTGGATTATATGGTACTCCTCCATTTAACCATCCTAGTGAAGTGGTATCTCATGTGGTTTTGATTTACATTTCTCTAATTACTAATGACATTGAGCATCTTTTCATGTGCCTGTTGGTCATTTGCCTACATTCTTTGAAGAAATGCCTATTCAAGTACTTTGCCCATTTTTAAAACTGGGTTATTTGTCTTACTGTTGTTGAGATATAAGTGTTCTCTATGTATTCTGGATACTAGACCTTTTCGGATATATGGTTTGCAAATGTTTCTCTTTCTGTGGGTTGTAGCTCCACTCTCTTGATAGTGTTCTTTGATATACAAGTTTTTAATTTTGATGAAGTAAAATTTATTTCTTTTTTCTTTTGTTACTTGTGCTTAGTGTCATACCTAAGAAACCATTGCTAAATTCAAGGTCATACAACTTGTATGTTTTCTAAGAGTTTTATAGATTTTGCTCTTACATTTAGAAATGATTAGTTTTAAGTTAATTTTTATTGATGTGTAAACTTTCTAAAGCTTGATATTATTTTCCTTAACGCTGTAGCTCAATATTAGCAGAAGGAAATTCTTTTACATCTTTGTGACCCTTACCTAATTAGAAGGAAATGATGTTGCTTCTGTTTTTATTGTGAACGTAGTTTGAAAAAGGAGAGACAAATATGATCCATTAGAATTATGCACCTGGCAAGAGCAAGTTGTAAACAATATAATTTATATTATATAACAATATATAGATGATGCTTTTGAAAGAAGCTTTAGATAGATTTTTTTTAATATTGTCATCATACAAATCACCCAGCAATATTTAGTATGGAGAAAAATTCAGAAAATGCGTTAGGGGTAGTAAAATCACATAACGGCAAATACAAATTACACTAAAATAAATCGTTGAAATTTGTGGTGTTTGGTGTAAACAGAGGAGATTTATTTCAAAGTCTTTTTAGGAATTAGGTTTGAGAAACAGGTAAGGGCAAGTATGCCTTTGTTCCACTACAAACGTCAGCAAATTATGCAGTGGGATGTGGGAAAGAGAAACTAGAAATAAACATTAGTCAAAAAGGAGACAAAAAATGAAGCAGGAATTCAAGATGAGCAACTTATACCAGCCAGCCTAGATTCCATGTGTTTTATAAACTAATGGCAAATGTTCAGTTATCAGTAACTCTTTGGAAACTATTTTCATGACTTGAGTATCAGTATAGATAGTAATTTCTTCTTTGAGATTTTGAATTTACTTGCTCTACTGTATATAATTTTAAGCCAACTGAGTATTTATGTTTCTGGGATACTCCAAGCATCTTCCCAAATTAGGCGTCAGCATTAGATGTCTACTCTTCTTGGAACCCCCTTCTTATTACTGCAGAACTAACTCCTTATTGTCCTTCAAGTCTCAGATTAAATTTTGCCTCCTTAGAGATGCTTTTCCTTATTACCTCTCCTAAACTGGCTCCCAGTTACTTCCTGTCCTGTAAACCATTTTCCTTTTCATCAAAACAGTTTTCATTATCTATTATTTTTCTTGTTTTATTATTTTTAATTGATTCATTGCTTTCTATCATTACAATATGAGCTCCATGAGAGTGATGACTTCATGTTTTCGTTAAAAAATATGTATATATATATATATATATATATATATATATATATATATATATATATATATATATATATATATATCTCCAATGCCTAGGATCATGCCTAGTACTTAATAGATGCTCAGTAAATATTTGAGGAGTGAAGAGTGATGAGATTAAAATTCATCAGCATCATAATTTAGTTATATTTTACATGCTATTTCATAATGATAACATTATTTCATAAGAAAATTAATGAGAATAGCCATAATATCATTTATTTACACTTACTCATATTGGTGCTCTTTAAAAATATATATTGTATGTAAATAATAAAAGTCACTCAGGATTTAAAAGTGACAGGTAAAATGTTCAAATGTGATATATTGAGTTTATGGTTTCTCAATTAATATTTTCAAGTTACATTATCCATTAACAATGATAACTCAAGTACATTGTATTTGAGCCCTACTCTGCTATTTCTTGAAGAAAGTTAACATATAGCTAATCAATGTTCTCATCAACAGGACTGCACCCAAAACACAGTATACAGGATGTTCAGTTCATGAAAATAACAATGGCCAAGCAGCTTTTGAAAATCCCATGTATGACACCAACTCGAAGTCAGTGGAAGGGAAGGCAGTACGGTTCGATCCCAACTTGAACACAGTCTGCACAATGGTATAACGTGGCAACCTTTGCCTTCTTCAGAAGCTTGGAAATCGACACACAAAACAGTGCACATTTAGTTCACTGATAAACAAATTAAAGCACACTTTTCAGGACTTGCTGGGTCACCTTTTCCCGAGGAATGATAGAGAAGAGTGTTTTTTCATAAACTGGACCATAATTCTTCTTCATGTTTACCATGGAGAGTTTTACAGAAATCGGCTGCACTCTGAGAGTGCTTACTCACAGTTTATTTGCTTTTTTTAAAAAGGAGATTATTCTAAAACATAAACTTATTTGCATATATTGGAGGAGCATCCACTATCAGTATTTCTGTGCTTTATAAACTATATTAGAGGGACTGGGTTAAAAAAATGATATAGGGTAGAAAATAAGAGCTATACTTACAAGAGTCAATAGATCACTGACTTCTCTTTAACTGTCATGAGCTACATTACACCCATAAGTCTGTATTTCACACCACTCTATCAGCTGTTCCTTCCTATTAATTGAGTCATTGTTTTCTTTATTTCCCTGGTTATTTCAGATTGAGTCATGCCCTGAAATGTTTATGAGCTAGTTTGTGCCACAGAAGAGATAAGATTGCCCACTCTGATTTCACTCTCTGGTTTTTGTTCTTCAGCATCATATTGCTGTCTTTTTTTAGACTGGTTGTCATAGTTTCTGCAAATGGCAAGATCATCATGCTATCCTCCTGATTTCCCTCATTATGTTGTAACCAGTATTATTCAGTGAGCCATGGGATAGTGTTTAACTCCTTCCTTCAATCTGTTTTGTCACTCAGAAACGACTTTAGCTGCCAAAAATTATCTATAATAACGATGATTTTGCAGTTATCTGAGACACCAAACTTACCGTTCTTTACCAAACTTTCCAATGTTTCTGCAAGAACAAATAGAACCTATTAATCTACTTATTTAGTTTATGATATA
This sequence comes from Eschrichtius robustus, assembly GCF_028021215.1. Taxonomy (NCBI): domain Eukaryota; kingdom Metazoa; phylum Chordata; class Mammalia; order Artiodactyla; family Eschrichtiidae; genus Eschrichtius; species Eschrichtius robustus. The sequence goes on along the minus strand of NC_090840.1, from coordinate 60,758,898 downwards.
TCTACTTATCCTTCCGGTTGAGCCTTCAAATTTATTTAACATTGTTTTGAACTTTTATCTAACAGTGAGTTAGAATTCTAAGTTTTTAAAATTTTTAACTTTTAGTCAACAATGAGTTAAACATATATTTTGGACCAGCCCCTAATCAAAATGACTAAAAAAAAAAAATTAATTTCAAATCACCAATATAAATTTATTTCCTAAAGTTGTGGATTTACCAAATTTTCATATATTTTAAAATTTCTGTACTCTTATTCTTAAGAAGCAGCTTTCAGATATGACAGGTTTCTTTCATAGTCAAATTAAGATATGTATTTGCAAGTTATTGGTGGCTCATTTACAACTGTATCACAGTAATGGCCAGCATTTTGATTTAATAGGTCATTGTCTTCTTTTTATAGCGTGTTTTATTTCATAGAATAAATTATGTACCCAGTGTGAACACTTTGTTCTTGTCCCTTTCAAATATGGATAAACTTGTAAACAGTCTCGACTTTTTGTATCATGAGACAGAGTGCCTAAGAGAAATCATTGCACCTGGAGCGCTACTTGGATCTATGTCTACAACATATAGTGAATTTCTTGTAAACCACTTTGAGATACATTGTTTTGGAAATTCATATAATTTTCTCAACATTGTACTCTACTGACAGGATGCTGTTTTAAATTTTATTCCATCAGTTATTTATTCTTGTTTATTCAAATGACTGCAATAACAATGATTCATTCATTAATGTTAAGGTTAATACATTTAAGATCTTGTTTAAACAATGTTTCTTCTGCAACTGGCTACTCCTCTTATATTAATGCATACACTTTTGTAAAGAAGTATATTTTTATGAAAAAAAAACTTTGTAAAAGTATGATGTAAATTTTCAGTGCAATGTAAACAAAATAAAAATGGATAATTGCTTTTGTAAAATGTGTATTCTTTACAAAGTTGTCTGTCAGTGTACTGGTTAGTAAAAGGAATGAAGAGCCCATCTTTATTTGGTGTTGTAAAGTTCAGAAACTGCATATTACATATACTTAGTCCACAACATAATAATGACATATGGGTGTTTTTCTTCTCTATATTCTGTAGTTTCCCAAGTGTAACACTGTTAAAAGTAAGTACATTCCCAGTAAACGTAATAGTATCATAAGAACCTCATCTTAGAATTTATATTAAATGTAAGTACTTTAATAATGCATACTATCTAAATTTAGATATACCTGATGATTTCTAGTGTTTCTGTAGTATATTTTCTTAGAGATATTTATGTTAAGCATGCTTCATAAGTATGAACCCAATAAGCTTTTGAATTGCTCCATTAAACTAATAAGAACAAACAAATCTGTCTTTCCAAGATGGAACATGTAAAGTTTTGTACTCAAGAAAGTTATCAAGTTTCTCTAAAGTTCAAATCACAAGTTATTTAAATTCAATTTTATTAGATAACTATTTTTCACAAAATACATTGTCTTTATATTTCAAAACCTCAAACTCCAGCCTTTACAGTCTATCTCTGTTTATTACACTTTATTTTAGAAATAAATGTTTCTTGATATAATTGTAGTTTCTGTTTTAACTTTGTTAACTCTATTACCTCTACCTTTCACTCACTTCACATCTTCTATATTTTCTCTTCTTGTTCTTTGTCTTTATTTTTACTCCTCCCTGATTTTTTTCTTTTCCTCTCTTTTTATTTTTCAAATGTTTAATTTGTTTTCTTTCTTTTGATGTTTTTCTTAACATCCTTTCCTCTTTTACATGTCTTATCCTTTTTAGCCTTTTATTATTTCTCTTTCTTTATATTCTCTTTATCTTTTTAATGCTCTCAAAGGTAAGCAGCAATTTTAGTGGAAGTAATTGTATTTTTCTCTTTTCCCAGCTTTATTGAAGTATAATTCACAAAATTATAAGATATTTAAAATGTATAACTATGATTTGATAAATGTACATAGTTTTTTTCTTTTTTCTTTTTTTGGTGAGAACAGTTGAGTTCTACTCTGTTAGCAAATTTCAATTAAGGAAGTAATTTAAAAGAGCTTTCTTGAGCTTCCCTTATATTTAAGAACATTAAAGCCATAGGTTCCACCCAGGATCTATTGATAATGGAGCCTAATGAAAATGATTGTGGAAATAAACCAAAGGTCAGATTTACTTTACCTGTCCTTTACACTTACAAGTGAGGGAAAAAAAGCCATAACATTAGCTAAAGGAGTCAATATAAATAACTAGATGATGCTCTCTTAAAGAGAATAAGAGAATCTATTGCCTGTCAAAGTATTAACCTGTAAATATCTATAAATTTAAAATAGGCATAAAGTAAGGTAAAGTGAACATCTATAAAATTACAGAAGCTCGTAAGTCTAGGAAATAATTTAGAATGGGCAGTTTGAAATTTGGCTGAAAGAAATATTGATTTGCTTCTTTTTTTTCTTTTTCTTTTTTTTTTTTAGGATGACTTTGGAGGAAAGGGAATATTGATCTGAGAAGACATACATGTGTAAAAATCTGAGAAATGTCTTTCTGCCATCACTTTCATGAGCTGGGTATTCTAAAGCAATTTAAGAGCAGATTTAAAAGTTACCAGGGAGTAGAAATGGCCACTGGACATTAGATTTCATTCTTCAGTATACAAAGCAACAGAACTAGTGAACACCTGCCAGATACTTTCCCAACTTTTAATAAGTTCCCATGTGTAATAATTGTATTAATCTTGAAAAAGAAGTATATTCTACACATTCAAATTCATATCTATAAGTTGTGTTGCAAACATAAAACAAAAAATCTGTGCTTAAACTCTCATAAGATCCAAATCTTGCTTGTAACTATTTGCATACCTCTGAAAATAGGGATGGACCCATATGATTTGGCAGGACTAATGAGATACATAGAGAAAAATATAGATCCATCTACATGGTCGAATTAAAATAAACCAAAAGGCCTTCCTTTTCAGTAAGTATCTTCTTCATACACTTGAGTTAAGATTTTATATCTCCTGAAGGAACTTATTAGAAAGAAATATGTTATCTGGAGAAAGTCACAAGATAGCATTGTAATCCCAATAAGTAAATTAACACAGCTATTATAGAGCAAGTCAGTCGAGCAACTGCTCCTAATCTCTTTGTTTTTAAACCAGGACTTTTCCAGTCTGTAACACCCTTTTTAGGATGAAATTTTTAATTGCATAAAATGAAATAAAAAGGAAATTAATGATAATATAATAGTATAAAAATATTTTTAAATATTCTACATATATATGAATATATATACTTATATATAGATACTAATACATACATATATATGTACTTCTCTAGTGATACGTTAAAAAAGCAGTGGGCCTAATAATTTCTGTAATTTCAAAGAGTATCATAAGCACTATTTTGAGATATTCATAACATTTAACATGACATAAAATATCTGTGATTCAGAGATTATTTTTACCCAGCTTTTTACTGAAGGAAATACTATATTTTAATGAGAAGAACAATGAAGATAAAGGTGTAGCATTTTCCCACCCATGTTTACAAATTTTTTTAACTCTATCTGCATACCAGGTTAAGAATCCTGCTTTAGCGATTAGAATTTACAGCAAGTACATTGTGATGGGACAGGGAAGAAAACATTGTTCTCTTGAGCTATTGGCAATGAAAATTGAGTGCTTAAGTTGGACTTTAGTTACCAAATAACAACATAAAGAAGAAACATTTCTAAGAAGAAATCCCTAATGGGAAAGAGTGAGTATAAATAGTAAAATGTCATTAATTAACTTATTAATATAGCAAATATTTTCTAACACTAAACATGTGCATACTACTCTACTATGAAGTATAATGGCTATTGGATGAATAAAAGTATAAGAAACACATGGATCTTAAAGTTTTGTCAAGCTATAACAAATTCTTAAAGTATATATGTTACTTCATCTGTATATGTTTTCTTAGGAATCTTTATTGCAGCTTTATGTATAAAAGGTCATTTGCAGTTTAATTTAAGAAAAAAGCACCTGCAGATTTAATACAAATCAATTAGACAAAACAAGGATCAAATTTATATTTAAAGATATGCTATTATTGAGTAAGGGAAATCGGTATTTCTTTTTGCCTAGTAATTCTACTCAATAGGTTATCCAGAGGAAATAATCAGGGAGAGATACTTGACATGGCTTTTCAAATCATGCATTATTTGTATATGGTGAAAAATATATCACTAGTTACCAGTGTATAAGCAGCATAAATATTCACTGATCTGGGATTGCATTAGAAATTACCATACATATTTAACTAATTATTAAAAATCATGTTCAAAGTTAATCATATGAAGAAGACTTCAATTTTTTAAAACAAAACCATTTTCCATTTTCCTTTTTATTCCAAATACAAACATATATAAACATAAATGTCTTGAAGCAAAGATATAAAATACAAATAATCACAATTATCAGGAGTGTGAATAATTACAATCTTTGTGTTTGACTTTTTTCCAGGAAGGCATATATGTTAATCACATTATAAAAAATATAGTTTTAAATGAAAAAAGCTTAGTTTGAAATTTAAAAAGTAGATTTTACTTTGATGATAACTTTTCTTAGAAGAGTATTCAGACCTAGAAGTGAGTTAAGGAGACTCACTCACATCAACTCTGTCAATATGAAAAACAAAACAAAAACAAAACAAAAACTAAGAACTAAAGGGATAATGTCATATACAGCAAACTGTTTAAATGAGTTAAAGTGAGAAAAATTAATAAATACATTGAATGATAGATGTTTATCAAATATCTATGTATTTTTACTTTATTTTTGCTGCTTGAATTGCATCAAAAGTGCCCAGAATAAGAATATTGGACAAATAGGTAATTTTTTCCTTTGAAAGGTAAATTTTCTCTAAAAACTGTAACTAAAGTTATGAAAAGAACCTGAGCTAATATTTTTATCTTTATTCTCTATATTTTAGGAAATCAATACTTCTCCAAATAACTGTAACAGTATGTGTTTTACTTTACAGAACATTTTAAGACATGTGAAAAACCTTAAAAAATACCTGACCAGAAGTTGTCTTTTTTTTTTTTATGATCATTCCTTTGAGCTTATGGAGTTAATTAATCTTTTTCCTTAAAGCAATTACACTATCCAACCTATTTTCTTTTTCTACATTTCATTTTCTGTTACTAAGATGTATTTAAAGTACTTTTACTTTGAATAGTGCCATGTAACTGAGTGCAAGGCATCATTATTAAGTGACACTTTAAAATATTCCTTAGCACTGTAAAGAAGCAGAAACCATATTATTTTCCAGTAATTTAATAAGTGGTTTCTTTATTTAAAGGACATTTTAGCAGTTCATATGTCCCTTGTCTCTTGAATAGAGCAAGTTTCCCCTAGAAATTCTCTGAACATTTAACATGCTAATGTTCATCTTGAATATTGAAGATGAGAAAATAAATGAAATATTTCAAAAAATATTTAACCATGGAACACTTATTAACTTATTAGCATTACATAGACTGCCAGCATTTCTTGGAACATAATTTAGAAAAAGACCTACAGCACCTTTGGCATGTTGGGAAGATACACATAAGCATACAAATATTTAGGGTTATAATTTGTCTAGAGGTTGGCTTCTCTCTAAGCTAATGAAGCATTTCAATCAAATTATTTATCTTGATTGACATATCTTATTTAATACCTGAAATTGTAGACAGAGAATAATACATTGCAACTCAAAGAAGATTTATTTATAAATTCTGATACGTTGCCAGTATGAGTTTTAGTCACAGCCAAAAAAAAAAAAAAGAATTTACCACACTAATTATTGTAGTTCACAAAAGTGATTGAATGAGGAAAAATAATTAGTATTTTCAAAGTATTAGTAAGTGTGAAGTGTACTAAAGCATCAACAAATATGAACCAGCACACCTTTCAGAAAACAATCAAAAAGTATTTTTGCTCTAAGTGTATTTTATGGACAAAGAAACCTACATAAGAGAAACTGCACAGAAATATTTTTTTATATTCTTTTTTCCATTATTTTATCCTTTTTATCACCTTCCCATAGTAGCTTTCAAAGTCTTCCAAGCAAAACAAGTTCATGCTCTTATAATCCCTCTTACCTACATTAACTGTAGCTAATATATTAATGTATTTATGTGATAAAAGGTCTGACCTTCATATAAATTGTGTGAACCCTTCCAAGGTCAAATCGTATTCATGTTTGTAGCTCATTCCACTGAGGGAGGCTGTGACTGAAGTGGGAAGAAAAATTAATATTTATTGATATCAATTATTTACCTGGGAACATGTTGCTTATATGTTTATTAAGCATTATGTATAAAATATATTTCATTTAATACTTTTGTTGCAATTCTGTAATGAAGGTATTTAAATCTTTGCAGATAGTAACTAGCATAAAATAAATGATAAATCAAAGCTTTTTGGATAAAGGTGACCCTACATTTCCTCTCCTGACTGAAGGGCTGACGCTATAAAATTATTCTGCTTTGTGTTAAGGCTCTAAATTTTAAAAAGGATGTGTAGCAATATTACTTGAAAGGATTTTGTGATAAACATAAAATGGACTAAGATCCAAATGATATTAATAGTATTAATATTAATTGCACAAGAATTCAAATGTTTGGTGTTTTTTCATAATTACGCTATTTAGAAAGAATTTCTTACTCAAATTTGATCAACTAAGAGAATAACCCTTTAAGATCCTATGCAAAGGTTTTGATGTGAGAAAATTACAAATTTCTAGACAGTTTTGGACACTAAATGAAACTGATGTATTATTCATCAGGCATACATGGGATATCAACTTTAAGAGAGAATATTTTAGAAATCGCATAACAATGAGATGTCAGTGGCTCTGAAATGAGTATTTCATCAGTGCTCTCCACATACCTTCCTTGATTTCAACAATTTCTTTCTATTCTAGAAAGTGTGTCAGTAACTAACCAACATCAACTCTTTAGTGAAATAGACTTATTTAATAATTATTTTCTTTCTTTGTAGTGAAATTAATATTGATTATGTTTTGTTCATGTGATATAAAACAAGTATTTGCATTTATTTGATTTTAAATGTGTTAGAATTAATGTCCTTCAGCAGAAGGCTACTGGGAACACACATATGTTTGAACAAATTTAGTTAATTACTTGTTCCAGTGAAGGAGAACAAGAACGCTTGCCGTTGTTCCCCAGGGTGTGTCTCAGTAAGAGAGTGTTAGATGATTTTGGTGAATTTACAGAAGTGAGGTTTTTCTCTAGATTGGAAGCAAGAGTAATTTCTATGATTGAGCATTTTAATAAACCTTAAGAAGGAAGAAACACTAGACTGGAGTTTAGCTATAACTCATAAAGATTGTTACTTGTATTGGTCAGAAAAGGGGGATGTTTGGTCATTTTTGTGGCTTAGATAATGCTCATGTTTTGTCTTGTTCAGACATGATTAAGGAGTGGTCTTATATTTGTCCTGATACATCATAGACATCTAATATTGATGGTCTGTGAAATTGTCCATGTTTAATAGGAGAACGTCAGGATCTAGCTGGTAGTGCCAGGCTAGCTTGTAGCTACACCAAGTCCTGGCTGATTATGCCAGGCCAGCTCCTGGATGTCAGGGGCTGTTTTTCTCTATCTCAGATGTATTCTTCTTTGGACTACATGCTAATATGAGTTTCAACTAAATTTAGGCTCAGAAAAAAAGTAGCTCTTTTATTTCTTACTTTAGCTTTAATTAAGGGAATATGTTAATTCAGTTGCAGGATATTTCAGTAATGTTATCAATTGAAATGTTTTGTTACAAGTTTATTGTCATAGGGGATTATTTGTTATCTTACTGTACAGATTTTTTATTACTACATTTATTATAATTTATGATAATAGATTTTTAGTAAACTATGAATGTGTCTTCATAAATCCCAAACAAATATTTAGAAAATACTTAAATAGCATATATATGTTTTAGTTTCATAACATGAGAACTAGATGCCCACTACAAATGTGGCTGTAAAGAAATATGTGTATGGTGGTTGAAATTTCTAGGTAATGAGTATGTGATTATATACACTGAACTTAGGTGAATATTTGTTTACATTATTAGCATTTCTGAAGGAACATCATCTTTTTGCCTACTTAGAAACCGGTTTTAAAAATTTGAATTATTTGTGTTCACCTAAAACTCAGTATATCAAACTAGACAGTTTCCAAATTTTGTGGCATCTATCTCAGTGGTTTGCATCCCAGCTATTAGGTCGTTCATGCCATTAATGTGGTTGTCATCCCTAACAGTTCTTTTACCTTCATTTCCCATAGGCCAGTGTATGACAACGTTATGTTAATTTTACCTACTAAATATTTATTGGGTTCATTCATTCTTCTCCCATCCCATTGCTAGTCCAAGCTAGCATCATCTCTTGACCTACTCAGTGCAGTAGCCTGCTAAGTGCCCTCTCCACATCTAGTCCTGTTTATTCTCATCTGTTCTTTATGAAGCAGCCACAGTGAGATTTTCAATTACAAATCTTGCTTTGTGATAAGTTACATAATAAAGTCTATCCAGGTGAAACATGGAAGAAGAAGTGATTAACCTGTTGGATGAAGCTGATTCTAAAATAAAACTTTTTTAGTTAATTCTTGAAGTATGAATGAGAGTCCAAAAGGTAGATAGTGATAGAAAAGGGTAGTAAAGGGAAGATTTCAGGCAGACTACTAACACAAGGACATAATATGGAGAGATACAGGTATGCTAGAGTAAAATAGTTGTTTAGAAATCCTGAAGCCCAGGGTACGTTTGGAGGAAAAATAAAAAATGAAACTAGAAACTTAAGAAGTATAAGATCAGGAAAGTCCCTGTATGCTATGCTACGAAGGTTCAACTCTTCTCAGTATTAAATTGGGATCCAATGAAGATTTTAAAGACACAATAACAGTACTAAATTTTTGTTTAGAGGAAAAAATTGCTCTGGAAGCAGAGAAAGACAACATATTAAGGGAGATGAGCTTAGACTAAAAAGTTTGGTGGGAAGACATTACAAAATTCTAATGAAGTCTGTTAGGAACCTGATGTAAAGCAGTTCTAGTTGGCTTGGAATCCATGTGTGTATTGAGGTGATATATAGGAGATGGACTTAGAAAAATGTGCTAAAAATTGTGCAGGGAGATAGAGAATGACAATGGATTAAAGAAGTCTAAATGGACTCTCCAATATTCTGGTTTGGGGAGTGACGATGGAGAATGATATGCTGGCCAAAATAAAGTGTAAGAGAAGTAATATACAGGTCAATCAACATAAGAGAGGAGGTCTTAAGCCCAGTTTTAAATATATTGAGTCTCTGGGATTCATTCCTCTCTCAAATAGGTAGCTACAAATATTGATCATCCTAGAGCACGAGAAGTGGAGAGCAGTTTTTATTTGGAATTATAGGAGCTAAATGAGGGGGTGGGGCTGCCTATGAGACTATATGGGATATATATGATTCCAAAGTGATTTTTTTCCCCTAAACCAAAATTTAATACAGTTACTAAGCCTTTAAAATCTTCACTGGATCCCAATTTAATATAAAGAAGAACTGAACCTTCATAGTATAGCATACAAGACTTTCCTGATCTTGTACTTCTAAAGTTTCTAGTTTTATTTTTTTATCTTTCCTCCAAATATATAGAACATGAACGAAGATGGTTAAGACAGGCAGAACACTACAGACAACTTCTCTTTAAGAGCGACTAGTCTGGAATGATTTCACACTGTTTTACATTTGCACATTTTATTCTTCTACTTTCCCTTGGTACTTCTGAATATTTCATTTTTATTTTTGAAGTTTTGTTTTTGTTATTTTAACACCAACCTATTTCAACTCTATGCTCAGGGAAAAAGAGAAAGACGACTTCTTGCAACAGAGCATTAGAAGACATATGAAACTGAAATCCCAGGAGCTTGAAAGTTTGTGGAAGCTTGAATCAAAGTTGGGAGAATTCTAAGGAGCAAATTTTAAATTCAGTGGAGGAAGTTAAAGACATTTAATGAGTCTTTTTCCTCCTGTCTGGTAAATTCTCTTACCAGGAAAAAATACATTCACAAATAATCAGATTTGCTTTAAATTATTGCTCTACTTTTATCAGGTAAGTTCTTAAAGGTGATTGACAACTTTTTCCGAAAAAATTATAGCTGCAATACAATGGGCCAGTTACAAACAAGTTTACCATTTCTTTTTCAATTAGTCTTGTTTGCACATATAGATTTCAAAATCCCTCCAGGACAGAGATTAGATTTCATAGAAATATATTTTACTGTACACTTCCTGAGGATCCAAGTATGGTGGAAAGCATGGAATAACCACCCAATAAATATTGCACAGTTGCTTGTTTGGTTATTAGTTTTAGCCCATCAACTTCAAATTTGAGGACAGAGAACTTAAATTATTGCTCATTAACATGTAAAAGTAGATTTCCCTGGCGGTCCAGTGGTTAAGATGCTTTGCTTCCACTGCAGGGAGCACGGTTCGATCCCTGGTCGGAGAACTAAGATCCCACATGCCATGTGGCATGGGCAAAAATTAAAACAAATAATAAGAAGTAAACATGTAAAAATAGACTTAAAAGTATTCCAAGAATGCACTTAAAAATGCAGTTAGGAAATGGCAGAGGAGACTATAATCATTCCAAAAAAAGTCAACGTATTTAGTAGGAAGAAAGGAGATATGTTGAATGAAAGAGAAATCATGATCAACATGGAAGAAAACTAAACAAAATCAAATGTAAAAAAAGTAAAATAAACTATTTAATATTAAATGTAGTTCAATGGAATTTTCATCCATTACTAGTCTACTAAGTTGTGAACAAAAGCAAATGAATAATTTCTTTAAAAATTTTGCTTTGAAAATATGTGTGGGAGTAGTTTATTTTAAAGTGGTACATGCAACTTAGCTCCTGTGTCATTATTCTAGTAATAGCCAGTCTCCTACATTGTGATTTCTGTTACAGCTCAGAATATTTTTGTACATTAATGACTGCAAACTTTCAATTATAATTTGAAATATATAAGCAATATTCTATATTTTTTAGATGCACTTTTTTTCAGAAGTAGGAACTACAAGAATAAAGAAATAGCTCAAGTAGATTGTTTTAGTTTTTGTGTTTAACTGGTAATTTTATTTTTTCTTTTTCAAGCCTTAACTAATATTTAAGCTACTATGTAATATTACAGAGGATGATTTTGTTTGTTCTATTAACTTTAAATTTTATAGTTTGTTGAAAACCCTTGAAGATTCTCATTTTAACAATGATCTGAATTAGTATTGGAGCTATAGGTAGAAATGGAAAAAAAATACCTGTAAATAACTATAAAATCTCATTTCAATTTCAGTCAGTATTTGAGATAGAAAAGGAATGGGGTAAAAGCACAGGAACAAAAACTTAGCTTTAAAAAAATGTTTCCTAGCACTCAAAAAATAGACAAATAAGATTTTGTGAATATATCCAGTAAAACCTTAAAGGGATATTAAATTGATCATTAGCATGAATGTCTAGGAAGAGTCTAGACACTGCTGAAAAACACCCAACTCTATATGATATCAAAGTATATTATAAAGCTATGACAATTAAGATATAGTATAGCTTTGTGTATAGACCAGTAGACCAAGGTAACAGAATAGCAACCACAGGCCCAGAACCATATATATATAGATATATATATGTATATGTATGTATATATATATATGTGTATATATATATGTATGTGTGTGTGTGTGTATATATATATATATATATATATATATATATATACAATTGATTTGTAACAAAGTTGACACTGTGGAGGAGTAAGGAAAAGATAGCCTTTTCAATAATTGGAAGAGAAGGAGAGAAAGGGAGAGATGGTGAGGGGCGGGGACAGGAGGAGAGGGAGAGATCAAACTATTTGCATCGTACATAAAAACCAACCTGAGAGAGCATAAATCAAATTTAAAAACATGACTATAAAACTTTCAGAACTTGTTATGGCCTTTTGGAAGGAAAAGATTTCTTCAATAAGTTAAGAAAACTAGTAGGAAAAAAATCTGCAAGCACAGAGAAAATCTGAACCACAAAATCTGCATTGACACTTATAGAGCACTGCTCCCAACAATTACAGAATACACATAATTTTCAAATACACGTGAACTTTCTAGCATTCAGTGCTGTATATTTTTCTCTCAGCACTCCATTCCCTGCTTCCCATGAAGGTTGATATGTTGTGTTTCCACGTTCAATCAGTTAATTTCTAATGTCGCTTTTGATTTCTTCTTTGATATATGAGTTATTGTGTTATTTATTGTAGTTTCCAAATATATGGGATTTTCTAGATATATTTCTGTTATTACTTTCTAATTCCATTGTGGTCAGAGAGATTTGAATCCCTGTAAATCTAGTAGAATCTGTTTATGGCCCAGAATATTGTTCATTCTGGTAAATCTTCCACGTGTACTTGAATGTGTATTCTGCTATTGTTGAGTGCAATGTACTATAAATGTCAATTTTGTCAATTTGGTTGATATAATAAAGTCTTCTATATCCTCGCTAATTTTCTGCTTAAATTTTCTATCAGTTATTGCAAGTGATGTTTAAATCTCTGATTATAATCATAGAATTATAACTGTAGAAACTGTCAATTTCTATAATTATAGAAATTGTCTATTTCTCCTTGAAGTACTGTCAGATTTTACTTCACATATTTTGAAGTTTCATATTTTCACATAATGTGAAGCGCATATTGGGTGCTTAAAGGTTTAGGATTGCTATGTACTCTTGACAAACTCATGCTTCTTATCATGAAGTAATATACTTTTTGTTGCTAGCATTGTTCTGGTATCTTCTTTGTCTTCTTAATTTAGCCATAGTATGCTATATACCATGGTTTATCTTTTTCTATCCATTTATTTTTTAAGCACTCTATCTTTATACTTAAAGTGAGTTTCTTAGAATCAGCCTATAGTTAGGTCTTACTTCTTTATCCAAAATGACAATCTCTGCCTTTCAATTAGAGTGTTTAGACCACTTATAGTTGACATGAATAATGATATGGATAAACTTAAATACATGATTATGATATTTTGTTCTGTGGTTCCATCTGTTCTTTTCATCCTTTCTCCCTTTAGCTCTATTTTTGATTGAGTGTTTTTTTAGATTCATTTTATCTGCACTGATGGATTATTAACTATAACTATTTGTTGTGTTGTTTTAGTGGCTGCTTTGGAGTTTGTAGAATGAAAATTTACTCACAATCTACCTTCAAATAATATCACTTCCTGCATCATATTCCAATCTAAAATAGTATACTTCCATTTCTCCCCTCCAGTCTTTTTACTATTATTTTCATAACTTTTACTTTTACTCATATTGTAACTTTTCCTCAGCGTTATACATTGTTATTAAGTCATTTAAGTTTTAAATAATATGAAAAAGTGTTTTTCATTTACCTATATAAACCATTTCCAGTGTTCTTCATTACTTTGTATAGATCCAGAGTGACCTCTGTTATCATTTTCTTCTGTCTGAACTTTTTAAATAACATTTCTTGTTTAAATGTTAAAACTTTAAGGAGGTTAAATGAATTATGTTTTGGCAATTAATTATATTTTACTTTTGTATATTTGAAAATTCCCTGGATGGGCTCAATAGTAGAATAGAGAGATGACAGAGGAAAGAGACAGTGAACTTGAACATAGAATAATATATATTATCCAATCTGAACAATAGAGAGATGATTTAATAAAAAATGAACAGAGTCTCGGAGACCTGTGGGAAAGTACCAAAAGGTCCAATACACATGTAATTAGAGTAGAGGGAGAGGAGAATGAAGTTTGGGCAGAAAAATTCTTTGAAGAAATAATGTCAGAAAACTATGCTATTTCCAACTACAGGTTTTCCAGCTTTTCAAACTCAACATTTTTGAACTTGAACTTTTCCTACATTATGATAAATCCTTCTAATTACCCTAATTATGTTAATGGCATCACCAGATCTATCTAAGCTAAAGTTGAGATCTATCTGGTCTAATTACTCCTTTCAAAAATATTATCATGTTGAATTAATCTTTTCAATCCCAAACTTCTTGCATGTATTTCTTCTCATATTCTCATGCTCAGCATTTTAGTTTAATTATTGTTGGACTATTTTGGACTATTGCAATGGTGTCAGCTATTCAAGTTTGAATTTGCCCAAGCTATTCAAACTTGGGCAAATTATTTAATTTCTCAGTTTCAGTTTTATTTTCTGCAAAATTGGGGTTATAAAGTACTTACCCCTTTAGGCCATTATGAAATTTAAACAAGTTAATGCCAGTAATGCACTTAGAATAGTACATGAGCCAATGAAAGTACTCAATAAATGCTAGTTGTTATTGTTGTTGTGTTGTTGTTATTGTTGCTGTTTTATTTTTGTTTACATTCTTCCCACATGCCACAAACTCTGACATCTATACTCACATCATACTATTCACTAGAAATGTTTTCTTTTTTAACATCTTCACCTGTAGAAATTCTGGTCCTCCGACAAGTTTTGTTTAAATGTCGCTTTGATTCCATATGTAAGAATAAAAATTTATAAATAGGTAAATTATATTTATTTTCTCCAAACTTCGGCAGTATCATATTCACATCTCTCTTGGCACGTATTTTATCTTTTGTAATAGGTATTTATGTAACTCATCTTCCCAGTAAAGATATTAAGTTCTTTTTATAGTCTGGTTATGCTGTAGTCACAAGCAAAATCCGAAAGCTCAGTGGATTAACAAAATAAAGGTTTCTTTCTTACTCATTCAAATTCTAAGAATGGTCAGGTAGCCCGTCTCCATTTTATAGGTAAAGCATTGCTATGGATAATTTGTGTTCCCCCAACTTCATATGCTGAAATCCCAACCTTTAAGGTGATGATATTAGGAGGTGGGGCCTTTGGAAGGTGCTTAGGTCAAAAAGATGGAGCACTCATGAATAGTTTAATGCACTTATAAAAGACCCACTACAGATCTACCTTGTCCCTTCTGTCATGTGAGGTTACAGCCATCTATAAGGAAACAGGCCCTCACCAGACACTAAATCTTCCAGTGCCTTGATCTTAGACTTCCCAGCCTTCAGAACTGTGAGAAATAAATCTCTGTTCCTTATAAGCCCCTCAGTCTACAGTAATGTGTCAGAGCAGGACAAGCAGACTAAGAGGATCATTTTTATCATAAGCGTTTGTTCAACAGGAGACTTTCAGTCTCTGACTCAAGGGAAGAGAAGAATGGATGATGGATTATGACTTCTCATTGCTGGCTAGGAAATTAACACACATCACTTCCTTTCATTGTCTATTGTCAGAACTATCACAGGGACCCAACTTTACTTCAAGGGTAGCTGGGATATATATAGGACAGGAAATATTCTATGCACACTGTCTCTGCCACAGTTCACTTTTCCGCTCACCAAATCTCCCTTTGTTGCCTTTTTCCACACACTAAACATACCAAACTCCTTTCCAAGAGACACATCTCAAAGTCCCATCCAGGCTTTATCCAGCTTACATTTCAGGATCTACAGAATGTGCAGTACTTTTTCCATCAGGCCAAATGTGGCAAATTTTTGTCCTAGTTACCTGCCTCCCTCTCTCCCACAACAGACGTCCATGGTGGAATATTGTATTAGTTTCCTGAGGCTGCTGTAACACATTACCACAAACTTAGTGAGTTAAAAAAAAAAACAGGAGTTTATTCTCTCACAGTTCTGAAGGCTAAAAAGTCTGAAACTCATTTGAGCTGTGCACCCTCTGGAAGCTCAAAGCCTGAATCAGTTTTTGCTTCTTCCAGCTTCTGTTGGCTGCCCTGGGATTCCTGGGTTTATGGCCATGTCACTCCAATCTCTGCCTCTATCTTCATATTGCTTTCTCCTTTTAGTGTTATTTCTCTTTGCATCATTTATAGAGTTTGTGGTGACATTTAGAGCCACCTGTAAAATACAAAATAATTGCCTCCTGTCAAGATATTTAACTTAATCTCAGCTGCAAAGACTCTGTTTCCGAATAAGGCAACATTTACAAGTTCCAGAGATGAAGACTTGATATCTTTTGGATGGCGGTTATTCAATCTTTCACAAATATGGAAGAGATATTTTGACATTAGAGAACATTCAAAGAAGTCAAAACTTAATGGTGAAGTTGGAGCACTGAGAGCAAAGGAAAGAGAGTAGGAAGATAAGCTGGAGAGAAAGAAAGGGTCTGACTTACAGAGTTTTGCAGGACATTGTAGAGGATACTAATCCAGGCTGGTCCAAAGCCCCATATTGTATTCCGTCATATATATATATATATATATAGTATGTGTATATATATATAGTAGGTTAACACCTCCTCCTAAGATGGTGTGGGAACTGAGTTCTCCCTTCCAGACAGACCCAGGTTTAACAAATGTGTTTAACAACCTCCAGCTGCTATATCTTTGGGGTCTGCCATACCATTTGCTCTGAGGCCATGCTTTCCCCATCTCTTTCCCATCCTCTCTAATTGTTCAAAGGCATTTTTTTCCAAGTAATTTTTTTGCACTTCTAATATCTTACTGTTTGCTCGTGGACCTGAATGGACACAGTTGATACCTGGAGTCATCCAAGAAGGCAGATGTTAAAATGGAGTCACCTCATACCTGTCAAGGAAGACTACATCCCAAGTGGTATCTGCCATATGGATTATCCTTGGAACAAGGTGGCAGCCCCTTTACTAAATATTTCACTGGTGGTTATCTGGGAAAATGTCCCGGTAAAGAGAACTAACTCTTCATGCAATGCTTCAGGTATTTGAAAGGTACAGGAGAGCAATGCATAAAATTTAGATGTAATTGACCAGTTATTACTAAGTTGTATTGATGCTCTTAGTGGAGGAATAATACTTTCTTAAAAAAAATATTAGAATTATTTAATTTCTATTTCCTATAAAAATAAGTACTGTTATACTGTTTCAAATCTTTGATACTAGTTAACTGGTCAAATTAGTGGAATTTTATCTAGTACTTAACACTGTTACACTAGGTGGTGGTTCTCAAATTGTATTGTCATCAGCCTTCCCTGAGGCCATATAAAATGAATAAAACTCAGCTAGATATTCTGATTCAATAGGTCCTGGGACACGTCAGCATTTAAATGGGCATTCCAGAGTATAGGCTTTCCAAAGAGCCTTAAAGAAAGTATATCTAGATTTGGAATTGAATTCTGTACTCAATAATGTATCAGAATATAAGTTATTTTAAAGTGGTTTTATGTGAAATTTGGAACTCTGATGCCCTCATTATCTTTTAGAGTAATGAGTTAGAGTAATCAAGGGTTTGGAAGGTAGCCCAAGTCTTAAATAATACTTTCACATGTTTATAAGTTTGTTCTGATCTACTGAAGCTTGAAAGAGTCCAGTGCTCCCCTACCTCAACCCCACCCAATCTCTAATATATTTAGTTAAGATCAAACTAGGCAAATTTCCCTTACGTTGTTTGGTGAGCTGCCTGCCTACACAGTTCACCTAAAGAACTTACATACAAATGAAACATGTACTAACTTTGTTCTTGAAAAGTGAAAAATAGTTTTCCCCAGATACCAGAATAATCTTTCCTTATTCACAGAATGCTGCCAGAAAAGGTGGATAGAAAGTTAACTGTGACATTTCAAACTGAATATTTGTTAGTGAAAGGTTTATTGTTTTAAATAAGATAATAGGGCATTATTTTAGAAGAAAAGTTTTTTGCCTAGTAGATCACAATTCCTAAACACATCTGCTAAGTAGTAGACCACAATTCCTAAATACATCTTCTAAGTCAGTATTTTGTATGTTGGGAATCTATAAGGAGAAGCAGAGTGGAAAGCTTTAGTGGAATTTCATAATTTCTTATAGCTTCTCATATTTGCTTGGTTCAGTTATAAAAATCTCAAATACCATTGCATCTTCTCTCAATAGTATTATCACAAGCGCTTCCTAGCTCTTCTGTCTGCTTTCACTCTGTCTGCTTCCACTTTATTCTCTAAACTGGATATATTGATCTTTCTAAAATGCTGATTATATTACTCCCACTTCTTATTGTTTTCAGGATAAAATTTATATTTTCTTCTAGTCATAACTTTAGTCTTGTTTATCTCTCTAACAACATTTTAATGTGCATTCCCCTGAAGCATTCTAAACTTAAACCACACTAAACAATTCTCTATTTCTTTACCCTAAGCCTATTATCTCTTAGCCTCTGAGCATAATCTTTCCTCTAGTTGAAACACATTCCTTTCTCCAACTCTCACCTCCAAACCTATTTCATCTAAATTTTATACTTTAAGTGTCAGCTTAAGCACATTTTCTGAGAATACTTGTGATTCCTGAAATAGCTAGGAGAATTAAATTTTTAAAATTCTGACTTATAGTATCTTGAGAGACATTATCATTCTCAGGAAGCCCTACCCAGAGGCAAGTCATATGGTACTGCCAGCCTGTAATCAAGAACTTTTAAACAAGATTTGGATCTCAGAAATCCCTTAACTCATTGCCCTAAACCTATCTCAATGCTATTCTCCTCCAAACACCAAAATTGGAAACTGTCACCTTCACTAACCACCCATCAGCATTGAAGAACTTGGACTTATTAAACACCTCTGCACCAGGGCAAGGGTTGGTTCATTCTTAATGTTCAACACTCATACTTAAGATCCACAGATTTTTTTAACTGCTCAGAAATAATTGGAACTGTGTTTTCAGGTTTCCTTTTGACAGAAGATATTTTAATTCATATGTAACTTATAATAGCTCACACCATTTACCTCATTCAATAATTGTGTCTCTTCTTTCATTCAGGGAACATCAGTAATGTCTGTTGAACTGAGAGAAGCTAAATCTATTCATTGAAAAGCTCCCTTTACCCTTTATTCTGTATTTGTTAAATTGGTTCATGCATACCTTCCCATTGTGGGAAAGCACACATTCAATAGTCCAGCTTTCTCACACCAGAGAAGGGCTAATACTGTCCTTGTGTATCAGGTAGGGTCCTGCAGGAAAAGATGGCACACACAGCCTGGAGAATTTAAGGAGAGTTTCATAAAGTCTTATTTACAAAGCTGTAGGTTGAATTTAGGGAAACCAGTAAAGGGTAACGGGGCTCCTGGGGTTAGGCACAGCACTATTTAAGCATGAAGAGACAAGGTGGGGGTGTGGTCACCAGAGACATTAGAAGGCCACCTGCAAGGGCTTTGGATTTTGGCTGAGGGATCCAGAAACCATGATCATCCAATAGGGAGAGAACCAGGGAATCTCAGCCCCTGACCTCACTCCTCTCTTGTCTTCTGATCTCCTCTTATGCTTCCTATTTGTAAAGGCAACCAGCATCTTTTATTAATCCCTAGCCCTGAAGCAACAAAATAAACTCTTCAGAAGGTAAGATTACATAGGAAAAGCATCTCATGTAAAAGTTTACAACTGAAAAGATTTTATGCCCAAGGAATTAGACTTATTTATGCAGGGATATATTGAGATAGATCTATATCTATATCTCTATGTATATACACACATATATTTCTGTAAGGTCATATACATACACATATACATATATATGTGTAATTTTATTACATATATAATAATTGTATATATAATAATACCTATGACCAATACAATTTTGGCCTACCTAACAAAAAATTCATATAAAAAGTATAGATAAAAATGTTATTCCTGTAATACATTTATGATATCTTCGTTTCCATCTTATATATTACATTCCCATTAAATACCTTTTTTTAATGAAAACCTTTGAAAATGATTCTTAAATATTTCAGATTAAAGGTAAACTATAAAAAAAAAAATAGCGCCCTCCAATCTTTTATCTTTATTCACAAATTGGCTGCATTGGCTGCCGTTTAGTTTAAAGTGTTGTGAATGTGATAATCCGTACAGTTGTGAATCATTTCTTCTCTGATAATCTCAATAGGGAAGAAAAATAAATTTTCTTTCTTAAAGCCATTGGAGTTGAATGTCGGCTCATATTTGACAACCATGCCACTGAGAGACTGCCTTTCCATCTTATTGACATGAATCTCATCATAAAACCAGAGAACTGGCAGCCTGACACCCAAGAAATTTCGGCTGTATCTGCTCTGCACTGTTTCAAGAAAAGCTTTTGGAAAACAAGTCTTTCTTGTAAACTGTCTGGCTTGTCTACATAGATTATATGGTTGTGAAGAGAAGTTGACTATGTTTCCCTGTATTAAATTCAACTGTTATTATTAGCACGTGTAAGCACGGCCATAGTCCATTTTATTGGCTTTGGAAAAAAACCTTTCCTGCCCTGTTACAACTAGGTGAGAATGTATGGACTAGCCCCCAAAACTGGTGTTGTGGATCAATACTCATCTCCTTCCTTTACACATCTTCCTCTAAAAATGGAAAATAACTGAATGCTGAAGAAGGCATTTCTACATAAACATCTATTTCCAAAAGCCAGAGAAAATACATAGTTTGTTAAATTCCTGCATATGCAATAGCTGATACCATATTATATTTAAATTTCAATTCAGTTGAACCCATAAGTATTGATCACATGATATAAAAAAGATACCCATAATTAAAATATTTCACTAAAATTAGAAAACAAATGCTGATTGTGTGTGGAAAATCCAATTGAAAGGATTAACTTAGTATTTTCTATTACTTCTTGGGCACCAAGTTTATCCTTTCAAATGAATTTCCCCACATGTTAGGACTAGCTATTAGGTCTGTGTGTGCCAAGGTCAGCTCTATTCATTTGCTGAACAAATATTTATTGACTTCTGTATGTCAGGTGTTGCTGCATGTGCTGTAAAAGTTAATAATGAACCTTACTGCATCATTGGTTAGTCGAGAGAAATAATCCTTTGACTGTTCAGTGACTTTTTCCTATAATTTCCCAAGTGAAAAAACCTTGATTTAAAAATAGCTATTCACTGGAAAGATAATAGTGCAATAATTAATTTGGTGTTTACTTTCCAATCAATAAATATCTACTTGTCTCCAAAGAATGTACTTGAGGTTAAGGACTTGACCTGGCATTGGTTTTGGAGGTAGAGATTTTCACAAGCGTTTATTTCTTAAAATATATGTTCCCAACATTTCCTTCTGCTTTATTCAACAGATACATTCTCTCACAACATAGCAGGTCTCTTTTGTACCTTTTGCTCATTTCATGCACTATCTTGTCTTCTTCTCTAGTTGATGGCTTCTCCAACTCCCACGATGAGGAAAAAAACCCCTGTTTTGCAATGCTAGCACTGGAAGTATGGGCTCCAGGATGCAGGGCCTTGTCTCAGAACGAAGGCTGGAAATTAGCAGAGGGTATGACTTCTAGTGGGGACAGAAATTTCTGACCAGGGTTCCCACAGTAATTTTCATCAAAAACTTGCTAGAATAGCCTTAACAGAAAGGGTGCAAGAACCCAGAACTGGAGAAAATGAGGTTATTTTCTTGCTCTTTGTAATGTTAGCAACATACAATAAACCTTCAGTAAATATCACATTCAGTTTAATAACTAATTCCAACCCTGTCTTTCTTGGTAAATAGCCATATGACTTTCACTACTCTGCCTAAGTTTATTGGAAAATAAATCACGTATGATACTTTCTTACCTCATGCAGCTGATTGGAGGATGGAATGAGAGAATACATGTGAAAACTTCTAATCACTTTAACTAGATTGAAGCTCCAACAAATGAAGAATCACCTCTGTTTTGTTCACCAGACAATGAACGGCAATTTCACTATGCCTGGCACATGGTAGGAGATCATTAAATATTTGCAATAAAAATGAAATCTCTCGGGGAACTGTAATCTTTTCATCCCTCACAATTGTATAATGCTACAAAGAACTACTTTTGTGCTATTATTTCATAAATATACCCAGAAAGTAAAATTCAAATGGCTAAAGAGTGCTACCAATTTTCTTATTGATCTTCCTTTGTCTATAAAGTAGGCAATTAAAGCCATACAAATATATATATTTTTACAGTGCATTCAATACAGATTTTTTATATTAAATGGAAAATAATTGCTGCCATTATATATTTATTTATTTTTGTTGATTTACATTTAAGTAAAAACACTGCTCACTATCATGCTAAACTTCTTTCTTCACCATACAGAAGTTACCCATTTTTCTTTTTCACCTACTTGGGTGGAAATACCATCATATTTCGTTTATTTTTCATATTAATCCTGTCTTGAATACCCATGTGTCAGATTCTAACCTGAATCTCTAGGGGTCTTTACTTTTTTCCTAGTTTATCCAGAACTACGTGAGTGTTTTCAGTTCAAAGGGAGACCTTCTACCTTCCAAATATCTAGCTCCATCTTGCATCTTTCAAACACATCATTTTTGGAGAGACACTTGGAGAATATGGTCACTTCCCTAGTCGAATCTCTTTTTTTTTTTTTTTTTACCTTTACTTCTTTGCAGCTCTTGAAACTAGACCCACTTTTCAAATAAACCTCTGATGGTTGTTGCAATTATATCCTAACTGGCCCCAAGCACAGATGTCAATGGTACCCTGTTCATGGGTCCCCAAAGTTTCAACTTTACACTTTACTTTGCACTTCCATGTTCAGACATTTTTCTCAAAGAACTCCCAACATGCCAGGTAATCTTTATTGAGAGATGGGTCAGTTTCAAACTAGCAGAAAACAAGTGGTTGATGTTTAATTTAGACATCTTTTATATTAAAAGAATGTTTGAGCACTGTATAAATTATTTTGATTTGATTATTTTGTAGTTCCAGTGATTGAAATCTGAATTTACAGTCTCTTGATTCACTAAAATTTGACCCCTTGTCTCAATGAGAACATATCTGAAAATGAACCCATTCCACTTTCAAAAGGGGGTCTTTTAAACTTTCCTCTTTTTCATATTGACATTCCAGTTGCCCAAAATATAATCTGTAAACATAATTTTTGATACACTCCATCTTTTTCTAACTTGTTATACATATCTGATCACCAAGTCAACTGATATATAGCATGAGCATTTGATGTCACTCTTTTTTCCTTCTTTTAGTGCCAATAATTTAGCTCAGATCCTTGTGATTTTGTGCCTGGAAAAACTTTATAATTGTGCTCTTTTTTTCTTTTTTAATCTCTTCTAACTTATGTGACATGTTCTCACTTTCCTCCTTCACTAGACAATATGGAATCTAGTGAATATCTACTTGAGCCAAGCACAATGCCAGATCCTAGGAACAATACAAACCAATCTCTATCTTTAGCGTTTAGACCAAAGAAATGAGTAACTTTGGTGTAATGGATGTTACACTTAAGTGAGTATTAGGAGCTAGGAGAGGCTGTAGTAAGGAACAAGTAACATAATTGACAGATGAAAAATGGTCAGAAAAGGTATTTCGGAGGAAGTGATGTTTAACCAAACCAAGAGGAATTTAAATGAGCATTTGCAACTACACAGTTGAATTTTAAAGAGCATGTTTTTCCAGGTATGGACAAGTAGATAGTTACTGCCATATGTATAATACAAGGAAAGTAATAGTAATAGCAGTATTGATTGAAATAGCTATAACTTAATAGAACAACATTAATTATTATTACTTTAGTAAAAGAGTGAAATTTATTTTGTGTCCATGAAATAATGATCAAATAAATTAGAATGATAGTCTCATTTTCAAGGGAGAAAAGGGTCAAATATGTGAAAAGCTAAGGACTGATTAAGAAATAATCACTAGTTGGATGTTTCGATTAGTTGTATGGTTTTATGTAATTTAACTTCCCTGAGTCTCTGGTTCTGTTTTATAAAATACAGGTAATAATGTCTATTTTTAGGATTGTTTTGAGGATTAGAGATTATATGTGTATTGTAGACAGATGATATTTTTATCAGCTATTATCCTGATTCAAATGTTCAACCTCAGTAAACCGATGTAGCCATCTCCATAACAAGGACACACCTGCTGTTAGACCCAGGTGGTTTACATTTAAAATATGGCTGCAAACAAAAAAAAAAAAAAAAAAAGAAATAATCACTAGAAATACCAGTCCCTGCTTTCCCTGTCCAGTCCAGTTGTGGATTTTCCACAACTCAGCCCAGTTCAGTCTTTGAAGTAATAACTAATATCCAAGCCCTGATGACTATTATAAACCCTTCCCTACCATTAAATAGGGTTTGAGATTTTTTTTTCCTACCCAGTAAATGGTAAAAGCTCCAAAGCACCAACGTGTAACAGAGAGTAAGGGGACGGTTAAGACATCTGGCTGAGAACAAAGCTAGATCAGGTCTGGAATCTGGCAAGCCCTTTACTATTAGTGTGACTTGGAGCAACCCATATAGTCCCTTTAAGCCTTAGTTTCTCTACTCGTAAAATGGACATATATTTAATATCTGTATCAGGAAAGCATTATGAAGGTTAAAATAGAAATGATATGTTAATACGTAACATGGTGCCTGTAATAATAAGCACTCAATCAATGTTTGCTGTGACTACTGTCACTACTACACCTGTTATTACTATTACTACTACTAGTACTGTAACTCCTACTATTTCCTTTATTACTAGTGCTACTATTATTACTACTCTTATTTTTAATACTAGTACCACTACTATTATTAACATCAGTCAGCCTGATTGGCTTTTCATCCAGCACTGTGGTATCCAAAGTGAATTGAATTTATTCTAGAAAAGATGATTTTAGAGTTGAGGGAAATAAGTATAGCTTAGTTTTATATTTCAATTTTCTGTTTTTTTCAATTTTTTTTGTATTTCAATAATTTTAAATTCTATTGTGTTAGTGTGTCCTATAAGGTGATATGGTATTAGCACAGTACTGTGTATTCATTATGTCCAAATAAATATACTACATTTCAGAGTGTATGTTCAAAATATTTTTCTCCTAGGAGTGCATAGTAGTTTGTAAAACACTAGTCTAGTAAGAGTCCAAGCAAGTAAGCAACACATTGTAAATACTACAATAAATCCTATGGCAGAGATATGGATATGAAAGTCTTATCTAAGGGAAAATATCTAGCCCACAACTTCATGCTATATTTGGCCTATGGGGCCATGGCTGGTCAGCACCATGAAGTCTGTTCAATTAGGCATAATCGTAATTAATTGAGCCAATCAGATTCTCTCTATTAGAAATTTTAATTGGAAACACAGAAATAGAATTAGTCAATTTATAGTGGGAGCAGAAGCTGAAAAGGCAAAGGGAACTCATTAGAAGCTGGAGCCTGCACCTCTCGAACTAAAGTTGTAAGTAAGTAAAAGTGATGACACCACAGATGATGTAAGGTGGAGAATGGAGGAAGAGAAAAATATGAGGTGATTGTTAGACATAGGAGCAGTAGAAGCAGGTAGAGAGAAGCTGAGTCACCACAAAAAAGAGTAATAAATTCTTGCTATCGAGGGCACTTAGGGATAACCCGATCCTAGAGTTCTTGTGTATCTTCCAGTTTCTAAATTACATTTTATGCTTTGTAAGGCTCTGATATATTGCAGGTCCTGGAATCCTATGAGATTTCACTGTCTTTATTTCCATGTGTACTTTCTTCAAGGTACCTCCAAATTATTTGCGGTAACTTGATTGATTCCTAAATCTTTATTTAGCAGGTTCAAATGTCAGGCCACAAAAGCAAGTGTGCAAGAAATATAACCTTCATTATTTTTATATAGCTCAATCTAATTTCTATTTTGTGTCACAATTCTATTATACAGCAGAAACTAAATCTTGTTCAATTCTGTGTAATTCTGGACATGTCAGGGTTCCCCACCGTTGCTCCTGGCACCCTGTTGTGCAGTCCTCAGGTATTGACAGGACATGAAGTAGGGGCAATTCATCTGCTGCCCGGTTGTCTTTTCTCCACACAGGCA
Organism: Eschrichtius robustus; assembly: GCF_028021215.1. NCBI lineage: Eukaryota > Metazoa > Chordata > Mammalia > Artiodactyla > Eschrichtiidae > Eschrichtius > Eschrichtius robustus. The sequence continues at coordinate 60,733,060 of NC_090840.1, read as the reverse complement.
TTCATTACATCAACGACAGGAAATGCCTTTGGTTCTTTTTCTTTAATTGAAGTATAGTTGATTTACAATATTATACTAGTTCCAGGTATAAAGCATAGTGATTCAGTATTTTACAGATTACACTCCATTAAAAGTTATTACAAGATAAAGGCTATAACTTCCTATGCTATACAGTATATCCTTGTTGATTATCTATTTTATACATAGTAGTTTGCATCTGTTAGTCCCATATCCTTAATTCATCCCTCCCCCCTTCCCACTCACCACTGGTTACCACTAGTTTGTTTTCTACATCTGTGAGTCTGTTTTGTTTTGTATATACATTTATTTGTATTATTTTTTAGATTCCACATATGTGATATTAAAAATGTCTTTGATTCTTGATATTCAAAGGTTTTTTCTTCATTGTTCCTCACTCCCAACTGCAAGAATAGGAGCTATGGAAAATTTAGTGGCACTGTACAACTTCTTTCACCACTACTCTGTTTTTCTCAGGACCAATGTCTAAAACGCTTTCAGCTTTGTGAACCTCTGGGAGACTTTCTCAGACCCATCCAGCATGCCATCTTAGAGTGGAATTTCTCTGTTCATGAAACTGGTCAGTTCTCTATTTTTTATGCAGTCCTGAGACAAAGGCACATCTTCTGCAAGACCTCAAAATCTAGGAGCTTATTGTGTCTCTCCCTCCACTCTGGAACTTGTTCCAAAATCTGTTGGGGAAAGAGGTTGAGCACACATCTTATTCATTCTAATTCACAGGAAGTTTTCTTTGAGGGAAAAAGTTTTTTTATCATACTTCAAATCAATTAAATAACCTCTCCTTGAGTGTGCAAATATTGCACATTTAGACTTGCATTTTTAGAAAATGACTTCTGATTTCAAAATGTCAGGCCATTTTCCACATAATAAATGAAATTTATTGTGCGTTCATGTTAGAAAATTAGAATCTGAGTTATTTGGTTTCATATTAGTCTAATATCCTGACCCAGATTCTTAATAAATTCAGTAAGCCTTAATGTAAATGTAAAACCACACTGACAAATCTGCAAAAGAGTTATCTATTTGTCCACAAATATTTTAAGGTCTTTTCAGCATTATATTCTCAATCAAGCCATTGATACACATCATTATTTTGTAAGATGGTAGGGCTTGGCTTGGCAAAGTTACTTTTAAGAAAATCAGCATGGTAAGGTTATTTCTCAAAGGTGAATACCTAACCACGGTTTAATAATGTCAATTATCTCTTTATCATCACACTAGTTTATGAAATGTGCAGTTAGATATGCATTGCATATATCTAACACCATGACAAGATTCCGAAGTTAACTTACTTTAGTTATTATTTATTTCCATTTCAGAGGCAGACATTTATTTGGTGAAAATGATCATTTAACCTTTATTGTTATTAAGATTTTAACGTTTCAAATACAACCTGTTCCTCAACATTGGACCAGAAAAATTATAAACATTGTGAGAATAGAGGTTTTATTGAGTTCTCCATTCTTTCCTGAGGGAGACATTTCATTTAACTACATACCAGTGTTTAACAGAGTGATACTAATTTTGACTGCCCCTTACCAGAGAAACAGATGATTTGCTTTCTATTACTCTGAAGATTGTTAGAAACTGTAGAGAATACAATGCCTTAAATCAGGCATTGTCAAACATGAAATATTTGAGAATGTAACAAAAATTTGAGACCCAACAAGTTTAAGAGGTCCGTGCCACACTCTCCCCACTGACTCTTCCCCTGTGGCTTGTGTATCATGTTGTCTGTGTTAGAGCATAGTATTTCCAGCTACCTTCTATTGTTGCAGAATATCATAATACTAAATCTGGTTTTTGCTTTTTGTATTGTTTTGTTTTGTTTTACAGGTATACCCCTCCCATTTCCCCTTCTGCCCTCTCTCTGCCATCTTATCCCTCCTTCCAAAAACTGAACTAATGCCCAGAACAGGGGAAAGCAAAATGGTGGCATCATTCAAAGGTAGGGAAGAGCCAAGACAAACCTGGCTGAGCCATGATAGAGATCTGGTTCCCACTTTCAAGCACAAACTTCCTATCACGGGTTGTGCGTGAAGGAAGGAAACACCATCCACTTGGTGCCTCTTGTGCTTGGCGTGGAGAATCAGCCCATACATGTTTAAATAATTAAGGGGTTTTCTTTGCTGTCTAGGAGACTATATATCACTTGAGAAGGAAGCATGTATTCTGTGAGCTTGTTAGGTATATGTCCAAATGTCATTTGCTAATGTACCCGGGCTGTTTGCTTTTGCTAATATGATACTATGTTTCTGCCCCCCCCACCACCAACAACTGCCTTGAGGATGGCAGGGCAGCAGCATATTAAAAAGATGTGCTGCAGAATTCCAGTGTTGGCCTGGATGAATGAAACATGGGATAGATGACCTGGGTCTTATAGGAGTCCAGAGTGGCAAGAGAAAAGAGGGATAACAGGTGCTGAAATAAAGGATCCCAGGCAAGTCATGGAGACCTGATTGGAAGCTACAGCAGGATGATGGAATCCAAGGAAACATCCTCTCTTTGGTGAATGGAGATTTCTTCTGTGGGCACTAGGTACCCCAGTTTCCTGCCATGATGTGGGTCAGATATTTATTCTTTATCACATCAGAAAGGCAGTGCTAATGTGTCATTCTTATGACCATCCTATTAAAGAAATATATTCATACAAAGATAAATATACTATTTTACCACATTTCCATTTGCTATGTCTATCTGCCTCTTAATAATGTGAGTTCCTCAAGAGTGGGGATCATCCTGTCTGTCGCTGATTGCCTTCTTCACCCTCCCCTCGTGCCATGCCCAGTGCCCGGTATGTAGTAAGTATTTCATATATATTTATTTAACAAAAAATACATTTAGAGCAATCTAGATGCTAAGTCCTTAAAAGGTGACTGAAAATGGACCTCAATAGATGGTCTGGATTTCAGCTGTGCATGAATTTGTAGATGGCAATGAATTCAGATTCAGAAACATTGTGACTCACAAGATAGTTCCTTCAAAAGGAAGCATTAATAGGTGATATGAGCAATGAGACTTCAGCCCTAATGATTGTCACATCACAAAATGTTTAGATATTTATATTGTTAGGTGTAGAGTAGGCAGTGTGCTACAGAACATTGTACAGTATTTGTTAAAGCAAATGTATCTTGCAATGTAAACAGGTAGGTTTCTGGCACAACATTCAACTACGGATGGAATACACGTCCAGCACTGATCTCCTTCTCCTCCCCAGACATGCTCCACCGTCACCATTGCCTCTTACCGATTAGAACTGGAATCAGCCCAAAGGCAGGAGCTAGTATCCTTCTCTCCCTCACACTCCATGTATAAAAATCACTAAATGTTTCAACGTATATAATATTTTTAAAAAGCTGTTGCCTTGCTACCATCTCTTATCCATTTGGTCTCAGCTACTTGCTTCTCAGAGAAGTCTTCCTGACTTCACCACAGTGGGTCAGGCCCCCTTTATGTATGTGCATAAGACTCAGTATATCTACACTTTATAGACTGTATTAAAACTATCTGAATGGGGAGGGGGTGGGGTGAGATGTGACAGGGTAAGAGAGTGTCATGGACATATATACACTACCAAATGTAAAATAGATAACTAGTGGGAAGCAGCCGCATAGCACAGGGAGATCAGCTCGGTGCTTTGTGACCACCTAGAGGGGTGGGATGGGGAGGGTGGGAGGGAGGGAGATGCAAGAGGGAAGAGAAATGGGAACATATTGTATATGTATAACTGATTCACTTTGTTATAAAGCAGAAGCTAACACACCATTGTAAGACAATTATACTTCAATAAAGATGTTTAAAAAAAAAAAACTATCTGGGTTTTACCCCTTGGACTAGTTCATTTTCTTTTTGAATGTGGGACTTAAAATTTATTTATGACTTCCCCACTGCCTAGTCCAGTGCCAGACTATTAAAATGAAAACTAACAACCCCCTCTCCCCACCAAATAAATGTAGAGATAACTCTTAAAATTTGTTTCTTTTTATATAAACTATTAGTTAAAAAAACAGCTGAAAATGATCATGGCAACAAATCTAACAACCTTTTAGTATGAGCATATATAATGTGTTGTGGACTGAACTATTTATAATAATATAAATATTATCATGATCCTTTTTATGTTGCCTATGTCCCTGTAATTCTGCTAAAATCAGAACTGGAAGTGATGTTCTCGTGGCTGATTTGATTCTGTCCTAAGCAGTTTTCAAATAAGTCTTAATCACAGAGTATTTTCTTTCCATTTTGTACTCAAATAATGTGATTCAACTATTTGATTCTTTTACTCCGTGTCCATATTCATTCACTTGATTCACTTAGCAGACATTTACTGTACAGCTGATTGACATATGACAATCACAGAACTAACTTCAGGGTTTATAAAGAGAAATAAATTCACTCTTTGAACATGTCTACAATCTGGTAAAAGGAAAATGGAAAAAAGAAAACGCATGGACACTAATAAAAGAAAAGTGTTATCGGGGTAAAGATGTAAATGTTTAGATATTAGTGTAGCTAGGCCAAAGAAGAGTGATTACTTTTAAGAAAAGAAAGGAAAAAAGGAATGTGTGATAAATGCAGCTAGAATGAGAGGTGGAATTAGATCAGAGATGATATCCTTTAGGGACAAAAAGTAGTAAAATCCCCACATGGTTCTGATTCTTCTTATTAATAAGATTCTTCTTATTAATAGTGCACACTTACATAGCGTTTAGTTCATAACATCCTTACTGATGTCTCCCCTTTATCCTATAGACATGGTTTTATTTACTTTGGTATTAAGGAGTAATTAGGATTATTATTTAGTTATTGCACAAGGAGAATCTCATCAGTAATTTCATAAGACTAAAATACTCTATCATTTTTCTCCAACATTTAAGTAACTAATGTAGAAGGTGGAATAATGACCCTCCCAAGATATCTACATATGAATCCCTGGAATATGTTATGTTCGGTGGCAAAAGACAATGAGGTTGCAGATGAAATCAATGTTGTTAATAAGCAGACCAGTGAGAGTACGCTGAAATATCCAGGTGGGTCCAATATAATCACAAGCTTAATTAAGAGTGGAAGGAGGAGTCAAATGAAATAGAGGGCAGCATGAGAGGGATTCAATCCAATGTCGCTGAGATTTGAAGATTCTCAAAGAACCATGAACCAAAGAGAGCAGATGGTCTTTAGAAGCTGGAAAAGACAAGGAAATAAATTCTCCCCTAGAGCATCCAGAAACGAATGCAGGCCTGCCTACATTTTGATTTTAGGCTATTGAGACCCATGTCAGATTTCTGATCTACAGAACTATAAAATAATAAGTATGTGTTGTTTTAAGCCTCCAAATTTGAGATACTTTGTTACAGCAGCCACTGAACACAAATACAGCTGTCTTCAATAACCTCCTCTCATTTGGGAACTTGAAGCATATTTGTTGTTAATTTATCCTGGCTCTCAACCCCTACAGTAAAGTAAATATTAGTATTACATGCCTATCTGGTTTAAATCTAGCTTTGATTTAATCAACAGATATGTCTGGAGCCCTTGCTATGGACTAACAGTCCCTTCTCTCGTGGGACTCAGTCTGATGAGGAAGTAGGATAAAACATAAATGACTTTTATTAAGTACAACCAAAGAAAAGCCCCATGTGCAATAAATAATTAAAACCGACAATCTAAACTAGTTAGAAGTTAGAAAGGTCTCCATGAAAAAGTAATATTTAAGTAGTAACCTCAATGATGAACAGAAATCATAAGTAGGGCTTGGGTTGCAGAATTCTAGAGATCAGGAATTGTGAATGTTCCCTCAGGTGGGAAGGAGGTCACACGTTTTAGTTCAGGGAGGTGAAAGGAACCATGATTTCTCCTCTAACATAACTCCTTGATGAGAGTTCACTCATACCCTCCACTGGCCAGTGTTTTGACCACGGTCTGCTTAGAAAACCTCTTTCCCTCTCATAGCCACACATCCATACTTTATCTACCTTTCAAGTTCTGTATAGAAAACTATCACCTTTCATGTCTCACAGCTGGAAACAATCTTTTTGCCTACTTGTTTAGCACTTTATCTGTTCCTCTCCTCTGGTATTTATCACTGTCTCCTTTGTGGTATGCTTATTTTTGAACATTTCTTACTTCCCAGACTAGACTATAGATTTTAGCTTTTCAAGTGTTCTTGGAAAGTGTGAAAGGGCAGAAAGCAGCATATGGTGTGATAGCACTCGGTGTGATATAGAGATTGGGTCGGAAAAAAAATTGGAAAGCTGAAAAACATGAACATGCTGCAAAAGGATTAGGAGCTGGATAGAGGCACTGGTAGCATTTAGCCTTTTCGATTTCTCACAAGCCCTGTAGCCACATATGGATAATCACTTCTCAGTTAAACAATTGTTATGACTGCTATTCCCAGCTCTCTGCCAATTACTTCAATCTGGAGATAGACTACAATTATCTAAGTAAAATGTATCTAAAGGATTTTCAACTCTCTGTCACCAAGTGAGCTGGCACATTCTAGTCACAAGTGTATACCTAACATGAGAGCATATGGAAGAAAGTATAAAATATAAAGAGTTAACTGAGTTTTCACTGCTTAGCATAGACTATCTGAATATTTGAAAACACTCCCATATTGCATTTGGATATTTTGGTGATGGGCAAATTCTGAAGTCATAATTTTAAAACTCTTATGTAAGGTATTGTACAATATCTTACTATATATGTCAGGATATAAGTTATGTTGTAATAAAACTTTTTAAAAAATCAATGTTTTAAAGCAATAAAAAAATAGTCATCGCTCTTACTACACATAATTCAAAAGTTGCATAGGGTCTACTCCTCATGGTCCTCATACAGGGACCAGGAAATGAAGTCCCACCAACTAGAGAGCGATTTGCTATGGCTGTGGGAAGGGAGAGCATGAAGAATTGAGTTTGCATTACCTCTCAGCTGCATCTTATTAACCTTATCTTCTCATGTGATTACACCATCCCATACTTAAAGGGAGGCAGGGAAGGCAATCCTCTCACAGACTCGGAAGAGGAGGGAGAGCAGAAATATCGGTGAGTAGTAATACCTACTATGTTTATTTATTGATATACACTATTTAAAAGAAACGAAATTGAGTTATTAGTAGTGAGGTGGATGGAGTTAGAGTCTGTCATACAGAGTGAAGTAAGTCAGAAAGAGAAAAACAAATACAGTGTGCTAGCACATATATATGGAATCTAAGGGGAAAAAAAAGGTCATGAAGAACCTAGTGGTAAGACGGGAATGAAGACACAGACCTACTGGAGAATGGACTTGAGGCTATGGGGAGGGGGAAGGGTAAGCTGTGACAAAGTGAGAGAGTGGTGTGGACATATATACACTACCAAACGTAAAATAGATAGCTGGTGGGAGGCAGCCACATGGCACAGGGAGATCAGCTCGGTGCTTTGTGACCACCTAGAGGGGTGGGATAGGGAGAGTGGGAGGGAGACACAAGAGGGAGGAGATATGGGGATATATGTATATGTATAGCTGATTCACTTTGTTATAAAGCAGAAACTAACACACCATTGCAAAGCAATTATACTCCAATTAAGATGTTAAAAAAAAAGTATTTTAAAATAAGTATGTTAAGAGCCAAAAAGTAAAACAGAAAAATACAAAGAAAAATCTCACTGAGCACCAATGTGACTGTTACACAAATAACTTCTACTGAAAAATGGTAATTAAATGCAAGAATTAAGCACATCTCCTAAGTTTTCAATGAGAACCATATTGGATCATCAAAAAAGACCACAGTTGATAAAGGAAGGCACTTATTTACAAAAGAATACCAACTAATAATTATGGAAGGAATATCACTAAGCAATTGGGAGTTTGCAACACTAATGAAACGATTGACTCCAGGAAGGAAAGGCAGTGGTACTAAAATCAGTAGATGAAAGGTTGTTTGGACCTGGATCTTCTCATAAAACCAGATTTTCATCACACAGATGACTTGCTTCTCACAGACAGGAAAATGTGGCTCCACAATGGGGAGATCTAGGTGTTTCTGTCTTAGCCCTGTCAATAATCTTATCATTACCAACAGCAGGGGAAAAAACAGATGAGTCGTCATTATAGGGTATCACCTGTGAAATATTCTTGCCAAATACATTTAACCTGTGTCTAATACCTTTTTATCTCATTCTGTATGTATGACATTCAAAAAATAGAGATAGAAGTTAAATGAAAAAAATAAATAATTTATTCAGATAAAATTAGAAGATGAAATATTCCACAGGATAACTTACCCAGCCTCAAGAAATTAACGTCATAGAAAAACAAAAGTTGGGGGAGGAGGGGTTATTCTACATGGGAAGAGATTTTAGAGATATAGTATCCAAATGCAAGCTATGTGGTCTTTGATTGAATCTTGATCTAAGCAAAGTGATTGCGGGAAATTCAGGAAATTTGAATATACTATATGAATATACCTATATACTATTAGGTAATTGTTGCCAATTTTTATGTATGATAATGGTTGAGTGGTTATATAGCAGAAATAGAAAACCTAGTTTTATAGAGATATATAATAATATCTTTAGGGATAAAATGCAATGGTGCAAGTAATCTATTTAAAAATATTTCAGCAAGAATTAAGCAAATATGGCAAAATGTTAACAATCGTTCACTAGAAGAGGAGGCTTTGTGGGTCTTTTGACTAGGAAGATTGAGAAGATTGATTAGGCCTGAGTCTTGTTTTGTCCACACTTGAGGATGGAAGTAGGTGATCAGTCTAACTCAAAGTCGTGGACCAAGAGTAAAACGGGATTATTTCTTGAAAGAAAGTCAGGGTGTGGTTACTTGGAAGAAATATAAATGGATACTGGGCCGGGAAAATAACAGTCTGAACTGGTAAGGGTCAGATTCGTGATTCAAATTTAGGCCTGTCTGACGCTGAATACTAGATTCTTCGAGCCACGCTACACTAGGGAATTAATCACTCCCTCTTTGTTGTTCCATAGCCCTTTGACCATAGTGAAGAGAATCTATTTGACATTATCTTCTGTTGTACACATGTTTGTTTCTCTATGAGATTAAGTATGAGTAGAAACTGAGTCTTGTTCATCTGTTTGTTCAGCATATAGCATGTGAGTAACATCCAGTGGTCTCCAGTGATGTATGTTAGAGTGAATTAGTTGGCACTGGTGCTCAGTGAATGCTTGCTTCATTATGAGTAAATAATTCAAATGAATTATATTTTTAAAACTCTTACAGTGAGTGTGCTTTGTAATAACAAATTCACATACTCTTATAAAAATGCTTCAGAGTTTCTTGGTAGATTCAGAAACTTTGTTTTTACCACAGTAAAAAAAAATGGAATTGAATAATGTCTGGTGAAAGCTGCAAGATATTCCTGTGCTAAACCATTTAAACACATGCATCAAAGTTTACAACTGAGTAAACTTTATTTGCTTGACACTTTTAATGCCTTTAATCACATATTGGCTTTTTGCTGAAAGTGGAATTAATAGCCTCTATTATGACTCAATGTTTATAAAATTGAAGAAATATTGTTTTTTTTAATTTCATGTTTTGGGGAGTAAGCAAAGCACTACAATAATTATTCCCATGAATAAACTGTAACTGTCTTTATCTGTATGTTTATCTTAATATTCTCCTAAGTTGTTTACTTCTCTCTACCAAGCCTATATCATTTAGCACATTAATTCATCAATTAATCTCCGAATTTTATTTATTCTGTCATACCAAAACAACTTTGATTTTAAATATAAGACATACTTCTGCATTTATATTACCGTAATATTTGATCTGAAGTTTTTAAGTGATCGTGTACATCCATGACCCTATCAAACCTTTTTTTGGCAGCATCAGATAAGCTGGCTAAAATTGGATAAAATTTGTATTGCTAGAAATAAATGATGTCTCTTAGCTAGCTTCCTCTTTAGTTCTTTTCTACCTCATCAAGTGTACTAAATATTACTTATAAAAATAACATTTATTGGCTGTTTAGTTAGCGGCATAAATAACCTCATTCAATAGTCCAAAAACCCTGAAGGAGAAACATTTACTACCCTATTTTACAGACATAGAAACTTACATAATTTCACTCAGAGTCACTCAGCTGCAAAGTGGCAGGTGGATGAACGTTTGCTTTTATGCTCAGCCTGTTTAAACTTGGACTTTCCTAAAAGGAAAGCATGTATGCACTGCTCCTTCAAGTGACCCCTTTGGTTTGGCGGAGGAGGTGCCTGGCAAAGTCGGCAAGGAGCCTTGGAGGAGATGGTGAAGCTGGGTGAATAGTGAGGACTGCTCAGCTGACCTGCAGGCCTCCATCAGATGCAGCAGGAGGTGGAGTAGCCCAGCAGGGGAAGTGCAATAGCAGTAGGACTCCCCAGTGTTCAACTTGCTTATAAGCACAGGCGGGACACTCTCTCGTCTCCAAATATACGTAGCAGACACTTTACAGGTGAATGTGGTTCTGGATGAGCAGGTAAGGTAAAAGCCATCAAAATCCCACTATTCTGTTAATATTGTTTCATCTGAAAGAATAGGGACAGATCTACCAGTGAATCTTGGTTTATTTCTACCTGGATATGCTATAGGTTAGTCATTAAAAGTATATCTTAATTTCTGTTCTAGTCAGTAAAATTCATTCATCTCTAGAATTCTTCTAAAATATGAGAATCCCACAGACTTTCCTTTTGATATTTATAGAATTGAAAAACTATTAGGGAGAAATGAATGGAAGAAGTCAGGAAAGTACTAGAAATCCTGTAAAAGAAGAACTTAAAACAGAACATTCAGCAAACAACAAAAATAATCTTGAAATTAGTTCCCTTACTATATTAAGTAATTTAGTTTTGCCCAAACATCCTAAATATTACATGTAATTATGTTAAATCCAGGATTTGCTCTTTTCATTTAATTACCCATAGCTACCTGCCAAATCATTCTCTTCTCTGCATTAAAAGACAATATTTATGTGTATTTAGATAACAAGTGAGCTAGAATTAGGAAGTTCTTGATTACTTACATAAAATAAACAATTCTATCCCTCTAATAGAAGATCCTTGTCTCATTTTACGACTAGGTCTAAGTCTAGTCTGGGTCTTTAGTTATATTTTAGCCCTTCCAACATAAAATAAAAACTTATCACTAACTGTGCCTTTCAGGCTCATATGTAGTGCCGTTCCTTACTTCTATTGTATTAAGAATCTTGTTTGTCAATTCATGCAAAATTACTGAGCAAAGGAAAAATATAAAAATGTTCATGCTATAAATAAAAAATTTTAATGATTACTTTTTAAAAGGCACAATTATATACTCAGCATAAAAGACAATAATATTATATTGTTAATCTTTATGAAACTGGAAGTTTGTATAAAATAACAAATTTGTGTCAAGATTAACTCAAAAATATATAGAACAGAGGAAAATAAAAACATGAAATTCCTCTGGGATATACTTTTTATCAGTGATACATAACCTTTTATTTAGAGAAAAAATGCCTAAGAATATACTACATTTAGATTTACATAATTGATATAACAACAGGCTGTATATTATATATTTTGTCCAATGAAAACCTTAAGTGCCTCACTGAATTGAATAATGTCCTTGTTTCACAAATGTTCAGAATCCATTAGCAATAAGTCTGTAATGATCATGTTCCTTGTAAAGTTCTTTCAGAATAATATAAGGTATAATAATGCTTCTTTATAGAAACTTCAAGTACTGTGGAGATTTTTAGAAATTCTGAAATTGTCTGGCTTTGTCACCACATGCAGGTCAAACCATTTGGCCAACCAAGATACCATTCACAAATATTTTTATTACTTCTCCCTTGATAAATCATCATAAATAGATGAAGCAGTCTGTTGTAAATATCTGTTATTAGAAACAAACGATAAGCATTTTGATTACATGTTAGGTAAATCAGTACTCAAGAAGAGTTTGAGAAATTGTTGATGCAGTTTCTAAGTGAATCTTGGCAATTTTATCATTTTCATGAAGTTTTTAAGACCATCAGTGCATTGTATGATAAACAAGCAGTGCTTAGCTTACCAAATCATGATGAACAACTTAAAGAACAGCAATGACCGATCATAAAGAAAAACTATAAATACAAAAAGAGCCTGTTTAACTCGGCCTTCTCCAGTATAGATTTTGTAAAAAATGTCAGTATTTTTATTTCACATTTATTTTATTTTATTTTTTTTTCCAATTAATTTATTTATTTATTTTTGGCTGTGTTGGGTCTTCATTTCTGTGCGAGGGCATTCTCTACTTGCGGCGAGCGGGGGCCACTCTTCATCGCAGTGCGCGGGCCTCTCACTGTCGCGGCCTCTCTTGTTGCGGAGCGCAGGCTCCAGACGCGCAGGCTCAGTAGTTGTGGCTCACGGGCCCAGTTGCTCCGCGGCATGTGGGATCTTCCCAGACCAGGGATCGAACCCGTGTCCCCTGCATTGGCAGGCAGATTCTCAACCACTGCGCCACCAGGGAAACCCGATTTCACATTTATTTTTACACTAAATAGTCATTGTTGAGCAACTTAATAATATAAAAATGCAAGTACATTTAAGAAAATAAATAGGTTTAAAAAATTTTACAAGGGTTCTCCGCTCAGCACTATACACACCTAAAGTTACATATAAACTTCAAAGTTTATAGGTAAAGATAAAAGTATTTCTTAAAAAAAAAAAACCTTTCCTAAATCAGAAAGTTTTTTTTTAACTTAGTTTACTCTTCCTAGAAATTAAAAAAGAACCATTGCTATACTTAGCATTTTTATACTATATTTTATTAAGAAACTATATTGAAATCATTGGTCATTTTTAGTGAATTTTGTAGAGTTAGAAGGGCAAAGGAATGCTGGAACAAAATTTCTTAAAATTGTCTACCTGTCTCTGAATCTTTAAATACAACAGGTTTTACCATAACCTCTAAGTTATTTATTTGTTCCACCAATGTTTATTGAATGTCTACTATATGCCAGGCACAATTTAGATGCTAGAAAATAAACAGTGAATAAAAATCAAATCCCTGCCCTCCTGCAGCTTGTATTATAGTGGAAAAAACAGACAAGAAACAAATATATGATGTCAGATGCTCTGTAGAAGAGTAAAGCAGGTAAAGAGATAGTGTGATACACTTGTGGAGGTTATTTAAGATTGAGTGGCTACATAAGCCTTTTTAGGTGGTTATATTGAGCAGAAACCTGAATCAAGTGAAGGAATGTACTGTGTAAAGACTTTGAAGACTAACATTTCTAGTAAAGGAAACAGCAGATACAGAAAACCTGAGTCAGGTAAGAGTGTGGGTACTTAGAAGAACAGCAAGATCAAAATGGCTAGAGTGCAATTAATGAGGGAAGAAAGAGAGAGGGTAGAGCCAGACTATGTAGTAGTTTGATTATGTAGTAGTAGGAGGAGGAGAATGACTTGATATGATTTACATTTTTAAAAGATCACTCCGGCTTTGGTTTGAAAATTTACAGTGGAATGGAAGAAAATATTTGCAAACCGTATATCTGATAATGGGTTAATATCAAAAAATATGTAAGGAATTCATACAACTCAGTAGCAGAAAAACAAATAACCTAATTAAAAATGGGAATCTGAGTAGACACTTCTCAAAAGACAGCATGAAAATGACCAACAGGTACTTTAAAAGGTGTTCAACATCACTAATCATCAGGGACATGCAAATCAAAACCACAGTGAGAATATCCCCTTACATCTGTTAGGGCACCTATTTTCAAAAAGCCAAAGGGTAACAAATGTTGGCAAAGGTGTAGAGAAAAAGGAACCCTTCTACACTGTTGATAGAAATGTAAATTGGTACCACCATTATGGAAAAAAGTGTGAAGTTTCCTCAAAAAATTAAACTAGAACTACCATATGATCCAGCAATTCCACTCCTGGGTATATATCCAAAGAAATGAAATCTGGATCTGGAAGAGATATTCATGGTCCTGTATTCATTGTGCAGCATTATTCATAAAAGCCAAGGTATGAAAACAACCTAAGTGTGTCAGTGGATGAATAGATAAAAATAATGTATAGGTATAATATACACAGTCAATGGAATATAATTATATGTGTGTGTATATATGTGTGTATATATATTTATATTACACACACATTCAATGGAATATTATTCAGCTTTAAAAAGAAGGAGATCCTGCCGCTTGTGACAACATAAAATCCTGGAGAACATTAAGTTAAATCATCTTGCTGTATGCTTAAAATTATATCTAAAAATTGTATATATTTAATCTCAAAACTTGCGGGGAAAATTACAGTAGGAAAACGTGAATGGAATCAGGGAGACCCAGGAAGTCAACAGATAGTTTGCATCTAGGAGATTGACAACGGTGATTTGAACTAGTGTAGTAATAGTGGGTACAGAGAAGTACTTAGATGTAAATTTAAGACATATCCAAAGATCAGAACAAAAGGGCTGGCTGATATGGGGTAGAAAGAAGAGAGAGAAGGCAAAGATCACTCTGAAGACTTTTGGGCTGAGCAGATTTAAATGTAGCTGCCTTTTACTGAACTTGGGGGAAGTCAGGGGAGGTAATCAGTGTTGCGAAACAAGAATTCTGTTTTGGACATGTTAAATCTAAAACAGCAGTCCAAGAGGAGATGTTAAATAGGCCGTTGGATATATGTGCCTGGTATTCGTGTAAGTGGACAGAACTAGATTTATAATTTCAGTAATCAGCACACACATGGTTTTCTGTGTAATTCTTTTAGAAAACTAATTCCCATTTCCTTTACATTGTTCCTTTTTGAATTTCAATTTTTTTTTTTATATCTGTATGGCTTGCAGGATCAGATAAGATCCCTTCTTTTCACCAACTCAAATCCCACATAACTCCCAACGATTGGAAAATTCTAAGCCCTCTGCCTCATAAATCTCCTTCCCTTTCTTTTCCTTTAGAACAGAAATTGAATAAAACTGAAGAAAAAAGATATTATAATAATTTGAGAGATAGTTCAGAAATAATTGACTCGTCCATTGCTTAAATTAATAAAAAACATCCCAAAACATGAAATGGTAATGTTCTTTTTTTTTTTTTTTTAAACTTTTGGTTTTATTTATTTATTTATTTATTTATGGCTGTGTTGGGTCTTCGTTTGTGTGCGAGGGCTTTCTCTAGTTGCGGCAAGTGGGGGGCCACTCTTCATCGTGGTGCGTGGGCCTCTCATTATCACGGTCTCTCTTGTTGCGGAGCACAGGCTCCAGACACGCAGGCTCAGTAATTGTGGCTCACGGGCCTAGTTGCTCCGCGGCATGTGGGATCTTCCCAGACCAGGGCTCGAACCCGTGTCCCGTGCATTGGCAGGCAGATTCTCAACCACTGCGCCACCAGGGAAGCCCTCGTTTTTTCTTTTTAAATACACCACTATAAAAATATAGCCAGTTCTGTTGTTTGAGCTATTCTCAACTTTTAAATTCACGTTTGTAAGCTATACTAATTTGTTTAAGACTGTTCTTTGTCAGATTAATGAAAATGAATTATTTTTAATTTTCTATATTCTTTCTGCAAACTCCTCTTGTGACCATTGGCACATATTGATAAATTGACGCCTATGGCTAGGAATGAAAACTTTAGTTACAAACAAAATAAAGTATTTGTTTACTAAAGGTTTAGTTTTGAACTACATTTATTTGTAATAGGTATAACTGAACAGAAAGTTCAATAGATATTGTACAATCTGTTATCCAAGTTCACATCATTGTCTCTAGGGAGTGGATATGAGACTACATTGTTTTTAGCACTTACTATGTGAAAGTCAATATTCATTCAATAGTCAACAAATGTTTCTTGCACATCTACTCTGGGTTAAATACTCTTTTTGGTGTTTGAAATACATCAGGAAGAAGTCAGATCTAAAAGCAATTTATTTTTCATGTAACGACACACTTAGCCCTTCTAGCAATCTGAGGAGATATATGTTAGGCAGTTTTACAAAATTTCTAAGTAACAGTCCAACCTCAAACCCCGTGCCTTCCACAGTTTTCAAGCTCTTAGGTCTGCAAGTCAGTTGTGCATACGATGATGTGTATTGGTCTCAGCTTGGTGGAGTGCTTCAGGTTATAGGTTGATAGAATTTGGCTCTTGGTGGTGGTTTGGGTTCAGGACTTCTTATGTGTTTTTGTTGTTGAGCCCAAGCTGAAAAGATATCAGTACACCAAAGTCATGCTCTTCTCATGGTAGATTACAAAGCACGTTTCATGATTCTTTTATGTCACATCTACAATAGCCCATTGGCCAAAGCAAACTATGAGGACAAGTCTAAAGTTAATAAGCACAAAGCCATGGCAAGAATGTGGATACATTACAGGGAAGAGAAGATTTTGGAAAGGGAATTAATTCTACCAGAGTGGCAGGTGCAAATATTATTACCATTTTAAGGTAAGTTATAGAGAAACTATTGGCTGTTCCAAGGTCACACTTCTAAAAAGTGGCATTGAGGATTATCTGATTCCAGAGACTATGATCTTAACCACTGTTTTATACCCCCTAAGAATTTATGTTTTTGGTTACTTATGTATAGAATGAAATAAGTTAAGTAACCAAAAAGCCTATGTAATAGAAAGAATGGAAACTTGGACTCAAAGATGAGTTTTTAATGCTGGCTTGGCTACTGCACATCCATATGAACTTAAGCAATTTGTCCCTCTGAATCTTGGTTTTATTTATTATTATTATTTTATTTTATTTTTTTTTAGAAATTTCATGTAATGTCTGAAACATTTATATTAACATATTTCCATACAAATAACCCAATGAAAGTTTAATATTAGTTGTTTTGTTTGTTTTTTTATACTGCAGGTTCTTATTAGGCATCAATTTTATACACATCGCTGTATACATGTCAATCCCAATCGCCCAATTCAGCACACCACCATCCCCACCTCACCGCAGTTTTCCCCCCTTGGTGTCCATATGTCCATTCTCTACATCTGTGTCTCAACTTCTGCCCTGCAAACTGGTTCATCTGTACCATTTTTCTAGGTTCCACATACCTGCATTAATATACGATATTTGTTTTTGTCTTTCTGACTTACTTCACTCTGTATGACAGTCTCTAGATCCATCCACGTCTCAACAAATGACTCAATTTCGTTCCTTTTTATGGCTGAGTAATATTCCATTGTATATATGTACCACATCTTCTTTATCCATTCGTCTGCTGATGGGCATTTAGGTTGCTTCCATGACCTGGCTATTGTAAATAGTGCTGCAATGAACATTCGGGTGCATGTGTCTTTTTGAATTACGGTTTCCTCTGGGTATATGCCCAGTAGTGGGATTGCTGGGTCATATGGTAACTCTATTTTTAGTTTTTTAAGGAACCTCCATATTGTTCTCCATAGTGGCTGTATCAATTTACATTCCCACCAACAGTGCAAGAGGGTTCCCTTTTCTCCACACCCTCTCCAGCATTTGTTGTTTGTAGATTTTCTGAT
The DNA here is from genome assembly GCF_028021215.1 of Eschrichtius robustus. Taxonomy (NCBI): domain Eukaryota; kingdom Metazoa; phylum Chordata; class Mammalia; order Artiodactyla; family Eschrichtiidae; genus Eschrichtius; species Eschrichtius robustus. The sequence goes on along the minus strand of NC_090840.1, from coordinate 60,715,558 downwards.
GATGCCCATTCTAACAGGAGTGAGGTGATACCTCATTGTAGTTTTGATTTGCATTTCTCTAATAATTAGTGATGTTGAGCATCTTTTCATGTGCTTCGTGGCCGTCTGTATGTCTTCTTTGGAGAAATGTCTATTTAGGTCTTCTGCCCATTTTTGGATTGGGGTGTTTGTTTCTTTGATATTGAGCTGAATGAGCTGTTTATATATTTTGGAGATTAATCCTTTGTCCGTTGATTCATTTGCCAATATTTTCTCCCATTCTGAGGGTTGTCTTTTCGTCTTGTTTATGGTTTCCTTTGCTGTGCAAAAGCTTTGAAGTTTCATTAGGTCCCACTTGTTTATTTTTGTTTTTATTTCCATTACTCTAGGAGGTGGATCAAAAAAGATCTTGCTGTGATTTATGTCCAAGAGTGTTCTTCCTATGTTTTCCTCTAAGAGTTTTATAGTGTCCAGTCCTATATTTAGGTCTCTAATCCATTTTGAGTTTATTTTTGTGTATGGTGTTAGGGAGTATTCTAATTTCATTCTTTTACATGTAGCTGTCCAGTTTTCCCAGCACCACTTATTGAAGAGACTGTCTTTTCTCCATTGTATATCTTTGCCTCCTTTGTCATAGATTAGTTGACCATAGGTGCGTGGGTTAATCTCTGGGCTTTCTATCTTGTTCCATTGATCTATGTTTCTGTTTTTGTGCCAGTACCATATTGTCTTGATTACTGTAGCTTTGTAGTATAGTCTGAAGTCAGGGAGTCTGATTCCTCCAGCTCCATTTTTTCCCCTCAAGACTGCTTTGGCTATTCGGGGTCTTTTGTGTCTCCATACAAATTTTAAGATGATTTGTTCTAGCTCCGTAAAAAATGCCATTGATAATTTGATAGGGATTGCATTGAATCTGTAGATTGCTTTGGGTAGTATACTCATTTTCACAATGTTGATTCTTCCAATCCAAGAACATGGTATATCTCTCCAACTGTTGGTATCATCTTTAATTTCTTTCATCAGTGTCTTATAATTTTCTGCATACAGGTCTTTTGTCTCCCTAGGTAGGTTTATTCCTAGGTATTTTATTCTTTTTGTTGCAATGGTAAATGGGAGTGTTTCCATAATTTCTCTTTCAGAATTTTCATCATTAGTGTATAGGAATGCAAGAGATTTCTGTGCATTAATTTTGTATCCTGCAACTTTACCATATTCATTAATTAGCTCTAGCAGTTTTCTGGTGGCAGTTTTAGGATTCTCTATGTATAGTATCATGTCATCCGCAAACAGTGACAGTTTTATTTCTTCTTTTCCAATTTGTATTCCTTTTATTTCTTTTTCTTCTCTGATTGCCGTGGCTAGGACTTCCAGAACTATGTTGAATAATAGTGGTGAGAGTGGACATCCTTGTCTCGTTCCTGATCTTAGAGGAAATGCTTTCAGTTTTTCACCATTGAGAATGATGTTTGCTGTGGGTTTGTCATATATGGCCTTTATTATGTTGAGGTAGGTTCCCTCTATGCCCACTTTCTGGAGAGTTTTTATCAGAAATGGGTGTTGAATTTTGTCAAAAGCTTTTTCTGCATCTATTGAGATGATCATATGGTTTTTATTCTTTAATTTGTTAATATGCTGTATCACATTGATTGATTTGCGTATATTGAAGAATCCTTGCATCCCTGGGATAAATCCCACTTGATCGTGGTGTATGATCCTTTTAATGTGTTGTTGGATTCTGTTTGCTAGTATTTTGTTGAGGATTTTTGCATCTATATTCATCAGTGATATTGGTCTGTAATTTTCTTTTTTTGTAGTGTCTTTGTCTGGTTTTGGTATCAGGGTGATGGTGGCCTCATAGAATGAGTTTGGGAGTGTTCCTTCCTCTGCAATTTTTTGGAAGAGTTTGAGAAGGATGGGTGTTAGCTCTTCTCTAAATGTTTGATAGAATTCACCTGTGAAGCCATCTGGTCCTGGACTTTTGTTTGTTGGAAGATTTTTAATCACAGTTTCAATTTCATTACTTGTGATTGGTGTGTTCATATTTTCTATTTCTTCCTGATTCAGTCTTGGAAGGTTATACCTTTCTAAGAATTTGTCCATTTCTTCCAGGTTGTCCATTTTGTTGGCATAAAGTTGCTTGTAGTAGTCTCTTAGGATGCTTTGTATTTCTGCGGTGTCTGTTGTAACTTCTCCTTTTTCATTTCTGATTTTATTGATTTGAGTCCTCTCCCTCTTTTTCTTGATGAGTCTGGCTAATGGCTTATCAATTTTGTTTATCTTCTCAAAGAACCAGCTTTTAGTTTTATTGATCTTTGCTATTGTTTTCTTTGTTTCTATTTCATTTATTTCTGCTCTGATCTTTATGATTTCTTTCCTTCTGCTAACTTTGGGTTTTGTTTGTTCTTCTTTCTCTAGTTCCTTTAGGTGTAAGGTTAGATTGTTTACTTGAGATTTTTCTTGTTTCTTTAGGTAGGCTTGTATAGCTATAAACTTGCCTCTTAGAACCGCTTTTGCTGCATCCCATAGGTTTTGGGTCGTCGTGTTTTCATTGTCATTTGTCTCTAGGTATTTTTTGATTTCCTCTTTGATTTCTTCAGTGATCTCTTGGTTATTTAGTAACGTATTGTTTAGCCTCCATGTGTTTGTCTTTTTTACCTTTTTTTCCCTGAAATTCATTTCTAATCTCATAGCGTTGTGGTCAGAAAAGATGCTTGATATGATTTCAATTTTCTTAAATTTACTGAGGCTTGATTTGTGACCCAAGATGTGATCTATCCTGGAGAATGTTCCGTGCGCACTTGAGAAGAACGTGTAATCTGCTGTTTTTGGATGGAATGTCCTATATATATCAATTAAATCTATCTGGTCTATTGTGTCATTTAAAGCTTCTGTTTCCTTCTTTATTTTCATTTTGGATGATCTGTCCATTGGTGTAAGTGAAGTGTTAAAGTCCCCCACTATTATTGTGTTACTGTCAATTTCCTCTTTTATAGCTGTTAGCAGTTGCCTTATGTATTGAGGTGCTCCTATGTTGGGTGCATATATATTTATAATTGTTATATCTTCTTCTTGGATTGATCCCTGGATCATTATGTAGTGTCCTTCCTTGTCTCTTGTAACATTCTTTATTTTAAAGTCTATTTTATCTGATATGAGTATAGCTACTCCAGCTTTCTTTTGATTTCCATTTGCATGGAATATCTTTTTCCATCCCCTCACTTTCAGTCTGTATGTGACCCTAGGTCTAAAGTGGGTCTCTTGTAGACAGCATATATATGGGTCTTGTTTTTGTATCCATTCAGCCAATCTATGTCTTTTGGTTGGGGCATTTAATCCATTCACGTTTAAGGTAATTATCGATATGTATGTTCCTATGACCATTTTCTTAATTGTTTTGGGTTTGTTTTTGTAGGTCCTTTTCTTTTCTTGTGTTTCCCACTTAGAGAAGTTCCTTTAGCATTTGTTGTAGAGCTGGTTTGGTGGTGCTGAATTCTCGTAGCTTTTGCTTGTCTGTAAAGCTTTTGATTTCTCCATCAAATCTAAATGAGATCCTTGCCGGGTAGAGTAATCTTGGTTGTAGGTTCTTCCCTTTCATCACTTTAAGTATATCATGCCACTCCCTTCTGGCTTGCAGAGTTTCTGCTGAGAAATCAGCTGTTAACCTTATGGGAGTTCCCTTGTATGTTATTTGTCATTTTTCCCTTGCTGCTTTCAATAATTTTTCTTTGTCTTTAATTTTTTCCAGTTTGATTACTATGTGTCTCAGCGTGTTTCTCCTTGGGTTTATTCTGTATGGGACTCTCTGCGCTTCCTGGACTTGGGTGGCCATTTCCTTTCCCATGTTAGGGAAGTTTTCGACTATAATCTCTTCAAATATTTTCTCTGGTCCTTTCTCTCTCTCTTCTCCTTCTGGGACCCCTATAATGCGAATGTTGTTGCGTTTAATGTTGTCCCAGAGGTCTCTTAGGCTGTCTTCATTTCTTTTCATTCTTTTTTCTTTAGTCTGTTCCGCAGCAGTGAATTCCACCATTCTGTCTTCCAGGTCACTTATCCGTTCTTCTGCCTCAGTTATTCTGCTATTGATTCCTTCTAGTGTAGTTTTCATTTCAGTTATTGTATTGGTCATCTCTGTTTGTTTGTTCTTTAATTCTTCTAGATCTTTGTTAATCATTTCTTGCATCTTCTCAATCTTTGCCTCCATTCTTATTCCGAGGTCCTGGATCATCTTCACTATCATTATTCTGAATTCTTTTTCTGGAAGGTTGCCTATCTCCACTTCATTTAGTTGTTTTTCTGGGGTTTTTTCTTGTTCCTTCATCTGGTACATAGCCCTCTGCCTTTTCATCTTCTCTATCTTTCTGTAACTGTGGTTTTTGGTCCACAGACTGCAGGATTGTAGTTTTTCTTGCTTCTGTTGTCTGCCCTCTGGTGGTTGAGGCTATCTAAGAGGCTTGATGGGAGGCTCTGGTGGTGGGTAGAGCTGACTGTTGCTGTGGCGGTCAGAGCTCAGTAAAACCTTAATCCACTTGACTGTTGATGGGTGGGGCTGGGTTCCCTCCCTGTTGCTGTGGCGGTCAGAGCTCAGTAAAACCTTAATCCACTTGACTGTTGATGGGTGGGGCTGGGTTCCCTCCCTGTTGGTTGTTTTGCCTGAGGCAACCCAACACTGGAGCCTACCTGTGCTCTTTGGTGGGGTTAATGGCAGACTCTGGGAGGGCTCACGCCAAGGAGAACTTCCCAGAACCTCTGCTGCCAGTGTCCTTATCCCCCCGGTGAAACAGAGCCACCACTCACCTCTGCAGGAGACCCCCCAACACCAGCAGGTAGGTCTGGTTCAGTCTCCCCCAGGGTCACTGCTCCTTCCCCTGGGTCCCGATGCACACATTACTTTGTGTGTGCCCTCCAAGAGTGGGGTCTCTGTTTCCCCCAGTCCTGTCAAAGTCCTGCAATCAATTCCCACTAGGCTTCAAAGTCTAATTCTCTAGGAATTCCTCCTCCCGTAGTCGGACCCCCCAGGTTGGGAAGCCTGACGTGGGGCTCAGAACCTTCACTCCAGTGGGTGGACTTCTGTGGTATAAGTGTTCGCCAGTCTGTGAGCCACCCACCCAGCAGTTATGGGATTTGATTTTACTCTGATTGCGCCCCTCCTACCGTCTCACTGTGGCTTCTCCTCTGTCCTTGGACGTGGGGTATCCTCCTTGGTGAAGTCCAGGGTCTTCCTGTCAATGATTGTCCAGCAGCCAGTTGTGATTCTGGTGCTCTCGCAAGAGGGAGTGAGAGCACGTCCTTCTACTCCGCCATCTTGGTTAATCCTCTTATTTATTATTAATGAAGCAGTTTTATCTGAAATGTTTGTTATTAAAACTAAATAGAAAATTTATTCAATGTTCCAGGTTCACAGTTCATAACTTATAGTTCCTGATTCTTAGTTTCCACCCTCTCCCCTCTTCCAGGTAGTAAATGAAGTTGGTCTGCTAGACAAGTATAATCTGAGGGAGAAACATTATTATAGTTTGGAGAAACATTATTATAGTTTAGAGAAAGTATATTATAGCTATCTAGAGATATGTTAAAGATAAGACCTTGTGATATCAACAAATGGCTTCTGTAGATCCAACATAATTTCATGTGTCTTAGAGATTTAGTTATTATTTTCATTTTATGACATTGTTCAAGCTATAAAAACATTATGTTTGTATTTTTCACACAAATACACCTATACATGTATCAAAATATTGCCTGATTTTGGAATTTAGAGAATTTTCCATGCTGATGGCCAGAGAACTAATGAACAGAAAATATTTGTTTTCCATACAAATTACATACATGGACTATCTCTTGAATTTCTTAAACCTAAATTATCAGGGTTTAAAAGAATTTGTAAAAATTAAATGCACACAAACCTAAGACACACTCATGAAACCTAAAATCCATATCTTATTACCATGATTATAGGGCCCCCATTTATTTTTCCTATTTGTGTAAAAAATAAGTTGTAAGATTCATGATCTAAAAAGAAAAGATAAAAATGTGGAATTTTCAGAAGGATTAAGGTTACTAGTGAGTTAGTACTTTGTTTTATTAATTTAAGTAATTTTTCATAAGAGTTTCTATATCAGGAACCCCCCTGGCGTATTTAGATGATGTCTACAAAATATGGAAGATTTGAGGAGACAGTGTCATGACAATATTTGACAATGAGAATATCTGACATGAGAATATCTGACAGAGTGAAGGGGGGGGCACAGTGGTCTCTCCATAATTGGGGACTTTCAAAATGTAAATTCCTTGGGTGGGTACGAACATCTGATTTAAAAGAAATGAAATAATTAAATAGAATAGCATGAAAATGTTATGTTGATCAATTTTAAATCTTAGATACATTTTATCATTTTTTATTAAAATAAAATTTTCAAATTGACTTAAGTAGAGATAGACAAGAAACTATAAAGGTATTTAATCATTATTCAAAACCTACTCACACACACAAAGGCAACAGGCCCACATAGTTTTATAGACACATTTTACCAAACTACAAAGAAGTAATCTCCCTCTTATATATCTTTTTTAGAAAATATAAAAAGATAAATCAGTTTATACATTCAATTTTGAAGCCTGTGAAACAATTATAGTAAAACCAGACAGTCAGTTTGAGAAAGGAAAATTATTTGCTGATTTCATTTTATAAATTCTGTAAGTTGTATAAATTTTCAGATCTCATTGTTATAAAAACAAATGTTACCAGAAAATAAATAGCAAATAAAATCCAGTAGAGTGTGTGTGTGTGTGTGTGTGTGTGTGTGTGTGTGTGTGTAGATACATTATGCCTAAATAGGATTTATTCTTGAAATACAAAGATGATTTAACATTAAAAAAATCTACTGATAGAATTCATTATGTAATTGAGTTATATATAAATCATTAACAAATTAAAAGGAACAATCATGTAATATAAATAGAAAACTTAGACTATTAAAAAAATGTCCTTGACCTAATAAAGAGAACAACAAAATCCATGGACATAGAATGTCTTTCAATTTATTCATGTCTTTAATTTCTTTCATCAAAGTTTTGTAGTTTTCAATGTACAAGTCTTTCACCTCCTTGGTTAACTTTATTCCTAAATATTTTATTATTTTAGATGCTGTTGTAAATAGGATTGTTTTCTTAATTTCCTTTATGGATAGTTCAGTGTTAGTGTATAGAGACACAAAAGATTTTTGTATGTTGATTTTGTATCCTACAACTTTACTGGATTCATTTATTTTAACAGTTTTTTGTGGAGTCTTTAGGGTTATCTATATGTGACATTATGTCATCTGCAAAGAGAGATAATTTTACTCCTTTCTTTTCAACTTAGATGCTTTTTATTTCCTTTTGCTCCCTAATTGCTCTGGCTAGGACTTACAGTAATATGTTGAATAGAAGTGGTGAGAGTGGAAATTCTTGTCTTATTCCTGATCTTAGAGGAAAAGCTTTCACTTTTTCACCATTGGGTATGATGTTAACTGTGGGCTTCTCATTTATGGTCTTTATTATGTTGAGGTAAATTCTGTACCTAATTTGTTGAGAGTTGTTATCATGAAAGTTGTTGAATTTCATCAAATTATTTTTAATATTTATTGAAATGGTTATGTGATTTTTATCCTTCAATCTGTTAACATGGTGTATCATATTAATTGATTTTCATGTGAACCATCCCTTCATCCCAGGAATAAATTCCACTTGATTATGGTGTATGATCTTTTTAAAGTGCTGTCAAATTCAGTTTGATAGTATTTTGTTGAGGATTTTTGTGTCTATATTCATCAGGAATATTGGTAGTTTTTTTGCTATGTCTTTGGCTTTGGTATCAATGAGTTTTGAAGTGTTCCCTCTTCTTAAGTATTTTGGAGGAGTTTGAGAAGGACTAGTGTCAACTCTTCTTTAATGTTCAGCAGAATTAACCAGTGAAGCTATCTAGTCCTAGGCTTTTCTTTGTTGGGAGGTTTTTAATTACTGATTGAATCTCATTACACATTACTGGTCTGTTCAGATTTCCAGTTTTTCATGATTCAGTCATGATAGGTTGTATGTTTCTAGGAAGACTTAATATTGTTAAAATGTCCATAATATCCAAAGCAATACACAGATTCAATGTTATCCCCATCAAAATCCCAAAATCCCAGCATTTTTTTAAACAGAAATAGAAAAAATATACTAAAATTCATGTGGAATTACAGAAGACCCCAAATAGCCAAAGCATTCTTGATAAAGAAGAACAAAACTGGAGCCATCATGCTCCCTGATTTCAAAATACATTGAAGGGCTACAGTAATTCAAACAGTATAGCATTGCATAAAGACAGACATATAGATTAATGAAGCAGAATAAAGAGCCCAGAAGAAACCCATGCATATTCAGTTAGCTGATCTTCAGTAAGGGTGCCAGAAATACACAATGAGGAAAAGATGGTCTCTTCAACAAATGTGTTGGGAAAACTGGGTATTCACATGCAAAGGAATAACATTGGATTCTCATCTTATATCATACACAAAGTCAAGTCAAAATAGATTAAATTTATATTAAATAGATTAACCATAAGTCCTGAAACTATAAAAATGGGACAAAATACTTGAATAGACATTTCTCCAAAGAAGACAGATGGCCAACAGTTATATGAAAAACGTGCTCAGTATCATCAGGGAAACACAGATCAAAGCCACAATGAGGTACCACTTCACAACTCTCAGAACTGTTATCATCAAAAAGACAACCAAGAACAAGTGCTGGCTAGGATGTGGAGAAAAGGGAACACTTGTTCACTAATGGTGGGATTGCAAATTGGTGCAGCTACCATAGAGAACAGTATGAAGGTTCCTCAAAAAAATTAAAAATAGAAATACCATTTGATCCAGAAATTTCACTTCTAGGTATTTACCCAAAGAAAACAAAAACACTAATTCAAAAAGATAAAGGCATTCCAATGTTCACTGTAGCATTATTTACGATAGCAAAGATATAGAAACACCCTAAATGTCCATTGACAGGTGAATGAATAAAGAAGATATTGTATACTACTGAGACATTAAAAGGATGAAATCTTGCAATTTGCAACAACACGGATGGACTCTGAGAGTATTATGCTAAGTGAAATAAGTCAGGGAAAGACACATACCACATTACTTATATGTGGAATCTAAACAAAACAAAATGAAAACAGACTCATAAATACAAAGAACAAATGGGTGGTTGTGGTGATGGTTTTATAGGTGCCTGCACATATTCAAACACATCATATTGTATATTTAAATATGTACAGCTTTGTGTATGTCAATTGTACCTCAAAGCTATTTTTAAAAGGACTACTAAAAACAATAGCAAATATTAGTGGTAAATGATTCATGAAATCCCTTTAAAATCAGGTACATACAAGGTAGACTACCATTGTTATTTCTACTAGGATCACAGTGTGTATAATGGCTAAACAGGCTAGAGCAGGCAGCTAGGCAGTACCCCAGCTCTGTCATTTATTAGCTGTAAAGCCTTGAACCAGGTAATTATCTTCTTTTTACCTCATTTTCCTCATCTGTAAAATTTAAATATCTACCTTATCTAGGGTATTGTGAGTTTTAAATAACTTATTACATGTACTTTGGATAAAACCTAGGATATAATAAGCGCTCAATAAATGTTACCCAGTAGTATTTTCTACCCTTTTATTCAGTAGTGGATTGGAGGTCCTACTTAGTGCAATAAGAAAATAATCAAATTTTAAAAAATAAGGTTTTGAAAACTAAAACTGTGTCATTATGATAAAAAATTCAAGAAAATCTACAGAAAATTTTAATTTACAAGAAAAGCATACACTCACTATGGCAGGAAATATATACAGTACCTAGGAATACTTATAACAACTTATGTATGAGACATTTATAAATATTATAAAACTCAATGGAATAAAAGAAAAACTGAATACATGTAGAGATATACCATTTTAATGGATGTGATGACTTAATTTGTAAAAAATCCTCTCTTTAAAAAATTATTATAATTGAAATTAAAATAAAAATAGAATATGTATGCTTATGTATATGTAACTTAAAAATCTGGTCTTGACGGGCACAGAGAAGGTTATAAAAAAAGGCAATTTTACATATTATATATCTTAATATATGACTTAATCTACCAGATACAAAAATATATAATAATTTTGTAGTTTTAAAATAGTATATATATACTTCCTGGAATCATAATACTTCATGAATCAGAAAAAGTAAGCCAAGCAATTCTAAGTGAACAGGGCATTAGGAACTGAAACCATTATTCTGATTTAGACCACATATACAACATAATCTTCTCACATTTGATATACCGTGTCCTCGTGTTTTAATATACACTTCCTTATTTTGAGATTAAAATTGCAGATGTGTGACAACCCTAACATCAGCGAACAGATGAGCAGAACATTAAAGTCCCTCAACAGCTATATGATCAGATTATATACTATTATACTATATAGGGACATTTTCAAGAACCTAAACTAGAATCTATGTATATGTAAAATACATATCAGGCCTTAAAACCACAGAAGATAAAGATCAAATAGATCAGACATTTCCACAATACTAATTACTTATGTGGACTCTTTAAAAGTCTCACAAAAGCATGTAGCAACTTTCACTCAAGGATCATTCAGTCCCACTTCAAGGTCCTCAATATTCATTCAAAAGTGCCAACTGATGAATTTAGTGATAACTGAACTCATAGTTGCTTAGGTTGCTTATAATTTTCTCTTACATTAATTAAATTTTTATGAGTATAAAATTCTATTTTATGCTTTTTTCCATGAAATTAATGGATGTAATTGAAACATTTGTTAATATTTTTATATTGAATTATATATTAAAGCTTAAGGAAAATACTACCAGGACAGGAAAAAAGAAATTTTGGCTTTCTGAAGAACAGCATGAAAATTACAAGAGCAAGCACTATAAGTATTGGAGTAAAAAAAGAGCAGAGATTGAATTCTGGCTCCACTACCTAAGAGTAATGCCCTATTAAAGTTACTTTTCTTTGCTTATTCTTTGTTATCTCATTTTAGATATGGGGATATTATTCCCTATCTCTCAATAATGTTTGGGTCTTATGTAAAGCATTTAGTGCTCTGTTGGTACATAAAAACTGTGTAGTCCTTCCCCACATTGAATCTGGACTGGCCTGTGGCTTGAATTAACCAGTTGAAGGTGGTAGAAGAATGTCCCAGATCTGAAGAATCTAGGCATCAAGAAAGAATTGACAGCTTCTGCTTTTGACATTTTGGAATTCCTGAGCCACTACAAAGAAATCTAGTTACCCTACTGGGAAGACCAATTGGAGAGAAAAAATAAAGAGGGCACATGAACAAGGAGGGTCTTTGAGAATGCATGAAAGGCAAAGAAGCCTGGCCATCCCAATATTACATTGGAGGCTCCAAATCACTCCAGTTCTGACAACCAGCTGTCTGGAACCACATAGAGAACTAACTGGGAAGAGCAGAACTGCCCAGCTAAACCCAGTCAACCCACAGATCCATGAGATACATTGAATGGTTGCTGTTTTAAGCCACCAAATTTGGGATGGCTTGTCAAGCAATGCAAAAGGGAAAACAAAAACAAAAACAAAAAACCTAAACATGAAAACCATTTTATCAAAATATTTTGTAGAACATTCACTCATTCATTAAAATAGAATTTGTTGAGTTTCTCCTATGTGCCAGGCTCAATAATAAGGATACAATGGTGAACTCAAACAGTAAAAGTTTCTGCCGACATGAAATTAGAGTCTAGTAGAATTACACACATAAAAGCAAATGATTAAAATAAGGGGATGTGATGGAAAGTTACAAATGCTGTGAGGAAATATTATGTGGTCAAGACTGTCATGCAGGGTCCTGAAGAGGTAAATTGGAATTGACATAAGGAAAAATAGGGGTTAAGTAGGTAAAGTGACAGTGGGAGATGCATGTTCAAGTGGAAAGGAAAACTTGTGCAAATGTTCTTTAGCAATAGAAGAACACTCAAGGGGCTCAAAGGTAACTACCGAGGCTGGAGCACTGAGAATAAAGGGGAGAGGAAGACAAGATGAGTGTGATTAAGGCCAGTTTCAGATGAATCTTGCAGACTGTGGTAGGGGAGAACTAATTTAGGTTTAAAGCACATACCCTCCATTTCTTCCTCATTACATACAGAATGATCTCTCACCTTAAGAGGGTTATTTTGGGGGATATGGTAGGTTGGCCTTTTTGGCAGAGAGGGAGAACTGTCTTATAGATAGGGATTTTCAAGTCACACTTGAGTTCCACTGAATGCATATTTTCAGAAGCTGGACATCAGGATTCAGTATATATATCTATTTTTAAAGATCCTCTTCACTTCTGATGCAAAGAATCCATAGACTGGTATTAGGGAAGCAGAGGTCTAGAGGAGCAAGAGCTAAGTATATATACTGTTTATTTTATCCACTTTATCTCACTTAATCCTCACAGCTCTGAGGCTTTCTTTCTCCATTTTATAAGCAAAAGAATCCATAAGTAAATGTGATTCAGCAACACGGCTACAGTTGCACCGTTAGCAAGTAGCATAGCTGAAATTCTAACACAGGCAGCTTGACTCCAGAACCTGTCCTTTGAAGCCATCCACTACAGTGGACATTAATCCCATCTCTAACACTGACCTGAACAAATGGTTTAAATGCCTTTGTGCTAAGTTTCCTCACATTTAAACAGAGGAAACTGGACTACCTGATTTCTTCAATTACTCTAATCAATTAAGAATTTTGTCTACCTTTTTCCCTAAATTTGGGGACTGAGCATCAGTGTACAATATGAGAACATGAAGGTAACTTATTGATACTCAAGTAATCACATGATTACTTCCATACACGCCAGACATGCCATCAGTTCACACTTGCAGTTTCTGTGACCTCTGAACAAAACAGGCTGCTAAGCATGTTTCAAAGAAGCTAAGATCCTATTAAAACAGAAATAGGCAGGATAAATGGCTTACTTTTTCAGAGAATAGATCCATTGCTGGATTTCTGGTTATTGACCTGAGTGGGAGTAGCCCACAGGTGTCTGCCTTGGAGCTGCACGTGAGCCAAAACACAGGTGTTAGTGTGAAGCCTGAATCAATTCAAGCACCTCGTCAAAGTAAGGCATATCAACTTAAAAGAGATGTTGTTTTCTGAACACTGAAAAGAAAGGCATAACTGATAATAGGACTGTGGAATCCAATTTGGATAGAGGCATTGATCTTAGAAAAACTGGTTGAGCTTGAGGAACAATGAAGTGGTACAAAGGTGGAAGTGCTGAAAGGGCTTTTTATCAATTCCCTGTGGCATCTTTTCTGGGTCAGTGGGGCCACACTAAGAGGGATCAAATTTCTTCTCTCTCTACCTTTCTCATGAGCCAACCCTTTTTATCTGTCATGTCTTTGGGGCCGAATAAATTAAGAAAGGAAGTTCTGAATATACCACAATATTTTTAACTGGAAAATATCTGTCAGTGTCTCAGAGGTTGTTTGTTTCAACAACTCAATTCATTGTGGTGAATGAGAATATAGGTACACTGCACACTTGAAGGATTTTTAAATAATCATCAAGTAATAATTAGAACCTGAATTTATTAAATTTCTTTATAAATGCTGTTTAACTCCAAGGGATTATTTAGACACTGGGAACGCCAAAGTAGTTTTCATTAAAATAATAATTACTCTTCCTTCCTATATAGACAATTGAATGTCATTGAGCCAAAGTCTAAGACATAAGTCATTGTGAGAGAAGGTAAAGACAGGATTTTTCAATAGTTTATTGTCTAGTGAACAATTTCTAATCATCTCGTTCCCTCCCCTACACCCACCATGGAACAAATATCTGACAAGAGATAAGTGTTTTTCAGAGTAGATTTCTAGAAGACCAAATTATACAGAAAAACTTCCATCTCAAGTTTATTTTATGATGTGCATTTTGTTTTTCTAAAGAATTGCTCTCATGGTAAAATGGTATTTTAATGTCTCCATACATAAAATAAATTCAATTATGAAAGTAAAGGATTCATCCATATTTTAAAGGAACAAAGAGACAGTTTTTTGAGGTCTGCAGTTGGTTTTAACTATCTTCAATTACTATGATCATATGCCACCAAAATATTCTGAAATATGTCTATGTTAATTTGGATGTAGCTTGGGTATATTTTTATAAATTCTATCTTTCACTGTATCATGTAAGTAAAACTTGAGTGTTCCATGTGCCAATTTTGTCCCTTGGAATATTTTATCATTAAAGTTATATATTGGAGTATTTCCATATTTAAGAGCTATAAACCTAAGGAGACAGATGGCTGAATGCTGGGCAGATAAATAAAAATGATGAATAATTCAAGAAAGGTTATTGACAGTACATTTGTCCACCACATTAGTCCAATTTGCTTCTGTCTAGACTACAGCTTGACTATTGAGGAAATTTTCAATGCAGAAAATAATTTTTATACTACATTTTCCTGATTAAATATTATGTGTTAGTTGAAACCATATACCTTCTTATGTATGTTACATTTTAATTGTAGATATTGTGTTATATGTATTTTGTATTCCATCACTCTTAAGTAGGGCATATATGCCTTATTATTATAGTAGTATTATATGTTAGGCAACATCTGTTATTGAAACTTATAGCTTGTCTTTTCGAAAATTCTTAGATTTTTGTCAAGTTTGTATCATTTTAATGTTTCAAGTATGAAGGATTTAAGAACGATCTGTATGAATCAGTGCTAAATAATATTGAACAAAAATTACCAGAAAACAATTTAGAATTTGAGCTTAAGGCATATTCAATAAGTTGAAAGGTTATTTCAATTCTCTTTTCCCTGTGTTGTCTGACAGAAAATAATGAATGAATAACTGAGGAAACAATCACTCAGAATAAAAAACAAATTTAAAACATACTTAAAAAATAAATATTTGAAGACCAGTAGTTAAATTTGATAGCTTAAACACATGAGCTTTTAACCAGTACTTCCTGAAATCCCACTAAAGTTTAATGAGTACATGAAAAAGTTATAAACTTCTGGGTAAAGATGTGATAAAGGAGGTAACACCAAAGAATAGATGTCAAAAAATTTTGCAAAAAGAAAGTGGATTGAGGTATCCAAAATGAATTAGCAAAGTGCAGAAAGCTGAAAACCTACAAACAGCAGAGGAAAGGCCAAAGCACGTTAAGAAAAAATTGGAGGCACTAGTTAACTGTGAACATAAGTAGAGGATAGTTTGATTAATAAGTATGTAGTTAGATGCTCAGAGTATCACTACACCAGGTGACTACCACTTTTCTATTCTGGCAAGAGAAAGGAGGCATGTTGGACAGCTTGAACCAGACAGGCTCTGGTCTCCTGCCCCCAGGCACTACAGAAGGAAGGGGTTTGCTCTTCTACTGAAATCTGAAAACTGGGAGAGTAAGTGAGAGTCCTTCTAGGAATGCTAAGAGTCTCCACTTTCCTTCCGTTAATTGGCTGTGAGAATCCCAGCAGCCAAGTTTATTATCACTGTCCCTCCCTCAACCCCCACTATAAACACATATGCACACACACACACACACACACACCCCTGTGAGCTCCATCACACCAGCAGAATAGTGATGAGCCAAGAAAGATGTAATGGCTTGGTCCTCACCTGATTACCCTAACAAGTCACACCCTCATAAAATGTTCCATAATCATTTTCTAGGGCTGCCAGAACAAATTAGCACAAACTGGGTGGTTAAAGACAATAGTAATTTATTCTCTTTCAGTTTTGGAGGCTAGAAATTTGAAATCTAGGTGTATGCAAGGCTATGATCCCCCTGAAGGCTCTTGCCTCTTCCTAGCTTCTGGTGGTTGCTGGCGATCCTTAGTTTCTTTGGCTTGTAGTTGTTACCACTCTGATCTCTGCCACCATTTTCATATAACCTTTCTCCCTCTGTGTGTCTCTGTGTCTGAATTGCCCTTATAAAGACACAAGTCACTGGATTTAGGGCCCACCTTAATCCAGCAGGACCTCATCTTGACTTAATTAATTACATCTGCAAAGACTATTTCCACGTGAAGTCAAATTCTGAGGTTCCAAGTGGATGAGGATTTTGGAGGACATTATTCAGCCCCAGTGCAAGTTCCCTGCATTTTTAATGTGAATATAGAAGTCAAAAAAAAAAAAAAAAATTAGGCATTTGAGAAAAGCATAGGAGACTTGGATGACCAAATAAAAAAAGGAACTTGAGAAATGCATAAACATGAGAAGATAAGGAAACCAAAATCAATATTTTTAAAGATCCAATAGAAGACATGACACTTATGAAATAATAAAAACCTATTTAAAAACAAAACAGAAAATATAGAACAAGATGCCTTGAAATTATAAATATGATAGTAAAAATCTTTTCAACAAATCTGTTAACATTTGGAACACAAAGTTGAGGGAATATCCCAAAAAATAAAATTTTAAAAGACATTTTTGTATCTAATAGAACTTCCAAAAAGAGAACAGGGAAAATAAATGGCAGAAAAATTGTTTTTTCAGAAAAAATGAAAAAGCCCAGTAGTGCCCAACATTATTGTCTATTAACTCTGCGTTCCTTCATTTGGCTTCATTCTCAGGCTGACTCTCTCCCTTACCCAGAAGGACCCTCCCTCAGTGTCCTCCAGAGTGAACCATTGTTGGTTCCTCTGGGAGTCGCACATCCCCCTGCATTTCCCTCCCCTCGCACACACAAAAAATCACTGGTATTAAGATATTAGTTTCTCTCTTTGTCCCACATGTATCTTCTTTTCTTTTAATAGAGGAGTAAGATGATGTGATTGACAGAGGCATGTCCATAAGGAGAAAGAGAAGGAACTCTCAACAGGAAAAACACAATCCAGTGAAACAAAAGATGCCTGCCAGAATAACTTTTGCTTCTATAAAATGTTATATCTAAAACATATATTTTACTCACCTACTAATATAGATTATGTGCATTACAGGTATTTACAGGGATCCCCTACATCTTGAAAGTTTGCTTAGGCCACTTTGCTTTTTTTTGTAGAAAGACCTACATTAGCACCTACTTTTGCTAACCGAAAGACATCTGAAGAGGGATTTCACTTCTCTGAAAAAAGGAAAAAATCAAAAATAGCATTCAGGGTTTGTTTTGCAGTGAGCTATTATAGAGGCAGCGCAAATCTAGATCAGGGATAATGGCACCACCAATCTCCTTTCCTGGGAACTACACTCCACATCTCAGCATCAAACCGCCGTAGCTTTGAACAGTATCTGTGAGCATCTTTGCTTTATCTCGATTTATTTTATGCACCCCTTAGCAGGATGTCTCCTAAGGTAATTGCTTCTTTGCTTTAAGCCATTTCGGCTTACAAAAAGTTTCATAGGAATGCTCTTCTTTCAGTTAGTGGGGGAAACCTGTACTAAGATTTATGCCTATCAAAAAATTGCACCATTTTCATCTTCTACGTGAGAAATAAGTCTAATAAATATGTTGATTTAAAATCAGAGTGAAATATACTTGAAAAACATGACCTCAGTCACTTAAAAATACTTTCTCTCAGCTGTAGTATAAAGGTATGTTTTTTATTTCTGTATATACTGTAGATATAGAATTAAATTATTCAAAAATTATTTTCTAAGATTATGAATGGAAATAGGGTCAGCCTATCATTTAATGCTTGTTTCCACAATAATCTTGTTTCTCCCAGGAAAATATCAAGCAAGCAAAAAAGCAAATGCAAAGTCATGCATCTGCAGGTGGCTTTGTATGATTTATTTTTGAAAAGCATAAAAACAACTCTAAAGATTTATTTTTTCTTTCCATATCTTCTAGAAATCCTAAACTAAAATGCACAATTCAAATTTCTGGCAACATCTTTCTTTCCAATATGACTTCTCTGTTTTATATTTCAGAGTATCTCCTTGTTCTGCTAGACTGAATTTATGATGGTATAATGGTTAAGAAAATAGTTTTCATATAACTGGCTCCTAATACTTGTGTAATCTAACAGGCTACTTAACCCTAAGCTTCAGTGTTTTCATTTGAAAAGAGGGATAATAATGTCACAGTATAAGAATTAAATGAGACAATGTAGTAATAGCACTTAGCACCATGACAGACATGTCCATTCATTCATTTATTCATACTAATTCTCTAAACACTTATTAAACATATAGTATGTACCAGTTACTATTATTTTAGATATAATTTTGAGTGAATAGTAGGTGGAAAATATGACCCTATGAAGTTTAGGTCATTAAATACCTAATAAATGGGGGCTACAATTACTAAAACTGTAACTAGCTATGAAGTTAAATGCTACTTTAAAAGGAACAACATAGCATGGCTGTAATTATAAAATCATGAAACTATATTTGCCTCAGATTAATTTGATTATTTTTATTAACCTATGTATACTCTACAGGTCATATTTCCAACTATTACTTGACCTGCAGTGTTTTCTTTACATGCATTCATCTTTGAAATCTTAACACAAGCAATAAATTTATGTTGTTTCATGATGAAATAGTGCAACAGATGAAACTCCTTCATAACTAGCCTGACCCATCCCTCTCTCACATGCACACACTGCTGCAACCTAGTAGTGAGTCAACAGAGATAAGATTGCATGTCTGTTTATCTGTGTATCCAACAGAGTGATGAGTAAAAGTAATTTTGGAATTGAAACGAATTCTACAGATTTGGTGTTTAGTCACCACTGTTATCCTAACTGAGTAAGTTCCTCAATTTTCTTGCTTGCCAAATGAAAGGGTTAAAAAAGATGATCCCTCCTTTCCCTGTCCTACCCACAACTGTGCCTTATATTTACCTTCTTCACTGTCTGCATTATATGCAGTTATGATTTTCCTGTTACATAGTAAAAACTACAATATATCATTTTGTTTATAGTGCCTACTTGACACATTCACTCAGTAAATATTTGTTGAATAAATATGGCCTGTAGACTTAAAGGATGCATCCTTATTATGCTTATAATACATATTTAATGTATTAATTACTTCAAGCCTTATTTTAATTATTGAATTGTACTTATTGTACTTATTTTCCCCTGAAACATTTGAGAATGCATTATGAGCAGGTGGGGAAATGTAATATTTTTATGAGGGTTGTTAGATAAAATATTGAGTAAGGATTTTCAGCACACCTGCAGAAACTCATTTGAAAGCAGAAGATATAGAGTTGTTTGTCTAGCGAGGCACCAATGCCTTGGTGATAAAACAGAAAATATATGCATTAAATTTTATTTCTAAATGGCACAATGTTACAAAAGTTGAGTCCAACTAAATTATTGTGGAAATGTGTATTCTTTAAAGACATTGGTGCATACATTACTTCTAAAATTCAAAGGACATGAGTTTACACTATTCATACAATGTAAATTGCATACCTAACAGTGAAATTCCAATTAAATGTCAGTGATTTCTTTTTTCCTTTGGCCATCAAGAAAATTAGGAAAGCTTCACTTGAAAAGAGCAACTTGTCCCGTATATCATAAGCTCTAATTTACAAGTCAAAATGATTGAACGGTTTAACGAAAGGAAATGTCATTGAGAATGCAGAAAGGTTTGGGGATTAAAACAATATCAATCACTTTAAAGAATTATTGAAAAACACATTTATATGAATATCCAACAAATCAAGGAAGGAAAAAGATACTTTTTAATTGAAGTATAGTTGATTTACAATATTATATTAGTTTCAGGTATACAACATAGTGATTCAAAATTTTTATAAAGTTATTATAAAATATTGGGTGTATTCCTTGTGCTGTAAAATATATCCTTGTAGCTTATTAGTTTTATATATAGTAGTTTGGGCCTCTTAATCCCTTACCCCCATTTTGCTCCTTCTCCCTTCCCTCTCCCCACTGGTAACCACTATTTGTTCTCTATGCCTGTGAGTCTGTTTCTGTTTCATTACATTTATTCATTTATTTGTTAGACTCCACATATAAGCGCTAGTATACAACATTTGTCTATCTCTGTTTGACTTATTTCACTAAGCATAATACCCTCTAGGTCCATTCATGTTGTTTCAAGTGGCAAAATTTCATTCTTTTTTATAGCTGAGTAGTATTCCATTTGTGTATATGTGTGTGTATGTACACACACACATACCACATTTTCTTTATCCATTCATCTGTTAACGGACACTTAGATTGCTTCCACATCTTGGCTATTGTAAATAATGCTGCTATGAGCATTCAAAAGCTACTTTTTTTTTTAAAGGAAAGCAGTAGTATAGCTTTTCTTTCTTTGTCACAATACTCTTTTCACCGTTGGGTGATGTGTTAGCATTCTAACTGCTGACAATAATAAACCGTAAAATTTCACTGACTTAAGCAAAGTTTATTTCTTGATCATTTAACAGTTCAGTATGGAAGGTCCTAGCTCATGAGTAGCTTTCCACTTCAGGGCTGGTTAGAGACTCAGACTTCTTTCTGTTCTGTAGTTTTGCCATTCCTTGTGCTTCAGTCTTCTGCATTTAGCTGGCAGATGGGAGAATAGAGGGTAGATAATATATACTAATGGTCCCATATAGTAGCAAGCCACTTGAACATGTAGTTCCCAGAAAGACAGCTACTTCTCAATGATATTATCATACTGTGGAAAGGGGGACACAAATTTATGATGGAAAGTTAATCATCTCTACTTCATGCATGCAGGGTCCCTCTTGCATAGGAAATTAAGTCATAGTCTTACCTATTGCTTTATCATTCTGGCTTGAATCTCCCTAATAGTTTAATGTATATGTTTTCCTCTTTAATTTGGGGATGGAGGTCCTGGTAAGAATCATAAACCAATGCTGACAAAAACATTTTATGAGCAAATAGTCAACAGATAAGAAAATATTTGCATGAGTCAATTGAGATTGGAAATTTCTGATCCATGCTCCTTTTTGTAACACCTGAATGTCCATCTTTACAAAGAGCTTTTGCTAATATCTATAGCATAAAAATAGATATTTCATTTAGTTGCTCCCTTCCTTGTGACCACCTTTAGGAAATGCAGGAAAGAGATTGTAGCCTTTAATCGACCACTTTTTTTTTTTTAAAGCAAGGAAGAGTTATAGTTATCATCAATTAAACCAAAATTGAAATTTAAGTCATTGTGGTACTCTTTCTTGAAATAGTGTTCAAGAAAAGATGTATTGGAAACTTGAGTTAAATTGTAATTAATATAAAACTTTAACAACTGGATTCTGTCTCCTAAGGTATTTTAGTTCTTACACAAGGGAAATGTTTTGAAGTAGAATTTAAATTTCTCTTTTTTTGATCTTACAAGCCATCTGAAAGGAGACTCACAGTGTTAATAAATACCATGGGAGACAGGGAAGACAGAAATGATTTGAACTTTCTATAAACTAAAATATCTTCTCATGGATAATCTGTCTTTTGTGTATGAGTCTCAAATTATATTTAAATAAAAATATAACATGCACAATGTACTTTAGAATGTAAGAAATATTACATCATGCTGCTTGTGAGTAAAATCTGGAATTCTCATATTAAGATTGTTTAAAAGGTTTTTCTTCTTTCTTGCATTTTTACAGTTATCTTCTAATTTACCAGTTAACTTATCAATCTTATATCATCTGCCTCTCTTTATTATTGTTATCCCTCTGCCCTCAATAAATTCCATTTCCCTTGGAGTTAAAACGAAAGCCATTGACATTATCTAAAAGGTCTGTCATGATCCAAACTTTGACTGCCTGGTCAGACTTATCTGCATCTTTCTCCTAATACTTTCCGTGTTCCAGCTGAATGGACATCTTTTGATTCCCTTAAAGTTTACTCTAGTCTTGCCCACTAGTTTCCCACACACATAGTGTTTCCTTGTTCGTAAGTCTCTCATTCTTCCTGCAGATCTCAGTTTAGGAAATACACACTCCTAAAAGATGGTATTCCATTCCTTCCCAAACACTTATACACTTTGAAATTATGCATTAATTAGAATGAATATATATTTAATGTATCTCCTCTACTAGGTTGTGATTTGATGAAAATGAAGATCATATCTGCTGTTTTACCACTATAATTTCAATGCCCAAATCAGTTATTCACCCATAATTATGGTGACCACATGTGTCAGATTTCCCAGGGTTTCCTTGGTTTAAGCACGTTGTCACAGCATAATTTTAATAGCACATCTTTTCAATCTCAAAATTTCAAGTTTGGACAATTCAATATATGATCCTTTTCTCATGATGACTGAACTGGAAATAATTGTTAAATATTGACTGAACCGAATGCTTTATTCATTCATCCATGTGAAAATACATACTGATCGAATGTTGTGTGCTACACATTGTGCTTTGCTTTGAGATGTAGCAGTGAACGAGACAGATTTGTTCTCCATGATCATGAACTAGTTTATTCAATGACCACAAACATACACACACAAGCCTTTTGGGTCTTAATGTGTATATACACATGAATATATATTTGCATACGTATATATTTATATATGATTTATATATATATATATCCTTTGTCCTAATTTCTCTTTACCTACATCTCAGAATCTAAACTTCTAACACTGTTTCTTTTTCTTTTATTCTTTTTTTCATATTATCAAACAGAATTTTTTTCAAATTGTAAATCATGTTAAAATATACTTAAAATTTACCATCTTGACCATTTTTAGGGCTACAGTTCAGTCGTATTAAGCATTTTCACTTTGTTAGACAACAAATCTCCAGAACTTCTTCATCTTGCAGAATTGGAACTCTATACCCATTAAACAACTACTCTCCATTTCTTCCTCCCACCCAACCCTGGTCACCACCATTCTGTTTTCCGTATCTACGAATTTGACTACTCTAGATATCTCATTTAACTAGAAGCATACTGTATTTTTCTTTTTATGACTGGTTTATTTCATTAAGCATAATGTCTTCAAGGTTCATCCATACTGTAGCATGTGCCAGAAATTCCCAGTTTTCTAAGGCTAAATAATATTACATTGAATGTATATACCACATTTGTTTATCCATTTATCTGCCAATGAACACTTGGGTTGATTTTACTTCTTGGCTATTGTGAATAATACTGCTATGAACATGTGTGTACAAATGTATCTCATGTCCCTGATTTCAATTTTCTTTTTTTGATACACAGTCAGAAGTGGGATTGATGGCTTATATTCTATACCTCTTTAATTTTTAGAGGAACCTCTATACTGTTTTCCACAGTGGCTGCACCATTTTACATTCCCAGCAACAGTGTACAAGGGTTCCAGTTTCTTCACATCCTCATCAACACTTTATTTTAAAAAAAATTTTGCTGCATTGGCTTAAAATTGTTCATAAAATTTAGTTATTCTAATATCTGTAGAATCTATAGTAAAATTTTCTGTTTAATTTCTTGGGAATTTGTGTTTTTTCTCTTTATATTCTTGATCATACCCATGTGTTATTATGGAAGTGTATTGTTCAACTTGTAAATCCTTGGGACACTTACAGATGTTCTATTTTTAATAATTTCTAATTAAATTCCATGTGGTCAGAGAACATACTCTGTTGACTTTAAATTTTTGACATTTATTGATACTTATTTTATGGATTAACAAGCACATAGTCTCTCTAGATGAGTGACCATATACTCTTAAGAAGAATGTTTATTCTATAGTTGTAGGGAGTACTGTTCTGTAATACAAATTGTTTATGTGGTTAAAATATTGTTCAGATCTTACAACCTTATTGAGTTTTTGACTAGATAGTCCAGCAGTTAGAAAGAAATTAGTGTTAAATTTCCAAATTTGTAGATTTGTCTGTATCTCCATTAAGGTTATTGTTTTTTCTGATAAATTGACAGTTTCATCCTTGTGCAGTGTCCATCTTTATACTTCAAAATACTCATTTTCTTGAAGTGTATTATTGTTTGGTATTAATAGAGCCATTCTGGCTTTCTTTTTCTTACTGTTTGAGTAGTATATCATTTCCCCCATTTAAAAAAATCCTTTCAAACTGTACCTTTCATATTTAATTTGTCTTTCGTACACAATGTATAGTAAGTAATGTCTTGTCCTGAGGAACATGTGAGAATGAGTCTGGCAATGAGTGACCTGGTAAATAGACCCTAAGCATTATCCAGGTCATTTTTGTGGTCTTTCAGGGAGCCAATAGTGGTACCAAGCGATCAAGAGTTTTGTGGGCTGACTGCCTTTAGTACTCACCAAGTAAACAGATAGTATTTGATAGGATTCTAGAGGGCACCCCTGTATCAGACATTATGTCTTTAGTTGTTGAATTGTATGAAAGTTGAGGGATAGAAAGAAATTTGGAAGGAGAGGAGGTAGCTTTCTACTAGCAGTTCAATATTTTATATTTTATTAACTGGTGCAGTTGTACCAATGTCAGCCTTGTTTATATGCAGACTCTTATCTTCAGATAACAATAATTTTCTTCCTTCTTAGCAATCTTTCATCTGTTGCTTTTTTATTACTGAGTTATCTCTTCTCCATTTAGTTATTGTCTATTTTTACACTAATATCATACTAATTTTATTTCCATGCAATTGTAAAATTTCTTACATCTAGTAGGCCATTCTTTTCCTATGTTCATCTTTTTTTAATGTATGGACAGTTTTCTTTTCTTATACATATTAGAATGAATTTCTTGCATTCCTAAAAAAATTCTATGAGAATTTTAATTACTATTTCTTCAAATATATAGATTATTATAAAGATATAGTTGTTATATTCACTTTTTTTTTTAAACATCTTTATTGAAGTATATTTGCCTTACAATGGTGTGTGTTAGCTTCTGCTTTATAACAAAGTGAATCAGTGATACACATACAATATGTTCCCATATCTCTTCCCTCTTGCATCTCCCTCCCTCCCACCCTCCCCATCCCACCCCTCTAGGTGGTCACAAAGCACCGAGCTGATCTCCCTGTGCTATGCGGCTGCTTCCCACTAGCTATCTATTTTACATTTGGTAGTGTATATATGTCCATGACACTCTCTCACCCTGTCACATCTCACCCCACCCCCTCCCCATATCCTCAAGTCCATTCTCTAGTAGGTCTGTGTCTTTATTCCCGTCTTGCCACTAGGTTCTTCATGGCCTTTTTTCCCCTTAGATTCCGTATATATGTGTTAGCATACTGTATTTGTTTTTCTCTTTCTGACTTACTTCACTCTGTATGACAGACTCTAACTCCATCCACCTCATTACAAATACCTCCATTTCATTTCTTTTTATGGCTGAGTAATATTCCATTGTATATATGTGCCACATCTTCTTTATCCATTCATCTGTTGATGGACATTTAGGTTGCTTCCATGTCCTGGCTATTGTAAATAGAGCTGCAATGAATATTTTGGTACATGACTCTTTTTGACCTATGGTTTTCTCAGGGTATATGCCCAGTAGTGGGATTGCTGGGTCGTATGGTAGTTCTATTTGTAGTTTTTTAAGGAACCTCCATACTGTTCTCCATAGTGGCTGTATTAATTTACATTCCCACCAACAGTGCAAGAGTGTTCCCTTTCCTCCACACCCTCTCCAGCATTTATTGTTTCTAGATTTTTTGATGATGGCCATTCTGACCGGTGTGAGATGATATCTCATTGTAGTTTTGATTTGCATTTCTCTAATGATTAATGATGTTGAGCATTCTTTCATGTGTCTGTAGGTCATCTGTATATCTTCTTTGGAGAAATGTCTATTTAGGTCTTCTGCCCATTTTTGGATTGGGTTGTTCGTTTTTTTGTTATTGAGCTGCATGAGCTGCTTGTAAATCTTGGAGATTAATCCTTTGTCAGTTGCTTCATTTGCAAATATTTTCTCCCATTCTGATGGTTGTCTTTTGGTCTTGTTTATGGTTTCCTTTGCTGTGCAAAAGCTTTTAAGTTTCATTAGGTCCCATTTGTTTATTTGTGTTCTTAGTTCCATTTCCCTGGGAGCTGGGTCAAAATGAATCTTGCTGTGATGTATGTCATAGAGTGTTCTGCCTATGTTTTCCTCTAAGAGTTTGATAGTGTCTGCCCTTACACTTAGGTCTTTAATCCATTTTGAGTTTATTTTTGTGCATAGTGTCAGGGAGTGTTCTAATTTCATACTTTTACATGTACCTGTCCAGTTTTCCCAGCACCACTTATTGAAGAGGCTGTCTTTTCTCCACTGTATATGCTTGCCTCCTTTATCAAAGATAAGGTGACCATATGTGTGTGGGTTTATCTCTGGGCTTTCTATCCTGTTCCATTGATCTGTATTTCTGTTTTTGTGCCAGTACCAAACTGTCTTGATTACTGAAGCTTTGTAATATAGTCTGAAGTCAGGGAGCCTGATTCCCCCAGCTCCATTTTTCGTTCTCAAGATTGCTTTGGCTATTCGGGGTCTTTTGTGTTTCCATACAAATTGTGAAATCTTTTGTTCTAGTTCTGTGAAAAATGCCAGTGGTAGTTTGATAGGGATTGCATTGAATCTGTAGATTGCTTTGGGTAGTAGAGTCATTTTCACAATGTTGATTCTTCCAATCCAGGAACATGGTATATCTCTCCATCTATTTGTATCATCTTTAATTTCTTTCATCAGTGTCTTATAATTTTCTGCATACAGGTCTTTTGTCTCCTTAGGTAGGTTTATTCCTAGATATTTTATTCTTTTTGTTGCAATGGTAAATGGGAGTGTTTTCTTAATTTCACTTTCAGATTTTTCGTTATTAGTGTATAGAAATGCAAGAGATTTCTGTGCATTAATTTTGTACCCTGCTACTTTACCAAATTCATTGATTAGCTCTAGGAGTTTTCTGGTAGCATCTTTAGGATTCTCTATGTATAGTATCATGTCATCTGCAAATAGTGACAGCTTTACTTCTTCTTTTCCGATTTGGATTCCTTTTATTTCTTTGTCTTCTCTGATTGCTGTGGCTAACACTTCCAAAACTATGTTGAATAATAGTGGTGAGAGTGGGCAACCTTGTCTTGTTCCTGATCTTAGTGGAAATGGTTTCAGTTTTTCACCATTGAGGACAATGTTGGCTGTGGGTTTGTCATATATGGCCTTTATTATGTTGAGGAAAGTTCCCTCTATGCATACTTTCTGCAGGGCTTTTATCATAAATGGGTGTTGAATTTTGTTGAAAGCTTTCTCTGCATCTATTGAGATGATCATACGGTTTTTCTCCTTCAATTTGTTAATATGGTGTATCACATTGATTGATTTGCGTATATTGAAGAATCCTTGCATTCCTGGAATAAACCCCACTTGATCATGGTGTATGATCCTTTTAATGTGCTGTTGGATTCTGTTTGCTAGTATTTTGTTGAGGATTTTTGCATCTATGTTCATCAGTGATATTGGCCTGTGGTTTTCTTTCTTTGTGACATCTTTGTCTGGTTTTGGTGTCAGGGTGATGGTGGCCTCGTAGAATGAGTTTAGGAGTGTTCCTCCCTCTGCAATATTTTGGAAGAGTTTGAGAAGGATAGGTGTTAGCTCGTCTCTAAATGTTTGATAGAATTCACCTGTGAAGCCATCTGGTCCTGGGCTTTTGTTTGTTGGAAGGTTTTTAATCACAGTTTCAATTTCAGTGCTTGTGATTGGTCTGTTCATATTTTCTATTTCTTCCTGGTTCAGTCTCGGCAGTTTGTGCATTTCTAAGAATCTGTCCATTTCTTCCAGGTTGTCCATTTTATTGGCATAGAGTTGCTTGTAGCAATCTCTCATGATCTTTTGTATTTCTGCAGTGTCAGTGGTTACTTCTCCTTTTTCATTTCTAATTCTATTGATCTGAGTCTTCTCCCTTTTTCTCTTGATGAGTCTGGCTAATGGTTTATCAATTTTGTTTATCTTCTCAAAGAACCAGCTTTTAGTTTCATTGATTTGTGCTATTGTTTCCTTCATTTCTTTTTCATTTATTTCTGACCTGATCTTTATAATTTCTTTCCTTCTGCTGGCTTTGGGGTTTTTTTGTTCTTCTTTCTCTAATTGCTTCAGGTGCAAGGTTAGGTTGTTTATTCGAGATGTTTCCTGTTTCTTGAGGTAGGCTTGTATTGCTATAAACTTCCCGCTTAGCACTGCTTTTGCTGCGTCCCATAGGTTTTGGGTCGTCGTATCTCCATTGTCATTTGTTTCTAGGTATTTTTTGATTTCCCCTTTGATTTCTTCAGTAATCACTTCGTTATTAAGTAGTGTATTGTGTAGCCTCCATGTGTTTGTATTTTTTACAGATCTTTTCCTGTAATTGATATCTAGTCTCATAGCGTTGTGGTCGCAAAAGATACTTGATACGATTTCAATTTTCTTAAATTTACCAAGGCTTGATTTATGACCCAAGATATGATCTATCCTGGAGAATGTTCCATGAGTACTTGAGAAAAATGTGTATTCTGTTGTTTTTGGGTGGAATGTCCTATAAATATCAATTAAGTCCATCTTGTTTAATGTATCATTTAAAGCTTGTGTTTCCTTATTTATTTTCATTTTGGATGATCTGTCCATTGGTGAAAGTGGGGTGTTAAAGTCCCCTACTATGATTGTGTTGCTGTCGATTTCCCCTTTTATGGCTGTTTGTATTTGCCTTATGTATTGAGGTGCTCCTATGTTGGGTGCATAAATATTTACAATTGTTATACCTTCCTCTTGGATCGATCCCTTGATCATTATATAGTGTCCTTCTTTGTCTCTTGTAATAGTCTTTATTTTAAAGTCTATTTTGTCTGATATGAGAATTGCTACTCCAGCTTTCTTTTGATTTCCATTTGCATGGAATATCTTTTTCCATCCCCTCACTTTCAGTCTATATGTGTCTCTAGGTCTGAAGTGGGTCTCTTGTAGACAGCATATATATGGGTCTTGTTTTTGTATCCATTCAGCCAGCCTGTATCTTTTGGTGGGAGCATTTAATCCATTTACATTCAAGGTAATTATCGATATGTATGTTCCTATTCCCATTTTCTTAAATGTTTTGGGTTTGTTATTGTAGGTGTTTTCCTTCTCTTGTGTTTCTTGCCTAGAGAAGTTCCTTTAGCATTTGTTGTTAAGCTGGTTTGGTGGTGCTGAACTCTCTCAGCTTTTGCTTGTCTGTAAAGGTTTTAATTTCTCCATCACATCTGAATGAAATCCTTGCTGGGTAGAGTAATCTTGGTTGTAGGTTTTTCTCCTTCATCACTTTAAGTATATCCTGCCACTCCCTTCTGGCTTGCAGAATTTCTGCTGAAAGATCAGATGTTAACCTTATGGGGATTCCCTTGTGTGTTATTTGTTGTTTTTCCCTTGCTGCCTTTAATATGTTTTCCTTATATTTAATTTTTGACAGTTTGATTAATATGTGTCTTGGCGTGTTTCTCCTTGGGTTTATCCTGTATGCGACTCTCTGTGCTTCCAGGACTTGATTAACTATTTCCTTTCCCATATTAGGGAAGTTTTCAACTATAATCTCTTCAAATATTTTCTCAGTCCCTTTCTTTTTCTCTTCTTCTTCTGGGACCCCTATAATTCGAATGTTGGTGCGTTTAATGTTGTCCCAGAGGTCTCTGAGACTGTCCTCAGTTCTTTTCATTCTTTTTTCTTTATCCTGCTCTGCAGTAGTTATTTCCACCATTTTATCTTCCAGGTCACTTATCCTTTCTTCTGCCTCAGTTATTCTGCTATTGATCCCATCTAGAGTATTTTTAATTTCATTTATTGTGTTTTTCATCATTGCTTGGTTCCTCTTTAGTTCTTCTACGTCCTTGTTAAATGTTTCTTGCATTTTGTCTATTTCCAAGATTTTGGATCATCCTTACTATCATTATTCTGAATTCTTTTTCAGGTAGACTACTTATTTCCTCTTCATTTGTTAAGTCTGGTGTGTTTTGACCCTGCTCCTTCATCTGCTGTATGTTTTTCTGTCGTCTCATTTTGCTTATCTTACTGTGTTTGGGGTCTCCTTTTCACAGACTGCAGGTTTGTAGTTCCCGTTGTTTTTGGTATTTGTCCCCAGTGGCTAAGGTTGGTTCAGTGGGTTGTGTAGGCTTCCTGGTGGAGGGAACTAGTGCCTGAGTTCTGGTGGATGAGGCTGGATCTTGTCTTTCTGGTGGGCACGTCCATGTCTGGTGGTGTATTTTGGGGTGTCTGTGGCCTTATTATGATTTTAGGCAGCCTCTCTGCTAATGGATGGGGCTGTGTTCCTGTCTTGCTAGTTGTTTGGCATAGGGTGTTCAGCACTGTAGCTTGCTGGTCATTGAGTGATGCTGGGTCTTGATGTTGAGATGGAGATCTCTGAGAGATTTTCACCGTTTGGTATTACGTGGAGCTGGGAGGTCTCTTGTGGACCAGTGTCCTGAAGTTGGCTCTCCCACCTCAGAGGTACGGCCCTGATGCCTGGCTGGAGCACCAAGAGCCTTTCGTCCACACGGCTCAGAGTAAAAGGGAAAAAAAATAGAAAGAAAGAAAGAAAGAGGCTATAATATAGTGAAGTAAAATAAAGCTATTATAAAGCAAAGCTATCCAGACAAAATCTCACCCAGAAGCATATACATATACACTCACAAAAAAAAGGAAAAGGGGAAAAATTAATATATCCTGCTCCCAAAGTCCACCTCCTGAATTTGGGATGATTCGTTGTCTCTTCAGGTATTCAACAGATGCAGGCACATCAAGTTGTTTGTGGAGTTTTAATCCGCTGCTTCTGAGGCTGCTGGGAGAGATTTCCCCTTCTCTTCCCTGTTAGCACAGCTCCTGGGGATCAGCTTTGGATTTGGACCCGCCTCTGCGTGTAGGTCGCCTGAGGGCGTCTGTTCCCCGCCCAGACAGGACGGGGTTAAAGGCACAGCTGCTTCGGGGCCTCTGGCTCACCCAGGCCGCGGGGAGGGAGGGGTACAGAGGAGGCGGGGCGAGCCTGCAGCGTCAGAGGCCGGCGTGACGTTGCGCCAGCCTGAGGCACGCAGTGCGTTCTCCCGGGGAATTTGTCCGGGGATCACGGGACCCTGGCAGTGGCGGGCGGCACCGGCTCCCTGGAGGGGCGGTGTGGAGAGTGACCTGTGCTCGCACACAGGCTTTTTGGAGGCGGCAGCAGCGGCCCCAGCGTCTCACGCCCGTCTCTGGGGTCCGCGCTGATAGCCGCGGCTCGCGCCCTTCTCTGGAGTTCGTTTAGGCGGCGCTCTGAATCCCCTCTCCTTGCGCGCCGCGAAACAAAGCGGCAAGAAAAGTCTCTTGCCTCTTCGGCAGCTGCAGACTTTTTCCCAGTCTCCCTCCCAGCCAGCTGTGGTGCGCTAACCCCTTCAGGCTGTGTTCACGCCGCCAGCCCCAGTCCTCTCCCTGCGATCCGACCCACCGAAGCCGAGCCTCAGCTCCCAGCCCCGCCCGCCCCGGCGGGGGAGCAGACAAGCCTCTCGGGCTGGTGAGTGCTGCTCGGCACCGATCCTCTGTGCGGGAATCTCTCCGCTTTGCCCTCCGCACCCCTGTGGCTGCGCTCTCCTCCGTGGCTCCGAAGCTTCCCCCCTCTGCCACCCGCAGTCTCTGCCCGCGAAGGGGCTTCCTAGTGCGTGGAAGTCTTTCCTCCTTCACAGCTCCCTCCCACTGGTGCAGGTGCCGTCCCTATTCTTTTGTCTCTGTTATTTCTTTTTTCTTTTGCCCTACCCAAGTATGGGGGGAGTTTCTTGCCTTTTTGGAGGTCGGACGTTTTCTGCCAGCGTTCAGTGGGTGTTCTGTAGGAGCAGTTCCACGTGTAGATGTATTTCTACTGTATCTGTGGGAAGGAAGGTGATCTCCGCGTCTTACTCTTCCGCCATCTTCTCTCCTCCCCCCCACATATGGCTTTTTCTATGTTCACTTTTATATTGTACCATCCATGAACATGTTATATCTCTTACATTATTAAGATATTATTTTTCCTATAATGATTTTAAGTTTCATTCATAATAGTCTAGAGTATATTTTTAGCTATTTTCTAATAATTCCATAATTTTACATTTTAGTGTATTATTCCTGGTATAGTGGATAACTATGTGTTATTTAATAAAAATTTCATTGAATAATAACATACATATGAAAAAGTATATGAATCATAAATTTCTACCTTAGTAATTATCACAGGATTGAACATAACTGTTTAAACTTCATCTGGATCTAGAAGTAATACTAAATCTTCTAGTGCTCCCAACTAAACCCTGTTCTCTCCCCACTCATCAAACTTAAATACTCTCCAGATTTTTAATAGCAAAGATTTGTTTATCCTTTATTGAACTTTATATAAATGAATTCCTACAGTAAATAGTATTTTGGTCTGGTTTCTTTCATTTAAAATTATGCTTGCAAAGTTTATCCATGTTTTCTGTGTCTCGTAACTTCATTCATTCTATAGTTTTGTGGTATTCTATTATATAAATGCTTCACTGTTTTTAAATCTGTCTATTGGTATATTTGATATGCTCTTTTTGAGATGTTTCTCGTTTTTGGCTACTATCAATAATACTACTATAAGTGTTTTTGTACATATATTTTGGAGCACATATGTGTGCATTTTTGTTGGGTCAATACCTAGGAATAGAATGACTGGGTCCCAGGGGAAGTGTATGGACACTCCTGTCAGCAGTGTGTGTTAGTTCCAGTTGCTCCAGATGTCCATCAAAACTTGTGCCATTAGGCAAAGCACATGATTCTTGCAGTTTCTTCATAATATTTTCCTCTGCCATTAGGCAAAGCATATACAGCTTCCAACAACCCTCATCTACAAAATCTAGCATTCTCTTTCCTATATTGAGATTCCTTCAAGGGTTTGGCACTGGTTTATGTTTTGTTTCATTTTTGGTCAATCTTAATAATGGGCTTTTAAAAAAATACATGTCTTAGTAGACATGTGAATGGGAAGTCAGGAGCATGTCCATAGGAGCTTTGGACCAGTGTGATTTAAAATTGGAATTTCATCTTCTCTTCTTGAAACTCTCAATATTATTGTCATCTAAAAAGCTATTGTATCCTATTTATATCTCTATTAATCTTCCTTCTTTGCTATATGAATCAGTCTAGGCCAAATCAGGGAAAAGAAACCATAGAGTAATTTGAACAGGGAAAGTATAGCATAAGGAATTATTGACTGCAATATGAAAATAGAGTAATGAGAGGTTGGCTAGAAAGCAGTACAGAAAACTTTAAAGACTATAGGATTAACAAATTTATAAAATAATAATGGAAATAATATTAAAATAATGGAAATGATATAATGGAAATAATATAATAATAGAAATAATATAATCATAATGGAAATAATTAAAGACTAGCATTAGCAAGTTTATAAAAATAATAATGGAAATAGTATAACAATGGAAATATAATATAATGAAATAATATAATATAACATAATATAATATGCCAGCACTCAGAGGGCTGATATAGAGCTCCCAAGGAAGAGTTCCCTCTCCATCAGAAATGTGATCCAGACCTTGTTGGAGAGAGCATAACTGTGACTCACTGAATGGCAGAGAAATTGCTATAGTGATAGCAGAGCTTGCAGGAAATCCACTCTATAGAATGCCAGGAAAACCTTTTCACAGGGAGGTGTCTCATCAGAGATACTCACTACAAAATTGTCTGATGAGGTTGCTGGCAGAAGGTGCTGGCTTTTGAGTGACGATAGGCACTGTGAACTGAAGGAGTCAGGCACTGGGGAAACCATGTGTTCTGCAAGAATTGGATGCTTGAGAAGCTGCTAGCAGGTGCTGTATGACGCTGCCAAGGGAGCACACCCAAACCAGGAAGCAAAACTGTTTTCTCCTGCAGTGTCTCTCTGTTACCACTGACTGACAAAACTTAACATTGTGGCAGCTGGCAAAGAAAAAAATATATTTAAAGGGCCAAGATTCATTTTTACACAGCAGGCAAAAAGGGTGAACTTGGTGCTGAAAGGCAATAAATTGATAAAGCCCTTTTCTGACTCTTCTTACTTTGTCCAGGCACATAAAGGACAAATAGCTTCCTTTCCATGCTTTGAATTTTTGGCTATCATTTCTTATCACTATACATGAGGAAAATGACTGTTTTTTTCTATTGTATGCTCCTTAACTTGCAAAGCAGCTGGAATATAGAAAGAACTCAATGAATATTTTTGACTTAGTAAGTGAATGCTGAATAAGGCAATACCCAAATCTCAATCTCAACATGATGCTTTCCCCTAAGCCACTGGACACATTCACCTGATGGCCCTACATGTACTACAAGCTGAACTCACTGCTGTCCAGATCTGCTCCTCTTTCTATATTCCCTATGTTAGTAAATGGCACCATTTCTTGCACAGTGACTCAACAGAGAAACCTAAAGTCTCCTTTTTCTCCCATTCATTCTACAAACTTAAGCAATTAATCAGAGTTTTGCAACACTATCTCTCTTTTGTTGACTATGTTCCCAACTGTTATTTTCTTGGTTCAGGTCCTAGTCACAGCTCTGGTGCATTCCTGTGATGTTTTCCCTACTGGCCTTTTTGCCTTCGGTTTTGCAAGCCTCTGATTTATCCTTCATACTATTGCCTCAGTTATCTAATAAAATGCAAATCTTACCATGTAACTGCTTTGCTTAAATCCTTCAGAGGTTTTCTATTGCTTAAAGTAGTGCTTTCAACTTGTGGTCTCAGGAATCCCCAAGAGAATACAGTGACCTTAAGGTGTTATGAAAAGGAAAACGGAACAGAGAGAGGGCAGAATTCTGGGACACACATTCTTGCTTCCTACTGAGAAGCTTAACTTTACCTCTTTTACATATTCTTGAAGGTTTTGTTTGAATAATGTTTTTCACTACAAACAACTATAACAGAATTTCAACTAAACAATTTTGAAAACAACTGCACTAAAGGATAAATTCCAAATATTTGATAAGCATACATGGTCATTTACAATCTGGCTTTTGACTAATTTTTATCCTGAACTCTAACCCTTCATACCCAACCAAGAAAGCAGAAGTCAACCACAGCCATACTTAATTATTCAGATTTCCCTGAATATGCCACATTTTAAAATTTATTCATTATTTCCAGAAGTGTTGAATACCTACTATATACAAGCTACTATACCAATTGCTGGAGACATAGTGGTGATAAAGATTGAAAAAATTAAATTATTGAAATATAGATTATAAGTACAGAAAAAGTGCTATGGAATTTAAAAGTAGGATACTGGGGTAGAGAGTTTGAGCTATAGTCTCAGTTGTAAACATGGTGGCTAGGGACATTCTAATGAAGATGGTGGCATATTAATAAAGCCCCAGTGTTGGTGAGTAAAGCAAGTAATCTAGACATCTGGGGAAAGAGCTTTCCAGGCAGACAACAGAAAATGACAATTCTGTCAGGCAAGAGCATGCCTAGAATATTGGAGGAACACTAAAAAAAAAAAGCAACCAATGTGGCTACAGTGGAGAGAACAAAGCAAAAAAGTAGTGGGACATGAGATTATGGGCAAGATGGGAACCAAACTGTAAAGGACCATGCAGGTCATTGTAACACTTTCAGCTTTAATTCAGGGTGACATGCTGTATTAGATTCCTAGGGCTGCCATAACAAACTGCCAAAAGCTGGGTGGATTAAAACAACTTAAATTTGTTCCGTCACAGGTCTGGAGACCAGAAGCTTGAAATCAAGTTTTCAGCAGTGACATGCTCCTTCTGAAGGCTCATGGGGAGGATTCCTTCCTTGCCTTTTCCTAACTTCTGGTGGTGCCCATAGATCCATGGCATTCCTTGGCTTGCATCTGCATCACTCCAATTTCTGCCTCTGTCATCACATGGCATTCTCCCTGTGTGTCTCTCTCTCCTGTTCTTATAAGGACACCAGTTATATTGGTCATCCTCCATTATAACTAATAATGATCACTCATATTGGTTATATTTTATAATAATGGAAATAGGTCATTGTACTGTAGATGTAATTAATTTAGGCTTGATATCATATTAACTAAGTGTATCTATAATGATGAATTTCCAAATAAGTTCACTCTCTGAGGTACTAGACGATTAAGACCTCAATATGTCTTTCTAAGGACACAATTCAACCCATAACACATGGGAAGCAAGAGAGTTTTGGTATAGAAGTTACATGATCAGACCTCAATTTTGAAACTATCTTTTTGGCTACTATGTTTAGGACTAAAGCATTTAAAATTGGAAGCAGGGACCAGTGAGGAGATGGTGATAAATATTAACAGTATTGGACCAAGGTGGGAATAGTTGAGGTGATGAGAAGTGGTAGAATTTAGATATAATTTCAGAGTTAAAGCTGACAGGACTTACAAATAATTTCAATCTAAGTTTGAAAGACCACAGTATGGGTAATTCCATACGTTTTTTACCTGAATAAGTAGAAACATGGAATTATTAACTGAGGAGAAGATTAAAAAATGGAGTCTAGGAGAATAACATAAGGAGTTCAACTGAACATAATAAATTTGAGAAATGCTTTAAACAGGTTGCCTGGAAAGTTTTGGTTCATACCTGTTGCCTATATTCAGTACAATGCAGCACATCTCCTGGTATTTTATATTTTCATAAAATATTCATATTAGTAGTGTAATAGTTCACTGTGGCTGCTATAACAAATTTCCAAAAACTGAGTGGCTTAAACCAATAAAATTTATTCTCTCAAAATTCTGCTTAAACCAATAAAATCTATTCTCTCAAAATTCTGGGGGCCAGGGTTGATTCCTTCTAAAATTCCTTCCATGCCTCTTCTAGCTTCAGGTGGCTTCTAGTAATCCTTGGTAATCCCTGACTTATAAATGCATCACTCCAATATCTGCCTCCATATTCACATGGCTTTTTCCTCTGTGTGTCCCTTCCCTCTTCTCTTCTCATCTCTTCTCTTCTCTTCTCACACACTAACTAGATTTAGGGACCACCTCAATCCAATATGATCTCATCTTCAGGTCCTTAATTATATCTACAAAGATCCTTTTTCTAAATAAGCTTGCATTCACAGGTTCTGAATGGACCTATCATTTTTAGGGGGTGGGCAGAGGGTAACCATTCAGCCCACTATAAATAGTTGCATTAAGATAAAGCAGATTGGCTTTGATAGACTTCCACTTCATGTTTACAACCTCTGTTGTAGTCTTGTCTAGCAGTGTGGTAGACATGTGAAGAACAAACAGAGTTGTCACTTTAATACGTGGTGTAATCTGAAAGAAGACCAGAAATAACTTGTCATTCTTTTCAACCTTTCCATTTGAAAATGACTGACATTTTCCTTTCAAGAACTGTATGCAGGACACTTACTGATAAAACCAAATTTATAGGAACAACAGCAACTACCTTCCTTTGGTCTGGTGGTGGTAGGAGAGATGTTTAATACTGGATGTACTATGGCCTGATTGTGCTTGCAAGTTGCACAAGACTCCAGGCCTATGGTGAGCCAAGTTAATGGAAACTGTCGACAAATATAAGCTAGGTGTATGTGAAATATGTACAAGAAATAGCTGAGAAGTCCTGTCAGAGAATATAGAGACAGTAGTCTGAATACCCTTGCTATTGTAGTTTTAGCATTGAATTTATAGTGTAGGTATAAAAATTTTTTTTTCACTTTATTGTTTGGTAATGCAATAAGCACTTTGACAGCAATAAGCTCAAGTAAATGATTACTTAATTAACATTTAATACTGAATTTTTGTTTTTTAAGAAAGTTGATAATGAACATGTACTTGCACAATATGTTGGGGCTTTTCTCATCCACTGTGTGGGTGCTATAGAATGAACTGTGTCCCCCCAAAATTCATATGTTGAAACTCTAATCTCCATTGTGACTATTTGGAGATAGAGTCTTTAGGGAGGAAAATGAAGTTAAATGAGGTCATAATAGTGAGACCCTAATCCGATAGGAATGTTGACTGTATAAGAAGAGGAAGTTAGAAACATCTCTCCTTCTCCATAAAGGCCATACAAAGGCACAGCAAGAAGGACCATCTGAAATCAGGAAGAGAGTCCTCACCAGAAATCAACCATGCTGACACTCTGATCTTAGACGTCCTAGCTTCTAGAATTGTGAGAAACATATTTCTCCTGTTTAAGCCACCTAGTCTATGGTGTTTTTTAATGACAGCCTGAGCTGACTGAAACAGTGGGCCAAAGTGGTTCCACTGACTACGTGTAAATCAGAGGGCAAAAATCTAGTTCAAACATTTATAGTTATTTAAAAAGGTTCTGCCTGATGATAATGATTTAATGCATGCAACTGCAGAAGGTGTGTTTAAGCACTTTCTGATGTTTGACTTTTCATTTTGATGAGATTTTTTTTAATAGATGGAATTTCTCCTCTAAAATAATTTTTTTCATTTAGGATTTTGAGTTTTCTTGTGCACATGAAATGTGAAGTGATAACTCCATTAACAGAAGTACTTCAAAGTTAGATGATGCCAGTTTTATATCAAAGACTTTAAATACTTCAGATAGAAAAAAACATTAATTCTAATAATGGCTTGATTTTTTTCATTGAAATTCATAAGATAAAAGTAAAAATGTTGACCATTTATAGTGATCAGATGAAACATCTGACAAAATTGTGGTTATTGTTATAAATTCAACTAAATGGTTCAACATTTAAAATAGAATGAAGTGATGTTAGGAAAACAAATTTTGGTGCAGAAAATCTAAAAAATTAAAAATTGTAAAAGTTACTAAGTTAAAAAATTTGGAATTAAATGCATTTACCTATACATATACATGCTACATATTATATAGTAAATTGACTGTAGTTCAAGTATTTGGTGTCAAAACTGGTGTTGGAGACAAAAATGTCTCCAAGTATAGCGATGTTTACTCTCTTTGATGTTCATGTAGCGATATTTGAACCTTTGAAGAGTTACTTTGTAAATGAACATAAATGCCCTTTGATAGTATTGAATGATTTTGTAAAGGAGTCCTCTAAATTTTGTGTGTATTTTATTCTCTTATTTTTAGCACCATTTTTATTTTCAGAAGTCCCAGTTAAGATAACTTATATGAACACTAGCTTTAAAAATCCAATTACATGTTTCAAGAAAGCAGTTAGACAGATGTGTAGGGAATGCAGGAGAGAAGTCTAGGCCAGATATGCAATTCGGAAGTCAACAGTATATAGATGGAAATTTAAGCCATAAAACAGGACTTTTTCTTTTACTCTGAAAGGATGAATGATTCACTAATCTTTTATATGTAAAATTATAATCCTCATTTAAGTGTGTATTAAAAACTGCCCTTCAATCTGAATGCCCTTACACTAACTGCTTTCGGGAGTGTTTTGTTTTATAGAGTATTGTTTTTCCATAATAGAATATTGCCTAACCTAGATTAATAGAGCTGTGAACACAGACAAAAATATCTGGTACAATAAAATTATGTAACTCATTCATTTCATATTTTTCAGTACTTAATGGGAATTAGCTTTAGGAGTAGCAATTGTATATATTATTTTTATGATTGCATTCTGTAAGCAGTTTAGGATAACTATTAATAGTTTTAAGAAATATTCTGTATTTCATTTCAAGAAAAAGGCTGAACATAAAAGAGGTTTATACTTAGATTTCCAACTGCTTAGTGAAAAAAAACTTTATCTGGTTGTTCTGCCAGAAACTCAAAATCAAATGTACCAAAAGCTAACTACAGTTTCCCACTCCTCCTAATTATTCCCCAAATATTTCTTTCTCCTCCATTTTCTGTTTCTACTTTGGAATCTCCAGTTTTGAGTTATCTTAGCTTTAAAATATTAGAATCACTTCAGATACTCTTTCTTTTTTTCTAAATGATTCCAGATATCCAGGCTTACTGATTGTACCTCTACAGTAACATCCAAGTCTCCTCCCTAACCTTTCTATCCTTAGCATATTCTGGAATCCATTTGATTTACCAAATGCTTAAAATATGTTTTTAAGTAGCATCTCTGCTTCTGATCCCTCCTGTCACCAAATCTGCTTACATAATGCTATCATTTTAGTCTCTTTAAAGAAGATTCATAAGCATGTTGCTCTGTCACCTAACAACATTTAATGTCTTTCTTATGGTTACTGAAGAAATTTGTATTCCTTAAATTATCAATTGAATCTCATTCTACTTTCTAATCCTACCTATTATCAATTGAATCTCATTCTACTTTCTAATCCTACCTATTATCAATTGAATCTCATTCTGCTTTCTAATCCTACCTTTCACTTTTGTATTTTACATAGTATGATCTAACCAAACCACTTCTCCCCACATTCTCTCCTCATTTGCATTCCTGAAAGTTTCTTCTGCCCAATTCTTCCTTCTCTCGCTTCAACATATCAAAAGATATGTAATTCAAATGTCACCTGGTCTCATCATATCTTGTATAAAATTGAGCTGCTGAATTATTTTTGCACTTAGTTCTAATTGTTTATTTTTATAAAAGCAATATGTGTATGTGTGTGTGTGTATAAGAGTTAAAGAAGTTCATATAACTTTATATAACTTACAGGAGTTCAAATCTTTATTCCATTTTCCTTACAGAGCCACTTTCCCTCTATGCGTGTATTTATTTTGGTGGTTATTTCCATAACTCCAAAGAACATGTTTTGATTTTATATCCATTTTTTAAAAATCTAGATTAAAATGGAAAATTGAAGGCTTTGAGATTTACCTTCCAAAACCTACATGTTAGATAAATATTTCTTGGTTGTCACTTGCTTTAACAGAAAGCAGTCTCTAGATAATGGCTTTCCAGTCTGTCCACAGGCTATTGAATACTTTATTTCAAATCAGCTTCAGGACTGCCTGGCCCACCTTTCCTAAGGGCTCTATTTCCTTTCTTCCTGTACTTTAAGTTTGAGGAGAAACACTTTCCTAGACTCCCTCCAGTAACAGTTAATAAAAACAAAACTTTAAATAAGATCAGAGATAACAATTTGCCTTCCAACAGAGAGGATGAGATTCAGCTATTTCTAATTATGGTTACTCTTAGATCCAGTCCCACATTTCAAAATGTCTGGGAAATA
Source organism: Eschrichtius robustus (assembly GCF_028021215.1). Taxonomy (NCBI): domain Eukaryota; kingdom Metazoa; phylum Chordata; class Mammalia; order Artiodactyla; family Eschrichtiidae; genus Eschrichtius; species Eschrichtius robustus. Next base: position 60,674,642 of record NC_090840.1, on the reverse strand, counting down.
TCCCTCCTAGCCCAGCTCTTGGTCTGCCTCCTATGGCTAACGTCAGCTTAACTTTACTCACTGGGAATGCACTTAGACACATCTACACTGCTCAGAGTGTAGCTGCGAGAACTAAGGTATGGTATGTCCCTCCTCTAAGGTAAGCTATACCTCCTGAAGCCATGTTTTCTGTCTTCAGATCTAGTCTTTTAAGACAAATGAAAAATCAGAATATCTTCTTTCTTTAAGAGAGACCCACAGGGTGGTCTTGCCTTACAGCTTTTAAAATTGTTATCTCCAGAATATATAATATTTATGCCTGTTTTCCAAAAATTAGATTGTTCAGCTGTAAATAGTACCATATGTAGGATAACAATGTTCTACTCTAGGTAGAACTTTTGCAATTATCAGGCTCTTTCATTTATTAACCTTATGTAAGTGAGAGTTGAGTATTGTGTTAACTCTTTCTGAAGTCTTCCAGATCTCTATTCTCATAGGATACTATAGACACAGACATACAAACATACTTTTCACATAATCAGGTCATAATGAACACATATAGCAGAGATGAAATCCATAATTAAAAAGGAAACTTTTGCTAGGAGAAATATCTGTACAAATGCAACTTTTCTTGTAATAGAGGTGGCCTTTTAAATGATCATATAGAAAATTCAGGTCTCTTGGCTTCATAGCACTTCAGATAATTACAAAGCTATATCAGGTTGTTGCTGTATTCTGTATATCTTATCAAAGAGAAAGCTATTTAACTACTTAAATCATTAAATTACACTATTTGTTTCTCTATTTTGTAAATTTCTTATTATGATTGTAAGGTCCTTAGGACTAAAACTTAGAAGTTCCAGCTCAAAGGACCAAGTTCTTCCTCTACCACTTAAAAACTGCAAAAGGAAAATTTTCTATTCTTGTGGCTGAGAAAGGCAGCTTCATTTTGAGAATCATCTGGAGGTTTCTTTACTCACGTGTGTAGAGAGGTTGATGCGGGATGGTTGTTACCAGGTGACAGAAGACAGTGGAAGAGCTACTTCTTTTTATCCTTTTCTGTAATAAGATGTTAAAATTGTATAATAAGACGTGTCATACCAAAGTTAGGTGACACTTAAAGATTTGTAATTTACCAAAGAAATGCATAATAACATATTCAATGACACTTGAACCTATCATTCAGATCAAGATTATAAAAAAGCCAGGATGTGTATTTTGAAGAAAGGATGTAGTTAGTAAAATTACCTTAAGAGAAAATGTAGTATATGGTATTTTCAAAGTTGGCCACAATAATCTCTCTCTTCCCAAATGCCCCTTTAGAACATTGATACTTGCTGTCTAGAGGCAAAATCTAATTCTCTCTCCTTGAATCTGAGCAGTGACTCACTTGCAACCAACAGAAAGAGGCAGAAGTGATGCTTTATGTTTCTGTGGCTATGCCATAAAAGCTAATGAAACTTCTACCTTTTTAGCTGGGTAATCAGTTTGGAGCCTAAACCACAATGTATAAAATCCAGCCATACCCAGGCCACCAGAAAAGGTAAAATTTGGTGTCTGTCTAAAACTTCAAGAGAGGTCATAGTTGGTAGCTAGTATCAACTGCTATGCATGTAACTGAAAACACCTCCAGATGATTCTATACCCCAATGATCAAGTCACTTCCCACCTTCAGGTGTTCTCAGGATGGGGTTCTAGATATCATGGAACAAGAAAAGTCATCCCACTGTGCTCCGTCTGAATTCCTGACCCACCAAGTCTGTTAGCACAATAACATTAATTATTTACCAGTAAGTTTTAAAATGTTTTGTTACACAACATAGCCAGCAGAATAGAAGAACACTAAACTGTGAGTACAAATGAGAGACAGGAGAAGAGTCCCTAAAGAGTCATCTGAAACCTGAAGTATTCCCCGAAGCCTGATTTGCATCCCCTGCTGTTGGATGACCCCAGGACTGACACCTGATATAGCTAATGTGGTTGTGACAGAACAGAAGGGGGAGACCAGAAGACTGCAATAGGCCTTCAACATTCTCACCGATGACAAGGAATATATTACCATTTTCTATGGACCAGAGGTAGGCAAAATGGAAGCAGCATCTTGCATAGAGACTTTTTATGTCCTATCAAAGAAGACTGCCTGGGATGGTGAGGAAACTCTGAGTTAATGTCTAAGAGTGAAGCTGAGATAAAAGTGTCTAGCTGAAGAAGAGGTATCAGACATATCAAGGAATCTTTGGTTAGGAGAGCCCAGCAGGGAACTTCTGAAGAACCTTGAAAGTTGTCCAGGATAGAAGGAGTTTTAATATCTGCACGGCCCAGAGAGTTAGAAGTCAGAATATAATATTAGTACAGTACAATACTATACTATACCATGATAGTATATAATATATGTACGATATTACAAGAAATCTCTTGTTTTCTCTTCCTTTGCCTCTCCTCCAAAGTTGCAGTTCTATTTAGGGAGGAGATTAGAGGAAAAATAAAAAGTGAAAAAACAAACAAAAAACCCAGACCTTTTATAGAAAAGGAGAATTGATCTAGTGGGCCTGCACTTTAACCCATAGCATTATAATTAGCTAAAAAGCAGAGCATGTGGTCCCAGCACAGATTCGTACATGTGGTTGGTCAGGGTCAGTGGAAGTCTTCTTTTGATTCCACCCCCCTACATTTTCTCAATTAAATATTTAGTAGGATTATCATCAAGAGTGAGGGTGGAGGAGAATATGCATGTATGAGGAGAAAGAGAAGCTATAAAGTAGTCATCAGGAAGAATGATTAGTGCAACTGTTTGGTGAGTAGTTCATTTGAAGTTGGTGATCAAGAATTTAAAGTGATAAAGACTCAGTATGGTTATCTATTACTCTCCAGCCATTGACTGTTGAATGGACACATAGCTTAAGTAAACAGTTGGATTTGACAAACTAAAGTTTTACCGGATAAAGGTACTGAGCGGAAATGTAAGAAGGGGTGATTTCAATCAGGACCTTGAAATGTGAAGCATGGTAAAGGAAAGTAGAAGCCCAGTAGAATAGAAGCTGAAGGTTCTGAGCAGTTGGAGAGGAAGTGAGTTAAAAAGATAGCAGGTGGTTATCTTAACTTAATAAATCAATGATAGAATTGAAGCTTAGAATACGTTGACCCATTATTAGGAGAAGTTTGTGTTGTATAGAATTACATATTATATGGATTATATATTATAATCCATATAATATATAATAATTCATATATTATATATTATTATCTTATATATGTAATAATCATATTATATTATGTATTAATAATAATCAGGTTAATCAGCAAATTATAAGTTACCGAGGATATATCACTGAGTTCTTTATATCCCATATGCCACATACCTCTATTTTGCTAGTTCTGGAGACATTCAGAGGAAAGTTCAACTAAAATATTTTACAAATTTTTACTACACTCAAAAGATACTTTTATAATTTCTGTTTGTTTTTAATGAGAAAGTTTCTTCTACTCAACCTACCTGTTTTAAAAATTTGTTTGAATGGGCAAATACAATGTCTGTTTTAGATGACAAACCATTATGACAGGCATTGAGAGGGCTAGTAATTATAAATCTTTTGGAATTTTTGAAAAATTTACTTTGTTGTTTAACTGAATTGAATTCACGTACTTTGCCCCATCACACATGTATATTCTGACACACTCATCACCATTTAAGAGAGATGAAATAAGATCAGATAGGGAATTAATACACAGAATTGCATTCCCCCTCTCAATATAAATTACAATCTAAGTATTAAACAGTATATATGTGATATTTAGTATTCTGTATTCTTTTCCAGTTTTCCTTTTTAAATGACTTAATTTATTCACCAAAGCCTGCAATTTTTAGATTATTTATAGATACAGAGACCATTAAGCGTTGCTGCATAAATGGTATATAATGAGACCATGAAAATAATCCTTTAATATTACTTTATGAATATGTATGATGTTATTGTGAGTAACAGTCATTTCTCAAAACTTCCTTATAAACAGAATAAGTACAAATAAAACAAGCAGTAGGTACTCCAATCATATTGGTTCTGTACATACATTCTATATGAATAATTTGTATAAAAGTCCTTTAAAATTTTTGAAATTATTTTTTAGTTCTCTAGATGAGTACTTTTAAAAAAAAGTTTTATAAAGTTTTCTTTGCTAGTAATAGAAAAGGAGAAAAAGCATATTGTAGTGTAGGTGAATGATGCCAATTGGAAATTCAACTTTTTTGTTTATAGTTTTCGGGAATAAGGTTGAAAAATAAAAAAACAATGGTGAGCCCAAATCCACCCCCTCTGAACTGTATACTTCAAATTTGAGTGTAGTTAAGTAAGAATTTTATTTTCAACATTGTTTTCATTATTGGCTTTGAATCCCAACTATATCAAGAGATTGAGAAGTATTTTTATTGTCAAAGGTATTATACCTTGAAAAAACTAGATGGATAATGAAAGCTGAATTGTTATAATTTTTTATGAAAAATTGTTTTTCTCAAAAGTAGTTCATAACTGTAATTATTAGATACCTATTGTAAATGCTGTACACATCAATAATGGCAAAATGATCTTAAATTTGTCCAAAGCATGGTTTATGAATTTAAATTGTTGCCCAACCTCTAGTAGACATGAATTCTTTTTTTTTTTTTTTAATAAATTTTGTTTATTTATTTATTTATGGCCGCGTTGGATCTTCGTTGCTGCCGCGGGTTGCAGCGAGTGGGGGCTATTCTTCGTTGCGGTGCGTGGGCTTCTCATTGCAGTGGCTTCTCTTGTTGCGGAGCATGGGCTCTAGGCGCATGGGCTTCAGTAGTTGTGGCATGTGGAATCTTCCCAGACCAGGGCTCGAACCCGTGTCCCCTGCATTGGCAGGCGGATTCTTAATCACTGCAGCACCAGGGAAGACCTAGACATGAACTCTTTAACAGGAGACAATCCCCACTCAGAGTTGTCCACCTTTGGTGGTTTTCCATTGATTATCTAAACTGCAATTATTTTGGTAGAAATATATGGTTAAATATTATTACAATTAATAACAATAACAATTAATGGGGTATCCTTCATGAAAGAGTCTTGTACACCATTTTAGGTAAGTAATATAAATAGCTATTGTGACAAATAGTGGTATAGATTTTAAAATTATTACTTTATATAAAGAAAACATTTTTATGAAGCAATTACTATCCCTTTTATTTAAAATAAAGGAATATAAGATATTTTAAAAGAACATGTACCTTTAACATTTTTTCTCAAGACAATTCCCTGCTTTCATATCTTTTTCAAAAGAGTACATTTAATGTTTGGAATTTCAGATGCAATGGAAAGATATTTAAAAACAAAACAAACAAACAAACAAAAAACCCCCGGCTGTTAAAAAGACACCTCTGAGTAAATGTAAGTATGGTGAGGGAAAAGTACTAAGTCAGGCAAATCTAATTTTAATCTTGGGCTCTAGCATTTGCTTTGTAAATTTGAAAATTGCTTACTTTTTATGGAATTCTAATTTCTCTTTTAAGATGGAGAACACAATATCTAACTTAAGGGTTGTTTTAGAGATTAGAAGAAAACTATAAAGAGGGTATGGCGGAGTCATAGCATATAGAAGACACTCAACAGATGCTAGTGATTTCCATTTACAGTGTTCTTGAAGTCATCTCGTAGATGTAGCTGCCTTTTTACCTACTTCATAGCTTGACTTCACACCAAAGAGTAGGGTGGGTTATGCTTTAAAGGTGAGAAGCGGCCAGAAAATTTCCTCTCCCTTTACTAAGAAATGTGGTGACAACCTGGCACTCACAAAATTGTTTTTAAGCCCCAAACCACAAAGCCATCCTAGATTTCCTTCTTTCCCTTCTTCCAAATTTATCTTTCCTTCATTAGCAAGTCATCTTAGTTCCACCTTCAAATTTTATCTCAAATATATATGTATATATAAAATATATATCTATCTTAAATATATATATATTCACATAAAATATATATATATATTTATCAAATATATGTATGTGCATTTATACTATTACTACGATTAACCTCAGTCCAGATCTCCAATTTTTCTGCCTAGAATATTATAAAATCTACAACAACGTCCTAATTGGTCACTCAGGCCACTTTGGTCTCCTATAATACATTCATCTATTATTATCTTGAATGGTCTTTGAAGAGTCTCACGTTCTACTTACTGAGCTAAACAGGAGGCTTGAAGGATCTTTTGAAACATAAGCTAAACCAATCCACGTCCCTACTTAAAACCACCCAAGGTCTTCACACTGCACGTAGAGTAAAACTGGTATTCCTTACACATATACACCTCTTTGACTTCATGTGTTTATGGTTTCATGTGTTCCGGTCACACTAACCTTCTTATTCTTCCTTGAGCACATCCATGTCTGTTATTTGTGCATGTTATTCCCTCATCCTGGAGCATTTTGTCCTCATGTCTAGCATGACAGACTCCTTCCGGTCACTGAGGTCACAGGTCAGTTGTCACTCCCTCAGAGCCTTCTTTCCTGATCAGCCTCAGAATCCTACCCCCATCACTCTCCATCACATCAATTGGTTTTATGTTATTTATAGCATCTATTAATAGCTAAAATAAGTCTTATTTGTTAATGTACCTAATTATAGTCTATCTTCCCCCTTTGTTGTGTTTGGTTCAGGAACCTTGATGTTCTTACTCAGGACTCTATTACCTGTACCTGAAACTGTTTAGTGAGCGAACTCTTAGCATTACCATGACAGATTTGACATTTAGAAGTCATCATAACTACTTGTCAGTATAAAACTTTCCTGCAGGTTGAATTATAATTAGTATAGAATTTCAAGAGAGACGTTTGTCACTTTTAAATACTGACTTAGAGTTGAACTTTTCTATTTCCTTCAGGCAGTGTTTTCTGTTTAAGTCAAGATCCTGTATACTGTATGTCAATAATAGAAGGGAAGGTAAATGTATGCCAATGCCTGGAGTGTCCTGGAGTATTGCTTCAGAAGGTAGAGGATTAAACCAAAAATTTACTTAAGCATTTGGGGCACCACATTTTACTTTTATTTTTAAATATTCTTTAAATAGCCTATATTTTAAGCCCTCCTAGTACCCACTGAATTGATTCAAATTAAATCAGTTAATTATGCTGGAAAATTTTTCTAATCATGTGAAATAATAAAATGAAATCTTTACTCCATCCTTCACAAAGTAATTTCCAAAAGGATTAAAGATTTAAATGTAAAAAACTAAGCTTTAATGCTTCAAACATATATAGGGTTAGTTTTACAAAGCGCAAAAACCCCATAAACCACAAGAAGTCTTCACTAAAATTTTTTAAAATCTTACATATGAGAAAAGACCTGATTAAAAAATAAAGCATAGACAGCAGATTTCTAGAAGACAGTTTAAACATAAAACTAAATAAAAGTATTACTCATATAAATAACTGCTAAAAATAGTAATATACATACCTCTTCCCTTCCCACCCCCCCACACACAAACGCACACAAAGGGCCAAAGGATATTTATTGAAAAATTTAAAAATCCAAAGTGCAAGCAGTCAGATCTGCAAAGATCCAATATCATTTGTAATTAGGGAAATGCAAATATTTTTAAAATTATGAGGTACCATTTCATGCAGAATGTGGAAATAGAAACAGTCATGTACCCATAATGAATTACATAATGGTATAATCATTTTGTCTAGTAATTTGTCAGTAGCCAATAGAGCTGAATATGTGCTTTTCAAACAGCTCAGCAAAGTCCCTTCTAAGAATATTTGCTGGAGGAAGTCTCAAACAATGTACAAGAAAACCTGCTCAGAGATGTTAGTTGCATAGCTTGCAATTAAAACAAATTAGAAACCATATAAATATTCGTCAAAAGAAAATAAATAGATGTTTGGTCTTATGATACAAAATGGTCTTACATTTAAAATGAGTGAACTAGAACTACAGGCATTTAGATGATAAATTTTGGAAAAATAATGTTTAGTGACTAATGACATAAATGATATGGTATTTATGTTAACAGTGACTTAAAATTTAACACAATACTATATGTTGATTAGAGATTCCTAAATGCATAGTGAGATATGAAAACATGCATGGGAAGAATTCAAACCTACTTCAAGGTAGTGCCTGTCCTTGGGGAGTTTGGGTGGTGTGGGAAGAGTACTACTATAGCTTTATTGTTTCATGTCTTTAAAAACATCTGAATCATATATGATAAATATTGATATTTGTTACATTTGGGTAAGAATACATAGGAATTAAATTACTATTTTTATTTTTTCTATGTTTTAAATAGGGTATGTATTAGTTTCTTATGGCTGCTGTAATAAATTACCACAAAATAGTAGTTTAAAATGACAGATATTTATTATTTCACATGCTGGAGCCCAGAAGTCCAAAATCAGTTTTGTTAGGCCAAAATCTAGGTGTTGACAGGACCACGCTTCCTCTGGAGGTTCTAGGGGAGAATCCATTCTTTGCTTCTTCAGCTTATGTTGGCTGCTGGCATTCCTTGGCTTGTAGCCCCTCAATTTGTTATTTGCCTCTGTTTTCACGTCACCTTCTCTTCTGCATGTCTAATCTCCCTCTGCCCCTCTTATTAGGACACTTGTGATGGCATTAAGGGCCTACGTAGATAATCTAGGATCATTCTGCAAAAAATGTATTATGTAAGGTAACATGCACAGGTTTCAGGTATTAGAATCTAAAATCTCTGGGACCACCATTTAGTCCACTACATTTTAAAACAACTAAAAGGAAAGAAATCAAACTGTAGAACAGTATTTTCTTCTTTCCTTTTTTCTTTGTTTTTCTTTTTCCAACAGATATTTGTAGAGGACCTATTATATACTAGGTACTCTTTCAGTTTTGAGGATATAATGGTGAATAAGATAAAAACTAGGTACCAGACTGAGGAACTTTACATTAGAGTGTGAGAAAGACACAGTAGGTAAATATGTAAATGAAACCATTATAAAACGTGATACAAGAGAGCCACTTTGTGTTATTTTCCTAGGGAAGGTCTTTCTGATTGGGTGCCATTTAAGTTATTACTAAGAGGCTGAGAAGAGCTGGTGATACAAAGAACCAAGGGAAGAGCTGAAGAAGCAGTACCCGTAAAATCTGCAAAGTCATAGGTATATAGCTTTCTATGTCTAAATTTTCTCTGACAGTTTCAGCCAACTTACTTTGTTGTCTTTGAAAACAGCAACAATCAAAAAACATGATTCAAACTAGATATTTTGCAGAATGAATTTTTTATTCATATGCAACAGAAAAAAACAACTTAATTCCCTCCTTCTGCTAAATCCAGTCAACTAATATACTGTATTTAACTACAGTGTGAAAGCATTTGGCCAAATGCATAAATGCAATAGGAAGGGATGCATTTTTATGTATACTAAAAGGGATCACACAGTATTTACTGGTAACAAAATGAAGAAAAAATTCCTACTGCAAAACATTGATAATTTTTAGGAATAAAAATACTTGAGAGGCCTATCCTTTCATATATATTCATATATATGAATATCCATGGAGATGATGAAAATCTCCATGCCTGCAAGAAATAATAGCAAGGTCACTTACTGAAGAAAAATAATTTTGGGGTGAGAAAAGGTGAATCTAGCTGGAGGATACTCAAGAGAGAGAAAAATAAATCAGGAAACATAACAGGTATAAGGATAGGAGGTCATTAACCATGGGCAATGCTGATTTTTTGTGTGTGAACTTAAAATGAATACTATGTAGAGTTTCTTTTTTGAAGTATATGTTTTATAAGTCCCATACTACAGAAGCTAAAATGTTGCAGAGAAACTATTCAGAAACAATGGAAGTCCAGTTTGCAACTGAGTCCCTTTGCCTAGAAATATTTCAAGAAATTACTCTGAATATCAGAATATAACAGCTTCATTGATCTTGTTTGGGCATATGAGAGTGTAACAGCATCAACAGAACTTGTGTTAAAAAAAAAAAAAAAGAAGGACTAGGGACTTCCCTGGTGGTGCAGTGGTTAAGAATCCATCTGCCAGTGCAGGGGATATGGGTTCAAGCCCTGGTCCGGGAGGATCCCACATGCCGCGGAGCAACTAAGCCCGTGCGCCACAGCTACTGAGCCTGCTCACTAGAGCCCACCAGCCACAACTACTGAAGCCCGCTCTCCTAGAGCCCGTGCTCCACAAGAGAAGCCACCACAATGAGAAGCCCGCGCACCACAACAAAGAGTAGCCCCGGCTCGCCGCAACTAGAGAAAGCCCGTGAGCAGCAACGAAGATCCAACGCAGCCAAAAAAATAAAAATAAATAAAATAAAAATAAAAATCTCTTCTGTTAAATAAAAAAATGAAGGCCTAAATAAACAATTCCAGTGGCCTGAACTCCCACTGTTGCTATTTGCATTTGATCTCCGAACAGCAAGGTGCCATGCGACTCAAAGAAGCAAATGCTGTGTCATCTAATCCTAATTCACTGTAGTACACCAAGAAAGGATTTTAGCATTTAACATGGAAAGAGAGCCTATCAGTTTACCAAACAAGGTATATTTTATGAAGTTGGTATGTACAAAGCAATTGAGTATAACTGATTAAAACCAAAATGATATGCATATAATTCTCAGGTGGAAAACACTACCTTTATTATTTTTTTCCTGAAGAGATTTTATCTTTTAGCGTAAGTTTAGGTTTACAGCAAAAATGAGTACAGAGTTAGAGAGTTCCCATATTAACACCTACCCCCACACATATTACATAGTCTTACTCGTTATTAACATTCCTTCACCAGAGTGTTACATTAAGTTAATGAACCAATATTAATGTTGTATCACCTAAAGTCCATAGTTTACATTAGGGTTTACTCTTGGTGGTGTAAATTCTATGGGTTTGGACAAATGTATAATGACATGTACCCACACAGAGTAGTTTCACTGCCATAAAAATCTGCTGTGCTCTGCCTATTCATCCCTCTCAACCCCCAACCCAGGAAACCACTGATTTTTACTGTTTCCATAGTTTTGCCTTTTTCAGAATGTCGTATAGTTGGAATCAGATAGTATGTAGCCTTTTCAAACTGGCTTCTTTCACTAGGTAATATACATTTACATTTCCTCCATGTCTTTTCATGGTTTGATAGGTCATTTCTTTTTAGTGCTGTGTAGCATTCCATTGTTTGGGGGTGGCACAGTATATTTACCCATTCATCTACTGAAGGATACCTTCCAGGTTTTGGAAATTATGAAAAAAGCTGCTATAAATATCTGCCTGCAGGTTTTTGTGTGGTCGTGAGTATTCAGCTCCTTTGGGTAAATACCAAGGAGCATGATTGCTGTATCATATGGTACGAGTATGTTTACTTTTGTAAGAAATTGTCAAACTATCTTCCAGAGTGGCTATACCATTTTGCATTCCCACCACCAGTGAGTGTGAGTTCCTGTTGCTCCACATCCTTGCCAGCATTTGGTTTTGTCAGTATTCTGGATTTGGGGCATTCTAATAGGTGTGTCATGGTATCACAATATTGTATTGATTTGCATTTCTCTGATTATACAAGATGTAGAGCATCTTCTCATGTCCTTATTTGCTATCTCTATATCCTTTTTGCTGAGGTGTCTGTTAAGATCTCTGACCCATTTTTTAATCAGATTGTTTTCTTGTTGAGTTTCAAGATTATATGTATATTTCAGATGGAGGTCCTTTATAAGATGTGTCTTTTGCAAATATTTTCTCCCCGTTTGTGGATTCTCTTTTTATTCTCTTGACAGTGTTTTTCAAAGAGCAAAAATATTTAATTTTAATGAAATCCAGCTTATAAATTATTTTTATCATGGATTCTGCATTGTCTTATATCTAAAAAATTATCTCTATATTTAAAATCATCTAGGTTTTTATCCTACTATCTTATAGAAGTTTTATAGTTTTGAATTTTACTTTATATTTAGGTCTCTGCTCCATTTTGAGTTAACTTTTGTTACGTGTGAATGTTCTGTTGTTCCAACACCATTTGTTGAAAAGACTACTGTTGCTCCATTGCATTGCCTTTGCTCCTTTGTCAAAGATCAGTTGATTATATAAATGGGGGTCTATTTCTGGGTTTCCTATTCTGTTGATCTATTTGTTTATTCTTTCACCAATACCACAGTGTCCTGATTATTGTAGATTTATAATAAGTCTTACAGTTGAGTAGTAGCAGTCCTCCAATATTTTTTTTTCTTCTCTTTCAATACTATATTGGCTATTCTGGGTCATTTGCCTCTCCATATAAACTTAGAATCAGGTTTTTGATATCCAAAAGTAACTTGCTGGGATTTTGACTGGGATTTCATTGGCTCTATAGATCAAGTTGTGAAGAACTGACATTTTAACAATTTTGAGTCTTCTTATCCATGAACATGGAATATTTCTCCATTTATTTAGTTTTTTGATACTTCTCATCAGAGTTTTGTAGTTTCCCTTGTACAGATCTTAAATATGTTTTTTAGACCTAAGCCTTAGCATTTCATTTTCTTGGGTGCTAATGTAAATGCTATTGTTTTTTATTTCAAATTCTGCTTGTTCATTGCTAGTATATAGGGATGCAATTCAATTTTATATATTAATCCCATATCCTGCTACTTTGCTCTAAGCACATTATTTCCAGGAGGTTTTTAAAATTTTTCAATTCTTTCAAATTTTCTATATATACAATTATGGCAACTGCAAACAAAGACAGTTTTATTTCTTCCTTCATGATCTGTACACCTCTTGTTTCATTTTATTATTTTATTGCATTAGCTAGGACTTCCAGTACAATGTGGGAAAGCTGTGGTGAGAGGGGACATCCTTGCTTTGCACTTGATCTTAATGGGAAAGTGTTGAGCTCCTCACAATTAAGTATGATGTTATTTGTAGGATTATTTTATAGATATTCTTTATCAAGTTGAAGAATTTCCCTCTATTCCTAGTTTACTGAGAGTTTTTAATGTGAATGGGTTTTGAATCTTGTCAAATGCTTTTTCTGTGTATATTAATAGAATAATGTCATTTTTCTTCTTTAGCCTATTGATGTGATGGATTATATAATTGATTTTGGAATGTTGAACCAGTGTTGCATAACTGGGATAAATAGCATTTGGTCATGGCATTATAATTTGTTTTATACATTGTTGGATTCAATATGCTAATATTTTGTTGAAGATAGTTGCATCTATGTTCATGAGAGATATTGGTCTGTAGATTTTTGTTTGTTTTTTCTTGTAATATTTTTGTTTGATTTTAGTAGTGGGGTAATGGGGTAATGATGATAAAATGAGCTAGGGAGTAGTCTCTGTGCTTCTATCTTTGTAAGAGATTGTAGAAAATTGGTATAATTTATACCTTAAATGTTTAGTAGAATTCACCAGTGAATCCAGTTGGGCCTGCTGCTTTCTGTTTTGGTACATAATTAATTGTTGATTCAATTTATTTAATAGATATAGGTCTATTTAAATTATCTATTTCTTCTTGTGTGAGTTTTGGAAGGTTGTATTTTTAAGGAATTTGTCCACTTCACCTAGGTTATCAAATTTGTGGGCACAGAGTTGTTCGTATTCTTCCTTTATTATGCTTTTAATGTTCATGATATCTATAGTGATGCCCCAACTTTCATTTTTTATATTAGTAATCTGTGTCCTCTTTTTATAATATATTGACCTAGCTAGAGGCTTTTGATTTGTTGATCTTTTCAAAGAGCTGGATTTTGGTTTCATTGATTTATCTCTATTAATTTCCTGTTTTCAGTTTCATTGATTTCTGCTCTTTTATTTCTTCTGTTCACTTTAGATTAAGTTTGCTCTTCTTTTTCTACTTTCTGGAGATGGAAGCTTAGATTATTGATTTTAGATCCTTTCTTGTCTAATATACGCATTAACTGCTTAAATTTCCCTGCTTTTGTTGCATCCCACAAATATTGACAGGGTGTGAACACTATCTTCTGAATCAGTTTAATAGCACAGGGAGATCAGCTCGGTGCTTTGTGACCACATTAGAGGGGTGGGATAGGGAGGGTGGGAGGGAGACGCAAGAGGGTGGAGATATGGGGATATATGTATATGTATAGCTGATTCACTTCATTATAAGCAGAAACTAACACACCATTGTAAAGCAATTATACTCCAATAAAGATGTTAAAAAAAAAAAAACAATAACAAAAGAAAAAAAAAGTTCAAATGCAGGGGTCAGTTTTTTAACGTTTAAAGATGTGTGTGTAAATGTGTGTGTTTAGTGTTTTTGATTATTACTATTCTTATTATGTGGGGAAATTGATTTTAAAATTATAAAGTAGTAAATGCATGGGTAACAGTGAACTCAGGAATTTGCTTCACACTTTAACCATGATATTTTTCCTCTTTTGGCATCAGAATCATACCTCCTAAGTGGTTTAGGAATTTCTTCTTCCTTCTTTTAAAATTTTTTTAGATTTTTCATCCAAGTTTCAGTTCTACAGCAGTTCAAGGAAAAATAAAAGATTCACTGATGGAGTATCTCCACATTTTATAGGTATTTCTAAAAATTACTATGGTAATGTCCCAGACACACTGAGAACTGGATCTTCAGAACCAGTAGAATGAAATTTTCTCCCTTTATTCAAAGTAATCTACTACAATACTGGAAAATAATTTTTAAATTAGTATTTTTTTCCAATGGTCACATAATCAGAGTATTTATTATAATGTACAAACAAGCCTTCTCCCTTCTGTCTGGGCTTGATCAGAGTGAGGTAGGAGAACTTTCATTGTGAGAATATTCATTCCTTCATCATTCAATTATTGACTCATCAACCAGTTGTTTTTTCACATATGGCAATATGGATGTCATATAAATCAGAGTTGTATCTTAATAGTTGTCTTTTGGAAAATTGTGTCTGTGAAGAGTAAAGTTCTTCAAAATTCTGCTGCTTACTTTATAGATTCATTTTAATTTTGTTAGCAAATTTACCTCAGGAAACATTAAAAAAAACCTTTCCTGATTGCTGAAAATATCAACAACTGTTTTTGAAATCACGCAGAGAATACGCTAGTAACTCAACTACAGATTATCTTAGAAGTATTAAATGATGTGATGTTACGTAACAATTTTTGATCCTTACTAAAACATTCTTTGACTTCTTTTTTCCAGAAAAATTATTTCTATATAGATAGAGCCTAAATCAGACTTTGTAACTAAGGTTTGATACATCGTGTATTCATTATTATCCCGGACTAACTTCTTATATATCATTTAATAAACATAGTATCTTATATTATTGATATGTTAATATATAAACATTTATATGTTCGTGCCTCATATTCTTTTTTTTTTTTTAACATTCGGTTTATTTATTTATTTATTTATTTATGGCTGTGTTGGGTCTTCATTTCTGTGCGAGGCCTTTCTCTAGTTGCGGCAAGTTGGGGGGCCACTCTTCATCGCGGTGCACGGGCCTCTCATTATCGCGGCCTCTCTTGTTGTGGAGCACAGGCTCCAGATGCACAGGCTCAGTAGTTGTGGCTCACGAACCTAGTTGCTCCGCGGCATGTGGGATCTTCCCAGACCAGGGCTCGAACCCGTGTCCCCTCATTGGCAGGCAGATTCTCAACCACTGTGCCACCAGGGAAGCCCCCGTGCCTCATATTCTTAATAAATACATTTATTAATAGTGTATCACTGATACTAAAAAAGTATATGCTTATTCTATCTTGGTTAGTAGATATGGGGACAGTTTAACATTATTTGGAATTTTGCTTCTTTCTTTTTAGCATTATATTGACATAAGCAGCTGCTGGTCCTTAACAGACAGAAGGGCTGATGTGAAGTCAGGATAAGGTTAATGTGTAGTTATCTATATATTTTTCAGGAAAACACTTGTTGTTGAACATCATACAAATATTTTGCCATTTATATAGCCAAATGGGATTTGATGTATAGCTTAAGTCTCACTGCTATGTAATACATAGGAAAAGAAGAGGTGTTTTTTTTTAAGGGAACGTGTCAGTTGGAGAGTTTGAATAGCATCTTCGTCTATGACGACCAGTCCATCTCTCACAAGAGAAGCTAAACATGCCAGAACTCTCCTTGTTTCTGTTCCCTTTAGAATATCATAGAATATGAGTTTTGATCATAGCCAATGGGACCTTAAAGTAAGTGTGCATGGGAGCTACAGGAGGAAAATCATTTTCATTAAAAGAGAAGCAAAGAAGGAGAAAAAGATGATCCTTTCTTCCATATTCTGTCATTTATATGTAAGATGTACAAATATCAGCCAATAATTTTGACAGCAGGCATAAAGAGACAGAATAATCATGGATGCTTGATTGAATTACTAAATCTGGAAATATCTCCCTCCATATATGTTGTAATATGAGAGTCTTTTAAGCCTCTTTCAATTAGACATTTTATTTCTTGCATTTGAAAGCATCTTCACTGATACACCCACCTCATCTTTATGTCCTTTCCAGTATCCTGGGAAAGCATATTTTGAATTGATTTCTCTTCACCTCTTTTAATTCTCTTGGCTACAGTACCATCATCTCTGACTTGGCATACCACAGTAGTCCCCTAAATGTTGTCCCTGCTTTCACTTTTGCTCCCATTCAAATTACCACACAACAGCTAGAAAAGTCTCTTTTAAAACATGCATTATTATGCCTCCTTCCTGCTTAAAATTTTCCAGAGCTTTCCCATTGCACTTAGGAAAAAGATCTACTGCTTATTCTGGGCACGTCCTTATGTCATCAGCTCTTGCTTACCTCTCCATCCTCATCTCATACCACTCTCTGTCTCATTCACTCTGCTTTAGCCACATTGGAATATTTTGGTTTCACAAATTTGTCAAGATGTTTCTATAGCATTTTTCCATCAACATCCCTGCTGCCTATAATGCTTGTCCTACTGACTTTACAATACAATCCTTTTTGGCATTCATTCATACCTTAACTTAAAATGGTACTTCCTCAAGGAGAGTTTCCATGGCAATCTAATTTAAATTAGCCATCCAATGACTCCCTTTCATTTAAATTATTTTAATAGTATTTACTGCGGTATGTTTTCTTTTGTTCATATATTAATTAAACCTTTTAAGTTTGACTCTCCTTAGTAAACTGTAAGCTTCCTGTGAGGAGAAAATTTGAGTATCTTGATTTCATGTTATACACATTTAGAACACTACTGGGCTCAGAATAGGCCTTCAGTTCATATTTGTTAATTATGAAAAAGTGCTCAGTCTCTTGTCATTTCTCCAGGCTTAGTTATATTTAATTTATATCAATAAAGTGGGCTTTTCATGTTTTTCCCTACATTTCTGTAGTTAGTTAGGAAGTCTGATCCAGAGAATTCCATCACACTAGGATATATTGACAAAATTAATTTCCAAGCCTAGAAAATTAATACAGAATTTCTAGAGTATGACAAAACCTCTTGTGGCTTTTATAGTATTCTCCCTAAGTATCCAACCCAATTTTTTAAAGGAAAACCCTTTAGTTTTGTTCTGAATGTCCTTAAATTGCATCTCAGAGTTTTTCCTATATGTATTCCTTGCTCCCCAACTCCCTTTCCATCAAGGTAGTGTGAAAGAATTCTTGATGTTGCCAAATGTATTGCCTAAAGGATTATTTTCTCCCTTTCTGGATTTTTCAGAGGAATTATTGAATATGAATTAAAGTAATTTTTTAAACAGAAATTTTACACTTTCATTTTCCCATTCTAAACCTTGATTTAATAAATACATTAAATCATAATGAACATATTATAAGAACATGCTTAGTTTATTTGTAAATGGAATATGGTTCTAATAAGGTACCACGGACTTTAATTTCATAAGGAAAAGGCTTTAAAATCATCATGTCACTTCAGTATTACTAACAAAACATTAGGTTCTTTTACGGCACCACTTACAAATTGGCACATGTCTTTAGGTTTCAATATGTTACCACTTAATTCAAGACTTCTTCAGAATGCAGTCTAATTTTATAACTCCAGTGCTTTGCAAAGTGTCTGACACCTAAGAAATATGCAAAAATTTTGATTAAACTGGTCTATAGTACTCATTGTAGTGTTTGCAGTGTTGCTTGCAGTGGTAGGTTGGGGAAAAACAAAAACAAAAAATCAAGTCTTCTAAGCCATTGTTAGGAAGAAAAAAAAAGTAAAGACAAGGCTTATGTAGTTCTATAAACCTTTAGAAACTGATATATCAAATTTATTTTTAATACAAATATATATCCTACTAACCACAACTAATGATATAGAATTCAGAGAATTCATGTGTAATTCCATTCTCATACCTACTCTTTTCACATCGAATTTCCTATGCTTGTATTTCCATGTCTCCTTGTCTTCAATCTCACTTTTTTTTTTTTTCTTGGCCTTAAACTTCACTTTTCTATTTTTCAATGTGATGAATCTCTACTCAACTGGACTGACCCTGTAGATTGGCTAATTCATACCAACCACGTTAACCTTTTTCCTTATTGCCTTTTGCTTTAGAGGCTAGAAAATCTAGACATGCTCTACTCAAATCCCCTTTCCGCTCAAGATGGCCACATGGCTAAATTCTCACCAGTGGAACATAAAAATTGTCTCATAGTAGAAAAATATTGCTTTCTCTACTAAAAGGGCAGATTTTGCTGGAGCTTTCCATCTAGTTCTGTCCTGAATCTGGACTTATTATCTGGAGCTGCAGTGTCCATTTTTTTAAGCATGAAGAGGTCAATTGAATCAAAGAGATGCTGGGCCTGACTTTACTGCTCAACAACTGTGGCTCACTGACTATGCTGGTAGCCACCTATCTCCACGTTTCTCAACATTCAGAGAAATAAATCTCTGTTTAAATATTCTAGTGTAGGCCAAGTTTTATTTTACCAAGTAATAGTCATCACTTGTTCAGAACTAACCAAGATATTATCACTTCCATGACAAATTCACAACCCTCCTGGACAGAACTGATGGTGCCTTTACTTAACATCTCACCGTTCTTTGTTTACAGTGCTTCTTTAACATCAGGGTGCTTATTCTTTAATGGTATAACCTGCTATGGCATTTTTCTTACTTGCTTCTAGACTATGATCTTCATAAGGCACAGGTTACATTTATTTATTTTTGAAACCACAAAATCTAGAATGTGTCTTGGAGAGTGTAGTCATACAACCAATGTATATTAGATTGGAAATACTTTTGTGGACTTGGTATGGGGTAAAACAATTACTCGACCTCTGAGAAAGTTATTTTTAACTTTAACTGTGGTGTTCCTTTGTAGCAATAGCTAGTATAGTAGAGACAAATACTCTTTAACACGAGTGAAATAGGGCCAAAAAGGGATTAAGAGGAGGATATTTGTCCCCAGATGTTGCAGGCAATGAAGTCTTTGGTAGAAGACAATAAAATAAGTCAAGTCTTACTGAGCCAGCTTGATTTATTCATTCTTCAGGAAATTGCTGCTCCCTTTATGGCAGAGCTATTGAACCAGAATTTGTGCTACAACAGTCTATCCCAAACCCAAGAAGGAGAGAGTTAACCTGTGTTGCATTTAAAGTTGGGCATACCTGGGCATTCACATCTAACCACACCCTCAGCCTCCAGAATGTACTCCATAAGAGATAGAAGGACAGCTGAGGCTTCTTTCTTGCATAAGACATGGAGTTCCTGATCAAACAGGTGGGAAAGAATGATTAGATGTAAAGCTTAAGGAAAATTCAGTGGCCAAATAATAAAAAACCCTTTACACTTGTAAGTACATTTGAATTTATACTTTAAATGTAATAAGATATTAAGAAAACAATTCAGACCAAGTAGAGGTATAGGTGGGAACTTCCAATTACCACTAAAATGATGAACTTCCAAAAGAATAGTGGATAAAGGTATATTAAGTTCATTTTGCTAGCACAACTGGGGGCAGGAGCATACCTTGGTTCTGTAGAGTCCTCTGAGGACACAGAATGACGGCACAACACAGGCCAACAGGTGCATGATGGTAAAATAGTGTGTAATAAAACTCAGAGTGCCTTCTCTGAGCTGAATTTTTGCTCAATACTTCTCAAAACAAGGGACCTCATTTGTAATAGTGCACAGGAGGCTTCCATTGATAACCCAGCCAGGACTTTTTTTGGACAGTGTTTCCTCCCTCATGTTTCCTTTCTTTGGTACACTCATGGAAATCGAATTTTCTTTTCAGGGAAAATGAGAGAAGCAAACTTTTAATAGGAATCTTCAGGTACTCCAAGATTCTGGTTCTCTACAATTTTCTGTATCCTTTTCTATCAAATAAACTATATTTGACAGAGAACCTTTGAATTGTATTAATGTCCTGTGCCAGGAACAGTCACAGTAACAAGAGACTTTTCATTTGTGTGTCAAAACTCATCTCAGGGAATAGGGCCAGTTATCACATATAAAAAATAAATTAGAAGAGAGCTTTCTACTTATGCCCACTTCTCTCTACCATTAAGTCTTTAGTGTTGTTTGCATTCCTTGTCGCCACAAGGTAGAAAACAGCAGCACCCAAAGCAGCTCTGAAACAGGATTTGGGTGGGAAGATGTTAACAGGTGCACATAGACTTATTAGCCTTTGAGAAGTCCATCATGCCTTAGCTCTTTCATACACCAAAAGTAGCTGACCCTTGCTGAGGAGAAAGCTATAGTTTTGGAAAATAGCAATGCCAAGATAGAGATACAGATGATAAAACCAGAGGCTTTTCAGTCTGAGACATACTACACTAAGTATATTGAAAAGGGCATAAAAGACTAGCCTGAATTTAATCTCTTCCCTAGATACTTATCACTTTTGCCAGCCAAGCCAGTTATTGTCTAAAATGTCACATTAAAAAATTAGAAAAATATTAAAAATAAAGGGATGGAAATAGATATAGCAGGGAAATATAAATCTAAAAAGTTTGGTGGATAAATTTTGATGTTTTAAGGCAATTTTAAGACAATAACATCATCTGGTTAAGGAAGAATATAATACTGAGAATATGAAAATCATGAATACATATATACCTAACATTATAGCTATAAAACACATCAAGCAACAAACTAGAGAAATGCAAGAAAAATGAAAATACGAAGATATTACAAGACCAAACTTGGGTCCACTCGCCCTTGTGCAATAAATCCAGTCTACCGACACTGGGTGGTGGTGAAGGAAATTGCAGTGTTTATTGAAGGGCGCCAAGCAAGGAGTTCAGGACTGCTAGTGCTCAAAATACCCAGACTCACCAATGGGGTTCAGCAAAGCACTTTTAAAGGCAAAATGAGGGAGGGACCCAGGGTATGTGATCAGCTCATGCACAATTCTCTGATCCGTTGATTGTGAGGTAACAGGGCAGTGTCACAGGGGTTAACATTATCTATCCTTAAGGACCAGTAGATCTGGGAGCTATGTGCTCATGGTCATCAAGTAGTTAATTTCTTCCATTTGGTGGGAGTTTTAGCATCTGTAAAACTGAGGAAATGTGCATCAGATACTATTATCTAGGTACTTCAGAAAGGAGCTAAAGCAGAAGATATGGGGGAGGGATCTGTCCCAGGAAAGTCCCATAGGATCCTACTCGGTTACAAAGAGATCAACAGTTATATTTGAAGATTGTGATACACTCCTCTCAGAAATGGATATATCAAAAATATATATAAAGAAAATAAATATGTGCTAATACATATGTTTATATATAAATATGTATAAATACATATTTATATATTGTATATTTATAGTTATATAAATATGTATTAAATATATCTCATTAAATTAATTATATTTATATTAAGTATATTTCATAGCATAAGGCTAACTTCTATAGTTCCAATCAAATGTTCTTTCTCTATTCAATTGAAACTCTCCAGTATGTTTACAGTTAGTCTTAATGATATCATATTAAGAAATAATTTATATGTGAAAAAAAGTTATACTTCTAAGTACATATGTGAAAAAAAGTAAGTACTTCTAAGTACATATTATGATTTATTTCTTTCTACTAACACAGTCCTCATTTTAAAAGTAAATGAAATTGATATGAGATACTACTATTGAGATTTTATTTTGCAATCAAGCTGTTATTTTTATATTAGAACACAAAAAGCATTTTTATAAGAAAATATGAAAATGAGTTAAAGCAATATTGACTCCTAACTCTTATTAACACAGGATTAACTTTTAAAGAATAGGATTGAATTAGCAAACATCTATTCATTTTAACTCAGAGCAAAATTACCCTGTAAAATAGCAGTGCATCAAATGATAAATGCATACTGAGAATTGACATTTTTTCATTCAATGCACATAAAATATGTAAAATTAAGCCCAAGAAAAGGAGTAATTTAAATGTAATCAAAGGGGAGTTTGAGTGGTTTAGATAGAAAAAGTACTTTTATTCTGTTCTTCCATTTATCTTAATGTACTTATGAAAATACATTTTTTCCCATTTACTTACATGAATCTTTATATTTCCAAATTTCAGAAAATAGAAGTTTAGATGCCAGAAAACGTTGGTTTCCATCAATTCTTAGTTAACACAGATGTCTTGGGGTGGGTGGTGGATATTCTTCTTCCTTAAGCCCTTATGTTAATTGAACTAGAAGTACACTCTTACAGCCTAGGGCTGTTCAAAGACCTTCCTATGATTTTTGCTCTTCACTTCTTCACTCCCTTAAGTTGTTCAGGTTTCTCTGTATCTGTTATCCCCAACTTAACTTCATCAAACCCAGGTGACCTCTTCATATTTCTCGATACATTTTCCAATGGCACACAATATTGTATATTGTATGATTGTACTGAATATGGGTGGGGAGGGAGTAGAAAAATCACATCACGCACCCAAAGATTTCTGTTGTCTGTAGGAATCATTCTCATTTTTACTGTCTGGAGCTGCCCAAGTTCCATTCTACAAACTTACGTAGGAGAGGAAAAATAATTTTCTTTTTATCCTTCTGTGCTCTTTGCTGAGACCCCTGTAATAAAAGACATAAACAAAAGAAAAAATAAACAAAAGTTTATTAACATGTATATCTCATGTATATGTGTGAGATACCCAGGGAAAAATGAGCAACTCCCTGAGGTGGCTTAGAATTCAGGATTAAATACCATCTTAATAGGGAAAGGGGAGAAGGGATATAGGCCTGTTAGGGTTGAGTAAATAATTTTTAGGAAAGATGAATGGGTCTTTAGAAGAAAAATGATGTTGTCAAAAACCCAAGTTCGTGTGCCAGATACACAGTGAGGCCAAACAAACTGAAACATCAAAGCTTGGAGTGGAGAAAGGTTTATTGCAACGGCCAAGCATGGAGGACCGGGTGGCTCAGGCTCAAAAGACCAGAACTCTGATGGTTTTCAGGGAAGAATTTTTTTTTTTAATAATTCTTTATTATTTTTATTTATTTATTTATTTTCGCTGTGTTGGGTCTTCGTTCCTGTGCGAGGACTTTCTCCAGTTGTGGCAAGCGGGCGCCACTCTTCATCGCGGTGCGCCGGCCTCTCACTATCTCGGCCTCTCTTGTTGCGGAGCGCAGGCTCCAGACGCGCAGGCTCAGTAGTTGTGGCTCACGGGCCCAGCTGCTCCGCGGCATGTGGGATCTTCCCAGACCAGGGCTCGAACCCGTGTTCCCTGCATTGGCAGGCAGATTCTCAACCACTGCGCCACCAGGGAAGCCCCAGGGAAAAATTTTTATAGGTAAAATTTAGGGGGAGGTCTGCAGGATGTGTGACCTTCCTCTGATTGGTTGGTGGTGAGGTAACAGGGTGGTGTCCCAGGAATCTGCCTTCTGGTTCCAACTAGTCTGGGGTCCACATGCTTATGCTCAGCCTGAAGTTACCATCCTGCACCTGGGTGGGGGCCTTAGCTCCTGTGGAAGAACTCAGAGATATGGATAAGATTGTCATGTATATGCCTTGAGGAGGAACCAGGACCCTGCCCCATCAGCACACTATTGTTTCTTTCTGTCTTCCTCATTCTCCTAATTAACAAGGGTTTGAATCTGCCCTTTGGAACTCAGGGAAGGTCTAGGAAGCTGAAAGCCGTTTTTTTCTACAAGCAAAAAACAAGAGACACAAAAAAGGTTTTGTGTGGGCTCACAGAGTCCTCTTCAGTTTTGATTCCCCCTTTTCTTTGATATCCTTCAGTCTTGAGGGGAACAGGTGTTGGACAAGAGAGTAACATTTTGGATAGAAAGGTTAATCATAAACTCTGCAGAGGAACTGGGTTTTATGGAGACTCGGTTTCAATGGGAGGTGTTGAAGCCAAATCCAGCCTCTGTACCCCAGACTGAATTAAATCTCGGAGACAGAGTTTTGGGTGAAGTAGAAAAGAATAGCTTTATTGCCCCCAGGCAAAGGGGGCCACAGTGGGCTAATGCCCTTCGAACTGTGTGTCCCAATCTGGAGGAGGTAGTGAGGAGTTTTACAGTAATGGTTCAAAGAGGGTGTGATCAGCTCGAAGACATTCTTCTGATTGGTTAGTGGTGAGGTAAGTGGGAGTCAGCATCATCAACCTTCTGGTTCCATCAGGTCTGGGATCTGTGTGCTTGTGGGCAGCGTACAGTTAACATCTCCCACCTGGTGGTTTCAATCTCTGCAAAACAGCTCAAAGATATTGTTATGTATATCCCTCGAGTGGGAATCAGGACCTTGTCCCAAGGCTGCACTATTGTTTCTAGACTGTTCCTCCCCTGTCTCTGCATCCCCTCCCTTCCCTAATTAGCAAATGTTTGAACCTGCCCTTAGGAACTCAGGGAAAATCCTGGAGGCTGAATGAAACCTATTTCCTATAATCAAAAAATGGGGGACCAGAAGGGCTTTTGTGCCCAGGAGCCCCACAGGGTCCTGCTCAGTATCAGTGTGTTGGTTTGAACAAAGTTCGTCTGGGTGAGGAGTTGACTTCTAGTCTCCTCTCTCCTGGTAACAGTCAATCTTCCCTGGCTGATGACACCCTTGGGAAGGGCATTTATGACAATTGAGTTCCTTTTTGAGTTTCTGTCTTTAGGCGGGGAAGGGGAGTTCAGAGAAAGCCTCTCCCTGCATTTGCTGTTTTCCAAGTACCTACAGATCAAAATAATCAATATTCCAAGGTGCATATTTTGAGGTAGGGTGTCCTGAACTGTCATATTCTGCTAACCTTCACTTACAAAGCTTATGAACTCAACATCTGCCTCTCTTTGCTGTAACTTCCTAGAAGTGTGGTTCCATCTTTTGCCCTTGCTGCTTTTCTTTCAGAGTGTGATATTCTGTAGTCATGATAAATTCATGGACTATAGTCCTGATATGTTCACAGAGTGTATTTATGTGTCCATGAATTTTGTTTTGGACTGCAAGACAGACAAGAGATGAATTAATTTTACTCTGCAGATCTTAGCACACTATTATCCGTGTGTGGAAGACCCGCCTCCAGTTAAATTTTGCTATGCTGTGGCACAGTATGTTTGTTTTACTTGGTTTATCAAACTCTATTTTTGCCTTTGCTTCCAATCTTCTCTTCCTTTTCTCTCCCCTCATAGGAACCTACTCCAATATGTTTGGGTTATGACCTTGGACGTGAGATATCTGAAAAAATACTGGGCATAGTGAATGTATGTATCTTATTTGAATTACTTTTATAATGTTATAAATATTCTCCTGTTTCCTGCTTTTTAAAACCAGAGCTGTTTTTTGGTGATCTATCCACATTGTTGTGTGTTTCTCTATCACAGATAATCTAATTGTTTTAAAATATTTAATTTTGAAATTTGATCTTTGTTCTTTAGAATATATATACTTGGATGAATTTTTCTATGTTTCTTTTATTTTTAAAATAGATTTATATTCTACTTGAATGTAATGGAATTGAGGTTTATATTTCACAATATCTAAATTTGGTGAAACATTCAAATAATCAAAATTATACAAAATTATTCAGTTAATTTTATCTTGTAAAAATCCTTCATGAAAAAAATACCTTAAGGGATATTTCAGCTGAAATGTTTATACATTTCAATACAAAAAATAATATTAATATCAAGCTGTATTTTTCTTTGAGCCTACCAGTTACCTCAGCATCTGTGAAGAAATTATTTTTAATTTAAAAATTATGATCTATTGTGAGAACACAATTAAAATTTTCAACAATTCCAAATTTATTAATATGAAATACATTTTGGAGGAAGTTACAGGGAATTTTATTAAAAATTAAGAATAATAACACACTGCTGGAATCTTTGGTTGACACTCGTGGCTTTTGGGTGGTGTCCTTTCTTCTAACTCAGTGCCAGAATCCTTTGACTAGCTCTCTACTCAGCTTTTCTCTTGATGATCTGCCTGCCCTTAACATCATCATATTTAATTTCTAATTTTATTTTTTAACATTTATAGTCAAAACCTAAGATGAATTTGTGTTTGCATGACATGACATGCAGGTAGTCTGTCTCTGTTCTTCTGTCAAAGCCCTAATATATGACATTGATGTTTGAGAATATTTGTATGAGTCAAAGTCCTAATTAGAATATAGCCTGTTGATCACACTTTATCAATGTATTTTCTAGCTTGCTGTGCTATTTAAAAATTGTATCTGCATAATACTTCTTTGGAATTATCTCAAAAAAGAAGAGCACTCATATCCAGTACAAACCAAAGCAACACGTCTTCTAAAATAAGTGTAGGCATTGTGTCTCTAAGGTATGGGGTCATTATTCAGATGGGCTAGGCTAGAGGGATCTAGAACCATTGCCACACACTCCAGTCTGCAACTCAGAATAAATAACAATTTATTATATTCTCCAGTAGGGTCTTTCTGGTGGAGAGGGCTCTCTGACTAGTGGACTCATTTCTGATACGAGATTTATTTGCCTTTTTAGTTGTTTATTTGTTTTTGATTTTTGTTTCTGGTAGTTTTTGATAATCATACTTTACTCATTTGAGTCCTATATATCAGATCACTCTGATTTAACCTATGCCATATGCTTAGGAGATCAAGAAACTTATTTAGGTAATACTAACAAGCTTGAGACAGTTTCTTTCCTGGTATATACAGATATTGAAATGTTCTAAGGAAGTTTAGGGTTTCTTGTAATGGCAAAGCAATGAAGTAGTCACATAAATGCCAAGTAAATTTTTTTTTTAATTCAATGAAATAGGTAAAGAGCTATTAAATGAGAGAAACTTAAGGAACATTTTATCTCAAAAATTGTAACAGGAAAGAGTAAAAATGAAAAATTAACAATTTCCTGGATCAAGATGACAACCTAACCCTCTCTGGATTTAGCTACAAAAAAACAGATAAAAGTAAATGAGAGAGCAAGAGAACAGAAACCTTATCATTTAAAGGTACCAGCTATTATAGTATTGAGCTGGAAGAACAGCTGGAAATAAGAAGGGAAAAGTCAGCATCCTAAAGGTCATTGAAGGAGTGACTTCTAAATATAAATTATAGATTGCACACAAACATGATTGACAGCTCAGCTATGCATGTATGAGAGGGACACCTGTGGGGACAGCAAAAAACAAAAAACAAAACAGAACAAAACAAAGCAGAACAAAACAAAGCAGAACAAAACAGAACAGGCAGAGAGAAGAAAAACAATCTATTTTTGAAAGATAAATCAATGAACTTGAAGGTAGATCAATAGAAATTACCCAATTTGAAGAATAAAATTTTAAATGATTAATAATAATCAGAGCCTTAGAGACGTGAGGGACAATTTAAACCAGTCCAACATATGGTCAAATAGATTTACACAAAGGTAGAGGAGAGAAAGAGGCAGAAAAAATACTTGAGGAAATAATGGCTGAAAATTTCCCAAATTTGTGGAAAATATTAATTTACAGATCCAAGTAGCTCAACAAACCCCAAGTAAGGAAAACACAAAGACTCTACTTCCAGACACATCATAGTCAAATTGTTGAAAAGAGAAAGAGAAAATGTTGAAAGCAAACAAAGGAAAATGTAATGATATGAACAGGAACAATAAAATAATGGGTGAATTCTCAGAAACTATTAAACTATTAAAGCCAGAAACATTGAAATGACTTATTTCAAAGCATGAAGGAAAAACAAAAACCTGTAATAAAGAATTCTATATCCCACTAGGCTATGCTTCAAAAATAAAGGCAAATAAAGCCATTTTTAGAACAAAAAGTATTCTTTTTGTTCTAAAAATTTTGTTTTTGGGATTTTTTTGTTTATTGCCAATAAATTGGCACTATAAGAAATGCTAAAGAAAATTCTTCAGTCAGAAAGGAAATGTCATTAGGTGGCAATTCAGATCTGTAAATTGTGGAAGGGAGTTTGGGGGGAAGAAATATTTTTAGAGTAATGGATATATTTTATGTTCAGATTGTGGTAACTAAATGTATTTATTTGTCAAGATTCATCAAATTGCATACTTAATATGTTATTATATGTAAATTATACCTCAACAAAATAGGTACTCCAACAAGAAAGGCCCTCAGATGAGTGCAATAGGGTGAAGGTCATGATTTGGTTCTTACTGTGAAGTAACAAAATAATTTCACATCACTATCTACAGCATCACACTTCTAATAACTCCTGATGGAGTTATTTATTTATCTGGAGTAAAATTTTTATTGGAGCTTGGATCATGGTAAAAAAATGCCAATAATGAGAGTCCAACATAATTATAAACATGATAGTTTCAAGTAGTTGGATAATTGACATTTCTTTAGGGTAAGATACTTCCAGTCTAAAACGCTTTTAACTAGATAATTTGACTTAGATAAAATAGTTAATCTTCTAATGGCACTAGAAGTACAATTTGTCAGTTTGTTTCATAAGTGAACAGATTAAAAACACAAAGCATAATGGACAAAATTCTTCTTATTTTGGCTTTAAAACAGAAAGCTCAAACTTTTAGCTTTAAAACTTATTTAGAAAATTAATGAGTCCTAATAAAATAAGAGAAATTGAGTAAATTAAATCCTGAGGCTTATATATGGGATAGAGTGAGAGAAAGAGAAACCTGCTCTAGTATTTAATGAACCCAACTTTCTCAATAGATGAAAAAAATAGTATAAATTAAAATATAGAGAAAAACAAAAAAGAAATTTAAAAGTTGATATTAACATTTTTGTAGCCTGTTACAATTATTTTGTTTGTTGCCTATATTTTAAAAATGGTTGAAACATTTTAAGAGGATCTTATATATTAGACATTAAAATTTTTGAAACAATTTGTAATCAGTATTTACGTATTTGGAAAAATCTAATTTGTTGAAACTCTACTTTTTATTTATTAGCTCTATTCAGGTATCTATTTATAACAACTATTTTTTAGGTTTAATAAATTTAGTCAGCGGATAAAACTAACAATACTGCTATAATAGTGTGAAAGAACTAATGATAATTGTTCTCCATGCGCCTGCATGTTTTGGGAGATAAGAACATCAAAATATAAAACAGAGAAAAAGATATCTTTCCTTGCTGCCCTCCCCCCCCAAAAAGTCACCTGTACAAGTAAACCTTGGCAGCTTCCTAGCTTCCTTTCTTTAGTTCTCCTGAACTATAGCAATTTTTATGTTTTATCATATTTCAGGAAATAAGAGGAACCTGCAAAAAGGGAATGACTGTCTAGAAGTGAGATAATACTAACACAGCATGATCAGTTTGGCTCCTTATGAAGCTCACTCTTAGATCCAGGACCCTTTCCCAACCCTATGATGGACTCTTTCTTTAACAAGTTTGAGATTCTTCCCTGAAGAAAGAGAAGGGGAAATGTATGATAAAAACATTTAAAATTCACTCATGGCCTTTATCAAATGGGAAAGGCAAAAATTATACTGTCCATAATAATATTTACTTCTTTCACAAAAATCAGCAAGCTGGTAAACAACAACTAACGGGAAAAAAACAATGTGCAAACAGTGCGCAAGGGCAAAACATTAAGCACAGAATTATAATTGAGTAATTCTGACATGAAAACTTAAAAAAAAAATTCATACACTCAAGTCAAAAATATTTTAGATAGAAGTAGACATGTGGACTCTCACAATATTAATAATAATAACAGTAATTCTTTTGGGGTTTTCTTCTGTGTCAGACACTGTTCAAGGTCATCTGCATATATTAACTTCTTTAGTCTTTGGGTCTGGCCTGTGACAAACTATTTCTGCAAATGTAGAATTAGGATGCACAAAGGTTAGGTGGCATACTCCAGTGACATAGCCATTTCATTAGACCAAATTACATTAGAGTAAAGGTTGAGATAAATGGCCTAAAGATCATGGCTTACTAATTAAAAAGGCATTTAAATACTACTACCACTAACAGATTTGTCCTATGCACCAGCAATGTTAATCAAAAATATTAGTAAAATAATTCAGTCTCTTTGCATTAAATTGTTAAAAAAGTAATGCATAATTTTAATATAAAGATGCTAAAAGAAAGGTAATTTTCAGAAAAATTAAAATGTAATGGCCACATTAGTTCCTTTTTCTCACATTTACTGTGAAACTCTGTTTTAGAGTGTGTTCTAAATCTTTTTCCTTTATTGAGCTCTGGCCATGAAAATCTGTGTTGAGAGAAGAAAATAATTGGGTTCAAAGTAAAAATGTTTAAAGACACAAACTAAGAATGATTATTTACTTGGATTGGATGCCCTCCAAGTTGAAAATCAAAAATACTTAATTAAGACTTGAAAATTCTGTGGCTATGATGTGAAAAAAGCAATTTCTCTTGTTTTTAAGATAAAATATGTTTTGTAAGTTTTCTGTCCTGGAAACAAAATTAGCACAGGTTAGTATTTTGATTAAATGTATATAAAAATTTATTTAGGTTAAAATATATAGGAACATGCAATCCAAATGTTTAATAACTAATATGTCTCTCTCAGGCCTGAGTGTTTTGGCATGGAACTTCCTAGCTGCGATATGGGGAAAATGTAAGTACATTCTTGGTCTTTGCCAAGGTGGCAAGTCATGGAACAGGAAAAAAAAAGGGGGGGGTGGATTTTGAGCTGGGAAAGAAGTAGGTAGGTTAGTCAAACTCCTCTCTATTCCTTCTTTAATAAAAGACTTATTTGTTTATGTGTGGGAGAGGAGGAATCAGGGCCATTTTAAACAGTGGCAAAGTCTATTAGTAAAGTCATTTAACAAAATACTTAGCAACATATCCTGAATCAGAAGCCTGGGAGAGAAATAAGTGTCTGGTGCATGCGCGGGTTAGGATCTAGTGGGCAGAACCAGCAATTTCCCCAAACCTCCCCCAGGCTGATGTCCTGTGCCATCCCCCATGCAGAGGCTGGACTTAGCCAAGTTAATACACACAATTGAGTGATAGGTTCAAAGTCAGTTCTGGTGAAGTAGAAGTTGAGCTTCCCTGCTTCTTATTGAATAAGGGAAACTGAGGAGAGAGAGGCTCAGATAAGAAACTGCTCAAAATGAAGAGCTTCAGGAGAAAGCAACTGGCTCTTCCCAGAGACAGCATGAAGGTGAGGGCAAGGCGTCTTAACTTTGTCCCCTGAGAAAACCATTGACTTTTTCTGAACATAGCAGGAGAAAGGCCCAAGCATGGGACTATAAGGTGATGCCGGTGAAGGAGTCTCCTTTCTCTGATTGAATACATGCACTAATTGCACATGAAAAATTAAATCATCGTTTATCATCAGCAACAATTTAAAGCAGTTAAATCTCTGAGGGTGTCATGGGCAAGGGCCACACCTACACAACACAGTCTCTTAAAAAAAGATTCCTGGACCCACTCAGGGAAGTGACAAAACCAAATGTTTAGATAGCCAATAAATAAAAGATAACTGCATTAACTTAAATATCTTTAAAATTTTTGGTGTTCAACACTTGTCACACAAAATTAAAGAATTAAGTAAGAGTTCTTAGCAAGATTTCAAAGATGTTATTTCCTTCATTGTCATTTTCTACTAACTGTATGAGGTTCTGGGTTTTATTTTAGGTCTTTCACATTTTTATTTTCTCTAATATACCTTTGGGGAGATATTAAAATTTCTTCTCTCTTTTAAGATTCTATACTGTGTTGATATGCCATTAGGAGGCCACATCTAGATTTGTAAACTAATTCTCAAACCTAATTTGAGATAATTTGACAATATTTCAAAGAAAATTTTTAGTAAGCTATTCAAAAAAATACCTTAGATGATTCTGATTCTGCAGCCAGGGTATTGATTCCCTTTTTTCCTTCTTGATTTTTTTTTTTTTCCACTTTTCTTCTTTTATTTTTATTTTTTGGCTGCGCGGCTTACAAGACCTTAGTTCCCCAACCAGGGACTGAACCCGGGCCCCTGGCAGTGGAAGCGTGGAGTCCTAACCACTGGACCACCAGGGAATTCCCTCACCCATTTAAAGTGTACATTTCAATGTTTTTTAGTATAGTCACAGATATGTGCAATCATGAGCCCTCTGAGTTCTTTTTATTTTCATAAATTTGTTGAAAATCGGACACTCCAAATAATATGATGTGACAACTCTGGAAATCAGAGATGGCTCTTTTTTTATTAAACTAAATATACTATTTCTAAAACTCTTGCTAGAAGCTGTGAAGCATTTTTAAGATCACATTCTAAATTTAAACCGATTTAAATAAAAGAGAAAATTTAATTTCATATGCAGAAAATTTGTGACAAGTTTGAAATGGTTGGCAGGTGGTCCCTCAGATTATTTTTCCCTGTCATGTTTGTGTACTCTATTCTATGTCTCATGGGAAAAGAGATAACATG
Organism: Eschrichtius robustus; assembly: GCF_028021215.1. Classification (NCBI taxonomy): domain Eukaryota; kingdom Metazoa; phylum Chordata; class Mammalia; order Artiodactyla; family Eschrichtiidae; genus Eschrichtius; species Eschrichtius robustus. The sequence continues at coordinate 60,642,024 of NC_090840.1, read as the reverse complement.
ACAAATTTGTTTTTGCCCTGAATTAAGGGAAAACTGATGTGAATGCTGTCTGCCGATTATATGCTTATTTTCACATTAATCAAGTCTATCAGAAAAGTTGACTCAATTACGTCATACATGACAAGTTCAAATGGTTCCATTCCTCATTGTGAATTGCCGGTTTTTAACTGCCAGTGACTGGCACACCCATTCCACAGGTTGAGTAAAATTCAATAGACAGCAATTCCTGTACTGCTAATTTACTTCTAAGAAGTAGTTGAGAGTATAAGCGGATTTTGAATATCAAGTTAGCTAAAGTGTGACAACATGTGTTTAAAACCCGTCTAAAGCCTTACCATTAGCTCTTCCAAGTGTCAAGTCTATACTAAACGGAGACCTAGGAGCAGCCCTTATAAAAGCATTACAGGAAAGCTCATATGAATACTTACATCTGTACCATGACCATATCCAACTTGTAGTTGTAGGTACCCAAAGAAAAAGTAACCTCATATCATCAGGATCTTCTAAGTTGTTTCCAAAGGTAAAGTCCAGCTTCCTAGATCTTTTTACTTGTCTGCTTCCTGATCAAGTTCTGGCCATGAAAAACCGTATCAGAGTCCTGTTGGATTAAACATTGTCAGAGGTTCTCAACATTTCACAATGCCATAAAGTGCTAGTAATGAAAATTTAGACCCCTCTGTCCCACTGAAAATCAGTTCTTTACTCAGTGGAATATTCATCTTTTACTGATTATCAATTAAACATAATTAATAACACCACTGCTAAAGCATGGTGCACAGAGACACCTCTTAAGTCTGAGCTCACCACTTAGGTCTGCACAATGAAGGCTAGTCTAACACGTATCCCATTTTTTGAAAAAGCCAGTTTATGAAAAACCCACTGTAACTTGTGCTCCTGGTAGGTAATAAATATATTTTGAGACAGAGGTAGTTCTTGAGGTCTATGCTTCAAATTAAGCAAAGGATTGATGATGAAACACTAAAAAACGGAATCATGTAAAAGTCCAAATATATGCTATTGGGATAGCATGAGAGAGAATTGAGGCAATATTATTTTCTGAACTTTTAATCACCTTCATTATATTTATCCTCTGCATAGTCTTTGGCTTACATAGTCTTTGGTTCCCTGATTGACCTGTTCCATCTGCACTAGAAACTCCCTCTAAGTCTCCAGATAAGGGATATGGTCCTGATTTCTGGAAGTTTAGTTTCTAGATAGCACTTGTCCAGGTGCCACTTGTCCGGAATAAGTAGTATTATTGATATATCCATCCTGTTTACAAAACTAAGTATTCTGGAGGATTTTCTGGTTCACTCTTTACCTAGAAATCTTATACTTTATGTGTTCTCACTTAAAAGGATTCTCCAAAAGTCACAAGATAGATCTTTAATAAAGCCAGCAGTGTTGAGTAAAGAATTTACCACTCAAAGTTGTTTGATTTAATCCCACATTGATCAACCAGGGGAAAAAAAAAAAAAAAGTAAGCAAAGAATCAAAGAATTCAGAGTAAATCAGGGAGCCTCTAGGAGTTTACATGTTTTCCTTAACCCTGCTTAAAGTTTAAGGATGAGAACATAATCTGTTTTTTTTTACCATGACATAAACCATTTCTACTTTAGGAAACTAATCCAGTTGCTGGATTTATGCTCATGTGATCCCTTGTGGATCACAGCTTGTCTTGTTATCATTCCCTTCAGACTGTACTTCTGGAGCAAAAATCATCTTTGTAGTTACCTAAATATATTGTTTCGAACTAACTACATCAGCCATGTCAATAGAACAGTGTGACTGGCCATCAGCAGCTGGAAAGCTCATCATGGTGTTGATGTACTGTAGTTTGTGCCTAGCCACAGGCAGGACTGAGGATTCCAAACCCACTGTTACTGTGTGTATCTTGCATTACTTGTCTAGGTTGTTTGTTTTGGATAAAAAGTCCTTTTAATTTCTGAGTTCTAATTTTCTTTGCTCATTAATTTAACTACTACATATTAGTACTTACTAGAACAGACACTGTTCTAGGTGCTGGGGGTTAGCAGTGAGCAAAACAGACTCCCTCTCTATTATCTTGAAGTTTGTACTCCAGTGGGAGGGAGACACAATACTAGAGCTGGTGAAGAGTGAAACAAAGAAAAATAGAGTAGAAAGGAACAGAGTGATGGGGATACTATCTTCTATAGGGAAATCAGAGATGAGGTAAAAACAGTTAATTTTTGATAATGAGATTTACAGTCTAACAACAGATATTTCTAAGAGCCACTAAGGAAGTTAACCTATCAACAGCCTTTTAATGACAGCAAAATCATAGTTCTTTTAGTAATCATTTTCTCTTTCCTTTCTATGAAGTGTTCTTACTCAGTTATTCAGATTGAAACTCAACATAATAATGTGTTTTTTTAAGCTGGGTAGCTCATGATGCTAGAACAATTAAAATATGTGTGTGTAGAGTATTTTTTTCCATTGTAAATAGAATAAAAGGAGGGAAAATGTGGGGATGTTTTAGGTGAATTCTAATCACTTACAGACATGGAACATTTTATTGCAAAATTTTGGATGAGTTTGTGTCTTAAAATCAGTCCTTCTTATCAATGGCACTGGTATCTGTGAATGTTTGCATAAACTTTTGACCTATCTGGGTGCCTCTGCTTGCAGAACACATCTCTTCTCACGTGTGTTTTGCTTGTTAAATGGTGTAGTGTTTTGGACTCTGCTAAAAGTGTGGATCATTTCCCAACTATTCTAAATTAACTCAGAACAACTGTTACTAATCTGAATGCACTTTACATGTGACAGGTGAAGTACTTTAAAACTGGCAAACTACTCTTTGGATGTCTTCTATCTTGTGCTGATTTCAGCTGGTAGCAGATACAAACTTGCCTGGGCTTAGCATTGCGAGAATGTACTAAATATTTTAATATAATTATTTTAGAGGAAGAAATCTCCTAATTGAGTCTCATGTCTTGAAATTCCCTCACTGTGTATCTCATGAACCAATTTTTGCCCTGGGTGTTTATTTGTAGACCTTCTTTGGATAGGACTTTGAAATATCAGGAATTATATAGGTCGTATGCTAACCCTACAGCTTTCACTCTTAGCATTCTTTATCTCAAATAATCATTTGATATACAGAATGAATGAAAATGTTAATTTACATTTTTATCATGGACAACTAACTAACATGGGCTGTTGCTGACTTCCTTCCCTGAATGTAATACTGGAGATAGAGAAATGTGAGTGAATTTGACAGATTTTGGAACCTAACATAAGAAGTGAATGGAGAAAAATGTGTGGAGGCCAAAGACATTTGATTACAGTTTTAGATGGAAATGGAAAGAGCTGGATTCCTAAGAAAAGCAAGAGGCTAGGGAAGAATACTTTGCTTCTGGCAGAGGGTTCCCTGTGGTTGAGAGTTCGCTTCTTCTCAGTACTGAACTCCAAAAACTACATGATTAAAATTCAGAAAGGCAGCTATTAAAAAAAAAGAAAAAGTTTGATGTCAAGGGCAGTTACCTGAGGAAATGCCATGCCGTGGAAGAGGTTGGACGTGGAGGAAGGCCAGCCTGTAGTTAACACCAGAGACTCTGCCTTGAGGCTTGACTTTTCCTCTAATTTTAAATATGATGAAGCAAAATTAATGGATATTAAAAATATAAGAACTTTAAATAAACATAAAAATTTTCAAAGACATGAATAGGATAATGGAAACATAAAGCAGGAGCAAGAAGTCATTAAAATAATCAACTTAGAATATTACATGCAAAATTTTGAAATAAATAAGCCAACAGTTGGCTTGACGAACAGTGTAGGTCAACATAAAATTGAATTAGGAAGTCAAATATTAAATTGGTAACTCTTTCAGAGGGCATTAGGGGGAGGTAACTAAAAATAAAATATAAAATAAAATAAAAGTCAAAAAAATTAAGTTCAAAGTGTGAGCATAGACAAACAAAATAGTTAGGAAAAAGAAAAATACATGGAAGGGAGGGAATATTAAAGGAAAAAGTTATTTAAAATTTCCCCAAATTAATGAAATGTATAGGATATTAGAAAATTTTAAACAAAACTCACACTAATCAAAATAGTCACACCTGAAATCAATCACTTGTAAACTTCAAAGTTAAAGAATTATAATTAAAGTCCCAATAAAGAAAACGCATTGACTTAGATTTTCAAACAGCATTGCCAAATGAAAGAAGAAAACAGGGTAAGGTTTTTAAAGATTTGAAAAAAATTTCAAACTTGTAATTATATATATATATTCCTAGAATATAATTTAAATGCAAGTCTGAAATAAAGATTCTCATTTATAAAAATAGATGTTTTATGACAAAAAAACCCCACTTTGAAACACTCACAAAAGAAATACTCAAACAAGAAGAGAAATAAATACAGGAGGATATAAGTAGTCATTGCCAGGAAGAATGAGCAAATTTTGCTCTTTTCACCTATGAAATAACCATCTCTCCTCCTCATACTCGCTTTCCAAGCCACATAAATGGTAGAAGTGCAGAATGAAAACTCTAGGATGATGGCAATGTGTGTGTGTGTGTCCGGGGAGGGGGGCGGGGGGGGGGGGAGTATAGTTTGGGAGTAGAAGACCAGAGGGAGGTGGTAGTTTGTTGTGATTCTTGTGGTCTGGTAGACAGACAAAAATAAATATAAAAATTTGGCAAAGAAAAATAATTATAAATACAGGTCTTAAATAGGTACATGTAACTACTAGAGAAATAAAAATTAGTAAGTATACTTCCAGTTAAACATGGTGGATTAATTAAATGTTCGCCGTCTACACTCTCCTAAAATTATACTTAAATAATCTTGAATGAATAGCAATGGTATACATGCGGGACAAAAAGAGAACGAGAGGGAAGACAACCCTGGATGAGTGTTGTCAACATAATTTTGGAGGAAGGAAGTAAATGGCAAAGTGGTCACTGACTGAAAGCTGAGAATGCTAACACTTGTGTGGAAAAGGGGAATCCAACAAGAGGAAGATTATTTGCTTCTCCCATCCACAGTGGTCAGGATTCTAGGCCCTGGATACTTCTGGGGAGTCAGTGCTAGTAGGAAGTAGGGCTGAAATGATAAAGGATTTGTGGAAAATCATAGATGTCCTCCTCCATCACAAGAGCCAAGTGACTACAATTCTCTCACCATGAAAATACAAGGGAGGTTTATAGTCTGGGGACATTAGAAAGAAGATTCTACACTCAAAAACTCTAGGCGTAGCAAAGGGCAATGTATGAGGCACCTTACCAAAAAAGAGAGGAATTAATAAATGTTTACATTCATGGTAAATAACAAGACTGCTGACTCCCTTCTTCTACCCATCATCCAGAAGCTGTCAATGGGACTCCAGCCTTTACGCAAGAGAGTGGAAGATTCCTTTGTGGAGAAATTTAGCAGTCCAAAGAATTTAGGTAATGGAATTAGTTGTCTCCCAAAGGAACAGGCAAGGCACATTGTATAGTGATTGCATAGTGACGAGCCCCGACTACCACCTCCAAGTAGCAAAACCACAAGATTTTCACTCTTAAATATAAATGAATAGCCATGGACCTCTAGATATTTCAGACATCTTCTTATATCAAAGAAAAAAGAATAAAGCAAGCTAAAAGTTTTTAAAAGACAATACAACTTTCAAAAAATATAATATCCTCAGAGACAGAAGGTACTGTATTTATACAGTAAAAATTATATAGAAAGGAACACTCAGAAAACAAGAAAGTGTTCTTGGAATGAAAAATATGAGAGCAGAAGAAAAAAAGTGGAAAAAGTATAAGAAAAAGATGAGAAAATCCAGAGTAGGCTTGAAAATGCAAAGAGATGAAAAAGTGTAGTGAAAAATAAGAATTTAGCGAATCAGTCTAGGCAATCGTGTATCTGGCAAATTACCCAGAAAAAAATATGGAGAGAAAATGGATAGAAGAAAATAATCGAAGACATACTAAAGTCTGCCACTTCCAACAATATGTAGGATTAAATGTTCTACAAATGTTTCTGCTACAAAACAATTTAAAATGCTAGGTGATATGTGAATCATATCTCAAGCTGTTATGATTTTTTAATGCTCGATGAAATGTTTGAAAACATCTTTTAAAAATACAAAGCTGAATCGAGAAACTCAGCAAACTCCTTGAGGACAAGAATGAGCCTGGAGCATGAATCCAGTTTAGTCTGTGTGTTGAGTTCATAGCTGCCCTAAGGGCACCTGCCTCAAGAATTTGAGTTTTAATGGTTGCAGTGAGGAAAAGAAGTAAGACCTAGTGTCCGTGCATGGTAGAGAGTCAGACTAACAACCCCACACAAAGATGAATGAACGTCTACAATCTCAGTGTCAGAGAAACTAAAAATAATCCGTTCTGTAAAGGGAGATAGGTGGCGCGTTTGCCACAGCTTTGGCACTTGTTTGTAGAATGAAATGTCACCCCAGAGAATTCATAACTGTAAGCTGCCCTCATACAAGACTGGTTTAAATTCCTATTACATAGGAAGTATCAAAAACATCCAACCTTGGAAATTAATTTGAACAGACCCCAAGTTAAGGAGCACCTTGAACAGTCACAGATATTCTCTAGAGCATTGCGCCTTTACACCAAGGCTCATAGAATTCACTCAAGTAAAGCAGTGCACATGTGCTCACCATTTCAAAAGAATCACAAAATAATAGAGTAAAACAGCAGTCTACCTTCCTTATCCCCAGAGATAATCACTTTCAAGCCTTCAGTTGTTTCTTCTGTTATTTAGCTTCCATTTTTATAAAGGATATAAATAATATATTTGTTCTGCAGTTTATTTTTTGTAGATGAGACTTTATTATCATATTACTGTGCAAGAAGAGTATTTTAATTTTTTGTCTGCCTTCTTGCCCATGAGTGTTTGTTCATGCACATGAAACAAATGCACATTTTCTAGCCCCAGCCTCACAATATGGTACAAAACTTTAAAAATCAATTTTAGAGTTCTAGAGTTTTGATTATTGTGAAAAAATGCAGTTTACATTTGAGCCTCATGGACTATATTTGTAGTGAATATAGCTTTTCCCCAACACTAAAGTACATTTTTATCTCATCTTTTCATTAGCTCTTTTTTATGGCCTGTGAATCTGTCATTAATTTGCTCCCACAGACACAAAACTCCTTCATTGCTGAAGTGCCTCAGGGCATAACACCACCTGCATTTCTTTAGCGCCCTCAGTCCCCCTGTCTGGACCACTTGCTTTCTAGCTCTTCTGCCCACTTACAAGCCTGGTTTTTATTTCAGCAGCATGCTGAGCATCTCCTTTGCCACCTGCCTGAGTAAGATTCGATGATCCTTGGGCCCCCTGTATTTCTGTTACTACTTTACTTTTTAATTTATTCCTTTATTTTTGGTTAGTCAATCCTCCAGTAGCATACTAAGGAAAGCGTGCATTGGATTCCATATTTATAATGCTTGCATGTCTAAAAATGTCTTTAATTCTGGGCAGCTAATCAAAGAGAAAACTGGAATGACTAATATGCATAGAAGGAAGTTTTCAGCCTCGTCAGCAATTCAAAGAACCATGTCACAGGGCAGATGTGAGAAATATTGTGGCCTGGGAACAGGAATATTCCAAGATAGTGGATGGGTTAGGGGAGGCTCAGGAACGTGCATCAATGACCTATCTAGTTTCACTAATACTCAGGTCCAGTATGTGTTGGTATTGTTTCTGATGGATTAAAACTTTAAGATACTGTATTTTGAGCATCGTCAAGTACAGAGTGTTATGCTACCAGTTGCAGTGTAATTTCCCATGTGTTAAGTAAAAAGTGATAATCTCCATCTCCTTACCACCACCCAAGGGTGGGAAGTTTAGACTCTTCGTATTAGTGAAAAGCAATGTAATTGTTTTTATAAAGCAGAATTTTAATTTGGTAAAAATATAAACAACCCAACTTGGGTTGGATTTATTATTATGGATAAAGTTCAGTGTGGTATGCCAATTAAAACAACATATTTGAAGTATTTAATGTATTAAAAATATTCAACTGTAGAAAATTCATGTATTTTATATGTGTATGTGTAAAGATACAGGAGGAAATATTCCTAGTTTCAAGGGCTTTACAAATTGTAAGGAAAGAAAGACTTATTGACAAATAGAATAATAGAAGGTAAAAGGTGATGAGGACCATAATAGAGAGACATATTGGTATTTGATAATGAGGATTACTTCTAGCTCAGAAGTTTCACAGTTTGGACCTTGATGAATAAGATACTAACCAAATTAAGGTATGGATATCTGAAGTATAGCTAATAGTTTACAGAGATTCACAGTGTTTCAAAACCATATTGAACATTTTGACAGCTTGAAATAGCTGAAGTATAAGAGGAAGTATCCAATTTGTATTTCTGGGTTATTCTTATGGTTTCTGATGTTGACTGGCTTTGTTGACCATCTTCTGAGTAAGAAACAATTTATAAGATTCAACTCTCCATATATTTGTTATGTTCAGAGTAGGTGAACTTACATAATTCAGTAGAATCATAAGTACATTTTATATTAATTGCATGTGTGTAGAATTATACAATAACAAGCTGCAACTTATGACTTTAGCCATATACTTGTAATTTTATCAGAGAACATGTTACATGTAAATTTATTTGACCTAGTGCGTATTTACAAAAAAAGAATAGTTTAATTTTAATCCCTACTACTGTTTTATTAAATAATTTTATTTGCTTAATACCACAATGCAAATTATTATACTAGTGATATACGAGTGACTTTGAAATTGTTTCATAAGGTTAGAAATGTATACTTTTTATAGCTTTTTCTTTTTTGCCGTCTCTGAGGAGTTTGTAAATGAAGCAGCGATAGTAATTCTCGAGATGAAACTTGCCTTTCAAAGGCCACAGTCGTGTGTGAGAAATTTGTAAAAATGCCACTGGAGTATTTAAGCTGATTGCATTCCAAATGAGAAAAGGAGGAAGATTATACGGGTAGTTCTTGGTGCTTGTACTTTCTAACTCACAACTTTCATTTTCAAATGATATTTTACAGGTCAGTGAGTTCTCATCTAGAATAATTTTATAGTTTTGGGAATTTTAAAGTTCTGATTATGGGAAAAAACATGCTTACAGCATTCATGCGAACGTTCTCTGTGGTCCAATGACAGACTTACAGTGATGCAAACCGTTTGCTCTGCCTTAAGATTTTTTTGAATCGCTTTCTTCTTTTTTCTTTGAATTTCTTCTGTGATTGTATATTATTCTTATTGAATTGATTTGGATTAAATCCAGAAAAGACAAAAAGAGCAAGGACTCTGAATTCAGTGAGATATGTGTTCAGATCCCAGGTCTGCTATTTATCAGCTGTGTCTCTTTAAGCAATTTATTTTGCTTCAGTTTTCTGAAAAAGTGGGACAGGATATCATAGGGTTTATTAGCAATTAGATGAAATGCCTCATACAAAATGTCTAGCACAGTGTCTGGCTTTCTAAGAGGCATTCAATAATTTCTTCCTTTTCCTGCTTGAAGAAGGCTACTATTTCAGCATTTCAGAATACATGCTAAGACCTTGTATTAAGCTGCATCAGCTTTGGTGACTTAGATCCCTGTTAATTAGTCAAGTCCTTTTTTTTTTTTAATGTGTGAGGATATACCTGATTGGTTGTGAATAATAATAAAACATCTGGAATTTTTTTTGGACTGACTGCAAACCTCCTACCTCTCTCTTCATTGTCATTTTCCACCTTTGTTTGATACTTAAATTACTGACAGCATTAATCAGCTCACCACTGCATTTTACATAGATTAAACTAAATTGGTTTTTAATTACATAACCTAATTCTTATGCTAAAATGAGCATGACTTATTAGGTTGAACCATAAGAAATTTCCATTATTAGTCTGTATTTGATCTAAAAAATGGCATATTCATATAGTTCAAACTAATACATTCAAAAAGTAATAACATTTGAAAATATTTTAATGAGTACTGATTTTCCGTAATAAGGAGCTTTACATTAGTTGTTCATTCCTATGTACAACACATACATATATGTGAGAGAAACTGAGAAGTGATAGATGAACCTGGGTTTCTTAAGAGAAAATGAGTCCTACGGAAAGGGGTTATGTAACTAGTAATTTGGGGAGGGAGGAATGAAGTATTTTGTTAGATTAAGAGGTAAATTTTGATTTGTAACCAGTCTCTCTAATTTAAATAATTAACTTGAGATGTTTCTTCTAGAATAAATGCCAGATCCTAATGGATTTTGTTTTCTAATTTTTATTTTTATTTATTTATTTTTTAAATTTTTGCATTTTATTTAACTTTTTATATACCAGGTTCTTATTAGTCATCCATTTTATACATATTAGTGTATATATGTCAATCCCAATCTCCCAATTCATCACACCACCACCACCATCCCCTGCTGCTTCCCCTCTTGGTGTCCATAAGTTTGTTCTCTACATCTGTGTCTCAATTTCTGCCCTGCAAACAGGTTCATCTGTACCATTTTTCTAGGCTCCACACAAATGTGTTAATATATGATATTTGTTTTTCTCTTTCTGACTTACTTCACTCTGCAAGGCAGTCTCTAGATCCATCCACGTCTCAACAAATGACCCAATTTCGTTCCTTTTTATGGCTGAGTAATATTCCATTGTATATATGTACCACATCTTCTTTATCCATTCGTCTGCTGATGGGCATTTAGGTTGCTTCCATGACCTGGCTATTGTAAATAGTGCTGCAATGAACATTGGGGTGCATGTGTCTTTTTGAATTATGGTTTTCTCTGGGTGTATGCCCAGTAGTGGGATTGCTGGATCATATGGTAGTTCTATTTTTAGTTTTTTGAGGAAACTCCATACTGTTCTCCATAGTGCCTGTATCAATTTACATTCCCATCAACAGTGCAAGAGGGTTCCCTTTTCTCCACACCCTTTCCAGCATTTCTTGTTTCTAGATTTTCTGATGATGCCCATTCTAACTGGTGTGAGGTGATATACTTCATTGTAGTTTTGATTTGCATTTCTCTAATAATTAGTGATGTTGAGCAGCTTTTCATGTGCTTCTTGGCCATCTGTATGTCTTCTTTGGAGAAATGTCTATTTAGGTCTTTTGCCCATTTTTGGTTTGGGTTGTTTGTTTTTTTAATAATGAGCTGCATGAGCTCTTCATATATTTTGGAGATTAATCCTTTGTCCATTTATTCGTTTGCAAATATTATCTCCAATTCTGAGGGTTGTCTTTTCGTATTGTTTACGGTTTCCTTTGCTGTGCAAAAGCTTTTAAGTTTCATTAGGTCCCATTTGTTTATTTTTGTTTTTATTTCCATTACTCTAGGAGGTGGATCAGAAAAGATCTTGCTGTGATTTATGCCAAAGAGTGTTCTTCCTATGTTTTCCTCTAAGAGTTTGATAGTGTCTGGTCTTACATTTAGGTCTCGAATCCATTTTGAGTCTATTTTTGTGTATGGTGTTAGGGAGTGTTCTAATTTCATTCTTTTACATGTAGCTGTCCAGTTTTCCCAGCACCACTTATTGAAGAGACTGTCTTTTCACCATTGTATACCCTTGCCTCCTTTGTCGTAGATTAGTTGACCATAGGTGTGTGTGTTTATCTCTGGGCTTCCTATCTTGTTCCATTGATCTATATTTCTGTTTTTGTGCCAGTACTATATTGTCTTGATTACTGTAGCTTTGTAGTATAGTCTGAAGTTAGGGAGTCTGATTCCTCCAGCTCTCCTTTTTTCCCCTCAAGACTGCTTTGGCTATTCGGGGTCTTTTGTGTCTCCATACAAATTTTAATATTTTTTGTTCTAGTTCTGTAAAAACTGCCATTGGTAATTTGATAGGGATTGTGTTGAATCTGTAAATTGCTTTGGGTAGTATAGTCATCTTCACAATATTGATTCTTCCAATCCAAGAACATGGTATATCTCTCCATCTGTTGGTACCATCTTTAATTTTTTTCATCAGTGTCTTATAGATTTCTGCATATGGGTCTTTTGTCTCCCTAGGTAGGTTTATTCCTAGGGATTTTATTCTTTTTGTTGCAGTAGTAAATAGGAATGTTTCCCTAATTTCTCTTTGATATTTTTCATCATTAGTATATAGGAATGCAAGAGATTTCTGTGCATTAATTTTGTATCCTGCAACTTTACCAAATTTATTGATTAGCTCTAGTAGTTTTCTGGTGGCATCTTTAGGATTCTCTATGTATAATATCATGTCATCTGCAAACAGTGACAGTTTTACTTCTTCTTTGCCAATTTGTATTCCTTTTATTTCTTTTTCTTCTCTGATTGCTGTGGCTAGGACTTCCAAAACTATGTTGAATAATAGTGGTGAGAGTGGACATCCTTGCCTTGTTCCTGATCTTAGAGGAAATGCTTTCAGTTTTTCACCATTGAGAATCATGTTTGCTGTTGGTTTGTCGTATATGGCCTTTATTATGTTGATGTAGGTTCCCTCTCTGAGTACTTTCTGGAGAGTTTTTATCATAAATGGGTGTTGAATTTTGTCAAAAGCTTTTTCTGCATCTATTGAGATCATCATATGGTTTTTCTTCTTCAGTTTGTTAATATGGTGTATCACATTGATTGATTTGCATATATTGAAGAATCCTTGCATCCCTGGGATAAATCCCACTTGATCATGGTGTATGATCCTTTTAATGTGTTGTCGGATTCTGTTTGCTAGTATTTGGTTGAGGATTTTTGCATCTCTCTTCATCAGTGATATTGGTCTATAATTTTCTTTTTTTGTGATATCTTTTTCTGGTTTTGGTATCAGTGGAATGGTGGCTTCGTAGAATGAATTTGGGAGTGTTTCTTCCACTGAAAGTTTTTGGAAGAGTTTGAGAAGGATCGGTGTTAACTGTTCTCTAAATATTTGATAGAATTCGCCTGTGAAGCCATCTGGTCCTGGGCTTTTGTTTTTTGAAAGATTTTTAATCACAGTTTCAATTTCATTACTTGTGATAGGTCTGTTTATATTTTCTAATTCTTTCTTCTTGCTTCTGCTGTCTGCCCTCTGGTGGATGAGGCTATCTAAGAGGCTTGTGCAAGTTTCCTGATGGGAGGGACTGGTGGTGGGTATAGCTGCCTGTTGCTCTGGTGGGCAGAGCTCAGTAAAACTTTAATCTGCCTGACTGCTGATGGGTGGGGCTGGGTTCCCTCCCTGTTGGTTGTTTGGCCTGAGGCAACCCAACACTGGAGGCTACCTGGGCTCTTTGGTAGGTCTAATGGCAGACCCTGGGAGGGCTCACGCCAAGGAGTACTTCCCAGAACTTTTGCTGCCAGTGTCCTTGTCCTCACAGTGAGACAGAGCCACCCCCCACCTCTGCAGGAGACCCTCCAACACTAACAGGTAGGTCTGGTTCAGTTTCCCCTGTGGTCACTGCTCCTTCCCCTAGGCCCCAATGCGCACACTACTTTGTGTGTGCCCTCCGAGAGTGGAGTCTCTGTTTCCCCCAGTCTTTTCAAAGTCCTGCAATAAAATCCCGCTAGCCTTCAAAGTCTGATTCTCTAGGATTTCCTCCTCCCATTGCTGGATGCCCAGGTTCGGAAGCCTGATGTGGGGCTCAGAACCTTCACTCTAGTGGGTGGACTTCTGTGGTATAAGTGTTCTCCAACTTGTGAGTCGCTCACCCAGCAGTTATGGGATTTAATTTTATTGTGATTGTGCCCCTCCTACCATCTCATTGTGGCTTCTTCTTTGTCTTTGGATGTAGGGTATCTTTTTTGGTGAGTTCCAGTGTCTTCCTGTTGATGATTGTTCAGCAGTTAGTTGTGATTCTGGTGTTCTCACAAGAGGGAATGAGAGCACGTCCTTCTACTCTGCCATCTTGAACCAATATCTCCCTAATGGATTTTTAACACAGTTTTTATGAAATAAAGATCAGCTTTAAGAGTATGCTTTTCCTTTTCTCCATAACAGCCTCAGCATTAACAGAGAAGTTGAAATTCATATATAATCCTGACAAACCTGAACATTTTGCAGGTCCATAAATAGAGGCATTGAGGGAGTTCATCAGTGCATTGTGCATCTTCACTTCAGCTAAGAAAATCATCATTCCAGATAAAACTAATTCTTTTCCTAAAACTTCTCCACACATTTTCAACAGTCAGTCAGCAAATTATCATTCCAGCTCTTTATATAAGATGATAATACTATTGGCTAAGATAATGACAGTCAATTTCCCACTTAAATTTTTAAAATTGTATTCATTTTTTTTATAATGTCTAATCCTACTCAGTGTGAAATATGCAAGAAAATCCCTGGATTAATGTCTTAAGTATAGTCTTGGTTAATGTTGCTAGGTAGATGATTCTTCAGTGTTGAATATTTTAAAAAGGAGGCCTGTTTTTTTCAACCCTCTGAGAAGATAAGCAATCTTTAAATGGATGATCTAGTTTTCTGTACCCCTAATTCTGGCAGATGAGTTATTTAGTGGGCAGGGATAGAGAAAAGTTATGTATGACCTTAACAATTTGGACTTCCTCTTACCAAAGTTACTGCAATGCTGAACCTTGCTGACTTCCCCTCTTGCCAACCTTAAAGCCCTATGCTGAGATCCTTGTGTAGCACCATTTCCTGGGGGCTCAGATTGATTTCATTTGACCTCTTCCATCAAGGAGGGGACACTGGAATACATCTGTATTTTGCATATGGGTTTGCCTCCATGCTAACAACTTTTCTTCCAGTATCATCATTAGTGGACTTTTAGAATGCTTTAGCAGTGTCGTGCTGGTAAATATTTAACAACCAGTTATCCAAGAAAAAAAGTACACATGTATATTCATACATATACTTATTATGAATTATATAGTGATATAACGTATGTATGATACATGTATAAGTAACATTATAATGTATGAAACTGTTTATTGTAAGTTGCATGGAACCAATTTATTCTTACAAAATGAGTGTGATGATTTATGCTGACTTCTATCCATGACCCACTATGGTTGCAACTAACGAACTAATGACATTCAAACATGAAGGATGATTGTTATTTTCCTTTACACTGATAAGACACAAGTGAAATAACAAAGACATATGTAGGAATTTCACTCATTGGTTCTGATGTATGTATTTTTTTTTGTTACATTGGGCAATAGTTCTTGAATACTGGAAGGAAATTTTCTCTCTCTCTGTCTCTCTTTATTATTCACAATGTGATAGCTGCAGACATGACATACTTTAAAGTTGAGTATCTATTATTAACATTTTCTCTATCACTTTCTTAAGTCTAGACAAGCAACAAAACAATAAATTTATGAGTGTAGTGTTTTCCAGTTTTCATGCTGTAAATACTACCACTATGGCCAATGTGTCATCCACTAAAACTTGGACTAATTCGGTAGCTTACTATTATAGTATTTCCACCATATAGACAAAATAGGTGGACATAATTCAAGACCACAGAAAATAGGAAAATGTAGTAAAATAATTAAGAAATGATAAAATCTGTGTAGGTATTACCTTTGCTTTTAATACATTTTGTTTAATCGTAAGTGTTGGATTTTTGATATTCATCTTTATTAATTTCACCTTGAATGCTCACACATGAAGTGTTCTAGATCAGAGACAAATGTCTTATTACTTAAAGTAAATAGTAAAGCTCACAGATGTCCCATCCTTTGCCCTGGGCTTTAACCCTGGGGTGACATGATAAAAACCAGGTCACGTATCCTACCTGAGGAGCTGAACACTATATAGACAAAAGATGGAGAACAATGGATTTTCTCCATTTTTCTATAGGAGAGAGACAGTCATGACCCTTCTCTCCCAAATGAGAGAGAGAATGAAAACACAAAGCAAAATAAACACACACACACACAAACCCACTTTTGTTTCTTTGGGGCAGTTGGAAAGAATCCAAGGTTCTCCTATTGTGTTACTGTACTCTAACCTTGGAATGTAAATGCATCTTTCCAAGGGCCAGATAAATCCCAGGTGATGTCTTTTATGACCTAGATATTTCTCCAAAGTTTTGGCTTCAAACCTTGGGAGATAGCACCCAGGGTTTCTGGCATCTTGGGAGCTTAACCTAAGAACCTTGTCTGGGATGTAAATATTTGATTCTCTTAAGGAGATAAGAGAAGTTTTATTACCCTTTGGACCAGAGAAATTTAGACAGATAGCCACACACATAATTCTCAAGGTATGAGAATGATCTTTTTACAGAAGCACTAAGAAACAGGGAAGTTTTCTTTTCCCACAGTAAGTTTAAATAATTTTTAATAATGGCTGTACTTAACAACCAATTTGTAAAGTTTTAAACAACTTCACAAATTTGTTAAAATCATAGCAATTTTCTCTCAGGAGTCAGTATGATCAGTCCAGGACCCTGGTGCACTATTCATCAACATGCTATACATGTAAATTTCTACTAGACAAAGAATTCACTTGAAGGCAAAAGATATGCAGGAATAGGCTCTCACCTGTGGAATTCCTTCATATTATCACAGGCCTACGCATGGTGAAATGGTTTCCCATAGATTCATTCAGGGCTCCATCTGAGGGGCACACCTTGTGATATTGGGGTATTGTTCTATAGGATACCATTTATCCCTTAAAACAGAGGCCGATGTGTAGGGTTACTTCCTCCACTGACAAAATATGAGTCTAGGAACTAAGGGGGTCTAAATGAATGAGACCTCTTTTGTATTATACTTAAGAATCTTGAGATTTTTTTTCCTTCTCTTGTCCATAGCTTTCAACTCATAGCTTGTAGGTCATAGTGCCCAAGACAATATTAAGTGAAGATAGTTGACCAACAGTTTTTGATGACTCACACTAATAAGCCAACAGGCAGAAAACAGGTTTGCTCTACTGTCTGGGGTATTTGATTCAAATTACCAAGAAAAAATTGGATGGATGCTACACAATGAAAAAAAGGAGGGTTGTGGTAGGTTGAAAAATTGTTCCCCAAAGATGTTCCTTATCTCTGGAATGTGTGAACTATGTTACCGTATATGGTAAAAGGAACTTTGCAGTTGTGAATAAAGTTAAGGTATTGAGATGGGGAGATTATGTTGAAATTACCTAGTTGGGCCCAATGATGTAATCACAAGGATCCTTACAAAGACAGAAGGTGGAAACAGAGGGACAGAGTGAAAGAGATTTGAGGGTGTTACACTGCTACCTTTGAAGAGGAGGAAAGGGGTGATGAGCCAAAGATGTAGGTAGCTTCTGGAAGCTGGAAAGGGCAAGAAAAGAGAATCTCCCCTGGAGCTTAAAGAAAGAATACCCTGTGAAACCATTTTAGACTTGTGACCTCCAGAACTATAATATAATAAATGTGTATTGTTTTAAGTCACTAAGTTTGTGATAATTGGTTACAACAGCAATAGGAAACTAATACAAAGGCTATGTCCAGAAATCTGAGGATTCATTGGGGCAGCTCTTAGTATCCCATGACCAATAACAGAATTCAGTGGGAAACTGTGAGAACCCAACAAATACAAGATAACTTGGAACCAGTGAGTATTATAATTGGGGTTACCTGCTAGTTAAAAATGCTCAACAGGCTGAGTCCAACAGTGGGTAATGGGAAGGGGAATACAAACTATGGGTTGGAAGCAAGAAACTATAATTTTCAACTTAGGCCCTATAGTCAGCAACAAAAATGGAGACTCTAGAAGCCATGTTATACAGAATATAGTGTACATGCAGTATTATGAGGACAACTAGTCATGACTCTGGCAATATTTGTTTATTCTATCAGAAGACATCCATTTCCATTTCTTAGTTATGAAATTCTGTTTTGGTTCCAAACCTTTTAGATGCTAAGAAAAAAACATACTCATTTCCTCTGCCAAACTATGACCTTTTAAAGTAGGATATCCCATGAGGATGCCTATTTTCATAATGTTCACTTTGGCTTCTTTACAAGGGAGGTATAAAATAGAAATGCTGAAATCTGCCCCTGAATCTGTGCATACACACATAAGCCGAGTTAGTAGCTTGGATATTTAAAGTTCTTTCTAGTAGGACAAGTCAATAGAATTCTCTCATTTATTAAGTATGACACATTTTATTAGTACCTAAAAGGGGTTTAGGGAATAGGAGGAATTTCCACCTTAGAGGGAATGAGATGTAATTAAGGATTATTGTGGAATAACTCATCTTCTGAGTGACTATGATCAAGCTGATAATACACTAGATTAGATTTTCTTGGGGCTCTTCAGCCAAGAAATAGTCCTTGTGACAAACCCTTACCCTAGTTGTAAACCACTGAGTCTACCACTTCAGTTAACTACTCCAGGACATATCCACATTGTAATTCATACAAATGGTACCCCTGGAGATGTATGCTGCATCCCTGACCCAACGGCTACTGGCTTCCTTTCAGTTGGACTGAAGTTCCCACATCTCTAGCCTCTTAATAGCATTAACCATGGCTCTCATGGACTTAATTCTTTATAAATTGGAAAAGCTCATTTTAATTCATTCTAAAAATGAGCAAAATTAAATATAAGAAATATCTGGGCTTTTAAAATGCAAGTTTATTTGGGGGAGGGTGATTGTTTATAGTTAAACAGGATAACATAACATAACTTCCCATTATCTTTCATAACCTTCACTTGAAGGGTAGGATATATTTTCTATAAAAAGCTGTTGTTCTGTGGGCTGAAAACAGAAATAACATATGTGATTGTAAGTATGGTTTTCCAAATTAGTCCTGTGTAGTAGGTTATTTGCAGTTTCCCCAGTCTCTCAAGAAAAGTGAAAAAAAAAAAACAGTGTGAGGTTAGATCTGCTATTGTCACTCAGAAAGGGGAGCAATGCCCATTACAGTGACTTTGCCAGCTGAACTGGCAAAGAAAATTGATACCTTTGAGAATCAGTTTCTCAAACCCAGAGGTGAAGGAAATTTCTTGTCTGAAACACTTCATTGAGAAGATAAATAAAAGCCATCACAGAGGAATGTTCTCGTCTTGCCATCATAAAAATAATGTACCTTCCTGTGTCTCTGTCCTCTGTGCCTTTGTTCCCCTAACAACAGAAGCATCTTTGCTCCTGTCAAGGCCACACCTTCAAATTTTGGGCTGTATTTCATCATCGGTCAATTCTCAAGAATGCTGCTGTTTTAATCGCACCCTCCACCCTGCACTGTTGAATGATCCATCGCCACTGAGTCATTGTTATCAGTGCTCAAACATGCTCTTGATGTTCAATATGTTTGTTTGTTTATTTGTTTTTATTTTTTAATGGCTCTTAACCATGTATCCTTTTCTTCTTCTGAGCTGCTTCTTGTCTTCCACTCACTTCTTAGTAGAGTGTTTTATCTGTAGTTGATGTGTGGATTTGCTCATCTCCCATTCACTCCTCAACTCTCCAAACTCTGTATTCCTTATCAATCAATGCACCGAGAATAATTGCCAAGGTCATCAAGGACTTACTTTTTACTAAATAAAAAGGTAATTGCTCTTTCTTTTTTTCTAATTGAGTTCTCAGCAGCATCTGACACTGTCGTCCAGTTACTTCTTGAAACTTTCTTCTCATAGCTTTGAGATACAACACTCTTGTTTTTCTTTCTAGCTCCTTGATCATTGTAGCTCCTCCATTTCCTTTTCATTCATTTCTTCCCTTTAAACTCCAAATGTTATAGTGTCACGCTTTCTGACTTGGCACCACTTCTCTTTTATTTATATTCATTCTTCTTACATGATTTGTTTTAAACTCAGGATTTTAAATACTGCGTACTGAGGACTCCAAACTGCGCACCCATTCCTGCCTTCCTCCACAGCTCCAGACTCTCTTCCACTGATTCCAAATGTTAACGTCTCCAAATGGATGACTACTTGGCACCTCAGATTCAATATGGTCAAAAAAGAACTAGGAATTGCTCTCCTTAACTGCACTCTGCTGCTTGTTCAGTCTTCTACATCTCTGTGTTTGTGCTCAGTTGTTAGAGCCTAAAATCTAACACTTAGTCTTCATTTCTTTTTACTCCTCACTGCCACACCATCCAGTCTTATTGAATCTCCCTTTAAAACATATCTCAGAACTATCGCTTTTTCTCCATCTTCACTAATAACCACTTTTTCCCAAGTCACCATCATCTTTTGTCTGGACTATTGTCATATATTCATAGTTTGCCCCCTCACTGTCTCCTAAAATCTTTCCATGCAGCCAGTAAAGTGATCTGTTCAATCTGTTAATTAGTAAATATTATTTCCTGACTAAAACCTTTCAAAAGCCTTCTGTCACCACACACAGATGACTCACTACTTATTAACAGAGCTGGACTCAGAATGAATAAGAAAGACACATCTCTGTACCGTTTTACCATGCCATTCAAAATCACTCTTGGAATTTTACTCTCCATTTCTGGCTGTTTTTATGAGCTAATTTGATTGATTTTTCTTGTTACATTTATGTAGTGATTAGCAGCCTTAATCTCTGGTATTAGAAATACCAGATCAGTGAAATATCAAAACTCTTCAATCTATCAAACAATTTAAAGTATCTCCCTCTACAGCTTAGGCCTGATCCAGATTTTTGAGACTATAGTAGGAAAGACAAACATGCTTCATAGCTTCTCCTTTTCTTTCTCCATCAACTCCCTGACCCTATAGTTTCTATTCCTGGATCCTCCAGAATCTGATATAGAGGAAAGCAGAATTTAGAAGAAATGGCAAAGTCTTACATGACTCATGCTGTTATATCTGATGTCATATCCTTTTATAAAATAGAAGCCTAAAAGCATGTTTCTGTGTTTGGGTTTTCGTTTGTTTTGTTTTGAGATCCATCATTCTATTGAGATCTCCAACTATGTCTTTTTCTGGTATAGATCATATTCCAACATTTGGCCACTTGTAACTTCCCTCTCAGTGCTTCCCTCTGATACTCTTTCCCATGGAAATTGTTTCTGATACCATCACATCACACTGACAGGCAGGCCTCTTTGGTGAGGTCCCATCACATACCTCCCATACCATGTTGAAGCCAAAAGACTTAAGAAAAACTGATTATTTATCAGAGTGTCTGCTTCTTGACAAATTCTTCCACTGCTTTGAGATGATCTAGAGGTTGGTGATGAGGTAAGAGTTTCAAAATGGGTTTTTATCCACCCCTTTGTCAACTTTATTTTTGGTCAAGCACATCATTTGGTATCTTGTGGTACTTGCCTCCTATAGGTCCCAGTTTTTTAGGAAACAGATAAAATCGCACGCACACACATCAGAAATCATCTCCTTGATGGGTGACTGTGTTTTATCAATCTAGTCTTTTTCCCTTGTTCACATAGCTTGACGAGATTTGGCTTTTGCCTAATTCTCCTACCACATCTTACAGTACCCTCTCCCTCACACCCATGCTCAGACAGCGCTGGCTTTATGTCAGAGCCTTAAATAAAAGCTTGTTCTTACCTTAAGATGTTTTGTTTGTTATTCCTTCTTCCTGGAATAATCTTTCCCCTGATATTTGCATGGCTGCCTCCTTTTTGTTTAGTGCTTTTGTTAAATGCCCCTTTCTCAGAGGAGCATACACCACCCTTCCTATCTTTAGTAGCAACAAAGCCACTGTTACAACAAACCTACCACATTTCTGTAGAAAATTTCCTTCCCCACTCTCTCAGACAGCCTTTTCACTCCTATGCTTCTATCCACAAACACCTAACACTTCTTTCCTTTTCTCTTATTTTATGACATTGCTTCTTATTTCTCTGAGAAACCAGGAGCAATAGTAAGGAAACTACAATATCTTCTTACCACAAAATCTTTCATCTTATTTGTTTTTGTACGCCAACTCTGCCTTCTATTTACTATGGATGGACTCTCTCTCATATCCAGGTCCAACTCTGTCATCATGAGATGATCTCATCCTTCAGAAACACTGTTTAATTGCCCCTCATGCCCGGCCCTCACTCACTTGCACCATCCTAATCAGCAAACAAACATGCTGTAATGTCTCCTACCACAAATAAAACCCTCTGGTAGTCTCTTATTCCTCTCTAGATAACATCCCACTTCTCTCTCATTTATGGCAAGAATTCTTGAGAAACGTATTTAATCTGGCTGTCTCCATTTATTTTTTTGCCATGTAATTTTTGTTCAATTCCATCAAGTTTCATCCCTATCATCCAACTGAAACCATTTTTGTAATCGTTACCAATGATTTTAACTATGACAAAAACAACATTCAATTCTCATTTCTCCTACTGTGTTCAGTATTTCTAAGGACCATTTGCAAGCTTAAGACTGCAAAATCTACATACCAATCCACGACTGCATCCCAGAACTCTAGACTTCTATTACCAATTCCCAAGGTGATATTTCTTTTTTTTTTTAAAGCAGTATTTATTTATTTATTTATTTATGGCTGTGTTGGGTCTTCGTTTCTGTGCGAGGGCTTTCTCTAGTTGCGGCGAGCGGGGGCCACTCTTCATCGCGGTGCGCGGGCCTCTCACTGCGGCGGCCTCTCTTGTTGCAGAGCACAGGCTCCAGACGCGCAGGCTCAGTAGTTGTGGCTCCCGGGCCTAGTTGCTCCGCGGCATGTGGGATCTTCCCAGACCAGGACTCGAACCCGTGTCCCCTGCATTGGCAGGCAGATTCTCAACCACTGCGCCACCAGGGAAACCTCCAAGGTGATATTTCTGAATCAATGTCTAATCAACTTTCAAACTGTTTTGTGGGCCATAGCAGCTGGTTCCAGATTTGGAAATGACAAAAATGTCCACAGTATATTCACACCATCAGTTTACTTAGCTTTCAAGTATACGAAGCAAAAACGTATCTACAGAGTCAATAGCAGTCTCACGGTCAGGGATAGCTTCTGGCCCCTTCCATCCTTTGGGGCTTGGTAAGTAGGGGTGAGGAATGAGAGAAGCTACTCACTCCATTCTTTACCTATCTTTTATATTGTGTTTTCACCTGAGTACATACCAATTTGCATGTCTTCCAGAACTGCTGCAACTCATCAGTCAGGAGTTTCATAACGCTAGTGCACACACACATACACTCACACCCATAACTGAAAACCAAATATAATCCTACCTATTTTTCCCCATACCTTCATTAATTATGCTAGTGAGTTTTATTGGCTCTTATCTGAAATATATCTTAAATCTGTAAATCTGACCTTTTTTTCCCACTTCCAATGCCACCACTAAAATCTGTAGCACTTACCACAATCATTACCTTATAATCCTTCTTTCATTCCTTCGTTCTTTTTCCGCTTCTTCCTTCCCTACCTGTCTCTCTTCAGTAATGTACAAGCCCCATGGGAGCACAGACCTAGCCTGACTTGTTCAGTGCTAAATCCTCAATTCCTATAACATTGCCTATCATGCAATAGGTACAGTGTAACTATGTATTGAACAAATAATTGATCATCTCCCTGCTCAGAATGACTGCAGGAAACACAGTAGTTATTGCCATTGATGAGTGCCATCATCAGATTAAAACTCATTGACATTTTGGTAGATACTTGGTTCTTCATGTGGGTTTAGTAGATCCCCTCATTATTCCTCATGCTCATCCTCAAGGTAGATTTTTTACACAAGAGTTTGTCAACCTATAATTTTATTAAGCACACAATCTTTATAATGTCTTTGTTCTTCTTATACTGTTCACCTGATAAAGATCCCTGGGCTTTCATTATATTTGTCTAGCACAAGACCTTTAAACGTATTGCACCAACAAAAGTCATTCCATGAAGTGAAAATATACTGAATAATATTTTACCAGTACTATTCAGCTCACTTTTTTTGAGACAAAGTAATAATCATGGTTAATAAAAAGACATCAAGAAAGAACAAAAATAACATGTCTGGATAAAGTATTTTATGGCTAATTTATACTATGAATCATCTTGTCTATTTAAATTAATGACTTATATTTCATATGCTCCCAGCCAGTTAAGTTCCCATAGCCAGGGATTTATGATTTACCCTAAGTGCTCCTAAAGACAATTATGAAAACAAGTTAGTATATTAAGTTTAGTTATCCGTTGAGAATCTGAATTGTTTTATAAGAAATTATGACCAGCCTACTCATTTTAAAGTCCCCTTTGAGGGAAGATGGATGGTCCATAAAATCTCCCTATCAAGTGGGCATCTTACCCACCTGACCCAGGAATAGGAAACTGAAAACATCTAAGGGCCACATTAGAAAAGGGAATTGAAGCAGTATGCCATGAGATTGAGCCAGGCTTGAAGAGGTCTTAATGAGGTTATTCCAAACTGAAAATATGAAGGAATAGAGACTATGGGTAACTTGTTCTTTTGTATCTGCTCCATAACTAGAGTCTGCTATCTAAAGAGATATGTCCCTTGGGAGTTCCCTGGTGGTCCAGTGGTTAGGACTCAGTGCTTTCACTGCCGTGGCCCTGGGTTCAATCCCTGATCAGGGAACTAATATCCCGCAAGCTGCGTGACATGGCCCCCCACACCAAAAAAAAAAAAAAAAAAGAGAGAGACATGTCCCTCTTGTCAACTCTCTATTTTTGTAGTCAAATATAAAATTGGACCTATATTTCCCACTGTTGTGTTCTATCCATCTCACAAGAATGTCTTCCCTTGATGGTCCTCTGTAATGCTGATTTTTATTAATCTGATCACAAATTCTACATATTTCAAATTATGCTTTTTCAAGGCAAAGGCTATGTGTTATAGTGCCAATTGTCAATTTCTTTCTTCAGTTTCTTTCTTTAGCTCCAAATTCACCCTTCAGTGTACACTTTCTGATAATAAATGGATTCCCTTTAAGCATTTCTGCTAAACATGAGCATGATATTACGTTTTCTCATTAGAGAGCACTGGAGGTATTTCACAGGAGGAAGGGCTTTTTCTGCAGTTTCTGGCTGCTGTGCTTGCATCAGGACAGTGGGCATAAGGACGTCTTGTGGCGCTCTGGCCCAGTCACACTCAGAGAACGCATGGCCCCTCAGTGACATTGCAGCCTCATCCCTAGCACCACCCAACCTGTGGGAGAGTACTGAGCCCCTTTGCATGCTACCTGTTGTTGCCAATCTCTTTTTTCCCATCTGCACTTTAGAGAGTTGCTGCCTGCTGGCCCAATAAATATGGCCCAGTGCTGGCCTGGGCAAACAAGCCAACTTCTCTGCTATCTGATGGGCTGAACTACACCTTC
This sequence comes from Eschrichtius robustus, assembly GCF_028021215.1. Taxonomy (NCBI): domain Eukaryota; kingdom Metazoa; phylum Chordata; class Mammalia; order Artiodactyla; family Eschrichtiidae; genus Eschrichtius; species Eschrichtius robustus. Next base: position 60,616,949 of record NC_090840.1, on the reverse strand, counting down.
TCCAAGGAGGTCTGAACTCCAGCCTGGAGGAGGGGCCCTGCTTAACAATTTGTCCTTCCTTAGATATTCTTCATCATGTCTAGATACCATGTAGAGTTTCCTTATATCTTATAGCTACTCTCTCACCACAGTTGAATAATTTTTTTTTAATTGGGAGATCGTTGCTTTACAATGTTGGGTTAGCTTCTGCTGTACAATGAAGTGAATCAGCTATACATATAAATATATTCCCTGCCTCTTGGACCTCCCTCCTCCGCCCCCCTCCCACCCATCTAGGTCACCACAGAGCACCAAGCTGAGCTCCCTGCGCTATACAGCAGGTTCCCACCAGCTATCTGTTTCACACATGGTAGTGTATATATGTCAATCCCAAATTCCCAATTCACCTCACCCCCCTTTCCCCCTTCTCCGCCATGTCCACACATCTGTTCTCTACATCTGTGTCTCTATTCCTGCCTTGCATATAGGTTCATCTGTACCATTTTTCTAGATTCCACATACATGCATTAATATACTATATTTGTTTTTCTCTTTCTAATTTACTTCACTCTGTATGAGAGACTCTAGGTCCATCCATGTCTCTACAAGTGACCCAATTTTGTTCTTTTTTATGGCTGAGTAATATTCCATTGTGTATATATACCACATCTTCTTTATCCATTCATCTGTCAATGGACATTTAGGTTGCTTCCATGTCCTGGCTATTGTAAATAGTGCTACAGTGAACACTGGGGTGCATGTGTCTTTTTGAATTATGGTTTTCTCTGGGTATATGCCTAGGAGTGGGATTGCTGGGTCATATGGTAATTCCATTTTTAGTTTTTTAAGGAACCTCCATACTGTTCTCCATAGTGGCTGTATCAATTTACATTCCCACCAACAATGCAAGAGGGTTCCCTTTTCTCCACACCCTCTCCAGCATTTGTTGTTTGTAGATTTTCTGATGATGCCCATTCTAACTGGTGTGAGGTGATACCTCATTGTAGTTTTGATCCGCATTTCTCTAATAATTAGTGATGTTGAGCATCTTTTCGTGTGCCTACTGGCCATCTGTATGTCTTCTTTGGAGAAATGTCTATCTAGGTCTTCTGCCCATTTTTGGATTGGGTTGTTTGTTTTTTTGATATTGAGCTGCATGAGCTGTGTGTATATTTTGGAGATTAATCCCTTGTCAGTTGCTTCATTTGCAAATATTTTCTCCCATTCTGAGGGTTGTCTTTTCATCTTGTTTATGTTTTCCTTTGCTGTGCAAAAGCTTTGAAGTTTCATTAGGTCCCATTTGTTTATTTTTGTTTTTATTTTCATTATTCTAGGAGGTAGGTCAAAAAAGAACTTGCTGTGATTTATGTCAAAGAGTGTTCTTCCTATGTTTTCCTCTAAGAGTTTTATAGTCTTACATTTAGGTCTTTTATCCATTTTGAATTTATTTTTGTGTATGGTGTTAGGGAGTGTTCTAATTTCATTCTTTTGGTGTAGTTTGAAGTCAGGGAGCATGACACCTCTGGCTTTGTTCTTCTTTATTAAGATTGCCTTGGCTATTCAGGGTCTTTTGTGTTTCTGTACCAATTTTAGGATGATTTCTTCCAGATCCTTGAAAAATGCCCTTGTTATTTTGATAGGGATTGCATTGAATCTGTAGATGGCTTTGTGTAGTATGGACATTTTAACAACATTAATTCTTCCAATCCATGTGCATGGTATATCTTTCCATTTATTTTTGTCATCTTCAATTTCTTCTATCAATGTCTTATAGTTTTCAGAGTACAGGCCTTTCACCTCGTTGGTTAAAGAAAGCTAATTTTGAATCATGAATGCCTCTTGGTAATTCCTATTGAATTTGTGGCCCAGAATTAGAAAGGTGACAGCCATGGAGGCCAGTAAAATTTAAGAGTCTGTAGAGCACACAGGTGGTTTTTATTCTGGTTACTCTTGCATTGTGTCCTTTTCTTTGTGCAGAGTCTGAACACAGTGTTTCCTGGGTTTGGGGTTGTTAACCAGAGACGGGGAAATGGGACCCCAGGGTTAGGGAGTCTGACACAATAGAGGTGGCTGAGTTTTTTCCAGAGAAACTGAGGTATTGGAAATCAGTGGGAAGTTTGTGATGGGCAAAACTACCAGCTTTGTGTCAAATCTAGCAGTTATTTGGAGATTGCATTACCCCTGTTTGTAATGGTCTGAGATATCATTATCTTTCCAGGCCAGATCCAGGCAAAAGAAGTACAAAAGTATAATAAGGATCTTTGTGGTATAAGAATTAAGAAAAGGACTGTTGGAGAGGGAAAGAAGAATGAAAAGAAACATTCTTGATCTGACATCTTGAGAGGAAGCAGTCTACCTTGATGCCCACTTCTTGTCTTCCAAGTCAATCTGATTTTCAGGTCTCCAGCTGGTATGCAGTTCATAGAGTCTAAAGGAGACCATTCTAAGTAGGAGATGTGGATCCGAGATTAAAGTCTCTGATGTTTGGCTGCCATCTAGGTAGTAAGGAAGACCTGGTTTAGTCCCTTCCAAGAAAATGCAAGGGCAGTCTATGTTCTTAGTGATTCCAAATCACAAAGGTGGAAGAAAATTAGAAATGTTAGTTTGCAGAGTTGTAGCCAGATATTTAAGGAAAATGGAAGATTTCGGGATCCACTCCAGTTATAGGTATATAACAAAACCTCAAAGACGATTAACAGATCTAGAATCCACATATACAAAGGTGCAAACATATTTTCTTCTCTCTACAGTTACCTCCATTTTTTTAAACCAAAGGTAATTATAGTAAAACTAGTTTGTTTTTATTAATCTTGGCCTGATTATTTACAGCAAGCATAGTGATTGATAATATAAGCTCTTTTAAGACTGCTTTGCTGGAATTTTTCATAAAAAATCTCAGATTGAACTCTTAAAAGAATCTGTGGTTAGGAAACCAAGCCAAGGACTTACCATCAAATTTTACTTTCAATACCTATAGTTAGGGTAAATTCCTCTTTTCTCAGTGTCCCCCCAAACTATCCTGAGGTTCCTGAGCCTGCCAGGAAGTGACCTTCCTTACTCACCTGGTAATGCTGCCAGGAACCATGTAAGCAAGATTCCAGCCCAATTTTTCCAAGCAGTTCCTTAAATCTGTCTGGTGTCTGAGCCTATGTACATCTCTCTCAAATATGATATTCCAAACAAAGCCTTGGTTATTTAGCCAATATTTCCAATTGTGTGTTGTTATAAGGAGAACAAATTCTTATTGAACTTGTACAAATCAGTAATTATATTGCCACAAAAATAATACTCAAGACTTTCTGAATTGTGGAGGAATCAGATAGGGAGAAAAGTAAATGTTTCATCTTTGTTTACAAAGGTATACTTTACCAAGTTGCTGTGAGTCACAGATAGCTGAAGAGAAAAGGTTTCCTTAAATCTCAAGAAACAAAACATTAAGGAAACACTAATGTTTCAAACAAAACGTCATATAAGAATGAGTATTCAGATAAAGGAGGATAGAGGGCAGCAGTAAGAGTTAAATCAATCTTAACAGTCTTTCGTTTTAATTACATTTTATATATTTAATTTTTTATTAGCTTCTTGCAATGAATCTTTCAATGAAGCTATTTTGGAATTTTGAGGGCTTTTGGAGGCTTCTGCACGACAATTAAAATATGTATCCAACTCAGTTTGATTTGGGAACCCTTGCTTTTAAATGTGTTTCGTAAATGATCTTGTTTAATTGGAATGTTCCTCATAATGACCATTGTAATTCTAGATTATAATTCCCCTGAGGGCTGGCAGCAGTTTGGTAGGACCTTAGCCTCAAATGGAGTTTAACCCACATTTGTGTCCACCCAAATCTAGCTGCAAATGGGGTGCAACCCACATTTCTGTCTGTCCATACTTTGGGGTCCTCAACCTGACAGTTACCAAGCCAAGTTCTCAGGACACAGATTTTAGTAACATTTTTCCATTTTTGTAGATATCTATAACTTCTGGGACCACAGTTCTTAGACATAAAATAAGTAGGTGTGTCAGAATTTGTTGTGCTCGATTCCTTGGAACTTAAGAATTCCTTTTTTTTTTTTTTTTTTTTTTTTTTAAGCAAAGCCTTGGGTTTCTCAGAGTCAAATGAATACTTAAGAGGATTGTGCCACTTGGTGGGGGCTTGGGTGGTATTTACAGTATATCTCATTGCATGGAAATTTTCTTGAGGTTAGCAGGTGACCTAGTGTCAATCTAACATGTTCTGTGACCAACGTATCTTAACACAGGAATTTTAGAGTTAGATGGTAAGTGCTCTAACAGTTTTTAAGTTCTTGATCCATATGTCCATCAATTTTGCAGCTTTTGGCTTCTGAGATTCTCGTTAGCAATAGCCTTTACCTCATGTGCACATTAATGTTACCAAACCAAACTTGGGTCTGCTCACCCATGTGTAGTAAAACCAATTTGCTGAAACCAGGTTGTGGTGAAGGAAAGTGCAGCATTTATTGCAGGAGGCCAAGCAAGGAGTACAGGGAAGCTAGTGCTCAAAACACCCAAACTCCCAGATGGTTTTTAGTGAAGCATTTTTAAAGGCAAGGAAAGGAGGAGCATCCCAGAGTTTGTGATCAGCTCATGCACAATTCTCTGATTGGTTGATGGTGAGGTAACAGGGCAGTATCACAGGGGTTAACATCCTCAATCCTTAGGCTCCAGTAGGTCTGGGAGCTACATGCTTATGATCATCTAGTAGTTAATTTCTTCCATTTGCTGGTGGTTTTAGCATCTGTAAAACAACTCAGGAAATGTGCATCAGATACTATGATCTAGGTTCTTCAGAAAGAAGCTAAAGCAGAAGATATGGGGAGGGGGCTGTCCCGGGAAGGCCCCATAGCATCCTGCTTTGTTACATTAACACATCAGCAGTAACCAAAGAGATGTTATAGCAAACTGGCCAAGGGAAGGCCTTGTGTGCACCATCAGCAATTCCCAATGTGGAACTGGGGACTAGAGAAAGGACTGATCTAGCAGACCTCAACAGTGAGGACTGTGGAACTGGGTTTCAATGAAATGGAGAACTGTGAACTGAACCACCAGCAGTTCCCAATGTGAAATCTGAGAACTGAACCAAAGGCTAGGGATCACAATTAAATGGGGAACTATAAACTGAACCAAGGTCTTAGGGACTCAAGTTCCAGATGGAACCATCTGTCAGCTCAAACTGACCTGGTAAGCCCTGGACAGGATAGTCAATTTGATTGGGAACTAGCTATAAAAAGAGTGGCACTCAGAACTAAGAGAAACTTACCTGTGGCCCTCAGAAACAGCACCTGTGTTTCTTGTTGTACCCAGAGTCATCTGAAATTTCCTTCGGATCTTTTCACTGCCACCAAATCTGTTAAAAAACAAAATTCCAGTAAGTAAATTTCAAAGACCTTATTGGCTTTATTCAGTGATTCATAAATCAGGCAGCATCTCATCTAGCAAATAAAAGGGGCTCCTGAACCAGTGGAATTTGAAATTAAAAACAAAATACCTTTACACATTAACACCCCCAAAATGAAATACTTAGGTATAAATCTAACAAAATATGTCAAATTCTATATAAGGAAACCTACAAAACTCTCATAAAATATATCAAAGAACTAAATAAGTGGAGAAAGAGTCCATGTTTATGAATAGGAAGACAGTATCTTTAAGGTAACAGTTCTTCACAACTTGATCAATTGATTCAATGCAATCCCAGTCAAAATCCCATCAAGTTATTTAGTCTGCATCAACAAATTTATTCTAAATTTCATATAAGAGACAAAAGACACAGAATAGCCAGCACAGTATTAAAGAAGAACAAAGTTGGAGGACTGACTCTACTTGACTTCAAGTCTTACTATAAAGCTACAGTGTGGAACACTTAAAACTGTGGAATTGGTGAAAGAATACATCAGTAAATCAGTGGAGCAGAGGAGAGAGACCAGAAATAGACCCACATGAATAAAGTCACCTGATCTTTGACAAAGAAGCAAAAGTAGTACAATGGAGCAAAGATAGTCTTTTCAATAAAACGGTGCTCAACAGCAGAACATCTACATGTAAAAAAGTGAATCTAGACACAGGCCTTGCAGTCCTCACAAAAATTAACCCAAAAATGGGTCATATACCTATATGTAAAATGTAAAACTGTAAAAATCCTAGAAGATAACAGGAAAAAAACTATATGACCTAGGGTTTGGTGATGACTTTTTAGATATAACTTACCAAAAGGCATCATCCATGAAAGAAAGAACTAATATGCTGAATTTCATTAAAATTAAAAATTTGTGATTCTGTGCAATCCCTATCAAAATACCAAAGACATTTTTCCCAGACCAGAACAAATAATTTAAAAATTTGGATGGAAACACAAAGACTCTGAACAGCCAAAGCAATCTTGAAAAAGAACAAAGCTGGAGGTGTCATACTCCCTGATTTCAAACTATACTACAAAGCTACAGTAATTTAAACAGTGTGGTACTGGCACAAAAACAGACGCATAGATCAATGAAACAAAATAGAGAGCACAGGAATGAACCCAAACTTACATGGGCAATTGATCTACAACAAGGGAGGCAAAATTATACAATGGGGAAAAGACAGCCTTTTCAATAAGTGGTGCTGGGAAAACTGGACTGCTACATGCAAAAGAATCAATGTGGACTACTCTCTTACACCATGAGCAAAAATAAATTCAAAATGGATTAAAGACTTAAATGTAAGACCTGAAAACGTAAAGTTCCTAGGCAATATGCTCTTTGACAATGGTCTTAGCAATACTTTTTTTTGTATCTGTGTCCTCAGGCAAGGGCAACAAAAGCAAAAATAAACAAATGGGACTATATCCAACTAAAAAACTTTTATGCAGTGAAGGAAATCATCAAAAAAATGAAAAGGCTACTTACTAAAAGGGAGAAGATATTTGCAAACAATATATTCTATAAGAGGTTAAGATCCAAAATATATAAAGAACTCATACAACTCAACATCAAAACACAAACAACCCAACTGAAAATGGGCAGAGGACCTGAATAGACATTTTTCCAAAGAAGACATACAGGTGACTAACAGACACATGAAAAATGCCTAACATCACTAATTATCAGGGAAATATAAATGTAAAGATTACAATGAGATACTACCTCACACCGGTCAAAATGGTTATCGTCAAAAGACAACAAATAACAAGTGTGGGCAAGGATGTGGAGAAAAAGGAATCTTCATGCATTGTTGGTGAAAATGTAAATTGGTGCAGCTATGATGTAAAACAGTATGAAGTTTCTTCCAAAAATTAAAAATAGAACTGTCATAGGATCCAGCTATTTCACTTCTGGGAATTAACCCAAAGAAAACAAAAACACTAATTTGAAAAGATATATGTAGATCAAAGTTTATTGTAGCATTATTTATAATAGCCAAGATATGGAAGTGACCTAAGTGTCCATCAATAGACAATTAGATAAAGAATGTGTGGTATATATACAAAATGAAATATTACTCAGACATAAAAAAGAAAGAAATCTTGCCATTTGTGACAACATGGATGTTTCTAGAGGGTATTATGCTAAGAGAAAGAGAATAAAAAGAGAGACCACAGACTGGAAGAAAATATTTGCAAAAGCTATATCTGATAACGGACTATTATCTGAAATACACATAAAAGTGTTAAAACTCAAAAATAAGAAAACAATTCGATTAAAAAATGGACCAAAAAATCTGCATAGATATCTCACCAAAGAGTATCTACAATAAGCAATAAACACATAAAAAGATGCTCCATCTCACATGTCATCAGGGAAGTACAAATTAAAACAACAGTAGGATTCTACTACAAGCCTACTAGAAAGGCCCAAATCCCAAACACCGACAACAAATTCTGTCAAGGATGTGGAGCAACAGGAACTGATATATTGCTTGTGGAAAGGCAAAACTGTACAACCACTTTGAAAGTTTGACAGTTTCTTAAAAAACTACACCTACTCTTACATACAATCTAGCAGTTGTGCTCCTTGTTATTTACTCATAAGAGCTGAAAACTTATGTCCATATGAAAATCTACAGGTGAATGTTTATAGCAGCTTGCATCATAATTGCCAAAACCATCTGGAAGTAACCAAGATGTCCCTCAGTAGACGAATGGATAAACAAACTGTGATACATCCAGACAATGGAATATTATTTGGCACTAAAAAGAAATGAGCTATCAAGCCATGAAAAATCATGGAGGAAGCGTACATACATATTATTAAGTGAAAGAAGGCAGTTTGAAAAGGCTACATACTGTTTGATTCCCAATATATGGCATCCTGGAAAAGGCAAAACTATGGAGACAGTAAAAAAAATCAGTGGTTGCCAAGGGTTGGGGGCAGGGAGAGATAAATAGGTGAAGCACAGAGGATATTTAGGATGTGAAACTCTTCTGTATGATACTATATGGTGGATACCATCATTATACATTTGTCCAAACCCATAGAAAGTATTGTACAATACCATAAGTGAACCTTAATGTAAACTATGGATTTTGGGTGATAATGACATGTCAAAATAGGTTCATCAGTTGTAACAAAGGTACCACTCTTGTGGGGGATGTTGATAATGGGGGGAGACTATGTATCTGTGGGACAGGGGTATATGAGAACTCTCTGTACCTTCTGCTCAATTTTGCTATAAACCAAAAACTGCTCTAAAGAAAAAAAAGTCTATTTAAAAAAACAAAAGAAAAACATGTTTAAGTTCCAAAATGAAATTCATGTTATGATGTGAGATAATTGAGGACACTTTTGGAGGAATTAAATTGTGTGGGCTAGCTGAAGTTTTCAAGTAAAAGTTTTAATTCTTTTTTTTTCTAATACAAAATGAATTCATGCTGATTGTTAGCAAATTTAAGCACTTTATACAAAAATATAAAGAGCAGTTTACAAAAGCTATTCTTAGCTTTTTCTAAATTACTCATCTCTTAAATTAAGTCTTAAATTAACTATGCATTGTTAAAACTTTTCTGTGCCTTCTTCCAGACCATCTCATATTCACTTATGAACATTGCATTATTTTTTATTAAAATGTATAATAAAAAACCGAGGACTTTGTTTTTCTTATTTGCCAATTTATAATCCCTGCACAGAGCACTGCTTAGCCCATTGTAATTCCTCAAGAAGTGTTTATTGAGTTAAAAATGAATATGTGTGTGTGTGTGTGTGTGTGTGTGTGTGTGTGTGTAGGTAGGTAGGTAGACAGATAGATGTGGGTGTATACAGAGAAAAACTACAATCATAGTTTATATATTTTAATGTAATGGGCTTGCTATCATCAAACAGTATGTTTGGTATGTTGGAATCTTCTTATTAATCTATTAAACCATCTTCCTTGATCTAAATAGCTACCTGGAATCTAACTGTACCTTAATGTATTGAGCCTGTCTCCAAAAGATGGAGTTTTGGGTTGTCTATAATTATTCATTAATATGCACAATTGAATGTTCTTATATATGTATTTTTTGCATGGTTTTAGAATTGCTAGAACAAAGTGTACTTGAGTTTTGCATTTTTGTGAGTTTTGGACAAGTTCTACTCCAAAAGTTTGAAGCCAATGGTGTGGAAGGATTAGGGACTATATTAAACTTAGATTTATAAAATTGGGTCCTTGTCAGAAAGTCGAGACAATCTCTAAAATTCAGCATTTGAATTCTTTATTACTCAGTGTAAAGTTTATTTTCTTTAATGTGATTTAGTAAATGGGAAAACAAATTCCAAATTTCGCTAACTGGGGGCTATCACATCTTCTTGTGTTACTGAGTCCAAGCTAATATTGCTCACCACACGACAGGCCAATAAATCAGGAGACCAGTTGTTGGGGCAAGGAATATTGACTTTATTTGGAAAACCAGCAGACTGAGAAGATGGTGGACTAGTGTCCCAAAGAGCCATCTTACTGGAGTTACAATTCAGAGTTCTTTTATACTAAAAGGGGAAGGGGTGTGGCTAGTTGTTGCAGACTTCTTTCTGTCAGAATCCTTTGTTCTTGCAGCTGTCCCCATAGGTTAACTCATGGTGTTCATGTAACCTCCAACAAGATGAATGTTATTCTCTGTTCTACAAATTTTTATCTCTATATGAATGGAAAAATGTTATACTTTTGAAGGTCAGAGACTTGAGAATGAGCTATCCTGTATATTTCAGGCTATAGGCAACATTCTTAACTTGTAGCAAAAGCAAGAGAATACAAAGGTTAAAGTAAAAGAAACATATCCAATATGGAGTCAGATTTGTTCTTCCCTATTAAACTTGCAGTGTTTAAAAATGACAAACTCTTACACCTCTTATTTGAAAAGTCAATAACATATACATTCAATCCCAGTGTCCTTTCTGTTCACACACTTCCTCATTCATTCATTTACTTGATAAGATAATAGTTATTGAGCTCCTCTTATTTGCTGATTATTTATATAGACCTAGGTGATCAAGACAAAGTCCCTGAACTTAGGGACTTAATGGTCTTGTGGGAAGGTAGTATAAATAGCATTTATAATAATGCAACAATTGCTATATTTTGATTATGGGAAGCATACAGTGAGAACACAGATTGGCCCTTAATTACATCTCCAGTGACAAGGTAGCAGTCAAAACCTGCAAGCTGACATCTGAAGAAGAAGTGAGTCATGACCAGGTAAAGATTGGAAAGAATAGAGATCCAAGCAAAAGAAGAACAGTGTATAAAGTTCTTAGAGAATTTGTCCAAGGACCTAAAAAAAAAATGTGTCTAGAGATGGAACAAAGGGGTGGGGTTTTTTTCCTTTTTTTTTTTTCTTCTGAAGCATGTTGCAAGTTTAAGCTTTTTTTTTTTTTTTTTGAAAAATAAGATATTCTCCTGCTACATCTTAATATATTCCAGTTTTTACTGTAAAGTGAATTATTTATAGTTTTTTTCTTCCAGTATAGGTTTTTATGGAAAATTTTCCCTGAGTGGTACTTGAATTTCAAAGAAATTTTTTTTCTGATGCTAGGACTCTTCTGGCAACTGTAACTTAAAAATATTTTGTCCATAAGCATTGCTAGGTTTGAAGTAAATTAACACTTGTTTATAATTTATAAGTTATGAATATATAAGCTCACCTTTCAGTAAGATCCACAAGCTTCATAAAATAGCTGATAAAAATGTAGGAAACACATAATGGTTGTTATCTAAATTTATAGACTGTTGAACTCATAGGGCTTGCAAAAATGTCATTAGCTCTCATAAATTATACTTGAAGTAAAATGTCATTGTGTATTTGGAAACTCTCCATTTAATAAATCATTGTATGCCAGAGATGAATTCATACTGTAAGGATATCAAGTACTAATGTGATAGAATTTAAATTTCTCTCTTACTCCAAGTGAATTCTTTTTGTGAGACATCTGAATTAGCCAATAAAGAACACATAAAGGAATTTACATTTTCTTCCTTAGTGTCGAACAGAATTAGATCATCTGAAATTTGCAGCCAGACTTTTTAATCTTCTAACACATAATCCTGGCAGCTTTCTGTAACTCTTATTTTAGTTAGACTTCAAGAGTGATTTCTATTTGACACATGTACAAGTTTTTGTTCCTAAGGTAATGATCTTCCCATAGAACACATAGCATTTCTAGTTTGAAAATCTTTCATAATTAAACTTGGAGGCTTTAGTGAATAATCTAGTACCTGACCATGCTAATTATATCAGCTGAAAATGTGATTTGATTTTTTGTAAAATGATAGGTATTGGTGGACTCTCATTATTCCTCAAGAGGTGCATGCGTGCAAAAGACAAAATAACAAACAAAAACAAAAGCTATAGCAGTTTTCACTGCTTTTCAAAAGTCTGAATGTGATGAAATGGCCAGAAAAAGAAACTTTGTGTACAGTACTTTGTACTTAGTGGAATTTTCAGATGTGTAGTTTTCACATACTGTATGACTGCATCCTATAATTTTCCTTAGTTTTGCTTTTACATAATTTAGGTTAAAGCCTTGTAATTTATCTTCTGAAGTCCTTTCTATACAAGAATGTAGTTGTACTATCTACATCCGAAAGATACTTTATTTCATTTTGATTTTCATAGATTTTTTTCCCTAGTAATCATTCAGTGAATGTAAGTCACAGTACGAGACAAAATTTATGTCCAAATCGTTTAAAGGAGATTGTCCTGTGAGGGTTAAACTTTGTGAAGTAGTTATTTTGTCAAAAATCATTCATGACCATAAAAAGAAAGAAATATAAAATTCATAGAACATTTTGATGTAATATGAAAATAATTCCGTATTAAGCAAAACGATTGAAAATCTTTTGAAATACCTCACAATTGGAACTACGAAGGTCACATACAAGCCACAAATCTCAACCTAATTCTTATTCTTTAAGCAAACAAAACTTTCTTTTCAGTATAAGCAGGGGTTTATCTCTGTGAGGATTTATAGGATCATGCCCCCTAAATTGATGTAATTTTTACCTCTCTTGTCAATCAGAATTGAAACAAATTTTGTAAACAGCTAAGTCATTGTCATTATAAACTTATTTCCATATGGATAGTGTGTGCATATTTACAACCTCCCTGATACAAAATTTTTGCCCTTTAAAATTTTGAAAATTTGTGTGGACATAAAAATCACAACAAAAAAAGTAATGTCATGAATCCCTAATGGAATGTATTTACCGTACTTGCACAAGAAGGGTAAGATAATTTACAGTGAAAGTAATCCTGGAAACAGAATTAAATTCATAATTTAATTTGCAAATTACTTGTACTTGAGTACAAGGAATAGGATGGGACCATCCATCACCACTCTGTGTAGGCAACTCCACAGTGTCCAAATTTAGAACACCTAAAGAATGATTGATACAAAGAGTTGCATTTTCTTAAAAATAGTTGTAAATGTAGTAGAGTATGTGAATTTGTAAAAGAACTCAGAGTATATTTCTTTATTACAGATATAGTATTTATTTCCTGTGGCTACTGTAACAACTTACTACAGACTTGATGACTTAAAAGAACAGAAATTCATTCTCTCACTGTTAATGGAAGACAGAAGTCCAAAATCTTTATCACACAGCCTGTAATCAAGATAACAGTTGGGCTGTGCTCCCTCTGGAGGTTCTAGGGGAAATTTTCTTCCTTGTCCTCTCCAGCTCTGGTGGCCACTGCCATTGCTTGGCTTGGAGGCACATAATTCCAATCTCTGCCCCTGTGATCATATTTCCTTCTGTCTGTGTCAAATCTCCTTCTGCTTCCCTCTTATAAAGACACCCTTATTATCAGGACCCACCCAGATAATCCAGAGTAATCTCCCAATTTCAAGATCCTTAACTTGATGATATTGGCAAAGACCCTTTTTCCCTTTAAGGTAAAATTTACAGGTTCTAGTGATTAGGACCTGATGTCTTAGGGTGGCCATTATTCAGCCAACTACAGTCATGGATAATGATAGATCCTTATGATGGTTGGCTCAGAAATGTTCACTGAACTAGTTTTTCATGGATTTTAAAATGTGTTAATTGTTAATCCTTCAATTTCTTGGGAAAACCTTGGCATTTTTGTCATTATTGAAGACCAGGGTGATCTAGAAGAAGAAGGCTGCCCAAATATTTATGACCCCTGACTATCTCACCCAGAAATAAGCCCCACCCTCTTCCAAGACAGGTAATACCAGCTCACAGAGCAGGAGAGACCAAAGTCTGTGAAACACAAAGTTTATCTATTTTGACTCCAGGAAAAGCCAGTGGGAGAAATGTAGTACTGGAAGATCCCAGCCTGCAGACTCAAAACCATTTTTCTTATTTACAAGCCAAATTCTTTAGATTTTCTGCTAACATTTTTTCCTCAACTTTCCACTGTCTTTATTAAGGTAATAAAATAATATTTTTATTTCATATAACAAACTTGATGGGAAGCAAAGGATAAAATATTAGCAGAACAAAGGGAAAATTAGTAGTCTGATCCAGTAAATAAACTATTAAAAATAATTGAATCCTGATCCTCAAATCTTATTAGTAACATTTAAATGTAAAGGAACAATTTTGCAGTGTACTGAAGGCAATTGTTTAAATTACAGCAGGAGAAAATGATAGAACAGTGAATTTGGAGAAAATACTTCGTTAAATGATTTTGTCACCATGCTTTACATTTTACTTCCAATAGTTAAAAAGAAACAAACAACAAACCAAAAAAACCCTTGTCATTATATTCATTATCTGCAAAAGCCTCTGACTTTAAACATACAGAAGCTTATTTAAGAGTGATGATAAGGGAAATAAAGGAAAGGATGCTATGAAGAAATGATTGTTTTGCCTTGAAGCAAGTTTAAAAATTTATAACATATGCTTCGCTGAAACATTTGTGAATCTCTAAAAGCAAGCTGAGTTTTTTTTAAACAAATAAACCTCACTTTCCAAGATAAAATATACTGAAAACCAATTAATTTATTTGTGTTAAAATTTAAAGCTAATGATAAAACCAGTGTGTGATATTTGAGGCATTGTGTATCTTTTTGTGGCAGTTAGGATTGTAATCCAGACTCACTGAGTTATACTTTTAATTGCATTAAGAATCATTCCATACAAATTAAGATACCAATTTTATCACTTGCTTTTAAATAGTCTGAGAAGGAAGTATTTTAATGTATGTCTATTTTCTTGGTGTACCTCAATAACATCCACTATGGAAGTATGTGACCTAGTTCCCATGGTGTATTGAAATGAGGCAGGGCTTTAGATATAGGCATATTTAGGTTTATATCTTGGATTTATCCCAAGTAACTGGGGAGATATTACTTAGTTCCTATTCCTTATGGTTCATTGCTTCCTCATTTCTTTAGTAAGGTGAGGGAATTAGCATACATTTGCAGTTAGTGGAAAATCCAACTCACAGTTATTTAAGCAATAACAAAATTCATAACTTCACATTAAAAAAAAATTCCAAGTTGTGATGGCTCTAGAATTGGTAAACTCAGTGGCTCAAAGACATACTCGATTACCCACATTGTTCAAATTCTTCTGCTTTGCTATCTCTGAAGTTTTGCTATCTTTGAAGTTTTGACTTTTTAAACAATTCTTGGTTCAAGTTGGCTATAGTTACTTCAGGGCATATGACCAGACAATATCCAAAGGAAAAAGAGACTGTCACTTTCAATATCTATCTATCTGTCAATCTATCTATCTATCTATCATCTATCTATCTATCTATCTATCTATCTATCTATCTATCTATCATCTATCTATCTATCTACCTATCTACTCTCCCTCCTTTACCCATTTCGAAAAGCATCCTAGGAGACCCTGATTTAAGTCTTGTTGCCCAGGATTTGGTAACATAACATTTGCTAAACTGATCTCTGGTAAAGTGAATGAAATTACCACAGTTGGTTTAAATTAATCATCCATGGTGGTTTGGATGTTAAGAATTAACAAAATTGTTTCCAAAAAAATGGCCATTGCATTGATTAGTAATTCTTACAAAACATCTAAGAAAACAAAGTACACAACAAATATTATTATTAAAATTTCAGTTGTATATAAGAACTGCAAGAAAATTTGAATTATTCATTATTAATTTTCATGGCAAATGAAAAATTAACTGGTGGTCTTTTGAAAAACTGGCTCATTGTTATTTTACCTCACATTCCTCCCTAATACGGAACTCTCATCAGCAACAGTCTTTCCGAGTAGGAAGGCAAGAAGCACATGAAAAGCTGCTCAACATCACTGAGTATTAGAGAAATGCAAATCAAAACTACAATGAGGTATCACCTCACACCAGTTAGAATGGGCATCATCAGAAAATCTACAAACAATAAATGCTGGAGAGGGTGTGGAGAAAAGGGAACCCTCTTGCACTGTTGGTGGGAATGTAAATTGATACAGCCACTATGGAGAACAGTATGGAGGTTCCTTAAAAAACTAAAAATGGAATTACCATATGACCCAGCAATCCCACTCCTAGGCATATACCCAGAGAAAACCATAATTCAAAAAGACACATGCACCCCAATGTTCATTGCAGCACTATTTACAATAGCCAGGTCATGGAAGCAGCCTAAATGTCCATTGACAGACGAATGGATAAAGAAGATGTGGTACATATATACAATGGAATATTACTCAGCCATAAAAAAGGAATGAAATTGGGTCATTTGCAGAGATGTGGATGCACCTAGAGACTGTCATACAGAGTGAAGTAAGTCAGAAAGAGAAAAACATATATCGTATATTAATGCATATATGTGGAATCTAGAAAAATGCTACAGATGAACTGGTTTGCAAGGCAGAAATAGAAACACAGATGTAGAGAACAAACGTATGGACAGCAAGGGGGCGAAAGTGGCGGGGGAGATGGTGGTGGTGGGATGAATTGGGAGATTGGGATTGACCTATATACACTAATATGTATAAAATAGATAACTAATAAGAACCTGCTGTATAAAAAAAATTTTTAAAAAAACCTATTTGACATCTCTGGTTCATAGTGTTTTCATGCCCCAGCAACTAGAAAACCAATGTAACTGGCTGTGATTTTACAGAACTTTTTTTGGTTTAGAAATTTTTATCACAAATTACACATAAAATTCATTGCATTATGCCAAGCCTTGTCCAGTTTTTCACCTGTGGTTATCAAGATAAAATAATTAAGAAATATATATATATCATATATCAAGAATAATGTATTTTTTAGTTTACATTCTTCATAATACATCACTGCTGTGCATCTTTATAATCATTTATATTGTTTGGTTTATGTGAAAAATTAGCTCATGCCTACACTTCCATTAGGTAGAGAATTCTAATATGGGCAAGAAAATGTCAGTCCTACCTACCTGTGGGACTAAAGACATTTCTTACCAATTTCTTGACAAATGATTTTTGGATTAATGTCCCCTCATAGCTGATGTCAATATTGCTTTTTTTTTTAATACAGTGTATTTTAAGATATTTATATTAGGATAGCTTTTCTTTCCTGCTGTACTCTGCTGAAAACCATCCTGATTTAAATAAAAATGAGCAGATAACTAGAAGTAAGTTCTAAAAAATCATCACTATCTGATTTTATTTTATATACCTCACTTTTTTACTTTGGTAAAATGACTTCTTAAAATGAATGGAGAGGAGGAGAGGAGAAAATCTTTAGCTGAAGTACAGGAAAATGAAAAGCTAATTCTACAGCATTGCTGTTTTCTCAACAAATTATAGCATTACCATGCTCATTCTGCATTTATATGAATAAACATAAAATGTATAAAAATACTCAAGGGGAAAAATAAATTACTTTTAGTGTAAGATAACAGCTCTCATATTGGTTCGTATTTTATTTGACCAGTATAGCAGTTGAAAAGCCCAGTGGGAAGAACTATATATATTAAACTACCTTCCAAATAAAAGATGTGCAGCTTTTAAAATCTCTTGCCTCAGAGAAATCATTTCTTTCCGTATTATGTGAAATAAAATAATCTGTGAGCATAGCCTCCTTAGACTGGTCCATGAGTAGAATCCAAAAATTATGTATATTTTGTGAATTGTACTTATTGACATATTTTCATATTTATTTGCTTCAAAGGAGCAAAAGATAGACTGACAACATGCCTTTCAATATTAACAATGGAAGCCAGAAAACAGTGGAATACTATTTTTAGTGTTCTGAAAGAAAATAACCAACAGTGAAGAATAACTTTTCCACAACTTTTCTAAAATTAGGGTCAAACAAAAATATTTTCAGAATGAAATCATTTGCCACAAGCAGAATCTCACTAAAGAAATTCTAAAGCACATGCTTGTGATATAAAGCCATCCATTTAGCTGTGAGATGCAAGAAGGAAAGAAGAGCAAAGAAAGTTGTAAATATGAGATTTATGTAAGTAAATACAGAGTGCATAGAATATTAATTATATAATAATCATATAGAGTTGGGCTGAAATAAATGAGGCAACGTTAACATCACAATAATGTATAAGCCTGACAATTCATAAACATATATATAATGTTAAGTATTCTCAATCATTTGCATTATCTAGGAAGAAGAAAAAACTATTTCATAACTTTAAATTCATATAAATTAAACATGCAAATTATAATTTCTTGGATAATCTCAGAAACTTTTTTTTTTTTAAGTATTTATTTATTTTTGGCTGCGTTGGGTCTTCACCGCTGTGCGTGGGCCCCCCCTAGCTGCGGCGAGCGGGGGCCACTCCCCGGTTGCGGTGCACGGGCCTCTCCCTGGAGTGGCCTCCCCCGCTGCGGAACACGGGCTCCAGGCACGCGGGCCTCAGCAGTTGTGGCTCGCGGGCTCCAGAGTGCAGGATCAGCAGCTGTGGTGCACAGGCTCAATAGTTGTGGCACACGGGCTCAGCTGCTCCGCGGCATGTGGGATCTTCCCAGACCAGGGATCGAACCCACGTCCCCTGCATTGGCAGGCAGACTCCCAACCACTGCGCCACCAGGGAAGTCCCAGCAACATTTTTTTTTTTTTTTTTTTTTTTTTTTTTTCTGTTCAGTGTCACAGGACAGAAGGACAGATGACATCATTAGACTCCTTTTCCATTTTCCAGGTTCCCTCATCAGCTAATCTCTGCTGGGTTCAGCCAATGGAAGGTACTAACAGGAGCTTAAGGACAGGAAGACAAGGGAAGCCTTGGTATTTCTCTGTCTCTCTGACCCAGGCAATATATTTGGAAACAGCTGAGTCTCCTCCATGCTGTCAAATCTTATCAGTGACCCAACATAGTTCCTGCTTCTGCTGGATAACCCTAGCACCCGAGCTCCAGCAACACTGCCTTCAACGTTTGCATCCCTATCCTAGATGTGCCAAATTCTGGTTTGCCATACTTTCCACACTTTGGCCAGCATTTGGGTAACCAATTTCTAAATTAATTTTACCTTTAGAAAAATACAAAGATTGATTTCTATATCCAAGTTGAATTCAAACCTACAGAATTAAGACAGTTAGAATGATAAAAAATAATTAATTGGCATTTCAGTCCAATAATTGATAAATAGTTCTATCTAATATAATTTATATAGTTAAAAATTCTATATAATTCTGTAAATTCTAGATAAAATGCTTAACAGAAAAACTATATAATGGTATGGTAGAGTGTCTAAAAATAGGCAGAGACTGAAGGACATTTTACCTTTGAAAGAATGAAAGCACACAAGGTAAGATTTACCTCTGTATGACTTTTTCCTGAGTGCACCTCAGAGTCTGAACAACGTGGGTCAGGCAGTACTCAAAGAGAGAACCACAGACCTTTGGCTTGAAGTGTGAGAGTTTAGGGCTGTGAAATAAGCTGGAAATTAAGGAAGGAAATCTTGCAAAGGATTTCCAGCAGGGGGACTCCCCCCACCAAAAAAAAATCTTTGTTTAAACTCCTTTCAAACCCTTGGTTGAACACTGAGTTGCATATGTGTCAGGAAGACACCAATGCACCCAGAAGGAAGGGACAGATGGAAAGCTGAGAGGACAGAGTAGAGATTTCAGCTGTTGAATGTGAAGGTGAAATAGAGCTTGACTTTTTAAAAAAAATTTTTATTGGAGTATGCTTGCTTTACAATGTTGTGTTAGTTTCTGTTGTACAGCAAAGTGAATCAGTTGTATGTATACATACATCCACTCTTTTTTAGATTTCCTTCCCATTTAGGTCACCACAGATCACTGAGTAGGGTCCCCTGGGCTAAACAGTAGGTTCTCATTAGTTATCTGTTTTATACACAGTAGTTTTGATTTTACGCTTTCTTAGAGTGTGTTTGTGTAATGCTGGGGTGTTTACCAAGTCCATATAACTTATTTGGCTCAAAAGTCAAGCTCTCATTAGTTACCTATTTTATACTCAAACCTTCACAGGATCTAAGTGATCAGCCAATAATTTAGCTATTTGCTATGTCAAGAGTCAACACTAGTAATGAATGATACCATACTCCAAAGCCTCTATAATATGCAGTCCACAGTATTCCATATACAATTTAAAAATTACTAGATTTACAGGCAAGAGCTATAGATTATAATGAATGGGACTTTTGCAGGCCCTTGATGTAAGTATTCCTCTTTTGGCATTCAGGACATGGAACTCTGAAGAGCCAAGATTTGTAGGGTCACCTTTACTTCTCCCCCTTGGTTTGCAGCCCCATGTATTTTTCCTATTGGAATATAGTACCATAGAAGGTTCTTTGTCTCAATGTGTATATTGCTTCCTGGGGATGATATCCCATCTGAGCTGGTGTTTCAACTTTATCTTCAATAGGCTGTTCCAGTGCTTTATTAGGACAGCAGGTTTTGGGTGAAATGACAGAGTATCCTATGCTCATTGGCTCATTCATACCTCCTTCATACTCCTATTATGGGTCCCTTGGTTGGATGTGAGGTACATGATATTATATGATATTCCATACCACTGAGCAAACATTTCTTAAGTTTGCAGAGAGTGGCACTGGCTGAGGCTTTGTAGACAAAAAAGGCAAACTCATACTATTTCCTAGAGAACAAATTTCTGGTCTTTCCTTATGTCCAATCTCATGTTTTTACTCCAAACCTCTTCCCTTTGATCTTCTGAACTTTTCTTTCTAGGTCCCTGACCACCTGCCAAGCCATTCGCTACTGCACAGGATTCCATATATAATCTAAACTCAGGACATTTTCCCTTCCACACTTAGTAGATAGCCATTGGAAGGGTACATTTGTCAGTTTGTTTAGTTGATAGTGTAGAGCCATATGATTAATGTATTGATAGGTTTACCTGTTTTTCATTTTTATCCTAAGTATTATGAAGTCACAGACACTTTAGTAATTGACTTAACAGGAAGAAAAATGCCAACAGATAAATTTGGTAGTTCCTCTTTTCCTGTGGTTAAGAATTATGAGTTCCCTTCTCAAAGAAAGGATTGATCTGATTGTTATTATTACATAAATCACATAAATTACATTCCTTTTTAGTTTTGGAACTGGGAAAAAAACCTTACCCACATTGAGATTTAAGTAAGCACTCTTATCTCAAAATGGATTGAGATGGAAAGTAATTATAGATTTCATTTTGTCCAAGGATGGTTTTTCATGTGTACAAGAACCAAATGACATTTGCCTAATTAATAAATTGTAAAATTCAGAAAATCTATAGAAACATATCAGTCAAGGGGAGAAGTTAAGCAGAAGGACACAGGAGCCCAGAGCAGCTATCAGCAACATAATGATGTGTGAGACCTACAGACAATATTAAAGGGGCCAGTGTAGCCACTTAATGAGGCTGCCAAGGAACCAGCTGCTGCTGTGGGGAACTGAGGTTCACAGCTTGGCATCTTGGTCAGTGTTTGCCTTATGAAGGGGAAAATGAGGATTTTAAGGTAGTAGGGCAAATGGCACCTTTCCATCACTGCAGTCACTTTTAAAAGATGATTTTTTAAAAGGCTGCTTGCCATCCCTGTGAGAAGAGGTACTAATAAAATGATGTCAGTGCTTCAGAATATTTCTATAGATGAAAACTCAGAATTAATTAAAATATTTTTATTAATGGTATTTTTAAAAGCCCTCAATATTTGTTTTAGTCCATAGTGTGTGTGTGTTTGTGTGTGGAGATGAGAAATTAAAATCCTTTCATAACAATAAAGCAAATTTCTAAATACTGTGAAGTTAGCTATCATCATGGTCACTATCAAATATAATCTAATTATAATGTTGTCCTCAGTTAAGAAGCCAGACAGGGGCTTCTCTGGTGGCTCAGCGGTTAAGAATCCACCTGCCAATGCAGGGGACATGGGTTTGAGCCCTGGTCCGGGAAGATCCCACATGCCATGGAGCAACTAAGCCCGTGCGCCACAACTACTGAGCCAGCTCTCTAGAGCCCGCAACCCATGACTACTGAAGCCCATGTGCCACAACTACTGAGCCCGTGCACCACAACTACTGAAGCCCCCACGCCTAGAGCCCATGCTCTGCAACAAGAGAACCCACCGCAATGAGAAACCCGCTCACGGCAGTGAAGACCCAACGCAGCCAAAAATTTAAAAAAAATTAAAAAAAAAAGAAGCCAGACATATTTCCTAATTTTTGCCCAAGGAAATCCAAGTTAGAGTAGAAATCATAAATCTTGGAGTCTTTTTCTGATTCAATGTCTCACATCAATTATTCAACCTCCCTGAGGCTTAATTTCTTATTTCTTAAAAATGGGATAAAAAGTTAAGTTCTTCCTACTTAATAAACATCCATAAGGTGTTTAAGAAAGTGCTTGTATAGCATTTACCTAATACAAAGGAAATTATTCATATTTAATCCTCACAATTAGCTTAGGATGTAGGCAGATCAATATGTGTTCACCATTTTACAGGTCTAAGACTAGAAAGCTTATTTGTCTTGCTTAGTATTATATAGTCTTCATGATGTGGAGCACAAACTGGAACCTAGGATTTGTCATTGTCCAGTACTTTTCCCACTGGTTCATGGTTTCTATAAACTTAGAAATTACTAGATAATGGAAAATATTATCGTTTTTGTTAATTATTCAAACAATCAATATCCTGTTTATTCTATATAATAATTTTTTTTAAAGCAAATTCTATGAAGATTGATGATTAGCAAGATCAGTAACTCTGTGGGGATGGAATAGACAATGTTCTCAACTAGAGAACTGACCAGATAGAAGGACAATTGATTCTGAAAGTGAATTTTGTGGTTAAATTCAGGGAAGTCACTTAAAACGAGGGAAACAAGCATGCAAGAGAACTATGAGTAGTTAAGGGGACACATCCGTGGATCAAGCACCTGGAGTCAGGATCCAAGACTGGGCAGTACATATAATATTTATCAGCATTCCAGGCAGCAGCTGGCCAAAAGGGGTGTTAAACTATACACATACTTGAAATAAAGACTCCCACATTCAAAGCGAGAACAATTTCAGCAGTATATTTAAATAAAAATCGTTTACTTTTTCTCTTTTTATGAAAACCAAGCAAAAAATTGACCATGCCTTTTGTGAAACACTTTTGTGAAATCTGCATGAGAAGCTCTATCATGATTTTTACTTCTGACAAGCCACCTGCATATTTCTGTAGTTATATGTAGAAATAGTGCCATAGCACATGAGTCACTCATTTGAGTGCTAAACAAGTCATATCCAATATGTGTTTCCTGGAAACAAAAATCCAAACTGTTTTCGTTTGAAATGTGGTGAAAAAAATCTGAAATATCACAATGCAGAACTTGTATATTCTAGGTAGTGCAAATAGATCAAGAGATTTTGTCAGATCATATTCCAAATCAGAATATGAATTTAATGTGTCCATTTCTAAACAAGTGAAAGAAAAATATTAAATAAGCATAAATGTTAGAAAGGAAAAGTAAATTGGATTAAGCTATCTTTCATTTTCAGCAGTTCCATAGTTCCATTTCTGGAAATCAATTATACAGACATTAAAATGCATATATGCAAAGATATGCGAAGTTTATTACTGCAACACTATAAATAATAGAGAAAAATCGAATGCAGTGCAATGTTAAACTAAATTATATGTGTGTGTAGAGTAAATATATGTTTACTGCTGTGGGTCATGTATCTCACTGTTATACCCCATAAAGGTCACTCAGAAGTACTGTTATTATATGGAAAGCAAGCACATGGGATAGGGAGACCACAAGTTTTTTGACCTAGTCACATGTTGAGTCCCAAAGAGTATAGGACCACAACTATTTAGGACCCAGTGGTAAGCTCAGGTATCTGATTTCCTTCCTCATGTAGACTTTAAGTCTTTCTTCCTGCTCACTGATCTCAACCATGATCATCTCAGGCATTATAATAAATGTTCCAAGAACTATAGGAAAAGGGTTATGAGCCTCAATCTAGTTATCCTCTGGTATCTACCTGATTCCAAATTTTGTAATTTAAAATTGATATAAATTTTCCTTACCCCTTCACAGTAGAAGGTATCTGGAGGAACCAGCCAGAGTTGGGTCAAAAATTTGCCTTGTTATAGACACATAAAATGAAACATTATTGGCAAATATTTTGATTGACATTCTGATCCCAAAAGTTATAGGAACATACTTTTTTCTTATTGTTGAGCTTGAATAATAATCCATCAGAAATATGAGAGGTACCCTGTTGTCAGAAAAGAGTATCCTACTTTTTTATAGCAAGTTCCCAATAAGCATGCTAAAACTCCTGTTTTATGGAAAATATGATTTGTATTATTTAGAACTATGATCAAGTAAGTCAGTATTATTTAATTTTTCCTTCTAAGTGATATTGATAGTGATGCGTTATAATGATGGGCAAAAGACGTATGTGAAAAAGAGAAGGTTGAACTAATATGTAATCTATAGATATAAGGGAAGTTAATATTTTAATCTCAGCTTAACTATGCATCATGGTTTAATTAATATAAACTTTTTATATTCAGTCTGCATTTTACATCTGTTATTGAGCCATTTAAAGTGTTGATAGACTCTGGAGTAGAAGAGATACCATTCAGAACCCATTATCCCATATACTGTTAAACATATGTTATTTCCAAATGACATAAGCTCACTTAAAAGGAAAAAAAAAATCCATTTTGATTAGATCAGCATTTAATATTAGACCTTTGTATCACTTAGAAAAAATGAACGTCACTGAACTTTAAGTGTCAAAATCCTTACTATCAACGAAACATGAAGAAACAAAGATTTATTTTAAAGAATTATTGTGTATTATTGATATACACAAATTTTGGAGAAAGAATCTCTTCAGCGATATAGTCATTTTTACTAGAATTTGATATAGATGTCTTTTTAGAAAATTGTTTCTTAACAGGAGGCATGTTTACAACAGATGAAAAGTAAGTTTCATTCATTAAATTAATAATGATAAATATCCTCATTTGCTCATTGAAAGTACATAATCAGATTCATTAATGCTATAAATTAATTAGTTTACAAAATTAGGAGTTTGTGGTGATGTCAAATAGATGTAAGTAAATAAATGAATGAATGGCAAGAACTAATCAGTTTCAATGTGGGATGTTGCCTGAGAGACATAGAACAATTTCAGTTCTACAGAGAATACCTCAAATTGGTGCCAAGCAACATGTTCTGTCTTTGATTATATTACATGTAAAAGATAACACATATTTGAATTTTTGGAATCAAACATTTTTTGGGTAAATTAGTTAAAAATTGTTCATTTTCCCCACAAAACTGCAGATTTGATATAGGGAAAATACCAAAAAGTAAAAGAAAAATCGGGGAAAAAGATAAAACTTAAGATATAATTCCCACAGGTTAAAATGCATGGTTGAGCTAACAGGAGACTAAGACAAATCTTTACAAACTAGAAACAATGGAAAAAAAATGAATCCAGAGAGCTAGGATGCCTCTAGATGTGGCCAGAGGGCATCTGTCAATCCCCGGTGGCTTGGAGTTTGTGATTTTATTAATGGCTTTGCAAGAAGCTATCTGATGAAGCTGCAGTTTATGGAAGGCAACACATTCCTTAGAAAAAATCTAGAATAAAACACACTTAGAGAGAGAAGATATTTAGATTCTTGCCTGCTACAGCCTTGAAGCAGAAGTGTGTGTGGGAGGGGGGCATGAAAATTCTCCCTGAGAATTCTTACCACAGTGCTGCCTTCCATAGAGGAGAGGCTGAATTACCACCTATGAAGTTCAAAAAGACTCAATTTAAAAATTTAAGCTAAAGTGTTCCAGGAATTTTAGCACCCCTCACCACCTGGCGAAAGGGCAGGGAAAAGCTCTTGGATGAATTATTTTAAAATATGATGTCAAATAATTCCCATAATACAGTTACAAAAGATATGGACTCACTTTTTAGAAAACGGAGACACAGATCAACATGAATAAGAATTTTTTTTAAAGCCACAGCAAAGAATGTTGAATTTGTATGCATTACACAGAGAATATAAAATGAATGTGTTTAATACATTTATACAAGCAAAAGAAGGAATTGAATATTTGGATCAGAGGCAAGACACTATAAAACAACTGACCACAATTGACCATTTATAAAAATACTAACTAAAGTAAAAAAATAAATATAAAAATTTAATAAATGGGCCAAACAATTAGAAAATTGAGAAAGAAAAGACACAGAATGGAGCAGAGAGATAAAGAAATAAGACATTATATAAGAGATTAAGAGATAGGAAGGAGAGACTTTTAAAACATCAACTTTTATAACATTAGAAGATTATTAAGAGAAGGAAGAAAGACCAGGTTGATGGTATAATGATTAAGAATATTGTAGAACTGGGACTTCCCTGGTGGTCCAGTGGTTAAGAATCCACCTTCCAATGCAGGAGATGTGGGTTCGATCCCTGGTCAGGGAACTAAGATCCCGCATGCCGCGGGGCAACTAAGCCAGTGCGCCGCAACTACTGAGCCTGTGTGCCGCAACTACTGAGCCCTTGTGCCACAACTACAGAGTCCATGTGCTCTGGAGCCCACATGCTGCAACTAGAGAGAAGCCTGCATGCCACAACTAGAGAGGAGCCCGTGTGCTGCAACGAAGAGCCTGCACGTCACAACAGAAGATCCTGCATGCCGCAACTAAGACCCAACGCAGCCAAAAATAAATAAATAAATAAATATTAAAAAAATAATAATATTGTAGAACTGATAAAGACGTCAAACCTCATATTTGTGAGACCAACAAGCCTTACCATGATAAATGACACACACTCAGAAAAACACATATGACACATCTTTGCAAAATCAAAATCAACCACTCCTCCCCCAAAAAAGTCTTAAGAGCATTAATAGCTTTTAAAGGAATAAAAAAGACAGCCTGACATTATTAATGACCTAGTGGAAGATCACATCACTATTTGTAAGTTAGTCTTGCCAATAATATCTAATGTATATCTGATCCAACCACCAAATTATAGTTAGTACAGAAGACAGAGGGACATATTAAACCATAACAGTGATACAATGGAAAAAACTTATAAGTTAAAAATTAAAACTACATGCTTTCATGAACACAGTTTGACTTCCACTGAAATTATAATAATGTAAAATAAATTTTAATTATAAATTTCCTAATATATAAAGCTAAAATTTAAAGACCATATACAGACATGCCTTGTTTTGCTCTTCTCTTTATTGCGCTTCACAGATATTGCACTTTTTAAAAGTCAAAGGTTTGTGGCAACTCTACATAGAGCAAGTCTATTGGCACCATTTTTCCAACAGCATTATATTTAAATTAAGGTAGTTACATTGTTCTTTTAGACATAATGCTATTGCACACTTCAAAGTTATGTTAACACTATATTATATGCACTAAGTAACCAAAGAATTCATGAGACTCACTTTATTGCAATAATCGTTTTATTGTGGTGATCTGAAAATAAATATGCCATATCTTTGAGACATGACTGTACCCAGAACAAGATTTCAAGACTGTAAGTTATTGAGTTATTAATAAATCACTTATGTTAAACATAAATGTGCTAAGCACTGGATTGAAAGACATGAATAGGTCATGGACATCTTTCACAGGTATCTCACAGCCCGATAGGAGATCCAGATGACTGAAACAGAATACGAGAAGTTCTGTAAGGTACAGTGTTGGACAATTGAGAGGCCAATTAATTCTGAATTGAGTTTTTATTTTTGTAATGGAAAGAAATCAGGGCGGTCTTCTTGGATCTAAATGTCAACAGATAATTGTAAATCTTTCCAGCAAATGACTGAGGGTAGTGCCTGCCAGGCAGAGAGGTAAAAACATGTTCAAGGCACAAGGAATGAAACGCTGGAGAGTGTTGCAGGTCTGTTTGGTGAGCGGCATGGCATTCATACAGCAAACATTCAGGAATACAGGCCGGTGGTGAAATAGTGTGTTGTCAGACGCATTTAGATTGTATTTCTAGACTATGGAAGAGTTTGAACTTCGATTAATTCAACTTGTTACCAATGATGCAGAACTGGATTCACTTCTGAGTTTTAAAGTTCTATGTCTTGTTATCACTCCTAGAATTGAAAGCCATTCCTGACTTGTGACTTCAGAGTGGGTAACCCTTCACATTCTCTAAGTAGGGTGTCCCAAGTCTCACTTCTGCTAACAAGACCAGTGTTCCAGGAAGCTCTTTCTGTGCTTATGGGCAGAGAAACAGGAATTCTAACTCATCAGTGTCTCTCTCCCTTACTTCTGGGGCTTTTCTTGATTTAAAACTTTCAGCTTTGCAACCGAGCAGGCGACGCTGTAGCAAGACTTTAAAATACCATGTAGGATGATGGATCCCTCGTACCTGCACACTGTGATTGCTTTCTGGTATTTCTATTTGAGCTCCTACCCTCTTTATCCCAATATCTTAAATATCACAGACCATTTAAAATTGTTTCTGCTTCACTATCATATCTGCTAATTCCCTTTTTTCCCTATTTTTGAATTCTCAAAACAGGCCAAAATTTTGGTGAACTGATATTGAACACAACCAAATATACCAAACAGCTTTCAAACATTTATGTAGTGATTTTCCCTACCTGTGACCTTTGTTCCATTGCTTTTGCCTGGTTTTGTAAGTGAGGTGAGTTTTAGTGACTTAGTAACATAAAGGGATCCACAAACTGTGTTTCATATTCCATTCCTATCATCTTTTTTACTGCAGTGTCTCAAGAGATAGGAAAGAATTTCCTCCTCTTTTTCCATACCAAAAACTGGAGTACCATTGATTATTTTTTTATCAGTTATTCAATTAAATTAAACCACTTCATCTCCTATTTCTTTTTCAGAGGGAAATAGCTTTTGAGCAGGATGCTATCAGATGTGGAAATATGTAACATTGCCATCAACATGTCAATTTAACATGATTTGATAACATTAAAATTTGATCAAAGTTCACAGTTGCATCTCATTTTTCACATTACTATTACCCATATTTCACTTTTGACTTGTGGAAGAGCCAACGACTGATAGTAGACTGATGTATGCATTGTAATACCTATTATTAGATATAAGTGCTAAAAGATTTTCAGCTTAGAAATTAAAATTCCTGGAAAATTGCAAAGCTTTCTTTCCTAAGGAGTAGAATTACCTTTTCATTTCAAATAAGGGAAGTGACTTTGACCTCCTTCTAACACTTATTACCAAGAACATTTCAGAAAACAGATTAGTCAAAATATACTTTGTTAGTATTCCCTGCATCAAGGAATAACTAATGATTTCTATTACTAATAGTTACTACTAAAGAGGTCTTATTTGGAAGCTTCATGAAAATTTTTAGGCATTCTTTTGCTTTAATTGCTGCGGAGAAAAGAAAATTTTATTATATAATGATATCTTTCAGTCGGTTAGCAAAATAAGTTGGTTACCACTGTGTGAATAATACAGTGGCAGACACATTTGGGAGAATACAAAGGAAGGAAATGGCATTTTTCTTCTCTTTCCTGAAGTTCATAAGATAGTTGGAAAGGCAGAGTATAGTCAAGTGAAAAAGACTTCTAAGTCCCTGAGGGGATCTCAAAGAATTACTCTGCAGCATATACAGTTTCTTATGGAAAGAGATTCCTGGTGAATTATAAAGATCAGTAGTTTTGTTTAAAGGATGCAATTATTGGATTAAGTAACATTAATAAGTCATAAACCTAATTAGATATTTCTTGAAATACATGAAACCCCAGGTTTGTGTCCAAAGTTTCCAATATTTGTGATCAAATTTTAGAGGGATGGGTTTTAGTGAGGGAACCTAGCTGAAATTGCAAAATGGGAAAATTCGAAGAAAATTGGTATTGGAATCAGGGTGGAATTTGAGGACTGACTACAGCTCCCAATAGCCATGTGCTCTGGACAGTTTGTTGCCATTCCAACTTTTTCTTTCATTCTCTGAAAAGTGAATTCGGTAATATAGAACTTCTAAGACCGTAATGAGCTTACAGGTGATATTTATATTAAAATCACGCCAGTGCAGAAGTTAAATACATCATAGCTCTTATTATTTTTATGCTGAAATACAGGGAAATACTGAAATGATAACTAATATTTGAAAATAACTGAATATTTGCAGTCATTGAGGTCATTACTTTTAAATGCTTTTGTACTTATGTCCTTTGCTTCTTGCTTCTGTGCTTTTCATCATCAATGGACCACTTTGCTTCCAGATACAGGTTTGGCCCTGTTTCCAACAGTGAAGCATCTTCTGTCCCTTAGGAGAATTTTAGGAGATTTGGGAACAGCATCAAATCAAACTTTTTGCTTTCTTCTGAATTTGTACTCTAGTTCTCCGAACTTACCTTGTACCTTGCTCCTGAGGGCAATTTAACCTAGTTAAGAGCAGGATCTCTGGGTAATGTGATTCATACAGGGTATCCTCTTGAGGCACAAAGAGGGAAAAAGAGTTGAAAATAGACTTGGAGAGACAGAGAATAACTTACATAATTCTGCTATTTCCCCCCATTTCTTGATAAGGAAATAAGATTGATCTGAAGCATAGTATAGACACGATGTATCTATATTTCAACAAGGCTTTTCAAAATATTTCTCATTAGCAGAAGGATATTTCTATGCTGATAGAAATAATATGCAGATAGATTTTATAAGAGGTTTCCTAAACTTGTTATTATTTATTCCCTAAGCCAATATATTCTTGTGCACAGTGAAGAAAATGACAGTATTTTCTACTTCCATTGGTTTTAATAAGTAAATTGATACAAGCAACCCCTTTAGGATGCCTGAAGTGAAATAGAACTCTGCTTGTTTCTCTATATTTGACTTATTTATCAATGAGCTTGAATGAGAAAATAGATGTATGCTTCAGACGTTTTTAGGACACATTAACCTTAAGAGAGAACTAATGTGTTTATTGACAAAATTCCTATTCCAAAACTACAAAAACCCAACACGGTGAAAGTAATCAAATGGAGATTTAATGGGGATTTTATTTGTACATTTATTTTTATTATTTATTATATATTAATTTATGTGACTAGAATTTATTTTTGACACACACACGCACACTCATACTAACACCTACCTCTGCCCGAAAAGTTTTGAAAAGTAAATTGCAGAAAGCAAGAGTGGAGAGATCAATTTATTAATAATTATATGTGATCATAGACTTGGGGTCTTCATTTGCCTCTTTTCTATTGGGCCAAAAGTGTGGTATATTTGCTAGGAAAATAATGCGATCTTATATTGCCTCATACAATGTGTTGATTAAATAGAATGGTATACAAAAATTTAAAAATATATATTTCTCAAATTTCAGTAACATTAATTCACCCTCTTTCCCTGTGTCAGATGCTCTGAATTGCACTGAAATTATTTGAAATATTGCATGGTTAAGTCTGACAAATTGTGATTACTTTCTATGTATTGGATTATCTCCATCCTTGGAAATTTTAATAGTTTCTTAATACACTGCCCATTAGCATATTTTTGTCTTCACACTATTCACATGAAGTCAGATGAAATTAACTTCCTTTTATACATGAGACAACTGATGTATACTGACTGAGTGACTTGCCCAAGGTCATAACTACTTAATACAGAAATGTGACTAGAGTTTATTTTTCAACATTCACCTTGAGAATTTCTCTCTATATCACACTGCCTGGCATTTTGCTTCCCAAGATGTTAATATAGATTTTCTATTTCCTTGGCATGAAATAAAGTTTCTGTCTACACTTTCTAACAACTTTTAGTTTATAGAAATAAATTCCATGTGGAAAAAAAATCAGACAGTATAGGAAATCATTTTAATCTTGCTCTGCCTATCTTAATATTCAGTTTTTTAAGGGAGTTAATATACGTAGAAGCTAAAGATGTGTCCTGAATATTTTAGATTTGCTCAATCTACCATTTAGGGTAAATATTTTAAAATTTCACACCTAAATAGTTTTTGTTATTCACAAAGTGATAAAAAAGTTAACAATGTAAATTAAACAAACTTTGGTATTATATAAACCAATAAACTGTTATGATTGTACCATCTGCCAAGTAAATATCCTTTTTCTTTGATTTTATGACAAAATGATGGTTGTAAATGTTTTATTAACAAGCATATGTTGCATTCACAAGAAGATGCCTTGTCAAGATAATTGTATGAAAAGTTAATGAATCACATGGTCCTACCTAGACTATAATACCATGTTCCAGTCATTTCTCAATAATATATTTATCATTCATGTTATGCACGATTTTTAAATCCAGTGTGGCATATTTATTAGTGAAATTAAAACAATCTACTATCCTTCATTTCACACTGCACATAGAAAAGATCAGACAACACTTACAATTTAACTCTTAGCAATTTTATCTGAGCTAGTGATAGTAAATTTTACTGCTTAAGGTCATAAGATTTTTTTTCATAATTTTCATTTATTTATATTAACCATGACTCACTTTTAAAAATAATACAAGAAAATAG
Organism: Eschrichtius robustus; assembly: GCF_028021215.1. Taxonomy (NCBI): domain Eukaryota; kingdom Metazoa; phylum Chordata; class Mammalia; order Artiodactyla; family Eschrichtiidae; genus Eschrichtius; species Eschrichtius robustus. The sequence goes on along the minus strand of NC_090840.1, from coordinate 60,584,630 downwards.
AATTTTAGATTAAAAAAACCAATGGTCACTCACAGAAATGAAAGATTTTGGAAAAGTTGCTTTGGTCACCTATTGTGTTGCCTGTCTGGTCCTTCAGTTTTCTGAGAATTACAGCTATCTCCATCCGTATAATTATCATGGAAAGAATAACTTTTAAAATATGATCCTCCCTTTATAAATAAAGTTGATGTTAAGTGGCAAGAATCTGATCTAGGTTCTATAACTCAGTCTCTTGGAATTTTAGAACTTGAAATACTGATGAATCTTTGGACATTTGGATATAAATACTATAGTGTAAGTTAGTGTTAAGTTAGATTATTAATAAAAGAATGACTATGGTGACTTAAGTGAGTAGAAGCTTATTTATCTCTCATATTAAAGAAATCTTGAGGAAGGTACTCCTTTGTTGGTTTAGTGATACCATATCAACAAGGAACAGGGTTCCTTCTGTATTTCTACTCTGCCTTCCTGAACAGTAATTTCCATCTTCTTGTCGATGTCATCATCCAACGTGGCTGCCAGCACTCTAGCTGTCACATTTGCATTTCAGTCGATAGGAAGGAGGGATGAAGGAAAATATCAAATGCTCACTTATGGTTTCTTCCCAAACAAATTTTGCTTTTACCTCTTTGGCCACCACTATAAGAAAAGAGGCTAGGAAATATTATCTTTATTCTGTGAGTCAGGGTGATCATCTATAAATCATAGTTCTATTATGAATGAAGTTGAAAAAAATGGTATTTTGTCAGTAAGTAGTGATCTGTCATAAAAGTAAGGCTTAGAGACTGGTGGTGGTTGTGTTCTGTCAATGAACTGAAGAACAGAAAAGACTGTTCAAGAAAAAAGGGAGATACTCAAGGAACAACAGACACATATGAGAAAAAAATGATCAACCTGCCCTCCAGCAAATCCTGTGTGTGTTTGTTTCTGTTTCTGACACCCAGCTGCATCCCTTCCCAGTGTCATTCCCCAGTGAAAAGAGCTGTATGTCTAGAATTCAAGCCTGGCATTGAGTCCCCATTCTGTAATTTATTAGCTATCATTTTTGTCTTCTTCAAATTCTTACATGTCAAAGGCAGATAATAATCCTATGTTATAAGATTGTTTTTAAAAACTGAAAGATAACACATCAATATTTGTGAATTATAATGTACTATAAAAAGGAAAATTTTTACTACTTTGATGGTAGTATTAGCTGACCCCAGAATATGACAATGCTTTGAGAATTCAAATAGTCCACATCAGGACTGATTGTAAATTAAGAAATTAAAGTGCTAAGCACTATTTGATTGGATCTAGATTCAGGCAGGAGATGGCAAAAAATTAAGGAGAAGACAGAAGGAAAAAAGTTCTTGACTTTATTGCCAGTATTACAGGACTTTGTTTAAGAAAAGATTGTCTGGTTTTGTGTAAGAGTATTTGCTCCATCTCACACCAGGAGTCTCTGATGACTTTCATCTCCAGATCCCCAGGACATTTCAGTTGACCAGGCTCCCTACATGGATGGTACTTTTCATTTGACCTTAAGCTCTACAAGGCAAGGCAATCTTCCTTAACTCCTCATTTGCTTTAATTTCTATATAAATTGGAAAGATTTATATATTCAGTTACACACAGAATAATGATGCCACCAAATTTATCTGTCCATCTCTCACTTATTCCTCTATCGTTTCCTTCTTTAATTAAACAAACTTTTGATAAATATTAACTATGTGTCAGATACTGTTAAGAAGCCAGTGCTATATAGGGTATCATGTCCACATTCAAGAAATTGGTAATCTAAGATTTGAGACAGCACAGATATGTGATACATACTAACTAATGTCATAGAGCACAACAAATCACTTATGAAGTTGCCTCTCTATAAGGATTGCAAAAAAAAGAGAAAAATGACAACAGCTACAACATTTGATGTTGGCTTATGCAAGTATGTGTATATAATCTTGATATAAAGGTTTATTTTTCACCCTTTTTATTTAACCATAAGGTAGTGATCCCTGTGAAAAGCACTACTGCCTTCAAAGTGATCCCCAAAATCATTTCTTCATTTGTGATCTCAACCAAGTTCCATATTTTCAGTGTTTATTTTTCATTTTCTCCTAATCTTCTGTTGTCCTTTAACATTCTGCAAAATATTCAGTCTAAACATGTTATCCTACACAGCAGACCCTCCCTCCTGACTTCTCTATATGATTAATAAAATACAGCATCATATTCTCATTTACTTAGACTTGATGAACCAGAATCATTGTTAACAAACATTCTCTTTCTTTGGTTCATCATTTTGTTCATTGGCTCCTGTATTTTCTCCTTGCTCTCTCTCTTACAACTGTTCTTTGCTTTCCCTTTTCACATCTACCATCCTTGTCAGTATATGGAACATATTAGCTCATTATTCAGGTTTGGTATCAATACTAAATAACATTTATAAAATAATTTAGGTAACTAATATAAGAATTATGGATTATCCAAATGTGGGAGGAGCTGTATAGTGCAGAATTGCAAGGCTATGGCTGGATAATTAGAACTGCCACGATTTTCCAAAAGTAGTGGTTTCTGCCTTACTTTTCACCTGCTATACACAAGTTCAGCTCATCTGCAAACTCTGTCCCAGGACCAAACTATGAAGGGGATGCTTTCCCATACTGCTGGTGAGAGTAAATCTACCACTCTGGAAAAAAATGTTAGCATTGTATACTAATAAACAGTATATATTCAAATTTTAAATGTCAGGCAACTGTGGAAACGAACACACTATTTCCATGTTCAATGCCATATGTGAATCTAACAAAATACTTTTGAGCAAAATAGCCATGCACTAAGAATACTTCCAGTATGATTCCATCTGTACATGTACCCCCAAAATAAAAACAGATGAAATTTAACTATGGGGTCAGCAATGCAAGTTTAAAGAGTAAAATTTAAAAGAAAAGAGAAGAGTGATTGGTACAAAACTCAGAATAACTGTAACATTTTAGTAGGGTAGAGAGGAAATAGCAAGTAGAAAGAGAAAAAGGATTTGGGATGATACTGGAAATATTTTATTTCTTGTCCCTGGGGGAAGTAATATGGCTATTCACTTTGAGAGAAATCATTCTGTGGATTTTTCTTTAAGTGTGCTATGATTTTCAATAAAGAAACATTTTTGTAAAGCTCTAATATCTAGAGGTAAATTCTGTATTTAAATTTTCTTTCCAAAGTATAAAAATAAAGAAGGATGGTGCAAAAAAGGAGAGTTCATCAAGGCAGTGACAAAATGTTAAGGATAGTCAGATAACATGAGCAGTAGACCTACTGTTCAATCTGTTGTGTCGCTCTAGTTATGCTTACAGGAATACATGCTGGGCCCATAGTGAAGTAAAATAATGTGAAAAATGCTTATCTAAAGTGTCAAAGTCAAAACTTCCTTATCTTCCTGTGAGCAACGGCTTTTTCTAATAGGAACTGGCAGAGGACACACTCAGGAAGTCTCATACTTTGAAACTTACACCAGTTTTAAAAGTTGTTGAGAGGGTTATTTATTACTAAAGAAAAATAAATGCTTAAACAGTTACCAGTTTTAAAGTGAAAGTCATATAAAAAGGAGAGACATGTGAAGAGATATATTACAAAATTGTCAGGTAATAGGCTGCGTACCAAGTCTAAAAAGAGAAGGAAATGCAGGAAGCTGTACTTCAGAATTTCTACTTCATTACTCTTTTATTCTACAGCTATATAAATCTCTAGTTCTGTAGCAGTCTTTGAAATTTTCTTTATTAAGATTAGATTTAATGGTTTCATATGCATAAAACATAGTTTTAGATCCCATTTTATAGGAAGCCTGTGTAGAATGAAATCCATTTAATGCAAACCTACATGTAATAAGAATGCTTTTTCTATAAAAATGATTTCAAATTCCAAACCATGCAGCTCACAGTGAACATCTCTGAGGTCAATGCCTATGCTAGTGTGCATCAAGAATATAATCAATATAATCTATAGGTCATGGTTGACATTTTGTTAAGTATGGTAGCCACAATAGTGAACATTCTGTCTATTGATGACCAACTCCATTGAAAGTTGAATCATGTATTTATTTTACCAAATATACATAGCAAAGGCTTTCAGGTAGATAGTTAATAAGTTTATCAATCTTTGCATTTCTCACATTATACTGTAAACGTCCACTTGGGCCCATAAATAACTCATTAATTTTCTTTCTTCCTTCCTCTTTAATATGTAACTATTAATCTCCCTTAATAATTACTGTAAGCCTCCTCCCTCCTCAGTGGACAATCTGTCCCTAGTTACTTTCAACTATTTCTTGCTTAAGAATATTATATATTTTTAAGATTATTTGGTTGTCTCTTTTATGATCCAAAATCCCAAGAGGAAACAGATGGCATACTCAAAAATGGAATAATTAAGAAGAGTTTAATAAAGAAGCTAATTATAAAGTTTTGGGTGAAGTTAAGAGAACCATTAAAGAAAGGTGCAGTATCCCAAGGCTAGTGAACTTGAATCAGCAGGGATAGGAGGGTTTCCCGCAAGTCAAAGAGAACTACGTACAGGAGTTGTGATGTTTCCTAGAGGCAGTGAATGAACTTAAGCAAAAGATACCCTGGCCATACTCTAGCCCACCCTATGTTCTGCCAATGCCTCCCACCAGCTGAAACTAGCTGTAACCAGAGGGCAAAGGAGCTTGCTTGTCCAGTTCAGAAAGATGAAATACATTGCAAAGCAGAGAAGGATGAAGCGAACAAAAAATACCTATCACGTATCCATGAATTAACATGAGATAAACCTCACATTTTTGTTATGACACATTATAATGATTTACAGGCCCATTTATATTTTCTCTTGAAGTTTTTTCCTGATGAGTTGTCCTGTAATCTTAATTTTTGTGCATTATCAACTCCATAACCTGTACATTTTATTTTTAAATCAAAAAGCACCATGGGTTCAGAAAACCTATTAGCTCACTAGTTTAGGTCTTTCTACCCCATAGAAAGAACATGCAGCTGGAGTCGGACAAAACTGACTTCAATTCTGACTCTTTTATCTTTTCAAGATATGTTAATTGGATGAACATTTCATTTTCTTCTTTCAAAAAATGGAGATTGTAATAATACCTAGTAATAAGTTTCCAAAGGAATAAACAAAGTATTTTAAAATGTTTAATACATTTCCAGACTTGGGCTCCCTCAAAGGCAGAAACTGAAATGCACTTGCATGCATGAAGCAGAAATATAAGACAGGGATGTGAAACAAGGAAGACAGCCAGTACAAGAAAGCATTTCTGAGTTCACTACTACTATGGGTCACGGATGTCTGATCACAGCAGTACATTATGAAAAGCCTTATTCAATGCATTTTAGAACTGATTAACCAGATGACAAAAGAATGAAACCTATATCCATCAGTTCTAATTCCCTGTTGCTCATGGGCTGTCCCTCCAGTGTTCACTCCCTCACATCACAAGGTTGTACATGCATGAATGAACATAATTTCCTGAGGGCATCCCATGAAAAACTAGTTCCTGCACCTGGCACTGGTTGCTGAAGCCACGACTGGAGTCAGAGTTTGGGATGACAGGATTTTGAAGTGGTGCCTGTGAAATGTGTACTGCAGTTCCTGACACATGGCAGATATGCTATGGACTGTAAATATAAACATAATCATGCTAGTATCAATTAACAACCAAACATAGAAATAATACAATCAACCACTCAGAATGTGAAATTACCAATATGTGAGATTAAATGTTCTAAGATTTTGAATAGATCACTATATAGGTAAAACTGAGTTCTGACAGGGAGTGCCAATCAACCGAAAAATTCCCATTGGCTTTCTCAGAATTTTCACATATACATCTCTTTTTTTCTTTTTTCTGTCCATTCAAAATTATTAATAAAATGTTCACTCTGAACAAAAATATTCAAATTCAGAAATATCACTTCATTATTTTTTATTGAGTATCTACTATGTGTCAGAGAACATTCCATGGGCTGAGAATACAACAATGAACAAGAATTTTAAACCCTTATGCTCATTCTAGTGGTGGAGACAAATAATTGAGGGGGAAATGGCCTATAGGTTATATTACAGTAATAAGTATAATGGAGAAAAATTAGGCAGTGAAGAGGACTTTGAGAAGTGCTGGAAATAGGAGGAGGTGCTATTTTACATAATGTTGTCAAGGAAGACAACTGGAGATGAAATAGGTAAAGATGCAAGGCATGTAGACACTGATGGAAGAGCTTATAATGGAGGAAGAACAGCCAGAGCAAAGGTCTCGATCATGACTTATGCATTTAAGAAAAAGCTAGCCAGTGTGGCTACAATGTAGTGAGTACAGGAAGAGTAGTAAAAGAGGTTAGCACGGTAACAGGTCCAGATCTTACAGCCTTCCATGCAATAGGATGAGTTTGGCATTTACTAAGTGAAAGAGAAAGCCAGTGGAGCATTTCCAAGAGAAGAGTGTCAAGATTTGACTTACATCATAAAAGGATCACTCTGGCTGCTGTGATGAGAGAAGATTTCAAGACTGTAGGGAAATTATTGCAAAAATTCAGGGTATTTGATGGTACTTTAGAACAGTGTGGTAGCAGTGGGGATGGTGAAAAATGATGGGATACCAGATGTATTTTAAATGTATACTCATGGAGTCTTTTCTGTTGGATATGATAGAGAGTCTGAGGAGGAGAAGAGTCCGGAATGACTGACTGAGGCAAGTACCTGGAGGATGTGGCTGTTATTGACTAAACTTAGGAAGATTGGGGGGAAAGATAAATTTTGGAAGGAAGAGTAAGTGTTTGATTTTTGGCATGTTAAGTTTGAAATGCATTTGTTATCCAAGTGGAGATATTGAATAGGCATTTGAATATATGAGACCGGAGTTGAGATAAGCCTAGGAAGCAGATAAAAATTGGGGAGTGGTCAATAAATGGATGTTATTTGAGTCCAAGGAATTGGATGAGTTCAAAAGAGTGAATGTAGAGAAAGAACAGAATAGGTCAAAGGGCTGAGTCTTGGGGAATTCCAACATTTATTTGTTGGATATGAGAAATCACCAGCAAATGAGACTAAGGCAGAGTAACCAGAGAGTAATTAAGAGAACCAGAAGTGATATGCGATAACTTAGAAGCCAGTGGAAGACACTATTTTAGTGAAGCAGGAGTAAGCAGAGGTGTCAAATGTAGCTGAGAGCTCAAACAAGATAAGGACTGAGAACTCATATCAAGCTTTAGATGGTAGAGATAACTTTTGACCTTAACAGGAGCAGTCTTGAATTCTTTGTTGAATTCTGGCGAGAAAAAGTGATTATGTATGGAAAGAGAGAAAATTAGAAGGAGAGGAAATAGAGAGAGTGCATGCAGATAATTTTTCCAGACTTTTGCTGTAAAAAGAGAAATGAGATGGTAGCTAGAAGGGGATATGGAAAAGAAATGACTTTTCAGAAATGAAAAATATAATTGCATGTATGTATTTTTATGGATTCAAGACTCTCAGAAAGAGAAATCGATGATTTAAGAGAGAAAGAAGAAAATTGTATAAGTGATCATTTTCATTGTAAAATACTGAGAAATAATGTATAACAACACCTTCGGTCTGACAAAGATCTGGATGTGGTATCTATTCGGCCACTAATTTCAATGGTAGATTCTGCTAATTGCAGGTAGATTTCTGAGTGCCCTCCTTCCACATATCCTCATGGTTGTGTCTCCTGAAGCCATGTACTTCATTGAAGAAAGCATCATATTTACCTGCCTAAAAGGATCAGTGAGTCCCCTTTCACTCTAAGTATATATAGTCTGTATACTTATTATTAGATGTTTGTCTGATCAAAAACTGCATCCTAAATTTTTATTTAGACACATAATATAACTGTTAGGCATTTTAATGTTATGTCTATATTTCAAAAGTCTCTTGAGAACAAAAATGAGCAGATTTTCTGCTTCCCTACTGAAATGAAATAGAAAAACATCAGCAGTTTTAAAATTTCATAAAATCCGGTGGCTTTCACTAAAGATATTTTGGGGGTCTGGGTAGATACGATATTGAAGGGAAATGCACGTGGGGAATATAGATTGTTCGGATTTAGTAAACCTTCTGAACAGGACCTATTAATTTCCATTTTATATAGCCATATGTCTGCTTGATTGTCTATATTTATTACTACCTACAGTAAATGACAGATGCTCAGAATTCAGTTTCTTTCTCTCCTTTCTCCTTCATTTTTTTTTCAGTTTCATAGATACTCAGTATGGAAAATGTAACTACTATGTTATCACGCCGGTCATCCTCCCTGTCCTAAATCATCCCTCTTTTTTCAAATGATACATTCTTCATACCTGTTATTCACTTATTATACTTCTATAAAATACCAAACTAATATCAAGCTGTTAGTTTCTATACTGTAGATTGCTTTGTCAAAGCAAACAAGTAGGGTCAGCAGCTATCTTTACAATCTTTAAACTCCAGGAACTAAGAACTGAATGGCCTCCAGGGTTAAACATTGACGGGTTTTTTCACAAGTGAGAAACATTTTTGAAAACATATCCTTTCTAGATTTTTGTTTCAAATTATATATTTTTTACCATCTTAAGATCTATGTAAGATACTTCACAATGCCTGGTGGCTTTATAAAACTATGGTGTCACTCCATGAAAACTCCTTTATAGAGGCTTTTATTGTCAACAGTATCTTATATCATTCTCTGGATCTCACTGGCAGTAATCTCAGGCATTTATTTATTCTTGACTTCTGAAAATAAATGGACCCAGCTTTTGCGAAAGGTATTGGAACAATTGTTCACTTCCCTGCATTTAGAGCCAAAACCTTTTATTTTTTTTTCTTCAAAATGGTTGTTGTGTAAAGATGAATTGTGTGAAAGTTTTCACCTTTAAGCTGAGGATTTTTCTTTCTACTTAGTATGTCTGCTAACCAAGTATAGCCTTAGAATATAACTAAAAGTATATAAATTTTTTCATGGAGAATATCATACATATTATCTCTGTGAGTTTAACTCAGTGAAATAAGTTGAAAAAACTCCACCTTAAGGATGATATTTTACTTGTCTTTATTTACGAAAAAAAAATCTTATCCTACTGCTCATATATAATAAGCAATATGGACATAAACAAAATACAGAACAGGTCCATTTGCACAGAAATGTAATACAGAATCCAAAAACATGATCTTATGGAGAATCTTACAAAATATAACTTTTTGGTGAAAAAAAAGCTGTCATTACCCAACAGAAAAATCACCTATCATCAATAACATATTAGGAACTCTGTTAAAAAAAATCATTGAAAGTGTTCCGAAGGTATGATTTTAACACACTCATTTTTATGTTTCCTAGTTAACATAATGACTAATTAGAAGAAAGATGTCCATTCCTTTCCAACAACAACTCCCATAGCTCCTTATTTATTTGATTATTCATGAGGTCTTAATATTTCTCTTACTGTTCTTATCTTGGATTCTTATATTTCTAGAAGGTAGGGATCATAGCTTGTGTTTTAACTGATTAATGTAGCACCAGTGCAAGTTGGCAACACATGAAGGATTTTAATGCTGATAGCCTTATTTCACTATAGCAACAAATGTAGATATAGCAACAAAAGTAGATAGTCTTATTTCACTATAGCAGCAAATGGCTTCTTGCATTTTACATAGAGCCATCCTGACAAATTCTTTTACTTCCACTTAATCCAACCCTCAAGGCTTCCCAATGAAGAAAGAAGAGGGAAGTTTATAACAATACAATCCTACCTCAAGAAACATCTCAAATAAACAACCTAACATTACACGTAAAGCAATTAGAGAATGAAGAACAAAAATTCCCCAAAGGTGGCAGAAGGAAAGAAATCATAAAGATCAGATCAGAAATAAATGAAAAAGAAATGATGGAAAATATAACCAAGATCAATAAAGCTAAAAGCTGGTTCTTTGAGAAGATACACAAAATTGATAAACCATTAGCCAGACTCATCAAGAAAAAAAGGGAGAAGACTCAAATCGATAGAATTAGAAATGAAAAAGGAGAAGTAACAACTGACATTGCAGAAATGCAAAGGTTCATGAGAGATTACTACAAGCAACTCTATGCCAATAAAATGGACAACCTGGAAGAAATGGACGAATTCTTAGTAAAGCACAACCTTCCGAGACAGAACCAGGAAGAAATAGAGCAATCACAAGCACTGAAATTGAAACTGTGGTTTAAAACCTTCCAACAAACAAAAGCCCAGGACCAGATGGCTTCGCAGGTGAATTCTCTCAAACTTTTAGAGAAGGGCTAACACCTATCCTTCTCAAACTCTTCCAAAATAAAGCAGAGGGAAGAACACTCCCAAAGTCTTTCTACGAAGCCACCATCACCTTGATACCAAAGCCAGACAAAGATGCCACAAAAAAAGAAAACTACAGACTAATATCACTGATGAACATAGATCCAAAATCCTCAACAAAATACTAGCAAACAGAATCGAACAGCACATTAAAAGGATCATACACCATGATCAAGTGGGGTTTATCCCAGGAATGCAAGGATTCTTCAATATATTCAAGTCAATCAATGTGATATACCATATTAAGAAATTGATGGATAAAAACCATATGATAATCTCAATAGATGCAGAAATACCTTTCAACACAATTCAACACCTATTTATGAGAAAAACTCTCCAGAAAGTAGGCAAAGAGGGAAGTTACGTCAACCTCAGAAAGGCCATATACGACAAACCCACAGCCAACATCATTCTCAATGGTGAAAAACGGAAACCATTTCCTCTAAGATCAGGAACAAGACAAGGTTGCCCACTCTCACCACTGTTATTCAATATAGTTTTGGAAGTTTTAGCCACAGCAATCAGAGAAGAAAAAGAAATAAAAGGAATCCAAATCAGAAAAGAAGTAAAACTGTCACTGTTTGCAGATGACATGATACTATACATAGAGAATCCTAAAGATGCTACCAGAAAACTACTAGAGCTAATCAATGAATTTGGTAAAGTAGCAGGATACAAAATTAATGCACAGAAATCTCTTGCATGCTTATACACTAATGATGAAAAATCTGCAAGAGAAATTAAGGAAACACTCCCATTTACCATGGCAACAGAAAGAATAAAATTCTTAGGGATAAGCCTTCCTAAGGAGACAAAAGACCAGTATGCAGAAAACTATAAGACACTGATGAAAGAAATTAAAGATGATACAAACAGATGGAGAGATATACCATGTTCTAGGACTGGAAGAATCAACATTGTAAAAATGACTATACTATCCAAAGCAATCTACAGATTCAATGCAATCCCTATCAAACTACCAAAGGCATTTTTCACAGAACTAGAAAAAAAAAATTCACAATTTGTATGGAAACACAAAAGACCCCGAATAGCCAAAGCAATCTTGAGAAAGAAAAATGGAACTGGAGGAATCAGGTTCCCTGACTTCAGACTATACTACAAAGCTACAGTAATCAAGACAGTATGGTACTGGCACAGAAACAGAAATATAGATCAATCGAACAGGATAGAAAGCCCAGAGGTAAACCCACGCACATATGGTCACCTTATCTTTGACAAAGGAGGCAAGAACATACAATGTAGAAAAGACAGCCTGTTCAATAAGTGGTGCTGGGAAAACTGGACAGCTACATGTAAAAGAATGAAATTAGGACACTTCCTAACACCATACACAAAAATAAACTCAAAATTGATTAAAGACCCAAATGTAAGCCAGGCACTATAAAACTCTTAGAGGAAAATATAGGCAGAACACTCTATGACACAAATCACAGCAAGATCCTTTTTGACCCACCTCCTAGAGAAATGGAAATAAAAATAAAAATAAACAAATGGCACCTAATGAAACTTCAAAGCTTTTGCACGGCAAAGGAAACCATAAACAAGACGAAAAGACAACCCTCAGAATGGGAGAAAATATTTGCCAACAAAGCAACTGACAAAGGATTAATCTCCAAAATATACAAGCAGCTCACGTAGCTCAATATCAAAAAAACCACCCAATTCAAAAATGGGCAGAAGACCTAAATAGACATTTCTTCAAAGAAGATATACAGATTGCCAACAAACACATGAAAGGATGCTCAACATCACTAATTATTAGAGAAATGCAAATCAAAACTACAATGAGGTATCACCTCACTCCTGTTAGAATGGGCATCATCAGAAAATCTACAAACAACAAATGCTGGAGAGGGTGTGGAGAAAAGGGAACCCTCTTGCCCTGTTGGTGGGAATGTAAGTTGATACAGCCACTTTGGAGAACAGTATGGAGGTTCCTTAAAAAACTAAAAATAGAACTACCTTAAGACCCAACAATCCCACTACTGGGCATATACCCTGGGAAAACCATAATTCAAAAAGAGTCATGTACCACAGTGTTCACTGCAGCACTATTTACAATAGTCAGGACATGGAAGCAACCTAAATGTCCATCAACAGATGAATGGATAAAGAAAATGTGGTACATTTATACAATGGAATATTACTCAACCATAAGAAGAAATGAAATTGAGTTATTTGTAGTGAGGTGGATGGACCTAGAGACTTTTATACAGAGTGAAGTAAGTCAGAAAGAGAAAAAACATACCATATGCTAACACATATATATGTAATCTAAAAAAAAAAAGAAGTTTCTGATGAACTTAGGGGCAGGACAGGAATAAAAATGCAGACATAGAGAATGGACTTGAGGACATGTGGAGGGGGAAGCTTAAGCTGGGACGAAGTCAGAAAGTAGCATTGACATATATATAGTACCAAATGTAAAATAGGTAAGTAGTGGGAAGCAGCTGCATAGCACAGGGAGATCAGCTCAGTGCTTTGTGACCACCTAGAGGGGTGGGTTAGAGAGGTTGGGAGGGAGACCCCAGAGGGAGGGGATTTGGGGATATATGTATACGTATAGCTGATTCACTTTTTTACACAGCAGAAACTAAAACAACATTGTAAAGCAACTATACTCCAATAATGATGTTAAAAAAGAAATTATTGAACTTGTCAAATTTAGTTAATCGAAGAAGAACCTAAGAACTGAGCCTATGTCTAGACACAGAGGAATGAATTTGAACACAGAGGTGCTTACTAAGTCCAGGAAATTTTTTTTTTTCAACTTCAAACTTTTGAATGAACAAAAAATATAGCAACCCTGGAATTATCAACTGGATCATGTATTTTGTATAATAAAGGCACAACTAGTATATATTATTTCTCAAAATATAAAATCACTGTTGATTCATGACTGCTGGGAGATGTAAACAATTAGGAAACAAAGTGAAGTCAAAATGTAGAGAGACTTAGATACAGATAGGTTTGGAGAAGAAATATAAAAGAGGAACTTTTTTAGTGGCTACAAGGAAAAGTGACTCAGTGAAGACTTTTCCAGATCGATAGAAGATTCAGGAAAGGGAATTTAGTGTTTCATTGTAGTTATGGTTATTTGGGGGTAAATGTGGGAGTAGAAGCATAGAATTCATTCGGTTCAATAAATTTTTATTTAGCATTAAGCACTGTAGTGGGTAACAGAGAGATGCTGATAAATGCAATATTACTCTTGAGTTAGACTCAATTCCATTAATTATTGTAATATTATATAAGTGCTATATTAGTGTATTAATTAAATGTTTTAGGGCACAAGTTGCAATAAAACAACCTAAAATAATTTTAAAATATAAGTGCATTTATTAATATGAAAAAGTTTGGAAGACAGAGGGCTCCAAGGCTGGTTAATAGAGAAGATCAGTGATATCAGGGCTCTACGTTACCTTCTCTGGGATTCTTTTGTCTTTTCCCTCAGGTGCCTGTTACTGTATAAAATATCACATTATGTGACAATGTCCAAGATAATAAATGGTTGAGGAATATAATGGGCTGAATTGTGTTCCTCTCGCCCCCAAATTCATGTGTTGAAGCCCTAACCCCAGTACTTTAGAATATGACCATTCAGTGATAAGACCTTTAAAGAGATGGCTAAGTTAAAATGAGGCCATTAGAGTGGGCTCTATTCCCATCTGACTCGTCTTCTTATTAGAAGACCAAATTTAGACCTACCAAGAGGCACGAGGGCACACATACACAGAGAGACAATCATGTGAAAAGGCAGTAAGAGGGTAGCCATCTGAAGGCAAGAAGAGAAGCCTCAGAGGAAACCAACTCTTCCAGCACTTTGATCTTGACTTCCAGGATCCAGAATAATGAGAAAATAAATTTCTGTTGTGTAAGCCTCCCATGCAGTGGTATTTTATCGCGGCTGTCCTAGCAAACTAATATGGGGAGCGTTTGGAGAGAGTCGGCGTCCTTATGTTTCTCTCTCATTTTACTGAGGAGTAAAATCTTTCTCAGTTACTCTCAGCAGACTTTTCTCTTGGACCCCAGTGGTTAAAACTGGGCCACACGCACGGTGCCTAGGTGTGGAAGAAAAGGCTCCATGTGTAAATGTTTGGAACTTAAGTACATAGAAAGTAATATAGAGCTTTATTTGGTAGAAAGGAAGAAAGAGGCTAGAAATTGTGGTTGGGTAAGCAACTGACCATTGATGTAAATTAGGGGACTCAGAGAGTATAAGAGGGGCATTTATTCAAATTTTAGAGTTTAGGTAGTCCAGTTCATAAGACTTTGCAGAAATTAGGGGAAAAAAATCATCTTTCTTAATGACACCTAATTATGCTTTATGACTACCTGCTAGCAGTTTGTTGTAATAGCCAAATAAAACTGCTCTAACTACAAGTGATTGATACCTCTTGGAGTTGTGGCTTTTGTTTCGGGAAACCATGTATGGAGTGTAGAATGCTTGAACTGAGTCATAAGGGATAGGTGGGAATTAGTCAGATAAACAAGGGTAGCAGAGGACACAAAATGAATAAGATCACAGAGAAATAAAATACGATAGCAACACTGAGAAAATACAAGCTGTCCCATAGTATTGCAGCTTGAAACACACTTTAGGCAGCAGCAGGAGTTAAAATAGAGGAGATTGACAGCCTAGTCATCGTAGGCCTGTAAGAATGACAAGTTTTATGGCTTGAGTAGATACAAGTGTCATAAATATAATTAACACATAGAGGAAGAGACAATACAGGAATAGAAGGGAGAAATTGTTTGGACATGTTGAGTATGACATACTTGTAGAAGTGACTGTTTAATGGAGGCTAGAACAGTGGCTTAAGTTTTACACATATACGAATTCTAATTCTTTTCTGTGTTCTTTGTTGGCTGTAGGACAGTAGGAATATTGTTTAACCTCTCTAAGCCTTAGTTTCCTCATAGGCAAGATTTATTATACTAATATTTGTAATTGAATTTAGTGTTTTGTGAGGATTAAATATGGTAATACATGCTAGATGAAACATTAAATAAAGCTACACATGTTAATAAAGTTCAGCTATTTTTCTTTACTCTTCCTTCTATTCAGTCTTCTCTTCATCTTCCTCTTTACTGAAATAAAGGGGCCTGCTGGGTTTTGTGTCTAAAACCCATGGGGTAAGTCAGCTTTAGCGATAAATCAGGCAGACATCATCGTAAAGTGACTGTTAAAATTGTGAAAGTGGATGAGATTATATGGATAGCATATCTGGAAAGTCAGAAGAGAAGTGACATATTAGAGAGCCATGAATAATGCTAATGTTTAAGGGATGAGAGAAGAAATTTCTATTAACAAGTTTGAGGATGTTCAGAAAGACACAAGGCAACTCAAGGAAAAGCTTTTATGAGATCCAAAGATGTGAGGAATGTCAGGAAGAAGTGGCCAGTTTTTAAACACAATAGATTCATTTAAATCCATTTTATATGTAGCAGAAACTTACATGCCATTCAAATGTTTGAAGAACAAGAAAAATAAGAATAAAATTGTCCACTGAATTTTGCATTGTGGAGTACATTGCCAGAGAAATTTTGCCTGATAACCGGGGGCAAAATGGGAAGTCGAGACAGAGAATATCTACTCTTTTAAACTAAAAAGTAAAGAAAAAATATAGTAGTTATGAAGGAGTGATCCTGTGCCAATAGAGCAGATTCTTTATCTTTTAATTTTTTTTTATCTTTTGATCAGGGAGTTTGAGCATATTTATAAATTGAGCAGAAGATGATACAAAAGGGATAGGAAATGATAAAAAGAACAGTGGAGAATCATTGACAGAGTCAAGTTTCAGTGAAAACAAGATGGATAGAATGAAGAAGAGAGAAAAACTAGGACTTCTATTAAAAAATGAACAGTTCTTCATAATCAACCAAAAAGGATGCAGAGAAGGATTTATAAATGTATAGGTGAGATAAAATAAGGAAAAGATTATTTCTGTGGATCGCTGAGGAAACCAAATGCTTCTTGTGACTTCACCTTTGAGAATGGGCAGTAACACGTGGTTCTTCACCCACCCGACCAGATTTACCCCACTGCAGTGTAGCCATGAATGGAGCACGTGAAGGGCTAAAAGTTCACCTGCTCACAAGTGAGGTCCTCAGTTGGTAGGAGAATCTAAGGAAGATAAATGATAGCATTCCACCATGTTGCCTTCATTTGTCACCTACTGGAACACTCCCAGTCATAGGAGATATGGTAGAATCTACCACATAACTGTTATATGAAAGTTAATGTTAATCTTTGAGCCTCTATATTGCCATTGAAGGAGATGGTTAGAAGTTATAGCATTTTATTAGCATCCTGTGATTCATATCTGAGATGAAATATGATAGACTGAGAATGCCTTCTAGAGGCCAGCAGTATTGTGTGCTAACTCAGCAAAGTGGGTGTCTCTTCTCTATCCTAGTTTAAAACATGGGCTTTATTTGAGGTGACCATTTATGTTTGTTGCTAATAAAGTGTCTGTGAGTATCTGCTGCAAAGATATATACATAAGCTTTTGACTTGTCTCAGTTTGCTACATACCATAGCATTCATGATAAAATAAAGGAGATTAATAATGGTCTCAGCTCCAAGTCATTTCCTATCTTCCATACACTACTCACTTTCTCTGTTTCTCAGTTCTGTTTCACACAAGAACATTACTTTCTGATTAATTTTAATAAATTATTTCTGATTAATATTCAAGAATAATGAAGTTTTTGAGGAAGAGAAAATTTGGGTAGCGAGAGTGGCACCTTTTTGGAAATCAGTTTGAAAATTTTTGGACAGAATTCATCAACCCAACTTGTACATTTGCTCTGGGAGCTTAGCATTCTTTCTGAAAGGTCAGTCTCTGAAACCATACCCACTCACTGTCTTTATTGTATGTATTTTTAAGGGACAGTCTTTACAATGACTTTCAACTTCTATCAAATCTGACACCCACTGTCTTTTTGACTTCATTTCCTACCACTCTTACTCTCACTAGCTTCACTTCTATCACTGGCCCTCTTGAAGGTCCTGGACCCATGAAACTCACTTCTGACCCAGGGAATTTGCATCTGCATCCAGTATTCCTTCTCCAGATAGCCTCATGCCTGTTTCCTCACTCTCTTCAGTCCCTGTTCTATGTCACCTTATTGGCAAGGCCTTACCTCAAGGGTATTCCACACCCCTCCCCAAACCAAGCACAACTGGTCATATTTATTTACCTTGATTTATTTTTCTTCATGGCACTTAATAATTTTTGATATATGATTTTTTTTAATTGTTCACTTTTCTTTCCCCTCGATAATGAAAATCCTAAAGTCTGTGAGAGCAAGGTCTTTTCTGTTTTATTTAGCATTATATTCCCAGCACTTAGTACAAGGTCTGGAGTGGTAAATTTTTATTGACTGAATGAATGAAAGTAAGGAATGATAAATAAAATTATGAATTATCATATGGATATAAACCAGTTTATATGTAAATTGTTACTATTATTATCACTTGTGTTATTATCATTCGTCTTTGTGCCTTTGTATAAGAGTAAAATGAAAGAGAGGCAATGGCGTTATTTTTCTACAAAATTGCAGGTTAAAAACATCCCTCTACTAGCCCCCCAAAATCTGTGCATATATGGATAAAGCATCCTTTCCTCAAATATTTTACTGTCATCTGCAGGATGATTGCCGTGCTAACTACACAAATCTATAATAACTACAGTAGGAGAGGTATATCCTGGAATTGGGCAAGCACCATTGTGTGTGTGTGTGTGTGTGTGTGTGTGTGTGTGTGTGTAGGCTCTGGTTAAAAACTTTCAGCTGCTTCTGAGCGAGAAAGATCAACAAGGATATATATTGTCATTTCCAAATTTAAGATTCTTGAAATTTAAAACAAGTTTTGTTAGGCAAAACAAGGACCACTAGAAACAAATATATTTTTTTCAATTTATATTTTTGGTGTGTCTATGGGAGAGAATTTTTAAAAGAATAATCAACGTTCTGGGAGATGATCCATCCCTCTATTTGGGAGTAAAGAATATATTTGTTTCTAAAATAGAAAGTTAGAGGTATGACAAAAATAAAAATAATATATACTTAAGGCAGGTATTAAAGAATTGTATTAAATAGTGAAGTATTCTAGACCATTTATACCTTAAAAGATCTCAATACTTTTAATGTGACTTAAATTGTGCTTACTATTGGAGAGCTACATTATATTATCAGTTATGTAAAATCTCTATATGTTCTACAATATGATACATGATGCTCTGATAAAATTTTGTATTAACACCTTTCAAAAGGAAATAAATACAGATATTTGCAGGTGGAATAGTGGCATGGTAGGGCAGGTCCAAAAGTAATGAATCAGTAATTTAAAAACTTGCCTCTATTTCTCACATATTGAGAGTGAGAAAATCCTAAATTCGAAAGAGGTCTCCAGAGGTACACGTATTCTGCACAGTAACCTGAACTGAGAGTCTCTTACATCAGAGGAAATTGCAATATCATTAATAGAGAAAAACTCTAGAAGTGTGCATCAGTTTAACACTTCAGTTCCCAATCCTCCAGTAAATGCAGATTGCTCCGTTTATCACTGATCTTACTCAGGGTCTTGCAATCCAAAGGAATGCATGCACTTCTATATTTGTTACTAAAGTAGTTGTTAAAGCATTGCTTTGTAAGCTCTGAAATCCCATTTCATCTAAGCAATAGTGTTCAAGGTGTGTAGGTGGTTAGAGAAGGCGATCTTAGGAGTTCCTGGTGCCATATTAAATTATGAAATGGGACATGACTCCTGCCACTTAGGTGAGAAAGTAAAAAATAACATCCAAACTTTTCTATAGTTTTTCAGTCTAAGAGAGATTAACATAAGATACAGATACTATCACTTCTGCATTCTTCTACTAACCAAAGCAGTTGACACTGCTGTGTCCATATTCAACTGCTTTTTAATTGAAAGAAATTGCAAGTCATTTGAGAAAAGGCATGATACAGGGCAGAGAGTGGAAAAGAATTGAAGAATTCTTCAAATGAGGAATGAAATAATTGAAATGAATTTAAAAATGGAAGAATTAAAGCCATCAACAGAATCAGCCATCTTTTCTAACTTACTTTTGCAGACGTGCAAAAAGTCCAAAATGAACATTAACTGTCTTAAAATGAAATATTCATTCAATTGAGAGATTTCAGAATCATTTATAAACATGGTTTTACCAATAAAGACATTACGTTATTTCATCTAGCAAGCACCATTATTGGGGGTGTGGCTAACAATGTTATTAAAGACCTAGGCTCTTCCTTTTTATATACTCAATATTTATATATTCATTCTAAGTTGTTTTCCAAAGACATTGTTTCCAAAGAAGTTGGGAACAGAACCCAAGGAGAGCAGCTAAGGCTAAAATAAGTGAATGGAAATTGAGCTGCCATACACTACAGAGGAGAGTTTATAGTTTGAGGTAGTTATGTTCTTGCTAAATGAATAACTACTAAAAAGAATCTGTTCTCTTCAAAGGGATATAA
Source organism: Eschrichtius robustus (assembly GCF_028021215.1). Taxonomy (NCBI): domain Eukaryota; kingdom Metazoa; phylum Chordata; class Mammalia; order Artiodactyla; family Eschrichtiidae; genus Eschrichtius; species Eschrichtius robustus. The sequence continues at coordinate 60,564,771 of NC_090840.1, read as the reverse complement.
CAAAACTCAGAGTCTCTAAGACATATCACTTACAATGTCCAGATCACAACTCAAAATTACTCATTATGTGAAGAAACAGGAAAATTATTCATTTATAAGAGAAAATATAATCAACAGACAGAAGTCTGTGATGAATGAACTGGATTTTGGGATTAGTAGACCAGGATTTAAAAGATGTAATCAAAACAATGTTCCGAGACATAAGTGAAAATATACTTGTAATTAATGAACAAATAGAAAACTTTCAACTAAGAAATAAAAACTATAAAATGAACCATTAAAAATTCAGGAATTGTAAAACAATAATAGACATACAAAATTTACTTGATGAGCTTAAGAGGAGAATGTTGACAAATGAAGGAAGAAAAGTGAATGTGATTATAACCCTAAAAATTATCCAGTTAAAAAAAAAAAAGAAAGAATAGATTTTTGTTTAATTGAAGAGCCTCAGGTATCTGTGCAACAATAACAAAAGTTCTAGTGTACAAGTATTTGGAATACCATGAGATTTGAACAGCCACTTCAAAAATGAAGATATACAAATGACCAATAAAGACATGAAAAAGAGACTAACATCATTAGTTATCATGGAAATACAAAGTATTACCTAAATGAGTTATCAAGTTACACTCACAGGTTGACTAAAATTAACAAGACTGAACACACCAAATATTTTGAGAATATGAAGCAACTAGAGCTTATAATTGTTGATTCTCACAATAAATTATACAATTGAAATGGTACTACAACTGATGAGAATTGATAATATCCATAAAAAGATTTGTTCATACAAAAAAAGTTCATTGCAGCTTATTTCACTATAGCTAAAACAAGAAATATTCCAGGTGTTCATCAATAGGAGAATAGAGAAACAAAACTGAAGTATACAAGGGAATACTATTCAACAATAGAAGACAAACTACTGCTATATGCAATTACATAGATAGGTCTCAGAAATATTTTGCTGAGTGAAAAAAATAGCAATACGCAAAGTAAATTATGCTATGATTTAAATTATATTACGCTCTAAACAAGAAAAACTAATCTGCGGCAGAATAAAATCAGTGCGCTGTTTGGTTCAGAGGGACTTGTACAGGCAGTATTGACTAAGAAGATTTATGTGGAAACTTTCTGGCGTGAGGGTAATGTACCTGATAGATATTTGCTTTACACAGGAGTTGTAGGTGATTGTCAGACTTGGAATGATCCACTTAGCATTTGCACATTTCATTGTATGAAAGTTTATCTCAAAAGAAAAAAAAAATAAACATAAAATAATACTGAGCTCTAATTTTATGCCTCCTAAAATATTTAGGAGGAAGTGCACTGATGTTTGCAACTTAACTTCAAATGCATCAAAAATAAGATGGATTAATGAATGGATAGATGGATGGAGAATGGACAGATATATGGTAAAGCAAGTAAAATAAAATGTTAATTTTTGATTCTAGGTAGTGGGTGTATAGGTTTTCACTCTACAACTCGATTAACCGTTCTTTAGTTTTCAAAATTTTCAGAATAAAATGTTGGCAAAAAAAGAGAACTAAATGAATGGAATGAATGGAGAGCCATGTCAAGTGACTATTTGAAAAAAAAAAAAAAAAAAAAGGCATTCAGATAGAACAGAACTAGAAGTCCCTAAAGCCGAAGTGTGCACATATAAACATAGGAGACACACACTGACATTTTTGAAGCCATGTACTGAATTGCTTGAAAGTAATTTATATTTAATATGATTAATAAGAAGAGAAAATGCAGATTAATTTATGTGAAATAAGAGCAACCATTTAGACTTAAAGTTATGCATACTATATATAACTCTCTATATATTCATTCACCCTATAAACTGTGAAGGTCATACTATTTACCAGATGCCTAGATGCCTAGGAAAAATAATGGGGCAAATCTTTCCTCGCACATGCCTTCATGAAATTTGCAGTCTCAAACTTTATTATATTTGGCTCAGTTTCAAGAGATATAACAAAAACACATAATAAGAGATATAACAAAAAGAGATATAACAAAAACATATATAACAAAACATAAATGACATGACATGCCTATTGATGGTCACATGGTATAATACAGCACTTCTCAAAACATGGTTCAATTCTTATTGAGAATCAATATTTATGTCCCCCGCCCAGACTAGGAGTTAGAACTCCTGAGTAACCAGGCTAATCTCCATTTTAACAAGCTTCATAGGCGATTTTTATATACATCAGTGTTTGAGGGCAACTGCACTATAATAAACAATATTTGGATCAGGAATTGGGTTGAAAGGCCAATGTCTTTATTCCTGACTACGTGACCTCTCATAAAAACCTAACAACTTTGGATCTCAGTTTAACATCTAAAAAGTGGGTAATATAGTACTTTCCTTAATTATTTCACAGAATTATTGTGAACACAGAATCATTACGAATAAATTATAGACTGCTTATCAAAGTATTTATAAAGTTGAAAGAAGTATGAAAATTTATGGCATTATTTGCATACAGGACAAATCCATTTTAAAGTTTTTGTTTATGGCTATATGAATCTGCAAGTATATATCCCAGATAATATCAAGAAGCCTACATATAAAAACATATAATTAGAGAGGGTCTTTGAACAGTAGATGTGATTAACATTTGGGTCCTAATCTAGTATAAATCTATCATTGAAATTTAAGCTGTTTAAATTGTTTTGAAATGGGATAATTCCCTCATTTGGTTCATATCATGTCCCAAGAAGTAAATAAGTGGGTTTAAACTTCCTACTCACCTATGTTAAAATAGGAGGCAGACACACCTGGTTTTTATAAACATAAATATGGGACAGCCTTCAGGGAAATATGCTCAACAATGAGTATATTTTTTGCAGGAAAGTACTTGATGAGTTTTGAAATAAGCAAATGAGAATTGTAATAATAAGCCATTTTGAAGTCTGTCCAGATTAAGGATGCCACTTTTCTCTGGACTAGATCATTTCTTTGTTTTTGTTTTTGTTTTTTTAATTGTAGTGAACAAGAATTTTAGGACAATAGCTGTCAGAGACTAATTATTCTCCTTTCTTCTGTGGACTGAAGGAAAAATGCACAATGTAAGAGTTGTCAGTTGAGTTTTCTTCAGGGTCTTACTGAGGAATATAGCCTGGGAAGCAGTTTCTCAGTAGCTCTGAGGGGACTGGTCCAAAGAAGTAGGGGGAGAAGCCAGTACATACATGATTTTAGCTAGGGAATGCCTTCAGTCGTGCTTACATCTCAGTAAAAGGTTACTGCTAGTCATGAGTATCAGGTATCTCAGTTAATGGTTTTAGCACTTTTCTATGTATGAGAAGATATAAGAATCTGGGTTCATTAAATTTTTTTTCTGAGATAATGCTAACTATCTAATAAGCCTGTTTTTCCAAAGCACAGAGTGCTTTATCCTGTTTTTAGCCCTGAACTCCTTTCAGGGTGTACTGTCAGTCACCAACTGCAGTGGCTAATGACTTGATTCTTGTAGAACTGGATGGTAGGCAACATTCTTTGTCTTATACCTCCTTCTTGCATTCATTAATCACTTCAACAAATATTTGCTGAGTTTCTAATATGTATTGGGCACTGTTGTGAAGATTCGAGAGAAAAAAAGAAAGAAAATCAAATGTGTTTTCTTATTTCTTTAGTTCCTATTGATGCCAAAAACTCGGCCTCTGTGCACCGGTGCTGAATCAAATCTCGGAAACAGCGTTTTGGATGAAGTAGAAAAGAATAGCTGTATTGCTTTGCCAGGCACAGGGGGGTACAGCAGGCTCCTGCCCTGAAAAACTGTGTGTCCCTACTGGGGGGAATTTAGTGAGGAGTTTTATAGCAGTGGTTGGTTCAAGGGCTGGGTTGCTGATAAGGATCAGGGTGTGTGCAGGGCCTGCATTCCTTTAATCTGGCCTCAGGTGGTCTCCTGATCTCTGAAGAATGCTTCATCAAGGAGTTAGCATCTTCTATTTGTTGGGGGTTTTAGTTCTGCAGAAGAGCTCAAAGATATTATATGTATCCCTTGACCTACAAAAAAGAAACGGGAGACACAGAAAGTCTTCTGTGCCCAGGAGCCCCACAGGCTTCTGCTCAGTTTCACTGTATAGTTCAACCACAAAGGATGCCTGGACACTACCCAAAACACTCTGCCTTCTAATGATGGGAATTATTGATTATCATAGTGATGCTGTGGTCAGAAAAAGCTCAGCTCACTCAGACTTTGCAAGGAATGATAGAGATTATCTGCTACCTGCAATAAAAGAGCAGAAGTGTTCTGGCTACTTTTATTTCATTTATTCGCAGTGGACATTGTCAATCACAAATTCCTTTCTTTTGGAGGACAACATTGACAGGAAGGAAGGAATTTTAGTTTTCTGAGGAATCTCCACACTTTCCACAGTGGCTGCACCAATTTATATTCCCACCAACAGTGTAGGAGGGTCCCCTTTTCTCCACACCCTCTTCAGCATCTGTTATTTGTAGACTTTTTTTTTTAAATTAATTAATTAATTAATTTATTTATTTTTGGCTGTGTTGGGTCTTCGTTTCTGTGCGAGGGCTTTCTCTAGTTGGGGCAAGCGGGGGCCACTCTTCATCGCGGTGCATGGGCCTCTCACTATCGCGGCCTCTCTTGTTGCGGAGCACAGGCTCCAGACGCGCAGGCTCAGCAGTTGTGGCTCACGGGCCTAGTTGCTTCGCGGCATGTGGGATCCTCCCAGACCAGGGCTCGAACCCGTGTCCCCTGAATTGGCAGGCAGATTCTCAACCCCTGGGCCACCAGGGAAGCCCTTGTAGACTTTTTAATGATGGCCATTCTGACTGGTGTGAGGTGGTACCTCATTGTAGTTTTGACTTGCATTTCTCTAATAATTACTGATGTTGAGCATCTTTTCATGTGCCTACTGGCCATCTGTATGTCTTCTTTAGAGAAATGTCTATTAAAGTCTTCTGCCCACTTTTGGATTGTGTTGTTTGTTTTCTTGTTGTTGAGTTGTATGAGCTGTTTGTATATTTTAGAGATTAAGCCCTTGTCGGTTGCATCATTTGCAAATATTTTCTCCCATTCCGTAGGTTGTCTTTTTGTTTTTCTTTTTTATGGTTTCCTTTGCTGTGCAAAAGCTTGTAAGTTTGATTAGGTCCCATTTGTTTATTTTTGTTTTTCTTTCTGTTGCCTTGGGAGACTGACTTAAGAAAACATTGGTATGATTTATGTCAGAGGAGGTTTTACCTATGCTCTCTTCTAGGAGTTTTATGGTGTCATGTCTTATGTTTAAGTCTTTAAACCATTTGGAGTTTATTCTTGTGCATGGCGTGAGGGTGTGTTCTAACTTCATTGATTTACATGCAGCTGTCCGACTTTCCCAGTACCACTTGCTGAAGTGACTGTCTTTTTCCCATTTTATATTCTTGCCTCCTTTTCAATCATGTAAGTTTTTAAAGGGAGAATCATTTGGTGAGGGGCTCAGAGTCTTCATTATCTTCCACTCTGTGCAGAATTGCTTCTGATTGGCTGATGGTGAGGCACCAGGGTGCTGTTCCAGGAATCTTGGACTGAACCTGAAGTTACCAACCTACACCTGGGTGGGGGCCATAGTTCCTACAGAAGAACTCGAAGGCATTTTTTAATGTATATTCCTTGAGGAGGAACCAGGACCCTGCCCATGGCTACACTATTGATTCTTAACTGCTTCTTTATTTCTGCATCCCCTCCCTTCCTTGATAAGCAACTGTTTGAATCTGCTCTTTGGAAGTCAGGGAAGGTCAAGGAGGCTGAATGAAACCTATTTCCTACAAACAAGAGCGCACAAAGGATTTGTACTTGGGATCCCCACAGGGTCCTGCTCCATTTCATTACCACAAAAAAAGAAATGATAATTATGTCTCTTGATAGATATGTTAACTAATGCTATGGTGGTAATCATATTACAATATATAAATGTATCAAGTCAACACATTGCATACCTTAAACTTATACAATGTTATATGTCAATTATATCACAATAAAAATAAACAAATAAATACCAAATCTTCCCAAGGGATTTTGAGAAGCCCTATATAGAGAAGAAATTTACATTGCTATTTTACTTCCTATCCCCTCTCCTACTATGTACCCTACCTTAAGAAAATGTACATCACAGAAATAATGTTCCCATAAGTGAGCTCCTTTTCATGTAAGCACTCAGAAAGACTTAAAATGTCTTTCACGATGCTATTTCCTTAAGCATTCTCTCTTGGTCACCACTGGCTTATTTCAATGTCAAATTGTTCCTAAATTATTACTGTGCCCATGACTCTTTTCTTGGTGTTGATTCATACATAAAGGTAAAACTACAGAAGTAGTACATTTTACCATTAACCTTGATGCTGAAACCTGGCCTCTGTGCATTGGCACCAAATTGAATCTTGGAGACAGAGTTTTGAGTGAAGTAGAAAAGAATAGCTTTATTGTTTTGCCAGGCAAAGGGGGCCACAGTGGGCTAAAGCCCTCAAAACTCTGTGTCCTGACCTGGAGGGGGTAGTGAGGAATTTTATCATACTGGTTCAAAGAGGAAGGCCTGATCAGCTTTTGGACATTCTTCTGATTGGTTGGTGGTGAGGTAATTGGGAGTCAGCATCACCAACCTTCTAGTTCCAATCAGTCTGGTCTGTGATCTATGTGCTTGTGAGCAGCGTACAGTTGGCTTCTTTCACCTGGTGGGGATTTTAGTATTGGCAAAACAGCTCAAAGCTATTGTTATGAATATCCCTTGAGGGGGAACCAGGACCCTGTCCCAAGGCCGCACTGTTATTTCTTGACTGTTCCTCCCTTGTCTCTGCATCCTCTCCCTTCCCTGATTACCAGCTGTTTGAACCTGCCCTTTGGAACTCAGGGAATGTTGTGGAGGCTGAATGAAGCTTATGTTCTACAAACAAGAAATGGGGGACACGGAAAGGCCTTTGTGCCCAGGAGCCCAACAGGGTCCTGCTGAGTTTCAACCTTATGCCAATGAAACTAAGTTAAATAGTAAATTGAAATAAATAATGCACAAATCAAAAGGTATTTATACTTAGAAGAAAATAATCAATTATACTGATGCAACTATGCTAGTGTCTTTTTAAAAATTTGGTATTAAATATTAGTGTTCATTGCCTGAAAAAAGGCTGCATAATGTGAAAAGGGGATACAGAAACATTTTATATAGTTGAGACAAACACATCTGGGATTCAGACTCTGTTTTGGATATCTTTGTACTTCAACTATTACAATAAATATTGGGATGAAACTGGGTTCCAGAAGAACACTGTCCCTTCACATTTGTTTTGTGGCTTATTTCATTTCCTGGCCTAGGATGAAATCTTAGGCAAACCTAAACTTTCCTAATTACTCTTAGTTAATAAAATTATTCTGTTTTCTTTAATTCACAGGGGTAGATGTATATTGAAATGGAGCAGGACCCTGAGGGGCCCTCCTGGGTATAAAAAGCCCCTCCATATCCCATGTTTCTGTTTGTAGGGGAAAAAAAGGCTCTAATCTCCTAGGCCTTCCCCAAGTTCCAAAGAGTAGGCTCAAGCAGTTAATAGGACAATAGAGTAACAGGACTCCCAGTTCCTCCTGAAGGGATATCAGTAACAACCTGATGTGTCTCTTTGAGTTGTTCTGAAGAAACTAAGATGCCACCCAGGCAGAGGATGGTGACTACATACTGACCGCAAGCAGCAGACCCCAGACTGGACCAGAAGGTTGAGATTCCAGAGACATCACCCTGTTATCTCACCATCAACCAATTAGAAGAAAGTCACATACCCTGCAGCCCTTACACCAAATTTTGCCTTTAAAAACTCTTCCCTTAGTGGGAAGCAGCCGCATAGCACAGGGAGATCAGCTCGGTGCTTTGTGACCACCTAGAGGGGTGGGATGGGGAGGGTGGGAGGGAGGGAGATGCAAGAGGGAAGAGAAATGGGAACATATTGTATATGTATAACTGATTCACTTTGTTATAAAGCAGAAGCTAACACACCATTGTAAGGCAATTATACTTCAATAAAGATGTTAAAAAAAAAAAAAAAAAACTCTTCCCTGAAAACCATTGGGGAGTTTGGGTCTTTTGAGCACAAGCCACCCTTTCTCCTTGCCTGGCCTTTGCAGTAAATCCTTCTCTGCTCCAAACTCCAACTTTTCAGTTTGTTTGGCCTCATTGTGTGTTTGGGAGATGAACTTGGGTTCAACAGCAATTTTAGTGACTAATATAGTTATTAAACTTTGAAGCTTAAGAGTTCCCCAGCACTCCTAGAACACTTTTCAAACAACTCCTACTTAACTCTTCATCCTCCTTAAGATAGATTGGTACTGGATTAAATCTCACAGTCTTGGTTTTTGGATACTCCCTTAGCTAGCAAGCCTTCCATAGATGATCTGCCACCTATCTTTGAAATATGAAATACAGGGTACTTACTTTATGCTCTTTGGTCTTTGAGGCTACAACCCAAAACCAAAGAGAATAAGTTTGATTTTAACATTGTTTCATATCAAATGAACTTTGGTACTATGGAGGAAGCTGAACATATTGAAATGAACCTTACAGTTGATGTCAGAAGATTAAAGTTATGAATCCTTGGTCAAGTCACTTAGAATATTTTGACCCCCAGTTTGTGCGTTTATCACATGAGAATTGTATTAATAAAATAATATATGAATGGATTCTATATCAGTAGATTACTTTAAAAATATATAATATTGTCCTGAACAGAAAAATAATTATTAACATTATAGGATTGTCAAGAGATCAAAATGTGATTATAGGTACAAATGCTTGGATAGTCTTAAGTAGCATACAAATTTAAGTTTTTAATATCAAGAATTATTATTCAGCATTAAGTTCATGATGCTATGGTTTTCTAAAAAAATTGCTGTTGTATAATCATTCTGTAGTTTAGATAACCTATACTCAATATCAGTTTGAGACTCTGCTTTCATACATATATTTTATAGATATCAGAATAACAAATAAAATTTTAAAACAAATCCTTTATGTTCTGCATAATAGAGAGTATTTCCTTTTTATATTGAAAAAGGGTACTGGTCAGCTGCTCATACAATTTATGCAAATAATAACATTTTTCATTACTCGGATATGATTTTACATTTGAAATGCTTTTGAATCATATTAGGTATAAAATAAAGTTATCTCAGTATTTTTCTTCTGCCCCATATTTTTACATGGATACAGCCACAAATGTTTTATGCTTTTCTCACCTACTATTTACTATCTAGTAATTTCATTTCAAAGGACATTCTTCTTCTATGACAGACAACATACAATATAAAATAATATAAAAATACAGACCCAGATAAAGATGTATTTTAGAATGCAGACTTTTGTTTTTAGGGCCACATAGATGATCTGAAGTGTTCTGCATTCTGAATTACTTCCATTAAGTTATTAAAAAGGTAATGTGACAAAAACTAAGAGAAATTATGCTTTTACTTGAGATATGAGTAGAGATTAGTTACTAGTATAAGAATCCAGAATAATACTGAAACCGGTATACTTAAGGCATAGGAAAAAATTATATATATATATATATATATATATATATATATATCTCCCCCATTATAGTAAAAAACTTATATCTGTATGTAGTTTATACATGTGTCTAAATATTTTTTAAAAACTGTAGCTGAATAGTTACATATAATATAGTATTGCATTTAATCTTTAAAGTAAACCCAGGTAATATTTTGGGATTTTAGAGATGGGAATGAAGTAAAAGTATTGAAAGTGCCAAGAAAATTAGGTAAACTCCTCAGGGCCACTTAGCTAGTAAGAACTGGAGTCAGAATTTGAACCTTTGTCTCTTGATTGTATGTCCATGATCTTTTAGTCAGTGGAGGACATCTATATTCTCTATACATTTCCTGATTTAAAAAAAAAAAAAAATCACCACTTACGGTGTGTGTTTTATGAAGATGAGGTAAAAGTGTTATCTCATAATTGTGTGGGACTTGTCATGTGCTGAGCCCTTTATATGCATTATCTCAGTCAGTCCTCACAGTAGAGTTAGGGAGTAAATACTACTATTTTCCACATTTTAAGAATGATGAAACCAAGGATCATGTGGAGACTTGTTGCCAGAGAAGGAATCTGGATTTTATGCTAAGTTGGATGAGAGGCCATTGAAGGTTTGATCAAGGTAGTTGACACAATCTGTTTTAAGTTCAAAAAGTATCACTTGGGTGAACTGACCTAGAGAAAAGTCACCACAGGGAGGCTGGATAGGAGAGGATGGCTGCAGTCCAGGTAGGAGATGATTTGGACTGGGGGTAAGAATCAAATTCAGGATATATTTCAAAGACAATGCTATCAGAATTTCCTGATGATTTGAATAAGGGCTGCAAAAGAAATATGATTTAAGGATGTCACAAGATTTTTTGCCTCGATAATTAGATAAATGGAGTTACCGAGAGGATGAACACTGATGATGAGAAAGTCTGGGGAAAAATACAAGAGATTACTTGTAGACACGTTGATATTCAGATAAACATCTAATAAAGCTGAACATTTCTTTTATGCTAAATAGTCTGTTACACAGGCTGCTTATAAAACAGAATCGGTTAGTTAAAACATGTAAAAAATGTTTTGCTACTGATGGTCAAAAATTGTTTTCCCTACAAGACACATTCTACCATTATCTTTATTTTTTAGTATTATGACAGAAATGGGAGAAAGGAAATTATGCTAGGGAATAATTGAAATTATGGTACAGTGTGTCTTTATTAAAAAATAAAAACACGGGCAACTCATCCTCTCACTTGCAAAACACGAAAAATCTGTATAGTTTAAAAGCTGCAAAAAATTAAAAAGGATCAAAGGTTCATTCATTTGCTCTTACATAAAGGAAACAGTTACCTAAACATATATTCCTCCGGATAACCTCTTAAGCAGGGGAGTAAGATCCGGGAGAATTACATTTTACTATGCCAAAAATAAAATGAAATGAAAAACAGTGGCATTTTTATTCCACTGTGTGCATGTTGCTTTCCAAGAAAAAAAAATCCAGAATTTATCTATTAATACAATTTTAAAGTTAAAATACTTTAATCAAACTGTAGGGAAAGATTTTAAAAGATATTTTTATGATCTATCTGTCTCAAGTATAATTTAAAGAATAAACCTTAAAAACAGCTGTGCTTGGGACTTCCCTGGTGGTCCAGCGGTTAAGATTCCATGATTCCAATACAGGGAATGCGGGTTCGATCCCTGGTCGGGGAACTAAGATCCCACATGCTGCATGGCGTGGCCAAAAAAACAAAGCAAACAAACAAACAGCTCTGCTCTATGTGTTTACCAGTGAATTTTTATCTGGAACTTATCTTAAAGAATTTGTGATTGGTAGTTACAAGATGTTTACCAAAGCACCGTTTTAAAAAAATTTTGAAAGTCTTATGGAACTTGGAAAATGTCTTATCCATATTATAGATTGCTATGCATGTAATAAAATTGATTTTGCAAGAATGTATCTAATATGTCATGGAAAGACAAATATTAAACATATATTATGAAAATATTAAAGGCAAGCTATTTAATTTCATAGAGTTTTATTTTTCAAAAGTAAGTACTGTATACAAAGGATTTTCCAAGGATAACATCAAAATATTTTATATGTAGTCTCTGGGCATGTGGGTTTAGGGCAAATGGGATTTGTGGGGTTTTCTGTACATTCAAATATTCCTATATCATAAAACAATTTTGCAAAAACAAAAAACGTTATCACTTGAGATGTATCATCATGGTGATACAATAGAAAGGAAATTAAACTTGAGGTCAAAGATCTAGGCTTTATCCCATCTCCACAACTATAATCAGTCTATTTGAACCTCAGTTCCCTCATTGTAAGTAATATGTGTCATGTAAATCCATGCCAAAGTGAAAGATCCATATGGAACACCCTGTTAAGAAATATTTATTTTTCTTTTCAGCCTTCCAACGTTTGAGGTAGATATTCATATCTGCCTTTTCCTAAAGTGGAAACTAAATTTCATCAAGGTTAATGACCTTGTTCACTTGTATATTTGAATTGAGGTTAGTGTGACTTCAGAGCCTTTGGGCTTTACTCTGCAGTTAAGAGGTAAAATGCAGTAAAACAACAGCTGTACTCATTCTAGATGAATAGAAGTAAAGGATGAGTTAGACAAATAGGCATAGGTGAAGAGATTTAAAACAAACCAAAGGAAGAGAATAAAGAGCTAAGGCAGAATAAGAGACTAAGTACTGGTCAAAAAATTACACTGCAAGGATTTTTGACTGTCATTATAGAGACTCTAAGATAGTAAAGTCAGTTGAAAGACTAAGATAACCTAATAGTGAGCTACTAAAAAATTAATTAAAATATATAGGTATGAAAAATGTTTTAAAGTGTATGGGTTTGGGTTGCATTCATCATTGTATTTAATTTACTTAGATTCCAAATTAATATAGTGCAAGTGGCATAAGCCAGAACTAGACAAGATGTTCCTTCCATAAATCTATACTTCATTCTCACCCTTACTTCAAAGACTTTGTACTAATTCTCACCTTAGCCTGGACTCTCTTCATCCAAGAGAGTTCCCTCATTTTTTTCATGTTTTTCCAAATAATGAAAAACTTTTCTTAAACTAAATTAAGCCTGAGAATATTTAGAAAAAAATCTATCTTCAAATATTGCAATTTAATAAATCACATGCATGAAAAACAACTTGCTTATAGGAGTAGTAATAAAATATATGTCTAGGATTTGCAAAGAGTTACATTAACCAATAAAAACCACAGGAAATTAAATCTGGGCCAATCCATTGTAATGAGCAGTTAAGCATCTCTAACAAATCTGAGGAATCATGAATCTGAAAATTATATATTCTTTTTCTCTGTACTCACTTTTAACCTCTTGAGAGGGCCTCACCTCATATTCACTGATTAAAAGACATGCAGTAAAACATCTCCTTGGTGTAGCCTATGAAACAGAATGAGCAATGCTCTTTTAAATTAGTGATAGGTGAATCACAAAGCTTTGGGAAGTTGAGTTCCTTTTCCTCATCTGAACTTTCTTTGATGAAGAAATAAGGCTAGAAAACATGTAAGAATGCATTATCTCATGAGAGATCTAGTACTTTTCCTTCACCATCTAGCTTTAAAATGTTTAAAAATATGAAAAATTTTCACTCCTATAGATCTAATCACTATATTTTCTCTTTAAAATGAATTAGAAAAATAGAAACAAAAATATTTTGTTTTTTCCTCTCACAAAGTACCTATTCTTCATAATTTTTAAAGATGTATAGGAAAAAAAATCATATTTTGACTTTGGATAGGACAACAGAAATAACATCTGATTCTCTGCTAAATAAGCACTGAATAGATGTATGAATAAAGAATAAAATTAAAAGAAGAAAAAAAGGCATAAGGAAGGAAGGAAAGAAAGAAAGAAAGAAGGCTCTTTCAGCACTACATGTTTGTTTTTTTCTTTTGAATAAAATTTATTTGAAGATAAGACTTTGAACATAGTGATTAGAATAAGAATGTAGCAGTGTAATCATTGACAAATTGACAATTCTGATCTTCTCAAAGATCAGAAGCTTCTCAAAGTTGGCACAAACTCTTGGCTGTTTCCCTCATATTTTCCATGAGGTTATACTCCATCAACAGCTTCCTCTTTGGTTTCCCTTGTGGCGAGTGAACTGTATTCATAACGGTTTGAGTTATGAATCTCTTACCTCGAGTTTCTCTGCCTACTCTTGGAGAAACATGTCTCTTTCTGAGCCCAATTTCTAGCTACATAGAGATTGTAAAACAAACAAACAAACAAACTAAAAAACTTTCCTTGTCTAATAGAAATCTTTGTATAGCATATATTAATCAATTTATGTACAAACCATTCAGCTCATAATTCTGAGAGGTGTTTTTCATTTGTTTGTTTTCATCAAACACTTGGTGTCAGACTATAAACTTTGTAAATCGTGTGGCAAGGGGAACATCACAAATAAGAAAACATTGTAAAACAGCTTGGAAACAACAGACTCTTTCAGTAACAGTGGGCGTAAAGTTTTGATACAACGTGAATAGAGGAAAGTAAGTTTTATGAGGTTAGACACACCTTCTTCATATCTGGAATACCATGGAGAGAAAAATAGATTAATTAAAACATCAACTCTGTACCCAATTCCTTTTTTATATTTCTTAGATATTTATTATCTGGATAGTTATAGACTGAACCCAAACTCCCTTTAACTCAAATCCTCTTATTCTTGAGATCTGAAGTGTATTAGGCATTCTAAGATGTCCCAGTAAGTCAATAGTTATGTATATGGAACTTATGATTCCTTTGCATTATTCGTATTTTACTTCCTAAGGTGAAGCGCTACTGTCTAATAAGATAAAGACTTTTTTATTAGAACCCCCCGTTACAGACCAAGACCATATACAATTTTGTTGGAGTAATAGTTTACTTTATTCATTTCCTCAAATATATGACTCTACAAGACTGTAATCCTCTTGACATCAAGTACCATAAATTAATAATTTTATATCCTCAAGATATATTAAAAATTAGTGTGAAAATATTATGGGTAGGTTAGAGGGCTCAGAACTCAAAATTTTACATTTTCCTCTCCTTTCCCAAATTCAAGTTGTACTGAGTTATTCAACCACATTCAGTTATGAGTTCATGTCAGAGGTGAACCTGTGGTAAGGCTTAAAGCACTGCTATTGTGTCCCTCAAGGTGAAAACACATGAAGGAAGATGTGAATTAAGAATAGTGAGGGATTTCCCTGGCAGTCCAGTGGTTACGACTCCATGCTTCTACTGCAGGGGGCACGGGTTCGATCCCTGGTTGTGGAACTAAGATCCCACATGCTGCATCGTGTGGCCAAAAAAAAAAGAATAGTGAGAGATTACCCTAGGCTGACAGGAGAGGGAGAGAAAGAAGTCTGCTGGCTCAGAAGGCACAGGGCACTGGTAGCCTGTTTGCTAGAAAGAAAGATTCATATATAGTTTCTCAAAAGATTCCTGCATCAATTAATTAAGCGTCAAGGAAATAGGAGAAACCCAGAAGACTTGAAGGGGTGATATGATAGAGAAAATAAAAGCCTCAGGACCATTTTTCCACTGAAAGATTGACTGGGGACAGTATTAGAACTCTGCCATCCCCTCACTGCCATTTCCTAGCAATGTGTATATTTGTGGCATGACTCTAAAAGGGAGTGGATAGGAATGTCCAGAAACTACTTAAAGTTATTTGTTGTGATTTTTAAATTATTATTCTGCTTGACCTGAAGAATGAGAGCACAGAAGTATTCATTTTGTGTTATATACAAATGAAAAATTCCATTGGTTGACGAATGACTTTGAACTGAGTATCATGCCCCCTGCACTTGTTTAATAGACTGGTTTAGACTGTGGAATACAAGGCACACTGAAAATGCTAACACTGAAGTTCTATATTGTTTACAAAAATGGTGATGATAGACTGTCTCAGAAGAACAGTACAGTGAAATTTATATCTTCCAAAATCTAAATAAAGAATAAATAGACACCTTCCCTGACTTCACTAAATATGATACATGTGTTATATGCTCTCTTAGTTCCCAATACCTGCTTTTTGCAGCACGTGATTTAGTGACTAAAGTATAATTTATTGCATAATGTGTCCTTCCCCAACAAAAGTAAACCCTCAATAACACTGCTGTAGCTCCTACACCTAGTAGATTCTCAATCAATGATTTTAGAATGAATGAATGATTGAAACTGAGATTCAGAGAAGTTAAGTTATTTTCCAAAAGAATACGACAATCATATGACAGAGTCAGAATGCAGTGCTCATGTTTGTGTGTTTTTCCTTCTGAACCATTACTGCTTTTGATCACCTGAGGAAGAAAGAGCAATAATTGATGTTAAGCTCATCTGCTGGCTCTACAAAGTAGGTGGGTTTTTTTGTGAGTGGTAAGTTCTAGACTTCAATGTAGGTAGATTAAGACTCTCCAACAATATATAAATGAATCTTCATAAATGGCTTGTGTTATATTCCCTGTATATATTTCTCTTACATTAAAAAAAAAAAATGGAATGCCTTTCCCTCTTCACAGAGACCAGGAAAGAGTTCAACACCTTGTCTAAGTACTTAACCTAAGTACAAAGCAATTATTTCCAAATTTGAGATAGGTCTGACTGTTCAGAAGCAGTAATTTAAAAAAAAAGCACATTAAGATAGTTCACCTGAAATTCATAAAATCTTTTACTCTGTCAAACCTATCTTTCCTAATTCCAAAACATACAGTAATAGAAAAAAAAACAATAAGGAGAGGTTTATTACATAAAGCACAATACATAATATGGGATATGAGATGTAATAAGAAACAAGCGTCTTTGAAAAAATACGTATGTAATAAATAATCATGTTAAATAGAAATATACATGTTCTACAAATCAACTGAAGAATGTATTAAATATTGCCATATTTCCCATGGAATAAAAAAAATCATTTCCTAAAAAGTTAAATAAAAATCTCAAATATCATATAACGTATTTAGTGACCTAGACATAATTATTTTACTTTTTATTTCTTACTCAGGTAATTTGAATTTTAATACAAACATACAGCATTAAACTGATATATAATAACCTCCAATAATAGCAAATACATGTTAATTGCACTTATGGAAAATTCTTGCTGATTGTAAGAATTTGATTCATAAGAATTGTTGATTTATAAGAATGTGGTAAGATAATTTATACAAATGTAATATGACCTAATTAGTATTTTGTTTATTACTTATGACGACTATGCCAGAAGTATTTTCAATTTGACTCCAAAATAACCACTTCCCTCCATTTGCATGGTCTGTACTTCTCAGCTCCCATAGTAAATAGTAAAACAGTAAAAAAAAAAAAAAAAAAAAATTAGGCCACTGTGATATACCTAAGTGGTCATTCACAGCTAAGCAGAAGATGGCATTACCATACACTGTGCTGTAGAGCATACAATTCTTCAATTATTTTGACTTTTTTGTTGTTGTTATTTGTTGTTTTAAATGGATGATCAGAGAAAGTCATCCTTGATTATGTTATTTGGATGAGTCTGGTGTTCTGACTCCTAGATAAATGATCTTCTGCTGTATATGATTCAATTATGGGTGTATTTCTTATTCTCTCTAGGCCCAAGAGGGCACGATTTGAATACAGAGGGCAGTTGGAGATAAACAAAAGAAATAACATTGTGAGAGAGCTGACTTTGATAATTATGGGGTCTGAATATGTCCCAGTTGGGAAAATGCTTATTTTCCTCCTTGCAGTTTAGACTATACTGTCTTAGAGAAATAACGATTTTCTGTGTGTGTGTGCGGTGCAGGGGGGATGGGGAGCGGTAGTGTGTGTGACTGTGGGTGAATGTGCGTGCCTGTGCTTATGTATGTGTGCTGTATGCTACAGCTACCTATGGCCAAGTGGGTGAACGTGGAAGTGTATCTGGCGGGAAGACCGCCAGGTGGTCTCTGCTTGGAGTGCCTGCATGCCCCATGCACATTTCTGATGCAGCCTTCTGTTTGTTATGTCAGGAATATTAATTCTGACTTTGAGAAATATACATATGGGAACAGGGAATGAATCTTGTGATAAGAACAAATTCTGTGTGTCCAAGAAGTGTGGTTTGAAAAAGTTATATTGTTGCATATGATGAAATTATGTGTAGATAAACAATGTTTTAAAAAGTTGAGGACATTGACAAAAGGGAACCCTTTTGAAGGGGTTTATCTAAGGCTTTCACAGAGGGCTTGGAAACAATAATATTTACATATAACTTCACTTTCCTAACCTATATTATAACACTCTTAATTACTCAGGCTCATCAAGAAGGACTGACATCTATCATATTATTACCCCTAAACATCTAAAGTATATCTTCCATTTATCCCTTTGGGTCTAGTCTCTACCGTCTCTGCCCTTCTTCACCATGTTCTAGGTACCCATGGATCTGCCTTGTGGGAGATAAACCAAGAGATTCCCTTGTCCTCTGCCTTCAGGTTGGATTTGCTGATGGGGAAGCCCAATAGCAGAATGGTGAAACAGGGAAGAGTAAGGTTAAAGTGTTTATTCACCTAGTTCCTTCTCTGTGAAACTGCCTTGGGTTGGCTAAATCCCTCAATCTAAGCTCCTGCCCAGGTAACCTTTTGCATGTGGCTTTCTTCTTCAGTGTCTGGAAGCTACTCTCTTCCCTGGCCTCTTCAGACCTAGGGGTACTTATTCCTGTAACCACCTGCTACTAATGTTGGAACCACACTATAATACCCTATTGTTTAGTGAATAATCCAATATTAAACTTTTCTCACGTTACCCCAAATATGCTCTATCTGTTTCTAGCCAGAACTCTGATTGATACAAACAGTAAAGGAAAATATGCCCTTGCTAGGGACCATGAAGTAGTGACAACATTGTATTGAAAAGACTGAATCCTAGAATCCCTTTCAATCATACATGGTAAAGTGAGAAGGGATTTTTAATAGAACTGGATGAAACATGTAAGAAGAGACAGACTGGGATACAAATTGTAGGTGGAAAAATAAAAAAAGTATATCAAACTCCATCCTTTAAAAATAAATGCTAAAAGCATTTGGGGTGGGGGTGATTTTTGAATCATAATTTGGGATCTTGAATCATGGCTCTTGGGATCCCAGAAGTATTATTTTAATAACATGACTTTGCAAAATATGACAGTATTCATTTACTCCTTTGTTCTTCTGTATTCTTTTTCTCTGTATCATCAAAAATGAGTTTCTTTTCTTCTTTTCTACAATGATGCATGTGAACTTCAAGATATCTTTTATGAGGAGTGGATGTCTTCTCTGCTTAATGTGCTGACTTTTTTGTTATACATTTACTTTACTTGGTGTGGACTTAACATCCCAGTTCAACTGAGAAATAAGAGCTGATGTAAGCTTCCTTTGTTTAATATTATTCACCAGGAGTTCTGCCACATTCGTGTGTTAGATTCATTTGGAAAAGACTCTGGGCAAATTTTTTTCCTGGATAAATTTGGTCTTTCTTTATAAATTGTCAACAGAATCCTCCAGCAACTGGCCATTACTTTTTAATCAAATAAGTGCTCTTCACTATTATTGAAACTCAAGAGGAAATCCATAATATAGTAAGAATCTCTGCACTTTCCTCGAAATAATAAAAGTAAAATTTGGCTTTGAGCTAGAGAAAATAAGTCCCTACTTATTACTTTAACTGAATAAACATGAGCAGGACTTGACTAACTTGTACTCACATGAAATTAGGGAATATGATTTAAATACCAATGTAACCAAATCTTTGAAGTATCTATCATTTCTAATAGAATTGTTCTCTACCTTGTTTTCCTACAGTGGAAAAAATCTGTATTGTTTACATTGCGTCATGTATGCATACCGTACTAGAATGGAATAAAGAAACCCTTATAATTGGAAGGAGTCATCTTAGTTTAACCTCTCAGCAAGGGCAGGACATTTCATTATTATATGCATATTATTATCATCCATTCCCTGCTGGAGATTTTCAGCTGATAGAATGATCCATGTACTTTTAGTTAGATAGAAAGTTATTCCTTACGTTGAGTAAAAATCTAGCTCAACATTGAGCGAAATTCTGCCCTCAGGGACATTTCAGTGTCCTATCATTTCTTTCCCAAATCCCCCTCTCTTTATAATGTTATTCACTCTTCTGCTTTCCATGAATGAACCTGGCATCTTTACCTTGTTTTTCTTCAAAATATCACTCATATATATGAAATTTTGTGTGTGTATATATATATATATATATATATATCCCAAAATACTACAGTAAAATTAACTAGTTTAGTCATCTGTTAATATTTTCAATTGCTTCTTCAAATTATAATGTCATGTTAAAAACAAGTTTTATATTTTCTTTAACAAGTTAATTTATTGTTCAAGAAAAAAATCATTATTTGGAGGTTTTATCAGATTCCTTAATTGCAAGGTCATTAAAGTTAAATTTTTGGATTGAAAGCAAAAGAAGAAATTGAAACTATTAAAATATGTATTCTGTTTTTTGATAGAGGAATCTTAAATAAATTATAAATTTTAGACAATATTTTCAATAAACTTCAATCATTCTTTGTATCTCCATCTGCTTTCAAAAAGAACATTTAGTTATATTTTTTAAGTCTCATCTAAACTTTTAGGTATATATATTCTAATATTAAATTATCTTTTCTCATGACTACAATAATGCTTTTTGTATTTATACCTCACTTTTGTATGAATCAAGGTAATATAATTATGTTAATTAATTTTTATAATATTAAGTCAGAGAAAAGAATACTCTATCATCATTCTTCGTCTTTTCTTTGTAAAGAGATTGGAAAAAAATGAATTGTTAGCTTTATACCCATGGTCACTCTTCACAGCTTTAATAGCAAGATAGTTTTGTGCATAATAATATGATTAGATTATTTAGATTACACTGACTTAATAATTTAATACCTTTTAAATTTAAGTTTAGATTTATTGAGTTATAGTTTATACATAGTGAAATTCACCAATATTAGGTATATAGTTCTAAGAGTTCTACAAACATATATCACCATATAACCACCAACACAATCAAAATATAAAATACTTCCATCATGCCTACCCCTACTTCCTGGCAACTACTGGTCTGATTTTTGTCCATCTGATTTGCCTTTTCTAGAACATTATATAAATGAAATCATAGAGTAGGTAACATTTGTTGTCTAGCTTCCTTCCTTTGGACCAATGCTTATAAAATTCATACATGTTCTTACATTTATCAGCAGTTTGTTCCTTTTTGTTGCTCTATAGTATCTTATTGTATGAATATACCACAATTTGTTTATTTATTCAACAGATAATGGACATTTGAGATCTTTGTAGTTTTGAGTGATTGTAAACAAGACTGCTATACACATTCACTTACAGTTCTTTGTATGACCATTTCTCTTGTATGAATATCTAAGAGTGGGATTGCTGTGTCATATGGTAAATTTATATTTAACTTAACTAGACATGGGCTGAATGGTTTTCCAAAGTGTCTGTACTGTTTTTCATTACTCCCACCAGCGTTGAATTTAGTTTTATATGTTCTACATCCTCGTATATTTAACTTTTTACATGAAGATATGTACATTCTGTATACGTCCTATGCAACTTGATTACAGAATGGGAGAACATATTTGCAAACCATATATCTGATAAGGGATTAATATCTAAAATATTTAAGAAATTGATACAACTCAATAGACAAAAACAAATAACCTGATTAAAAAGTGAGCAAAGGTTCTGGATAGGCATTTCTCAAAAAAAGAAAGAAAAAAAAAAAAACAACCTTGCAAATGGCCAACAAGTACATGAATAGGTGCTCAACATCACTAATCCTCAGAGAAATGCAAATTAAAACCACAATTAAATATCATCTCACACCTGTTAGGATGGCTATTATCAAAAGACAAGAGATAATAAATGCTGGCAAGGATGTGTAGAAAAAAGAACCCTTATATCCTGTTGGTGAAAATGAAAACTGCTACAGCCTTTATAGAAAACGGTATGGCAGTTCCACAAGAAATTAAAATTAGAACTACCATATGATCCAGCAATCCTACTTCTGGGTATATATCCAAAGGAAATAAAATCTGAATCTCAAAGAGATATATGCACTTCCATGTTCATTGCAGCATTATTCACAATAGCCAAGATATGGAAACAACCTAAGTATCTATTGATAGACAAATGAATGAAGAAAATGTGAATATATAATAGAATATTTTTCAGATTTTAAAAAGAAGGAAATTCTGCCATTTGCAGCAACATGGATGAACCTGGAGGACATTAAGCTAAGTAAAATAAGCCAGACACAGAAAGACAAATACTGCATGATCTCAGTTGCATGTGGAATCTAAAATAGTCCAACTCATAGAATCAGAGAGTAGAATGGTGATTGCCAGGGGCAGGGGGAAGGGGGAAATGAGATGTTGGCCAAAGAGTACAAAGTTTCAGTTATACAAGATAGATGAGTTCTGGATGTCTAATATACACTATGGTGATGCTAGTTCACAATGGTTTATTATATTGTATAGTTGAAATTTGCTAAGATAAATCTTGAATTAAATCTTTCAACATATATACAAACGCACAATGATAACTCTGTAGAGGTGATGTATAAGTTATTTAGCTTACATTTGGTGATCTTGCCACAATGTGTACATATATCAAAACATCAAGTTGTACAACTTAAATATGCATATATATATAATTTTTAGATGTCAAAGAGATCTCAAAGTTGTTTTTTAAAAAGCTGACTCAAAGCAGTGTGTAGTGCTTTTAAAAATTTACTGAAGTTTTATATATATATAAAAAAAAAGAAAGTTATTTTATATATAAATAAAATAAGAACTGGAAAGATGCTTAAAATATCAACATTTTTAAAGTATCAAAGTACCTAAATATAGGACTCTATTTAATGTCACTAGTATTATCAGATAAACAATGCACAATGAGTTGAAAGTGTAAGTAATATAATAATCATACACTAATAATTGAAAATTGGGAATAGCTTCTATGTCTAAAAATGAATTATTAAAATATTGATAGTATGATGTGATGGACTCAAATCCAGTAGAAAAAATTAATTTGCAAGCTTTGATACATGGTATAATTCCAATTATATGATAAATATAGTGTGTTGGGAAGAATAGACTAAAATGTTAACAACATTTGTCAGTGTCAAAGGAAAGGCTGAGTACTCCATCTTGCACTATGTCTGAGGAGTAATCCTAAGGAGAGTAGAGTGAAGAGACAGAGTCTGAAACCTCAAGGGGATTATGATGTTGCTAAGCCAACATTGGGTCTGTCCTCTGTTAGACAACTTGTTATGTGAGATAAACTCTCTTTATATAGATCATTTTTATTTGGACTTTATATCACTTGCTCAAATGCAAAACAAACTACAAACAAAAGAAGAGGGCACATGGTGAAAATGAAACAATAGAAGGTTTTTTTTCAAATGTTATTTATTTACTTAGCAATTTTATTTACTTCCTTTTCCCACTACGTCATTCTCTCAGTCCTCTGGACACTATGGAATCACAAGAATTCTATCTACCATGGTTGAAATAATCAATGACAGCACAGTTTTATTGGATAGGTATCCTAGAAATATGCTCAGTGGTCTCTCTGTGTAGTCTGTTTCTTATTGTGAGGAATAATTTGTGCAATGCTACTCAGGAAAAATCATGCCAAACTAATTTCATGAAGGTTCTGATGAAAGTTTTTAGATCTAGAGAATACCTTAGAAATACATATTTATCCAACAAATAATTTGGCAATATTTGTCATGTTGCACTTAAGAAGAGGTAGTAAAACTTGTTTTCCATTTGTGGTATAACAACAGCATGCAGTGTTATTATTCCTTGTTCACACAGAGGGAAGTTTCTAAGGGCTTAACATAATACTGTTTCCTCAACCATTTCTTATGATACCTTTTAACATAGATACCTTACAGAATAAATTGAACTTAAGCTTATGCACTTCACAACTGCCAAAATAAACAAATATAGAAGTACATAAAAAAGAAAACATGCAAGCCTTGATGAAATATTGAAGTTTATTTTAACAGATAAAATATTTTAAAGAGTTAACATACAGACAAAAAACATACACAAAGATTGTTCAGCAAATGATAAAGTTTCTTGCATGTAGTTTCCAGATACAAATTATTCAAATACAATGTGAAAACCTAGCTTGAGGGAGTTTCTGGGAATGGGATTCAAGGGTATAGTTTATCCTAAACCCACGTTATGAATAACTTCTAAAAATATAAACTTTGGCTCCATATGCAGAAATACAGTTTTTGTATTGTGGTAAGGGATTAACCACAAAGGTGAAGGGTTTTTAAAGATATAATTAGGTTCCTAATCAGTTGACTTTAAGTTAATCAAAAGGGAGATTGGATGGGCCTGGCTTAATGAGGTGAACCCTTGTTATGAATTTGTCAAATTAACACTTATTCAGTGATGCACAGGGTGCCAGATGGTGAGATTTGATTCAAAACCAGACCACCAGAGGAATTGAAATCGTGAAGTTTATTACTCACAGGTCCTGAATAAAGTACCTTGTATAGAGGCCACATGGAGATATCAAGGCAGAATGCACACAGAGAAAGGGGCATGTGCCTTTATTGGGGTTCATGGGGAGAGTGCCTTGGGGATCCCAGGCTAAGGCCAGATTAATTAATTCAAACAAAAGAGTGGGGTTTTCGTAAGCCACACAAGGGTCTTATCTAGGGACACATAAGGGGAAGGCACTGGGAGGCAGAAGAGACTGTTTGTCTCAAGGACTGGTGGGGATGTTATTTCAGGAACATATGCTTGCTTGTGACTCTACAGGCTGCTATCTCAAGCATGTGCTGGCATGAGGAGACTAGTGCTTGAGGTCACTGCATGCTACTTGGCCAAACAAAGTGGATGCCAAAACAGTAATACCATGGAGTAGCTTAGCTAAACTCTTGAGAACTGTTTAAAAGAGTCTGGGGGAGACTTTCAAGAGGGCAGAGAAGTAAGATGTGGGGATCACCTTCCTCCCCACAAATACATCAAAAATACATGTACATGTGGAACAACTCCTACAGAACACCTACTGAACGCTGGCAGAAGACCTCAGACTTCCCAAAAGGAAAGAAAATCCCCATGTACCTGGGTAGGGCAAAAGAAAAAAGAAAAAACAGAGACAAAAGAATAGGGATGGGACCTGCACCACTGGGAGGCAGCTGTGAAGGAGGAAAAGTTTCCACACACTAGGAAGCCCCTTCACTGGCGGGGATGAGGGTGGGAGAAGCTTTGGAGCCACGGAGGAGAGCGCAGCAACAGGGGTGCAGAGGGCAAAGCAGAGAGATTCCCGCACGGAGGATCAGTGCTAACCAGCACTCACTGGACTGAGAGGCTTTTCTGCTCATCCGCCGGGAGGGGGGTGGGGGCTGGGAGCTGAGGCTCGGGCTTCAGAGGTCGGATCCCAGGGAAAGGACTGGGGTTGGCTGCATGAACACAGCCTGAAGGGGGCTGGTGCGCCACAGCTAGCCGGGAGGGAGTCCACGAAAAAGTCTGGAGCTGCTGAAGAGGCAAGAGGTCATTGTTTCGGGGTGTGCGAGGAGAGGGGATTCAGAGCACTGCCTAAAAGAGCTCTAGAGACAGGCGCGAGCTGTGACTATCAGCTCAGACCCCAGAGATGGACATGAACTGCTAATGTTGTTGCCACTGCCACCAAGAATCCTGTGTGCAAGTGCAAGTCACTATCCACACCGCCCTGGAAGCCTGTGCAGCATGCCACTGCCATGGTCCCGTGATCCAGAGACAAGTTCCCGGGAAGAACACACAACGTGCCTCAGGCTGTTGAAATGTCACGCCAGCCACTGCCGCCTCAGGCTCACCCCACATTCCAATTATGACTACCATATTCCCCCTTCCCCACAGCTTGAGTGAACAACAAAGCCTTAATCAGCTGCTGCTTTAACCCCCTCCTGTCGGGGCAGGACAGCCTACACACAGAGGCAGGGCCAAAACCAAAGCTGAACCCCAGGAGCAATGTGAACAAAGAAGAGAAAGGGAAATTCCTCCATGCAGCCTCAGGAGCAGCAGATTATATCCCCACAATCAACTTGATAAACGCTGCATCTGAAGAGTACCTGAATGGAAAACGAATGTACCCAAAATTGAGGCAGTGGACTTTGAGAGCAACTGTAGACTTGGGGTTTGCTTTCTGCATCTAATTTGTTTCTGGTTTTATGTTTATCTTAGTTTAGTATTTAGTGTTTATTATCATTGGCAGATTTGTTTATTGGTTTGGTTGCTCTCTTCCTTTATATATATATATATATATTTTTTTTCCTTTTTCTCTTTCTGTGAGTGTGTAGGTGTATGCTTCTTTGTGTGATTTTGTCTGTATAGGTTTGCTTTTACCATTTGTCCTAGAGTTCTGTCTGTTCGTTTTTGTTTTTGTTTTTCTTCTCTCTCTCCTCATTTTCTTCTGAGCCCTATGGCTGGCAGTGTCTTGGCGCTCTGGGGGGGGGTGTCAGGCCTGAGCCTCCAAGGTGGAAGGGCCAAGTCCAGGACACTGGACCACCAGAAACCTCCTGGCCCCACATAATGTCAATCGGTGAGAGCTCTCCCAGAGATCTTTGTCTCAACACTAAGACCCAGATCCACCAAACGGCCAGCAAGCTGCAGTGCTGGATGTCCCATGCCAAACAACTACTAAGAGAGGAACACAACCCCACCCATTAGCAGAGAGGCTGCCTAAAATCATACTAAGCTCACAGACACCCCAAAACACACCACCAGACATCACCCTGCCCACCAGAAGGACAACATACAGCCCCACCCACCAGAACACAGTCACCAGTCCCCTCCACCAGAAAGCCTACACAAACCACTGAACCAAACTCCTCTACTGGGGACAGACACCAAAAATAACAGGAACTACAAACCTGCAGCCTATGAAAAGGAGACCCCAAACACAATAAGTTAAGCAAAATGAGAAGACAGAGAAACACACAGCAGATGAAGGAGCAAGGTAAAAACCCACCAGACCAAACAAATGAAGAGGAAATAGGCAATCTACCTGAAAAAGAATTCAGAGTAATGATAGTAAAGATGATCCAAAATCTTGGAAATAGAATGGAGAAAATACAAGAAACATTTAACAAGGACCTAAAAGAACTAAAGAGCAAAGAAACAATGATGAACAACACAATAAAAAAAATTAAAAATACTCTAGAAGTAATCAATAGCAGAATAACTGAGGCAGAAGAGTGGATAAGTGACCTGGAAGACAAAATAGTGGAAATAACTGCTGCAGAGTAGAATAAAGAAAAAAGAATGAAAAGAATTGAGGACAGTCTCAGAGACCTCTGGGACAACATTGAACGCACCAACATTTGAATTATAGGGGTCCCATGAGAAGAAGAGTAAAAGAAAGTGTCTGAGAATATATTTGAAGAGATTATAGTTGAAAACTTCCCTAACATGAGAAAGGAAATAGTCAATCATGTCCAGGAAGCACAGAGAGTCCCAAACAGGATAAATCCAAGGAGAAACATCCCAAGACACATATTACTCAAACTATCAAAAATTAAATTCAAAGGAAACAATATTAAAAGCAGCAAGGGAAAACCAACAAATAACATACAAGGGAAACCCCATTAGAGGAACAGCTGATCTTTCAGCAGGAACTCTGCAAGCCAGAAGGGATTGGCTGGATATATTTAAAGTGATGAAAGGAAAAACACCTACAACTAAGAATACTCTACCCAGAAAAGATCTCATTCAAATTTGACAGAGAAATTAAAACTTTACAAATAAGGAAAATTAAGAGAATTCAGCATCACCAAACCAGCTTTACAACAAATGGCAAAGGAACTTCTCTAGGCAGGAAACACAAGACAAGAAAAAGACCTACAAAAACAAACCCAAAACAATTAAGAAAATGGTGATAGGAACATACATATTGATAATTACCTTAAATGTAAATGGATTAAATGCTTCAACCAAGACACACAGACTGGCTGAATGGATATAAAAAGAAGACCTGTATATGCTGTCTGCAAGAGACCCACTTCAGACCTGGAGACACATACAGACTGAAAGTGAGGGGATGGAATAAGATATTCCATGCAAATGGAAATCAAAAGAAAGCTGGAGTAGCAATCATATGAGACAAAAGAGACTTTAAAATAAAGACTATTACAAGAGACAAAGAAGGACACTACATAATGATCAAGGGATCAATCCAAGAAGAAGATATAACAATTGTAAATATTTATGCACCCAACATAGGAGCACCTCAATATATAAGGCAAATGTTAACAGCCATAATAGGGGAAATCAACAGTAACACAATAATAGTAGGGGACTTTAACACCCCATTTTCACAAATAGAGATCATCCAAAATGAAAATAAATAAGGAAACACAAGCTTTAAAAGACACATTAAATAAGATGGACTTAATTGATATTTATAGGACCTTCCATCCAAAAACAAGAGAATACACTTTCTTCTCAAGTGCTCATGGAACATTCTCCAGGACAGATCATATTTTGGGTCACAAATTAAGCCTCAGTAAATTTAAGACAATTGAAATCGTATCAAGCATATTTTCTGACCTCAATGCTATGAGACTAGATATCAATCACAAGAAAAAAACTGTAAAAAATACAAACACATGGAGAGTAAACAATATGCTACTAAATAACCAAGAGATCACTGAAGAAATCAAAGAGGAAATCAAAAAATACCTAGAAACAAATGACAATGAAATCACAATGACCCAAAACCTATGGGATTCAGCAAAAGCAGTTCTAAGAGGGAAGTTTATAGCAATACAATCCTACCTCAAGAAACAAGAAACATCTCAAATAAACAACTTAACCTTACACGTAATGCAATTAGAGAAAGAAGAACCAAAAAAACCCAAAGTTAGCAGAAGGAAAGAAATCATAAAGATCAGATCAGAAATAAATGAAAAAGAAATGATGGAAAAAATAACAAAGATCAATAAAGCTAAAAGCTGGTTCTTTGAGAAGATAAACAAAATTGATAAACCATTAGCCAGACTCATCAAGAAAAAAAGGGAGTAGACTCAAATCAATAGAATTAGAAATGAAAAAGGAGAAGCAACAACTGACATTGCAGAAATACAAAGGATCGTGAGAGATTACTACAAGCAGCTATATGTCAATGAAATGGACAACCTGGAAGAAATGGATGAATTCTTAGAAAAGCACAACCTTACGAGACTGAACCAGGAAGAAATAGAAAATATGAACAGAGCAATCACAAACACTGAAATTGAAACTGTGGTTAAAAACCTTCCAACAAACAAAAGCCCAGGACCAGATGGCTTTGCAGGTGAATTCTCTCAAACTTGTAGAAAAGAGTTAACACCTATCCTTCTCAAACTCTTCCAAAATAAAGCAGAGGGAGGAACACTCCCAAAGTCTTTCTACGAGGCCACCATCACCTTGATACCAAAACCAGACAAAGGTGCCACAAAAAAAGAACACTACAGACCAATATCACTGATGAACATAGATCCAAAATCCTCAAAAAAATACTAGTAAACAGAATCGAACTGCACATTAAAAGGATCACACACCATGATCAAGTGGGATTTATCCCAGGAATGCAAGGATTCTTCAATATATGCAAGTCAATCAATGTGATATACCATATTAACAAATTGATGGATAAAAACCATATGATAATCTCAATAGATGCAGAAATACCTTTCAACACAATTCAACACCTATTTATGATAAAAACTCTCCAGAAGGTAGGCAAAGAGGGAAGTTACGTCAACCTCAGAAAGGCCATATATGACAAACCCACAGCCAACATCATTCTCAATGGTAAAAAATTGAAACCATTTCCTCTAAGATCAGGAACAAGACAAGGTTGCCCACTCTCACCACTGTTATTCAATATAATTTTGGAAG
The DNA here is from genome assembly GCF_028021215.1 of Eschrichtius robustus. Classification (NCBI taxonomy): domain Eukaryota; kingdom Metazoa; phylum Chordata; class Mammalia; order Artiodactyla; family Eschrichtiidae; genus Eschrichtius; species Eschrichtius robustus. The sequence goes on along the minus strand of NC_090840.1, from coordinate 60,535,270 downwards.
TTTTAGCCACAACAATCAGAGAGGAAAAATAAATAAAAGGAATCCAAATCAGAAAAGAAGTAAAACTGTCACTCTTTGTAGATGACATGATACTATACATAGAGAATCCTAAAGATGCTACCAGAAAACTACTAGAGCTAATCAATGAATTTGGTAAAGTAGCAGGATACAAAATTAATGCACAGAAATCTCTTGCATGCCTATACACTAAGGATGAAAAATCTACAAGAGAAATTAAGGAAACACTCCCATTTACCATTGCAACAAAAAGAATAAAATTCCTAGGGATAAGCCTTCCTAAGGAGATAAAAGACCTGTATGCAGAAAACTGTAAGACACTGATGAAAGAAATTAAAGATGATACCAACAGATGGAGAGATATACCATGTTCTTGGATTGGAAGAATCAACATTGTAAAAATGACTGTACTACCCAAAGCAATCTACAGATTCAATGCAATCCCTATAAAACTACCAATGGCATTTTTCACAGAACTAGAATTAAAAATTTCACAGTTTGTATGGAAACACAAAAGACCCCAAATAGCCAAAGCACTCTTAAGAAAGAAAAACAGAGCTGAAGGAATCAGGCTCTCTGACTTCAGACTATACCAGAAAGCTACAATAATCAAGACAGTATGGTACTGGCACAAAAACAGAAATATAGATCAATGGAACAGGATAGAGAACACAGAGATGAACCCACACACATACGGTCACCTTATCTTTGACAAAGGAGGCAAGAATATACAGTGGGGAAAAGACAGCTTCTTCAATAAGTGGTGCTGGGAAAACTGGACAGCTACATGTAAAAGAATGAAATTAGGACACTTCCTAACACCATACACAAAAATAAACTCAAAATCAATTAAAGATCTAAATGTAAGGCCAGGCACTATAAGACTCTTAGAGGAAAACATAGGCAGAACATTCTATGACATACATCACAGCAAAACCCTTTTTGACCCTCCTCCTACAGAAAAGGAAATAAAAACAAAAATAAACAAATGGGGCCTAATGAAATTTGAAAACTTTTGCACAGCAAGGGAAACCATAAGCATGACGAAAAGACAACCTTCAGAATGGGAGAAAATATTTGCCAACGAAGCAACTGACAAAGGATTAATCTCCAAAATATACAAGCAGCTCATGCAGCTCAATATGAAAAAAATAGCCCAATCCAAAAATGGGCAGAAGACCGAAATAGACATTTCTTCAAAGAAGATATACAGATTATCAACAAACACATGAAAGTATGCTCGACATCACTAATCATTAGAGAAATGCAAATCAAAACCACAAAGAGGTATCACCCCACACCGGTTGGAATGGCCATCATCAAAAAATCTACAAACAAGAAATGCTAGAGGGGGTGTGGAGAAAAGGGAACCCTCTTACACTGTTGGTGGGAATGTAAATTGATACAGCCACTATGGAGAACAGTGTGGAGGTTCATTAAAAAACTAAAAATAAAACTACCATATGACCCAGCAATCCCACTACTAGGCATATACCCTGAGAAAACCATAATTCAAAAAGAGACATGTACCACAATGTTCATTGCACCACTATTTACAATAGCCAGGACATGGAAGCAATCTAAATATCCATCAACAGATGAATGGATAAAGAAGATGTGGTACATATATAAATGGAATATTACTCAGCCTTAAAAAGAAGTGAAATTGATCTATTTGTAGTGAGGTGGAAGGAGTCTGTCATACAGATTGAAGTAAGTCAGAAAGAGAAAAACTAATACCGCATGCTAACACATGTATATGGAATCTAAAAAAAAAAAAAAAAAAGGTTCTGTTGAGCCTAGGAGCAGGACAGGAATAAAGACACAGAGGTAGAGAATGGATATGAGGACATGGGAAGGGGGAAGGGTAAAGCTGGGTCGAAGTGAAGGAGTAGCATTGACATATATACACTACCAAATGTAAAATAGATAGCTAGTGGGAAACAGCTGCATAGCACAGGGAGATCAGCTCGGTGCTTTGTGACTACCTAGAGGGGTGGGATAGGGAAGGTGGGAGGGAGATGCAAGAGGGAGGGGATATGGGTATATATATATACATGTAACTGATTCACTTTGTTATACAGCAGAAACTAACACAACATTGTAAAGCAGTTATACTCCAATAAAGATGTTAAAAAAATTAAAAGATATCTGGAGGTGACATTTTCCTTTTGGCCTTCAAGAAGCTAACTGCTGTGCAGTAGATAGAGTCAGATGGCAGAGAATGGTGGGCAGCCTCTAGAAACTACAAACTCCAAGGAACTAGATTCTGCCAAAAATCAGTTACCTTGGAAGAGGACTCAAGCCTCAGATGAGATCTGAGCATCTGTTAACACCCTGATTGCAAACCAAGGTACAGGATAATTGTACCTAGCTAAGCACTGCCTGAACTCCTGATCCATGGAAAGTGTGAGTGAGTATAGGTGTTTTAAGCCTCTAATTTTGTGGTAATTTCTTATGTAGCCACAGATAACTAATATAGCTGTAGTGTGGGGAAAAAGTAGGACCAATACTAAAATTGCTGATTCATTCATTAATTCATTTACTTACTCATTTAGTAGTTACTATTATGTACCAGGCATTATTTTAGAAATAAGGTGAGCAAAAAGTATACAGTCCAGACCCTACTCTCATGAGGCTTAGAGTGTAACAGAGGAGAGTGATGAGTTATACAGTCACAATTATGAAAACTGAGATATGAGCTCTAAAGTAATAGAGTATGATTCTCTCACTACACATAGCAAAGGACTCTTCCTAGGTTCAAGGGTCCTCTAGTGATGTTTAATGAGAGATTGAAAGGATTAGTTGGAAAGAACTTTCCCGAAAGAGAGGAAGGTGTGGTTACCCAACTGTCTCATTAGAACAAGATCCTTATTCCACTGTAGTCTTTTTCTCATTAGACTATAAATTGCCTTCAAGGCAGATATTGTATCTTGTTTTGTTTTATTCAGAGTCTAGCACATAACAAGGTGCTCGCTATGCACTGGATGAATGAATAAATCATTGGCATCATAAGGAAGCAGGCTTTGTGCATAAGAAAGATGTTCCTCATCTTAAAACTGCTCCTCATGGAGTAGTTGGATCCCTGTTAGTTGATATCTAAGCAGACACAGCATGATCATGACTCAAGAGCATTGCAAATGTGGTGAGAAGTCAGTTGAAGCAATTCTAGTTTTCAGTTTCTGCTCAGTCCTCAGAGTGATAAAGTTAGATCGTGATAGACAGGGTGGAGTATCTGTGCAGTCAGAAACTGGAGAAAATAATAATCAGAAAATGAGAGACGTGGGCCTGAATAAGATACATTACCAAGCAGGGATAGTATAAAGTTTTAAAAGAGCACTTTTGACATAGAGAAACAAAATAATCCGGATATTTGACCTAGAGCTCAAATAAATTAATGCATATTAATAAATGAGGAATCATATAGAGAATGCTGTTTCAAAGGATTATCAGCCTTTCCAAGCTTCTTTCTCAGCTGGGAAATATATAAGAGAAAGGGCATTCAAGATTTATAAACAAGCACACCCATTTAAGGTGATGGAATAGTCTTCAGAATTCAAAGAACATTCAGTGTCTCAGTTTGAAGATGTGCCCCTTCTCTCTGTACAAACTTGAATCTCAGACTGGAAGTGGAAAGTTTAGGCACAAGTCCTGCAGCCATAAGCAATGGTGGGTCAGTCTTTGAGGCTGAAACTCTGACAGTTTTATTTTTGGCTTAATCTCCAGTGTGCTTTGTTGTATGTAGGTACTAAAAAATTCAGCTAGGTCAAAATGATTTGTTTGACTACAATGTATGATCAAAGTCAGTTATCACTTATTATTTAACAATCTTATTTTGGATTTGTTCTGAATGTTTGGTTAAGCTAGTAGACAATATTGATAAACTAAACACTTTTTGACTTGTTTATATTTTATCATGGATAGTTCACATTAAAATTTGGGATAATAATTATGTAAATATTTATAAAAGATACCATGAATATCAAAATAGAAAATAAAATTGACTTATATAAAATTTAATCAGTAGTCTCTCTGATGAGAAATGTATCTTTGGTAATAAAAGAAGTTGTTAGCTCCTTGACGGAGGGCACTTGACTTTCACAGTCACTCAGGATATCGGAGTCTAGCAAAATGCCTGAGAAATAGAATCTAAAGTATTTGTTGAATACATTGGTGAAAGCATAAAATGATGTTTTGTAATTAAACTATTCAAAATAGTTGCCTTTCATTAGAATTTTATATTTTAAAACATTTAGTTCAATTATTTTTATTATTGAAAATGCTTCGAATACAATTTCTACACCACTGTAATAAATAAAAATTATGTTGATTTTATTCTTTTAGTGTAACTTCTCACATTTAATGGAAAAATGCTGCTATGTTATAGTTGTCAGTACTAATAAAATTATCCTGACAACCAGTTTTAAAAAAATAGAGGAGAGCAAAATGATAAACTACTCTGTTAAACAATTTCTAATCCTATAAATGCTAACATGACTTAATCAGCTTCATTTTAGATAAGCAAAGAAACTGAGACAAATGAGAATGATTTAAGTTAGCTTTCAGTATAGAAAAGCTGAATATAAAGTGTGAATTAATGTAACTGTTATGATGATACCGTCCAGAGAATTGGATATGTTCTCACAATTTTTAAGTTGCATAAAATGAATGGCATATGATATTTTAACATAGTTTATTACTAACAACTATAGAAATTTATCTCCAGGCAGAATAATGTGAAGTTAAAATAATCTATAAATGAATTCCAATAAAACTGAAAATATGGTCAACATATCTTCTTAAAATAATTAGCTTGATTATTACTTAAAGTGAATTGATGCCTAAAAATTGTATTTTGTAAACATGAAAGACTCCAAATTATTTGTCTGGTAAGGGTTTTGAAATTAATAATCATTAAGAATTATTTTTTAGATGATTCCAAATGTTTAATACATACTCTATTTGGTATAATTTAGTTATATAAAAATCCCTCTGAGAAATCACCTCTACGGCATAGTGTTACATTGATAAATATATTCAAAGATAGATCTCTAAAATAATATTTTGATAGTAATTAAATGAAAATTAAACATTAATTATAATAAACTTAAAATGCTATTTTAAAAGCATGATTCTTATTGTTTATACAGCTTGCTCCATTGCTATTTTAGATAAATATCAATTTTTTTTTACTATTTCTTAATTAAGAAAATAAAAATGAAACAAATATTAAAAACTGAGAGGAAGAAAATTGACTTAAAATGTTTGTGACAATTTGTTCTAGGAAATCATTGTGTGAAGGTCATACCATGCTCAGTATAACTCTCACAAAGGGTAGTTACAACTTAAGGAAGAGGAGGAAGTACCATCATAGGAAAAGTTCATGGTACTTAGTAATAATAATTTGATATGGTCACTCTATGTTCCTCAAGGATAATATACTGCTTTGGTCTGGGGTTCATTTCTGTAAGTTCCTATATGTACTTGATTTGTTCAGTATACCCTGTGTTGAGTAGTCTGAGAGTATTTACAGACGCTATAGAAACTCAAAAGATACTAAGTAAAAGAACAAATAATTGCAAATAATTTGCATAGAATTAAAACTATAAAAAACAAAACTTAGGAATCAGGTATTTATATTTACTGCTTATTCATTCTTTCCTTATAGCAATATGTACATAAGAAACCAAAGAAAACAAAGTTGTTAATAATAATAATATTATTATTTTAACAGTTTCCCTCTTTTTGAGTCCCAGTTATATGCACTAACATGTATACATGCAGGATTAGTAAGGTGACATGATCTTTACATCAAGACTGTATGTCAAATATCAGTGCCCTCATTTTATGGATGAGGAAACTGACTAAGAGGGATTAAGTAAATGATTATTATAGTCTAGCTGGTAATAGAGAGAAAATTTGAACTTAGGGCTATGTATTTCCAAAAACCAGGACATTTTCACCAAACACCTCAGCAATTTCAGATGGAGTAAAATAAAATGCATAATGTGGAATAAATTCATGTACAGAAAAATAAACATTTCCCCAAGGAAGCCACAAACCCTACAGAGTAATAGTTTTGGTAATGCATACACCTAATTTACGCAACTAGGTTACACTCAGTGTCTTCATGGAAATATTTGCATTTGGGATTTTTCATTTTGTTCAGCTTTCTCCCAGAAATTTGTTTTCTTGAATTATATTTGCATTACAAATATACATATTGTTGTAACTGTCCCCAACAAACAGAATAATTTCAAGGGTACGTTTGTAGGAAGAACAAAACAATCATCAACTTTAAAAATTTTAAATATGTCCAAAAATATCTTAAAGCCTACTGTTACTTTGGGTCACTTTTTACCTAGGATACACTGTTTTTTGTTTGTTTTGTTTTTTTTTTAAGTGTGAAGCAGAAATAAAAATTTCTGTGTTTGACTTGCTATGAGTGAGATTCTTAAGAGGGTCTGATGTAAGTGTTAGCCAGAGGGAGTTAGCTATATGAATCTGAAGTGCAGAAAAGACTGAATAGAAGATACTGAATTAGAAATCAACAGAATGGTGGTGCCAACTGAAGCCACCTTCATGATAGTGTCATACTGCAAGAGTGGTAGACTGAGAAGAGACATTGCCTGAAGTTGAAGAACACTGACATTTAAAAGACTGTTGGAGAAAGAGTAAATCTTAAATCTTACTTAAATCTTAAAAAGATACTGAACAGGAATCACTAGGGGAACAGTCAGTAAGGAAAAGGATGAGAGATGCTAAGAAAAGAATATTTTTTAAAGGAGGTTAAAAGCTGCTGAGACGTCTACTGATTTTATAACATGGAGACGAATGGTGACCTGGGGAAGAATATTTTGGTGCATAATGGGTACTGAAGCCCAATTTCAGTGTAATAAGAAGTAAATGATCAATCAGTAAATCAGACTCAAAAGTTTAGGCAACTTTATCAATGATTTTGGCTCTAAATGTAGGTAAGAAGCTGAAAAAAGTTGCCGGTGGGGGAAGTGAAGTAAGGGAAGGTTATCCATGACTCTTATTCATTTTCTTTTAATTATTTTTATATAAACAAATACTGCTTACATGCCAGTAGAAAACATTAGTGAAGATGTTAAAGTTACAGGTGAAAGAAGCACTAAACAATTGAAGAACCCTAAGAATTTACAATGTTATGGGATGCAAGTATTAGGTAGAAAAACTAGATTCTGAAGTATACATGGAAAATGTGACTATCCTTTCTTCTTCCTTTCCTTCACGTCCAAAAGAAAACTGAGTATAATAACATAATTTCTTCTTTTCCTTGTAGGATGAACAAGCAAGAGCCCTTTCCTGTGATAACCAAGGAGAAACCTAATGGAAGGTAATTTATTACATTTGTATTCTGATAAAGGATGAAAACAAACCAAACAATATTCTGCATAGAAATGAGAATTACTCTCTTTGTAAGAAGTGGTAGGCAACTTGCTAAACAGGAAATTTTTCCTTTTTCCACATGGATTTTCACTGGACCATATCTCCACCTGAGTTTCTGTCCTTGGATTATATATGTGCTTGAGCTAATAGGTTCACTAATTAGAGAAATTATCATGTGTTAAGCTCTTACAGGTGAGGATAACAATACAGATGGATTCATGGCTATTTTCAATGGTAAAGTGCCAGAATTCGTTTCACCACTACCATGATCTTCTCCTCCACTAACACTTCAAGCCCCTCACTCCACCTGACACTAATTGAAATGACTTTAGTAACAAATTTAGTAACTATATGGGAAGGTAAGGCCAAGATATTCACACTCAAATTGTGGTAAATAAATGGGAGAGGAAAAAATGGATTCAGGAAATAAGATCCACTCCTACATATGTGAGTAGGTTTTTCTTCACCTGTAAGGTGGCAGGAGATCTCTATGGCAAGATTTATTGAATAATAAATGTTTCATTCAGGAAATAGGAACACAGCCTCAGAACAAAGAAACAAGTTAGGTCCTGGATGGAATAGTAGTGGCACTGACCATGGGAACACCTAGAGGAGATTAACTTCAAAGATGTTTTCCTTGACCTCTGGCAGAAACTTTTTGTCAAAGTTTATCCTTTTTTCTCTTTTGTTGTACTTGCCTTTTAAAATGTGCCAATTGGTAATTGAATAAATTCTTTCCTGGCTGTAGTCTTGGTGAATCTGAAGAGACAGAATAATAATTGGGGAAAATGTTCAAATTCTTTCTGCTCACTGATGCACGTAAAGATGAAACTCATTCCTCTCTCTTTAATTCAGGCAAAAAGGCAAAAACAAACAAGGAAGAAGGAAAAATAAGTGGTCAGTATGTTGGTAGTCCAACTTAGACTGACAGGCAAGGTTGAGGATAAGGCCATGGGAATAAGTGGCATGGAGGAAGAAAGTTTATTGTGGACCACTAAGCCTAATAACTGAGGGAGAAAATTACAAAGTGGGGTGGAAATTTTTTGTCTGTATGGTAAGAAACTCATAAGAATAGTTACTTTGAAATAATGATTGGGAATTAGCAGTATGGAACTAAGATGACACAGGTCCCACTTCTTGTGCTTTTGGAGCATGGGAAGTGGAAGGGTTAACTTTTATTTGTGAAGGTAGTGAGAATAGTAATACCTTCACAAAGAAGCTAGGTTTCAGTTTAGTCAGAAGCATAAGGGAATGGTCATTGAAAAATTGATGATGTAGGTGTGTCAGGCAGAATAATGGCCCTGGAAGGATGTCCACGACTTAATCTACTTAATCCTCAGAGCCTGTAAATATGTTTCCTTACATAGCAAAAGGGACTTTGAAGACGTGATTAAGATTAAAGACCTGGAGATGGGGAGAGTATCCTGGGTTATCCAGGTGGGCCCCATCTAATTATATGAATCCCTAAAAGCAGAAAACCTTTCACAGTTGTGGTCAGAGGGAGATGTGACTACAGAAGGGTCAGAGAGAAATTCAACTCTGCTGGTTTTTAAAATGGAGGAAGGGAGCTGTGAGCCAGGGAATGTAGGTGACCTCTAAAAGAAAACATGAAGAAATGGACTCACCCCTAGAGTTTCTAGGAAGGAGTGACGCCTGCCAACACCTTGATTTTATGACTTCTGACCTTCAGAACTGTAAGATAATAAATTTGTGTTGTTTTAAGCTGCTAAGTTTGAGGTACTTGGTCACGGCAGCGACAGAAAACTTACACATAGGGGAACAGAGGGGCATGAGTAGTAAAAAGTAACATGGGAATAGTGGTGCCCATTTCACAAAGCTGCTGTGTGGATTAATGAAATTGAATATATAAACCACTTACAGTTTCTGGAACTTTCAGAAGTGGTAGTTATTATTTATTTTCTTTTTCAGGTGTTATGAATTAAGCAATGTAGTAAGCACTGTTGATGAAATCCTGGTAAAATTTATACGTGGAGCTTCTCCCATGTAGCTCATACTTAGATTTCTGAAAACAGTAAATTACATCTAGGTAACTAAACAATTTTGGGTTGAAATTAAAGTGGAATTGTGGAACCCCTCCCCCCAAATATACATATATATAGATAGATAGATAGATATAGTTTTTACTCTTTGAGCCTTTGTTTTCTTATCTATAAAATGAAACTATCTACTTTATAAACTGCTTATGAGGACCAAATCCTTCATGTCAAAGCAATTGAACAAGGGAAAAACATTTTTAAAGCATGGGTTTAACATTTTAGTGTGTGTGTTTGTAAAGGATTGAGTGTAGTTTGTGGTGAAAAATATAGCAACTATTTGTGTCGTTATCAATCAATTTTTGGTTACATCAGAGTGGTTATAGAGATGTAAGCAGTATTGGGTAACGTGAGTTTTTCACATTATTAGCAGTGGCGTCTGTTAAGCAACCCATTTGTTTGTGGAGCTGCCATGGCTTCACAGTTAAGGGGAAACACTAAAATCAAGGAAGTGTTTCTTAGTAATTTGTTGAAGATCAATTTAATTGTCCTTTGGCACTCAGTGCTACTGAAACTCAATAAATAGTTCACTTGGAAGAAATGTGATGATGAGCAAAACTGATAGAAAAACAAGATAGTCACTGTTAGTCACTATTCAGCTTTGATAAGCAAGGATAATGCTATCATGTTGTGCCTAAATTAAATGTTGCAACTTGGAAGCACACAAATAAGAAAATAAGGAATTTAATCATCTGTTGAACTACATTCAACACATATTTATTGAGCAAAAATCATATTGTATGCACTGCTAATTTCCCTTCAAAGATGAGTTAAGAACAATTCCTACATGAAAGATAAGGAATAATAGTAACTGTCGTTTCTACAATGTTTTATAAACTATAAAACATTTATTATTTTATTTAAAAAAACTAAAATCTAGTGAGAGGTATAGGAATATATGTGTAAAACTGACTTTCTTAAAAGTGTAAGGCAACTGTAAGGTTTACAAGAGAAGGATCAGTGATTTTGGCTTGACAATTATTAAATGGTTTAATTGAAGATGAAAAATTGAGTAAAGCTGTGAATTGCGACTAGAAATTAAATAGTAAATTCTGTTATTCTGTAAAGGAATTGGGTGCTGTCATTTCAAATAACCAAGTCATAGTAGCCCTATTTTTTTAATCGGCATTTTTCAATGTATAACTTGCATATGAAAAATTCTGTTTTGAAGTATACCATTCTATGAGTTTGCAAAGCATGATATAAAATATTTCCACTGCTGTACACTGTTCCCTCATGCCCGTTTGCAGTCAACCCATTCTGTGGCCCACTACTGGCTTCTGGAGTCAGTACTCTGCTTTCTGACACTATAAGTTTACGTTTTCCAGGATATCACATAAATTAATCATAGAGTTTATAGTCTTGTGTTGGACTGCTTTCACTTTGCATGTTCCTTTTGAGTTTCATTCATGTTGTTGGTTTTATCAGTAGTTTATTGCTTTTACTGCTGTGTAGATTTCCACTCTTAAGGTTATACCATATTTTCTTCATCAGTCCACAAGTTGTTTGTTTCCAGCATCTGGATGTTTAGTGGTATTTCATTGTGGCTTTGAATTATTTCCTTAATGACTAATGATCATCCTTTAATATGATTATTTCTCAATCTTAGATCTTCTCTGTGGAAGTGTCTGTTCAAATTTTTCCAGATTTTTCTTTTTAATTGAGGTTTCAGTCTTCTCCTTGTTGAGTTTTAAAGCATTTTATATTCTGGATGGGAGTCCTCTATCAGATATGTTTGTGAACATATTCTGCAAGTCTGGCTTGCATTTTTTTTAAGGTAGTTTAATATTTTATTTATTTATTTATTTTGAGGATGGATTTGAACTATTTATTTATTTATTTATTTAAGGATTTTTGACAGTTTAATATTTTTAAAAATACTCTCTTGATCCATTTTCGAGGCCCTTGCTAGAGACAGGTCAGTTCTCCTACTTGAGCGGCTGAGTAGGTACACATGGCAACTACTTTCCTTATGGGGCTCTCACAGTCTGCTGTTAGACACACTATGAACCTTCTCTAATCACTCCAATACCAGATACCAGACAACTAGAGACAGCCCCTAAGCCCTGAGTCTGTGAAATTATTCAAAGTGAACAATCCACTGGAAGCCTGCAAAACCTAGCTAATCTCACCCTGCTTGGCATACATAAATTGTTCCCTGCAGCTCCAATTGCTGTTACCCTCTCCTAGGGTGCAAACCTCTGTATGGCACTGTGTGGCAGCATACTTCCTTTTGAAGCTGTAACAAAGAGTTCTGCTTTCCAGATATCCAGTTGTTAGTGTGTCGTGTCCCACCATCAAAAGAATCTTTAAATCTTAGAAATCATCTTTTATTCTGTTAACAGTGCCTTGACAAGCAATAGACCTAAGTTTTAATTATTTAATAAAATTTTATGTAAGATTCGTTTTCTAGAGAAGTTTTGAGTTCAAAGAAATTTTGAAGCAAAGGAATATATTTCTCATATATCTCCTGCCTCTACACATGTATAACCTCTCCCATTGTCAACGTCATCCTCCAGAGTGATACATTTGTTACAACTGATGAACCTACGTTGACACATCATAATTACCCAAAGTACATATTGATACTTTACATTATGGTTCACTCTTGGTATTATACATTCTTTGGGTTTGGACAAATATTCAATACCTAACTATGTGCATCCATTATTATGGTATCGTACAGAGTATTTTCACTTCTCCACAAAATCTTCTACGCTCTATTTATCTCCCCATCCCTGCCTACCCAACAACTGATTGTTTTTCTGTCTCTGTAGTTTTGCCTTTGTAAGAATGTCATATAGTTGGAATGATACAATGGTGTATAGCCTTTTCAGATTGGCTTCTTTCACTTAGTAATATTCATTTGTTTCCTCTATGGTTTTCCATTGCTTGATGCCTCATTTCTTTTTAGTTCTGAATAATATTCCGTTGTCTGGATGTATCACAGTTTGTTTATCCATTTACTTAAAAAGGACATCCTGGTTGATTCTAAGTTTTGACAATTATAAATAAAGCTGCTGTAAACATCCCTGTAAGAGTTTATGTGGGGGCATGCTTTAAACTCCTTTGGGTAAATACCAAAGAGCAAGACTTCTGGGTTGTATGGTAAGAGGACATTTAGTTTTGTAAGAAGCTGCTAAACTGTCTTCCAAAATGGCTGTAACATTTTGCATCCCCAAAAGCAATGAATGAGACTATCATGCCCACATTCTTGCCAGCCTGTTGCTTCACATTCTTGCCAGCATTTGGTGCCAGTGTTCTCCACATTCTGGCCATTCTAATAGGTGTATAGTGGTTTCTCATTGTTGTCGTTGGCGTACATATGTGTATGTGTGTGTGTATCATATATAAACTCATATATAATAAAATATATGAGACACGTATGAGTATGTATGAGTATGTATATGTGTATGTATATAAAATATTTTTATTAAGATATAATTGACATATAAAATTGTATTTATTTTAGGTATACAACATACTGATCTGATGTGTATATACAAAAAAAGTCATTAAAATCCATCACTACACAAAGTTACAGATTTTTTTCCTGTGATGAGAACTTGTAAGGACTACTCTTAGCACCTTTAAAATATACAATTCAATATTGCTAACAGTACTCACCATGCGGTAAATTACATCTTCAGGAACTATTTATAACTGGAGTTTGTACCTTTTGACCATCTTCACCTATTTTGCCCAGCCCCTAGCCCCCGCCTCTGGAAATCACCAATCTGTTCTCTGTACTTATGAATTTGTTTTTTAGATTTTTTTAATTTAACACGTAAGTAAGATCATACAGTATTTGTTTTTCTCTGTATGATTTATTTCACTTAACATATGCCCTCAAGACCCTTCCATGTTATGACTAATGACATGTTTTCCTTCTTTTTATGACTGAATAGTATTCCATTGTGTTTGTGTGCATGTGTGTGTGTGACATTTTCTTTATCTAGTTATCTCTTGATGGACTCTTGGATTGTTTCCATGGCTTGGTTTTTGTAAATGATGCTGCAAAGAACACAGGGGTGCAAATATATTTTCAAGATAGTGATTCCATTTCCTTCAGATAAACACCCATAAGTTGACATGCTGAATCATATGGTAGTTCTATTTTCAATTTTTTTTAGAAACCTCTATACTGTTTTCTACAGTGACTGGACCAATTTCCATTTCCACTGACAGCGCACAAGAGTTCTCTTTTCTCCACATCCTCACCAACACTTCTTATCTCTTGTCTTTGATGCCAGCCATTCTAACAGTTGTAACTTGATACCTCACTGTGGTTTTGATTTGCATTTCCCTGATGATTTTTGATGTTGAGCACCTTTTCATGTACCTGCTGGCCTTTTATGTGTCTCCTTTGGAAAAACGTCTATTCAGATTCTCTGCTCATCTTTTAATTGGATTGTTTGTTTTTTCTATTAAGTTGTATGAGTTCATTACACACTCTCGATACAAACCGCTTATCAGATAAATGATTTGCAAATATTTTCTCCATTCTGTAGGTTGCCTTTTCATTTTATTGATAGTATCCTTTGCAGAACATTTTAGTTTGACGTAGTCCCACTTGTTTATATTTGCGTTTGGTGTCAAATTGGAAAAATAATTGCCAAGATCAATGTCTAGAAGCTTACCCACTGTATTTTCTTCTAGGAATTTTATGGATTTAGGTCTTACATTTAAGACTTTCATTCACTTTGAATTGATTTTTGTGTATGTTGTAATATGGTCCAGTTTCATTCTTTTTCTTGTGGCTGTCCAGTTTTCCAACACCGTTTATTGAAGAGACTGTCCTTTCCCCAATGTATGTTCTTGGCTCCTTTGTTATAAATTAATTGACCACATAGTTGTAGGTTTATGTCTGGGCTCTATTCTGTTCCACTGATTTATGTGGGTTTCTTTTCATGCTAATTATGTACTGTTGTGATTGCTGTAGCTTTGTAATATATACTGAAATCAGGAAACACGATGCCTTCAGCTTTGATCTTCTTCCTCAAGATTGCTTTGGTTAATTGGAATTTTTTGTGCTTCCATACAAATTTTAAAATTGTTCTATTTCTGTGAAAAATGCCATTGGAATTTTGATAGGGATTGCATTGAATCTGTAGATTGTCTTGGGTACTATGGACATTTTAACAATGTTAATTCATTCAATCCATGAGCATGGAATATCTTTCCATTTGAGTCGTTTTTTTCAATTTCTTTCATCAATGTCTTATAGTTTTCAGTGGATAAGTCTTTCACCTCCTTGGTTAAATTCATTACTAGGTATTTTATTCTTTATGATGCAATTTTAAATGGGATTGTTTTCTTAATTTCTCTTTCTGATCTTTATTATTATGTAGGAACACAACTAATTTTATATCTTGTGGTTTTACTGAATTTGTTTATTCTAACAGTTTTTTTGGTGGAGTCTTTAGGATTTTCTATGTATAATATCATGCCATCTGCAAATAAAGATAATTTTACTTCTTTTCCACTTTGGATGTCTTTTATTTATTTCTCTTGTATAATTACTCTGGAGAACTTCCAGGACAATGTTGAATAAAAGTCATGACAGTCGGCATTCTTGTCTTGTTCCAGATCTTAGAGGGAAAGTTTTTAGCTTTTCACCATTGAGTATACTGTTAATTGTGGGCTTGTCATATATGCCCTTTATTTTGTTGGAGTATATTCCCTCTATACCTGCTTTGTTGAGAGTTTTTACGAAAAATAGATGTTGAATAATGTCAAATGCTTTTCTGCTTCTATTGAGAGGGTCATATGATTTTGATTCTTCATTTTGTTAATGTTGTGTATCTCAGTGATTGATTTTTGGATGCAGAACTGTTCTTGAATACCTGGATAAATCCCACTTGATCATGGTGTGTGATCCTTTTAATGTATTGTTGAATTCTGTTTGCTAATGTTTTGTTGAGAATTTTTGCATCTATGTTCATCAGGGTTACTGGCCGGTGATTTTCTTTTTCTTTAATGTCCTCTGTTTTGGTGTCAGGGTATTGCTGGTCTTGTAAAATGAATTAGGATGTATATCCCCCTCTTCTATTTTTTGGAAGAGTTTGAGAAGGGCCAGTATTAATTCTTCAAATAGTATCATTCACCAGTGAAGCCATCTGGTTCTGGAATTTTGTTTGTTGGGAGGTTTTTGATTATTGATTCCATCTCCTTACTAGTAATCAATCTGTTCAGATTTTCCATTTCTGCATGATTCAGTCTTGGTAGGGTGTATGTTCCTAGTAATTTATCCATTTCTTCTAGTTTGTCCAATTTTTTGGTGTATAATTGTTAATAGTCTCTTATGATCCTTTGTATTTCTGTGGGGTCAGTAGTAATGTCTTCTCTTTCATTTCTAATTTTATTTATTTGAATCCTCTTTTTTGTTTCTTTGTGATTCTCAAACATATCTATTTATGTTTTCAAAACATCAGCTCTTAGTTTCATTGATTTTTTTAAGTCTCTATTTTTTTTATTTCCATTCTGATCTTTGTTATTTCCTTCCTTCTATTAACTTTAGTCTTCATTTGGCTTCATTTGTTCTTTTTTTTCTAGTTCCTTAAGGTATAAAGTTGGGTTATTTGAGATCTTTCTTTTCTTAATCACATATTTATCAGTATAAACTTCCCTCTTAGAACTGCCTTTGCTGTATTCCATAAGTTTTAGTATGTTATATTTCCATTTTCATTTGTCTCAGGTATTTTATTAAAAATTTCTCTCTTGATTTCTTCTTTGACACATTGGTTGTTCAGTTGCAACTTGTTTAATCTTTACTTTTTGTGAATTTTCCTGTGTTCTTCTTATAATTGATTGATCGTTTCATACCATAATGGTCAGAAAAGATGCTTGATATGATGTCAGTCTTCTTAAATGTATTGACTTGTTGTATGGCCTAACATAATCCATACCAGAGAATGTTCTATGTGTGCTTGAGAAGATTGTGTATTCCTCTGATTTTAGATGCAATGTCTGTAAATGTCTATTAATTTCATCTGATCTAATGTGTTAAGTTCAATGTTTCCTTACCGATTTTCTTTCTGTATGATCTCTCCATTGATAAAAGTGGGGTATTAATGTCCCCTACTATTATTGTATTGCTGTGTATTTCTCCCTTTAGGTCTACTAATGTTCACTTTATATATTTAGGTAATCCTATGTTGGGTGAATAAATATCCTTTTGTTGGATTTGTAACTTTATCATTATATAATGACCTTCTCTGTCTCTTATTTTATTATCTTAAAGTCTATCTTATATAAGTACAGGTATTCCAGCTTTCTTTGTTTTCCATTTGCATGGAATATCTTTTTCAGTTCCTTCACTTTCAGACTGTGTGTCTCAAAGCTGAAGTGAATCTCTTATAGGCAGAATAATATTAGGTGTTATTTTTTTATCCATTCAACTTTTCTATGTCTTTTGGTTGGAGAATTTAGTCAATTTATATTTAAAGTAATTATTGCTAGGTATGGACTTATTGCCATTTTATTAATTTGCTTTCCTGGAAAAACTGTGGTTTCTGTCTGCTGCCTCTGCACTGTGCCCTGAGGGGACAGCTGGCTAGGAACTATTTCTGTTTTTATTATAATCCTGTGTGTATGAATGTAAGTCCCACTGGCCACCAGAGCCTGATGATCGGGGTGTCCTCTGGGTGGCAGTTGCAAAAACTGGGGCACTAGTCATGTGTACAAGTTCCTTTCTAGGATACCAGTGACCTGGAGTAAGGCAGAGGGAGACTACATGGATAGTGCCTGCCAGCCTCCCCAGTCTCTGGAGATTATTGCAGTTAGTCCCTAGATGTGTGTTAAATTGGAAGCCTCAAGTCAAAGCTTCTAAAATAAGCGAATTGTCTGTCCTCTTTCACAGAAAGAGTGCACATGTTTCTGTCTGCTGCCTCCATGCTAGGCCTTGGAGGGATAGCCACCGTAAACCCTTTAAGAACTGTCTCCAAGTTCCCGAAAGCCTTGTGAGTCTCATGGATGCAATCCCAGTTGGCTTTCAAAGCTAGATATTTTGGAGTCCCAACACTCAGGTAGAAGTCTTACAAGGTGGAGTGTTAGATGAGGGGTCCAAATATCTGACTTCTCAGAAACAGTTGGGAGTTGGGAGTTCCCTCCTAGTTGTGTACACTGTGCTAGGGGTAGGGTTTGTGGTGAGCTTGTGTCTCAGCCTCTCCTATCCATTCCAATGTAGAATTTTTTTTTTTTTAATTTGCCTGATACATAAGAGTTGTTCAGCTAGTTTCTGGATTTCTTTCAAAGGGAACTGTTCTGTATGTAGCTGTAGATTTGATGTGTCTTTGGGAAGTGGTGAATTCAGAAAGCTCCTGTGTCACAGTCTTGAACCAGAATTTCTCCTCCTATTAATTTGCATTTCCCTGACGATATAGCTTGTGGAACATTTTTTATATGCATATTTGCCATCTGTATATCTTTGATGAGGTGTCTGCTAAGGTCTTGGCTTACCTTTAACCAAGTTGTTTGTTTTCATATTGAGTTTTAAGAGTTCTTTTTATATTTTGGATAACAGTCCTTTATCAGCAGTGTCTTTTGCAAATATTTTCTCCAATCTTTGTCTTGTCTTCTCACTCTCTTGGCATTGTTTTGCACAGAGCAATTTTTATTTTAATGAAGTACAGCTTATTATTTCTTTCATGGTTTGTGATTTTGGTGTTTTATCTAAGAAATCAGTGCCATACCCAAGGCTACCTAGGTTTTCTCCTATGTTATCCTCTAGAAACTTATAGTTTTACAATTTACATTTAGGTATGTGATCCACCTGAGTTAATTTTTTGAAGGGTGTAAGGTCTGTGTCTCAATTCATATTTTGGCATGTAGATGATCCGTCGTTCAAGCACCACTTACATTGCCTTTTCTCCTTTGTCAAAGATCAGTTGAGTATGTCTATGTGATCTATTTATTGGCTCTCTATTCTGATCCATTGATCTATTTGTCTATTCTTTCACCAGTTCTACACTGTCATTATTACTGTAGCTTTACAGTAAGTCTTAAAGTTGGATAGTGTCAGTCCTCCAACTTTCTTCTTCTCCTTCCATATCACAATGACTATTCTGCATATTTTGTTCCTCAGTATAACGTTTGGAATTGGTATGTCAATATACACAAAATAACTTGCTAAGATTTACTGCTCAATATTCTGTAATAACCTAAATGGGAAAAGAATTTGAAAAAGAATAGATACATGTATATGTATAACTGAATCACTTTGCTGTACACCTGAAACTAACATGACATTGTTAATCAACTGTGCTCCAATATAAAATAAAAATTTTTTAAAAACTGAAAAAAAACTAAGCCCACAAACTAGAAAAATAATTTTTAAAATATGTTCTATCTTAAAAAAAAGATTTTCTTTGGGATTGCATTAAATATTTATATATATTAAGTTGTGATGAACTGATATCTTGACAGTATTGAGTCTTCCTATCCATGAACACAAATAGACCTAATTTTTATTTCACCTTTCTAACAGTAAAAATTGCTGTGGAGAGAGCACACCCTCCCAATTTGCTCTATGTATTTTGGGTAAGCATTAAAAATTTGGGGGTAAGAAACATGTCTTTATTGGGTAAGCAAATCTTAATAATATTACATGTCTTCATGTGGAATTCAGAGATGGGCAAGAATACTATTAGAACCCCAGAAAGAAAAAAAAAAAAAGTTTTAGGTATTTTATTGAAAGAAATACTAGCTTTCTACTTAGTAGAAGATAGCTGAAGTGATTTTCTTTCTCTTTTCATGTTGCTTTATACTAAGGTTTCTATTCCTCAAATTCTCCCATATTTGCAAATATGTTTTTATACTGTGTGTGTTGAGTGTGTGTGACTTGTTGACTATTTATATTCTTTTGTTTTCTAACTTGTAGTGTCATCATTAATAGATCCCATTTAATTCTTGATTCTTTTTACTTTGTAACTAAGTAGTTATTTATTCTAGAAGCATATAGGGTTTTTTTCTTTACTCCTAGAGTTAAAGAATTATATCAGAATATACCTAAGGGTTTTCCTTTATTCGTTGATCCTCTTGGAATTCAGTGAAGCCTTTTAATCTACCGAATCTGGTCTTGTTTCAGCTCAAGGATGTTTTTTCCTATTTATTTAACTCTTGCCTTTTCTTCCTGCTATTTTTTGCTCCTTCTGTAATTTTATTTGCTGTGTGCTTTGAAAATTTTCTTTAATTTTAATGAATTCCTAATCTCAGTCTTATTCAGTAACATAATTCAGTAACCATATTTCTGATATTTAAAAAATTCATTTAAAGTATTGCACAGATACTTAAATAACTATCTTACTATCTACCTACCTACATATCCTAGAAAATATGTTGTGCTATAATTGAATCATACTAAGTGCTCATATTTATTTTGTTTTAAGTTATTCTCACAGCAGTTCCAGCTCACTATACTGTGAATGCTTTCTTTCTCCCCGCCCCACCCCCCCTTCCTTTTGTTTGCTGGGACCTCTTAGATTATTTTTCTTTGCCTACTTAAATACTACTCTTGGAATTTTGGTCCAGCCCTGGAGATCCTTAACAGGTGACAGTCTTATGAGGCATGGGAGGAACCAAAACTCTGTCCTGTGGGTTGGTGGAATGCCAGTTGTGAAGTTCATTATATCTCTTTCACGGTCATGGATGAAATCTTTCTATTCTCTTGACTTCCCATCTGCAAAGGATGGTGCTATTTCTGCCTCAGTGGTAGAGAGAATTCAGACTACCAGGTATTCTCAGCAGCTATCTATCTACAATGTCTTAGTTGCTTTAGTTTGATTTCTTTATTTTTTTTTTTCTACTTAATCAAGTTTGTACTCTGATATAGAATTGTCAACACAGTAAAAATACTTTACATGAACCTTAATATTTTTAAAAAAAACTAATAGTTTTGAGGCTTATTATATGCCAGAACCTTTATAAGCATGTCACTTAGAGTTATTTATGTCTCACAACAGTATAAAGTAGATGTTATTGTCATACCTCATTTTTCAGATGATAAATATGAAGCATAGGAAATGAATAGAGATTTGGCTCAAGTCTATTTCACATAACCTGTGGTTATTTCCTCAATTCCAGAATATATAGTTTGAATAAACACATTCAGAAACTTGTAAAATCCCTACATTGGTTCCCTGACCCATGGAGTGTGGGTTATAATGACAAAAAAAAAACCAAGTGGAAACTACCAGCACTGCCTCTACCTATCAAAATAATAAAACAAACTGAATATTGCATTCCAGGAGGCACTATGGAAATTAATATTACCATCAAGGACAAAAACGATGAAAGAACGATGGTCCCCACCATATTCCCCTTTACCTCACGTATTTGACCTTTGGTGAAGAAAGGTGGAGAATGACAGTAAATTATCATAAATTTATCCAGCTGTTGACTCCAGTTGCAGCTGCTGCTCCAGATGTGGCTTTGTCACTGGAGCAAATCAATATATCCCCTAATACCTAGTATGCAGTTATGCAGTTATCAATCTCATGAACAATTTCTCTATACCTGTTAAAAAAAGACAGTGAAGACCAGTTTTCTTTCAGCAGGGCCAGCAACACACATTCACTGTATCACCTTAGGACAGTACCAATACACCAGCTCTAAGTCATAATGTAGTATTTAGGAATCTTTTCCACAGACATCATGCTAGTCAATCACATTGATGATAACATATTATTTGGATCTGGAGAGTAGAAAGCTGGGACTACTTCAGATGCATTGGTAAGAAACAAACATGCCAGAGAGTGGGAAACAAATCTCACAAAAATCTAGGGGTCTGATACCTCAGTGAAATTTCTAGGTGCCCAGCTATCTTGGGAAGGTTGAATTATCCATTTCAGGGGAAGGACAATTTGCTGCATCTGCTTCCCTACCACTAAGAAAGAGGTCACAGTGCTTAATGGATCTTTTTGAATTTTGGAAGCAACATATTTCCTCATTTGAGTATGACACTCCAAACCACTTACCAAGTAATCTAAAAGGTTGCCCGTTTTGAGTGAGATCCAGAGTAAGAAAAGACTGCAACAGATACAGGATCCCATACAAGCAATTCTGCCACTGGGTCAAATGATCAGCTTCTCTGCTGGTGCTTGGAGAGTCTGTAGCAGTTAGGAATGCTAAATGGAACTTTTGACAAACACTTATAGGTGAATCATACCACAGTACTTTGAGTTTTCGAGGCAAGCCCACGCCATACTCTGCAGAGAACTACTGTTTTTTGAGATAGACAGCTTCTAGCTTCCTACTGGGCCTAATAGCAATGGAAGCTTGATGATAATGAGCTGGGTATTTTCTGACACACCAAGCCATAAAGTTGTGTGTGCACAGCAGCACTGTAATGTCAAGTGGGAGTGGTGTATTCAAGATTGGTCTCAAAGAAGCCTTGATAGCACAAGTAAGTTGGATGAGCAAACGGCCTAAATGCTTATTCCTGACAAATTGCTTTTTCTCTCATAACCATACTTAGGGCCTCATGGCAAGTTCTTAATGACCAAATGACTGAGGAAGAAAAAAGATAGGTGTGTTTTTACAAATAGTTCTGCACAATATGCAGGCAATACCCACAACTGGATGAAGTCAGTACTACTGTAGTTGTATTCCAGGGTGGGTTTGAAAGACAAAAGTAAATGGGGACTCTCCTCACTGGAGAGAACTTTGAGTAGTGCACCTGGTATACATTTTGCTTGAGAGTAGTTGTAGCCAGAGATACGATCTGCACTGATTCAGTCATAGTAGTCAGTGGTTTGGCATAATGATCCAGTACTTGGGACAAAGCCAATACCAAGAGACTAAATATACAAATGGACAATGGCCAGACTATGTATAAAAGTAGAACTCAGACCCACAATCTGAAGTAAACTGCCCAAGAAACCAGCCCCATTGTCTACAATAAATAGCCTGGGAAACCAGTCTGCTATAATTCAGACTTACAGGAAGCCAGATTGTTATCTTTGGTAACCATTCAGCAAGTTATTTTTTAATAGCAATTGACCCAACATGGCCAGGACTTTATTAATAATTGACAGCTTCCCTAATTTTTGTCCCTGCATCCAACTTACTACCAACCAGATAAAACCAAATATGCACCCCTAACCAATCACATAAGATGCCCCCCTTCTATTTAGCCCACCTACATCTTCCCTATACCAACCACCTCCAATCAGTGCATACCTGAAGCCTTCTTTCCTCACTGTCAACCTTTTCCACGCTTTTGTCTGCCTTTTAGTCTTTGCTAAAATGCAAGTCATCATGGCTGACTCCCTTGCTATAGCAAGCTCAGAAAAAATAGCTTTTGTTCCTCTCACTTGGTTGGTCTTTTTTATTTCCACAATTCACAAACTGATGACAAGGAGATTCGGGGAAGAGGTATACGGATAGACTTCTGAATGGACACAGTGTGTGAAGATATTTGTATCTCATTTGAATACTCATCAAGAAGCAACCACAGCAGAGGAGGACCTTATTCACTGGGGGGATGAGATGACCCAATCTGTGGACATCAGTCATACTCTTTTCCCTGGAATCCCTGAGCTAAACATGGTGAAACGCTTTTATCTGAACACTGAGGCTTTTTTCTCCTTTTTTGGTTAAGTTGTTTTCAGTTTAGTCTGGCTAGTGCCTCCCTTCAGATAGTTCTTTTATCATTTGGAACACATAATTTTTAGGCAGGTTAGTTGATTTTCATGTTTCTTTATCTTATATTTTTCATTCCTTTTTCTCTTCATTTTCATCCTAGGAGAATTTTTCATATCATTATGTAAATTCATACTTTATCACTTATATTCTTTATGTCTCCTATGTGTCTCAATTCTGTCATTGCATTTTAATTGTTCATTTTGATTTCCTTTGAATTTTCTATATTTGCTGGATTATCTTTTAAATAGTTTGGCCTATATTCTCTATCGATCTTCCTCTGTCTGGGCTTATTTTAAAAAATCATGTCTTCTTACTTGCTAGAGAGAATAACAAATAATTTCTGTTTAGTTTTTAGTAGTATGTACTTGAAATATACAATTTTGTTTATGGCATCTTTAGACCTGTATAATTTTCAAATATTACATAATAAATGTATTTATTTTTCTTTCATAGCTTTTTCATTTTGTATCTTGCCTACAAATAAATTTCCTATCACTAGACTATTTTTCTAATGTAGTATAGCCTTCTTCTAGTGTTTTTAGTTTTGCTCTTTATTTGTAAATCTTCAGTCAACTGGAAATTTATTTGGGCTGATGACACTTATGACTTAATTTTCCCATCCTTATTGTTATGCAGTTGTCCAAATGTTGTCTATTGAATTGTGTATCATTTACTCACTGAAAAAGAAATCTAGAGGTTTTAGTGTTAACAACTTATTAAAATAATAAGTCATCATATAACTTCACTGAAACTAAGTATGAATTAATTTAGCTTACAGTTTAAAGAATAATTTTGTAGCACAGGAAAATAATTAAATTCTGCAGATAAATGATTTTCAAAACATGAAAATAAAACAATTTACAATATAGACTGAAAAGTCTAACAATTCTCTCTACCTTCTGTTCAACGTTTCTGGAACCTAAAACTGCTGTAAAAGATAAAGCCTATTAAAAATGTTTGACAATGATTTTGCTGAATTTCTAAAATAAATTGATCAATAGTACCTTGGATGACTTTCCTAGAACAAGTTACATTAGACTAAATTTATTTCTTTTTTTGATTGTCCTATTGAATGTAATATCCTTGGTCTCAGGATATTATTCTGTAGTCTTATTCTAAGTATTTGTATTTTAATATTCAGTATATTGTCTCAAGTAGAATGCACATTCAATATTTACTAAACTGCTTAAGTTTTTAATTATAATTTAAATGTAAATTATAATGTACATTTACTACCTTTTAAGAGACTACTGACAAATCTAAACATCATTATCTTAACTAATTAGAGTTCAGGAAAACCAATAATTCTTCTTTCAGAGTAGGTATAATCTCAGGTATCATATACAATTCTGCTGCAAGTATGTACATATTATGCATAAGATTATATTATTTTGTAATAATGCCATTATTACAAAAGAAGCTTTTTATTAAGCTGTGAGTTCTATGTGCATGTGTTGTAGGACTCAATGTTTAATATTCTGATTACATGGTACTTGTTCTGCTGTCTTTCAATTGACATCTGTATGAAGGCAATGGAAATCACTCCCCCAAACTCTATAATCTCTTCTACATCTAATTCAAAGCCATGACCACAATCAAAATCTTTTAAATGCCTCTGATTATAGTAGTTGATGATAATAGTAAAATTCATACATAGACATATATTAACTAACTAGATAATTGATTCATTAAATTAAATTAATAGGTTTATTAAAATATTTTATATTGCTCTAAGTTGTACAGTTGAATCTTTAAAAGAAAAAAAAAGTCAGTGCAGTCTTTTATTTTTACTTATGTTTATGAGGTTCCAAAAGTGAACAAGGTAAATTGTCTTAAAATATGAGTCAATGATCAAGAATTACTCAAATAAAAGGCCCATATGCAAGCATATCACATTGTTGCTGTGTTTGCATCCAGATTTATGGGACTTGGGATAAAACGTGATTATTTATTATGAAATCAGAGTAGTGCAAATTTTAAATATGATCCCACATTCAGCAGATTGCTAACCACTACATAAATTTCACAACCACTAATTCACTTTCTCTCTTTTGAAACCAGAAAATAAATATATAAATGAAAGGAAAAGAGAACTAGCTTTCTGTAGATGGTTGTGAAAATTCATTATTTCATTTTCTCTTCTGTTATATTACATAATTTCATTTTATATTATTCAATTGTTCAATTAAATTGTTCAATTTCAATAGAAAGTAGAAGCAGTTTACTCTGGTAGAAAGACTGTAAGTCAGAGAATCAACTATTTGGTTTTAATATCATCTGATTTTATAGGTTTTGCTTTTTAAAAAAAGTGTGGTAAGAACAAATAACATGAAATCTACCCTCTTAACAAATTCTCTAGAACTTATTCATCTTGCATAACTAAAACTTTCTAGGTTTTGATTTCAGTATGCCTTTGGCATGTCACAATCTCTGTGAATTTTAGTTTCTTCATCTGTTAAATGGGGCTAATAATATTCTATTTCACAATGTTACTCTGGGGATAAGATAACAGACTATGTTAAAAATGTCCTTTGTAAGTTATAATAATAATAGTTAACCTTTACTGAACACTTGCTATGTGCATTGCAAACATAAAATAACTGAATTTTTATGACAACCCTTTGACGGAACTATTATAATTCCCATTTTGTAGATGAGAATACTGAAGTAGAGAGATCTTAAGTAAATTGCCTAATGTTATGTAGCTAATAAATGGTGAAGCTGGGATTCAAATACAGGAAGTTTGACTTGAGAGCTTATGCTTTCGTCATTATGCTATACTCCCTCTCTTTATACTATGCAAATGTTTGGTTAAAATAAGAATTTACCTTGTATATAAAAATCACCAGTACTCTCTCCCTGTGTAGATATATATGTCCTTTATAGTAGTTTGAAGTGGTTCTGGCTGTCACACTCAAAAACAAATATTGAGGCCCTTTTATATAAAGCATGGAATTTCCAGAGAGAATAAAAGAGCTATCTATGGCTTTTAAAATGGTCACTGAAAGTTTAAATCCAAAATTGCTAAGCTATGACAGAATATAAATCAAAAAACCAAAAAAATGGTTTTTTCTTCCACAAATAGATTTGTTCAATGTATTTTTAGTTACTTTTGTCACATTAGAATTTCTATCTGGATCCAAGGAATGGAACATAACA
The DNA here is from genome assembly GCF_028021215.1 of Eschrichtius robustus. Taxonomy (NCBI): domain Eukaryota; kingdom Metazoa; phylum Chordata; class Mammalia; order Artiodactyla; family Eschrichtiidae; genus Eschrichtius; species Eschrichtius robustus. Next base: position 60,508,982 of record NC_090840.1, on the reverse strand, counting down.
TTTCATGTTCCTCTAGTAGATAAACTATGACTCTTTTTTAAAGAAAAAGTCATTTAATATAGGCCTCAACACACAGATGTAGAAATATACTATCAATACTACCCAAGATAATGTAAGGATTGAATGCAATCCCTATCAAAATTCCAACAGACTTTTATTCATAAATGAAAAAGCTGATCCTTAAATTTATATGGAATTGCAAGTGTTCTCACATAGCCAAAACAATTTTGAAAAAGAGCAAAGTTGGAGGACTTGTACTTTCAAAACTTATTGCAAAACTGTAGTAATCAAAACAGCATGGTACTGGTATAAAGACAGACATATAGACCAATGGAATAGAATTGAGAGTCCAGACATAAACATATACATCTATGGACAATTGATTTATGACAGGAATGTCAAGTCTACTCAATGGGGAAAAAAGTCTTTTCAACCAGTGTTGCTGGGACAGACAACTGGATTTTCATATTCAAAAGAATAAAGGTGGACTCCTACCTCACATCATATACAAAAATTAAATCAAATGGATAAACAAGTATGAGCTAAAACCATAAAATACTTAGGAATAACACTCAGAGGTATATTTTCATGACTTTGGGTTTGGCAGTAAATTCTTATATATGCCACCACAAACACAAGCTTGTTGCCTGTGAAGGAAAAAAACAGATAAATTGGACTTCATCAAATTAAATTTTTTTTGCACTAAAGGACATTATGAAGAAAGTGAAAAGATACCCTGCAAAATGAGAGAAAATATTTGCAAATAATATATCTGATAAGAGTTTAATAACCAGAATATATCCTAAAACTCACCAATAAAAACTGGGCAAATCACTTGAATAGGCATTTATCCAAAGAAGATATACAAATAGTCAATATGTATATGAAAATATGTTCAACTTCATTAGACATTAGGGGAATGTGAATCAAAACCATACTGAGTTGCCACTTCATACCGACTAGGATTGAAGTAATCAAAAAAACAAAGGGGGAATATAATAAGAGTTAGTGAAAATGTAGACAAATGGGAACCCTCATACATCGATGATGCAAATGTATAATGGTGCAGCTGTTGTGGAAAATAGTATGGTGACTCTTCAGAAAATTAAACATAAAGTTATGTGACCCAGCAGTTTTACTTTTAGTTATATAGCCAAAAGAATTGAAAATAAGGACTCAAACAGATACTTGTATACCACTGATCATTGCAGCATTATTTATAATAGCTATAAGGTAGAAATAACACAGCATCCATCAGCAGAGGAATGGAATAAACAAAACATGGTATCTAAATACAATAGAATACTATTTAACCATAAAAAGAAATGAAGTTCTGATACCTGCTACAGCATGAATTAACCTCGACAACACTATGCTACATGAAATAAGCCTGGCAAAAAAAGACAAATATTGTATGATTTGATTTATATAAAATATCCAGAATGTGAAAATTCATAGAGACAAAGTAGATTAGAGGTTACTGGGAGCTGAGGGGAAGAGATAATGAGAAATTACTGCTTAAAGTTTACTGAATTTCTGTTTAGGGTGATGAAAAAGTTTGGAAATAGTAGTGATGGTTGCACAACATTGTAAATTTAATGAAAGGCATTGATGTTTATGCTTAATTTTTTTCCATTTTAGTTATTTTTTGTATTATATATATTATCAAAATTTTTAAAAGATATTTTCTCCAGTTGTTTAGGACAAAGAGATTTCAAAAATCGTACTTGATTTATCTTTTATTTCATCTTCAGTATCTGAACCAAGCTATATACCAAGTATGGCTAATGCCCTGTTATTGTGGTTCTATTTCACAACAACTACTTAACTCTCGTTAGGGTTTCAAACTCACATTGATATTTATTGGCATTGTAACCTTTGAACCTGACCTGGTTACTAATAGCAAATAAGCACATAAAATGATACCCAACATCATTAGTCACCAGAGAAATATAAATTAAACCTGCTATACATACATTGGAATAATTAAATTAGAAAGACTGATAATATCAATTGTGGGCATGGAAATGGTGTAACTGGAACTCTCATACATTGCTGTTGCAAATGTAAAATGGCTTAACTCTTTGGAAACTAGTCATTTAAAAAAAAAAGGTAAACATATACCTTTAAGATGATCCAGCCATTCCACCTCAAAGTATTTACTCTAGAGAAAGGAAAACACATTAGTGTTTCACTGGGAATTTGACTCAACTGACACCAAAACTTTTGTATCCGCTATTAAAAATCCTGTGATATCACATCCTACTACCGTTATTTACCTTTCTCTACACAGCAAAATTGCTTAAAAATGTCTTACTAACTCAACCCCTCCGTCTCCCTTTTTCTCCTCAACCTAGTTAGTCTACCTCCCTCGCCATTCAATAGAAGCTGTGCTAATTAAAGACATTAATTAACTTCACCCTGCCAAAGATAATGACCAATTCTTTGACTTCATCTTGCACAAAGTATCAGCAATATTTGTCCCAATTAACTATCCTCTCCTTTTTGAAGCAATTTCCTCTCTAACTTCTTTTTTAATTTTAAGTCACTGTTTGAATTATATTTTTCCCCTCAGTTACCACTCTTCACAGTTTTTTGTTTTGTTTTTGCTGGCTGCTTCTTGTTTACAAGACCTCTTTGTGTTTATGGGATCTATCACTGCCTTTCCTTTCTGCACTACACTCTCCCTTGATATCATGCACTATCTGTTAGCTTATAACTTAGAAATTATTATCTCCAAAAGGAATGTCTCCTTAGTGCTAGAGTGTATGCCCAATTGCCTACTCATAAACTTCATTTGGATGTCCAAAATGCATCTCAAACTTAAAATCGTCAAAACATAATTATGCTGTTAATCCCCAATCTGTTAGCCCAAATTTCTCTCTGTAACCAATGGCATAGCAAGGGTAGGGTAGTGGGAGCAGGCTCTCTTAGGTATTCTATCTTGAGTACAAACCATATTAGAATGTTAGCCTGACTGCTTCCAAAGACCTCACTTATTGAGGTAGCAGTCTATAGAGCAAATAGAACAGCAGCAACAAAATCACAAAAAGTAATTATCTTTCAAAATAAAAGGGTGAAAAAAGACCACTATGACAAGCCCACAAAAGATTGATATTTTTCATATTTAATTTTGTGACTGTCAAGATTTCAGAGAACTCTATTCCTCTCCTAGAGGATAACTTATAAGTTGCTAAATACAATGCATGTTTTACAGGCTTTGATTTTCTTGATATTGCTTCTGGTTATAATAATGTTGGTATTTCTTTTTACCCTCTCTTCTCTCTTGTCATTTGAATCATTCTTCTGAACCCTACTAATACCCTTGACTATTCCTTATCAGCCTAAATTGTTGCCCCTTCTTTCTTGGCTTGTCCTTTGAGTTTATACACAGGCTCCTGCTCTATCTATATGTATATATTGTTTTCTCCATAATTTTCCACCTGATCGCAGTTTTGCCACTTGAATTCAAGTATGTCCACCTAGTCATGCAAGCCAGAAACTTGAGAGTAATCTACTATTTTGTCTGTATCAATACTACAGTCAATAGTTCAATAATATTACCAGTTTTATCACGTAAATATTTATCTGATCTACCCAATCCTTTCACCAATGCCAGTTCTGGGTCCTCATTATTTCTTGAGTAATTGCAACTAAGTGTAATTAATTTCTTGTCCTGTAGTTATGCAATTTCCTTGACCCTCCCCTTAAGTAGGTTTTTGTCTACACATCCAGAGGGGCTTATTTTAAATGAAAATATGATTGTGATATTCCTGTGCTTAAAACATTTTCAATGCTTCTGAATGATTTAGAACATAAACTTTAGCTTGTTATCATAGCACACAATACCTTCCATGACCTGGTACCTTTCTAATGTTACTCATCTCTCCATTTTTAATTCCTGTGCGTCCTTTTTTTTATATCCAACTAGATGAAATTATCATTTTTATAGTTCAGAAATAGTTAAATATTAGCAGTGTCATAGTGTTTGATCAACCCGATACTCTAGTAATACTGGAATACCTAAAGTTTCCAGAATGTTATTTCTTGACTCTGTGACTCTGCCAGTCTTGTTAAGAAAAATGGATCAAGTTCCTGATTTCAGAACCATAAACTCTTCTGGTAGCTTTTGTTTATGCTTCTTTGTTAGACCTCTCAGTGATCCTTCCCCCCTTAACTGTTCCTTGTAATTATTCCTTATAACTATACTGAGTCAAATAACCATGGAATGCCTAACAGATTTTGTACTAACCCACACATAGAATAATTATGTATAATGGGAATAAGAGTATGTTTGTCTACCCTATTGTCCCTTTGGTTTTATGATACTGAGTAAGTGATGTGAGGGCTCTGAAATTAGTTTTCTCTATTATAAAATGAAAAAAATAAAACATAAATCCTAATAATGACATACTCCTCTTATAACCATTATGTTACACAGTAAAAAATATTGTAAACTTTAAAATGTATATTGATATTAATCCTTACTCTTCCAAAATAAAGCCAGGACCAGATAATTATCATCTATGTATTAAAGGTCAGATTTATAAAACATTAGAAATAAATGAATATATTGAAACTTCAATTTAAAATAAAGATTTATGAAAAATGTTGCTAAAGTGATAATAATAAACTATAAAACCCCACAAAAAAATCTATGTGCTTCCCCAAAGTAATAAAGACACATTTGTTGCATTAATATAATTTTGTGTATGTCTCAGCCAGTCCTATAACATTATCTAAATTATTATGGAAGGTTAAAAATCTCAGAGAAATTAACTTTCCTAATCATTATTAGTTTTCATTTTCTCTTGTGTTGATTTTAACAAGCTATTTGAAACAAAAAGGTAAATTCATATTGTGCTGTCTCCTGGATTCTTCAGAGAACTTACAGATTATTTTAATGTAACAAAAAATGTTTTATATAATATCAGTACAATTAGAATAGACCTTCATCATACTCTTCTTTGAAACATAACTAATGAGAAAGTAGGATTACTAAAATGAGCGCATAACAGGATGATCTGTGGCTGGGGAGAGTCAGGTCAGGCTCCCATACCTGGATAATACTTGGAATTCTTAGCCAGCGTAAAGGGGAGAATGGTGGTTGCCCATGAGTGAGACTTCAGAGGCTGGCTCTAAACTAAATTTTGTCCAAACCATGCAGTCAGATTTCGGTGATCAAAATGTGTATCTGCATAATCATCATAAGGAGAAGAAAGAGAGATGCTAACATGACAAAGAGGTAAAGGACAAGGAAGAAAAGAGAAAGTGGAGGAAGAAAGAGAAAAAGGAGAAGAGGAAGAGAGAGAAGAAAGAGGAGGAAGCAGAGTTATATTACAATTCAGTAAATGGAAAAATTCCAAGTAAGCTCTCCTAATGAGAGGTTTTCAACTTGTGGTTCTCAGGTCATGACAGGCAACAGATTTACTATAGGAAATTCTCAAATTCATAGTTTCCACACATTATCTTCTGAGTGAATAAAAATTTTATCTCACATGTTTTTGTGATAATGTACATCTGCAATGAACAAAATTCAAATTACTTTAAATGTGTTACTGAGACCGTTATAGCTTTTGTGTTAAAACAACTTATATTGGATATATAACGATTACCATGTTTTGATCTATGAACAGTTTTTCACATTAGCAAAGAAAATGTGGAGACCACTGATAAAGACAATGTTTAATAAAGATATAGTGGGAGTTTCAAAGTGAAAACCTAAGCATTGTAGCCACTGCACCTTCATTTGTAACCTCACATCTAGAGATTTTTCAAGATAAGTCCTCCTGTGGGATTTAGGCTCTTCATTAGGTGTGTCACTTGACCAGTAGAGCTAATGATTTATTCTCCTTTGGAATAGCCACACTGAGAGTTATGAATCATAATGTAGGTCACCTCTAAATACCGTAAATTCAGTGCACATGAGGAAGTGGATCTCACCCAGTATCCCAAAGCATGAGGTTATTTCTGTGAAATAAATGTACATTGGAGGAAGAGGGTTTTGGAGTTTAGTCACCTATGGGTTTAAGATCTTGTCAGATTAAGCTCTCAAGTTTCTCCTACCAGGATCACAAAAAAAAAAGGAATTACTCTGCACCAGAGAGATCTGTACAAAAAATTTACGAAGTATAAAGGATTTGATTGGAATGTAGAATGATGACTGATATTGGCCTGTTACAATAAGCAGTTCAGGGGAGTTAAACAATAATTTAGAGGTGGGCAAATTCAAAATACCAGCTGTAACAGAAAAGGAAGCGATGGGAAACTGAATTACTAGAAAGTAGATTGGAAAAGAAGATTAAAACCAAACTTCTGTTGGTGTTTGCTGACGCCCCATGCCCCTCTTACAGACCTGCTTGAGGTACCAGGAGCCCCAACTAGCGATGGGGCTGTGAAAATGCAAAGGGAGACGAGCTTCTGTAGTGATTCCAGTGCAGAGGCTCTGGAATTAGACAGCTTGGATTTAAATCTTGAATCTTCCATGGCCCATTACTTATATTCCTCTGTGTCTCAGTTTCTTCATCAATAAAGGCAGGAAAAAAACACTGTCTATCTTATCAGTTTATGAGGGTTAAGTGCGGTATTAAATACAGAGCTCTTAGGAGAATACCCAGAAGTTAAGAAGTGCTCAATAAATGTTAATTAATATTGTTTCTAACTCCCTTAAGTTTAATTATGAGTGGGGATAGAGAAATGCATGATGAAAACATTGGAAATACTTTATCTTCTAAATATACAGCTCAGTATTTGGACAAGTACATTATCATGTAGCCTTATCATGTAGCCGATCTTATTATCATTGTTTATTTAATTCAGAATATTTTTCAATATGTGAGTGAGGAACAGCTCTTTTATTCAAAATCCATATAAATACATTATATCAATGTACATCTTTTCAGAGTGATCACTTCGCAGAGAAAAGATAATTGTTAAGAGTGGGTTCAGTGTATTTTATACACATCACATATTTTTCTTCAGATAATAGAATAATGCCAGCAAGAAGGATTATGTAAATTCAGGACTATAAAAGCAGCTTAGTTCAATGGACGATGCTGAGGGTCATGCATTAACAATTTTATGAGCAGCCCTATGACAAGAAAAGAATTTAAAGTACTAGATGACAACATTCAATTGAATTATTTTCTTCAGGAGGGCGTACTCAAGTTCCTGCTTGAGAGCTCTTTGTAAGAAAAGGCATGTTGCATATTTTTCTTGACAACTTACATTTGTGCTAAACAAGGCGGACATACCTTGTGGCAATGTAATCTGCTCCTAAACATAGTTTTAAAAAAAATGAACAAGCCTCTAAGTAATTATCAATAGACAAAGTGATATTGCTACTCATGTAAGCATGTGATTAACAGGAACTGCATAATATAATAAATAGCAAGGAAAAATAAAATCACATAAGCATAACAAAAATACACATCACTATCATCAGTTACTACCTTCAATATCTTGTCAGAGAATAGTCACACTAGACATAAGTGAGGAAAGTAATATAATGAGCACCATTTATAGACTTGCTACCGTCTGCCAGGCATTGTTACCCTTTTACGTGTGTTAGCTGATTTAATCCCTGCAACTTCTTGTGTTAGGTATTATTGCTTAATTTTAGCAGCTTAGAAACTGAGGTTTAGATTTTAGTTTAGGGCCAACGTTCAGTTTAGGGCCAACCTGACATTACAGTATATGAACTTTTGCATTAGAACTAGCAGGGGCACCTGGTAAAATACACATTTCTAGGACCCACCACATAATTAAGCCAGGCTCTCTGGGGATAGGGTCTAAGATGTTCATTTTAACATGTTCCTAGGGCATTCTGATTTTTCAGCAAAATCTGTAAAACTTTGCTTTATTGACTAGCAAAGTCAATCACTCTTAACTTAATTCTGAAATCACATAACATTAAAATCATTTTACAGATTAAGTGTTAAAAATGTTATTAATTTGAAATTGTAATAAGCTACATATATTACATTGAATAATGGTCAAATTAATTTCTGGATATTTATAAATAATATACTAATATAGCTAAAAAATAAATAAGTGATCTTTAAGAATGAGTCTCCAAGGACATATTATGTTCTTATTTTACGATGATGGTGATAATGATGGGTGTTTATAGGAGGTAGAAAAGAAGTCTAAGCCATGATCTCTGCCTTCAAGCTTCTTATAAATTGTATTGTTTATTGCTGGCTCTATAATGGAAGTCTTCTCTCTCTTAATAAAAAGAGAGGAGAAAAAATGTTGTATATAAGTTTGTCTAACTTATTCTGTATTAAGGATCTCATCATTTGTGTGAACCTTTATTTTTGTATATTCCTTATTTTACATTTAATCTTTATCTGAAAGTAGAAAGTCTGATTTTCCCCATACATGATAAGTACAATAATGTATGCAAGTATCAAAAATCAAAAAACATATTAGTTCATCAAAAATGATTTTTGGTTGAGTTAGGACAGTTTTCATACTAAAACAGCCTAAAATATTATGTTATGGTTTTAGAACTATGACCACTATTAAATTTCATAATGTATTATACGCAGATCACTATTTTGAAACTAATAAAATTGGTGGTTGAATGTATTTTAGTGAAAATTAGAGCTGGATTGAGTTCTATCAGTTTAAAGTTAACAAATTCAGAGCTGCATGGGATCATATAGGAAGCGATATAAAGAAAAGCAGTCTATTCACATGCTAAGTATAAGATAATGTTTCATATACTTCTGTTATTCTCTCAGGATATTATACTAGCTCTATCTAGTGGCCATATACAAATATTACACTTAGCTAATAAATATAATTTAAGAAGCATGCTTTAATATGCAATTATTACTAATTCATTTTTTGTAAACTGAATGCCAAATGATTTAAAGCTACAGAATTGTCACCCCCTCCTATTCATTGGTACTAAGTTTGCTTTACAATTCTTTTTTAAAAATTTTTATTTTTATAAGAACATTTAACATGAGATCTACCTAATTTTTAAGTGCACAATACAGTATTGTTAACTATATGTACAATATTGTAGTATAGCTGATTTCTAGGGTTTAATCATCTTATATAACTGAAAATTTATACTTGTTGAATAACGACTCCCCATTTCTCCCTCCCTCCAGTCTCTGACAGCCAAGATTCTACTTCTCTATTTCTGTGTTTGACTGTGGCAGAAGTCATTTTTAAGCCAAGCTTAGTTATTAAAATTGAGACTTTTTGTTTGTGTATTCTTGGCACTGATTTTGATACATGATTTAAATAATGACAGAACTTAAAATATTTTAAAAGCTCAAAATAAACTTACAAATTAGATGAGATTATAAGAAGTACCCAAAGCTTCTTTTGTGGCACAGAATTGGAACTGGTAACACTACTTGCATTGTGTTCTGTGACTAAAAGAAGTCATAAGGCACATGCAAGGTGAGAGGAAATAGGTTCTCTCTGCTGTGAGTAGCTGCAAAGTCACATTACAAAGCGTATAGATATAGGAAAAAGTGAAGAATTATGGTCATATTTTCAATCTACCACAAGTTTCAAGGGATTTTAAAATATGCATTTTTATTCATTTTGAGTGGGAGTTTCACAGATGTTCTATTTCTGTAATTTAATATGAGGCTCTTTTTAAGTTCATGGACAAACTTTTATATCTTTTTCCCTAAATTTTAAGAGTGATAATAACTGTCCCTTTTTGATAAGGGTAAGTCAAAACAACATCTTTGTTTATAAATGGAATTCAATTAATTGCAACTTAATTTATTTTATATTTCCATCCTCATTTCAGCTCTATGACCCACCCCAAATCAAAACCCTTCAGTGGAAATAAAAGCTTTGGACTGAAAATCAGAGGAAGTGGGTTTAGCTCCCTGCTGATACACTTAATCAGCTGCTTGATCTGAGAAAAATCTCTTCCCCTCACTAGTACTTTGCTTGCCTCTCTGTGCAAAGAGAGTGTGGAATTGAGTAGATCTCAAGGTTTCTTCCAACACTTTTTAAAATTTTAGAGTTTCTTCTAGCATTTGTGTGTGTGTGTGTGTGTGTGTGTGTGTGACAAAATCCCCACTATCCATTGTTTTCTTTGTTAAAAGCAATTAACAATATTTATTTTAACTGGCAATTGTCATGCAATTAAAAACATCTGATTATGCCTAGACTAGGACATGGACATATCAGTTAAAGACAAAGAAATTATTTTCAATATCCTTGTGACAATGACCACCCTGGTTCATAGGCTTTTAACATGTAATTTTACAAGAATATTCTCTGAAGAACAAAACAAAACTCCCCATTATTCCCAAAGTCAATTGTAATGGTTCTGTAGGGGATATATTAGTACATTGTATTTTCAATTATTCAGTCTTAAAAAGTGCTAAGTGTACATATATCTATTTATCTGTCCATCCCTCCATATACCTAGCTACCTACCTATCTACCGGCTATCATCTGTTTGATGGCTATAGATTGTCTATCAGAGATGGAATTGTTGGGTCATAAATCTATCCATCTCTCTCTCTATATCTATATACATAATTTTGCTTTCAAATTAAATTTACAATAGTAATGTTGTTTTCTAAGATTTAATAAATGTACCACTGTAATATAACAGAATAACATTAGGTGAAATTTAAACGAGTAAGGGGTATTCAGGGGTGAGGGATATTCGGTGACACTGAACTATCTTTACAACTTTACTGTAAATCTAAATTTATTCCAAAATAAAAAGTTTCTTTAAATAATGCAAAAAGAAAAATCAATCTAAACATTTATTTGTAAGGAAGTAAAAAATACATTGTTATATACTTAGACTATGCAAAATTTAACAATAAATTAACCAAATTTATATATGTCAATATAGATAGAGCACATGACATATAGTTTTGGGAAACAAATTACAGAGCAACAAAGATTTAATTAAAATTAAGAAAATGCTAAAAAATTACATATTTATCTTCTATATTCATATATATAGAGAAAATTTTAAAAATCGTGAACAGAATGTACACTTAATTTATACTTAATTTATATAATAACAATGCAATATTACAAGGGAGGGCAACATAAGAGAATTCAACTTAATCTGTGATACTTTGTTAAAACTCCCAGCAAATTTGTAAACAAAACACAATCACTTTGCTTCAAAAATACTTGTTGTGTACCTTAAAATAATACAATGTATATGTCAATTATATCTCAATAAAACTGCGGGGGGGAAACCTGTTGTAAAACCATCACTGTGAATTCCCATGAGGTAATTCTAATTTTCACGTCTTCATTTTCTGCGTTTTATCTAAATTTCTGTATTGGAGTAAATATGGAATACGCTTCAACATCAACTATTTTGTCTCTGTCAGTATCCTCTAACTCTCAAATCCAGCTTGCCCTTTCCATCCTCATTACTCTCATTACAATTTTAATGAGATCTTCTAATCCTCTCACAAGCCTACTGCCTGTTGCCTTTTACTTAATTGGTCTTCCTGTCTCTGGCTCATCCACACTCTGACTCATCCTATGGTTGATCAATGTTCCTTCAGCAAAATACTGATTTAATCCTTATCCTGTTCAACCATCTTAATTGACATCCAAGTGTCAAACACAAATCCATGTGCCTGATTTTCAAATAATTCCACAAAATGGCCTCAACAGACCTTTCCAGTCTATTACCCACTTCTTCTGCACATTTATGTAATATTGTAGTTGTTTAGCACAACCAATTGCTCCCAAACAACCTTCATGCTTTCCACTTTCATTCCTTTGCACTCATTAATTCTTCAGTTTAGAATAACTTCTCCAAACACCTTGCCTTATGAAATCCTATCTATTCCTTAAGGGAAAAAAATCTTTAATTATGTTCTTTTGTGATATTTTTCTGATCAAGATTGACTTGTCCCTTATCCTGTCCAAAATGTGACATTTCTATCTTGTAAGCACACATAGCATTTAACTTGTACCTTTTAATGACACATGAGTATAGATAGATTTATACTTACCTTAAACCTTTGTAAACTGTTACCCTTGAGAGGTTAGGATTTATGCCAATCACATTAGTTGGTATAGTTTAGGAGATCAGTTAATCTTTTTTTTAATTAATTTTTATTGGAGTATAGTTGCTTTGCATGTTGTGTTTCTACTGTACAGCAAAGTGAATCAGCTATACGTATACATATATCCCCTCTTTTTTGGATTTCCTTCCCATTTAGGTCACCACAGAGCATTGAGTCCTTGCAGTCAAGAATTCTCACAGTATAACAGAGAGGAAGACATTATAACACTTCATTATGTGATGTCAGTGGATAGAGCTAAGTATAGAGGGCCATGTCGTAAACGCATAGAATGTTCGCCTGGCCCACACTTATCCCTAACTACTTACAAATCACCGATAGACAGGGGTTGGGCCAAGGCAGTTTTACTGGAATAAATATCAAAGCTGAGTTTTAAAGAATGAAGTTTTACAGACAGGCAAAGTTGTAGCCTGTGAAAATGAGAGAGGGCTTAAGATATCATTGCTCTTTTGAAGAACGGTGGATGCTTTGAAATAGAATTCATAACTTGAGAGAAGGGGGTAGTAAGAGAGAACACCAGAGAGGTAGGCACGAGGCAGATTCACCTTCGTGGTCAGCTAAGACTTGTGGACATCAGGTCCATTGGAATAACTTAAACAAAATGACATAAACCAACATGTTTTAGAGTTCTGTGAATGGATTAGAGCGGGAACAGTCTGGAGGCCACTGTAGACTAAACTTATCATTGTATAGAATGCATTTCTTTTTTTTTTTTTAAATGAAAACTTATTTATTTTTGGCTGTGTTGGGTCTTCGTTTCTGTGTGAGGGCTTTCTCTAGTTGTGGTGAGCGGGGGCCACTCGCGGTGTGCGCGGGCCTCTCACTGTCGCGGCCTCTCTTGTTGTGGAGCACAGGCTCCAGACGCGCAGGCTCAGTAGTTGTGGCTCACGGGCCTAGTTGCTCCGTGGCATGTGGGATCTTCCCAGACCAGGGCTCGAACCCGTGTCCCCTGCATTGGCAGGCAGATTCTCAACCACTGCGCCACCAGGGAAGCCCTGCATTTCTTTTTTATGGTTTTATGTAGTTCATACTTACTTATATCTAGCCAAACATTAATCCCTTGCACTGTTCTTCATTCCTTCATATATCCCCATGATTCCATTTGGCATTATTTTACATCTGCCTAAAGAACTGTCTAAAGAACTGCTTTTGAAATTTCCTTTAATGTAAGTTAGCTGTTGATCTTAGTGTTTATTTGCTAGAAAAAATGTCTATTTTACTTTCAATTTTAAATATTTTTACTGGGCATATAGTCTAGATTGGCAGGTAATTTATAAAGCACTTTGTAGATATTTGAAGGCTTCCATTATTTCTTTGAGAATAAACTCTTGATCTTATCATTGATCTTTTGCAGGTAAAATATCTGCTTTCTATTTTTAAGGATTTTTCTCTTTGTCTTTAATTCTCTGTAGTTTACCATGATCTGCATAGGTTGGCTTTCTTAGCTTGAAATTCTGGTTGATATTCATAATGTTTATTTTTAATTTTTTAACTTTATTGAGGAATAATTGACAAATATAATTATATAATTTTAAACTACGGAGTGATTTCATAGACACACACACACACACACACACATTGTAGAATGATTACCAAGGTCAAGAAATTAATATATCCATTACCTCACATTGTTAACATAGGTAACTTCCTTAATGGTGAGAATGCTTAAGATCTACTCTCAACAACCTATAAGTATACAATGCCATATTATTAACCATTGTTACCATGCTATACATCAGATCCTCAGAACTTATTCTTTTTATAATTCAAAATTTGTATCCTTTGACCTACCTCACCCCATTTCCCCTACTCTCAGTCCCTGACAACCACTATTCTATTCTCTGTCTCTATTAAATCTGTTTTTTTTCCTTTTTTAGCTTCCACATGAAATACCATACAGTATTTGTCTTTCTCTTTTTGACTTATTTCATTTAGCCTAATACCCTGCAGATTCATCCATGTTGTCACACAGGCAGGATATCCTTCTTTCTCATGGCTTAATAATTTTTCATTGTGTGTGTGTATGTGTGTGTATACACATACGTACATATAAAATCACATTTTTTTGGTCCATTTGCCTGATAAAGGACATTTAGATTGTTTCCATATCTTGGCTATTATAAATAATGCTGTAATGAACATGGGTGTGCAGATATCTCTTAGAGATACTGATTTCATTTCCTTCATACATACCCAGGGGTAGGATTGCTAGATCATATGGTAGTGCTATTTTTAATTTTTTAAGGAACCACCATATTGTTTTCCATAATGGTTGTACTGTTTAACATTCCCACCAACAGCATATAAGGGTTTCCTTTTCACTACATCTTTGCCAACATTTGTTATCTCTTCTTATCATAACCATCTTAACAGGCGCAAGATAATATCTCCTTGTGGTTTCATTACATTGATTAGTTATGTTGAGCATAATAATGGATTTTGATCCATTAATTATGTGTTGTGTATACAAATACAAGTGATTTCTGTATGTTGATGCTATATCCTGCAATTTTACTGAATTCATTTACTAGTTCTAACAGTTCTTTGGTGGAGTCTTTAGGGTTTCTGTATAAAGATTATGACATCTGCAAATAGACATAATTTTACTTCTTCCTTTCCAATATGCATACCTTTTATTTCTTTTTTCTTGCCTAATTGCTACAGATAGGACTTCCAGTACTATGTTGAGTAGAAATGGTGAAAGTGGGCATTCCTGTCTTATTCCTGATCTTAGAGGAAATGCTTCTAACTTTTCACCATTGAGTATGATGTTACCTGTGGGCTTGTCTTATATGGTCTTTATTATGCTAAGGAACAATCCTTCTATACCCAATTTGTTGAGTGTTTTTTTATCATGAAAGGATGTTGTATGTTGTCAAATGCTTTCTCTTCATGTATTAAGTTGATCATATAATTCTTACCTTTCATACTATAAATGTGATATTCATATTTATTGATTTGGGTAAGTTGAGCCATGCTTTTATGCCAGTGACAAGTGCCACTTGATTATGATGAATTATCCTTTTAATGTTCTGGTGAATTCAGTTATCTAATATTGAAGATTTTTGCATTTATATTCATCAGTGATATTGGTGTGTATTTTTCTTTTCTTGTAGTGTCCTTATCTGGCTTTGTTATCATTGTAATGCTGGACTTGTAAAATCAGTTTGAGAGTATTCCCTCTGTTTCAATTTTTTGGAGTGTTTGAAAATGATTGGCATTAGTTATTCTTTAAATATTTGGTAGAATTCAAAAGTGGAACCAGCTGGTCCTGGGATTTTCTGTGTTGGGAGGTTTTGATTACTGATTCAATCCTTTTATTGATTACTGGTCTATTCAGATTTTCTATTTCTTCATGACTCAGTCTTCATAGGTTGTATGTTTTGAGGAATTTATCCAGTTCTTCTAGGTTATTCAGTTTGTTGGCATATAATTTTTCATAGTAGTCTTTCATAATCCTTTGTATTTCTGTGGGATGAGTTGTAACATGTCCTCTTCATTTCTGATTTTGAATCCTCTTTTTTTAAATTATTTTATTTGTGTTTTTCTTTAAAAAATAGCTCTTAGTTTCAATGATCTTTTCTACTGTTTTACTGGTCTCTGTTTTATTTATTTCTCTTCTGTTTTTTGTTATTTCATTTCTTCTGCTCACTTTAGGCTTAGTTTGTTCTTCTTTTCCTAGTTCATTGAGGTGTAAAGTGAGGTTGTTTATTTGAGAACATTCTTATTTTTTTAATGTAGGCACTTATTGCTATAAACTTCCCTCTTAGATCTGCTTTTACAGCATCCCATAGGTCAGGGGTCCCCAACCCCTAGACCGCAGACTGGTACCAGTCTGTGGCCTGTTATGGATAGTTCTCTGTTATTTATTTAAATAAGCTTTCTGTCCCTTTCTTTCTCTTTCTGGAATGCCCATACTGCAACATGGCTTGCTTAAAGTTGTCCCATGTATCTTGTGGGCTGCCTTCACTCTTTCTTCTTTTTTCTCCTCTGAGTAATTTCAAGTCACCTATCTTCAAATTTGTAGATTTGTTTGTCTGCTTAATCAAGTCAGTTGCTGAAGCTCTCATATCTTTTTATTCAGTCATTGTATTCTTTACTTCCAGAATTTCTGTTTAGTTCTTCTTATGTTCTCTCTTTTTTAAAATTCTCATTCATTCTTGTATTAATTTTTCAAAATAAGAAAATTATCTGTGTTTCCTTAAAGATTGTTGAACTTCTTTAGAACAATTATTTTGAATTATTTATCAGGCAATTAATGGATCAATATTTATGGTAGATTACTGAAAGCAATCTGCCTTTGCTTTTGTAATGTTTCCTGATTGTTGTGTTCTATTTTTGTGTTGCTGTGTGAGCATTTAAAACAGCAATCACCTCTGCCAAAACCTCGTAGACTGGTTTCAGTAAGGGAAGATTTTCATTTGGGGAAAAAGGGAGCATGATGGTGCTAACTGTGGGGAAGAGGGAGGAGCACAAAGGTTCACAGTAACACTGAGTGTAGTGACATGAGATTTGCCAAGTATAGGAGTGTACAGTGGCTCCAGATCCAGATATGCATGGTGGCGTGGTGACTCCAGGAACTGGGGTGTGCAGTATTAGCAACTGTATGGTCCCTTAGCAGAGAAAGGTATGAGAGGTCAGCAGTGGCAGCAAAGCTTAAGAGGTCTGCAGGACTATTTAAAAATTCTAACATTCATTCATTGGCATCCCAGGAAAGGACACAAATGACAGGGCTGAAAAAGAATTCAAAAAAATAATAGCTGGAAGTTCCCACATTTGTCAAATTATAGATACCTAGAGATTCAAAAATCAAAGAAAACTCAAACAGGATACCCAAAGAAATCCACATCAAGACACATCATAATCAAACTTCTGAAAACTAAGAAAAAGAAAAATATCTTTAAAAAAGTGAGAGCAGAAATTTCCTGTGAGGAAAAACAATTTTAATGACAGCAGATTTCTCATCAGAAACCATGGAGGCCAGAAAAAAGTGACAGAACATTTTTCAGGTGCTAAAAGAAATGTCATGCCAGAATCTTATACCCAGTGAAAACATTCTTCAGAAATGAAGATGAAAATTAGACATTCTAAGATGAAGGAAAACTAAGAGAATTTGTCTTCATTTGACTTACCCCCCGCCCCAAAAAAAAAGTGGTTAAAGGAATTCCTTTAGAGGAATTAATGGGAAGGTTGAAAATTTGTTCTCTTAGTTCCACTGGGGAAAAAAAAAAAAAACACATGTCAGAGGGAGAAAAAGAGAAATGCAGACATCCTAAAGGATGTCTTTCAAAATTCTAAAAGTGGTTTTTCCTAAGCTGTTATAATTGCTGTTGTTGATTGTTTTAAATTTTACTTATTTCACTTTTCTGTTTTCCTATAGAATTTTTTCAAGGAATGTGCATTAGTTTTACAATCAGGCAAAATAGTAAAGCTCTTTCATTTTGAAAAACAAAAGTATCCTGATATCACTAACAGCATTATTACATCTGATTCAAATACTGACAACTTTGTGAATATTTTAAACCATTCCATCACTATTGATTTCTGAGAAGCAAAGGAGACAGAGTGCAAAATAGAAAAGGAAAATTACTTAATTTTACTTAATTTCTTAATTTACTTAAAGTAAATTTTACTTAATTTCTTAAAGTAATTTCTTAAAAATTACTTAATTTCACTTAATAACTTAATTTTCATGAAATTATTTTAATATAACTGCACATTTATTTATAATTTGTAAATAGTATATGTAAATAGTAAATAAAGGAGAGTCATTGGCACAATAAATAAATCTAATACAGCCAACCAATTTTCAAGGAATGTAGCAATCATATTAACTGATAATATATTTTATATTGCAATGAATAGTTCTGGCCCAAAGTTAACTTTATTCCAAATCATTCCTACTTACTTTTTTTATATTTCTTTTTTTAAACTTTATATTGGAGTATATTTGATTTACAGTGTTGTTAGTTTCAGGTGTACAGCAAACTGATTTATTTATACATATACATATATCTATTCTTTTTCAGATTCTTTTCCCACATAGGTTATTACAGAGTACTGAGTAGAGTTCCCTGTGCTATACAGTAGGTCCTTATTAGTAATCTATTTTATGTATAGTAGTGTGTGTATGTTAATCCCAACCTCCTAATTTATCCCTCCCCCTCACCTTTCCTCTTTGGTAACCATAAATTTGCTTTCTAAGTCTGTAAGTCTGTTTCTTACAGACTTTGTAAATATGTTCATTTGTACCATTTTTTTAGGTTCCACACATAAGTAGTATCATATATTTGTCTCTCTCTGTCTGACTTACTTCACACAGTATGATAATCTCTAGATCCATCCATGTTTCTGCAAATGGCATTATTTCATTCTTTTTCATGGCTGGATAATATTCCATTGTATGTAAATACCACGTCTTCTTTATCCATTCATTTGCTGATGGACATTTAGGTTGCTTCCATGTCCTGGCTATTGCAAATAGTGCTGCAGTGAACATTGGGGTGCATGTATCTTTTCAAAGTATGGTTTTCTCCAGATATATGCCCAGGAGTGGGATTGCTGGATCATATGGCAGCTCTATTTTTAGTGTCTTAAGGAACCTCCATACTGTTCTCCATAGTGGCTGTACCAATTTACATTCCCACCAACAGTGTAGGAGGGTGGAGGGTTCCCTTTTCTCCACACCCTCTCCAGCATTTATAGTTTGTAGATTTTTTGATGATGGTCATTCTGACAGGTATGAGGTGATACCTCACTGTAGTTTCGATTTGCAATTCTCTAATAATTAGTGATGTTGAGCAGATTTTCATGTGCTTTTTGGCCATCTATATGTCTTCATTGGAGAAATGTCTATTTAGATCTTCCACCCATTTTTTATTGGGTTTTTTTTTGCTATTGAGCTGCATGAGCTCTTTGTATATTTTAGAGATTAATCCCTTGTTGGTTGCATCATTTGCAAATATTTCCTCCCATTCTGTAGGTTGTCTTTTTGTTTATGGTGTCCTTTGCTGTGCAAAAGCTTATAAGTTTGATTAGGTCCCATTTGTTCATTTTTGCTTTTATTTTTAGTACTCTAAGAGGTAGATCAAAAAAGATATTGCTGTGATTTTGTCAAAAAGTGTTCTGCCTATGTTTTCCTCTAAGGGTTTTATCGTGTCCAGTCTTACATTGAGGTCTTTAATACATTTTGAATTTATTTTTGTGTATGGTGTTAGAGGATGTAATAATTTCATTCTTTTACATGTAGCTGTCCAGTGTTCCTAGCACCACTTACTGAAGAGACTGTCTTTTCTCCATTGTATATCCTTGCCTCCTTTGTCATAGATTAATTGACCATAGGTGTGTGGGTTTATTTCTGGGCTAGCCTGTTCCATTTATCTGTATTTCTGTTTTTGTGCTAGTACCGTACTGTTTTGATGACTATAGCTTTGTAGTATAGTCTGAAGTCAGGGAGCCTGATTCTTCCAGCTCCATTTTTCTTTCTCTGGTGGGCAGGGCCGTGTTAAGGAGTGTGTTTATAGGTGACTGTGGGCTCAGAAAGACTTTAAGCAACCTGTCTGCTGATGGGTGGGGCTGTGTTCCCATGCCTGGAGCCTTCGGCTGTTGGGGCCAGGTCTTGGAGTCAAAGGCAGCCTCCAGGTCAGATCACATTAATGAGTGCCCCCCAGTATCTCTGCCACCAATGTCCTTGTCCCCACAGTGAGCCACAGCAGCCACCCACCTCTCCAGAAGACCTCCCAAGACCAGCAGGTAGGTCTGGCCCAGGCTCCTATGAAGTCACTGGTTTTTCCTGTGGGTCCCTGATGCACACGAAATCTTGTGTGTGCCCTCTAAGAGTGGTGTTTCTGTTTCCCCCAGTCCTGTGGAGTTCCTGCTATCAAGCACTGCTGACCTTCAAAGCCAAATGCTTTGGGGGCTCCTCCTCCTGATGTCAGACCCCCAGACAGAGAAGCCTGACATGGGGCTCAGAACTCTCACTTCAGTGGGAGAACCTCTGCAATATAATTATTTTCCAGTTTGTGGGTCGCCCACACAAATGAGTATGGGATTTGATCATATTGCGAATGCGCCCCTCCTACCATCTCATTGTGGTTTCTTCTTTGTCTTTGTAAGTGGAATATCTGTTTTGGTAAGTTCCAGACCTTTTTTGTCGATGGTTGTTCAGCATTGAGTTGTGATTTTGGTGTTTTTGTGAGAGGAGTTATGCTCAGGTCCTTTTACTCCACCATCTTGTCCAGGGGATCCCATCCCTTCCTGCTTATTTTTGAACTATCACTTCTAAAATAACACTATAAACTGAGAAAATGTATTTAATTCACACACATGTAAAGCAACTCTCTCTTACTAAGCATGTTTTTGCCACTTATGGTCTAATAGAAATGGCATATGGAGGCAAAGGCCTTGTTTACAGGATTATTTCTGTGTAAATTTATTTAACTGCTCTAAACCTTATTTTCCTTTTCTATACAATGGGAGACATTAAGAATCGTATTGCCTTCCTTTTCAGCATTAGATAGTGTGTTGTTTGTTTGCATGTCTGTATTCACATGTGTAAACGTACTTCCTAAAATTCATGAATAGCACCTGTATTGTAAAATTCACTCTGGGAATGCTTTATATGAATGTTACACTTTCAACATATCACTTACACCAAATAAGAATGTTGCTCACCATCCAGCTGTACAAGGATCAGGTCATTAGCCACTTTAGTTGACCTCCAACACACCCTGAGAATTTAGGGTGGAGAGCAAGAATGAGGCACTCCACGCTCTGGGAAAAACTGGCAGAACAAGCCTTCAGAGAGTTACATATTTTCAAGAGAAAATTTTATGAACCCAATATATTGCATCTTCTCATACCTAGAAAAGCACTAAAATCATTAACATCAACAAAGATATCTGCTCTTCATGACTAACATCAACTGTCTACTGAAATGTGTGCTTGATTGCATGTAGCTCCTTTACCAAAATCACATATATACTGACCCCTGCCCCAAGTCTTCAGAGCAGTTCCTCAAAGCTGAGAGGCTGTCTCCTGGGCTACAGTCCTCAGTAAGCCCCAAATCACAGCTCTCATGTCATGTGTTTTTTTTTCAGTCAACACAGTATGAAAGGTGGAAATTTATAAAAACTTTTTAAAAATCTGATACTAACTTGAATAAACATCTAGTTTATACAACTTTTTGAATAATGATAAGCAATTGTATACCACTTCCATTTTACGTTAAATAAGAACTTTGCGTTCTCACAATTTGGTCTAGTTCTTTTCGACACAAAATTTGTGAGAAGCACCTACATAATAACGGGTATAGCAACCCAAACAACACAGAAAGTATTTATTGACAAGGAAATATTGACAGAGAAAGAGAGAGCCTATGTGAAAGTATGTGAAAAAGTAAGAATGCATACTACATAATGATGTAAGACGAAATGTGTTTGAAATGTGGGGAAGAAAAAAGAGAAATGAAAGAAAATAAACACTGAAGTTAAGCAAGGAAATATGCAGTAAGGAAATAATTAGAATAAAGGCAGATTTATCAGGGCAAAGGGGTCTGATTTTGTGTTTCAGTCAGTTATTCTTGAGTTTTCTTTTTAATAAGTATTTCTGGAACAGATTCAGCAGAGGACTTTGGCTGATATTCTGATGGAATGTTGAATTAGATTGATTTCTCTATATTCATATTAACATATGTATCTCTGGCCTCTGTTTTCCTTTTACTTAGAGAACTTGATTTTTTTAAACTTATTTTCTCTTTTTCCTTTTTCTGTAATTATGGTGTTCTCCTCCAGAACCCTCAATTCAAATCCGTTTGTGGGCAAAACAAACAAACAGTGCTTAAGATAGTAGTTAATTCAATCCCACTATGGTTCAGGAAGTAGCTTATACTGTTTAGTGCCTACATTGCATTCTAGTATGAGTAACAATCTCTTCCCTAAATGTAAGGTGTAATTTAAATATATATTATATTCCTGTTTCTAAAAAACTATGACAAAGATCCAATATTTTATTTTAGGAAACTCATTATGTAAGTAGGTATTCTTAACATTTTTATCTGACAGCATTTTTTTAACCTATACTTTAATTATATCCAGATTTTGTTCATATAGGCTTTCATCACTCTACTGTATTTAACTACTAAACTACAGCATATTTTCACTCTATAGCCAGTTTTTATTTTTAATTTGTATCATCAAAGGAGGAGAACATTTTATAAATTTTAAGGTTGTGTGTGTGTAATGGCTAACTATGAATTTTGGGGTCATATATCAACTGGTCTTAAAGGAGTTTAAGGAGGTTTTTTTCTTAGTTTAACAAAAATGGTGAGTCTTTCCTAAATTAATAAAATGAAGCAATACAAAAGAAGGACTAGAAAGAAAAATCACCTACTTTCACTACCCTGAATAAGAAAATTGCATTCAGTCAGTTTTTAAAGGACTTTTCCTATAAATTATATTCACATATCTTCAAAACGCCTACTCCTACTTTTCACCTACATTGTTCTGTGGTTATTAATGCTAGTTATGAATGGTAGTGAAGAATTACATTTCAAAATCTTTCTTACTGAATAATATGTTTGAATAGATTGCGTGTTTTGTCAGGGATAAAAGCTATTAGTTTTTATAGCGTCTGACTAAAGAAGAGAATTTTAGTCTTGTCAGTTCAAGACTACAGTGACACAAGGTTTATCAGAATTAAGAATCTATGAACTCTGCTTCCTGATGAGATGTTGTGGAGATGGTGGAAATAAGCTACATCAGTTCCAGATCCTAAGTGAGGACTGTGTGTGAGACTAGTTTCTGAAAGGTCCTGGGGGTTTATTTATGAAATTAAACTCTTTTGAGACTACCATTAAGTTACCATAACTATTGTGCTCACTGGGTCCCCTGAGAAGCAGAAACTGAGATGGAGTTAGTTAGTTAGGAGTGCAAGAGGTTTACTGAGGAGTAATGCCCGTGAAAGATAAAAAGGAGATGATGAGCAGGATTCAGCAGGGAAAGTCATTGGACTGTGCTGCAGAGCTGACGCATCTGCAGCAGGAAGGAAAAGGGAGAGCAGCAGGATGAGACACGGAGAGGCTTAGATCCTGATGCAGATATGACAGTTCTCAGCTACATGATGAGAGCTTCAGAGCAAAGCCTGCCCATTACAGGAGTCCCACAACTGGCAAAAATGTCCAAGTTCTAGTACCGCTAACAGGCTGAGTCATCGGCTGATCTGTCCAGCTCACTGGTGATTTCTTTCTTGACTGAAGATCTGAGCAGCACACTTCCATGTGTGACAAAGTCTATCCCTTGTACCTTATCCATTTTGGCAGCGGCCTTTCCAAGTTTCCAATGGACCACTCTGAGGGAAGACTTAAAAGAAGGAAGAGATTGGGATAAACCATTGATACAGCACTCATCACTGCAGTGAGATCTGGTATGTAACTGATACACATCATCTCCCTTCTCCACTAACCATTCTAATTTCTCTCTGCCCTTTGTTATCACCTCCACGGTCTCAGGGATTATTACCTGATGGTGTCACTCAAATCCTCATTCCTAAGAGTTCTGAGTTTCTACTAATCATTCCCTTGTCAGACTAGGGTTTCTGGACTTATCCCTTGTGTTCACAGTTGGGAAGGGAATAAGAGTAGGTTGCCAAGGGGAGCACCTGAGCACCATACATAGTCCTCCTTCTCTCAATTGTTTAACAGCAGCCCCATCTCCTCCTGCTGATCAGAGTCAATTATTCCTGCTTACATGGTGACTCCTCTTCTTGTCTGTATAGCCCTAGAAGAAAGAAGTCAAAAGTGTCCAGGCGATAGCCATAGCTTGTAACTCATTGGAGTCCTTGTATGCTGCTTGGCAAGAGAAGGTTCCATTTTGGGACTAGGACCACTAACCCTGCAGATCCCAGAGATGTGAGGATGGGAAGGATAAGTCACCCAGTGGGTCATGGGAGAATAATTGGTAAGTGGGACACTCATTCTTCCATCCCCTGGTCTCAGACCCGTGTGTTCTTCCTACTAGGAGCACAAGGCCATATAGAGTTCTTTGATTCTGTGTGTATACCTTATCTTAGAGGATACTGCCACTAAGAAGGCACTGCAGCTGCACCTGTTGTAGGCCCTTCCAATGCTCTCTCAGGCCAGTTGCTTCTGGATGGTACATTATATGATAAATCCGTTAGTTCCATGGCCATAGGTCCTATAATTCCTTTGCTATAAAGTGGGCTCCCTGGCCAGATGCTATGTTCTGTGCATTTCTGTCACTTTGGGTCCTCATGATCTCATTGCTATCAATGAGCCAGGCTCATGAATAGCCTTTCTTATCATCGGCCCTGACCTGTAGAGGAGAGCCACGACGGAACTTCTTAGTGCCCCTCTCACCAGTATACACCTGACAGTCTTCCTATACAACATGATACGCTAGTGAAACTTTTGGCTTCACACACAGTACATCCATTCCATCATGCCCAATTCTCTGAGCCTTTTAATCCCTTCTTTTATCATTTGTGTTGGCAATTCTGGCATTTCAAGTTCACTCAGGATAGCCTGCACTTACTTACTAGAAGTAACTTCTAGTGATGAGTGTGCTTATGCCCTAGGATACTTGTCAGGATGTTAAACTGTGTGTCTCAAGTATGTGAGCTCAAGTCAATAATCTCTCCCTTATCTAGTCCTATGTTCCAGCCCCCTCGATTAGATACCCTCAAAATCTAGTCCCAAAGGTACTCCTTCAAACTTCAGCTAATGTGAGCTAATTCTTGTATGTCCCTGGGGTGCAATAGTTTCCTTCTTTATCAGACCCAGATGTTTCTGGTTGGGCCTGAATCACTGAAATGACCAGGGCATTCCCTATCCACCAAAACATTCTCTTAAGTCTTTAAATAACTACCAGTGAGAATTATAGCAATTGAGGCAACACTTTGTGCTAGGTATCATCCATATCTCATGAACTCCCTGTAATGTGGTCCTTCTTGTCAGTAAAGTGACGTAGTCCCCAAACCTTACTCTGAGTCTGCTGAGTTAGATCCTCCAAAAAGCAGATACTGATACAGAATTATGAATGGAAGTGGCTTATTGCAGGTTTATGCCTATAAAAGAAAAAAGGAGGATGAAACAGGATTGGTAAAAGAGAACCTCAGATTTTGATACAAATGTGTCTTGGCCAGCCCAATGGAGAGCTCTAAAGCAAAGATTAATTGGTAAAGGAGCTGTATAGGAGACAGAAAAGGCCAGGTCCTAGAAATCCTCTTGTGTTGTTTAATTATTGGCTGGGGTTGCCAGGGAAGAGCACCACCTCAGATGGAAAACCACGCAAGAAAATGGGTATATGCCATAGCCTTCTAAGGTGTTTGTTAGGAGTTCTAAGAAGTTTCTTGGCCTTGTTATTGAGAACAATCAGGCAGGAGGACAATAGGGACCTTATACAGTGGCCCCTGAAATAATTAATAGCTGGAGGCTGTCAGCCAACTGCACTCCTTGAGCTAGCTGGCAAGTACTTACTTATTTGATGGGATATCTGAGCAGAGCATACCTCCTTGGCTGGCACATCCATGGTCCTGAACAAAATGGCTGAAATTAGTTATTTTGTATGTGGAATGCAGTTAAGTTATTTGGTACGTATTTTACACTTTGCAATGACATTTGCAATCCAAGCTAGAAAAATCCATTAAGAAGTATAATTCTATCATTGTGAATGTCTTTTATACTTGTTCTTTCTTTGTGATTTATTTAGAGTTAAATAATTACCATTTTTAATGAATTTAATTTAAACAATCCTCACAAGACAAGGAAACACCAGTGGTAGTTGCTTACATATGGCAAAAACAGCAAAACTGGGCCTGCGTATATTTCAATGTGTTTTTCTAATATGTTTGTTAGAAGCATTTTTGTATGTGTATAGAGCAATGATGCTATTTAAAAAATTTTTTCTGTATCTTCTATTAGCTTGAGACTGATTATAAACATGAAATAGAGAACTCATAGCTTGCAAATTGTACTAAACAATATATAACCGAAAGCAAGCAAGCACTGATAATAATAACTTTTAAGTTCATTTTAGCAAGCACTTTTCCAGCCTTTTATGCAATAGGCAGAGTGCTAGGATTGAATAGTCAAATGAAATAACTGCCTTCAATGAGGTTTCATTCTAAGTCTGGTGAGAAAGATAATCAATCATGCTGTGGGGCTTCTCTTAGAGACCAAGGTATCTGAGGAAGTGAGAAAGCTTAACAAAGGATGCAGGCTTTGAGATGAGACAGGATAAATGTATCAAATTTCAATAATATAAAGTTAGGAATCATGTTTAGAGGAGGAGATGACAAGGACAATATAACAAAACTGCAAGACCAAAAATTCATAGTAAATACAAAAAATCCTTGTTTTCTTAGATTCTAAAAAGATTTGATGTATAAAATGAAATTAAGGCTTACCTAAGGTTAGAGCATTGGATGATTGATAGGTTAAGCATTTTTCCACAGGGCACATTTGAAATCATATATCCTTTTTACAAATCCATAATCCTAGGTTGAACCTATTTTAAAATGTTTTGAAAGGAAAAGCATTTAAATTCTTTTAAATCCAAGTTGTATCACTATCTGTGTGAAGGGTTCAGCTCTATATAAGTATAATCAACACATGCTGGACAGATAAAGAACTACTGTGTCCCTTCACCTGGACAGTGTAGCATCATTGAACAGAATAAATGCTAGATCTTGGAGCTAAATGAGAGGAGAGATCTAGGAGTAGATAATAAAGCTAAGAGAATATTATTCATTTAAAGATGGAATTCAATATAAAAACAATGAGACAAGTTGTGTTTGTGCCAGAAAAAGACACACACAACTAGGAACCACTAAGAAGAATTGAATTAATTCTGAGAGTACAAGAAAGTTACTAACAAAATATTTAATACTTTAATTATATATAGCAAAATTCTGTATCTTAGTGATTTCAAAATACAGTTTCAAAAAAACTTTAAATTTCTGCTTTATTACAATAAATTAGAAGTAATGAAAGGGTTTGGGTAGTTTAAGATGGGAAGAAGATAGTACAAAAGCCAGAGACTGATGTTCATAAATTCATAAGTGTGTTAGTGGTAAGGTAAAACTTAATTGTAGAATTTTGCAATTCTTTTTACCATTGCTCCAAAGAAAGTACTTTATTGCTTTATAAATAGTTATTATTACTTTGTTCATTTATTCACTGCCATTGCAGATACCTGCAACATTGGTCACCAAGGATCCCTATGGTCTGTACCAACAGCAACCTCAAATGAAGGAACTAGGAGACTATGCCACTGCACCCTCTTCAGAACCAGAAAGACTGCACCTTTCAAGCCAGTGCCCTTGCAGCCATCTGCAGATGAAAATCTTTCTTTCTTTCCACACTGAAGCCAGTCTGAAAAGGCTAGAAGATGTGACTGCTTCCTCAATAATGCAGATATCAATGCAAAGCCAACAGAAACACAATAAATCAAGAAAACAAAAAAAAACATGAGTTTTAAAAAACACCATGAGTTTTAAGTAACTGACCCCAAAGAATGGAGAACTACAAGTTACCTGAAAAAGAATTCACAAAAATTTTAAGGAAGCTCAGTGAGGAGATTCAAGAGAACACAGATAGGCAGCACAATGAATTCAGGAAAATAATACATGAAAAAAAAAAGAGACAGAAATCATAAAGTAGAACCAAACAGAAATTCTGGAGCAGAAGAACACAGTAAATGAAATGAAAAGTGCAATAAAGAGCTTCAACAGCTGACTTGATCAAGCAGAAGAAAAAATCTGCAAATTTGAAAAATGAAAAAAAGAATGAAGATCATGTACAGTATCTACAGGAGACCATCAGAAAAGCAAATGCACACATTATGGGAATAGAGGAAAGAAAGAGAAAGGGACAGAAAGCTAATTTTGTTAAAAATGGCTAAAACTTTCAAGTCTGGAAAGAGATGTAGACATTCAGGTACATAAAACTCAAAAATCCCCAGACAGACTGAGCTGATAGAGATCTTCACCAAGATACCTTCTAATCAGAGACTATTGAAATCAGCAAGTGGACCGACTCTCATCACATGTGAGGGAAACTTGGTAAGACTATCAGCAGACTTCTCAGCAGAAACCTTGCCAGGTCAGGCAAGGGTAGGATGTTATATTCAGAATGCTGAAAGAAAAAAAACCTGACAACTAAAAATACTTTACCTAGCAAAGTGTCCTTCAGAAATAAAGACAAGATAATGACTTTCCCAGACAAACAAAAGCTGAGGGAGTTCCTTACCATGAGACAGGCCTTACAGGACATGCTGAAGAGAGTTCTTCAAGCTGAAGTGAAGGACATTAATAAGAAATATGAAAACATATGAAAGTCTAAAATTACTGATAAGGATAAACATATAGCCAAATTCACAATACTCTAATATTGTAATGGTGGTGTGCAAGACACAAAAGGTAAAGAGAAATATCAAAACATGCCCCTACAAAAATAAATTCACAAAGTAAGACAGCAACAGAGGAAGAAAAACAAAAGAACTACAAAAAAATTTGAAAAGAATTAATAAAATTTCATAGTGAGTACTTATCTATTAATAATTACTCCAAATGTAAATGAATTAAACTATTCAATGAAAAGATAATTGACTGAAAAGTTTTTTCTTAAAAGACCAACTATATTCTGCTTAAAGACTCACTTCACCTTTAAGGATATTCATACACTGAAAATAAAAGAATGGAAAAAGATATTCCATGCAAATAGAAATAAAAAAAGAACAAGGGTAGCTATACTGATATCAGACCAAATCAACTTTGAGGCAAAAGCTGCAACAAGAGACAAGGAAGGTCATTATACAATGAAAAGTGATCAATTCATCAAGCAAATATAACAACTGTAAATATATAAATACCCAACATTAGAACACCTAAATGCATTATGCAATTAACAGATCTGAAGACAGAAATATACAGCAATAGTAGGGGACTTCATACACCACTTTAAACAATGGGTAGATGATCTAGAAAGATCAAGTCAGTAAGGAAATAATGGACTTGAACTGTACTTTAGATCAAATGGACCTCACAGAGACATACAGAACATCCATCCAATAGCAGCAGAATATACATTCTTCTCAAATGTACATGGAAATTCTTCAACAAGATCATATGTTAGGTCACAAAACTAGTCTCATTTAAGAAGACTGAAATCATATCAGGTATCTTTTTTGACTGCAATGGTATGAAAACACCACTTATCAGCCAATGCATCAAAGAAGAATCAAAAAGGAAATCAAAAAAAATCTCCACATGAAAAGAGACTCAACATCACTAATTATTAGAGAAATGCAAATTAAAACTGCAATGAGGTATCACCTCACACCAGTCAGAACGGCCATCATCAAAAAATCTACAAACAATAAATGCTGGAGAGGGTGCAGAGAAAAGGGAACCCTCTTACACTGTTGGTGGGAATGTAAATTGGTACAGCCACTATGCAGAACAGTGTGGGGTTCCCTAAAAATAGAGCTGCCATATAATCCAGCAATCTCACTCCTGGACATATATTCAGAGAAAATCATAATTCGAAAAGATACATGCACCCCAATGTTCATTGCAGCACTATTTACAATAGCCAGGACATGGAAGCAACCTAAATGTCCATCAACAGAGGAATGGATAAAGATGATGTGGTACAGGGCTTCCCTGGTGGCGTAGTGGTTGAGAATCTGCCTGCCAATGCAGGGACACGGGTTCGAGCCCTGGTCCGGGAAGATCCTACATGCCGCGGAGCAACTAGGCTCGTGAGCCACAACTACTGAGCCTGCGCGTCTGGAGCCTGTGCTCCCACCAAGAGAGGCCGCGATAGTGAGAGGCCCGTGCACCGTGATGAAGAGTGGCCCCCGCTTGCTGCAACTAGAGAAAGCCCTTGCACAGAAACGAAGACCCAACATAGCCAAAAATAAATTAATTAATTAATTTAAAAAAAAGATGATGTGGTACATATATACAATGGAATGTTACTCAGCCATAAAAAAGAATGAAATAGTGCCATTTGCAGCAACATGGATGGTCCTAGAGATTGTCATACTGAGTAAAGTAAGTCAGACAGAGAAAGACAAATATCATATGATATTGCTTATGCATGGAATCTAAAATAAAAGGTACAAATAAACTTATTTTCAAAACAGAGTCACAGATGTAGAAAACAAACTTATGGTTAGCAAGGGGGAATGGGAGGGGAGGAATAAATTAGGAGATTGAGGTTGACATATACACACTATTATATATAAAATAGATAATAAGAACCTACTGTATAGCACAGGGAATTCTACTCAATACTCTGTAATGACCTATATGGGAAAAGAATCTAAAAATGAGTGGAGATATAGATATGTATAACTGATTCACTTTGCTGTACAGCAGAAAACACAACAGTGTAAATCAACTATACTCCAATAAAAATTAAACAAAAATATCTCCAGACAAATGTAGTGAACACACAACATAACAAAACCTATGGGATGCAGCAAAAGCAGTTCTAAGTGGGAAGTTTATAGTGATAATCATCTACATTAAGAAAAAAATGGAAATCTTAAACAACCTAACTTTACATTACAAGGAACTACAAGAAGATGAACATACTAAACACAAACTTAAGGAAGGAATAATAAAGATTAGAACAGATAAATAAAATTAGAGACTAGAAAGGCAACAAAAAAAAATCAATAAAACTAAGCTGTTGTTTTGAGAAGATAAAATTGACATACCCTACCTAGACTAAGAAAAAAAAAGCAAGACTCCAATAAACTCAGAAATGAAAGAGGAGACATTACAACTGATACCACAGAAATGGAAAGGATCATGAGACTATTTTGAACAATTATATGTGGACAACTGCATAACCTAGAAGAAATGAATAAATTCCTAGTAAAATATAACTTACCAACACTGAATCATGAAGAAACAAAAAAATCTGAACCAATAACAAGAGATTGAACCAGTAATCAAAATTTTCTTATAAAATAAAAATCCAGGACCAGATGGCTTTACTGGAGAATTCTGCCAACACTTAAGAAGAATTAATACCAATTCTTAGTAAATTTTCCAAAACGCTGAAAGCAAGGAATACTTCTAAACTCATTTATAAAACCAGTATTCCCCCATACCAAAGCAAGGGAAAGACAGTAAAAGAAGAAAAAATTACAGGCCAATACCCCTGATGAACTTAGATGTAAGTATCCTCAACAAAATACTAGCAAACTGAATCCAAGAGCGCATTACAAGGATCATATATCATGAGCAAGTGGGATTTGTCACTGAGATTAAAGAATGATTTGACATATGTAAATCAATAAATATGATATACCATATTAACAGAATGCAGGATAGAAATTATGTTATCATCTCCATAGATGAAAAGAAGCATTTGACAGAATTCACTCTTCTTTCATGATAAAAACTTAAACCATATTAGATACAGAACGAATGTATCTCAACACAATAAAGTCCACATATGACAGTCCCACAGCTAACATAATACTCAATGGCAAAAAGCTAAAAGCTTTTCCTCTGAGACCAGGAATAAGACAGGGATGCCCACTCTCACCACTTCTACTAAATATAGTACTGCAAGTACTAGCTAGAGCACTTAAGCAAGAAAATGAAATAATTGGCATCCAAGTCAAAAAGGAAGAAGTAAAATTATCTCTCTTTGCAAATGACATAATCTTATATATAGAAAGCCCTAAAGACTCCACAAAAAAACTATTTGTGAACTAAAAAATTAATTCAGTAGAGTTTCAGGATACTTACAAAAGTCAGTTGAATTTCTATGCAATAACAACAAACTATCAGAGAAATTAAGAAAACCATACCATTTACAATAGCATCAAAAGTAATAAAATACTTAGGAATAAATTTAATCAAGGACCAGAAAGACCTGTGCACTGAAAACAAGACTAATCAAAGAAATTGAAGAAGACACACATAAATGGGAAAGATATTCCATGTTCTTGGATTGGAAAAATTAATGTTATTAAAACGTCCATACTACCTAAAGTGATCTACAGATTTAATGTGATCCCTATAAAAATTCTAATGGTCTTTTTCACAGGAATGGGGAAAAAAATCTTAAAAATCTTTTGGAAAGACCCTAAATGGCTAAATCAATTCTGAAAAAGAAGAAGAAAGTGGGAGGCATCACACTTCCTGATTTCCAACTCTATTACAGAGCTACAGTAATCAAAACAGTATGGTACTGGTATTAAAAACAGGCAAATAGACCAATAGGACAGAATAGAGAGCCAGAAATAAACCCTCACATATCAACTAATCTTTGACAGGGTGCCAGGAACACACACTGAAGAAAGAATAGTTTCTTCAATAAATGCTGTCAGCAAAATCATATATCCACAGGCAAAAGAATGAAACTGCACCCCTATTTTATACCACTAACAAAAATTAGCCTGAAATGAATTAAAAACTTAAATGTAAGGCCTGAAACCCTAAAACGTTATTTTTTAATATTTAGTTATTTATTAGGCTGTGTCAGGTCTTAGTTGCAGCACGCAGGATTTTCGTTATGGCATGTGGGATCTTTAGTTACAGCATGCGATCTCTTAGCTGCGGCATGTGGGAACTAGTTCCCTGACCAGGGATCAAACCTGGACCCCCTGAATTGGGAGTGTGGAGTCTTAGCCACTGGACCACCAGGGAAGTCCCTAAAACTTTTAGAAGAAAACCTAGGTTAAAACTCCTTGACATTGTTCTGGGCAATGCTTTTTTGGATATGATGTTGAAATCACAGGCAACGAAAGCTAACAGAAACAAATGGGACTATATCTAACTAAAAGCTTCTGCACAACAAAGGAAACAACCAAAAATTAAAACAAAAAACCAATCTATGGAATGGAACAAAATATTTGCAAACCATGTATCTGATAAAGGATTGTTAACCAAAATATCTAAGGAACTCATACAACTCAACAGCAAAAAATAAATCAATCTGATAAAAAATTTGGCAAAGGACACAAATAGACATTTTTCCAAAGAAGACATACAAATGGCCAACAAAAGAAATGGTGTATGAATAGATGCTCAACATTGCTAAATATAAGGTAGATGCAAACCAAAACTGCAATAAGGTATATACCACATCATACTTGTTAGGATGGCTATTATCAAAAAGTCAGAAGACAAGTGTTGCCAAGGATATGGAGAAAACACAACCCTTGTACAATGTTGGTAAGAACATACATTGGTACATCAATGGAAAATGGTATGCAGGTTCCTCAAAACATAATACATATATCTCCTGGAGACACTGATTTGATTTCCTTCAGATATATTCTCAGAAGTCACACTGCTGGATCATATGGTAGTTCTATTTTTATCCATGTTCATTGCCAGCATTATTCACAATAGCCAAGATATGGAAACAACCTAAGTGTCCATCAAGGGATCCAATGGATAAAGGCCATGTGGTAGATACATACATCAGAATATTTTTTTCAGCCTTAAAAAAGGAAATCCTGCCATTTGCAACAACATGGATGAGCCCAGAGGGCATTATGCTAAATGAAAAAGTCAGAGAAAGACAAATACCATATGAGAACTGAGTAACTGTCACTAAGACACAAAATTGCGTGTGTGTGAGAGAGAAATTTGTGCAGCACCAAACAAAACTGGTCTGTCAGAAGAATTAGGTCTGAGCTATTTTAGAAGATCTTATGTGTAAAGCTTTGGAATCCCAGAATCATAAAATTCCAGAGTCCTTGGAGTAATTTTTTTTTTCTCTTAAAATGTTTTATCTGCAAATTTCTTGAAGCTAAAGAGTAAATTATCTCATAACATTAGTATCAAAGAAACAAAAGTATAAAAGTTACTTACTGGAATGAGTTAGTCATAAAACTCTTTTCAGAATTGTATTTTTTTCTACATTTACCAAAATGGCTTTTTAACAAGAGTAAAAAAGCCATAAAAAGTATACAACTGGAAAATAGGAGAGTTACTTTAGAGAAGAGAAATCATAGAGTAATCATATAATCAAATCATATGCCTCATGCCCTTTAATATAATGTGCTATTTTCCCTTCCTGCCTGAGCAAGTCTCTTGAACTCCCAGATAAAAATGTAAGCAATGTGATAGGGATTTATACCCTCCAGGAAATTGTTTGATTATATTGATAAAAGAAATAAGCTATATTTTACAGCCTAGAAATTCAGTTTTCAGGGGTGTCATTCAATATGTCTTCCAATATGAGATACTATATAATAGTTAATATAGCCACAGAAATATCAAGGCTGAAAATCTTAGAGCAAAAAATACATGTTATTGACAAGTAAATTTACCCTGGAAAAAAGGAGTCACATAAGGACACTGAATGACATAAGAAGAATTGATTGTCCAAACTTCATCACATCTAAAACAATTTTGAAATGGGTCCCAGTTTTTTTTGAAGGCTGTAGTATGTTAAGTGGTCTTAGAACACAGAATTAGAAATTATTTTGGGGAATTACTAAAATGAAACAAATAATTGGTTACTAAATTTTAACTACTCATTCAAACTGAAGAAATTTTATATGGCTAAACCAGGTTATATGTTGTTTTGTTTGTTATTGAAGTATAGTTGATTTATAATATTATATGAGTTTCAGGTGTACAGCATTGTGATTCAGTATTTTTACAGATTATAATTCATTAAAAGTTATTACAAGATAATGGTTATAATTCCCTGTGCCATACAGTATATTCTTGTTGCCTATCTATTTTATACATAGTAGTTTGCAGATTATATATTAATAGTAGTGAACAGCACAAAACCAATAGACTGGGAGCATGAATCCCCATAGTATTGTCTTAGAGATCCTCAAATGGTTCCTGATCTTAGCTGGGCAAATCAGTAGAAAAAGCCTAAGGCAGAACTGAGACTATAGCTGAGGGGTCAAATAATAATAATAACCTGACAATAAAACAGGCTCTGATAGAATGGCAATCTAGACTTAATGTTTTTTCCTCTCTGAGGAGTGCGTGTTAACATTTATTACCTAAATATTAATTGAGTACATACCATAGCCAAACACTACGGTAGGCACTGAAGAGATGATGTGAAAACAACAAACAGTTTCTGGATTCAAGATCATAATTTCAAACTGAAAATGCGTATACAATAAATGACTGACAGAGAATGGAGAAGTCTCAATTAAAGATCTTTGCATAGTTAATCAATTTCATCTCAGTTTAACTCTGAATGATTTGAAGGTAAGTTATAAAAACTAAGTTTTGGGGGTTTTTTTTGGCCGCACTGCGTGGCATGTGGAATCTTAGTTCCTGGACCAGGGATTGAACCCATGCCCCCTGCAGTGGAAATGCAGAGTCTTAACCACTGGACCACAGGGAAGTCCCCTAAGTTACTTGTGAGAAACAAATTTTAAGTATACTAGAATGAAATTAAGAAGGAAAAAAATCTGTTGTCAATGTAAGAGTAGCTTAAGAATAGCAAAATAAACAGTTTTTGCTGCATACAAGAGTTAATTTTATATATAAATTTTAGGATGAGAATATCATTTACACATGACAACCAGCCATACCAGTTGTTTTACTATACATTGAAAATAAAGTTATAATGTCCTATAATGCGCCTTGTTTATGAAGAGTTGAAATTTAACTCATCTTTTTGGACTTTATCCTACTCTAAGTGTTTAAGATTTGTAACTTTTATAATTAAAAGCTTAGGAAGCAGAGGAATTTTTAAATATTCTGATGCTACATAGATGAAGCAAAACAAATAATATGCACTTGACATATATTAAAAAGTTCATCAGTTTATTAATGAAGTTAACCAAAGTGAAAATATAGGTTTCTCTGGTTAGTAATTTTAGAATTTATGTGAACAGTTGATAAGCAGAGAGCCATCTCCATTGACAGATGGAGTCATCTGTCAATTTTTATCAAAGTTTCACAAAAATATCACAAATCTATATTTGTAAAAGTCGAATATATTAACTAGAGGGGTCAAAACTTTTGCCCTACAATTCCCAGCCACCAACACAAAAGCAAACATAATTACAAACATAACTTAGCATACCAGTAACGTAAAGGAAAACCAGCTACACAAGAGAAGCATACTTATTCTTGGTAGTGAGGACCAAGAGATATTCAATGTATCCCCCTAAAGAAGATACTTTATGAAACTGACCTTTATAACACTTTGATATTACAAATAAAATGATTTCTTAGATTCTTAGAGAATATTATTTGCTAGCTAAAAAGGAAGCCAGCAAACCAAACATACACATGATAAATAGAAGATTATAAATAGATGATAGTAGCTGGCCAAATTAACATTTTACAAATGACAATGAAAAAAGTTGTACATTTAATGCAATAATCTGCATACTAATGTGATTTAAGTATAAATAGTAAAGAAAAAAGCTACATATGTGCAATGATCAAATGGATAAAAAATTTGATATAAACAAATCCATGAAAAAATGAATATAAATTTTGTCCTGCTCCAATAGAAATGTAAATAAAAAGGGTGATATTGCCCAAATTATACAAAGATGTATTTGACTAGAAAAAATATTTTCAAATAAATGGAAAGAAAATCATAGGATGCATGGAAGAGTGCTATGTAATTATTAAGTCAAATTTGGAATATAATTTGCATTATTTGAAAATAACATAAAATAGCCTACTTAAAACACAAATCTTATGTTTTTCTATTTATGAACACATGCTACATTCTAAAAGATATTAATGATTGACCAAGATATACAAAGCAGATCTTTCTCATCTAAAACCATTAAACTGAAGTTTTCATTAATATCAAAAAAAACAGCTTGAGGACTTCCCTGGTGGCGCAGTGGTTAAGAATCTGCCTGCCAATGCAGGGGACGCAGGTTCGGTCCCTGATCGCCGACAAGATCCCACATGCCGCGGAACAACTAAGCCCGCGAGCCACAACTACTGAAGCCTGCCCGCCTAGAGCCCGTGCTCCACAACAAGAGAAGCCACCGCAATCAGAAGCCTGCGCACTGCAATGAAGAGTAGCCCTCGCTCGCCGCAGCTAGAAAAAGCCTGCGCGCAGCAATGAAGACCCAACGCACCAAAAAAAAAAAAAAACAGCTTGAGAGACATTTGGGAGATAAAATCGTGATTACGAACAACAGTGCTCATATATAAAGACCGAAATATATTAGATAGGCTAATCTGTGCACTGAATTTTAGGTAAAACAAAATACATTTTGGTGGTTGCCTTTGCTTCTAGGATGGGCTCTAGACAAATAACTGTTAAATAAATAAAACTATTTTATTTTGTTATTCCCTCTATCTTCCATTTCTTTGGGCATGCCTTCTTCAATCCTATCCCAGTTTCTCAAGCATTTTATTGTGACATCTTTATCTCTTCTCATTGATACATATTCTCTCAGTAACACTGCCTAAGATCTATATCTTTCAAGACTTTATCCACTGCAGTTCAAGGAAATTTTACATGAACCTATTTGATGCTTCATTTTATACTAATCTTTATGGGTTACGTGGTATCTCCCTTAACTTGAAAATACCATGAGTGGACAAAAGTGATCTAGAACTCAATCCATACAGAATTTTGAGATGGTAGTATTAAATGATAATATCTTATTTTAAAATTTAACATTGTATTGCTGTGTTTTCATCATTGGCTAAGAGTTTAATATGCAGCACCTCATATAATGTTGATAACAGTCTTATAAATTAAGTATAACTGTTATCCCAATTTTATATATGAGAACTGGTTTTAGAAATAGAATTTGTCCAAGGTTACACAGATATTAGGTTGTAAAGCTGGTTTTTGAAATACACACACTGAGCTTGGAGTTTTGAAAGTTTAACTCCTATAGATACTTCCTCCAAGATGAGATAAATATGATACAGGAGATCAGAAAAAGCCCGGAGCACACAAGATTATAAACTCCTTGAATACTCTTAGATATTGTGTTTGACCATCACATTATCTAGCATCCTTATTATTCTATTATCCAAAAATGGAGTTGGTCAGTAAACATTTTAAAATCTTAAATAAAATGATTTCTATTCCAAGTGGTTTAAAAAGTCTACATGGAAAATGTTAAGCCTCAAACTTTGTGAAAGAAAAACCAACAAAAAGTTCAAAAATTAATCACACATTTCAATGCGAGAACAGCTTTAGAAAGGCAGGGAGGTGGAATAAGAATCTCAGATTTTATAAGATTGACTGGAGAAGATTAAGGTTCAGTTTATTCTAAGAATTGTTCACTATTAAAGTCCTCAGAAGGAATGGGAAAATGTAGGTTGCATTAGTCAAGATAGGAAATAGAGGTAGCAACAACAGAGTTATGATAGCAGCTGTTGGTTGGACTATTTGAGTTTAGAAAGAGTGGGATGGGACACTTGTGGGCTAAGATCTTGAAAGGGTCACTGAAAGTAGAATATTTTAATACTTTGCGTTCCCTAAGAGTCCTTCCTCTTAGTCACCATTGGCAAGAGAGCCAACATATTTAGGACAAACAACAGAGTTCAGTTCTTTGTTACTGTAATGGTAGCCCCTAAAAAGTCTTAATCCCCAGAATCTGTGATGGTTTCTTTAACTGGGACAAAGGTCTTTGCAGATGTAATTGAATTAAGGCTCATGAGATAAGGAGATCATCCTGGATTTTCTGGCTGGGCCCTAAATTCAATTATAAGTATTCTTAGAAGATAGAACACACAGAAGAGAAGAAACATACAGAGAAGAAAGCTATGTGGAGAGGAG
This sequence comes from Eschrichtius robustus, assembly GCF_028021215.1. NCBI lineage: Eukaryota > Metazoa > Chordata > Mammalia > Artiodactyla > Eschrichtiidae > Eschrichtius > Eschrichtius robustus. The sequence continues at coordinate 60,470,174 of NC_090840.1, read as the reverse complement.
GTAGAGATCTGAGTGATGTTCAAGCCAAGTAAGCTAAGGGATGCTGACGGTGACCAGAATCTAGAAGAACCAATGGTTTCTCTTCCAGTGCCTCCAGAGGGAATGTGGCCCTGCCAACAGCTGGATTTCAGACCTCTGGCCTCCAGAACTGTGGGAGAATAAATCCTTGTTCTTTTAAGGTACGCAGTTTGTGGTAATTTGTTACAGCAGACTAAAAAATTAATGCAATTACTACCAAAGGTTTATGCATCTGAAAAACTAAGCGAGATCTATAACCTTAGGAGATAGTTTATTATCAAACATGAATATCAGTTTCTCCTTTGAGTTATGGTTTTCTATGGTTACTTCATTAATCTATCAATGGCTGCATAGAAGCATTTAAAACTCTGGACAAAATGCAACATAGGACAGTGATGCCAAGGTATAAAGAAGGTAGAATTATTAATAGGCCCAGAAATGCTGCCTTTAGCCATTCACCTATTTTCTCTAGTCCTAAACAGGAAAACAAGTGCCATTCCCCACCCCCACCCCCACACCTGAATTCTGACCTAGAAAACGGCACAGTAGTCAGGTTGCCAAGTTTTCTTGTCTCTTCAGTCCTTCCCTTTATCTTTCGAGATTTTTCAGAATACTAGGGATTAGCACTTGGAAACCACACACAGATGTAGAAAACAAACTTATGGTTACCAAGGGGGGAAGGGTGGGGGAGGGATAAATTAGGATATTGGGATTGACATATACACACTACTATATATAAAATAGGTAACTAATAAGAACTACTGTATAGCACAGGGAACTCTACTCAATACTCTGTAATGACCTATATGGTAAAAGAATCTAAAAAAGAGTGGATATACGTATATGTATGACTGGTTCACTTTGCTGTACAGTAGAAGCTAACAACACTATAAATCAACTATACTCCAATAAAAATTAATTTTAAAAAAGAAACCAAAGATATAGAATTAAAACAGAAAATCTTATAGATTTCATCCTTGATAGTTAAGAATCTAGATTTTGAAACAAATATAAAGGGGAGCTATAGCTATTAAAAAAAGAAGAAATGATATCTGGCTTCCACTTAGGATGCAGAAAGCTGGAAGAATGCCAAACTCAATTTAATAACAAGAAAAAGATGGATAATCTATAAAATCATATCTTTTATTAAACCCATCAGAGTTGAAGTTGCAGGGCAAACAACTAGATTGACATCTAAGAAAATGCAGGTGCCACCAAAGAGAGACAGGATGTAAGCGCTGGCTCATCAGTGGCAGAGCATGGGAGGAAGAGACACAAGACAGTAAGACACATTTAGATAACATGTTTAAATGAATTACTAAAGACAGAGTGAAAGCATATAACTCTAAGAGCTGCCATTACAAGGCAAGTTCAAACATAAGCACAGGATTTTATCCACAGATCTCCAGCAGGAGCTCACAAGAAAGTTTGGGACAGAATGGGAGATCAGAAAAAGCCTAAAAGCCTTTGCAGGTGAGGCAGGCTTGGAGGAAAGAAGTGGTCACTGATAGAAACAAGGTTCAAAGCCTCACTCAGATTTTTCTCCCCTAAGGAATGAAAGCATTCTGCTACTAAAGGAAGGGTATCCAACCCTGTCACCCCCAGAACACAGGTGAAGACCAACTGAAGCTATGGGAAGGTAAAAGAAAGCTTCTAACCCCCAGAGAAGAGAAAGAAAATGTTTCTGGGTTCACTATCCTATTCCAATATTATTAGAGGTCTCTTAACAATGGACAAGGGGAAGTATCACTGAGAAAGCCCAATTCCTGAGACACAGTGAAGCAGAGCCAATAAGAAAAAGGACAAAACAGGACTCCTATACAGGATCTCTCCTGAGCAGCAGTGGCAGAAAGGACATTTCAGCTGTGGCTGTACCTGGGCCACGGCCCCATCACCCCGCTGGACACCAAAGTATCAATGTTTCATTCAATTTTCCTTACATACTTTTAAAAAAAAGCTTTATTGAGATATTCACATAACATAAAATTCACCCATTTAAAGTGCACAGTTCAGTGGCTTTTGTGTATTCCCCACAGGAACAGGCTAGCAAGTGCTGAGTAATATGCAAAGAACAGTTTCCAACTGAAGAAGAGGTAAGAATATGGAGGGACTCTCTGGGGAAAGGGTAAACAGGTTAGGGTTAAAGCTGAAGACAGAGCAGGAACATTGAGGAAGTTCCTTCAGCAGACCAGATTTATCCTAGGGAGGAGGTAATTCTAGAGGAATTTAAAGCTGGTGGCGGGACTAAGGTAACCTTAATAATAACAAACCCAAACCTAGCTCAACCTCTGACTCAACTGACTCCAACTCCCCCCTTCCCAACAAATATTAATGGCTTAGTAGAGTAAGGGGCATGGCTATTTACATACTATTTACCTTAGTTGGTACTATCCTAATATGAGTCCAGCATTCAATCAAAAACTGAGACACCAAAAATCAATCGTCAAAAGAAAATGTAATTAATAGAATCAGACTCAGATGACCCAGGTGTTGGAGATCTCAGGGAAGGAATTTAAAATAACTATTAGGATGTTAAAAGCTCTAGTAGAAAAAGTGAACAAGATTCATGAACAGCAAAGAGAAACTACAAAAAATAAAAGTCAAATGGAAATTGAAAAATAAAAAAATACTGCAACAGAAATGAAGAATGCCTTTTACAGGTTCAATAGTAGCCTTGAAGGAGCCAGAAAAAGAATCAGTGAACTTGGAATCAATAGAAATTACCCAAACTGAGAAGCAAAAAGCAAAAATAATGAATATAAAGAAAAGAGCATGTAGGAGTTGTATACACTAGCAAACACTGTAATATATGAATGATTAGAAGCTTAGAATCAGGAGAGGTAGAAGACTGTGCAGAAAAAGTATTTGAAGACACACTGGCCAAGAATTTTCCAAAAATAATTAAAGACATCAAACCACAGATCAGGTCCAAAAAGCTCAAAGAAGTAAACCATTAAAGCCATAGTACGATTAGAATGGCAAAAACAAAAACAAAAAACAAAACAAACAAACAAAACAACCTGACAATATCAAGTGTTGGTTAGTATACACAGTAATGCTTGTAACCCTCAAACATTGCAGTGGGAATATGAAATAATGTAGCAACTTTGTAAAACTCTTTTGACAGTGTGTTATAATGTTAAGCCTACAATGACCAGACAATACATTAACCCTACTCCTATGAATTTACCCAAATGAAATTAAAAACTTCTGTTCCACAAAAACACATAGGCAAATATACATAGCAGCTATATTCATAATTGCCCAAACTTGGAAACCAGTAAAATATCCTTCAACTGGTGAAAAGATAAATAAATGATGTTAAATTCATACAATAGAATACTACTCATAAATTAAAGAAAACAAACTGATAAGACTCAGGTCTGTTATGCTAAGTGAAAGATGTTAGACTCAAAAAAATCACATACTGCATAATTCCACTATATGACATTCTGGAAAAAGTAAAACTGTAAGGACAGAGAACAGAACAGCAACTCACAAAGGTTGTGTAGGAGGAGAAGGTTTAACTACAAAGGGTATGAGAAAATTCTGGGGGGTGATGAAACTTTTCTATATTTTGACTATGGCAGTAGTTACAAAACTGTATGATTTCGTCAAAATGCTTAGTGCTTTATACTAAAAATAGTCAATTTTACTGTATGTAAATTGTGCCTTAGTAAATATGACTGAAAATAGGGAGGTGGGAGGAGAAGACAGAGAATCATGTGACATTCAGTAGCCCATGGCATTTGTGGTTCTTTGGGAATCTTGCTGTCCAATTTAGGAAGTATGTTGCTTAATCTGAGTTTCTTGAAAAACTATGATGTTATCTGCTTCTGGAGAATCCTGAGAAAACTTCAGTTCTAGATCCCCAAACAGAAGATGTGTTCAGGTTTTGGAAACATAATGTATTGAATGGCTTTGGAAACCTGGATCCCAGGGATCTATGCCTTGTTACTTAAACTGCTTTGTTAGTATTTAATAGTACTTGCTATGGTCCTTTCTAACAAGGCTCAAAACCTGTCTTACATTGGTATCATTTCTATAAACCAGGTCTCTGGACTGAAGCTCATGCAGAGGTTTCTGTGGTTTACTTATGGGAAAAGCTATCTGCACCTATTAATTACAAACTTGGATATACTATGTTAAACCTTCATAGTAATTAATCATATCAACCCATAAAAGAACAGAGTCAAGGATTGGGGTGTGATCCCAGACGCACAGGCTATCTGATGACTAACTCATATGGAGATAGGGTATAAACTCCATTTGGAGTTCACCTAATGACCATAAGAGCTAAGAGCAAAGCTTTTGGCTATGGGAACTGACAGTCCTTAGATACTTTCGCAAATTTCAGTTTTAATACGCCGTTCATTTATTCTATTTCGAAGAAAACTAGAATGGTAAGAACAAGGAAGCTTCTAGGTGATAGAACTACCAGAGTTCCTTAATCACTTTTGGATTGAATAAATAGGGGCCTTTCCTGGTTACAGTTAAAACAACCGCCTTTTGACAAGGCAAAGCTTTTAGCCATCCAGAAAAAAAAAAAAAAGAACGTGTCAATATCCAATAAAAGGAGGCAATTGTATGAAAACTGTGCAAATGGATGCTGAGACATTGATTTTTAGTTATTGCCAATATTATTTAGCCAGAGTTATAAGGTAGGCAGACAGGACATCACAGAAAAATCCTCAGCAATTTTCAGTGACAAGCAGCATGAGCAAAGACATACAGTGGGGGGAAAATTGAGTATTATGAGTAGAAGACCAGCCCTACGCATTATTTGTTTAGTACATGTGATAAAGACACCTGAACTGAAGTAGTGATTGGTAAGAATGTTCCTGAATTTTTACTCTAGCACTGACTCTCAACTAATGCAGGAAGAGAAGCTGCAACGCTCCCTAGGAAAAATTTGGAAATGGGTGAAACTCTATTTTGGGTTGTTAACTATGAGATAAAGAAGTCAACAGGCATTTAGTAATTTGAAGCAAGGGATGCTGCATGTTTAGCAGTGCACAGGACAGAATTGCACAATAAAAGGCCCAAATGCCAACAGCGACCTCATTGATAGATACAGAAGGAGTGAATACATACCTAATGTATCCTAGGAAATTCGGGAAGAACACAAGTGAAAATGTGGTTAGAGAAGGGTACTTTGCTCCAGATCTGCAAAGCACAACTTGTAGCACAATTTATATTTTCCTCATGTGGAACATTTCTCCTGACTGCTTCAGAAGCAAAATTCATTTAACATTGTAAAATAAATAGGCTCTGACTTCATGGCTAGAGTAATAGGGAATAGGCTTAAGAATAACAGTTTTAATTGATACAATGACTTTTAGGACAATCAAAGCATGTGTGTGTAGAGGATGTGTTGAGTACTTGGGGGAAGATTTATCTTTGTAATTATATTTTCCTTTGCCTAACCTTAAAACTAGTTTGCATATACTAGAACATGCAGACTAACAAAAAGGCATACTCCAGGAATATTTAGGAGTTGATAGAAGTGAGCGTAGTATTAAACATTCTCCATAGCATTAAATATTGTGTATTATACCTTACTAGGTAGCTTAGTCTTTTATTATATTTAAAATCAGGTAAAAAATAATATCTTTTTTGGTAAATGAAAAATATTCATATTTTATAACAGTTCAAATACTGGTTTAAATCACACCATTTAATGTTACAAGTTTATAGAATCTTTCGATTTACAGTCACTAGTCAACATACATATATTACTATAACTAAAACAAAAAACTAAATAAGGAACATTCATATGAAATTTTAGAATAGGCAAATCTACAGCGACAAAAAATGAATTTGTAGTTGTCTGGGGCTGGGAGTGGAATGGGGAAGGGAGGGGGAGAGAAGAGTGCATATGGGGTTCTTTTTAGGGTGAAATATTCTAAAATTGTAAAGGTTGTGAATATACAAAAGCCACTGAATTGTACATTTTAAATGGGTGAATTTTATGTTCTGTAAATATCTCAATAAAGCTTTTTTAAAAAGTATATAAGGAAAATTGAATTAAACATTGATACTTTGGTGTCCAGCTGGGTGATGGGGCTATGGCCCAGGTAGAGCCACAGCTGGAAGGTCCTTTCTACCACTGCTACTCAGGAAAGATCCTCTCTGCTTTCCAGATTATTTCTACTCAAGACATAAATCTGGTTGCATTTAAAAAACTTCCAGAAGAGACCACAAATATCCCCACCTTTCATGGACCAGAGCTGACAGCATTTTGAGAACATGGATTAGCACCTATTCTCACAGCCGCTGGGCGCTGGGCAATTTGCTTTTAACTGCTCTGCAGGCAGCTTCCAGAACTCCCATTTCAAATGACATGCAGCACCAGAGTGGCAGCAAGTCCTCAACCAGAGCCGGGCCCCCTTGGAGCCTCTCCCTCAAACCCAGGGATAGCGTCCTGGCTGGCCACTATGCCCTTGAAGGCCAGGAGAGCCCAACTACGTCCCAAGTCCCTTTTCCTCCTCTCCCTGCCCAGTCCTGGCTTAGGTCCGCTCATCCCTTTTGGGAGAGCTCACAGTGGTCTTAGGCTGGGAGGCAGGGACCGGGAGGGACAGTCAGTGATCACTTGGCCTGGCATCACCCGCTTCCTCTCCATCCTGTCGGCCTCTAAACTTGTTCTCTAAATGTTCAGCAGTAGAAGTGTTTTTATTATTATACATTTTTGCAGCTTTAAAACAAATGGACGGTTTTATCTCAATTTTTTTAAAGGCGATAATTTGTGTAACGGAAATACCTAATAGATAAAAACAAAATTTTCCTGTTTTCCTATTAAACTGTTGCAATGAAATCATATATACTTACACTTTAAATTTACATAAAAATGATTTTAAGCATATCAATGTAAAACTTAATCATTTAGTTTCCATGTAAAGAGGGAAAACTTTGTTTTGTTACAAACTAGACAAATTAACTCTAAAGGCTGTTTGTAAGAATTAGTGTGCAAAATACCAAGACATTTTTGGAAAAAAAAAGAAAAGAAAAAGTACTTGACATATTGGATATTTTAAAAAGCTATATATTACTCAGCCATAAAAAAGAATGAAAAAAAGAAAAATGAAATAATGCCATTTGCAGCAACATGGATGGACCCAGAGATTGTCCTATGAGTGACGTAAGTCAGAGAAAGACAAATATCATATGATATCACTTATATGTGAAATCTAAAAAAAATGGTACAAATGAACTTATTTATAAAACAGAAATAGAGTCACAGATGTAGAAAACAAAATTATGACTACCAAGGGGAAAAGGGGGGGAGGGATAAATTGGGAGATTGGGATTGACATATATATACTACTATATATAAAATAGATAACTAATAAGAACCTACTGTATAGCACAGGGAACTCTACTCAATACTCTGTAATGACCTATAGAATGGAATAGAAATCTAAAAGAGTGGATATATGTATATGTATAACTGACTCACTTTTCTGTACAGCAGAAACTAACACAACATTGTAAATCAACTATACTCCAATAAAAAAAAGGAAAAGAAAAGAAAAACAAACTATAAGTGTGCATTAACAGAGTTGGTAGTGAAACAAGAAATAAAAACTATAAAATAATGGTGAGTCAAAAAACTATGTAGAAAGAAACTGAGAGAGAAAGAAATCATATTACAGATTGATTAAAGACTTTAATTATAAAAAAGCTATAAGTGAACTAGAAGGGGACATAAGACTATATAAACTTGGATAAAGAACAAGACAAAATATTAAAAATCTAATAGAATTATGAAATGTATAAAATGCATAATAAAATGGCAGTTTACCTTAGAAATGAATAAAGTTCTTAAGTCAATGAACAGAAAATAAATATGTTAAAAAATTATGAATTTCTGTATGATGCCATAGAGAAATTTTTAAAACAAGTAATACATTGGAAAAAATATTTCCAACATATTACAAAAATTATAGGGTGGAGGAGGGATAGTTGCATAAATTCACTTCTAAGTATTGTAACCTCTTTTCTTTAAAAGGTATGCTCATTATCTTTTTCTTGCTTTCTCTGTGTACAGATAGATTCTTAGAAATTTATGATTTTGGATTTTTTGTCTGTTGTTTTAGTGCCTGCTATATACAAAGTTAACCTTGGGGCAGACACAAAATTATTTGTAACACCTTATCCTCATTTTCTTAAGAAAGGTAATTCCATAGATAACTGAGGCGAGAGGGAGTCATAGGCAAAAAAATGAAAATACACAATGTATATAAAAATGTTGAACTGCTGAAGTAATTAGAGTAGTTCAATATAAAACAATAATTAGATAAAACACTGTTTATTATGTTAGTATATTTTAAAATTTATAAAGCTCTGTGTAGGTGAGGATGTCAGGGAACTTCCATTCTCACACCCTGTTAGAGTATAAGTTGCAAGAGGCTATTTGGAAAATAATATCAGATTCTGCCAGAATCAAAAGCTGTATTTCTTTTTTTCAAGCTGTTCTACCTTTAGAAATGTGTCCAGTAGAAATAGCTGTTGCTTACAGTAACAGAAAAAAAAAATCCAATATAAATTTAGTTTCAAGAAGAATGATTTAATATATACTAACTTCTGCCAATAATTAGCTATGTAACCTTGGGCAAGTTACCTAACCTGTTTCTATTCCAGTTCCTTTTCTGAAAGATTAGGATAACAGTCATATCTAACAGACAATATTTTTAGAATTAAACGAGTTAAGTATGTAAAATATTTTGCACTTAGCGTTTTGCAAATACTATGATGTGAAGCTGAGAGAGTTTTAACTGTAAAGATATGGACAATGTGGAGGGAATGACATAGCAATGTGATGGAGGGAACCTGGGTTCAAGAAAGAGTTAATGTATCAGATGTGACCACGTGCTTTGGATCACAGTGTATATTGGGACCTCTTTATTACAACAGCTTAGCTTTACTCTAACTAATAGAATTACTATTCCATTTTCATGTTTCTATATGTATGCTTTGTCAATAGATAAAATTGAAAAAATCGAGCTGTTAATTGTAGTTCCTTCTCAGCAGGACAACAATGCTATGGATGAAAGTGGACTTGAATTTTTAACTCTATGAGTATTTAAAATCCTTGAAGTTTTTTTTTCTAATAAGCATGTTTTTTTAATAACATAAAAACAATGGAAAGAAGAATGATGAAAAATAACAATAGCCCAGTTGTCCAGAATTTAATAGAATGTATCTCATTTAATTTTTATAAGAACCATATAACATATATATGTTTCTATTTTTAATATTAAGGATATTGAGGATCAGAGATTAAACAATTTACTTAAAATTATTCTGAGAATATAGTTTTAAACCGGGATGTGAGAATGAGATTTAGGACTCATTCTTTTTCATTATGTGCTGAATTTTTTTTTTTAATTTTTATTATTTATTTATTTTTATGGCTGTGTTGGGTCTTCATTTCTGTGCGAGGGCTTTCTCTAGCTGCGGCAAGCGGGGGCCACTCTTCATCGCGGTGCGCGGGCCTCTCACTGTCGCGGCCTCTCTTGTTGCGGAGCACAGGCCCCAGACGCGCAGGCTCAGTAATTGTGGCTCACGGGCCCAGTTGCTCCGCAGCATGTGGGATCTTCCCAGACCAGGGCTTGAACCCGTGTCCCCTGCATTGGCAGGTGGATTCTTAACCACTGCACCACCAGGGAAGCGCCTGAATTTTTAAAGTTTCTTTTAAATTATGTGTTCTTAACATAATGTTAAATTTTTTTTATGAGTGTCTTTCTATGTAGTCTCATTTTGTGATAATGTCTCCATTTTAGTTATCTAATAAATTTATTAGGACATCTTTATTGAATTCTCATTTTGTACTTGGCACTGTCCTACAGACTAAGAATTCAGACCTAAGTATTAGTATAATGCTGTTTCTCAAGAGGCTGATCTCTGACAGCTCACAATAAAATATTGGTCCTAAGCTGACAGATAAAATGTTACATATGTCTCTATTAACATGATTATGATTCCAAATGATCCAATTTTAAGTTTCAAAATTCCCTTTAAGAAACCACTATAAGTGAAAGATTGAATTGGTTAAAAAAAAAAAAAAAAAAGAAAAAAAGAAAATGGCATAAATAAGCCTAAGCTAAGGAAAATTGCTTAGAACATTTTATTTATTATTATTATTTTTTTGCTGCATTGGGTCTTCGTTGCTGCACGCAGGCTTTCTCTAGTTGTGGCGAGAGGGGGCTACTCTTCGTGTGGTGAGTGGGCTTCTCATTGCAGTGGCTTCTCTTGTTGCAGGACACGGGCTTTAGGAGCGTGGGCTTCAGTAGTTGCAGCATGTGGGCTCAGTAGTTCTGGCCGCAGGCTCTAGGGTGCAGGCTCAGTAGTTGTGGCACAGGGGCTTAGTAGCTCCACGACCTGTGGGATTTTCCCAGACCAGGGATCGAACCCGTGTCCCCTGCACTGGCAGGCAGATTCTTTACCACTGTGCTACCAGGGAAGTCCGTAGAACATTTTAAAAATAAACCTTTTTCCTCTCTACTGTTCATATATTTTTCCAATGCTGAACATTTCTGAAGAACCATAATATGATACTAGTGCTTCATTTAAGTATCAATATCCATGTTCACTTTACAAATTTTAGTGGTTTTTAGGTTTGGGTCTAACAGTGAGCACATTCCTCATTTGTGCTATTGAAGGTAATACTTACAAATACAACTGAAATATTGATATAACAATGTCTGATCATATTTTAAATATTCAATTTATACCCAATACTTTTGTGTGGCTATCATTCATATTTCTTCACTAGGGAGAAAAAAATGTCTAATGAAATGAATAGCACAGATCATTTTTCATGACTGCTGAGAAATCTTGACTAGGAAGGGACTTTGTAGGAATTAATTTCTATGTGTTTTTTACTTTTTTTTTTAACTCACTCCTTTGTGTGTGTGTATTTATATATGTGAAGAAAGACATATGATAGTAATTGACTTGCAGGAATATATATTAATTTGTTTAATGTCTGATATTTACAAAGTGACTTATTAGTTCCTGGAGGCAACAAACAAACAAACACTCTCTTTACTTTCATAGGGACTTATACTGGGAGACAGTCACATATCCTTAAGTAATAAAAAAGTGACTAGAAGAGAAAGTGGAGGGCTTCCCGGGTGGTACAGTGGTTAAGAATCTGCCTGCCAATGCAGGGCACACGGGTTCGAGCCCTGGCCCGGGAAGATCCCACATGCCTCAGAGCAACTAAGCCCGTGCGCCACAACTACTGAGCCTGCACTCTAGAGCCCTCGAGCCACAGCTACTGAATCCCCCGCACCTGGAGACTGTGTTCCGCAACAAAAGAAGCCATCACATTGAGAAGCCTGTGCACCTCAACGAATAGTAGCCCCTGCTCGCTGCAACTAGAGAAAGCCCACGTGCAGCGACGAAGACCCAACACAACCAAAAATAAATAAATAAAATAAATAAAATTTTTTTAGAAAAAGGGAAAGTGGAGAAGAAAAAAGGAAAAAAAGTGGTGAGTATATATTAACCAGAAACTGTTTTGCTATTTTTGATTTTCTTTTTTTTCATTCCACACCAGCCATTATTGTAAAAGTAAGTACTGGCTCATCACATTTGGAACTGTTAAGAAAGTTATTAACATTCCATGACATACTATGGGAAGTATATTTGAAGCTTTTAAAAATTATGCAGCTTTGAGCCAACATCAAAAGAGTTTACACTTCTCATACTCATCTGAAATCTAAAGAAGACTTGTATGCTTCCATAAGGATCACATTATTAAGTTCAGGAAATGATTTCCCCTCGTACTCACAGCAGTAGAATTAGATGAGAATGCACAGAAATGCATTCTGAGACCTCTCAGCCTCACCAGTAATCCAATCACTGAACAGTATGCAAATTATCTAACAGGAATACACTCAGGGCCATAAGAGCAAGTAATTTCCATTTCCATTACTGCTTAATGAGAGTGTGCAGTAATTTTAAGGCAGTGGAAACCTCCAGGAAGGGCTTTTTTCTTTCTTCTTCTCTTTTTGCTTTATTGTGACCACATCCTCCAATTAGACTGAGAGAGAAATTATTGCCTTGTCTGATCCAAGGAGTACAAAATGTTTCTAAAATAAGTTTTTCCCCTTATAAGCATGTTTTGAAGCCTGCTAACATAAGAATTAAAAAGTAAATGCACTCATAATGATCTTCACTTTTTTCACACTTACAAGTGTGATATTTAATAATCTAGATTCTGTAAGACCTTCTTGCTCTCTACCCTAACACCCAGCACATCAACTCTTTTAAGCTTAAAATACTTTCCAGAGAAAGCTACTTCTTAGGCATTTTCACTGTATAGAAAAGTTGTTCGCAGGTTGTTGTAGTTAGGGCTAGCACAAGGCACAGTTATGAAAATCACTAAACGTTTGAAATGAAAGGACACTCTGAAATCACTATCCACCCACTATATTTCTCCTTCATTCTACAAATGAGATGCAAAGAGGTTAAATTTATCTATCCAACTGTTCACAAAGAGCTGTTGATGGAGCTACCTCTCCTGCCTCCTGATTTGGAGTTAATTAGGTTTGTATTTCCGTTTTCTTCCCTAACTTTATATTCTTTCCTTCGTTGCATGGTGACCCCATAGTATTAATTGTTACTGTTTATTAAGTATTTAATCTACGTGAATTTACTAGATGTGAATTGTGCTTAGTGCTTTTTATCTTTAATGCTTAAAACAGCCTGTGAAAGAGTCACAATTATTTATCCCCTTTACAAATGAATTAATGTGATCTGGAAAGTTCAAGTGACTTTCTTCAAGTTTCACAGTAAGTGATGGTATCAAGAAAATGAACACATCTGTATAGCTCAAAGCCTAAGCTTTTAAACATGACTGGAAATTGGCTCCAGTAATATTCTGTGCTTAAGTTGCCCAACCTCTTGGATCCAGATATCTCACTTCCCTATAAAGGTCTTCTGAAGCTAACTTGATTAAAACAAAACAAGTAACTTAATTTTGTACAAATCATTCACTTTAAAGCTAAGCAAAATACCTTAACAATATTCTACACTCTATACCATATTGTACAGAATGCATGTTTCAGTAAAACTGTTCAAATTGGTCTATTTTCAGTCTTTTAACCATATTTTTATGGAAGATACCTTATAAATATAAGAACTTATTCCCTTCAATATTGTTTAAAATGTGTTAAATTCAGTACATGGTTTAGTAAATTCCTAAGTGTGACCATAAACCTTTTTTCTGGCAATAATATTTGTTTTCCTCTCCTACTTAAAAAAAAACTCAAATAAAAATATCTAATATCTGTTTATGATTTTCACCTACATAGCCATTTTTTTCTTTCTACATAAAATGGCTTAAGTGTATCTTAATCTTTATTTTAAAACAGTAACTCTTTTTTCTTTATAAGTTTTTTAATAGTTATAATTCTAAATACTATATTAAACTCATGATTTGGATTGTTTTTTTGTCCTAAATATGTTAATAGCACAATTTACATTAAATCAATAGAACCTAAACACCATGCATTGTTATTGACCAATTTAACTGGACTGGACCCATAATTTACTATAACTGGACCCATATTTTACTATATTAATTGACTTTTAGTAATATACTAAGAATATTACAAAACCTTAAAGCAATTATATTCTGATACTTCATGAAATATTAATTACAAATTTATTATGAAAACCTTTAGGTGAAACAATGAAGAACTAATTTTATTACATGACAGAGGATCCCATGGTTAGAAAGTTTTGTTAGAAAAAGTTATACGAAATACTGATTGCATTTACTGTTTCTGTCTTTTTGATTATACTTTCATGAAGTATGTAATACCCTTAGAAAATACAAAGTGTTTCTTATTTTCTTTATACACTTACATTTTACTACATGTAATTTTCTGTGCTTTGCCATTTATGTTCAACAGTTATTCTAATATTTATCCATGCTTGTAAAGGCAACTGTAGGATTCCATTGTACCACAGTGTATTTGTACATTCTCTTGTAAATGTACACTGGGGTTATTATCCTCAGTGTTTTGCTGTTAAAAAAATAGTAAAATTTTACAAGCTGCTCTGTATATTCTTATACATGTATCCTGGTGTATATGTGAAAATCTTTGCTTATTCTATACCTCAAAATGGAATTTATGGCTCAGAGGTTAGAAAAATCTCCCACAAGCAAAAAAGGCAAATTGTCTTACATAGTGCTTCTATAAATTTGGATTAATACCAGCAATGCATAAGTGTCTTAAGTACTATATTCTTCAGATCTTTTTATATTGTCAGATGTCTTCATTTTTTATAAATCTGGTAGATTATTAAATGACATCTCATAGTTTTCTATTTCCCTCATTACTATGAGATAAAATACCCTTTCTAATGTTTTGGGGCTATATTTATTTCTTCTATTAAATGCTTCTTATCTCTTGACCACTTTTATATTAATTTCTAACTTTTAATTTGTTTACAGGAGTTATTTATATATTCTGGGTATTATTCCTTTGCCAATTAGATGTGTTACAAATTTTTTGTCCTAATTTATAAATTTCCCTCTTATTTATACCTTTAATTGTGTCTTTTGAGGAACACAATTAACTTCTATTTCTAATGTACAAGGAGATTTTATAAAAACAGATGGTGAATTTTATCACATATTTATCCTTAAATTTATTGAGATGTTTTACATGTTGTGTTTTCCCCTTGATCTGTTATACCTTGTGTATAAGGCTTCTCCAAAGAAGCAGAAGTAAGGCGGGAGGGAGGGAGTTACATTTACATACATAACAATCTATCTGTCTTTTTGTCTATCTAAAGAGCTTTTTAAGGAATTGGCTCACACAACTGTGGAGGCTGTCAAGTCCAAAATCTGCAGGGTAGGCTGGAAAACTAGAGACCTAGGGAAGAGTTGATATTGCAGTTCTAGTCCAAAGGCAGTCAGCCCTTAGAATTCCCCCCTCCTTGAAAGGTTATTATGGACTTCAACTGATTAGATTAGGGCCCACCTGGTTAGGACTTCAACATATGAACTTTAAGGAGGCATAATTCAGCCCATAACACCTTCCATATGTTTCCGGAATAAATGAAACTAAGTTATATTTATATGAATATTTATATCACAAATACTTTATAAAATGTGCATACATATACATGCATTATTATACATACACATATATATATATATATATACACACACACATATATACACATATATGTATATAAAGTATAATTAGAGAGTATAGCATTGTAGTTAAGAGCACAGAGCCAAATTGCCTGGTTTTGCATCCTAGACCCACCACTTATGACATGTGATTTACAGATAAAGTTTTTAGAGCAGGATATAGTATATACTAAATACTCAGAGTATTTTCTAGAATGTTGATAAGGGTGATGATAATATATTTCTAAATTTTTATGTTTTTTGAGTTATTTTTGCATTATTTTGTCCACAAGTGAGATTGGCCTGTATGTAGACAGAATAATGGCCATCCAAATATTCCCATATCCTAATTCCTAGAACCTGTGAATATGGTCTGTTACATGACAAAGAAGAAATTAAGGTAGCAGATGCAATTGCTAATCAGCTGATGTTAAATTAAGGAGAGTATACTGGAGCATCCAGGCACGCCCTATATAACCACAGTGATTCTTAATATGGAAGAAGGAGTCAGAAGAGTCAGAGTTAGAGTGATGTGGTGTAAGGACTCACCCATCTATTGCTGAGTTTGAACATGGGAGGGGTCCACAAGCCAGAAATGTGGGGAACCACTAGAGGCTAGAAAAGGCAAGAAAATGGATTCTCCTTTAGAACTTCCAGAAGGGAATACAGCTCTTGATTTAAGCTCAGTGAGACCTATTTTGGACTTGTAACTGTAAAATAATTAGTGTTCCTTTAAGTCACTAAATTTTTGGTAACTTATTACAGCAGCCATAGGAAACTAATGTAGCTCTCAGAACTTCAAAGTGGGATGCTTCTGTAACAAGTACCTGAAAATGTGGAAGTGGCTTTGGAACTGGGCAACGGGCAGAGGCTGAAGAATACTGAGCAACATGGATAGTACAGGCTTAGCTTGCCTTCAACAGATTAGTAGAAATACGGATGTTAACAATTCTGCTGGTGAAGACTCAGAGGAAGTGAGGAACATGGTAGAGAAAACATTATGGGCATTATGTTTCACATTAGGATTCGAAAACCTATACCACATCATCCTTTACATAACAGAATCACAGTCCTGATAAGGAGAAACATAGGTTCATAAAAATTTTTAGGGATTGGAATGTAAGGTACAGGGTGCACAGGGTAAAAAATAAATACCAGTTTAGGTGTAACTTAGGCCAGTTTTAAATTCACTAATTAGCATGACTAAGGTATCAATCCATGTAGTGCAACAAGAGTTGTCCATCAATCCACATCTTGCAGGATGTTATCTATGTACCAAAGCATCCCCCTTTAGCTTCTCCAGTCTTTTTCCTGCTATTTCCTTAACCATATTAATCACAATCTATATCTTTCTTCACATCCTTCAGCATATAATACAATAGCTCCTTTAAAATTCTTATCTACTAATTCCAACGTGTGGTTATCTTAAGGTTAGAATCACATCCTTCTATTCATAATATCAACTAACATACATGATATATGAACATATTCCTTCTGTTCTGTTTGCCTCAAAGACTAGAACCTTAAGCCTAGAGTAAGACCACCTTTAGAGTACCTGAATGTCTCTCATCTCTTCCTCAAATTGTCATTGAGCTTTTATAAGCCTTCGTTTAATATATGATATGTCAGCATATTTAAATAATTTTGTACAGATCATAATTAATTTTAAACTTTTCTTTGTTGGCACAGATTTTTTTTTTTACATGTTAAACTTAAACACAGGTGTGGCATGACAGATATTGGTGTGAGAAGCATAGAAGTACCTGTACATGGTAATAATGGAAATTGTATGAAACTTACAATTTATGATTTTATCATGTGTGGTAACTTATGCCACATATTTCACAATTTACTTAGCTGTTTTCATGTTATTTTGACAGCTCTCTCCTATTATATCGTGTAAAAAAATCCTCCCTCTCTTGGGAGAGCAGAGGGGTGTAATGAATTTTGCTCACTATTTCTGTGTTTGATCAGATACCTCACTTCTCCTCTAACTGAACAAGAATTATTAATACCAGAAATCAATTATCTAAAGGGTATAAAAATATAAATCTTTTTAATAAGCTCTTTCAAAGGAGTCTTATTTTATTCTCCGTAATTTTTAAAGATGATAAACTAAAATTACAAGGAAGATGGCCAGTTACAAGCTAGTCTTGATTAAAACAAAACAAATAAAAACAAATCCAAAATTAGTAAATAAACTCAGTGGAGATACAACTATTCAGATACCTGTACCCAAAATAAAAAAATCTGTTTTTCTAAGTTTCATGAAAACATTCATGTTATTCATAGTAGAATTTGATACTGTCAGATGCCATTTTTTTCCTCTTGCAAAACTGAACTATTACGGTTGATCCTTCAACAACGTGGGTTAGGGACGTAGCCCTCCATACAGTCAAAAATCCACCTATAACTTTATAGTTAGTCCTTTGCATCCATGGATTCAACCAACTGCAGATCACACAGTACTGTAGTATGTATTTAGTGAAAAAATATCTGCGTATAAGTGGACCCATGCAGTTCAAACCTGCGTTTTTCTAGAAGATGATTGAAAAAGTATATTTTTCTTTCAAAATTCAGCAATTGAGAAACACAAAAAAGTGATGGATATTACAAATTATATTCATAAAAATGTTTAGGAAAGTACCAAGGCTTTTTCTAGAACCATACCTGTGTTCTACACACACACATATTATTAAATTCAGATTCTGAAATATTTTAAAATGATCTTTTGAAAACAGTGTCATAAACATTTTAAAATCTCTTCTGCTTTGACTGAGATAACGAGATAAGCATAGCAGGAATCCTAATATGCTTGTGTTTTTATGCTTTCATTTTTTGTCCACAGTTCATAAATTGCTATATTATCTGTCAATGTACTGATTACACTTGTGAAAGAAATAATAAGATACTTTTAGAGTGAAAAAGAAGATATGCATCCTCAGTTCTTTAAATATATGATATTTGATATGGTTAATAGCACTATAATATAATGATGTCATCTTCTCTCTATAAAAGTGACCTTCCTGAAATATGCTCAGTTGAGTGGAGACTATAAATTGCTATCCTGGAGCAATACAATGTATGACATTACTCACCTGTACTCTTTGTTCAGCGTTCTTGTAACAATCACAACACACTTGCAATATTTTATTTTTACGTGTACAATTTGTGATTTACCTAGACCTATAAAGATGATATCTTAGAGCAGCAGGAGGTTACAAAATGTATTTTAACTGTGGAATTCTGTTTCCAAATAAAATGTTCTTGGAGGCACAAAATGTAAAACATAAAAGTTGACCTACAATTCCAGATGAGATGCAATTCTCCCTTTTCCTTCCTCCCCTTCCTAGGTATCCCTACAGAGCACTTAGCCAGAAGCCTATGAATTGCTATTTAAACCCCTCATAAATGAATGCCCCATTACAAAATATTCAATGAACTAAGGACCAGACTGTGAAATGCTTAAGAATTGCATTATTGTCATAATAGCAATATTTTTGAGTAATTATTGTTTGTCAACCGTTATGCTGATTTTTTTAGCTGCATTATCCCAGATATTCTTTATTCTCATCATCTGAAGGGAAGTACTATTTCTGGGTACTATTCTTCATCCATTTTATAGAATGAAAATTGAGGCACAGTATGCTTAAGAAAACTTTCCTTATACGATAGCTAGTAAACACTAAAGGCAGGATTTAGACTAAAGCAATCTGACTGAAAAGACTACATACATATGAACATGTATTATTTTCTATCTGACCTCACTGTCATCATTCCTAGAACTACCTCCTTCACTACCTAAATCTATGTGATTCTAATGGGGATGAAAGTAGAGACCCACCACCCCACCAAAAAACATAGGCATTTTACCTAAGGTGCCCATTCAAAATAATTCTCCCTTGTGTAAAATGACTGGTCCAAGGTTAGACATATAAGTAAGTCCAATCTCTTTTTCTGAGATTGTTACATATGCAGTGAGAGATGTCTCTCTCACAAAATTTAAGTACTCCTGTAAACCTGAATCTTCTTGAAGGGGTGGGATTGGCAGGTGTCTCTCTCACCACGTGACTAGAGTGTACAATAAGCCAAAGCCAAGAGGAGAATCGTGCTGGTCACCTGAATTTCTCAGTCATGAGGAAAAAAAAAATACATTATTTTAATTTTTCCCATGAACTAATTGGAATTGGCATTCTATCTCTTGTATCTATTTGATCCCAATAAAGGAAAATATCTTTATATCCCCTATACTACTGGGTATGCAGAAATGCCTAAGACCCAATTTTATTCAAAGAAATAGTTGAAACAGACATATAAATAAATTGCAGTACAGAGGGATGCATTATAACTGGATTGTGCTTAAAATATCAACTTTTCCACTGGAGAAGGAGATTCATGGACTGATTCTTAAAGATAGGTAGTCATGAAAATGAGGGTTAGGGAACTTTTCAGCCTGAAGAAATATGATGTACAAAGCTCAGAGTCAGAAAAGAACATAAAAGTCCTGGCAGAACAGAGACATTCTTTGAAAGAATCTGTATTTCACACTAACAAAACACAGTCAATGTTAATCTAAAAGCTGGCCTATGACATTTTATATAACTGAAGGGCCTGGTCTAATGATAGGTACTATTTTATATCTTTTATTTAGTTTGAGATACATTCCTGAGTTCAGGGAATAAAGATAATCTATAGCCATTATGAATGAGCAAAATCTCCTCTAGTAAAATGTAAGCTCTTTTGTGGGAAATAAGTATTCTTTGTAACTAAAATGATATTTAGAATTATATTTTGGTTGAGTCTCAAGTCCTTAACCTCTTTTATTATTCATTTGCTATACAGATATCCGAATCATTTTTTTTTCTCAGAGCCAAGATTTAGTTGTATAATTTCACTGTTATTGGTAATTGCTGATTTTCCCCAGTGTGATAAAAGAGAAGGGCAAGAGAAGGGAAAAAAATCTAATATTTTTATGACAAATGTTTGACTCTGAATAAATATTAAGCACAGGTGGGTAGTAATACAGAGAGGAGATGCTTCATGGCAGTTGATCAATCACTAGTATTAGAGGTCCTAAGATGAAAAAAAAAAAAAAATTGATTTCCCCCTCCTCTAATTGAGAACCTTTTTAAATCCCACATTAAAAAAAAATTAATAAAGCCTGATTCCCTTCACATCCTGACAACCTATCCAGTTTCTGTTACCAATCTCATTTCCTCCCACTTTATTGACTCTATTTTCCAGTTATGTCAAAACTGTCCCTGTTTTGTATAGTACCACATGTATTGTTCTCTCTTTCAGGACATTTCAACTTCCTCACTCAACCTTTTCGTCCTGAGGAAACTCTTCTTAATTTTTAAAGATATAGCTCAAAAGTCATTTCTTTAAATACTGTATTTTTAGATTTATATTTGAACACATTACTGCCACTATCACCACTGTTTAGACAAAGGCCTGGCGTATAGTATTTGTCACTCGATAAATAGAGAAAATAGAGGGAAAAAGAGAACCAACCACAAAATATTCAATCTAATGACAAGGTATAGGAATGGTCTTCGTTTTCATAAAAGCACCTCATTGTAGTAGGGGAGTTGTGATTTCACTACTTACTTTTGTAACTAGTTTTCATTTATTCATTCATTCATCCAACAGTTAGGTGCCAGGCATTGTGCTAAAATATAAAATATAGCATTCTTTCCTTCAAGCTATACTTTTATTAGGAAAAACATTTTTTTGTTTTTGATATACCCTCACAAATAGTTTCACAGTTAATTTTATTAATATTTCTTCCTAAAAAATCAGAAATAAATCTGAATATTTTATTTTACAATGGAATTTCTCATACATGTTTTTAACTGAAATCACCAGAGTTCCTTGAACATTCTATATAAAGTATTAAATATTATATAATATTTTATACAATGCTTCTTTATATGATCATTTACGAATGCACTAAGCAAAATAACAAATCAACCAAATCAATTGTATGCCCAAACAGAAACACACCCTAGGAGACCTTCACCTTCACCTTCTACTACACACAAATGGTTTCTCAGTTACTTATGCAGGGAAGCCCATATAGAGTCTATCAATGTCAGGACTGTATTTTACTTATCATAAATACTTTACTATTAATCATTTTCCTAGTAATTTGTTTTTTCATTAAAATAGTCATGCTCATTAATCATCATTGTAATCGATAGTTTTCTGAAACAAAATCTTTATCTTCATATAAAGTCTACTTCTATCTTATTACCCACAATTATACTAAGGAAACTCTGTATTACAAACTTGAAACAACTAGTTTCTTTACATTTTGTTTCAATATTAACAATGTCCTTGGGTCTATCCATCATTATAATGGATTTTGTCATAACGTGATTAACTGAAGCAGTAATTTGCACTGCTGTGAAAATAGCTTTGGTTTTGAAGGTATCGTGCTTCCATCTGGTTCCTTTAGCCAGGGTTTTGCTATAATAGAGCACACTAATTTTCATAATGCTAAAAGGTATAGAGGGTCAGGTTGTCACAAAGTACCATTAAAATACTAAATGCTTACTGTCTAGTTTCTGTTGGTTATTTTAGACAACGTAAACATACTTCTATATACTGCTCCTTGAGGAGATAGATTTGTTTTTGTTGCTTTTCTTCTTATAGAAGAAACAGTGAACTGATGCATGCATTTATATTTCAATTGTGGTTCTGCTGTTTGGATTTGTATATGTGTGGGCATATACAAATTTGCCTACACAAATACATTTTTACATGTGTGGGCATAAACTTAGATAACCATCAGTTCTTTCATTCATATATTGAGAATACACTGAATGCTAAGAATTGTGTTAGTGCTGAAAAATATGGCAGGTGGACAGAGCTTAGAGCATAGTGAGGAAAACTGTTTTAAGCTATTACAAACAAAATCTTAACAAATGAGTACAAATGCAATTAAATGCTCTGTGTGAAAGAACTGTGTGAAGGGAGAGGAGGGAAGTACTTTAGATGTCCTCTTGAGGCAGGACTTCTTTAAGGTACTATTTCTACTGAGGCTTGAGGGAGGAGACCAGAAGAATGAGGCAGTAAAACTAGAGGAGAGAAATAGTCCTTGAAAAGGACTTGGTTTTAGAGAAAAAAATGTGTGTTCAGGAAACCTGAATTAAGGAAAATAATAGATTATTTATCCCACATTTTAAAAATAGTAAAGCTTCAGCATTATTATGCATATTATGCATAACATATTTCGTAAAATGTATACTGACTCACCTAACAATTTGGTGCAATTGATATAAAAGCAATGTGAGGCAATGACCCACTACAATCCAGATTAGAGGAACTGTCAAGACAGTTATTCATGGATTCGAAGTCAAGCTTATACTTTAAAGATTATGGGCAATAAAAACCCTCTTCTGATGGACTTCATTTAATCACTAGTCATTGAGTTCATACGGTATTGTTTCAGTTGTTGAAACGCTTTATATAAGTTTGTATTATCTCAGAGAAGAGTTTGCTTTCTTTTCACATCCCCTAAAATGAAGTCAGGCTTTGATAATGACTCAAACACAGGACATGCACGTGGAGAGGGAAATGGTACTTAGAAATGCTGAGAGTTCACTCAGTAGCATATGTCATTCTGGTGCTGTCTGCATGTATTATCTTGACTGGAATATTGTTCATTAAATCATTAAAATATTTTTAATAGTTGCTGAGAAATAATTCCTGCTTTCTTTTCTCAATAAAATTTAGATTTTTTAAAACTTTATGGGTCATAAGAATATTGAAAGCTTTTCAGTTAAAATACAGAGTTGTAAAATATATAATAAATCTGTGAGCAAATTTATGTTACAGAATTTGTAATAGTAATAATTATTTTTCTCCTAGCAAAAAGACTGACCCTCTGGCTGTCATGCAAAAGGTAAAATAGAGGACGTCATGTTTGATAGAGGAGAAATAGAAGATGTCTTATAACCAGAGTCAAGAGTGAAAAATCCTTTCCCACTAACACTATAGTCCTACATGGAACTGGAAGCAGACATCCCTACTTTTCTTCTCTTTTCATGTTTCACGTTGCTTGCTGTTATTAATATAATTCAGGTACCATCTCTCCTAAGTCTCATGCTTACTCTACTGTATTAATCTCTTAGGTCTAATTCATAAAGAGTAAAGTTCAAGTTGTTTAATAATATTCATTTGCTGTGTAGTTCAACAACTGGAACTGAACAGTCCAAAACAAGTAGATGACAGTTAGGGAGAGCTCCAGAGTGCAATCTCCAGAGATATGGTTAAAGGGCATGTCTCTCATGGTGGGGAGACTAGGTTTCTAGACAGTTTCCTATGAAAGAAGATTCAGAAGTATAAAGAAGAAGGCAACCTGCTAAAAACCACTGAACAACAGAAAGAAATAAAATTGTAGAACAACACCCATGGTCTTGGAACAAGGAAGGCAGAGGCTGAATTACTGCCACCATGTTTTCTGTCTCCAATAATATGCCAGATACTGGCAGTGCCATCACGATTTTGATTAGTATTGATAAAATGAACAAAAATGATAAGAACCTGGAGGGTTGTGGTGAAGTATAAACAAGGTTAAATAACCTGAAATGTAATAGGTAGATACTGCCTGTTTCTTATCCTTCTTTTGTATAAAAATACATAGTAGTATCTGAGTTAATACTTGCGAAATAATTGCCATGATCTCAGAAATATTCGCTGAACCCCACTGTGACATCATTCTTTTTTAGAATCTACACACAATCTAGCAAAATATAAAGCTTGTATTATGCATTAGTTCCACTTTCGTGCTTGATAAATTTTATAAATGTGATTGCCACTCCCCCCATCACTACCACCACTGGGTTCCTTAGTGGCGGTTCTTACCATCTTATTAATAAGAGAATACAATGGAGGATCAGAGGGAGTTTAAAATGGCATTCTTTTCAAATAAGGAGAGGTTGGAGGAGGCTGACTTAAATAAAACTGAGTCATATGCATGCCCATGCTTTTAGTTTAATAATCCTTTGGCATATGACTTATATGAAGCAAAATTACTCGTGCTGTACTAAAACGTGTCTATAGCTATGAAGAGAGCAAATGTGTCTATATTCAATGCAAAAATTTGAAAAGTGAGGGGAGATAATGACTAAATTAAGAAGAACATGATTGGTTTTCATTTTTATTGTAAAGAAATTTCAGGGCCCTTAGGAAATGTGATTGATCATTTGAGCCATTCAAAATTGAATGGACTTTAGGATTGAAAAAAATGTAGGATAGGATATTATATATTGGGGCAAAATTTTATTAGTTGATTTGCTTTTATAATAATCCATTAAAACATGATTTAGAAATAAGTGTTTTCATTGTGTGACCATAATTCTTTCCCTTCAGGAGAGATGTAAGCAATTACAGAGTATTTGTCTTTAATAAAACTAGTCCCTGATATACATTTGGCACATACATGACAATACCGAAAAACTGCTGAGTACCATTTGATGTAAAGGAACTCTAGTTTTCCATGTGTGAAGTAAAAGAGGAAAATAAATGTTGTTACCAGGAAAAGATGTATCATGCTGCTTGTGTAAAACTACTAACTTTTCAAACACACACATCTGAAAGTGTATGTCTTGTTTTGATAACCTTTGATTCTTTAGGTTAACGCCTCCCCACCCAAAATACAGCAAAAGGAAAAAAATATATAATTTTATTTTTAAAATTTAGTTTATAGTTATATCAACAATGAATTCTAATAGAACAGTTTAATTCTTGGTGGTGTAAAGTAAGTGGTTTTAATTTCTGGAAAATTTGTTTGAGCAAACAGATGATGAATTTCAGAAAAATCAGTTTTGCATCCAGATTTTGTGGAATGACATTTCCTGGTTTTGCTCCTTTTTGTGAATTAGAAAGTGCTGTGAGAGCTAACGGACACCTGGTGTGACACACACTCTGCTACTCCAGGCTTCTCTTTAGAACTGGAAGTGAGTGACTCCCACAGAATAACTCTAAGTTTTAGTTTAAATTCCCTTTCTATTTTACTTGTCTCACCCTAAATTATAAAAGCAAGTCAATAATCACCACAATACTCAGAACCCAAAACTTGCATTAATATTCGAACAAAGTGACTTACATTAATGTCTGCATATAACTGACAGATGTATGATTCTAAAAATTTTTAGATTATTTCATAGAGTCGACAATTCTTTTTCTATTGAATAATGCTTAAAATGATTGGCTTATCGTATTTCATACATATGCACACATATGTATAATACGTAGAGTTATTCCTCCCAAATCTTCCTTATCTCAGTAAATGGTATCAGTATCCAATTGTTCAAGCAAAGAAACATACATTAAAAAAGGAGACATCTTTAAATTATCAAATTCTCTCATCTCCCACAGCTGATACGATTAGTTTGTCCTATCATTTCTACCCTTAAAGTAGGTTTCAAATCCTTTTGTTTTTCTCTGTCTCAGCTTTAACTACCAGTCTAAGCCATCATCATCACTTCTCTGTTCTAAATGGAATATCCTCCACACCAGACTTCCTACTTCCACTCGCTCTCTCTACACAGAAGAGAGCATAATCTGTGGTAAGGTTATAACATTCCACTACAGTAAGTCCCCTACAAAAGAACCTTCAAGTTGCGAACTTTCAAAGATGCAAACATGTGTGCCAGCCCCTGTATGCCAGCTATTGTACTGTACTACTGTACTTTTCAAGGTACCGTACTGTCAGATTTAAAATGTTTTATTTTTTGTCTTTGCTTTTTATGTACATGTTATTCGTGTGGAAAGTATTATAAAACTAATACAGAGAGGAGAGAAGATGGCGGAAGAGTAAGACGGGGAGATCACCTTCCTTCCCACAGATACAGTAGAAATACATCTACACGTGGAACTGCTCCGACAGAACACCCACTGAACGCTGGCAGAAAACGTCCGACCTCCAAAAAGGCAAGAAACTCCCCCCGTACTTGGGTAGGGCAAAAGAGAAAAAAGAAATAACAGAGACAAAAGAATAGGGACGGCACCTGCACCAGTGGGAGGGAGCTGTGAAGGAGGAAAGATTTCCACGCACTAGGAAGCCCCTTCGCGGGCAGAGACTGCGGGTGGCAGAGGGGGGAAGCTTCGGAGCCACGGAGGAGAGCGCAGCCACAGGGGTGCGGAGGGCAAAGCGGAGAGATTCCCGCACAGAGGATCGGTGCCGAGCAGCACTCACCAGCCCGAGAGGCTTGTCTGCTCCCCCGCCGGGGCGGGCGGGGCTGGGAGCTGAGGCTCGGCTTCCGTCGGATCGCAGGGAGAGGACTGGGGCTGGCGGCGTGAACACAGCCTGAAGGGGTTAGCGCACCACAGCTGGCTGGGAGGGAGACCGGGAAAAAGTCTGCAGCTGCCGAAGAGGCAAGAGACTTTTTCTTGCCGCTTTGTTTCGCGGCGCGCAAGGAGAGGGGATTCAGAGCGCCGCCTAAACGAACTCCAGAGAAGGGCGCGAGCCGCGGCGATCAGCGCGGACCCCAGAGACGGGCGTGAGACGCTGGGGCCGCTGCTGCCGCCTCCAAAAAGCCTGTGTGCGAGCACAGGTCACTCTCCACACCGCCCCTCCAGGGAGCCGGTGCCGCCCGCCACTGCCAGGGTCCCGTGATCCCCGGACAAATTCCCCGGGAGAACGCACTGCGCGCCTCAGGCTGGTGCAACGTCACGCCGGCCTCTGACGCTGCAGGCTCGCCCCGCCTCCTCTGTACCCCTCCCTCCCCGCGGCCTGGGTGAGCCAGAGGCCCCGAAGCAGCTGTGCCTTTAACCCCGTCCTGTCTGGGCGGGGAACAGACGCCCTCAGGCGACCTACACGCAGAGGCGGGTCCAAATCCAAAGCTGAACCCCAGGAGCTGTGCGAACAGGGAAGAGAAGGGGAAATCTCTCCCAGCAGCCTCAGAAGCAGCGGATTAAAACTCCACAAACAACTTGATGTGCCTGCATCTGTTGAATACCTGAAGAGACAACGAATCATCCCAAATTCAGGAGGTGGACTTTGGGAGCAGGATATATTAATTTTTCCCCTTTTCCTTTTTTTTGTGAGTGTATATGTATATGCTTCTGGGTGAGATTTTGTCTGTATAGCTTTGCTTTACAATAGCTTTATTTTACTTCACTATATTATAGCCTCTTTCTTTCTGTCTTTCTAGTTTTTTCTCCCTTTTACTCTGAGCCGTGTGGACGAAAGGCTCTTGGTGCTCCAGCCAGGCATCAGGGCCGTGCCTCTGAGGTGGGAGAGCCAACTTCAGGACACTGGTCCACAAGAGACCTCCCAGCTCCACATAATACCAAACGGCAAAAATCTCTCAGAGATCTCCATCTCAACATCAAGACCCAGCTTCACTCAACGACCAGCAAGCTACAGTGCTGGACACCGTATGCCAAACAACTAGCAAGACAGGAACAAAGCCCCATCCATTAGCAGAGAGGCTGCCTAAAATCATAATAAGGCCACAGACGCCCCAAAATACACCACCAGACGTGGACGTGCCCACCAGAAAGACAAGATCCAGCCTCATCCACCAGAACTCAGGCACTAGTTCCCTCCACCAGGAAGCCTACACAACCCACTGAACCAACCTTAGCCACTGGGGACAGATACCAAAAACAACGGGAACTATGAACCTGCAACCTGTGAAAAGGAGACCCCAAACACAGTAAGATAAGCAAAATGAGACGACAGAAAAACACACAGCAGATGAAGGAGCAGGGTCAAAGCACACTAGACTTAACAAATGAAGAGGAAATAGGTAGTCTACCTGAAAAAGGATTCAGAATAATGATAGTAAGGATGATGCAAAATCTTGGAAATAGAATAGACAAAATGCAAGAAACATTTAACAAGGACGTAGAAGAACTAAAGAGGAACCAAGCAATGATGAAAAACACAATAAATGAAATTAAAATTACTCTAGATGGGATCAATAGCAGAATAACTGAGGCAGAAGAAAGGATAAGTGACCTGGAAGATAAAATGGTGGAAATAACTACTGCAGAGCAGGATAAAGAAAAAAGAATGAAAAGAACTGAGGACAGTCTCAGAGACCTCTGGGACAACATTAAACGCACCAACATTCGAATTATAGGGGTCCCAGAAGAAGAAGAGAAAAAGAAAGGGACTGAGAAAATATTTGAAGAGATTATAGTTGAAAACTTCCCTAATATGGGAAAGGAAATAGTTAATCAAGTCCTGGAAGCACAGAGAGTCCCATACAGGATAAACCCAAGGAGAAACACGCCAAGACACATATTAATCAAACTGTCAAAAATTAAATATAAGGAAAACATATTAAAGGCAGCAAGGGAAAAACATCAAATAACACACAAGGAAATCCCCATAAGGTTAACATCTGATCTTTCAGCAGAAACTCTGCAAGCCAGAAGGGAGTGGCAGGATATACTTAAAGTGATGAAGGAGAAAAACCTACAAGCAAGATTACTCTACCCAGCAAGGATCTCATTCAGATTAGATGGAGAAATTAAAACCTTTACAGACAAGCAAAAGCTGAGAGAGTTCAGCACCACCAAACCAGCTTTACAACAAATGCTAAAGGAACTTCTCTAGGCAAGAAACACAAGAGAAGGAAAACACCTACAATAACAAACCCAAAACATTTAAGAAAATGGGAATAGGAACATACATATCGATAATTACTTTGAATGTAAATGGATTAAATGCTCCCACCAAAAGACACAGGCTGGCTGAATGGATACAAAAACAAGACCCATATATATGCTGTCTACAAGAGACCCACTTCAGACCTAGAGACACATACAGACTGAAAGTGAGGGGATGGAAAAAGATATTCCATGCAAATGGAAATCAAAAGAAAGCTGGAGTAGCAATTCTCATATCAGACAAAATAGACTTTAAAATAAAGACTATTACAAGAGACAAAGAAGGACACTACATAATGATCAAGGGATCAATCCAAGAAGAAGATATAACAATTGTAAATATTTATGCACCCAACATAGGAGCACCTCAATACATAAGGCAAATACTAACAGCCATAAAAGGGGAAATCGACAGCAACACAATCATAGTAGGGGACTTTAACACCCCACTTTCACCAATGGACAGATCATCCAAAATGAAAATAAATAAGGAAACACAAGCTTTAAATGATACATTAAACAAGGTGGACTTAATTGATATTTATAGGACATTCCACCCCAAAACAACAGAATACACATTTTTCTCAAGTGCTCATGGAACATTCTCCAGGATAGATCATATCTTGGTTCACAAATCAAGCCTTGGTAAATTTAAGAAAATTGAAATCGTATCAAGTATCTTTTCTGACCACAACGCTATGAGACTAGATATCAATTACAGGAAAATATCTGTAAAAAATACAAACACATGGAGGCTACACAATACACTACTTAATAATGAAGTGATTACTGAAGAAATCAAAGGGGAAATCAAAAAATACCTAGAAACAAATGACAATGGAGATACGACGACCCAAAACCTATGGGACGCAGCAAAAGCAGTGCTAAGAGGGAAGTTTATAGCAATACAAGCCTACCTCAAGAAACAGGAAACATCTCGAATAAACAACCTAACCTTGCACCTAAAGCAATTAGAGACAGAAGAACAAAAAAACCCCAAAGCCAGCAGAAGGAAAGAAATTATGAAGATCACGTCAGAAATAAATGAAAAAGAAATGAAGGAAACAATAGCAAAAATCAATGAAACTAAAAGCTGGTTCTTTGAGAAGATAAACAAAATTGATAAACCATTAGCCAGACTCATCAAGAGAAAAAGGGAGAAGACTCAAATCAATAGAATTAGAAATGAAAAAGGAGAAGTAACCACTGACACTGCAGAAATACAAAAGATCATGAGAGATTACTACAAGCAACTCTATGCCAATAAAATGGACAACCTGGAAGAAATGGACAGATTCTTAGAAATGCACAAACTGCCGAGACTGAACCAGGAAGAAATAGAAAATATGAACAGACCAATCACAAGCACTGAAATTGAAACTGTGATTAAAAACCTTCCAACAAACAAAAGCCCAGGACCAGATGGCTTCACAGGTGAATTCTATCAAACATTTAGAGAAGAGGTAACACCTATCCTTCTCAAACTCTTCCAAAATATTGCAGAGGGAGGAACACTCCCAAACTCATTCTACGAGGCCACAATCACCCTGATACCAAAACCAGACAAAGATGTCACAAAGAAAGAAAACTACAGGCCAATATCACTGATGAACATAGATGCAAAAATCCTCAACAAAATACTAGCAAACAGAATCAAACAGCACATTAAAAGGATCATACACCATGATCAAGTGGGGTTTATCCCAGGAATGCAAGGATTCTTCAATATATGCAAATCAATCAATGTGATACACCATATTAACAAATTGAAGGAGAAAAACCATATGATCATCTCAATAGATGCAGAGAAAGCTTTCGACAAAATTCAACACCCATTTATGATAAAAGCCCTGCAGAAAGTAGGCATAGAGGGAACTTTCCTCAACAGAATGAAGGCCATATATGACAAACCCACAGCCAACATTGTCCTCAATGGTGAAAAACTGAAACCATTTCCACTAAGATCAGGAACAAGACAAGGTTGCCCACTCTCACCACTATTATTCAACATAGTTTTGGAAGTGTTAGCCACAGCAATCAGAGAAGACAAAGAAATAAAAGGAATCCAAATCGGAAAAGAAGAAGTAAAGCTGTCACTATTTGCAGATGACATGATACTATACATAGAGAATCCTAAAGATGCTACCAGAAAACTCCTAGAGCTAATCAATGAATTTGGTAAAGTAGCAGGATACAAAATTAATGCACAGAAATCTCTTGCATTTCTATACACTAATGACGAAAAATCTGAAAGTGAAATTAAGAAAACACTCCCGTTTACCATTGCAACAAAAAGAATAAAATATCTAGGAATAAACCTACCTAAGGAGACAAAAGACCTGTATGCAGAAAATTATAAGACACTGATGAAAGAAATTAAAGATGATACAAATAGATGGAGAGATATACCATGTTCCTGGATTGGAAGAATCAGCATTGTGAAAATGACTCTACTACCCAAAGCAATCTACAGATTCAATGCAATCCCTATCAAACTACCACTGGCATTTTTCACAGAACTAGAACAAAAAATTTCAAAATTTGTATGGAAACACAAAAGACCCTGAATAGCCAAAGCAATCTTGAGAACGAAAAATGGAGCTGGGGGAATCAGGCTCCCTGACTTCAGACTATATTACAAAGCTACAGTAATCAAGACAGTTTGGTACTGGAACAAAAACAGAAATATAGATCAATGCAACAGGATAGAAAGCCCAGAGATAAACCCACACACATATGGTCACCTTATCTTTGATAAAGGAGGCAAGCATATACAGTGGAGAAAAGACAGCCTCTTCAATAAGTGGTGCTGGGAAAATTGGACAGATATATGTAAAAGTATGAAATTAGAACACTCCCTGACACCATGCACAAAATTAAACTCAAAATGGATTAAAGACCTAAGTGTAAGGCCAGACACTATCAAACTCTTAGAGGAAAACATAGGCAGAACACTCTATGACATACATCACAGCAAGATTCTTCTTGACCCAGCTCCCAGAGAAATGGAAATAAGAACACAAATAAACAAATGGGACCTAATGAAACTTAAAAGCTTTTGCACAGCAAAGGAAACCATAAACAAGACCAAAAGACAACCCTCAGAATGGGAGAAAATATTTGCAAATGAAGCAACTGACAAAGGATTAATCTCCAAGTTCTACAAGCAGCTCATGCAGCTCAATAACAAAAAAAGAACAACCCAATCCAAAAATGGGCAGAAGACCTAAATAGACATTTCTCCAAAGAAGATATACAGATTGCCAACAGACACATGAAAGAATGCTCAGCATCATTAATCATTAGAGAAATGCAAATCAAAACTACAATGAGATATCATCTCACACCGATCAGAATGGCCATCATCAAAAAGTCTAGAAACAATAAATGCTGGAGAGGGTGTGGAGGAAAGGGAACACTCTTGCACTGTTGGTGGGAATGTAAATTGATACAGCCACTATGGAGAACGGTATGGAGGTTCCTTAAAAAACTACAAATAGAACTACCATACGACCCAGCAATCCCACTACTGGGCATATACCCTGAGAAAACCATAGTTCAAAAAGAGTCATGTACCAAAATGTTCATTGCAGCTCTATTTACAATAGCCAGGACATGGAAGCAACCTAAATGTCCATCAACAGATGAATGGATAAAGAAGATGTGGCACATATATACAATGGAATATTACTCAGCCATAAAAAGAAATGAAATGGAGGTATTTGTAATGAGGTGGATGGAGTTAGAGTCTGTCACAGAGTGAAGTAAGTCAGAAAGAGAAAAACAAATACAGTATGCTAACACATATATACGGAATCTAAGGGGAAAAAAGGCCATGAAGAACCTAGTGGCAAGACGGGAATAAAGACACAGACCTACTAGAGAATGGACTTGAGGATATGGGGAGGGGGTGGGGTGAGATGTGACAGGGTAAGGGAGTGTCATGGACATATATACACTACCAAATGTAAAATAGATAGCTAGTGGGAAGCAGCCACATAGCACAGGGAGATCAGCTCGGTGCTTTGTGACCACCTAGAGGGGTGGGATGGGGAGGGTGGGAGGGAGGGAGACGCAAGAGGGAAGAGATATGGGAACATATTGTATGTGTATAACTGATTCACTTTGTTATAAAGCAGAAGCTAACACACCATTGTAAGGCAATTATACTTCAATAAAGATGTTTTTAAAAAAAACAAAAAACAAAAAACAAAAACTAAATGTAAAATCACCTTAGGCGAGGACCTCTCAGCTGGGGTCACTCATACCCCAACCAAAAGCACCATTTCACAGACTCATTTCCCTCTCGCTATCTTCCAAGCTCCACCATGCATGGCATGTCCTCTCGGTGCTCACAACTCTTTTACACCATGTAGACACCTCTTAAAATTCTATACCTTCCAGGTTTATCAGAAGAAAACTGCTGACTTCCTTGCCCCTCTGTACTTATACCAAATCCCCACTGCTCAGACACATCTATGAAAGCAGAAAGATTCTCCTCCTTTCCTTGCCATTATTTTCCTATATAGAGAGCAGTTTTCTATTGTTTCACAGTATGTGAAACAGGGTGGAAATGGGGAACCTGTATGGGTCAATAGAGAACCCCTGGGGTGGCAGGCAATTGGAAATAAACAGGGAAGGGCCTGGTCATTTCACAGGGCTGGGGCACGGATCCTGGAGGCTGGCTGCATTACAATCATCTTAGGGCTTTCAAAACTACTGATGCCTGGGCCTCACCCCAGACCAGTTCAATGAGAATCTATGGAGTTGGCTCCTGGGCACCAGTACCCTTTGAAAGCTGCCAGGCATTTCTAAGAACCATTGGGTAGGGAAGGTCAGCTATTTCTGCTTAGTCAACAGGCTGACAGTTAAAGGCATCCCTCTGTCCAGAAGCAGGAAGTCCATATATAGGCCATAGAGGAGGCCATGCTCTCGAAGTAGGAAAGGTTGGAATGTTGGCCATAGAAGAGACGCTCCTAGCACTTGGAGATGCGCATCATGGTGGTCACATGACCCTGGAGACCCTAGGTCCAGATGCTAACCTAGAAAAAGGTGAAATTGAACTTAAAGCTAGGGAGGGCAACATCATTCTCAATGGTGGAAAACTGAAAGCATTTCCTCTAAGATCAGGAACAAGACAAGGATGTCCACTCTCACCACTATTATTCAACATAGTTTTGGAAGTCCTAGCCACGGCAATCAGAGAAGAAAAAGAAATAAAAGGAATCCAAATCGGAAAAGAAGAAGTAAAACTGTCACTGTTTGCAGATGACATGATACTATACATAGAGAATCCTAAAGATGCCACTAGAAAACTACTAGAGCTAATGAATGAATTTGGTAAAGTTGCAGGATACAAAATTAATGCACAGAAATCTCTTGCATTCCTATACACTAATGATGAAATATCTGAAAGAGAAATTAAGGAAATACTCCCATTTACCATTGCAACAAAAAGAATAAAATATCTAGGAATAAACCTACCTAAGGAGACAAAAGACCTGTATGAAGAAAACTATAAGACACTGATGAAAGAAATTAAAGATGATACAGACAGATGGAGAGATATCCCATGGTCTTGGATTGGAAGAATCAATATTGTGAAAATGACTATACTACCCAAAGCAATCTACAGATTCAATGCAATCCCTATCAAATTACCAATGGCATTTTTTACAGAACTAGAACAAAAAATCTTAAAATTTGTACAGAGACACAAAAGACCCCGAATAGCAAAAGTGGTCTTGAGGGAAAAAAACAGAGCTGGAGGAATCAGACTCCCTGACCTCAGACTGTACTACAAAGCTACAGTAATCAAGACAATATGGTACTGGCACAAAAACAGAAATATAGATCAATGGAACAGGATGGAAAGCCCATCCTGCGCACCTATGGTCAACTAATCTATGACAAAGGAGGCAAGGATATACAATGGAGAAAAGACAGTCTCTTCAATAATTGGTGCTGGGAAAACTGGACAGCTACATGGAAAAGAATGAAATTAGAACACTCCCTAACACCATACACAAAAATAAACTCAAAATGGATTAGAGACCTAAATGTAAGACTGGACACTATCAAACTCTTAGAGGAAAACATAGGAAGAACACTCTTTGACATAAATTGCAGCAAGATCTTTTTTGATCCACCTCCTAGAGTAATGGAAATAAAACCAAAAATAAACAAATGGCACCTAGTGAAACTTAAAAGTTTTTGTACAGCAAAGGAAACTACAAACAAGACGAAAAGATAACCCTCAGAATGGGAGAAAATATTTGCAAACAAATCAACGGACAAAGGATTAGTCTCCAAAATATATAAAGAGCTCATGCAGCTCAATATTAAAAAAAAAAAAAAACCCAATCCAAAAATGGGCAGACCTAAACAGACATTTCTCCAAAGAAGACATACAGATGGCCAAGAGGCACATGAAAAGCTGCTCAACATCACTAATTATTAGAGAAATGCAAATCAAAACTACAGTGAGGTATCACCTCACACCAGTTGGAATGGGCATCATCAGAAAATCTACAAACAATAAATGCTGGAGAGGGTGTGGAGAAAAGGGAACCCTCTTGCACTGTTGGTGGGAATGTAAATTGATACACCCACTATGGAGAACAGTATGAATGTTCCTTAAAAAACTAAGAATAGAATTACCATATGACCCAGCAATCCCACTACTGGGTATATACCCAGAGAAAACCATAATTCAAAAAGACACATGCACCCCAATGTTCATTGCAGCACTATTTACAATAGCCAGGACATGGAAGCAACCTAAATGCCCAGCAACAGATGAATGGATAATGAAGAAGTGGTACATATATACAATGGAATATTACTCAGCCATGAAAAAGAACAAGCTTGGGTCATTTGTAGAGACGTGGATAGATCTAGAGACTGTCATACAGAGTGAAGTAAGTCAGAGAAAAACAAATATTGTATATTAATGCATATATGTGGAACCTAGAAAAATGGTACAGATGAACCGGTTTTCAGGGCCGAAATGGAGACACAGATGTAGAGAACAAACGTATGGACACCAAGGGGGGAAAGTGGCAGAGGGGTGGGGTGGTGGTGTGATGAATAGGGAGATTGGGATTGACATATATACACTAATATGTATAAAATGGATAACTAATAAGAACCTGCTGTATAAAAAAATAATTTAAATAAAATTCAAAAAAAAAAAAAAACTAATACAGTACAGTACTATATAGCCAATTGTGTTAGTTGGGTACCTAGGTACGAACAAACTGGACTTATGAACGTGCTCTTGGAATGGAACTCATTCGTATGTAGGGGGCTTACTGTACTTGTATCTCTTCACTGGCTACCCTGAAATTAACACCCAGACTCTTTAGCTGATCTCCATGGCTTTATATAATTTGGACCTCTCTCCCCACTGATGATCATGCCCCAGCTACATTGTCCTTGTATCCAGATTTGGGGCTTCATGCCTGCAACTATCTTTGACTAGACTGCTCTTCCACAGGCTATTTGAATGGATGTTTTCTTCTCATCCACAGGAATCAGTTCATGAGTCATCTCCTTGAAAAGATTTTTCCTGATTGCCCTAAAATAACTCTCATAGTCTCTAGTAATTATCATATCATCCTGCTTATCACCTTAGTAGCATTTCATTTTACTAATTAACACCATTTTACTGTGTATCTTTGCTCCCAAACATATTGAAGTGGTAATAGAGGCAGGAATAAAAGAACAACAACAAAATCTATCTCATTCACCACCATAAATCCAGCAATTAGAATAGTGCTTTTGCATGTTGTTAAAACTTAGAAAATATTTGTTGAATAAACAAAACAGTTTTTAAGTTATTTTCTATTATCATTATAAAATTCAAGTATATTAAGCTAAATAACTGTGTTCTCATCTTGAAATATTTCTTTCAACGACACCATTATTAATTCTCTGTTCACTTATTTATATCATTTATTATCACACATTTGTAGTTCTTCTTTGTTGGTTCCCACAGACCTCCAATCCATAGCCCATCAATTACAAAATTCAATGGACTCTTTCTAATTAATGTCCCCTATATTCTTCTTCTTTTCTTAGGATCCCTGTTTCAAGCTCTTATATTTATACTTTAACCATTGTTAAAGTCTTAATTGATCAAACTATCTCAAGTTTTATTTTTATTTCTAAATTGTGCTGCAACATTTTAAATAAATCTTCCAGAGCACTACTTTCTTCATGCCATTCTCCTATTCCAAAGGTTTTCAAAATTCTATATAACGTATTAACTAAAATACAAACCTCTTTGGCATTCAAGCTCTGTAGAATTCTGGCTCAGACTACATTTCCAACTCATTATCACCCTTTTACTAAGTATACCTTCTGCTTCATTTAAAATTTAAAATACACATTCCTGAGGCCACATGTTCCTTCAATATTCACCCTTCATATTTAAATTTGGTCTGTCCTTCAGAGACCACTTCAAATCTTTCTGTAGCAAGCCCAGCCCACAGTCTGAATTCTTCAAGAAATCATCTGTAAGTGGTCCCAACATCTCTCTTTAGTTCTATTTTCATCCACTCATCTTCCAGAATACTTCATTCTAGTGGCTGGATTACACTGCAGTAGTGAAAGGAAGGATTACAATGCAGTAGTGAAAAGAGCAAGTACTTTTGGATCTCTCAGTGTTGATTGAAATCCAAGCTCTACTACTTTCATACAGTCTTGGAAATAAGGAAAAGGAATTTAACATCTCTGAGCATTGGAATTATCCACCCATAAAACTAAACTAATACACTAGAACATTTTTTTCAAGGCTCAACTCAATTCCCATCTCTTCCAAAGAGGCTTCAATGACCCTGACAGTGTGTAATGTTCGCTTTCTTCTCCAAGTTTCTGGAATGACAATTTTGTCATTTAGGATGACTTTCTGGCATGTATTCTTTTGATATTAGTTTTACCTTTTATTTCATTTAAATAATAAACCAGTATTTACTGAGCATGTGCTATATTTCAGCACTGTGCTACACACTTTATCCACATTACAGTAGGTGGTAAAATGGTTTCATGGGTGAAAAAACTGAAGACAAAATAAATCATTCAGAGTTACACAGCTTCTTAAAGGCTAAGGATTCAAACCCAGGTCTGTATAGTTTATGATCTCAATTTATTTTTTGTTTCATGCCTTATTTTGCCGAAATGACTGCACCTCCCATAAGAAGTCTAAAATATAATAGTGCTAGAGTTTCTTCATTTCATGACTTAACAATACCTTCTAGAACCCAAACTCCCCCCATTTCTCCATGTCATCATAATTGGCTTTTTGATATGGTCTCTTATACGTGCTCACTTCTTTATCACTACATTACTACCCAGACAACAATGTCTAGGAGTTCCAAATGAACTCTTTATTCCTGCAACTTCTTTTTCAAACAAGTAAGAAAAGCCTTTCTCAGGAATCCCTTTTTCTCCTGCAATTTCCTTTTTATAAAAGTGAGAAAGCCTTTTCAGGAGTCTCTTTCTCAGGATTTCTTCTCATATCTCCTTAGCTAGAAATTAGTCATATACCCCTATCGAAGGCCATTGCTGGCAAAGAAATAACATTTCCATGATAACTCTGTCTATTCCATTGATTATCAATCATGTCTGCAGTTTAGAATGACATGGGAATTTTCTTAGTTACAAATTCATGTGATCCAGCTCAAAATAATTAAATTAGAATCTCTCATGCTAGGGCCTAGGCATTATCAATTTTTAAAAGTACCCAGGTGATTACAGTTTACAGTCTAGTCTATCTCGAGACTAATCTGGGGCTGGGCATAGAGGAAATCATGGCAGATGGAGGATAAACATCTCAACAACATACAGGCTCTGCCAGCATGAGCGGAGAGAGGCGGGGGGAGAATAAAATGAACAAACAATCAAAATATCTCCTACATAGTATTAAATTTTTGTCCTTATAAAAATTTAGAGTAATATTAAAATTATAAATGGGTGGTTTTTCTTTTTCCTGCAAATAAATTATAAATTTAGCTTGATTCAAATTACTAAGTCCATTCTGTTTAATTGCATATATTTACAGGTGCTACAGCGTGCCAAAGTTATTAGGGAAAGAGGCTTCTGGCTTTCAGAAAACCTGAACAACCTTTAAAGCTCCAGGATATTCTTCTCACATAGAGAGCTATCCTGCTCTACAACACTTTGGCACTTTGGTACCAGCAAAAACCAATTATATTAACTTTCATTGTTTACCTAGTGTGTGACTGACCTTTTGAAAATCAAGGGAAGCAGCAAACTTCTCATTACACCTCTCATGGATAAAAGCTTCTTTTAATCTTGTTCTCTACAGGCTTTTGTTGCAGACCCTCTAGCCAGCAGATTGACTATATAATTTCCTCAAGGGAATTACTCTAAGTTGCAAGCATAATTCTTCTTTCTGGGCAATGCAG
This sequence comes from Eschrichtius robustus, assembly GCF_028021215.1. Taxonomy (NCBI): domain Eukaryota; kingdom Metazoa; phylum Chordata; class Mammalia; order Artiodactyla; family Eschrichtiidae; genus Eschrichtius; species Eschrichtius robustus. The sequence goes on along the minus strand of NC_090840.1, from coordinate 60,430,937 downwards.
ACTAATCTTATAAAATAAGTTAGTCTTCCCATAACTACTACTTCTCCTAGGTGATTCTGTGAGAATCTTAGGAGAGACATTGTTATTTCATAATCTGTCGAGATCCATTACTCTGGTTATTCTTGATACAGTACATGAGTACTTTTGGTTATAAAGACAGCAAGTTTGGTTATAAAGACCCACAATGTGGAAAATAATTAAAATGCATATTAGATCACTGATCATACAAATATTTCATAGCTAAATATTTGACATTTAGGGTTGTTGTTAACATAACACCATTACTTGTCCACATTCCTCATAATTTTCAGCATTTAACAAGTCCAAGTAATTTCAAGTTTCAACTACTAGCAGTATTTTCCCTAAAGCATCATTAGCAGACACATTTGGGAGTTTTTCTATTGTAAATGAAGACATCCTATAAAAAAACAGAGTTTATTCCTTATTTACCTTGTTTCTCACTGAGATGACCTTTAAAATTTAAACAGTAAGTTAGATGCTCCAGGTAATATTTAATTACATAAAGAACCATGTCTTTAGAGTATTAAAGGTATTTTTGCCTCCATACAACTTCAAAGACTGGGTACTGGTACTCACTATATCCTAAAGGGAAACAGTCACCTCCCAAGGCACAGATCATAAAGTGCAAATTGGCTTTTAATCCTGAATCAGTGGTTTACCCTGGTCTCTAGTCTCTTGAGTAAACTAGTGAGATTTTATCTACAAAAATAAAATTAAAACAGAGAGGACAAAACCTGATACCTGTATGAGACTCTCTGGAGGCTTGTTATCAGCAACTGTGAAATGGTATCATTCTCATTATTTATTTTTTCCATTAGAAAAATATTTATTCTCTTTGTATACTCTAAGAAACTCCAGTAGAGAGTGACAGGATTTCATTTCTTCATGGATGATCTTTACCCTAGAAAACTGAATGACTTCACTGTCTCTACATTGGCTGGCAAGAATACATAATGATTCAGCAAGGTGTTTTGAAAAGAACTCAAGAAGTACTAGATCTTTGACAACTTATATGACAAGAGGAACTCTAGGAACGTAGAACAAATGGATTTATTATTGATTATTACTCGAGTGATGGGATTGTTTTGGTTCCTTCAATAATATTTTGAGTATGCAATTTGGTCTAAGTTAAATTTTATTTAGAAATGTAGAGGCATGATAAAGAGTGAGGTGGTATAGTTTTCTGCAGTTATAGTAGACTGATGTACTGTCACATTAAACTGGACCTAGGCAGTCATTTAGCTCAGAGTTTGGCAAACAATGGCCAATGGTTCCAACTCACTGTGTTTTTATTTAAATAAATTTTGGTTGGTACAAGCCATGCCCATTTATTTATTTATTGTCTATGGCTCCTCTCTGCTAAAATGGCAGAGGTGACTAGTTGCAACAGACAACCTATGGCCCACAAAGCCCAAATGGTCAATTGACCATTTATAAAAAAAATTTGCTGACTCCTAGTTTAGTCTATTCTTCATTCCAAAATATGTTACTTAGTGTTAAATTTACACATAGGCAGCTCAGAGGTGAGCCTAGAATTTTATACATCACTTAATGGCATTGCACTCTTGAGCTCCTTTCTCTTTGCAGTCTCTCTAAGATTATCCAGCTCCTTGGAGGCTGCTTTATATGGTTTTCTATCTAGAAAGCTGGGGCTTTAGTATCTATATTCTACCATACACCTCCTATGACTGTGTCTGCTACCAGAGCCCAGTGGTAGGAAGACAGAGAGAGAAAATAAGCAATGAAGATTTGCCCGTGTTCTTGCTACTGGTGAGGGGATAGAATTCCTCTCCCTCAGAATTTTGAGCACTTGCCCAGTTGTCACTGCTGTCACCATTACCATTGCCACTTGTTCTAGTATGACACTGCCAGAGAGCTAAGGCAGGAGAAAAGGAGGAAAGAAAAAAAAAAAAAAAAACACAGGTGATTTCTCCCACTCTCGCTGGCTGACCCTTAGAAGTCCTCTTTTCTGATTCTGAGACCACAAAGTGAGGGTGTTCTTGAAGCCCTTTTTGTTCTCACCTGGGGTATACATCCAGGTATCTGGATGCCTGCCACTGAGTCTAGGCCTGACAATATGGGTTAGGGGGCAAAGGTACTTGGGAGATTCTCTGCAGGTTTGGCAATGCGTCAAATTTTTGTCTTCTTCCCCAAGACTCCTTCAGATACTGACTTCTCAGAGTCCTCATATAACTACTCCTGAATTTTGCCAAGTTTGTAGTTGCATTCAGTAGGAGAGACAGGGTAGGTAGACGGCACTTAGTCCACATTGTGAAAGAACCAGAACCATTCTAACAAGGTTACTTTCATGTCTGAATAATATATTTGTAGAAGACCACACACCAACACTCTATAAATATGACTGGTAGATTTAATTTTTCTATTACAGGGCATCTGTCCAGCTTCTATTCCTCCTCCCCCAAATTCCAGCAAACTCAACTAGGAGAAAGAAAACCATAACTACATTTCTGAAACAATACTCTAGTCTCAATTAGGCAGAATACTATTTGATCTTCTTGAAGCATTTGTAAAATATGTTTCTGGGTCTTAACTCTTCTTTGAAAATATTGTCTAGTTTCATGCTATCCCAGAGTATATACTTGTCTTAAATGTATTTATCCTAATAGTCAAAATATATAATTATTGATACTTAACATGAAATATACTAAGTTGATTTTCCCTTTTTTGGAAAAATGCTCTTTCATCTTTAGAGAAATTTTCCAGTAGCATTTGTTACAAATGGCATCATATTTAGCTCCCGTTATACTTCCTAATCTCTTTACCACTATAAGGACATACAGCCTTCTAAAATCTTATGTGACTGACAAACAGGAAAAGAAAACACAAAAAGGTCCACACAGATAACACTGATATAGTAGTAGTTTAAGAAAAATATATGACATGATCAAGAATATGTCATCAAAAGTAATTCAAGACATAAGCATCTCTTGAGTAACTGTCTATTTTGATAAGAACTAGAATTTCAGTATTCTAGTGCACAATATTACCTCGTAATTTTCTGCATTCATGAGGAAGGAAATTTAAAAGAATAAAATGCTTTGTCCTAGAAAACACAGAAAATAAATGCTCAGTCTGTGTATCAGATCTCTATATTTTCATTTTAGTATATTGTCCCCTACCAAACTTTCCATTATGATCTACAGTAGTCTACCTGTTTCTAAGTTATAATTCACAGGATTATAATTATTTCTACTATAGGTTTAGGAAGCTAGTGAAAGCAGAACATAGTCTTGTTGTTTAATTACAACTAATTATTTATTTATTTTTAATCTGGAAATAATTCTGTCAGACAAAAAACAGAAAAATTAGCATTCAAGTAATGACTATTTTAGTAATACACAAAAAGTCTAGTTAGTAATACTAAAATACTAAAAAAGATCAGGTGCTTAGATTCTTAGTGATTTTAAATTAAACATAATTGCTGTATTGCTAAACTCTTAATCCAATTGATATTAGTGCTCTAAACTATGAACTCCATATTAAAATAAATTGGCAGCATAATTGGTTGAAGATGTAATTGAAAAATAAAGACAAATATTAAGTGAAAGTCTGTGTATACAAAATTAACTAAAATGGATCAAGCACCTATACATAAAACCTAAAAATAAAAAACTCGGAGAAAATATGGAAGAATATTTTTGTGACCTGTGTTACACAAAGAACTTTTTGAAATGAAACCAAAACCATGATACATAAAAGAAAAATTGATGTTAGACTTCATCAAAATTAAAAATTTCCAATCTTCAAAAGATATTGTTCAGAGAATGAAAAGGCAAGCCACAAACTGGACGAAAATACTTGCAAAACATATATCTTATAAAAGACCTGTGTCACGGCTGTATAAATAACTCTTAAAACACAAACATAAAAAGAAAACAGAATGAAATTGTGCAAATTAAAAATGGGCAAAAGTTTTGAACAGATACTTCAAAGAACACATATGGTTGGAAAATAGGCATGTGAAAAGATGCCATCACTAATCAATGGGAATATGCAGATTAAACTACAATTTGATTTATTAAACATCTATTAGAATTGTAAAATGAAAGACTGACTATATCAAGTGCAGGCAAAAATGTGAAATGACTATAACTTCCATACACTACTGGTGGGAATGTAAAATGGAACCACTTCAGAAAAATAGTTTGATAATTCCTTAAAAATTTAAACATAAGCTACTATATGATTCAACCCCTAGGTAATTACTAGGTAAGAGAACTGAAAAGCATATATCCATACAAACATTTATGCACAAATGTTCAAAACAGCATTATTTGCATTAATCAGAAACTGGGAACAAACCAAACATTCATTAACAGGTCAATGGAAAAACAAGTTGTGGTATATCCATATATTGGAATACAACTAAGCAATAAAAAGAATGTTTGATGAGCATGAATGTGTATGGATGAATCTAAACAACATGATGAATCTCAAAATAAGTATGTTGAGTGAAAGAAGCCAGACAAAAGAGGGCATTCAGTTTATAATTCTATTAGTATAAAAATATAGAAAATGCAAAATAATGTCTTGTGACAAACACAGATCAATAGTTAGATGGAGATGAGGATGGGGTAGAGGAGAGTCTGGTGGGAGGAATTTCCAAGGGGCACGTGGAGACTTTTGAGAGTAATATACGTATTCATATTTTGATGGTCGTAGTGGTTTTACAAGTGTATATATGCCCAAACTTATCAAATTGTAGGACTTCAACAGGAATGACATCAGCAAGATGATAGAATAGGAAGCCCAAGACCCACCTTCCTCCATGGAGACATGAATTTAATAACAACAAACCAACAAAATACCTCTGTGAGAAATCCAGAAACTAGTTCCTGCACCCCAGGTGAGTGCAAATTCCTGATACTCTCCACTCTCTCTGGTTCAAAGCCCCTCCCCACTGGCACAGTGTCATGTAGTGCATTTGGGAGGAAATCTTTAACTCTTATCTTCTCCCTGGGGAGGGAAAGGAGTAAAATGTATGTCCACCTGCCCTTTAGGGGGGCTTCCCAAGCGACCAGAGTCGGTTCTGCCTTCATTCAAATATTGCAGGAGGGGTGGGGGCAGTTAGGGGATCTCCAGGAACAAAGACATCAACCACACACCAAAGTCTATAGTACCACAGACAGACAAAAGGTGGAGCACCAGGACTGTGATTTACTACAGCACCACAGAAGCCACAATACTGCAGATAGACAAGGGGCAGTGGGGGGGAGGCCTGAGTAAAAACTGACAAACCTTTTCAAACAGGAGATAAACACACAGAAACCCAGAGAGGATAAATACCCAGAAAAGCCTTGAGAGGTCTCCAGAATCTCTAGCTACTCTGTATAGAGAAAGTTCTCTCTGTATGAAGCCAGACTGCAAAGTCTGGGAGAGCTGACTGATTCTTTGGATGCTGAATTCTCAACAAAAACAACAACAACAAAGCAAGAAATTCAAAAGCAAACAAGCAAAAACAGGCAACCATAACACATCCAAAGCAACATATAAATCTCCAGAAACTGAACGTTAAGAAACAGATATACATGAATTCAAACAAAGAATTCAGACAAAGAATTCAAAATTACTGTCATAAGGATGCTCAGTGAGTAAAAATGCATGAACAAAATGAGACTATCAACAAAGATAGAAATCATGAAGAAGAACCAAACAGAAATTCTGGAACTGAAAATAAGATAACTGATGGAAAATTCACTGGAGGGACTCAACAGCAGACCTGACAGGCAATGAAAAAAAAAAAAAGAAAATCAATGAATTTGAAAATAGGGCTTTTGAAATTACCAAGGTATAGAAGCAAAAATGAATGATGAAAAATGAATAGAGCCTAAGAAAAATGAATAGAGCCTTACAGGACACCACCAAGCAGAACAACATATGCATTATGGCAGTCCCAAAAGGAGAAGAAAGAGAGAAAGGAACAGAGAAACTATTTGAAGAAATAATGGCTAAAGATTTTCCAAATCTGAGGATAGAAATGGACATACAAATTCAAGAAGCTCAAAAAATTCCCACTGGGATAAATCTAAGGAGACTCACACCAAGACACATCAAAATCAAACTGTCAAAAGTCACAGATAAAGAGAGAATCTTGAAAGCAGTACATGACTTGTCATGTACAAGGGAACATCTATTAGATTATCAGCAGATTTCTCAGCAGAAAACTTACATGATAGAAGGAAGTGGAGTGATATATAAAAAGTACCAAAAGAAAGGAAGAAAAAAACACTTATAGCCAACAATGCAATATTCTATCTGGCAAAAACTGTCCTTCAAAATGATAGAGAAATTTAGATTTTTCCCAGATGAAGAAAAGCTGTGAACATTCATCATCACTATACTTACCCTATGAGAAATACTGAAATGAGTTCTACACATTGAAGTAAAGAACGATAAATAGCAACACAAAACCATACAAAAATATAAAATTCTCTGATAAAGTTAAATATATAAACAAAAATAGAATCCTGTAGTATTGTAATGTAGGTGAGTAAATCACTCATATATCTGGTATAGAAACTTTTAAAAAGCGTAAAAAGTAATTATAAATCTATGTAAATAGATATGCAATATTAAAGAGGTAATTTGTGTCATCAATAACAATGTGGGGGGTAGAGATGTAAAAGAGAAGAGGTTTTATATGTTATTGAAGTTGTTATCCATTTAAATAGATAGTTATAACTTTAATATGTTTTGTGTAATTATAATGGTAATCACAAATATAGTATCTATATAATATAAACAAAGGAAATGAGAAGGGAATCAAAATATGTCACCACAAAAAAATCAAAGCATATACGAAAATAGCAAGAAAGGAAAAAATGAGGGACAAAAAACTACAAACTGACAGAAAAAAAATAAATGGAAAAAGTCAGTCCTTTCCTATCAGTAATTTTTTTAAATAAATGAATTAAATGTACCAATGAAAAGAAATAGATTGACTTAATGAATTAAAAAAATCCAACTATATGTTACCTACAAGAGACTAAATTTAGATCTAGGAACTCATAGGCTAAAAATGAGAGTAGAAAAAGATATTTCATGCAAATAGGACCTAAAGGGAACTGGGATGACCGTACTTATATCATACAAAATAGACATTAATGTAATCTGCCACAAAAGACAAAGAAGGACATTATGTAATGATAAAAGAGTCAATTCTCCAGGAAGATATAAAAATTATAAATATGTATGTACCTAACATTAGAGCACCTAAATAAATGGAGCAAACATTGACAGAAGTGAAGGAAGAAAGAGCAATACAACAATAGTAGGAGACATCAATATCCTACTTTCATTTGTAGATATAAATCAAGAATATCAACAAGGAAATACAGGACTTGAACAACATTATAGACCAACTGAAAGTAACTGACACATACACCACACTCTACCCAACAGTAACAGAATATATATTCTTCTCAAGCACACATGAAATATTCCTGAACACAGAGCATACTATAGGCCACAAAACATGTCTTAGCAAATTTAAGAGGCTTAAAATTGTACAAAGTATCTTCTCTGATCACAATGGAAATAAACTGGAAATCACTAGCAAAGGAAAAACAAGCAAATCCACAAATATATGGAAATTAAACAACACACTCTTAAACAGCCACTGGATAAAAGAAAAATTACAAAGGAATTTAGAAAATACCTGAAAATGAATTAAAATTAAAACAAAACATTGGGATGCAGCAAAAGCAGAGGGAAGTTTATAATGGTTAATACTTATGTTAAGGAAAGAAGAAAGATCTCAAATTAATTACCTAACCTTATGCCTCAAGGAACTAGAAAAAGAACAAACAAAACGAAAGCCCACAGAAGAAAGGATATAATCAGATGACAGTAATAAAATAGAGAATAGAAAAATAATAGAACAAATCAATGAAGACAAGACTTGATATTTTGAAAAGATCAACATTAACAAACCCTTAGCTAGACTAAATAAGAGAGAAGACACAAAATGTCTACAATTAGATATAAAAGTGAAAATATTACAACTGATGACACAGAAATAAAAAAGAATTATTGGAGACTACTATGAACAATCATACACAAAAAAATTAAATACCCTAGAAGAAATGGATAAATTCCTAGAAACATACAACCTACCAAAGCTGAATCATGAAGAAATAAAACATCTGAACAGACCTCTAACTAGCGAGGAGACTGAAGCAGTAATTAAAAACCTCCCAGCAAAAAAAAATCAAGGACCAGATAGTTTCACTGAATAATTCTACCACATATTTAGAAGAATTAATGTCAATTCTTCTCAAACTTTCAAAGAATTAAAGTGGAGGGGGTATTCGCTGGTTCATTCTATGAGGCCAGCATTACCCTATACCAAAATCAGAAAAAGACACAGCAAGAAAAAAACACAAAAACTGAAGCCCAATATCCATGACGAATATTTGATGAATATTAACACAAAAATCCTATATAAAATTCCGGCAACCTGAGTTCAACAGCAAATTAAAAGAATCGTACACAAATTAAAAGAATCATACATCATGACCAGATAGGATTTATATCAGGAATACAAGGATGGTTCAAGATATAAAAATCAATCAATGTCATGCAACGTTAACAAAATGAAGGACCAAAACCACATGATCATCTAAATAGATGCAGAAAAAGCAATTTACAAAATTCAACACCGTCTCATGATAAAAACAATAAACTAGAAATCAAAAAATAAAAATAAAAGCCATGTATATAAAACCTACATCAAACATTATACTTAATGGGAAAAGACTGAGAGTTTTTCCTTTAAGATTAGGAACAAGGCAAGGATGCCCACTCTTGCCACTACTATTCAACATCGTACTAGAATTTCTAACCAGAGTATTCAGACAAGAAAAAGAAATTAAAGGCAAACAAGTTAGAAATGAAGAATTAAAATCATCTCTGTTCACAGACAACATGATCATATACATAGAAAACCCTAAATATTCCATAAAATCTATCTTAAAATTAATAAGTGAATTCAGTAAAGTTGCAGGATACATCATTAACACTCAGAAATCAGTTGCATTCCTATACACTGACAATATCCAATCCAAATAAGAAACTAAGAATAAAAACCCATTTACAATAGGATAAAAAAAAAAGATAAAATACTTAGTAATAAACTTAACGAAGGAGGTAAAAGACTTGTACACTGAAAATTACAAAACATTGCTAAAAGAAATCAAAGAAGATACAAATAAATGGAAAGACATGCCATGCTAATATATTGGAAGACTGAATGTTGTTAAAAATATTCATACTACCGAAAGCAATCTACAGGTTCAGTGCAATCCCTATCAAAATTTGAAAGCCATGTCATGCAGAAACAGTTCAAAATATCCTAAAATTTGTATGGAATCTCTAGGGACCTTGAATTACAATCTTGAGCAAGAAGAACAAAGTTGGAAGCCTTATACTCCCTGATTTATAAACATACTACAGAGCAACATTAATTAAAACAACCTGGCACTAGCATAAAGACAGATATGTAGACCAAAGGAAAAGATAGAGAGCTTAGAAATAAACCCTCCCATATATGATCAAATGATTGTTGACAATGGCAAGAAGACTACGCAATGGGAAAAAAAGGCAGTATCTTCCACAAATAGTACTGGGAAAACTGGATATCCATCTGCAAAAGAATGAAGTTGGACTTTCACCTTACACCATATGCAAAAATCAAATTGGATTAAAGATTTGAATGTAAGACTGAATCTATAAAATTCCTGAATGAAACATATGGGAAAAACTTTCCGTCATTGGTCTTGGCAATAATTTCTTGAACATGACACCAAAAGCACAAGCAACAAAATCAAAAATAGACAAATGACGCTATACTAAACTTAAAACTTCTGCACGTCTGAAAAAACAATAAATGGAGTGAAAAGGCAACTTATAGAATAATAGAAAATAATTGTCAATCACATATCCACTAAAGGGTTAATATCCTGAATATATAAGGAACTTCTACAACTTAACAAATAACCTAATTCCAAAAATTGGCAAAAGACTCAAATAGAGGTTTCTTGAAATAAAATATAAAAATAAACACATGTAAAGATGTTCACCATCACTAATCATTAGGGAAATGCAAATCAAAACCACATTGAGACATTGTCTCACACCCATCACGATGACCACTATCAAAAGAACAGAAAATGATAAATGCTGGTGAGGATGCAAAAAAGTTAGAATCCTTCTTCACTCTTAGAGGGAATATAAAAAGTTGTAAAAATTATGGAAAATAGTGTAAAGAATCTTCAGAAAATTAAACAGAGAATAGCCATACGATCCAGGTATACTTATGCAATAGAATATTATGCAGCCTTAAATAAAGAAGGAAATCATATCACAAGCTACAACATAGATGAACCAAGAAGACATTACGCTAAGCAAAAGAAGCTGGTCACAAAAGGACAAGTACTCTATGATTCTACTCATATTCTAAAACTTCTGGTATCAATTTTAGAAGATTTGCATATTTTCAGTTTCTGCTCTATCTAGTAAATTTAGATTCCTGATACCCAAATCAGAATTTTTTTAAGTTAGACATGCTGGTAGTGTAGTCTAAGAAAATTCATTTTGGGTATGCACTACCCTTGATTGGCTATATACAAGATAATATTTGTTTTCCTCTGTGCTTTGGTAAGAAGGAATACAATCATTTTGTCTAAAATTAGCACTTAAAGACACAGTTGTCTTTATATTTTTACTTGGAGGTTCAAAAACTTTATACATCTGTTCTGAAGTTTGTCCTTCTATTAAAATGCAGACTTGAATGACAGGTCAAAATGGCACTCTATTTCAGGGAGCCCATTAACTTTCTAAATCTAATATAAAATATTGAGTGAACATAATTACTCCCTCTGGGGAGAGAATACATAATCTTCATTAGATTCTCAAACAGATTCGTGACATAAGGGAAAAAATCTTTACAAACCACTATAAAGTTTTTTCAAAACCAGTAATTGTCCTTTGTCTAAACTATCCAACTGATAGACAGTAGTTGCAATCAAGATTGAACGTTTACAATGATATAAATGATATAAATGACATAAACTGGTACTTCTGGCTGATATTATCTGTGCATCTTTAAGCCAAACTTAGATGTCCTCTGTATTGTTTCAAATTAATCCAGATATGTTACTGTGACATTCAACCTCTTTATTCCATTAATTTTCATACTTTCCTTTTCTCCAATTGCAAAATTTGCATAATCCTTTGTAAAAAATATGTACATCAACAGAGAAATAGAGGGAATTAAGGAAGGTTACAAAGACATTTCTCGGATTGATGAAGATTATTAAAAGTCTATTTAAAGGGGAGAAAGAAAATAGTTTAAAGAAGAATGAAAGGAATCTCTATGTTCCTTAGGTAGAGAAGAGAGAGGAGATGGTACCAATCTGGGTTTCTCTCTTCACTGTGGCTCTTGTTTTTTACCTCCTACTGCCATTTGCAGAGTATCTGTGCCTGAAATAGGAATTTCATGACAGATGATGTTGATAGCACTGAACACACAGGTACATTTTTAACCTACCATGAGTATTCAAATAAAAAACAGATGGTAACTTCTTAGAAACTAAGTATATTCCTCTGGAGATAAAGTGGAGTGTTAAAACATTTTAATTGCACTGGAGCAGATAATTAGGGTAATTATGACTCTTCAAAGACAAAATACATAAGGTCTAAGCCAACTTCCTTTACTTTAAATTGTAAAGATTATGAAATTCTAAGGGGAACATGGGCAAAAAGAATCATTTTATAAAATGCAACAATATTTACAATGGTGGCATATGAGATTGAATAGGTTTACTTCAATATTATGTTCAAATACCAATTATACAATTAAGGAAGTAAAATCAGGTTGCCTCTAATTTACATGAAAACTGATAAAGCTGCATAAAGATAAAAGCTGTCAAGCTGGTTTAGAGACACAAAGAAATAAGTGCACAAACACATACACATACACCAAATAAGCAGAAATACTAAGTGATTTAATTTGATTTGATTTTAGACTATTTCAACCATGCCAGCACATCATGGTTTGCACAAATAGTCTCAGCAATATTATCATCTTCTGATTTTCATTTTTACTTATTTTAATTACATTTCCAAATAAACAATTTTTGGAGTATCGTATTGTAGAACTATGATAATGGCTGAAATTAAAACAATATATATAGGGGAGGGGGAAGGGTAAGCTGGGACGACGTGAGAGAGTGGCATGGATCTATATACACTACCAAATGTAAAACCGATAGCTAGTGGGAAGCAGCTGCATAGCACAGGGAGATCAGCTCGGGGCTTTGTGACCACCTAGAGGGGTGGGATAGGGAGGGTGGGAGGGAGGGAGATGCAAGAGGGAAGAGATATGGGGATATATGTATATGCATAGCTGATTCACTTTGTTATAAAGCAGAAACTAACACACCATTGTAAAGCAATTATACTACAATAAAGATGTTTAAAAAAATGGAAATGCTTATTTCACCTTGGAAAAAATATATATATATATATAGCCTGTATGAAACACTTCTGAAACAAAGTAGAGATACCAATATACATACACAGATAAATGCAGCATCCTGTTCTTTCTAACCTCTATATATTTTCATAATAATCAACCCTTCCTATCCATTATTATGTATTACACCCTTAGTTTGGGTCCTCTCTATAAGTTCCTTTGACTTTTTTAAAAAGTATCAGTATTGGTTCTGTGTATCCATTCTCTGTCTTTCCAGGGACACTTCCATTGTACATCTCTAGGATCTTTCAATAGCTTTCCTGGTCACGTGCTTCCATTCTTCACCCCATCTCTACACGCATACATATTACATAATGAGCAGAATTTTGTTTTTAAACAGATAAACCCTCTTACATGACATTTCTGTTTAAATATCTTTAACAGTTTTCCTTAGACTTTATCGTACACTGACTAAATAATGTGTCTTCCACCTACCATCTAGATCTTTCTTCCCATTCTCGCCTTTTTCATTACATTCCAGCTACATTTGTGTCCTATCTAATTTTTCAGGCAGATCAAAATTATCTGGTCTTGGGCTTTCTGAGTTAACTCTTACCTCCTCCTAATTAGATTTTTGCTAGGCTAACCCTTTCAAATTACAGTCTTCACTTAGATGTTTCTCCTCAAAGCACTCCTTCTTAATTCACTCGCTAGAGGAATGACCTGGCTATGCTTTATCCCAGAACTCTCAATTTCGTTATTTTTCTTGACTAGATTTTTCATTTTTCTCCAATCACTTCTGACCATAAAGCACTCACCACGTTAACTGGAAATCCTATTAACCACATTAACACTAAAATGGGAAATACCACGGACTTTTGTGTCTCTTAAATTTTAATATAAAGTGCCCTTTGCCTGTAATGACTTCTTTTGTTTAAGTAATTAGCAAGTTCCTAATTATGTTCTAAAATCCTACTGAATTATTACCCCATATCTGTAGTTTACAAATTATCCCAGAAAGAATTAGGCAGTCACCCCTCATGTTCTCAAAGTAGTGTGCATGCACACCTCTCTGTATTTCCTATCACATTTTCATGTCATTATATATTTGTGACAAATTGCTCAAAGATAGTGAGCTCCTTCAGGATAAGGACTATGTAATAATCATCCTTATATCCTTGTGTTCTAGCAGAATGCCTAACACATGTAAAATGAATGCATATTTTTGGGAATTTATATTTTCCTGGTAACTTTTTAAACATTACAAAATTTTATGTGATCTTTGAACTCAAATAAAATTAACATCCATTTATCTTTTTCATGTATCCTCTTATTGTTCCAGTTTCGATCTCATGAATTGATGACTTTTAATTTTGAGTAACAATTCCATTCGTCTTTTGTCTTAAAATATGTTCTAAACATATATGGTATTGATATCAACTAAGACAATAGCCCTAGAAGCTCCTAGATCTGGGCATTGTTTATTCAACAAAGAGTTAATTGCCTATCTTATTCTAAGTCCTATATTTGGAGCTGGAATTCTGAAATCTACAAGTTATTAGGTAGTTTGTTGGTCCTTAAATTAGAATACCCTAAGTGATTTTTTGAATCCTCACTTAAACTATCAAATTCTGTTCCTATGTTAAGTGTAAAAGAAACAAATAAGATAGGATTTAGTGCCCATCATAACTGAATCCAACCAGTTATTACATAACAGAAGCATTTAGAAAATCAGTGGCTAGCTTTTAAGTGTAAATTGTTCCCCTTTTTATGTGAAAGTGACTGAAAAACAAAAATCTTTAGATCATTAGAAGCAGTTATTAAAGTTTGGTTTAATATCAATAGTCTTTCATTTTCCTCAGTGTTTCAATGTCATACTATGTTTTTCTGTGACTGTTAGCCTCACAGTTTTATAGCTAAGGATTGTCACTATACTAAAGGACAGCTGCTTCAAAAGTTCTTATCAATATATCTCATTAAAATATGATCATAAGTGGAAAAATCCAAAGATACAACTAACTGGACAGTATTGACAATTCTGTATAGTGGGACTGTTACTTATATACAAAGGAGAACAAATCCTAAACTTAATAACTAAAATATGTATATGTATATAAATATATAAGAAAGCTTTAAGAACTATAATTATACATATATATGTATAAATGAGGAAGCTTTATAAACTATAAGATGGTAAAAATATATATAAGCAATTATTTTTGTTTCTATCTAATCATTTGGTTGGGAAGACAAAGTTTATTCTCATTTACTTATTTAACAAAAACATTTTGAGAAATTGCTTTGGGCCAGGCACTATGCTAGGTACAGAAGAAAGAAACATCAATAAGGAACAACAGCAATAATCTGACCCTAACAAAATTAATTTTTAATGGAAGAGCAGACATGTCAACACAAATCTAAAATGCAATGTCACAAGTGCTCTAAGAGTAGTATTGCATGACATGTTCTGGAAACATAGAAACTTGGAGAATTATTTCTTCAGGGTTTATTGGCAGAGAATATGCTTGAAGTGAATTCAAAAATATAAATGTAATAAATCTATAAAGACTACCTTTTGATTTGAGAAGGGGAAGAGGTCAGTGTGAAACTATCTTTATGAAGCTGAACTTTATCAGCAATGCCACAATCCCAGTTAACTCCCGACATACTATCCTTGTTGTCACATCAATTACTGTATTAGTTTCTAATCGCTGCTGTAACAAATTACCACAAAATTAGTGGCTTAAACAACACAAATTTATTGTCTTACAGTTCTGCAGATCAGAAGCCCAATATGGCTCTCACCAGGCTAAAATTAAGGTGTTGGCAGGGCAGCATTTCTTTCTGGAGTCTTTAGGGGAGGATCAGTGTCCTTGCTCACTCAGGTTGTGGCAAAATTCAGTTATTTCCAGTTGTAAGAATGAAACAAAGGAAACCATAAACATAATGAAAAGACAACCCACAGAACAGGGAAAATATTTGCAAATGAAGAAACTGACAAGGGATTAATCTCCAAAATATACAAACAGCTCATGCAGCTCAATATTGAAAAAACAAACAACCCAACCAAAAAATGGGCAGAAGATCTAAACAGACATTTCTCCAAAGAAGATATACAGATGGCCAGAAGCACATGAAAAGATGCTCAACCTCAATAATTATTAGAGAAATGCAAATCAAAACTCAATGAGATATCACCTCACACCGGTCAAAATGGCCATCACCAAAAAATCTACAAACAATAAATGCTGGAGAGGGTGTGGAGGAAAAGAAAACCTCCTACACTGTTGGTAAGAATGTAAATTGTTACAGCCACCATGGAGAACAGTATGGAGTTTCCTTAAAAAACTAAAAGTAGAGCTACCATATGATCCAGCAATCCCACTCTTGGGCATATACCCGGAGAAAACCATACTTCAAAAAGATATACATGCACCCCAATGTTCATCACAGCACTATTTACAATAGCCAGGCCATGAAAGCAACATAAATACCCATCAACAGAGGAATGGATTATACAATGGAATATTACTCAGCCATAAAAACAAATGAAATAATGCCATTTGCTGTGACATGGATGGACCTAGAGATTGTCATACTGAGTGAAGTAAGTCAGACAGAGAAAGACAAATATCATATGATATCGCTTATATGTGGAATCTAAAAAAAGGGTACAAATGAACTTATTTACAAAACAGAAATAGAGTCACAGATGTAGAAAACAAACATGGTTACCTGAGAGGAAATGTGTGTGGGGGGAGGGATAAATTGGAAACTGGGATTGACATATACACGTTACTGTATATAAAATAGATAACTAATAAGAACCTACTGTATAGCACAGGGAACTCTACTCAATACTCTGTAATGACCTATATGGGAAAAGAATCTAAAAAAGAGTGGATATATGTATATGTATAACTGATTCACTTTGTTGTACAGCAGAAACTAATACAACATTGTAAATCAACCATACTCCAATAAAAATTAATTTAAAAAAACTGAATGAAGTCTCTGTTTTCTTGCCGGCTGTCTTCTGAGGGCCTTTCCCATTTTGTAGAGGTGACCCTTGGTCCTTCCTCCATCCTCAAAGCCAGCAAGGGTGGGTCAAGCCCCTTGCACACCTCATATATTTCTTCTGTATTATTTTTCAGATCCACTATTTTGCCTTCCTCGCCCAATTTTTAGTATCCCCATGATTAGGTTGGGCTCATTGTGATTATCCAGGATAATCTCCCCATCTCCATGTCTTTAATCTTAATCAATTCTACAAAATTCCTTTTGCCATGAAATGTAACATGTTAACAGGCTACTAGGATTAAGCCGTGGCATCTTTGGGGGGGCCATTATTTTACCTGTCACAACTACCTTCTATTGATATCAAACCTTTGACAGGCAAACTCCACAGATAACAACAGTAATTTTTAAATAGCCTGTAATGCCTGTTATGTTTTATGAATTTGGATGGATGGTGTTATAAGGCACCCTCTTTGGAGGTGGGAGTGCTGACGCAGAATTTAAAAAATCAAGTGTCACTGCACATAGTTACTTTTATATGAACAGTTTTAATTATCATATACTGTATTTTTTTTCACTTCTTAGCAAAATCTCCATAAAAATATCAAATGGACTAGTTACTTTTTATATTTTTCTTGCAATATAAAGTAACCTCAAAATATTTTCTTATCTGAGCCTCAGCGTAACCAGTAGTATGCCTACCATAGATAGTATTCCTTCAACTGTACAGATTAAATATCAGGTACAGAGAAAGTGCTGGTTTGCTCAAAGTTGGTGGGACAGCAAAGTAAAAATCTATTAGCACAGTATTGTTGCCATACAAATGTGTGGAAATAAATACTATTTTATGTTTCTATAGCTTCCAGATAAACTCTATGACTTTTTGTTGTTGTGGTTGGTTGGGGGGAGGTGAAGGTGACAGTAGTTGGGGATGGAGTCATTTTTTATGTATTACATGGACAAAATAATAGCATTTAACTATTTAATAATAAATTAGCCTAATGAGAACCTAATATCTAAATATATAGTAACGTGTAAAATAAATAAAATAATATTACTATATTACTATTGTATTTGAGAGAAATGCCCATGATGAAAATGAAATGTTTTATACATAATGTTTAAGTTCAGAGCTAGTGAGTTAAAAAAAAAAATCCAATAAAGCCTTGAATTGTTTTCCTTCATTATCAAATTGGTACCTAGTGCATGAAGTAGTGAAGCAAAGAACATCTATTAGATGGATAGCCAAAAAAAATTAATTAAGGAAGCATGAAGCATGATAACAGGGAGAAATATAGATTAACAATTATAACAAGACTAAAAATTGGGGTTATTTTAAATAATGCTGGAAGTTTGATTAATGTTAAATATATCAAAAAGCCTATGTCATAATAAAGAACTTGGTTGTGTCTCTTAACCCCTCTGATAACTAGAAAATTATACATGTTACGTATCATTGCTTTGTTGTTTGCTGCTGCTGTTGAGAACACACTTGACTTTTTCCTTTTCACAAATTTATTTTATAAATAATTTAAATGTGATGATTTTTTGAAAGCTTGGAGTGAAGCTGTCACCATTTTTCTATCTTCATCAAAAGAAATCAAAATTTCTAAGGAGTCACAGACCTTTCTTTAAGGGTCATAACCACAGAGAGTCCCTGGTACAGGTGAAAGAAGAGCATACTCTTGCAAGTAGTGGAGTGGGAAAATAATTTTACAAGTATTATCTCAAATTGATATATATCTTTCCTCATTATTCAAAGATTCCATATTTGCTAATTTGCCTATCCACTAAAATTAAAATGTATTTTTAACCACCAAATCAACACTTGCAATGCTTTTGCAGTCATCCTGGATATGCAGGAGTGGCAAATAATTTGAGTTGCCAGATGTGCATGTTCCCATCTGAGGTCTAACAAGAGGAAGCTCTGCTTGCATGTTTCAATTCCCATAAAAGATGACCAGCAGATGGAGTTGTAGGGACAGTGCAGTGAATTTGAAGAAGTTCTGGCTCTGGGCCAGTTGGATGGGGTTTGAATCTCAACAGTAGGTTATTTTATTCATCATAAGGCTATAACAAGTAATTCTTGACATTGTCTTTTTCACTACTTAACTTGTTCTAGAGTGTGTGTGTGTGTACGTGTGTGTATGTGTGTGTGTGTTTATGCTCTTGGTTGGAAATAAAAACAATAGAAATTAATTCAGAGAGCAAGAAAATTTATTTTTTGGTATTAACGTGTAAACTATTACTTAAATATGCTAGAGAACCTAAAAAATACATCTATGTTTAGGTATTTTAGGGGATTGAATTTATTCATTTCATTTATTCAAACTAATCTATTTTCATTAATAATATCAAAAGCAATGGACGTTCAGCAAAAACCTCTAGGTCTTTCTTATTTCATGAGCCGTATAACGATAGGTCGTTCTTATATATTGTTCTTCTTATAGAGAACTGTTCAGAAAACTCCATCATATATAAAGTACAATTTAAAGTTTATCAGTAAAAGTACAAAACACTCGTAGCTTAGCCCACTGAGGGCTACTTTCCTGTGATACCAACATAGGAATCATCACTAATGAAATCAAATGGATATTTTGAAAATTTTCCATGATACGCTGATGTTTTTCTTTGCTGTTGTAATAATTTGGTCTGAGTTGAAAATGTTTTTAAATAGATGACTAATGTAAATTGTGAAATTGTAAAGAAGAAAACTAATAATATTAAAACTGTAAGCTCCACATTTGTACTCCCTGTGTTCAAACTGTGGCACCAGAACTTACTGTGTGCATTTGGACAAAATATTTCACGTTTTTTCCTCACTTGCCTTTTCTGTAATATTAGGATAATTAGACTCCCTCCCTTTTAGAAGTGTGATAATTAAATGTGTTAATACATGTAAAGTGCTTAGACAGGGTTGCTATGCAATCAAAGATAATTCACTAACTCATTCAAATTCCAGAATGTGGGAAGAAAAGTTGTACATATAACTTGCTCTTATTCCATTGGCCACCCATGATTAGCTGTAAGGGAGGCAAAACCTGTAGCACTTTTCCCTGCAAGTTATAATCCTAGACAAGATTTACCATTTACCATTTTTAGTACTACAGAGGGAATGAAGAATTGGGGAAAATGAGAAGTTTCTAGAACCTTACATTTTCAATACATATTAGCTACTGTATGGAATAGACTAAGATCATATTACCACCTTATTCTCCTGGTATTCATGTCCTTCTTGAATATGAGCAGAACCTGTGACTTGCTTTGGACTAATAGAATACAGCACAGATGGAATGCCACTTCCATAATTATATAATATTGTAACTTCTGTCTTTTCTAGCAGACTCTCCTCTTGGCTGGCTTTGATGAAGCAAGATGCCATGCTGTGACCTAGCCCTGTGAAGGCCCATATGGCGAGGAACTAAGATTAGCCTCTGGACAAAAGCCCAGAGGGAGCTGAGGCCCTTGGTCCAGCAGAAGAAGAATCCTTTTAATAACCATATGAGTGAGCTTGGAATCGGGTCCTCCCCCAGTTGAGCCCTCAGGTGATAACACAGCTCCAGTTGACACCTTTACTACAGCCTTGTGAGACGCCTTAAGTAGAGAACCCAGTTAGGTCATGTCAAGACTTCTGCCCCACAGAAATCGTGAGATAATAAATATGTGTAGTTTTAAGGTTGTAGTAATTTGTAGTCCAGTAATAGAAAACGTATATATATGTATTATAATATAAATATATTTTTATATATTATATATGCCATTAAGAAAAAACAATTTATATATAAGTCCTTTCATTTAGTGAAAGAAATAAGGCACTGAAGGAAGCCAGAAAAGGAAGCAGGGAAAGAATGTATTATTTTTAATAATATTTACAATTATTTCCAAATTGCCTTACTCTAATTCAAAGTCAGCTCTTATTTTAACAAAACTACAAATATTTAGTTTTTGGTTTTGTGCTTAGGTTTTATAGAAAGACATGGGAGAGTTAGCTTAAATTTCCTGAAATACATCTTTTAGCTGTGAGATACAAAAATAAAAAAAATATTTTTCCCTAACCTATTGCCAGGGAAGCCCTTAGACATTTTCCTTTTCTTCTTTTTTTAAATTAATTTTCCCTTTTTTTGTTTCAGATTTTTTATTCTGAATATAGTAGGCACAAAAACTTGAACTATATCTCAAAGGATTTTTATTTTTGTTTCATCATTATGCATTGGAAGTCTCCCTTAAATGAGAATTTGTGTTTATTTATTCAGAATGGGACTTTAAGTGGTTTGCAAATAGCAGTGAATTTTGGAAATGGCACAAAGGAAGATTCATCTGAAAGGAGACTTTTTAGACTTTGTTCAAGTATAATCGAAGTGAAGATGCATCTCCTATCTGGTGCCAAGAAAGTTAAAATAAAAAAAGTCCATTATTTGATGAATAAAAGATACAGCTTTTGATACAATACAATCATAGTAAAATTGTTTCAGAGATGGTGTTGGAGAACTAATGGATTTTGAAACAATGTAATTACAGCAAAGGGAATTTCAGGTCCTTGGGCATGAAGTAATTTTATGAATAGTCTTACCTACTTTGATAAAATTATGTTTTAAGCAGAAGTGAAGAATGTTATATAAGTAGGTGAGGATTTTAAATATCCTCCCTAGATGACTATAAAATCATTATTACGATCAGAATTCTGTACCTTTACCGCTCAAACCATGGAAATATAGCTTTTGTTTTAATTGTTTAATAACAGAATATATGAATCCCATTCTGTTGCTGGTAATAAACTTTATATTTTTGACCTAAATTTGGGGCAATAGAACTAATACCTAATTGACCTTTAAAGGCAGTTGTCTCTCCCATATTAAGAAATAGAGTCTGATAAATATAGGTGTTGATAAGAAATGTCCGTTCTCATATAACAAAACTTCACTGTATAAAATACAACTTAACTCTCCCAGATATTTTTCAGATGGTGCTCTAAAGAAGGTTTCATGTTCAAGTCTTTTAAACAGTATTTTTTTAAAAATTCTACATCCTTAAAGTATTTAATTTTCTGTAACCAAAGATTTGCCATTTTCTATTATTTCCAACTGTCAGAGGAGATATTAATGTGATTTAATTTGTGCATATATTTTGGTTAGAAATGTGAAGTACTGTACATGTCAGATTTAGTCTGCTAAACTGGAGATAACCCCTATACTTTGTTGATGTGTTTTACTTTTTGTGATACTAAATCATTTCACAATAAATTGTCAAGATAGAAGACTTTACGGATAGCTTTTATCTCTGTATTACATATGTTGCTTTATCATCTTGTCAGCTTCAGGTATTCTATGCCAGGTTATTCAATAATGTAAGAAAACCGTTAAGCTTTTTACAGGTTAGATAATGATCTATTCATATTTTATAATTTCTTTGTTTCAGTGCAAATCAATATCAACTTTAGTTTCAACTTAGAATCTGTAGATCAATACCATGTTAGACATCTCACTGTGAAGGAAAAGTTGAATTATGCTAATTACTGTCACAAAATTAACTATAATATATCAGGTTTTCTTAACCTCAGCATTATTGACATTGGAACTGGATAATTATTTTTGGGGTGGTGGGGGCATGCTATCCTGTGCATTGTAGGATGTTTGGCAGCACGCCTGGCATCTACCCACTAGATGCCATTGGCACCCCCTCCTCCAGTTAATGACAGCCAAAAATGCACCAGGCATTGCCAAATGTCTTCCTGGGGAGGAGAAGAGGAGGACTGTCCCAAGTTAAGAACCACTGCTATACAGAAAATTATTCTTATGCAGTTATTTCAGAAAATTTAACTTGTAATGGTTTAGGAATTTAGTTAGAATTTTATACTTAAATTTACACAGAGATTCCAATAAGTTTGGAATTATAATGCTACTTCTTTTTCTGTTAGGTTTTAGAAAACTCTTTTAGTATAGTCTTTGTTTCTATTCGGGATGGATTAGGGATGAATTCTGTTGGTCAAGCAAAATGAAAATGGTTTACATTGATATTTGATTAGTCAGTATCATACAGTTTAATATTTAAAAGAAGCTAAAATTTTATTTGCTTCTGGTATTTCCTTCTATCCCTATAAAACACTTGACTTTAAGACACTAAAACTTTGTTTTACCTGAAACCCTGGACCATCTATGATATATAGCTGTGAAAAATAAGTTCATGCTTAATTTCACTTAATTGCTTTAGGTCACTTTGGCCTGAGATATTGGTCCTCTGCTGTGTTTGTTTTTTTTTTTTTAATTTTTTGTGATATTTCTTAAAATAAGTTGTAATAGTGAAACTGATGAGAGTTTTAAGTAATAATATATTAGTGCACTAATAACATATTAGTGCACATTTGCTGAATACATAATGCATTAAAAAATAACTGAAATGTGGAAACAGAAATTAAAATGAAAAATACGAGGCTAAATTTTCTGTGTTGAAAATAAAGAGACCTCTCCCTCTTTTTTTAGAGCATTTACTTTAGAAAATTTATAACTGTTAAGTACTTTATCCTTTTGAAATTTATATAAATCCTTTTGAAAACTAGATAGGTCTTTTGTTACCTCTAAGACCCAGGAATGTCTTTCTTAGGGACCTGGGAGCCATCTCTTTGAAATGTAAACATCAAAGGAGAAAGCTCTCCTGTCTTTCAGTTTCTGTGGGAGGGTAGGAGCCTAACTTGCTGCAAGCTTCAAAACTACCTCCTGTTATAAAAGGTATGAGAGGTTAGTTTCTCCTCTGGGTTAAGACAATTAGCCAACATAGATGGTCACTACAATTACTAGGATGAACTATGTGTGACCAACAGTACTGTCAAGTCCTCTTATTTGAGGATTAGTTATTGTTCATCTTGAGAACATGTATGTAACAGGTTGTGTCTGCTTGGCTCTATAAAAGGGTGGGATTTCTTTATTTGTCATTTCTTAGTGGATTGCCTGTTTTGTACATCACAGTCTGGTTTAATGTTTATTCAGTAATAAGAATGTTTTCTTTCATTACTACATTTGTGGAAACAATCTGGGTTGGGAAAAGATTTTGTTTTTAATTATATTTCTCCAACAAAGGGGACTAAAAATACAAGTTGAAAGATATGTGTGGGAGTGTGTGTGTGTGTGTGTGTGTGTGTGTGTGTGTGTGTGTGTGTGTGTGTGTGTGTGTGTGTGTGTGTGTGTGTGTGTGTGTGTGTATCTTTCTGGTCTCCCTTTTTTTTTATTGATCTCTAGCTATAGCTGAGTTCTGGGACACCAGAATTGACATTATGTTAACGATCTTTTAGTTTTAGTTTCACCCATGCTTTCATTCCTTTTACCTGAAAACCAGGAAGGAAGAAGTTAGGCTTCTTGCATTACCACTGTATGGTTACTGAGGCCCAAGTGATTATATTCTGGTGTTGGAATGAACACTGTGGCAGAGAAACATATTGAAGGAATCTTCATTTTGCTGAATAGAGCTTCGATTCTTACTGCTGCTGTAGCTTAAAATAAGATGTATTGGGAAAAGAAAATACTGGCAGATATGCCCTGGAGAGTAACTGCTAACTGAATCCTCTGCTACCTCTGCTTTTCTGCTAACTCAGTCCAGAAATAAAGCTATAAAAATAGTGCAGTTGGGTCTGGAAGCAGTCAGTTAAAAAGTGGAGCTTTGCTGATGTCAAGGGCCTTTAGGCAAAATACCTTAAGCAGTTTTCTTTCTCTCCCTTCTTTCCACTCTCTTCCTCCTTTCTCTTCTTTCCCTCTCTCCTTTTCTCCCTCCTTCCCTCATGTGTCTTTATCTTTGTCTTTATTAAAAATCCAACCATAATTTAAAGGTTTATTAACTTAAAGCATGTGACAATTTAATATCTAGGTAGTTTTCTTGAGACTATTTCCTGTGGGTAGGTAACAAAGAATCACTAACCTGATTTCAGTCAAGGCAGAGAACCCTAACTCATGCAATTCTGATAAAAGCCTATCTAACAGATCAGCTGGCTGAGTTTTTAGTATATTTTTTTTTCACTATTTCTCTCTGTCTTCAGTATCTGCTGATACACTGGTTTAATGCTTTTTCTAACCATTTTTCAAAAAATATTTTTAAAGCCTTTAGGTTATTTATAAAACCCTTATACCATCTTAAAAAAAAAACCCACCATAATTACAACACAAAGATCTATTCCTGTATTTCTCAACAATGCTGTACTCTGTTTCTGTTCATCCATGGTAGTCTTTAACCCTTTTTCTCATCTACCATGATACAAGCAGTAACTGTACGTATTGGTTGGTGTTAAAATAAATAGACATTAATAGTGTGTCTGATCATGACTTGTCACTAGCTGTCAAGAGTACGGTATCTCAGACACTCATGTATCCTACAAAGACTAAAAAATAATGTATGCAAGGTTTGCAGAGGATATATGCTACTTTCCTAGATTTGAATTTATGGCAAATTGTTTTCCAATAAGTTCTCTAAACTTTTGACACAAAAGCAGAGAAAAAAATCCATATTACATGTAGCAATTTGAAGTAATTTTGAAAACTTTTTTATTATAATGGGCCCTCTATCATACCTTAACTGTTCATATTGGTTTCTTAAACACAATCTAAATGTTTTATGTACAGACACCATAAAACAACAAACACAGAAAATTATTCTCAATCAATTTGGGCTTTCTGTGCTGATCCTGATACCATTACCCTTTTGGCAGTCCGACCTATTTTTTATTGCTATTGTTTTCAAACTCTTCATTCCTGTATCTTTTCAAATAAAGGTTTGGCTCCAAATAAGTGTTGATACCTCCTAATCCCAAATATTATAACTGATTTCAGTGTCATTTTTTTCCCTTTTATTTCTTCACTGTCCAACATTGTTTTAGCACTCCCATATTAGAGATTAGAAAATATAATAAAAAACCCAAGCAATTTGCATAATTTTGTATTTTTTTGTTTGAATATTTTTGTTATAAAATTTGAATTTAGCAAAATTACTAGTTGATATGATAGGAAAAATGCTTGTTCTTTGTTTGCAGTTTATAAAATCTCTATATCAGTTTCCTTGAATTACTTTGGCATCATCTTAGACTTTTATTTCACTCAGTTTGAAAAAAGTTATCTTGATTATGTATATGGTTACACAACTATACATATTTTCCCAAATTCATTTAATAGTACACCTAAAATTTTTAAATTTTATGATATATAAATTTACCTCACTAAAGTTCATTTAAAATAGAAAAAGCATAAACTGCCTATGACATAACAATATGGATGAATCTTAAAACTGTATATATTTAGCAAAAAAAGCCAGATACAAAAGCAAATTGAAGAATAAATTTAAAAATTGAGGAATAGGCGAGAGTAATTTCGAGCTATAGCAATCAGAAGAGTAGTGTCTGAAGAGGGGTAAGAATTGACTGAAATGGGATGTGAGTAAACTATCTGGGATAGGGGAAATATCTCTATCTTGATTGCTATGTTGATTACACTGGTACCCATTTGTCAAAACTCAATTATACGTCTAATATCTGCATTTTATTTTAATATAATAAGCAATTTAAAGAATAGCAATAATTTTAACTTTGCTTTATTCTATTACACCTAGGTACTAATAGAACATTCCAATTCCTTAAAAGTCCCTCTGGTGCCTCTGTGCAACATATTTCCATTACCGTTCTCATATATTCCCTAGATTTTGATGCCATACAAAGCATTATTGAAGAGTTACTCTTCTCCAGCTTCAGCTGCACAGAGCCTGCACTTCCTCGACTAGATCTTCCCTCCAACTACCCCATTAGTGTGGGAATAGCAGCCTGGCTCCCATGACATTCTAAACAACACATCCTTGGTATTGCACTGGCATCATCCTATGAATTTTACAAAGGCAATATAAAATTATGGCCTCAAAATACAGGTTTGCAAATCTAGTCTGTGATAGTTAATGCCATACTCGCCAAGGCAAAAGGAGAACTACAGAATATACACTTGACCTGCAACATATTTCCTCCTAAGACACTCATATAATTTCAGTGAAACTGTGAGATTCATAATGGAAATACACTTAAACCCAGAGCCAGGGGTTCCATTTCTAAATATTGCTTAAACGGTGTCATTACACTTGTGTAATTTGTGGTGATGTTATGATAATCAGTTTCCTGATTATAACTTTAGAGACATCAATATCAGAGTTATGCCTGGTTTTTGAGGTTAAGATAAGGAATAAGTCATACAGTCTTAGTCAACATTTAAGCAATGTACTGTGCTTCACTGGGACCATTAGGAGAGGTCCCTGTTTGTATTCTATCAGATTCTCCACGACTCTGGATTCCTGCGCTTGAAATAAATATTATACTATTTGAGCCTCTGAGAGTCTTCAATAAATATCACCCCACCAATTTGTCAACTGAATTCTGAAAACACTGTGAAATGAAACAAAAAAGAAAGCACAGGGAATGAGATACCACCTATAGTTCTCATGAAGCAAAGCTGGAAAACTCAGCTTAGTGTGAGAGTCAATTAGGCCACGCACTTGATGCCCAGAATGAGTCAGGCTTAACCATCAGGCACCAACAACACTGAACCAAACAAAGCCACTGTCTATAAGAAAAAGCCTGGAAGGAAAAGAAGACCATGTGCTCTTTGCAAGCAGTTTGCTCCTGTGAGAAACTAGGAAAGAGCTGAGGTTTGTATTCTTACCCAGATATGATTCCCAAATTTATCAATTCTACCTTCCCAGCATAAAAAGAAACCTGAGTATACCAAATGGAGTTATATTTCCTCCATTGGTAGGAAACACAAAGAGAGGCGATAAGCATTCTGCAGTAACAACTACAAGTTATAATTTCATAATTGAAATGTAGTAGCTCCCCATATGTTATGAACATCACAACCTAAGTTTGGTATGTTGGGCTTGGTTTCGTCCCAATAGATATGATTGCTTCCAAAGTTGAAAGTTCTAAAGTATCCAACCTTCTCATTTCTTTAATTTGGAGAAAATATTATAAGTACTATCACTTTCATGATTACTGAAGTCTCTTTAGAATTACCCTTATTATTATTCATTTCACTACACAGACCAACTCTTCAGAGTCAGGGAGAAAAGAATGGATCTCATCAGGAAAGTAACCAGTGCATTTCTGGTGTCCTTAAGCAATGTCAATTTCACTACAATTCCATCTGTTCCAGTTGTTCATATGAAAAACGTGAGGTCTTTAAAAACTATATTAATACCGAGACCATATTTCTCCAAGTGTAACCCTACATGTGTATTTGTTCCATATTTACTCATTTCCTCTCACTGCAGGTCTATACATTCAATCTATACTTTAGGTGTTGTCAGATACAGAGAAGCTAAATATGCCATCATAGTTGTGAATGTTTCTAGACACTGTGACCATCTCCTAATTCAGGGGAAATTGGTTGGACTTACAGACCATTTATGGGAGTCTTAGCCCAACTTCAAAATTTGTCTGGAATATTTCTTCTACTGAATGAAGCTGAAAATATCTCATTTGTTCCTAGCATAATCTTGCTAAGAACTATAGAATTTCTTAGTTTTTTGAACCACTTGCACAAGGTGATAGAGAATATTCATCAAATTTTGAATAGTTATATATCTTATGGTGCACTGCACATCAGCATAGTGGGGTGTGGAGTATCCACAGGGATTGACAGCTGCACTACTTTCATATAGATGAAGAGTGATTTTCTGTAGTGTGGTACAGTGGAATGATTATGTTTTGGGGTCAGCCTTGAATTTAAACCCTACATTTACAACTCACTAGGGACAACTAGACAAGTTACTTAGTTTTTCTGAACTTTAATTTTCTCATCTGAAAAATAAGGATAATAACAACCCCTGTAGTATTGTACATATTTAACAGCAATGTGTATATATAGAAGATAACGTGGTGTCTAGTAAACAGTAGATATCCAGTAATATTTGTTCTATTTACTCATAGCATTTATATCTTATATAAAATCCTATAGGAAAGCTTTTTTTAGACTAAGTATTATTATTTTATTTCTTATACTTTCACTATTTTTTATTTCAAAAAGTAATAACACTTGATCACCACACAGTGATAATACTTTATCACTATGTGATAAAAAATGGTAACACATATTAATGTAGCAAAGTTTAAGCAAATATCTGAAATACATTTTAATATATCAACAATAGTAGGCATATTTTCATGCTTTGTTATAAGTTTGAAAGTCATTTCCTATAAATTTAGGATATGCTCATATTTTACTGCTAATCATGATTAAGCTTTATTCTTTCTGTGTTTTACAGTTATTTTGGCAATATAGGTATTTTCTCAACTTCATTCTAATCTATGATACAAGTAATTCCTACATATCTTTCTCAGAAAAAAAGTACTAATATCTCTGGTAGAAGAGCACCTCTGACATTCCCTATCCTATTTGAACTCTCTAGGGCACAGGTAATAAATGAAGTTATGATCAAAAAGTAAGACTTAAAGGCTCATAACACAAGGCCTTCTTTCAAAAAACACTATGATTTACGATAATTATAAAAGATCACTGCAATATTTACTTTTCATTACCTACTCTGTGTTATATTTTCTTATTAGTTCTCACAATATCTTTATTGTGACCTTTGGCCTTTAAAATAACCTCTGAAAATAATGCCATTTTATCCATTTTAGGCTATAACATACAAACATATAACATAGAAACAGCAAGAGGGGGTGTAGGTAAAGTATTTTGTAATAGGTAGAATGTTCATTTAAAATGCCTTCAGGATTTGCTTTGTGAATACACACCTTTATTAATTCCAAGTATATTTATTACAATGACTGAATTTTGAAGTCCAATGGACTTTTTTGATAGAATTTTTTGAGTGCAAAACATTATTACCAAACACAGAAATGAGTAATAAATCTGAAATTGACAATTCTTCTTGTCTAAAGAGAGTTATTGGTTTTGCAACAAATTTCAACTCTCCATTTGCTACATTTTGTCAGCCTGATTATTTCTGGTTACCTGCAGGTGAAATTTTCTGTAACAGAGACTTTGAAGTAGCTTGTTTTGCTTTTAGCTTCTTAAAATAATAGAAGAGTCTGTTTTCAGATGGCTTAACTCATACTTTTTTTTTTTTTTTTTTTTTTTTTTTGGCCTTCACAAGCAAATGTGTGAATGCAGGAGAGATTGTGGGGTTTCACTTTCCATCCATAATGGAAATAACAAGTTTAAAAGACAAGCTAGGATGCATATGATGCCCAAACACTCTCAAAAGCTAGTCCAATGCTCTGCATTTCTATAGCAGTAATTTTTAAGGTTACATTATTTTTTCCTGTTCAATCTTAGTTCCTCTCAGAACCTATCATGAGAGTCCTGAGATGAAAGTAAAAACAGCAATGTTATATTCCAAATGCAACAATAAGCCTTCTTTCTCTTTCTGACTCAAAACTTAAGGTACAGACATGACAGCATTGAGTTTGAAGAGTCTGAAAGGATCTTGAACTTGCTTTAGAACTTAACTGAATGAAAATAGAAGAGTAATTTCTGTATCCACTGGGAAGAAGAAGAGTAAAGAAAAAGGAATACCTAAGTGCTGTGCTACGTTTGCCTTTTTGGTGTAAATCAGTTATTTTTTCCTAAGATGATCACAACATTTTTTTATTAATTTAATAAATTTACATTTATTAATTTAATAAATGTAAATCTTCCTCCACATGTGTCTGTATCCATATTCATAGTAAAACAAAAAGAATGGTGCCTTTTATTAGTTTTCTCTTAACTAATTTTATGGGCCTCATAATTTGTAAAATATGATAGCACACAAAATTGTTAAGTGTATAATGGCCATATGATATCAATATAGGATATTTCTGTTTTTAAAATACACTGTAGCCCATATCATTAAAGTGCTAAAATTTTCACATTGCAAATAAATATTAATGTGGTAAGTCAAGTAATTTTATTTCAGTTGCTAGTAGGACTATGACATTATGTTTTATTAAAATACAAATATTTTATTACCTTTAATTTTGTTGGCTATAGCATTGCAATATTGATAGCTGGTTTGCTGAGTAGGACGACTGTGGTATTTATTAGGAAACAATAAAAAAGAAAAAAGGTCTCTGCCCTACTTTTTGACATCATGTAACTGCTTAACTTTCAAGATCTCTGGGGTACAAAAGAAGTATTACAACGTTAAAGAACCATATAGCTGAAAAGTTTAAACTTCAGCATTTCTTGCTACTACTCTGCTAATGTGATTCTTCCAAATTTAAGTATATGTGAGTCCTCTCTCTGAATTTCTCAACTAATAAGAAATACAGTGTATCAGATGTTATGGTTTTAAGCCAGTAAGATTTGCAACAACTGACTTATTTCTCATCATAATTCTGTGGGTCGGGCGGGTGACGCCTTGAATGGCGTTGTCTGGGCTCATTCATAAGGGTGCATTCAACTGAAAGATCATCTGGGCAGGCAGATCTAAATGTCCTCACTCGACTGTTCAGCAATTCACGTTACTGTCAGCTGGGGCTCCTTGGTTCTGCTCTATGTGGCAGAATTCCAATAGATTAGAACAAGTTTCTTTACAGGACAGTCTCAGGGTAGAATTCCAATGGAGCAAGGACAGTAACTTCAAGATTTTTTCAGGACCCATGCTTCAGAAAGCTCAAAACGTTTCTTCCTCAACATTCTGTTGGTCAACACAGGTCACAAGGCCACATAGGTTCATGGTGTAGAGTAAGACTTCACTTCTTGATGAGGGCTGTGAAATACTATCGTCGGGTTTTCAGTCTACCATTCCACACACACCTTCTCTACATTGACTGCTTTCCTGTTTCCTTTTTGGTTTTCTAGCTTTATTGAGATATAACTGATATATAACATTGTGTAAGTTTAAGGTGTACAATGTGTCAAGTGATTAGCTTAGTTAGTAGTTAGTTAGTAGTTAGCTTCTGCTAACACCTTCATCAGGTCACACAATTACATTTTGTGTTTGTGGCAAGAAAGTTTAAGATCTACTCTCTTAGCAACTTTCAAGTATATAATACAGAATTATTAACTATAACCACTGTGCTGTATGTTAGATCCCCAGCCATATTTGGGTATATATCCAAAGGAAATGAAAACAGGGTCTTGAAGAGATAGCTTCATGTCTCTGTTCATTGCAGTGTTATTCACAACAGCTAAGGTAGGAAACAATGTAAGTGTCCATCAATGGATGAATGCATAAAGAAGAAGACATAGTATATATATACAATGGACTACTATTCGTCCACGAGAAAGAAGAAGATATCTCCTGTTTCCTATAAGCAAATATTTGAGTCATTTTGAGTTTGTCTCTTGTAAGGGGAAACTTTGGAAAAACAGTAAGATTTGTTTCTTCATTTTTTTGGAAGTAAGAGCAGTCTACTAGCCTTTTCCCCACTCTCATATCATTGCAAGTATTTAGGCTCCTTTAGTATAGACAGACTTAGTCACTACAAATTTCTGAGCCAATTCTAATCAACATGAGCAGAGTATTAATAGCCTCAAACCCAACTGCATATGAGATCTCCAAGTATTGTATATTGCTCTGAGCACCTGTATTCCATCTGTTCTGTCTTAGTTCTTAGTTGTACTTAGTGTAACAGTTCTTTGCTGGAATAAGAATTTTATCATAAACCCAATCCTTTGACTTTGGTACTGAGGAACTGCCTAGCTAAGTCCATTTACTGCCCTTAAGGGCTATTTGTCTCCACTAAACAGCACAATAGTTTCACCATTTACTTTGTGTCAATTCCACTGCCTAGAGCAAAGTTTGCAAACTTGTAGATTTCAGGAGAAATTTGATCTGTAACTGTGTTTTTCTTAACCAAAACAGTGTTTAAAAATAACTGCATACTAACAATAAAAATATGGAAACTAAAATTAAAAAAAATACTGTACTGTTTACACTTCAAATGAAATACTTAACTATAAACCTAACAAAAAAATCTGTAGAATCTATACGCTGAATATTACAAAATTCTAATGAAAGAAATCAAAGAAGACCTAAATAAACAGAGACATATCATAACTGTGGATTCGAGGATTCAACATAGTAAAGATGTCAATTTCCCCCAAATTGAATTATAGGCTTTGTAGAATTTCTATCAAAATCCCAGGGAGATTTTTTTAGATCTAGACTTATTCTAAACTTTATATTGAAAGGTACAAGCCCTAGAATAGTTAAAAGCCTTTTGGAAAAAAAAGAATGAAGTGGGAGAAATACCCAATTTTAAGGTAAGCTATACAAGGCAGTGAGGTATTGGTAGAAGGATAGTCACAAGATCAATGGAACAGATTAAAGAACCCTTATAAAATCTCATACATACATGCCGAGATGATTTTTGACAAAGCTACAAAAACAATTCAGTAAAGAAATGATGGCATTTTCAAAAAACTGACATGGAAAAATTAGGCAACGGTAGACAAAAAAATTAAACTTAAAGTTCATACTTTATACAAAAATTAACTCAAAATAGATCAAAGACAAATATAAAAAGTAAAACTATGCAAAAAAATAGCAGAAAATCTTCAGGACCTAAGAGTAGTCTACTTTTGTGTATTTGAAATAGTTCATGTTTAAAATAACAATTTTGATGTAAGCTCAATACCACCTTTAAACACATATGAGAAAAAATAGTGAAAAAATATTTTGTTATACGTCTGTAAGTTGAGTTACTCATATTAAATAACTAACCAAAGATGCATTTATAAATGTCTTGTTTCTACTATTGAAGAAAAGTGGTACAATTTTCATAATGTGAGCTGACTATGAAGAAAGCCTGGAAAAATCCTCAGCAGGTAAGGTGAACATGGATGGGTATCTAATGTAAGAACTAACTAAGAAGCCACTGGGAGATGCTTTGTGAAGCCATCAGGGAAGAAGATTAAGACCTGTGCATGTAAGAAGCTGCCAGTGGGCTTCTACTGATGTTGTTCCTACACAGTTTGGAACTTATGTTGTCTTTTGCACTAGGTAGATGTTAGTCTTCACTTAGCAAGTACCAGAAGCTTCTAGAGGAAAAAAAGTCCTTTTTTACGTGAATAGTTTAAAAATTATATGCTCCAGAAGCTATTGGTGCATTCTGAAAGTGCCTGCAAAGTAATATTTTCTTAGCTTTCTGGTGACTTCTTAGATTCTGTGAATTTATTATTTAGCTTTAAATTTAAAACTTGCTTTCATTATTGACTTCTAGGCAATGCAAAAGTGATTGATATTAACCTTCAGAAGCCTCAAGAATTAAAGTTCTAGAATGTTAGCTTCACACAAGTTCATATACCACGTTATATTTGCCTGACACCATGCCTGATACAAATGTTTTTATATAATATTTAATTTTCTTGCCAAAATGACTTCTATGGAGGAAGAGACCAAAGTTTTGAGGGTTTAAATGACAGCCCAAGATTACAAGACTAAAAATTCCTACTTAATGTAAGAATTATGTTTAAGATTTTTCTGTGAGAGGCTTTTTGATCATAGATAGGGTAACCATATAATATATTGTCTAAACTAAGACACTTCATTTCAGAGACAAATTCTGAACTAGATGGGATGCTGGAGCAACAGATGTAAATTAGGACTATTTTGTGCAAACTGAAATGTATATTTACTTTATTGGAGACACTGGAAAACATTAAAACCTAGACAAATAGGTAAGATTTTAAAAATTAAAATTTCTTTAGCAAAACTGCTAAATTTTTGATATAGTATCTACATATGTTGCTGTTTAAAACAAGGGAGATATGTAAATTGCATAGTTGTCTATCATGTAAAATGCGTTAAGTATGTATCAACTCAAATAAAAAGATCTTCTTTGAGAATACTGTCAGGAAAATGATCTCCCTGATATTCCCCTCTTTAATTATGATACTCTTTTATCCATACACAAGGTTATAACTCTCATTATACAACATGCTGGTAATAAAGTGGGATGAGGAAATTATATATGCAATAAGTAGCAATAGATTTTATTCTGAGACATAAAGATCCCTCTTGTGGACAAAAATTTTGAGTTACACATTGGGAAGTTTTAGTTTTTATGCAAAGGGTCCAAAGAATACTACAAGCACCATAAATACCTAGAGCTTTTTCTTCTTATTCTTTCTGAGCAGAGAACCACAGAGTGGGAGCACAGGCAGATCTCACCTACTAACACCTTAGATAAAAACCCACCAGAAAACATGAATTGGGTACAGCCAGTCACAATCTCTAGCTTTAAGTCTGAAATAAGGCCATGGAAGAACCCTAACAGTACATCAGCTTTCTTGACAAACCTAATTCCTAGATTGACTACACAATGCTTGATGTTGGGAGATCAATCAGCTAACCAAACAAAAATAATAAGACATAGTGATGATGATGAAACTGTTCCAAGGAATATAATGCCCTGAAGAATCAGAGGAAAAGAATATTTTGGGGAGTATTTACTTCAGATATCAAAAGAATGTATGTTAAATCTTTATTTTCTTTGCTCCAGAAGGCTGAAAATAGACTTTACTGAGACAGAATATATTGATTATATTTTCTTAAGTTCTGTATTCTTGATGCTCTAGCATTTGAAGCCATGATCCTGAAAAGATGGCCCTTGCCAGAGCTAGCAGGTGATTCCTAGAGATAGTAAAGGATTCTCCTTAGAGCATGCCTTTGACATGGAAACCAAACAATCCAGAGCCCACACCCACAACTGTCTCCTTTACCAAATTCTCATATACCAAGCTAATATTCCCCCTGCCCTAAATCAGTCCAGGGCCAGGTACTGGACAATGATGGACCATCAACATTACCCAGAACCCGCTGAAGTTACTCAAACTATCCAATCTTAAACTTACTCAATGTCCTTACCCTGCCTCATTTTTGTTCCCTTGGAAACTCCAATAAAGTCTCTGGGCCATGCTCTTGCCTGTGCCCCTCTGCCTCCTGACCAACCAGATTGACTCTTAGTACTTGTATCAACTTCCCATGGTTTCACCTCTCTAGACTCTTCTATAAAATACTGACCTCATAAGCTTTGATGAACGTAAACTTGGGTATGTGACTAGATAACTTAGCTGAATGCTTGGCATTTAGCACTTGCTCAATAAATTGTAGCTCTATCAATACATTAAAGTGATCCAAAAAAAAAAAAAAAAGTGTGAAAGAGTAGAAAGTCCACCTATGAATAGTAATGGGATTCCTATAGAAGAATTTAGAATTAACACTCAAAGATATGACAGAATAGTGTTCTAAGATTAAAAGTACTTGAACCTGAGAATTTAAAAGACCTTATTGTATTTCAGGAATATTTACGGGGAAGAGACCACTCATGCTTAGTTTTGTAAATTTACTTTTTATATCAAGATACCAAAAGTCTTCTAATATTCCAAAAGAATGAAATTATGTAGTTCTAATTTAGATTAAATTGTAATTGGATTAATTAAAACTTCTTCCTAACACCAAATGCCAGAAGACAATGAAACACTGCTAATAATAGGAACGCATTTCTCTGAGTGATGGGGGATTATTCCTAGCATGTTCTGGCATAGAATCTGTTGAAACTTTCACACGTCATGAACTGGTGTGATAAAGCAAAAGAAGTACATGCACTAGTAGGAGTTAGACAACTGTAGCCTACTACCTGTTGTGAAAAAAAAAAACAAAAAAAAAACACAACTTCTATTGAAACTTACCCATGTTTTGTCTATGACTGCTTTCTCCCTACAACAGCAGGTTGCAGTAGATGCTACAGAAACTGTAATGGCCCCAAAACTAAACTATTTACTATCTGACCCTTTACAGGAAAACTTCGCTGAGTCCTGTACTAGTGAGCGATATATCAGGCATTTGAAAAATATGGGAGAAATAATTATCAGGATATTAAAATTTGATAGCTGTTATTGGGGTTAATTGATGCTTAAGAGAGAGACAATGTAAAGCTAATCAGTTAAAAGCTATGTGTGAAAGTCAAAGGGACTTTTTGGCAGTATATAAAGAGATACCAATGCCCTGTTGACAGAGTGCTGAGAAAGCTCAGGACCAGGACCAAAACAATACAAAGACTAACAGAGTGCCAGAGAGCACTAAATTCTTACTCTAAGTAGGTCTGCTAAATCAAGATCAAGGCACTGATTGGGAAATAGTGGGACCCTCAGAATGTAATGAAGATGTCTGAGTTGTTTAAAAATCTTGAGTTCCCATATGCCTTCAAACACTTGAAGACTGCAGAAACCTGCAGAATGGTTTACTCCTTCCTCTAAAGGATTTTAAGATGATGGAATCACCTTCATTGTTCAAGACAGCACACCCCCATACTTCCAAAATCAGTTCTCACCTTTCCTTCTGATTACTATCTTATTAATAGAATTAAACTGTAACATTACCAGTGGAGAAAGTGCCCAGCCTGCCAAGGAAGATAGGGGTAATTATTACCCCAAAGAAACTGGCCCCTGATCAACATACACCACAAGGAGCCAGGATGGTACATCTAGAACTGTACTCTGAGTGTACTAGATCAAGGTATATGGAACATAAAGCTGTGTGAGGAGGAGAGTTTATTGATATGCAGCATTTTCTCAGGATACAGGATCAAAGACCCTGTTAGATAGTGCAAAGGCACTACAAGGGTGTCTCCTAGAAACTTGAAGAAAGCAATGCTCTGTTAAATGAAATAGAAGTTCAGAGAATTGAACATGTTAGAGTGAATAAATTGTGTACATCCAGAAAACCACCAGATAACTGTTTCTATGGAAATGCTGTATCTGCCCCCTTCTCTTCCTCCAAAAAAAAAAAAAAGGAATCGAAAGTAAAGAAAAATGAAAGAAATTTGCTGGTGAGAATGGTAGCAGATTACTTAAAATCTTGATGGTGTGTCTCTTTTGTTGCCCATGGCCAACAATAAGAGGTTCCTTTAATGAATTTAGGATTCCAAAATAACGGAGACCAAGTGATACAGCTCTTACATAATTTAGCACTAATTATTCAGGTGCCTCTTCTGGTAACAATTCAGACCCCAGGAAGCAGACTCTAGGATGGAGGTTAGCATGCAGGGAAGGAGGCAAGATTATGCAAAGAGAGAAGATGGGCTGTGATTTATTCGCCAAATGCTCAGTCAACACTTTGGGGATTGTTTGAAGCTCAGCTTTTCAGAATGGATCGGAGTTGGAGTGAAGGGGCCAGGGTTTTATATCTTTATACAGACAGATCATTAAATGAAGCTTGTCCCTGGAATCACAGCATGAATTTCGGCAAGGTGGCGCTTTTCAGCTTAGGGAAATTTCCAGAGAAGGCTGAAAGATGAGGGCTGAGCTATGCCATGAAGGGGGATCTCGGTATGCATGGTGACTGGTCACAGACATATGCAGATACTGAGTTACAGCTTTTCCTCACTCTCTTTGATTTCATTCCCACCTCTTGCTTTCTGCAGATCTACACAGAGGCAACAGTTCCCCATAGGCCACTCTATGAGGCCCTACTCCTTGTTCTCCCTTTGGTAACTGGGCAGTTTGGCTTCTCAGGATGAGATTGGATTTATCTTTTTTGATCCTCAATTTCCCATTTCTAGACCTTCACCAGCTATACCAACAACTGTGAAAGGTATCATTTCTATAATATATTGCTATCCCATATTCCCCTGACTGAACCTAACATAATTGTAGCAATTATGAGTATTTTTCATCTTGTTCATATAAGTATATACTGACTCTATTTCCTTTTTTAGTTTGTTTACTCTTACATAGATGTTCTAATTGTGGTTAATCTTACATACTTAAATACTTAAGTACTTATACTTAAGTTACATACTTCAAAGTGTAGAGTGAAACTCTACATCATTTCCAGATGGATTAAGGACCACTTGGGACTTTGTATCACCACTTACGGGGAGAGGGTTAATATATTTTCAGTAGTACAAGTTGTATCGTTAGGTGGGAACGTACTTTTATTTTACATTGAAGTTAAATATGGTTAAAAAAGGTGTATATAGATACCATGTAGAGGTGGAGTCTGGTGTACAATGTGTTGGCTAACTTGGTTAAACTGGGAAATGTGTTTCCTAGTATCATTTCACCTGCATACCTCTGTGTAAGAGGGGAAATATGCACAAGATCTGGAACATGGAATTGAAGGAACTCTCTGGTCTTTTCACATTCAGATGAAGTGGCAATAGACAGACGCAGAGCTGCCTGTGGATTCCATCACTCTCCACTGTTCTACATCTACTTTGTCATGACTGCTAGCCCTACTGACCTGCAATGTCCTCAAGCCAACCACCAGATGTTTGGCTGTGATTAAACAAAGACAGCCATAGCACAAAAACAGTTTCCCATAGACCTCTCACTCTATGTAATCTTTCATTCAGAAGGGTGCTAGACCAGATTTTATCACATGGTGGCAGCAGAGTTCTAACAGGGCAAGCCCCCGCATAGAAGGACTTAACTAAGTCTCTGCTTGCACCACTTTGCTGATGTTCCATTGGCCAAAGCAACCACCAAACTTAGAGTCAATGTAGGAAAGGGATACAAAAAGGCATGGATGTGGAGGGACATGATTCCAATCTCAGTTGAATTTTACATTTGTTGTAATTACAAGTATATTTAGTTTCAGTGTATAGTACTCTCATATATTGACTATAGGTATTTATTTCCAAGCTAATTTTAGAATATATTAATTGCAATTTCCCTACCTTCTTTTTTTTTTCTACCGTCTTGATAGTGAAGTCTTCTTGTCTTTTTAAGGCTGTTAGCCATTAGCATGGTATATTGGACTCAGTGATTTTTTTTTAGAGAATATAAAAAAATAAATATGCCATAGAACTTGTAATAAACGCTACATAAAGATTTTTCTAACGTCCTGTGAAACTGATAAAGCTCTAAGCTATCGGTACTTTGCTTTTTAGGGTAATGAAGTTAATGTTACGTCAGATACACAAATAGAAATGCCTTTATTATTTTTTTTAATCAGCACTACAGAAACTCTCTTAGACCTAGACTGATTCTCACATCTTAACACAGGGTTTTGAGATTACTTCTGGAATAGAACAAGTGCAATCTGTAGCTGAAAAATGCAGGTTAGATAACATAAACAAGATTTTTATTTTTATTTTTTTATGTATCCTTAAATGTCCTAAATTGAACAACTAAAACTAAGTTAAATTGAAGGGGGATAATTTTGGGGGTATTTTGCCATTGCTATCTGCAATGCTCATCATGAGGTTTATTAGATTCTACTAAATATTCAGAC
The DNA here is from genome assembly GCF_028021215.1 of Eschrichtius robustus. Taxonomy (NCBI): domain Eukaryota; kingdom Metazoa; phylum Chordata; class Mammalia; order Artiodactyla; family Eschrichtiidae; genus Eschrichtius; species Eschrichtius robustus. Next base: position 60,391,204 of record NC_090840.1, on the reverse strand, counting down.
TCAAAAGATAGACAAAGACCACACTGAACCTCAATCTAATGAGAAGAATTTAGGACAGGAACACCCCTTGCCAGAAGAATGTGAGACATTCTTCTTTTGCCAGAGGTCTGTGGTAGAACAACACAGCATCCCATATGTGTCGGAATCTTTGTAACATCTCTACAGACATTACTTTCAGGATCCTCACAAGAGGCATGGCCAGTTACAAGAGTCACAGCAGTCAGGGATGAATAGAATAGTTTGTACCTATCACATTTTTATAATTTTTCCAGGCCAGATTCAGTACACAAATGAGCAGTCATTTTTTAATCATAAATGATGTTGCCTAGCAATTTAGTTTTCATTTTCACCTATATTCGGTTTCCAGGGAAACAGGAACAAAGATGTTTTTCTCATGCAGCATGGGAAAGGTTTTTGTTAACCCTTTGCCCACACTGTCAAATATTCCAACCATATTTTTTGAATAAAATTTATAATAAATCAGTGGGCTTTCATTTCACATAGATTTTCTTAAATGCCACTTATTCTTCTGAACTGAATGGATGGTCCATGTGGTTGAGGAGAAAGTAGATAATAGCTATTGCTTTTTATTCTGTAGTGGCGAAAGTGATAGTGAAAAGAAGTGCCTTTAGAAAAAAATGTCACATGCTCACTGCCAACTGTGACAGGCCTGTGCTCACTGTGTAATGAAGTGCATACTTCACTATCTATAGATCATGCTCCCACTGCAGGAGAGGAACCATGAGCACTGCTTACAGATGAGGAAACCAAGACTAAACACTGTCCAGCTGATCTCCAGATTCTCATTACTAAACACAGTTTAGAAACATACATGAAATCATTTTTCACTGATTCTGAACTATCATTGAAAAATCAGAATTTTTAAGTGAAACAGTAGAGCAAACAGCATTGTTTAGGTTTCTCTTGGCTCTCATTAAGACATAATTGTTGCTGGCTAATTATTATTTGAATATTGTTTATGACAAGAGGAAACAGGGATTTCTCAAACAGGCAAACAATTCAAATTGAAATCATTTCACTGAAAGTGTAACTCTTTAGCATAATTCTTTGAACTTTTTGGTTGGGGATCTATCAGAGACTATGATGATTCAATCAGAAGCACTAATGGAGGTGACATTAACACAACCATTGGAAACCAGACAGGAGAGCAGAAAGTTAGGTGTAGTGAGCAATCCTAATTTTACAGAATGCCTTAATGGACTCATGTTTTTTAACCCTTTGTAATATCCTATAATTAAATCTAACACCTTAAAAGTTAAAATCCAGAGCTTTTATTTTATTTTTTAACCAATGAAACTATTCTCTCTCTCTCATTTGTGTTTGTGTTGATTTTTCTTTTGTTTTTATAATCAAATTTAGTGATAAAATAATATGGGTTTGATTATATACCCATATTAAGCCCTTCACATATAATCATACAGTTGTTGGTGAGCCACCTTTGAATTATAAGTATACTTATTTATTTATATTTATTTATATTATAAACAGACATCATTATTTCTATACCACTGTCTTATGTTTTTCGTATCTTGTGAGTTTCTGGGTAGTTTCTTTTTCAAAAATGTTAAAAAAAAAAAAATAAACTTTTACAAGTAACACCTCATTTTAATTATAATTCATTTTCCTTACCTTAAATTTTTATTAGCATATTATACAGTATATACTCATGTTTAAATATTATAACAATAGAATTTTTTTATCAAAGCATCGACTCAATTTATGGAATCTTATTTTTAATATAATTTCTAATCAATCAAATTGTGTTAATATATTTTTTCAATTATCTAACTTAGTATTTATTGCATGGAAAAATTTATTCCTAGTAAATAAGTATCTAGTCAATATTTCTGCCTCCCATTCAACACTTTATCTTTTTTTAAAAGGGATTATTAGATTTATAATGATATCATGTAGTGCTTTTTTAAAATTTTTTTTTAAATTTTTATTTTTTTTAACATCTTTATTGGAGTATAATTGCTTTACAATAGTGTGTTAGTTTCTGCTTTATAACAAAGTGAATCAGTTATACATATACATATGTTCCCATATCTCTTCCCTCTTGCATCTCCCTCCCTCCTACCCTCCCTATCCCACCCCTCTACGTGGTCACAAAGCACAGAGCTGATCTCCCTGCGCTATGCGGTTGCTTCCCACTAGCTATCTATTTTACGTTTGGTAGTGTATATATGTCCATGCCACTCTCTCACTTTGTCACATCTTACCCTTCCCCCTCCCCATATCCTCAAGTCCATTCTCTGTATCTATATTGGAATATAACTGCTTCACAATACTGCACTAGCCTCTGTCGCACAACAAAGTGAATCATCCATATGCACACATACATCCCTATATCCCCTCCCTCTTGAGCCTCCCTCCCACCCTCCCTATCCCACCCTCTAGGTGGTCACAAAGCACAGAACTGATCTCCCTGTGCTATGCAGCTGCTTCCCACTAGCTATCTATTTTACATTCAGTAGTGTATATATGTGGATGCTACTCTCACTTCACCCCAGCTTCCCCCTCCCCACCCCGTGTCCTCAAGTCCATTCTCTATGTCTACGTCTTTATTCCTGCCCTGCCACTAGGTTCATCAGTACCATTTTTTTTTCTTTTAGATTCCATATGTAGTTTTAATCCTCCCTTCCTTGATCAAGCTATTTTTTTATAATTGTAGACTATAGTCAAAATATTTTTGTGGTGTACATGACAAACATTTTAAATTAATTTACGTAGTCTCAATATGAATACTGGTTCTGCCTTATAAAGTTTTTATCAATACTTTTATTTCAAATTAGTAAGGAGATTTCAAATATTAAAGGGGTATTGTGATTCAAGATTCAAGAGTACATGATACCAGGAGAAGTTTTGTAGGTTCTCTGATATTTTCCATATTTCTAAAGATTCAGAAAAACAATGTAGTGTTAATAATAATGTCAATACAACTAAGATATTTGGAAATTTTTATATCTTATTTTTGACCAGAGGTATACTTAAGCTACTGATTGTACGATTAGGAATTACTCTTAAACTGAAAATGAAACTGAGTTTTCTTCCCCACTGCTTTGTTCACTATCCAGGAAGTAAAAAAACAAAACAAAACAAAACAACAACAAAAAATCGACATCAAAGGAAATATACAGTTTACCTTAAAAGTTTTTATTTCCACTTCTTACTTTTTATTTTTGGTTTATAATCTCATGATTTAGGGAGAAAAATAATGACCTAGAGGCAAGAATTCTTAGCAGCTAATGTTCAGATGAATAAAATGCCATGGGCCAACTAAATTGTCATAGATAAAGCAAAGCTAGAAAATGAAATGGACTGCTTTTCGCCAGTGATTGGACAGTTATTGATTCACAGTTGTATAACAGGTAAAGCAAAAAAGAACCAACACACTCCAAGGTCAAGGAACACTTAAATTACTGCCTTTAGTTCTAAAGAATATGTCTATTCATTAATTCATATATGTATATTTATATAAATGTTCAGTTGTCACATAGAGATAGAAAATCAAAATCAAAGCAGGTAAGAGAATTACACAATAAAGAAATAGGTTATTTTTGTTTCAAATTTTTAGGAATAGTATAAATTTGAAAGAAATTTCTACATGGTATCTTTACATAAAGTGTGTTGTTTTAAGATATATTATTTAAAATGCTTTAACTTCTCATCTTCTAACAGTGAATTTGGTACCATGGAGCAAAACTGTGATTCCAGCATTTAAAAATCATTCATGTAAATTATTCTTTAGTCTAAATCTATATAGAAGCTAAATGGCATTGCATGAATTTTTTAATGTTAGACATGAGGTTTTCTTTTTACTTAAAATTATAATATTCTATCCTGTAACAATGAACAACAGCAGCCTTTACCGTCATAGCATCAACAGGAGTTGTAGCCATCAAGTTCAACTCTATACTTGTAATTGCTGGGCTTATCACCTCAGGCCTTCTCAACTTTTCATTTTCTTTTGCCCTATACATGAAAAATATTGTCAGGGACTGCCATTCTGCTCCTCTATAATATACTTTTATTGTACTTTTTACTTTGCTCTGCTAGAATTTTTATTCAGTTTTCAATAACTGGCCTATACAGCCTATATAGCATATATGCATATACTCATTTCTTTATTGTTGTCCCCAACTGTAATAAAAGAGATAGGAGAGATACTTTCTGGGTGCTCAATATTGTGTGCTAATTACCTAAAACTGTATTTTGCATATAGTGGAGATTCACTAAACATTTGTTGTAATAATGAACTTCTTTTGTATTCTCCCCATGAACTCAAGAATAATTTTTTGTATTATATGCTAAAGAATGAAACAGTTACCAAAACTAAACCATGTTATGTAGCAGTTTTTGTTCCTTTATTTGCTTAATGCTCTGAGTCCTAGCTTTCTTTAGTTCTCCCCACATTGGTCTTCCAGACTACTTATAGAGAAGCAAATGTGGCTTATCAGTTTTTCAATGTGGTCAATGCCATCTGTGATGGTTAATTTTACATGAACTTGACTGGGCTACAGGGTGCCCAGATATTTGGTTAAACATTAGTCTGGGTGTTTATAAGAGGATGTTTTGGGATAAGATTAACATTTTATTCAGTAAAGTAGATGGCCGTCCATAATGTGGGTGGGCCTCCTCCAATCAGTTGAAGGCCTGAGTAGAACAAAAAGACCAGCCCACCTCTGAGTAAGAGTAAATTAACCAGCAGACAGCCTTTGGGCTTCATCTACACCATTGCTTTCCTGGGTCTCTAAGCTGCTGGCCTTTGGACTCAAACTACACAATTGGTTTTCCTGGGTCTCAAGCCTGCCAGCCTATACTGTATGTAGAAGTGAGCATTTCTTATAACAAGTCTCTTTACACACACACACACACACACACACCCTATTGGTTCTGTTTCCGTGAAGAACGCTAATATGCCATCCCTCCTACTGTAAGGTACATTTTTTTTTATTTTGCTGACCAAACAAACCAACTGTATTTGTTGTTAATTATTGAGTGACCTCTGGATATCACAGTCAGAGATACCTGCATCAAAAACATTATCCATTATGATTCACAGCCATACTGCAAGAAAATCCCTGTCCCTTTATAATAAAGAATATGTGAATAATAAAGTAAATTGACCGAAAATGAGATATTCCTTAAAAAAAAAATACAAGTACAATAACCAATAATTGAAACTAGATCTCTCATCCCCAAACTATTGTTTTGCTTAGTGACATCGCTCAAATGCTGACCATTCTAACATTTCTTCAAAAAAATTAAGTATTACATTTGTTTAAGGAGATTTTAATTCCACAATTAATTTATTTTGCAAATATTTATTGACTACCAACCTAAGACATAATACAAACTTATTCAGGCATGCATCAAGATTTTGCCATTCCATTTACTTCCTTAATATTGGTGACACTAGCCCCTATGATGCTGGAACACTATAAATGTGATTGACTTTCTAGTATGTTAAATGAGAATAAATTTAGGTATGGCAAAGTCAGCTCCCAGAGGTTCTGCTCTTAATGAAGGGAGGGTATTTAAAGTGTGATTTTTAAAATGGAAGATACTTCTAAAATGTGATTATTTTGTTTCTTATTTTTAAAGTTCATTATTTGTCTGCATTTTTCGATTCAGAAGACAGAAAATTTAAAAAAAATTTATAGGAGCATTGCTTATTTGCATATCTAATTTAAGCTTTGCTAATTGCCATTGGAAATGCTCGGATTGTTTATTAGGCATTTATTTTGTTGAAGAACTTTATTTACTTAGATATTACTAATTAAAAAAAATCCAAAGTATATCAGAATATCGACAAATTTATTTTCCATAATGAATTTTCTCAGTTTTGAAATACCATCTCCTGGTATTCTGAAAAAATATATATATTTTCTGTGTTATTTTCAAAGTATTATAAATAGTAATTAAAAACCCTCTGCATAGTCTTAAAAAGGTAACTATTTTCAAAAGGAAATAATTTCTCCCCCACCAATGCCCATGACCCATATTATTGGTTTTTTTAAATTAAATAGCACAATGGGCACATTACAAATGGACATGAAATATGATTATTTAATTATAAAGTATATAGTTAACTGATCAATTTAAATATTTATGTTAATTTTTTTTAATAGCAACTATGACTTATCCACTCCTAATCTATTAAAAATATATTTAAGAGACTCAGGCCTCTCATTATGGACATATATTAGCATGCAAAAATGTTAAAAGGTACCTTATTCTGAAATATTCTGTTTTGAATCACATCTGAATACTGCCTTATTTTTTTAAGAATGGTAAAACACAAACAAAATAAAACTTCAGCTATTTGTTACTGGGAAAGAAATCTTATTGCCTTATTATTAAGTTATACTCACAAGGGGACTTCCTCACCCCTTTCTAAAAGGGGAATAACTTGTTGCAATGAATATTTCTGTCCCTCTTTCATCTCTTACTCCTCTCCAAGAGTTAAGGTTTTGCCATATTGGTGGAGAGCCTGAAATCTATTGAGCAACAAATCCCTGTACAGGCAGGATATTAAAGGTCACACTCAGGGCTAATCCATCATGCCTATATCCCTATATTCTTGTCTCCAGAGGAAGCTCGAAATTCCCCTCACATGGAATCTTATCTCCACTCAGCTCTGAATAGCACCTCACTTAATCAACTCTCCTACCCATCCATGATCCCACCCCTATTCCTCTAAAACTTGTTACCTACAGAATTTTTTTTTGTCATCAGCAAAAGTTCAAGAGTTTACAGTTCTGAATTTTTCCTTCATACCACTCAAAGCCATCTATAGATTTAACTCAACCCTATAAAAATGTCAATGGCATGCTTCACAGAAATAGAAAAAAAAAAAAATCCTAAAGTTTGTACAGAACTACAAAAGACCCCAAATAGCCAAAGCAATCCTGAGAAAGAACAACAGCTCTGGAGACATTGCACTTCCTGATTTCAAAGTATACTACAAAGCTATAGTAATTAAGATGGTATGACACTGGCATAAAAATAGACACATAGATCAATGGAAGAAAATAGAGAGCTCAGAATTAAACCTTGGCACACACAGTTAACTAATTTTAACAAAGTTGACAGGAACACCCAGTGGGAAAAGAATAGTTGCTTCAACAAATGCTGTTGGGAAAACTGGATAAACACATGCAGAAAAATGAAATTGGACCCCTATCTTTACAAAAATTAACTTGAAATCTATCAAAGAAAACCAAAGACCTGATACCATAAAACTTTTAGAAGAAAATATACGGAAGAATCTCATCATCATTGGTCTTAGCAGTAATTTTTTGGATATAGACATCAAAAGCACAAGCAACAAAAACAGAAGTCAGCAAGTGGGACTCCATAAAACTTAAAAGCTTCTGCTCAGTAAAAGAAACAATGAACAAAATGAAAAGACAAGCTACAAGTGGGAGAAAAGTTTTGAAAAGCAGGTATCAGATAAGGCAATAATATCCAAAATAAATAAAGAATTCCTACAACACAATAATAACAACAACAAAAAAACCAAACTATCTGATTAAAAAAGGCAGAGGAACTAAGCAGACATTTTTCCAAAGACGACATCCAAATAGCCAACAAGTACATGAAGTGATGTTCAACATCACTAATCATCAGGAAAATATCAATCAAAACCACGAGTTATCACCTCACACCTGTTAGAATGGCTATCATCAAGGAAATAAGAAATAACAAGTGTTGGCAAGGATGTTGAGAAAAAGGAACACTTGTACACTCTTGGTGGAAATATAAATTGGTTCTATATTTAGAACCAATGGAAAACAATGGAAAACGATATGGACTTTCCTCAAAAATTTTTTTAAAATCTACCATATGATCCAGCAATTCAACTTCTTGGTATATTCACAAAGGAAGTAAAAACAGGATATCAAAGAGATATACGCACTGTCATCTTCATTGCAGCACTATTCATAATAGCCAAGATATGGAAACAACCTAAATGCCTGTCAATGAATGAATGGATGAAGATGTGAGATTTTATATTTTGTGTGTGTGTGTGTGTGTGTGTGTGTGTGTGTGTGTAATTTAGCTGTGAGAAAGAAGGACATCCTACCATTCAAAACAACATGGATGGACCTTGAGGATATTATGCTAAATGAGGTAAATCAGGTAGAGAAAGACAAACAGTGTAAGATATCACTTATATGTGGAATCTAAAAAAGCCAGACTCATAAAAACAGGGTCTAAAACTGTGGTTCCCAGAGGCGGCTAGGAAGGGAGTAGGGGATAGAGATGTTGTTTAAGGCACACACTTGCAACAAGTAGTAAATAAGTCCTAGAGATCGAATGTGCAGTATAGTGAATATAGACAACAATATTGTATTATATACATCAAACTTGCCTAGAGATGAGATCTTAATTATTCCAACCACAAAAAAGAAATTATGATCATGTGACATGGGGGTGCTATGACTACAATGGTGATAGTAATCATATTACTTATAAATATATATATTATAATCACATTAAAATAGTAATGTATCAAATTAACATGTTGTACACCTTAAATTTACAGTGTTATATGTCAAATATATTTCAATTAAAAAATAAGAACTAAAAAATTTACTTTCCCATTTCAAGTTAATATTTTATGCTTTTCCTTTTTCTTTAAATGCCATTTTTATACCTCACTCTTGCATCTTATTTCACCAGAAAACAGACGCCTTTAGAAGACAATCTTTACATGCTCCTATCAACTAACCTACTGAACCACCTTCAGCAATCAAAACACGTAAGATCTGTCTTCCTGTCTCTTACAATGGGCAAACTATTCACGTTCCTTCCAACCTCTCTACCTCTACTTATATGATAGACCCTGTATCAAACAGCTTTTTTCCTATAATAAAATCACTGAAATTCAGTGACTAAAGACAGTTTTATTATTTTCACTCATGAATGTACAACTGTGCTGCAGTTTGGCTGTTCTAGAGTTGGCTTGAAGCAAATCCACTGAGACTTGGTTCTTTGCTGATATTTGGGCTCAGATCTGTTCCACTTGGGTTGAGTCTGAGGCTCAGGCTGAGGATGTGGTAACTCCCCAAGGGCATTTCTTCTCTGGTGATAGAGGTTCAGAAGAGCAAGTAGAAATACAGAAGGCCTTTTCAGCCAGCTGGTCACCCTGTCACTTCTGTCTCACATTATAGATCAAGGCAAGTCACATGGCCAAACATAAATTTAAGAGGCAGGGAAAGATTCTCTGCTCCCCTAGGAGAAGGAATTAAAACATAAAAGCCTGTGGTATAGGAGAAGTGTGAAAAAATTGGGACCTATAACGAATTTTATTACTTTTCTCTCCAACTCTTATAGATTAAAGTAATTTCTACATTTTTTCTTTTTCTTCTTTTTCATCAGTTTTTCTCTAACTGGATCATTCTCAAAGGAACAGACATGATGAAATATTTTTCTCCTCATAGAAGGAAAAAAAAACAATAAACAAAAAATTCCCTAGGTTCCAAATCCAGCTACCACTCCATTTCTATGTTCTTTATAGAACAAAATTCCTAGAAAGAAATGTTTATATTCCATCTCTGCTTTCCCATCTCCCACTGTGACTGGAACCCATGTGCTTCAAACTTTCATCCCTACCACTCCGCTGAAACCATAATTGCCAAGGTAATCAACAACTTTCAGTTGCCAAATGCAATGGCATATTTTCAGTTCTGTTTCATCATCAGCACTTGACACAGTTGATCACTACTTCTCTCTTAACATAACTTACTTAGCTTATGGAACATTATTCTTTTCTATTTTTCCCTCTACTACACTGTAGTGCCTCAGTGTTCTTTGTGGGGCCTCTTAAACTCTACAACCTCCAAATTTTGGTGTTTAGTGTCCATCCTTGGATCTCTTCTTTTGCCTACATTGTCATACTCTCTCTTTAGGTGACCTCATCCACTCTACAATTTTAAAAATTTATTTCCTAATAATTTTCAAACTAGTATTTCCAGACTCATATTTAAAAATTATATAGCCAACTGCCTATAAGAATATCTTTGACTTGGATGCATAACAGGCTTCTCAAAAGCAACATAAAAGAAAAAATAATCAAACTAATGATTTCTTTCCCTCAATCCCCATCTATGCTGGTGTTTTTATTTTAGTAAACAACATTCCATTCTTACAGTTACTCTGCCCAAAAGCCTGCATTCATTCTTGACTTCTCTTCACCCTTTTACCTCATTTACAGTTTATCAGGAAATCACATTTGTGCGCCTTCCTAATACATCCCAAATTCAAATGTTTATCATCTCCACCACTATCACAGTGGTTCAAGTCAAACATCACGTTTCACCTGAAGCTATAACAGTTTCTTGAGCGTCTCCATGATTCTATTTTACCCACCTAGAGTCTATTTTTCACATCACAGTCAGAGCAATTCTTATAAAATATAAATGTGATGATGTCACTTCCCTTCTCAAACCCTTCAGTGGTCTCCCTTAATATATGAAATAAAACCAAACTCCCTAGCATGGCATGACTTTCTACTCTCATTGTACTCTAGTAGCATTGGTCTCATTGTTTATGTAGAACATTTCACATATGACACATCTTTAAGGAATTTGCCTTTACTGTCTCCTTTTCCTGGAACATTCTAGATCCAGATTCTGCATGGATCACTTCCTCCCTTTGAGATTTTTGCTCAGATTTCATCTCTGTACAATCCAAGATCAGATCCATTTCAACCTATCCATCTTATGCTTTTATCCTTATTTTTAATTGTAATATTTATTACTACTTGGCATTACATCATATATAACACATAAAACATTTATTATATAACATATCTATATGTGTATATACAATTATATATGTAAATTTACATATACATATATAAACAGATATGTGTATATATGCCCCTCTTACAAAGAGATATATGTATCTATGTAAATATATACCTATACAGACATCTCTATAGACATGTAGAAACATCTCTTTAAAACAGATGCATATACCCACTTAAGTATATGTGTATATAAATGTATAAATAGTATTTTTGTGTGTATACATGTTTATGTAAATCTAACTATATCTTTATAGCTAGCTAGCTACATATACAAACATATTTATTGTCTATATATTCCTACCAGAATATGTCTTTGAAGGTGGAAATATTATTTTATCTCTTCTAGTTTTATTGAGATATAACTGACATACAGCACTGTACAAGTTTAAGGTGTACAGCATAATGATTAGACTTACATACATCATAAAATAATTATTACAATAAGTTTAGTGAACACCCATCGTACATATATAGATAAAAATTAAATAAAAGAGAAAAAATATTTTCTTTGTGATGAGAACTCTTAGGATTTACTCTTAACAAATTTCACATACAACATAGAGCAGTGTTAATTATAGTCATCATGTTGTACATTACATCCCTAGTACTTATTTATCTTATAACTGGAAGTTTGTACCTTTTTACCACCAATTCCCCCTCTCCTCATCCCCAGCCTCTGGTAACCACAAATCTGATCTCTCATGAGTTTGTTTCTTCGTTTTTGAAATATAATTGACCTACAACACTGTGTTAGTTCCTGTTACACAACATAGTAACTGGTATTTCTATACATTTCAAAACGATCACCATGATGTCTAGTTACAATGACACCAAAGATATTACATAATTATTGACCATATTCCCCACACTGTATGTTTCATATCTGTGACTCTATTTTGCAACTGGAAGTTTATACCTCTTAATATCTTTCACCTATTTTCCTCCTCACCCCTCCCCTCTGGGAACCAACTGTTTGTTTTCTGTATCTATAACCCTGTTTCTCTTTTGTTATGTTTGCTCATTTGTTTTGTTTTTTAGATTACATAAATAAGTGAAATCAAACAGGATTTGTCTTCCTCTGTCTAACTTATTTCACTTAGCATAACACCCCTTAGGTCCATCCATGTTGTCACAAATGTCTAGTTTCAGTTTTTAATGAGTAATATTCCACTGTGTGTGTATATGTATATATATATATATAAATGTGTGTGTGTGTGTATATATGTATGTATATCTCATACCTTTTGAAGGTGGAAATTTTGCCTGTTTTATTCCCTGCTGAATGTCTAGAATCCAGACTAGCATTTCTGGCTCAAGATTGAGCCTCAATTAATATTTAATTAACTCTTTAAGGAACTATTAAATGAATGCCATACCATCTTGAAGCCTCACTTGTATGCCCTCAGGATAATCTTTTTTCTACTCCTCCATCTGCCATCTCCACTAAGACTACATGATCATAGTACTTGAGTATGCATGTTGTATATGTGTGGTAGGGAGTTAGGGGAAGATAAAATCCAACCATTTTCCATTTTCCTGCTTTCTTGCCTGCGAAGGTTTTTAAGAAATCTTGATGAAGTTGATGTGAAGTGTGATATGAAGGGTGTGAGGTGCTGAGTAGGAAGATCTAGTTCACATTAAAATAATTATCTCCAACACACTTTTCCAAAAGCCCTGTTTTGGGGGCATTAGGGAAGAGGATAATTGGCCATCTGCCAATTACTAATGAAGCTGAGAATTTGATCCAATTTATCTATCAGTGACAAGTCTAGTCCCTCTCTTGATTAGAAACCAGAGAGATGTTTTTGAATAGTGCAAAATAAAAATAGTAAAAGAAAAAAGAAAAGAAACCAGGGAGAGAAGGTAAGTCACATACTAAATTTAATTTCAGCATTTATTTTTTCTTGTGGTTTAGGTATATTTGTGTACATTTACTCAAAACTATATACTATGTCATGATCTTTTGTTTCCTTATTCTCATGGAAATTATATTCTAAGCTTGAGTTGTATGGACATACCTATGTGTAAGGAAATGCTTATCAAAGCCGGATATTGGTGGGATTCTATGGTAACATTTTTGCCCTGCTGCTGGGAGTAGAGACTAATACAACCCTTTTGCAAAGTAAATGAACCGTTTTTACTGACAACAGTATGTATAACCTATGATCAGCAATTATGTTCTTAGATATATATCTCCCCAAAAGTCTCCAACCAGTCCATAGTGAATGTATTCAAGGAAATTCAATGTAGCATATTTTTTGTGGTGTTGAAAAACTGTATGTAACCTGGGTATGCATCAGTGAAAGAATGTATAATGATTTGAAGTACATGCACAATTCTGTATTAGGAAACTGCATTATATTTGCAGACGAATCAACGGACAAAGGATTAATCTCCAAAACATATAAATAGCTTATGCAGCTCAATATTAAAAAAAAAAAAAAAAAAAAAATCCAATACAAAAATGGGCAGAAGACCTAAATAGACATTTCTCTAAAGAAGACATACAGATGGCCAGTAGGCACATGAAAAGCTGCTCAACATCACTAATCATTAGAGAAATGCAAATCAAAACTACAATGAGGTATCACCTCACACCAGTTAGAATGGGTATCACCAGAAAATCTACAAACAATAAATGCTGGAGAGCGTGTGGAGAAAAGGGAACCCTCTTGCACTGTTGGTGGGAATGTAAATTGATACAGCCACTATGGAGAACAGTATGGAGGTTCCTTAAAAAACTAAAAATAGAATTACCATGTAACCCAGCAATCCCACTACTGGGCATATACACTGAGAAAACCATAATTCAAAAAGAGTCATGCACCACGATGTAAAGAACAAACGTATGGACATCAAGGAGGGGAATTTTGGGGGAGGGGATGAATTGGGAGATTGGGATTGACATATATACACTAATACGTATAAAATAGATAACTAATAAGAACCTGCTGTATAAAAATAAATTAAAAAAATTTTTAAAAAATAAAAGGCAACATGATAATATGATGTGATCTGAGTTATATGATTAAATCAACCATCAACACTTCAGGTTATAATTTAAGTACATATACTTATCCATAACATATATTGAATTGTAACAGTCAATTCAAGAAGAGCCTTAAATTTAGACTGCAAGAACCTTCGCTTTGAAACTGCCTCAGCCACTTTTTATTTTATTGTAAGTAAGAACACTTAATGTGAAATGTACTCTCAATAAATTTTTTAATTGCACAATACAGTACTATTAGGTACAACGTTGTACAACAGATCTCTCAAACTTTTACATCGTGTGTAACTGAAACTTTGTATCTACTGAATAGCAACTCTGCATTTCCCTCTCCCCCAAACCTCTGCAACCACCATTCTACTCTGTTTCTAGAAGTCTGATTATATTTGATACACCATATAAGTGAAATCATGCTGTATTTATTCTTTATGCCTGACTTATTTCACCTAGCATAATGTCCTCTGGGTCCATCCATGTTTTTGTATATGGTAGGATTTCCATCTCTTAAGACTCAATAATATTCCATTGTATGTGTATACTACAATTTCTTTACCCATTCATCTGTTAACAGTCATTTAAGTTTTCATTTCTTGGCTATTATGAATAAATAATGTTCTAATGAACATGGGAGTGCAGATATCTCCCCAAGATTCTGATTTCAATACTCTTGGGTATATATCCAGAAGTGATATTGCTGGATCATATGGTAATTCTATTTTTAACTTTTTGAGGACCCTCCCTACTGTTTTTTATAATGGCTGTACAATTTTACATTCCCATTAACAGTATACGAGTGTTCCATTTTTTCCACATCCTTACCAGCACATATAATTTTTTTTTCTTATATCCATCCTAAAAGGTTTGAGGTGATATAAACTTCTTAAATTCTTTCAAAAGTTCAAAAGGAGGTAATACTTCCAAACTTATTTTATAAGGCCAGCATTACCTTGTTACCACAGCCCAAAAAAGACACTACAAGAAAGAAAACTATAGAACAATATCCCTGAGAGCATAGATATAAAAATCTTCAAGAAAATACTAGCACACCACATTCAGCTACACATTAAGGGGATTATTCACCATGACCAAGTATGATTTATCCTTTGGGTACAAGGGTGGTTGACTATATGCAAAATAATATGCATATCAATATACCATATTAACAGAATGAAAGATAATAGTTTGATCATCTCAACAGATGCAGAAAGAGTGTCAAATTTCAAAATCTTTTCATGATAAAAATTATCAGAAAAACTAGGTATAGAAAAAATGTACCTTAACACAATAAAGCTCACATATGATGAGACCATAGCTAACATCATACTTAATGGTGAAAACTGAAGGCTTTTCCTCTAAGATCAGGAACAAGACAAGGATGCCCACTCTCATCACCTCTATTTATCATAGTGCTAGAAATTTTAGACAGAACAATTAGACAAGAAAAATAAAAGGCATCCAAGTCAAGTATTTCTGTTCAGAGGACATGATCTTACATGTAGAAAACTATAAATACACTACCAAAAAACCCTGTTAGAACTAAATCAACAGTTCAGTAAAACTGCAGGTTAGAACATCAACAGAAAACACTGTTTGTATACATTAACAATGAACTATCTGAAAATTAAGAAAAGAATCCCATTTACAATAGCATCAAAAAGAATACTTAGAGATAAACTTAACGAAAGAGATCAAAGACTTGTACACTGCAAATCATAATACGTTGGTGAAAGAACTTAAAGATGACATCAATAAATGAAAACATATCCCATGTTCATGGATTGGAAGACTTAATATTGTTAAAATGTCCACACTGCCCAAAATCATCTAAAGATTCAATGCATTCCCTATCAAAGTTTCAATGTTTTTTTTTTTTTTTGAAATGTTTACAAAATCCTAAAATTCATTTGGAAACACAAAAGACCCCAACGACTAAAGCAATCTTGAGAAAGAATACAGCTGGAGGCATCACACTTCCTTTTTCAAAAAAAATTACAGTAATCAAACAGTAATCAAAATAGTATAGTTTTGCTTAAAAACAGACATATAGACCAATAGAACAGAATAGACAACCCGGAAATAAAACCACGCATATACCGTCAACTGATCTTTAACAAGGGTGTCAAGAATTCGTATAATGGGGAAAGGATAGTCTCTTTAACAAATGGTGCTGGGAAAACAAAATATCCATATGGAAAATAATAAAATTGGACCATATCCTACACCACACACAAAAGTCAACTCAAAATGGATTAAAGATTTAAATGTAAGACCTAAATCTATAAAACTCTAGGAGAAAACATAGGGAAAAATGTTTATGATATTGGTCTAGGTAATGATATCCTGGATATGACACCAACAACACAGGCAACAAAAGCAAAAATAAACAAGTGTGAAGACATCAAACTAAAAAGCTCTGCACAGCAAAGGAAAAAAACAACAGAGTGAAAAGGGAACCTACAGAATGGGAGAAAATATTTGCAAACCATTTATCTGATAAGGGATTAATATTCAAAATATACTAGGACTCCTACAACTCAATAGAAGGAAGCAATAATCCAATTTTAAAAAATGGGCAACAGGCTTGAATAAATGTTTCTCCAAAGGAGACATACAAATAACCAACAGGTATATGAAAATATCCTCACATATTTGCTCATCAGGGAAATACAAGTCAGCCACATTTTAATCATGAAATCGAGCAAAAATCTTACTTTGAAACTTTAATCCATCCGTTTGCGAAATGAAGACAGTTACTATTTTATAACAATCCTAAAGACAGGATAATCAAATGCAAGAACATATGTGACAATTTTTTTAACTATTATGTTTTAACAATATTAAGCATTGCCCTTGCTACTTTAGTTTTATTGAATGAAATTTGCATATTTCTAGATTTTTCTCACTTGGAATTAAATAACTCTATTTATGTTTAAATATCTGATCACAACAACAGTAAAAAGCCCCAGGAAAGAGTTCTTCCCTTATAATTATTTTTAATAGTCTAATTATTTTGAATAGTTGGCATTAGTCTTTACCAATTACCTAACTC
Source organism: Eschrichtius robustus (assembly GCF_028021215.1). NCBI lineage: Eukaryota > Metazoa > Chordata > Mammalia > Artiodactyla > Eschrichtiidae > Eschrichtius > Eschrichtius robustus. Next base: position 60,374,302 of record NC_090840.1, on the reverse strand, counting down.
TAACTTACACATATAATTAGCTCAGAATGGGCAAAAATATGAAACGTATTCCATATTTTTAAGGGGAAGTTGTTTTACTATGCACATATTACAAGCCAAATCACTTGCTGGATACTCATTCAAACCCCTTTGGAAAACTGCAAGATGAATTATTCTAAGGAATAAGAGAATTTAGGCACAATAATTTTTGTGAGAATTACTGTTATATCTATTTCTACCTCATAAAGATAACAAAAATCTAGTTAATGTTACAGCATTGTTTAATGATACTTAAGAGAGAGAGAAAGAGTTTCTGACAAACTTGATTTTAGCCAATATTTTAAAGAATTCATTGAAAGGAGAGTACTATATATGAGTATTAACAAGTTGATGGAAAAGAACTTCCACTAATGGTGGTGTTAATAAGGCCTCACATATTAGAGTGAATAAATAGTGAATGCAGTGAATGTATATAGTGTCAATACAGTCAGGATAGAATCCTTTCAGTAACTTAGGTTAGAAAGGATCTAGGTAAATAGCTAAGGAAGGCACAAAGGAGGAAATATATTTTATTATGGGAAATATTTGAGTGTATTCATAAACATAGATTAGGCAATTAATAGAGAGGTAGGGTTGAAGAATGAATGGTGATGACTGATGACATGAGGTCTAAGGAAATAGGAGAGGAATGCAAATGGACAAGACAATACCCATTTTTCCCATCTTCTAGGCACCCTAACTCATTAGGAATAATGATTACTCTGAAGCTACCTTCTTGCTTACTTCTACAATAGTGGGGAGAGACAATGGCCCTGTACATCCCCCATGTCAGGAAAGAGAAGGGAAAAGTCAGTTTTTCACCAGGAAGATGAATCCCTGTTTCTGGGACTTCTCCTTAAATTCCTATTTGTCTTTGTGGAAACCTATAAAAGTAATGGTAGCAGCATGTGAAAAACTAGTAAGTCCTGATGTGATGTGTCTGCTGGGTTCATGTCCTTAGTAGTTATCTTTAGTTTATGGGGTGTTAAGTGGCCATTATATTCAGCCACAGGCTTTCCCTACAATTCTGAGACACGAAAACTACCATTCATAATCCTATTACATATTTCAATTTATAATTGCAATTTAAAATATTTGATGAGGTTTAATTAAAATACATAACCAATGTTTAAATGCTCAAGCAAAATTGGCTTTCAAAGTGTTATTCAATAAGACATGTAAATTTAATGAACTGAATATTAAACAATGGCAAATAGTTGTGGGTGTTCTTTTTCATGCACAAACATCTCCTCAGATTTTCAAGAATCTTTATAAACATCTAGGGCAAACCAGAAATCATGCTACTGTTACATGGTGGTGTCTATCCCTGATATTCTGACATCTCCCTACCTTCCTAATCAGGCCTTTCTCTCCTGGTGTATAAATCCCAATTAGTAAATGTCTTTGCTTTACAAAATTTGCAGCCCGATCTTTCTTCTCTTTCTTAATAGCTCACATATTCTGCCTTGAACTTAAAACCGTAAGTGTAAAGTTTCTTGAAATAATGAAGTTATACATTGATCCATTAAATACTTGCCTTGGTGTAATTACGACCCCTTATTTGAAACATAACTGGCCTCTTTTTATAACCTTGGAAACACTAGCATCCTAAACCATTGTTATAGCTACCTATTTAAATTGAGACTCCCTATTCAAGCTTGCCTTTCTTTTTAATTTATTTTTACTCTTGGATTTTGTTTTACAATATCAGACAAGGCATTCCCACTAGCTTTGTGATGGTGGTATTCAAGCCCGATAGTTGGGTTAGTAGCAGGCCCAAAGCCCCAGAGCCTCTCTGGAAGCTTCTTTTAATTTCTCAGAACAAAGAGGCCAAACAGTGCTTCAGTTCCCCAAAGATCAGATCTTAGAAGCTCGATTTAGTCATCCAGCTCATGACAGTTACTGAGTACTTGGAGCAGAGCAGAAGAAAAGCAAGTACTGGGGAACAAAAGCAAAGTCCAGAGTCGCAGTTATGGGTGAGACAGAGGGAAGAGTCTAGAGCACCCATCTCCCACTGGACCTGCCCCAGGGAAGCCCTGAGATACTCATGCTTGCCACCAACTCAGCCCTCCTGGTCCACCTCTGCCTTGTTTTGGCTTCCAGAAAATCCAGGAATTTGGATTCCTGTGAGAAGGAGTGGCCGTTCCCTTTACCTTCAGACCTTAGCTCACCTGCAAGGAAGCAAAGGACATCCGGACTGAAAGGTCATGATGTAGCTATGCAACACTGAGCAGCTGGCAGAGGACTTGTATTTTAGAATCTATTTTTACTACCAGGACCAGGTCTAAAATATTCTCAGAGATATAAGACACTCATCTCAAACTATCCAGAGAAAAGCCATGTCCTTAATAGACATATGAACCAAGAAGGCAACAACTATTATAGATTCTTCAGAGTTTGGATTCCATATGAATTAGGCAGACTTATGGCTGGGAATATGGCCAAAGAGAAGTGAGGATCCTGTGGGCTGATATTATGAGGTGAGAAACAAAAGTGTATGTTGTGAGTGATTAATCTAGTGACAATGTATAGGAGGATTTTGTACAGAGAAACTGAGCCAGTTATACTATTTTGTTACTTTGAAACTTTATATGATATTAAAATGTCATAAGTTAAGGAAACTTTGAGAAACTTTTTGGTAAAGAAGATAGCCCAGTTCGTTTCTTCTCTTTCGTTGTCTGCTATGTGCTGGAGAATTAGGGGTCTAGAGATGTGTTCAAAGATATAGTAAGTATTATGGTAAGTATGTAAATAATGTCCTCTGAGGACACCTGGAATAAGATATTAGTTTAAGAGAAGTTCCAGAAATAATAAGGGAAATATTAGGGCCTGGGATAATAGGTAGAATTTTAGTAGGAACACATGGACAAATGTTTACTTATCTGTTATCACAAATTGTCAATGAGCTGCTCAAGGGCAAGTATTTTCTTTCATTCAACAACAACAAAAAAGCATTTAGTGCTTTATTTGGCTCCTAAAGCTGAGACTTCAAGGAAGTCACAGTTCAACAGAGAATAAATGAAGGGAAAATACAATTTTCAAATGACTAATGCAATAGTAGATATAAGTGTAAGATAAGAAATAACATGATGGGAATGGAGTAGGGAAAGCCAGGGTAGGCTTTTCAGAAGATTTAAAACTTGAGGTGATTTTTGACATCTGAATGAGAGTTTATCATACAAATTGTTTACCTAAGGTAGCAACATAGCAGTTTGAGGATGGTGAAGATATTTTTTGAAAAATTTTTAAAAATATAAATTCATAATTTGAAAATAAAATATTGGTACATTATTCTTACAACTACACAAAACAAATTACATAAACTAAAATGCCATAGAATATTGAGGTTGAGTGTGTGGAGATGAGAATCCCTTTCCAAGAGATTAAATAACCTTGGGCAAGTAACTTATTCTCTTTCTGCTTCAGTTACCCCTCTATAAAATGGATAAAATAACCTCTAAGTGTTATTGTGAAAGTTAAATTCAAAGTCCTTAGATAATGCCTAATTTAGTGTTATCTAGTTATTAGTATATAACTAATGTGGTTGATTTAAAAAATGGTCACCGATTTTCCCCATCCCTAACACCCATTTTGCAATGTAAGTTTGTGGCTTCTTTTATCAAAAGGTGGAGTCTATGAATTTTCAGCCTCTCCCATTAAAATATTTCTCTCCTTGAGTCTGGAATTGACCCTGTGACTTGTTTGATTTACGGGTTGGTAGCAAACATGAGCAACACAAGCAAGAGGCTTGTGAAGTATTTTATGTCCTGGGGCTTTTTGAAGAAACTGTCCCGTTGAGCCTGGCTCAAAGTGCCAGCTTATAAAACTATGACCTAAATAAATGATTGTTTTAAGCCATAACATTTTGGGGTAATTTACTAAATAGCAAGTGTTAACTGATATACTTAGTGTTGGTAGGAGTACTGGGAAACAAATACTCCCATAAGATAAAGAGAAGTATATAAGGTGATAAAATTTTTATTCACAAATTTGACCACATCTATCAAAATGTGAATGCAGTTTTACCCATAAATTCTAATTCCAGAAAAGTATCCTATAGATAAACTCAGTTAATAGTACAAGGAGATATATACAATGATGTCTATATGAAAGTTATTTGCAATAACTATAAAAGAAGAGACAAATGAATTGTTTATCTAAGGGTCATTTATACAACAGAATATACCATGAAGTCTTTTAAAATTAATGAATTAAAGCTTTGGGGAGTTGACGAGGTGGCACCATAGAAAGCTCCTGAGCACCCCTTCTCCCACTGACACACAAAATGTACAAATACACACTGAGCAATTCCCTCTGAAAGATATCCAGAAGCGAGATGAATGACTCCTACTTATTGTATGAATGAGAAAACACCCACTGAAATGGAAAGCAAAGGCTGGGACACACTCCATAAACCACCTGCCAAAGTGCCATATAATCTGGAACTCAACTCTCAACTTCTCCCTGAGGAGCAAAGGATTTGGACTCCACATCTAACACCCCAAATTTTAAGACTCCCATCATAGGGACAGGTTCACCCAAATACCTAGCTCTGAGAGCCAGTGGGGCTTGCATCCATGAGATCCACAAGACTATAGCAAACAAAGAAGCAGTTGTCAATGGGCAGGTGAACACTTGCCACTGCTATTCCCCCAGGGTTCAGTGCAGAGAGCAGGCAAGAACATCCATCTCCATCAGTCTTTCCCTGAAAGGGGTTAATCTGCATACTTTAAAAGCTGCTGACTGAAACCCAGGCATCTAATTTACCAAGCACCTAGGGGCTGGCTACAAACGTTCCCAGAGACCTGGGTAGCCTGTGGACACCTCTCTCACCTTATCCCTCTAGCCTGCTCCAAGTCACCAGTATCTCCTTGGAAGGAGCTTGTACACACATTTGGCACCCCAGCATTTGTGGCTGCCACCAGCAGGATGGGCCCTAGGATCGCTTGGCTCTGATAGTCAATGGGGTTTGCCTTCATGAGTCCCACAGTACTGTAGCAAAGAAGTGGTTCTTAATGGGCACAGGAGCACCCCCATGCAGCTATATACCCAGGATCAGCAGAGGGAGCTAGTAAAGTTGCCCATCTTCCAGCTTACATACTTTCCCAGCTGCTATCTGAGGGTCCAGTTTCTAATCGGCCTGCATCTAGGTGCTGACTGTGATCTTCCCCTTTGGGACAGTGACAGATATTGGTACATCCTCATATACTGGGAGGCACAAAGAACAAAGAAGGCAGCTTGGACAATCACGAAAGTTTCAACAACTAGTTGCTCAGGCTGGGCCAATTGATGGGGTTCATCTCCTACATGGAATCACTCTGTCAAGACTGGGAGAGGTGGCTGTTCTTTCTAATGTGCAAAAACCAAACCAGAAGGTCAAAAATGAAGAAACAGAGGAATATGTTCCAAATAAAAGAACAGGATAAATATCCAGAAACAGATTTAATAAAAGATAGAAAAGTGATTTATCTGATAGAGAGTTCAGAATAATAGTCATAAAGTACTCACCAAGGTAAGGAGAGCAATGTATGAACGAAGTAAGAATTTCATCAAAGAAATAGAAAATATAATAAAGTACCAAACAGAAATCACAGAGCTGAAGAGTACAGTAACTAAACGGAAAAATCCAAAGGAGAAGTTCAACACAGACTAGGTCAAGCAGAAGAAAGGGTCAGCAAACTCAAACAAAGGACAGTGGAATTCATCCAATCAAAGAATGAATAAAAGTGAAGATATCTTAAAGGATTTATGGGTTACCATCAATTGGACCAATATAAGCACTATAGGAGCCCTGAAAGGAGGAGAGAGAGAAAAACAAAGGGGGTAGATACTTAGTCAAAGAAATAATAACTAAAAACATCCCTAACCTGGGGCAAGAAACATATCTAGATCCTGGAATCCCAGAGATTACCAAATAAAATGAAGCTAAAGAGACCATACTGAGACATATTAAAATTAAACTGTCAGATGTTAGAGACACAGAGAGACTTAAAAGTAGCAAAAAAGAAAAAAAAAGCAACTTGTTATAAACAAAGGAAACCTGTTAAGACTATAAGCAGATTTTTAAGCAGAAACTTTGAATAAATTAGGCCACTCCCTTCTGGTCTTCAAAGTGCTGAAAGAAAAAAGACACCAACTGAGAATACTCTACCCAGCAATGTTGTCCTTTAAATTTGAAGGGAAAAAAAGGAGTTTCCCAGTCAAACAAAAGCTGAAGGAGTTAATTGTCACTAGACTGGGCATAAAAGAAAGGCTAAAGGAAGTTCTTCAAGGTGAAACAAAAGGATGCTAATTAGTAACAGGAAAATATATAAAACTCACTGGTAATGGTACATATATAGTTAAATGCAGAATACTGAATGTTATAATGGTCTTAGATAAATCACAGAAATAGTATGAAGGTTAAATGATAAAAGTATTTAAAAAACTAACTACAATAATTTGTTAATGGATACACAATGTAAAAATAAATCAATTGTGAAATTGAAAACATTAAATGTGACATGAGAGTGTAATATTATAGAACTTTTGTGTATGCTTGAAGTTATCAATTTAAAAGAGACTGTTATAAGATATAAGATTTTGTTCTTTTGTAACCACAAAGCAAAAGCCTGTAGTAGATATACAAAAGATAAAGAGAAAGGAATCAAAATATACCACTCCAAAAAATGATCACAAAGGAATAGAGCAAAAAAAACAAAGGAATTAAAAACCAACCAGAAAAGAATTTTAAGTAGCAATAGTAGCCTATACCTATCAATAATTACTTTAAATGAAAATGGACTGAATTATCCAAACAAAGGACATAGGGTGGCTGAATGGATTAAAAAACAAGACCCAACTATGTCCTGCCTATTAGAGACTCACTCCAGTTTTAAGGACACACATATACTGAAAGTGAAGAGATGGAAAAAGATATTCCATTCAAATGGAACCAAAGAAAGCAAAGGTAGCTATACCTGTATCAGTCAAAATAGACTTTAAGCCAAAACCCATAACAAGAGAAAAAAAAGTCATTATGTAATGATAGAGAGGTCAATTCATCAAGAGGATATAACATTTGAAAATAGTTATGCACCGAATTTAGATGCATCTAAATTTATAAATCAAGTATTAACAGATCTGAAGAGAGGAAAAAGACAGCAACGCAATGATAGCAGGACACTTCAATACCCCATTTTCAACAATGGATAGATCAGCCAGACAGAAAACTCAGTAAGGAAACACTGGACTTAAATGACATATTAGACCAGATGCACCTAAGAGACATTTACAGAACATTCCATCCAAATGCAGCAGAATGCACATTCTTCTGAAGCACATATGGAACATTCTCCAGGATAGATCATGTTAGACAAAACAAGTCCTAAATTTTAGGAAGAATGAAATCATATCAAGAATATTTTCTGACCACGATGTTATAAAACTAGAAATCAATTACAAGAAGAAATCTGGAAAATTCACAAATATGGAAAGATTAAGCAACAGGATCCTGAACAACCAATGGGCTGAAAAGAAATCAAAGAGGAAATTTTAAAAAACCTTGAGACAAATGAAAATGGAAAAAAACTATAAGAACTTGTGGGCTGCAGCAAAAGGCATTCCCAAAGGGAAAGTTACAAAGATAAGTAGCTACACTAAGAAAAAAAGAAATCTCAAAACCTAACTTTACTCCTCAAGGAACCAGAAAAGAACAAATTAAGCTTAAAGTTAGAAGGAGGAAAATATGAATGAAACTAAGAGATGGTTCTTTGAAAAGATAAAACAGACAACATTTTAGCTCTATTTACCAAGAAAAAAGAGAAGATTCCAATAAATAAAATTATAAATGAGAAGAGACATTACAATTGGTACCACAAAATTACAGAGGATCATAAGACACTACTACAAACAATCATACACCAACAGATTGGATAACCTAGAAGAAATGAACAAATTTCTAGAAGAGACAATCTACCAGGACTGAATCATAAAGAAATAAAGAAACAGAAAATCTGAACAGACAAATTACTAGAAAGGAGACTGACTTAGTAAGCAAAAACTTCTCAACAAAGCCCATGATCAGATGGCTTTACTGGTGAGTTCTACAAACATTTAAAGAATAACTAATACCAATCCTTCTCAAATTCTTCCAAAAAATAGAAAAGGAGGAAATATATCAAGACCTCATTTTACAAGACCAGCATTTCCCTAATCCCAAAGCCAGACAAGGACACCACAAGAAAATTCCAGGTCAATAGCCCTGATGAACATAGATGCGAAAATCCTCAGTGTTCCCTTATCCCAGTGGAGAGAGCTAAGGGGAATCTCTACTAGTAATTACAAGACTGTTTGATGCGGGGGGAATTTGATAAGATGAATCTGAAGGTCTTTAAAAATGATCACCTTATCTGTGCAAAAGGCAGATAAACTATCCCTGCTTATAAACAGTATATTTTTTCAGAAACTGATTTTGCCAGAATAAGCAGTAGGTAATTATATATAAAATTATGTATTATTCCTTTTCTAATACATTATAGAGACCGCTATTTTTTTCCATTAAAATACCTAAATTTTCCAAAGGTTTAGTTGTGCTTACTAAAATCTCACTTATTCCAAACATATTGATGCTTTCTGATTTATGCCCATTTGACCATTCACTGTGTGAAGTACTTTCTCATTACACACTTTCATGCAAAAAATTCAACTAGCAAACTCTTCTTTAACATTAAATGCTAGGGGTATTTATACTTAAATAACTCCGAGAAGTGTATTACCTTGGGACATTGTTAAATAGACAGTTGTATGAATTAAATGCTTAAACTTCTTCAGTGGTTTTCTGGAGTCTAGAGGACAAAGTCAAAATGCTTAAACTTAGCCTCTATATAGATCCATCTCCTCTGTCTAGACTTTAGCCTTATAACATTTTTCAAATTCTTATTTCTTGACTAAATCTGCCTCATAATTAATAGACTTTGCATGTGTCTTAAATGTCCAAAAATGTTTTCTCTGGAATTCATACCTCAATTGTATACATTTTGTTTAACATCTTTATTGGAGTATAATTGCTTTACAATGTTGTGTGAGTTTCTGCTGTATAACAAAGTGAATCAGCTATAGGTATACATATATCTCCATATCCCCCACTTCTTGCGTCTCCCTCCCACCCTCCCTATCCCACCTCTCTAGGTGGTCACAAAGCACCTGGCTGATCTCCCTGTGCAATGCAGGTGCTTCCCACTAGTTATCTATTTCACATTTGGTAGTGTATATATGTCCATGCTACTCTCTCACTTCTTCCCAGCTTACCCTTCCCCCTCCCTGTGTCTTCAAGTCCATTCTCTATATCTACGTCTTTATTCCTGTCCTACCCCTAGTTTCATCAGAACCATTCTTTTTTTTCTTTTTTCTTTTTTTTTAGATTCCATATATATGTGTTAGCATATGGTATTTGTTTTTCTCTTTCTGACTTACTTCACTCTGTATGACAGACCCTAGGTCCAACCACCTCACTACAAAAAAACCAATTTTGTTTCTTCTTATGGCTGAGAAATATTCCATTGTATATATGTGTCACATCTTCTTCATCCATTCATCTGTCGATGGACACTTAGGTTGCTTCCATGACCTGGCTACTGTAAATAGTGCTGTAATGAACATTGTGGTACATGACTCTTCTGAAACTATGGTTTTCTCAGGGTATATGCCCAGTAGTGGGATTGCTGGGTCATATGGTAGTTCTATTTTTAGTTTTTTAAGGAACCTCCATACTGTACTCCATACTGGCTGTATCAATTTACATTCCCACCAACAGTGCAAGAGGGTTCCCTTTTCTCCACAGCCTCCCCAGCATTTGCTGTTTGTAGATTTTCTGATGATGCCCATTTTAACTGGTGTGAGGTGATACCTCATTGTAGCTTTGATTTGCACTTCTCCAATAATCAGTGATGTTGAGCAGATTTTCATGTGCCTCTTGGCCACCTGTATGTCTTCTTTGGAGAAATGTCTATTTAGGTCTATGCCCATTTTTGGATTGGCTTGTTTGTTTTTTTGATATTGAGCTGAATGTGTTGCTTGTATATTTTGGATATTAATCCTTTGTCAGTTGCTTCATTTGCAAATAGTTTCTCCCATTTTGAGGGTTGTCTTCTTGCCTTGTTTATGGTTTCCTTTGCTGTGCAAAAGCTTTTAAGTTTCATTAGGTCCCATTTGTTTATTTTTGTTTTTATTTCCATTTCTCTAGGAGGTGGGTCAAAAAGGATCTTGCTGTGATTTATGTCATAGAGTGTTCTGCCTATATTTTCCTCTAAGAGTGTGATAGTGTCTGGCCTTACATTTAGGTCTTTAATCCATTTTGAGTTTATTTTTGTGTATGGTGTTAGGGAATGTTCTAATTTCATTCTTTTACATGTAGCTGTACAGTTTTCCCAGCACCACTTATCAAAGAGTCTGTCTTTTCTCCACTGTATATTCTTGCTTCCTTTATCAATGATAAGGTGACCATATGTGTGTGGGTTAATCTCTGGACTTTCTATCCTGTTCTATTGACCTATATTTCTATTTTTGTGCCAGTACCATACTGTCTTGATTACTGTAGCTTTGAGGTATAGTCTGAAATCAGGGAGCCTGATTCCTCCAGCTCCGTTTTTCTTTCTCAAAATTGCTTTGGTTATTTGGGGTATTTTGTGTTTCCATACAAATTGTGAAATTTTTTGTTCTAGTTCTGTGAAAAATGCCATTGGTAGTTTGATAGGAACTGTATTGAATCTGTAGATTGCTTGGGTAGTATAGTCATTTTCACAATATTGATTCTTCCAATCCAAGAACATGGTATATCTCTCCATCAGTTTGTACCGTCTTTAATTTCTTTCATCAGTATCTTATAGTTTTCTGCATACAGGTCTTTTGTCTCCTTAGGTAGGTTTATTCCTAGGTATTTTATTCTTTTTGTTGCAGTGGTAAATGGGAGTGCTTCCTTAATTCCTCTTTCAGATTTTTCATCATTAGTGTATAAGAATACAAGAGATTTCTGTGCATTACTTTTGTATCCTGCCACTTTACCAAATTCATTGATTAGCTCTAGTAGTTTTCTGGTAGCATCTTTAGGATTCTCTATGTATAGTATCATGTCATGCGCAAACAGTGACAGTTTTACTTCTTATTTTCTGATTTGGATTCCTTTTATTTCTTTTTCTTCTCTGATTGCTGTGGCTAAAACTTCCAAAACTACATTGAATAATAGCACTGAGAGTTGACAACGTTGTCTTGTTCCTGATCTCAGAGGAAGTGGTTTCAGATTTTCATCACTGAGAACGATGTTGGATGTGTGTTTGTCAAACATGGCCTTTATTATGTTGAGGTAGGTTCTGTCTATTCCTACTTTCTGAAGAGCTTTTATCATTATTGGGTGTTGAATTTTGTCAAAAGATATTTCTATATCTACTGAAATTATCATATGGTTTTTATCATACAATTTGTTAATATGGTGTATCACATTGATTTACTTATATTGGAGAATCCTTGCATTCCTTGGATAAACCCCACTTGATCATGGTGTATGATCCTTTAAATGTGCTGTTGGATTCTGTTTGCTAGTATTTTGTTGAGGATTTTTGCATCTATGTTCATCAGTTATATTGGTCTGTAGTTTTCTTTTTTTCTGAAATCTTTGTCTGGTGTTGGAATGAGGGTGATGGTGGCCTCATAGAATGAGTTTGGGAGTGTTCCTCCCTCTGCTATATTTTGGAAGAGTTTGAGAAGGATAGGTGTTAGCTCTTCTCTAAATGTTTGACAGAATTAGCCTGTGAACACATCTAGTACTGGGCTTTTGTTTGTTGGAAGATTTTTAAGCAGTTTCAATTTCAGTGCTTGTGATTGGTCTGTTTCTACTTTCTATTTCTTGCTGGTTCAGTCTCAGAAGGTTGTGCTTTTCTAAGAATTTGTCCATTTCTTCCAGGTTGTCCATTTTATTGGTCCAGAGTTGCTTGTAGTAGTCTCTCGTGATCTTTTGTATGTCTGCAGTGTCAGTTGTTACTTCTCCTTTTACATTTCTACTTCTGTTGATTTGAGTCTTCTCCATTTTATTTTTGATGAGTCTGGCTAATGTATTATCAATTTTTTTTATCTTACAAATAACCAGCTTTTAGTTTTATTGACCTTTGCTATTGTTTCCTTTATTTCTTTTGCATTTATTTCTGATCTGAGCTTCATGATTTCTTTCATTCTGCTAACTTTGGGTTTTTGGGTTCTTCTTTCTTTAATTTCCTTAGGTGTATGGTTAGGTTGTTTATTTGAGATTTTTCTTGTCTCTTGAGGTAGGATTGTATTGCTATAAACTTCCCTCTTAGAACTGCTTTTGCTGCATCCCATAGGTTTTGAGTTGTCCTGCTTTCATTGTCATTTGTTTCTAGGTATTTTTTGATTTCCTCTTTGATTTCTTCAGTGATCTCTTGGTTATTTAGTAGCATATTGTTTAGCCTCCATGTGTCTGTATTTTTTACAGTTTCTTTTCCTGTAATTGATACCTTGTCTCATAGTATTGTGGTCGGAAAAGATACTTGATATGATTTCAATGTTCTTAAATTTCCCAAGGCTTGATTTGTGACACAAGATATAATGTATCCTGGAGAATGTTCCATGACCACTTGACAAGAAAGTGTATTCTGTTGTTTTTGGATGGAATGTCCTATAAATATCAATTAAGTCCATCTTGTTTAATGTATCATTTAAAGCTTGTGTGTCCTTATTTATTTTCATTTTGGATGATCTGTCCATTGGTGAAAGAGAGGTGTTAAAGTCCCCTACTATTACTGTGTTACTGTCAATTTCCCCTTTTATGGTTGTTAGCATTTACCTTATGTATTGAGTTGTTCCTATGTTGAGTACATAAATATTTACAATTGTTATATCTTCTTCTTGGATTGATCCCTTGATCATTATGTAGAGTCCTTCTTTGTCTCTTGTAATAGTCTTTATTTTAAAGTCTATTTTGTCTGATATGAGAATTGCTACTCCAGCTCTCTTTTGATTTCCATTTGCATGGAATATCTTTTTCCATCCCCTCACTTTCAGTCTGTATGTGTCTCTAGGTCTGAAGTGGGTCTCTTGTAGACAGCATGTATATGGGTTTTGTTTCTGTATCCATTCTGCCAGTCTATGTCTTTTGGTTGGAGCATTTAATCCATTTACATTTAAGGTAATTATCGATATGTGTGTTCCTATTACCATTTTCTTAATTGTTTTGGGTTGTTTTTGCAGTTCTTTTCCTTCTCTTGCGTTTCTTGTGTAGAGAAGTTCCTTTAGCATTTGTTGTAAAGCTGGTTTGGTGGTGCTGAATTCCTTTAGCTTTTGCTGTCTGTAAAGGTTTTAATTTCTCCATCGAATCTAAATGAGATCCTTGCTGGGTAGAGTAATCTTGGTTGTAGTTTTTTCCCTTTCATCACTTTAAATATGTCCTGCCACTCCCTTCTGGCTTGCAGAGTTTCTGCTGAAAGATCAGTTGTTAACCTTATGGGGATTTCCTTGTATGTTATTAGTTGTTTTTCCCTTGCTGCTTTTAATATTTTTGGAATGTGTGTAAGCCTTAGGCAGCAGAGGCTGGTGATGTTGCAATAGCCTGAGACACACAGTGTGTTCTCCCGGGGAAGTTGTCCCTGGATCATGGGACCTGAGCAGTGGCGGGCTGCACAGTCCAAGCTGATAGCCACAGCTTGTGCACCTCTCTGGAGCTGGTTTAGGCAGTGCTCTGCCTTCTGTGGGCAGACAGGGAAGTAATCCCCTCTTATCACACACACCGAGACAATGATCTCTTGCCTCTGCAGCAGGTCCAGACATTCTCCCAGACTTCCACCTGGTTGGCTGTGGTACACTAGCCCCCTTCAGGCTGTGTTCACACAGCCAACCCCAGTCCTCTCCCTGGGGTCTGACCTCCGAAGCCAGAGCCTCAGCTCCTAGTCCCCACCTGCCCCGGCGGGTGAGCAGACAAGCCTCTCAGGCTGGTGAGTGCTGGTCGGCACTGATCCTCTTTGCGGGAATCCCTCTGCTTTGCTCTCTGCACCCCTGCTGTTGTGCTCTCCTCCATGGCTCTGAAGATTCCCCCCTGCCACCCCTGTCTCTGCCAGTGAAGGGGCTTCCTAGTGTGTGGAAACTTTTCCTCCTTCACAGCTCCCTCCCAGAGGTGCAGGTCCCACCTCTATTCTTTTGTCTCTGTTTTTTCTTTTGCCCTACCCAGGTACGTGGGGATTTTCTTGCCTTTTGGGAAGTCTGAGGTCTTCTGCCAGCGTTCAGTAGGTGTTCTGTAGGAGTTGTTCCACATGTAGATGTAGTTTTGATGTATTTGTGGGGAGGAAGGTGATCTCCATGTCTTACTCCTTCGTCATCTTGAAGGCCCCATGTACGCATTTCTGTCATAGCCTATGTTGTACTTTCTTGCTTTTGACTTTCCTCATATAAATAGTAAGCTCCACAAGAGGAAGCTCTGGGCTCCTTATTTAAGCATTTAATATATATATGTCACATACGTAACCAGGTACTATGCTAGGCATTGGAGAGAGAGTTCACAGAAGTCAGATATGGATTCTGCCCTTATAGAGCTTTTACTTTAGAGGAAAGGAAAGACATAACAACGAATGTAGATTTAGTTATTTAGTTACAATTTCAATCAGTGTTAGGAAAGAGAAATGTCAGAACTTACATATAGATATAAAATGGGTTCTTAATATAAAATAGCTGTGGTAGTAGGACTATGTATTATAATGAAGAAAAACTCACCATTCTTTCACTGTAAAACATCTGCCTGATGCTATGAATTGTGTGAGGTCCTGGGGAAATGGAGACAAATGGCATATATTTTGTCTAATTCTGAAAACTATCTTTTAAGATAAGTAACAGTAACTCATTTTTTTTTTCCTTCTGGTTAACATTTTTATTATAGTATTTTCTTTTAAATTCATTCAAGACAAAAAGAAAAACAAAGACAACGGTCCCGGAAGGAATGCATGATATGTTTTAGTTTACAACACAGAGATTCTTCTCTTAATTGGAATTGTGCTCTTGGTTTCAGCAATAAGTGAAGGGAATAGGTCTTGCCCGTTTGAAGTTCTGAGGGGTGCAGGGCATCCGCGAATAACTCTTTCTTGACATAAGATTCAACATTGTGTCCCAGGTCATAAAGGTAAAAAGTGGTGTGGTAGGATGTAAATAGAGTCCCCAGTGAATTCAGAAATCCAGCTCTTTACACTATACAGGCTACTTCCTGAAAGACTACTATGCAGTATCAGTCTTCCCTTGGGAGAGATATTTTCCCTGCCTATTCCCTAGATCTTTTAAAATTCTAATTTTTAGTTATACCCTCTGGCTCCAGTCTTTAGGCCCAGATAAACATCTACTTTTCAGAGTCTTTATGTATTACAAAAAAGATTTGTATTCATAAATATAAGTAGTTTAATATCCAGACATCTTTTTATATAACTTATTTTGTCAATAAGATTTTCAGTGGATTCCCCATATCAGATTTAAACTTTCTTTGAAAAAGGCATATCTTTTTTTTTTTAACCATCTCATTTTTAAAGGCACAGCTAAGTAGTGCTAAGTATGTTCACATTGTTGGGCAACAGATCTCCAGGACTTTTTCATCTTGAAAACTGAAACTCTATACCTATTAACACGTCCTCTTTCTAACCCCCAGCTCCTGACAACCCTATCATCCTACTTTCTGTTTTTATAAATTTGACTACTTTAGATACCTCATTTTCCAGAGTGTTTGTAATCTGAATTTCAGTCAAGATAATGGTGGATTGTTGTCTAATAACAATAACATTTTTTTTAAAAAACTAAAGAAAAACCTTTCTTAAATTTTTCTGAATTTTCTATTGTAAAGTAAAACATGAATGATTAAAACAAAGTTAAAATAGTGGAAAAACTTAGATAAATAGGTAAATATATTTCCAAATAATCTATCCTCCATAAAAAAATGGGACAACATTTAGAAAGCCTAAGTGTTTCAACTTAACTTTCTGTTTCTTTGTCTGTTTCCTACCCTTATCTAGGAGTCCCTGGAAGGTTGGTAATCAATAAGTGGAATAGACTTGAACATGCAAGGTCAAAGTAAGTAAAAATAATTTAGTGTACTTTCCTTTTTGCTGCTGCATCTGACTTACTGTGATCCCCTACTGGATATATTCTTCCCTGGCTAAAACATAAATGTACTTCCCCAAGTACCTTTGGGGACTTGAACTAAATCTGCAATACTGCTTCACTCAGCACCTAGCTCTTTAAGATTTAATGAATCATGGAAATGAGATTCATGATGTTTGGATCTGAATATTTCCGAGCCTCAATTTTGCAAATATAAAAGTCATAATGATGATCTCTGATGTCATTTCTATTTCTGATGTAAGGATTTTATCTTAATTAGGTACAAAGGTAAATGGCTCCAGTAGAGTCATCTGGTAATGTACATATTTTGATGAATTTTGTGAAAAACCATACTTCGAGAAGATACATGCACCCTAATATTCATTGCAGCACTATTTACAATAGCCAAGACATGGAAGCAATCTAAATGTCCATCAACAGAGGAATGGATAAAGAAGATGTGGTACATATATACAATGGAATATTACTCAGCCATAAAAAAAGAATGGAAAAATGCCATTTACAGCAACATGGATAAGCCTAGAGATTATCATACTAAGTGAAGTAACTCAGACAGAGAAAGACAAATATCATATGACATCACTTATATGTGGAATCTAAAAAACAATGATACAAATGAACTTATTTACAAAACAGAAACTGACTTACAGATATCGAAAACAAACTTATGGTTACCAAATGGGAAACGTGGGAGGAAGGGATAAATCAGGAGCTTGAGATTAACATACACACTACTAAATATAAGATGGATAACCAACAAGGACCTACTGTATAGCACAGGGAACTCTACTCAATGTTCTGTGATAATTTATATGAGAAAAGAAACTGAAAAAGAATGAATATATGTATATGTATAACTGAATCACTTTACCGTACACCTGAAACTAATGCAACACTGTAAATCAACTATAATCCAATAAAAAAATTTTTTTTAATTATAAAAAATTACATATCTATAATGGATCCATAGTATTCCACTGTGCTTATTCACCACATTTTACTTACTTTCTTCTTCAGGATAGGCAACTAATTTTCACTCAGCTTTAAGCTCATAAGGGAGCAATCTTATACAAGTTCCCTTTTGAAAGTATGCAGCTATTTGGTTTCTACACTTAGAGGAGTGTTTCCTTTGTCATAGAAATTTCACAAATTATTTTGGTGCTCTCTTAAACAGCTTTATTAACTTACACTTTCTTCAGGAGTACTTGAGCACTCCTGGGCTCCTCTTTTCTATATTTGATATATTATTTGATTTTTTTCATTGTGGCCAACTTGATGGCATAAAGTAGAATCTTATTGTCCCTTAACTTTTATTCCTTTGTTTACTAGTGAGTTTGGGCACCTCTTTATATCTTTGTTGTTCAGCCTTCCCCTGTTGGGAATTTCCTACTTACAGTCTTTGTACATTTTTTCTCTTGTGTTCCTGAATTTTGTAATTAATTTTTACACGTGATCCATGCACAATCTAAAAAATAATGTACCAGTTTTTTATAGTTAATTTATATTTTGATTTTATGACAGTGCCTTTGTCAATCATAATTTTATGGTCACCAGAATGTAAATATTCTATAATTTTCTATGAAACCAAAGGAAGATATCTGAATTCTATAATACATATGTCAAAGAATGATTACAAAGTTTTTCAACATAAGTATTGTTTTATTTTTAAATTTTAACCAAGATTGTTGAAAGATGAAAGCATATCATTTGATTCTACTTATATAAAACAAACATTGTGATATGTCAAGGAAAGAAAAAATTTGAGAATTGATTGGATTCTCAGAAATTGATTGGATATAAACAGAAAAACTTTATCCCCAAACTTGGCCAGTTTGACCAGTCATTTCAGAAAAGCCATTTTTAGTAACATTCACATTAATCTGCTGATAATCTTTTTAAAGTGCTCTCTCAGATATCTCGTGTACTAGGAGTTCACATGTGAGCTGAGCCTATAATGTATATTCCACCATGATTAAGTACCCATAAGTACAACTAACTCCTTTTAGAATTTGAGTACAATAAATCACTCAGTGGGTCACCTCCTAGATCACCAACCAAAATGATTATCCGGAATCACCGACTTTCTTCCCCCTTTTTATATACCACATCTCCACCTGTATTCATCACTTTTTTCCTTCTTTGCCCTTATCACTTGCTCCTTGTGTGACTGCACCCTGACTCTACAACAGGCTATTTCATCTGGATGTTACTCCGGACCATATTTAAGAGCAAACCTGGAGAGATTTTTAATCACAGTAAATTCTGAAATGTTTAACTGAATTATACCAGGAAAAAATCTAACTGGGAAAAAGAAGATTGAAAAAAATTTACATTTAGATTTAAACTTTCACATCACAAAGAAACCATATACAAATTTAATACAAGCCAGGAAGGAAGAAGATATTTCAGGTATATTATATGGATAGATATAGATATATACTTTCTATCCTATTCACATATATATGCGTATATATATACACATATGTATATATTCTAAAATCAAAAAGAAAAAGACTAAGAATGCTTAGAGAATGGTAAAGAGTTTAAAACTCAAAATTAACAGCAGAAAACCATATGGACTATAAAACATAGAGATTCAACTACTACAGTGATGTATATAATGCAAATTAAAATGAGAAAGCTGCATTTCACATTCATTAGACCAGAAAATTTTAGAGATTCTTACACTAATCACTCTTGGTAATTATATATGTATTATCCTGAAACACATTCCATACTGGTAAGATGCAAATTATGACAAATATTTAGAAATCTATTTGACAATATTAAATTTTTCATAATTTCCAAGCACTATGAATTGGGAATCTCATTTCTAGGGAAATACCCTAGAGAATTTCTCAGACACATGCACATGGAGACAGGGGCAAGCATGCAGACTGAACCATAGTTTGTAATATCAATAACCTCAAAATCTTCATGTTCAGGGAAAATAGCAAAACATATTACATGTATAATATAGCATCTTTTATATAATTTATTAAACTACAAAACATTTAAATATTTCATGGGTGATAATATATATATTTGAATTAAACATATTAATAGGGAGAAAACTGCAACTGTTATCTCTAGTTTAGAAAAGAGGGAAATTGGATCATAGAAGGCTGTTGGGATGAGTTGTCATGTATAGTTTTAACTTCTTTTAAAATACCTGAAGCAAATATGGAGAAAAGCGGATCACTCATTAGAAGTGAATTATTGTCTGGAACTTTGTTCTATTATTGAGCTATACTGCATTAGATAATAAACAAGAAAAGTGAAAAACATGATAGTGAACGTAGACTTGTTAAACTTGGGTAGGAACAAAATGACAAATAAAATAAGTTCATCCTGCATTGGATGCAATATATCAGGAGGATATTTTAAATTTTTTTGTATATTATTTTAATTTTATTTTTCCAACTTTGACATAAAATGGACAAATAAAAGCTCTATATATTTAAGGAGTACAAGGTGATGATTTGATATACAATGTGAAATGATTATTGCACTCGTGCTATTCAAGATTTCCATCACCTCACATATTTACCTGTTTTGGTGCGGTTAACACTTAATGTCTACTCTCTTAGCAAGTTTTAAATGTACTACATAATATTATTAACTGTAGTCACCAATATCTACATTATACCTCCAGGACTTATTCATCTAATTCATAATTGAAACTTTGTACACTTTCACCAAACCTCATTCCCCCCCGCTCCCCAGCCTCTTGCGACCACCTCTGCACTCTGTTTCTGTAAGCTACAATTTTTTAGATTCTACATGTAAAATGATATCATGCAGTGTGTCTTTCTGTGTATCACTTGTTTCACTTAGCTAATATCCTCCAGGTTCATCCATGTTGTTGCAAGTGGCAGAATTTTCTTAAGTCTGAGGCTAACATAAAACATCTGGTAATCATAGCAGTATTTTAAACTGATAACTTCAATTGCATTAAATAAAAAAAAAACAATTCTATCTCAAAAACAAAACAAAATAAAAAAACAAGCCAGTCAAAAACTGGACAGAAGACCTGAACAGACATTTCTCCAAAGAAGACATACAGATGACCAACAGGCACATGAAAAGATGCTCAACATCGCTAATTATTAAGAATATGCAAGTCAAAACCACAGTGAGCTATCATCTTACTCTCATTAGAATAGCTATTATCAAAAAACCAAGAAATAGCAAGTGTTGGAGAGAATGTGGAGAAAAGGGAATCCTCATACACTGTTGGTGGGAAATGCCAATTAGTGCAGACACTATGGAAAACAGTATAGAGATTCCTCAGAAAATTAACAGAACTACCATGTGACCCAGTAATTCCACTTCTGAGTATTTATCTGAAGAATATGAATACACTAACTCGAAAAGATATATGACCCCTCTGTTCACTGCAGCATTATTTACAATTGCCAAAATATGGAAACAATCTAAGTGCCCACTGATGGATGAATGGATAAAGATATGGTATATATTATTAACGGGATACTTCTCCACCATAAAAAAAGATGAAACCTTTCCATTTGCAATAACAAAAAGTGGACCTTGTGTGTATTATGTGAAGTGAAATAGGTCAGTTGGAGAAAGACAAATACCGTGAGATTTCATTCATATGTGCAATTTAAAAAATAAGTAAATGAACAAACTAAGTCAAACTAAAACAAACACATAGATACAGAGAACAGAGTGGTGGTTACCATAGGGGAAGAAGGATGGGGGGAGGGTGAGTAGGTAAAGGGAAGTCAACTGTATGGAGACAAATGGAATTTAAACTTTGGCGGTGAGCATGCTGCAGTGTTCACAGAAGTCAAAATATAATGTTGTACACATGAAACTTACATAATGTTATAAACCAATATTACCTCAATTTTTTAAAACTACAATAAATAAAATTATAAGGTAAATACAGATAAAGGATATAATTCCAGAAACATATTTCATTTTTGTTCAAAAGTAATCATGTTGAAAAAGCGTAAGTAAAATTTTGGAAATGGTATCCTTTACTTTTTATATCAAATCTTGCTATCTTTTTCACATATATTATTCAGTAAACATGTCATGCTATAAAATTGTTATTGAGGTTTAATACAAATACACAGAAATGCACGTCATAATCATGCATTCAATCAATGACTACAAAGTGAATATATCTGTATCACCACTACTGAAGTCACTAACTAAACTACTACCAGTACTTTGGAAGCCTCCATCATACTGATGCCCAGTTACTACCTGTTTTCTCATCCCAAATGTAGTAATTCATAACACCATATGTTTGTCTACTTTCACTACATAAATTGAATCTTTGTTATGTATCTTTTTGTGTCTATCTTCTTTCACACAGTTTTATTTGTGAGATAAATCCAATTTGCTATTTGGAGCTATAGTTCTTATACCTTATTGCTGGGTAGTATTTCTTTGCAAGAAGGGATCTCAAGTTATTGATCTATTTTACTGTCCATGACTATTTGGATTGTTTTCATGGTTTGGCTTTTAGAAGCATGCCGTGAACATTCTTGTATGCACTATTTGTACATATACATATACATATTTGGTGGGTACATATTTAGCAATGAAATTGCTGGGTCATATTGTATACATATTGTTTAACCATTGAAAATACTGCCAAAGCTTTCTCCAAAGTGTGTTATGCATAAAAAATTATACATCCATCAGCACTGCAAGAGAGTTACCACTGCTCCACTTCCTATTGTCATTTGGTATTGTCCCTCTTCAATTTTTGGCAATCTGGTATGCATTTAGAGGTAACTAATTGCTGTTTTGAGGTGCATTTCCCTCATGACTAATGAAACTGGGCACTTTTTCACAAATTAATGACTTTTGGCTATGATCCTATGTGAAATTGCTATTCAAGTTCCATGCTAATTTTTCTTTTGGGTTGTCTCTTTTTCTTACTATTTGTGAGAATATGTCAGTTATATGTATCGCATATATATATTTCCCCTATATATGCTAATTGAATTCTTGCTAATAGAATTCTTATTGTTTTTATTTCCTCAAATATTAAACGGAATTACTTTAATATTGATGTTTGAAAGTTCAATTACTGGAATCCCTTATAGGTCTGTTTCTATTGCCCAATAAGGAACATTCAGAGGGAAATAGGAAAAGGTTAAATAGTTAAGCCCTGACTCTGGATCCTGAGAAGAGGAGAATATTACAAAGAAATGGAAACAAAGAAGAGTAAAAGGACAAAACAGTGGGATACTTTTTATTCTTTAAATGACAGATTTGAAAGGAAACAAAACCATAAAACCATGACCATAAATATGAACAAGTAGAGTTGGGGTCTGAGTGAGGCTTCTACTGGGACTACCCCATTTTGGATTATTCTGTCTACAGACCACACCCCTCATCCCCTGCCCCTCCTTGTGAAAATGAAATTACATTTCCTTTTGGTGGGGTTGGGGTGGAGATTTTACTTAGTCATATAGTAAACACATTTATGGTTTAGTTTGCTCCATTTTATCAAAGATATGAGGAGGAAATTGGTAGGGCCTTTTGCCAGAAACAAAAGAAGTTGAGAAAATAATACTACATATTTTTGAGCCTTTTTGTCCCAAGAGCTTCTGGACTTTGCTGGCCTATTGCGTTTCCCACTGATCTGATCAAGTTAGTGTGGTTAACAAACAATGAAGATAGATGTCTTATATTTTTTTCCCTACTCTTCCTCAGAAAAACCTTGTTGGAAAAACTAATGCCTTGTAGAGCCTGGAAATAACTAACCTCCTTAGTGTAGTTTTGATTGGATTGAGAATTATTCAGGCAGCTTAATTACAGATAATTCTCCCTGCCCTCATCATTCCTCTTGTTGATATGGCCTGTCCAATATAGAGATTACAAAGAAGCATTATCAAGTGACAAAGCATTTAACCATCTTACAATATCTACTGTTAATTATCTACTATGTCCAACAAAGCAATCATTTGTGAAATTATAATTGTCCATGGTTTAGAATAGCTGTTTCTCAAGAAAAAAATGAGTACTAGTTTCCTACAGAAGTGTCTTAGTGGGTGTAAAGGACAAATTATAGAAATAACAGTTTTCTTTAGAGATTTTTATGGTCTTCACAGAAAAAATATATAGACATATACACACACAGAGAGATATGTATGTTTATATACAAACAGCTTAATTTGGAGAAGTTTGAGAATTATAGAAAAATTATTAATATAATACAGGGAATTGACATGTCCCATACCAGTTCCCCCTATTAACATCTAACATTAGAGTAAAACAGTATTGATACATTGTTAAAGTCCATACTTTATTCAAATTTCCTTAATTTTATCTAATGTCTTTTCCTCTTTTAGGATTTCATTTAGGATACCACACGACATATAGTAGTCTCCTCTTGACTAAGACATTTGCTGAGAATTTTCCTTGTTTGTGATGACATTGATAGTTTGGTCAGGTAGTTTGGACTAATAGTCAGGTATTTTGTAGGATGTCCCTCAGCTGGGATGTGTCTTATGATCTTCTCATGTTTAGACTACAGCTATACATTCTTGACCACAGAAATACAGATCCATTTCTTTCACTGTATTAAAGGTACATAGTAATAACCTGACTTACCATTGTTAATGTTAACCTTTGTCACATGACTGAGGGGCCACATGACCTGTTCCTCAGATTTCTCCACTGTAAAATGACTCTTCCTTCTTCCTATAATATACTTTTTGGACGAAAGACACTGTGTGTTTAGTCCACACATAATGGAAAATTATGCTCTACCTTTTTAAGGATGGAATAGCTATACCAATAATTTAGAATTCTTCTGCATGAAAAGTTTCTTCTACCTCATGTATTTATTTATTCAATCATTAATTTCATTCAAATTGACTCATGGATGTCTTAGAATTAGAATTCATTGCTAAATTTTTCTTAATCAATTTGTTCCATCTTTGGATATTGGGAGCATTTTTAGTTGGTTCTTGTGTCCTTTAACATACACAATTGTGGGGGAAGGGGGTTTGTGTGTGTTATTTTCTTTTGAGCCTTTCATTATTTTCAGGTATTGCAAGGTACTTCAAGTTAATATTGGGTTGGCTCAAAGAGTTCCTTCTGGTTTTTCTGTAACATCTTACGGAAAAACCAGAAGGAAATTTTGTGCCAACCCAATATTATCTATCACCAGCTCTAGTCATAGAATGAACTATTTCTCAGGAGCCCTTGTTCCTTTTATTTGAGCATGGTATTAGAAACCAAGATCTGGGTCCTGGGTTCTAGGTATGATAAATTGTTACTGCAGTACTGTTACTTCTAGGCCCTCTCAGCTGATCCAGGTGAGACGTGTATACTAGCCCTTGTATTTATGCATACCTATAGGTATTTCCACATGTAAAAGTCTTTATCTCTGTTAAGTAAAATATGAATTCATACT
The DNA here is from genome assembly GCF_028021215.1 of Eschrichtius robustus. Lineage (NCBI taxonomy): Eukaryota > Metazoa > Chordata > Mammalia > Artiodactyla > Eschrichtiidae > Eschrichtius > Eschrichtius robustus. Next base: position 60,349,740 of record NC_090840.1, on the reverse strand, counting down.
CCTTCCTCCAACTCTAATCCATTGCCCCAGGGGTCTCTCGACTCATGCTTCTCTGTATCTTCCCGCTTCAACAGTGAGAAACCTGACTCCCACCATTCAGTATTCATTTACTAATTGTTCAATTCCAGTATATATAGTAGGATCAAAATTGTTAATCCATACTCCTATGGGAAATAACCATCAAGTATAATAAAGTGCTTATGTGTAACTTGTTTTACATTGCATCTTACAGAATCCACTAATTTCCAAAGTTACTTAGGTCAGCATATGACCCCATCCCATTCAATAAAGTGGTTTCACACTTGTTAGGTTGTTTTGTCACATTCTGCATTCTATCCTAAAAGACCCTGACCTTCTAAATGAATTTATAATTTGTGTTCATTAATGCTCATTCTTTGTGCTATGAAGGACTATGGGTTTTGACAAATAAAAAAATATAGAACAGTTTCACCACCCTAAAAAATCCCGTGCCTTACCTATTTAATTTTCCCTCCAAAAGCCTGTAAACCACTCATCTTGTAACAATCTCTACAGTTTTACTATTTTCCAGAGTGTCATATAATTGGAATGATACAGTCTATACCTTCTTCAGACTGGCTTCTTTTATGTAGCAATATGCGTTAGAGATTCATCTATATCTTTTCTTGGTTTGATATCTCATTTATTATACTGGTGAAAATATTCTATTGTATGGATGTAGCACAGTTTATCAATTCACTTATTAAAGGGTAGATTGGTTGCTTCTAGTATTTGGTGATCATAAATAAAGCTGCTATAAACATTAACATGAAGGTTTTTGTGTGGGTGCAAATTTTCAGATCAGTTGGGTGAATACCTAGGAGCAAGATTGCTGTATCATATGTTAAGATTATGTTTAGCCCTGTAAGAAGTTGCCAAATTCTCTTCCAAATTGATTTTTTTAAATCATTTTTTAACCCACCAATCATGAGCGAGACTTCTGTTGCTCTGCACCCTTGTCAGCAACAATGTTTGTTGTGGGTTGAATTGTGACCCCCCCCCCAAAAGAGGGTAGTTTGTGGGGAACTCATGACAAATTAAAAAGTATGTGGGTTAGAGATAATCTAGAAAGAACATGATTCACACTGTGCTTATTGACTGGGTGGTCTTGTACAAAAGGGAATATATTTGTCTTGATTTATAACAAGGGTATTGCAAGTATACTTGTTAGTTTTTACCCCATTCTTACTACATTTACAATTCTTTGTTGCAGGGGAGGTGGGATTTTAACAGATATCTTTATATTAAGGCACTTTGGAAAATACAATAGTTAACCTGATCTTAACTGCCTTGACAAATTGAATAAATCTGATCCAGTTATTACAGATGGCATTGAAGCCAGGTTTGGGGAAAGCAAGTTCAGCGTGGGGGTTTTATTTAAGGCAGCAAAGACAGAAAAGTCCTGTTCAGGCAGGATTTCTAAATGAATTCAGTTTGGATTATTGTAAAATATATTCACAAAATTATAAATGATGTCTTACTCTAACAGGTTACCATGGGTTAGGGGATTAAGAGTAACAATAAGCTCATTCCAAATTAGACACATGTAAAGTGGATAGGTTTAGAGATCTGCATTATAAACTGATTAATGAAGTTTCCTGAATTAGTGATTTTACAAAAAAAAAAAGTTTAGAGAATTTTTTTCTTATTTAGTAATACATTTGGTTTGAGAACAGTTTATTGTTGAAGAAATTTACTGTGTCACTGAAGCTGTCCTAAACATGGATTGGGCTGTGATTGTATTTAAGGCATTTGGTTAAGTAAGTACAAGTTTGATATTAGTCCATCTAAGTGTAGGAAAGTATTCTTGATACTGGCATTACTTCTGTATTTGCACTTCAAATGGAATTCTACCTGACTGATTTGTTTGGTTCCTATATCATGGCCCTGATGAAACTCTTTTGCCCTCTCTCCTAACTACATAGTTTTACTTTCTATTTAATTTAGACTTTGATTAGATTAAAAAAAAAAAAAACTCTTGGAAATCCATGCAGTGACATACTACAATGACAATTCCAGTTAAAAGTTTGTTTTACTAACTAGTACGGATGGACTGATATTTTCTTGGACTTTGTAATGGGACTTTGTAAGGTCAACAGTTCCTGCTTTAGTATTGGCTACAATGGCAAGTTCAATGTCTACACATACAAATTATTTTGTTAGCCTTTGCATTAGACAACAATACCCTTACCCCTTATTCATCATCAAGGTAAATTCATGATCCAGGATAGTTGCTGGATCTCTAGCCATGATGCCAAATTTACATATTGAGAGAAGAAATCCATAAAGGCCAAATTGGAAAACTCCAAGGTGAATCACTTGCCTTTAAACATCTTTAAGGAAAGTGGCATACAACAATTACTGCTAAATCTTACATTAGAATTTAGTCCCATGTACACATCTAGTTCCAAAGAGAAGCTAAAAAATATAATAATTTATTCTGGGTGGCAGCACAGCAAGCTAAAAATTGAACTTCAGTCACTAAAGAGAAGAAGGGATAGATATCTCTTTTGAAGTATTTAATTTTCTCATTCAAATTTCTACACAAATATAGAAATACATAAAGTGATCTTGAAAGTAAAATGAACAAAGAGCACTGTACAAAACCTATTTATAATATTTACAGGCAGAATAAATTATATAGGATATTGCAAATATCCTCTCCCAAAGGAAGTATTTATATTATGGCTCTACTAAAATTCCTTGAGATCAGTAAGAAAAAGGTGACAAATCCAATAGGAAAAAGGATAAGGCTATGAATTCACAGAAGATGATACATGACCAAAATATATAAAGAGATGCTCAACATGACTAATAGCCAGAAAATTCAAGTTAAAATAATTATTACATAGTCAAGATTGTATTTCTATAAAGGTATTTTGTGTGTGTGTGTGTGTGTGTATACATGTTTTTTAAATTATGTAAATGGTATTGTACTAAATATCTCATTTTATCAATCAACACAGTTTATAAGTTTTATTCCTTTTAATAAAGATCATTTATTTCATTGGTGCTGATCATTCCACTGTCTTTTAAGTTGCTTCTGAATTAATGATTATAAATAATGCTAAAATTAATAGTTATATGTGTATATAATTGCTGATAGTTTTATACACAACTGAGTGTTTGCTGTACATATTTATGAATTCTATTTAAGTATATCTAGGTTGCTTTTATACTCCCACCATTAATGCACATTCATTTTTTTTCCTGCATGCTCGATACTGCTTGACATTATCTCACTTTGTGTGAATAGCACCCGTAGTTGTTTTTTGTTCCCTACCATATCCATGCTTTTGTTTTCCTCAAGTTCCAATATCTTTGCAAAAGAACAGAAGGTGACAGTGTTTGGACTTACACTATCATATTTTCCTTCTCTCTGGGATCTTGACTCAAGTCCAGGCAACCTATTCTGCTGTCTGGTGCTATCAAAGAGATATTTTTTATATCCAGCCATTATGATTCTTCAAGGGGGAGATTCTTTATAATATAGGCAATTTCACTGTAGCTGGTAGCAGAAGTCAATATCTGTGCATACTTTTTCCTTTACATACCAAAAATTGATTTTGACTCTCTTAAAGAGGGAAACTGATGCATGGAAAAGAATGAACAAGACAGGGAAGGAAAAATAATCAAGGATAAGGAACAAAAGTAACTAACTCAATATTTCTGAAGATTTCACCAGAGAGTGTGCAGGGTTGAAATATTTTGGTTCTTGGAAAGCAAAACCTAATTCAGGCTAATTTAAGTGAAGAATAGTCTTTGCAAGAGGCCTGGAGAGATCACAGAATATGTAGAAAACTCAAGGGGCAGCAGAAATCAAGGATACTGACATGGAGAAAGCCCAGATGGAATCTAAAATTTCATTTTTCTATAGATCATTGCACTGATTCATATAGAGTTTTCAAAGGCTCAAAAAAGAATGTTATATGGGCTGAGTTTAATCTACAAGTTGACTGAGATGACAGACAACCAGAAGATGACCTTTAATGAAAATGCACACATATGTCCTTCACAATTTTAGATGTGCAAGCAATGTAATTAAAAATTTTTTTTTTGTAATTCAAGTTATTCTGCATTTGAATTTCCATTCAAAATAACAAAAATAATCTTAGTCATGTTGAGTTTTCTACCATTCTTTTTCCTCCAGTATAATGTTTATGTTTCCAGTATAATTTAGTAGTGACAAGTTATAAAGGAATTTTAATCTTATTCTCAGTCTTGTCTAGTCTACATTCATAGCCAATGAGTGTGTCTTTCATCTCATTTTACCTCTGGCCTTGGTCTAAAAAAGTAATTGCATAATTGGGCTTTCTTTCTTCATTGGCACACCTCCTCCAGTGCTGTCAGTGGCTTTGTCTGTTCCTTATTTATCCTTGGGTAATTTCGTGTAGTCTCAGAAGTTCAGTGGTATTAAGGTGGCCCCACTGTGAGCAAGTTGGGAGTATCACTGTGAATCTTTCTATTACCTATGTTGCCTTAGCAAACAGTATCACTCTTTCTCCCCAGCCTTTCTGTGGTCTGTGCACAGTGTAAGTAAAAAAGTTACTTCTGATCTTACGTCCATTCTAAAAGTTTTGTCAAGACAAGACCCACTATATTAAATTAATGGTAGTTATTGTAATTAACCTACCTAATGAACATAATGGATCAAACATGATAAAAACTAATCTTTAATGATTGTATTAAAGATTTATTTAAATCTTCTTGGATGAAATGTACCTGACAGAAACTAGTAAGCAAATGTAAATATAGGTTTCTTAACATTTGTCAGTAAGATAAAGATTTTAAATCCAAGAAGTATACCTAGAAAGACAGGTTCATAGTATATGATTATTAGATATAATTAGATATTATCTTAAAGTTATGGTTTATCTAAAAGTTAACACTTATTGGAGAAAGAAAGGAATATTCAGTAACAATGTTTCCTACAGACATATTAGTAGGTATCTGCCTTTTAACTGAACTGGTAAGTCTCTTAATCATGCTTATAACCTCAAGCATATGTGAAGACACTATGACTATGGGGAAGAAATGGTCCAACACATAACTAGCAAAACCTGCAACACTGCAGGAAAGAGTAGTTTTAAATGGCATCTGCATGAGAGAGAAATTTTCTTTGCCCACGTGTAAGAGTGGGCATGTGGGCAAAGAAGTGAAAAGAAATAGTTAACTTTTTAAACATTAATCAATACGTATCGCTTTTCTCTTCCCCATTCCAATTCTACCCTCAGCCAATTTCATGCTTCTCTTTCTGTCTTCATCTTTTCACTCTTTTATTAATCTAGAATTGTCTCTGATCCTTGCCTTAAGAAAGCTGATTTCAGAAGAAAACTGACAACTTAAGTATTCTTTTTCTGTCTTGTCTTTTTTAAGTATTTAGGGCCTAGAGAAGACAGGAAGCAATTTTTTCCAAACATGTGAGAACATATATAATAATTATCTGCCTCCCCACCCCCAGAATAGATAGGGCTTTCTCAGTGGAGTAATGAGAGCTGGATGAGAGAAATACACAAGTGACAAGTAGATTCCCTGTCTACTTGTCCTGATCCTGTAGCCTTCCCCATTTTTGAGAAGCCAGTCCCAGCCCTGAGGTTGGATGATAGACAAAATTTCAGAAAGGGATCCAAGAGCAAAGGTGGTTTTAGTTTATGTTCTGGAAAGAAATCACAAAAAAGAGCATGACCACAGAGATTTCAAAAAATGTTGGCACAATGTGTCCAAAGTGGGTCATAGGTGGCCTCACAGTGTTACTACCTACTCAAAGTAACATAGAGAATAATACCTAAGTTTAACAAAAGACGTACTAGGAAAATTACCAAGATGCTCAATATTTTTTAACTTTTAATATCTTTAAAAGATATCATTTAATATCTTTAACATTTAATATCTTCAATAAATGTGGCAGAGAATGCCTAGTTATTCCGAAAAACACGTTTATTTGTCCTGCGAATATGAATAGATTAACTTTTACAGCCTTTCTTATAACTATGTATTGGTGGGTATTTAGTTCTAGCTAGTGGAATATGCATACAAGTGATAAATAATACTCTTGGGCCTGACCAGTACAAAACCTCTGATATGCTATTCTCCATTTACTCTTCCATTATACATGATAATGAACAAGATATTTCCTAATAAAATTATAGTGTACTTTGGACTACACCTGTTGTTGTAAGATGGAAAAGCCGTTGTAAGATGGAAAAGCCGTTGTAAGATGGAAAAGTCGTTGTAAGATGGAAAAGTCGTTGTAAGATGGAAGGAACCCAGATATTGAATAATTGCTTAGAATAGAGTTATCTGTTAATTAACAATTCCCTTTGAATAAGGATGGAAGTAAATATGTGTCACTTCAATGCTCAGCACATAATATTCTCTATACTAGAATCCTGTACAGTATGTCCCCCTCTGCCAGTGTGTTAGAGACAACACAATGGAATTGAAGCTATACTTTGAAGATTGTGAAGACAAGAAATTTTAACAACCATGTCTTTGAATCTTTGGAGAGATCACAACACAAATCAATTATACCAATTTCAAGTCAATGTAAGGGAAAATAAATTTCAAAAAATTTTAGCCATTATACAATTTGGGGTATGTTTGTTAGAGAAAACAGTAGTACCTTAACTAATATAAATGCCCTTGTCTTTAAGGGAATTCATTTGAGATTCCGAAATTTTAATTTTACCAGCAAACTGGTAAGCGGTCATACATTTTATTCTTCCTGCCTTCTGCCAAATATCCTGTAGCTATCCAGGAAATGTAAGCCATTTTGTAGTTAAGTCCAAAACACAGAAAATTTACTCTGAACTGGAAAGGATCCCTGACATACAGAGTACCGTTTGATCCCTCCTCCACACAAAACTTCTGCAACAACAAGAACACAATCTCAAAAATAACTGATAATCCAAAAAGGATACAAATAGGAGCTATACAAGATTATTATAACCAAAATGGAATAAAGTAAAGGAAACAAATGTTACATTTGTTACATGAGAATGTCCATCAGAAATCAATGTTGTAATAAGCTAAATTTTGATTAAAACAAAAAAAATCTGACCCTATGGCCATAAGTGCACATAAATTAAAGAACTCAAAGCAGATATACAGTGTCTCAGGTAGATGAATGAAATGACATAAAGATGAAATAGGCATGGACAGGGATGAAATGATAAATAAAGGAAATCCTTCAGAGAAATGAAAAACAGAGAGAAAAATTACACAAAAGTACACAGATAGTGTTTAAAGAGGGGAAAAAAGTGACATGAGAGATGGAGTGAGAAAAGTCAATTGAGAGACAGAGAGAATGAAAGAGAATAGCTATAGCTATGGAAGAACAACAAAGGAAGAGATGTAAACACACTGAAGTGAAACAACATTCAAAGAAGAAATAAGAAAAAAAAAAAAAAAAACTTGTCCAGCTTAAAAGATCGTGCTGTGAAGATTGAAATGATACCTTGTGTTCAAGGGGAATAAAAAAATGGTAAACTACAAGATCTGGCCTCATAAAATACAGGAATCCAAAAATGAGAAAGAAGGCTTTGGGCACTATGGAAAGAGAATAGGATAGTTTTAATGGTAAAATAATATTAGTAGTAGTAATAGTATCAACATTATTACTATTATTAAAAAGTGCTAATCATAAACTCTGCATCATGTTTTCTACATCAATTCCAAAAAAAAAAAAAAAAAAAATTAAGAAAAAATAACTGTGGCTAAAGAATTGACTACCCAGGCAAATTGTCCTTCAAGCATGAGGATAATAAGCACAATTTAACCATAAAATAATTCAGCAATTGTAGTTTTCATAAACCCTTCTTAAAGAAACTGTAAGGCTGAATTCTATGTAATTGATAGGTAAATAGAGAAAATATTTAAATCTATAGTTTAGATTAAAATGATATTGGCAATTATTGTTATAAAATAAAATGGTAATACTGTAAAGCTGTCAATATGAAAATTACATTTCATAACCAAAGCTGTCAGGAAAAATGAAATAGAATACTAAATTCACATAAGTATTCCAATTTCATCATTCTTTAAAGATGAAAAAAAGTCACATTAATTTAATAATACAAGTAATAGATATATAAAGAATTATCAAGGTATAGAAGTAAACTTTAAGCCAGTATTAAACTGATGCCTGTTATCTGCTGTAATTAGTATTCATTTTTTCCTTGTTTCAAAACTTTCTTGAATTTTTTAATTCTTTCCCCCCCTTAAAGAATTTTAGGTTCAAATTTTTCCTTCTTTCAAAACTTTCTTGCATTTTATAATTCTTTTCCCCACCTAAAGAATTTTAGGTTCAATATTTCAACTTAGGTAATATACTTTGGGGATTTTTGGTCCCAACTGTATTTAATGTATCAATGAAATTCTGAAGTCATATTCCTATGATAGCAAAAGAATCTATCCATGATTATTTCAGTGGTCCCATTTATTGTGACCAGTAAAGCACAGGATATGTGTGAATATAGGCACAGACACCATGGACAGCAACTTGGAAATATCTATTATATTTGAATATGTCATGCCCCATAAAGCACGAAAAAGCATGTTAGATGCAGCAGAGTTGTTACAGAGAAGTATGGAAGTAAGCTGTTTCTCACTGACAGAGTAAATATACTTAATTTATTAATGCATAAAACTAATATGTGGCCATCAAAATGATAAACATAAATAAATTTATCCAACAGTAATAAATATTAAAAATTAATATTGAGTGAAAAGAGTAAATTGATAATTAATGGAGATAAAAACCATTTAAAATAAGAAAACACAGAAAATTCAATAAATCAGGAAAAATACATGAATAAAATGACAAAGTTAACAAAGGGAAAAATCATAAATAAAGAACCAAACAAATTCTAGCACTGAGGAATTCAATAAATGAAATAAAAAAATGCAACAGAGATCATCATCAGCAGTAAAGCAGAAAAGTGGAAGACAGAATAAATGATCCAGAGAAGAAGAACTTTGAGATAACTCAATCAGGGAAGAACAAAGAAAAAAGAATGAAAAGGAGAAAAGAAAGCCTACGTGATCTACGGGATTTAATCAAATGTACAAATATTAAAATAATCAGGGTTCCAGAAAGAGAAGAATGGAGGAAGTGGATAGAATAGTCTACATTCAAAATTCTCATCTCATTCTCTCCTTTTGGGGGGGGTGGGAATAAGAAGCTAACTAAGTCTGACTTTTGTGGTGGGATGCAGAATTAGTCTTTTTATGAAGACTCATATGGTAGAGAATTTTATTCCATTTTCCTCTCGGTTTTAATTATCATTTCCATAAGTTTTCCTTGACATCTCTCCTTACTACAATCTCTCATCTCTATGGTTTTGGATATGTTTATCCAGACATTAAATTTCAAATTCAACAAAATTAAAATAAGGAAATAGTTATTCCTAAAAAATAGAACCAATAAAATTTTTGTGTAAAAAAGATTGGGGTTCTAAGGTGTGACTGATACTGGAAATTCCACAATAAATATATTGAACTCACATTTGAGATATTTTCAATACCTCCTCACTTAATCAGCTTTATTTCTGCAAAAAGTATCTTTATTTTTCTAGACCTTTTGGCCCAAACAAGAAAAACCACTGGCTTACCTCTCCTTTCTTGTTCTCTATATTTAATTTCACTAAGTCTGGACTCATCTTTTATTCATTCTAATATCATTCACATTTATTCCTTTTTTCTATTCCTACGATCATGCCCTAGGGCAGAGTTATGTTTTTATGCTTGAACTATCACTTGTAGAATTATATCTTTGCTTTCAAGCATTTGCTTTTTATACTCTATTCCCCATAGCATAACCATATTAATTTTTGGAAACATGTCTGTTGATATATCACTATCATGGTATAAAAATACATCTCTTCAGCAATTTCAATTTAAGGTTTGTTGTTAAATTACAGTATAAATTACTCTATGAGGGAAACAATTAGTTTTAGGACTCATATAACATGGGACATTAATCTTGAGGGTGCTGTATTTATTAACATTTTCCCTTCATAGAGTCTATATACTTCCTTCAATAGACTGATCATAAAGTAGTGTTCAAAATCAAATGGTTTTAAAAACATTTCAATGAAATCACTATGTTTAAAGCACCTACATGAAAATCTATATCATGTATTTTTATAGTCTTTAGATTTTCTCTTGTGTGAATTTCATTTTTCCTCATAATAAATCACACCAACTATGAAGCAATTTAAATTGCCTCCTCTTAATAGGCAAAAAAAAAAAAACAAAAAACAAAAATTGGAATGGTTGTGCTATAGATTTTTATCATACAGACACACCACAACATGAACATATTTAAACAAAGTCTAAGATTAAGTGTATAAAATCATGGAAAATTTGTTTTTTCATCGAGTTATCTTTACACAAAAGGAGTACCTCTTTGTATTTTCTAAGACGGTGAAGCAGGAAGACCCCGAGCTCACCTTTACCCATGGGCACACCAAAAATTACAAATATTTACAGAGAAACTATTGATGAGAAAAACTGGAACCTACAAGAAAAGACCTTCTACAACTAAAAATATAAAGAAGGAACCACAATGAGATGGGTTGTGGTTCAACATAATAAAGGCCCTATAAAAGCCCACAGCTAACATCACACTCAATGATGAAAAGCTGAAAGATTTTCCTCTAAGATCAGGAACAAGGATGCCCACTCTCCTCACTTTTTTTCAGCACAATATTGGAAGTCCTAATCACAGCAATCAGACAAGAAAAACAATAGAAGGAATACACATCAGAAAGGAAGAAGTAAAACTGTCACTGTTTACAGATGACATGATACTACTCATAGAAAATCCTAAAGATGCCACCAAAAAACTGCTAGAGCTCATCAATGAATCTGGTAAAGTTGCAGGATACAAAATTAATATACAGAAATCTTTTGTAGGTCTATACACTAACAAACTATCAGAAAGAGAAATTAAAGAAACAATCCCATTTACCATCACACCAAAAAGAATACCTAGGAATAAATCTAACTAAGGAAGTAAAAGACCCAAACTTGGGAAACAATAAGACAGTGATGAAAGAAATTGAAGACAACACAAACAGATGGAAGGATATCCTCTGACCTAGAAGAGTTCATGGTCCATGGTGGGCACACAGGAAAACACCAAATAAATGCCTAAATCTATTAAAATAAGAAGTTACTGGAAAAAGGGCCAATTCCTTATAACAGCTTGCTTCTACTTTCAAAAAAGTTTTCAATAATTCTAGTTTAATGATATGCATGCTGCAGGTATTTGGTGAAGGGGGCATGTACTAATGTCTAACTTATTCTGAAATGAATAAGAACTAAGATGAATTGATGGATGGGTAGAGGGAAAAATAGGTGGATAGTTATGGATAAAGCAAGCATAGCAAAATGTTAATTATAAAATCTGGGTGCTGTTACATGGGTTTAACTTTTTTCACTCTGCAGTAGGTCTGAAAAATGTTAATATGGTATGGAAAAAATGTGTCAAGAGTGCTAGTTCAAGAGAAATCTATTTATACCTACAATTTTCTCTTTTGAAATCCCTAATGGCACCTTTAATATGTTTATTAAGAATAAAAAAAATTAAAGAATCTCTAAATTTTGAGATTTCTCTGTAGAATGAATTTGAGTACCATATTTTCAAAGAAAACTATTTCCATGTGTTTCAACATTGAGATATAATATTAATTAGACAGGAATACAATCCTGTGTATAAAATGATTTCTCCAACGGCATTTACATATTTGTAGTCTCAGTCTTTCCATTGTTTCCCTAAGTGCTTAAAGAATGTCATAAATAATGCAGTTTTATTTAGCAGTGTTGTGCCTTATTCTAACCCAGCTTTTAGTCATACTCCACCACTTTTTCTTGGATCTACTAACTGTATAGAATTATATTAAGAATTATAATATCAAGAGTACCAAAATTATTTATTAAATAAATGAATGAATGAGTGACATCTCTTATACCTTTTTTGTTTTCCCTGTACAGCCATAAAGCCATTTCTTCTTTTTCCTGGTTTTCTTCTTCTACTCTTTATGCCAGACTTCTGAGGATCTCTTTAGTAAATCTTCAAACATAGACATTGCTCATCATTCCCAATGCCCTTTCCCAGGGTGGTATTTTGCTATATTAGAGACATATTACACATTTTCTATTACATACTTCCCTCTACTACATTTTTTTTTTTGAATTTATGGTTAATGGTTTGGCTAAATTTTTTTCATAATTTATAATTATTTCCTTTCATTTGTTATGACTCATACCTCTTACCTGTCCAGCTCCATGGTTTAACTCCTTTACACTGCTCTTCCTTTGCTATTCTGCTATGGGCCACAGAGTAGCTGAAGGACCACTTCAGTACACAACACTTTGAAATCCGGAGTTCTTTTTAAAAAATCCATTCTGAATTTCTGATTTAAACTAATACTAATATTTTTTGCTCCACTATTGAAGTACACCACTTGGCCCTTATTTCAAAATTGTATTTCTTTCAACACAAACACAGCAAACAATTCTGGTTCTTTTTCAATACTTTGTTTTCTGCCACATTAAGTAAATACAGTGTTCATACTGTCACAATATTCTCACATCAGACTTGCCATCTGAAACCAGGTGTTACATTGTCATCACCTTCTCTCCTAGCTATCACTTTTGTTGCAATAAACTGGAGTTGGGGATTGAGAGGTAAGTGTTGATTTAATGATCTATATCAGTTGAGGGGTCTGGTATCAGGGCTGAAATTAAACTGATTTCTCGGGGTCAGATGAATACATAGAGTCAGAGGGCACATACATAAGAGAGTTTGTTTCCATACACAAAGCTGGTGATTCCCCCACTTTCCAACTTCAAGAAGTTGTCTGAGACAACTCCACATATGTAGACAGATAAAATAGTCTAGTGGACAATAATCATATTTCTGTAGTTGTGCCCTCCAAATAAGCAGACATGATTCTGAAATAGAATATGATTCCTTACTTATCTCTCTTCTTTTGTTCCTATAATGTGGTCAATCAGCACACAAGAAAATGGGGGGATGATGGGGGTAGTTAATTAAATTTGCAGCTAGAGCTCAGGTTGGCTGTCATTAGGTGTACAATTAGGGAAATACTTCTGCAGCATCATTTACAGTTCCCCTTGAATTAATTTCTTACTTTTCTTTCTTCATGCTGACAACTTTTTGCTTATCTCCTCAGACCTTCTTATTGGGCTTCTTATTCATCTTCTAAGACTCAAAGATGTTACCTCTATCTAAAGGCTTCTTTTGACCCTTCTAATTTGGTAGGAGATTTTCTCTATATCTTCAGTTACTAATCTGTATATTTTACTTAATAAGGTATGTTGTAATAATCTCTTCATGCATCTACATATGCAGCATATCATACTCCGAGGTTATATTTAGGCCATGGTTATTTAATTTAGATTCCCCACTACTTACACCTGTAACTGCCAAACCACTTGACATTTCATGAATGTTTACATGTCCAGATATTAGCCACAAGCCTTATTATCTCATTTAATGTTTTAAATGAAATTATGAGGTATATAGTCTTATTATTTCATTTGACAAGTGAGGAAGCTGAGTCATAGAAGTATAACATTCTACCCACGAATATACAATAAAGAAATGTCCACTGACTTTTTTAGTTCTGCAGTATCTGCAACTACAATGTATAGTCAAATTTTTCTTTTGCAGTGTTAGTGAATGAGAATTAGAGTTAGTGTATGAGAATCAAATACTAGAAACATGGCAGAATGCCTACATCTCCCCATCTTCAGAAAAGTAGTATATTTGGAAAAATGTAAGCTTTGTATCATAAAAAAATCAAATTGTAAAGCACTCAAATTATGAGTTCAAGATCAAGAACTATTTTCCAAAAATCAATGCAATTTAGCATTTTGGGAAAATAATATAAAATCTAAAAGTTATCACAGGCTGTTTGAAACTATTTTCAAAAATTTATATTTCTATGGGTTTTGATTCTTCGAAGTTCTGATACTTCAAAACATGAAATAAGTAGCTGCATATGTCTTGACATCTTAAAATTAATAGTAACATTGTTTTTAAAAATGTTACTTTATTTCATTGGTTGACTTAAGGGCTCTCTGCTAGTTATACTCCAATTTCTTTTTGATTTCAAATACTAAAAATAATGTATAGTTTTATTTGTTGGTAAATACAATATAATTAAAAATAAAATAGCCTCTCATCTCAGAAAACCTCTCCTACAAACATAAAAGAGAACGAAACAGTTTTATTATTGAATAAGCGTTGAAGCAGATTGTGATGTGCATCACAGATAATCTGCTAAGAGATTTCTGAAGAAAGAAATTTCACCCGTTTATTTAGCCAAGACGTTACAACCCATTACATACACATTCTCAAGATAAACAATAACTTGTCCTCAAGTAAGAGAACTTGACAGCACCATTTGTCACAACAACTTACTCTAAATTTACTTGGCAATTGGGGTGACTATTTGTGTCAATTATTTGGTTTTACATTAAGGAAAAAATAAACTTTTCATATATTTATGACAGGAGGTAGTTCTACAACTTGGCATCCACTGGTTAGGCTCCTCTCCTACCAGAGAAACTGGGAAATAGGGGTGCTCTCTATCTCAGAGAGATGATTTACAGGTCCTTGAGAAAGGCATTTCTAGGTCTTAAAGCTGGCAAAAGGCAAAATTAGCTTTTAAAGGACTTCATACATTTCAAGGAGATGAGAAAATTAACAATTACAAGTCTCCTAAAGTAAAGGCTCTAAGAGAAAGAGGACGTCTCCCTTATTTTCAACAAGGAGAATTTAGCTTATTATTTTCAGTCTGTATTTGTCCTTACATATTTTTTTTTTCTTTACATACATACAACCATGGTAAAATTAGCAACAGTACTAAGGCAGTAAGTCAGGTGAAGGCAGATTACATCATTAACACCAAAGAAAAATTAGTTTGTGCCCTCAACTCACCTGATTGCTGTCATCACTTAATGAGTATAGTAGAAAAACACTTGACTCTTCAATTAAGTTGAAGAGTCGCTTCTGCTTGTACAAGTGAAAAAACTCTTACATGATTTTTGATGAGTATTTGGTGAATTTTCTTCAGGAATAATAAAATTTGTTTTGAAATTTTGTTTGTAAAAATGCTCTGTCACTACCATTTTAGTATTGATTGTACTATAATTACCTAATTAAAACTAGGTAAGTAAATTGACCATACCAAATGGCTAGGACATTGTAAATCTGAGTAGACTAGAAACATGTTGTTGATATGGCCAATAAAATTAATCTTCACAGAGAAGAAAACAATATTCAATGAGCCTTAAATTAAGTAATCATTTGAAAGGGTTTTTAATTTCTGTATGGTTTATATTTCATGGTTAATTTAGCTTAATTTGTTATTTTAAACCAGTTTTATTTTCATACTCATGTGTTCCTACTTGATAAAATGCTATAGTATGACCATGGCAATAAAAATAAAGCCCATGATTTCCTTTTATAATCCTCAAATTAGCAAAAATGCTCATAAACCTGCTGTACAGTGTGCACTATTTCAGCTAGTAATAGAGTTTTACCAGTCAGCTGGTACTCAGTCAGTAATGAAAAAGGCTGCCTGGGTAATGCTGTTATTAGATTTGAAAAATCCCAAACACTGGACCTAATATTGCATTGATGGAGGGATAGCAAGCATGTGAAAGGTAAGCTAGGCAATCAGGCATTTAATTCAAGGAAGGTTTAACAGTACACAATACACATAATTTCCAAAAGTGAATAAAGCATATCAAAGGACTTCCAGGTTCCAATCCACATGTAAGGAACTTGGAATTCACCGTTCCCTCCAAACAAGTGAAAAGCAGATCAGACTGAAAAGTCAGCAACCATTCTATCATCCATAAGAGAGGTAAAAACACAGAGCAAATGCTGCCCCCAAGGCCAGAAAGACAGGGGAATACAGGGGGTCATGGCTTACCTTACTGGAGCAAAGATTCATGAGCAGAAACCTCCAAGGAACCAGTACCAAGGCAGGAAAAGCTGAACTGTGATTGAAGAATTGCTGCATGCCCAGTGTGAACAATTCTGAGACAGAAAAACTTCAGGAGGGCTCAGTCAGGGAAGAGCTCCACATTTCTGTGAGATTTACCTCCAAGAGCTCAACCAGGTTCTCACAATAAATACTGGAGAAAAATCCCTTCCTGCTTCCGGCAAGAGAAGGGGAAAAGAAACTATTTCGAAATACAACAGAGCACTCTGCTCTTAAAAAGGTCTGTGCTCAGGAGAAACTAGTTAACCAGAGCCTAACCTGTTACAGTATTATCAGAGCCTAACTGACTTGGGGGGAGGAGAAATGCCCAATTCCAGCCCACTCTAGCTGTCTTCTCCCACCTGACAGGAAAGAAAAAAAAAAAAAAAACAAACCTGAGAAACACTTGTGAATTTCAAAAACAGAGTGGCAAGGGCTCAGTAAAAGACTGTGACCTAATCACTGGACTGTAGAATGCTTCTCCTCCCTCACACATCATCACATTATTATAGGCAGATTTATAGCAGTTCTTTTCACCCAGTACCTCATTTCCACCTATCAAGAAAAAATGACAAGGTGTATCAAAAAGCAAAAAACACAGTCTGAAGAGACAGAGCAAGCATCAGAGAAGAAATGGCAGGGATGTTGGAATTATTGGACTCAGGGATTTAAAGTAACTCAGGTAAATATGCTAAGGTCTCTAATGGATAAAGTAAACAGCATGCAAGAACAAATGAGCAATAACTCAGAGAGACAGAATAACTAAGAAAGAACCAAAAAGATATACTCAGGATGAAAATTATTGCAACAGAAATAAGATTGACTTTGATGGGCTTATTAGTAAACTGAGCACAGCTGAGGAAAGAATACTGCACTTGGGAATATCTCCTTAGAAACTTTTAAAGCTAAAAAGCAGAAAGAACAAAGACTTAAAAAAAAAAAAAAAAAAAAAACAAAAACAGCATATCCCAGGCCTGTGGGACAAACTACAAAAGAAGAAACATGTGTCTAATGGGAATACCAAAAGGAGAAGAAAGAGAAAAAAGAAGAAATATTTGAAATAATAATAAATGAGAATTTTCCAAATTAATGTCAGACACCAAGCCACAGATCCAGGAAGCACAGAGAACACCAAACAGGAAAATTGGAACAAAAAACAGGTATAGTTTTTTGACTATACCTAGGCATATCATTTTCAAACTACAGAAAATAAAAAATAAGGAAAAAAAAAACTTTGTAGAGGAATAAAGATTTGAATTCTATCTAACATCCTCAGAAAGCATGCAAACAAGAAGAGAGTGAAGTGAAATATTTAGTGTTGAGAGAAAAAAACAAAACAAAACAAAACTACCAACATAGAATTTTGTATCCTGCAAAATTATCCTTCAAATGTGAAGGAGAAATAAAGACGTTCTCAGACAAACAAAAATTGAGGGGATTTGTTGCCAGTATACCTGTCTTGCAAGAAATATTAAAAGTTCTTCAGAAAAAAAAAAGAAAAAAATGTCTTAAAGTTCTTTAGAGAGAAGGAAAATGAAATATGTCAGAAACTCCAATCTACATTAAAAAAGGAAGAGAACTAAAGAAGGAATATTTGAGGTAAAATTAAAAACATATATATTTTTCTTACTCTTAATTGATCTAAAAAATAATAGTTCATTCAAAATAATAATACCAACAATGTATTTTATATGTGTGTGTGAGTAAGCTTATGTATGCTTATATATAAATGAAATGAATGATAGCAATGATACAAGAGATAGGAGAGAGGAACTAGTATTATTTTGTTATTTTAAGGCACTCACATTACCTGCGAAGTGGTTTAATATTATTTCAAAGTGGACTTGGATTAGTAGTAAGTATATATTGCAAATTCTAGGGCAACCACTAAGGAAAAGTTAAAAAAAAAAAAAAAAAGTATAGCTGATATACTAAGAAAGAAGAGAAAATGGAATCATATAAAATGTTCACTTAAAACCACAAAAAATGCAGAAAAAGTGGAAGATAAAAATAGGAACAAGGATAACAAATAGAAAACAGTACCAAATATGATAGATATTAATCCAAAAATTTAATAACCCCTTTGCATGTCAGTAGCCTACATGCACTAATTAAAAGACACTGCCAGAGTGGATCAAAAAACACTACCAAACTACATGTTGTCTACAAGAAATCCACTTGAAATATAAAGACACATATAGGTTAAAAGTAAATGATGGAGATAAACATACCATGCTTACACTAATTAAAAGAAAGCAGGAGCAGCTATCAATATATTAATTTCAGACAGAGTGGACTTTAAGTAAGGAAAACTACCAGGGATAAATAGGGGCATTACATAATGATAAAGGCATTAATTCTCCAACAAGACATAACAATTCTTAATTTATATGCACTCAACAACAGAACATGAAACTACATGAGGCAAAAACTGATAGAAATGGAAGGAGAAAGACATGAATCCACTGTCATAGTTGGAGATCTCTATCAGAAATGGACAGATCTGGCCAGGCAGGAATTCAATTAGGGCATAGCTGAAGTCAACAATATCATCAATCAACTAGATATAACTAATATCTATAGACAGCTTCATCCAACAACAGCAGAATCCATATTTTTCTCAAGCATACAGGGAACATTCAGCAATATAGAACACATTCTGAATCATAAAACACTCTTTAACTCATTTAAAGAATAGAAATCATACAATGTCTGCTTTCAGACCACAGTGAAATTTAAACTAGAAATCAATAACAGAAAGATAACTGGAAAATCCCAAAATACACAGAGATTAAACAACACACTTATAAATAACCCATGGGTCAAAGAAGAAAACTCAGGAGAAATTTTAAAATATTTTGAACTAAATAAATTGAAAACACAACTTAACAAAATGTGTGGGGTTTAACAAAAGTGATGTTTAGAGGGAAATTTACAGCACTGAATTCACATATTAGAAAGAACAAATATCTAAAATCAGAAATCTAACTTTATACTTTAGGAAATTAGAAAAAAAGAGAAAATTAAATACAAAATAAGTAGAAGAAAAGAAAGAATAAGAATTAGAGCAGAAATCAATAAAGTTGAAAATAGTAAATCAATAGGGAAAATCAAAACCTGGTTCTTTGAAAAGTTCAATAAAATTGATAAACCTCTAGCCAGGCTAACCAAGAAAAAAAAGAGAGGACACAAATTACTAATATCAGAAATGAAATAAAGGACATCACTACAGATCCTATGGACATTAAAAGGATAATAAAGAATATTATGAACAACTCTATGCCCACAAATTAGAAAACCTAGGTGAAATGGAGAAATTCTTTGAAAGACACAATTTATCAAAACTCTTATTATGATAAGAAATAGTCAGTCTGAATCTACAGAGCTACAATAATCAAGACAGTGTGGAATTCATAAAAGAATAGACTAATAGATCAATGAACCAGAACAAAGAACCCAGAAATAAACCCACATAATAGAGTCAACTTATCTTTGACAAGGAAGGAAAGACAATGCCATGAAGTAAAGATAGTCTTTCCAACAAATGGTGCTGGAACAACTGGACTTCCACATCAGGAAGGAAAAAAAAGGAAAGAAAGAAGAAAGAAAGAAAGAAAGAAAGAAAGAGAGAGAGAGAGAGAGAGAAAGAAAGAAAGAAAGAAAGAAAGAAAGAAAGAAAGAAAGAAAGAAAGAAAGAAAGAAAGAAAGAAGGAAAGAAAGAAAGAAAGAAAGAAAGAAAGAAAGAAAGAAAGAGGAGAAAAAAGAAATTTAGACACAGACCTTACACCCTTCACAAAAATTAACTCAAAATGGATCTTAGACCTAAATGGAAAATTCAAAACTATAAAACTCCTAGAAGATAACACAGGAGAAAATGTAGATGACCTTGGGTATGGCAATGACTTTTTAGATACAATACGAAAAGCATGATTCATGACAGGAATAATTGTTAATATAGACATCAGTAAAATTAAAAACTTCTAGTCTGTGAAAGACAAGGTCAAGAAAATGAGAAGATAAGCTACAGACTGGGATAAAATATTTGCAAAAGACATATCTGATAAAGAACCATTATCCAAAATAAACAAATACTTAAAACTCAACAATAAGGAAGAAAACAACCCAATTTAAAAATGGGCCAAAGACTTTAACAGACACCTCACTAAAGAAAATATTCAGACAGTAAAGATGTATATGAAAATATACTCCCCATTCTATATCATCAGGGAAATACAAATTAAAACAATGTGACACCACTACACACCTATTAGATTGGCTAATATCAAGAACATTAAAAACATCAAAAGCTGGCGGGAATGTGTAGCAACAGTAACTCTCATTCACTGTTAGTAGGAATGCAAAGTGGTACAGCCACTTTGGAAGAGAGTTTTGTATTTGTTTTTTGTTTTTAACAAAAACCAAACATACTCTGCCATATGATCTAGCAATTTTGCTCCTTGGTATTGACACAAAGGAGTTGAAAATTTATGTGCAAACCTATACACATTTATAGTAGCTGTATTCATAATCATCAAAACTTGGAAGCAACCAAGATGTCTTTCAGTAGGTGAAAAGGTAAATAAACTGAGGAATATTCAGACAATGGAATATTATTCAACATTAAAAATAAATGAGAGGTGTCCTCTCCTCTGGTGAGACAGGGAGAGGAGACTCTCCCCTCAGCTCCTTGCCTGGGTGGGCAAGCCAGGCTCTAGGGCCAGCAGAAATCCTCATTTGAGGGTCCCACCGACTTCCCCAGTCAGAGTGCTGCAGCTGAGCCGAGTGGCTGCTTGGGACTACTGCTCGGGTGCTGCAGAAAGCCTTCTTGGAATCTGACATGTTATCACTTTGGGTCTGCTGTCCAGCTGCTTGGGACTTAGCCACATGAAGGCTCAACTGTCCCAGTCTCTGAACTGAAGAGAACCAACACTATTAGCATATCTCTCACCACAATGAATGCAAGGTATTTCAATGAAGAGTATCAGGAGGACATCTACAAACCCCAGACTGGCATGTGCAAGTTCTGAGGAATGGTGGAATAATGCAATGTATCTGGGTGACCTTTGGAGACAGCTGAGACAGAGCTACAAAAGAGCAGTGGCTGACACCCAACTCATAGCCCATCTTCTCCAGCCATGTGGCTGACAGGGTCTTGGTGCTCTGGCCGGCTATCAGGTCTGAGCCCCTGAGGTACGAGAGCCAAATTAAGGACATTGGTCCACCAGACACCTCCTGGCCACATGTAATATCAGTCAACAAGAGCTCTCCCAGAGATCTCAGTCTCAATGCTAAGACCCAGCTCCACTCAACGACCAGCAAACTACAGTATTGGACACCCCATGCCAAACAACTAGCAAAACAGGAACACAACCCGACCCATTAGCAGAGAGGCTGCCAAAAATCATACTAAGTTCACAGACACCCCATAACACACCACTGGACACGGTAATGCCCACCAGAAAGATGAGATCCAACCTCATCCACCAGAACACAGGCACCAGTCCCCTCCACCAGGAAGCCTACACAACCCACTGAACCAACCTTACCCACTGGGGGCAGACAGGGAAAAAAACGGGAACTACGAGCCTGCAGCCTGCAAAAAGGAGACCCCAAACACAGTAAGTTAAGCAAAATGAGAAGACAAAGAAATACACAGCAGATGAAGGAGCAAGGTAAAAACACACCAGACCAAACAAATGAGGAGGAAATAGGCAGTATACCTGAAAAGGAATTCAGAGTAATGATAGTAAAGATGATCGAAAATCTTGGACACAGAATTGAGAAAATACAAGAAACGTTTAACAAGGACCTAGAAGAACTAAATAGCAAGCAAACAATGATGAACAACATCATAAATGAAATTAAAAATTCTCTAGAAGGAATCACTAGCAGAATAACTGAGGCAGAAGAATGGATAAGTGACCTGGAAGATAAAATAGTGGAAATAACTACCACAGAGGAGAGTAAAGAAAAAAGAATGAAAAGAATTGAGGACAGTCTCAGAGAACTCTGGTGCATTTAATTGCACCAACATTCGAATTATAGGCGTCCCAAAAGAAGAAGAGAAAAAGAAAGGGACTGAGAAAATATTTGAAGAGATTACAGATGAAAACTTCCCTAATATGGGAAACGAAATAGTCAATCAAGTCCAGGAAGCACAAAGAGTCCCATACAGGATAAATCCAATGAGAAACACGACAAGACACATATTAATCAAACTATCAAAAATGAAATAAAAAGAACAAATATTAAAAGCTGCAAGGGAAAAGCAATAAATAACACACAAGGGAATCCCCATAAGGTTAACAGCTGAACTTTCAGCAGAAACTCTGCAAGCCAGAAGGGTGTGACAGGACATAATTAACGTGATGAAAGGGAAAAACCTACAACCAAGATTATTCTACACAGCAAGGACCTCATTCAGATTTGGCAGAGAAATTACAACCTTTAAGAAAAGCAAAAGCTAAAAGAATTCAGCACCACCAAACTAGTTTTAAAACATATGCTAAAGGAACTTCTCTAGGCAGGAAACACAAAAGAAGGAAAAGACCTACAATAACAAACCTAAAACAATTAAGAAAATGGTAATAGAAACACCCATGTTGATAATTACCTTAAATGTAAATGGATTAAATGCTCCAAACAAAAGACAGAGAAGGTCTGATACAAAAACAAAAACCGTATATGTGCTGTCTACAAGAGACCCAATTCAGACCTAGGGACACATACAGACTGAAAGTGAGGGGATGGAAAAAGATATTCCATGAAAATGGAAATCAAAAGAGAGCTGGAGTAGCAACTCTCATAATAGACAAAATAGACTTTAAAATAAAGGCTATTATAAGAGACAAAGAAGGACACTACATAATGATCAAGGGATCAATCCAAGAAGAAGATATAACAATTGTAGTTATTTATTTACCCAACATAGGAGCACTACAATACATAAGGCAAATGCTAACAACCATAAAAGGGGAGATCGACAGTAACACAATCATAGTAGGGCACTTTAACACCCCACTTTCACCAATGAACACATCATCCAAAATGAAAATAAATAAGGAAAACAAGCTTTAAATGACAAATTAAACAAGATGGACTTAATTGATATTTATAGGACATTCCATCCAAAAACAACAGAATACACTTTCTTCTCAAGTGCTCATGGAACATTCGCCAGGATACATCATATCATGGGTCACAAATGAAGCCTTCACAAATTTAAGAAAATTGAAATCATATCAAGTATCTGTTCCGACCACAACGCTATGAGACTAGATATCAATTACAGGGAAAACACTAAAAAATACAAACACATGGGGGCTAAACAATACACTACTAAATAACCAAGAGATTATGGAATAAATCAAAGAGGAAATCAAAAAATACCTAGAAACAAATGACAATGAAAACACGAAGACCCAAAACCTGTGGGACACAGCAAAAGCAGTTCTAAGAGGGAAGTTTATAGCAATACAATCCTACCTCAAGAAACAAGAAACATCTCAAATAAACAACCTAACCTTACACCTAAAGCAATTAGAGAAAGAAGAAGAAAAAAATCCCAAAGTTAGCAGAAGGAAAGAAATCATAAAGATCAGACCAGAAATAAATGAAAAAGAAATGAAGGAAATGATAGCAAAGATCAATAAAACTGAAAGCTGGTTCTTTGAGAAGATAAACAAAATTGATAAACCATTAGCCAGACTCATCAAGAAAAAAAGGGTGAAGACTCAAATCAATAGAATTAGAAATGAAAAAGAAGTAACAATGGACACTGCAGAAATACAAAGGATCATGAGAGATTACTACAAGCAACTATATGCCAATAAAATGGACAGCCTGGAAGAAATGGACAAATTCTTAGAAAAGCACAACCTTCTGAGACTGAACCAGCAAGAAATAGAAAGTAGAAACAGACCAATCACAAGCACTGAAATTGAAACTATGATTAAAAATCTTCCAACAAACAGAAGTCCAGGACCAGATGGCTTCACAGGCTAATTCTATCAAACATTTAGAGAAGAGCTAACACCTATCCTTCTCAAACTCTTCCAAAATATAGCAGAGGGAGGAACATTCCCAAACTCATACTATGAGACCACTATCACCCTGATACCAAACCCAGACAAAGATGTCACAAAGAAAGAAAACTACAGGGCAATATCACTGATGAATATAGATGCAAAAACCCTCAACAAAATACTAGCAAACAGAATCCAACACACATTTAAAGGTTCATACACCCTAATCAAGTGGTTTTATCCCAGGAATGCAAAGATTCTTCAATATACGCAAATCAATCAATGTAATACACCATATTAACAAATTGAAGAAGAAAAACCATATGATATTCTCAATAGATTCAGGAAAAGCTTTCGACAAAATTCAACACCCATTTATGATAAAAACTCTCCAGAAAATGGGCATAGAGGGAACCTACCTCAATATAATAAAGGCCATATATGACAAACCCACAGCAAACATCATTCTCAATGGTGAAAAACTGAAAGCATTTCCTCTAAGATCAGGAACAAGACAAGGATGTCCACTCTCACCATTATTATTCAACATAGCTTTGGAAGTCCTAGCCATGGCAATCAGAGAAGAAAAAGAAATAAAAGGAATCCAAATCGGAAAAGAAGAAGTAAAGCTGTCACTGTCTGCAGATGACATGATACTATACATAGAGAATCCTAAAGATGCCACCAGAAAACTACTAGAGCTAATCAATGAATTTGGTAAAGTTGCAGGATACAAAATTAATGCACAGAAATCTCTTGCATTCCTATACACTAATGATGAAAAATCTGAAAGAGAAATTAAGGAAACACTCCCATTTACCACTGCAACAACAAGAATAAAATACCTAGGAATAAACCTACCTAGGGAGACAAAACACCTGTATGCAGAAAACTGTAAGACACTGATGAAAGAAATTAAAGATGATACAAGCAGATGGAAAGATATACCATGTTCTTGGATTGGAGGAATCAACATTGTATAAATGACCATAAGACCCAAAGCAATCTACAAATTCGGTGTAATCACTATCAAACTACCAATGGCATTTTTCACAGAACTAGAACAAAAAATTTCACAATTTGTATGGAAACATAAAGGAATAGCCAAAGCAATCTTGAGAAAGGAAAATGGAGCTGGAGGAGTCAGGTTCCCTGACTGCAGACTATACTACAAAGCTACAATAATCAAGACAGTATGGTACTGGCACAAAAACAGAAATATAGATCAATGGAACAGGATAGAAAGCCCAGAGATAAACCCACGCACATAGAGTCACCTTATCTTTGACAAAGGAGGCAAGTATATACAATGAGAAAAGACAACCTCTTCAATAAGTGGTGCTGGGAAAACTCTACAGCTGCATGTAAAAGAATGAAATTAGAACACTTCCTAACACCATACACAAAAATAAACTGCAAATGGATTAAAGACCTAAATAGAAGGCCAGACACTGTAAAACTCTTAGAGGAAAACATAGGCAGGGCACTCTATGACATAAATCACAGCAAGATCCTTTTTGACCCACCTCCTAGAGAAAGGGAAATAAAAAGAAAAATAAACAAATGGGACCTAATGAAATTTAAAAGCTTTTGCACAGCAAAGGAAACCATAAACAAGATGAAATGACAACCCTCAGAATGGGAGAAAATACTTGCAAATAAAGCAACTGACAAAGGATTAATCTCCAAAATATACAAGCAGCTCATGCCACTCAATATCAAAAAAACAAACAACCCAATCCAAAAATGGGCAGAAGACCTAAATAGACATTTCTCCAAAGAAGATATACAGATTGCCAACAAACACATGAAAGGATGCTCAATATCACTAATCATTAGAGAAATGCCAATCAAAACTACAATGAGGTATCACTTCACACTGGTCAGAAAGGTCATCATCAAAAAATCTACAATCAATAAATGCTGGAAAGGGTGTGGAGAAGAGGCAACGCTTTTGCACTGTTGGTGGGGATGTAAATGGATACAGCCACTATGGAGAACATTATGGAGGTTCCTTAAAACACTAAAAATAGAACTACCATATGACCCAGCAATCCCACTACTGGGCATATACTCTTAGAAAACCATAATTCAAAAAGTGTCATATACCACCATGTTCACTACAGCACTATTTACAATAGCCAGGAGATGGAAGCAACCTAAGTGTCCATCGACAGATGGATAGATATAGATGTGGCACATATATACAATGGAATGTTACTCAGCCATAAAAACAAAAAAAACTGAGTTATTTGTAATGAGGTGGATGGACCTAGAGTTTGTCATACAGAGTGAAGTAAGTCAGAAAGAGAAAAACAAATACCGTATGCTAACATATATATATGGAAACTAAAAAGAAAAAAAAAAAGGTTCTGAAGAACCTTGGGGCAGGACAGGAATAAAGACGCAGACATGGAGAGTTGACTTGAGGACCCGGGGGTGGGGTGGCTGGGATGAGGTGGGAGAGTGGCATGGACATATATACACTACCAAATGTAGAATGGATGGCTGCTGGGAAGCAGCTGCATAGCACAGGGAGATCAGCTCAGTGCTTTGTGACCACCTAGAGGGGTGGAATAAGGAGGGTGGGAGGGAGACGCAATAGGGAGGGTATATGGTGATATGTGTATACGTATGGCTGTTTCACTTTTTATACACCAGAAGCTAATGCACCATTGTGGAGCAATTATACTCCAATAAAGATGTTGAAAAATAAAGAAATAAATAAGCTATCAACCCATGAGAAGACATGCAAGAAGTTTAAATGTGCATTACTGAGGAAAGAAGCCCATCTGAAAAACCTGCAATACTGTATGATTCCAGAAAACTATGGAGATAGTAAAAAGGTCAGTGGTTGCCAGGAATTGAGGGTAGAGGGAGGGAAGAATATAAGAGCATAGAGGACTTTTAAGACAGTGAAAACATTCTGTATGTTAATATAATGATGAGAAAATGTCACTATACATTTGTCCAAATTCATATAATATACAACACCAAGAGGGAACTGTAATGTATACTATGAACTTTGGACAATTATGATGTATTATTGTAAGGTTATTAATTGTAACAAATGTCCTACTCTGGTAGGGGATGTTGATATTTGGGGAGGATTTTGGGGAAAGGAGTATATGGGAAATCATTGTACCTTCTTCTCAATTTTGCTGAACCTAAAACTACTCTAAATAGGTAATCATAAAAATATAAAATAAACATGTCAAAGATAGAATCTATGAGTTTTCTAATAAAGCACAGTCATGGAAACAAGGATTCAGTAATTTAAGGATGAAGAAATAAAGACAAGGCTCAAATTTTCATGGACAGAAAACCATTTTAGGGACAAAGATAAGGATTCACCTTAGTATGTGATGTGGTGTTCAATCGAATACAAATGAATAGAAAAATCCTGAAACCAAGTTAAGACTTAAATGACAAAGCTGAGTCATTAAACTACAGATTATGTGAGCTGCTTAGCCTCTGTTTCTCCTCTGTGTTTGAAATCATGCCAGTGATGGGGGAAGGTCTATATCTTAGATAAGCATGAAAAGGTCCCTGTTTATATTACGGTCAGAATATTGCACAGATAAAAACAGAAAGCACATTATGAGGAATTATAATGTTAACAGGATAATTTATTCAAAAGTACAAACATATAAAATGTATAGAGGTACATTATCTCTTCTGTATTGAAATGTTTGTGTCAGAGTTCCCCAACGTGAAATAAAAAAACACATATATCATATGTATTCATAAATTAGTTGCTAAATTGTATTATATAGACATTTTTCTTCCCAGTGGAAAGACACTGAGGCCAGAGTTGCTGGGTTTGATTACTGGTTTGGCTACTTAACTAAATACAAAAATGCATGACACTGGAGGCATTCATTAATCTAATTAATCCCTCTAATCAGCTACTATCTCTCTAACATGGGCTGTTAACGATGAAGCTAATTTATAAGGTTTTGTGAGTAGTAAGTGAATAAAATATGTAAAGCTATTAATAAAGATACATGTAGATATATATATATGCATGTGATGTGTGTTGCTATTATTATTCAATTGAATTGTGAATTATATCTCAATAAAACAACTGACAACTTTTTTGGTTTTTTGCTAAAATAGATGTGATTAAATATCCAGGCTGCATGCAAAAAGAAAAGCATTATTTGCTCTCTTAATTTATGATAAAAAATTGAAAATGTACCTATCATTCTTAAATTTATTAAAACCATAATATCAAGTCACTGAATCTTCTATTAAAATGTACATATATATAATTTTAAATTGCTGGTATATTAAAAACATGTGGATATTTTAGTATGTATTCTCTTGGACATTAGTCACTTATTTAAAATGTTTCTGCTTGAAGTATGGTTGTTTTCAAATATATCACTCTCTCAATGACCAGAGCAAAAAGAGTACACATAGATGTTCTGTTAACTATTAACAAAATAAATAAAACTTTTGAATTACACAATAAAATATGTTACCTGGATTTGAAATGAATCTTCTAAAATTGTATGCTTTCTTGTCATACAGAATCTTTGAGTGTTTCTTTTAATTTCTTTGATTTCTCATTTTTCTCAAATGCATTTATTTTCTTAAAAATAAAAATGCCAGCTCAGAGCCCCACTTTAACAACACCACCAAGTGAACCAGCTTGAACAAAGTCTGACTCACCAGTATTTCATATTTAGTATCAGTTCTTCAACATTTTATTATTTCTAAATTGTAATTTCTTAAAGATGCTCTTAACTGAAATCTTGACTATGTGTTAACTTACCCACATAAATGATTCTGAAATTACTAAAAACACATTATCAGCTAACAAGATTAATTAAAAACATCAAGTACAGGTCCTCTAAGAAATTAAGCCTCAAAATTAAGCTGGACTCCCTCTTGCGAGAGCACCAGAATTACAACTAAGTGCT
Organism: Eschrichtius robustus; assembly: GCF_028021215.1. Lineage (NCBI taxonomy): Eukaryota > Metazoa > Chordata > Mammalia > Artiodactyla > Eschrichtiidae > Eschrichtius > Eschrichtius robustus. The sequence continues at coordinate 60,320,745 of NC_090840.1, read as the reverse complement.
GAACAATCATCGACAGGAAGACCCTGGAACTCACCAAAAAATATACCCCACATCCAAAGACAAAGGAGAAGCTGAAATGAGATGGCAGGAGGGGCGCAATGACAATAAAATCAAATCCCATAACCACAGGGTGGGTGACTCACAAACTGGCGAACAATTATACCACTGGAGTGAAGGTTCTGAGCCCCACGTCAGGCTTCCCAACCTGGCAGTCCAGCAACGGGAGGAGGAATTCCCAGAGAATCAGACTTTGAAAGTTAGCGGGATTTGATTGCAGAGCTTCGACAGGACTGGGGGAAACAGAGACTCCACTCTTGGAGGGCACACACAAAGTAGTGTGTGCACCAGGACCCAGGGGGAAGGAGCAATGACCCCATAGGAGACTGAACCAGACCTACCTGCTAGTGTTGGAGGGTCTCCTGCAGAGGCGGGGGGTGGCTGTGGCTCACTGTGGGCACAAGGACACTGGCAGCAGTTCTGGGAAGTACTGCTTGGCATGAGCCCTCCCAGAATCCTCCATTAGCAGACAGAATGGTGGAATTCACTGTTGTGGAACAGAAGGAAGAAAAAAGAATGAAAAGAAATGAAGACAGCCTAAGAGACTTCTGGGACAACATTAAACGTACCAACATTTGCATTATATGGGTCGCGGAAGGAGAAGAGAGAGAGAAAGCACCTGAGAAAATATTTGAAGAGATTATAGTCGAAAATTTCCCTAACATGGGAAAGGAAATAACCACCCTAGTTCAGGAAGTGCAGAGAGTCCCAGGCAGGATAAACCCAAGGAGAAACACACCGAGACACAGAGTAATCAAATTGAAAACAATGAAAAAAAAGAAAAATTATTAAAAGCAACAAGGGAAAAACGACAAATAACATACAAGGGAACTCCCAGAGGTTAACAGTTGATTTCTCAGAAGAAACTCTACAAGCCAGAAGGGAGCGGCATGACATATTTAAAGTGATGAAAGGGAAGAACCTACAACCAAGATTACTCTACCCAGCAAGGATCTCATTTAGATTCGATGGAGAAATCAAAAGCTTTACAGACAAGCAAAAGCTAAGAGAATTCAGCACCACCAAACCAGCTCTACAACAAATGCTAAAGGAACTTCTCTAAGTGGGAAACACAAGAGAAGAAAAGGACCTACAAAAACAAACCCAAAACAATTAAGAAAATGGTCATAGGAACATACATATTGATAATTACCTTAAATGTGAATGGATTAAATGCTCCAACCAAAAGACACAGGCTCGGTGAATGAATACAAAAACAAGACCCATATATATGCTGTCTACAACAGTCCCACTTCAGACCTACACACATATACAGAATGAAAGTTAGGGGATTGAAAAAGATATTCCATGCAAATGGAAATCAAAAGAAAGCTAGAGTAGCAATACTCATATCAGACAAAATAGACTTTAAAATAAGGAATGTTACAAGAGACAATGAACGACACTACATAATGATCAAGGGATCAATCCAAGAAGAAGATATAACAATTATAAATATATATGCACCCAACATAGGAGCACCTCAATACATAAGGCAACTGCTAACAGCTATAAAAGAGGAAATCAACAGTAACACAATAATAGTGGGGGACTTTAATACCTTACTTAAACTAATGGACAGATCATCCAGACAGAAAATTAATAAGGGAACAGAAGCTTTAGATGACACAGTAGACCAGATAGATTTAATTGATATTTATAGGACATTCCATCTGAAAACAGCAGATTACACTTCCTTCTCAAATGCACACGGAACATTCTCCAGGACAGATCACATCTTGGGTCACAAATCAAGCCTCGGTAAACTTAAGAAAATTTAAATCGTATCAAGGATCTTTGCCAACCACAACAGTATGAGATTAGAAATAAATTACAGGGAAAAAAACGTAAAAAACACAAACACATGGAAGCTAAACAATACATTACCAAATAACCAAGAGACCACTGAAACATCAAAGAGGAAATCAGAAAATACCTACAGACAAATGACAATGGAAACACGACGATCCAAAACCTGTGGGATGCAGTAAAAGAAGTTCTAAGAGGGAGGTTTATAGCAGTACAACCCTACTTCAAGAAACAAACAATAAACAATATATCAAATAAACAATCTAACCTTACACCTAAAGGAACTACATAAAGAAGAACAAAGAAAACCCAAAGTTAGTAGAAGGAAAGAAATCATAAAGATCAGAGCAGAAATAAATGAAACAGAAACAAAGAAAACAATAGCAAAGATCAATAAATCTAAAAGCTGGTTCTTTGAGAAGATAAACAAAATTGATAAACCTTTAGCCAGACTTATTAACAAAAAGAGGGAGAGGACTCAAATCAATAAAGTTAGAAATGAAAAAGAAGTTACAACAGACACCAAAGAAATACAAAGCATCATAAGAGACTACTACAAGCAACTCTATGCCAATAAAGTGGACAACCTGGAAGAACTGGACAAATTTTTAGAAAGGTATAACCTTCCAAGACTGAAACAGGAAGAAATAGAAAATATGAACACACCAATCACAAGTAATGAAATTGAAATTGTGATTAAAAATCTTCCAAGGCACAAAAGTCCAGGACCAGATGGCTTCACAAGTGAATTCTGTCAAACATTTAGAGAAGAGCTAAACACCCACCCTTCTCAAACTCTTCCAAAAAACTGCAGAGAAAGGAATACTCCGAAACTCATTTTAGAAGTCCAGCATCACCCTAATACCAAAACCAGACAAAGATACTACAAAAAAAGAAATTTACAGACCAATACCACTGATGAATATAGATGCAAAAATCCTCAACAAAATACTAGCAAACAGAATCCAACAGCACATTAAAAGGATCATACACCACGATCAAGTGGGATTTATCTCAGGAATGCAAGGATTCTTCAATATATGAAAATCAATCAATGTGATACACCATATTAACAAATTGAAGAATAAAAACCATATGATCATCTCAATAGATGCAGAAAAAGCTTTTGACAAAATTCAACACCCATTTATGATAAAAACTTTCCAGAAAGTGGGCATAGAGGGAAGCTACCTCAATATAATAAAGGCCATATATGACAAATCCACAGCAAACATCATTCTCAATGGTGAAAAACTGAAAGCATTTCCTCTAAGATCAGGAACAAGAAAAGGATGTCCACTCTCACCACTATTATTCAACATAGTCTTGGAAGTCCTAGACACAGCAATCAGATAAGAAAAAGAAATAAAAGGAATCCAAATCAGAGAAGAAGAAGTAAAACTGTCACTGTTTGCAGATGACATGATACTATACATAGAGAATCCTAAAGATGACACCAGAAAACTACTAGAGCTAATCAATGACTTTGGTAAAGTTGCAGGATACAAAATTAATGCACAGAAATCTCTTGCATTCCTATACACTAATGATGAAAAATCTGAAAGAGAAATTAAGGAAACACTCCCATTTACCATTGCAACAAAAAGAATAAAATACCTAGGAATAAACCTACCTAAGGAGGTAAAAGACCTGTATGCAGAAAGCTATAAGACCCTGATGAAAGAAATCAAAGATGACACAAACAGATGGAGAGATATACCATATTCTTGGATTAGAAGAATCAATATTTTGAAAAGGACTATACTACCCAAAGCAATCTATAGATTCAATGCAATCCCTATCAAATTACCAATGGCATTTTTTACAGAACTAGAACAAAAAAATCTTAAAATTTGTATGGAGACAAAAAAGACCCTGAATAGGGCTTCCCTGGTGGTGCAGTGGTTGAGAATCTGCCTGCCAATGCAGGGGACACGGGTTCAAGCCCTGGTTTGGGGAGATCCCACATGCCGTGGAGCAACTAGGCCCGTGAGCCACAATTACTGAGCCTGTGCTCTGCAACAAGAGAGGCCACGACAGTGAAAGGCCCGCGCACCGCGATGAAGAGTGGCCCCCACTTGCCGCAACTAGAGAAAGCCCTCACAAAGAAACGAAGACTCAATGCAACCAAAAAAAAAAAAAAAAAGTTGCTAAGAGAGTAGACCTTAAAAGTGCTCATCACAAGAAAAAAAACAAAAAAAAAACCTATAAAAAAAAAAAAAAAAAGACCCTGAATAGCCAAAGCAATCTTGAGGGAAAAAAGTGGAGCTGGAGGAATCAGACTCCCTGACTTCAGACTATACTACAAAGCTATAGTAATCATGACAGTATGGTACTGGCACAAAAACAGAAATGTAGATCAATGGAACAGGATAGAAAGCCCAGAGATAAACCCACGTACCTATGGTCAACTAATCTATGACAAAGGAGGCAAGGATATACAATGGAGAAAAGACAGTCTCTTCAATAAATGGTGCTGGGAAAAGTGGACAGTTACATGTTACAGAATGAAATTGGAACACTCCCTAACATCATACACAAAAATAAACTCAAAATGGATTAGAGACCTAAATGTAAGACTGGACACTATAAAACTCTTAGAGGAAAACATAGGCAGAACACTCTATGACATAAATCGCAGCAAGATCTTTTTTGACCCACCTCCTAGAGTAATGGAAATAAAAACAAAAATAAACAAATGGGATGTAATGAAACTTAAAAGCTTTTGCACAGCAAAGGAAACCATAAACAAGATGAAAAGGCAACCCCCAGAATGGGAGAAAATATTTGCAAATGAAGCAACAGAAAAAGGATTAATCTGCAAAACATATAAACAGCTATGCAGTTCAATATTAAAAAAACAAACAACCCAATCCAAAAACGGGCAGAAGACCTAAATAGACATCTCTCTAAAGAAGACATATAGATGGCCAAGAGGCACATGAAAAGCTGCTCAACATCACTAATTATTAGAGAAATGCAAGTCAAAACTACAGTGAGGTATCTCCTCACACCAGTTAGAATGGGCATCATCAGAAAATCTACAAAGAACAAATGCTGGAGAAAAGGGAACCCTCTTGTACTGTTGGTGGGAATGTAAATTGACACAGCCACTATGGAGAACAGTATGGAGTTTCCTTATAAAACTAAAAGTAGAAAGAAAAAAAAACCAAACTAAAAATAGAATTACCATATAACCCAGTAATCTCACTACTGGGCATATACTCTGACAAAACCATAATTCAAAAGGACACATTCACCCCAATGTTCATTGCAGCACTATTTACAATAGCCAGGTCATGGAAGCAACCTAAACGCCCATCGACAGACGAATGGATAAAGAAGATGTGGGACATATATACGATAGACTATTACTCAGCCATAAAAAGGAACGAAATTGGGTCATTTGTAGAGACGTGGATTGACCTAGAGACTGTCATACAGAGTGAAGTAAGTCAGAAAGAGAAAAACAAATATCGCATATTAACGCATATATGTGCAACCTAGAAAAATGGTACAGATGAACCAGTTTGCAAGGCAGAAATAGAGACACAGATGTAGAGAGGAAACATATGGACACCAAGGGGGGAAAGCGGGGGGGTTGGTGGTGGTGGGATGAACTGGGAGATTGGGATTGCCATATATACACTAATATGTATAAAATAGATAACTAATAAAAGTCTGCTGTATAAAAATTTAAAAAACTAAAATTCAATAAATAAATAAGGAAAATACTACCTTAAAAAAATGCAATTAATTAAAAGATTCTCATATTTATCCTACTAAGTTGATCTCTACTCTTCCTATTTAATAGGTACTCTTGTTACAGAGTTAATAGCAAAAACCAAATTTTATAAATGAATAATGCAAAATTTTCTTTTAACCTCACACTGTTTTAAATGCACTCTCAAATATATTGACCTAATATCACAGTCTTTCTTTGTAAACATTTTGGTAACAGTATAAGAATATGCATTCTGTGTTCAATGTGATATCTTCTCTTTCGTTTATTTAATTCCTCCATTCATTCACAATAATTCCTCCCTCTTAGGGCATTCACCACAAGCACTGAGTTAATTGCAAAAGCAAAAAATAATCATGAGTCCATTATTATATGTATCCATATGGTTAAATAACATTTAAGCTAAATCAATTAAAAAGGCTGCTGTTGGTTAGATTACTAATGAACCTTTATTTTCCTGTTTCTTCCTCCTTTGAGTTGGCCCAGAAGTCTTTAGCAGCAGAAAGAGAAAGCAATCAATTTACCGAGTTGCCACTATCTTCTAACTCTAAGGAAGGAAAGCCACCAAGTGAATAGTCTCTGTCAGTTAGAATGGGAAAGGCAATGGGGATTTATAAACATTTAATTCATCTACCCTAATTAGAACCACACCGTCATCAACAACAACAAAAATTATCAAGCAGTTGTCTTTGTCAGGATACTCATTTTCCGGGAAGCTATATTCATTTTTTAACCACTTGTATCAGTTTTCTGGGGCTGCCATAACAAAGTAACACAGATTGGGCAGCTAATACAACAGAAATTTATTTCCTCATAGTCCTGGAGGCTACAAGTCTGAGATCAAGGAGTGGGCACAATTGGTTTCTTCTAAAGCCTCTCTCCTTGATTTGCAGATGGCCAGCTTCCTCTGGTATCTTCACGTAGTCGTGTGTGTGTGTGTGTGTGTGTGTGTGTGTGTGTGTGTGTGTGTCTGTGTCTGTATTCTAACCTTCTTTTCTTATAAAGACACTGATCATATTGAATTAAGGTCCACCCGGAAGACCTCATTTTACTTTAATTTCCTCTTTAATGGCCCTATCTCCAATACTGTCATATTCTGAGGTACTGGGGTTAGGACTTCAACATATGAATTTTGTGTTGACACAATTCAGCTCATAACATCCCTTGAACTTTTCTTCCTCCATATAACTGCTTTCTTAGCTTATATTAAAACCTCTCCCAAACTCCATGACAATCTCTCCTTAAAAAATGATTTAACTAATTACGTGCTCTGCACCTGCTTCCCTTTTTCTTAATTTTATTTTTTTGATTACTCAGGAAAAATGCTCTTGAAACTCACAAATTTGAGTGATGCTTACCCTAGTTTTGGCTGGACCTTACACTATCTTATTCTAAGTTTGATTTTGTTACACCTCACATTTGTAGTTACAGGAAATAATTTTTTGTGTGGCTCCTGCCTCTTTTTCAGAATTGTTCTCCTAAACCATGATCTTATTTATAACAGTATAATATGTTGCGTATTTCTAAGGACAACCACATAAATGTTCCTGTACAAACCTTTCACATAAATTTTATGAATTTATCCTTAACATCTGTATTTTCCCCTTTAATAAAATAAGTTTTTCTCCTTATCAATAATACCCAGCACTGAATATTGCATGATGGGAAATTGAGGAGGAATGTAAAAGTATAGCAGTTGATTCTAGTGTATAGTACTGTTTATAGCCACAAAGCTAGGTTGCTATGGCAACCTTTAAGTCTTAGCAACTGAATCACTTTTAAGATTTAGGATCAGGCATTCTAGAAGCAATGTTAACTAAGTCTTTTCAGTTGAAATGGCATTAGAGAGGCAAAGATGGAATTATAAGGGAAGTCCTAGAGACAGGTAACCACATGCGGTAAAGGGTGGGAAGTTAAGGCATCACTGCAGTTATTCAGTATGGTTAAAACATAGGTTTGTGGCAAGAGATGGGGCTCAAGAATTAGGCAGATCCCAGTTCATTAAGGAGTTTACACTTTATTCATCCTGAAGATAAGCAGAGTGATCTAGGAACAAGTCATTAGTCACCAACAAAACAAAAACAAAAAACAAAAAAATCAACCCATCTGCTAATGATAGAAGTTTCTTAGTCTTGAGAGTCTTCTCTCAAAAGAAGCCCATAGAGTCTAGCGGACAATGAACAAGTGTTTGTCATATTCTGAAGATTGTTGGGTGACTGTTCAGGAGGGTGGCATTATAGAATAGAGAGGTTGATTTACCAGAAAGTGCTAAAAATAAACAAGACAAACAATTTAAGACAAGACTTGGGAGTTCTACATATTTCTGACAAAACCTCCACCCTTCCTACCCATCCACTACTGGGTTTCACCATCTTCTCCCCATTATGGAACAGTCACCTCAGTGTCCAAGGAACTCCAGGATCTTAAGACATCCAAGTCATTCCTCAGCACACAGGTTCACCCCCACTCAGTTCTATAAATCCTCTAATCTGACTCCATTTCCCAACTCCTGCAATTTTTCCACTGTGTTCGCAAAGGCCAAATTCCCTTTGTCTTCAAATTCTTTTTGCTGTTCCATTTCCTTCTTGCTCTTAGGAATACAAGCTTCTTGCTGACAACACTCCTTCTCCTTACCTCTCTTCAGTGGTGGCTGGTTGCTCTCTCTCCCTGTTCATATCACTGGGCCAGAATGTGAAGTACAGTAGGTGCCTCTTTGCCACTGGCTGCTGACTTGTGCTTCCAGACCACTTTCCTTCCTTACTTCAATTCCTTTCCCAAATGCTTTAGGTTCATTTCATTGGATGATTTCACCACTGCCCCTCTCTGAGTATTCCTTTAGTATTGATATAATGTTCTACAGAAGTTAATTTATTTATTATAGTGAGATATAGGTGGATGATAGATTAGATAGATAGATAGGATAGATCATTTTAGTTAGTCAGATTGTTCAAATCTTCTATTTCCTTATTGACTTACTGCTCCTTGTCTTATTTACTGAGAGATGTATTGTTCATCCCTCACAATGATAGTGGATTTTTCTAATGCTCCTTTTAGTTCTCTCAGCTTGTCAATCGGGCATTATTATTAAATGTATGCAAGCTTAGACACATTGTGGCTTTTTGGTGAATGAAAGCATATGTCCACACAAAGACTCATATATAGCTATTCATAACAGCTTTTTGAATTCCCCCAAATCATAGAAACTTTTTGTAATACCTCCAAACTGGAGAGAGCCCAAACTTTCATCAACAGGTAAATGGATAACCACATTACAGTAGTATAGGTGTACCATGGGGTACTAATAAGAAATAAAAAGTAACAAACACATGAAAAGATGCTCAACATGACATTATTAGAGAAATGCAAATCAAAACTACAATGAGGTATTACCTCACACTGATCAGAATGGCCATCATCAAAAAATCTATAAACAATAAATGCTGGAAAGGGTGTGGAGAAAAAGGAACTCTCCTACACTGTTAGTGGGAATGTAAATTGGTACAGCCATTATGGAGAACAGTATGGAGGTTCCTTAAAACACTAAAAGTAGAAATACCATGTGAGGGACTTCCCTGGTGGTGCAGGGGTTAAGAACTGGCCTGCCAATGCAGGGGACGTGGGTTCGATCCCTGGTGCGGGAAGATCCCACATGCTGCAGAGCAGCTAAGCCCGTGCACCACAACTACTGAGCCTGTGCTCTAGATCCCGTGATCCAAAACTACTGAGGCCGCGTGCTGCAACTACTGAAGCCCACATACCTAGAGCCTGTTCTCTGCAACAAGAGAAGCCACCGACTAATAAGAAGCCTGGGCACTGCAATGAAGAGTAGCCCCCACTCACGACAATTAGAGAAAGACTGCGTGCAGCAACGAAGACACAACGCAGCCATAAATAAATAAATAAATTCACACATACATACATACATACATAAAAGAAATACCATGTGACCCAGCAATCCCATTCCTGGGCGTATACCTGCAGAAAACCATAATTCAAAAAGAGATATGCACTCCAATGTTCATTGCGGCACTACTTACAAAAGCCAGGACATGAAAGCAACCTAAATGTCCATCAACAGATGAATAGATAAAGAAGATGTGGTATACACACACACACACACACACACACACACACACAATGGAATATTACTCAGTCATATAAAGGAATGAAATTGTGCCATTTGCAGAGACAGGGATGGACCTAGAGACTGTCATATAGAGTGAAGTAAGTCAGAAAGAGAAGAACAAATATCATATAATATCGCTGATATGTCGAATCTAGAAAAATGGTACAGAAGAACTTATTTGCAAAGCAGAAATAGAGACACCGATGTAGAGAACAAATGTATGGATACCAAGGTGGGGAGGCGGGGTGGGATGAATTGGGAGATTGGGATTGACATATATATACTACTATATATAAAAAAGTAACTAATGGGAACTTGCTGTATAGCACAGGGAACTCTACTTAATGCTCTGAGGTGACCTAAATGGGAAGGAAATCCAAAAAAGAGGGGATATATGTATATGTATAGCTGATTCACTTTGCTGTACAGAGAAACTAACACAACACTGTAAAGCAACTATACTCCACTAAAAATTAATTAAAAAAAAAAAAAAATAAGGGGCTTCCCTGGTGGCGCAGTGGTTGAGAATCTGCCTGCCAATGCAGGGGACACGGGTTCGAGCCCTGGTCTGGAAAGATCCCACATGCCGTGGAGCAACTGGGCCCGTGAGCCACAACTACTGAGCCTGCGCGTCTGGAGCCTGTGCTCCGCAACAAGAGAGGCCGTGATAGTGAGAGGCCCGCACACCGCGATGAAGAGTGGCCCCCGCTTGCCACAACTAGAGAAAGCCCTCGCACAGAAACGAAGACCCAACACAGCCAAAAATAAATAAGTTAATTAATTAAATAAATTTTAAAAGAAAAAAGAAAAATAATTAGAAATGGACTGCTTACCTTTAATAAATAAATAAATAAATAAATAAATAAATAAATAAATAAATAAATAAATAAATAAATAAATGCCCAAGGGAAAATAAACAGCAAAAATATTAAGAGTTTCATGAGGTTAAAATAAATTTATAAGAAATTAACCATTGAGGAAAAGGAAATTCAGCTGTAAAAATAGTTTTAAATTGCCTAAGCTTTTGACTTACTAAATCTAAAAATGTCTCCTGGATTTTCACAGAAGAAAAAAATCTTTCCGTGTTATTTGGAAAAGAGGGGGCAGGAACCCCTCACAACTTTTGCAGGCTTCTTCTGCTAATTTCAAAAAGGTTGACTGTTCTCCTACAGGGTCACAATATCAGGCTAATATTACAAAGAAATTTGCTGTAGTCTAACATAAACTCAAATATTTTCACATTTGCCCACCCAAAAAGATAACAAAGTACTGATAGATACAACTTGACTGAATCTCAAAATTATTATGCTAAGGGAAAAATCCAGACAAAAAGTACATACTATTTTGATTCTGTTTATATAAAATTCTAGAAAAGACATACTAATAAACACACAGGATATATTTAGCTTGGGTATAAAGAGGAAGGGATTACTAATGGGTAAAATGGAACTTTTAGAGATAAGTATGTTTATTATCTTGATTGTGGTGATGGTTTCAAGGTGTGTGTATACCTGTGTTGAACTCATCAAATAGTTCCCTTTACATTTAAAAAAATATTTCAATGTCAGGTTTATTGAATGTCAGATGTACTTCAATAAAACTGTAGAATTAATTAATAATTACTGCTTTCTTTTAATTTTATAATACTGTCCTCTGCAGGATAAATTTCAAGCTCTTTAGCAGCAGATGCTAAGCTCCAGTCTCACTGAACAACTTCCCATTCCCCAATAAAATAACTTTTTCTAATGCAAAGGAATATTTATCTGAGATAAAGGAGTATCTCTTCTGTAGTATTAGAACTTATTCTTGTAGGTCCAGTAGTTTTTTTGGAGGGGGTTGTTTCTTTTTTTAGGTGAAGTAAAGGAGGGGGCTTTAATAAAATCTTCCAGGTAGGGATAATAGCATGTTTAAAAAGCATGATGGCCTAGAAGAAGACGATGATATGTTAAGGAGTAGTACTAGCTCATCAAAGAAACTAATTTGTTTTGATGTCTCCATCAGTGAGAAAATATTAACCTGAAGGGGCAATACTTGGGTATTACATATAATTCATGTTCCTATTACATCTTCAGACTTGCCATTTCACAAAATTTGATCTGAAAAACCAAATAATCAGTTTCCCAATTACTTACAATTGTAAGCTATAAAAGTACAGGTAAAATATTATAGACCTAGTAAAAATAAAAACAAATATAATGAAATGAAGTCCTTTTCTAAAATATTTTGTTAAACATCATAATTATCTCAAATTATAGTATAGAAGATATATTTGATTACTTGAGTAGTAATCACTAATATTTCAAAGAACTTACTAGCATGCTTTGAGGGTAAGATTACAAGTTGTTTAAGAATAGTTTGTTTTTAGGAGTTAAATTTTATTCCGACTAAGTAATTAGAAATTCAACTTCATTTTTGCTGAATAGACAATCTTCTTTAGAAAGAAATACAAAACCACACCTCTGACTCTTTAAAGGGTCTTCAGTATTTTTCACCAAGCAGAATTATTACTATAGTGTCATCACAAATGTGATTAATTGCATTCTGTAAACCCAAAATTCTCCTACAAGTCCAATTGTTTTTGACATTATTTTCTCACCATCCCATTATATAAATAGGCTGCTAATGATAAGTAATGAATCAGTTTATTCTCCCATACAGGAAAATGAACAAATGCTATTATAAGAATACATTCTCATTTTATGTTTAAACATGTGAAAAATGAACAATGAACCAGCTCATTTCACAGTTTATTGGAGAAAACAAATATAGAAACCAGTTGTTTTAAGTAGTTCAATAGCTTAAGTCTTATATAAAGAGGTGTAGAATAGCAAGCCCATTGCCTAACTATCCAAACAGGAGTTCAGGCAGCTATAGGATGTGTCAACCCAGAGGATGTCAGAACCCTAAATACAGTTATCTTGGTATTGGCTGAAAGTCTGAAAATACATGAAATATTTTGAGCCAGTTATTATGATCCAGTGAGAGTTTGGGAATTCATTTGTTATTTTTTTCTCACTAAAATTAAGCTCCACAAGAACATGATCAATTTTTGTTCATTGCCCTAGTCCACTGGCCAGAACAGTGCGTGACAAAGAGCACTCAGTAAATATTTGCCGAAAGAATGGATAACTATACGAATGAAGTTTTGGAATTAATCCATAAAGATAAAAATGAGTTGATGTATTATATTTTTTAAAGGTTCAGGCTACATTTATAAAGTGTGTCTATCCAAATAGAAGTGGAAGAGATAATCAGAAGCAATCCAAGAGTCAGGTTATTTGCAGAAGTTCATATGGGCAGACAGAGCAAGCCAACATAGATCCTGGGACACAAAGACAATAACAAGTATTCCGCTGCTATTTCTACAGGAGAAAATCAGGACATTAATTATCACAGTACTGGATGCATAATGAAGATTCATACAGGGATATATGTGTTTTTATATGTGAGTTGTTGAGATACCCTCTGCTTCTTTTCATTGCTTTAATGATTTTAAAATAACAGTTTTTTCTGTTGAAGTGTTCTATTAAAAAAAAGTAAACTAGCTTTAAATATTTTATTTTTCTTCAAGAAACTATATACATTTATTATTTTAAAAGATTTTCATGAATATAATTTTTTCACAACCAGATACTTTGCTTACCACTGAACTATATCCATGCTATTTTTCAGATGTCACAGTGAATGAGTTAGGCATCTTTTCAATTTGGACAAGAGTAAATGAAATCATTTTCTTTAGGTAGAATAAATGCTATTTTACATTAAAAAATAGGAATTAGAATGTTTACAGGTACTGTAATATCCTAAGAATGAAAATATATCATTAAAATTTTTATAGTGTTTTTAAAGATACCTAACTCATTTAAAGTGTTTATTTGCAGTGAAAATCTGATAAATACGTACAATTAATTGTATCTCTTAATTTTAGAATGTTTTCATGTACAACCTATGAAAAAATAGATACCTATCACCTCTCCACTAGAAAAATACATATTGAGAGAGAATTAGAGAAAGAAATATAGCTAATCCAGTGATATAAAAAACGTTGATATGAAGAAAATCACATTTCATATGCATATGAATACTCATATGCATATATATGTAGATATATATCCATATATGAAATTTACATTATACATATCTCTCTAAATATAGAGATATATACAGTAAATTGTCATTTTTATCTAAAAGACCCTCAAAACATGTAATTTCAGAATTAGGCTATAGATCCCCATAGCACAGCACAATTTTTATTAGTATAATTAAAATGGTTAATATTTGACATTAATCAAATATTGTTGGTTAGGTTTTCTCTCAACTCATGACCATATGTTCTCTTCAACTGCATATTTAAGTTTCCAAATTAATATCAGAGAGGATATGGCATCCTTCACTCTTCCTGTCTAGGTCTCTGTTCCTATACTTGTAGACTGGCCAATTTCAAACTCTAAATAGTGTTTAGCTCACTTTTACACTTAGGCCACTCTATGATTTCCATGCTCTAACATGCTTCAAAGTAACTCCATTAAGATAATCGCCATTCAGTCTCTCTGTAACATACAAAACCGTGTGGTCTTGAGTTCTCATTGTCTTACAGAGATTTAAGTGAAGAATTATACTTCTCTAATCCTTCTAGTCTAGTCTCCTTCAAGCCTGCATGATAGGTCAATTTGAGTGACACTCACCATTATGTGCACAACAACTCCTTTTCCTTACTGTCTCATTTTCTTTAAAGTGAGTTCAGTTCTTTCCTTACTCCCATATATCTCAGGCAATTAGCACCCTGACAGTCTTGCCTCACACATGTTCAAGATCTACACTAAATATAAAGCTGAGACCCCCTCATCTCCAAGTACAACCCATAAAAATAGTACAAGTTTTCCTTTTTATCTGATTACAAGGTAACTTTTAAAAATATAGGGGCTTGGGGCTCCCCTGGTGGCTCAATGGTTAAGAGTCTGCCTCCCAATGCAGGGGACACGGGTTTGAGCCCTGGTCCAGGAACAACTAAGCCCGTGCACCACAATTACTGAGCTTGCGCTCTAGAGCCCGCAAGCCACAACTACTGAGCCCGCGTGCCACAACTACTGAAGCCTGCACTCCTAGAGTCCGTGCTCTGCAACAAGAGAAGCCACAGCAATGAGAAGCCTGCACAGTGCAATGAAGAGTAGCCTCTGCTTGCCGCAACTAGAGAAAGCCTGTGTGCAGCAGCAATGAAGACCCAATGCAGCCAAAAATAAAAATAAATAAGTAAATAATTGTATTAAAAATATATTTATATAGAGTTTTTTTTGCATTTTTTCTTTTTTTTTAAATACATCTTTATTGGAGTATCATTGCTTTACAATGTTGTGTTAGTTTCTGTTGTACAACAGTGAATGAGCTATATGCATACATATATCCCCATATCCCCTCCCTCTTGAGCCTCCCTCCCACCCTCTCTATCCCACCCCTCTAGGTCATCACAAAGCACCAAGCTGATCTCCCTGTGCTATGCCGCAGCTTCCCACTAGCTATCTATTTTACATTTGGTAGTGTATATATGTCATTGCTACTCTCTCACTACGTCCCAGCCTTCCCCTCCCCCTCTGTGTCCTCGAGTCTGTTCTCAACATTTGCATCTTTATTCCTCCATCTTTATTCCTGTCCTTCCACATATATGTGTTAGCATACAGTATTTGTTTTTCTCTTTCTGACTACTTCACTCTGTATGACAGACTCTATTGTCCAATCACCTCACTAAAAATAACTCAATTTTGTTCCTTTTTATGGCTGAGTAATATTCCATTGTATATATGTGCCACATCTTCTTTATCCATTCGTCTGTTGATGGACACTTAGGTTGCTTCCATGTCCTGGCTATTGTAAATAGTGCTGCAATGAACATTGTGGTACATGACTCTTTTTGAATTATGGTTTTCTCACAGTATATGCCCAGTAGTGGGATTGCTGAGTTCATATGGTAGTTCTATTTTTAGTTTTTTAAGGAACCTCCATCCTGTTCTCCATAGTGGTTGTATCAATTTACATTCCCACCAACAGCGCAGGAGAGTTCCCTTTTCTCCACACCCTCTCCAGCATTTATTGTTTCTAGAGTAAAAATATAGTTTTAATTCAGTAATGTATCTATTTAATTTTTTCATCAGTTATGATCTATGAATGTAAATAGTAACTCCTAAGAAGTCATTTTCTGATATCATTGTGGTAGGTGGTATACAAAAGAAGATTTGTTATCGAGTCAACTGAGATCTAAAATAAGTGGAACTCATTTAGTAATTCAGGAGTTTCATTGCTTGTGAGAGCAAAAGGGAGTTGTGACAAGAGTTTATTTGCAAATTTTAATTAAATTTTATCTGATGGAGTAAGAAAAGTTATTTTTGATTTATAAACAAAGAAACTTTTATATTAAAGCCTTGAAGATATAATAAATATAGTGCTACACAATGCCATTTTAATATTAATTTCCTTGGTTCTACCATGCCATACTTGAGCAAACAAGATTAAGAACTGTTAGATGATGGATTATTCAATTTTATTATTTAACTGGATATATTAGATAAATTACAAATTAACAAAGTAGATGAATTGATTGATAACACTTAAGAAGATACCACTATCACTTACAAAATCACTACAATTTGTGATTAAAGAAACTATACTTAAAATATACCAACATTTTGAAAGGTGTTATAAAACTATAACCTAAAAGAATAATTTGTCCAACAAGTATGTGTGTTTCTGTGGATATGTGTGAACATACAATCTAGAAAAGTGAATTAAAACTTAATGAGGGGAAGGATACATACTCAAAAAAATGTCTAATTATGGAATGGTCATTGTTTATTAATTTTCACTAGAAATTAAACATTTTCTTGTTTTGAAATAATGTATTAATTTTTGATATTTCCAGTTTCTGCTGTAAAAATTGACCACAGTGCTGATTTTTAATTCAATTCCATACAAATGTATTGAACTTCAGTTGTGTTAAACTACACTAGGTGAGAGATTTAAGGCTGTTTCTCAAATTTGGCACTATTGATATTTTGGGTCAGATAATTATGGGACTTCTGGGACTGCCTTGTGCATTGTAAGATGTTTAGCAGTATTCTTGGCCTCTACCCACTAGATTCCAGCAGCTCTCTCCATCCAGTTTGACAGCCAAAAATGTCTCCAGATACTGCCAAATGTCCCCTAGAGAGAAATCAACCCCCATCAAGAACTACTGATTTAAGGTAATAAATCACTCATTTAACTTGCACTCAACAAAATTTGGCAAGTATCAATCAGGATTAACAAAATAGGAAACCTGCTCTAAGAAGTCAAAGCTGAAAAAAAGTAAAACCACAAAATCTTATGGGGCTTCTTTCCAACCACAAGCTCCCTGAAACTAACCTCACCACACACACACACACACACACACACACACACACACACACAATTAAGAATCACTGTCACAGTGAGACATTAAATATAATATGAAAGTGTCATGTATTTTGAGATGGAAAAAAATGGATATCCACTACTTTAGTGTTACATTGATTAATCCTAATGTACTATATGTGACATAAAAACAACATGATTTTTGAATTTTGTTTCTAAGTATACAGTGGAAAAGCTCCACAGGTCAGGTAAGATTTAATTTGGGCTTTAAAGTGCATTCTGAGTATAAGGAAAATCTTGACTAAGACTCCTGATACGTGAGAGTATGTAAAGTAGTATAAGATGATCAAGAAGTATAGTGAGGGCTTCCCTGGTGGCTCAGTGGTTGAGAATCTGCCTGCCAATGCAGGGCACACTGGTTCGAGCCTTGGTCTGGGAAGATCCCACATGCCGCGGAGCAACTAGGCCCATGAGCCACAACTACTGAGCCTGCGCGTCTGGAGCCTGTGCTCCGCAACAAGAGAGGCCGCGATAGTGAGAGGCCCGCGCACCGCGATGAAGAGTGGCCCCCGCTTGCCGCAACTAGAGAAAGCCCTCGCACAGAAACGAAGACCCAACACAGCCAAAAATTTTAAAAAATTAAAAAAAAAAAAAGTATAGTTAGTTCAGAACATGATATGAGATGGAATAGCAGAGGGGATGAGGTTGAAAATACCTGAATCTGAAGGCCCTAAATATCAAGTTACAGAGTTGGAACTTCATTTAGTAGCAAAAGGTAACCAAAGGTTTTTTTTTATGTGAAGTGTGACATGATCAGACTTGTGTTCTGTTTTTGATTTGGTTTTTTGTTTGCTTGTTTTGGGTTTTTTTTTTTTTTTTTTTTTTTTTTGGTTAATACAACAGCATTAGGAGTTCAGAAGTGAGGTGTAATAGTAATGAGGGGACTCTACAAGCAGTAAAGAGATTATTCCATTGTACAGAGAACTAAAATGAGTAATAGTGGTATGGAAAAATGGAGAGCAGTGGTTTGTTTAGGAGGCAATTCAGATTTAGAAACAATAGAATTTTGTGATAAATTAAAAAGAAAAATTTAGGTTCAGTATCTAAAGAAATTGATAGATGGTGATGCAAGTTTTTAGAACTGGAAACAGCACTGACACAGAAAATTGCAGAATCATATCATTATGCTTTATAGCAATTAGTATATACACATATTTTTAGTCTCTTTAGTATAGCCTGTATGATAGAAACTGTTAGTTGCTTACTAGCATTCTTTCCTTCTGTCTTCCTTACAGAACCTAAACTATTCATGTCTACGACTCTCCACCTTGCAGCTTTGTATTGGGGGGAAGCTGAAAACCCAGTCTCTGTCATATGAGGCCTAAGGGAAATCCCATTTATCTTGTTGAGAATCATTTAAGAAATGGTAACATCCCATCCTGGCCAATGAAATATGAGGGGAAATTTGATGGGAGGGTCCCTTGACCTTATCAAATTCCCCTGGAAGACATAGACTTACTTCTTTGGGTGTGATAAGGCCTTGTTTAGCTAAAGCCACCTTACTACCAGGATGAGAATGAAGCCAACACAGAGGATGGATGAGGAGAGATTTGGAAGAAAAAGAAAACAAAACCCCTAGGCTTTTCATTGCGGTTCTGTGCATAGGTACATCCTGTAATAAAATTCCATCTGAATTATTATAGTATGCTTGGTAGGCACCTTTAAAGAATGTATATTCATTAAATGACAGAATAAACCAAATTTATCTCTGGCTTAAAGTGAAGGTTAAAGAAAAATAAACATAAGCTAGATTGCAAAAATTTCTAACTCATGATGCCGTCCCATAAGGACATGACTTATTTTATAAAAATAGTTCCCTAATCACTCTCTTCTCAATGAAAACATGTCTTGATGATTTGCATGGGCAACAGGGACTCATAACACTCCTGCTGACTAGAGCCATAGTTCACCGACAGTGAACATAACTGTCAGCAGACAACTGTTCCTTCTGTTTTATTTGGTAGAGGGAACATTTCTATAAAGTATGATAGCTTTGGGAAATCTCTTCACTCCCTAAGTTTTTAGATTGAGCTTATATTTACGATTCCTCTAATACCCAAATTCTTGCCTTTTTAAAAAAATATTTTGATTTAAAAGATTAGGGACTTTTTTAAGATTGCAGATCTTATATAATAAAATATAAGAATGCAGATAACAGGTGTCTTAATTTTTCTTCAGAGATTCATAAAATCTTTCCTAAACTCTTTATAATATGATTCATAATAGGATGTAATGCTATTATGGTACAGAAATGAATGATACAATCTTGTTATAGAAATGTGAATATTTGCTAAATGTTATGATTTAATAGCTTTCCTTGGATATATTTAGAAAAATAGACATGTGGCACATAAACCATAATGAAACATATGTTTAAGACATTAACCAAAGATTATAGACCAAATCTGGTTTGCTAGGCAAACAGAACATTAACTCTTTGCTTATATAGCCTGTAGATTTACTTTGATCTTCTCTAAGAGGAATTTCTAATACAAGAAGCACAATTAAGCTGCCTCTGAATATTCTTTAGAATTCCAAATCATTTTGATTTATCTATAAAAGCACATCTCACATCTACAATTATGTCTTAGAATTGCTGGATCCACTACTCTATGTGACTAGTTTAACAAATTATATAAAATTGAATGAATCAAGTCTTTAAACTTTTTTAATTAGACATAGCTTTAAGGAAGGCTTTTGTTCTAAGAACAAGCATGGACTTGGATCCACACATTTCCATTAGTATAGTTTCATCAATAAATAAGTATATAAAATATACTTAAAGGGACACCCTGGCTACTACTATGTTTCAGTTTATATATTTGGCTTCCTTAATTGTAAAGACCTAGTCACTTTTTTGAATGTGTAATTAGTAATGACTGCTGTAATATCACTTAAAAGAGATTATTTTTAAGCAGGATGGATTTGAATGGGTTTATAACTGTTAAAATATATATTTTATGCTCCTATTAATTTAGTAATAGTTTAATGAAATAACAGCAAAATTTTATGTAACTTTTTTCTTTGAGTATGTGTATTAAAATAAAAATATTACCTGCTTAAATACTGTAACCAAGCAGGGCCCTCTGGGACCTTCCTGAGACAGGCCCTTCCCCCATATCCTCTATTTTAGTTCCTCTTTGAAGTACCTGGATAACAGTATTTGATGCAATTTTCCTGAGTTGTTTTATAGATGTGAAAACCCCTCACCAAATGGAAGATGTTAACGACTTGATGACCTCAGGCCTCCTGGAGCCGAAGGACTGATAATGTTAACCCCTGTGACACCGCCCTGTTACCTCACCATCAGCCAATCAGAGAATTGTGCAGGAGCTGATCACATACCCTGCAACCCCCCTCCCTACCTGGCTTTTATATATGCTTTGCCAAAACCCTTGGGGAGCTCAGAGTTTTTTTTAGAGCATGAGCCACCCATCTCCTTGCATGGCCCTGCAATAAATCTTTCTCTGCTCCACACTCCAATGTTTCAGTTTGTTTGGCCTCACTATGCGTCGGGCACACGAACTTGCAGTAACAATATCATCAGAGAACATTAATTTATTGTGAAAATCTTTCCTTTAGAGCTAGTATCTCTACCACCAATTAGCATTCCATAGTGTTATGGCCAGTAATCCACCATCTTATTAACATTTGGTCTGAAATAACTTTTCTTTTTTTCTATGGCAGTTCAGAATGTCAAATATATGATTTTTAAGTTTTAATTTGTAGAATGATTTACAAAAGTCTGTCTCAAGGCAATAATGCAGCTGGAGTGAGAAGTATAGTCTATGTTTTTCTGTTTTTAAATACGTCATGCCACATACAATTACATGTTTAATTTCTTTCTTTCTGTTCATTGTCTCCAGTGTTATGTGTTCTGAAAAATCAGGAACAATTCAATAAGCAATATTATTAAACCACTCAATCTACTATATCACAAAATGCTATTTGATATGTCTTAAAGTTCTTATTAAACATTTCAATTAAAGTAAAAATGAACAACGGTGGTGATCTGAAATACATTCTTACTCTTGCGTGCACAAAATTGAATGGTTGGTGAAAAAGTGTTTGCTTTTTAATATAACTAGTTTATTTGTAACTAAGGCATACTACAAAACAATTTTTAAAGTCTTATGGTGCCTGAAGATGATGTATACATGCTATATAATAATGAACTAAAATTAGTGAACAACAATGTATAATTAATAACGTTCTTGACATCACCAGGAAATCTAAACACACAAAATACTGTCAAAGCTTTCTAATGGTTGTTTAAATATTTCACTACTTTATTATTAAGGCTGATTATTGAAATCCTCACCATTTGGGAGAGCTGGGCTGGGAGAACAGGTGGCCCAGTGCTGTAGCTTCTGGTTTGAGAAAGCTTGGTTTTTTTACCTCAGTACATTGTACAAAAAAAAAAAAAAAAAAAATGTCATTTTCTCTATGTGTTAAAAAGAGAAACTTGCTGGGATACCTGGATCTAATGGCAATGGAACAGCGTCAAAATCTTACTATTAATCCCTCTTCAAGTTAGGGGGATTTCTTTACTTCTCCAAGTGTCTATTCTTCTGTTATATATTAATAGTAATATTTCATAGTACCTGAAGAATTTGTATGATAAAAATGCTAGTTCATTGATGTGAAATTCTTTCAAAGGGTATAATGTTCCACACAGTATTACATATTTTGTAAGACTCTCAGATCAGATGTGAATGATTTTGCTAATATGTTTGAATATATTCTATCAATAGGATATATTCAAGATATAGCATAATTTTTATGACACTCATTTTTGAATCATGGTCTAGAGTCATCAAAAAGTTATAGCTGAAGTCTAGTTTTATGTCAAAAACAAGTTGTAAAATTGTTCCAAATACAAACTGCTTTTTTCTGTCTATTTTATACCTAAATGCTTATGCTCATCTCCTACTACACTGTAAAAACCTAAGATACTAGAATTCTTAATAGACAAGAAGGTGGGGATCAAAATGGTTATTTGAATATGTCTATTTTCTTCAAAAGACAGTAAAATATATTATTTGTTAGAATCTACTTCTTTACTCAAGCACTAAAAGTATAATCATTACCCTTATTTTATTATTGAAATCATATGTATTTCTAATCCTATTCTGAAATTTTGGTTCCACTAAGATATTTGCTAGTACAGTGTGACTAATTGAGATGACTCTGAGAAGATGTGATATTTACACACTTACAATCTTTTTCAAGAATAAAATATCTTGGAATGCAGTCTAATTCATGCCGTGAACTGGAAAACCATTTACACTCATGTAATGTGTTATTAGTGAAAATGATATGCAAGAGCCATAAACTCTTTTGATCCTCTTTGTACTTCAATTACTTCTTGAGAATGTTTAGATTTTTTGAAAAATATTAAAAATTATAATAACTAACGTTTAATATGTGCGATGGTCTTTCTAAGCATTTTTACACGGATTATCCCTTTTCCCTCAAAATCGTGCCATGAGATGGGTGATAATTATTGTGTTCAAATGGGACCCAATAATCAATACCCCTCTATTTAAATGTGGTTCTAAACTAATTGAGACAGAAAACAAGAGAGAGATCATACAGGAAATGTAATATGACCTTTTTAGTAATAAAGATGAAAGTAAGTGTGGCTAATGTATGAGAATAAGTTTGCTTATTCCCAACCCTCCACCTGAGGGAAAGTTTAAGTTTACAGAGAAGGACAAGAGAATTAATATGCTAATTTAGGATATTTGGTAGATTAACAACACCTAATTGAGGATTTTAAAAAAATGTTTGTCTTCCACTACTCAGGTAATGCCCTAGGCAGTAGTTGTGTGTAGATCCAACGGCCAGAATTGTAGATGGAAATACCTTTTCCTAGAAAGGGTGAAATGCAGAAAAAAGTTTTCCCTCCACAATAACAACACAAGCTAACAATAATTCAGCTGTAACATGTATGGACCTAGAGATTATCATACTAAGTGAAGTAAGCCAGACAGAAAAAGACAAATATCTTATGATGTCACTTATATGTGGAATCTAAAAAAAAATACAAATGAACGTATACACAGAACAGAAATAGATCCACAGACATAGAAAACAAACTTATGGTTACCAAAGGGGAAGGGGTGGGAAGGGAAAAATTAGGAGTTTGGGATTAACATACACACACTACTATATATAAAACAGATAATCAACAAGGTCCTACTGTATAGCACGGGGAAATACAATCAATATTTTGTAACAAACTATAAGGGAAATGAATCTGAATATATATATATATGTATAACTGAATCACAGTTATACATGTGAAACTGAATTCAGGTTGCTGTATACCTGAAACTAATACAAAACTGTAAATCAACTATACTTCAATTAAAAAATAATAATAATTCAGCTCTGTGATGGTCCAGAATCTACTTATTTAATTTCGTCTAACCTATTGTAGATGAGAGAATTGAAATTTATATCGTTAACTTCATCCTGAACAAACAAATAACAAATTACTGAGCCAGGATTCAAACCTAGGTTTTCTTATTTTAAATTTGTACTTTTCCAGGTGACAACAGTAATTTAGTGAGTTGGTCCCTACAAAGCTCCTTAAATAGGTTAACTTATTACTTCAAAATAATTTGTGCTTTCAGAGAATCAGTATAAATTTTTGGTAATTTATTCTGTTATTTCTCAAATTTTCCATTATATTGATAATTATCAGAGATATCAGAACTGTTTACCAGCTGTTCATATTATACTTTAGGCTCGAATTTGAGAATCTGAACTGGAAATTCAAAACAAATGTAGATAATCCTTCCAATATGATTCCTGCAATGAAGAAATTTATGGCTCATTTACCATCTAGCATTCAAAGAATTCAAAGTCAAATCATATGTCATGAATCTTCTTTTCAAAATACAAGATAAAGAAAACAATGGTGATCTGCATCTTTGCCTCAACAATACTGAGATACCCTTCATGAATAAATTTGTTATAGACTTGAATATCTAAATAAAACAATGAACTAAAAGTCTTCGGTAGATATCATGATAAAATTCTTGAAGTCAAGAAATTATAACATGAAGATCTTATATTTGCTTGATAATTTAAATTTATGTGTTTCAGATTCAAGCTCTGAACACAAATTATTGTCCTAGAGTTTTGTGTGACAATTCCATCAGTGAACTATACGGGCAATTGCACAAAGACTCTTCATAACTTCTTTATGTAATGTTCCTTTTTGTTTTTCTGTTACTAGTTGATAACACTTTATTTATATAGTATACCAAGCCTGGTGGTTTAGGCTTGTGTGTATCTTAAATCTGAAGACTTATGAAACTCCTAAGGAAAG
Source organism: Eschrichtius robustus (assembly GCF_028021215.1). Classification (NCBI taxonomy): domain Eukaryota; kingdom Metazoa; phylum Chordata; class Mammalia; order Artiodactyla; family Eschrichtiidae; genus Eschrichtius; species Eschrichtius robustus. The sequence goes on along the minus strand of NC_090840.1, from coordinate 60,296,229 downwards.
ATGATATGGATGGGCTGGCGTTAGATTTTGGTTAGGTCATACATTTACAAAGACCTGTTTCATTAACCTTCCATCAAAATTCAAGTATAGCAAAAAGAAAAATATTAAATAAAACAGTATACTTTATATTAGTCATAGATTATATTCAAAACCTTTAAAGGCAAAATTATTTTATGTTCTCTGATAATAATATGTATCTTACTACTTAGCCATTATAGGTCAGGAATTCATTGAATTATAGAACATTTTTCTCTTCTTAGGGAGAATAAGAACAGAGAAAAATTTTTGTGTAAATTATTTAAAATGTGCCATTTCCTTCTGTTATAAATAGCCCCAGACCAGTGTTCATGGCTTGGGAATGGAGTCCTGGAGTTTGTAAAAATGTAAACCTGTGTTTGCTAATGAGCATAAAAGCCAGTTATTAAAACATTAGAGCCATTCATGGGATATCGAAGCAGGACTACACCTAGATTGGTCAGCTATAAACTGTTCTATGTAAGAATGCCTCAGCTTGTGAATTAGATATGCAAAAATCCACAAAGAGCAAAAAATCAAAGCTCTGCCACAGCCATCATATGTTCCCAACTTTGTACCACCAAACCACTGTTCTGTTACACATGCTTATTTATACCTGAACAGCGCCCGAGGAGATTTGATGAAGTTGAAATTGATCCTCCAGTTCTCCAACTCAAACCAAAGTATTTAGGCTGGTGCCATAGTCTGGATCACTTGCAGAAACTCATGTTCTCGTCATCAGAAGGGATGAGGCATATATGCTTATATGTTCCATTTATTACTCAGTACACCAAACTCTGCTAGAAAAAAAAAATAGAGACACTAAGAGGCAGAGTCATCATTGTACACAGCTTCAGCTTTATAAACTTAGAATTAAATTTAGGAGTCTACTCATTTACTAAGGGTAAAATAAGGGCTTTCTCAGGGATACCAGAGTGGTCCACAGAGAAGGGCCTGTGTGTGTGTATATATGTGTGTGTGTGTGTGTGTACTCACTTTGTGTTTGCAGCTCCTAGGAGTTTATACTCACACACAAACACACACTTGGCCTTTAGTTATTTGTTAAACTTTGTAGCTGAATTCTTCTTTCCTGCTTTATGGGGGCCCCATTGCCCTCCTGTTGCTACAGGTAAGCCAGTGTTCACATGTGTCCCCTCTCTGAGGTGCCTGCCTTTCCTTAAGATTTCATAGTACTTGGTTGCCCTGTAACCCTAGCTCTCTGTTGGGTTATGTAAACATTATGATAATGTAAATTATCCATCTTTTTTCCTATTAGGGTGGGAGAGATACTCTTTCTAGCTTTCTACATAGGGGGAAAATAGGAAGGTCTAGAGTCACACCTTTTAAACCAAATTTCCTCGAAGTTTTCTTGAAAGCCAGAGACTACATATATTTGGTTTATCATTGTGTTCCAACATAGTGAATTAACAAAACAATGTACAATTCAGACAAAAATTGTATGTATTAGTTTAATAATAAAGAACATATTATTATACTATTATACTAAATACTCTAATTCCATTATAAATTGTTTTCTTGATAGTATCCTTGATGATCTACATCTCTTTCTTGCCTTACACATTTTTTTTTACCACAACTGAACTATTTGCATGTTCCCAAACACAACATCTTTTTCAAGCCATTTGCCTGTTCGAGTTAATAGTTGCTGCAAAACAAACGATCACAAAACACAGTGGTTTAAAACAACAATAATTTAATATTTGTTACACTTATTTTGTGCAAATTTGATGGGTCCTTTGCTCCATGTTGTGTCAGCTGAGTCATTCATATGGTTGCGTGTGAATGCGGGAGAGAGTTGGATTCTCAATTTTCTTCCACGTGGTGTCTCACCCTCCAGGAATTTTCCATGCAGCCTTTCTATAAAGAGGATAGTCTGGACTTCCATAATAGTGTGGGTAGGTACCAGATTTCACATTCCAACTCATGTGAAAATGCATGTCTTAGTCAGCTTGGAGTACCATAACAAAATGCCACAGACTGGGTGGCTTAAACAACAGAAATTTGTTTCTTACAGCTCTGGAGGCTGGAAGTCCAAGATCAAGGTTCCAGCCAATTCAGTTTCTGCTGAGGGCTCTCCTCGGGGTTTGCAGATGGCAAACTCTCTCTATGTCCTCACGTGGCCTTTCTTTGGTGATTGCATTCAAAGAGAGAAAGCGTGAGCTCTCTAGTGTCTCTTCTTATAAGGACACTAATCCTATCAGATGAGTGACCCACCCTATGACCTCATTTAACGTTTAATTACTTCTGTTAATGGCCCTATCTCTAAATACAGTCACATTGTGGTTTGGGGCTTCAACATATGAATTTGGGTGGGGACACAAAACACTCAGTTTAAAACAGTACATATGAACCTCTGCTTACAACACATTGCTAAGATCTCATTGGCTATAGTTGGAAGCCAAGTAGCTAAGTTCAGATCAGTGTGGGCAGGACTGTACAAGGAAAGATAAAGGAGGGCATGGTTGGTTCCTTATGGGTCACTAATGTGACATCCCAGAATAGTGACGTTGAAAATACCACCATGCTTTCTTTGCCCGGTTTATTACTGTTTTTCAGGAAGATTTATCTTGTCACCTCCATGAGAAAGCTTTCTTTAATCAATGCTGTTAAAGACCCCTCTTCTTTGCCTCTGTTTTCCAGACTAGCACAAAGCCTGGCACATAGTAGTCTCTAGAATGAATAAAGAACTCCAAAAACAACATTTTTATTCATAAGAGGAATAAATACTGAGACTGAAAGCAATATTTCATGCTTCTGTGTTTTTTCTATTCACACCTTGCCATTATTCCTGTGTATATAAGGGTGACAGTAAATTGCAATACTCCTTGTAAGGATAGTATTCTACTCATTTGGGGAAGAGATCTCAGAACCAGCTTATTCTACCCATTTAAAAAGTTATTCTTAAAAACACCTAAAGGTATCCTTTGACTAGACAATGAATAAAGACAATAAATGGGGGACTTCCCTGGTGGTGCAGTGGTTAAGAATCCGTCTGCCAATGCAGGGGACACGGGTTTGAGCCCTGGTCTGGGAAGATCCCACATACTGCGGAGCAACTAAGCCCGTGCGCCACAACTACTGAGCCTGCACTCTAGAGCTCGTGCGCCACAACTACTGAGCCCACATGCCACAACTACTGAAGCCCGCACACCTAGAGCCCATGCTCCGCAACAAGAGAAGCCACTGCAATGAGAAGCCCATGTACCGCAATGAAGAGTAGCCCCCGCTCGCTGCAACTAGAGAAAGCCCATATGCAGCAATGAAGACCCTGTGCAGCCAAAAATAAATAAATTAAATAAATAAATTTATTAAAAAAAAAAGACAATAAATGAATGTGTTAAGACATATACAAATAATATATATGTAATACCATAGTAAGAACCTGATGCTAAGCCCTGGTGTCTCTTAATGAAGATGCAGTGATACTTTCTGTATAGCAGTAAAAAATAACTTTATTCTTTTTTTTAAAGAACATTTTATTATTTTTATTTTTAAGCTTCTTATTCTCATATATCTTAGACACTGTCTTAGTCTCCTATATTTTATTTTAATCTGGTATTTTCTGCTGTGGCATTTGATAACCTAATTATGCTGGGGTTTTTCCTTTTATTTCCTATCAGTCTTAAGATGCAGAAATTTTCTGATTTACTTGCTTAGAACTCAGCAACAGTAGAGATTTTTTCTCATCTTAACAGTTGCTACTTATATCTGTATATTAGTCAGAATTTGACATGACATGATTTTCTGTGTGTTACTTTGAAAGGCAAACATGTTCTTCAGATACCCTCTGCCTGTGCATGCCCTTGGCAAGTGGTATTACTGCAGATGGGACATTTGAGGAAGGTGGTGGGGTTCATAAACAAGCCAAACTTTAAATGACTAAAAAAAATCATCTGACAGATGGATTATTGCATGTAGAAGAACATGACCCAAAAGATTGCTCATCTTTGGTTGCTTTCTGAATCTCAAAATTTAAAGTATACTCCCCTCTTCATATTACTCTCACCCCTCATTCTCTTTTATCTTGTGCCTGCCCCATCACCCTCAAAAAAATCTGCTATTTGCTGCCCAAAAGTTACATGATTTAAAGTTCACATCATGTGGATTATAACATACTGAGATAGAGAAAATATTTGCAAACCAAGAAACTGACAAAGGATTAATCTCCAAAATATACAATTAGTTCATGCAGCTCAATATCAAAAAAAACCCAACCCAATCCAAAAATGGACAGAAGATCTAAATAGACATTTCTCCAAAGAAGATATACAGATTGCCAACAAACACATGAAAGGATGCTCAGCATCACTAATCATTAGAGAAATGCAAATCAAAACTTCAATGAGGCATCACCTCACACCGGTCAGAATGGCCATCATCAAAAAATCTACAAACAATAAATGCTGGAGAGGGTGTGGAGACAAGGGAACTCTCTTGCACTGTTGGTGGGAATGTAAATTGATACAGCCACTATGGAGAACAGTATGGAGGTTCCTTAAAAAACTAAAAATAGAACTACCATATGACCCAGCAATCCCATTACTGGGTATATACCCTGAGAAAACCATAATTCAAAAATAGTCATGTATCACAATGTTCATTGCAGCACTATTTACAATAGCCAGAATATGGAAGCAACCTAAGTGTCCATCGACAGATGAATGGATAAAGAAGATGTGACCCATATATAAAATGGAATATTACTCAGCCATAAAAAGAAATGGAGTTATTTGTAGGGAGGTGGATGGACCTAGAGACTGTCATACAGAGTGAAGTAAGTCAGAAAGAGAAAAACAAATACCGTATGCTAACACATATATATGGAATCTTAAAAAAAAAAAAGGTTCTGAAGAACCTAGGGGCAGGACAGGAATAAAGACGCAGACGTAGAGAATGGACTTGAGGACACAGGGAGGGGAAGGGTAAGATGGGACTAAGTGAGAGAGTAGCATGGACATATATACACTACCAAATGTAAAATAGATAGCTAGTGGGAAGCAGCTGCATAGCACAGGGAGATCAGCTCGGTGCTCTGTGACCACCTAGAGGGGTGGGATAGGGAGGGTGGGAGGGAGAAGCAAGAGGGAGGAGATATGGGATATATGTATACGTATAGCTGATTCACTTTGTTATAAAGCAGAAACTAACACAACATTGTAAAGCAATTATACTCCAATAAAGATGTTAAAAAAAAATAAAGTTCTATGAAGCATTCTAAATCACATAGAAGTTGTGTTTTTTTAATTTTAACTGTACTGTATCGACAGAGATAGGAATTCCTAGAATAATTAAATCACCCTCCATCTGCAAGTGCTTACATCACTGTAATCCAGATGTCAGCTTCTCGTTTTCTAAACTCACTTCCCCGTAATGTATCTGAGAAAAGGAGGCTGACCCACATAATATCCTAAATTACTCCCAAACTGCAGCTTCATTGCAACTCTTTAGCTCAGTGGTAGATAAATTTCACCTTGGTGATGGTCATAAACCGAACCTTCAGGATGTACTTTCCCTGTAGAAAAAAGGATGCTCATCAGCATGGTCATCAGAACTAGAGGGCTGAACACAAAACCATTCATTTGTCCTCTTACTGCCTTATTACTTTATACTCCAAGTCACTGCAGTTATGAGCATCAGACTTGTTGAGAGTTCAGAGAATCAGAGATCACATTACAGAAAATGCAGCAAATTAAAATTGCATATTAGACATCTCCACCCTTCCAATACCATGGTCATACCATCTCTGGGAGTGAATTTTGCCAATGTTCTCCACCTACTGGTTCTTGCCCCCTTTCATGTTACCCACCTCTCTCTCTCATATCTACAACTCCCCTACACACACACACACACACACACACACACACACACACAGTTCTTCTGTGCTCTTCCATTCCTCATCTAAGTGTCAATTCCTCATGAAAGCGAACTCCTTTGTTTCACATTTGTCTTTTAGTCCATAGTCTCAGGACCTCATCTTCCACCTCCATGTATCCTGACAACATATTGTCCTAAATAATGGTAATGACTCTCCTAAAGTAGAGCTCTATTTTTCATTTGTTAAAATAATGGATTTTCAACATCCTGTTTCACTAACAATGTCCCAATTGTCATTATTCAGTATGTTATGACTGTCCGTTCATATGAAAGTTTACAAGTGTAAGTAAGAAGCTGAGCTATATGAAAGAGAAGGATACAAACTCTGGACATACCTAGATTTGTGATAATTCAGGTACAATTATGATATTTGCTGATGATCTGCTACATCTTTGTCATTTCTGTCACAGTTTACATCTTTATATTGCATATCCACTAACAAATTATTTTAGGTATAGTTCTTTTTAATAACTTTATAACTTATTTAAAATAAATTTTATATTGGAGTTAAAATTGATGTACATACCATTATTACAGTATTAGAGTATTCTGAATTTGACTATATACTTACTTTTACCAGTGACTTTTATTCTCTCATATGTTTTAATGTTGCTAATTAGAATCCTACATTAAGAACTCCCTCTAAGGATTTCGTGTAAGGCAGGTCTAGAACTCCCTCAGCCTTTTTGTCTTGGAAAGTCTTTCTGTCTCTTCCATTTCTTAAGGACAGCTTTGCTGGGTAAGTACTTTTGTTTGGCAGGATTTTTTCTTTCAGCACTTTGAATATATTATCTCACTCTCTCCTGGTTAGTTTTCCTCTAAAATGGGAGAGACTTGACCTGGAATAGATCATACATTTTGATAGGAAAATGGACCATGTAGAACAGTTTAACATATGAGGAAGAACAAAAATATGTGTCAAAGACCCTGAGGTATAGAATTGAAACAGGTTAACCATAGCCTGGAAACGGGGCAATCTGTTCATATGGGAGGGAAAGAGGCAACTTTCAGCGGTATAGATGCACATAAGTCTGAAGGGAATTGCATCTGGGGAGAGACAGAAAACTGAAGTTCATCTAGTCTCATAACTGTTTTCTTTGTGATGCAGGAGCCACAGACTTCTGGTGAATAGTTCTATCTTCCTCTCTCTGAGCATAGCATTTATTAGAACTTGGTACGATTCTCCTTTCTTCAACTTGTACTGGCCTTTGTCCTCATAGTTGCTTTATAGTAAACCCATGAACAAGTCTCCCTCTATATAATGATGTTGAAGTTATCTGTAGTATCTTAACCATTAACCTGCTTTGATATTAGCTCTACAATCCCTACCTTTTAACCCAAAGTTGTTAGAAGAAGATACAGTTTTCTCATCATTTCCCCTCTATTTCCCATCACATTATCCAGTCAACTGTTCAATATAAAATAAATACACATAAAGGCCATCTTTGGATTTTGCCTTATTTTGCATTTTCTCTAGAATTCATGCTGCCATGTACTCTTCTTTCTACCACTGCTGCTTCTGGACTTCTTTTTCTCCACCTTTTCTTTCTCCCTTTTTCTTCTTTCTACCTCCTCCTTCTCTTCTTCAGCTCCTGCCTCTTCCTCCATCTAAGCCTCTGATTCTGCCTCATCTTCATGTCAATATTCATCTTAGGCATCTATAATACCAAATTATCCACAATTTTGATCTAACAAATGATAGTCTTTTTTCCTGAAAGTTATCTTCTTTAGTTTTCTGATAGCACTTTAGTAAGCTTTGCATATCTAGCTGTTTAATTTAGGTGTTTTTCTAGAACTGTACACTTCACTTTTTCAGTGATCATTCAATGATCATTATAAGTAACACCTTATAATTTCAATATGCATTGTCGCAACATACAGTCATTATTTAATATATTTTTCTATAAGTGATGTTGCCTCGTTAACACAATTTTAAGCAACAAATTTAATAGTTGACAATTTATGAGTATGTTTTTTGTTACCTTTTAATTTGCTTTAAACCACATATTTCATACTATATTAGTATTTTTTAAATTTTTGTTTATTTAAATAGCTTACATGTTAATTTACTATCTGTGGGAAGAAGACTATAGCCCTCCAAGAATGTCTGCATTCTAATTCCTGGAAACTGTGAATGTACTATGTCGCCTAGGAAGAGGGAATTAAGTTTGCAGATGAATTAAGATTGCTGACCTTAACATAAGCAGATTATCCTGAATTTTCTGGGTGGGCCATATTTAATCACAAGGTTCCTTTAAGTGTGGAAGAGGAAGGAGGTAGAGTCAGAACCAGAGGTATAGCATTGTGAGAAAGACTCAACTGCCATTTTTGGCTTTGAAGGTAGAAGGGAGACATTTGCAAACGAATGTGGACAGGTTCTAGAAGCTGGAAAAGACAAAAAAAAAGGTATTCCCCTAGAGTCTCCAGAAAGGACCATAGCCATGCCAATACCTTAATTTTAGCCCAGTGAGATACAGTTTGGATTTTGCCCTCCAGAACTGTTAGATAATAAATTTGTGTCCCTTTAATTCATTAAGTTTGTGATAATTTGTTAGAGCAGCAATAGAAAACTTATATAGCATCTAATATGTGCCAGGCATTGAAGAAGTTATGGAAGTTAACAAGTCTTTACCTCCATGCACCTTCTAAGAGAGCAGTGAGGGAGCTAGAGGAAGCTGTGTTAGCTGGAATGACCACAGATGGATCTTTGAAAATAGGATACTTGAACCGAGTCCTTGCAGAAGAGATGGTAGTTACCGTCTCTCTTTCACTTAGAAGCTACTCCGATTTGCATTTGCATAACCACAGCTTATATGTATGGAGGGATGCTAACGGTACCTAGGAATGAGACAGATGATACAGGACTAATTAAAATAGCTCCTGATATTTCCTGTTCTATAGGCACTGACTCAGGAAAGATTGTGAATTCTAGTTTTAAAGAATAAAGTTGCCTTTCTGAGGATATTAAAAATACGAAATCTTAACATAGAATCAGCAGAAAAGAACCTGTCTCCACGTATGATACTGTGGAATGTAGCTATGAAGCCTGGAAATGATGTAGCCATTTTTAAACACTGAGATCAAAGTCACCCCACAGAAGTAACCCTCAGAGAATCACAGAGAACTAGAGCCAATGCCACCGGAACAAAATAACCTGAAGTCAGCATACCATTTGGACTTCCAATATATGGGCTAATAGATTTTCTTATTTTATAGGCCAGTTGGAACAAAGTTTATATTATTTGAAGGTAGAAACAGAGTAAATGATACAAACTACAAGGAGAAAAATGAGACAACTTTGTGAAGAAATAAAGGAAGAATAATAGCATTAAAAGAAACAGTATGCAAATGCCCTAAATTCAAAAAGTCTTGGCATGTTCGAAGAAAAGACAATCTCCCAGTGTCAGTAGAGCCGTAAAGAGAGACACGGTATTACATGAGGTTGAAGAGCAAGGCAGAACCACACCATGCAAGCAAGGTCTTATGATTCATAATAAAGAGTTTGGATTTTATCAGTGATAAGCCACAGCACACATTTAATCGTGAAGCTATATAGTGTGTTTTTGTTGTTTTTGTTTTAATAGGTTACTCCTATTGTTCTGTGAAGAATCTATTGGAAAAACATAAAACAACTTGGAAGAAGGAAGATAAACTTGGAGGAATAATAGATAATGGTGACTTGGGCTACAATTAATGTCAGTGGAAATCAACAGTGATGGTCAGAATTAAAATATATGCTGGGGATAAAAAGAATAGAACTTAATAAAGAAATAGAGGTGGGGAAAGAAGGAATGGAAATAATCTATTTATGTGCTGAGTCAGGAGGGTTGGTGGTGCCATTTTCAACTGTGAGAATCAGGAACATTGTTTTGGATATATTACTTTTGAGATTTTCATCACAGTTTCAAGTAGAAATATATATCAAATGGATAGCTGAATGAAAAAGTACGCAACTAAAATGAGAGATAATGGCTCAAGATACATTTGAGAAATACCAGTTTTTAACACTATTTCAAGCAATGGCATTTGTAGTAATCTCATAGAAAAGATTATGGACAAAACAAAAAGAACTGTTCCCAGGATAAATCCTTGGAAAACTTCCATATACAGAATTAAGAATAGAAGAAAGATCTAATAATGGAAGCAAAGAGCAAAAAGGCATTGTGAGAGAATAAATATCAGAAGGGTATGGTTCCAGATGAAGAAGGCCTTCAATTGAATGGAGTAGCCACCAATATTAAAAGCTGCAGAAAATCTCAATACATATGTAAATTCTAAATAAATATATATATTTAGCACTGTGGAAGTTGTTGGGTACCTGGAATAAAGAATTTTAGTGATAAGAAGTGGGGGAAAAAAGTCCAGTTTGTTGTTTTTGAAACAATGGCTGTATGTGAAGAAGTAGAGACAGCTAATACAGAAAATTTATTTGAAGATTTGTCTGGAGTGGGAGCCAACTTAATGAGTGAGTAATAGATATGTGGGATAAAAGTTTTCTGTTTTGTTTTCCAAGATGAGATTTAATAGAATATGATGACATATTTATAAGAATTTGGGCGTATAAAAGAAGAGATTGGCTCTGTGTGGGGATAGAGAGGATAACTGAGGGAAGGGGTCTTTGAGAGAATAAGAGTGTGTGAGATCTGGCTCAAGGAGAAAAATTCATAATTTATAAGAACATGAAAATATTCCACTGTAACAAGAGGGAAGGCAGAAATTAAATAAAGAAAAAAGTAGGTTTTTTGCATGTGACGTTAGGAATATGCAGATAAGTCCATGTAATAGCTTTCATTTTCTTAAGGAAATCTGAGTAGAGGTTACTGGCAAAATATGCATAATTGGAAGTTTCAGGAAAAAGGAGAAGTTATAACATAGGCATATCAGATCATAGGGAAGTCAGCTTATCAGGCAACCAACATAGATTAGATATTGTGGAGATAATGAATTTAAAATAAAATCACTGGGCCCTAGTTGTGAGATTTACTTCAGCAAGGTCAGCTCCTAAGGTGAATTCATGGACAATGTATAGAAAATTTAATCCAGGATTGACGTTTCACCCTGTGAATAAAATTAGAAAGAGAGGAGATGAGAGAAGGAGAGAGAGAGAAGAGAGAAAGAAGAGATATTTGAGGATATCTGCAAGGGCATGTTTATAATTATGAGCCCTGAAATCTAAATTTGATAAAGAAGAAGATAAAAACAAAGTTGTGGATAGTAAAAAGAGATGGAGCCAATGGAATTCCAATTGGGAATTCCCAATGAGGTTAACTATTTGTCATGAGGGTATTATAGAGAGTAGTGGGATGGTGATCAGATAATGGGAGCTTGAAAGGATTTCAGGCTGGTATAGCTTCTGGGAAAAAAGCAAGGTCTTAGGTGTTATCACAAAGTGAATGAAATATTTTTGTGGTTAAGGAGTTCATCTCTTTCCCTCTCTTTTCTCCATATTAGCGAAATCAAACACTCCTTTACATTGTATAATATTCCACCATGTAATACTATCATAATTTATTTCACAAATCCACTACTTTTTTTTCCTTCTAGTTTTTTTTCTATTATAAACAATATAACTCTTCTTAAAATATGACAATTTTGCTGTTTTGTCTGAAGGATATATTTTAACAGTACATTTTGGTGTGCAAGAGTAAATGTCCTCCACAAAGTTGAACAAAAAAATACTCCCCAAAATATTATATTAGAGTGCAGCTTTACTGAGAGCAAGCTTGGTGAGGACCAAGCAGGAATATCACATGATTTTTAATTTTTTAATTAAAAAGTGATATATCACTTTGTCTTAATTTGCATATCTTTAGTCATGAATGATTTGGGGCATTTACTCTCATTTACATTTCTTTTCTAGAGTGAGTTGCTGATAATCTATGCCCATTTATTCTTTGGTTATAATTAGATTTCTTAATATTTTTTAAGTGTATGAGGATAATTTTCACTTGTAATATATAGTGTTGACGACACTGAAATGGTGCTAGAAATTTATCCCATGGTTTAGGATTTAGAAGAGCATCCATTTCTGCACACTATCACCTCCAGTGTATAATTTCAATCTTTATGTTTTCCTATCTGATTGCAAAATATATTGTACCATCATTGTTTAAGGTTTGTCTCTTTGGCATTTAAAGTTCTCAGAGAATTCACGCTCTCCTCCATCTGAATAATTACCAAATAAAAACACCATTTTATGTAAAATGACCTTCTGCTAACCACATTTTCTTGGCACAGAAACCAGACAAAACTAGGTCATGTAGAGCTCTTCCCTGAGATTTTTTTCCTCCAGGTCAATGACTGAAGCTCAGAAACCATAGTCATTTCAAATATATAGACATGTCTGAATCACACAGAAAATCAGAGATGAGAGAAGAAAATATGCTGAGAACTTTCAAATCTCTTGTTCCAGGTCTTATTGAAGTCCAGCAGAACTGATGCCCTTTCCTTAGTAGAACATATCCTTCAAGAAAAAACATCAACTTCTAAGAAATTCCCTGATTTACTAAAGCTATCTCTGCATTCAACAAAAATAATCCTAACTAACATAGAAATAGAAATATCCTTTTAACACATACACCTTAAATTGAGTTTGCCTGGGCACCTTGACTGACAGACTGGTAGATCAAATGGAATAGGGGATTTTCAATGATTGAAAAGGTGTTTTATGAGGTAACAAACATGAAATGTTAAGTCCTCCTATGAACAGTCCTACCTTTCCTAAATTGTATAAGCTATATCTATGATATTTGAGTCTACCTATGTTTTTCTAGAATCTAATTATACTTTACATTCCATAAAACTGGAGTCATGAAATTTATTTATCCTTTCATTTCATAAATTACAACTGACGCCCTCTTTTTATTTTACTAGAATTTTCTTAAGCAGTATACCTGTTTCTTTTGTTATTTAATGAAACTTCAAACTTGTCCTTCAGTTTTGCCCTTCTACATTTAGGTTCAGTCTAATGATACCTCTTTTCAAAAATAAACCCTTCTATACCTTTTACTACCTTCTTTGACCATCTTTGATTTTCACAGCTTCATATATCTCAACAAGTATACTCATTAGTCTATTACTATCAATATTTTTACTTTTTAAAAAATTTATTTATTTGTTTATTTATTTTTGACTGGGTTGGGTCTTCGTTGCTGCACGAGGGCTTTCTCTAGTTGCGGCGAGTGGGGGCTACTCTTCGTTGCGGTGCGTGCGCTTCTCATTGCGGTGGCTTCTCTTGTTGCGGAACACAGACTCCAGGCATACGCGCTTCAGTAGTTGGGGCTCGCGGGCTCTAGAGTGCAGGCTCAGTAGTTGTGGTGCACAGACTTAGTTGCTCCACGACATGTGGGATCTTCCCAGACCAGGGCTCTAACCCGTGTCCCCTACATTGGCAGGCAGATTCTTAACCACTGCGCCACCAGGGAAGTCCCTGCTTTGGTTTTTAAAACTGGTTAGCCTAGAAACAAATATGAGTTCACATCCTCAGACATAATATGGGCACCTAAATATAAAATGTACAGGAATGATAGAATACTATACAAACATAGGTATATTTACATAATGGGCTTTATGACAAGTGAAAACCTGTTGTTTTATGTGTGCATACTACAAAGCAAAATATAAAAGAGGAAAAATAAAAATAACTTAATTATAGCATCTTAGAACTTCATAACTGTTAGGACCATTAGGGATGATACACTCAGTATCAACAAAAAATTGAGATCTTATTATCAGAGAACTAGGGACCTAGTGCTATAACTATGATCTGCAACTTAAGTAAATTTACATCAGTGCCACAGTCAATCAGCCCTTTAAGATAAAAACCTCCTCTCCGGAAAGTTTCAACTGAGCATGGTTAATAAGAAAAGTGTAGCACTGCCCATGCAGCTGTTCTCTTTGCAATCCTCAGATTCATAGAAGGACAAGTTACAGCAATGAGCTACAATTTGGCCACAGCTGGATATAAATCCTTTTTGTTTTTGGTTTGAATTTGTATTAAGTATGATGCTGGCTGAGTTATAGGAGTCCTACAGCTGCTCGATGGATAAAATTTTACAGATCACTGTTCAGATTGAATAGAGATTTTAAAGATTACTTACTCCAAGCCAGTAACTAGTGATAAATCCACATTAAACAGATGGTAGGATGATGAATTAGACATAATCCAGAGCTTTGCTTTAATCTTAGAAAATTTGCGTGTTCTAGCATGAGGCTTATGATTTCCCAGCAGGTAAACTTTTATAGAGTGACAGCTACAAACAACATATTAAATCTACGAATATGTCCAAACGCTCATGTAACTGTCATCATTAGTTGTTGGAAAACTATCCACCCTCAAATCTTAATAAATTTTTGCCATCCTAAAATTTTAATTTGTAAACAGTTCAGCTGCCACCTGGCAAACACACTTAGAACTACTTTTTAAATTTTATCTTTTTTTTTCCTAGAAACCCCATAGCTACTTCATGGGGCTACTGACACAAAATATCGGCCAGCTGTTTCTCTAAATACAGACTAGAAGAAGCTGCTTGAGAAATGGAAGGGTAAAAGAAATAAAGACACAAATCTGAGGAGAGATGAAAAGGAAGCTTTAATCCCAACCTTGCTTTTCCTCTTTCAGCAGTAGAGAAACTGGCTTGTTTCTTGGGAGTTTATAATAAATCATATGCTATAATGCTAAACTTGTATTGAAACATTCCACTTGCCTCTATGATAACTTAAAATTCTGAAATCAAGTGATACCTTCATTGTCATTAAATGTGCGTATGAATGTGCAAAGTGCACGGAACCTTTTCTGCTGAGAAGCTTTTTCTGTTCATCATCAGAAAAATATTATTGTATTTCAAGCTGCTTCCATGAAGCTGGTAATTGGAGGCAACACTGTGTCAACTGAATTTAGATAAGAAATTACTATTACTGATTTTCCTCCCAACAATTATGTTGAGATGTAAGGAAGCTACTGAAGAAGACAGAGAAATATTAAGAAATATCTTAAAATAAATTATTTCCTTGACCAAACTCTAGTCAGTTTCCTCTGAGCCCTTTTTCAACTAAGCCCCGTCATTGGCATGTCCTTAAGAGCCGGAGAATTTTGCTAAGTTGGTTTAGGCAGAATCCTCCATGCTTAACATCTATCCACCTTCACTATCTGACTAAATTCCTCATCCCCCACCATCTATCAGGTGGTATCTGATCACCCCAGCCTGCTTTCAGCAAGAATTCTGTTAGTTGGTTTGGCCAAAATCTCCCTTACCCTATGTTTCCTCTTAGTACTTTTCCATCCACTAACCCTCCCAACCTGCTTCTTGGCTATAAATTCCCACTTTTCTTTGATGTATTCAGAGTTGAGCCCAATCTCTCTCTCCTACACAAAACCCCATTGCAGAAGTCCCTATACCTATGGCCATAGTCCTGAATAAAGCCTGCCTTACCGTCCTTCAACAATGATATAAATGTGTTTCTTTAACAATGTAAAACCATTATTTACTATGATAGATATAGTAGATACTTCTTATATTTTGGCTCATTTCATCCTGTCATAATATATAAATAGAGGCAAATAATCTGAATGTAACAAAGTGAAACTGCATACTACAACATGGTAAGTGCACATGTGGAGAAATTCATCTGGCATTTGTCATTTGTATTATCTTCAAATATGAAGGAAATTGTGTGGAATGAGAATGTGACACAAAACATGTTCTAAATTTCCACCACTGCAGAAGATGAAAAAAAGATGACTGTGGACTTTTCTCATTAAATTAACCAGGGTTAAGTACTTAACAGACATCATGTTACCAGGCTTTCTCTTTGTTCCTACATGGCTGCATACTCCTTTAAACACCATGACTGAGCTTAACCAATATTTCTCTCTTCCTCTCTCCTCTGTCTTCTTCTTCTTCTCTCTTCTCTTCCCTCCTTCTTCTTCTTCTCCTCCTCTTATCTCTTTCTCTTCCCTTTGCCCTCCTTCTCCTTCCTCTTCCTTTTCCTCTTCCTCTCCTTCTCCTCCTTTTCCTTCTCCTTCTCCTTCTTCTTTCTCTTCCCCCACCCCCCTTTGTCTTTCTCTCTCTTCTGCTTAAATTACTTGGAGCAAATTCTCAACATTCTGTGAGAAGGAATTGTATGTTGCCAGGAATAAACACTGGTACAAGAGTGGAAGTAACTGCTTGTGACTTTTAATCAATTTGAATATTTCTAAATGAGTTCTAAGGTTAGCTATCTCAGTGTTATTCACATTGGGAAACAAACCGTAAAAAGAGAAAAGTACAAAGTTTCCTCAAAGTTTAGAAACACTGCTTCATAATTAAAAGGTACTTTCTAAGAATTCTTCACACTTTCAACTTTATTAATATTGTTAGGTAATGGACTATCTCTGTGTTCTCATTCATAATTGAATATTAAAAAGCTCTACTTGTTTTCATATTTTTAAAAACAGCTAAAGTTAAATCAAAAAGAAAATCTCTGTATATTATTATATATACAAATATCCTCTAGTAAAATCCAAAAAAGGTAATGTGAATTATTAAAATTATTTATTGTGTTATCAGATATTGGATTATCAGATGTGATTTCTCATCTCACCACAACCCTCAATTGTCACTCTTTTACATATGAAGACATTGAGTCCTAGCATGCTTAATCTACTTGCTGGGTAGTTCACAGCTTGAAAGTACCTGAATGAGATTAAATCAATGTGTGTATAAAACTAAAGTCTCATATCTTTCTCCCTTATCATTCTAGCTTCTCATTATCTGTGTACATTAAAAATCTTCTCTTAAGCAATTCATCCTGGAGCCAGGTTATCTGGCTTCAACAATCTGCTCTGCCATTTGCTTGTTGTGTAACCTCAAGCAAATTACTTTACTTCTCTGCAGTCCCAGTTTCACCATCTCAGAAATGAGGATGATAATAATAGTAATTGCCTCAAACAGTTTCTTTGAGACTCAAATGAGTTTATTCAGTGAAGACTGAGTTAATATATCTAAAGAATATAGAACAGAGGATGAAGCACAGTAAGTGCTATCTAGGTGCTGCTATTATTCTAATCTTTCTCTTTGGGCCTTGATTTCCTTACACAGCTTGGTTAATTAAGGTAATAATAACAGAATTTTAAGACTAGTGATACCATCAGATTTTAATAACCTTGAAATCATTAAGAAAGTGATTCCTACATAACAATAATAATATATAATTTTGAGAGCAGTAAATGTATCTGTGTGTGTTTTCTGCTATCCAGGATCAGGAGAATAATTTGGATAGTGAAAAATATTGAATTTTGAGATAGATAACTGAAAATTTAAAAGACACAATAAGCAAAGAGAAGCTAGCTTTCTTTCCTTTCTGAAGATTAAATCAATTAATATAAGCAAAGCACTTAGAAGGGTAACTGGCATACAGTAAATACTCAATAAATGTTAGCTATTATTTTTGTACATTATTCACCATTATACTACTCCAGTGTCTAATAAAACACCTAACATCTGGCACTCAATATAAATTTGTTAGCTTGTGTTAGAAGGATGTAATATTAAGCCTACCTGGGGATAGATAAATCAATGCCCACATCTTTATATTTTCCAATCTAATGTAAAAGAATGAAAATCTACCCAGGATAATTATTTTAATTTGAAATTTGTCACAGATATGGTCATCTTTCTGACATTAGACAACAAATTGAAGCACAGATGTTGTCAAGGAATTAGAATCCCCGGGGCAGTGAGGCTTCAATGATTATCATAGATATACAGCTTTGCTTTCAGGGAGGTAAATCTCAATATTTAAAGCCACTAAATTATTTTTTAGTAACAATTATTGTCAATATAGTGTTTTATATTCAATATTACTATAGCCTTCATGACAGTAAGCATTAAAAAATTAACAGGAAAATATAGTTGGCTGCTCCCTAAAGGAGTAGTCTCTTGTGTGAATTATCTTAGAGTACTTATATTTTATCTAATATAAAGGATGCTAGCAGATAAATGGCAATGTTTTTTTAGTTTTGATTTAGGCAAGAACTTAATTTTTCCATCAAAAACTGAGAATATAAAAAAACTCAATTGCTTCAAGGGTACATATAATCACAGTGCCGAGCATTAGAAACAAAGAAGATGTGAAAATGAGAATTAAAAGGGTGGGTCAGAATGTGTCTGCATTCTCTCCAAAATGATATATATTTTTTGGTTAAAAGCATTGGGCAGATAACATTAGAGGAAAGAAAATTTTCCTTCCTCCCTTCCTCCATCCTTAACTTCCTAAATTTCTTCTTTCCAACAATTTGTTGAGCAGCTATTGGTTCCCAAGCCTTCATTAGCATGAGAAATACTGTGAAGAACAAAACAGAGAAACCTCTGCTCCTGTGGAGATTACATTCTAGTGGGCGAGGAAACAATAATGTCTGTTTGTGATGCAAATAAATATACGTCAGAAAAATAAGACAGAAAAAGGGGAAAATAATAATATTTAGGGAGCATGATCTGAAAAAAAACCCTCAGAGATAACATCTGAGCAGAGGAGTATGAAGGATAACAACATGAATATTTAGGGCAAAATTATGCTAGATGGAGGGAAAAGGGAAGGGTAGAGCCCTTAGGTCAGCATATCTGATATTTTCCATAGAGTTACAACTGCTCAACTCCATCCTTGTATTTCCAGAGTAACCCTAGATAATACATAAATAAATGGGTATCGCTGTGTTAAAAAGAAATGTGTGAGAAGAGGCTCTGGACTATGTTTGATCCACAGGATGTTTTTTGTCAGTCTCTGTTCTAGATAATCAATAAAATAATAAATCAAGTCCTGATTTATAGTGTTTGCCAGTTTCTGAGGTGTAAATTCTCTCACCATAGCTGAGTGTCAATCTATCAACTTGACGTTGCTGAACATAGAGTTGGGAAGAGATATGCAGTAGCGCCTCATTTATAATAATCCCACCACGCAGATTTAACAGGCATAATTACCTCAAAAACACAGATAATTGTAAAATGCAGAGAAATAGAAAGTAATAAGTTTTGAGTGTTTATTACCTTTGTTTTTAATATAATTTATTTAATTGCAAGTTTATATAATTTAACCATTAGTAACATCTGAGTTCAACACATTCTGAAAATTTTCTGAAAATTTAGCAATCATATATGGTAAGTCAATACAAGATGATTCTAGCATACTATTGGCATAAGTAAGCGTGTTTGTGTTTTTCTTGGATATAAATATGAATTGGTAACTTACATAACTCATCTGATTAAATAAATAAGAAACTAAACTGGTAACAAAGGACAATTTAAATTATTTAATTTTTATGTCCTATGAAATAAAAAAAAATTGTAATGCCCTATTTTAAGCATATTACCTAACCTTCCAAGAATTAAATGTGCTAATTGATTAAAATGATGATATAATACATGCCCTTCCTGAAAGTAGTAGACAGGACCAAATTTGTTCTTGAGAATTCTTTCAGGCTTGTAAATAAAGATTCCACATATTAGACACTGATCAAAGTAATATGCCACTTGCAGGCTTGGTGAAGTCAGCTTATCTTACTAATCAACTGCCACACAATTCAGACTGGAGCCTTCAGAATTTATATGGAGAACAGATGAAGTAGAAATGACCTCTTAGGAAAACCTGTTTTGTTAATTCTCTTGATTTAAATTATGCTTAAGATACTCTGTAGCGCTTATCTCATTTCAAAATTTTATCTTTGGATTATTTCTGTATGGTCTAGAAAGTTTAGATACAATCTCAGACTTTCAGCAGATGAGGTGACTGAGTTCCACAATCTGGCATGCACTTGATATAATACGTGCTGCCAAAAATTGCAGGGTCTGTTCTCCTTTCATTGATACAGAGGAAAGTGAAGCTTTCTGCAATTTTTGGCAGCAGAAAACTGACTATCCATAGGCAAAAGGACAAAACTGAATCCCTATCATACACCACTTATAAAAATTAACTCAAAATGGATTAAAAACTTAAGTGTAATACCAGAAACTAAAATTCCTAGAAGAAAACACAGGGGGAATACTTCTGTTATTGGTCTTGGTAATGATTTCTTGATTCTAATACTAAATGAATAGGCAACAAAAGTATAAGTAAACAAGTTGGACTATATCAAACTAAAAAGTTTCTGCACAACAAAGGAAATAATCCACAAAATGAAGTGACAACCTATGGAATGGGAGAAAATACTTGCAAGCCATGTATCTAATAAGAGGTTAATATCTAAAATATATAAATATTCATATACATGAATTCATATAGGTCAACAGCAAAAGCCAAATAATCCAATTAAAAAATGGGCAAAGGGCCTGAATAGACATTTTTCCAAAGAAGGCATACAAATAGTCAACAAGTGCATTAAAGATGCTCAACATCACCAATCATCAGGGAAATGCAAATCAAAACCACAGTAAGGTGTCATATCAAATCTGTTAGGATGGCTACTATCAAAAAGATGTGTTACAATGAGTAAAATCTTTAAAAATATTGAATCATTATGTTGCACACCTGAAACTTTATAATACTGTAAATCAACTATACTTCAATAATAAAAAGCAATTCATTGGCAAAGGTGTGGAGAAAAGAAAGCCTTGTACACTGTTGGTGGGAATGTAAATTGGTGTAGTCAATATAGAAAAGAACATGGAGTTTCCTCAAGAAATTATAATAAAACTACCATATAATCCAGCAATCCCACTTCTGGACATATATCTGAAGGAAACAAAATCTTGTTCTTCTTTCTTGAAGAAATATCTGCATTCCCATATACTTTGCAATATTACATAAGCTGAGATATGGAAACAACATAAGTGTCCATCTACAGATGAATGGATAAAGAAAATGTGAAATATATACAACAGAATAGTCCTCACCCATAAGAAATAAGGAAATTCTGCCATTTGTGACAACACCAACCTGGAGAACAATATGCCGAGTGAAATAAGCCAGACAGAGAAAGATCAATACTGTGTGTTACTCATATGTAGAATCTAAAGACAAATATAGTCTAACTCAATAAAACAGAGAGTAGAATGGTGGCTGATAGGACCTGTGGTGTACGAGAGATGGGGCATGTCCCTCAAAGCATATAAACTTTCAGTTATTATATGAGTAAGTTTGGGGGATCTAATATACATCATGATAACTATGGTTAGTAATACTGTATTGTATACTTGAAATTTGCTCAGACTAGATCATAAGCATTATCACCATACACACACACACACACACACACGAGATATGTGAGGTGATGGATACATTAACTTAAATATCAAAGCATGACTGTGTATATTTTAAACATATACAGCTTTATTTGTCAATTATATTTCAATATAACAGCAAAAAGTTAGTTTCATCAATATTATGTGTCCCTATATTTATCATGCTGCATTTGAACAATATTTATCTGTACTGTATGATGAGATATTTTATAATATATGCTTCTCTAGTAATAGAGTTGAATAAGTAGTGCCTCAAAACCTCAAGCAGCCCCTCCTAAATCTTTCAAGGATTGATATGTATTCCTCCTGATGACTTCAAGAAACTCCCAGTGCTATTTGTGAAGACTTCTGTGGTTGGCATCCCAGGAATGAATTTGAAATTGGAAAATTTGAGTTGAAATCAAAATGTACTCTGACTTTGTTAAAAGATAAACTAAGAATATTATCTAAAAATAAATAAATAAATGCCTTTAATATTTTTGCCTCACAATTACTTTGCCTAAATTGATAGAGTCCGAATTAAAATTCTACTCTTGACATTGAGAACATATCCTGTTTTTGGTTATTTATTATTTATTGTTAATAGGGCCCTTACTCTACATTAAAGAATATTTTAATTTTTCTCTTTTTAAGTTTCCAATATTAATTATTATTTAGTTAGTTGGCAGTCACTGATACCATATGTTCTGTGAAGTGCTAATTACACAGTCAGATAATACAAACGTTTCACAAAATTGTGACAATAATAATTCTAGTAAAATTGCTATTTTCAAGCTAGAACTGTATGAGTTTAAGTAGGAAAATGATTAGTGCATGGGAAAATTAGGCTTGTAGGTTTAGATTTTTTTGACACTTTAGCTGATTAGATGTATTTGGGGTACTAGGGATATTGGACTCTTACTGGTACAAGAACACTCAAAAAACAAGCCTACTTATTTACATAAGCTATTCACATTTTGACTCTGAAATCTGGACTTTTGCTTTATTATACTGTATTTTAATTCATTATGTGAAGTACTACAAAATGGTCACATATTTCAGTTTTTATCCTAAGTTGTCATGAACTTGGTATTGGTGTAATATCAGCAGACATATTAAAGTTATTGATAAAATAGTAATTATATGTATTGAAGCAGAAATCATATAAAGCATAACAAGTTTATTTTCTCAGTGACCATTACTGAATCCAAGTCTCTTTTGACTATAGGGCTTGTCCTAAACAAAAGGTGTATTTTCCATGACCCATGTTTGGTATGTTCCATTACAAGGCTCATATCTGCATATCATCCAGTTTTTTGCTTGTCATGTTAAATTAGGCATACATGGACACCCCAATGCTATTGGCTAACAAAGATACATGTACTATCACCTAATAATCAAGGTATTTTACATGTGCCATATTGCGGTAGTGACAAAGTATTAATATAATTCAGGTCATAATGTATATGACATAATAAAAATAAAAAACTTTTAAATAAATGAATGCAAACATAAACTTCTAAGATTGCTGAAATATATAGATTATATCAATGGCCTTATTTTTTTTTATACATCTTTACTGGACTATAATTGCTTCACAATGCTGTGTTAGTTTCTGTTGTACAACAAAGATGAATGGATAAAGAAGATGTGGCACATATATACAATGGAATATTACTCAGCCACAAAAAGAAATGAAATGGAGTTATCTGTAGTGAGGTGGATGGACCTAGAGTCTGTCATACAGAGAGAAGTAAGTCAGAAAGAGAAAAACAAATACCGTACGCTAACGTAAACATATGGAATCTAAAGAAAAACAAAGGTACTGATGAACCTAGTGGCAGGGCAGGAATAAAGATGCAGACATAGAGAATGGACTTGAGGACACGGTGAGGGGGAAGGGTAAGCTGGGGCAAAGTGAGAGAAGCATGGACATATATACACTACTAAATGGCCTTATGTTTTAAATTGATCTATTTGTGATACCCTCCTTGACATCCTATATTTATGTATCATCATTATCTTTTTTTAAAAAATACATTTTATATCTTTAAAGTAGTTTTAGGTTTACAGCAAAATGGAGAGGAAGGTACAGAGATTTCCCATATATACCCCGCCCCTACACATGCATAGCCTACTCTGCTATCACCATCTCCCACCAAAATGGTACATTTGTTACAATGGATAAGCCTACATTGAAACATCATTATCACCCAGAATCCATAGTTTACCTTAGGGTTCACTCTTGGTGTTGTACATACTACGAGTTTAGATAAATTTATAATGACACTTACCACCATTACAGTATGATACAGAGTAGTTTCACTGACCTGAAAATCCTCTGTACTGTACCATCATTTCTTTTTCATCATGAGTGACGGTCACATTTCCTTGACTTCACTTCTTAAAATTTTGGTACAAATATGAAGTCTCCAGCCTTCTGTGTATTCACTGAGTAGTCCTGGAGAATCCCTATACTCTTCCCCTCTGATTCAACACTACTTAAGCACTTATTATGTACTTATTTTTACTGTCTACGGTTTATTTATAAATTTTAAGAAACTGTCCTCATAAAATATATCAATTATACTTATAAAATTTTGGCGAAATATAGAATAATAAAGAGGAATATCACCCATATCTCTGGCACAGAGAGAACTACTGCTAAAATATTGGTACTGTACTGTACATATTGGCCACTGAATATTCTTCATAAACACTATTTTTGATAATTGCATAATAATTCATTGTTAAGGTATCAATTTCCTGTTTCTAGCATTATTGCAATGATTACCTTTGGACATAAACCTTCAACACATTTTTGTTTGTTTGTTTGTTTTCACATAGAGCTGATTCCTACAAGTAGGATTTCTAAATCACATTTGAACCAATTTTAAGCTTCTGAATGCATATTTCTGAATTTAAGATGCCTTGATTGAAGGGGAGAAAGCCATTTATAATAACTGACTCTGGGACACTATTGCACTTTTTTCTTGTCACAGACTACTGTAATGGTACAGGTTATCTTGAGGCACTCTCAGCTTCTCTGACAGACACAAATATCTAAAATTGATCCTTCCTGTGATATACTCCATCTTCTTCAGAGAAATATTTTCAAATTTTAGTTCATGTATGACATGTATGGGTAAACTAGGTTATGAAAGGGGAAGGAAACTGACTACTCTGCTTTTCTTGATGGATTTAGTGACTGCTGTTTCTTCCATGACCTATGCCTTTATACCTTTTTTGTTTATAAATTTTACTCCAAACTAATTCTCCTTTGTGAATTCTGTGAGAAAGATTTCTCTTTCCTGTGGTATTTTAGACTACAGGCCTCTTTGCTCTTATATGTCGACCCGTGCAAGATCTGTTCTGTGGGTTCTAAGATTTCTTTAAATGTTTGGTTCCCTTGTTATACACTCATTTTCTTCTCAGGACTGCTATGGGTTTAGTGTTTTCTTAGTCCATCTGGGCTGCTATAACAAAATACCAGAGACCAGGTGGCTTGTAAGCAACTATTTATCTCTCACAGTTCTGGAGCCTGGAAGTCCAAGATCAAGGCACCAGCCTGACTGCCTTCTAATGAAGGCCCCCTTCCTGGTTCATAGCCTGGACCTTCTTGCTATATCCTTACATAGTGGAAGGAGCAAGAAAGTTCTGTGGAGCCTCTTTAATAAGGCATTAATCCCCATTCCTGAAGGCTCCACCCTTACAACCTAATAACCTTTCAAAGGCCCCTACCTCCTAATACCATCAGCTTTGGGGGTTAGGATTTCAATATATGAATTTGTGGGGGACACAGAATTTCAGACCATAGCATGTGTTTTATAAAACAATTATTATACTTACATCACTGGGAGTTGGAGAAAGGGAATGTGGAGATTTTTGTTTAATCTAATCTGGTGATTTCTTGAACCAGAAATCACTGCATATTTCAACTGTTAAATATTTAACAAATTTTCCTCTATTTAGAATTATTTTTATGTTTATCTTTGTCATGCTTATCCTATTTTTACTTACTATTGAAATGCATGATGAGTATATTAAATGCTCTTTTTGACAGACCTACAAGGGAGCAATAATAGCCTATATTTCCTCTTTACCTTGGCAAAGCCATGTTCATGTATACTGTTGGCTACAAGAAATAACCATACTGTGCCAAATGGCAGAATCTATGACACAGTAGCTTACAGATTTAAGTTACCAATTGTTTATCATAACAAACAAGTGACATTTTTAATGTAATGATAAGGAGTGTTCAGCTCATAATATATATAAATCAATTAAATTAAAATTAAGATTTATCTGTCTTCCTTTCACTAGAAAATTATACATTTCCTTAAATTTTTATAATGTCAGAAATACACGCTTATATAAAAATATACAAATAGGTTTCTATTTATGGTATTTTAATATTTAGTAGGAATTCAATCAAATTTGAAATAATATTATTGCGCTATTTATAATTTTTAAGAAGAGAGTTTAGGACCCAACACAATTTTAATACATTGAGAGTCGATTCTAGTGGAATGTAAAGTGTTTGCTAATGCCAGCTGCCAAGATGATAAGACATCTAAATTGCAAGTCTTAGTTCCCTAGGGTAAATATTTGGGGTATCTGTCTTAAAGTTAAAATATTTATTTTTTCTACTTTAATTTTAAAACCACATTAGATGTGTTCAATAAGTATCTGAGAGACTTTTTTTGGTACATGAAGGAAAATCCATCAGTGTGTCTCATTTGCAGTAAATGAAAGTGGAAGAAAGTCCTAATTACTGTATATTGTATAAAAACTTTCAAACCACAGCTGCATCTTACAAATGATACTTTAAAAAAATCTTGAAGTAACTAAATCTGTTCTTGCTGGTATTTTAAAACCTTACGTACTCAACATGTTCCTCCCTCTGATTTGTAAATGTAGTGAGAGATACTGTACATTAAATCATCATTGGTGTCATCAGAGATATCTATGGAGTGCTTATCTGTGAAAAGTAAAATTTTCATATGCTACCATATAAATAATAAAATAATAGGTCACTTTACTAAATTTTAACTCTATGCCAGGTGATTACAATCCTTCATAAGCATTACCTCATTTATTCTTTATAAAAACATTTTGAGAGAGTTACCCACATTGTCACCATTTTATAGATGATGAAATTGAGGCGGAAACAAGTAAGGTAAATTGCCCCAAATCTCACAGCTATCCCACAGCTATGGAGGTTTCCAGCTGGCTGTTCTGACTCCACAGTCCCAAGGGCTTGACTACTCACTTCATTAATAAAGAAAATAGAATTTTAAAGAATTATTTAAATACTGAAGATTTCTCACCAAGCTTAGGGCAAAAGAGTATGGTACTTGGAAGAGAGCTCAATTATCAACTTCACAAGGGAAAGGTCACAATCCCTGAATGAAGAGATATAAGAGGAAAGAATGAAAAGCAGAGTTGATCTAATATATCTGGACTGTATGACTGGTGCAACCTCTTTTTGTAGACATAACAGGTGTGAAAAAATGATATGGTACTTCCAACTGAGCAATTCGGCCTTATAATCTTTAAAACCTTGATGGGAATAGCAGAAATTGGGGGAAAAAATGATGTTACACAGCTAGGATGTAGAGATCACAACTCAATGCCCAAGGGACCATGAAGTGAAGTAAATAAGTGAACCACAGTGTAAGAAATGATATAGAGTGTTGCCTTTAATGAGAAAAATGGCTCTACGTGATTATTTCAAAAGCCAAGTACATACGACAAAATTGAAACTATGCTAACAACATATTTTTTGGAGAAAGGTTTTCTTCTCTATATAAATATATGTATATACATATGAAGTACATATGTGTATATATACGTGTGTATATATGTTCATGTATCTTGCTTATTCTTGAAGAAGTGTGTGTGTGTGTGTGTGTGCGTGCACACACACAGTTATTGCAACAAAAGACAGGGCACAATACTTATTTAATGCTGAAAAAAAATCTAAATGTACTTGGATTGGCCTTGGCAAAGCTGAAATGTGTCTCTGATTAGTGTTCTAGTTAGAGCTGTTGAAAACTGAGCAACTGAAACTTAGATGGTGGAAAAAATTGGCTACTCATAAGAATACAGGCTGGGAGCTAGATATGAAAACAGCCATGTTTAAAAGGAGCGTAACACATAAGGGATCCCACAGGGAAGTATCAGGGCAATGGGCTCAATGAAAATCCATAGACAGCAATTTTCTGTTTTATTTCTTTAATTTCACATTAGTTTTATTGAATATGGTTAAAATCTAAAGAAAAGCTTTATCTGTATTGTGTAAAGAGTTTTTTGTCCAATTTGACTTGGAAATTAAAGTAAGCACAGGTTTCTCCCCCCAAATCTAGTATTGTGCATTGACAGTAACCAGGTGGGTGGGGGGCAAAAGTCCATAGTATGGAGGTAAGTATCACAGAAATCTAAGCCATTATCCAAGACTGATGCAAGAGTAAATGTAAACCTAAGAGAAGAGATTGTGCCACGTTGTCTTACAGGAGTACACTATATTTCCTGGAGAAAGGAGGATTATCTATTGAGGTAGATTTATAATCTGTAACACACAAGCTGCTGAGCCATGGAAGGAATTCATGTAACATAAATATATAAATATATTATATACAATCTATAGTTAAAAAGGTAAAATAAGACTATGATTATTGTATTAGTGAAATAGAATAATCAGGTAAAAATTTTCAGAAAATGGACTAAGAACCCTCCAGATTTCACCTTCCTGAGTTTACTCGGGGCTCACCAGCCACAATAGGGCCAGGCTCCAAGAGGACGCTGTCAGCAGAAAAGCCGTGTGGCTGACAGGGCCTTTGTGCTCCAGCTGGGTGTCAGGCCTGAGCCTCAAAAGTGGGAGAGCCGAGTTCAGGACATTGAACCATCAGAGACCTCCCGGCCCCACATAATATCAATTGGCAAGAGCTCTCCCAGAGATCTCCGTCTCAATGCTAAGACCAGCTCCACTCAACGAAGCTCCAGGGCTGGACACCCCATGCCAAACAACTAGCAAGAGAGGAACACAAAACCACCCATTAGCAGAGAGCCTGCAAAAAATCATACTAAGTTCACTGACACCCCAAAACACACCACCGGACTCGGTCCTGCCCAACAGAAAGACAAGATCCAGCCTCATCCACCAGAACACAGGCACCAGTCCCCTCCACCAGGAAGCCTACACACCCACTGCACCAACCTTACCCACTGGGGGCAGACACCAAAAACAACGGTAACTATGAACTTGGAGCCTGTGAAAGGGAGACCCCAAACACAGTGAGTTAAGCACAATGAGAACACAGAGAAATACGCAGCAGAGGAAGGAGCAAGGTAAAAACCCACCAGACCAAACAAATGAAGAGGAAATAGGGAGTCTACTTGAAACAGAATTCAGAGTAATGACAGTTAAGATGATCCAAAATCTTGGAAATAGAACGGAGAAAATACAAGAAACGTTTAACAAGGACCTAGAAGAACTGAAGAGCAAACAAATAATGATGAACAACACAATAAATGACATTAAAAATTCTCTAGAAGGAATCAACAGCAGAATAACTGAGGCAGAAGAACGGATGAGTGACCTGGAAGATAAAATAGTGGAAATAACTACTGCAGAGCAGAATAAAGAAAAAAGAATGAAAAGAATAGAGAACAGTCTCAGAGATATCTGGGGCAACATTAAATGCACCAACATTCGAATTATAGGGGTCCCAGAAGAAGAAGAGAAAAACAAAGGGACTGAGAAAATATTTGAAGAGATTATAGTTGAAAACTTCCTTAATAAGGGAAAGGAAATAGTTAATCAAGTCCTGGAAGCACAGAGAGTCCCATACAGCATAAATCCAAGGAGAAACACGCCAAGAAACATATTAATCAAACTATCAAAAATTAAATACAAATATTAAAAGCAGCAAGGGAAAAACAACAAATAACGTACAAAGGAATCCCCATAAGGCTAAGAGCTGATCTTTCAGCAGAAACTCTACAAACCAGAAGGGAGTGGCAGGACATATTTAAAGTGATGAAAGGGAAAAACCTACAACCAAGATTATTCTACCCAGCAAGGATCTCATTCAGATTTGATGGAGAAATTAAAACCTTTACAGACAAGCAAAAGCTAAGAGAATTCAGCACCACCAAACCAGCTTTACAACAAATGCTAAAGGAACTTCTCTAGGCCGGAAACACAAGAGAAGGAAAAGACCTTGCAATAACAAGCCCAAAATAATTAAGAAAATGGTCATAGGAACATACATATTCATAATTACCTTAAATGTAAATGGATTAAATGCTCCAACCAAAAGACATAGACTGGCTGAATGGATACAAAACCAAGACCCATATATATGCTGTCTACCAGAGACCCACTTCAGACCTAAGGACACATGCGACTGAAAGTGAGGGGATGGAAAAAGATATTCCATGCCAATGGAAATCAAAAGAGAGCTGGAGTAGCAATTCTCATATCAGACAAAACAGACTTTAAAATAAAGACTATTACAAGAGACAAAGAAGAACAGTACATAATGATCAAGGGATCAATCCAAGAAGAAGATACAACAATTGTAAATATTTATGCACCCAACATAGGAGCACCTCAATACATAAGGCAAATGCTAACAGCCATAAAAGGGGATATCGACAGTAACACAATCATAGTAGGGGACTTTAACACCCCACTTTCACCAATGGACACATCATCCAAAATGAAAACAAATAAGGAAACACAAGCTTTAAATGACACTTTAAACAAGATGGACTTAATTAATATTTATCGGGCATTCCATCCAAAAACAACAGAATACACTTTCTTCTCAAGTGCTCATGGAATATTCTCCAGGATAGATCATATCTTGGGTGACAAATCAAGCCTTGGATAATTTAAGAAAATTGAAATCATATCAAGTATATTTTCCAACCACAACTCTATGAGAATCAATTATAGGGAAAAACTGTAAAAAATACAAACACATGGAGGCTAAACAATACACTACTAAATAACCAAGAGATCACTGAAGAAGTCAAAGAGGAAATCAAAAAATACCTAGAGACAAATGACAGTGAAAACACGATGACCCATAACCTATGGAACACAGCAAAAGCCATTCTAAAAGGGAAGTTTATAGCAATACAATCCTACCTCAAGAAACAAGAAAAATCTCAAATAAACAACCTAAATCTACACCTAAAGCAATTAGAGAAAGAAGAACAAAAAAACCCCAAAGTTAGCAAAAGGAAAGAAATCATAAAGATCAGATCAGAAATAAATGAAAAAGAAATGAAGGAAATGATAGCAAAGATCAATAAAACTAAAACCTGGTTCTCTAAGAAGATAAACAAAATTGATAAACCATTAGCCAGACTCATCAAGAAAAAAAGGGAGAGGACTCAAATCAATAGAATTAGAAATGAAAAAGAAGTAACAATGGACACTGCAGAAATACAAAGGATCATGAAAGATTATTACAAGCAACTATATGCCAATAAAATGGACAACCTGGAAGAAATGGACAAATTCTTAGAAAAGCACAACCTTCTGAGACTGAACCAGGAAGAAAGAGAAAATAGAAACAGACCAATCACAAGCCCTGAAATTGAAACTATGATTAAAAATCTTCCAACAAACAAAAGCCCAGGACCAGATGGTTTCACAGGTGAATTCTATCAAACATTTAGAGAAGAGCTAACACCTATCCTTCTCAAACTCTTCCAAAATACAGCAGAGGGAGGAACACTCCCAAACTCATTCTACGAGGCCACCATCACCCTGACACCAAAACCAGACAAAGATGTCACAAAGAAAGAAAACTACAGGCCAATATCACTGATGAACATAGATGCAAAAATCCTCAACAAAATACTAGCAAACAGAACCAACAGCACATTAAAAGGATCATACACCATGATCAAGTGGGGTTTATCCAAGGAATGCAAGGATTCTTCAATATACACAAATCAATCCTTGTGATACACCATATTAACAAATTGAAGGATAAAAACCGTATGATAATCTCAGTAGATGCAGATTTATCTTTTGACAAAATTCAACACCCAATAATGATAAAAACTCTCCAGAAAATTGGAATAGACGGAACCTACCTCAACACAATAAAGGCTATGTTTGACAAACACACATCCAGCATCGTTCTCAGTGGTGAAAATCTGAAACCACTTCCTCTGAGATCAGGAACAAGACAAGGTAGCCAACTCTCACTGCTATTATTCAACATAGTTTTGGAAGTTTTAGCCACAGCAGTCAGAGAAGAAAATGAAATAAAAGGAATCCAAATCAGAAAAGAAGTAAAACTGTCACTGTTTGCAGATGACATTACACTATACATAGAGAATCCTAAAGATGACACCAGAAAACTACTAGAGCTAATCAATGAATTTGGTAAAGTAGCAGGATACAAAATTAAGGTACAAAAATCCCTTGTATTCTTATACACTATTGATGAAAAATCTGAAAGAGAAATTAAGGAAACACTCCCATTTACCACTGCAACAAAAAGAATAAAAAACCTAGGAATAAATCTACCTAAGAAGACAAAAGACCTTTATGCAGAAAACTGTAAGACACTGTTGAAAGAAATTAAAGATGATACAAACAGATGGAGAGATATACCATGGTCTTGGATTGGAAGAATCAACATTGTGAAAATTACTATACTACCCAAGCAATCTACAGATTCAATACAGTCCCTAACAAACTACCAATGACATTTTTCACAGAACTAAAATAAAAAATTTCACAATTTGTA
This sequence comes from Eschrichtius robustus, assembly GCF_028021215.1. NCBI lineage: Eukaryota > Metazoa > Chordata > Mammalia > Artiodactyla > Eschrichtiidae > Eschrichtius > Eschrichtius robustus. Next base: position 60,264,347 of record NC_090840.1, on the reverse strand, counting down.
TGGAAACACAAAAGTCCCTGAATAGACAAAGCAATCTTGAGAAAGAAAAATGGAGCTGGAGGAATCAGGCTCCCTGACTTCAGACTATACTACCAAGCTACAGTAATCAAGACCGTATGGTACTGGCACAAAAACAGAAATATAGATCAATGGAACAGGATAGAAAGCCCAGAGATAAACCCACGCACATATGGTCACCTTATCTTTGATAAAGGAGGCAAGAATATACAGTAGAGAAAAGACAGCCTCTTCAATAAGTGGTGCTGGGAAAACTGGAAAGCTTCATGTAAAAGAATGAAATTAGAACACTCCCTAACACCATACACAAAAATAAATTCAAAATGTATTAAAGACCTAAATGTAAGGCCAGACACTATCACACTCTTAGAGGAAAATATAAGCAGAACACTCTATGACATAAATCACACCAAGATCCTTTTGGACCCACCTCCTAGAGAAATGGAAATAAAAACAAAAATAAACAAATGGGATCTAATGAAACTTAAAAGCTTTTGCACAGCAAAGGAAACCATAAACAAGATGAAAAGACAACGCTCAGAATGGGAGAAAATATTTGCACACGAAGCAACTGATAAAGGATTAATCTCCAAAATATACAAGCAGCTCATGCAGCTCAATATCAAAAAAACAAACAACCAAATCCAAAAATGGGCAGAGGACCTAAATAAACATTTCTGCGAAGAAGGCGTACAAATGCATGAAAGGATGCTCAACATCACTAATCATTAGAGAAAAGCAACTCAAAACTACAATGAGGTATCACCTCACACCAGTCAGAATGGCCATCACCAAAAAATCTACAAACAATAAATGCTGGAGAGGGTGTGGAGAAAAGGGAACCCTCTTGCACTGTTGGTAGGAATGTAAATTGATACAGCCACTATGGAGAACAGTATGGAGGTTTCTTACAAGACTAAAAATAGAACTACCATATGACCCATCAATCCCACTACTGGGCATATACCCTGAGATAACCATAATTCAAAAAGAGTCATGTACCACAATGTTCACTGCAGCACTATTTACAATAGCCAGGACATGGAAGCAACCTAAGTGTCCATCGACAGACAGATGAATGGATAAAGAAGACGTGGAACATATATACAATGGAATATTACTCAGCCATAAAAAGAAACGAAATTGTGTTTTTTGCACTGAGGTGGATAGACCTCACTACAGATACAGGTGGAGGAGTCTGTTATACAGAGTGAAGTAAGTCAGAAAGAGAAAAGCAAATACCGTATGCTAACACATATATATGGAATCTAAAAAAAAATTGTTTTGAAGAACCTAGGGGCAGGACAGGAATAAAGACACAGACATAGAGAATGGACTTGAGGACATAGGGAGGGGGAAGAGTAAGGTGGGACAAAGTGAGAGAGTGGCATGGACATTTATACACTACCAAATGTAAAATAGATAGCTAGTGGGAAGCAGCTGCATAGCACAGGGAGATCAGCTCGGTGATTTGTGACCACCTAGAGGGGTGGGATAGGGAGGGTGGGAGGGAGATACAGGAGGGAGGAGATATGGGGATATATGTATATGTATATATATAGCTGATTCACTTTGTTATAAAGCAGAAACTAACACAGCATTGTAAAGCAATTATACTCCAATAATGATGTTACAAAATAAATAAAATAAATAAATAAAATAAAATTAATTATTTCTTCAGCAGTGGGAAACAAAAAAGAGGGAGGGGATATGGGGATATATGTATACGTATAGCAGATTCACTTTGTTATACAGCAGAAACTAACCCAACATTGTAAAGCAATTATACTCCAAAAAAGATGTTAAAAATAAAAAAGAATCCTCCAGATTTCAGAATTCAGATAGAAGGTTAACAGAATGCTAAATTCCTTTCATAATATTAAACATACTTTTCCAAGATAAATGTGACAATGAAACTACATTTTTTTTTTTTCAATAAGTCACCCTTAGCTCTGAAGGTTTTATTCAAATAATCGATCACTCCTTTACTCTGTCACTTGGCTGTTTGTCATAAATAGTTGATAAAAGGTTTGAGTAAATATGAGAAAAAATTTGAAGAGATCCTTGGCCCATTCTAACACGGGTCAGGAGATATTATTAACTCATTCATTAAAGTCATCCATGTGCTAGACCACATGGATCTGGTTCTACGAACACTAAGAATAAGCAGATTTGATAAAATTTAGCCATGGGAAAAGAAGTAAGAAATTTTCTTCGTAATAAAAAGAACGTAATATTAAGATATGAGGTATTATGGATACTCCAGAGTCAGAGGCAAAGACCTGTTTAACACAGTATTATCAGTACCAACATTTTCACACTGGATCTCCAAGCCCCATTTCCCACAGGGAAAAGTAAAGAGGGCCTGATGACACATTTAAACACAATGGGTTGCATTACAGGAAAGAAACATGGCTTTGGGGGAACATGAATCTTACGCAATGAATAATGATTGTGCCTATCCTTTGCTTCAGAGGGAGACACTATCTCCATCTTCCAGCACCACAAGCAAACTTCCCTTTACTCCTGAGGGAGATACTAGCTCTATCTTACATGAGGTTTAAAAGTTTTCCCCTACAGAATATTCATGTGCTCTAATGGTTCAAGTGTCTCTAAATAGAGATATTTTTCCTACTATAGTTTTCAACAGTAGTGGTCAATTTTAATAATGTCTGGGCTTTGAAACTAGGCAACTTGCAGGAAGTATTATTCAACCCCAAAACTCATATGCAGTCTTGACTTTTTACTGCTCCTGGGTTATTTTTCCCTAATCAAGAGATAAGGCAGATGGCATATAATCTTGCTCTATTGTAGGAAACATGAACAGAGTTTTCCTAGTTCCTCTTTCACAGATGGAGCATTCTTAGAATAACCAAGCTTTGTACAGGAGTTCAGTTCCAACAGCCTCAACTCTGAGCACCTAGGAAGCCATTTAACGTTCACGTGTGGATGTTACATAATCGGCCCCTAACTTTTAGAGTCTATATCAGCCTCTGGAACTTCAAGGCTGTTTCAGCATTAAATCATGCTTACAGTTCTGACAGTTTTTTCTCTTTTTATTTCTGGTAATTAGAACACTCAATTCCATTATTTCAAGCCCAGATATATTTGCTGTTGTTGGTGTTATTATAGTTTATATGTTCACTTTCTAGATGATTTCATTCAATTTTATGAGTTTAAATGCTATGTACATGCTGAGTCCCTAATTTACATACCTAGTCCAAATGTCATCCCTGAATTTGACTCATATATCCAGATGCTTTCTTGAGATAACTATGTAGATGCCCAAGAGATTTCTCAAAATTATCCAAATTGAATTGTCTTGACTTATGTTTTCATCCTAAGAACACATTTTCCCTCTTGCATTTTTCCCCATACTAGCAATTCTTCTACTCTTCAGTTTACTCAGGCAGAAGCTATTGGAGGAATACTTGACTCCTTTCTTTCTCTCAAATTCATGTTAAACTGTCTAAAACTATGGTTGAAAATTTATCTTAAATATATCTAGAATTTAACTACTTCTCAGCACATCTACAGCACCCACACTGGGTCAAAGTCCAAGGACTTTCACTGTTATCATTTACAGATTTGTCTTCTTATTTTCACTTTACGCCTCTACCAACCTGAATTCAACAGGGTAGTCTGAGTGACCCATTTAAAATCTAAATCGGGTTACTCCTCTCCTCCAAATTCTCTAATAGTTTTCCAGTTCTTTCAGAGTGAACCCTAATACCTGTCTAATATTAATGAACCCTAATACTGATTTACAAGGTGCTAAATGATCTATTCCATGACCCCATCTTTCTGAACACTTCAATTCCCATTCTTCACACACACTGGCCTCTTCATAGTTCCTTGACATGTAAGCTTGGATCATATGAAATAGGTGTTTTTGTAGGTGAAAACCAGTCAATTTTTGGCTATTTTATATGACTTAATTTAATAAGAAAACTCTCACCCTAGGGCATTTGTACTGGATGCTCTGTCTTGTCTCCTAATAACCACTTGAATCTCTTATTCCCATCTTTCAAGTCTAGCTTAAATAACATTTTAAAAGACAGGCCTTCATTGATCTCCTTTATAACAGAGTAGTACTGCCTATCACTCTTTGTTCTGACTCTGCTTTATTTTTCTTCACCAAGATGTGCCACCTACTGACACTTTGTTTATTCATTGTCTTTTTTGCCTTGAATATAAGCTCTTTGAGGAGAATGTCTGTTTGTTTATCACAACAACTGTAGTGCCTGTAAACATGCTTACCTTAGTGACATCAACAACATGACCAAATAAGACATCCCTCATCATATTCCCCTCTACAACAATTTGGTATTCATCTATGGGAAAAAGTGCCTTTGTAGGTAGGAGCTGTGGGATCCGTCATCATATGCCAAGGGTTCAGAAAGGAGTCTCACCTACCCGTGCAAGATTAGGCACAGATTGCTTAAATATGACACTAAATGTATAATCAATAAAAGAATAAATTGATAAATCAGCCTTCATTATAATTAAAAAGATGCTGAAAGATACTGTTCTTTGAAAGATACTGCTAAGAGAATGAAAAGACAAGCCATAGAGTCAGCCCATGTATTTGCAAATACGCCTGATAAAGGTATTGTACCCACACCATATAAATGATTCAAAATTCAATAATACTAGTACAAATAATATGTTTTATAAGTACACAAAATATTTGAAAAGGTTCTTCACCAAAGAAGATATACAGCAACATGTACATGAAAATATATTCAACATTTTTAGCCATTAATTAAATGAAAAAATAAAACCACGATGTAATACAAAAAGCTGACCATACCAAGTATTAGTGATGTTATGTTATAATTGGAATTCTCATTAACTCTTGGTGAGAATGTAAAATGGTACAGCCATATTTAAAACCTATATGGCAGGACTTCCCTGGTGACGCAGTGGTTAAGAATCTGTCTGCCAATGCAGGGGACACGGATTCGAGCCCTGGTCCGGGAAGATCCCACATGATACAGAGCAACTAAGCCCATGTGCCACAACTACTGAGCCTGTGCTCTAGAACCTGCCAGCTACAACTACTGAAGCCCGTGCGCCTAGAGCCCGTGCTCTGCAACAAGAGAAGCTACTGCAATGAGAAGCCTGCGCACTGCAACGAAGAGTAGCCCCTGCTCCCCGCAACTAAAGAAAGCCCACGCACACCAAGGAAGACCCAACACAGCCAAAAATAAATAAATAATTAAAAAATAATAATAAAACCTATATGGCAGCTGCTTAAAACTTAAACAAAAACCTACCATAAGATACATTCATATCACTGATGGGTATATAACCAAGAGAAATAAAAGCATATATCCATACAAAGACTTTTATATGAATGGTCATAGTAGTTTTATTTGTAATACTATAAAACTAGAAACAACCCAGATGTTCATCTTCAGGTTGATGGAAAAACAAACTGTAGTATACACATACAGTGCAATCTTACTTAACAGTAAAAAGGTATTAATTATTGATATATACTACATGGATGAATCTTAAAATCATTATTTTGAATGAAAATGAAAGAATCCAGACAAAAAATGCTATACAGTATATGAATCTATTAATCTTAAATTGTAGAAAATTCACACTAATCTATATAGTAATAAAGTACATCAATGTTCATTTGGCAATGAAGTAGGGGGGTGGTGGCAGGAGCGATCAAAGGAGGCACATGACAAATGGGCAGAAGAAAACTTCTGGACGGTGATGGATGTTTTCTTTATCTTGATACTTGTGATGTTACATATATCAAAATTTATCAATTTGAGTGTTTTTAAATGTGAAGTAAGTCAATTCTACCTCATAAAAACTCTTCTTAAAAAGAAAATGAAACAAAATAAAACAGTAAAAAGAATAAGACATAGATGAAACTGACACCTGAATTCTCATTATTAAGGTTGTTAATATTTTCAACCTTATTACAAGGATAAAATAAGGTTATTACATATTATAATAATATATAATTATACAATACTTATAAGTATTGAATTATACAATAATTATTATATCATTATTACCCTATTATTATTATTGTTAAACAAAGAGTTAATGCTGCATTTCCTGGCAACATGGAATGGAAGCACGTTTCATTACAAGTTTTCTCTATCTGCTGAAAGTAAATGTATTTATAGGAATGGACAAAATTTTTTAAGAATTTATTACATGGGCTCTTATCTAAATGCCACTGTCTTCAATAGATGTGCAACAGACTCAGAAATAATTTTTTTCAATCTAAAATTCTCCTATCAGCTTTCTATTAAAGCTAAATACCTAGGTATTTGGTAAAGGAGTTTCTGCAGGAAACTGAATTAGGTATGTTATTTCTAGATATTCAAATTAAAACAAAATTTAGGAAAGGAATTTAAGAGAACAAAGACAAATGAATACTTAGCATGTCCTCAAACGTGAAATGTCTTAGGTAATTATCTGCCAAATGTTGCATCATAATCACTTTCTAGTTATAACTTCTCACAATTGCTGGGAGTGTGAATATTTTCTAATATTGCTCACAAAATCTACATACTTTAAATATCAAAGTAAGAGGATGGAAGTGTTTTGAAATGCTACTTGCATTCTTGTTCAACTGATTGCTACTGTGTGTGTGTGTGTGTGTGTGTGTGTGTATGACACACATACTTTTTTGTCATGGATACAATTTAAGGCAGGTGTCAAGAACTTTGAACATGAAAGAAATTCTGTGATGCTTACACAGATGGATTTAATATGAGACAATACTGTGTAATGGAGTAAAATATAATATAAAGTTATCTTATAACATGTATAAGAAATCAAGTGTCTACTGAAAAGAAGAATGAAAAACACTAATGTTCATTAAAATTTGAAGATTGATAACATATAGTAAGAGGGTTGTAAGGGAAAGTAAACCTCTGGCTCTATATATTTAAATGGCTTAGTAATGTACTATTACTAATCTGGAACCTTTTAAGGATAAGGGAACTATTGAATTCCTTTGATTTTTAACATGCTAGAATTAAGCTTCATAAATGTAGGATCCTTGTTTTGTCCCCTTATATATTTGAAGTGCCTAGAACATAGTCTGATTTGGTGCTTAATTCAAATATCTATATATCTTTTCTGTCATCTTTCTATCTATACCTTTGTTCATTATCTTGGTTTTACAAAATATTATCATTAAAAAGATGATTTCTTTTTACAGAAATGATTGATGCAGTGACCTGGAATTCATAAAATCTTTTTAAAAATTGTAGTGATAAGAAAATTTTATTAACTATTTGGAATACCTTGGGAGAACAACAATAAATCATTAGCAGCAAGAAGATATTCTAAGTGAACCAAGCTTTTATGTCATTTTCAAATGGCTGCAATGAACTAGAAAATTATTATACCATTGAAAAGACTGTGCACTAGATGTTATAATAAATCATTTACTGAAGACTATTAGACTTTAAATCAGTTATAATTAAGTTCAAAGGAACTTTGAACACACTGCTTGATTTCAAAAAATGTTTGATATAAATTCCCATCTTTGCAATAGCATTAACACTTCAGAAATATCTCTAAAATGTCATACAAAGGTTGGTGTACTGTGTACAAGAACTGAATGAATTTAGCAGACTTCCCTGGTTTAAACGGTTTGATGGAATTGGAAAATGAGTTTTGCCTTTCTTTCACATAAGAAGAGAAGTAATTTAAACAAATTATAATGATGAATCTGAGGATTATTGAGACCTTTGCTGTGCAATAACATCAAGTAATCAAAGAACATTTACCTCCAAATAATTTAGTTATGCCCCCATTTTACAAAAGAGGAGATTTGATTGGTACCTCCATTTCTTACATGGAAACTTTTTCCTACAGACATATGTAGTAGTGGAAATAGCATCATAGAGTAAATAAGCAAATGTATAATATTAGAGGAAATAAGAACACACAACTTCCCCATGTGGTCATTGATACATGGAATTCTTCTAACCATAGAACAAGCCTTCCATTCAGGGCCCTTTGAGAGCACCAATCATCCACAAAGGAGGAATTTGATCATTGCTGTATATTTTGATATATCATAAATAATCAATATCTAATTATCTCCTGTAGCAGGTTTTGATGAGAGAAGGGGTATGGATACTTTAAGTGGAGGTTGCTAAGTCAGGAGGTGCGCTGAGAAAAGAGGTTCCCAGTCCAGCATGCAAACACCTTGGAAAAACAACTTACTTGAACCATAATGACTAAATTAAGAGCAGAATTGAAAACTTCAGGCTTGTATTTGGTCAATGATGAAAAGAAGAAAAAAAATCACAAATGTTGTATGTAACAAGGAAGATAACTTGGGCAGGATTGTTTTATTTACTTAATTTTAATGAAAGATTATGTAAAACAAATTTGAATAATTTCTCACAAATTTTAACAGGATGAAAACACAAAAGGATTTATTTAAGGTCAATCGATTAAGAAGCATGAATGAGCACTTACCCTGAGATTAACATATGCAGAAATTTTTCTAGGGATTATCAAACAACCTCAAATGAGCACATGTTTTAAAACAGATAGATCTGGTATCAAAACTTAGGACTGTCATTTAGTAGCTTAGAAGCCTGGGAAAGATGAATATATAAGCCCCACTTGTCTTACCTAAAAAATGGGAATATGAAAATCAGAAATACTGTATGAAAATTTCTAAGAGCATCTATGACATGGTAATTCCATGAATTACTTTACAATTACTACTACTGCTGCTACTGCTTCTACTACTACTACTATTACTTGTATTCCTACTAACATTAGCTTCATAAGTATAAATCAGGGATCATAGGTTTTGTTGAGGAAGAAAAATGAGCAGGTACAAATCAAAGAGAGCTGAAGATAATAGAGTACACAGTTTAGGGCTATGAAATAATAGAAAAATGTATACATAATGGTCTCTGCTCCTGATTCCTCTTACAGAGCTCCTAAAACACTTGTAATTTCCTGAGTCATAAGAACACCAGGCACATCTATTGTTCTAATATTTACCTCTGACATCAGTCCCTGACACATGACTCCTGAAACCCTTGTAAATTCCTAAGTGATAAGAGCACGAGGAACATCTCTTGTTCTATTGAGGTGACTCTGAGTGAGCTATGACTCCTGGATGGAAGCTAGTCACCAGAAAGACCAAGCCATTAATAGAACCTTGGAATTTTCAGCCCCACACCCCCATCTTCCAGAAAGGGGAGAGGGACTGGAATTGGAGTTAGTAATAGATCATGCCTATGGGAGGAAGCCTCAATAAATTCCCAATAGTAGGGGGTTCAGAGAGCTTCTGGGTTGGCTAATACATCCATACCAGGTGTGTGAAGCACACCAGCTCCAAGGGGACAGAAACTCCTGTGCTCAGGACCCTCTTAGAACTCACCCTGTGTATCTCTTCATCAAGCTGTTTATTTGTATCATCATATTCTTTAATAAACTGCTAAACATAATTGTTTCTGAGGTCTGTGAGCTGCTTTAGCAAATTAATGGAACCCAAGGAGGGGTGTCATTGGAACCTCAGATCTATAGCCAGTAGGTCAGAAGCACAAGTGATAATTTTGACTTGTAACTGGCATCTGAAGCTGGGAGCAGGGAGGAAGTCTTAAGGAACTGAGCCCTTAACTTGTGGGATATGACTCTTATCACCGGGTAGATAGTGTTAGAATTGAGTTAAATTGTAGGACACCCAGATGGTGTCACAGAGAATTGCTTGTTGTGGACGGAAAACCTCCACACATTTGTTGACCAGAAGTTTCAGAAGTAAAGCGTTCTGGGATACAACTAGAGATTATCATACTAAGTGAAGTAAGTCAGAAAGAGAAAGACAAATACCATATGATATCTCTTATATGTGGAATCTAAAATATGGCACAAATGAACCTATCTACAAAACAGAAACAGACTCATAGACGTAGAGAACAGACTTGTGATTGCCAAGGGGGAGCAGGGAGGGAGAGGGATGGACTGGGAATTCGGGGTTGGTAGATGCAAACTATTACATTTAGAATGGATAAACAACAAGATCCTAATGAATAGCACAGGGAACTCTATTGAATATCCTGTGACAGACCACAATGGAAAAGAATATAAAAATAAGAATGTCTATATGTGTATAACTGAGTCACTTTGTTGTACAGCAGAGACTGGCACAACATAGTAAATCAACTATACTTCAATTAAAAAAAAAAAAAAGAACTAAAGGGTTCTGTGTAAGTAGTAAAGGGACTCACAGGGAAGAGAAACATAAAAGGGGAGAACTGTTATTTTTCCCTACATAGGAAGGGAGAAACTGAGTTTTTAATAGAAAATAAATTTTTATAGAAAATTAATAAATCTTAGTGGGTGAATTTAGCACACAAATCTATGTAACTGATAGAAAAGCAAACACAGGTATGTGTAGATATGTATGTATGTCATGTTCAAGAAGATTTGAACATGACATGGTGAAACTGACATAATTGGCATAAATAGAAAATTACAAGTTAAAGTTCAAAATATATTTTTTTCAGGAAGAAGTAAATTAACCCAAATAAAGCATATTATACTCAACGAAAACAGAGGGATGGGAATAGTAAAAATTTGAAGAGAAACAAGATTAATAAAAAAAATTTCAGAAAATCTGTAGCACCTAGAATAGTTTCTTTGAAAAGTCTAATGATATTTACAAACTTCTGGTGAAAATAATCAAGAAAAATAATCACAAGTGTCATGAAAATAAAGTAAAATACTACATATATTACCAGCATTAACAAATTTTGAGAGGGTATTACAAAATTTTTATGAAAATTAATTTGAAAATTACAATGAAAGTGGATAGGAATTAGAAAAGCAAAATGCACCAAAATTGATACAAGAAAATGAAAAAAACTGAACAGTTTTATAATTATTAAAAATTTTTATTTTCCCACTACAGAAACACTAAGCTCAAATTGCTTCACAGGTGAATTAATTAAATATTTGTGGAACATATAAAGGCACATTTTTCCTAAGTTCCTTCAGAAAGAAGGAAAAAGAGAACTTTGTCACCTGTTTGTGTAGCCAAAAAAACTTTTATACAAACACCTAAAAGGACATCACCAGAAGGTAAAACAACAGGTCAATCTCTCACAATATTGATACAAGCTATGTCTCCAGTTCAGTAAATCTCCACTTCTATTATTGAAAATGTGACATGATAAAATTAACAAAATGGCTCAAAGATCAGAAATAAAGTAATCATTTACTGATGATACATTTGTGTACAGAGAAAATTAAAATGAATCTATAAATACATTATTAGAATTGTTTAATAAATTTAGCATAGTTGCTGATTTAGCATCAAAGAAGTGGCAAAAAAGCCATTAGGCATACAATTTTAAAAGATCCTTTAAATCAGAAAAAAATATGAAGTCCAAGAAATAAAGCATTTAAAATATGGAAGCCTAAGAAAATTATAAACTACTTTGAGAGAATTTAAAGTAGATCCAGGGATTTCCCTGGTGGTACAGTTGTTAAGAATCCGCCTGCCAATGCAGGCGACACAGGTTCTAGCCCTGGTCCGGGAAGATCCCACATGCCACGGAACAACTAAGTCCATGCGCCACAACTACTGAGCCTGCACTCTAGAGCCCATGAGCCACAACTACTGAGCCTGTGTGCCACAACTACTGAAGCCTGCGCTCCTAGACCCCGTGCTCCACAACAAGAAAAGCCACCACAGTGAGAAGCCCGCACATCGCAACGAAGAGTAGCCCTTGCTCGCCTCAACTAGAGAAAGCCCGCACGCAGCGACGGAGACCCAACGCAGCCAAAAATAAATAAATAAATTTATTTATTTAAATAAATAAATAAAGTAGATCCAATACATGGAGAATATAATCATGCATTGGAAAACTTTTATTATAAAGAGGTAAATTTTTCACCAATGTTGCACAAATTTATGTATGCATCTGAATAATCTTTTATATCAAGATCAAGATGTAAAAGATATAGCTTACATTTATTTATATATGTATTACATAAATATATATTCAATAAAATATGAAGCTCTAAGAAAAGTTTATATGAAAAAGGCAAGCTAATTACAAAATTAAATATGAAAAATCAAAGAAAAAAAATTACTAACCAATGATAGAAAACAAAACAAAACAATATAAGGAGGTTTTTTCCTACCTTGCCAAGATTTTTTAAATCTTTTCTAATTAAAGCAGTATGGTGTTATACAATTGAGGATAAATATTAACTGAAGCAAATAGCTTAAAAAAAGAAAAGACACATTATATTACAAAGATGGCACTACATTGCAGTGAGAGAAGATGTTTTGGGGAACACTGTGCTAGTTCAGTTACATAGGCACATGACAAAAATAAAACTTTACCCCTATTTCAATTGTAAGTACATAAAATTTATTGCAGATAGATTGTTAATATAATTCTGTACAGAAGAACAATAAGCATTATACAAGATTATATCAGAGAATACTTTGATCATGCTGAGGTAAAGAAAGTTTTTTTACATAGGACACAAGAAGGACTAGTCATACCTAAAACATTGATAAAATGGACTACATGAAAATTAAGAAATTATGTTCATTAAAAGACATTATTAAGTTATAGAGTCTGAGAAGATATTTGTAAAACACAAAGGTACAAAGATTTCAGGATATATGAAAAACCTTTATAATTCTATAAGAACAAAGACAATATAATAGAAAAGTGAACAAGAGATTTGAAGAAGCATTTCAGAAAGGAAATAAGCTAACATTCACTAAACAAATTCAAAGATAGAAACCTCATTAATATTTAGGAAAATACAAATTAAAGGCAAAATGCAAATTAAATCATACCAGAGGAATAAAATTAGAAAAAAATAACCTGGCAATACCAACTGTGGGAAAAATTGTGGTGTATTCATAATGTGGGATGAATAAACAAACTTACTTGACACATAATATATGAGAGGGTGAAGGCAAACACAAAACATTTGTAATGAAGGATTCCATTTAAATAAAAATTGGCCAAAACTAATATATCAAAACTGTACAAAATCTATAAAACAAAATGTTACAGGCATTAGACACCAACCAACTGGAAGCTGCCACACTAAGAGAAGGAAGGCATATGGTAGGAGCCTCACATTCACCTCAGCCTCTCTTCAGAAAATTTTCCCAACTGCAGCAGAGCCCAAGCATGACTGCCAGCCTCACTGGGAAAGAAAAAAGACTGAGACATTTTGGGAAAGACACTAACGTAAAGGTAGATGCAGATAAGAAGTACCAAGATTCTGTGTAAAATTGACTTCAGATACTTGGCTGGCTTCTGAGCTGTCTATGTACAAGATGAAACAATGCAATGCTAGCAGAGAAGAGCTGTTAGGAGGAAGAACACTAAATATAGAGAAAATTAAAGAAAATGGGGATGAGTTAAATTATGGAGAATTTCAACAGATGATTAATATCTACCAAGAAAGAGTCAAATAATTATTCTATTAAATAATACAATAACTAAAATTAAGAACTCATTGGATATAATTAACAGCAGACTAAATAAAGAGGATGAAAATTAGTAAACACAAAAGCTGAACAATTGAAAAGGTCTAAACAGAAACACAGAGAAAAAAAGATCAAAAGAGATGGGACATTGTCAACAAGTTGAATATATGTGTAGTTAGAAGTCAGAGATAACAGAGTGATGGGAAAGATCTATATGTCCATCTGGATGGCAGTTTAAAGGGGTGTTAATATTTCTTTGAATTGTACACTTGAGATTTGGGCACTTTATTAAATGCAATTTATAACCAGTTAAAATAAATACAATGATACTTATAAGTATTTGGGCCAATCATACCTTTGAATGGTATGATTAAAAGCTTCTCAGATAAATCTTTATCACCTAGGAGTTGAAAAGCATATAGAGAAGAGTAAGGTAAATTTTTTAGAGTAAGAAATACTCTAAATACTTGATAGGAATATTGACACCTTTTTCCAATAATGTTTAATTTTCCCTTGCATCTGAGCAATTTCAGAGTTGGTTTTGTGTTTGTTTGCTCAGATAGGCAAACAAATACACTAATCAGTTTTGAATGTGAATTGTGAATGTGTTTAGCTAACACTGGAGGATTTTTCATGATATTATTTCTAAAGATAATCAGTTAGCTGGCCTCAGATGAATGGCGGCTATTCATTAACTTAATTAGCTTATGTAGGAAGTACAAAAGATGGAAAAGTGGGTGGTCACTGGAAAGTACTTTACATAAAGCAGGAAAAAGCTTTTTACTGGAAAATATTTTTTTTTTTTTAATTTGAGTTTATGAGACCATTTATTTCACCACTGGGAAACCAATTATCTCCAGACTAGAATTCTTACCTTGGAGGAAGGAAATGAAACAAGACAAACATGGATTTGTTGAACTCTTATTATGTGCCAGGAATTGACCTAGGGGGTTGTAATATAGTACAATCTTGTAAAACATTTCATTTAGTTCTCACTACCACTTTGGGAAATAGGATTATCTTTCCCATTTTACACATGAGAAAAGAGAACTTCAATAGGAGTAAAGCTGCTTGGACAAGTAGTAGGGTTTGAATGCCAAAGTGGCTAGGTGTTAGAATTCATTTGAGAGAAGTCTTCAGTCACTTAAGCCAGTAGCTTTTCTGATTCCTGCCCAGAGCTCTCCTGTGTGCCCTAGAGACAAGGGGAGTCTAAAACTTCTACATTGCTTCTGTCTTTCCTCCATCCTGCAGGTACGTTCAGAACTCCTGGAATAAGTGGAAAAAATCACTAAAACACCATATACCTCTGTATCATCTTTATATTTTAATAATTCATACAAGTCTGGCTACTGCCACCTGATTTGTCTTCTATTTCACTAATTTCCCCCCTTTTATTGTGACTATAATTGCCTAATATGATATCAAATTGGTTCACTGAATTGGTATTTTCAGTTCTAGAATATCCTATTGACTTGTATTCTATCAATTCTGGTTTCTCCTGTAATTTTCTATGTTTGCCTCTGTTTTCCTGAATATACAAACCAGTTATTGTAATATCCCTGTGTAAAACTTCCATACCTAAATCCTCTTTGGATTTATTTCTATTTTCTTTTCTTTCTTGTTAGTCATTGGATCTTTTTTTAGCTTGCCACATAATTTTAAATTGCATACAGGATATTGCATTTGAAATTTGGTTAAGGTTCCAGAAGATACTATATTCTTCCATAGAGGATTAATCTTTCTTCTGTCATGCAGAAAGAAAATAATTAGGTCATTTCTTCCTGTCAAAGGTTTTATGCTTTTCAAAGGATATAATATTTCATCTTAAGCCTTCCTTCTGGGTCTTGGCAATTACTTCTAAGATGTAGCCATTCCTGGGTTTCAACTGACAAAATAGGATATTTACAATCCTCCATCTTGGCACTGTTTGAACTCAACCTTAGCATCATGCAGCTGCTAAAAGTTCTATTCAGCACTTTAACCCCTCAATGCCACTTTCTACTAGGTTTCTATCAGTTTAGTCCTGCACATTTGCACTTTAGAGATCAGTAAAATCCTAGAGGGGAATTTGCACACACAGTTTGAGGCTATGTTGGTGAATTCCCTCCTCCCCCTGATGTTACTCCTCAAATCTCAGATTATCTGGCAACCCTGAACTCCAGTATCTTTCTCTTTAGTTTAGTAAGACTACAGTTTTTTGCTATAACTGTTTCCCTGCACTATCAACATCTTCCTTCAGGGAAAAAGACAAAGTAATGTGGAGCTCACCTTCTCTTCCCTCAGATATTGTAGCCTGTCCCATTCTGCCTGTGGTGGTTGCTCTCTATTGCCTTCAAATATTTCCTATGTGTATTTTGTCCTTTCTTTAAGAGATTAATCCAACATAAGCTACTTTGTCATGGCTGACAATGGAATTCCTTTCTGTAAACTAGTCTATGTATATTTCAATTACTAGAAAAATAACAGAAATGACAGCATTTATGAAAAAATATATTAACTTTCAGGGTGAATGGTATTCTGTTGATGGGAATTAAATTGGAAGTTGCAAGGTGTATCTCATTCCTGTTTTAATTAAATAATTTCTGGTATGATCAGTATGGCATTAGTGTACTACATTCAGAAGACCACTGACCAGGAATCAAAAGAATCATACTCATTTACTTCTTAGTGATCCTTTGATCTGGGGCAAGTTCTTAACTCTTAGATTTCTAAATTATTAAATATCTATATTTTACAGTTTTGTTTTGAATAAATATGTTGGTAAATTATATTATTCTGTTCATTAATTTATTCAAGAATGCTACCTATTATGTGCCAGGCTTCTTTCTAGTTGTGGAGGATAGAGAAGACAAAGAGATAAAATCCCTGATTTCAGAAAGCTCAAAACAATTCAGTAAAGGATAAAGGGCATAAATAAGTTAAAATGCATAAATAAGATCATTTCATATTTTAAATACAATAAATTTGTGGAAAGTGACAGATGGATGTGGAGAGGAGAGTAACAGAAAGGAAAGCCTCACATAAGCTTGGTATCTGAACTAAGACAAAAAACACAAGAATCAAAGACATTTTCAAGTAAGTGTATCCTAGGAAGAGAGAACAGCAATCAGCAGTTACAAAGGTTTGGAGAAAACCTTTTCTAAAAAGGAAAACAAAATTGTCATTGTGGCTATAACATAATAAACCAGGAATAAAATGGTGAAATAATTTAAAAAAGGAAAGAGGCCATGCAAGATCTAGTAAGATATTGGAAACCATGTAAAGTTTTTTGATTTTTATTTAAAGCACAGTGGAATCCACAGTGGACTTGTAGACAGCTGTATTTTTATGATGTGATTTATGTAAAAAAAACAAACAAAACAAAATAAAATCACCCTTGCTGCTGCTGTGTGGAAAGGGGAATGGTACATTAGTGTGGACAAGAATGGAGGAAGGAGAACTGTTAGGAAAATGTAATAGTTCTTGAGATCTGATTCTGGTTTAGATCAGGCTGAAGATACTGAAGATGCAGAAATATAGATAAATCATCGTATATTTTGGAACTAGAACTCACCTTGATTGTGGAATTGAATGGAAGGGATAGAGGAAAAAAAGGGGAAATCAAGAGTAATGTTTGCTTTTACTCAAAAATTATACTTGAATACCACAAAATTGCATTTAAAAAATACAACAATTTAATGACTTCTAACCATTGATAGAAATTACATTGGAAAATATCTTTACACTTGTGCCACTGAACTGTAGAGATAATCTAATACTGTACTTATTTACCATTGACTTCAAAATTGATCTCACTACATACTCTAATATAAAATTAGGCAAGCCTTTCCATTAACTGCTGGTCAATATAGCCAAGCAAAATTGATTCAAATGTATAAACTGAAATGAAAAGCATGAAATGTAAATTATGCATCAATCATGTACTATTAATCATCAAGTGCAGTTTTCAACAGTCCTCCAAGGTAAGATTCCATTGATGATAGTTGCACCTGTTGAGGAGATCTCTGTTTTTCTTTGGAAAAAAAGAAAAAGTAAAATATTTATGATGTAATGTTCTAAAAGGTGAATTAGATTATATTTGAATAATTAAAGAATTTCTTTCTTGCCGATTTAAGGTATTTTAACAATTTTGAGAACTTTAAGTTTTGAAAAGTTCAGAATCAATCAAATAAACTTGATCTGTTTTGAAACTGATCTATGTAATGGCCAACAACTAAATTAATAGGTTCAAAATTAAACCAACAATAAACGCAATATTCCCTATGAGTTTCACATGAATCTCCTTTTCTCCCTAGTTCTCATATACTCTTTTAATTCTAAATTATCTTTTCCTCACTAGTTCCCTTAGACAGCTTTGATTCTAAATTAATATGAGAATGTCACAGGTTCTCCTAAATAATTTGGATATACAACACTGGAAATATGTTCTGAATAACTTTTTGATGCAGAATTCATTGCTCACAGGACAAGGAGACTGAGGGAAAGACCTGCTTCCAGGCCGAGAGCCAGGTAGGTGAGGGGCAGACAGCAGGCTACTAGTAGAAGTGCCCTAGAAATCTAGAAATCATGGCCAGGATCCAGGTGGCAGGATACCAGTTACGGTCCATGGGGAATTGGAGTACTGGTCAAATTAGCAAAACCAAGACAGGAACAAACAAGGATCCAGTTCCCCCAACAAAAGCATAGGAAAAGCATCTTAGAATCTAGAATAAAACCCAGCTATAATAATTAGGAAAAAAATCAAGTCCAAATAGAAACAATCAGAAACTAAGTGCTCAAGTGTTGTATAAGATGTGTTTAATTAGTCTTCTGCTATAGGCTTAGGCCCAGGGACAAGTTTATGACTTGCAGGCAAAAATTAAACTGTTCCAGTTATGAGGCAAGAAAAGGACTCCAGATAGATTCTTCCATATTCTTCTTCAAGGAGCAAATGAAACTCAGGAATAATGTCTAAGAACACATGTTCACAAATATGTAAATAAATATTTAAATTGGCAACAAAAATAGTTAAAATACTAAATAATGAAAGAATTTTTCACTGATTGCAAACTGTAAAGTGTTAGACAATTTGTTTCTAGTAATATACCTGGCTAGATATCTTAAGACATTCTCCCTTGAAAAAATAACACAAAATATTTTATGCAATTTTGGCTTACAGATAAAAGAGCTGGCTTGAGAGTAAGTGAAAAATTGAACATAAGGAAGAAAGGACAGTACTGAACATGGAGGTCAGCAGAACACTGAAGTTACTATTGCTCTGATGTTGGCTGCAAACTTGTTAACAACGAGTTTTGATCTTTGGTTTGCAGAACACAATACCCAGATGTTATTCTAGCTAGGGAGTCTTACAGGAAGCCATATTCCATATAGCTCGGACTTCCATATAGTGGGACTCATCCTCAGTGTGAGGTCCACCCAGAAGTAAATGCATCCTGCATCCTGATCCTGAAGGTAATATCTTCAAAGCACTAAGGAGGTTAAGTGTCAATCTGGAATCCTATACTCAATGAATATATATTTCAAGAACAAGTATAAAATAAAGACAATTTTAGGTAAAACAAAAAATGGAGACTACGATCAGCAGATCTTACTAGAAAAGTTCTACAGCTGTACTTTAGGCAGAAGGAAAGTGATCCAAGCAGGAATATCTGACATACAAGTGGGAAGAACTAGCTAAAAATGAGGTAAATATTTTGATATCTCTGAATGCGTATTAATTATATACAAGAAAATTGACAACAGCTTCATTGATCATGGACATAAATTACATTATTTCAAAAGTTAAATTAAAAATAAATAAGATTAAAAAAACAAACAAAGAATCAAGCAAAGACTGATGCTGAAAATAGATTATGAAAGAAAGATTATGATTAATCAGGATCTCTGCTCCACAATGAAAATAATGAAAATCAACAATATTTATATTAAAAAATCCACTATAAAATGAAAGTACACTACATACCATTTATAGCATACAAATGTGATATGTGAGTAATAAATTAAATAATTACATAATTATAACATAAATTATTATAAATTATGCATAAATAATTAAGAAGGAATAAATAAATGAAGAGATATACCATGTTCAAGACTGGAAAAATAATAGAGAGGCTAATTTGCACCATAATGATGTGTTGTATTGATATAATCCCAATCATAATCACTTCAGGTGATTTTTGTGGACACTGACAAGGAGATTTTAAATTTTTTTGAATGAAAATAAGGTAGTAGCACTAACTCTAACAGATATGAAGACATTATAAAATCTATAATTAATTCATAGAGATAGTAAACAGAACACTGAGACAGAATAGAGAACCAAAAACAGACCCAGTCATACTATGAGCACACCATTTATACAGATCAATGGGTAAAGGATTAATCTCTCAAGGAATGATGCAAAAACAAGTAGGCATCTGTAAGAAAAAAATGGTACTGGACATGACCACACATAGGATCAATTTCAGATGACATAAAGATGCAACACATAAAGAGAAACATTTGGAAGATGATAATGAAAAATATGTTTATTTATTCAAGTTATGGATATATTTTAAAAGACACATGTGCACTAAAAATAAGGGAAAATTTTGATAAATTTGGGGACATTAAGACTTCTGTTCATCACATGACACCATTACAACTGTAAAATACATTACAAATTAGAGAAGACTGTATCTTATTATAAGAACTCCTATAAAGCATAATAAAAAATAAATTGATATTATTTATAAAAAATAGTACACACCAGTGTAAATGGATGAAAGAGAACTACATATGTCAACATGGATAAATTTCAGACAGAATATTTAATGAAAAAAGCAGGTCACAAGAGAATTAATAGTGTATTTTTAATTGTATAATATTAAAAAAAGGTCACAGCTAAACTATATTATTTAAGGTTGAATACATGGGTTCTAAAACTCTAAAGTAAAGCAACGGTATAATCATCACAAAAATGAGGATATTGGCTAAGTCAAAGACAGAAGAACATGTTCTGAGTTGGGGAATATAGGGAGGCTTCTATATTCTCAATAGAGTTGTTGAATTTACATTTTTTTCTTTAGTTGTTCCTTTTATATATTTTAATTTAAATTTTTCTTTCTACTGTTTATGAATTTATTATTCTTTAAAAAGAAAATGGATGAATTAAAATAATATTCATTCCTTTATTTACCCAATCATTCTTCTATTTAAATAAATACTCCATAATAGACCCCATGAAGTCAGAGCAAGTGAATTTCGGCATGTTTTTCCTACACCAAGAGGGGCACATATTGACAATTACCTAAGATATATTTAAATATATTATAACGAATGCTAAACATATGTACATATTAAATGCTATGTATGTTAGCTTAGGTAATTGCTTTCAATTGTTCAATCTCTTCTACCTATGACAGAGGATGGGCAAAATATTTCCTTGCACTATTGACACTGGTCTTGGTCATGACTTGTTTTGGCCATAGGAATATGGAAAGAAGTGACAGTATATTAGTTGTGAGCCAAAGTCATAAGAGGTATTATGTCTTTTTGCAAAACTACTTTTTGGTACTGTAATCTGCCATGAAAATTGTGTGTCTCAGATTTCTGCTGATTCAAGGAGAATGTGGAGTGACAAAGCACAACTAAACTAGATCCACAGTTTGGACCAGACAAGCCCAATAGATTCATGAATAAGAAATAAACACAAATTGTTAAAAGCCACAGAGTGTGGGGTGATTTTTTTCACAACATCATTGCAGGAATAGTTGACTGAGACATATTGGAACAATAAGATGGAAAAGATTCATTCTGCCATTAGTGAAAACTGTTAAGCAAAGCATGACAAAGGTGATGGTATTTCACCTGGACCTTGAAAGATGAGTTGACTTTGGATTGAATTGCCTAGCTCCTTATCTTATATTTATCAATTCAATCAGTGTAATGGAGTATGAAAATTTATTGATTGGTACCTTAAATTACATTGGTAGCAAGTTTGCAGAAAAGCTTTGGTGAAAGCACTTCTAAAATAATTATCAGGACTTCCCTGGCTGGTCCAGTGGTTAAGACTCCATGCTTCCACTGCAGGGGGTGCGGGTTCAATCCCTGACCAGGGAACTAAGATACCACATGCAGCGTGGTGTGGCCAAAAAAAAAAAGACGGAATTAGAAATTCAGAATCTTCAACAAGGGATATAAATGTCAAATTTAAGAAGATGTAATATAGGGAAAATGACAAAAACAATGAAAGAAGTTAAATATCAGAGTAATGGCAAGATAATAAATGGAAATCCAATTTAAGAATTATGAATTTCTTGAAAAATAAATCACAACGATTGGAATAGAAGCAGCGATTGAAAGAGACAACTGAAGAACACTTGGCTTACAGTGAAAATATAACTGAGTGTACAGATATTAAAGAAAGAAAGAAATAAAATAATTATCAATGTGGTAATGGCTGATACAAAATGTTTATTGTGTTTTTTTTAAAAATGAAAACATCATTTTTTTAAAAAGTCATTTCTGATAATGTAGTAGCTCCCTAAATTGCTTGAAATTTATTATGCTACTCTCTGGAACACTATGATCTTGTATATTTTCATGTCAGTTTGCCTGGATAACCCCTCCCCCATTGTCACCCACTAGATTACATTGCTCTGTAATACATTCTCAAAGCACTGTTCATGTCTTCTTCATATCAGCAATCACAAGTATAATAACAAAATGATTTTTATATTTGTGCGGTGATTTTATCTCCTTCCCTAATGGGGTCTAAATGGGGACAGAGACTATGTCTGTTTTGATCCCTGTAAAGTGCCTGGGGCATGAATGGCATTCAATAAATATTTATTTAAGAATTCCATCAATAAATAAAAGAACACAGGCTTTTATATCAGATAATCTGAGTAAGAAAACCTATTATATATTTCACTAAATTTGGAGCTTAGATAATTTAATTATATTTTTAATATTCTCAGTTTTGTCCTATGCACCTTCTATTTAGTGAGAATTGGAGAAATAGATGTAAACACATCACATAAATGTTAGTTCTCATTACTATTTAAATGTTTTGTAGTGCATGAGGAATTCAGGAAAGAGGAGAGATTCATATACGGTCTTTTGCCAATTCATTTTACTGTAAAGTCTCACAGAAAAAATTCCTCATGCAGGTATAAGGACATTTAAATGAACAATATGTCTTCTGCTGCATAAAATATTGGTTTCTGCATGTTCATTGCAAGTGTAGCTCAGGTTTTGCAGGTTTCTATAACTGGCCTATGTATTCACTGTTTGTATCACCTAAACATTACCTTTCCGTGGTTGATTATTTTACTTACTTGAAGCACTAACAAAGAACTCAAATGGAAATAAAAGACTTCAGAAAGAGCTTTCTTTCAAACAATTAAAGTTCTCTTAAGAAATAAGTTTTTGCATTTCATTCTATAATTAACAGCACTTAAAGTTTGTCCTGAGAATTAGACATTTGGCTGCATCTTCCATCTATCTTCTAAAAAGTGAGTTTTCCTACATTTTCACCTCTGTCCTCTCATGATCACCCTTCATTATAAAATAGTTTTCTCATCATCTTCAAGCTGCCCGGCAATTTAGGAAGCAGGAATAAGTAGGTTAGAGTTTATTTGTTAAATTGTTTGCTTGAATTATGCAGAAGTGCCTTGCTGTGCTTTAATTTAAACTAATAGCATTTCTTCTAATGCTATTACACAAATAAAACGCTAATAATTTAGCCTTTGTCTGCCCCCCACTTCTTTTCCAAATATGAGATTATATATTTGAGGTGAAAAAAACAGAAATTTACATGTTTTCTTTAGCTAAGTAATATTATGCATATTGGAAATAATTGCTATTCTTCCCCAGTATCTTCAGGTTATTTTGTATGCAAGAAATCTCTAAACATTTTAAACACTGTCTTCCTGTTCATGGGGAATATAGCTAGGGGGTTATGTGAATGAGACATGAAAATAGCTATGGCCTTACTCCTACAAGTGAATGCAATTCAAAGGCAGTTTTTTCTCCCTAAAACAGAATTACATTCATCTATCTATCTACCTACCCATAATTTATAAACCATAAAATTTATTAATATTGGTTTACAGCTCTATAAATTCTGATAAATACTTATAGAGTTGTGTTACACCACTACCACAAACTAGATGCAGAATTACTCTATTACCCCAAATAATTCCCTCATGCTGCCTTTTCTAGTCAACTGATTACTCTGCAACCTCTGAAACACATAATTCTCCATAATTCAAATTGAAGAAGAAACATTTTTAAAAGAAGAGAGATACTTATTGTCAGATGTTTTTACTTCTAGTCTGTTTAAAATCTGTAGATTTTCACTCCTTTTGCATCTAATCCAAACCCAGTAGTTTTTATGAGATTGATATTTAATCAGCATTCCCAGTGTGAGGCTCTACAGACCATGTTTCTGCGGGATGTGACTAGGTGTGCTATGAACAAAATTGTTTCACACTCCAGTAAGTTTAGAAATCTTTGAATCAAACAGTTCTTCTTTTCAGGATCTCCGCCCCCTCTATTCACAATATAATGTGTGTAGCATGGTGTCCATTGAGCATTTGGATTCAGGGCAAGATATAAGAAATGAGAGGCAAGTGTGAAATACAGAGATCTATTCCGTTTAGAAATACAGTAGATAAAAAACCAGGAAGCTAAAACAGACTAATGAAATTTCTATTTTGTGAATCAAAAATTACTGAGGATCTATAGAAATTCAACCAGAAATTCACCCAGTGATATATAACATAAACAGATGTAAAGCCATCTATATTAAAGTGTGTGGATGGAAAAAAACTTCCTATAAGCCCTTAGGATTATGGAGACTCAAACCAAAGTATTAACAAATGTCTGAAATTGGGACTCAAAATTAGAAATTGAGAATGTCCTTGAAACCTTGTGACACATTAGCACAAAACAGGCAATAGAAAGGGTTGTTGGTCTGGACTGAACTGAATGGTATGTTATATCTAAGATGAAATGTTGCAATTGATAACTTATTTTTCCCTGGCATGGGCAAATATTTGTTTTCCGTTAAAAATCAGTAAATTTTCACTTATACCATGTCAGTGAGCAAAATTCTTTAAATTGCATATTTTCAGAGTGGTCGTATACTTTGCATATAGAATTACCAGCTTCAAGTTAGTACTACTTTTCCCAATTTGAGGTGGAGAAGACAAAAGAGAGAGTAGCAGTACATTCTGATGCTGTACTTTCGATAAATCGATATTACTTATCTGATATATGAATATACTTGATAAAACTGAGAAACATTTATATCAGCTTTAATATTATAGCAATTCATAGCTGTTTTTAAAGTTGAGCATAACAGGTTAATTACAAGTCTAGTCAATTTTATGATTTGTAATTCCCTCAAATAAAGGATTAATTGCTATGAGAATTGCTCTCCTGCTGTGCACAATAAGAAACAGGATTTAGATGAAACAACAATTTTCAGACATTGGACTACAGGCATCAAAGGACTGTTTTGCCTGATTGAAAGGATTAAAAAAAAAAATGAGGTAAATCCTAGGATTGCCATTGCTTAATCACTGTCGTCAATTTTCAGGCCACAGAGCATGGGATTGATGAGACTAAGATTAGATCTTGGGAAAGCCGAGGCAGGTAGAATTTATAGGTCATAATATTGGATAAGAGGAGTTGCACAGAGAGGGCAGAGGGAGGGAGGGGAGGAGGGAGACAGAAAGACAGAGACAGAGAGAGGGGGAAATAAGAGAAGTAGGAGTAGGAAGAGTAGGAGAAGAAGGAGGAGGGTGAGGAGGAAGAAGAACATGAAGAAGAACAAGAAGGAGAAGGAGAAGGAAAGAGGGAAGGGAAGGAAAAGGGAGGGAAGAGAAGGGAAGAGAGGGAGAGAGAACATGATGTTTGGCTGTATATTGATCTGTGCATAGATGGGAAATGTTTCATGATCATTCCACCTGGAGTGGAGAGATGTCATAATACATGAGTCTTTGGATAGAGCCAAAACAAAGGTTAAACAGGTCTCAAAAAGATCAAATGGATCTGCAAATAACTTAACTGCATTCTGAACAAATCTCAGCACTCTTTAATGGAATACAAAATTATTTAGCACCCAAGAATGTTAAAGCCACAATATCTGCCATGAAATCAATTAAATTACCAGGCATGCAAAGAGGCTGAAAATATGACCCATCGTTACGGGGGGGTGTGGTTATGGGGGATTTAAATCAATCAATAGAAACTGAGCCAAGATTCAATATTGTTAAGGGATAAATTCTCTTTACATAAATCTATATATTCAATGCAAAAACAAACAAAATCCCAAAGGCTTTTAAATTTAAAAACTGACAAGTTATTTTAAAACTTATATGGAAATTAAAGTGTCAGAGAATACCCAAAACCATTTGGAAAATGAAACAGGACTTACACTCCCTGATTTCAGGAATTACTATAAAGCCACAGAAATCAAGACAGTGTGGTACTGGATTACAGATTTCAAAAACAAAACCAACAACAACAAAAAACAATGGAACAGAATAGCAAGTCCACAAATTGACTCTATGTATAGCCAAATGATTTTTGACAAATGTACCAAGGGGATTTAGCGTGAAAAGTATAGTTCTTTTAACAAATGGTGCTGAAAAAAAATGTAATGTCTATATGCAAAAAAGATTCTCAATTATTAATTGATACTGTATAAAACTAAATTCAAAATGGATTATAGACCTAACCATAAGTGATAAGAACATAAACATTTAGAAGAAAATATAGAATACCTTTTTGAACTTATACGAATTTTTGTTAGAAGATTTCTTAGATAAGTCAAGAAATCACAGACCATATAAAAATAATTAATAACCTGTCCTTCATCAAAATTCAAATCTTCTGCTGTTTGAAAGATACTCTTAGAAAATGAAAATTCAGACATTGGGAGAATATACTTGCAAACTACATACATGAGAATAGATTTGCATCCACGTGATGATTAATTTTTTGTGTCAATTTGACTGGGCTAAGGGTGTGTCTGTGAGAGTGTTTCCAGAAGAGATTAGCATATGAATCCATAGACTGAAGATCTGCCCTTAACAATGGGAGCAAACATCATCCAATTCCTTGAGGTCCTGAATAGAACAAAAAGGTGGAGAAAGGATGAATTCTCTCTTTCATTAAGGTGAGATGCCTCTCTTCTCCTACCCTCAGACATCAGAGCACTTACTTTATGGACCTTCAACTCCAGACTTAAACCAGCAGCTCCCCAGTTCTCAGTACTTTCAGCCTTGGTCTGGAAGTTAGACCATCAGCTCACCTGGTTTTCCAACCTTCTGAGTTGGACTGATTTATACCACTTGTTTTCCTGGTTCTCCAGCTTCCAATAGCAGACTGTGGTATTTTTTTGGTCTCCATAGCCAAGGAGCCAGTTCCTATAATAAATCTCTTACATATACCTATACATGTCCTATGGGTTCTATTTCTCTGCAGAACCCTGACTAATACAATCCAGAGTATGTAAAAAGTTAATACAACCCCAAAATAAGAAAACATAAAAATCCAATAGAGAAATGAACAAGCACTTTACCAAAGAAGAAATATGAGTGCCAAATAAGCATAAGACACAATTCACAACATCATTTACCACAAGGAAAAATACACCTTAAAATACTGAATCACTATGTTGTGCACTTGAAACTAATATTGTAAATCAACTATACTTCAATAAAAAAATTAAAACTACAATGAAACACCAATAAACACTTCTATAAAGGCCAA
The DNA here is from genome assembly GCF_028021215.1 of Eschrichtius robustus. Taxonomy (NCBI): domain Eukaryota; kingdom Metazoa; phylum Chordata; class Mammalia; order Artiodactyla; family Eschrichtiidae; genus Eschrichtius; species Eschrichtius robustus. The sequence goes on along the minus strand of NC_090840.1, from coordinate 60,237,073 downwards.
GATTAATAATCTTGAAAACGCCAAGTATTTGAGAGGATTTGGAGAACCAAAGCAGTCAAACTTTGCTTGTGGGAATGCAAAATAACACATTCACTTTGAAAAATAATTTAGCAGTTTCTCATAAGGTTAAACAGAAATTCAATGTAAGACCCAGCAATTCTACCACTAGGTGGTTATCCCATAAAAATGAAAACATATCCACACAAAGTGTTATATATGAATGTTCAAAATGCCCCAAACTAGAAGCGTTCCAAAATGTCTGCCAACTTCTAACTGAAGGGATTAGACAAAAATTGTGGTAAATATAGTCAGTGGAATAATTCTCAGCAGTAAAATACGTAAACTATATATACAAAAACCACTATAATGAATCTCTAAAAGATAAACTAAGGGAAATAAGTCAGACTCATATTACATACAGTATGATTTCATTTATACAAAGTTACAAAAAATGAAAAACAAAACTATAAATACAGAAAGTAGATCAGTGGTTGCCAGGTTCTAGAACTGAGGGCTGAATGCAAAGCAGCTTGGGGAACTTTTTGTTGTGATGGAAATATTGTATATCATGACTGTGCAGTGGTTACATGACTATGTAGATGTATAAAACTTATTAAACTATACACTTAAAAGGAGTGGTTTTTATGTAGCCAATTTTTAAAGTTTATTTTTTAGAACAGCTTTAAGTTCACAGAAAAATGGGACTAAGGTACTGAAATTTCCCATGTACTCCCTGCCACCATGTATGCATAGCCTTCCTGATTATCAACATCCCCCATGAGAATGGTACATTTGTTATAATTGATGACCTTACATTTTGACACGTCATCATCATTCAAAGTCCATAGTTTATGTTACTGTTCACTCTTGATGTGTATATCCTATGCATTTGGACAAATGTATAAAGACACATATCCATCACTAAGGCATCATACAGAGTAGTTTCACTGCCCTAAAAATCCCCTATTTATCCCACTCACCATCATCATCCCTGGCAACCACTGATCTTTTTACTGTCTCCCTAGTTTTGTCTTTTCCATAATGTCACAGAGTTGGAATCATACAGTATGTAGTTTTTTCAGATTGGCTTCTCTTTCTGAGACCGATTAGCATGACTAAAGTTTACAATAAGGTACTTTTGAGATCAATAAGATTGGGCAGATGGAAGCTTGTGCTACCTCAGGAGGAGCTCTGGGCCTAGGATGCCCTTCAGTGTTATCCTGAGTTTAGACAAAGGGGCTGGATGAGCAACCTACATTAAGCCATTGGATGTGGCTCACCCCAGGAAAGCATATCCAGGCAGCTTGATCTTGGACTTCCCCAGACTCCAGAACTGTGAGAAATAAATGTCTGTGTGATTAAGTGACCCAGTCTATGGTATTTTGTTATAGGAGCCCAAGTTAAGACAAAATATTATTGGTGACATGTTTTTTTCACAAGCAGAAAAGAATATATAGTATTTTTATAGGAATAAAACATATTCTCCTGATTTATCAAAATCTTTCTCAATTTTATTATAATTAAGCTAGAGCCTTATAAGTGATCCTGTCTTATAAAGAATACAATATAGTGTGTGTATATATACATATATATGACTAATTATATTTTTCAAATTGTTTATATACTTTTCTTTTTTTTGCCATACCACGGGACATGCGGGACCTTAGCTCCCCAACCAAGGATAGAAACCCAAGCCCCCTGCAGTGGAAGCGTGGAGTCTTAAACACTGGACCGCCAGGGAAGTCCCTTGTTTATATACTTATTTTTTATCTGCTTAAAAGAGACTTAAATCTTCCTGACATAGTTTATATCAGATTCTCTTTATTTTTACACTTTGCCTTATATATTTCATTGCAGGTGTCATTAGGTATATAAGTTTATAATTGTTTTAGCTTATTAGTGAAATATGCTTTTATCATTAAAATTATTTTTCTTTACCTCAAAATTTTAAAAAAGGACAAGCCATGAATTGGAAGAAAATATTTGTAAATCATATATTTTTAAGTGTGTATGCAGAATATATAAAAAACTTTACAACTCAATAATAAGAGGATAAATTTAAAATGGACAAAGTAATTAAGTAAACATTTAAACAGGAAAAATATATGAATAGCTAAAAATGCAAGAAGTTATTCAACATCATTAGTTATTAAGGAACTGCATAGTAAAAGCACAAACATACACAAACACACACACATGGATGGCTATAATTTAAAAAGAAAGATATTTTAATTAACATGTAACAAATTTTGTTCATATATTTATAGACCTATTATAATTAAGACTTTATTACAGTCCTGATGCTCACCTTTGCCCTACATAAAGCATGATGTTTTTCCAGGCCCAAAAGATTCTAGAATATCTCCTGGGCAGCAAAGCCAAATTTAATCTCACCAAACCATTGACTGTTCCAGCTTCATATATTTCTAGGGACAAGAGGAACAGTATTATACCTTTGAAGAGAGTTAAATACAAATTCAACCGAATTGGCCTTTTTATAACTCCCATTTTGCACCAGAAAGCTTTTGCTTTCTCATCATTTAATGTTGGCCTGAAAAACATCGTTTGTCCATAATTTTAGGACTACATGCAATACATAGTATTCTGGAAAATGGTGACAGTTTTGTGCGGTTAGAATTCTCTCTCAGGTATTACCGTGCCTAATTCTTCCCAAGGTATGTTTTGTACTTTTCAGGACTTTTATTCTTATTCAAAGATGCACTGGAAGTTTAACCTGACTCTGTGAAAAGTGAGTGTAACTACAAAAGGAGACACAATTCTACACTGAATGAAATAGTAGCTGATACCTCTGAAATATAGTACATATCTTAAGCAAGGATTTTTTTTTTCTTTCTCTTGTTACAGACAAATCTGATACACAAAGTTAATATTTTTATTTATCAACAGGAACATTTTTCTACACCTATTATTATTTCATAATAATATCTGCTATTGAGGAAATTAATAGGATTTTCTATACAGAATGACCCTGAGGGTATAACACAGGAGACTAAAGAATATAGAGAAACCAATTCTTGGACATTTAAAATGCTGAATTTAAGCATTATGTCTGAAAGAAAAGAAAGAGCAAGATTAACTAACTCATGCCCAGAAAAAGGAATTTTACATAATCAGGAGTTAGGAATTAGCATATGGAAATAAAGCAAGAGAATACATCTCTGAGACAGATTCCCCCTATTGTCAGCTGTTAACCCTGTGATGACTGGGCTAAATTCCAGAGGAGAGAACAAAAATCCCAGAGAGTTTGGTATGGTAGGCTGATTAATATCCTCCCCAAAGATGTCCACATTCTAATCCCTGGAGCCTGTGAATATGTTATTTTACATCGCAAAGGAGCTTTGCAGGTGTGATTAAGGATCTTGAGATGGGGATATTACCTTGCATTATCTGGATGGGCCAAATGTAATCACAAGTGTCCTCCTAAGAAGGAGGCAGGAGGATCAGAGTCAGTAGCCGTAGATATGACAATGGAAATAATAGGTTAGAATGATTTAAGGAATGGGTTATCAGCCAAGGAGTGATGGTGATCTTTAAGAAACTGAAAAAAGCAACAAAATGGGTTCTCCTCTGAAGCCTCTAAAAAGAACTCAGCCCTGCTAACATCTTGGTTTTGGATTTCTGATCTGCAGAACTGTAAGAGAATAAATTTGTGTTGTTTTAAGTCACTAAATTTATCATAATGTATTACATCATTAACAGGAACTAACTGATTTGACAAAGACAAGCTGTACCATGATTCCAAGTAGAACCTGTTGAGGAGACAAGATCCTAGAGAGCCCCCATGACCTGACTTGGAGTGAGAAAAGTAGAATAGAAAACTACAATTACAGAAAAACAATGTTGTGATATTGTTTCCTGCTACTTAGCTGAATGAATGTTAATAATAGAAATGAAGTTTAATTATAGACAAAAAAAGGGTGTTGCATTACTTAGCAAAGTTTCATTCCTACTAGTTTGACTTATTCTTTGGTTTGGTTAATTTAATTTACAATTTGGAGAAAACAGATTCTTTAGCTTTGTCTTAAACAGCTCATTGTCAGTTGTCTATCAGATATTAAAAAAAAAAAGTTGAAATATTTAAACTGAAACAGGCATTTCTAACAGAACATTTCATCTCTCACCAATAGACTAGGGTAACAGAGCATTTGGGGAAATAAGACATTTAGAGTTTGTCATTCAATTTCCAATTAACAGAAGAATCCCCATGAGTTCCCTGAATGTCTTGTTAAGATTAAATCTTCAATGGCTATTTGTGTTTGCTCGTTACTGTGTTATGGAAAGCATAAGATTATTTGCTATAGTGAAGTGGCAGTTTCTAGAATGACTTAAACAAAACAGCTATAAGTAACAAACAATCCTCCTTAATTCAGGACCAGAAGCCAATCAATATACATAAACAGTATTAAGTAATGAATATCTATCTTCAATTAATTTTAGCTTTTATAAAATCTACATGAAATAACTTATGAACTATTCATTTGTGAATATCCCAATCTCCATTTTATTCCCATTAGTAAAAAGATACGATATATAATCATCAGAATCTTACACCTGCCATCATTGTTTCTATTTTAAGCTTAATTTCAATCTTCTGTATAAAACATTTTTGTTCCTATTAAATAAAGTTGAGGCCGATAGATGAGGGTAGATTTCCTAGAAAAACATATATGGATAAGGAAGGTTTTCAGCACTTCTGAAACAATATGCTGTATTATTAGTTATTGAACTTATTTATTTGTTCATTTATACCCACCCCCTGTCCCTGCAATGCACAAAACTATAGTCTATTTTCTACAGAAAAATGACAGGGATATTTTAAAAACAAAATTATAAATCTCCAATGGTTTTCCAGTCCATAAGCTCTAGATCACCTACTTTCTTCTTGAAAACCACCTTATCTTGTCGCACTTGACAAGTTTTCTAAATTTTAGTCACATTGACATTCTATCTGCTAACTTTTAACTCATGGTTACACTTGTCAACTTTCCTGTGTTAAGAGTATTAAACTCTTTTGGTATACACCAACATTTTAATAGGTTACTTAAAATATTAATTAATTTTGGAGGTACCTTATATATAACAATATTATTTGTATACCTGAAGAAGAATTTTGGAGTACTTCAAATATGCACTTGCAATTATTTATTTTATTTTTCATAACATTACAAAATAGTACTGTGTCTGTATCTTAGAATTTGGTAGTATTCTTTTACTGTACATAGTATTATCTTAATGACATAACCAGATTCCTGTGGAAGGAAATAATAAAAAAATCAGAAGTCTGTTCTTCATGTAGGAATACATATTTTCACATTTGTTTTAATAATATAGTCTGTTGAATGACAGAGGTAGCAAGTATTTCGTATGGAATCAGAACTTTATATAGATTTCAGATAAAATTATTTTGCCAGAAAAAACCTGAATAAGTTTGTGACTTGTAATTTGTGTAGTTATCTGTTAACAAACTTACAGAAAGTTACTAATTTATAGCTTATAAGTAAAAAGTAAAATATTGGAATAAACCTTTTTTCTGATATTCCAATATTTTTATTAAAATGATAAAATTTATTAAAATTTTATTAAAATATAAAACCTAACCTTACACCTAAAGGAACTAGAGAAAGAAGAACAAATAAAATTCAAAGTTAGCAGAAGGAAAGAAATCATAAAGAACAGAGCAGAAATAAAAGAAATAAAGACTAAAAAATATAATGGAAAAGATCAATGAAACTAAAAGCTTGTTCTTTGAAAAGGTAAACAAAATTGATAAACCCTTACCCAGACTCATCAAGAAAAAAAGGGAGAGGGCCCAAATCAATAAAGTTAGGAATGAAAAAAGGGAAGTTACAACCATAAGAAATACAGAGGATCATAAGAGACTACTATGAAAACTATATGCCAATAAAATGGACAACATAGTAGAAATGGACAAATTTTTAGAAATGTACAATCTCCAAAGACTGAAACAGGAAGAAATAGAAAATATGAACAGACCAATTACCAGTAATGAAATTGAATCAGTAATTTAAAAACTCCCAACAAACAAAAGTCCAGAACCAGAAGGCTTCATAGATGAATTCTACCAAATATTTAGAGAAGAGTTAACACCTATCCTTCTCAAACTATTCCAAAAAATTTCAGAGGAGAAACACTTTTGAACTCATTCTTTGAGGCCAGATCACCCTGATACCAAAACCAGACAAAGATATCACAAAAAAAGAAAATTACAGGACAATATCACTGATGAACATGGATCCAACAATCCTCAACAAAATATTGGCAAACCAAATCCAACAATACATTAAAAGGATTATACACCATGATCAAGAGGGATTTAGGACAGGGATGCAAGTTTTTTTCAATATCTGCAAATCAGTAAATGTAATACACATTAACAAACTGAAGAATAAAAACCATATGATCATCTCAATAGATGCAGAAATAGCTTTTGACAAAATTCAGCATCCATTTGTGAGAAAAACTCTCAAGAAAGTTGGCATAGCAGGAACATACTTTAGCATAATAAAGGCCTTATATGATGAACCCACATCTAACATCATACTCAATGGTGAAAAGCAGAAAGTATTTCCTCTAAGATCAGGAACAAGACAAGGATGTCCACTTTTGCCACTTTTATTCAACATAGTTTTGGAAGTCCTAGCCACAGCAATCAGACAAGAAAAAGAAATAAAAGAATTCAAATTGCAAAGGAAGATGTGAAACTGTCACTGTTTGCAGATGACATGATACTATACCTAGAAAATCTAAAGTTTCTACCAGAAAACTACAAGAGCTCATCAATGAATTCAGTAAAGTTGCAGGATACAAAATTAACATACAGAGAGCTGTTGCATTTCTATACACTAATAATGAAATAGCAGAAAGGGAAATGAAGGAAACAATTCCATTTACCATTGCTCAAAAAAAATAAAATACTTAGGATAAAACTACCTAAGGTGGTGAAAGACCGGTACTCAGAAAACTATAAGACACTGATGAAAGAAACTGAAGAAAACATAAACAGATGGAAAGATATACCATGTTCTTGGATTAGAAGAATTAATATTGTTAAAATGACCATACCCAAGACAATCTACAGATTCAATGCAGTCTCCATCAAAATACCAATGGCATTTTTCCCAGAACTATAATAAATAATTTTAAAATTTGTATGGAAACACAAAAGACCCCAAATAGCCAAAACAATCTTGAGAAAGAAGAGCAGAGCTGGAGGAATCATGATTCCTGACTTCAGACTATTCTACAAAGCTATGGTAATAAAACAGTATAGTACTGTCACAGAAATATACCCATAGATCAATGGAACAGAATAAAAAAGACCATAAGCACTTATGGTCAATTAATCTATGACAAATGAGGCAAGAATATACAATGAAGAAAAGAGTCTCTTTGGTAAGGTGTGCTGGGAAAACTGGACAGCTACATCTAAAAGGATGAAATTAGAACATTCTCTAATGCCATGTACAAAAATAAAATGGTTGAAACACCTAAATGTGAGACCATAAAACTTTTAGAGGAAAAAATAGGCAGAACACTCTTTGACATAAATTACAGCAATATTTTTTTGGATCTGTCTCCTAAATCAAAGTAAATAAAAGCAAAAATAAACAAATGGGATCTAATTAAACTTAAAAGCTTTTGCACAGCAAGGGAAACCATCGACAAAATGAAAAAAGAACCTACTGAATGTGAGAAACTATTTGTGAATTTGTGACGGGTTTAGATGCTTTAAAAATCATAAAGATAAATGTTGGAGACCATTATAGGAAGTATCAACAGAAATAAAAGGAATAATAATCCTTCAAGAAATATGAATTTTCATAAAACTTCCATTTTAGCACCACAATCCATATCAAGTCAGGTTCACAATTTACATACTGACCGGGGGATTTTTGCAGAAACTAAATAACGCCTGTGGCCATAATATGTCTTCGGTCAAAAACATGTTAATAGTCAAATTTGTTTCCTTGTCCATTCAAAATATATGTGTATGGTTAGCATGACAGATATTTATTTAACATTTAGGTCACTCTAAATGTTGTCCACATGTCTTCTCTTTTATAAGTGTGGTTTGTTTTAACCATGTGCCACATGAAAGAAGGAAAAATATAAGTGGTCAACCCAATTTTAAAAATTCACTGTTACTTCTTTTTTTTTTTTCAGTCTTCATGCAAATTGTAACTTGATTGTATATGAGATTTTATTTGAGCACAATACTTTGAATATAATAAATAATAATGAAATCAGGAACAATTCCCATTTGGGTGAACTGCATTTGCTGTTGTTATTTTTGCCATATATTTAAAGTACTAACTTAATAACAGACACTTCTTATCATAGAATATAAGATGTTATAAATAAATGAGAGATAAAAATAAAAATAAAGTATGTAAAGTAGTAAAAATAAAATACCTGGAAGTAATCACCTATCACTTCCAAATGCAAAAGTCAGAAACCACATAAGTAATATGATAGAATGTTTGTCACAAACCTACTCAAAAGTCAACGTTAAAAATAACCACAATCTGTAGGCTTAATGTAATCATTGTTACATAATATATAGCTTAGTAAAAGTAATTTTAAACCATATAATTTAATTGTAGAGCCTCCCTGGATACAAATTAAGACAAGCAAAATCTATGTTTGAGGTCATAATAGGTTCCAGATGGCCTTATTAACTGACAAAAATGTTAACCGAATGAAGGATAACAACTGTAATAAGGAGCTAGATTCTAACTTCAGATTAAATTTCTCTTGGGTGTGCAATCTTCCCTGTGGTTTTCTACTTGGAAGTCACAATTAGTTTATTATTGCTTAACAGCAGGAAGCCTTCTGAAGTTCAATTTTGTGAAGGTCTGAAATTCTTTGATTGTCCTCTAGGACTATTTTATAAAACTTTGAGTTTTAATATTTTTAACTTGATGTAATTTTACAAATTAAACTACATATTAAGTGCACTAAGAAAGTGCTATATTTAAGCAACTCTTCACAGGACCCTTTTGGAAGATATGTATTTTTCCATAACAATTTACCTGGTTCCATGACAAATTGTAGGTGATCAATATGTTCGCCTTTTTAAATCTCTATATCAGATAGTGTTTAAAATGGTACACAATCCATATCCAAAGTTTGAATTGCAAGCACTAATGGTGCTTGCTGTTACTACCCCTAACATAAAATGTAAATAATTGGCTTTAACAGGAGTCAAAATATTACCTATGAATCATATTAGACTATTCTCTGTTAGGACTCATGCACTACATCCTCATGTTATAGTATTATGTGTCAACTTGGGTAGTTCACAGTACTTTATTTAATGTATTTTGTAGATTTGCTACAATCAGTGACTTGAGGTAAAGATTACCCTTGATACCCTCACAGAATCAATTGAAAACTTTAAGAGCAAAACCTGAAGTTTCCAAGAGAAGAAGTCCTGCCTGAGCTTCCAGCCTACCTGCTGGTCCTATAATTTTAAATTCAATACTGGAACATCACCCCCAACTGGGTTTTAGGCTTGCCAGCCTGCCCTACAGAATTTGGACTTGCCATCCCTACAACTCATGAGCCAATTCCTTAAAATAAATCTCTCTTAATTCTCTCAGTGGGCTGTCTCTCTCAATATATCTATATATAGATATAGATATAGATCTCCAATATATTATATATACATATAGTCTACATTATGGTTATTTATATATAGTTATAATAATATACATATGAATAATATATACTCTATAATATACATACATTTTCCATATCCTATTATATATTTATACATAATTTCATATATATCAATATATATATCATATACAATATATGTTTTTTGGGGAACCCTAACATACTCTGGCAACCATTAATCTGTTCTCCATCTCAATAGTTTTATAATTTTATCATTTCAAAAATGTTATATGAATGGAGTCATACAGTATGTAATCTTTGAGATTTTCTTTTTACTCGGCATAATTCTTGAGATTCATCTAGCATTTATGGCTATCAATACTTTCCTTTTTACTGCTGAGTAGTATTCCATGGTATAGATGTACCACATTTGTTTATTAATTTATACATTTAAGGACATGTGGGTTGTTTCAAGTTTGGGGCTATTATGAATAAAGTAGCTATGGAAAATACTGTACAATTATTTATGTGAATATAAATCATTATGTCTCTGAGATAAATGCTCAGGAGACCAATTCCTGGTTCATAAGGTAGCTGCATGTTTAGGTGAGTAATAAGCTGCCTACCTGTTTTCCAGAGTAGCTTTGTTGCCTTACGTGACCATGATTAATTTAAAAGTGATCCAGGTCCTCATATATACACTACCATATGTAAAATAGATAGCTAGTGGGAAGCAGCCACATAGCACAGGGAGATCAGCTCGGTGCTTTGTGTCTACCTAGAGGGGTGGGATAGGAAGGGTGGGAGGGAGACGCAAGAGGGAGGAGATATGGGGAGGTATGTATATATATAGCTGATTCACTTTGTTATACAGCAGAAACTAACACAACATTGTAAAGCAATTATACTCCAATAAAGATGTTAAATAAATTAATTAATTTAATTAAATTAAAGAGATCCAAGTCCTCAATATTTTCATGAGTGCTTGGTTTGTCACTATTTTTTAGAATTTTATTTTAGCCATTCTGATTGTTTTGTCATCTCTCTGCCTTCTCAAAATGAAGTAGACTGATTCCATCCACTTTTTCTTTTTCAAAATTGTTTTAGCTATTCTACTTCCTTTATTCTCCATATAAATTTTAGAATGATCTTGTCTATATCTACAAAGTATCTGGTTGGGATTCTAACAGTAATTATAGGAAACATATGTGAATTTGGAGAGAGGTGACATATTCACTCTGTTGAACCTTCCAACACTTGAGCATAGTCTATGTCTCCATTTACTAGATTTCCTTTGATTTCTTTCGTCAGAATGTTCTGGCTCAGCATGCAAGTCCTACATATATTTTCTTAGGTTTACAACTAAGCATTTCTTTTTTTTTTCTTGAATAATAGTAATGTTTGAATGAATGCCTGTTGATCTTGTTCCCTGAGACCTTGCTAAACACATTATTGCATGATTTTTAAAATAGATAACTTGAGATTTTCTACATAAATCATTCAACAGCAAATATACAAATTAAATATAAAATTTTATTTCTTCTTTTCTAATCTGTACACCTCTTATATCATTTTCCCCATTTCTTGCATTCTAGAACTATGTGGAATAAGAGTGATAAGAGTGGACACCCTTGTCTTGTTTCTTGTTAGCAGGGAACACTTCAGTATTTCACCCTTAAGTATAAAGTTAGCTGTAGAGTTTTTCATGGATGTTCTTCATAAAGTTGAGGAAGTTCTCTCTGTTCCTAACTTGCTTATGATTTTATCATGAGTGGATGTTGAATTCTGCCAAATGCCTTTTCCTCGCCAATTGATATGATTGTGTGATTTTTTCTTTTGACTGTTAATTTGGATTACATTGATATTAAAATATTTGACCAGCCTCACAGACCTGGAAAAAAGCCCACTTGGTATGCTGTATAATTATTTTTATATATTGCTGAATTATATTCGCTAATATTTGTTAAGAATTTTTCTATGTTCAAATGGCATACTGATCTGTAGTGTTGTTTTTTGTTTTGTTTTTTTTCCTGTCTTTGTCAGGTTTTTGCATCAGGGTAATACTAGCTTCATAAAAAGGATTGAATCATATTCCCTCAACTTCCTCTGAATAAAAACCTTTTCAAGCAATTACTTAAAACTTAAAATACCTGAGAACTGTTCATTCATTTTTCCCTATTTACATTTCTAATAAACTTTTAATTATCCCTCCTTGAAGAATACCTCTTAAAAAAAGGAATTTACTTAGCCCTTAATCCAATATTTGCCCCAAAATCTAGATCCTATAAGATATATGGCAATTTACTCTATATTTAATATACAAAGTGATATTTCTATTTTTATATAAATGGAAACTAAGGCTTACATTGGATTAATGCAACTCTAAACAACTTTGAAACTGATAAATATGATAAAATTCTGGAATCTTTGGGAAAATAAGCTATATGTAAAATAAATTATTTGAAAAGAGTCGATCTGGAACTTGAGCTGCATTTCTTAATATTAGAATTTTTGAAGACTATATTAATGTAAAATGGATGAAGGAGGTAGCAAATAAAATATTCTAAGAAGAATGAGTAGCACATTCAGAGGTACAGAGCCTTGAGAGATAGCCAGGAACTTGCAATCATTGAGTTAAGCTGGTCCTCAATGATTTTACTGAGTGCGGGTGGGAAGGGGGTACAGTTAGAAACTTCACAGAATTCTGTTCTCTATGCTCTGCCTAGGCCTGATTTATATTCTCTCAATAAATAACTTTTTTTTAAAAAAAATCTCAAAGCCTTTGCACTTTTTGCTTTGTCTGTTTCAACCACTATTAATTTCTCTAGAATTTGGGGCTAATTTCTTCTCACCATTCAAGTCTCAGTTACCAGTTACTGAGAGGGGTCTTCCCTGACCACCTTATCTAAAGGAATTTTCACTCATATCACTTTGTCTTAACGTACTATTTTTAGAACACTTCCACCCATTTTAAATTAACTTAGTCATTTATTAATAGGTTTGTCTCTCATCACTTATAAAATGTGATTAATATGGGAGGAGGACCCTTGTCTAATTTAAGTTCTAGATCCCTAATCACCTAAAAAAAATTCCACCACAGTATAGTCTATGGAAAAAAAGGATAAAATGAATGTAATACAAATAAATAAACAAATTATGAGGTGCCCTGCCTATTGTATTAAGGAGTCTTGAATATTCCTTTTTGTTCAATGACAAATGACCAAAATAACTGAAATAATGTTGTTAAAATATAAAACTGTTTGGGAGATAATGATTTTAGCAGTGTGGAACATGTAACAGAAGGAGAAATTATATGGTCAGGGAAATATAATTGATGTTGCTTACATATATTTTGCACAACACCTGATGCGTAGTTAGTCCTCTATAACTATTAGTTTTTTTTTATTGCTATTTCCAGGCAGCATAAGAGACTTTGCTTAAGCATTTACGTGGATAGAATTTTCTCTGGAGACATAGCAACATTTTTAATAACTAATTATTTGTCTTTAATTAAAATGCCTTTAAGCATGATACCTAAACTGATGTGCCTTGAGACACTGAAGCTGGCAAACAAAAACAGAATTTAAATCAATTTTTTAAAAATTCCTGTAGTTGAAAATATATCTAAAATGTTGGTTGGAACAAAAATAAGTTGCTTTCTTAAAGCTGGTCCACTATGAGTACTTTATATGCTAATATTTATTGTACATCTTCAGAATGCAGTATTTTATGGAGAATTTCTTGAATTCATTTGGCCATTAACTCTTCCTCTACCACTGTCCTGTTATAAGATTATCATTCTGAGGGACATCAGTAGTAGTTTGGGAAATGCTGCTTCCGAATTTTAAGTGTTTATATTGTTAACATAAATCTTGGTTTCATCTTTCAGGGGAAAAACATGCCTTCTGAAATATTGGAAATTTTGATTTCAGGTTTATTTGATCTTTTTCATTCTTGAGGTGATTTCATCAGTGTTTTACAGACTTTTTTTTTTTTACTCAAATAGCAAACATAATGTTTGTTATTATAATAGTATACTAGAGCACTTCATACAATGTGATGTAAAAACTGATTTGTTTGGCTTTTGAAAGTATTGACCTGAAATGTCAATAGCATTTTTAAATTTCTTTTTTCTGTGGTATTAGATTTTTTTTTGAATTTTATTTCATTTATTTTTTAATACAGCAGGTTCTTATTAGTTATACATTTTATACATATTAGTGTATATATGTCAATCCCAATCTCCCAATTCATCACACCACCCCCCCCCCACCACCACCACTTTCCCCCTTGGTGTCCATACGTTTGTTCTCTACATCTGTGTCTCAATTTCTGCCCTGCAAACCAGTTCATCTGTACCATTTTTCTAGGTTCCACATATATGTGTTAATATACAATATTTGTTTTTTTCTTTCTGACTTACTTGACTCTGCATGACAGTCTCCAGATTCATCCACAACTCTACAAATGACCCAATTTCGTTCCTTTTTATGGCTGAGTAATATTCCACTGTACATATGTACCACTTCTTCTTTATCCATTCGTCTGTCGATGGGCATTTAGGTTGCTTCCATGACCTGGCTATTGTAAATAGTGCTGCAATGAACATTGGGGTGCATGTGACTTTTTGAATTATGGTTTTCTCTGGGTATATGTCCAGTAGTGGGATTGCTGGGTCATATGGTAATTCTACTTTTAGTTTAAGGAACCTCCATACTGTTCTCCATAGTGGCTGTATCCATTAACATTCCCACCAACAGTGCAAGAGGGTTCCCTTTTCTCCACACCCTCTCCAGCATTTGTTGTTTGTAGATTTTCTGATGATTCGCATTCAAACTAGTGTGAGGTGATACCTCATTGCAGTTTTGATTTGCATTTCTCTAATAATTAGTGATGTTGAGCAGCTTTTCATGTGCTTCCTGGCCATCTGTATGTCTTCTTGGAGAAATGTCTACTTAGCTCTTTTGCCCATTTTTGGATTGGGTTGTTTTATTTTTTAATATTGAGCTGCATGAGATGTTCATATATTTTGGAGATTAATCCTTTGTCCATTGATTCGTTTGTAAATAATTTCTCGCATTGTGAAGGTTGTCCTTTCATCTTGTTGGTAGTTTGCTATGCAAAAGCTTTTAACTTTCAGTAGGTCCCATTTATTTATTTTTTGTTTTTATTTCCATTACTCTAGGAGGTGGATCAAAAAAGATCTTGCTGTGATTTATGTCCAAGAGTGTTCTTCCTATGTTTTCCTCTAAGAGTTTTATAGTGTCCGGTCTGACATTTAGGTCTCTAATCCATTTTGAGTTTATTTTTGTGTATGGTGTTAGGGAGTGTTCTAATTTCATTCTTTTACATGTAGCTGTCCAGTTTTCCCAGCACCACTTATTGAAGAGACTGTCTTTTCTCCATTGTATATCTTTGCCTCCTTTCTTATAGATTAGTTGACCATAGGTGTGAGGGTTTATCTCTGGTCTTTCTATCCTGTTCCACTGATCAATATCTCTGTTTTTGTGCCAGTACCATATTGTCTTGATTACTGTAGCTTTGTAGCATAGTCCGAAGTCAGGGAATCTGATTCCTGCAGCTCCATTTTTTTCCCTCAAGACTGCTTTAGCTATTCGGGGTCTTTTGTGTCTCCATACAAATTTTAAGATTTTTTTGTTCTACTTCCGTAAAAAATGCCACTGGTAATTTTATAGGGATTGCACTGAATCTGTAGATTGCTTTGGGTAGTACAGTCATTTTCACAATATTGATTCTTCCAATCCAAGAACATGGTATATCTCTCCATCTGTTTGTGTCATCTTTAATTTTTTTCATCAGTGTCTTAGAGTTTTCTGCATACAGGTCTTTTGTCTCCCTGGGTAGGTTTATTCCTAGGTATTTTATTCTTTTTGTTGCAATGGTAAATGGGAGTGTTTCCTTAATTTCTCTTTCAGATTTTTCATCATTAGTGTATAGGAATGCAAGAGATTTCTGTGCATTGATTTTGTATCCTACAACTTTACCAAATTCATTGATTAGCTCTAGTAGTTTTCTGGTGGCATCTTTAGGATTCTTTATGTATAGTATCATGTCATCTGCAAACAGTGATAGTTTTACTTCTTCTTTTCCAATTTGTATTCTTTTATTTCTTTTTCTTCTCTGATTGCCATGGCTAGGACTTCCAAAACTATGTTGAATAATAGTGGTGAGAGTGGACATCCTTCTCTTGTTCCTAATCTTAGAGGAAATGCTTTCAGTTTTTCACCATTGAGAATTATGTTTGCTGTGGGTTTATCATATATGGCCTTTATTATGTTGAGGTAGGTTCCATCTATGCCCACCTTCTGGAGAGTTTTTATCATAAATGGGTGTTGAATTTTGTCAAAAGCTTTTTCTGCATCTATTGAGATGATCATATGGTTTGTATTCTTCAGTTTGTTAATATGGTGTATCACATTGACTGATTTGCATATATTGAAGAATCCTTGCATCCCTGGGATAAATCCCACTTGATCACGGTGTATGATCCTTTTAATGTGTTGTTGGATTCTCTTTGCTAGTATTTTGTTGAGGATTTTTGCATCTATATTCATCAGTGATATTGGTCTGTAATTTTCTTTTTTTGTAGTATCTTTTTCTGGTTTTGGTATCAGGGTGATGTTGGCCTCATAGAATGAGTTTGGGAGTGTTCCTTCCTCTGCAATTTTTTGGAAGAATTTGAGAAGGATGGGTGTTAGCTCTTTTCTAAATATTTGATAGAATTCACCTGTGAAGTCTTCTGGTCCTGGACTTTTGTTTGTTGGAAGATTTTTTTTTTTTAATAAATTATTTTATTTTATTTATTTATTTTTGGCTGTGTTCGGTCTTCGTTGCTGCGCATGGGCTTTCTCTAGTTGCGGCGAGTGGGGGCTGCTCTTCATTGTGGTGCGTGGGCTTCTCATTGCAGTGGCTTCTTGTTGCGGAGCATGGGCTCTAGGCACGGGGGCTTCAGTAGTTGTGGCACACGGGCTTAGTTGCTTCGTGGCATGTGGGATCTTCCCGGACCGGGGCACAAGCCTGTGTCCTCCTGCATTGGCAGACGGATTCTTAACCACTGCGCCACCGGGGAAGCCCTGTTGGAAGATTTTTAATCACAGTTTCAATTTCATTACTTGTGATTGGTCTGTTCATATTTTCTATTTCTTCCTGGTTCAGCCTTGGAAGGTTATACCTTTCTAAGAATTCGTCCATTTCTTCCAGGTTGTCCATTTTATTGGCTTAGAGTTGCTTGTAGTAGTCTCTTAGGATGCTTTGTATTTCTGTGGTGACTGTTGTAACTTCTCCTTTTTCATTTCTAATTTTATTGATTTGAGTCCTCTTCCTCTTTTTCTTGATGAGTCTGGCTACTGGTTTATCAATTTTATTTACCTTCTCAAAGAACCAGCTTCTAGTTTTACTGATCTTTGCTAATGTTTTCTTTGTTTCTATTTCATTTATTTCTGCTCTGATCTTTATGATTTCTTTCCTTCTACGAACTTTGGGTTTTCTTTGTTCTTCTTTCCCTAGTTCCTTTAGCTGTACAGTTAGATTGTTTATTTGAGATTTTTCTTGTTTCTTGAGGTAGGCTCGTATTGCTAAAAACTTCCCGCTTAGAGCTGCTTTTGCTGCATCCCATAGGTTTTGGATCATCGTGTTTTCATTGCCATTTGTCTCTAGATATTTTTTGATTTCCTCTTTGATTTCTTCAGTGATCTCTTGGTTATTTAGTAACGTACTGTTTAGCTTCCATGTGTTGTGTTTTTTACATTTTTTCCCTGTAATTGATTTCTAATCTCATAGCGTTGTGGTCTGAAAAGATGCTTGATATGATTTCAATTTTCTTAAATTTACTGAGCTTGATTTGTGACCCAAGATGTGATCTATCCTGGAGAATGTTCCGTGTGCACTTGAGAAGAGAGTGTAATCTGCTGTTTTTGAATGGAATGTCCTATAAATATCAATTAAATCTATCTGGTCTATTGTGTCATTTACAGCTTGTGTTTCCTTATTTATTTTCATTTTGGATGATCTGTCCATTGGTGTAAGTGAGGTGTTAAGGACCCGCACTATTATTTTGTTACTGTCGATTTCCTCTTTTATAGCTGTTAGCAGTTGCCTTATGTATTGAGGTGCTCCTATGCTGAGAACATATGTTTATAATTGTTATATCTTCCTCTTAGATTGATCTATTCATCATTATGTACTGTCCTTCCATGTCTCTTGTAATATTCTTTATTTTAAAGTCTATTTTATCTGATATGAGTATTGCTACTCCAGCTTTCTTTTGATTTCCATTTGCATGGAATATCTTTTTCCATCCCCTCACTTTCAGTCTGTATGTTTCCCTAGGTCTGAAGTGGGTCTCTTGTAGACAGCATATATATGGGTCTTGTTTTTGTATTCATTCACGGAGCCTGTGTCTTTTGGTTGGAGCATTTAATCCATTCATGTTTAAGGTAATTATCAATATGTATGTTCCTGTTACCATTTTCTGAATTGATTTGGGTTTGTTTTTGTAGGTCCTTTTCTTCTTTTGTGTTTCCCACTTAGAGAAGTTCCTTTAGCATTTGTTGTAAAGCTGGCTTGGTGGTGCTGAATTCTCTTAGCTTTTGCTTGTCTGTAAAGGTTTTAATTTCTCCACTGAATCTAAATGAGATCTTGCTGGGTAGAGTAATCTTGGTTGTAGGTTCTTCCCTTTCATCACTTTAAATATGTCATGCCACTCCTTTCCGGCTTATAGAGTTTCTGCTGAGAAATCAGCTGTTAACCTTATGGGAGTTCCCTTGTATGTTATTTGTTGTTTGTCCCTTGCTGCTTTCAAGAATTTTTCTTTGTCTTATTTTTTGTCAGTTTGATTACTATGTGTCTTGGCATGTTTCTCCTTGGGTTTTTCCCGTATGGGGCTCTCTGCGCTTCCTGGACTTGGGTGGCTATTTCCTTTCCCATGTTAGGGAAGTCTTCGACTCTAATCTCTTCAAGTATTTTGTCGGGTCCTTTCTCTCTCTCTTCTCCTTCTGGGACCCCTATAATGTGAATGTTGTTGAGTTTAATGTTGTCCCTGAGGTCTCTTAGGCTGCCTTCATTTCTTTTCATTCTTTTTTCTTTATTCTGTTCCGCAGCAGTGAATTCCACCATTCTGTCTTCTAGGCCACTTATCCGTTCTTCTGCCTCAGTTATTCTGCTATTGACTCCTTCTAGTGTAATTTTCATTTCAGTTATTTTTTTTTGTTCATCTCTGTTTGTTTGGTCTTTAATTCTTCTAGGTCTTTGTTAAACATTTCTTGCATCTTCTCAATGTTTGCCTCCATTCTTTTTCCGAGGTCCTGGATCATCTTCACTCTCATTATTCTGAATTCTTTTTCTGGAAGGTTGCTTATCTCCACTTCATTTAGTTGTATTTCTGGGGTTTTATCTTGTTCCTTCATCTGGTACATAGCCCGCTGCCTTTTCGTCTTGTCTATCTTTCTGTGAATGTGGTTTTTGTTCCACAGGTTGCAGGATTGTCAGTATCTTTTATTTTAATTACATGGCCTTTTGTTTTATTGCTAAACAACATGACCCAACATCTCTTCTCCTTTTACAACTGCTTCTTATTCTATGAAATATACTTTAATATTCATCATTGAAACCATACTGATTTATATTGAAAATAGAGAGAAATTTTAATGCCAATGAAAATCAAGTATAAGACAAGTTCAGTTAATTTAAAACTTTTACTCAACTGTGTTAACTATCATTGTAGAATCTTCTCTATAAATAAAATGGAATAATTAATTAACCTAATCATGATAATATAATACTATGTTGCAATGATGTTTTGTTTCTCCCATTTCCAAGCAGTAAAGATGTACTGAAACAGATGCAAGTGAATTCAGGTATGTAACTTCAAAGACATCTTTGTGATCAGTCCTTAGTGAGAAAGATTTTCAACAATGACAGTTAATCTCTCTAGTGAACATTTCTTCCAAGAGCAGATTTATTCATTTTATACCCTTTACAAAACAATTTGGATAAGTTAGGCTATAACGGATTGAAACTCTTTAAATATCAAGCTCAATGCTTCCTCTCTCTTTGTGAGATAATATTGAGAACATTAAAAGTAAAGGGTAAACTCTTTCATATTTAATACAACTAAATGTACCTCGTTCAGTTATTAACATACATAAATAACTAAAATATAAATTAGAAATTGATTATCATGGCAAATTATTGTTAACAAAGTGTAAGATAATTCAGAGGGTGAATAAATTACTATTTCCTCACAAGATCTCATAAGACAACATGGTGGAAATTATGTGTATGTAGTTAACATTACAAAAGAAAAATAATTTAGCCTTTTGATCTTCCCTCTACCTACTTCCCTACTTACCTAGTGAGATGTAAGCTTTAAATGTAGAATTGTATGCTATAATCACTAAAAACTTAGTAAAAGAGTGTGATACATTTGTTAAACTGTCAAGGCTCAAGTGATTTTGTTAAAAATCTTTTGATTGAAAACCAAAAGCCAATGTTTTAGACCCAGATTTGCCCTTATCACTAACATTTTTGAGAACATATTTCTTTCAGGTACATTTTTTAGTGAAAATGATATGTTTGGGGAAGATAGTATCCGTCTTCTCAACTGAGGATTTGAGTTTTTAAGTAGTCTAGAATACACTGTAAGCTCAAATCTTGTAATATGAAAATGAAATAGCTATACAATATATCTTTCATCAAATGGCATTGATCAGGAAAACTTAGCTTAAGCATGATTTTTATCAAGAATGTTTTTTTCTCTATGGGGGAAGAATATCCTTTTGGCAAAGTAGACATTTTTCAGAAAGCACAGTGGGGTATTAAGGAAAGAAAAGGACAACATAAGTCAAACACCAGATCAAAAGATGTAAACGTACTGATTAATAGAGCCAAATAGTGACAATTTTATTTTCTACAGATATTAATAACAAATTCATCCTATATGTTAAATACATAATTTGACATAATTGAATATTCATCACCTCTTTGCTTCATGTTTGATTATCAGGTAGGAGCTATGCTAAAGTGTTAACTTTGTACTATATGTTAAATGTCTATTGAAGAAATTAATAGTTTAATGCTACAAAGCTATAGTAATCAAAACAGTATGGTACTGACACAAAAACAGAAATACAGATCAACAGAACAGGATAGAAAGTCCAGAGATAAACCCACACTCCTACAGTCAACTAATCTATGACAAAGGAGGCAAGAATATACAATGGAGAAAAGAGAGTCTCTTTAAGAAGTGGTGCTGGGAAAACTGGACTGCTACATGTAAAAGAATAAAATTGGAACCTCTCTAACACCATACAAAAACTAATTTCGAAATGGATTAAAGACCTGAATGTAAGATCAGATACTATAAAACTCTTAGAGGAAAACATAGGAAAAACACTCTTTGATGTAAATCACAACAAGATCTTTTTTGATCCACCTCCTAGAGTAATGAAAATAAAAACAAAAATAAATAAATGGGACCTAGTTAAACTTAAAACCTTTTGTACAGCAAAGGAAACCACAAACAAAATGAAAAGACAACCCACAGAATGGGAGAAAATATTTGCAAATGAAGTGACTGACAGGGATTAATCTACAAAATATACAAACAGCTCATGTGGCTCAAGAGCAAAAAAACAAACAACCCAATCAAAAAATGGTCAGAAGACCTTAATAGATATTTATCCAAAGAAGACATATAGATTGCCAACATACACATGAAAAGATGCTCAACATCACTAACCATTAGAGAAATGAAAATCAAAACTACAATGAGGTATCACCTCATACTGGTCAGAATGGCCATCATCAAAAAATCTACAAACAATTAATGCTGGAGAGGGTGTGGAGAAAAGGGAACCCTCTTGCACTGTTGGTGGGAATGTAAATTGGTACGGCCACTATGAAGAAATGGAGAACAGTATGGAGGTTCCTTAAAAAAATTAAATATAGAACTATTATACCATATGATCCAGCAATCCCACCTCTGGGCATATACACAGAGAAAACCACAATTTGAAAAGATACATGCACCCCTGTGTTCATTGCAGCATTATTTACAATAGCCAAGACATGGAAGCAACCTAAATGTCCATTGACAGAGGAGTGGATAAAGAAGATGTGGTACATATATATACAATGGAATATTGCTCAGCCATAAAAAAGAATGAAATAATGCCATTTGCATTATGGATGAACCTACAGATTGTCATATGAGTGAAGTAAGTCAGACAGAGAAATACAAATATCACATGATATCACTTATATGTGGAATCTTTAAAAATGGTACATATGAACTTATTTACAAAACAGAAATAGAGTCACAGATTTAGAAAACAAACCTATGGTTACCAGGAGGGAAAGGTGGGGGGAGGGATAAATTGGGAGATTGGGATTGACATATACATACTACTATATATAAAATAGATAACTAATAAGGACCTACTGTATAGCACAGGGAACTCTACTCAATACTCTGTAATGACCTATATGGGAAAAGAATCTTAAAAAAAAGTGGATATATGTATATGTATAACTGATTCACTTTGCTATATACCTGAAACTAACACAACATTGTAAATCAACTATATTCCAATAAAAAAAGAAATTAATAGTTTAAATACAACTGATAGAGAATTATATTATAACATGGGTTAATGTTTTTAATCTTAATTATAAAAAATTAGTCCTTGTTTGCTTAGTAAAATTAGTTTAAATTTATTGAAATGCATTTAAATAATGATTTGCATAGATTATAATTCAGATCTTGCAGTAATTCTAATTGATATCCTGCATCATTTAACCTATATTTATTTTCTTCCTGTATTATGTTAAAGATTAGTATGATTATCTTAAGATTAACTAGGACATATGAATACCTATTTATGATTTTTTTTCTTGACTTTTCTTATAAAATGTCCATGTTAAATAACTATATTATGTTATACTTTTCCCTGCACACATTCCTTTTAAATTACAGAAGGTATTCATAGGGACAAATTTGCATGTCAGAGAACAATGATTTCCCCAAAATAATAACTAAGAAACTGTAAAGAAGAAAGTTTAAGGAACTGAATTCTTCAAGAGCGATACATTAAAAAACTGCCTGAACCAATACGCAAATATTTCTGAGAAAGCAAGGGGTTGTTTAGGATGTCCTGAGCTCAGTTTTATCCTGACTAATAAAGGGGTTTTGGTTATTAAAATATCTGAATGTTAATTTAAGATTCTTTAGAAGATTGAAAATATTTTGCATACTAGGTCAGTTAGACAGTTATTTCAAACTGTGCTTACTAAGGGACTGATAGACATAATTTTATTCCATTACATTGTACTCTATGTATTTTGGAAATGTCTGCCATAAATTAGTGACTCTGGAGAAAATTCCATAATTTACAAAATCCATGCAGGTAATAGTATCTTTTTTGTTTGTTTAAGACATAAATTTACTTTTCAGCTGAAGCTGTCTAGCAGTAGGGGAGGCTGGAATAACAATTATAATTTTATGAATTTATTTCAAGCTATAGTATATGCATGTGTAAAATATGCACAAAATATATATAACATATATGTATACATTCATATATACATAGATTGTACATGCATACATATATGTTTCTATGTGTGTTCAATTTATTATTTATATATTCGGTAATATGTTAGACACTATAGGTATAAAAGTAAAAATTTTAAGCTTGCAGATAAAGATTTTATCTCCTTACAGAAAGCATAATTCTGTAAATTTTATGATTGACATGATTAACATATGATTGAAAACCCAGATCTCATCAAAGAGGGCTTTTTTTCCTTGTAAACCTTTTAAATAAGACTTAAAGTTGCTTTCTATGTATTATTCAATTTTCATGCAAATTCCCTCATATGAATAGCTTATCTACTTGAAATTAAATGACCATGGGATCCAGGACAGTTTATTATTATAAAGGCTAAACTGGCTTCAATGTCATTTCCCTAATTTTACAAATGCACAAAAAAATAACAGATGGTTATATATTTTGATACTTGTAGATACAAATAAAAGAAAATTCAACTCCAATAGGTCTTTTTATCATCATATATTAATATTTATAATCGCACATGTAGTGATGGCTCCCAGATTGTCTGATTTAACAGATCAACAGTGTTATCCAGGATCCAGTTTCATTCTTTCTCTCCATTTTGCTATCTTAAGTTCTGGCTTTATATCAATATGGGTACTGCAGTTTCAGAATTCATAACATGCTTGACACTATCCAGAGGAAGGATAGAAAATGTCTCTTTCTCTGAGACTCTCTTCCATCTCATTGGTCAGAACTTGATTATCTGCCCATCTCTGAACCAATTACTGTCATGGCAAATGAAAATATTATTGGACAAATGAAACACTGCTGAAACTGGGTTAGAACTTCCCCTGAGGCACAAGGCTTAAGAGTGGAAGGTGAGATATCTGAACAAAATCGGTTTCTATTGTGGGAAAGGGGAGAATGGGTGCTGTGTAGACAACCTCCAGAATCCACTACTGAAAGATACTTGAGGGGCAGTGCACAGTAAATTAAAGTGATCCAATTGCTAATGGGTTCAGTAATTATGTATTTTAAGACACCCACAGATAATTTAAACAGATAGCTGTCAACATCTATTGACTAAGTGTAGCAGGATATAAGACAGGTTATGAAAATCATAAATGAGTACTGTATTTTAGAAAGGCCATCAGATAACTAAAAATCTGAAGTAGAGTTATAAGGATGTTATAAAAAATTTTAGTAACAAATCATTTGATATTTTTATCCTGTGTGAAAGGATACTTGATACTTTCTTTCAGTTAGTACACATCCCCAAGAGTAAATATACCATAATCTTAATGCATTGCAGACACTTGAAAGTGGAATTTGTCTTTAAAACAAGTAGCATAATAGTAAAATGTTCTATGATCCTAAGAAATGTGAAGCCTCTGGAAGGAGGAATAAATATGGAGGTAGGAAAAAGTCACCCACAGGTACATAATTTTTTTTAGGAAATAAATTAATAACCTACATTTTCAACAAATTTACTCACTCTCTTGTATTCCTTTCCTATGCACACAGTTCATATTTACTATGGATTCCAAATTACTGGATCTTGTAGGTCAACTGTCCTGGTTTTATTTTCTATTGAATGACCTCTAAAAGTGCCATGTAATGTCTTCAATATAAAGTCCAATGATTTGCATAAATCTGCCACTAAATGCACAGATCTCTGTATAGCTTTAGTGTTTCCTTTGGGTGACTGCTTTGAATTTTCTGACCATGTTACAATTCATTCATGGTGAGACAATTATCATGATTGACTCTTCAGATGTCTTATCAGTTACTACCATTAGATGTCAGGGCATAACTCATCTGTTGATATCTTGCTGTTTCTGGTTGTATCTAGAACTGATAAAATGATGCAAGACATTCTTGTAAAAGAATGTACTTTCTACACTAATTAGTTGAAATATTTCTTTAAATAGTCTTAGTCTAGCAATTTTTAAAATATATACTCTTCCTCACCCAGATTCTCATTTTTAATTGAAATATAAAATAATGACCATTTTGTAAATTACTGTGTGTTTGTGCACAATCAAAAAGTTTTTAAATCACATAATAAAATGTAATTATTAAGACAGCATGTAGTTTGTTCTCTTAAGATTTGATATCAATATTGCATTTTTCTTCACTGACCAGAAATTGAGATTTACCTAAATCCTCAACAAATCATCACCACAAATAAGATTCCAGAGAGGTATATTTTCAGAAAGCAGTCAAAGAAAAATCATGTAAAACTTCATCATAAGGTGGAAATTTAACTTCAAACACTAATGCAAAATTCTGTTAAGTTATATTGGGCCTTATAGTAGAAATATATCCTCTTACACAAAATGGACCTAAACATCAAGGGAAAATGTAAGGCATCAGATTATACTCTCTGTTCACCTAAAATGCTTCAATTTGGCCATTAATCGGACCCAAGGCCATACTTACTGAGCTCCAAGAAAAAAAAAATGCAGACATTAACTTAAAGTACTTGGGAGAAGAAAGAATCAGGCAAGGTAAACTTAAGCCCTGCTACTTGAGTGAGCAGAGACAGGAAAGAAGGAAAGACATTCTTTAGTCCTCTCCTGTGAAAAGTAAACATTTAGGTCATTTACAGGCATACCTCATTTTATCACACTTTATTGTGCTTCACGGCTACTGTGTTTTTACAAATTGAAGGTCTGTGGCAAGTCTGCATTGTCAGATGATGGTTAGCATTTTTTAGCAATAAAGTATTTTTTAAATTAAAGTATATATAATACATTGCTTTTTTAGTCATAATGCCATTGCACACTTAACAGACTAAAGTATACTGTAAATATAACTTTTATATGCACTGGGAAACCAAAAAAAAAAAATTGTGTGACTTGCTTTATTGTGATATTCCCTTTATTGCAGTAGCCTGGAACCAAACACAAAATATCTCTGAGGTATTCCTCTATTAGTTTCATTTTTCAGGTGATGATGAGATCTAACTAATTCAAAAGGAAAGAACAACTACCCACATTCAAAATCATATTTAATGTTGAAATATTGAACATGTCTCATCTAAGGTCAGGAATGAAGCAAGGATGTCTGCTCTCAACTCCATTATTTCACTATTGTACTGGAGATCCCAGAGATTGCAATAAGATGAGGAGAAGGAGGGGGAGAAGAAAGAAAGGGAAAAGAAAGAGGAGGGGAGGGGAGGGGGAAGGGGAAGGGAAAAGAGAGGAGAGGAGAGGAGAGGAAAGGGAAGAATGGAAGTGAAGAATTAAAAGTTTCCCTGTTTGCAGATGACATCATTGTTTACCGAAAATCCAAAGGAATCTAAAAAAATGTGAAGTATAACTAATCAGTGAATTTAATCAGGTTGAAGAATACAAGTTTATTGTGGAAAAAATAAATTACGTGGTTATATACCAGCAATCATTGTGAAATAAAATTTTTAAAATTCCATTTACAATAACATCAAAAGTATCAATAAATGCACTTAAAATTGTGCAACATGTTTGCAGGACATTTCTGGGGTAAACTTTGGACAGGGACTGGAACAAAACATTGACTCTCCAGCTTACTGACTAAGATCTTGGGATTTCTCAGCTTCCATAATTGCATGAACCAATTATTTATAATTAATTCATTATACATAGATGATTTATATTATATATATGTCATATGCATATACAAACATACATATTTATGGATATATACACACATATGTATATATATATACACACACATATGCATATACACACATATCTACATATATTCTATTGGGTGTATTTCTCTGGGGAACCCTGACTAATATGTTGACATAAAGCAGATCAGTGGGCAAAGGGAGCAATGGATGGAGATACAAGGAATTTTCGGGGGATGGCGAATATCTTGAATGTGTTGTTGGTTTCACAGATGTATTCAACTGTCAAAACTCATTTGTACACTTTAAATAGACAGTGTAGTTATGTAAATTATTTCTCAGTAAAGTTGATCAAGGAAATAATAGAGTAACTACCCATAATGTCCTCCTGAGAAAGTGTTTCTATCATGCCAGCACTAGGACATAAGTCATATACCAATCCTTAAATTTTGATCAACGTTAGAAGTAGAAGTAGGAGAAAGCTGAGAAAAAAAAGAGAAATTATCTCCTGCTTATTTTTGCCAACGTTACTGAAATAAAAAATAATTTCTAGAATTTATATGTGCCCTCCTCTACTGCAGTGGCACTGACCTTGATAAATACAGAGGAAATGCTCTGATCAACAAATACTCTTAAGAAGCCAAGAATGAATTAAGATCTCAGCAAACAATTCATCTCAATTTTCCATTATCCACACAAATTGGCAATTCTTATTTGGTTATTTGCTTGATTTTTAGTGATTTTTTTTTCCTCAGGAGGCCCAATAATTCCCCATTCCTTGAGTTTTTCATGTCATTGTGTCCTACAGCATGCTCCAAATACACCACAAGGCTAAAAGATGGCTCACATTGCATCAATTATATTAGGATATTCCCTCAATCACAGTGATTGCATCATTCATGACCATTCAGAGTCCACCTGTGAAATCTGATATGTGAACTTTGGGAATGAAAGGGAATTTCTTTCTTGTTGATATTGACACAAAATTCTGCAGGCTTTTGGTTGCCAGAGACCATCTTATGGTGAAGCTAATTGTAGAGACTGGCAGTAAAGCTAATTATAGAGAAATGGGGGAGAGGAGGAGAAGGGGAGGTGGAGAGAAAGAGAAAGAGAGAAAACTCAGATGTTCTGATATTTTCATTTGACCTCATAGAACTTTCTGTGCCCCGAGCTCAGGGACATTTTGGTTATGAGAGCCAAATATTCTTTATTGTTTAAGCTGATTTTAATTACTTTTCTGTCATTTACAAACAAGTATATCTTAATACACCAAACCATATTAGGTAACCTAACATCATGTATTTTTTAAAAACATAAATTTAATATAAAATAGTAACAGCATGTTCATTCTGTTAATTTTTCATAATTGTTCCAAAATCAAAGAAAGGATAGCTTAAATTTTGAATTTTCATCTTCTAATTTCTTTTGTCTCGTAAGATAAAGTAAGAATAATTTTAGCACTTTACATAAATGTTTTGTAAATAGTTTGAGGACACAAGCAAAATGAATGTATTTAAAAGGCATAGCTCAGTTATGAAAAATTGACATGTGAAATTGTCTTGCATACTGATTATCATAGATTATCAGAGAAGAGAAAAGAAAAGAGGAGACTATTTTTATAAATATATCATTAAAATGCCATATATTAAAGCAATGACAATTTTAATAGCAATAACATCTTGAAATAATTTAACTTTAATTTGCATGTATTCTTTACATGTTTCTGTGAAATGAGCTTAGAGCTTTGTATCTGTAGCATGTAGAATAAAGCCTGATATATACAGATTGCTCTGAAAGCAATAAATCAATGTCCAAAATAGATTACTTACTATTAGAAAAAGAAAAAATGCTGTCATATTACCAGTATTTATACTTACTGGGGAATTCTTTCTTTACTGTTTTTATTTTTTGATAGTCACATGGGTAGAATCTTGGGTAACACATTCTGCTTCAATGTATAGTCACTCTCTCTTACTCTACTGAGTATAAATTAAACACAAACAAGAGTATAGCACTTTAATGGGCCACCATTCTTGTAAGAAGCACAGAGATTCTCATAATTTTTCACTCTCAAGGGAGTACATTCCAAGAAGTCCCAATATGTCTCTAGGACACTTGAATTATGTTTCTGGAATCCATCCCATACTTACTACAGCAGTTAATAGATAAAGCAACAAACAGACCATATATATAAGCCTCCGATATAACTTAGCTGTTAAATACCAAAAATAGTTTTGGCTTTATATATTGGTCTATAAATATGTTTACTAGCATGATTACTTAAATAAAATAGAATGTTCCATAAAGGAATTACTGTCCAAAATTCCATCAGCATAATTCATTACAATATATGCTTGATATTTTCACTGGAATAACAAATATGTATTTATTAGACATCAGGTTTTCAAGTGAGTTGAGTGTATTAGTAGCAATCAAGATAATTTGGATATAACATCCATAAGTGTACCATCTAGAGACACTGATTTTATATGGTTTAAATTTCATTAATTAAAACATTCATTGGCTTTTAGAAGTTTTTGCTTATTGCATTATTCATTTACTAAATAAATTCATCAATCAGGGTTTCTGCCTCTGGTATGTCAGTTTAAGTCCACTACAGTCAAGCACATCCACTGATAACAACCATATGCTCAAAATAAAATGCAGAAAACAGTCATATGAGAACTCAGAATAGTAAACAAATATAGGCAGATTGTTGGAGTGAGTCAAAACTTGGAATTTTTCATCTTTTCATAGTTTTTCCCTAATGATCATTCAGAGCCTCAAGTCAGCAAGTTGCAAGGGGCTATAACTCTGAACACTTGCCATCTCTCTGGTTAGAGGAATCAAGGGAAGGAGTCGGTGCAAGTCCAATTACAGAGAGTGAAGGAGGCATTACACAGGGCAGAGATGAGAGTAGGGGTGTTCTTAATTCTGTGTATAAGCTTTACTTAAATCTCTGGCAGACTGATGAACTATGAATTCATAGGAGAAATCTAAAGCAGCACAGTAAATTCCTAAGGAATTATACTAATATTTCAGCCTGCACATACACAGTGTGAGAGAGCTTATAGTCTGAATCTAACCAGATTAATTGCTTATTCAAAATGAAAATATTAACATTTTTCTGAGAAATATAACAGGACACAGAGTCTATACAATATAATATTCCAACATCCAGGAAACATCCCAACTTTATTCAGCCTTCAAAGAACTAAGAAACATAAGCTGTTTTCATTGAAAAAAGTTCATCAACAGATGCCAACACCAAAGTAACTTAGATGTTGAAATTATAAAACTTTAAAGCAGTGATTAAACTATACTTCACGATGTAAATGACAATGCATTTAAAATAAATGAAAATGGGAAATATCACCAAAGAACGTGAAGATATAAAAATAAATCAAATTGAAATTTTAGAACTGATATATAACAAACTGGAAAAAAAAAACAGTGGAAAGGTTTAATCACAGATTGAATATAACAAAGCAAATATTCAGGAAACTTGAACATTTATTAGTATAAATTAACAAATGAAAAGAAGGGGAAATGAAGAAAGTAAACAGAAGTTGAGGAACATCTTAGAAAACAAAAAATCTAGTACAAAAATGTATTGAAAGTGGTAATAACTCATGAAGAAGTAGGTTTATTTCAGAAATAAAAGAACAAAAGTGTGAATTTGCATTTGAAAATCAATCAAGGTAATTTACCATATTAACATATTAAAGGAGAATCCAGAGCTAGGAAAACTTCACAGGTTAAGGACAACGTTCCCCACAAGACTTCACTCCAAATAGCAGCTACAAGTTTGGGGGTCCCAGGCTACCCCCACTTCTGACTAGCTAACTACAAATGTGATACTTCCCACCACACCCTCAGGTCTGATAAATCACTAGAATTACTTACGGAACTCAGGAAAGTGCCAGATTATGACTAGTTTCATTACAGCAAAAGAATACAAACTAAAAGCAGCCAAATGGAGAGATACACACGCTGAGCTCTGGGCGGGTTCCAAATCATTTTGGGAAATTCTAAGAATTTGGAAGTTACCTTGCAGAAATTGGGGGCAAAGGCTAGTAAAATTCATTATTACACAAGAAGGAAAATAAAGAGATCACTTCAATAGAGGCAGTCAAAGTATTTGACAAAATGCAACATTAGTCGATTATTAATCCCTCTTCCCACCCCTATCCCCCCAGCAAAGTAGGGATATAATGGACTATCCTCAATCTGATGTAGTTAAATCACACATAATGATGAAAGACATAACTTTCCTGATAAGGATGGCCACTCTCCCAACTGTTGTTCTACATTATACTCAAAGTTTTGGCCACTGCAACAAGGAAGGAAAAAAAAAATTAAGATTAGAAACTAAAATCTAAAACTGTCCCTATTATCAGATTATGTAATTAATCCAAGACAATTCAATGGGGTAAAAGAAAGTCTTTTTGAAAACTGAATTTCCAGATGGAAAAAATAAAGAATATCAACTTCAATCACATACCACACACAAAGCTGACTAAAAGAGTTCTTAGAAAATCACAAAAAAGCATAGACTCTAAACAATTGGTAAATTGGAATTTATAAAAATTAAGGCTTCATGTTGTGAGAAACATTGCTGCAAAAACTAAAAATCTTTCCAACTTTTGGCTGTTACGAATAATGCTGCTATAAGCATTTATGCACAAATTCTTGTGTGGGCACGTATTTTCATTTCAGAATGTTTGTCTCTTTTAATAGCTCATGATGGAACAAATTAGCTGATAATATATCAAGTAGTCATTAAATCCCATTATGTTTCAATCTTTGGGAAAGTTATACTTACCAGGGTTGTAACTAAGCAGAATTACTTGACTTCTAGAGTCAGTGAATTTGAGTGTGAAATATGAGAACACAATTTAGAAGCATGAAATTTTAGCTCTTCACTGATTGGGGAAATTATAATTTGATTTAAGTATCCACAGCTATTCATTTAAAAATGTATATGTGGAGTACCTCCTATGACCAGGTACTATCGTAGGAGTTAGAGATTTAAAGATGAATATTCATTATTCTTATTCTCACTAAGTTTGCATTCCTAAGAAAATAAAATTAAAAATTCAAATACAATAAAAGAATTGTTTAACAGATGTTTCTAAAAACTGCAGTGGAAGCATAAGAGAAAGAGTAAGTGAGTTTGTTTAGAGGAGTTAACATTTTTCTGAGACTTAAACAACAAACATGAACTTACTAGGTCAGCAATCAACTGGAGACATTATCTGATAGGTTAAATAACATAAAGCAACAAGGCAAAAAAAGAATAATGTTCTTAAGACCACTAGCAGTTTCTTATTGTTGAAGTATAACGAAGGGTCTAAATCACGAAGGTTCTAGAAAATGATTCAGAGATACATAAATTTTATTTTGTAGGTGATGAGGAATATGCAGACAGCCACATACAGATCTTTACATTTTATTCCCTATTTACAGACACTGACTATATCTAAAACTATCCTTCTGGCAACAATGTGTTAATCAGAGGAAAGGAGCTGGGACTAGATGCCATGAGAATAAAAAGGTCATCATTTAGTTGAGGAAGGTGATTGTAAGACAGCAGCTGTGAGTGTGGATATATTGGAAGGGATGAATATAAAATATATTCAAAATCTAAATTAAAATGAGTTAAGAATCAGTCATATCTTGGAAATAAGGAATACAGTACCATATGCAAGAATCTTTTGGTAGTGCCTTTCACTATCATAGAAAATACAGAAAAGCAATTTTGCGAAAAGAAGATGGTATATTTGAACATATTTAATTTCTCCTTTGTTAGTGTCATCAGGGATTTGAATGCAGTTTAGGTAATGAAATTTATGGAGCTGGAGTCAGGAGTAGTCTAGTTTAGAGATATACAAATGAAAGTCATAACCATATAGGTGACTGCAGAAATACTACAATCAGTGTAGAAACTGTTTCAAGCTTCCTTCAAGCCATATCCCTGCCTCTTTAATTCAAAGTCAGTTTCAAGTCCTATGAGAATAGTAGAAAGTCTAGAAACAGATTGATTTACACTAAACAATATAACTTTAAAATATATTTTATAGTTCAAAATATTAGAAAAAGAATAAATTTTTCAATAAGAAGATTATTTGGAAAAGTTATTTTTTAAATGATTTGGAATTCTACCTTAACAGAAAAATGTAATTAAAAAACAAAAAACTAGAGATAATAATGGTGGTATAGGTGACTTTCTATTTTTGGAGCCTATTTAATCCTACAAACAAAAGAATAAGTCATAAAATGTTTTTATACATTAAAAAAACTTCTAGAGATCAAGATCATCATAAACAAAATTTAAAATGAAGTATGGGCCTGGTTAAAAATAAATGCAATAATGATTAATAGAATTTAGTAATCGATAAAAGAAATAAGAAAAAGACTGACATTCTAATAGGAAATTTATATGTATTAAGAAAAATAAATGAATACCACAGATGTGAAAAATAATTGGCTCTCACCAATAATTTAAATAAATATTAGAATAGCAATAAGATGCTTATAAATCTTTAGATACAATGGCACCATTTCATTATTACAATAAAATAAAACTCTGGAAACATAAATGACTAGTATTGAGAGCATTTAAATTATAGTATATTCAATGCAGGGAACATGGGTTCAGTCCCTTGTCTGGGAAGATCCCACATGCTATGGAGCAACTAAATTATAGTATATCCATGAAATGTAATATGCAGAGAATATGGTAAATATATAATGCTTTATTGGCAGCAAAAAATTCATGATATATTGTTAAGAGGAAAAAAGGCAAAACAATATGGACATTTTGGTCCTAATAAATGTATAGGTAGTGAAAATATTTTCTTTTTCATACTTTATCTTTAATTTATTTCTACAAGAATATGTATAGATTTTACTATCAAAATATACTAAAATAATATTAAAAATCAAAGAAAGGGTTATCTGTATGATGGAAAAGCACCAGGAGAAAGTAGATATTATAAAATTACAGAAAGCACAGTAATAATTGCAAATATTATATAACCTGTAAGATGATGAGTAATATATGAACATTTTATTTGTCAAGTATGAAGGATCTATAAAA
Source organism: Eschrichtius robustus (assembly GCF_028021215.1). Taxonomy (NCBI): domain Eukaryota; kingdom Metazoa; phylum Chordata; class Mammalia; order Artiodactyla; family Eschrichtiidae; genus Eschrichtius; species Eschrichtius robustus. The sequence goes on along the minus strand of NC_090840.1, from coordinate 60,203,127 downwards.
TGTACTGGGTGCTGTATGGAAGTGATTGAGGTGTATATAAGGATAAGATGGCAGATCTAGTGGCAGGAAGTTTGTCTGGTTCACTGATGAAGTCTCAGAGCCTAAAACAAGTCTAGCATAAAGTAGGTCGACAACAAATATTGGTCAAATTAATGAAATGATTGAACAAAGAAATTAATATATAGTTAGAAACTTTCCTGGAAAAATAATAAATGAGAATAGCGCAAAGCTACTGTACTCAAAATTGAATATATTGTCTTAGTTTGAATCCTGAAAAGCAGACTCTGACACAAGGATGTAAATATAGAAGTTTATCTGGGAAGTCTTCCCAGGAAATATAAAAAGAGGTTGTATGGAAAATGAGACAGGGAATAGTAAGCAAGTATATTTGATGGCCCTTTGATCTCTGTACCCTAGTGCTATACCCTATATAATACCTTCTGTTGAGCATATGAGTGGCACTTGCAACTTGCTTCTGACCAATAGAATATGGCAAAGGGAAAAGGATATCACACCCATAATTACATAGTTATATAGCAAAATAAACTAATCCTCATTAATCTATTCATTCATTCAGTCAGTCTCCAAATTGCTATTAAGTGTTCACAATGTGCCAGGAAGAGTAAACTGTGGGAGGCCTTAAATGAGGGTGCATACACCATTATAAAAACTCAGGGAGCTCTAGCCCAAGCTCCATCTCACAGCTCTCACAGACAACAGGAACTTATTTCTTCTTGGAAGGGAAAAGAATGCTTTTCAAATCCTCATAAGAGAAATGATATTTCTGGCCCCCTAACTCACAGCTATCATACACAATCATCCCCTGTTCTCATCCATCTCATATCTTTCATTTTTCTTTTTATGCAGGCCTGGATCTCAAAGAGATATCTGTACTCCTGTGTTCATTGCAGCATTATTCACAATAGGTGAGATATGGAAACAACCAAACAACCTAATGTCTGTTGATAGATGAATGATAAAGAAAATGTAGATAGATAGGTAGATAGATAGGTAGGTAGGTAGGTAGGTAAGTAGGTAGGTAGATAGATAGATAGATAGAAAATCCTTTAAAAATCCACAAATGTATTGCAGTTAAAAAACTAACTCAGCAAGGTTGTAAGATATGAGATCAATATACAGTGAGCTGTATTTCAATGTCCTTGCAATAAATAATCTGAAAAGAAAATTAAGCAAACAATTCCATCCACAGTAGCTACAAAAAGAATAAGATATGTAGCAATAAATATAACCAAGGAGATGCAAGATGTGCACTGAAAACTACAAAACACCGCTGCAAGTACCTAAAGTATTTAGTAAAGTCCTAAGTAAATGGAGAGATATTTGTGTACCAAGATGTTAAGGTAACAGTAATTCCCAGAGCAATCTACAAATTCATTGTAATCCTATCAAAATCCCAGTGGCCTTTTTTGTAGAAATGGAAAGCTGATTCTGATATTCATATAGAGTTGCAAGTGACACCAAATAGCAAAAATATCCTTGAAGAAAAGAACAAAGTCAGAAATCTCATGCTTCCCAATTTCAAAACTTACTACAGAGCTGCAGTAATCAAAAGAGTGTGGTACTGTCATAAAGATAGACATAAATAGATTAATGGAATATAATTGAGAGTCTAGAAGTAAACCGATAGATCTATGAGCAATTGGCTTTCTACAGTGGAACCAATACCATTCTGTGATGGAAAGAATAGTCTCTTCAACAAATGGTGCTGGAACACCTGGATATCTATTTGCAAAAGAATGAAGTTGCACTTTAACTTACACCATCTACAAAAGTTAACCCAAAATTGACCAAAGGCCTAAATGTAATAGTTAAAAGTATAAAACTATTAGAAGAAAACATAACCTTGGATTTGGAAGTGTTTTTTTAGATATGATACCAAAAACACAAGCAAGAACAACAAATACATAAAGTGGACTTTATACAAATTAAAGATGTATGTGCATCAAATGACACAATCGGTAGAGTAAAAAAATAACCTACAAATGAGACAAAATATTTGTAAATCATGTATGTGATAAGGGTCTAATATCTAGAATATACATAGAACTCATGCAGTTCAACAACACAAAGACAAACTACCCAATCAAAAAATGAGCAAAGGACGCTTTTCCCCAAAGAATATATACAAATGGTCAAAAGACACCTGAAAATATACTCAACACAATTGGTTATTTGTGAACTGTAAATCAAATCATAATGAGATACACTTCACACCCACTAGGATAGCTATAACCAATGTAACGAGTGTTGGTGAAGATGTGAAAATAATAGAAGCCCTTGTACATTGCTAGGAAATGTAAAATGGTCCAGCCACTGTGAAAACAGTTTGGCAGCTTCACAGTAAATTAAAACCAGAATTGCCATATGTCTCAGCAATTACACTTGTAGGTATATACATAAGATATTTGAAGACAGGCGTTTAAACAAAAATGTGCACATAAATGCTCATAGTAACACTAATCATAAAAGCTATAACCAACTCAAGCATCCATCAACTGATGAATAGATAAATAAAATGTGGTATACCCATACAATTAAATATTTTTCAGCCAAAAAGGAATTAAGTACTCACACATGCCCAGCATTGATGTACTTTGAAAAACAGAAAAAAAAAACAGACGTAAAAGGGCACATATTGTATGATTACTTTTATATGGTATTTCCACAATAGGAAAATCCATAGAAATGGAAAATAGGTTAGTGGGTACAGGGTTTCCTTTTGTGGTAATGAAAATGTTCTGGAATTATAAAGTGGTGGTGATTACACAATACTGTGAATATGCTAAATGCCATAGAATTATACACTTTAAAATGGTTAAAAAGTTTAATTTTATGTTTATTTTACCACCATAAAAAGTATATAAATACAACTATGTCTTACCAAAAAAAAAAAAAAATCACAGATTTTGCACTCTTAAAAAACGTGTAACATCTAGTAAAGAAGACAGTTTATGAAGAGAGCAATTTCCTAAAAGAATGTTATAAGTAATAAAAGAAAAAAACAATCAGATCATGTGGTATGGCAGAACAATTGAGAAGGTATTTTGAATTTTGCACTGGACCAGTAGTGTACATATGGTTTGAACATGTAAATAAGTGGGTACACACAGTCAATCCATAGAGAATAGCATAAAACCAGGTTGTTTGAATAAATAAAAATGATTGCATCTCACAGAGCCCCAAACTTAGCACATCTAAAAGTTGAACTCATTATCTTATCCAAATCATTTCTGCTATTGTATTCTTGGGTACATTTAGGGGCACAATCCAGAGATTTTAAAATAGAAACTCAGCCTTATCTTCCATGTACACTCTTATCTGATTTCTATCTTTACAAAGTCTTGTCAGTTGTATGTTTTGACTCTGGTTCTAAGAGCACTGTGGTTCAGAGTTAACATGTGACAAGCTAAGAGATACATGAATTCTTCACTTACATAAAGAGATTATTTTTGTTATGGGATATCTTCGTATACCACATTAATTACATGGTTTCCATGTTTCTCAATGATCCCTGCTCCATAACTATATAAATTGCAGATTTATTTATAATGAGTCCCCCAATCAGACTAAACACACCTTTGTAAATGCATTCTCTACACAGGGCTCTCCACCTAATAAATGTCATTAGTGGTTTTGTCAGTAAGCCTTTCAAGTCACCATGTTTACAAGGGTATTTGGCCTGATAATACCCTCCTTTTTTCCTTTCTTTTTTAGGTGCCCCTGGTAACAGAAGAAAATAGATTACAGGCATACTGTTAAACAAGTCTTCCCCACAACGATTTAAATATTTTTCATCCATTGCTCTTTGTTTTATATTATTTGTGAAGACTTCCTCCATTATCTGAAGCAAAATTGTGCTCTCTCCTTTCACTCTAATTTAATACATACACATATATTTTAAGCATTCTAAGTCTAGATTGTAAGCCCCTCATGACATGGGTTATGTATTATTTTTCTACATACACAGCACTGGGTTAGTTTACCATATTGCCTGGCACTTAGTAATCAATCTACGAACGTTTGTGAAACGGCAGGGGAAAGAAATGATTTCATGAGAAACATTGTCTAATCAGGATTTATTGTAACTTCATTAAAAATTAAAATCATGCTATAAAAATAGTAGGCTTGTATGACAGCACCTGAGTAGTAGCAAATTAAGAATTGTTTCTCTTTACAAGTCATTTTTTCTTCAATGTAAATAAAGAAAATTTATGAATAGAAAATAACTACTTTTTAATTGAAATCTTTATAGCGATAATTGTAGATTTACACGTAATTGTAAAACAAAATATGAAGAGAGTCTATATGCCCCTTACCCAATTTCCCTCAATGACAATTCCTTGTAAAACCATAGAACAGTATCACACCAGATTTGACATTTATACAATACACTGACCTTAAGCAGATTTCTCTAGTCTTACTTGTAATAATTTGCGTGTGACTGCATATATTTAGTTCTATACAATTTTATCACATGTGTACATTTGTGTATCCACCACAATCAAATACAGAACATTTCCATCCCTACAAGAATTCCTTTTGGAAAATAGCTACTCATTTTTGAAACATAGTAGCTAAAGAAGGATTCATAACAATGGAATGTATAAAGAAGCCATTTTATTATTATTTTTTAATTATTTATTTTATTTATTTATTTATTCATTTATGGCTGTGCTGGGTCTTCGTCTCTGTGCGAGGGCCCTCACCAGTTGCGGCAAGTGGGGGCCACTCCTCATCGCGGTGCGCGGGCCTCTCACCATCGTGGCCTCTCTTGCTACAGAGCACAGGCTCCAGACGCGCAGGCTCAGCAATTGTGGCTCACGGGCCCAGCTGCTCCGCGGCATGCGGGATCCTCCCAGACCAGGGCTCGGACCCGTGTCCCCCGCATTGGCAGGCAGACTCTCAACCACTGCGCCACCAGGGAAGCCCAAAGAAGCCATTTTAACTCTTAGTCACCTATTACATATTTCACTTTTTGTTGGTATCAAGTATGTGCTGAAAAGAAACACCACACTACTTAAGAGAGTTTATTTGTGTACACACACACACATTAAAATAATCTAAAGAAAGCATCCTGCAAATTATTCACTGCCTTTAACTCTAGTATGAGAAATGTAACCAGTTATCTTGGGAGAAAAATGCTTGAATAATAAACACAGTTGTAACACAAATTACATACTGCTTTCTCTTTGATTCTCTGACTGAGGACATCAACTTAAAATGTGATAAAATAAAATTGCCTACTTTGCTCTGAAGCTGAGCTTATGTAATTTAAACATCTTTCAGACCTGGTGTTTTCAGCAATAGCTTTCATTAGAATAACACACTAAAAGCTGGGAGGAGAGCTGAGCTGCCATTCAATGTAAAATGTACCTTATGACCAGGTTTCCATAATTGTTATTCACACATTACATGAGACAAGATGCAGGTTTATGAAGTGATTGGGGAAATGAAATAAAGAAAACAGAAAAGAATAAATCTGTCAAACATATTCGTTTTTTGTTTTATTGCTTAATTTACCCTCCTAGAAAAAGACAATGTATTGTAACCTTACAAAGACAGCTTTAAGGATTATAAAAGAAAACTAACTGCTGGAGTTTCCTAATGCAGCTGTGAAAACTCTTAGTCAATATTATTTCCAATAAATAAGATTATAAAGAGATATGAGAATGTTTGTCAGATGTTATGCTTTTTACCGATTTATGATTTCTCAAGTATACTGAGAAGATAGATTTATTTGCTCAAAATTAAAATAAGATATAATTCCTGGCATTTTACAGTTACTTTCATCTTTGTTACTCAAAAATCCCTTTTCTATGCATTATATATCTAGGAAGTAGCTGAATCGTTGCTAAGGTTGTTGTTAAAAGAGCTGAGAAATAAAGAAACCATGAAAAGTCATCCACGTAGTAACAGTGATAGGAAAGATCAGAAGTGCTGATAACTGAAATATTGAATATATATTAAATTATTTTTAAAGTATCTATCGGGCACATAGTAAATGCTTGAAAGAAGCATTCACACTTTTATTATTAATTATTTTTTTAGGAACTAACCAGTCATTTTGGACTTTTCCACTGAAAATAAAATTAGTTTATATAAATAATACAACTTCCTAATTCTCCAATACATAATAAAATCCATGGTTTGTATTAGTATTGGGCCATGTCAACATTTTCTTAGTGATAGTTTTGGTTATCACTGCATACAAACCAAACCCCAAACTTACTTCAGTGAGTTAACTGGGCTCATCTATGTGCTTGTTGCTTGGGGTTTTTCACAAGGTTGCAACTTGCTGCCAGCTAAAGATGCATTCATCTTAAGATTGTACAGAAATAGATGTCTAGTTCATCCACATGGTTATATTTAATGTTAGCTGAGGGCTTTGAGCTCAGCTGTCAATGTTGATCAGATTTCCTCCATTTGGGCTTCTTACAGCATGATGGATGGGTTCCAACAGGAATGTCTTGAGAGAGAATTGTCCAAGAGTGAGCATACATGCACAGGAAAGGGAAGAAAGCCTAGGATGGAGCTCTAATGAATATCAATATTTTTTTAAGGGCATTAAAAGGGAGTCTGAGAAAGAGAGGCAAACGAGAGGTATAGGAAGTAAACAAGAACATTACTTTGCCATGGAAGAACTTTGCCAAATACTATTAAGAGGTCATGTGAGATAAGCATTAAATTCTGTGTCTAGTGCTTAGCAACAGGCAGGTAATTGCAGACTTGTGAAAGCAATTATATAATATGCAGAAGAGTGAGGAGTAAACGGGAAAGTGTAGAAAAGCACAGATGACTTTAAAACAGAGGAGAGGGATGAGATAGCAGTGAAGGAAGACATATGATATGGAATTCCTTCAATGTTTCGTTTGCTTTGTTTTGTTTTGTTTGTAGATTTTGTTTTGTTTTAAGAAAGAAGTGCCATGCTTGTAATATTGATAAGAGGAAATCAATAATTAGAAATGTTGATGACATAAGAGAAGAAAAAAGGAAATCTGTGATTTAAAACCTTCATAATATTTTTCACATTATGCTGTGAAAACATTGTTATGACAGTGACTTGCAAGAATTTTTTGTTCAGGAACCAGCCACTGTGGTTGAACTCTACTCTTACAGGTTACAAGAAGAAATTTCCCATTCTATAAATATTTTCCCTTTTCTTTAGGCTCAAATATAATTTTCCATTATTTTCATTTAGAAATTAGTTCCTGATACTTATCTGTTCTATTTTAAATTTGTATACACATTCTCAGATTTTTTTCTAAAAGGACTTACTAGAAATCAAGAGAATATTTGGGAGAAAAGCAGACACCTTATAAGATAAATTATGTCAAAACAATACACACAACTAAATTTCCTGAATGTCAATGATAGTGAACATCATGAAATACCATTTAGTTTATTAAAATAAACATAAGGAGTAGTAGTAAGATGTATTCCATATCAAAGATATAAATAAGTTATAAATAATTTATATTAAATATTAAATAATAATTAGCTTATATGACCTCTCATTTTAAGAATACCTATGAACATTAATCACAGTGACACTTTATATTCTGCTCATACTGTTGAGACAGTTGATGGTGTTGAACTGTTTCCATTGATTAGTCTATATTTAGTCATTAATATTTATACAAATTTTCACTGACTCTTACTAGACTCAGGCAATAGGCACATTTTCATTAATCAAACAAAAGTAAATGATTTGTAAATTGAGATTTCCACTACAAAATGAGGACATCAGAGTCAATGAATTTTTAGTTGAACTTTTTAACATTACCCCTGTTTTACTTCTAAAGCTACTGTCAGTAGATTATAAATACTTTGCCTATATTATTTGCCTAGATTGAAGGATTGTGATCTCAATGACCTTCCTCCAAGGATGAGTTAACAAGACTGATTTAAAGATCTGTCATACAGGAGCTATAAAGTTTTTGTCAAAATGCATTCAAGATTATGAAAAATTTATTAATACAAACATTTCACATCGGAGTTCATATTTTCTCATTTTAATACTGTGCTGTAAAATAAGTAATTAGTAATTATTGGATCACCTATTTTATAATATGAATATTTCACTTTAATTGTACCCAAAAAATTAGTTTACTTAAAAAAAATAAAATGGCATAAAACTAAAACTGCATAAACATTAATTATAATAATGGAACAAATGTGGTAATAAATACATTTCAATTTCTAAGTTAAAGTAGCACTGCTAAATAATAGGACAAAAATATATGAAGAGAATTAACATCCATTTTACATTTCTTGTAAACATAATTTATTGATGTCAAGATATGGATCATTATATTAGATAGAAAGATAGATATATACACACAAGCTATAAAATCTTATCTCAAAATAAATACACACACACACATTTTTTTTCTCATGTTGCTCATAGATTTCTGCTAAAATGTAATAATATGAGAAAAACTATTGAGCAAAAGTATTTTCTTTTTTCTTTCATATTTATTCCCTAAATATCTTTCTCCCCTTATGATTTACTATGTCATACATTTTGGATCTTTGCATAATTTGTGTGCATTTCTTTTTCCTTTTTCATTTCTTTCTTTCTGTTACAGATCATTCATAAAATTATATTTTTACCCAAAAGTCTTATAAATACCATCATTCTCCTTAATACTCTGATAAAATCACTTTGATGATATATTATGGCAATACATTATAAGGTTGCTGTTACACTACTATTGTATTACTATAATACATCAAAACACCAATATTCTGACTTACAGTACAATAATTAATTATAAGTGTAGTTCCAGTTTAACTGTAATAAAGGTTCTATGTTTTTAAAGTGTTCTATTAGAATTGAAGCAATAGAATTAACTTAAAACGTGGACAAAATAAAAATTGGCAACATATGCTACCGGTTCAGCAATAATTTACATATTTACCTTCATGTCACAATGAAATGGGATTTTCATAGTGGAGTTTAATCATGTATGTTGGGGTGACTGAGCTCTCATAAATTAAGAAATGTGATCCTTTATTGAGTTAATTTTCCATTTCTTAAACAATACTCCACAACCAAAGGATATATAGAAGGAAGACACTGAAAGCTACTATTGTACTTTCAAGAAACAGCTACTCTTGCTCTTGCAAACTCTTCATTTATTTGTGCAGTTTTCCTGATACATTGTCATTAAGAGAAAACAATAAAATTATATTGATATGATTACAATTTGAATGCAAGCCTAAATTTTAATATTAATTTACTTGTGCTCTTCATTTTGATGGATGTTACTTAAGTTAATAATTTGAAAGATGAAGACAAGTTATAAGTTGATGCAGGGTATTATAAAATGTAAAATTGAAATGGGAAATGTATGCTTTAATCCAAGCAAATAAATTGGACACTTGCAAACATACTGCAATGGAATTTAACAAAAAAATGGCAGGTGATTACATTCTTTAAAGTCACTTATTTTATGTAACTGTTAGGAAAGATTCTGACATTTTTCTAAGTATAGCCAGAAAGTTTCTGATAGTGAGATCTAGAGAGATATATGAATGTAAAGGAAAGGAATCATGATGTTACAACTAATGTGACCAAACTTTTTAAAAAAGACGTAAATGATTTCAGTTTATGTTTTAATTTTGCCTTTCTATTTTTATGTGGCCTAGATTTTTGCAGAACTGATCCCCAATGATTCATTCTTCCATATATCCATGCCCACAAGGCCTCTGAGCTTGGCCATATGGCTAGCTTCAGCCAATGGAACTAAAGGTAATATGAGCAGAGGTTTAATACTGCTTGTGCATTGGGTTGGTCCTCTCTTGCTTCTTGGATCTCTGGTGTCATCACGTGAACAAGTCTGGATTTATCTTGTGAGAATCAGAGGTCATGTGTAGAGAGGTCTCAATAGTACAAACCATACTGTTATCAGAGTTGAGGTTTGAGACATGTGAATTAGTCTATCCTAGACCACAGAGCTGCAGTTAATCCAGCCTCAACTGAATGAATCAACCAGGGAATCAGTAGAATAGCAAAGCAAAATAACTGTTGATTGTTTAATCAACAAGATTTAGGGTGGTTTGTCATGCAGCAAAAGCCAGCTGGTACTCTGGAAAGAGATACATTGGACTACATACATGTACTAATAATAACTTCAATTTGAATTACTTGAAAGTTTGATTGCAATACACGTTCATTTCTGATAACTTGTATTAACTGATTTAATTTTATCTTATTATATTTATTTTCATTGCAACTTGGGGGAGAGTCCAGATGTCATTGCTGAAAGTTTAGCTGAACTAAATATGTTAATAATGTTCCAACTTTTTCCTTTTTATAAAGCACATTCACATTTTTTTCTCTCCCTCTGAGTTAGTAACTACACAAATAAAGATGAAAATCTAACACTAAGAAAGACAGAGAAAGATAGTTTTATTAAAAGCTTTGATAGTCATTGTCTGGAGTTAAGCAAAGTAGGTTCATTTAATTCAAGTACTGGTTTAATGAGAATGAGAAATACAGAGGGAAACAGTAAGTAATACAGTGATATAGAGGGAAATATAGCAACATGGGTAGGCTGATTAAACATTAAAAGTCTCCTCTCTCTGTCTCTCTCTGAGTGAACATATATATGTACATATCTATTTAATATTACACATGTAATTACTCACACTATTTAGTATAAATATCCTTATAAAATAACTGACCCCTTATCTGAAATGCCTGTTATGGCCTATTCAACATGCTCAATGTCATTTTCCAAGAAGTCATGAATTATAGAAGTAAACACTTAAATAAACCTAAAGCAACAGATACTATGTATGATAAGAGTGGCATTGAAGTAAAATAGTAAAGAGGAAGCTTTATAAGTTTTATGGTAATAGAATAAAAAGCAAGTATGAAACAATGTACATTGAGATGTTAATTTTAATAAAATGCGAAATATGGGTCATGGAAAATATTACTTCTTAAATCTTATATAATAGAATTGGATCATGCCTTTAATGGAGAAAACTATGCCAGAAGAGTAACAAGAGAGAAAATAGACTTTTTTATGATTGTGTATATTTGCTAGAAAATATAAGAATGTAATAACAGAGAGTGGCCAAGATAGCAGAGTAGAAATACCCTGAGCTCCCCTCCTCCCATGGGCACACCAAAATTATGACTATTTACAGAGCGACTATGGTTGAGAAAAACCAGAAGACCAGTAGAAAAGATCTTCTACAGCTAAAGATATAAAGAAGGAACCACAATGAGACATGTAGAAGGGGAGAAATGTGGTATAGTCAAGACACACACCCAGGGTGGGTGACCCACAAATGGAAGGATAATTACAATTGCAGAGGTTCTCCCCAAGGAGTGAAAGGTCAGAGCCTCACATGGGGTGTCCAGCCCAGAGGTCCTGCACAGAAAGATGATCACCCAGAATGTTTTGCCTTTGAAGACCAGTGGGGTTTATTTTGGGGAGAGTCAGAGGGCTGTGGGAAACAGAGACTCCACTCTTAAAGGGTGCACACAAAATCTCACATGCTTGGGACCCAGGGCAGAAGCGGTAATTTGAAAGGAGCCTGGGGCAGACATACCCGCTGATCATGGAGAACCTCGCACAGAGGCAGGAGGAAATGGAGCTCACCCTGGGACATAGACACTGGCAGCAGCAATTTTGGGGAGCTCATTCTACCATGAAGACACTGGTGCTGGCAGCGCCATTTTGGAATCCTCCTTCTAGCATATTAGTACCAGGACTCGGTGCTGCCCACCACTCTGGGCACCCGTATTGGGACAACTCAGGCCAAGGAGCTTACAGAGCTGGGACACATTCCCACCGACCAGCAGGCCAGCTACCTTAAGACCCCCTAATCCCAGAGCTACCCTGGGACTGGGCTCTGCCCACCAGAGTGCCAGCACTAGCCCCAGGACCTCTGTGTCCTACAGGCAAGCATCAGGACAAGGCCCTACCAACCAGCAGGCTGATACCAACTCCAGGACCCACAAGTCCTGCAGTCAGAGCCCCCAGTACCCAGCTTTACTCACCAGTGGGCAGGCACTAGCTGAGGGACCTGCCTCACACACCAGTGGGTAGGCAACCAGCCCCAGGACACCCTGGGCCCTGGCCCCACCCACCAACAGGTGAACACCAGCCTGATGACCACAACTGCCCTGTAGCCTGCCATGTCAGGACACAGCCCAACCACCAGCAGGACTTCACCAGCCCCAAGACCAAATGGGCCCCAGCCCTACCTATAAGCAGGTCAACACCAGCTCTGGGACACTTTGAACCCCTCACCCAGCTGACCTGGGATTTGGTCCCATGTACCAGTGGGCTGACACCAGCTATAGGACACCCTGGACTCCACAGCCAGCCATGTCATGAACCTGCCCTGTCCACCAACAGGCTGACCCTGGCTCTGGGACCCCAAGGTCCTGCAGCCAGACACCAGATCTGGCTTCACCCACTGGTTGGCCAACACTAATGCGAAGAACTCCTGGGCCCTGGCCCTATCCACCAGCAGGCTGACACATGCTCTGAGACACCTTGGACACCTCAACCAGCACACTGGCTAGTGGGCCAACACCAGCTTTGGGACACATCAAACTGTGCAGAACTGTGCAGAAACTGACCCTATACAACAGCAGGCTGATAAAGATATGGGACCCCTGGCCTCGCAACCACTCACCCTACCTAGAACTGGGCCCACAACTCAATGAGTCAGCACTATTCCCAGAATTCCCCAGGGTTCTGCACACAGCTACCTCATAACATGGTCTCACCCACCAGCAGGGCTTGGCAACCAAGAATGGGAGTTAGCCATGCCTACCAGAAATCCCACAGTAGTCAGCCTGCCACAACAGAAGGAGTACACTGCCCAAATAGGGGGCAGCCCTAAAGTACATAGCTCTGGTGACCAGAAAGCAGAGTACTACTGGGACACATCACATCTTCTACAAAAGGCCTCTTCTTCAAGGTTGGGAAATGTAACCAACTTTTTAAATACATAAAAATAAAAACAGAAAATTGGGCAAAATGATGCAAAAAAGGAATATGTTCCAAAAGAAGGATCAAGATAATACCCCAGAAGAACTAATTGGAGTGGAAATAAGCAATCTACCCTTAAAGAGTTCAAGGTAATGATTATAAAGATGTTCAAAGGACTCAAGAGGAGATTGGATAAGCAGAATAAGAAGTTAGAATTTTTTTTTAAATAGAATTAGAAAATATAAAGAAGAATGAAACAGAGATGAAGCGTACAGTAACTGAAAATGAAAAATACACTAGAAGGAATCAGTACTAGATTAAGTGATACAGAGGACTGGGTCAGCAAACCAGAAGAAAGAGTAGTGGAAATCACTGAAGATAAACAGCAAAAGAAAAAAGAATAAAAAGAAATGAGGACAGTTAAAGGGAACTCTGAGATAACATCAAGCATACCAATACTCACAGTATATGGGTCACAGAAGAAAAGAGAAAGAATGGAGCAGAGAAGATATTTGAAGACATAATAGCAGGGGACATTATCACCCCACTTACATCAATGGACAAATCAGCCATACAGAAAATCAATAAAGAAACACTGTCCCTAATATTATGCTAAGTGAAATAAGTCAGACAGAGAAAGACAAATACTGTACAAATATCATAAGTGACCAATATCACTTATATGTGGAACCTAAAAACTACAACAAACTAGTGAATATAATGAAAAAGAAGCAGACTCACAGATATAGAGAACAAAGTAGTGATTACCAGTGGCGAGGGAGGGGCAATAAAGGGGTGAGGAGTGGGAGATATAAACTACTGAGTGTAAGATAGACTACAAGGATGTGAGGGAATATAGCCAAAATTTTGTAACAACTGTAAATGGAATATAACCTTTTAAAATTGTAAAATTTTTAAAAATAGTTTAAAAAAAAGAAAAGAAACACTGCTCTTAAATGACACATTACACCAGAGGTACTTTATATATTTTTATATATATATATATATAAAACACTCCATCCAAAAGTAGCAGCAGAATGCCCATTCTTTTCAAGTGTGCATGGAACATTCTCCAGGATAGATCACATTCTAGGCCACAAAACAAGTCCCAGGACATTTAAAAATATCGAAATCATTTAAAGCATCTTTTCCAACCACAATGCTATGAAAATAGAAATCAAGTACAAGAAAGAAACTATAAAAAACATAAACATGTGGAGGCTTAACAATATGTTACTGAACAACCAATGGATCACTGAAGAAATAAAGAAGAAATCAAAAAATACCTGGAGACAAATAAAAATGAAAATACAATGATCCAAAATCTATGGGAAGCAGCAAAAGCAGTTCTAAGAGGGTAGTTTATAGCAATACAAGCCTACCACAGGAAACAAGAAAAGTCTCAAATAAACAACCAACCTTAAACCTAAAGGAATTAGAAAAATAACAAACAAAACCCAAAGTTAGTAAATAGAAAGAAACCATAAAGATCAGACCAGAAATAAATGAAATAGAGATGAAAAAAAACAATAGAAAAGTTCAATGAAACTAAGAGCTGGTTCTTTGAAAAGATAAACAAAATTGATAAACCTTTAGCCAGACTCATGAAGAAAAAAGAGAGAGCACAAATCAATAAAATCAGAAATGTAAAAGGAGTATTTACAACTGACACCACAAAGGATCATAAAAGACACAAAGGATCATAAGAGATTACTAAGGATCATAAGAGATTACTATGAACAATTATGTACCAATAAAATGGACAATTTAGAAGAAATGGACAATCTACCAAGACTGAACCAGGAAGAAATTGAAAATATAAACAAGCCAATTATCAGTACTGGAATTGAATAAATAATAAAACAATTCCCAACAAGCCAAAGTCCAGGACCAGATGACTTCACAAGTAAATTTTACCAAACACTTGAAGAAGAGTTAACACCTATCTTTCTAAAATTATTCCAAGAATTACAGAAGAGGAACACTTCTGGACTCATCCTAGGAGGCCAGCATCACCCTGATACCAATACCAGACAAAGATATCACAAAAAAGAAAATTACAGGCCAATATCACTGATGAATAAAACTGAAAAATTATCAACAAAATATTAGCAAATGGAATTCAACAACATTTTAAAAGGATCATACACCATAATCAACTGTCACTTATCCCAGGAATGCAAAGATGGTTCAATAACTGCAAATTAATCAAGGTGATACACCACATTTACTAACTGAATTTCAAAAATCATATGATCATCTCAATGATCAGAAAACTTTTGACAAAATTCAACCTGCATTTATGATTAAAAACTCTCTATAAAGTAGGTATAGAGGGAACATATGTCAACATAATTAAGCCCATACATGACAAGCCCATAGCTAACATCATACTCAATGGTGAAAAGCTGAAAGCATATCCTCTAAGATCAGGAACAAGACAAGGATGCCCACTCTCAACAGTTTTATTCTACATACTCCTAGTTACAAAAATGAGATGAGAAAAAGAAATAAAAGGAATCCAAACTGAAAGGAAGAAGTAAAACTGTCATTGTTTGCAGATGACATGATTCTATACATAGAAAATCCTAAGGATGCCACAAAAAACTACTAGAATTCACCAATGAATCTGTTGAATTTATGCACACTAACAACAAACTATCAGAAAGAGAAATTAATAAAATACTCACACTTACAATCACATCGAAAATAATAAAATCCCTAGGAATAAACCTGCCTAAGGAGGTAAAAGTCCTATACTCGGAAAACTACCAGACACTGATGAAAGAAATTGAAGATGACACAAAGAGATGGAAAGATATACCATGTTCAAGGTTGGAAGAATTAATATTGTTAGAATGATCATAATACCCAAGGCAATCTACAGATTCAGTGTAATCCCTATCAAAATACCAATAGCATTTTTCACAGAACTAGAACAAATAATTCTAAAATAGGTATGGATACTCAAAATACCCGGATAGCCAAAACAATCTTGAGAAAGAACAAAGCTGGAGGTATCACACTCTCTGATTTCAAACTATAAGACAAAGCTACAGTAATCAAAACAGTATGGTACTGGCACAAAAAACAGACACACTGATCAATGGAACAAATAGAGAGCCCAGAAATGAACCCATACCTACATGGTCAATTAATCTACAGCAAGGGAGGTAAGAATATACAATAGGGAAAAGACAGCCCTTTCAATAAATGGTGTTGGAAAAACTGGATAGTTACATGCAAAAGAATCAGACTTGACTATTCTGTCATAACATGGATAAAAAGTAAATTAAAAATGGATTCAAGACTGAAATGTAAGACCTGAAACCATAAAACATCTTGAAGAAAACACAGGCAGTAAGCTCTTTGACATTGATCTTTGTAATTTTTATTTTTTATACGTCTCCTCAAGCAAGGGAAACAAAAGCAAGAATAAACAAGTGTGACTACATCAAACTAAAAAGCTTTTGCAAAGTAAAGGCAACTATCAATAAAACAAAAAGGCCAACTACTGCATGAGAGAATATATTTGCAAACCATATATCTGATAAGGGGTAATATTCAAAATACACAAATAATTCATACAACTCAGCATCAAAAAAAACCAAACAACCCAATTAAAAAATGGGTAGAGGAATGGAATAGACATTTTTCCAAAGTCATACAAATGGACACCAGGTACATGAATAAGCGTTCAACAACACTAATCATCAGGAAAACTCAAATAAAAACCACAGTGAGATATCACTTGACACCTGTCACTATGGCTATTATCAGAAAAACAACAAATAACAAGTTTTGGCGAGGATATGGAGAAAAGTGAACACTTGGTTGGAATGTAAGTTGGTATAACCACTATGGCAAACAGTATGGAGATTCCTCAAAAATTTAAAAATAGAACTACCATATGATCCAGCAATATTACTCCTGGGAATTTACCCAAAGAAAACAAAAACACTAACTAGAAAAGATATATGCACCCCTATGTTCATTGCACCATTATTTACAATAGCTCGGATATGGAAGCAACCTAAGTGTCCATCAGTAGATGAATGGATAAAGAAGATGTGGTTAATATATACAATGGAATATCACTTGGTCATAAAAAAAGAATGAAATCTTGCTTTTTGCAACAACATGGATAGACCTAGAGAGTATTATGCTAACTGAAATAAGTCAGAAAAGAGAAAGACAAATACTGCATGATTTCACTCATATGTGGAATCTTAAAAAAAAAAAACAAATGAACAAACATAACAAAACAGATACAGTTACAGACACAGAGAAGAAACAGGGGAGGGGGCGGGGGGAGGAAAGAAATAGGTAAGGGAGATTAAGAGGTTTAAACTTCCAGTTGCAAAATAAATGAGTCAGGGTTTGAAATGTACAGTGTGGGGAATATAGTCAATATCTGTTAATAACTATGTAATATCTTTGTACAGTGACAGATGACAGACTTTTATCATAGTGATCATTTTGAAATGCATAGAAATACCAAGTCACTGTGTTGTGTAACAGGAACTAACGTAGTGTTGTAGGTCAAATATACTTCAAAAACAAAAAACAAACAAACTCATAGAAAAGGAGATCAGATTTGTGGCTACCAGAGTCGGGGGGTGGGGGGAGGGGGAACTTGACGAAGGCAGTAAAATGGTACTAACTTCCAGTTATAAGATAAATAAGTTCTAGGAATGTAATGTACAACATGATAAATACAATTAACACTGTTGTATATTACAGATGAAAGTTTTTATGAGAATAAATCCTACCAGTTCTCATCACACAAAAAAAATTTCTATTTCTTTAATTTTGTATCTATGTGAGATAATGGATGGTCACGAAACTCATTGTGATAATCATTTCATAATATATGTAAGTCAAATCATAATGTTGTATACCTTAAACTTATACAGTGCTGTATGTCAATTATATGTCAATAAACTGGAAGAAAAAAGTATGTAATAATAAAATTGTAGTAGAAAGCATTTAGGTATGGAAAAAAATTAGTAAGGAAAAATATCTATAAGACTATACTGTATTCTACCCAAGAATAGTGTGTAAATTTGTTAAAAAGCTATGTAAATTTGCTTATCTAATTGCAGATTACACAATTCAAAAATCAAAACAAAATATAATATTGATTGGGGTATTAGAACATTTTAATATATGTGGGTATTCCATATGTTAAAATAAGTTATTTGATAATACTTAAATAGTTTTAAAATAACTTTTCCCTTCATTATGTAGAATAGGCTATAAATAATCAATCTTTCTGTACAATGCTGTACCATGTGCTGCTATATTTGCCTTATGACAATTATATGCAAAGTATTAGCTCAATATCATCTCAATTTTATATATAGGAACTGAAGTTAAGCAAAGCTAAACAATTACAACCTTGTCAAAATGGTGAAGCTCTGAATTCACCGTTGAATTGAACAAACATATCCTTCCACCATATCCAGTAATTTTACAACATACTATGAAGTTGTAGGTATGGGAATATTTTTCTAGATACAATTCTAAATTTCTAAGCTATTTAAGGATACAAAGCCATATGATCATTAGGTCAAATCATGTTATCTTGTCATGAATAATAGTAAGAGAATGGCAGATAGAGTATAGTCAGATTCTATGATCGGAAAAACAAAATTTCAAATGAATATTTGTTATAATATCAGACTTATGAATAGGCAGAATATATATTTTGATTTTTTAGGCTAATAAGGAATAACCCACAAAAATAAATAACTCTTTCACATCTGTTTAATGAAATTAAAAAAAATTCTTCCATAACTGAACATTTCAAGTACCATACTGGAGAAATAGAATATAAATTATTTTATTCCTTTTTTAACAGATGAGGAAAATGATATTCCAAGAGAATAAAGTTCTCAAACCATCTCAACAGTATGTTAGAAGGATATAATGCATAATGTAGTTTCCAGGACATCAAATGCTCAGCATATCATGATGTCAAGGGAAAGTGGAAGTCCTAGTAGTTATACCTTAAATAGCAACCTCAATATATATTCTAGGTTTATTTTGTCATTGCTGTGTTGGCAGTGGCGTTGAGATATATTTTGGGAAGAGGCTGAAATAATTAAATGTGCTATTATTCTGGGTGATCAATTTTATAGATTTAAGTTTAGATTGTGAATTTAGGCATGTTGTTTTGAGAATAGCTTTAAAAAAATGGTATAACTACACTATATAAAACAATTCACAGCTTGGAAGTTTAAAAAATTTACCTATAACATAAGACCCAGTGTAATTTTGCACCTCTCTTTCTGTGGATAAGAATAGGAGATCTGAGATGAAGAAAAATTATTTACGTAGTCTGAATTTGAAGATGTACTGTGCTATGTTGCTCTGCTTTATTGTTGAGTTAAGAAAGACAAGGATATGAATGTGAATAATGATATACATTTGTGTGCAGTGTGTGTGAATTCTGTTATTTTTTTGATGTGCTGACTTCAAGAAGTATGTAGCACAACAATGTAGCACACAGCAAGGGAGGATTGGCCTTTGTGGGTGGGACTTCTCTGAAAGGCAGGCAGAAGGAAGAAAATGACCGAGAGAAGTAAAGATAGACAATTATTTGACTGGACCTTATTAGATCTTAAGTTGTGTTTGACTCCTAAATATAATTATCATTATTATATGAGGACCTAGGCACTAAGTAATTATGTTGACAAAGTATGTTCTTAAAACCCTTAGACATATACACAAAACAAATTAAAAATATTATTCATATAATTTTAATTGATATCCATTTGTGCATTTCCTATCATAACCAGAGACCAAGGTCATCCCTAGTTCGTTTTACATTCAACATAAATGATTTTTCTGCTGTACCTCTGTTCTATATTGTGTTCAAAATTACTCTTAAATGTTCTTTAATTTTCCAGAATTTTAACATTATATTGAAACCTTTACATGAATAAACTAATTTATGTACATAATAAACAGTGTCAAATCCTTTGAATAAATAATGCCACAGCTGTTAAAACATTTATCAACTAAGAAGGATAATATGATAAATAGGTGGGAAATCAGTAGTTCATCATTTGTAAGCATCTTTCATGAGCATGAAATAAATAGATTCTGTTGACAAATTAAAAAATTAAAGGATGGCTATTTCTATGAAAGATTATCTGCTTAAACAGACTGAACATTCAATCACAAAGTAAGTGTTAACGCTTTGAGTTATAACTGATATCCTTGGTGGCATCTATTACATTGCCTTGAGTAAAGAGAAAAAGAACATTTGAAAGGAACAAGAGAAAAAGAAAGAAATCCAATCATACCACGTTAGTAATTTCTCCTTAGGTTGCCACTTTTCTTGGTAATTCTATTAGTGTCAGAGGCTACTATTATTAGTGTATTACTGTTTGCCTGTAACTATGATGAATATGTTTAATCATATTAGAAGAGCTTATAACACATAAAGACAAATATTAATGTTATATCAAGTAGATTTAAAATATTATAGCACTTCCATAATGTTAATAAGGTTACTCTCAAATTCATTCTTCTGAATTATAGTCAGATATTTTAAACTTTTTCTTTTTTCTACTTACACACAGTTGCCTATTTTTAAGGTAATTTTGGAACTGTAATAATGTTTTATTTCTTAGTATAGTCTTAATAAATGTTACATGTATTTATGATTATGAAAGTAACCCTATCATGAACAACTGAATATTTTTACCTCTCTCTGGGCTTCATTTGATGATACTGGGTCAATAATTTTAATTGAATCCATGAATCAAGAACATGTAAAATACAGAAATAAACATGCTCTATTTGATATGTTTATTAATATATCTGTAAAACACATGTGTTGAGATACCCTGCATATCATACAGACATGTTGAGGTAGTGTTGAGTTGTCTCACATGTTATATAGGTATGTTTGGGTATATGTTTGAGTATTGAAGCACTCTTTATGATAGAAGTTTCCAGTGATGAAAAGATAAAAATTCAGCATTATGGTTTTAAGTCAACAAAAAAGGACTTCTTGACTCTATCAAATTTCAAAACCAAGTATTACAAACTTTAAGAATAAAATAGTTATCTCTCATATGTTTCCTTATCTTTAAATTTAGAATATGCCTCATGGAGTTAAGTTTACTTCTATATTTATTATTTACATCTTCAGTTTTCCTATGCAAGAGAACATAGTCATAGCATATTTAACATCAAAGATTTTAACCAATCTATAATTCCATTAAAGTTTCATAGCAAAAGAGTTTTACATTTGCTGAAGCAGAGAATCCAGTTCACATACTTAGAAGTTGGGAAGTTTGTCATGTAGTGATTGAGCCTAACAAGCTATTCAACATTTGCACTGCAATGAGGCTTTGTTAGTCTGCTGCACTTCCAGCAATTTTAGGAAGTCATAAAAATGTTTGTTTCAAAAAATAAAATTACCCTGAAAAGAAATCAACTACTTGTTTGGCTGATGAAACTGATGATAAAATGAAGAGCCCAGTGCTAATAACTTTTTGCCCATAAATTAAGGGCAGGATTATATAAATAGGTGACTATCTAATTTAGTAATTGCATGGATATTGTTGTGAACAAATGTCTGTATGTCTTTACAGATTTTTTAAAAAAGGAATTATGAGACTATTACAATCAGTACTCTTGTCAATGCATAAATACCTCACTCAGTAAGAATAGCATTTGAATAAGAATTAAGTTAATAAGAGTTACGCACAAGTGCACTCAACTTCGGGAGAAAAAAGATTCTCAGGAGATACATTGTTCTTGATGGAAACTTTCTAGGAATTAACAGATTGTAGGAAAGCTAATTTGATCAACAATCTAACCTTCAAAAAGAGCAAATATTGCTTGAAATATTTTTAAAAATAGTCTTCTCTTTATAATTGTATATTAACTGGAGAGGAAGGTGTCTAAATTACTATAAAGTAGTGTTCTCACACTGGAGAATCATATAAAAATAATAGATTTTAGTCTAATTTTAGGAGAAAATGCCTTAAAAACCTATAAACCCAGGGAGGAAAAAAAAGAAATTTGTCTAATTTAAGAATAAAAGATGATCACCTGACTCACTGTGAAGTCGGATATCAGAATTCATGATCATACTATGTTTGTTCTATCATTATGAATCATTTATGTAAGGGTCAAAATTAATAACCTCTTTTCATGCATTTCAGGCTATTTAAAAAATTCCTACTTCTGATGCAACACTTTGGGAAATGATTTTGTATATGTTGAAAATAAACATGTTTCTTTATAGGCACTTAGGTAAGTCTCTATTCATCACATAACTAACTGGACAATCCACAAAAGCTGCCATTGTAATAATCATTATTACGTAAATGTTGTTTATTTCTATTAATCCCATGGAGTTTGGTTCCCTTGACACAAAGTTTAAGATACTTTTGAATTTAAACAGATGGTGTTTAGCAAATTTCATGAAATGGCTGAAAGCAATATTAAAGTACTAACTGGTGAGTATATAATATAAAAAGAGAAGGATTATTTTTAAAAATTCCACTGAAATCTTAGTGAAATTCAGGGAGACTGAATTTTTATAAATGTGAAAAAAAATAATGGTAGTATTAACTGACATTTATTGGGTTTTTATTGTGTGCAAGATACTTAACATGAAGTATCTCAATGAATCTTACACCTATGCTTAAACTTAGTCATGAACTGTCAAAACTTTTCAAAAATTGTGTTGGGTAGAACTTGGTTTATTTTCAATGTTTTTATCCAATTTTTCATATTTATTCTGCTTAGTTTGAAATAAATGAATAAACACTTGTAAGCAGTAAATATGCATATAAATATATAACTTAAATATTTAGAATTTTTTAAACAAATTTCTTAAATGATATGTAAAATTTTTAATTTGCTAGAAAAGTATACCCTTAGTTGTTTTCTGCTGCTTTGGCTTTTTTTTTTTTTTCTTCCTAAGAATCTCAAGTCTCAAAAGATCCCAAGAATATTATCTCACTAATCTGTGAAACTTTTTGGTGACCTTAGTGACAAATGTTTTAGTCTCCATTTCACAGATGGAGAAACTTGGATCAGAAAGGTTAATTTGTTTGTGTAAGTTGACATACCATGCCATTCCTATGTTCCTAGAAGAACTTATGGTTCTTGCTTTGTTGGCTACTATATTATCCACTCTATCATTTTTGTAACATTGAGAGACAAAGTAACTCAGAACTGAATAAAATACCTATAATTACTGGCCTCAACCATACTTTAGGCCTGTGGCTACTTCACCCCAACATATTCTATTGCTGATTCTAATATTCTTTTATTCCACTCATCTTTAAAACCACACAACAGAAGGAGGGAAGGAACCAAAGAAAGAAAGCATGATAAAGAAATATTGCCGTAGCAATTGTCTTGGTTTGTATAACCACTTTCTCGGCGGGACGGGGGGTGGGAGTGGGGAGGCTAAATGAGAAGGTCGGGGACTCAAAAATAATTCTCTCTCTTAAGAAAGAGTAACAAAATTGAATGGAATTAATTCCATTCTGTCTTGAAACAAGACTAAGTGGATCACAGTGAATAAAATATTGCTGCTTTTCTGTGGTCATGATAACCATACAGAGGTCCACATCAACAAACAAAAATATTATTTTTACATACCTAAACTACTTGGGAATAAAATTTAAATTAAATTTTTCAAATTTTTCAAAACATTCTGTTCATCTCTGACAAAGCAGAGTAAAGGGAAGGTTCAATGCTGTCAAATGTGACAAATGCAAAATATTAAAAACATGATTTCCATCTGGAAAATCTAAGATCAGTTTTATAAAACTTGTCATAAACTCAATTATCAATCCCTAATCTAACTGACCTCTCTCATAAAACTACCAATAATTACATTTCTAAAGTAATCAATTTTTCCTGCTTGGCAAAAATATTTATTCATGTTATATTAAAAGAAGTCAGGTCACATAAACTTCCTCTGGGAATCTAATTGGGAATCAGGGCTAAATGTCATTAAGAGACTGACATGTTTATTTATTTACAAGTTACCTGTTTGTGTTTTAAGTCTTGTTTTCCACATATTCTATGTGAAATGAAAATGGAGATAGTATGGAGAGCTGGCTACCAAATATCCCACTATCTTTAGCATAGCTTCAGTGTTAAAGTGGAGGAGAGTGAGGCAACAAAACTCAAGCAATGTATTGATTCATGAGTCTAGGGCCAGGGCAAGATGAGAAAGATGGAAGTCAGCTAGTACACAGGGATCACTGTCAAAGACTGTGCCCTAATTTCTCCACTACCATCCAAGACCCTCTAGTCACTTTGCATAATTTTACTTGTGTTTTTGCCATCACCATATTGAAGATATATTTCTGAACAGAGGAAAGGATGAGCAGGCAGCACACAGGATTTGTAGGGCAGTGAAAATACTCTGTATGATACCATAATGATAAATGCAGGTTATGATGCACTTGTCCAAACCCATAGAATGTACAATACCAAGAGTGAGTCACAATGTAAACCATGGACTTTGGATGATCACAATGTGTCAATGTAGGTTCATCCACTGAAACAAATGTACTACTCTGGTGGAGGATGTTGATAATAGAGGAGCGTATGCATGTGTGGTGACAAGGGGTATATGGGAAATCTATGTACCTTCCCGTCATATTTGCTGTGAATCTTAAACTGCTCTGAAAAGATTTTAATGAAAATATTGAAAGAGAGAAAGAGAGGAAGGAAGGAAGGAAGGAAGGAAGGAAGGAAGGAAGGAAGGAAGGAAGGAAGGAAGGAAGGAAGGAAGGAAGGGAGGGAGGGAGGGAGGGAGAGAGAGAGGGAGAGAGGGAGGGAGGGAGGGAGGGAGGATATACCTGAGATAACTGTCACTGGTCTCAAAAGGAGGATGAGAAATAGGTACAGAAGAACTCTTAGCTTACCGTCATATGCATGAGAAAGAAGAGCCAAAATCACCAAGCCCAGCCTGCATCAGCTGACAACAAGCCAATTCATAAATGCATAAACTACGATGACAAATTTGGAATATTATTTAGAATAATTAAATTATCCCATTCTCTGTTCTGCAATTCTTTGTGATGTGTTTGCAACTCCTTTTATTAAGAAGAGCTGTATCTCCAAACTCCTTAAGCATTTGCTTTGAGTAACAGTATGTGGTGGTAGAAACTTGTACCTGTTGTTTGCCTAGGCCA
The DNA here is from genome assembly GCF_028021215.1 of Eschrichtius robustus. Taxonomy (NCBI): domain Eukaryota; kingdom Metazoa; phylum Chordata; class Mammalia; order Artiodactyla; family Eschrichtiidae; genus Eschrichtius; species Eschrichtius robustus. The sequence continues at coordinate 60,177,953 of NC_090840.1, read as the reverse complement.
CTTCTTTTTATTCTCTTGGAATCCTGCCACATTATGTGACAAGCAAAAGATAGCCTGCTAGAGAAAAAGAAACCATGTGCTCCTAAATACAGTTAGTGGATTCTTTCCAGAACAGGCCCTAGAGACGTAAGAAAGTCCAACATCCATGCATCTGGTATGCATTCAACCTCAGACTCCTGTGGAAGCCCAGATGAGACCAGAAGAACCACCCAGAGAGAACAGCCTAAATCACTGACCCAGATATACATAACATATGATTATACGTCACTACGTTCTGGGATAGGATGGTTTGTTACAATTGCTACCTGATGTAATAAATACTTGTTTTAAGTGCTTGAGTTTGGGTTAGTTTGTTTTGTTTCAAAGACAACTATCATGGCATATTTGTTAATGAATTTTCATGTTGATTTAGAATGGAGAAAAATTCTATACATCTATATGAAAATACTTGTTGTCTGGGAAAAGAACATCACACTTGTAAAATCCAGAGAAAGGAAATACCTGTTAATATCTGCAATGGGACACAAAAGAAAATTCCAAGAAATGATGGCATGCTCAGTAAGACATAGAAAAGCATAATCTATGGGAAACAAGTTTTAAAAGATTTTTAAAAATAAGTAGAGATTAGACTAAACAATAAATGGCAAAATAATGAGGCTAAAGAGAGAGATGGATAAACTCAGTTAAGATAATCAAGGTAACACTGCCATGAAAACAACATTAAAAATTGTAGTGTCTAATAAAAGGAAAGTTTTATTTCTTCCTCTCAATACAGGTCCATTGCAGGTTACTTTGAGAAGAGGCATCTTTTCTATATCTACTATATAGAACAAAAATAATAATGGGAGTAGGGAATTGGGGAAAATCATGCACTCTCCATGGAGGAGGTGTGGAGCATATGAAATACATATACTCGTATATTACTATATATTTTATATACATGCTTACAGATGGGAGGAGAGAGATAGAATTAATACAATGCTGACTGCATTCTGGGATCTGAATTTTGCTGTGTGTTTTTTTTTTCCTCTGGTCTGCAAAACATTAATTACATGAATCACTAACATGTACACATGTACTTTCTTCATTTCCCTCAAAAGAAAATGTCAGGGTTGAGGATCAGGTGAAATATGGTAGGTAAATATACTGAACTTCCACTAAAGTCCAATGTTTACTGAAGTTAGGATGGAAAGAAAGTTGACGGTGGTCAGAGAGGAGTGTTTGAAATTCAGATTGTCGGAGGCATTGGACATTATGGTAATGGCAAATCTGAGTAGTCGACCACAAGCAGGGGGCCTCAGGTCAGATAAAAGAATCACAGGAGAAGAGGAGGTGATGGAAGTGAGAGGCCAGGTTCTGGAAGGATCATTCTCATGGGTGTTGAACCACAAAGTATAATGGCAGGAGTAATATGGACAAGAGTGGCAGTAGTTCAACAGCTAAAAACTTCAAGTTTCAAGGGATGGGAGTGTGTCTTAAGGAGATGTGGATGACTGTAAAAAGGCGTATTACATGATATAGTCTGATTTTATGGGATAAAAAGCTGGGAGAAATGGAAAATAGAATGGAAGCAGCAATGAAGACAAAGAGTATGTTTGACCTTCTCCATGCTGCTTGTGTGAATATTATGGCAGGACAAAAAAAAAAAAAAAAAAAAAGGACTTACTTAAAAGTCTCCAAGGAGGACTTAGTCTCATTACGATAAAGTGGATTTAATTTAGAGCAAGAAAGAGAACTCAGCATTCAGACAAGAATTTAAGAAAATAAGGATCTGTTGAAGACTGAAATCTTAGTTCTGGAGGGTAAAGTGAGAAACTTTAAGGAGTGCTGACAAAAGTAAATGTTAAAAAAAATGTGTAAGTATTAGCGTTGGATAAAGAGAGATGCCTTGGGAGTTCTGGAAGTTTTCTTACGATTTATTTGAAAGAAATGTATGGAATAAAAAAAAAAGAAATGTATGTCATAGATTCAAACAGAGGCTCACAAGGCAGATCTTGTACAGGGGAGCCTGTGATTATTGGTGTGGAAGAGGATAGGAGAATCTTGCCAGGAAAATCCAGGGTTGTAAGATTTCAACTTGACTCTTGCTATTGGAAGGAAGTCTTTCTTCATGAGATAGTTAGTCCTACCCTTTCTTCCATTCTAGAGATATTTTTGAAGACCTATATTGTGCCTCACATGATGTTAGGTGATGGGTAGAGAGTGGTAAACAAACCATTTTTGTTCTTCTCCTTTATAAATGGTGAAAGAGAACAGGATTGAGAATAATTTAAAAATATATTTAAGAAAGCCATCACTAAACAGTTTTTCTTAATATTAGATTTTTTAAAATAAACCAAAGTAAGGAGAGTATTGTCAAGATAAAGAATATCTTGATCTTAAATGCTAGGTTCAACAATTCCAGCTTCATCTTTTAGATAGTGTGTAAGTTTTAAATTGGGAATCATCTGACAAAAGCATCGATTTCAGAAAGTTCAAACTGGCAGTGATATACAGAATGGATTGAAGGGGGAAGAGACCAATAGCAGGATGGAGGCTGAGGATAGCCTACGTATGAAATAAATGAATTGGTTGCATTGGGAATGAAAAGAGAAATCACTAGAAAAATATTGTAAAGAACTGATAGTACATGGTAAAAAAATTTCGTATGGACATAAAATTATGAGAGCTGTGAAGCTGCAATGTGCTACAATTTCCAGTCATCTGGAATATAGTTGTTTAACAATAATGAAAAATTTGTATGTATATTCAGAAGAGACTAAATCATTTTTTAATTGACTAAAGTTTTGCCTTTGATTTTTAAAACTTGGGAAACATTTATTTTATTAAATATAAAAGTTGCAGAAAGGTTTGGTGAGACATAAGACAGTTTTGTGAAGTATGTTATTATTGCTGCCATTTAGCAGTTTATTAGATGATAATTCTCAAAACAAAACAAAATTCAGGTTTGGAGTGCATTACTGAGTTCTTAAGGATATTTTACTGAGAAAAATATGGTATTGTGCTGTTCAGATAGAACTTTTTAATGAGCTCTTTTTATTTTACATCAGTTTTTACACATACTGAAAGCACTGATTTTATGGGGGTTTCAAAAATTATTATTCCTGCTGCTACATTATAAATAGAAAGTGCATTAGTCTGTCACAGAGCTAACTTTGTTAAATGGGTTAATTGTGATCTAGTATGCATAGCTTGAATGTGAAAATAATTATAATTTGTATTTATAAATTTTACAGAAAATAAACCCAACAATTTGTGGTAGCCAAAGAAAAATACATGTATTATAGTGCATGTATACAAGATTTATTCTAACATAGAAATTAGTAATCCTACATATACAATATTTAACCCATTTTTCCTGTGAATTATGGGCTTGGTAAATGTATTTCTAAACTAATACTTGCTAAGCAAAACATAAAGAGTTTAAGTCAAACTTGGGGAGGTTATTGAAAAAAATTTTGAAATTAGGACCATCTCAGCTAACCTCTAGATATATTTCTAGTACAGCAGAAAATATTTTAAAAGGGGGTGGTTTTGTAAGTCAATTCAAAATCTGGTTCCACTGCTTTCTAATTACTAGACCTCTTGCAAGTTACTTTTTTATTCTAGTCTCCTCATTTGTAAAATAAAGATAAGCTACATGTCTCACAAAGTCGTTTTGAAAATTAGTAGTGACAGTTATAAAAGAGATCACAGAGCCTGGGAGACTGTAAGTGATTGAGGATGATAATATTAATGGTACAATTGATAATATTTATGGAGCATTTATGTGTCAGTAACAACAAAACATTTTTTATATACATTTTGTCAAAATTTCCTTGAAACAACTCTATGTGGAAAGTATTATTTTAGTTTTCACATCACAGATGAGGAAATTGAGGCTTAAAAACTTGCATGATAAGTTTAAAGTTACACTAACTAGAAAAAAAAGTGAAGCTAGGATACAAAGTCATGCCTGAATCAATCGAGTAAAGCTGATAGGTTGCCATGCCCATAAAATACATCCTCTCCATCTTCCATCTCTGTAAACTTTATATTCGAATTTTAGATAGGACATATATTCCACTTATCATACTTAGACATAAATATATTCTGAAAGTCACTTAGAAGTGGCAGAGTTGGGATCTTACTCAAGGAGTTTTAAATGCTAAGAACTAGTTTGCGTATCCATGGAACTTTTAGTTTCATTTTGTTCATACTTTTAAGTAACTTGTTAATGTTCCACAGTTTTCAGTATTTTAGCTTCTGCCTTTTCCCCTTTTGCGTTCTGTATTTCCTTTAAGTAAAATTCTTATTCCTGGGACTTCCCTGGTGGCACAGTGGTTAAGAATCTGCCTGTCAATGCAGGGGACGCAGGTTGGAGCCCTGGTCCAGGAAGATCCCACATGCCGCAGAGCAACTAAGCCCATGCGCCACAACTACTGAGCCTGTGCTCTAGAGCCCGTGAGCCACAACTACTGAGCCTGCATGCCACAACTACTGAAGCCTGCATACCTAAAGCCCGTGCTCCACAACAAAGAGAAGCCACTGCAATGAGAAGCCCATGCACTGCAAAGAAGAGTAGCCCCCGCTCGCCACAACTAGAGAAAAGCCTGTGCGCAGCAACAAAGACCCAAAGCAGCCAATAAATAAATAAATAAATAAATCCATAATCCTTTTTATAAAATGCAAATACCATCAATCACCTTCTAGTATCCACCTCAAAAGTCCAATGTCAAAATTGCAGCTATGATGGAGTCATATTAAACTACTTGTAATTACTTTAATACATTTGTTTTTTTATGTTTCTATGTTTGTATATATTATCTTGTCACTTAACTTGTTAAATACTTCTTAAATGAACTGAAAGAATAAAAATGAGAAAATTATATAAAATTCTTGACACCATGCCTAGTACATATTAACTGCTTATTATGTATTCCTATTTTAACTTGTACCAAATTAAGGCCAAAATTTTGGTGTCATCTTTGCCTCCTTGCTGTCTCTAATTTGAAAATATGTCCAGAATCTGGTCACTAATCACCATCTCCATTGCTACCACATTAGTCTAAGCCAAGATGTCATCATCTTTCATCTGGATTAAAGTAGTTGTCTCTAACCAAATCTCACATATGCTATATTTACTGTCTTTCAGTCTTTTTTCAAACAATGGCAAGAATGATCCTGTTAAAATTGATAAATATGTACTACCTTACTGAAAACACTAACATTCTCATGACTTCCCATCTCATCTAGTATCATATTCTCTCTCTCTCTCATTCTGTTCCTGCTATACCTATACTGGCCTTCCTTATTGTTACTTGCATGTACAAGACATGATCTTAATTCAGAATGAGTGTACAGGCAGCTCTATCTTCCTGAAACACTCTCCCCCTGATCTGTGTCGTTCATTTGCCCATATCTCTTAAATCATTTTCAAAAATTAAGTTCTTCAATGAGGTTTTTGTTGTTACTGTGGTTTACTCTATTTAAAATTAAAACTCTCAACATCCTCTCCTATTTCATTTCTAATTTATATTTCTCCATAAAGCTTACCATCTAACATACTACATACTCACTTATTCATTTTGTGTATTATCTAACTTCCCCTAGCAGAACATGAAGGGCTGGAATTTTGTTTATTTTTATATCAACACCTAGAACAGAGCTGGACACATAAAAAGTACTCAATAATATTTACTGAATGAAATATATTAACTTACTATTTTCACTGAAGATTAAATCATGAGCAATTCCCCAGATTACTGTAAGTTCTTCCCAGGCATAATGTGTAATGACAGCAAGTGATATTCAAATTATTTTGGTGGCCATTAACAGAAGTCCAATTTACACTATCTTAGGTAAAAATAAATGTATTTCCTGAAATAACTTGAGAAACCAAGGGTTCTATAATTAGGTCATCCATAGTCAGGGACTCTGAACCACCAAGACTCTCTACTGCTCTTTGTAGATTAGTTACATTCTTTCCCATTGTCAGAGTCTATCTCCAAATGGGAGAAACAGGGTCAGCTCCATGGGCATAAAAGCTGTGCACAGGGCTCTTTGCTCAGAAGGGCGCTTGTTTAGTTTAATACCTTCCTGCTACTGTCTTAAAATTTGAAAAATGAGCCTTCCATTTTCATCTTGCCCTAGGCTCTCAACATTATGTAGCTGGTCTTGTGTAGAGGCCATAGTCCAGTAAGCTTTGAACTCTTGATACACAATTTAACTACTCCTAAGAAAAGTGTTTCCTCTTCCTCTTTTGCCTACCACTAGTGTCAGTTCAAGATATATTGAGGACTCTATAGGCCTGCACTGAGTCCCTTCCCATTGCTCTACACAGTACTGTGTTTAGAAAGAGAAAGACATTTAAGTAGATGAGAGTTTCTCCTGGACAAGGGGAAATCCCAGAGATGAATAAGAATATGTTCACAATAATAAAATTGGGGAAGTGATACTAATCAAATAAAAACAGTGGATGTACATCACTTTGTATAATTGGAATTTGGGGATGTATCATAATTTTGTCAATAATTTCTCTGTTGTTTACTTTGCTCTTATTTTCAACATTATGAATATCATCACTATGAAATCTTATTACATAAATATTTCCCCTATTTCTGATCTTTTTTCTTAAATAAGAAGTCCTAGAAATTGAATTTATAGCTTACACAATATGAATAAATTTAGACTTTTGATTCATATTTTCAAATTGATTCCAAGAAATATTATGACAATTTTTGTTCTCATCAGTCAGCCAGGAAGGTGCCACACTCAGCATATTTACCAGAATTCAATATTACCTTAACATGGCCTAATAACTTGATAGGTTAAAAATAGAATCTATGATTGAAGTATATTGATTTGCCTTTCTTTGATTCCTAGTAAGGTGGAACATATTTATATATTCCACTCTTATATATTTATTAATGGTGCTTCTTTCATATATTTTAAATTATCCACTTATGTTTTTGCTCATTTCTCTTTTGTTTTTCTTATCTTTTTATAGGGACAGTTTCAATCTTATTGCTTTCATAATTGTGGCAAATAGTTTTTCACTGTGATTTATGTTTACTTCCCTCATGTTTAATTTACAGTGAATCTTTGACGTGTCACTTTTGGAGGGAGAAGTGAAAATGTGATTGTCTGTGTTATACTGTGACTTTTTTAATACACCAAATGCATAACTTCAAACTTGACTATATAAAATAATTCTAATAAATCAGTTTCATTAAAAAACAGTAACTATTGACTCAAATCCTCACTGCCAACTCCCATAAAGTTGTATAACAATCTCATGAATTGGTAAAGCAATGGATTGAATATGTCATGGTTCTAACCCAGAGTTTCCATGCACAAGGCAGACAATAACCATTTCTTTCTTCTGTTCCAGGTAATGTTATTTAGGCACATCTTCTTGTCACTCCATAACAATCCATGGAATGTTTATTAAAGTATCGCTATTAGAGACCTATCTTTTCCCTATTAAGGTGTTCCCCAAAGGACTGCAAATATTGCTGGAGATGTGGCATCTTCATTTATTAAAACAAATGCCTTAGCAAGTTGTTATCTGTGGTTGAAGTGAAGACAGTCAGACCTATGCTGAAAACTATCAAGTGTGAAGGGATGGGAATTCTTTTACACTCATACTCTTTGAACTTTAATGTAACTTGAAAAAAAAAAAGTGCCCTATCTGTTATTTTCTACTGAGTGAAGGGGATAAAATATGTTTCTAACATTTCCAAATTATTTTTATAATCCTCTCCAACTTGGGAGGTGGTGGTGTTATTTATTATTAATAGCATGGCATTTGTTATATGCCTTGCTATATTCTAAGTACTTCGTATATAGTTACACATTTAATCCAAACAACAAACCTGTGAAGTAGGTACTGTTATTAATCCCATCTTTCAGATTTGAAAAATTCAGGTCCAAAAGGTTGTGTAATGAAAACAGAGGTTGGAGCTTGATACAAAGTGACTTCAATTTGAGAGTGAACTCCCAGAGAGGAAAAAAACACAGATAGGAAAGCTCCAAGATTGCCTACTCACCGAGACAACAAGAAATCCCACAAAGACAGCAAATCAGAAACAGAAATAAGACCTACTATCACTGTATTTAACATTTATTTATTTAACATCTTGGCTGATTCAAGACAGAGGAATAGCATAATAAAGAGAAATAGGTGGAATAAGTTTGGAGGAGAAGAAATAAAATATTCCTTATTTGCATGTAATGACTATATAGCTGGAAAATACCAAAGTTTTACAAATTATCAGAAATAATAAGTGACTTTATCAAGCTTATTGCAATAAAAGTAAATATGCAAAAATCAATTGTACATTACATATACTAGCAATAAACAAATGGAAAATAAATTTTTTTTAAAACTTCAGAGAAATGCAAATTAAAATCTAATAAGAAACAATTAAACCCTCACCAGAATGGCTAAAATTAAGAAGAATTTCAAAGCCAAGTGTTGGTGATGATGTACAGCAATTGGAATTCTCTTATGTTTCTGATGGAAGTCTAAAATGATATAATTGCTTTGGAATATTGATTGACCTTATTAAAACTAAGTATATGTATATACAGTGACTCAGCATTTCCTTATCTGAATCAGAAATGAGTACTTATGTCCACCAAAAACACTCAAGAATATTTATAATGGCTTTATTTGTAACAATCATAGTTTAGAAACAACTACCCATCAATAAACGAAGAGATAAATACATTGTGAAATGTTTGTACATGGGACTATTACAGAACAATGGAAAAGAATGAAATCCTGACATGTTGCTTGGATAAATCTCATAGACATAACTTTTAAGGAAAAAATTCATAAAAGATTTTGTAATATGTAATTTCTATTATATTAAGTTCAAAAACAGACTAAAGTAACCTGTGGTAGAAGTCAGAAAATGATTACCCTTGTGGGATTTACTGTTTGGTAGGCTTCTGGTGCTGGAATGACTCTATATCTTTACCTGGGTGGTAGTTGCACATGTACATACATATGTAACAATTTTCCACTTGCACTTAAGATTTGTAAAATCTATTGTTTTAAGTCTTATCACAATAAAAATAATGTTTATCCAAAAGAAAGGTTATGTAACATTTCTTTCTTTTTTCCTTAAGCAATATAATTACTTACATTCTCATTTGGGGAAACACCCTGGAGAGCAGAATGTTGTTATGTCATTATAATGTCATACTGGTCTTATCAAGGATATGAAGGAAAAAATCGTGGTTGACTCAAACTAACAAATAAATATACACATTTACTAAAACAATCCTGTTGGAATCCTTGAACTTCAGCCTGCTCATAGGTCGTTGAAGATTTTCAATACAGAACTGATTCCCTGGACTCTTCAGTTTGACTCCTCAAGAAGATATCTTTTTGACCCTCTCCCCCTCCAGATAATGGAGCATCCAAGGGCTTTTCCCAAGATCCTCCCAAAAGGGGACAAGTGAATTATGTTATAAATATCAAATTATGAATACAAACAGCTCACTTTGTTGTATTCTTCTCTAAAAGTAGTGAAGGAATAAATCTACATAAATTTTCCTTTAACTCTGAAAAGGACATTGTATTCTTATAGTCCCCCAAAGATTTTAACTGAAATAGAACTGTTCAACCGAATAAAATATATGCACATTAAATAGAAAAGAAAAAATATGATTATTGTTTCAAACAGCTTTATATTAGAAAGAAACAGACAAAGATTGCTAGTGATCAAAAAAGAAAGATAATCAAAACTGATCAAAAAAACAAGAAACTATAAACAATCTTACTCATGCACCAAGAATTTGCACTCTGTATCTTTGCATTTGTTTTCCATAGTATAGATTTGCTTGGTAAGTTCTCTCTCTCTCTCCCACATTTTAAAAAATAAACTAAAACATTTATCCTGTCATTGTCTTAGCTGGTGTTGGTGGTGATGTCTGTGGCTATGGCAAAGAGCATTTGACTAAAGCTTGAACACATTTTAAACTAACCTCATTACCACTGCACTGTCACTCACCAAACAACTCACAGCCAACAAGATGATACCAACTTCAGCCAAAAGGTATTCACAATATAAGTTCTTACTATTGGAGAACTAGAGCTCTCAGTTTTTATAGATGGAAGATACTACATGGAGTCAGATTATTCATTTGATTGAGAAAGAAACTGAGACTCCAATAGATTAAGTATGTAAAAGAAGGAATGAAGTGAAAAACACTGATGTGATTATAAAATAAAGATCTACCTAAATGGGGATTAGTCTAATTTTATTTTCCCTTGGGGAAAAAATGAGACTTATGTGGAATCCTGAAGACTATAAATAATAGATTTGGCAATAAGAGGCAAGGAGGATTTTTCAAAGCAGCCTCAAAGTCATATAGCATGACTGATGGTTAGGGGGAAAGAAATTTACATTTATTGACCACCTTCTATGGGATAAATATGATAAAAACATTAAGAAAGTAGAGGTGAGTATTTTATACAAAAATTGGCAAAGTTCTTTACCTCACTGGAATAAAAATATAAAACTCTAATGTCAAGACAGAATTTTTTCCTGATAGAATTATTAATTTACTAATGAGTTGACAATATTTCATTCACAGCACAATTTACTTACTTTTCTTTCTTGAGAATAACCCCTACCATATTATTCACTTGCTTTCATTTCTTATGAAAATACCAAAATTCAATCAGAAAATTTAAATTTAGAACAGGAAGGCATCTAAATCAAATAATAAATGACTAAAGATACAGCCAGTTTCTCTACACTCAAAAATAACGTATTCCTTAAACAAAAGCTATGAGTTACTTTTTGGTTAATAAAAATACAATAACAATTGGGAGAGGTAATGACTGAGAGTGTTTTATGAGCTAAGATAGTATATGTACTTAACATGCATTATTCTTTACAATTCTTTGAGGTAATTACTTGTCACAGATGTGTTTCCCAGGACAACAGCATGTAGGAAGTTCTCTTGGGAAAAAACACCTGTAGGAGGACAGGAAGGAAGTGGGAATAAGTAAAGGCAGATTGAGCTGAGATGCTCAGTATTTTCTCTGGAGAGCTCTAATGTTGTAATGGCATTTCAAAATTGTCTCCTTTGGATGAGGGAGGGTGGGGCCTTTGTACCCCCATAGGGACACATAATTGGAAGTCTCTAGAGGGGCATGACTTGGGCAAAGTGGTTGCCTTCAACCAAGAAAATTCCCAGTGACTGAGAGAAATGAAAGAGAGATGTACGCTAAATTCACACTGACCCTTTGTCTACAAACATATCCTGACAGTGTTAAAGGGAGGTAGATCCCAATCTGAACACTGAGTGAAGGAGGCAACAATCATGGATTTGCTGAAGCAACTGAAACTTGCAGGGTAGCATTCCAAAGAAGAGAGAGCAGCTCAGAAGAGGAGTACGGTTTGGGGGGCAGGTTTCCCATGATTTACCTGGTTGAGGTTTGAACTGCACCATGAGCAGGGTAAAACTCCATTAGGCTTCTAAAATGATGGGCATGGAAATACGTACTTAATATCACATAGTGCTGGAATTCTGGCCCAACCACAGTGGAGAAACTTATTCATTTCCAAGACACTCAGAAGAGACACCAGAAATACCACACCTGGGCTTCCCTGGTGGCACAGTGGTTGAGACTCTGCCTGCCAATGCAGGGGACACGGGTTCGAGCCCTGGTCTGGGAAGATCCCACATGCCATGGAGCAACTGGGCCCGTGAGCCACAATTACTGAGCCTGCGTGTCTGGAGCCTGTGCTCCGCAACAAGAGAGGCCGCGATGGTGAGAGGCCCGCGCACCGTGATGAAGAGTGGTCCCCACTTGCCGCAACTAGAGAAAGCCCTCGCACAGAAACGAAGACTCAACACAGTCATAAATAAATAAATAAAAGAACGTGAATTTCTTTAAAAAAAAAAAAAAAAAAAAGAAATACCACACCTTAGGAACAGGAATATTATTTTTAAAAAAAGAAAAAAAAAGAAAACTAAATCAAGACATGGAAAGAAGAAAAACTGTCTGTAAATTAAAAGCTTGCAAGAAAAAATTCAACGTTATTAAAAGAAAGATAGCATAGTCCAGATCCCTAACATAATCCAGATTGGAATTTTAAAAAGGTCAGAGAAATTTAAATAAATCTTTCTGATGTAATTTTAAAAATTAATGAACACAGTTTCAGTGATATGTAGGAATATATTGAGTGATATGATGTGCTTGCCTGAAAATAAGAGGATGGAAAAAAGGGGAAGAGAAATATATGAAGACATAATTGCTGAAAAATTCCCCTCTTATGAAGAAAATCAACATACAGATAGCAGAAGCTCAGTGAATTCAAATAGGCCCAACAAAGTGAAACAAAAACAGACAATCCAAAAAAAGAAAAAGAAAAAAGAGAGGAAGGATGGAAGGAAGGAAGGAGGGAAGGAAGGCCAACCCAGGATCCTATATCCAGGAAAAATTTCCTCCAAGAGTGAGAATGAAAATAAAGCCATTTTCAGATAAATAGAAAGTGAACACTAATAAAAATTCCTGAGGCTGAACACTAATGAAAATGTTTTCTGATAAAAAACTGACTCTAAAGGAAATAACAAAGAATTATAGAAGCTACAAATAGGTGGGTAAATATAAAAGACTGAATTTCCCCTTAATTTGCTCAAATATCAATATATGATTAAAGTAAAAATTATAATATGTGATTTATAAGTATAGACAAGTAAAATATATGTTAATAATGTTAAATGATAGCAGACAAAATGAAATTACATTCTTGTAATACTCTTACATTTGTGGTGTGACTTGTGAAGAATAGTGTAAACTAGTAACAAAGTAATTCTAATTCCTAAGAATGAACACTTTAATACCTATTTCAACCCCCAAAAAAATGCAATTAAAAGGAAATTTAGCTAAAAAGCCAATTGTGGTTATAAAATGGAAGAAAAAGCCAATTTATAAAATAAAAATAATAAAAATAATGTGGAACAGGGAAATAAACCAATTTGAGCAAAAAAGAAAAAATAGCAAGATGGTACATTAAAATCTAAACATATCAAAGTTCAAATTAAATTATATAGAGCAAGTAACTCAATTAAAATGCAATTAAAATAACTCAATATAAAATGCAGTACAATCATTTTGTAAACCTTTAGGCAGTTTCTAAACGCTTCAAACATAGACCTATCACATCACCCAGAAATTCTACTCCTATGTGTATACTCAAGATAATTGATTACATGTCCACAAAATGATTTAAAAAATAATGTTCATGGCAGCTTTATTCATAATAGCCTAAGACAGGAAAAAGTCTGAATGTCTCTCAATAAACAAATTGTGTGATATTCATATAATGGATTAGTTCAGAGCAATAAATAAAAAGAATGAACTGCTGACATACATACTAACATGGATGGATTTTAGAGCATTATACTGAATGAAAGAAGTGAGAAACAAAAGAGTACATAACTTATGATTCCATTTACATGAATTTCAGTAGTGGACATGTAATCTATGGTGATAAAATTAAGAAGAATAGTTATTTCTGGAGAGGGTATGTTCATTAATTAGGAAGTGGCATGGAACACTCTGGAGTTATCTGGGTAGTGGCATATATGTAATTTTTTTGGTTGAATTTTTCCTATCAGATTGTAGATGATTTATATTTAGTCATTAGCAGTTAGTGTTATTAGCCCTTTCCCTGTTATAGGTGTTATGTTTATTTTCCACCCTAACATTTGTTTTTCTACTGTTACACTTTTTTTTTTTTTTTTTTGGAAAAAAAGAAATAACATATTGTTATTAAATTAAACCTGCTATTTCCTACCCTATTTCTATATTGCATAATATTTCTTAAACTTTTGTTGTACAAAGTATTCTAAATATTTTTAATTTAATTTAGATTTTTAATACATTTAAGTTTTTAAATATGGTAGTACTAGATCACAATATGATGTTTATGACTTTTCTACTCACTAGTTTGATGGCTTACTTCTTGGTCTATCATGATATTATGAGGCAGGTGGCCTTATCTGGAGTGATCAATATTATATTGCCAGGGCTACCCGAGTAGCTATAGATACTCAACATTATCCTGAATGAAAAGAAGGAACTGATATTGATTATGGACCAATGTTTAATAACATGATTAATGTCTTAGAGAAAAATCATATTTCTTATACTTCCAAGTAACTATGAACAAAATATTGAATAATGATGTCTTTAAACAATGAATGCATGTTTACCTGTAGCTTTTTCCCCTGTATGCGGTAACTAGGTTGAGAAATGACAGGCACGAGGAATTGTTTTCAATTAGATCCTTACATTTGAAATAAGTGGAATTATTTCAGGAAAAAAAACATCAACAACAGGCCCTTGCAATTTTCTTATAAGGGAACAGTTGTTTTTAACGGTGGAGATTTCCCGCTGTGGCTATTTGCCTGCCTGCAGAGTTTCTGTGACACTTATGTGCTGCATTCACTGTGAAGAAGATAAGGAGACTGAAGCTGTGGAGAAACCATTTCCAAGTTAATCACTTTTCTTCAATAAAACAACAGTGGGGCTTTAAAGTACTGTAATGCAGTTTTAGAAAATTGAATTGTCATGAAATAAATTTTTAAGAATTATGAAACATGCTTTTCTTTAAACTCTACCCCAAAACTACATTTTTAAAGATTCATGGTATTGAAGTTTAGAGCCCAACATGAGGCAGACAGCACATTCATAGTGTGATCCCTGTGGCAGTGCACGCTGAACATTTGTTGTTTAAACTCCATTAACATGCGCTTAATGTACTGGCTCTGATACTGGTTTGTGAACATAAATATCCTATATTATTAGGACTTAATTCTTTAACACATTTGTATAAAACTTTGCAAATAGGTATCATCAAATGGAGGATTATTTCTCTAATTTCATAAACAAAATACTGGATTGCACTCCCACATTAAATTGATGATTGGAAAATATGCATATGCATATGATTCATGAAACTAGAAAAATAATTCTTTGAATGTAGATAAAATATAAATATTAATCTTTTTCTCTATATGTTTACTGTGAAATATTTTGGAAGTATGAGAAAATTCTATGGAGTAGAATTAAAAAGTTGAATAATTAGAAAAGACTCAGGTTAAATATTTCACTGTATTAACTTTAGAATAAATAAAAATGAACATTATTTTTTAAATGCTCATGGTTGTAGAATGATAGTCACTTATGGCAGTTAAATGAAAGAAGACTATTTGAGATACTTTAGAACTTACATGGCATGCATATTTGCACAACCGACTGTACCATCCCCCAAAACTTGAGCCAAATCATTTTCAGACAATGGCCATGACTCAAAAATCATACAAAGAGATAAGGCTGGTACTCAGAAGATTATGATGAATCAGAGATTACCACTGGACTTGGGGTAGGATATTAAGAGGGCAGCAAAAGGAAGGAATAAAAGGCAAAATCGATCTTGTTAAAATTCACTGGTGACATTGATTCTGAAATTATTTCCGGAAAAATGCATAGAAAAAAGACTGAGATAAAAGGTGATTTTTAAAGCCCCATCCCAGACTCAAAAATTCCATAAAACTAAACATCTTTCTGGAATTGAAAGAACAGCTTTCAGTAACTCAAATTCTTATCATTAGGCAAATAGAGACTTACAGCAATTAAAAACCTTACATGACAGATCTCTTAGTAGCCTCCTAGAATGTGGATTGGAAACAAAAAGGCAATCTTCTATGAGAAAACTATTATAAGCATAATATTTGAAAAGTAGAAGTAAAACTATTTCTATTTGTATATCATATGATAGTTTATCTAGAAAATTTGAGATCAATAATAAATATAAGTGAATACTACAGCAGATTATAAAGCATATACAAAATCAATTACTGTTATTAATGCAAACCAGAATCAAAATATTTAATGTATGATAAAATTAAATTTGTAATAGTAACAAAAGATAAACTCCTAAGAAATAAACTTAACAAGAAATGTGAAAAAAAACTATTGGAGAAAACTTTGAATCAATCTTTACAGGTACAAAAGTAGACTAAAACACCCTCTATACATTGATACAAATTATCAACCTCAAAAAATATTAATTCTACTTGTTAATTTCATGCTATCCTTATAAAATATGGTTTTTAAGTCTGGAATTAAATTTTTTGATTCAAATTTTACATGGAAAAATAAATATTCAAAGAGAACAAGAAAAAAACATGAAAATAGTAATTGAAATCATTCATACCACATGTAATCAGAATTATGACTATGATGTACAAATATTTATTTTACAACTATAATAATAATAATGATAAAAATGATAATAATTACAATAAAAACATCAACAAAAATAATAATAACTTCAGGAATAATTAAGATAGCACAATAAAGATTCTTCTGGACCAAAATCCAATATTTTCAAAGAATAATATATGTGTAGATGAAATTATGATAGTCACTGCTGTGATCTAAATTGTTTTATCGAAGATCCAAAGGAAGAAATATCTTAAAACACAAATCAAATGCTAAGCTAAAGATAAGGTATCTAAAAAGCAAATGTTAAAATTTTCAGAAAGAGAAAATAAGGCCAAAAGGATAGAAATAAACTAATAATAGAAGGAATGTTTTCTGAGTTGAAGAATTACTTAATTCTTCAAAAGAGAAGGGAATACTCCTTTCTATGAAGAACTGATGAATAAAGACATATGACAAATGTATATTTAAAATTCTGAACGTCAAGTCTAAAGAGAAAAAAATCTCAGCAGGAAAAGAGCAAGTTATCCTCCATGAACTTAGGATCATTTGGACTAACTTCTTCTTGGCACATCTGGAACCTGGAAGGTGGGACTATTTTTCTCATAAAATCTGCCTGACTGTGCAAAAGTATTTATAGTCATAAATAATATAAACATTTATACTCTTTATTTTTTAGTTGCCACCTGTAAAAAACTTAATGAACAGAAACCTTGACTAAACAGAGTCAGGAGACAAGAACGGGGAGCTCTGGCACTCTGCAAAGATAGCAGAACAACAGGACGAAGAAAGACTCCTCCTTTTTCCTGATAAGGACTCAGCCAATGAAAAGGTATGGACTCTGTTTATTATAGTCCTTCCAACTTCCTTTTCCCCTCTATAAAAGTGTTCTCCTTCCCTTGCTGTGCAGAAGACTTGCACATGATTCATCATGGTTGCAGACCCTGAACTGCAATTCTCTGCTGATCCCAAATGAATCCACGTTTGCTGGAGGAATATCTGGTAGTCTATTTGTTTTAGGTCAACCTGCCTTTAGACAAAGGAAATTATTTTATTGATATTAAGAAAAAACAATCAATAGACTATATTCCCATCCCCCCATACAAAAACAAAAATATTTAGAAACTAGAAAGGAAAAAAATATACAATTTATGATACAAACATAAACAATAACATTCTAATGAAAAATCAAATGTATAAAATATGAAGAAATGTATAAAATGGGAAGGATATAAAATAATGTTCTTTTGTTTTTCATGGATAGGAGATAAAGTATTTTTCAGATGTTAATTCTTTGAATATTCTATAAAATTAAAGATATAATAATAAATGCCAGCAGCCTATTTAGAGTAAACTTGGCAAATAATATTGACATATATATTATAAATATATAATAATAGTCAGAAAAATATATATATACACATACATACATATATATAAGACAAGGGAAGGTTGCTAATTTATCAATTATTTTAAGTTATAGTGATCAAAGTTAGAATATGTAAATGGAAAAACAGGATTTTATTCAAAAGCATTCAGTATATCATCAAAGAACTTCCTGAAAAACTGGTGGATTTTCTGTAGGTTTTGGAGTATGAAGCAGCCATTTAGTAAATAGCAAATCTGGAGTTCAAATTTAATTCTTAGAACAAAAGACATTACAAATAAACATTTAAGTAAAAAAAAATCATAAAAGTCAATGTAGAATTAAAAATTCAAAATTGTACAGTGTGAAAGACTTTTCTTAGAAGGCATAAATACAAAACAAAGCAAAATTTACTAATAACAGTCCTATTTACTCATGAAGAAATCTGGATAAAGTCAAGCTTATTTGCCCAACGACAGAGAGATAAGTATTAGCATGGCTTGGATCCTAATCCATTCTTTGAATTTATTTACTACATGCTTGTGCTATTATCATGATTAAAATGGTGCCCTATTAGTATTAGCTAAATGAAGGTCTCCAAATAGCACTACAGTTATTAAATAGTCCTTAATCAAGGAAATGGTTTTGATTTGTTTAGGTTCATTAGGTGGTTGTAAATGGTTTAATTCAGTTTGCTAGTGAACCAAGCTAAATGGCACAATGATCATGGATCTTCCATATTCAGTATTAATTGATTCCTCTTCAACATTCACATATTATTCTGACTGAACTTTCATCAGAAGATTAATTTTTTCATATTTTGTATTTTAGGGACTTGAGAACACAAGTGAGTCAGTCTATGGTAAGCCTGTTGAGAGCAAAGATTGTAGCTTATTCATGATTGTACGCCCATAGAAGATGAAGAATAAGTTGAATTATTTTATATAAAAATATATATTATACAAGTATTCTATTTACTATGCTGGGTGTATATAATTTAAATCAAGAGGAAAAGTTAGCATAGGTATACACAATAAAGTATATATGGGGTTTACTTTTGTCAGTGAATATACTTTATGTGTAGACTATGAAAGTCTTCATATGTAGAAAAGGTTACACAATAAGTACCAATAGGTTACAAAATGATGAGTTAATATAAAGTAATTAAGAAATGAATAAATATAATTACTAGACTACGGGCATTTATACTGTTTCTTAACAACAAACAGAAACTTGTATACTGCCAGTGGTCTTGTAAATATCTTAACCAAGATCTAAAGTGGTAATTTCTACTTCTATGTATCTAGACTCCAGTGGGTAAAATTTTTAAATATATATAAAAATAATACTTTTAATGCATGTTGACCCCAAAAGAGCAAAACTTAAAAGCCGTCCTTTACATATTAATACAGGATCTTTGTACAAAAGTTTCACTAAACACCATTACCACTTGGATATATATTCTTTTACCCATTTTATTCTCTTCTATTTCACTTTTAACCTTTGATTATGATGCACTAAATTGATTTCTAAACTTAGTGGGTCACTGCTCACAGGATGGAAAACACTCTAATATACAAAACAACAAATATTTTAAGCACATACTATATGCACAGATTTTGTTCAGCTGTTTGTTTCAGGTTCTTTAAGTTGTGAAGCCTATTCAAGATGAAAAAATTTTGGATATTGAAAAAATATTTAGAAGTGTATGTGAAAAAGTAGTGTTCAGTTGGTATAATTTGAGTGGACTTAGTAATTTTACATTTATATGAATCCATTAGTTTTCCATTTTTAAAGGAAGTTAACAATTGAAATATTTAATTACTTCCTGCACTACCTACCTCCTATTTGCCTTTTACTTTGTAAAGTTTCTAATATAATTCTTAGTTCTATAAATATTTACAGCATATTATAGTACTCAGATTTGTAAACACAATCATAATGTTGGTTTTCCAGTTTATTTAAACTAGCATATTTTAATCCTTTTTTTAAAATAAATGCATTGTATAAATGCTGTTAAAATTGTCCTTTACATAGATAAGTGTAAGGTTCAATTTTATAAATTAAGGTGCTTTCAGGAGTCTTATCTAATATATATAGACTTCAATAAACTTAAAAGAGGTTTGGAAAAAGATGCTCTTTAAAACCACCAAGAAAGACAATTTTCAACAATGAGAAGTAGGTGAGTAAAGAGAATGCTGTGGTGTCACAGAGGCACAGACGAGCCTAATGCCCAGTCATCAGCTATGACTCTTTTCAAACAAATGCATCCAGTAGCCTGAAAAGATACTATCAGGGTCAGAAAGGGGTCAAAGCCATAAAAATCACAGCCATACGTTCAAAATAAATACTCCATCTGAAAATACTGTTGATCTCTTTATGCCATTTCCATTTGCACCCTGTCTACCAACACCACTTCCCTAGACATTTATAAAAATTAACTACTTAAGATGAGTATCATGATTGGATTATCAACATACCAACAAATAGAAAACATATGTAGTTAAACTCAATATAATGCAAGTGTATGAGGAACAGTATCAAGAAGGGTGGCAAATAATACAATGAGTATTGGGAAAGCTTGTGACACTGGGAGAAAATGTATGTTCTGGAAATGTGTTTGGCAATCAAGGAAGATATTAAGCCTATCTTTTAATGTGGCTTGTGAAAAAACAAGCTCTGGCTTTCAAATGGATGGGAAGAGATATCCTTAAGGAGAGAGTTTTATTTGAGGCTGGGAAGTGAACAATGTACTCATGGAAGAAATGACATAATAACAGTTAGAAAGACAGAGGGGTGTGGGAGAGCATCATGACAGGGGAAATATGGGAAATTACAAGCAACATTAGTTCTGGAGAGAACACACAACCAGAGGCATACAAAGTGTGAGGAAAAAATGAGAACAAAAAGGATGATAGGCAGGGTGATTTACTCCAACCATCACTAGGAGGATAATGGGTACTTGGGCCCTTCATGATACAATGTGTGATCTAGAATAAAGTGGTCTCCTGTGAGATAACATCCCCTTACTTCTTTTTCTTTAGGAATTGAAAGGCTGTGGTGAAAGCCGAAGCTACTGGAGGGCAGAGAGCAGAAGCAAGAAGAACTACAATCCTGCAGCCTGTGGGGAAAAATCCACATTCACAGAAAGACAGACAAGATGAAAAGGCAGAGGGCTATGTACCAGATGAAGGAACAAGATAAAACCCCAGGAAAACAACTAAATGAAGTGGAGATAGGCAACCTCCCAGAAAAAGAATTCAGAATAATGAGAGTGAAGATGATCCAAAACTTTGGAAAAAGAATGGAGGCAAACATTGAGAAGATGCAAGAAATGTTTAACAAAGACCAAGAAGAATTAAAGAACAAACAAACAGAGATGAACAATACAACAACTGAAATGAAAACTACACTAGAAGGAATCGATAGCAGAATAACTGAGGCAGAAGAACGGATAAGTGACCTGGAAGACAGAATAGTGGAATTCACTGCTTCAGCATAGAAAAAAGAAAAAAGAATGAAAAGAAATGAAGACAGCCTAAGAGACCTCAGGGACAACATTAAATGCAACAACATTTGCATTATAGGGGTCCCAGAAGGAGAAGAGAGAGAGAAAGGACCCGACAAAATACTTGAAGAGATTATAGTCGAAAACTTCCCTAACATGGGAAAGGAAATAGCCACCCAAGTCCAGGAAGTGCAGAGAGTCCCATACAGGATAAACCCACGGAGAAAGATGCTGAGACACATAGTAATCAAACTGGCAAAAAATAAGACAAAGAAAAATTCTTGAAAGCAGCAAGGGACAAACAACAAATAACATACAAGGGAACTCCCATAAGGTTAACAGCTGATTTCTCAGCAGAAACTCTATAAGCCAGAAGGGAGTGGCATGACATTTAAAGTGATGAAAGGGAAGAAACTACAACCAAGATTACTCTACCCAGCAAGGATCTCATTTAGATTCGATGGAGAAATTAAAACCTTTACAGACAAGCAAAAGCTAAGAGAATTCAGCACCACCAAACCAGCTTTACAACAAATGCTAAAGGAACTTCTCTAAGTGGGAAACACAAGAGAAGAAAAAGACCTACAAAAACAAACCCAAATCAATTCAGAAAATGGTAACAGAAATATACTTATTGATAATTACCTTAAACATGAATGGATTAAATGCTCCAACCAAATGACACAGGCTTGGTGAATGAATACAAAAACAAGACCCATATATATGCTGTCTACAAGAGACCCACTTCAGACCTAGGGAAACATACAGACTGAAAGTGAGGGGACGGAAAAAGATATTCCATGCAAATGGAAATCAAAAGAAAGCTGGAGTAGCAATACTCATATCAGATAAAATAGACTTTAAAATAAAGAATATTACAAGAGACAAGGAAGGACACAACATAATGATGAAGGATAAATCCAAGAGGAAGATATAACAATTATAAACATATATGTTCCCAGCATAGGAGCACCTCAATACATAAGGCAACTGCTAACAGCTATAAAAGAGGAAATTGACAGTAACAAAATAATAGTGCGGGACCTTAACACCTCACTTACACCAATGGACAGATCATCCAAAATGAAAATAAATAAGGAAACACAAGCTGTAAATGACACAATAGACCAGATAGATTTAATTGATATTCATAGGACATTCCATCCATAAACAGCAGATTACACTTTCTTCTCAAGTGCGCACAGAACATTCTCCAAGATAGATCACACCTTGGGTCACAAATCAAGCTCAGTAAATTTAAGAAAATTAAAATCATATCAAGCATCTCTTCAGACCACAAAGCTATGAGATTAGAAATCAATTAAGGGAAAAAACCCGTAAAAAAACACAAATACATGGAAGCTAAACAGTACATTACTAAATAACCAAGAGATCACTGAAGAAATCAAAGAGGAAATCAAAAAATACCTAGAGACAAATGACAATGAAAACACGATGATCCAAAACCTATGGGATGCAGCAAAAGCAGTTCTAAGAGGGAAGTTTATAGCTATACAAGCCTACCTCAAGAAACAAGAAAAATCTCAAATAAACAACCTATCCTTACACCTAAAGGAACTAGAGAAAGAAGAACAAACAAAACCCAAAGTTAGCAGAGGGAAAGAAATCATAAAGATCAGAGCAGAAATAAATGAAATAGAAACAAAGAAAACAATAGCAAAGATCAATAAAACTATAAGCTGGTTCTTTGAGAAGATAAACAAAATTGATAAACCATTAGCAAGACTCATCAAGAAAAGGAGGGAAAGGACCCAAATCAATAAAATTAGAACTGAAAAAGGAGAAGTTACAAAAGACACAGCAGAAATACAAAGCATCCTAAGAGACTACTACAAGCAACTCTATGCCAATAAAATGGACAACCTGGGAGAAATGGACAAATTCTTAGAAAGGTATAACCTTCCAAGACTAAACCAGGAAGAAATAGCAAATATGAAATGACCAATCACAAGTAATGAAATTGAAACTGTGATTAAAAATCTTCCAACAAACAAAAGTCCAGGACCAGATGGCTTCACAGGTGAATTCTATCAAACATTTAGAGAAGAGCTAACACCCATCCTTCTCAAACTCTTCCAAAAAATTGCAGAGGAAGGAACACTCCCAAACTCATTCTATGAGGCCACCATCACCCTGATACCAAAACCAGACAAAGATACTACAGAAATAGAAAATTACAGACCAATATCACTCATGAATATAGATGCAAAAATCCCCAACAAAATACTAGCAAACAGAATGCAACAACACATTAAAAGGATCATACACCATGATCAAGTGGGATTTATCCCAGGGATGCAAGGATTCTTCAATATACGCAAATCAATCAATGTGATATACCATATTAACAAATTGAGGAATAAAAACCATATGATCATCTCAATAAATGCAGAAAAAGCTTTTGACAAAATTCAACACTAATTTATTATAAAAACTCGCCAGAAAGTGGGCATAGAGGGAACCTACCTCAACATAATAAAGGCCATATACGACAAACCCACAGCAAACATCATTCTCAATGGTGAAAAACTGAAAGCATTTCCTCTAAGATCAGGAACAAGACAAGGATGTCCACTCTCACTGCTATTATTCAACATAGTTTTGGAAGTCCTAGCCACAGCAATCAGAGAAGAAAAAGAAATAAAAGGAATCCAAATCGGAAAAGAAGAAGTAAAGCTGTCACTGTTTACAGATGACATGATACTACACAGAGAGAATCCTAAAGATGCTACCAGAAAACTACTAGAGCTAATCAATTAATTTGATAAAGTAGCAGGATACAAAATTAAGGCACAGAAATCGCTTGCATTCCTATACACTAATGATGAAAAATCTGAAAGTGAAATTAAGAAAACACTCCCATTTACCATTGCAACAAAAAGAATAAAATACCTAGGAATAAACCTCCCTAAGGAGACAAAAGGCCTGTATGCAGAAAACTATAAGACACTGATGAAAGAAATTAAAGATGATACAAACAGATGGAGAGATATACCATGTTCTTGGATTGGAAGAATCAACATTGTGAAAATGACTATACCACCCAAAGCGATCTACAGATTCATTGCAATCCCTAGCAAACTACCAATGGCATTTTTCACAGAACTAGAACAAAAAAATTCACAATTTGTATGGAAACACAGAAGACCGCAAATAGCTGAAGCAATCTTGAGAAAGAAAAACGGAACTGGAGGAATCAGGTTCCCTGACTTCAGACTATACTACAAAGCTACAGAAATCAAGAAAGTATGGTACTGGCACAAAAACAGAAATATAGATCAATGGAACAGGATAGAAAGCCCAGAGATAGACCAGCGCACATATGGTCACCTGATTTTTGATTAAAGGGACAAGAATATACAGTGGAGAAAAGACAGCCTCTTCAATAAGTGGTGCTGGGAAAACTGGACAGCTACATATGAAAGAATGAAATTAGAACACTCCCTAACACCATATACAAAAATAAAC
Organism: Eschrichtius robustus; assembly: GCF_028021215.1. Lineage (NCBI taxonomy): Eukaryota > Metazoa > Chordata > Mammalia > Artiodactyla > Eschrichtiidae > Eschrichtius > Eschrichtius robustus. Next base: position 60,153,350 of record NC_090840.1, on the reverse strand, counting down.
TCAAAATGGATTAAAGACCTAAATGTAAGGCCAGACACTATAAAACTCTTAGAGGAAAACATAGGCAGAACACTCTATGACATAAATCACAGCAGGATCCTTTTTGACCCACCTCCTAGAGAAATGGAAATAAAAGCAAAAATAAACAAATGGGACCTAATGAAACTTAAAAGCTTTTGCACAGCAAAGGAAACCATAAACAAGACGAAAAGACAACCCTCAGAATGGGAGAAAATATTTGCAAATGTAGCAACTGACAAAGGATTAATTTCCAAAATTTACAAGGAGCTCATGCAGCTAAATATCATAAAAACAAACAACCCGATCCAAAAATGGGCACAAGACCTAAATAGACATTTCTCCAAAGAAGAAAAACAGATTGCCAACAAATACATGAAAGAATGCTCAACATCATTAATAATTTTAGAAATGCAAATCAAAACTGCAATGAGATATCACCTCACACCAGTCAGCATGGCCATCATCGAAAAATCTACAAACAATAAATGCTGGAGAGGGTGTGGAGAAAAGGGAACCCTCTTGCGCTGTTGGTGGGAATGTAAATTGATACAGCCACTATGGAGAACAGGATGGAGGTCCCTTAAAAATCTAAAAATAGAACTACCATATCACCCAGCAATCCCACTCCTGGGCATATACCCTGAGAAAACCATAATGCAAAAAGAATCATGTACCACAATGTTCATTGCAGCTCTATTTACAATAGCCAGGACATGGAAGCAACGTAAGTGTCCATCGACAGATGAATGGATAAAGAAGATGTGGCACATATATACAATGGAATATTAGCCATAAAAAGAAACAAATTTGAGTTACTTGTAGTGAGGTCGATGGACCTAGAGTCTGTCATACAGAGTGAAGTCAGTCAGAGAGAGAAAAACAAATACCGTATGCTAACACATATACATGGAATCTAAAAAAAAAAAAAAAAAAAAAAAAAATGGTCATGAAGGACCTAGGGGCAGGACGTGAATAAAGACACAGATCTACTAGAGAATGGATTTGAGGACACAGGGAGGGGGAAGCATAACCTGGGACAAAGTGAGAGAGTGGCATGTACATATATACACTACCAAATGTAAAACCGATAGCTAGTGGGAAGCAGCCACATAGCACAGGGAGATCAGCCTGGTGCTTTGTGCCCACCTAGACGGGTGGGATAGGGAGGGTGGGAGGGAGGGAGATGCAAGAGGGAAGAGATATGCGGATATATGTATATGTATAGCTGATTCACTTAGTTATAAAGCAGAAACTAACACACCATTGTAAAGCAATTATACTCCAATAAAGATGTTAAAAAATATATAAATAATTAAATAAATAAATTAAAAAAAAAAAAAAAAGGGTCAGTCCGGAACCAAACATCAATCCAAGAATAAACAAGTGTCTAAACAGTCTAAATGAACAAGAGTATTATGAAAACTTCCCACCACTAGTCAGTGCAAGTTGATGGAGTTTGTGTACCCTGCTCTAGGACCCAGTGTTGTGGGCTGGTCCTCATCTCACGCTCCCTCTATCTTCCTTGTGGATTCTGTTTAAGGGGGCATTTTCTATCCTTTCCTGAGAGAAGAACATTGGCAGAAGTACCATGGGCTCTCTCATTTAGCTTCTCCATTACTGGGAGCACTATTTGGAGTCACAGTCTTTTCCTCCCTGAAATTGTGGGGTTTCTTTTACAATGCGACCTTCCTCACATCAGTGAAGAAGAGTTCTGCACAGCATGTATTAAACTGTGAAAGTCTTGATAGATTAAATCCTAATATTTTCTGTTAGATTGTCATTCCTCCCTGTATAACCTCCTTGCCCCATGAAGGCAAGAGATGACTGCAAACCATAAATGCAAAACAAAGTGGAAAGTTTGTAGATGTTTCCTGAATAAAGTAAGGTGTATTCAAGGCAATCTAAAGATACCAATCCATGTATTTTAAGTAATTACTTTTACAAGTACATGGTTACTAAATTAATATTATACTATACACAGTCTTGTTAACTGCTTATTTTCCCTGCATGTGTGTATTTACTAATTCAAAGAAATATGAACATATAAAAATCACATTATACATTATCATATCACCTGCAGTCTATGGATGTTTATTTTACTTTGTATTTAGCAACAATCAGATTTTCGTTCATATATTTTAAATTTGCTAGATTAAAAGCAAATTGTATCTCACTGTGTACAAGCAGAAAGTCATCATTAGTTAGGGTGACTTTATCTAAAAAGAAACATAAAATTAAAGAGCAATAACAGGCACAGAATTAATATCTACCTTGGCTTCTCTCTTTCCAGTTTCATGAGTAATTGGTTTTGCCTCTGAAAGAAAACTTCTGAAGCCCCATGGTTGTGATTAACAAAACTAAACAAAAATGGTAGAGTAAAAATAAAATGTGCATATGCTTTTCAGTGAAAATATAAGAAAAAGTGTATTCCTTTAAAACAATCATCAACAGCTTTATATTGGATGGTATATTTTGTTTCAAAACGAATTCCACCAAATCTCAGTATGTTGTAGGCACTAAAGTGGATTGGGATTGTACAATACAGTTTGCAAGGCACAAGTTTTCTTATGAGAGATTACAGAACTCTAATAGTGCTATTCCCAATTTCCCAATCATGCATTAATTTTTACTTATTCTCATGTGATCATGCACAAAACACTGACCTTGCAAACACACCAACTAATCTATTTAATATCTATTCTAAAGAAAAACAGAGCCAAAATTACATATATTTTCTCAGTAATTAATATTGCAATTATATATATGTCTTCCCTTTTAACTTTGTATTTAATTTTCCTCTTAGACCCTACCAGTTTACATTCTTTTGTCCTCCTATTTCCATGAAATTTGCCTCTCTCACTCTCTCATGTAGGCACATCTTTTCTATCATCTATTCCACTTTGGTTTTTTTCTTTTTTACTGAGATCTGACTAAATCTGACAGTGAAACAGAAAGAACTTAAGTGTGAAGTTTTATGAATTTTGACAAATGCATACATCCACGTAGCACGTGTAACCCAATCAACCCAACACCATCAGTATACAGATATTTCTATCACTATAGAAAATCTTCTCATTCTACTTCAAAAGCCTTCTGATTACTATCTCAGTAAATCTAGGTTTTTTCCATTTAATAACTTCACATGAATTAAATCACAGAGTATGTGCTATTTTTGTATTTTTAAAATTCAATATGATTTTGAGATTCATCCATCTTTTTTAATGTATCAATGATCCTTTTTAATGGTTCAATAGTATTCTATATTATAAAAATATGTAGACCTGTTCTATGTAGATAGTCATTTGGATTATTTCTAGTTTTTTGTTGATAGGAATAAAGCTGTTATGGAACATTCTTATACAGGCTTTTGTGGATATATATATATTCATTTTATTTTGTGTATTTATTTATGGCTGCGTTTGGTCTTCGTTGCTGCATGTGGGCTTTCTCTAGTTGTGGTGAGCGGGGGCTGCTCCTCGTTGCGGTGCGCGGGCTTCTCATTACAGTGGCTTCTCTTGTTGTGGAGCACGGGCTCCAGTAGTTGTGGCACACGGACTCTAGAGCGCAGACTCAGTGGTTGTGGCACACGGGTTTAGTTGCTCCATGGCCTGTGGGATCTTCCCGGACCAGGGTTCGAACCCGTGTCCCCTGCGTTGGTAGGCAGATTCTTAACCACTGTGCCACCAGGGAAGCCCTATATTTTTATTTCCCTTGGGAAGTACTTAAGAGTGGAATTATTAGCCCAGAGAGGAGATGAATGCTTACTTTTATAAGAAAAAACCAAACAGTTCTTCAAAGCAGTTACATGGTTTTACATTTCCATCAAAAATATAGGAGAGTCCATGTTGTTCTTCATCTTTGCCAAAATTGAATGATTTTGATATTTTTAATAAAAACTCTTTTAGTGTGTGTGAGGTGGTGAGTCATTATGCTTTTACTTTGCACTTTCTGGATAACTAATGTAACTGAGCACTATGTTTTTAAAAATTTTTATTTATTTTTTTGGCTGCGTTGGGTCTTTGTTGCTGCATGCAGGCTTTCTCTAGTTGTGGCGAGCGGGGTCTACTCTTCATTGTGATGTGCGGGCTTCTCACTGTGGTGGCTTCTCTTTGTTGTGGAGTACGGGCTCTGGCTCTGGGCATGCAGGCTTCAGTAGTTGTGGCATGTGGGCTCAGTAGCTGTGGCACACAGGCTCTACAGTGCAGGCTCAGTAGATGTGGCGCATGGGCTTAGTTGCTCCACAGCATGTGGGATCTTCCCAGACCAGGGATCGAACTCATATCCCCTGCATTGGCAGGTGGATTCTTAACGACTGCACTACCAGGAAAGTCCTTTGAGCACTATTTTGTGTGTTAACTGGTTTTTCATGTATCTTCTTTAGTAAAGTGTCTATTTAATTATATACTTAATTTTCTATTGAATTGTTAGATTTTTTTGTATTGAGTTGTAAGAGTTTTGTGTATATTCAGATACAAACTCTTTGTCACATACAAGCTCTTTGTCAAACATGTATATTATGAATATTTTCTCTGTCTGTTGTCTGCACATTCTTTTCCTCAACAGTGTTTCTAAGTGAGTGGAAGTTACTAATTTTGATGGAGTTTAATTTATTAATTTTTCTTTCATGTTTAGTGTTTCAGTTGTGCTATGGAACCTTGTCAAGGTTGCAAAGATACTCTCCTTTGTTTTCTTATAGAAGCTTTATATGTTTTTAGATTTGTGTATAAAAAATAATCCATTTCAAATCATTTTTCCCATGGCTATGGCTATCTGTTTTTCAAGCAATATTTTATGAGGAGACTTTTTTCTCCATTGAATTTCTTTGGCACCTTTTTCTGAACTATACACCCATCTATTTCTTTTAAAACCCCAATGTCAATAAACATTCTTGATGACTGCAATTTTCTACTAAGTGTTCAAACATGTAATGTAAACCTTGCAACTTTGTTCTTTTTCAATATTGTTTTACTACTCTAAATCCTTTTCAAACAATCCAAATTGCCCTTAACAAGTGAAAGATTAAACAAACTGTATTATATTTATACTGAGGAATTGCGCTCATCAATAAAAAAATGAATCTCAAAAGTAATATGCTGGACAAGAGAAGTCAAACAAGACTAAGTACTAAATGATTCTATTCTAATACATTTTAGAACGGTCATTACCAATCTATAGAGAAATATAGAATATTAGTTGTTTTCTGAGCTGATGTGTAGGGATCTTCTACAAAGTGGCATAACAGAATTTTATTGGGTAACAGAAATGTATTATATTTTGACTGGAGTGGTAGTTGCATGACAACATTCATTTGTGAAATTCATTTAACTGTATACACAAAATATGTACATTTATTATATAAAAATTGTGTAACAATGAGGTTGATTTTAAAAGTTACCAGCTATAATTAGGATTTGTCTTATTTTCCCCTTTATTTCTGTCAGTTTTGATTTCATCTTTTTGGAAAATCTTTAATTAAGTACATTCACAGTTAGGTTCCTGTTTTATTCATGAATTGACACCTATATCACTATGTAATGTTGCTCTTTACCTTTTTTTTCCCATTAAGCTAGATTTATTCGATTTATTATTTTTTTTAACATCTTCATTGGAGTATAATTGCTTCACAATGGTGTGTTAGTTTCTGCTTTATAACAAAGTGAATCAGCTTTACATATACACATATCCCCATATCTCCTCCCTCTTGCGTCTCCCTCCCACCCTCCCTATCCCATCTCTCTAGGTGGTCACAAAGCACTGAGCTGATCTCCCTGTGCTATGTGGCTGCTTCCCACTAGCTATCTATTTTGCGTTTGGCAGTGTATATATGTCCATGCCACTCTCTCACTTTGTGCCAGCTTACCCTTCCCCCTCCCTGTGTCCTCAAGTCCATTCTCTACATCTGCATCTTTATTCCTGTCCTGCCCCTAGGTTCTTCAGAACCATTTTTTTGTTTGTTTTAGATTCCATATATATGTGTTAGCATATGGTATTTGTTTTTCTCTTTCTGACTTACTTCACTCTGTATGACAGACTCTAGGCCCATCCACCTCACTACAAATAACTCAATTTCGTTTCTTTTTATGGCTGAGTAATAGTCCATTGTATATATGTGCCACATCTTCTTTATCTATTCATCTGTTGATGGACACTTAGGTTGCTTCCATATCCTGGCTATTGTAAATAGAGCTGCAATGAACATTGTGGTACATGACTCTTTTTGATTTATGGTTTTCTCAGGGTATACGCCCAGTAGTGGGATTGCTCAGTCATATGGTAGTTCTATTTTTAGTTTTTTAAGGAACCTCCATACTGTTCTCCATAGTGGCTGTATCAATTTACATTCCCACCAACAGTGCAAGAGGTTTCTCCACACCCTCTCCAGCATTTATTGTTTGTAGATTTTTTGATGATGGCCATTCTGACTGGTGTGAAGTGATACCTCATTGTAGTTTTGATTTGCATTTCTCTAATGATTAGTGATGTTGAGCATTCTTTCATGTGTTTGTTGGCTATCTGTATATCTTCTTTGGAGAAATGTCTATTTAGGTCTTCTGCCATTTTTGGATTGGTTTGTTGGTTTTTTTGACATTGAGCTGCATGAGCTGCTTGTAAATTTTGGAGATTAATCCTTTATCTTTTGTTTTTAAGCTACTGTTTGATGATTACTGTTTCATGATATATCTTTTTTTTTTAATATTCTGTTAGTAAAGTGTATCTTTTTCTCTTAGCATTATTTTATTTAAAGTTTGTTTCCTGTGGACAGTACCTGGTTAGGTCTTGCTTTTTTTTTTAAATCTTTGTGACAGTTTAGCCTTTAGAGTATTTAGTTCATTTGAATACTTTTAAGCTCTTTATTTTGAGATACCTGTAAATTTCCATATGGTTATAAGAAATAATAAAGAAAGATCATGTACACAAGTCAGCTCATTTTCCCCAAAGATAACAACTTGCATAACTATATCACAACCAGGAAATCAATATTAATAAAATCCATTGACCTCAGTCATATTTCACACGTTTTTCATATACTTATTTGTATATATGTGCTTGTGAGTTTGTATTTAGGTCTATGCAACTTTATCACATGTTAGAGTCATGTGACTACCAACATAGTCAAGATACAGGGTAATTACATCAGAAAGATCCCTTATGCTACTGCTTTAATACCACAGCTACCCCTTCCCTCTCTACCTGTGTAATACCTGGTAACCAATAATCTGTTTTTCATCTCTATACTTTTGTCATTTCATGAATTTTATATAAACGGACATGTACAGTATGTGAGCTTTTGAGATTGACATTTCCTCTCAGCATAATACCCTTAAGAACCACCCAAGTTATTGCAAATATCAAGATTGAGTCCCTTTTTAATTCTGAGTTATATTCTATTATAGTTTGGGCCATTATTTGTTTAATTTTTTACCCACTGAAGGATATTTAGATTGTTCCCAAATTTGGTATATTATGAAAACAGCATCCATGTACAGGTTTTGGTGTAAAAATAAGCTTTCATTTTGAGGAGATAAATATCCAGGAGTACAATTGTAAGCACATATTTAGTTAATTTTTTGTTTTTGTTTAAGTTCCATGCTCTTTCTAGAGTGACCACAATTTTAATTTCCCATCAATTATGTATGAGTGGTCCAGTTTCTCTGCATTCTCACCAGCTTTTGGTGCCATCACTGTTTATTCATTTATTCATTCATTCATTCAAGCCATACTGAGAAGTGTGATGATATTTTATTATGATTTCATTTTCTTTATAACTAATTACATTAAATATCTTTTCATGTGCTTATTTGCCATTTATATGTCCTCTTCAGTGAAATGTCTGTTCATGCATTTTTTCCCCCATTTTCTAACTGGATAGTTTGTTATTTACTGTTAAGTTGTGAGAATTCTTTTTGTGATCTAGATACAAGTCTGTCAGATGTGTGGTTTACAAATAATTTCTCCCAGCATGCAACTTGTCTTTGCATCCTCTTCACAGGATCTTTTTTGGAGTTTTTAATTTTTACGATGTTCAGGTTGTTAAATTTTCCTTTTTATTTATTTTATTTTGGTGCCTATCCTAAGTGTTCCAGAAACACTTGTTGAAAAGATTATCCTTCCTCTATTTACTTGTTTTTGCATCTTTGTCCCAAATCAGTTAAGTGGTCTGTTTCTGGGTTCTCTAGTCTATTCCATAGATCTATGTGTTTATCCTTCCATCAACACCATACTATTTTGATTGCTGTAGCTACTTTGTAAGCTTGTTAAGTCTTGTCAATTATTCAGGTAGGATGATTCCTCTTACTTTATTATATTTTTTCTCCAAAATTGTTTAGCTATATTTGATATTCTTCATTTCCATAAATATTTTAGAATAAACTAATCTTTGGAAAAAAAGAAAAAACAAAACAAAAAAGACTTAATGGAATTTTTACAGAAATTGCATTAAACTTACAGATCAATTTGGAGAGATTTGACTTTACTATATTGAGTTCTCCAATCCATAAACAAGGGATTCTTTACACATATTTGTCTTTTTTATTTCTGTCATTGGCATTTTGTAACTTTCGGCATGTAGGTCTTATACATATTTTGTTCAGTGTATAACTAAGTATTTAATTTTTTTAGAGTGATAAATAATATTGTGTTCTTAATTTTGATTTCTATAAATGTTTTTCTTTAAAATAATTATATTTTAATGGATTTAAGAAATTTAAAAAAACTTGTTTATTATATTTATCCACATATTTGACATATCGTATGTTTTCAAATTTTTTTGGAAGTTTGAGTTTCAATCTTACATCATTGTATTTAAGCCTGAAGAATGTCCTTTAAAGTTTTTTGAACTGTAGAACTTTTGTTGATGAATTCTCTCAATGTTTGTATATCTGAAAATGTCTTTATTTTTCTTTCCATTTTGAAGGATATTTTTCGGTAAAGTATTCCAGAATAATATACTTCCTCCTCCTTCTCCTCTTGCTCCTTCTCGTTGTTTTCTTTGTCTTCTTTTGCCACCTTAAATGTGTTCATTTTGGCTTTCATCGTTTTTGATGAGAAATCTATGGTTATTTTTATTCAGACCCCAACATGTAATATGCCCCCTGCATCAGCTGCTTTTGAGAACTTTTCTTCATATTTGCTTATCAACAATTTGACCATGATATTCTCCTGAGTATTCACTTTGTGTTTATACTGTTTTGGGTTCATTGAGCTTCCTACATTTCTAAATTACTATTTTTTATAATATTTAGAAGGGTTTAGTCACTTTTTGATTAAGTAGTTTAATGCCCTGTTCTGGTTTGCTTCTCCCTCTGGGAGTCTAATTAAACCTACTGTCCATTAAATATTATTACACACACCACAGACACTCTGCACATTTCTTTTTGTCTCTGCATATTTTCTCTGCACTTCATAATGGAGAAGAAGAGGAATAGGAAAAACTAAACTAATCGTATCATTACTGATAAAATTAGTAGACATCATCTAAAATGACTGAGGATTTTGCAAGTTCTATTTATAAAAATAAAAAACAATCCTTAGTAATCATGAAAAAAATATGTATGAAAGAATCACGAAAGATGGACCACAAGTAGAGTATTAACAAAAAAACCATAAAAGAGTAAGTATAACCTAAAATGATATGAGAAGAGCAAATATATTTGTCTTATTAAAAATGGTAGCATTCAGATATTGAAAGAAAAGTATATAGTAAAAAAGCTATGAGGAGATTAAGAGACTGATGTTGCAAATGTCTAGGTGTGGAATCTGAGATCCTACCAATGACTTATTTATTTTTAAGAAACAGAGGTATGTAAATACTAAAAATAGGTACTAAATTCAAGTGCCTCTGTCTTTTTTCAACTAAGTTTTAAGTAAATATTTATTAACCAAATATTTCTTAACTAAATCTTAAGTAAATATCTATTAATTCTCAATATTTTGGTTCCAATAGTTTTACATGTTTTCTGCTCTGGTATTGGGAGTAGAGAATTATGCTTATATCACTCTGAATTCTGTTAGAAGGATTTCCTAAAATAACTGATATGAAAATGGTCATTAAATTATTAAATCCTATACCAGAATTATGTGGTGGTTTTCAATAATATAGGTATCTAATCTATTTTTATCATTCTTATATACATAAATATGCATAATCTAAATGAAAGAAAAGGTAATTCTACAAATATAATCAGGTATTAGAATGGATAACTGAGAAAAGATGCAGCACGTTTAGCATTGGTGATTTTTAAAAATATAGTAGAAAAAGTCCAACTCAATTGCATGCTTTGAACTTCTCTGATTTTATATTTAGCAGTAATTGGACTGTAGTCTTGAATAAGGAATTTTTTTTAAGAATACAATTTCCTCTACTAAAGAATACTTCTCTGAAGAGTATTCAACAAGAATTTTGGCTGATCTAATTAAAGCTATAATAATCCAGTCACACTTCTCATATAGTGCCCCTTATTAGCCTTTCAGGGAATTTCCTTTGCAATACTGTAAGCCATGGCCAGTGTGGGTTAAGGAAAATTAGATTCATTATGGCAGTGATGACAAATTATCTTCTGCAAGAATAGCTTAACACAATGGGTCAAAAGAGAAGAAACTAAACAAAAGAAAGGAATGTCATGAGAAAGAATAAAGAATAAAATTGCATATTAAAAAAAACAAAGCAATAGAAGAAATTATAAAAACTGAATAAAAAGGTAATACAAAACTGTAGGCATAAGGAGCTTTTCTTATCATTAGAGGTTATTACATTCTCACTGCTTTTATGATCATATGTGGCATATCCCAGTTTTTAAGGGCCTTCAACATATTTAGCAAAAGCAATATATACAAAATTACAGGAAACTCTTAGCTTTGAAATAATGGCTTATAGGAAATAATGAACTACTAATTTTCTTTGGCTAGAGTTGATAGCAGTTAGTATGGGTTAAAAGTTCAGTCTGACCCAGTATTTGATTTGCTCAAAGTTATACTTCATTAAGTAGTATATAAGCACTTTCCTATCTCACTATGATATATTTTACCAATATGAAAAACTGGAAACGGATTTTAATACTTTTGACATTTCTGTGTTATTCACACGCTAATGATTTTATTAAATCCAGCATAGGATAAAATCATCCCAGGCATACTTAATATGAAATGGATTTCAATCGATATTTGGATTCAGTGCAAAGTAACATTATAGTGTTAGGTAGAATGGTTTAAATGATTAAAGTAATAAATTGTGTATTGTCTTTATGACGACTTGTAAAGTGAGCACATTCAATAATGTGGATTTTACTGCAAAAATGTCTCTGGATCTTCTCAAACTTCATTTGACTTTTGTAAAAATTATTGTGATATACAGATATATAGTACAGATGCAATTATATCTATCATAGATATAAGGAAACTAAATCTCTGAGAAAGTGAAAGAAATTTCTAGTATGCTGTATCTGTTTAATAATTTGGCAAAGATTTATGGTTAACTTTTATAAAAAACAGTTCTGTGCTTTTGCAAGACTATATGAAATATACAATATATATTAATATGTGATATATGTATAAATGTATTCTATAATATGGACTATAGAACATATTAAATAAGATTTAGACATTTGTTATCCTACGTGTTAAATTTTTAGAAAAAAAATCCAAAACTGGCAACATCTTTGTCTAATATTATTAATTACTTTAAACCAAATGTAATAGATCACCAATATCCAGCCTCATCCACCAGAACACAGGCACCAGTCCCCTCCACCAGGAAGCCTACATAACCCACTGAACCAAACTTAGCCACTGGGGGCAGACACCAAAAACAACGGGAACTACAAACCTGCAGCCTGAGAAAAGGAGACCCCCAAACACAATAAGTTAAGCAAAATGAGAAGACAGAGAAACACACAGCAGATGAAGGAGGAAGGTAAAAACCCACCAGACCAAACAAATGAAGACGAAATAGACGGTATACCTGAAAAAGAATTCAGAGTAATAATAGTAAAATGACTCAAATCTTGGAAATAGAAAGCAGAAAATACAAGAAACATTTAACAAGTACATAGAAGAACTAAAGAGCAAACAAACAATGATGAACAGCACAATAAATGAAATTAAAAATTCTCTAGAAGGAATCAGTAGCAGAATAACTGAGGCAGAAGAACGGATAAGTGACCTGGAAGATAAAATAGTGGAAATAACTACTGCAGAGCAGAATAAAGAAAAAAGAATGAAAAGAATTGAGGACAGTCTCAGAGACCTCTGGGACAACATTAAACGCACCAACATTCGAATTATAGGGGTCCCAGAAGAAGAAGAGGAAAATAAAGGGACTGAGAAAATATTTGAAGAGATTATAGTTGAAAACTTCCCTAATATGGGAGAGGAAATAGTCAATCAAGTCCAGGTAGCACAGAGAGTCCCATACAGGATAAATCCAAGGAGAAACACGCCAAGACACATATTATCAAACTAACAAAGATTAAATACAAAGAAAAAATATTAAGAGCAGCAAGGGAAAAACAACAAATAACATACAAAGGAATCCCCATAAGGTTAACAGGTGATCTTTCAGCAGAAACTCTGCAAGCCAGAAGGGTGTGACAGGACATATTTAATGTGATGAAAGGGAAAAATCTACAACCAAGATTACTCTACCCAGCAAGGATCTCGTTCAGATTTGGCAGAGAAATTAAAAACTTTACAGACAAGCAAAAGCTAAGAGAATTCAGCACCACAAATCCAGCTTTACAACAAATGCTAAAGGAACTTCTCTAGGCAGGAAACACAAGAGAAGGAAAAGACCTACAATAACAAACCCAAAACAATTAAGAAAATGGTAATAGGAATATACATATCGATAACTACCTTAAATGTAAATGGATTACATGCTCCAACCAAAAGACATAGACTAGATGAATGGTTACAAAAACAAGACCCGTATATATGTTGTCTACAAGAGACCCACTTCAGACCTAGGGACACATACAGACTGAAAGTGAGGGGATGGAAAAAGATATTCCATGCAAATGGAAATCAAAAGAAAGCTGGAGTAGCAATTCTCATATCAGACAAAATAGACTTTAAAATAAAGACTATTACAAGAGAGAAAGAAGGACACTACATAATGATCAAGGGATCGATCCAAGAAGAAGATATAACAATTGTTAATATTTATGCACCCGACATAGGAACACCTCAATACATAAGGCAAATGCTAACAGTCATAAAAGCGGAAATCAACAGTAACACAACCATAGAAGGGGACTTTAACACCCCACTTTCACCAATGGACAGATCACCCAAAATGAAAATAAAAAAGGAACCACAAGCTTTAAATGATACATTAAACAAGATGGACTTAATTGATATTTATAGGATATTCCGTCCAAGAACAACAGAATACACTTACTTTTCAAGTGCTCATGGAACATTCTCCAGGACAGATCATATCTTGGGTCAAAAGTCAGGCCTTGGTAAATTTAAGAAAATTGAAATCGTATCAAGTATCTTTTCCAACCACAATGCTATGAGACTAGATATCAGTTCCAGGAAAAATTCTGTAAAAACTACAAACACATGGAGGTTAAACAATTCACTGCTAAATAACCAAGAGATCATTGAAGAAATCAAAGAGGAAATCAAAAAATACCTAGAAACAAATGACAATGAAAACACGACAACCCAAAACATATGGCATGCAGCAAAAGCAGTTCTAAGAGGGAAGTTTATAGCAATACAATCCTACCTCAAGAAACAAGAAACATCTCAAATAAACAACCTAACCTCACACCTAAAGCAATTAGAGAAATAAGGGGGAAAAACCCCCAAAGCTAGCAGAAGGAAAGAAATCATAAAGATCAGATCAGAAATAAATGAAAAAGAAATGAAGGAAACAATAGGAAAGATCAATAAAACTAAAAACTGGTTCTTTGAGAAGATAAACAAAATTGATAAACTCATTCAGAAAAGAAGGGAGAAGACTCAAATCAATACAATTAGAAATGAAAAAGGAGAAGTAACAATTGACACTACAGAAACACAAAGGATCATGAGAGATTACTACAAGCAACACTATGCCAATAAAATGGACAACCTGGAAGAAACAGACACATTCTTAGAAAAGCACAACCTTCCGAGACTGAACCAGGAAGAAATAGAAAATATAAGCAGACCAATCACAAGCACTAAATTGAGACTGTGATTAAAAATCTTCCAACAAACAAAATCCCAGGACCAGATGGCTTCACAGGCCAATTCTCCCAAACATTTAGAGAAGAGCTAACACCTATCTTTCTCAAACTCTTGCAAAATATTGCAGAGGGAGGAACACTCCCAAACTTATTCTAGGAGGCCAACATCATCCTGATACCAAAACCAGACAAAGATGTCACAAAGAAAGAAAACTACAGGCCAATATCACTGATGAACATAGATGCAAAAGCCCTCAACAAAATACTAGCAAACAGAATCCAACAGCACATTAAAAGGATCATACACCATGATCAAGTGGGGTTTATCCCAGGAATGCAAGGATTCTTCAATATATGCAAATCAATCACTGTGATAAACCATATTAACAAATTGATGGAGAAAAACCATATGATCATCTCAATAGATGCAGAAAAAGCTTTCGACAAAATTCATCACCCGTTTATGATAAAAACCCTCCAGAAAGTAGGCATAGAAGAACTTACCTCAACATAATAAAGGCCATATATGACAAACCCACAGCCAACATCATTCTCAATGGTGAAAAACAGAAACCATTTCCTCTAAGATCAGGAACAATACAAGACTGTCCACTGTTACCACTATTATTCAACATAGTTTTGGAAGTTTTAGCCACAGCAATCAGAGAAGAAAAAGAAATAAAAGGAATCCAAATCAGAAAAGAAGAAGTAAAGCTGTCACTGTTTGCAGATGACATGATACTATACATAGAGATTCCCAAAGATGCTACTAGAAAACTACTAAAGCTAATCAATGAATTTGGTAAAGTAGCAGGATAGAAAATTAATGCACAGAAATATCTTGTATTCCTATATACTAATGATGAAAAATCTGAAGAGAACTTAAGGAAACACTCCCATTTACCATTGCAACATAAAGAATAAACTACCTAGGAATAAACTTCCCTAAGGAGACAAAAGACCTGTATGCAGAAAAGTATAAGACACTGATGAAAGCAATTAAACATGATGCAAACAGTTGGAGAGATATACCATGTTCTTGGACTGGAAGAATCAACATTGTGAAAATGACTGTACTATACAAAGCAACCTATAGATTCAATGCAATCCCTATCAAACTACCAATGGCATTTTTCACAGAACTAGAACAAAAAATTTCACAATTTGTATGGAAACACAAAAGACCCTGAATAGCCAAAGCAATCTTGAGAAAGAAAACCAGAGCTGGAGGAATCAGGCTCCCAAACTTCAGACTATACTACAAAAGCTACAGAAATCAAGACAGTGTGGTACTGGCACAAAAACAGAAATATAGATCAATGGAACAGGATAGAAAGCCCAGAGATAAGCCCATACACTTAAGGTCACCTTACCTTTGATAAAGGAGGCTAGAATACACAATGGAGAAAAGACAGCCTCTTCAAGAAGTGGTGCTGTGAAAACTGGACAGCTACATGTAACAGAATGAAATTAGGACACTCCCTAACACCATACACAAAAATAAACTCAAAATGGATTAAAGACCTAAATGTAAGGCCAGACACTATCAAAATTTTAGAGGACAACATAGGCAGAACACTTCATGACATAAATCACAGCAAGATCCTTTTTGACCCACCTCCTAGAGAAATGGAAATAAAAACAGAAATAAACAAATGGTACCCAAGAAACTTAAAAGCTTTTGCACATCTAAGGAAACCATAAACAAGATGAAAAGACAACCCGCAGAATGGGAGAAAATATTTGCAAATGTAGCAACAGACAAAGGATTAATCTCCAAAATTTACAAGCAGCTCATTCAGCTCAATATCAAAAAAACAAAGAACCCAATCCAAAAATGGGCAGAAGACCTAAATAGACATTTCTCCAAAGAAGATATACAGATTGCCAACAAACACATGAAAGGATACTCAGCATCACTAATCATTAGAGAAATGCAAATCAAAACTACAATGAGGTATCACCTCACACCAGTCAGAATAGCCATCATCAAAAAATCTACAAACGGTAAATGCTGGAGATGGTGTGGAGAAAAGGGGACCCTCCTACACTGTTGGTGGGAATGTAAATTGATACAGCCACTATGGAGAACAGTATGGAGGTTCCTTAAAAAACTAAAAATAGAACTACTATATGACCCAACAATCCCACTACTGGGCATATACCCTGAGAAAAACATTATTCAAAAATAGTCATGTACCACAATATTCATTGCAGCTCTATTTACAATAGCCAGGACATGGAAGCAACCTAAGTGTCCATCGACAGATGAATGGATAAAGAAGATGTGGCACATATATACAATGGAATATTACTGAGCCATAAAAAGAAACGAAATTGAGTTATTTGTAGTGAGGTGGGTGGGCCTAGAGTCTGTCATACAGAGTGAAGTAAGTCAGAAAGAGAAAAACAAATACCGTATGCTAACACATATATATGGACTCTTAAAAAAAAATGGTTCTGAAGAACCTTGGGGCAGGATAGGAATAAAGACACAGATGTAGAGAATGGACTTGAGGACATAGGGAGGGGGAAGGGTAAGCTGGGATGAAGTGAGAGAGTGGCATGGACATTTATACACTACCAAATGTAAAATAGATAGCTAGTGGGAAGCAGCCACATTGCACAGGGAGATCAGCTCAGTGCTTTGTGACCACCTAGAGTAGTGGGATAGGGAGGGTGGGAGAGAGAAGCAAGAGGGAGGAGATATGGGGATATATGTATATGTATAGCTGATTCACTTTGTTATACAGCAGAAACTAACACACCATTGTAAAGCAATTATACTCCCATAAAGATGTTAAAAATATATATATATAATAATAGTTCTTACATCTTTACTTATGAAAGGAACATTTCCAGCTCAAGATATGATATAAAGTTTATTGTTTATTTTTTTTTCAATTAAATAGAAACTATGTTATATTTAAATAAATAAATAAATACAAATTAATTGTAATAAGTCAAGATGGTCAAATGTAATAGGTCAAGATGTGTACCTTGGTAAACTCAGCAGCAGGACCTTACATTATGATGTCTCTTATTATTAAAGGAATAATATTTGTTATTGGCAATTTTATAATTTATTCAACAAATACTACCATGAGCATTACATTGAGATGTTACTGTAAAGAGACACAAAGATGAAAACAAATGCATGTTAGTATGAATGAGTTTTCGAGTCAGAAAGATCAATTATATACCTATATACCTAAAATTCAAGGTCTACTTTATATGATTTATGAGGGAAATAAAGTAACTATATAAATCATGAAGATAGAATTGTTATAACAGAAGGCTTTGTAAAATATGTAGGTTTTGTATGTGCCTCATGAGAATGGATAGGTTTTAAATATGTGGAAAAAAGAGAAAGGAATTTCTGTCTGAGAAACTAGTATGGACAAGAAACAGGAAGTAGAAAAGACTGAAAATGTTGGTTCATGTATAGAGAAAATTCTGGAGCAGAGGGTATTATTCAGAGGAATAGGAGATAGTGTTGGAGAGTTGCAGCTAGGTTGTGGATGGTATGAAATTAATGATAAATAGTTTCGTATTTATATATTGAAGATTTTAGGTAAGGGAATTGAATGATCTCAGCTTTTGCTCTGGAAGGTAGCTATGCCTTTTTTAATTTAATAAATTGGAAATGAGACAGACTGTTATATGGAATTCACTTAGGGACAGTAGAACAAATGAGAGTCAGTGCTGACCTAACTTGGGCTGGCATTAGAAGGAATGAGAATGTTGGAAGAAATATAAATGATTCCATATGGTGGAATAAACAGGAATTAGCAGATTATTTGAATGGCAAGACACATCAAAGAAAATAAAGAAATCAAGAACACATACAAGTTTATATTTTAAACCTGAGTGGCCTTATTTTCAAGAAATCACCAAGAGACAATACTGAAGAGTAAGCACTTTCTGATTGTTTACTATGTGGCAGTCAGTAGCCTAAGCCCCTCATGCACATTATTTCATTTAATCCTGAAAGAAACCTCCAAAACTTGCGATGAACACATAATTTTTTTTTTAATGAGAAATTTTTAAATGCAGTATTTTTTTGAAACTTGCCCAAGATTAAATAGCTTGCAGATTATTGGGATTGGGATTGAAACCCAAAGAGTAAGACTCCAAAGACCATACTCACACTGATTTTTATTGTTGTATAGAAGACGTACAACATGCTTAGGGAGTAAAGAGGACATACAACCAGGATATGGGGAGCCAAGGAGCAAATCTTAGAAGTAATAGAATGCATTGTGTATTTGAGAAATAAAAGACGCTATGTAAGGCCTAAGAGTGGGATGCCAGGTCAATTATGACAGATAATGGTGTAAATAAAACCAGATAATTTAAATACTCTTAAAACATGGTAAGAAAATTGGGCTAAGAGTAGTAGAACGTTCTTTACAAGTTTTAAGTAGGGAAGTAATATTAAATTTGGGATTTAAAAACGTAACTCTGGCTGAAGTTAGGTAAACTGAGGGTGGGAAGAAGGAGCAAGAAAGGAGGTAGGGATAAAATTATGTTCCTTTTCTTGTTATGCAATCAGAAGTTGCATAAGCCATGCAAAATAGAGCAATGTTAGACTCCTGGAAGCAGGACCAGCAGGACTTAGACCTGAACTGAATGCAGATAAGAGCAGAGGAGGGATAGAGAACAAATTTTATGCTCAGGATTCAGGATTGGGCAAGTAGAAGAATACAGGAGAAGGAGCAGGCGATGTGACTGATGAGGCTGCAGGATCACACATATGAACCAAAACACAGCATGCAAAGGAGGAGGCTCTTGGAGACAATAATGGTAAGTTTTGCTCTAGACATACTAATTTAAGATGCTGGTAGGACATTTGGGTAGAAATATTTGTCAGGCATTCAGAATTGAAGGATCTTCCTCAAGAGAAAAAGAAAGGCTTTGTATGTAGATTTAAGTTTTTTAGTGGATTTTTTCCCCCAGATTCTTTCCATGTGGTTCAGATGGCACCTACTAGACTATGAAATGGATATGTGTCATGAGCTAATCAGTGAGTATACATCATTCTACTCAGCCCTTACCACTCTAGGACTGTTGCAAGGATGAACATATGACCCAAGCTACGCCTGCTAAACACACTACATTTAAGCAGAGGCTTTTATTGGATACATCAGGAAAGTGTAGATTCTTTCACTGCCATTTCAAAGTCATACGATGTAAACCTGGTGGCACCGCTGGTCTTATATTTTAATGCATTGCTAAACATTTATGAAAATGAAATACAGAGCAGAGCCTAAAGAAGAAAACCCTTGATAGAACCATAGAACAACTGATTCCAACCATGGCTAAATCCATAAAGTTACCAAGAGTCTTCTTAATTACATGAGCCAATTGTTTTCTTTTATATTTAAGCTCATTTGAATTGTGTTACTGTGACTTGCAGCTGACACAGTACTGACAAATATAGGAGTCATTCACATAAGGTTATATTTAGAAACCATGCAATTTTCAAAGAAAGGGGGAGTTCTACCTTTGATAAAGGCATCAGAGGAATCAATAAAATTATGAAGTAAAATACTAGAAAAACACTGAGATAATAGTCTTAGTTGATGATGACAAGGAATTTCAAATTGCAAAGATATATGATACAACTCATTAGAAAGTCAAGTGGTAATCTTTTATTTTTTAAAAGGAAAATACTATTTAAAGAAGTCTGATTGGTAAGTAGACATAGTTAGCTAAGTAGACAAATACCAAAGGAAGGGTTTTTTTAATAATGGAAATATCTGAGCATATTTATAACTTACAGAAAATAATCTATTACAGAGGGAGAGAAGGAAGAAGCCATAGAGAAAATAAATCATAGTGAATTCTATAACCAGATAGGAAATGTGAGTGCAAAAGGAGAAATGTGATACATGTATTATTAATTTTGAAATAGCATACCCTAAATTATTTATTGGCTCATTAATCGAGGTTGGTGACCTATTTGCATTCCATGTCATACCTTTTACATAATAAGCCTATAAGACTCAAATATTTGTTGATTTGCCATATCAAATCTCAATTATATTTAATAACTTCTGTAGTAGTGCTTTTTTAAAGCAATGAATGAGATTAGATGCCGTCTGCCAAGTAAAATTTGTGTTCCTAGAAGATAGGCATTACCATTGCTTCTGTCAAATTAATATATATTCTCATTAAATGTTATTTCTCATAATTAACCTAAAAGAATTTATGTGAAAACTAAAGGTAAAATAAAACTTGATTTAACCATAAGAAATTATATTTTTATGTTTTCTTTATTATCTTGATTAATGTAGATACAGTTGTCATGATAATAAGATGATTTAGTTTAAAAATTAACACTTTTTCTAACTACTTTCTTAAACACTTTTTCAAAAACTGACATAAAAATTCATGATTTTCACCTGTCGGTTTCTTCCTGTGTGATCCAACATTTACATTTGTCTTACTTCTGTATTTTATTTTACATTTAGATTTCTGTAGTTTAGGATTTTGGTGCCTATTGGGATTCATCAGTACTTTTGGATTTTACACATCCAACATTATCCAGATTTTTCTTTTATTCATATCCATCTGGCCAAATGATTATAACCATTTCTCTCCAATGTAGACTACACAGTGAGTTTTACCCTTATCTCTGGGTGTCATTAATATAATGCACACAATAGGAAAAGAGTCTGCAGATTAGTTCAGTTTAAGTAGTAATGAAATGTGGTAGCAAGAAATAAACCAAATAATTAATTCTTCATATGGCCAAAATTTCTATATTAGTTTACAATTTTGGTCGTTACTTCTTTTTTTATAACTTCTATCAGGATTGACAGTGATTTTGGTAATTGACATATACATGCAATATCTAGGGGGTGGTGGAGAGGGAGAACAATTATATAGGAGAAAGAATAAAACCCAAGGAATTATAATAAAACTGAATAAAAGATGGAATTAGTGGAGTTGTCTTACTGCAATAGCTATTTACTCTTTTTCTTTTTTAATTTGATGTAGTCTTTACTGTTGGTTCAATTAGGTTTTATTCTAACTCAAATCCTTAGGTACACATTGCTGGAAAACAAACTCCTACTTTGACCATCACCTATCTTGTTTAGAGGAAACAGCGTACTCTAACTTCAAGTTTCTTGTTTCCTTTTTAGTCTTAAGAGCTTTACATGTTTGTCAGTTGATGCCACTGAAATGGATCAGGACCCTATGGTCCTTCCCCTCGTGTCCTCAGCCTGACTTTGTCTGTGGAAAAACTTGAACCAAGGAATAAGTTTAATCAGAGAAGTGAGAAAATGCAGAAGCAAAGAAGTCAAACAGGACAGAACAATAATAGTTTAGTCAGTAAGCAAAGTCAAGGACCTTTAGTTCCTTCTCAAGGGCTATAGATAATATTCTGAGCCATATCCTGTGAGCTGTCTTGTAGAGACTGAAACCCCCATCAGGTGGGAGAAGTTAACTACATGATGACTAGACTGTAGCCATGGCATAAGCTTCCACAATTCTGAGAACTGGCCTCAAGGAAATAGGAACAAACTGACCCTGGAACTGAAGATTAACTGTACTTAAAATAATCAAGATGACACTAATCAGACCACCGCATGACCAATTTCAAGATGACGGTCAGAGTTGACTGTGCTGTTTCTGCATGTAGCCCCCTCCCTCTGTCTATAAAAGATCTTGCCCCCTGATTGTCAGTGGCGGAGAGTCGGCCTTTGGACAGGAGTCCACCCCAGCCCCCCAACCTTGGCGGTTGCCGGCACCTGAAATAAAGCAAGCTTTCCTTTCCACCAAACTTGCCTCTTTATTGGCTTTTGAGCTGCAAGCAGCCGGACCCCACTTTCACTCACACCATCAATATGTTAAAATCAAAAACAAATGTAGACCAACCTTGAAAATTCCCTGAGCAGACAAAACCAGTTTAATCACACAAGCAAAGCTTAATTTAGCTTATTTTGTAAGACTAACTTCACCTGTGTCATTTCTTGCTTAGGCCTCTGGAAATCATAAGCAAAACTTAAACTGTCTCCCAAAATTGATATAAGGCAACCATTAACCAATTCCTATCATTTAAGAAAATTCTAATATTATAACCTATCACTGTAAAGAAAAAAACAGTCACTACCTTCTCACTATATAAGCTGCTTTATAACAAGATAACCCTGAGCCTCATTCCATGTTTTGGTTGAGTGCTCCTGGTTCTCAAACTGTCTTTTTGGTACGTGCACAATAAACTTTTACAAATAATTACTACTTCCGTGAATTGGTTTTACTTCTGTTATTTCTGAACTTTCGACAAATATAAAACACAAATGCATGAAACATACCTGGATTTGTGTGAATATCCAGCACACGAATGTGAAGTCCAGTATTTGAAATCCTTCTTAACAGAACTCTCTTCAGGCTGGTCATCTTGGCTTCGGCTTTCAGGCTGCCAGCGGGGGAGAAAGGTGAGGAGGCCACCTCACGCCAGCTCCCTGTAGCTGTGTTTGCCCACAAGAGTGACTCCTGAGCACCCTGGACACCGCCATCTTGGGTCCCAGCCATTACTCTTATTAAGGCTGCCTGGAAACTCCACTCAGTCTTAATTATCTCACCTGTCTAACGGTATTCTTACATTTAGCTGTCTTAAAGCTGAAGATCACTTCTGTAATACTCTCTAATTTTCAATTTTATTTATATTCTGGGTGAAAATATAATACATTATTTGGGGAGTTATTTTCAAATTTATAGAACAATTTGACGATGTAGCCTATATATCCTATGTATATAGTGTATATGTATATATATATATACATATACATACTTTTTTTTAAATTTTATTTATTTATTTATTTATCCATTTATGGCTGTGTTGGGTCTTCGTTTCTGTGCTAGGGCTTTCTCTAGTTGCGGCAAGTGGGGGCCACTCTTCATCGCGGTGCGCGGGCCTCTCACTATCGCGGCCTCTCTTGTTGCGGAGCACAGGCTCCAGACGCGCAGGCTCAGCAATTGTGGCTCACGGGCCTAGTCGCTCCGCGGCATGTGGGATATTCCCGGACCAGGGCTCGAACCCGTGTTCCCTGCATTGGCAGGCAGATTCTCAACCACTGCACCACCAGGGAAGCCCCATGTATATACTTTTGAAAATGTATGAGTCATTCAAGCACTTAAATTTTGGCATGAAATACCATGCCCTCAGGTGTTAAGCATTTCTACAATTGCATACTAGGTTTCTAACCGTCTTCAGTGATGTTTCTCTTAGCAAAGTGAAGTGGAATTGTTAAGGGAGTACCCGTGGACACTTTTTGATATACATAACTGCTATGGATATTTTAGGTTAAAAGGCTCAGTTTTCCCCCAGGCAGCAGTATTTTCTCTTTGTATATCATTTTCCTCTTACCTGTTTATTCTGACAGTTTCTTTCTTTGTCTTTCACTGCCTCTGATGACAGTTAAGATCAATGTTGAGGAGAAATTTAGTGCATAAAATCATCAGTAGTCTGCTTCTACACAGAGCACCCATTCTTTGTTTGTTAAGGGTGGTATAAAAACTTGCTTATTTGTGGGTGTTTATTCAGTTTGGGTTTTTTGTAAAGTAGGTACCAAGAAATGCTGAAAGCAATCTTGTTAAACTTGAAAAAATTAGAGAGAAAATAACCACTTCCCATGTTTTTAGCCATTTATCATCCTAAATACTGATATGTACTTTCTCTTATTTACTCACACAAATGTCTAATTAATCAAATACAGTTTCATGGTAATTGTGTATTTCAACATTTCACCTTTCTTTACTTAATAATCTATCAGCATTAAAATTACGTGGTTAATTGTCAAATATTTATGTCTGCCTCTCTCACCGTTAATGATCAGCAGCTTCATAGTTTTACACAGATAACTGCAAACAGTAACCTAAGCAAATATGACATGCAGATTTCAAAATATATAAAGATTTTAAAATTATTATCTTCTATTTTTATTTTAAAACTTGGCTAATTCTTACATAATTTTTCTAAAATATAACTGCCTAAATCTAAAAAAATATGAAATGTTAGTTCTTCCTTTTTTACACCTAACCAAAATATAGTCCAGTGCATTGGATACATGCAAGTTTTATTTCAATAAAAAATTTTTAAAATATCATATGTATGCCCATATATTTATCTGATAAATTCTTCATTTTAACAGGCTTAATCAATTTTCACAAGTGTATCCTAGGGGTAAAGTAGAGAGAGGATTATGAGAAAAATGCTTCCAAAAATAACAAAAATATTGCTTCTATAAATAACTATACATAGAAGTAAAAACAGATTAAATAATATTAATAATGCCATTATTCTGAGTTATTTTCATAAGTAGATATATGTTCTACGTGTATACAACTTTTTCCAAATTTGTAATCATCATATGTATAAAATGTATAAATAACTTGCATTCTTATTTTTGAAATTATAAATATATCACCAATATTCCTGTTTCAAAGAGACTTTTTATAATTGTCATGTTCAATATGTATAATAAGTCATTTTGTTGATATACCATTATTTATTTTTTATAATGCTACTGAAGGCTCAAATTTTTGAGACCAAAATTGCTATGTAAAAAACATGAAATTTGCTAAGAGAGTAGATCTCAAATGTTCTCACAACGCACACACACACACACACACACACATACACACTAAAGTAACTATGTGAGGTGATGAATATATAAATTAACTTGATTATGGTAATCATATCACAATGTATACATATATCAAAACATCACATTGTATACGTTAAGTATATACAATATTTATTTGTCAATTATACCTCAATAAACCTGGAAAAATATTAGAATCTTTCTGTTTCTTCCTAAGTACTGTAAAATTGACTTCTATAAGACCAAGGCCAATAGAAATGAATAAGTACACCAATTTTTGTTACGTTAAAAAAAATGTATTGTTGGGCCTTTGATTGTAATCGTTTTATACTTATAAGTTAATTAGTAAAAATTGATTTCATAAGATACTTAATTTCCCCATTCAAGCATATGATCCATTGCTCCAATTATTCAAATAATAAAATATTTTAATGTACCTTTTTTTATTAAAGATTCTCTGCCTGTATCATATTTACTCCCAAATTAATGATTTTTTTAAATGCTGATCACTCACTATGTTTTCCAACTGGATCACAATTTGCAAAGGATATTTAATCCAAGACAATTTGATTAAAAATTGTTTTTATTAAGGGACGGTCAAATACTGATACATACAAATATAAATATCTCTTTTCTCAATTGTTAACTATATCATATCTCTTATTATAATGAGCTTTATATAATAGATGGTTTTAAATTCTGATTTTTTATTACAAATCACAATTCCTCATTTTCTCTTTTAAAAGCTGATTAATATATGTATTTACATCTTCTTGTACATATGCCTTAATATACTTCCAGAATTTTAAGACTTTACATATTTTTAGAATCTATTTTAGATAGTCATATTCATTTTTTATTTAGTCTGCCATTCTAAATCATGCCTTTACATTATATTATCTTCTACATTGTACTTCCTGTAATTCAATTCCCTTACCATGGTATCCAAAGCCCCCTTTATATTTCAGTCCCTAAATCTTTTTTTTTTTTTTAATATTTATTTATTTATTTGGTTGCACCGGGTCTTATTTATTTATTTATTTTTATATTTATTTTTGGCTGTGTTGGGTCTTCGTTTCTGTGCGAGGGCCTTCTCCAGTTGCGGCAAGCGGGGGCCACTCATCATCGCGGTGCGCGGGCCTCTTCACCATCGCGGCCTCCCTTGTTGCGGAGCACAGGCTCCAGACGCGCAGGCTCAGTAGCTGTGGCTCACGGGCCCAGTTGCTCCGCGGCATGCGGGATCCTCCCAGACCAGGGCTCGAACCCGTGTCCCCTGCATTAGCAGGCAGACTCTCAACCACTGCGCCACCAGGGAAGCCCAGTCCCTAAATCTTTACTGCAGACCCAAATCCCATGGTTTCTGGAGATTTCATCACTGCCAATTCTGGGTGACATAGTTAATTCCAGATTGTTCCCAGGCTGCATCACATTTTAGGAGTACAGTTTTGAAAGAAGATTTAGCACTGAGGCAACAATGTAAAGGGAGTTTCATGCATCCTTCAAATATCATCTATTCAAGCTTGTTTGGCTGTAATATCCATACTTCACGTCTAATATTTTGTCATCATCCCTCCACCTGAGCATCCATTAAATGTCTATATTTCACTCTGCAACTTATTTATATTTTCTATGTGGGTACCTGCTGTGGTGTCCCTTTAATCTGATAGCATTTAGATTCCACTTTTGGTCTAACAGTTGATCAGTGAGAAAGTGTCAATTCTCATTCATCACTGTAAGGTCATAGGAAACTTTGTAAGGCTCACTCAGGTTTACTTGCATAGACACTCCCCACCCAGCTATCGTTATTTTATGGTTACTTTGTTGATATATCATGGCAGAAATTGTGTGGTTTATCAACATCTGGCACTACACCTGTATATGAAACATTTAGTATTCAATTCCCAAGCATATCTCATTATCCAGATGTTGGCGCAGGCTGCATTTTCTCTTCTCCAAAACCGAGGTCACTTCAAGCCATATTGCTTTATTACCAGAGTTTCTCATACCTCAATCCATTACAATTTCTGGGAAAGTAAGAAATTTTTCCACTAACCGATAATGTGATGTTTGTATGTATGAGAGATAGTACCTCAGAAGGCCCAGGTTCTTACGACTCAGAAAGCTCCTATCTTAAAATATTTTTTTTTCCTGTCACAAATTTCCCAAGTTTACTTTAAAAAAAAAATAGTCGAGTATCAATTTTTGTTTGTTTTTTACACAATTCTTTTTCAACTACTTTATAGTTAGACCAGTGAATGTCGACTTCTTGGTTGCTAGGGGGCAGTACATACAGTCTGAAAATACTAAGGAAGAGGCACTTATTAATATTAACATATTTTAAGATCTAGGTAGACTATTTTAGATCTATGATTGATTATTAAATCTGGCCTACTTGGTCTTTCTTTTTCTTTAAGGACTTCCCTCATAAAGAAGGATTTTTCTAAAGTGATTGAAACTTACTTAAATTACCTGGATAACAAGCCACCTGGGGACGAAGCTATCTATCTCTTCTTAGTGGGAAGACTTGCACACAAACCCATTTTCTGTAGGAATGTTCTCCCAGTCTTTGCCTCCTCCTCAAATCACAAAAAGGCCTACAGAAATTCTCACATGTCTCAATATCACCTAAGAGTGTTTGGGAGCTAGATTTGTTAAACCATCGCTGTAAACAGCTGACCTTTAAACCCATACAAATTAGCACCCCAGTAATCTATTTGTATCCCCACTTAACACGATTGCTTTTGAACTTACTGTATAAGATAGAAGAGAGGGGGCAATATCTCTTCCCCTGAGTACAAATCCATAGTTTAGTAAGTCTGTAGCTCTTCTGTGGAAATAATGTTTAATTGGGCAACACATGCTTCTCTTTCCTTTTCCCAGAAATTCCAGTGTGAATTTTCTTAATTCACACTGTATCATGGAATTTGTTCTAAATACTGTTGTCTGATAGGTGCAATCACAAAGGAACTCAATTTGCATAATGTACACTATTTTTTATGACTGCCATATTCTCTCACACATATTCTATTTCTTTTTAGTTCTTCAGATATTCTTAAAGTGTATAAAATACTTCACAAATTTAGATGCTTTCATCATTAATTATGTTGTTTCAAAGGTGTACATATGTATATACATATATATATTTGTATATGTGTGTAGAAGGACACAAACTATTTAATCCCATAATTAAGTTTCTTTTTTCTCCCTTGAATATATTTCATATCCATTAGTCCTAAGAGTTTAATGTTTACTGCAAAAGAGTAATTTAGGTATTTTTGACTTCTGATCTGATCTTTTCTGTACTCTTTTTTTCTTTTGAATTGTAGAATTTTTCATTAAGGTCAGATAATTTTTTTTTGTTTGCTTTCTCTCTATTTTGCAGACAGGGGCTAATACAAAATAGATTTTAAAATTTTACATTGTGGTAGGACCATTCTTTCAGTTTGTTCTAGAAGTGATATTATATCAAAGTCTGGAGATTAGTTTGAAGAGTTCTCTCTCTTTGCAACTGCCCCTACCTTCCCCCCCCCCCCCACCAAATGATTACTCTACTTGTTAGTGAACATTTTACTTAGGAGCTATATATCATGTTCTCTTTAACCATTTACCCCTTCCAATTCATATGCTACTATAAATCTGGAGCTGAATCTCAGCTGCCCTAGTGTGGTCTGTGGTCTGTGTCTTATGTTGCTTGGTTTCAAGTTTTAAGCTTGAGTTCAAACTGTTGGAGGAATCTCCTCTACTCTAGTACTATTTTCTTAGCCTTCAATCTGTATTTAGAGCCAAATGCAAATTTGGTTCCTTTCTCACATAAATTTCCATTCATTAATATTGATTTGGAACTGTAATCATATTAGTCTCCCATTTATTAAATCATGGAGCAAGAAGTTTGTGTGACTTATAAACAATAGAAATTTATTTCTCACAGTTCTGGAGGCTGGGAAGTCCAAGACCAAGGCACAACAGTTTCCATGGCTGGTGAGGACCCACTTCCTGGCTTATAGATGACTGTCTTCTCCCTGTGTCCTCACATGGTAGAAGGGGCAAGCTAGCTCTTTGTGAGGTTTTTTGTTTGTTTGTTTTTGTTTTTAAATAAGGGACTAACCCTATTCATGAAAGCTACCCTCCTGACCTAGTTACTTCCCAAAGGCCCTGCCTCCAAATACCATCACATTGGGGATTCGGTTACAATAAATGAATTTTGGGGGTCACAAACATTCAGTCTATAGCATATGGTGCCCACAATTTTAAAAAAAGAAAGGAAAATGATCCACACAGAGAGAAAAAGAGTTTCACATTTTACAGCAAAGTCAAGAATGTAAGAAACCCAGAGTCACAAACAACTACAGAAGATGGAAAAGGAACTAACAGATTGGTAAAAATGCTTTCAGTCCAAAGATCAGAATCTTTAGAACCAAAAATAAAGACAGAATAGATGTGGAAAGTACACCAGCTTTGTACTTTTACATATCTAGGTTCAAATAAGACTGTTATATTGAATGGTAGTGTGTTGTTTGATCTTGGATAAAATTAGTTAACCCTTTTAAGGTTTAACATTTTTTATATCATTTGTTACAACCTAATCATTTGTTACAACCTAATGAGGAATAAGCCTATTGTCTGACAAAATCAGATTTATTGACTTGCTGCAATGAGGGTGGAAATTCCAGGGGACTTTCTTTAAATTTGTGTGGATTCCTTGTGATTCTGGTGGAGCTATCAATCATGTAGTCCTGCTTTCCCTTTCAAAGTGGTGAGCACCTCACCCTGGCCAACCATTTAGTGTTCTTTTCAGAAATTTGCATAGACCCTAGGTTAAAGAGTGCTGCTTTCCTTTCTCTGAGCTACCTGGATATAGAGATCATGTAAACTTGAAGGTTGAGTGGCCAACCTTGGATCACATGGAGAAAAAGTTTTTCAAAATGAAGACAGTAGAGAAAAGATAAGAGCCAAGACAAGAAAAGATAATCAGCCATGCTTAAAGGGGGCCTGATCTCTTTGTTTTGTAGCTACAAGAAGCAATCTATTCTTTCCTTTTCTTTTTTAAATTGGGATTTTCAAGAGACTGAAAATGATATAATGTTTTAAGGAGGAAGATGCATTTGAGGTGCACTTTTGAGAATAAATAACTTTCCAGAATGGGGTAAAGTCATTGTATGCTGAAATATAGGTAGTCATGTATAATGGAATTATCATTAATGTGGACAGCTGTGTGGAAGACAAGGTCAGGAATATAAGCTGAGGAAAGATCATGAAGGAGTTGAACTTTATTCTATAAGCAGTGAGTAATATTAAAATTTTAAAGCTAAATCATGTCCACAAAAGATACTGAACATCTAAATATGAACAACTAGCTGCACTTACAACTAAATACTTGGAAATGCCTAGAGCAAGAGAAAAAAATTAGGACATCAATTGAGATATTTGTTCACTTGTGTTGTAAAGACACAATTTTTTATTTTTAATAACTTGGTGGAGGTCATTAAAACCTTCTAGTGCTCTTAAGTGTATGATAATGTGTTTTAATTTTCATTAGTATATTTGACACATCTTTCTTGTCACCATGGGAACACAGGCTTGAGTAACTTTCTTAAGTTGACTCATATTACCAACATAAAGGACTCTCTTAAGTTTTTGCATTATCAGACTTGGTGTTAGAAGTACAAAGAAGATTATATGTTCATTTTTTTGTTTGTTTTTTCTCTTATTCAAGTATCAAGTTTCAGTTGTTAGCTATTATGGATTCATATTCAAAGCTGATGTCTGGTAGTGACTTCCATCCCCATATGTAGGTATAGTAAACTGACTTCTTGATTGTTAATAGTGAGCTGCTTGCCCTAATACAAATTCCATTGTGTCTATTAGTTCCTCATAAATTATGTGAGAGAGTATATACAACCAAGAGGTGAAATAAAAGAAAGTGAAAATAATCCTCAGTTTAAAATGAGATAACCTGAAACAGAAAGAGACCCTAGATTTTTAGTCAGTGCTGAAAATTATTTGTGACACTTTCTGTCCATCTTCCTTAAACTCCATAAAAAGAACTAGTTATACATAATCTAGCTTTCTATCTGATATGTGATCAAGGCATTTGTGTTGAGAGTCCCTAAGACAACCCCAGATTTGGAGATTTGCTAGAAGGACTTATGGAACTCAGCTTGTAATTGTACTCTGGCTAATATTTATTACAGTGAATGAAAACAAAGTAAAAGAAGCAAAGGGAAAAGGCATGTGGGTAAAGTTCAGATGAAACCAGCTTCCAAGACTCCTCTTCCATGGAATCACACAGGACATGCTCAATTCTTCCAGCAACAAATTGTGAAAATATGCTTAAAGTGTTCTCTATCAAGGAAGCCCGTTTGAGACTTTCCATTGGTGGATGGCCATGTATCAAAATTCCAGAATCCTAAAAGGATAGCGGGTGTTCTGCATACACTACATTTTTTGCATAAACTTTGAGGCACAAAGATCTACTCATCGTTTATGGAAACTTACTGATAACCAGTCACATTCCCAGATACCCAACAAAGACCAACCTTGTGAGCAGTCCTTCTAAGGATAGCTTTCTCAGACCTGCGATGTTAACAGTTTTCTGCATTAAACTCTTGTGCTTTTCTGGTGAAAGATACTGCAAATGTATCAAAATGTTAATATAGGGCATTAGGAAGAATGAGTAATATGGTCTTGAATGCTAATATCCTTAATAATTCATGTTGTAAACACTAAAGAGATAATTACTTGTCTTCATAATGGATAAATAATGGAGCCCTCACAAAAACAGATTTTAAATTTGCATTATTAGGTTTACCCTAGACTGGTAATAAGTTAAAATTGGACTTTTACATCAGTGATACTTAACCCTGGCTAAGTTTAAGAATTATTGAAGGAATATTTAAAGATTTCTAATGCCTGGGGTTCTCTCTAGTTATGGGGTCCAAATATCAGTATTAATTAACTTCCCAGTTAATTATAATGTGCAGCCAATGTTGAGAACTATGGCTATAAAGAGATTAAGTAGATATTAATACCTGGGATTCAGGAAGCAAAATTGCTGAGGTTTGGGTTCTGGGCTGATAAAAACTTGATTGGAATATTGCTCCCCTATGGGACAATTTGCCTAAGAAACCTCATAGAAGAGCTTGCTGTAGGGGTTCAAATCTTAAAGAAGTCTTAGTCACTTATTAACATCTTATCAGGCATTTCTGTCAGTTCTTTAGAAGTGTTTTAGAGGAATCAGTGGAGATATTTTCTAAGAAATGAATCCTCACCACAGGAACTAAGTATCTTAAGGGGAGTGAAAATTTATAATCAATAAATGTGTAATTGGTGGAAAATATAAGAGTCTAATCTCAATATGAATCCAATTATGTTAGTAATGTTCATTGATTGTTTACTGTGTTCAGGCGTTAGGTGAGATATCTGTGATACCAATATTAAATGAGTCCAATTCCTATCCTTAATGTGCTTATGGGCTTAGAGTGCTTATAAGCTAGTTGGGTCATTGTCATCCAGTTGAGCCCACACTTAACATCAAGACTCCACCTTCTTCCTTTTCAGTAGTTTCATATGATTTTTATTTGACTTTCCCTCCTAAAGGAGATTGTTCAACATTTAATTCAGTTTTTCTCCTAACTGGATCAAAGTAACAGGAATGCTCACTTTGTCTCTAGGACCTCCGTTGTCAGTTTTCAAAAATGAAACTCTAAATGCTGGGTGACGGATTTGATAAGATGACCACTAATTCAATTTTGCAAATGATTATTCTGATTTTGATAATTTTTCTTAATTAATTAAATGGAAAGCTGTGAGGTCAGGGCTAATATTCATTTTAAATAGCTTCCTAGTTGGAGAAGGTTTTTTTCTTTTTTTAATTTGAAAACATTTCTACTTAAGTTTTTTTGTTTCTCATTCTTTCCCTTTTATCTTCAATCACTCCTTAATTTCCCAAACCAGCCTAAAGGAAACCAAATAAAGAGAAATAATTAATCATTCTTTCCTTTCTCTCATCAGTCACTATCATAATCATGCAATTAGTTGAAGGAAGGAGGCAAATTTTCAAAACTAAATCTTGAAATCTTCATATTTTATACTTTTAAGTATATAGAAAATAACCATCTAGATACTTATCAAAAATGAAACTTAACATATTATGAATCAAGTATTATCTCTCCAAATATGCACTGCTTCCCACTTTTCTCATTAATATCATTTTTACTGTTTTCTCTTTATTTTTGGAAAATCAGATTTATAAATATTTTTGAGAACTATTTCACTTTCTATACCTTTTCAATCACCAAGTTGGTTATTTTTTTCTATAATATATATATCCCTTTGCTTCTTTTTTTAATTTCCATATTTCTTATACTTTTCTTTCTCTCATAAATAACCATAGTATCTTAGCTAGAAATATCAATGCTTTCATCATCTTTATTATAACCAGTATATATATATTTCTATTATAATAATATTCAACATAATTGTAATATTATTTCATATGAACAATAGTATCAATATGATACCAATGTAAGGAGGATTATGGAACAAAACATTTCATACTTATTTCCAAATTCCTGAATTTATAAAGTCAAACATATTCAGAATATCGTGGTTCTTAAAAATGTTTCATTAAAGAGCTACCCATCTACAGTTTTATTATTTTATATTATTTAAATGTTGAGATCAGGTTTTGCCATATTACATATCATATGATGTCTGTGAGATCCAGTATGGGTACCATATAACCTACTGCCTAAGACTTAAAGAATTCTACTATTTATGGAAGTATTTTAACAGTCTCTTGACTTGTCAAAAGGGCAGCATGATGAAATGAAAAAAAGTGTTGCTGGAAACAAAAAAAAATATCTTGATTTATTGCCACCTTTTTTTTTAACCAGAACCATGATTAAGCATGTAGTTTCTCATCTATGAATTTGAGATAATCCTGAATCTCAAACATCAAAAATGCATCCATATTTTTTTCAGTAAAAACTTAAGCTATTGTTTTTGTATTGTAAATCCTAACAAATATTTCAGCCTCATTTGTGTTTTATCCCAGACCATCATCTCTGCTCCAGCCAACCAAAACTCTATGTCATCTACCACACATCATTTGTTGAGCTAATGTTTGCAAAAAATACCACACAAAAATATAAAATGATCTTCAAAGTATTTTTGCTGTCACAATGGCTGTTTTTGCTTTCGTCACTTGTGAAACCCGGCAGGTCTTTTTTCCTGCCCTTTAAAAATCAGGTCTCTCAGTTCTCCTTTACTTAGCCCAAAACTCAACCTCATCAATAAAATTATATACGTAGATTTAATATATATTTACATGTACATACATAAGTGAATATATAAAGGACTTGTCTTGGCTTAAAATTTTAAGTTAGGAAAAACAATGACAATTAAAGATAATAAATCACCAGAACCTGACATAATTTTACTGAAAGCTTGGTGTTCATGCAAGAGTCACTTAGCAAGTCAGTGAACCTGGTCAACCACAATAATTATGTGGCTTTATAGATTGCATTTGTTACAGGGAATCCCATTGTTATAATAAAAATCCCATGAAGTACATGAGAAAAGTCATAATCATTTATATTTTAGTGCCGGTAGAAAACTTGGAAAAAAACGCCAAAGATCTAGTACTCTGTTTAAATCCAGACTAATAATCAAGTGAATCAATTCATATCCTTAAATTTTATATTATACATACTACTTTTTTATAGAATTAAAATATATGCCACTTGACATCAGATCCCATACATTTTGTTTCTTATTTATGTAACAATGGTTTCTGAGTAGGTCTAATAAATGTTGATTAATTTTCTTATCATATAAACAAACCACTATGTTTCTAGTGGAAAGATTGTATGTGTCAAAGACAAACAAATGATTTGTAGTTTGAATGAAAGATACCCATTGATATTATGTACGGAGGAATATGAAACAAATCATTTCATACCAATTTCTAAATTACTAAATTTTTAAAGTTGAAACATATTCAGAATATCCTGAAACATACAAATGCTTCATTAAGGAGAGATACACCAATGACTTTATTTTTTATATTAATTAAATGATTGAGGTAATTTTTTGGCCTAAAACATGAAAAAAATATTCATCTTTTGAGATAATGGTAGAATTATTGTTTTAGAGATCTCATCATTTATTCAGTAAATAAACTTTGCATCTGTACAGGATTTGAAATGCTATATTCTAATATGTTTTTTTTAAAAAGATAAAATAAAGATAATAAAAATAATGTAGTTTTGGAATACTTTTGCTCTCTCAGAATGTTTTCCTCTAGCTAGCATGTTGGGTCTTTCTTAGAAAGTAAGCTTTTAAAATTCTATAGAATCTACTCTAAAATTAAGTCACTTAGTAGCTTTATTTCCACAGTGCTAAAATATTCTATTTGGAAAGTACATTTGCTGTGTATTTTTTTAAACTGGTGATTATAATGAATTGCAATGAATTATTGATAGAAGTGAAATATATTTCAATTTTAAGCAAGAAGAAAATCTCATGATCATAAAGAGTTAATTTAGAGCCAAAAGTCCTGGCTGTTGTAGAAACCGGAGAGTTAATATTCATTACAGAGAACACCTTTCATCTAATCTCTTCTACTTTATTTCCTAGTTAAAGATGGCTATACTACAAAATTTAAACTTAATGACTCCTAGTTAATGTATATAGAGAGCTTTGAAGATTAAAAGTGCTACAGCAGAATCCAGTTCTACTTATCATTTTATATAATGAGAATTCAGCAACATAGGTTAAATCTCACTTTGCAAATGGCATTTGCTAAAGTAGCCAACATGAATGTGGCTTCCTTCTTTTAAGCCTTGCATACTTGTCTATTTAGAAGTAATTAATTTGACTTTCTTTGATATTTTCAAAGGTAGAAATTATTTTTGAATCTTTTAAACTGCCATTTGATTCCTGGAAAAGTTATGTATAATTTATTAATGTTTTAGTTAGATCCAATAAAAATTATCTGACCATGAAAATATCTGACAGTATATGCTATTTTTTAATCTATATAAATATTTTGCTTTTCTTAACTTGAGCAGTTTGACAAGTACCCATTTCAGAGAATTCTTGACAAAAATGGCTAGTACCAAAATTTGCCCACTTGCTTCCCAGTTGACCTAAAATAATCCAGTCTGAAACATTTATATATCAGATGTAAAGCGCTGCTATCTATCAAAGCCTTTTGCAAACTAGTATTGAATCTTCTACTTGTATTTCTTTGTCTTTTGATTTTTAAAGATTAACCAAATTCCTTCCTGTTTATTTGCTCACTTTTGTCCCTATTGATTGATTTTCCTTTCGGTAGGAGTGTCCTTTTTGTACTTGTCTATTTGTCTGTCTCCTGGTCTACTTTCTGTGGCATGAGTTCTGCAACTCTGTTTTTTCTGTTTTTTAGTTTTCCTAACCTGACTATACCTAACTTCTACCCCTCACCCTGATAAGAACAAATTACCCCGTCCCATATTTTTCATCATATCCACAACTGACAGCCATCAGTAATAATACTGATGACAGTTAAACTTTCCTAATTAGAAATTTCAGTACGTTTAGCTTTGTTGGCTGTATATCCATTTTTTTCTCGGAAACAGCATTTTGTTTATATATTGAATATACAAACATTTTTTATATGTGTATAGTTAGTTGTTGGCATTACATATAGGCATAGATGTACATATATTTCATATATATGAATGCATGTACATGTGCATATATATGCACTTTATCTCCCATTTCTATGTCTACCAATATATGAGACAGAAAAAATAAGATAAGAAATTTATACTATTCATATTTATTTTTTAATTTGCTTTTCTGAATCAAAGAAATTGATATGGACTATGATAGTAAATACATCTGTAACTTATTTTATTGGCAGCTGTGGAATATTTCTATAGAAATATATATAGGAATATATATATTTCTATAGAATATTTTGCTATACTATAATTATCAACTGAATGCTATACTTTCAAATGTTAAGAATTTACCCTTCCTTTAATTATGATCTCCTATAATTTGTAACGTGTATTTTTCTAGCATATAATGAAAAGGTGTTTTAAATAAGGTAAATATTAATGAAGAGTTCAACTGAGTTCATTTCTTAGGGCTCCTCAAGTTTCTACAATGGGGTGTTCACATGCTGTTCCTTCCACCTGAAATGCTTTTGCCCATCCCCATCTGGAGCTCCCCCACTCAGTTTTCAATTCTCAGCTTAATTGTTTTGGCTCTTCTGAGTCCTTTGAATTTTCATATGAATTTGAGGATCAAATTGTCAATTACTGAAGACATTTCTGTTGAAAATTTTATAAGAACTTCATTGAATCTGTAGATCAATTTAGGTATTATTGCTATTTTGTCAGTATTTTCAAATCCATGATCATGGGACACCTTCCATTTATTAGCACTTCTTTAATATCTTTCAAAAGTGCTTTCTTAGTTTTCAGTGTACAAGTCTTACACATCTTTTGTTAAATTTAAACCAAAATATGTTTTTCTTTTTGATGCTATTTTAAAAGGAATTGTTTGATTAATTTTATTTTTAGAATGTTCACTGCTAGTATATAGAAATATAATCGATATGTACACATTGATTATGCATCCTTTACCCTTGCTGAAATCATTTATTAGTTCAATTTTCTTTTAGTGAAATTCTTAGGATGTTCTATATACAAGATCATTATCTGCAATAACAAACAGTTTTACTTCTTTTTTTCCTATCTGAATGCCTTTTATTTATTTTATTCTTATCTAATTTTCCTGGCTATACACTCCACTAAAATGTTGAATAGAACTGGTGAAAGAAGACCATAGAATATAATCTGAGAACATGCCTTGTTTGATTTCAATCTTTTTTCAATTTATTAAGACTTGTTTTACTACCTCACATATGATCTATCTTGGAGACTGTCCAATATACTCTTGAATAGAATGTGCAGTTATTAGATGGAGTGTTCTATAGATGTCTCTTAGGTCTAGTTGGTACATAGTGTTATTAATATCTTCTGTTTCCTTACTAATCATTTGCCTGGTTGCTCTATCCATTATTAACTTGCAGTGATGTGTCCTAGAACCATTATTGATGAATTGTTTATTTTTCCATTCAATTCTATGAGATTTTGCTTCATGTATTTTGGGGTTCTCATTTGAGGTTCATACATGTTTATAATTGTTATATCTCCCTGATGGACAGACATTTTTATCATTATGAATGTGGTCCTTTATCTGTAGTAAAATTTTTTTGTTTTAAGATCGATTTTGTCTGATACTGTGTATGGCCATTCCAGCTCCGTATAGTTGCTCTTTGTGTGGTATATCTCTTTCTATTCTTTTTATTTTAAAACTATTTGTGTCTTTGAATTTAAATTGTGCCTCCTGTAGATAGCATATAGTTTTATCTAGTTTTTTTTCTTTCATCCAATATGAAAATCTCTGCCTTTTGGTTGGAGTTTGTCATCAATTACATTAAGTGGTATTATTGATATATATGTATTTACATCTACAACTTCCTCTTTGTTTTCTTTTTTTTTAACATCTTTATTGGAGTATAATTGTTTTACAATGGTGTGTTAGTTTCTGCTTTATAACAAAGTGAATCAGCTATACATATACATATATCCCCATATATCCTCCCTCTTGTGTCTCCCTCCCTCCCACCCTCCCTACCCCACCCCTCTAGGTGGTCACGAAGCACTGAGCTGATCTCCCTGTGCTATACAGCTGCTTCCCACTAGCTGTCTATTTTACATTTGGTAGTGTATATATGTCCATGCCACTCTCTCGCTTCATCCCAGGTTATGCTTCCCCCTCCCTGTGTCCTCAAGTCCATTCTCTACGTCTGCATCTTTATTCCTGTCCTGACCCTAGGTTCCTCAGGACCGTTTTATTTTATTTTATTTTTTAAATCCCATATATATGAGTTAGCATCCAGTATTTGTTTTTCTCTTTGTGACTTA
The DNA here is from genome assembly GCF_028021215.1 of Eschrichtius robustus. Taxonomy (NCBI): domain Eukaryota; kingdom Metazoa; phylum Chordata; class Mammalia; order Artiodactyla; family Eschrichtiidae; genus Eschrichtius; species Eschrichtius robustus. Next base: position 60,114,554 of record NC_090840.1, on the reverse strand, counting down.
CTTCACTCTGTGTGACAGACTCTAGGTCCATCCACCTCACTACAAATAACTCAACTTCGTTTCTTTTTATGGCTGAGTAATATTCCATTGTATATATGTGCCAGTCTTCTTTATCCATTCATCTGTCGATGCACACTTAGGTTGCTTCCATGTCCTGGCTATTGCAAATAGTGCTGCAATGAACATTGTGGTACATGACTCTTTTTGAATTATATTTTCTAAGGGTATATACCCAGTAGTGGGATTGCTGGGTCATACATTAGTTCTATTTTTAGTTTTTTAAGGAACCTCCATACCCTTGTCCATAGTGGTTGTATCAATTTACATTCCCAGCAACAGTGCAAGAGGGTTCCCTTTTCTCCACACGCTCTCCAGCATTTATTGTTTGTAGATTTTTTGATGATAGCCATTCTGACTGGTGGGAGGTGATACCTCATTGTAGTATTGATTTGCATTTCCCTAATGATAAGCGATGTTGAGCATCCTTTCATGTGTTTGTTGGCAATCTGTATGCCTTCTTTGGAGAAATAACTATTTAGGTCTTCTGCCCATTTTTGAATTGGGTTGTTTGTTTTATTGATATTGAGCTGCATGAGCTGCTTTCAAATTTTCGAGTTTAATCTTCGTCAGTTGCTTCATTTGCAAATGTTTTCGCCCATTCTGGGGGTTGTCTTTTCATCTTGTCTATGATTTCCTTTGTGCAAAACCTTTTAAGTTTCATTAGGTCCCATTTGTTTATTTTTGTTTTTATTTCCATTTCTCTAGGAGGTGGGTCAAAAAGGATCTTGCTGTGATTTATGTCATAGAGTGTTCTGCCTATGTTTGCCTCTAAGAGTTTTATAGTGCCTGGCCTTACGTTTAGGTCTTTAATCCATTTTCAGTTTATTTTTGCGTATGGTGTTAGGAAGTGTTCTAATTTCATTCTTGTACATGTGGCTTTAGAGATTTCCCAGCACCACTTATTGAAGAGGCTGTCTTTTCTCATTGTATATACTTGCCTCCTTTGTCAAAGATAAGGTGCACTGATAAAACTATCAGTGAAAAACTAGATAAATATAGAGAGATACCATATTTTTATATTAGTAAAAGCCAGTTCTCTTTGAATTTATCTGCCAATTCCTTGCAGCCACAATCTAAGTCTCATAAAATTTTTGTAGAAATTGATGTTTATTTGAAAATTGACATCAAAAAGCAAAGGGCCTAGAATAGCTAAGACAAAAGAAGAAAAAATTTGGCGAGTAACATTACTTGATTTCATGTTTTAAAAAAGAGCCACAGTAATCAAGACAATGTGATATTAGCACAAGCACATAGATCAATGGAGAAGTCCAGAAAGAGAAATATAATATATGTCAACTGATTTGCAACAAAAATTCCAAGTTATTTCAATAGAGAAAGAATAGTCTTTTCTACTAGCGTTGCTGGAACATTCATATATGAAAGAAAAAATCAAAACCAAAACCAAAAACAAAAAATCTTAAACTCATATTTCTCATCATATATGATGAAGATTTAGTATTTCCCCTAACCTTCTAACCAACTTTTTCAAATGAACAAATATACCGTCTGTCCCAAGTACTGTTAGTTCACCATATGCCTAAACCCAGGGATCTCTAAAGGTTACCTTTAATCCCAATTTTATGTATGTACATATGTATGTATGTATGTATTTGCACTTGTGTACCCTTATATTTGACAAATTGACTATTTAAGCTTTCTTCTAATTTATTCATAAAGTAGTCAATATAGAAACTATGGCATTCTCCTTTGGTATATATTACAGTGAACACATAGTGTTATTTTTTTTAATGCCATGCTGAAAATATTTAGAACTCTTAAGAAAAGTAGTATTATACTATCTAACTTTTCTGTGTTTAAATATACAATTTATATGGGTTAGAATTTTACTCATATAAATCTCGTTCCAAATGGATTTTGATATATTGCTGTAAACTAAAGATTACTTTGCACCATCATAACTCTCAGGCTATTGACTTTAGAGGAACTGTTATATTCCACAATTTTTATGTTTCTAAGAGTTAGTAAGTATATGGTTCTGTGATAAGTGCTCTGTTGTTGTCCACATTTTAAATACTAAATTAGTTTCCTGACTGTCAAAGAAGATCTAATGAACCATTTATAATTTATCTTTTATGGATTTCAAAGAGTCTTATTAGAATTCTGAATAAGGTGGAGAAAGTGAATCGAAGTCTCAGGAAAAACAACCAAATTTAATAAGATATACCCTATATTTAAAATGTTAAGCAATATACACTTACTTAGATATTTTAAATTTTAATTAATGCATTAAAGTGCCTTCATCATACAAATATTAAATATTAATATTGACAAAATAATAAGCAAGTTGACTCAATATTTACCTTTAAATATATAAATTTTCCAACTGGTTAAAAAAATCAATACATTCTCTCTAGAAGAACAACAAGAATTGTGTACAAGGTTAGCTTAAAGTACTTCTATATATGGATCAGAATAATGAACAGAAATAACATTATTTTAAAGGAATTGTGCCATAATTACCATATTATATTGCCTAACATTTTCAAGTATCAAAATGAGAGCAATTTACAATGGATAATGTGGAAATGTAGTGATTATCCAACAGACACTTATCAAGAGTATATTGTAAAATATATGGTGTATTGAAAAAATGGGCGTAAACAAAACCTAACTCCCAAATATTTTAGTAGAATTAGACAGACAGAAAATACCAAATAATCTCCAGACTGCAATAAATTATAAAATCATAAACAGATCATTGTAAAATAAAAGGATGGAAATATTACTTCTAATTTGCTCTATTAAGGAAGGATCCTTTGTTTGCCAACTCACATCCATTAGAATGGCTAATATCTTTAAAAGGAAAAAAAATCAGAAAATAACAAGCGTTGGAGAGGATGTGGAGAAATTAGAACCCTTGTACATTGCTGGTGGGAATGTAAAATGGTGCAGCCACTGTAGAAAAGAGTGTGATGGTTTCTCAAAAAATTAAACATAGAATTACTATGTGATCCAGCGATTCCACTTCTATGTTTATACCCAAAAGGAATTGAATACAGAGACACAAACAGATATTTGTATACCAAATCATCATTATTCACAATAGCCAAAAGGTTGAAAAACACATGTCCATCAACTACTGAATGGATAAACAAAATGTGACATATAAAAGCAATGTATTATTACTCAGCATTAAAAAGGAATGAAGTTCTGAAACATGCTACAAGACATATGAACCTTAAAAACATTACGGTAAGTGAAATAAACTACACAAAAAATGACAAATATTGTATGATTTCATTTACATGAGGTACCTAGAATATTCAAATTCATAGAAATGGAGAGTAGAATAGTGGTTACCAGTGGACGGAGAAGGAAGAATGTGGAGTTATTGTTTAATGGGTACAGATTTTCAGTTTGGTATGATGAAGAAGATAGCAGTGGAACAACAATGTGAATGGACTTAATGCCAATAAATTATAAACTAAAATGCCTAAACTGGTAAATTTTTTAATGTATATTTTATCTCACACACACACACACACACACACACACACACACACACACACAAAGGTAATCCAAAAGAAGAAGGGGGAGGATCCATGTAGGATATCAGATTGGTGATGGGTGTAGAACTTGAGCTAGCATTGAAAGAAGGGATGACTGGTGAAGAAAATTCTGGCAGAAAGAAAACAGCTGAGCAAAAGTTCAGACTTATGAAGTCCAGGGAACAATAAAATTTTCACTGTGGCTCTAGCATAATATCTACACATGGGTGTGAACTGAACTCTGCCAAAACTATTGAAGCCAGGTAAGTATATTCATGAATGTTTATCTAAGGGTTTGGGCATTATGTATTATGAACTAAAGAGTGGTTGGCTATTTACAGACACCTGCAAAAATAACAAAGGCAGAGACAACTGATAAAAGAAAAGGTGTGATAGGATATATATAACATCGGAATTTGCCGGTGTGTGTGTGTGTGTGTGTGTTTAAGAAAACATACCGGATTAATTGACTAAGATATTGTTTATTCTTCAAATACACGGGAGCAATGATAAAGAAAATTTGGGACTGAATCTTAAGACAAATGTTGCAAAGGCTACATACAGCTTCATAACTTCTACTCTTTAGTCCTAATCAATAAATTAAATTCAAAAATGTTTACTGAGCACACTGTAACATAAAATGTGCTCAATAAAAATATAAATGTATAAGCATAGAATACTGAAGACAAGTAGATGCCCTTCATTCACAAAGTATTTTTTTGTGCAGTCTCCAAATGAAGGTATCCACCCCAGAGAGTGTATATGTCATCCATCAACATGTAAAAAGAATGTATTGGAACATTTATATAGATATTATTTCTTTCTTTATAATTTATACTTTCATGAGTGAGTTTTATAGCTAAATAATATAATAATACAGTCTTACATATTTGTGAATAAATATACATAGGAAGAGATAGTATACTAAAGTTGTTTAGTATGCTAATAAAAATTTCACAGACAACTAGTTTCTCATTTCTCTCAAGGGCCAGAATTTACTCAGCTTTATTCTCAAGCCTTAAGCCAAGAATAGATAAATATAGGGACAAAAAGAAACATGTTCGCCCTGCAGTTTTCTTCCATGACTCAAATTATGCACACATTTGATGAAAGGAAAATATGTCCTAGTCCAGGAGTCTGAAAGATAATTTTTAAAAATCTTTTAGAATTTTATATCATAGGACAAGTTCTCTTCTCCAGTATTTAAGTGAAAACATACATAGCATGGCTATCCTCAAGAAATATGATGCTTGTAGAAAATATTAATTTCTCTGGTATTTACTGAATTGGTTTTAAAAATAAGAGAGATAGTAACCATATTGATATTCTTGCTAAAATTAAACATACAATCTTTCCCAAGCAACATTTGGAAGAATTCTTGCATACTTTACTGTGTATTCACACATTTAATTTTTAAATCAAATGCTAATTCCCTTCTACTGTTAAGATATGTTATTTAAAATTTTAAAACAAAACAAATATAGTATGTAAGTTAATAAGCAAGTGTAAAACGTGATCACAAACTACAAAGATATACGGTGTTTTAAATTTGAAAAATACTTAAATGACTACATTATCTAAGGAGAGTAATTTGAGAAAATCTTTTTTTTTTTTTTTTTTAGCCATGCCAAGCAACTTTCAGGACCTTAGTTCCCCTGACCAAGGATCGAACTTCTGCCCTCTGCCCCCTGCAGTGGAAGCGCGGAATCCTAACCACTGAACCACCAGGGAATTCACGAGAAAATCTTTTGAACAGGTTTCAACTCTCTTTAATACCTTCAACCTAAATTACAATACCCTCTACAGCAAAATCTAGACACTCTCTGGATAACTCTGGCCATGCTCATGGCTAACTATCCCTTCCAAATGTGCCTTCACTCAGAACTGCTAAACACAATTCCTTAACTCCCATTAAGACATCTTGGTGCTGTGTACCATTTATTCGCTGACTACAATCTGACTTTGTAGGTGATGGGTAATTAATGATTAATCCACCTAAAGGTGGTATCCCTTTATTTAAATGTGTTTATCTTTCTCAAAATGAATATTTTCATTGTACAAGTACCTAATAAAGATCATTATTCAACTTCCAAAAATCACAATGTGTGAAAATTTCACTCAGCCTTTTAGAAAACTTGAATCAATCCTCTTCAATTCAGAATCCTGAGTAAACTATCTTTTGCATCACTCATTTCTACATTTCAGAGAATCAAGCCCCGGTACCCAGATGATATTGTTCTTCATATTTAACACAATAATGGGACTACAAATTATATGTTTTTATATTACTTCATTAGTTAAGTTACTTGAAGCTTTTGCAAGTATAATAACCTTTATGGATTCTAACCTTGTGCATAGTTCCCTCTCAATAAATTACACTATAAGAATATGATGACTTTAAAATCTTAGATTATACTATCTGAGATACTTAACAGATTTTACATAAACCAGTTATTTGGATCTCTAAGTGAAACATGAATTTGCCAGGCTGTAGTGTTATTCTCAGCAGTTTGGCTTATTTGTCTTATTTGGATCAAAGGCAAATGGGCCTCCTGAAAAGGAATAAGAACACAAAATTGATTCAGAGATATCTTACCAATAAGGTTTAAAGAACAAAGAATAAATGGACAGTTAATAGTTTAATTTGATATATCCTCTCCCAAAACTCTTCAAAATATGCTGTTATAAAATTACAAGTGGGCTTCCCTGGTGGCGCAGTGGTTGAGAATCTGCCTGCCAATGCAGGGGACAGGGGTTCGAGCCCTGGTCTGGGAAGATCCCACATGCCGCGGAGCAACTGGGCCCGTGAGCCACAATTACTGAGCCTGCGCGTCTGAAGCCTGTGCTCCGCAACAAGTGAGGTCGCGATAGTGAGAGCCCCGCGCACCGCGATGAAGAGTGGCCCCCGCTTGCCACAACTAGAGAAAGCCCTCGCACAGGAACGAAGACCCAACACAGCCATAGGGCTTCCCTGGTGGCGCAGTGGTTGAGAATCTGCCTGCCGATGCAGGGAACACGGGTTCAAGCCCTGGTCTGGGAAGATCCCACATGCCGCCGAGCAACTAGGCCCGTGAGCCACAAGTACTGAGCCTGTGCGTTTGGAGCCTGTGCTCCGCAACAAGAGAGGCCGCGACAGTGCACACCGCGATGAAGAGTGGCCCCCACTCACCGCAACCTGAGAAAGCCCACGCACAGAAACGAAGACCCAACACAGCCAAAAATAAATAAATAAATAAAGTGTAAAAATTAAAAAAAAAAATAAAGTGCAACACAACCATAAATAAATAAAACTAAATAATTTTTTTAAAAAAATTACAAGTTAAAATTAGCCATTAAAAATATTATATTTTTGATGACAGTATATTATTTATTCCATAGAGTAAGGGTTAAGTTGGCTAATATTAAATTGGATACTTTATTTGTGAATCTAGGGTACATAAAGAGATTATAAATAGATATATGGATAGATGTATAGATGCAGCTGTTGAGCTCTAATGCTAAAAGTGTTCAATATCTGGTATTGAAATGTCAGTTTTTTTACTATATTGATTGATATTTTAATTATCCTTTTTATGTTATTTTGCATAGAAATTTACATATGTAAGGAGTCTTAAAAATCTACAAATATAACTTCTTAATTTTACAAATGATTCAACTGACATCTGAATAACTTGTCAAAGTACGTACAGCTATCAAGTATAAAAATACATAATTTTTATTTTCTATCGTCTCAGTATTTCTTTTGCTTTTATTTAAAAACTATCATAAATATAACTAGTTTACTTTTAAAAGGAAAATCTGTTGCATCTAATATTTAATAAACCTGAATTATCCTGAGCATTCCAATCTGTGCTTTTTCAATGAATTCTTATTATTCAAATAATTACATATGAATGGGAATTTTTAAGGGCACCAGGGTATGAATCTCCCTAAAATGTCTTAATAATGTAAGTTCATTTTATTTGCCAGCTATAAAATTATATAACAAACCAATAAAAATTAAACCTCTTTACCATGATGCCCTTTTTGAAGGCAAATTAGGGAATTTATATTCTTGTAATAAAAATTAAGAAGTACATATTCTTACAATTAAAAATCTATTAATATTTTAGTATATTTTAATAATGACATTAAGCAAACTTAACTGAAACTGTTGAATGAATAAAATAAGGGAGAAATTTTTCTCCTATGTTATACCTCAAGCCAACATTTTATCTACATAACATACAATTGTATTAGTAGTCATATTATTCCCTATTATTTACTCTTCATCGAATTTTACTGTGTTCTAGCAGAAAGCAAATTAAACTAGTGCTCACCCACTGGTTTAATAACCATCCCGGCAGTTTGGCAGTAAGTAGGAGAACCACAAATGAAGAAATTACTCATAGGCCACATTCTGGACCGTATCTTCTTTTAGTCCTAAAAGACTATATAGATTATGCATTCAAACCTTTCAGAGTACAGTTGAGTGAACTAAAGATTATAGTGGCTAATGACTTTCTATGGAAGTGTTAGAAGAAATACTGTAGCCCAAGTCCTCTTGTTTTTGATTCAGAACTTTAACATGCCTTAAGTGGCAGAATGTATTTTCCAAATTTGGCCACCACTACAGCGTCTCCCATCCAACACACTCTTCCACTCTGCTCTTCTCATCAAAATCTGGAGCCTAATCCTTTCTTGTTGAATCTTGGCTGGCTTTATGACTGCTTCTAATCAAAAAGAAAATGGCATGACTTCATAGGCTGGGTCAGAAAAGGTGTACAGCTGCCACCTGGCTCTGCTGGAAGTTTGGTTCTAGAACACACTCTCTCATGATTTTTCCACTCAGATACTGATGCCATATGGTGAGAAGCCCAAGTCACAAGAAGAGGCCACCTATAGATGCTCTCTTTGACAATCACAACTATTCCAAACCATCAGCTAACCCAGCCCAGGCACTAAGTCAGTGAAGAAGTTACCTGGGAAGTAAATCTTTTGGACAAAATTGTTCTAGCTTTCAGCCATTCAAGTCTTCAAAGACAAGGGGCTGGATATTGTGGAGCAAAGAGAAACCATCACCACTGAGCCTTTTATGAATTTCTGTCCAATAGAATATGAAGCATTATAAAATTTTTGTGATTTAACACCAATAAGTTTTGGAGTGATCATTATGCAGCAAGTGGACTACTATTCCAAGGAAGACACATGTTGGAGGTAAAAGTTAGAAGAGGAAATCAAGGCCTCGACCTGTAGAACACACATGTTATATGAAATGGAAACCTGAAGGGGTATCTTGGGTGATATAAAGAATAATTTCCTGGCATCCCACTTCTAACAGGAAATGGTTATTTGAAAATGAGTGTATTTTTAAACTACAGTTATTTTTGTTTTTCCCTGACTTACATCTTGGAAATCTGTATGTTGAGTACATAATTCAACTACCCCCAAATTTAAGAATTCAGCTCTATTAAGCTAATATTGAAAGAGGGATTTTTATTCACCAAGTACTCTTTGGGCCCTCAGCAGTGAAAGCACGGAGACACTGGACTGCCAGGGAATTCCCCAGTTAACCTGTTCATGTAGATTTGTAGACAGATGAAAGACTTCCAAAACAGCTGAGCTTGGTTGGGTAGCACGGACTTCATAGAGCCTCATATTGAAATAACACTAACGATAAAAGCTAGAATTTATTCTCTTCCCTAGGCTTATCTTCATGGTAGACTATGTATATATGTGTGTCAGAAATATGTATACGTATATTTTGAATGCTGCCTAGGACCTCATCTGACTATAATCCAGGTATCTCTGAGGGCTACAGTTTTATCAGAGGCTCAAATTGGGAAAGACCCACGTCTAAGATCCCTCAGGTTGTTGGCAGAATTCCTCTCCTTGTGGTTTTAGGACCAAGAGCCCCATTTTTTTGCTGGTTGGCAGCCAGCAGTTGCCTCTACCAGTTCTTTGCCACATGGCCATTTGCAACACCCACTCACCCCTGCCATGTAACATAGCCTTATCTTGAGAGTGATATCACATCACCTTTCCCATGTTCTACTGGCTCAGAATCAAGTCACAGGTCCTGCCCAAACTTACCCCAAGAAGGAATTACACAAGATTGTGCAGATTTGGTGGGGTCATCCTAAGGCTTGTCCACTGTAAATGCCTTTGGAAGAATGCATTCAATCACAGGACAAACATGATTACAGATACAGAAATATATAGTGCCTGCTTTGAAAAGAAGAGGCGCTTGAGTTTATATAAAGAATTCAAAGATTTTTTACTTAGTGGATATTGAATTATTAATACTACCTAATATTCGAGTAGTCTTCATATGTCAGATATTATCCGAAGTCACAGTATCTCTATGCAATATGTTTTATTATCATTATTTTATATATGAAGAAAATGAGGCAGTGAGATATCACCAACTTACTTAAACTCACATAGTTAATAAGCTGCAAATTGAGACTTGAAGGAAGGCAATTTTTCCACAACTCTTCACTGTTTGTTCTTATAATATCTGATGAATATAATCTCCATTAATTTAGGCTGAATGGATTATAGGCTCTAAAACAACACCGAAAAATATGAAACATATTTTGTATGTTCAATAAATACATATTATTTTTCCTTTATGTATGCACAGGCTACTGAAATCGGTTATCAATACCTATGTACTGATTAATATGAAAATAAAATACCATTTCTATGGAAACTTAGGTTTCTGGGCTGACTTAAAGTCCATTTTACGTCAAGAACTACCTCACAATGAATGATGTAGAGAACCTAATGTTATATTAAAACCCATCTTGTACAATTTGCCACAAGCTGACCTTTATCCCTCTATTGATGGAATCAGTATTACAGACTACCTGCTTCCTACACAATGTTTGAAAATTAATTACAACATATTCCTTGACATTTTTACTTTGTGCCTGTGTATACTACCTGTCTGTTCTGTTTCATTCCTGTTTCTTTTAAACATCACATTTCTTATCAGTTGTTCTCTATGTGCTCTATCCTAGGTTGTCTTGCCTCCTTTAATAAAATTGCCTTTGATGCATTGAGTTATTTCAGCTACTAGGTTTATTAGCTAAGAACTCAATCTCTCTCCCTCTTTCTCTCCCTCTGCCCCTCCTTTTCTTTCTTCCTTTCCCCTTCCCTCCATTTCCTCCACCTCCTTCTCCCTCTTCCTCTCTCTCCTGCTCTTGTTCTCACTCTCCTATGCCTCTCAGCTTCCTATTGAGAACTATGCTTCACACAAAAATATCATATATAAAGAATTGTAGATGACATGCACAGTTAAAAATACATGCTACATTAGATGGAAATATATATATGTATATATAACTGTCAGTCATAATTAATATTACCATAGACAAATTAACTCGAATTCAAACTAAAGTTACTATAATAGTTGAATTCATGTTATTTTAGTTTAAGACTGGCAAGAAACTCAGTTTTTTGTTTTGCATTTTTGGCTTAGAATCAGCTGACTTGTGAAACACTGTGGCAGAAAAACCCCTTATGCATTGACTTCAGAGGAAACCAAAAATATTTTATTATACTTTTCTATCCGAAGACACTTCCTGAATTGTGACATCAGGTCTGGTTTTACTAATTTCATATTTTTTAATTGTTTTCCATATGTTGGGAGGAAGAAACCAAAATAATTTGGTAGAGCATTTAGCAAACATAAAATTAAGTGATGAGTCATGCCACATGCAACTTCCTGTGGCTCCCTGAGAAAGTTTTGCACTTTCTATTCATGTTTACAATATATGTTCTAACTTGACATGTGATAAGAATTAGCTGAGTTTCCAACAAAGATTGCATTAGGTGTGAGTCCTAACTAAGGCAATGAAGAAATTCAGTGTCCCAGGATTTCAGGAAAAAAAAAAAATTAGAAACACAGAAACACTCATGAAAATATGTGGGTTTATTCTAATAGTTATATGGTATCACTTTGAAAAGTTAGTTGAATATACCTTTTCACACATGGATCAGCATAATATTGATTGGCTCTAAGTATTTTAACCTTATCTAATCTTCTCAGGAGTGCAATAGGTAAAGCACTCTGCCACACATTTGAAACAGGTGTTATGTTTTCAAGTTCCTTAACACTACAGCACTCCCAATTAACAACTTTTCAATTGCCATAAAACTGTTTCTAAACTCTAATCCTTTAAATAAAATTTTTATTTCCACAAATAGACTTAATTTGTAATTAATATTTTACCTCTTTGTGTCTAAATTATTTGGAAGTTTTATTTCTTTGTTAGCATCACTGATTATTCTCTTCAACAGGCCCATCTAGTTGAAGATACTTGTACATTTTGTTGCATTGTAGGTATATTAAGAACAGATTAGGTGCTTTTATTTTTCAATTAAGTCAATATATTTACCACCTATCAAGTTTTAGCTTTAATGTATACATTTAAAGTGAGAATAAGGTTAACATTTAGGGAAAGTAGGACACACAATGAATTGTTTTTGAATGAGGGAGCAAATAAATGGAGGGAAGAAAGAATAAATGAAAACAGTGAAAAGTGTTCATTTTTATTAAAAATGACAGAAAACTTAATTGAAATAAAGTAACGTATATTATACATTTATTCATTTATACAACAAATGTACATGAAGTGGCTTCTGTAAGAAATGAAACATATATAGATTATATTCTAGTTGTAAGAGTCAGACAATAAACACATATTTAAATTTAATGGATTCCATTTATGATATTCTGGAAAAGACAAAACTATAGTGATGGAAAAAAGATCAGTGGTTGTCGAAATTTAGGGTTGTGTGTAGTGGGGTATTGGTTATATGTGGCTCTGCACACACTAAGATTCATAGAAATGCACATCCAAAATTAAAGTCGATTTTACTGAATATTAAAATAAAATAAAACCCAAAGATATAGAGTTTTCACTAAGCAGACTGCTTAAAATTTAATAAACTGACAATATCAAGTCTTGTTAATAATGTGCAAAAATTGAACCATTCACTTACTGCTGGTAGAAGCTAGATTTGTAGGACAACTTTAGAAAACTCTTTGGCATATCTACTACACATGCATACCTTCTAAACCAAAAATTCCTATCCCATAAATATACGCAACAAAAAATGCATTCATAAGGCACTAAAAACTGTGTAATGCATGCCTGAGTAGTATTCGTCATAATGCATTTGTGTGTGTGTGATATTTTCAAGGACAAAAGGAACCTCAAGGTAATTTTTTAAATGAGTTCATAATTTGAATTTAATGTTAATTTCTGAAACATTTTCAAAGTCATTTTCACACTGAAAAGCATATAATGTAAAACAAAAATGTTTATGATTGTTAGAATCCAAGATTTTAAGCATAAAAGAAATTAAAATATAGGTAATACAGTCTTCCTAAATTAAAATTGGAAATATGAGTACCAATTTAAGATGCATTTTTTAAAAATCTATTTAAAAAAAACTATTTCTGATCTCTACTGAAATATGGAAACAATGACTAATACAGTATTGACAAGCATCCTTAGTTACCGGACTATATTCTCTGAACACCATTTTCCTCTAAGGGTATCAGGGCTAATTTAATGTCTGAGGTAGCTGTACCAGTAAGATGAAGCAACGTCTTGTTACGCAAGACAGAAATGAACCTAGAAGGGTACCACACATAAATTAAGTTCCATTTATTTATTGCCTGTTAAATAAATGAATGAGTGGTCATTTAAAATAACATCCTAAATCATCATTATAAGAAAGTGTGATATTTTTAATATGCCTAGTATTGCAATTGTATCTTCAAAGAGACAAAGTTATTGTCTCCTTTGTAAATTGTCCGTAAAATCACTGTCTAGGGGCTTCCCTGGTGGCGCAGTGGTTGAGAATCCGCCTGCCAATGCAGGGGACACGGGTTCGAGCCCTGGTCCGGAAAGATCCCACATGCCGCGGAGCAACTAAGCCCATGCGCCACAACTACTGAGTCTGTGCTCTACAGCCCGCGAGCCACAACTGCTGAACCCCGTGAGCCTGTAGCCTGAGGACGAAGAGTAGACCTGCTCACTGCAACTAGCACGCAGTAACAGAGACCCAACGTGGCCAAAAATAAATAAAAATTAAATTAAGTAAATCTAAAAAAAAAAAAAAATACTGACCTTAAAAAAAAAAAAAAAAAATCACTGTCTATTGATAAAAAAGTGAAGGCAGCATCTTCTAAAGAATCCCTTATCCCTAGACATGATAAAATAGAAGATAGAAACATATTTATTGAGACTTGAATAAACTCTGTTAGAGTAAGCTAAAGGGAAAAATCTAAAAGTTGTGAAGTTATTAAAACATGCATCATAAATTTATTCTTCTGTGTGTTATTGTCTTAATATATTATCAAACCATAATATATTTTTTATCTAAAGAGCAATAAATAGTGTAAAGACAACATGAAATTACTTTTGTCAAGTGTGATCATTTTTTAATGCTAAGGACAACTAACTCAGATAGTACTACAATTTAATCTTATTCTACATTTATTATATGACCATGGATTTTTTTAACAAAGATTTTCCTTATTGAATAGAAATTGGACTTTACAATGTTAAATATGTTTTATCATATTAATAATCATCATTTCAATCATATTTCAGTAGAACATTCAATAAAACATTTGCAATATTAGGGAGGGGGAACTTTCATATTCTGGCTCTATTTTCCTTGCGGGGGGGGGGGTGTTTTTCTGAGTGGCCTTGTTGGCCACTTCCCATACTCCACTGCTGTTCTTCCCCATCACGGGAAGATGGGCTTATCTGAGAATGGAGTAATGAGGAGAAGCTGATTATGTTTAGCTCAGCCCCTCCCATCTTCATTCTCTCATGTCTGCCTGTCTGCACAGAGGATCATTCTTATCCTCTCTAGGCCATGGATTAGATTTAGTAAGACAGGTTCCCATTAAGGAAACTGTCTTACTAAACCTCTTGGATTCTAGTGATTTCTGTGCCTACTGGGTATGCTTATTCAGGAGTGTAATGTAAACAAGCCATTTTATTATTAAATCTATAGCCATGTATGCACATCTAGACTTTGTCAGCATATTATTATAAAAAATTATTTCCTTTCATCTGCTTGAAGTCTGTGACCCTCTGTTAATAGAGGCTCAACACAGATAGATAAGGGAAAAAATTCATTTCTTATTTGTTTTAATCCTAGATTCAGTTGCACTTGCCTGTGAATCTATAGGCAGAGACACAGAATGATATTAGGAAGTGAAATATACATGCAATATGACCAGGTACATGCCTTTAAAGTTGAGAGGAACTTGGTTCAGCTCAATGCATGCAGAATTTATAGGGAATTATATTGTACCATGAGGACACTTTTACAAAATTGTGCAGTTGGATTTTAACAACGCAGCCTTAGTAGGTTGACTTTTATAGTAAAAGTGCTACAGCTTGACTGTGAGCTAGAGTGCTCCCTCCTTCTTAGTTCAGCACTGGGGTGACCAAAGTGAGGGACCTAGAAAAAAATAAGAATTTTCAAATATTCTTGAAGAAAATCTTATTTAAATTAAAGCCTAAATTTCTCAAAAAGTCAGAAATATCTCCAAAAAATTACAACTGAGACTGTATTTTTAGGTGAATTTTTATTTCAATGTAGTCAACAATGTGTCACAAATATACTCTTTATGGGCACTTTCTCACATTTAAATTTACATTCCAAAGCTCTGGTCTCCAAGTATCTGGTATAGACTGACAGGCATTCTGGCAAAGCTGAAGCCAGGTGATTTTCCCCATTGATTCTGTTTGACCAAGATACCATTAAGACTTCTAATTTCTTGGGCAATGCTGGGTCCCGGGTTATTAAAGTATAATTTTGCCAGGAATAGTTTTGCTATAGGAACTAATGATACTAAATCACTTGAGTATGAGCCTTTCCTTTTTTATTCATTTGTTGGGCTCTTCGATAGACCCAGGAAATACTTATGGCTGAGTATGACACTAAGCTCTCAAAGAGACTTCAATTTTTTTTTGATATACAATACTATAACTTCGAAGGGACCCGAATTCAACCCAGGTATCCAACATGTCTCAAGATTAGACTGAGTATAGAAAAAAAGAATTTGGGGGACTTTAATAACTTTATGATCAGATTCTTTATATTTTGACTTATGTTGGAATAGTTATTTAACTTTAGACTTTGTTTCATGAAGGATTTTGAACTTAACCTACCTCAAGGAACTTTAATATTTGATCAATAGTTACTTTTTTCCCTGACATTGGTAATGGTGGAAATTCAAACTGAGGACATATCATGGTTGACATTTTATTTTGGGAGTGTCTGTATGTTATCATTTAATATCATTGTAAAACTTTGATAATGTACATGGATTAAAGTTTGAACATTTTTGTTCTGAGGTTTAAAGTTGCCTTGGAGATACCTGAATTAATGTACTCTGTGACTTTTTAAAAAATGTAATTTTCTGTGGAAAAAAATTCAACTCTCTCTTCAGTGATATTAGACTGATCAGCAAATGATTGGGACACATGAAGTTACAAGCAAGAGAGATTGCCGTTGAGCAATTGCAATCTCTCTTTTGCTGGACTACATTATTGTAAAATTATGCATTACCCTCTTGTTAGGCTTTTTCCTTTTGGAACTCTCTCTGCCATGTCCCTCTCTGCTAGACCTCTCCATGCTATTAGACCATACTACCATTTCTCAGCCTTGGCTAGGTGAATCTCTTTAAACCTGTGATTCACAACCAGAGACTATATTTTGTCCCCAGGGAACATTTGGTAATGTCTGGAGACATTTTTATTTTTTACAACTTGGGTGTTGATACTGGTATCTGGTGGGTAAAGAGACCAAAGACGCTGCTAAACAATAATGCACAAGACAATGTTACCTGGCCCCTGCCAAAAAAAAAAAAATTATCTGATCTCAAATGTTAGTAATGGTGAGTTGGAGAAACTCTGCTTTAGACAATGAAATGTGTAAAGGGACATGAACCATTTCTGAGCAGAAGCCTTAAGAACTGGTGTATGTTTCTACCATCACTCTTTTTTCCTCTGTGATGAGATGAGTGAAGGGGCTCAGATAGGAGCTGCTCCCATATCCTAGATCCCCAAATGAAGAAGACAGGGAGCAGGGTCACAGTCAAGCCACAATGGAAGTATAATGTGACCAAGAAATAAATCTTCTTGTTG
This sequence comes from Eschrichtius robustus, assembly GCF_028021215.1. Taxonomy (NCBI): domain Eukaryota; kingdom Metazoa; phylum Chordata; class Mammalia; order Artiodactyla; family Eschrichtiidae; genus Eschrichtius; species Eschrichtius robustus. The sequence continues at coordinate 60,097,816 of NC_090840.1, read as the reverse complement.
TTGTAAGCCACTAAAATTTAGGAATCCTTTGTTACCTTGTATTAACATAAGCTGATTAACTACCTATTGTTTTTCAGTGGTAAGATGAACAGTTTAATGTCCGTTATAGTGACTTCTGTATGTTTCTTAATTGGTTCCAACAAAAAATCATTATATTTATTGCTCTGCTTGAAATTTTAAGAATACATGCTAAGATAAGGTTGCCGATTCAGAAAAACGTGTACATTTCTATCAGAAGGGTTTTTATGTCCCTATGATGCCAGAAAGTTTTAAATACGCTAAAATTCACCTCCTATTGAAAGGCTAAAGCATGTCAATGGCCAGCTTAACTGAGTAAATTATCTTAAATTTAATGTAGTTTTAAAAATGGTTTAACTCAAATCCCAAGTAATCTGTAACTTGCGAAATAGTTCATGGATACTGGTTCTCAACAGACTTGAGAAAATGAAGATTTGAAAATCATTTTATTTAGGATCCAGTAGACAGCACCCTCGTAGTTTCCTTTCATGAAACCAACACTTATGGGAATGATTGGCAAATTCAGTTCAGTGGCAAAATGTACAGAATTTATCTAAGCAAAAACTCCTGCTCTAGAGTCAATGATTTTGAATTTCAATTAGGGGGAGCAAAAGAGCTTGAACATCTGTGAGATGTTCTTGAGATGTTCTTGTTCTTCAGATGGCTTGAGCCATGTGTGAGAAACTAGTTGCAGTGTCTCTTAAAGTCTGTCTTCTAATCTTCAGTGCCCATGCTTTTCTTATCATTTATCAAAATGTATGGTGAACAGACATGAACACATGTGTTTGTGTTATATTCTGCTTGGTCTCCTTGGTGCATCGTTCTTCACCAGACTGCACCTTCCTTTTGGAAGGGAGTTTTGCCTTATGAGTATCCAATTCAGAATACTTGGCACATAGTGAGGCTCAGTGTTTGATGATTGAATTAGTGAACACCTATACATGAATAGATGACTTTAATTTATGCTTATTCTCACAAATGAAGTTTAAAAAAATGAGATAAACATGAAAGTTAGAGATTTAGAGCCAATCTAATGTTTCTATTTTTATAATATCTTTGCATATTTATTTCTCTAAATCCACACTTTACAAGAAAGAGAAAATATATATTTTATTGTAACACCATTTTTTTAGACCAGGAGTTGGCATCCATTTTTACAAGATTATGAGTGGCTCGTGGCTACTGAATTTTTTAGAATGGATTTCAAGCACATCTATGAAGTAAGCCAAAGAAGGTAGAAGTATAAAGAAAGTGATCAGATGTTGGAAACTACAGTGCTTTTTCCTGGAAAATTCTGTCAAAGAGAGAACCTGTAGCCTATAACCTCTCTTGTCCTCATGACAAGGTACACCATGCTGATGTTTAAAGTTTCAGTCTAGGCTCTTGGCCATATTATGAATGTGAAATATCTTTTTGAACTGTGTGTTATATCCCTTGGTTTCAGTTGGAGAATAGTATCTATTTTATATTTTTGTATTTTAATATAAGAGAATTTGAAGTTACTCTAATAAAAACATAAAGGAGATAATTTTCCTTAGATGTTTAGACTTCATAAAAATTTAGAAGAGTTGAAAGAGTTTTGAATCTCAAACTTCTTTATATTCAGCATAAAATGATTTTATCTTAAAGCCTTGTATATTTCAGAGGGAATTTAAGTTTTCAAAAGTCCGTACCCTGGACATTCATAGTATCCCTCTACTGGTGTTATCTTGTTTGTCTCTTAGATTGTTACCTTGCTGAGCAAAGAGAATGCTTTCCCCTGAATACACACACACACACACACACACACACACACACACACATACACACACATACCTGCTTTCTGATGTTCATTAATTTTG